>NC_133000.1:31262500-33662500 GCF_048564905.1 Vicugna pacos
TTGAGTTGCAGGAGAAGAGGGGACAGCTCATTGCTCACTGAGCTTGTGACTGTATGTGGCATCTTATAGACACAAATCATTTACCCTGATCAAACACTCTAGCAGCAGGCTGTAATTCTCCTGTTTTGAGAGACAACAAAGCAGGAGTTCAAACAGGTTGCATAACTTGACAAAAGTCAGAGGTCCAGTAAATTAAAGAGGATTAATTCAAACTCACATCTGAATGCAGAGTCTGATCTTCCCACTCCCAGGACTGGAAAATCCTTAACACAGGCTCCCCAGCTCCCCTGCTTTGTTCCTGGCACCAAGCATTTCCCATGGCAATGGTCACCATTTCTCACAGACACAGCGCTCTGTGCAGCAAATGACCTTGATCAGACCTTGATCATCTACCTGCCACGCCCACCAGGCTTCACCATACAGGTAGGAAAGCTGGCTTTCAAGTGCATACAAAGCCATTCCTTGTCTAACCTGGGCTCTTCTGTGGTTTCTCCAGCCTAAAGGCAGCCATGACACTGCTCACAGTTTGTACATGAGCCACACTACCTCTCTCCATCTGTCTCCCCACCTATACTACTTAGCTATGACCATTTTGAGAATCTTTGACACAAATTTTTAAAAACAAAAAAGAAAGGATTCTGGAACAACTACTTAATACTTACAATTTTAAATGACAAATTACAAAGTGAGTATTTACAAACCGAATCTTCCTTTCTAAATTTCAGTTTTAAGCATTTAAAAATATAATAGCAAAAAATTTTCACTTACAAAATTGACAAAAACAGAAACAATAATCTGGAATAAGTTAAAAAATAATGCCCATGTTCTAAATGGAGAAACTTCAGGACTGTACTGAGGGGTAAAGTAAGAGGTGAGAATGTAGAGACATAAACAAATTGCATGGAGGAAAGCAGTTTTGTAAAGATGTAAGTTCTCATCAGAATAATTCAAAACTTACTAAAAAATCCCATGACAACTCCAATCTGATTTTTTTTAACTTGAACAAAATATTTTGGAATTCTTCAGGAATAATAAAATCATAATACTAGACAAGAAAATTTGGGATGGAAGAAAAGAATCAAAAAAAATTCAGACTGCCAATTATTAAATAAATTTTTACAATATGTAAGTTATGGTGCTGGAGTAAGAAAGACAGATTGACAGAAGGGAACCATGAGCTCAAAAAGAGACTCTAGTGTATATAAGTATTTTGTAAAGGTGGGATTTCAAATCAAAGAGAAAAGTATGACTTCTATAATTGTCCTGAGACAATCTGAGAATCACCTGGAAAGAATAAATACTATTCCTCTCATAAGGACCACAAGATAAATTACAGACAGTGATGTAAATATTAAAAAGTACTAATAACAGCAAATACAACACTTTGCTCTTATTAACTCAACTTACCCTTACATTAACAAGCACTATTATCATCTCCATCTTAGAGATTAAAAAAAACCTACAGAGGAGATTTATTCCAGTATAAGAAATTATTTTTAAGAATAATGTCAAAGATAAAACCCATAAGGAATACATTTATTATCATAAGAATATTTTGAGACACTACCAAAATAAAAATCCTCCTAAACAAAATGAAAGGCAAGAAATGACAAGAAAAAGCTCTGTGATACATGTTGTTGAAGACAAGAAGTTAATGTTCATAACATACAAAGAGCTTCACAAAGCAACAAGAAGCTCCCCCACTTAAATGTGTGCAAAGGATAAAAGGAATCATTCATTTTAAAAAAGTCAAATGGCTGATGAGTGAAAAATGCTCAATACCTCACTGGTCATCAAATGCAAACTAAAACAATGAAAAAGCACTTTTGCTCATCATATTGGCAAATATTTTTAAAAGATATTCTAGCTAGTGTCCATCTGTGGGAGAAGAAACCATGAGCGACATTTTCAGAGGACGACATGTCAATGGATATGTAAACTCTGAAAAACGTACGTACACACTGACTCAACACCACTTCTACGAATCGTTTCCTTTAGGAAAAAACAAATTTAGTCCAAAAAGATGTACCCATCAGGGCATTTACACAGCACTGTTTACAATGGTGGGAAGAAAAACTGAAGTGAAATCATATCCAGCAATAGAGAATTCGTTACATAAGTAATTGTGCATCTTTTCATTCCCCTATGGAAGGAATTTCTAGAGTCACTTGAAAGGAGTCTGTGATGAATGTAAATGTCACATCCAGGGACTGAATTTCCAGAAGCCTTAACTAAAGGAATACTCATAAAAGATCACAGGAATGTCTGTACAAGAAGGATGCCAGTCAAATATCCTTTCTGACAGTGGAAAATGGAGAAAACTTAACTGTCCACCATCAAGACAATGATGCGGTAAATCACGACGAGCTGCGAGCAATGAGGGAGCCGGCGTTTTGCCGTGGTCCAGGGCCTTGTCCACAGCATTCTCTCACCAAAGGTGTGCGTGGGAAAGAGACCACACCCGCAAATCAGGAGACCCCTCCACTCTATCTGAAAGGACCGGGTGAGTCTGGAGTGGGAGGACGTCTATGATATACACCTGAGTGATTAAAGCGAGCTGCAGATAAACATATAGTATGGTCTCATTTTTAAATAAAGCATATATACACACACGTATACATGGAATTCTCATATGTGTGTATATATGTATGTCATAGGCATAAAGGTCATGAAATATATATACCAAATTTTCAACAGCTTTTAATCTTCGGAAATAAGGGGAAGGGAGGTAGGGCCTTCCTGTACCACCACAGTTCTCTTTTCAGTATTTCAGTTAAGTATACTTGGAATTTAAAAGTTTATTTAAGTCCGAAGTAAAATGGACGATGCCTCCACAAGACAGAATGCTATACTGGTCATCAAAAATCATCCCAGAGGAGATAGAATATTGTAGAAAAACATATAAAAAGCCGAATGGAAAATGGAGGTGTCCACACAGTAAACAATCACAGAGTGCTCTCTGGTTTTTTATGACAGAGGTGATACACACTGACGAAAATATACGTTAACGTGTTAATTATTATCTTTGAATAGCGGGACAAGGAAAGCCTCTTTTGCCCACTTTTTCAGACTTATTATTTTAAATGCACATTCTTTTTCATCTGAAAAAAAGCATTTTTAGGTGTGTAGTACTACGCATTGGAGAATAATACAAGAATACTTAGAGAAACAAGTAACTAGGAGACAAGGCAGCAGCATCACAAAATGTAGGACGGGCGATCCTGATTAACACCATGCAGTTACATAAGGACCCACAAATTGAGAGCACCTGCTGTAACAGGGCATGATCCCCTTCTATTTGTCAGCAGTGTCTTCAGGCCTGAGGCAGTTCTGAGCACGGCCAGTGTCAGTGCTGGTGTCTGGATTGATGCTACTGGGGGTGAGGGCACCTGCAAGCCGAGAGGAAGAACAGAAATCATCCTCTGCCTTTTCTGTCTTGTTTCTTTGTTACTTTAAAAGAGAGGCATATATAAGATAAACTGTGTATCTACCCAAATGAAATTTCAGTAATGAAATCGTTTTTAAAGACTTCACAGCTTATATTCTGCCTATAACTGTCTTTTCAACAAAGCATCATATTTATTAAATGTTAATTAACTCAGTTAATTAACTCCCTGTTGAAACATTCTAGTAAAGAACATGAAATGCAGTATGTAAAAGAACCACACCTGCAGTGACTAGCTCAGCTGTCTTGACGGCAGTGCAGTCAACCCCCACCATCTTGTGGCCCTGAGCTCCTGATGCTGGTAAGACATCACGCTGCTGCCTCAGATGGAGAGAAATGGTGAAAGCATTTCTTGAACCCTACAGCACTGACAAAACATAACTGACAAATCCCAGGCTCCTTTGAGGCTCTCATTTTCTGTTTCTGGCCAACCCCCGTCAATGAGCAGAACCACCGAATTCCTGAGCCATGGGACTCACGTGGGAAGGAGTTTTGGAGAAATTTCCAGGTATAGAATGTAACCAACTATACATAGAACTCTGAAAAAAGAAAAGATGCCATACTCTGATTTTGGAAGACACCCAAAATATTCTCCTGAGCCTTAGTAGCTGGAAAGGCTGAGCTTCTCCTAAGCCACTTATTTATTTCACAGCCAGTAAGCATCTCCCACAAACCCTGCTTCCCTGTGTCTGCTGGGAGCTTGAAGCACACTGCTGCTGTCGATCTTATAAGTCACAGGGCAGAGGCGTGTGTCTCACGCCTGCAACCCTCACACAGGCTCGCCTCCTAGCCTCACTGTCTGAACTTGGCTCCATTTTCTCACCTGTTTATTTAGTATCTGTTCTTCTGTAAGCTGCCTGAAATGCGTTTTGGAACATGTCAGAAGAATCAGTGGGTTGAGAAATGGACAGATTGAGAGGTGAGAGATGGGCAGACAGAGAGAGAGACTCCAAGAAAAGGGGAAAAAATAAAATTTCCTATGCAAAACCCTCTTCTAATCAGGGAAGGAAACCACCACGGAAAAGTGTGAAGAGGCAGGTAGCTTAGGACTGTTTCCTGGATTCCATGAAAAGTCACACCAAGAGATGAGAGGGTAGAACTTTAAATAGTAAAAGAAAAAAGTATGCATGCTTGAAAAATATATCTACAATATGTACTTTCTAAAGAATAGACTCAAATCAGCAAGGCCCAATAACACTATACTTGGGTATTTACAGAAGTGAGAATCCCATCTCCAAACCACAAGGCATCCCTTCGGAACACTGACAGTCTACATGGGGCGGTCATAAAGCCGTCACTGCAAAAGCTATGCTACCCTGCACTTATGAGGAACGAGCAGCTGTGCTCAGGCTGCCCACGCGCGTCACTTACACCCCACAGCACCTCTACGGGGGGGGACGCCTAGCGAGCCCCGTCTCTGCAGGACAGAAAATCAGTTCTGGAGAGGCTAAGCCAACCTACCAGTTCTCCATCACACAGGACTTGTCACTCCAGAGCAGGAATCGAACTCGGTCCCACGAATGTAACCATGGTACTACCGTGCTTTGTGTGCTGTTTGTGTGTATAATACATTTGTTTCTATCATGAAAGGGTATTTAATAAATGATCGGTTGTCTTGTCTATCTCATTAGCTTACAATTAATCTTTATACTGTTGAATAGTACTCTTTTCCCGTGAAGAAATGAACGGAAAGAGCGGAGGTCAGAATGAGGTGGGGCTCCATTCTTTATCTGGGATCTCATCTCATCGAAGTCCCCAAACAGGGAGAAGGAGCAAATGTTCTCTTTATCTTTTAAAGAGAGGGCTCCAGTGATGGTGACTTATTCAATTCCAAAACCAAAGCTGGGGAAAGGGCACATGCAGCAATTAGAGCAGTATCAGCTGTAGGAAGGCGAAAAGAGCTCACGGGAGGGCTCAGGGGGCAGCCTCATTTAATTTCAATCGATAAAACAATAACACACTCTAAAAATATTAGCATACAATGGATTTGCTCTTTCTTGACATCTAGCAAGTTTCCACAGCCCACATGTAACATTATCGTGAACTAGTGAAAGGAAGAGTCCACAAACAGGGAAAATCAATGCCACAGGCAGGCTGAAACCCAGGCTGGAGTTTAGGAAGGGAAAGGACATAGTTAAGGACTGAGGAAAGGCTGGGGGAAAGAATCATCACAATGACTCTCAAGCATCATCCAACAATCATATAATCATTCATTCAAGAGAGAGTTACTGAGGTCGTATTCTGTGCAAGATTGTACAGCGGGCGAAGCAAGAGCGCAGCATCCATGGTGGCAGCAAGTTGCGGGGCTCAAATACATTTCTGATCCCGGTAACTTGCACACTTGTCCTCAGTATAAAGGCAAAGATAAAAAAAGTAAAATAGTACTCTGTAAACTCAAAGCATTGTTGAAAAAAAAGTTAAGAAGACCTAAATACAAGGACAGACACTCCACACACATTCCTCTATCAAAAGACAGTGCTCTTGGAATGGCAGTGCTCCCCAGAGCGATTCGTATATTCAACGTGGTCTCGATCACAATCCCAGCGGGCTCCTCTGCAGAAACTGACTACCTGCTGCTACAATTCATTTGGAAATTCGAGGATCTCAGTAAACAAAACGTACTTGAAAAAGAACAATTTGAGAGGACTTGTAATTCTCAATTTCAAACCTTACAACTGTACCTCCAGGTGAGATTAGAGGCCATTGTGAAGTTATTACTGTGTTTATCCTTATTTACTAAATTCTCTACAATGAATATTACTGTTACAATAAGAAAAATAAAAAATAAGTTATCCTTTAAAACATGCACACAGATTCATTCATTGGGAAAACATTATTTTATCAATAAAGAGATAAACAAATATCTAGTGAAAAAGGACAACTTAAAAACAAGAGTGCATTTGCATTTTTCATAAATTGAAAACTGAAAAGCACTAAGACGTCAAGTTTCTAGGGAGACCAATGCAACATATTAATAGTTATTTTCAGAAATCCTAATATAACAATGAAAACTCAGGAAAGGGAAAATCGTGACTGACAGCCAACTGCAAACACATGGAGAGCAAAGGCCTAGAAATCACAGTTCCTTTAACTCTGCTACTAACACAATAGGAGAGAAATTCCTCACTGAGGGGACAGTGGAATCCCATGCATAAGACAGGATACACAGTACAAACTGCACTAGAATCGGGGGTGATTTTCTTAGAAGAATTCTAAAGTTACAAAATTGCTGAAAAACTATTAAAACACTGACAGAAAGATTAAAACACACAGTCATATATATTATATAGAAACATATGAAGTCTGCTCCCATGTTGCATAGAAATACAAACATATTTGTTCATTTATAGGCACTGATTACTTTATCCCAGGTAGAATATTTCAATTAAAACAAATAATCAATATTACACTCCTCTTGTCAAATCTACTTGATAAGTTACTCTGCTATGTAAACATAATGTGTCTAAGATAGATCTAAAATTAGTGAAAAAAATCTTTTTATGGTTTCTTGAACTATTCTCAAAATTCAAAGCTTAATTTTAAAACAGATCTGAGAAGTAATTCTATACTACCTTTTCCCTCATGAAATAAACAACAGTCTATTGTCAAAATTCTGTCCTTAAAATGATTCACGAGCACCGTATCCTCACAAAACTGCTGGACAGCAAGGCACTATCCAGACACTGTGACCCAACAAATGAAACACAAGGAAGACAGTGACCCTATTCTGGAGGGCTTATAGTCTGTGTCAACACTGGGGTTTTTATTTGATTGATTCGATTGGGTAGCAAAATAAAATCAGTCAAGTACTTTCTTCTTTGAGCATTCTATAAGTCATGACTCTGCTGTTAGTGTCATGAGCAGGAAAGACTTAAGCATGACTTGATTAGGTCAACTAGTAACAATCATCACTGGAGAGTGAGTAATAAAGAAGTTAACTGATAGCAATGCTTCTCCATATATGAGACCTAAAATAAATCTACACTGATATCCAAAAGTAAAATGAGCAGATGAGGTCCCCAATGAGAAAAAAATCTAACAAGAAATCAAAAAAGTAAAGACTTTTTCTTTAACGATTCCTGGAAAGAGTGGAGCATAGTGGTGAAGAGCTCAGATGCTAGGGGAAAATATGAGGGTCTGAATTCCCACAGCACTGGGAAGCTTTGACACTGATATGTCAGTGAAATTCTCTGCATCTCAGTCTCCGATGCATAGACTGGGGACAACAACAGTACCCATCTCCTAGAACGGTCTAAGAATTAAGTTATTTTAAATATACAAGTTTAAATAAAATACATCAGATATTTAATATTACCCCAAAAGCACAAGGAAAAATGAAAACAGAGATAAATTGGAGTTCATTAAAATTTAAAACTTTGCTTCAAAAGACACCATCCAGAAAGTGAAAAAACAACACTCAGGAGAAAATTTTTTCAAATCATTTATCTGATTAGGAATTTGTGTATCAAAAATAAAATTCCACAGCTCAACAATAAAAAGACAACTCAATTAAAAAATGAATAAAGGATCTGAAAATATATTTTTCAAGGAAAATATACAAATGGCCAATAAGCACAATGAAACGATGTTGAATAACATTAGCTCTAAAGGAAATCAAGTCAAAACAACTAGGAGAAACCGCTTCACACTCACTACAATAGATTATAATCAAAAAAAGATTAACAAGCATTAATGAGGACACAGAGGAAGTGGAGCTCGCAGCCCTTGCTCGTGAGAACATAACACAGCGTGGCCTCTTTGGAAAACATCCTGGCATGTCCTCAGAGAATTGAATATTTGGTTTCTGAATGATCCAGCAATTCTGCTTCCTGGGCACAGAAGTAAGAGAACTGAAAACAAATATTCACATAAAAACTCCTACAGAAATTTTCACCATTACTTTTCTCCATTACTTTTCAGAGCCAAAAAACAGAAACAACCCAAATGTCTATCACGTGATGAATGGGTAAACAGAGGGGCCCAGCCATACAGTGGAATATTATTCAGCAATAGCAAAGCATAGAGTACTGACCCAGGGCCACAACGTGGACAAATATTGAAAACGTTACTCAGTGTGAAAGAAGTCAGTCAAAATAGACGGTTCCACTTACATGAAGTGACTCGATTTGCATGAAATGTTCAGCACACGCAAATCCACAGAGACAGAAGAGTGGCTCCCTGGGGCTTGGGGAGAATGGGGAAGTTGATAATGTCTGCTTATGCGTACTGGGTTTCCTGTTGGGGGGATGAAAATGTTCTAAGATTGACTGGGATGCACATTTCTGGGCATAGAGTAAAATCCGCTGTACATTTTAATGGGTGATTTGTATTAAAACTATTAAGAACAAAAGCACCTTGGGCTAGTACCTTCCATAGTAAATGCAAATTGCTAACATTTATTACAGGAAGAAGAAACTGCCCTCAGCATGAAAGCAGGAGATCAGCAAATATTAGTTAACCGAAATTGGACAAGAGCATTTCACTTGAAACTGTTACTGAGTGTACACGAAATATTCAGACATGACAAGGAAAATCAGTTTGACATCACGAAGAAGCATTCTGCTTCAAATGCAATTCAAGGATTCGGCAAGCCCAGCTGCTACAAATGACCAGAGAAGAAACCTGGTTCTTAAAACAAGCACCAGAGCCAACAAGGAAATGGTGGTGAGGAAAGCAGGCGGCCTAAAATCTGGAACAGTGTGCTACAAATAATTTCTCCACTGAAAATTCAAAAATAAAATGAAAGTGATGTAATGCTGTGTTGAACTCACGTGAATGGCCTTCCTGCAGTGCTTGACAGTTCTGTAACCCCGAATGACTCAGGAGAATCAGCATGGCTCCTGGGATTCCCCAAGTAACTGCCCACAAGCACGCTGACCACCATCATATCTGCCAGGGTTGAATTGCAGAGAAGAGACCAACCTCTGAAAGGCACAGGGAATGTTGACAAGGGAATAAAAGGCTGCAGTCAATCCTGGGACAGAGGCCCTGTGAGCAGAGGCCAAAAGGCTGCAGGTGAACTGGAGTGGCCCTGGGGCAGGAAGGGACCACAGGGAAGCATATCTCAATTATCTACTCTCTCTCCCTCGGGTAGGAGGGATAAAGCCTGCATCCTTCTCACCTGGAACTGTGGGTTCTGGCTGGTGGAAGTCTTACCGACAAGGAATGAATTACTCAAGACTGCGGAAAAAGGAAAGAAAGCGAGAGGGATTAGGGAGCCAACTCCACGAGTCTCTCAAATGCTCCCATATTTATTGTGTATAATCAAAGGAAAAAGTCATTAACAGTTGTGAGATAGTAGGCAGGAACTTGGGGAAAGAAGGGATGAGACAGAGATTGTAGACTCCACGATGAGTACTAAGGCTTAGTTTACCTTTAGGGAAGTCATAGGGTGAGGGGAACAAGGTACATTTTTTAGACATGTTTATTACAAAGCAGACCATCAGACCAGCCTGGTCCCTGTTTTGGGGATAATAGACTATCTAACACCAAGCAGGCCCGGCGTTTATAGCTGAGGGCCTGGGTCATTGCTGTGCAATAAGCAGAGTGCTATCTATACCCTCAAATATGTAAGCAAGGCATTGTCTCTCCTTTTTATGGCAAGGAGACAGAAGTGAGGATGCACAGGTGCTTGCTTTAAAGCAGTTACTAAGCACATTTTTTCTTCTTAAAGTTGACAGTCGGCTGGGATGTGTTACAATTTGTTAACCCAACCATGGGCTCCCACATGGAACCATTATGGAGGACATCCTAGGATGACAAATCCTGGCTCTGGGTCTTTTCCTGCCAGCTTCGGCCACTCCAGCAGGGTCTAGACACATCCCTGAATAACGATCCCACAGAACCACCTAAACTCTTAACTCCTGGTGCTTGAAAATTAATTTTAGCTCTACACAACTTTCCGTAGAAAAGTTTCAGAAATAAAAGATATTGTATTCTTTTTATATCTCATCATAAGACTGATTTTTCTGATTGCTCTAAGCTGCTTCTACATGGAAAAGCACCTAATTCTGCAGGTGAATTCAGTACTTTCCTTTGGGCATAACTAGACAGTCTGGGCTGTCTGACTTCTATTAGTCAAATACCGATACACTTAATTGATTTCTTTGTTCATCAATTTCAGCCTGGAGGTGAGGGTCTGTCACTATTTTCCTCAGCCCACCCTCTACTCTTTTCTCATCAACATCTCAGGCCTCCTGAAAACAAAACAAAGCATTTGTTTCCCTTCATCTACACTTTCCACAAAGGCAACAGGAATCATCATGCCTAGAGAATGAATTCAACACAAATGTTACAACAAAAATCTATAAACCTGAAGCAACTCCATCTCCAAATCATGATACACAATGACATGAGAGTAAGTGTGTCAGGTACAAAGCACGTGTGAGCCTGAACACCTCATTTCTATTCTTCAAAGGAAGGAAGGTTTTCATATTTTTTCTTATCATTCTTTGTCATTGTTTCTGATTAAGCCAAAAATTTTTTTATGAAATAATTAAGCACTGCAATAACAGATTTTCGCTGTATCAATTACAGAAGGAATTCAGAGGGGATAGGAAAACCCACCTCTGTAAAATATGCAAAATTCCTTCCCCTGTTAAGAACACGAATACAAAATTCAACAGAGAATTCAAATTCTTGTGGAGAGGACAAAAGCCACAGAATCAAAGCAAAGTCATTATTATGACTCAATCCAAAATTCACTGGACAAACATGCTCAATGCATTCAAATAATTTTTAAGGCACACTGCAAACCATTCACTTAATTATCTACAGGCTAGAGGAAGAATTTCCCTCTATAACAGACAACATAAATCAATAGGTTGCCCCACCAAACAAGGAACAAACATCAGGTTTTTAGCAGTTCTGATAAATCAGCAAGTTTTAAAGATCAAAATCCAGAAATTTTAAACATTCATTCACACCAGAATGAATCAAGCACTTTAAAAAAAAATAACCCAAAGAAACTAAACACATTGATCACGTACCTGGATCAATGAGAAATTCTTGTACAGCTGGAAAAAAAAAAAACAGGCTATAGCCTTTTACTTGAAAAATAAAGCTACTTTTAAAGATAACTGCTAAAACACATTTCATCATTCATGTTGCCTTGAAAAATCTGAGGAACTTGTCTCTGATCAGAAAAGCAATTCTGAGTATTAGTATTTTACAATTCAGTGCCAGTTTGCTTTAGAAGAAAAAAGAAAAGCTACTGTTTCTCATCTTGCACAAAGTTTAAAGAACCTCCCTGCCTCTATCTCCTCTCATTTTCTAAGCTCATGCTCCCCAACCCTTCTGAAACAATTATGGGAACCTCTTACTCCCACCAATATGCCAAATCACAAAAGAGTATCAATTTATTTGTGTAAATATATATTTACACCTTGAACTGGAGGAGAAAGGTTTCAGAAGGCTATATGGAACTTATTGCTACATTCCTGAAATCACACACATACACGTTCAGAGACACAGACATATACAAACTGAATTACTGGGCACTTCACAAGCTAAGGACTTACAACTTCTAGAAGATAACTTTGTAGTTAGTTTAAAATACAAAACGGTCAGCTTTTGAAAGCCTTGAAGATTGCAAAATCATCCAAATATCAATGAGATCCAATTAGCCTTCTCTGTAGAATGTAATTCCCCATGATGGCAAAGCAGACACTAAGAAGTAGTGGATCCAAGACTCGTGTTTTTCACTAGCTATGATCGTTTTAAAACACGTTAACAGATTTAGAAAAGTATGTCCCTACGACATTTATTCGTATTGAGATGGCATATGTATTCAATTGTCTATGCAGAAAATAGGACCCATGATGGTGTTTAAGAAATATTTTGTGTATTGAAATATTTATTTTAAAGTGCAGACAAGGAGGGTGGGTATTACTCCGTTGTAGAGGACCTGTTGAGCATGCATATGTTCCTGGCTTCAATCCCCAGTACCTTCATGAAAATAAATAAATACAAGTGTTTATTTAAAAATAAGAATAAATTTATATAAAAACATAAATGCAGACTAAAAACCACTGCAATCTAGGAGCCACAATTATAATAAAAAACAAGTGTTTCTATCAAATATTGACTAAACGCCAATCACAGAGACAACCACAAATCACACCTGACAAGCATCACGTGTGATTCTCAGCAACCCTACTAAGTAGACACGGATGAGAAACCAGGCTCTGCGGATGAGGAGACGGAGCTCAGAGGAGCCAGGGACGCTGACCGTCCTGCTTCCCGTGACACCACATCAGCCCAGGGAAAGCGCTGACAGAGCTGCACTGAGGGGACACCCAGCTGCATGGAACCTTGGGGGATTGGGGAGTCCTAGAAAATACTCTAAAGTGTTCAGTGAAAAACCAGCTCAAATATATTACACTGTGCTCCATCCTCTAAACACGGAACATGACTGAGACCTTTTTGATGCCTCCGTGTCCTTCCTGCCATCATCAGTTACGTGCCCTCTCAGCGCGACCAGTCATGAACTGGACCCCGTACGAAGTGCACCCCATATGCAGAGCTTTTAAAGCTGTTTTATGAAGTTTGTAAGACTCCGTCTATTCCTCACAAAGGCGGTCATCCAGCACTAGTCACCGGTGCGGATGTACCACCTGAAATCACACCTTTCTGCTTTTTAAAATCCCTTCATGTAATACAGAGTTTTAAACAGCAAAGAAGCAGCTAAACCACAGACAGTGCACAGCTTTTCACCAAACGGACTCGAACAGCCCATCGGAATACCTGGAAGCCCTTTTCTTCTATTAAACCCACTTCCAGGTACTTCATCTGATTGGTGGACTCGGCCTCTGACTGACCTACTCAGAGAGATCCCATCCTCACATCCGGGGGTGGGAGAGGACCCTGCTGCTGGGAGAAATCAGTGAGGAAGGTGGATATCGTCCAGCCACATCTGCACGGGTAGAAATGCCACATGCTCAGAAATTATACCGTCAGCACCCCTGGGCTCCCATGGACTGGTTTCACATTAACTAAACTTATGACACACTGATGCAAGAAAACCAGAAATTCAATTTATTAATGTAACAGGAGATGTGAAACTACAAAAGAGATTGAAATATCAGAGTTCAACCATGAGTACAGATTCTCCTCCATGGCCCAATCTCGGGCAGGCAGTCACATGGCAAGCTTGGACAGAAGCAGAGCAGGAAGAGTTTCTAGATTAACTCAATGGACTAAATTTCTGTTATAAGAACAGATCTACTGCCTGGAAAACAATTAACGCCAATCACGGGGCACACTTCATGGGCAGTGGCTGAGACACGACTGTGAGCCCCTGTATAACTCCCCTTTCCCTGTCCTTTCTGGTCTAACTGATGCAGAGGTACAGAGATCCAGGGATGCAGATACCTCTAAACTCCCAAAGCTCATCCCTGGGAGCCTGGAAACCAGATAGCCAGGGTTTAAACCCCAGCTCTGCCACTTACTAGCTCTGTTACCTTGGCCAAATTACTTACCCTCTGTGTGCCTCAATTTCCACACTGTAAACCTGGGATAACAATCAAATCTTTCTTACTCACTTGTTGTGAAGATTGAAGGATTCATTTCTGTAAAACTCTCAGAAAAGAATGTAGCATATTTTTGGTGCCCAACAAATGTCAATTTAATAAGAAAGTGATTTACAAGTCTCCCATCTAATCATCTTCTGTGTTTCATGGCTAGTCTGAGTACCAAAGGAAATCCTTATTTCCCCTCTTATAAACTCTTGAGGAGCACCCTTCTCTTTCAAGCCACCACCTGTTTAAACTGAGGGAGGGGATCCCTCCTCCCCACTCCTCTGGTCCATGGGAGACTGCTTCTCCCTTCACACCCCTGACCACTGGCCCACGGCTAGCCCTCCTCACACTAACAGATTGAGGTGTGAGTCCGGGGAGACAAGCAGGGCATATGAAACCTTTCCTTTCCCTCCAGTGTTGGCCACCAATAGGAAGCAGCTGGGATGCTCAGCTCCATGGCAAGACACTCCTGTGCATTATGGGCCAGATCCTCTCAAGGGAATGCTCGCTGTGGCCCAGAGTTACCTGGGACTGCGTGAGTCTCTAATTCTGGGACATAGTGTCATGACACTCACTCTCCCACAGCCCTGAATTTCATGGAGAATGTGGCTTCATCAGTAATAAAGGAGACATTTATCGCCTGCCTGTTCTTCTTTGTCATCTCTCAGTTGGCTGCTGGACACAACATGTGTATAAGTATTGGGTCCCCTTAAGCCCCAACATATATGAAGTATCAAAAAATCCTGTGGCTTAACATTGGTTCAGGGCGACTGTGTAACGGTCCTGACTCTGCTGATGCTAAATTATGTGTTTAGGAACTATGGAACTTCCTCAAATATCTTTCATCATAAAGCCAGCTTTCCTTATTTTCCTGTTTCTCAGTAATTGCCAAAGACTATCAAATGATGGCTTCACACCAAACAGCAGTTAAGTTTATGAGCCCTCTTGACATACACACTGTGCTAAACACTTTACATAATTTCTTATTCTCACAATTCTACAAAGCAGAAATGAGTGTCCCCATCTCACAGACGAGGGAAAAACTCCGAACGAACTGACTCAGGATCACTTAGCTCAGTGGCAGCGCGTGCACGCAAACCCAAGTCAAAACACTACACCCCTTCGTATATGTACCAAATCTCCTACCACCCATTGACACACAGCGGTGGGGATAATACTTAGGGAACTCAGTACACTTTTCAGCTTTAAGGTGCTCCAGAGGCCTCTTCTAGCTCTTTTATAAAATCCCGGCTCACTGGTTTCTAACACTGCAAGAGAAGTCCGATGTTCGGAGCGCCGGCCAGGGCGGAGCGCCGGCGCAGAGCACGCAGCCGCACAGAGCAGCGGAGCTACCGGCGGCGCAGGCAGGGGGAGAGCGGCCCCCCGCCTGTCGGGCAGGAACACAACCCCTGACCGAGGTGCTGGGAGGGGCACGACCCGCCATCATGCCTGTCCAGTCTGCAACATCTGACTGCGGCATCCGGAGGGGCAGTGACCCGCCCGCCCGCAGCAAAAGAGAGCTGCATCTGACCCCGTGTTAGGAGGAGGCGCGATCTGCTTGCCGACAAGTGCTGGGAGCAGCACAGAAGAGGGCGCCAACGGAGGGCCTATGAAAACAAGCTGAGCTTCCAAAACAGGACGAAGACAGAAGGACTTCACATTAAAAGCACACACACTCCAGGAGAACAACGACAACAACCCTTTTTTTTTGTTTGTTTTGTTTTGTTTTTTGTTTTTTGGTTTTTGGTTTTTGTTTTTGTTTTGTTTTGTTTTTAATCTGTTTTTACCTGTTCTATTTTCAATTACTCTCTTAATTTTTACTTCTTAATTCATTTCTATTTCTCTTGGATTTTGATGTCCTGTTATTGATTAGACACAGGCTTCAAACACATATATTCATCTCCCCACCCCCCTTTTTTATTTTTTAAAGGTTTTAAAAGGACGTCTCCACCCGATTAATACTCTACTTCAACCCGCTCTTCTATTATTCATTATACAATGTTTTCAAACCCTCTTTCTCCCTTCTTTTAAAAATCTTTCTCTCTCTCTCTTATTTTTTTCTCTTTTTTCTCTTTATTTTCTTTTTTCTTTTTTTTCTAAGTTCTATTCCTAAATAGGCATTAGATAGATAAAATTCTTAAGATCCAAAATAGAGAACTGATACTCCATAAACCACAATGCCAGAGAGGTATGAGCAAGATGAAGAAGCAGAGAAACCTTTCCCAATTAAAAGAACAAGAGGAATCCCCTGAAAGAAAGCTCAATGAAATAGACTTAAATAGCCAACTAGATCAAGATTTCAAAAAAGGAGTGGTCAAATTGCTGAAGGAATTAAAAGAGATAGTGCTTAGAGAAATAAAATATGTCAAAGATGAAATTGAAGCTATAAAGAAGAGCCAAGCAAAATGGGAAAACTCATTGACAGAGATGAGGAATGATCTAACAGCTGTGCAAAGCCGACTAGTTAATGCAGAGGAACGAATTAGTGATCTAGAAGACAGGGCAACAGAAAGCACCCATTCAGAAGAACTACAAGATAAGCAAATAAAAAATAATGATAATAGCATAAGGGACCTATGGGATAATATAAAGCATCCCAATCTTCACATAATAGGGGTCCCAGAAGGGGAAGAAGGATCAAAGGGGATTGAAAAGGTTTTTGAAGAAATCATGACTGAAAACTTCCCAAACTTAAAGAAGGAATCAGATATCCAAGTACAGGAAGCTCAGAGGGTCCCAAACAGGAAGAACCCAAATAGACCCACACCAAGACATATCATAATCAAGATGGCCAGAGTCAAGGATAAAGAAATGATTATAAAGGCAGCAAGAGCAAAGCAAAGAGTGAATTACAAGGGAACCCCCATAAGGCTCTCAGCTGATTTCTCTACACAAACACTACAGGCCAGAAGGGAGTGGCAAGATATATTCAAAGCCCTGAATGAAAAAAAAGATGCAGCCTATGATACTTTATCCAGCAAGGCTACCCTTTAGGATAGAAGGAGAAATAAAGAGTTTCACAGACAAAAAAAAAAAAAAAGCTGCAGGAGTTTAGCAACACTAAACCCATGCTAAAAGAAATATTGAAATGGCTATTCTAAATTGAAAAGCAGCAGGATGCTACAGAAATGAGAAACGTACAGCTGGAAAGGTGATAACCCATGAATTACAAATAAAGAAAACACGAAATTATAAAAGAAGACATACAAATCACTGAGAGTGGGAGAGGGAGGCAGGGAAATATAGAATCTTTTTTTCTTTCTTTTTTAAATTTTTTTAACAGAAGGATGGGTTTGAGATCATGTTATTATCAGTTTAATAAAACCGGGTATAGGTTAATAGATTTACAAAAAAGGGTAACCACAAGTCAAAAATTTACAAGGGAGTCACAAAAATTAAATAAAATCCATGATAATAGAAAGGAAAATTACCAAACCACAAAAGGAAGAAGAAAGGAACAAAGAGGATATATCAATTCAACTGCAAAGATAAGTTCAAAATGGCAATAAACACACATCTATCATTAATTACTGTAAATGTTAATGGACTAAATGCTCCAGTCAAAAGACATAGAGTGGCAGAGTGGATAATAAAGCAAGAACCTTCAATATGCTGCATAAAAGAGACCCACTTTAGGGAGGACACATATAGATTGAGAGTGAAAGGATGGAAAAGGATATTCCATGCAAATGGAAAAGCCAAAAAAGCAGGTGTTGCAGTACTGATTTCAGACAAAATAGACTTTAAAACAAAGGCCATAAATAAAGATAAAGAGGGACATTTTATAATGATTAAAGGAGTGATACAAGATGAAGACATTACACTCATTAATATATATGCACCCAATATAGGAGCACCTAAGTACATACAAGAATTACTAACAGAGATAAAGGGGGATATTGATGGGGATACAATCATAGTTGGAGATTTTAACACTGCATTAACATCACTAGACAGATCTTCCAGACAGAAATTAAACAAGGCAACAGAGAAATTAAATACTACAATAGAAAAACTAGATTTGGTGGATAATTTCAGAGCTTTACACCCCCCAAAAATAGAATATACATTCTTTTCAAGTGCACATGGAACATTTTCCAGGATCAATCATGTACTTGGGCACAAAAGAAACCTCAACAATATTAAGAAGATAGAAATTATCTCAAGCATCTTTACTGACCACAATGCCATGAAACTGGAAATCAACAACAGAGAAACAAAAGAGAAAAAAAGAAAAGCATGGACATTAAACAATATGTTATTGAAAAAAAAATGGATCAATGAGGAAATCAAAGCTGAAATTAAAAAATGCCTTGAGAAAAATGATAATGAAAGCACAACCACTCAAAACCTATGGGACAGCAAAGGCAGTGCTAAGAGGGAAGCTTATACCAATACAGGCCTTCCTCAAAAAAGAACAATCTCAAATAAACAAGTTAACCCAACACCTGAATGAATTAGAAAAAGAACAAAAAGCCCCAAAAAGCAGCAGAAGGAAGGAAATAATAAAGATCAGAGAGGAATTAAATACAATGGAGATTAACAAGACCATAGGAAAAATCAACAGAATCAAAAGCTGTTTTTTTGGAAAAGTAAATAAAGTCCACAAACCTCTGGCCAAACTCACAAAGAAGAAAAAAGAGAGAGCACAAATTAGCAAAATAAGAAAGGAAAATGGAGAAATTACAACAAACAAAATAGAAATATAGAATATCATATGAAAATATTATGAAAAAGTATGTGGAACCAAACTGGATAACCTAGAGGAGATGGACAAATTTCTGGAAACATACTGTCCACCAAAACTGAATCAAGAAGAAACTGAACACTTAAACAATCCGATCACTAGAAAGGAAATAGAAATAGCAATTAAAAACCTCCCTACAAATAAAAGTCCAGGACCGGATGGCTTCACCAGGGAATTCTACCAAACATAAAAGAAGAACTCACACCAGCCCTTCTCAAACTCTTCCAGATGATTGAAAAGGAGGGAATTCTCCCAAACTCATTCTATGAAGCCACCATCACCCTGATACAAAACCAGGCAAAGACACTACAAAAAAAAAGAGAATTATAGGCCAATGTCACTGATGAACATAAACGCCAAAATCCTCACCAAAATTTTAGCAAATAGAATTCAACAACACATAAAAAAGATTATACATCATGACCAAGTGAGGTTCATCGCAGGGACACAAGGCTGGTTCAACATACGCAAATCAATCAATGTAATACATCACATCAACAAGAGAAAGGACAAAAACCACATGATCATCTCAATCGATGCAGAAAAAGCATTTTATAAAATTCAACATCCATTTATGATAAAAACTCTCGCCAAAGTGGGTATAGAGGGAACATATCTCAACATAATAAAAGCTATATATGACAAACCTACAGCCAGCATAGTACTCAACGGTGAAAATCTCAAAAGCTTCCCACTAAAATCTGGGACAAGACAAGGATGCCCACTATCACCACTCCTATTCAAAATAGTCCTGGAAGTCCTAGCCACAGCAGTCAGGCAAGAGAAAGAAATAAAAGGGATCCAAATTGGAAAAGAAGAGTTAAAAGTGTCATTATATGCTGATGACATGTTACTATATATAGAAAACCCTAAAAGGTCCACACAAAAGTTTCTAGAGCTGATTGAAGAAATCAGCAAGGTAGCAGGTTACACAATTAACGTTCAAAAACCAGTTGCCTTTCTTTACACTAACGATAAATCAACTGAAAAAGAAAGTAAAGAAACACTCCCCTTTAAAATAGCACCCAAAGTAATAAAATATCTGGGAATAAATCTAACCAAGGAGGTGAAAGAATTATACACAGAAAACTATAAACCACTGATGAAGGAAATTAAAGAAGACTTTAAAAAATGGAAAGATATTCCATGCTCCTGGATTGGAAGAATCAATATTGTTAAAATGGTCACACGGCCCAAGGCAATCTACAGATTTAATGCAATCCCTATCCAATTACCCAGGACATATTTCACAGAACTAGAACAAATCATAATAAAATTTATATGGAATCATCAAAGACCTAGAATTGCCAAAGAATTACTGAAGAGAAAGAAAGAGGCTGAAGGAATAACTCTCCCAGACTTCAGACAATACTATAGAGCTACAGTCATCAAGACAGCATGGTATTGGTACCAAAACAGACATATAGACCAATGGAACAGAATAGAGAGCCCAGAAATGAACCCACAAACTTTTGGTCAACACATCTCGACAAAGGAGGCAAGAATATACAATGGAATAAAGACAGTCTCTTCAGCAAATGGTGTTGGGAAACCTGGACAGCAGCATGTAAAACAATGAAGCTAGAACACTCCCTTACACCATATACAAAAATCAACTCAAAATGGATTAAAGACTTTAACATAAGAAAAGATACAATGAAACTCCTAGAGGAATACATAGGCAAAACATTATCTGACATACATTTCAAAAATTTTCTCCTAGAAGAAATTAAAGCAAGAATAAACAAATGGGACCTAATGAAACTTACAAGCTTCTGCAGAGCAAAGGAAACCAGAAGTAACGGAAGAAGAAAACCTATGGAATGGGAGAAAATTTTTGCAAATGTAACCGACAAAGGCTTGATCTCCAGAATATATAAGCAGCTCATACATCTCAATAAGAAAAAAATAAACAACCCAATCCAAAAATGGGCAGAAGACCTAAACAAGCAATTCTCCAAGAAAGACATACAAATGATCAAAAAGCACATGAAAAAATGCTCAATATCACTAATTATCAGAGAAATGCAAATCAAAACTACAATGAGATATCACCTCACACCAGGCAGAATGGCCGTCATTCAAAAATCCACAAATGACAAATGCTGGAGAGTCTGTGGAGAAAGGGGAACCCTCCTGCACTGCTGGTGGGAATGCAGTTTGGTGCAGCCACTGTGGAAAACAGTGTGGATATTCCTCAAAAGACTAGGAATAGACTTACCATATGGCCCAGGAATCCCACTCCTGTGCTTGTATCCAGAAGGAAGTCTACTTCAGGATGACACCTGCACTCCAATGTTCATAGCAGCACTATTTACAATAGCCAAAACATGGAAACAGCCTAAATGTCCAACAACAGGTGACTGGATAAAGAAGATATTGTATGTTTATACAATGGAATACTACTCAGCCATAAAACCGACAACATAACACCATTTGCAGCAACATAGATGCTCTTTGAGAATGTCATTCTAAGTGAAGTAAGCCAGAAAGAGAAAGAAAAATACCATATGAGATCGCTATTGTGTGGAATCTAAAAAACAAAAACAAACAAACAAACAAAAACAAAGCATAAATACAGGACAGAAATAGACTCATGGACAGAGAATACAGACTTGTGGTTACCGGGGAGGGGGTAGAGGGTGGGAAGGGATAGACTGGTATTTCAAAGTTGTAGAATAGATAAACAAGATTGCACTGTATAGCACAGGGAAATATACACAAAATGTTATGATAAATCACAGAGAAAAAAATGTGACAATGAGTGTGTATATGTCCATGAATGACTGAAAAATTGTGCTGAACACTGGAATTTGACACAACACTGTAAAATGATTATGAATCAATAAAAAATGTAAAAAAAAAAAAAAGAAAAGTCCGATGTTGCCACTGTTTGCACAGGAAGTCTGAAATGTTCACAGCGAGATCAGAGAATAAAACTAAGACGTAAGCAGAATAATATTTCCAGGTAGTCAGACATAATGGACAATTTGCTACCCTGAAGCACTAAGCAAAGGAATAAAAAAAAATAACGTTGTTTAAGACTTCCTTTACAAACAGGAAAGTTAAGACTGTAAGAAAGTGCAACAGCGCCACCTATGGCTTAAAAGGCCTTCCAGGTTGCCTGGAAAGATGCAACACAAAAATTGTCTGTGGATCAGAAACAAGAATCAGATAACTAAATGCTTATGTAGCACATACTGCACTTCGCTTCAGGAAAGGGAGGGGTATTCAGTACTTAATCAGATATTGCTAATACTCCTGAATATATACAAAAGACACAGGCTCATGGAAACTCATCTTTGAAGAGGAAAGAATCCAGTCCAGCCACTTCATTTTACAGGAGGGGAGACTGAGATCTGGGATCTGTCCTCCTGGCCATCAGCAGCAA
This sequence comes from Vicugna pacos, assembly GCF_048564905.1. Taxonomy (NCBI): domain Eukaryota; kingdom Metazoa; phylum Chordata; class Mammalia; order Artiodactyla; family Camelidae; genus Vicugna; species Vicugna pacos. Next base: position 31,284,601 of record NC_133000.1, read on the forward strand.
AGCTCTCCTAGTCCTCATGTCTTGCACTGTAGCAAAAACCAACAGACCTGTATTAGCCCTATATTCATAAATGTCATGTCTGTATTTTTTCCAACAGTAGGTAATCTAAGTATCTTGCAAAATACTTCTCAAAGAGCCAGGAAGTCATAGAAGTGTATTGAAATACAAAAACATTTATTTACATATTAAAACAGCATGAGCTTTTTTCTATTAAAAAAGCTGACATGTCAAATCAATGTTTTGATATTTTAAAACCTATTAAGAGTGCAGAAAAATAAATCAAAATTTTCTTTAATCACAAAAGAGAGAAGCTTATTCCCTGAAAATGATCAATGTGGATTTTTCTAAACTTAATGCTTCTGGTCAGATTCCTACGAATTTAAATGTCTGAGTGTATAGTTACACGGCAGCATGTACACTGAGTTTTAACAATACACATTCTGTGTAAATAATCTTCAAGGTCGTCTGCTTAAGTCAATTTAACTAGTCCCTGTCTCAATAGAATGATACAGATTTCATTAAAACTTCATACTGCACGCACACACACACACAAAACCCTGAATCCTTGTTACTTTAAGCCATATTCATATATATCCATATTGAATATGCATCAGAAACAAGCCACCCTCTTTAGTATTCACAGTTGATCCTTCTAAACTATCTGTCATTGTGACAGCACATTTTTACTAAGCAGCTCTTGGATGCTTTGTATACAAGGCATCTACCTCTCACAGTCAGACACGGTAAATGGCATCACTCAAATTTCACAAATGAGGAAATATACTTAAGCCATGGAAACAACGTACATATTTATCATCAGGACAGAAAAGAGTAAAGATTTTACTTTCAATATTCACTGACAAACTTTTCCTCCATACTAAGACTACATACATAAAATAAATTCAGTCACTGTAAATTATTCTGTCAAAAAACACCACTAGAGAAAAACAAGCAACATCATTAGCAATGATTGGACTTTCAAAGCCCACTCCTATTTTGCACTATAATAATTTTTAACGTTTTGTTTTTAGTGCTTACATAGCACTAAAATAAAGAAAACATAAACTATTTAAGTCATTACCTGAGAATGCAACATTTGTGAAAATGTACAATTTTAATTTATGCCACTCTGTCTCACATTCTCAATGGTGTCTCTCCTCTGAAGGCCTCATCAGGCTGAGATCGCAAAAATCGGTCATTTATGGACTCACAGGTGTTCTGGAAACCACTCAACGAGAGGCTGATCAGAGGAGAAATTGAGAATGCATCCTGTGCAGCCTGGGTTCCAGCACCGAGCTAGGCACCGCCAGCTGCGTTTGATTTGGGACAAGCTGCCCACCTCTCAATCCCTCAGCTGCAAAAAGGAGACATTTATACCTATCGTCAAATACCTGCTTTGAAGTAAAACATGAGAAAAACAGTTTAGCTTTTGGTAGGTGTCCACTCACAGCAAGCTTGGTCATTATGATGATGAGGATTACTTTTAATAAGTTAAGCTAGACCAAAAATTAGAAATCACCATAAAGGAGAAACATTTTAACTCAATAAGCATTTCCTTTTGAATGGATTGAAGAAAGTTCTAATGATTTTTTTAATAAACCAAATTTTGTCCATTAATTTTAGATTTACAGGTTTATAGACAAGTCTCCAAAAAAGAATTAGAGGCCTCTAACCTCTGCATACTAAGAAAGTAAAGTTTAAAAAAATTATGGGTGAGAGTATACCTCAGTTGAGATAGTATGTGCTCAGCACGCGTGAGGCCCTCAGTTCAGTCCCCAGTAACTCCATTTAAAAACTTTTTTTTTAAAAAAAGGAGAATTAAAGGAAAAAGATGGAGGACTACGGAATTTTTTTAGAGAATCCACTCAGATTTAAGATGGGGAAAAAATATCCATTTCTCACAGGAAATCTTGAGAACTATGTAAACCGGATCTGAGTTGTCTAGTCTGTAACATTATTCATGAATTCATATTACCAAGTCTTAAAACTACCTGATAACCCACAGTGGTGATAGTGATCATAAAACCTGCCAATGCGGATCGAACTCCGGCTAGGGCTGCTCTGTTCTGACATCTCTGTCCCTGAGGCCTCACCAGGCTGACAGCACTAAATTTTGTCATTCATGAGCATCTCGTGTAAGTCTTCCATTTGTGCTTCTCAGTCTCCTCTCACCAGCCCCTCTGAGGGAAGCACTGTTATAAACTTCCCCACCCACAGATAAGGCCACTGAGGCACAGAAACTAAACCTGCTCCAGGTCGCATCGGCATTAAAGGACGTCTGTATTTCTGCTGTTTTGCGATTGACAAGGGAATTTGAGATATCAATACAAGATAGACTGTTAAATAATCAAGTCTGTCAGGTCTTCACCTCAAAGAGCAGATACTATAAATTCCTGATGTAGGAAGAGTCTACCGCCACAAAATGACTCAGCTAGAAATTAATATCCAAGATGAAGCAGCGGATACACATAAATATTCACGACTGTCAACTTCACTCATGGGTCTTGGCCCTTCACTGCCTGAACGGGGGTGAAATCCCCACCCGTGTCTGGGAGGGAAGAGTGGCTCTTCCAGGTCTCACCCAGGCTTCACGGGCTGTTTCCCCCTACAGACTGTCCTAAACGATTAAAAAGCTCTCAAGATTTTTACACCAGGCAAAACTGAAAGACATTTCTGCATATGGAGCACTTTCTCAGGCTTAAACCATTTTTGCCTACACTCAGCAAGGGGGAAAAAAGAAACATGACTCTGCAAAGTCTCTTAGCCTTACCACTCACAGGAGTTGAATGATCTCAGCACAAGATGACCCTTCACATTACAGGATGAGAACAAAATAAAGCCGCCCCAACAACAGGCACTCCCAGAGACAGCGCTCAGTAGTCTTCTGCACTCTCACGGTTGTGCAGCCCTCACCACCATCTATTTCCAGAACACTTCATCACCCCAATAGAACACCCCTGTCACTAGCAGTCACTCCACAACCCTCCTCCACCCAGCCCCTTGCAACCATCATCTGCTCTCTGCCACTGCATGAGCCTATTCTGGGCATTTCAGATCACTGAAATCAACAATATGCGGCCGTTTGTGTCTGGTTCCTTTCAATTAACGTGCTGTTATCAAGGCTTTCCCATGTTGAAGTGGTATCAGCATGTCTCTTTTCTTTTGAAAATGTTAAACATTATTAGAAGGTGGTAAATACTATCAAAAATAGTAGAGAGGGGTATAAGGGATGGGGTTTCAAAGGGAAAAGGCCGGGTTGAGCAGTCAGGGTGGACTTCCCAGAGCAGATGGATTTTTCATATTCCCCTTTATTTATTTTTTCTTTTTTATTCACTCTTATGTCTGAATAATGTTCCGCTAAATGGAGATACTACATTTTGTTCATCCATTCAGCAGCTATATATGGACGAGGTCCAGAAGAATGAGTGTAAGTGGTGGCTAGCAAGGCCGGCATTTAAGCAAAGGGCAAGATGTGCTTTCAAAAAAAAAAAAAGCGAACAATCAGAGGCACAAGGAAATTCAGCGCGTTTCTGAGAAAGTGCATGGTTGCTTCAGTAGGACTGCCGTGCAGGGCTGTGGGGGAGAGTGACAGGAGACACAGTGAGGGAGTCACCTGAGAATATTCCCCTCTGCAAGCAGCTCAGCCAATTCTCCTCCCTCATCCTGTATTTTAGAGACATTTTTGCTAGCTTTTCTCTTATTTCAAGTAACAGTACTTTAGTTACACATCTGATCATCTGCATCAGACCACATTAGCTCCAAGCCACAGAAAATCATTCACTGACCGGAGCAGCTCCAAGACATAACATTGATGGACCAGGGAGTCCTGCAGCATCGCATCCTGCAGGCACAAACCACACATGTTCCCTGGTGATGTCCGGAAAGTAAAAGGCATGGAAATATCTCACTGCTGCTGCACGACATCTGCCCCCAAATTGCCCCCAAATCATGCTGGCACAGCACTACTCAACCCTCGCACTACCCAAAAAAAAAAAAGAGAGAGAGAAAAGGAAAGAAAAGAAAAGAAAAGAAAAGAAAAGAAAAGAAAAGAAAAGAAAAAGAAAAGAATAAAGCTAAGAAAGCAAATTTAGGTTCTTCCATTGAAAACCAGCAAACATCACTGCCAGTATCTGAGCTGGAATGATCCTGACTTCAAAAACCACTGTGCAGTTACTATTCAAACCTGACAGACATATATGTATTTCACGTAGATGATATTACAGTGGGATTTTTCTTTTCGAAATTTCCAGTTGCAACATTAGCACAAGAAAGTTTATGTTTCAGTTTTTTAAAAAATCAATTATTTTCCACTTTCTTAATTTTGAACCTATTATTATTTTATAAAGGGAGCTATGCTGCAGATTATAAACCAAATATCTGGCTTCTGCAAAAAAGACCTATATGACTTCACTATTTCAGAGCAAGCTTTAATGATGCTTTCAAAAGTGGGGTCTAGGGCGCTCACTAACAGCTCTTTAAATACTGACAAAGATGTGCTATTATGTAATGCAAAGGGTCTACCTACACATCAACTCAGAAACCGAAGAAACTACACGAAAGCCTTAGTTTATCATTTTAAAATATTCCTATTATTTTGAATATTAAATTTCTTAAAAGATAAGATTTTTTTTTTGAGAAAGACATCAGTTGTATTAAATTTCCTCTCACCAAGAAAGCAATCTTTATCAAGAATTAATACCCCTATGGAAATCCAAATGACGGGACGTTTCTAGCTAAGTTAACCTACAGATCTCAACACAAGACTAAATCCTATCAAATCTCACTTGAACGAGCTCAGCAAAGTCCTGGGCTACTCTGGAACTTAGCTCTTCTTTTCCATATGTTGGCAGAGCTAAGATCATCATACAAAGCAGGGAAGGAGAGAAGAGGTAAGTCCACCTGGCGGCCTCCATCTGTTTACTTCCAGCCACAAGGTGTCGCTAGAGCGACCCCGCTAACAAGCCCTCCCCATAAGGAAATCCGGCATCCACACTGCCCCTGCGGTCCCCAAGCAGCCCCGACGCCCCTCTCCCACTGGTGACCTCCGAGCCTGTGAATGGTCTTCTAATGACCCTCCCAGTTGGTGACATCCTCCCCCTCTTCCCTGCTACACACACACACACACACACACAGCCAAGGCAGCCTTCCCAAAGCACAAATTTGATTACATCTCCCCCACTTCAAACCCTTCAGAGTCTCCCTGGTAGAGTTCTAGCCCCACCCCCAACCCTGCTTGCCTATCCTCACCTCAGTACCAGGTCCCCAGTTACCTCAGGGGCCCTGTGACCTGCTGCTACTTCCCACTAGCCTCCAGGCTCATTTTGACTGTTTGTCAAGGAAGCCTTCCTTCCCTCCAACCTCCGCACTTTGGATTAGGTGCCCTGCTGTGTTAATAGAACATTTTAATCTAAGTCAACTTCTGACACTGCTAAGCTCTCAAGAAGCAAGTACATTTTGCTTACTACTGTGGGTCCACCCCCTCTCCCCTAGGCACTCAGAATTGCGTGTGTTATGAATAAAAGAATGAAGGGGTGGGACTCAAAAGGACAGGTAGAGCTGCTCTCCTAAGGGTCACTTCCTGCTGACACCATTCACTGCCTCCTCTGTGTCAGTTCTAGTAAAAACCAAGCTCCTCCAAAGCCCTCCACCCCTAGGCCCTCTCCAGTGTCCTTCAAAGCAGGGTCACCCACCACCCTGGACCACACAGGGCAGTCTCCCCGAGTCCCCACCCCACAAGCCTCCAGGCCTCTACCCGGGCTGCTCCTGCCTCCTGAGTCACCCTCTTGATTCCTTCTCATGGCTGACTCTTACTCTGTCCTCAGAACTGAATGTAGAGCCAATTTCTTCCAGGAAGTCCTCCCTGATGATGTCCTTTAGCTCTTGGCTGGGCTCCGTCTACAGCAGCACTTCTTGGCGACCAACTGGTATTTGTCCACCTGCTCCTTTGAGACCATGAACTCTTGGAGGCCATGTGGGAAAAAGGAGTGAGGTGACAAGAGGGGTGGGAAGAGCAAACAGCAAAATCACAGCTCAAGTCCCAAATTCAAGGATTCTGTCTCAGATAAAAAGAATAAAATGTTTCATAGGTGTGTCATTTGGCTATGATTTTTGTGGCTCATGGAAAACAAGAGCTTGGTGTTCAAGCCTAAAATCCAAGTTACATGCAAAGAAATGTATATATTCATAGCCAAAGGAAACCAGAGCTGCTCAACAACACTTTGCAGTTAAAATCCAAAGGAACTTTGATAAAGGCAATCTCCCTCTCTCTCTTTATTTTTATATATTTTCTTTTGGTATCATATAGTTTTAGAAGTATTTGTATAACTAAGTGATGGCTGCAGCCTATGATTCTGCACTGGAGTGTTTGGGGCTAAGGAAGCCCAGATTACATGCACTGTGTAAATGCAATCACACCAACACAATGACAGGCGCCCTAGTGGCAGAGCTGAAGTTCCAAAGCAGAGAATCTTATGTTGGAAGACATCTCTCAGTAGAAAGTAAGAAATGCAATGTTCTGTACTCAATTTCATTTGCTTTATGGGCCATTAACAGACAGTATATCTTGTCTAATGAAACCCGAAAATATATTGTCATCTTCGATTTTCTCCATCTGACTGTTTTATGTTAAATTTGGATATCAAACCCTCACTCCATACGGAAAGCTCAGGCCTACGCTGCAGCACAGTTACATCCCGTGGAAGAAAGCGGATCAAGGGAGAACTGGAGAGTTTCCCTTCAGAAGCTGCTAAGTGTGGTTTTGCACCTGTACGTCATTTACAACCACACCATCGTCAAAAGAGTAAGACCTTACATCTGTGGAGCAAAAAGCACTGCGGTGCTTCCGAACCACCAAAGAACACTGAGCTTTGTGCAACAGTCCTGAGGCACTTAAAGCGTACTTTCTCTGAAAGGCTCCGAAACTGACTCACTTCACCATTTCAGGTACAACGGGGAGGTACCGGAATTAGTAGAGAGAACATGCCCTTGAAGTCTGACAAGGCCCTGCTTGAATCCTGCTACAGCATTTACTAGCCGCTAAACGGACCAATTCCTTAACCCCTCTGAGAAGGCTTCCCAATCTTCAAAACAGGGCTGCCACCGCCCATTTGGGAGGCATGGATGTGAATGCAACACGCAAGTAGGGCGGCCGACTGGTACATGACACGGGGCCTGGCTAGTTTCCCTCCGCTGCCCTTCTCCCCCTTTAAACTTGCACTTTTCCCCCTGGTACGGGTGAAGCCCCCGGAACAGACTGCCCGATTCTTCTGTGTATCCCTGGATACATACCTTACCCTTAGGAGGCCAGAAAAACAACTGCCTCCTCCCCAGTCACTATCAATATTCTTAAGAGTCTGGGTTTTTTTAACTCTACGTTTCAGGGAGACTATTCCAGAATTGTTCAACCACCTTTCTCCAGGTTGGCTCCTCTCCCAGCGCCCATCCCTTCTCACTTCAAATCTTCTGTCTGATTGCCTTTTGTTCGTGGGAAAGAGTCCGCTAGGGTGCGGACTCCCGAGGCCTCCCTCCCTTCCTCACAGGAGAGTGTGACTACATTCTCCCAACTCCCCACTGCGACTCCAGCTTCTGAGGAGTTTCCCCTTGTGGACCCTGCAGCCTCTGGATCGTCCCAAGATGCGCACACGTGGCCAAAACCCTCCCTTCAGATTTCTTCCTGGGTGGCCCTGCCCACCCCCCAGAACCTTAAGGATAAATGCCATTGCTCTGAAAATCACAAACACCGCTGACTGACACACCAAAGCTGCATGGTCTGGGCTTTCCTCCAAACCAGGCACAGCCCTGCCCCCACCAGCCACAGTCTGCACCTCTTGAGATGAGCTGATCCACTTGCACGGCTGTGAACACCAGCTAAGAATGACAAATCCTAACGTGTATCTCTAGTCCGGCTCCTTCACCTGAGCCCCAGGCTCATAGACCCGAGTGCCTCTTGGAAGTCCTAACTTGGATGACAAATGGCATCTTAAAAATGCCTTATGTCAAAAAAAAAAAAAGCCTTATGACCACCATTTACTCTAGACTTCGATTCCTGGCAGGTACCTCCCAGGCTCCCCATTTTAGTAACAGCCCCATCACCCACCTAGGTTTTTGAGGTCACATTCAATTTCCACTGTTCCCTCCACCTGGCCCTGCCCTGGAATCAGTCTTGTCATTTCTGTCACTAAGCCAGTCTCAAGTCTGGTTCTGCAGGGAGCACGGATGGAAACCGTTAAGCTCACAGCAAGGTGCACTGAGTCACAGTCCTCCGATGGGAGTTCCCTGGAGGGATAGGCATCTCCTGCTGCCGGTCACCTCAGAAGGCACTGGATTCTCACAAAGAAGGACCAGGAGAAGGGACTCAAGGATCTCCCGTGGTCTGAGCTTTGAAGGGCCCGAGGTTTGGGGGAGCTCCTCGTTAGCTGACACTCATGTCAGTGAGTAGATGAGGATGGTAGGAACCCAGGCAAGTCTGTTCTCGCTCCGACCCCCTTTCTCTCGGGAGCTACGGGAAAGGCCTGTTTCCAGGGCACAGACCAGACATCACAGATCCCAGCCTGCATTTGCCAACCCAGACAGCCTAGACTCCTTAAGAGTCTAGTAAGTACTTGTGACTCTTACTTTTGTTCTGTTCCCCCCCCCAGAATGTGATGGACTCTTTCAGAAAGTCTGGACTGTCTCAAGCAAGACCAAGTCAGTGAAGGATGAAGTGTCCACATTTGGACCAGAGCATGAAAGGAGAAACAAGGCCTCATGTCCAGCATGACGGTGGTGGCCAAACCCTTCCCCTGGGTGAGATGAAACAGGGTCGGGGTGAGAATGCAAGGTCCCTTCACGGCTGACAGGGGTGTTGGAGACTCACTACCGCAAAATAACGACATGGCCGTCAGTGGTGGACATCAGCTGCAACAGACACAGAGTCAGCTATTAACTGCCAAAAAGGGGTAAAAGTAAAGGCCGGTGCAGGGAGGCCTGCACGGCTGCTGAGGCAAACCACAGACCCGGCTCTGAATACCCACTGGCTGAAGAAGAGAGGAAGCTACGGTCCCCTTTAGCGGTCCCTGTGTCCACCAGATCCAAGTGAACCAGCTCCTTAGGACAAGGCAATGTTTTCCTGATACTTAGAAAAACCAGCCTCATAAAGGGAACAAAAGAGTGGCATGGTTTTAGACCCGCTCCTGCCCCTCTATGAATGCAAAATAAAGTAAATGGCTCTGGGAAGGTGAATGCAAAAATAAAACGAAAAAAACAAAAAACTGGTGACTGCTTCCTCCAACAGAGTCCACTGCAGCTGCTCACCCCCGAGCCGGCCACTTCCTCACCAGTGACCGCCGGCCAGGAAGTGCCGTCACGCACGTCACACAGCGACAGCCAGGAACCGTGTGCCGAGCACGTTTGTGTAAAAGCCAGAATCAAGCAAGGTGCTGCAGATTTTGACGTTCCAAGTTTAAATACTCCATGAAAAAAATCCCTCAGCAGCCGCCTAAATCAATTCGCATCTCTCTTCTTCAAAACAAATAAACAAAATTAGTGAGAGAGCATTTGTTACCAAATATAAGGAGGAACAAACAGGTTCCTCAAAGCAAGGACTTTAACAGGTATCAAACTCCAGTGGGTGATGTGCTAACAGAGCAAAAATTCCAAAAAACTAGAAAATAAGAAGATGACTAGGATAATATATGAATCATGGCAACTGTTAAGTTTTTGCTTTTTAAAGCGATGGAGACAGCACAGAGGGCGATCTGGCTATTCCAATGCAGGGTGTGCACAGCCCACATTTTCAGACCCAACAACATGCTCACAGGGTGGTATAAGAGAAAAAGGAAAATAGAAACAGGAAAAGAGGAAAAGCGAAAATAAGAAACACACAAGAACAAAAATAACTGACAGCATTTGCAAGAAATTACGTGAGTGTGATGAGGACAGGGACGCGGGGACGGTGAGACCCACCCTCACCTCCTGATCCAGGGAAGGCAGGGGCCTGAGGGGAGCGGTGCTGCCGGGGGACCCCAACGTGGTCAGCGCCCCAAACCAAAACTTCACCTAGTTGCGTGTAGACAGCTTTTGGGCTACAAAATGTGTTCACATTTCAAGCTGGACAATGTTACTCACTCCCACCAAGAGGAACAGGGGAGAATTAGGTTCTGCTCCTGAACCAAAGCATTGTTTAAAAAATTAATGACTGTGGAATAGTAAAAGCAACTATGGAGTAAAAGTGACTGGAGGAGAACGTGCTTGACCTGAGCTCACTGGCCGCGTTATCTCACTGACGTTCAGATGCTGGCTGAGCCCTTGTGGTACCAAAACAGACAGACCCACAAGGAGGGAGGTTTAATGCGCTGCTGTATTTTGATGCCTGGAGCCATGCCTGGTACACGAGGTTCTGGGTAAACAATGGTGACAGTGTCAACCACTATGGGCTAAGCACACATCCAGCTACTCCACCAAATCCCAAGGGCAGACTTCAAAAGGCAAAAACAATCTGGCATTCTCTGGTGGGTCTGCAGACTCAAAGCCAAGCAGTTACTGAGCAAAAATGTCACCAGTGCCTCCTTTGACAAAAGAGGAGGCACTGGCCTGGGGGCTGGTGCAGGGCTCCGGGCTTCCACTGCTCACCCACCAGTCTGTCCAGGGCGAGAAGGTGGTCCCTGCTTACATTGCACCGATGCACCTACCTTGAATGACGCCTTGGGACTCAACAGGAGGTGACAGGTGAGGTGAACGGAGCCAGCCTTGGTGTAGCACGGTTCTGGCAGCTATGCCCTCAGCAGTGCCCAGTTTCCTAAACCTGACACCTCATCTCCAAGGAGCAGAAGGGTAGTGTGGGCATGTAGATCACAGGACCATGTGAGGACAAGTACAGATCATGGCCACGACATGCCTCTCCCCTTCCTTAAGCCATAGAGGAATGTCCGGGGAGGAAGTGAAAATTAATCCAGAGCCTGCCAGGCACCACACGCAGGTGGGACACGGATCCCCTGTGTCTGTCATTCACAGGACTGGTGTGGATTTTCTTTTTATCAATTCTCTGGCATCTTCTCCTCCATCTTACCAACAACAAGAAAGGAGAATCTGACCTTAGAATCAGACAATCACAGAGCCCCTCCTGCACAGCGGGCCCGGCAGCACGTGTCATGTCCTCCGACCGTCACCTGTGGGACCGCCATGAACGCTCTCGAGACTCAAGGCCCGAGACCGCAGGCCGGGGGGGACACAGCTCCCCTCAATCTCCCCAGTAAAGGGGGACCACCTCTCGGCAAAGACATCTCACCCTCTTCTGCCCGAGGGACAGCTTGAAAGATACACAGGGAAACATAGTAGAGGGTGAGGGGGTAGGCAGCCCAGAAGAGCTCGTCTGCCCTTCCAAGGCAGAGTGGGGCCTTTGACATAATCACAGGGACAAAGTGAGGACGAATTTTTCCCTGCTCTGTTCCATTCTCCGTGACACGCCTTTCCCTGCATAAGGAGCTCATTCGGATGCCCCTGGCAGTGTTTCTGATGTCCTAAATTGGCATGGTGGCTGTCAGGCAGGGGAGAGGGCCTGAGCCGTGCTGGTGCTGGGCCTGGGATGCAGGAGACACCGGCTCCACCCCGAGCTCAACCAGCACCTCGTTCTGCGTCTCGGGAATCAGAGTCTCATCTATAAGCAAAGGGATGAAACTGTCCCAGGACAGGCTGTCCAACAGGAATGAAATGAGAGTTATGTAAATAACGTTTCCCAGTTGCCACGTTTAAAATGTAAAAAAAAAAAAAAAAACAAGTAACTGATTTTAAGAACAGACCTTACTTATTCTACTGTATGTAAAATACTATCATTTTGACATGTAATCAATATAGAAAATAACAAGATAGTTTATATTCTTTTTACTAGACAAGTTTCAGCGTCTGATGTGCATTTGACCTACAGCACATCTCAGCTCAGACCAGCCTCCTCCCCAGCACTCCTAACATGAGTGGCTGTGGCTACTCTATTGGACAGCAACTCCAGGGGTCCCACCAAGTTTCCTGGCTGAAAAGGGGGAGTAAGTGTCCACACTAACCCTAAAAGTATCTCTCTGAAACAAAAGCAGATTCACTTTTAAACGTCTGAAAACCGGCGGGCTGCACCTCCTTCCCGCCTTGGCTACAAGACAGCCCTCCTCCTTGCTGATCCCATTCTGGATGTAGGGAAGCAGTCTTTCACACAGCCAGGGTGGCCCGGCCTTCAGGTTGACTTGCCTTCTGTCTGTGTCCAGTCCCACGATGTCCTTCTACTCAAATAGGATGTAGAGGAGGGGGGTCTTCTCCCCAGAATTTTCGGGGGCCCCATCCAGCCACTTGGACTTGGGCAAGATGAAGAGTGACTCAGTGAAGTCGTCGATCCTCTTCTCCACCACCCTGCAGTCCTCGTAGATTGAAGGCCACGTCGGTGCGCGGCTGCTCGGCCACCTCCCCATACAGCACAAAGACAAAGAGCTGAGAGTCGTAGAGCGTGGTGCCATACAGCTCCTCTGTGCGTGGAGCTTCTAGAAGGTCTTGGCCAAGAGGCAGTTGGTAATGGTGACAAGGCCCACGACATTGCGGTGGGTCTGGGAGTCACTCCATCCATTCTCGGGCACATAGTGATACCTATAGTAGATACAGAGTGCCCACTGGGAGCCGCACGGTCTGATTTGGCTCACCAAGGAGATTCCATTATAGATGCAAAAGAAATTCTCTAAGATGATCCCCACGGGTTGGACCACAACGGGGAGAGTCTGGTGGTCCTCAGCACACTGCACGTAGTCAGGGGCGCTCATGTTGCAGTCCCTGCCGAGAAGGGAGGGTAAATCGATGTACATACTGTGCTGTGGGCTGCGGGCCTCACTGGGTTGCAGCGACCTGGTGTGCACCAGCCAGAAGGCAAGGGAAGTCCAAGCAAATCATGGATAAGTTTGTCCTCAGCGTCTGCACATGGCTACTGAAGCTCAGATCACATTACCCAGCTTTTGGTCTAGGCTTCCATCCCCTGCAGAAAAGGGTCATTTCTTGTTTTCTGTTTCCAACCACCTAGGCAGGCCCTGATGCAGTCGGTGCTCAAAACTGCTGAATAAAGGAATGAAAAAAGGAACTGCTTCCCCACCCCTCAGCAGGATATAATGCAAAGAACCATAGTAGGATCAAAATATCTGGATTTCAACTCCAATTTATTTGAACTCCTAAGGTGCAGAATAATGGGTAAGAAAACTTGCTTTGGGGAGGAGGGTACAGTTCAGTGGTAGAGCATGTGCTTAGCATGTTCAAGGACCTAGGCTCAATCCTCAGTACCTCATTTTAGAACAATGAAACAAATAAATAAACTTAATTAACCCCCTCAAAAAATATTTTCTCAATTCAAAATTCAAAAAAAAAACCCACCTTGCAATTGACACAACATTGTAAACTTGACTATAATTCAATTAAAAAAAAACTCCTTGCCTTACAAGAATATATCTGGATTATGGAATTATGCAGATGTAAAATGCCTAGGGTACCACCTGCATAAGAAGAAGGAACTGTACAAGTGTACTATCCCTCATTTATGAGCTATTTTTCCTTTGGGGAGGTTATAACCTCTCAGAGATATTTTTCTCATATTAAAAAAAAAAAAAAGAAAATATTACCTGATTCTCCATACTGCTGAAGAATCAGATAACCCTATGAAAGCATCTGAACCACAGAGTTTATTCAATAAATGTTTGTTGAATGAATGAATAAACAAGCAAAGTGAATGCTGCTCCCTGCCACAGACCATCATAATGGTACTGCTTGGAAATGCCAAGCCCACGTTCCACCCAAATCTATACTAACCACGTGGTTGACCTGGGCAGACCTGTGTGCTTCTCTAAACACCAGTTTATTCATAAATAGAAATGAGGGCAATAACACAAACCTAAAAGGGTTAGTGAGTCACGAATGAATAGTACCCCAACTTTGCAAGATGGAACCATTAAAGAAAATTGGGCAAAGAGTCCATAGGCCCTCTCCATATTATCTCTTACAACTACATGGGAATCTACATTACATCTAAAAATAAAAAGTCTAATATTTTAAAGAGGCTATTGTGTTTAAATGAGCTCACTGTCTCAAATAAGGAACACACAGTACAATTAAAACAATGCACAGCCCATGAGATGCACTCAGTAAATATTCCCACTGAACCCACTGGTCCCTCCAACTTCAGAGCATGAGGATGTGTCCTCGTGGCCAGAGGCCACTGCACCTGAAGCTAACAAAGCTAATGGTCCCCACTTTCAAAAGCCCCTGCCACCAACCTAGGTCTAATTTTGTATTTGTAATTTTTTTTCTTTTTATTAAATAGAAATCCCCAATTGCATAGCCTTCAGGTCACCAAAACCTGACCACAGAGATCATGATGGCAACCCTCCTTGGTGAAACAATACAATGAAGAGCCATTTCCACAAGACCTCTGTGTAAATCTACTAGGGAACTTCATCCTGGACTGAGAGGAAGAGGACTGGGGAGGAGGGGGAAATCTGAGGCACACAGACCCATGGGCCACCTGTCCCACGATGGACATTACACTCAACCCTCACCCTCCAGGAACTTCAAAATACACACAGACAGAGTGCTGTGGACAATATATATGTATTTTTAAAGAAATTCCGACTCTCTAGCAGGTCTTGTATCTACAGAGACACAAATGGCTTATGTGTATAATGTTTCACAAAAGCCTTAAAATATTACCACCCCAACTTGACACATTAAGAAACTAGGGATAGAGGTTTATCACATTGTGCAAGATTAGAGAGATGCCACATCAGACACCGTATTTAAACCCAAGCCTTTGCTCCAGTGCTCACACAAGAAAGTGTTACATACTGCCCTTTTCCTGCCCTCTCCCTGCAATCAATCTCTGAAGAGTCTTTTCTGTGCCACGTGGAATCACAATCACATCAATTTACCACAAAGAGCTATGTGACTCCTTGGAGGACGCGTCAAAATCTAAAGGGTTGGGATGGGAGGAGAGATTTGCATTTTCTGTTTCTCAAAGGAAACATGGCTTTAAAAGAAACTGAAAAGCACTTATCTAGTCTAAGCCCTCATTGTGCAGAGAAGGAAATGGAGGCTCAGAAGAGATGAGGAAAGGGCCTTATTAACAAATATTGCCTAAGTGCAGCACCAAGCCAGCCCTGGGCCCTTCTGGGGGAGTACCTGGAAGGCCCAGGAGAATGACTGTTAGAAAAAGGAAAGAGAAGAAGCATACAAGGCCCTGTCTCTATACCACCATACCATGAAGTTCCACCAAATTATCCAGTATGGGTGCAGCCAAAATTTAGGTGGGCTAAACAGGTTATAGAAACCTGGAAGTCTCAACCATAGTGGAAATTCCAACTTTTACTGTTTTCTTCCAAGTTCAAGCATCAGTTCAGTGGGCGCTCCATACGAGGGACTACACAAGGCCTGGAGTCCTCCCAAATACAGATCTCTATTATCACGTGTGCACACCACACACAGGCCCACCAGAAGAAAAACGCCCACACATAAGATGGAATTACTGAAACAGAAAAGAGCCAACCAGCATATATTGCTAGCAAAAACGGTGCTGCTAGAAATAGACTCATGGACATAGAAAGCAAACTGTTGTTAGCAGGCAGGAAAGGGAGGATTAACAGATACACATTAATAAATATAAAATAAATGACAAGGACCTACTATATAGCACAGGGTACTATTTTCAATTACTTGTAATGAGTTGTACTAAAAACAATCTGAAAAACATTTATATACATATTCATAAGCTTATAACTGAATCTCTGCTGTACATCTGAAGCTAACATGGTAAATTGACTACACTTCAATAAAAAATAATTTTATATAATAAGTAAAAATAAAAGTAATGCCATAAAAAAAAAGTAAAAGAACACGGTAATCCCCTTAGCTGTAGGTGGTGGAGAACTCTGCAAGCACCAAGTCCACTCGAACACTCCAGCACTGGCGGTCACTCATTCTAACCATCAGAGAATCACTTGGCTTCTACGAGGTTACTTTTCTCTTCAGTGAAAGGCTACAGTTGCATCTAATGATGTATTGAACCTCATCATTCACAAACCCAAGAATTAATGAGGATTTCCCATAGGCCTGGCTCTGGATAGATGAAAAGATAGGGTCCCAGATATATTCATGTGTAGAAAAAGTTTATGCCATAAAGACATTAATTCTTCCTGCTTTGATAGACAGATTCATTGCAATTCTGATTAGAATTCCTCCTAGATATTTCATGGAATGTAACAAGTTAATTTATGGTCAGGAACAGCCAAGAAACTTCTTTAGAACCACCACTGGGAAGGGGTGGATAGGTCATGCATTTCAACTGCTCTTTCTGATGTGATGAAAACGTTCTGGAATAATAATGGTTGCACAAATGTGAATATGCTAAAAGCTGCTGAATTGTAACATTTAAGTGGGTGGACTTCATGGTGTGTGAACAATATCACAATAAAGCTGTTATATGAAAAAATCCTTCTTGCCAATTATTTTTCCCTCTATACTACTAGTCTGTCCCACAATTTAAGAAAAACAAAGAAAAACAAAACAAAACAAAACAAACCAGATTTTGCCAGGAGCTCTTTAGGAGTGCAGTGTCACTGGGTCTCCAACCCCTCGGGTTGTGTTGTTCCTGATAACACACAATAGCTGGGCTGGACTAGTTAGGGACTATAAGTATCTTTTTAAGATCAACGGTCTCACGTTTCACCCTGGGAGAGTGAAGGATGGAGGATGAGACAGCCTCATGCCTTCAGCTCATTTTTAACTGAACCAAGCCCTGCTTTCACCACTGTAATTCCACTCAGTATAAAAACACGTGACATCAACAAGCACCGCCATCATAACACCTGAAAGAGTTCAAGGTACTTACCTGGGGCAGAAATACTGATCAAGGAGACAGAAGCTCCCTCAGCACTGCTGCTCCATTTTCCCGACTCCACCAGGAGAAGCTGGGCGTTACAGCCGCGGGCTGTCAGCCCAGGGAGCAGCGCCCACGCCGCTAATCTTGACCTCAGGGATCGGGAAAGGGAGAGGAAGGCAGCCCCGGTGTCGCGGGGCAGGGAGAGCGGGGTGGGGGACGCGGGCTGCAGCCCCGCGCTCGGAGGCCAGCCCCAGCCCCAGCCCAAGCCGCCCGCCCCGTCTGGGTGTGCAGACCCCGCCCGCCCGGGACACAGCCCGCCCAGTGGTGGGGACGGGTCGGCGGCCAAGGAGAGGAAGCCCGGGAGGAGAGGACTCGAGGGAGGGAGAGGGGAAGGGGACGCCAGCCGCGGACTGAGGGGAGCCCGGCTGGGCCAAGAGGCGGCAGGGGCACACCTGGCCCTGGAAAGCTGTGGCCGGGGCGCCGGGGCAGGTGGCGCGGGCAGAGGGGCCTGGCCCGAGCAATCCAGCTGAACACACGCTGACTGGCGCCCTGGGGGGCTGTGACACGCCGACCGCCCTCCCGCAGCCGCCTCACCCCTTTCCCGATATCCCCTCACCTTGCACTTCCACAGTCAGAGGCCCCGGCCCCAGGCAGGAGCCAAAGGCCTACAGGGCGACAGAGCTGAGAAGCCATTGGGGCAGATCCCCGGCTCGGAGCTGGAGCTTCCAAACCGCGGTCCAGCTGGCAGCGACTGCGCATGCGCAGGAGGGCCATCGATCTGCTCTGGGTCCTGAGAGAGAAGGGGAACCGAGGGAGGGAGAAGAGGGGAGGAGGAGGGGAGGAGGGGAAAAGTGGAGGGAGACACATGGACAGGAGGAGCAGAGAGAAGGCAGTTATCTGGAATTGGGAGGGGAGTAGCAGAGATGGGGAGAAAGCGTTTTACCTCTTGGGGCATCCCGAAGGAGGCAGCAGTCCTGCCTATACACCCTTCTCTAACCCGTCATTGCCCACAGCTCATATTTTACGTCCCTGGCCCAGCCCTCCAGCTAAGGTCTCTGCAGAAACCCTACGGGTATCACACCTGTTGCCCCCACAAGGAGCTAGGTTTACTGTTGCTCCGGGAACCAAGCACCCGCAGGTGTTGTTTCTCAGAACTACCTTGGGAAGAGTACATATTCCCCTTTTACACACTGGGAAACAGGCAGGCACGATCTCTGCCTTAGCTCCACTTTCCCAAGTGTTGGGCTGGCAGGGAGCGGGAGGTAAAATGTCAGAGCCCCAGAAGGATCAGACTGCCTGAGTGTTGGTGTATAGTCCCCATCCCTCCTGGGTAAACCACACCCCAACCTCTGGGAATAATCAAGGGCTCACGGTAGGCCCCTGTGTGTGGGAGAGCTGCCCTCAGTCCCAGTACCCAGCTTGCTAGGTAGGTAGAAGTGTTATTGAGTCCAAATTCATTCTCCTCAGTGCAGGACAGGCCAGTAAGTTGGGAGACCAAGTGTTGGGGCATGGAATAGCAAGTTTCTGTAGACCTAGATGGCAAACTAATGTCCTAGAAAACCATCTCCCCAAGTCAGAATTCAGGCTGCTTTCCTATGTGCTTGGTTTTTGCAAACTTCTTGGTGTAGGAATTCCTTCTTGTTAGAATCCTTTGTTCTTGCAGCTATCTCCCGGGGTCAGATCCCTGTAAACCTCCAACAAAACAAACGTTATTTTCTATTCTGCAACTTGTTATCTTTATATGATTGGAAAAGTGTTAAATACCCTTAAAGGTCAGAGCCTTCCGAATAGGCTCTCCTGTATATTTTAGGCTCTAGGCAACATTGTTTTACAAGCAAGATGAAGCCTAGGAGACAGAGCACAGGGTTAAAGTCAAAGGAACAGATCTAATATGGAGTCAGATTTCTTCTTTTCTATTACTGTGGCAGAAGCCACTTGAGGATTTAAGTCCCTTTAAGTTAAAAATAAGTAAAACTTTAAAGGAATTTACATACATTGGTGGGAACGTGCATAGCATATCTGGAAAAGCACACAAAGGATTGTAAACATTGGCATCTCCAGGGAGGCGTGTAAGAACAGAGGATGAGGGAAAACTTCTTTCACTTGAGTATTTTTTGCTCTGTTTGAATTTTTTTATCCATATGCATATATTTCTTTTTCAGTTAAAATAAATGTGTAATGGAGCAAAGGAGTAACTAGCTCAGCAAATACAGCAGCCATAGACTCACTGAGTCATCACTTTTGATTTAAGCCAGGAAGCATTGTTTGTCTCTCTCCTATGTGTCCAGTGTTGTTTTAAAACTTCTTTTATATTTTTTTTTATAAAATAATAACATGCTATCCCTCACCCCTGCCCAGGGCTGGTGGAAAACCAACTGAGTCTTTACTGAGTTGTTTTCCAAGGAGTAGAGATGAGTTATAAACAGAACACAACTTCAGGGCAAAACAGGCGGAGTGGTTTTCCAGCAGGCCAATAGCGATGACCGGTTTTCAATAGAGGTGCACAGAGGCTGAGAGAGAAAGCCTCCAGGACCCTACAGAAAGCTGCCCAAAGTGCCTTCCCCATGGCACTACTGAAATAGGAAAGAAGAAATCTGACTCCATATTAGATCTGTTCCTTTGACTTTAACCCTGTGCCCTGTGTCCTAGGCTTAGTCTTGTTGTTTCTGCACCTTTTGTGAAACAATGTAGCCTAGATCCTGAAATATACAGGAGACCCTATTCTCAAGGCTCTGACTTTGAAGGATATTAACACTTTTCCATTCGTATAAAGATAACAAGATACAGAATAGAAAATAACATTTGCTTGTTGGAGGTTTACACGGATCTGACCCAGGTGAAGAGCTGCAAGAACAAAGGATTCTAACAACAAAGAATTCATACACCAAGTTTGCAACAACCAAGCATTCCCGCTTCCCCTTTTTAATATAAGAGCCTGAATTCAGATTTGGGATGATGGTTCTCCAGGACATTGGTCTACCATCTTCTCCGCTGGCTTTACAAATTTAAGCCGCTCTTTCTTGCCCCAAATCCTTGTCTCCTGATGTGTTGGCCTGTAATACACGAGTAGAACAAGCCTGGACTCGGAAACACAAACATACATTGAAAGTACGCATTTGGTATATTAAATGACATGCTTCCACTCGTATTCCTGAGGTTTTCTTCTCTTGACCACTCCTACTATATTTTTGAAAAACCTGTCATGTGGACACATTTCCATCTCTAGCCACTACCCTTCCAGGTAAGAACTGATGCCAAGAAGGTAATGAAAGTTGCTAGAAGGTATTACCTCGCCAAAAAAGAGCAGAAGTGGGTTCTGGCTGATGTTCAGGAGCAGGCCGGGGCACCTGACAAGATGTCGTAAGTACGGATAGACATCTGGGCACCAAAGGAGAAGCTTCTAAACTTCCATGAGGGACTTGTTGGATAGGAAGGAACAGTCCCAGACTATAGTTCTGATCCCACCACGAGCTTCCTGGGCAAGGCTGGGCAAGTTATTTAAATTCTCTAGACCCGTGCTGACCAACACGGGAGCCACCAGCCACATGCAGGATTATGATGTTATTCTGTAGCCAGACAGAATTATAAATAAACACTTTATTGCAAAGGGTCAGCAGGTATAATATTTAAAAACTTTATTGGTTATCTTGCCCTAACAAGTTATTTTTGTATGTCTAGCTTTCTGTGGTTTGTAATGCCTGCAACTAATGATTCCCTTACAGTGAGGTATTTTGAAATTATAAGTTACTGGACACAGTACACTCATATCACAGTTGAAAAAAACTGATCCAAATAAGCAAGGTGATCTGACTTATTAGTTATGAGCAGGGGCTCTGGGGCCAGCCTGCATAAGAATTAATTCTCACTCTACCTCCAGGGAGTTCTGTGTGAATCTTGGACAAACTATTGTTGTTGTTGTTGTTGTTGTTGTTGTCGTTGTCTTTGTTATTATTTGTGCCTCTTTTTCCTTACCTTTTAAATAGCGAGGAATATGTTGACTCTATCCCCTACAGTGTTGGCAGGATTAAATGAGTAAACGTCTGTGCTGCCCACTTCCCTGGGTTTCAGCATTCTCCAGGCAATCAGTGCCAAACGCAGTGGCATTCTCCACTGTCTTCGTCAGTCTGGGATTCTGTAACAAATTACCGTGGGTAGGGTGGCTTAAACAACCAGCATATTCCTTACGGTTTGGAGGCTGAGGCTTTCAAGGTCAATGTATCTGGGAGAGGATTGCCAGCTCGAAGATGGCTGTCTTCCCACTATCTTCACGGCCCAGAGAGGAGAGAGAAGCAAGCACTTTGGGGCCCTGTATAAGAACACTAATACCATTCATGAGGGCTCTACTCTCATGACCTCATTTTATCCTACTAATCACCTCCCAAAGGCCCCGCCTCCCTGTACCATCACCCTGGGAGATGAGGTTTCGACAGATGGATTTTGAGGGGATGCATTCAGTCCACACATCGGCTAATTCTCCCAAACATGCAGTCATCAAACCTGTAGCTAGTTTCAAAATAATGTTTATATCTCTCTACCCATTTCCATTCCTACATCTACTAACACTGAAGCCCTGTTACATTTTATTTCTTATTTTCCTTGTAGAGGTTTAATTGATTCCTCTAACTCCAAGGCTTCGCTCGCTCCAGTCTGCTTGACAGCCCTGCCAGGTAGGTCTTCCTTAAATCACCTTCCCACTTCACCTGGTTGTTTTTTAGGTGTAAATGTCAGAATTCTCTCCACACCCGATCCTACACCTTTAATCCCTTACACTACCGCTCACTATGTTATTTTCCTATTACCACTGTAACAAATTCCCATAAGCTTAATAGCTTAAACTAGCACAGAATTTTCAGCTTATGGCTGTGTAGGTCAGAGAACCAACAGAGTTCTCATTGGGCTAAATTCAAGGTACCAGCAGGTTTCCTTCCTTCTAGAGGGTCTAGAAGAGAATGTTTCCTTTTTTTTCCCCCCAGTTTACAGAGGTCACCCACCTTCCATAGCTTGTGCCCCTCAACTTCCTCCATTTTCATGGTCAGCAGCCTTTCTGAACATTGCTCCATCGCTACACCTCCCTCTGATTTTAAACTCAGCTGGGAAATATCCTCGATTTTAAGGACACCTGTGATTACATTGGGCCCACCTGGACAGTCCGGGCTACTCACCCTATTGTCTCATCTCAGGATCCCCTTGTCCCATCCCACTCAGTCAGTATGTATGTGGCTGTGACATTCACCTTGTGTAACATTTTCTCTCATGAGCAATTTATGGTTCAAGGCACTTATAAGTGCCTTTTTGTTTTTCTTCCTTATCCTTTCTACATTCAGTATGTCTGGTGAGATTATATGAATCCTTTTTATTTGTGCC
The DNA here is from genome assembly GCF_048564905.1 of Vicugna pacos. Classification (NCBI taxonomy): domain Eukaryota; kingdom Metazoa; phylum Chordata; class Mammalia; order Artiodactyla; family Camelidae; genus Vicugna; species Vicugna pacos. The sequence goes on from NC_133000.1 coordinate 31,306,826, forward strand.
CCTGCACTAATCTTTAATAATGTATCATGGGTTTAAAAGGCTAACTAATAGACAATTTAGGAGACAGAAATCCTCTAAGATTTTTATCCTAAAATATCTGTCATCCCTTTTGCCATGTACAGTAACATGTCACAGGTGGCTACCCTGTGGCCGGGGAGGGACATGATTCTGCCATCACACTCCTCTCATTCTCACCAATGTGCTGATCAACTAACCAAGGACCTATGCTCTCAACTTCACTCACTTCCTCCTCCTTTCCATTGACTATCCTGTTCCCACCGCTTCCTTCATTCACCACATCAGGATTTCATGACCACATTCTTCTCTAAATGAAATGGGTATCTTGCATCTAATGTCTGACAGCTGTTCTTATTGTATATGCACACACTGTCCTTCACATAATCCCGTCCATCTCTTTATTTTCCTAGAATCATCCAGAAGAATCAGTTCCATGATGATGATGACGATAGTGACAATGATGACAGGGGCCTCTCAAGGATTCTGATAAAGAGGGAATCAATAAAGGGAGGGAATCATTGCAAAATTGCCCCAGAAACAGGCTTAAAGGTAAATAACTCTTATAGTGTTTAATGAAATTGACTAATATTTAACTATTTTTAAGACTTTATATCACTGAATTTAAAATTTTAACGGGAATTTTCATTCACCACTAACCAAGATTCAACTCTAGGACCAAAATCCAAGGATTTCTGTCTTCTAAAAAATTGCCCACTAGCCTTTTAAACACGTGATCCTTTTAAAAAGTTTAGTGCTGGGCTGACAATAAGCAGGATTCATATAATCTCACGAGACACAGTGAATGTGGAAAGACTAAGAAATAAAAACAAAAAGCCATTCATAACGTCTTGAACTTTACGTTGCTCATAGGAGAAAATGTTTGCCAATGTGAGTGTCACATCAACATGATGACTGAGTGGGATGGGGAAGCTGATCTTCCTCATCAGTCATTTATGCTGATTTGTTAGATGCCAAAACAGTTTCCTCATTGAAATTGCTTCTAACAAATATGGAAGAATTTAGGTTCTACCAAAAGCAGGCTAAACATTTTCCCCTGCTTTCAGGTCTCTGGACTGAATGTCCCCACAAGAAGGACATGATTATGTTTCATAGGGAAGTCTTCCTGAGAAGCAACAGGCTTTCCTAGGGCAGAACTGCAGGGCCCCCCATGGAGGGCTGGAGGAGGGCTAGAGGGGACACTGGAAAAACAGCAGGAGTGAGTTCGGATACTGCTGCTCAGGTCGCCAAAGTCAGCATTGCTATCTCTAAGGGTATGACATTCTCCCAAATGTTCCATGAGTGAAGGAGCCTGTGAACACTAAGCAGGTTGTTAAGACACAGCAGCACATAACTTGCGTGACAACACAATTAGAGTATGATTTGATATTTGGAAAATAATTAGCCCATTGTTCTTTGAAACTGCAGCAGTAGCAATAGAAATAAAAAAGACTGAGCCGTCTTGGAGACAACAATCAATAAACAATTCTAAATCTGCAGAATTCCTTGACAATATTCAAGCAATGAGCTAGATGTGTGCTGCAGATACCTCTTACTGCAGGGCTCACTCCTGCAAAGCATAGAACTAGTTTCTCAGCACACAGAGGGAACCAAGTCAAGATTCCTAATCCTTTGAGATTTACTATATGGCTGGAAAGATCAGACAAGTACATACAGCCAAATATGATTAAATGTAATCAAATATTATCAAATGTGATTTGAGCACAGACAAAAGTGAAATTCCTTTCACCTGGGATGTAGAGAGACTTCTTCAGAAAATGTGGCTTTGGAGACGGCCAAAGACATGGGTGGAATTTTGGCGGAACAGGATGTAAGGAATTTAAAAGCTTATTCTAAAATTCATATAAAAATTCAAAGGATCCAAATATCCAAAACAACTTTGAACAAGAAAAACAAAGTTGGAAGACTTGCACTATCTGATTTTCAGACTTTATTTTATAAAGCTACAGTAATCAGAAATTATGGTGTTGGTGTAAAACAGGAAAATAGAATAATGGAACACAATAGAATGTTCAAAACTAAACCAACACTTATACAGACAATTGATTCTCAAAAAGGATGCTGTGGAGAAAGGGTCTTTTCAACATGTAGTGCTGGAACAATTAGATAGTGATACACAAAAAAAAAAATGAACTTTGATCCACACCTCACAAAATATACAAAATTTACCTCAAAATGGATCATAGATCTTAATAGGAAATCTAAAACTATAAAACAGCTAGGAGAACAAGCATAGGCTTAAGCTTTATGGCCTTGGGTTTGGCAAATATTTCTTTGCTATGACACCAAAAGTATCATCTATTTTAAAAAGAAACTGATAGAGTGAACTTTGTCAACATGAAGACTCTTCAAAGCTCTTCTAAACACTGCTAAGCAAATGAAAAGACAAGCCATAGACAGAAGCTATTTGCAGATCATAAATCTGATAAAGGTCTCTCTTTCTATCTGATCCAGAATAAAGAGGTCTCAAAATTCAATAATAATTCAAACACCTGAAAGAATGAATGAGGCCAGAAAACACACTTCAGTAAAGATATCCAGATGGATAATAAGCATATGAAAAGATGCTGATTAAAGATGTCATTAGTCATTAGAGAAATACTTTTAAAAGCCACAGTAAGATACTAGTTCACATACATACTAGAAAGAATACGATTAGAAAGACTGACCTTACAAGGTGCTGGCAAGGAAGTAGAGCAACCAGAACTCATACACACCACGAGGAATTTACAATAGTACAACCATTTTAGAAAAGTCTTTAACAGATTCTTTTAAAAAGGTAAACACCTATGTATCATATAACCCAGACATTCCTCATCTGGTGCTTTAGAAAGGAAACTCATATGTCCATACAAAGACTTGTAACCAAATATTCACTGCTATTTTATTTATAACAGCTCAAGTTGTAAATAACCCATGCATCCATCAAGAAGTAAATGCAGAAAGAAATGATGGTCTATACAAACACTGCTCACAATAAACTCTTCAGTAAAAAATCAGCACTAAACAATACTCTACTATAAGACAAATAAGCTATTAATACAGCAACACAGATGATTCTCAAAATAATTACACTGAATGAAAGAAGTCAGACAACATAGAGTAGATAATGCATGAATCCATTCATATAAGGATCTTGAAAATGCAAACCAATATGTTGTGATAGAAAGCAGATCAATGGTTCCCAGGGGAAGAGACGGGGAGGGAGGGAGGGACAACAAAAGGCAGGAGAGAAGCTTTGTGGGTGATGGGTATGTTCACTGTCTTGAGTGTGGTCATGGTTTCTTGGGGATATTCTTATGTCAAAACGTATTAAGCTGTACACTTTAAACGTGTGAAAATTATTTTGCCAAGTATACCTCAAAGCTGTTTTAAAAAAAAAGGCACTTTAGTCCTGATCCACCTCAGCGCCTGATTGGAGTGACATGATCAGTCCCTCACACTGTCTGCCTAACGGGAAGGTAGAAAAGCTCTCACGGAAGATAACATGGATTTTTCATTTGCAATGTCTGCCATGTTATTACATGCAACATGTCCAGACTATATGACAGATAACATGAGAATAAGGAGCATTAGACAAAGGATGCAAACCCCCAGGTGATGTAGGCATCAGAGCTACCAATAGAGGCTATAAAATACTTTTAATATATTCAAGAAAATAAGGAAATGATGGGAGAATAGATAACAGGGTAGAGACTTTCACCAGAGAAATATACTGGAATGTATTTTTAAGAAAAATCAAACAGATACTCTAGAACTGAAGCTTTCAGCTCTGGAAACAGGTAAACAGAGCTAATTAGGATCTCTTTTAAGTAAAACTTTCAGTAATTCCGGGTAAAATATAACAACAATGTAACACAGAGCTAACTATGGAGAGAGAAGTTCCCTGATGACAAAACAAAGAGGACACTTAAAGCCCAGAGTGGTCATCTTGTGAGCTGATGCCACCGCACCCTGGAGGGAAGGGGTTTTCATCTGCACATAAATAGGGATACAATGTCCATTTAGGAAAAAGGGTCCATACCAGATGTAGAAGACTCTTCCTCTATATCTATATAGTCAGAGACAGAGATGTAAAGTGGCAGCAGAGGTCACAGTGACACAGGGCCCTGGGCCAAGGAGTGTGAGCACCTCTGCAAGCTGGGAAAGGTAGGAAGACGAATCCCTCCCAAGAGCCTCGGTGTGGAACTTAGCCTTGGCCACTCGTTGGTTTTAGCAACTGACATTGACCTTGCACTTCTGCACCCTAGAACAGTGGGAAGATGAATGTGTATTGCTTTAAGCCACTGAGTCTGTGGTCCTTTGTTACAACAGCAATAGGAAAGGAACTCAGGAACCAATATGAACTTGAACCACAGGCTGCCTGCTGTGCTGGCTGGAAGTCCTTTGTCTCTGATCCTGGGGGAGTGTCCTGTCCTCTGGCAGCATCCACAAACTACCTCATGCTAACTTGGCAGTTTGCAGAGGGTTAAATCTTAACCCTGCACAGTTCTTGATATTTAGTTAATAAAAATGATGGTGTCATCATGGGTATTTTTCCATCTTTTAAATAACCTTCAGTCTTCTAATAAAGCTACTTCTAATTAAGAGACTGTGTAAATAGTTTTCAATCTTCATAATAAATAACTGTGGTTTTATCTGGTTACTTAAATTATGAATAATAATGTTCACATTTGTAAAAGTTATTAAAATCAACATTGTTTAATGAAAATATCATTTTTTTGCATGAACATGTATTAACTACAAGAAATGTTCCATGCTTTGTTCTACGATTTACTGTTAGAGCCTTAAAGAATAATATTTTCCTCAAAAGATATTACGACAAAGGGATTTCTTTTGGTGGAACAGTTCCGGCATCAAATCTGGTGCATGTCTCAGGCCACTGGCAACACAGAGATGATAGAAATTAGGAGGCATTATAAACACAGAATCATTTTTAAAGGAATTAAAAAAACTGGATGTGTGTAAACAAAGAATCAGAGGATATTCTGGTGAAACAAATGTATTTTTCAGCTTAAGCAAGACACGGGGTGAATAAATCTGAAATGAAAAAAACACCCAGAGATTAGCAGCGAGTCATGCATGCAGTGTGAATGATCAAAACCAAGTTGTTTCCAAACCAGTGTGCAGGCTTGATGCCTTCATGAATCAAATCTGTGTGGCAACAGGCCACCTCGAATACATGTTGATGAGGTATTTATAAGCCCTTCACCATCCCAAATCAAAGCCCACGCACGAGCCACAAGACCATCACCTACACATTTGGAAAACACACAACATGGTGAATAGCACTTTTCTTGTTCAGTAGCGGGTGGCCGCGAACTGTGAGCAGACAGAGATACAGGGACACAGAGGCACCTCCCCTCACTCAGCTGATAAACTTCCGTGCATTCCTGGGGACAGGATTGTCATAAAATGCACCATGGATTGATCCTCCTCCTAGGAAAGGAACCGTAGGGCTGTCATTAGGTTTGAGCAGGGGTGGGTGGAGGATCTCAGAAGAGTTGTTTCAGCACAACCAATAGAATTCTTGGCCACCGTGACCACGAAAGACAAGTCCCCTGCCATCCCAGTAGGCACTTGGGCTCCTGACAAAAGCTGGGCTCAGTAAAGGGTTGAGTAGAAGGCACAGGCCTGAGGGATGCCCCAGCAATAGGCAGGAGGTAGGGCCTGGTTTATACTGCTCTAGGTGTATCCCAGCCTCATCTGAATACGAAATCAGAAATTTGCAAAACAGCAGAGTTGGGGTGGATCATCCACTCCAGACTCCTCACCTTACAGTTAAAAGGGTGGCAGCCCTGACAGGCAAAGCAACGTGCTAAAGGCAGAGCGTGGAAGTGGCAGCGCCAGATGAAATGCAGCGTGAAACCCCCGTTCAAGGCCGCTGACTCTGACGACGGGGCCAAGGTTTCCAACGAGGAGAATAAGACACCGTAAATACTTTGTTCCCCCTAAAACCCCAAATGTTTTTTAAAGGCACAAAAACTCACCTTAACTAGCTCTCTTCTGAGGGGGCTCTCTTCTGCTTCTTCATCTTTCTGTCTCCATTTCCCTCTCTCAGACACAAACACATTCAGTTTTGTGAAAGGGGACTTCCTGCCATACAAAGACAGACTTCACATCTTCAGAAAGATACCTGACAAAGCACGTTTCTCAATTCAAGTCTTTGTGTGAGTTCTGGGCAACTGGCTTATTTTCTAGAACAATCGGTAGTTACAAAATCAGGAAATCATTTTCCACAAAGGAAGAGTTCTGGTCCGTGTTGATAAAGTTGGGGATGTCACATTTCATGAGTCTGTTCGGCTCCTCCTCTGGCCACCTGCTGCTTCTGATGGCTTCCTGGAGCAGAATATCACTGTAAAGGGCTATGGTAGGGATACCAGCTTTGGCCTTGTCCAAGTGGTCCACTCCATTGATGTAGCAGTGAAAGAGGGACCTAGATTCGTGATTGCACTGCCAGAGAACACCTTGGGCAGCAGCCATCTTCCAAAGCTGTTCAGTCTGAATCTCTTCTCGGGAGACTCTGCATTGCTATAAAGAAAACCAAAATAAAATATCGTTCACACTTTAGCTCGGTGACCTGAAGAATCAGTTTTTGCCATCTACTGAGAGCAAATCCCTGCACAGAGCATACTGACATGCACTGGAAGTGAAAGACATCACTTCTGAACACATACAATTAAACCCAAGGCAAAAGTCTAAAGTGAGGGCCCTTGGACCAACCTGAAAAGACATCGTTCCCTGAGAATCCTCAATATTGGTGTCTCGCACACCAGTGTTTCTCCGTGGGACACTCAGATCTCTTCATCAGGATTCGTTAAAGTGCTTCTTAAAATGCAGAATTCTGGGGTGCACACCCTCAGAGTCTCCAGAGGTAGCGACTGGTAGTCTGTATTTTCATAGCCACCAGGATCACTAAACATGCTCAGGTTTAGCACCGCGGTCTACATCGGGTCACCTGAGCATCGACAATTCTGCCTCACGGGGTGGGGGGTGCCATGTGTGTCAGGGTGCTGTCCTACCCACGTGTCTCCCCTGATTCTCAGAACTGACAGTGCTGCCCCATTGGGCACGAAATACCACCATTTCACAATGCATACGCAGGGCGCCCGACTGACAGATACAATCAGTGATAGGACAGGGGACAAAACTCAGCTTCCTGATACCTACTTTCACTTACTGTGGGACGAGTGATCAATTCAAGGGTAATAAATCAGTGAATGAGTGAATAACATGACTCTCGTTAGTCCCACGAGTGCCTGGAAGAGCAAGCCTGGGCACACTGAGAACCATAACAGCCCATCTACTTAAATGTCATCCTCCACAGATCTATGTAAAGGTTACTTCCACCCAGGCAGTGACTCCAGAAGGGCAAGAATCATGTATGAACACACTCTCAAATCCAGAACAGAACCTGACAACAATTAGGCTCTGGAGTCTGTGTTTAGCGAGTGTGGAATCTCAGTGATTCCAGCTCTTACACATTGTCTTCCCATCCCACCCCTCACGATATGGCCCCTATGACCAGTTCTCCCAGGGCTGGGGCCACGGAACCCATTTATAGGACTGGAAGAATCTGATCATATAAACCATCCCCCAGATTATCATCAAGAGTCACCTGCATTTCAGGGATCAGTAATCCCAGAAGCTTTGCAGTTCAGGCAGCTGAGGGATTTTTATATCAGCTCTGTCTTCTACTGTGACTGCCTGGGTGACATCAGACAAGGAATTCTGAAAAGCCTGAACTTTTCCTTTCAGGAATAATCTAATTAACAAATCTCGTTGACCACTCAAGAAATGTGATGTGAAGATCAATGATTTACACAGGAGTACAACATTCACTAGGTCGTGGATTTAGAATCAGAGAAAAATCATTTGAGAAAGATTGACAGAATGTAGCTTTAATGCGAATTTAAGTAGTCTTACCTTTCAGTAAATCATCTTCCCCTACTTATCACTTCACCCAAGTTTAAAAATATTTGAGAACAGGGATGAGTGTGCCAGCAATCTGAGACCCAATAACCTAAAATGTCACCTAGGAAAAAGAGGGGAGTAACATATTTTTAAAAAGCATGGTGAGGATGGCGGGGCCATCACCAACCCCAGACTAAGAAGCTCTGAGTAATAGCTTTCCTGCCTGCCTGGGACATCAGCTGATATGAAAATCCACCCAGAAAACTCACTGTCCAGCAGCTCTTCCGTAACACAGGATACACTTACTCAGAATTAAGAATTGCGTCCAGTAACCACTTTGCTGAAGAATAAAGACAAAGGAGAACAAGAGATTTCTGCCCCTCCCAAGGGAGAGCCCAGACCTCGGGCTGCATGCACTGCGCCCACCTCCCTGGAGAAGAATAAACTGGACAAGGGCGTTCTGCGAAACTGGGGCAGCAAATGTTGAGATGGGAACAAATTGATCAGCTGGCCAGGGACAGCCCCCTCCGTCGCTGCCTTGGCGGCTGCCTCAGCGCTCTCAGCCCATCCTGCCCACCTCTGGTGGCTAAGCTGTCAGGGAAACTGCTTTGTGACCTGGAGCAAGAGAGGCTGCCCTCAGGCCAAGCTGTGGAAAAGATGGGAGCTAAACCCCCTGCTCCCAAGCGGCAGGCTCCATACCCCCGCCAACACCCCGCGGCCCCCGCACCCTACTGCAACCCCGGGGAAATATGACCCGAAGAAGTGTGACCTGGGAACGAGGGGCAGCAGAGGCCGCCCCCACGTCAGGCCTCCAGAGAGATTGGTGCTTATCCTCCAGCTCTCCAGGGGCAGCCCCCTGTCCTCTCCACCTCCTGATCTCACTGCGCCCACCTCCCAGGAGCAATCAGACCGGGTGTGGGGTGTCAGGCGAATCTTGCGCCGGAGAGGACGTCCCCAGGCCAGGTCAGGGGAGAGGAGAAGAAGTGGCCCCATTAGGCGGGGCAGCCGGCCGTCGCAACTGCCTCTGCCCCTCGACCGCATCGGGCCCGTCTCCCAGGAGCAAGCTGACCTGGAGACGGGCATCCGGCTTCTTGGGCAGCAGAGGACGCCCCCAGGATTGGTCGTGGGGAAGAGGAGAGCAAATTGACAGGCTCCGCGCTGCAGGTCTTCTACCTCCGCCATCGCCACCCCGGCACCTTAAAGGCACCGCCCAGGGCGCCCCTCCCCCAGCAGGCTGAGTGGGACAGGTGCGTCTGGTGATCTGGGGCAGGAGTGGCCACTCCCACACTAGGCCATCGGGGAGACGGGAGCCAATCCACCAGCTCCCCAAGGCAGCCCCTACCCCCGCAGCAGCCACCACTCTTGCCCATGACCTCACAGTGGCCTCCTCTAGGGAGCAGGCTGACCTGGAGATGGACGTCCGGCGAACTTGGGACAACAGAGACCGCCCCCAGGGCAAACCATGGGGGGAAGTGGGAGCAAATGGATAAGCTCCATGGGAAAACCTGCCGCTGCTGCCACCACCCCCAAAGTACCAAGTCCAACTCCCGGGGTCAGGCCGACTAGGATACACGCTTCTCGTAACACAGGGCAACAGCGACCACCCCCAGGACAAGACGCGGGGAAGATGGGAGCAAATGGGCCGCTCCCCCGCTGCAGGCCGCCGACCACCGCCACCCCTGCACCCTGACTACCCTGCCTCCCGCCCCCAGCAGGCAAAGTGGGACAGGGGTGTCCCGGGACCTGGAGCAGCAGAGGCCGCCTTCAGGCCACGCAGTGCAGACATGGAGCTAATCCACAAGCTCCTCCGGGGCAGCCTCCCTATGCCCGCAGCCACCACCTTACCAGCCCCCTGACCGCACCGCACCCATCTCCCAGGAGCAAGCTCACCTGGAGTCGGACCTCAGGCAAATCTCCGGCGGCAGAGGTCGCCCCCAAGCCAGGCCGCGGGGGAGAGAAGAAATGGAGCAGCTCCCTGGAACACATCCCCTGCCCCTGCCGCCTCCGCCGCCGCCTCCCAGGAGCAAGCTCATCTGGAGAACCGCGTCCCGCCTCTAGGGCAGCAGAAGCCGCCCCTCGCTCCGCCGCTGGGGAGAGCGGAGCGAATTGACTGGCTCCCCCGCGGCAGCCCCCCTCCCCCCGTGGGCCCCGCACCTTAACGGCCCCGCCCCCACTCCGCACTCAGCAAGCTGAGTGGGACAGGAGTGTCCGGCTACCTGGGGAAGCAGAGGCCGCTCCCAGGCCCAGCAGCCGGGAAATGGCAGCTATTCCACCCGTTCGCCAGGGGTAGCCCCGCTCCGCCCCTCTACCGCTGCCGCCGCCCGCTGACCTAACCGCCCCACCTCCCAGGAGCAAGCTTACCTGGAGTCCAACATCTGGCGAATCTCCGCCGGCCAAGCCCACCCCAGGCCAGGCTGGAGGGAAGAGAAGAAACCGACCGGCTTGCCCGGGCAGCCTCCCAACCGCCACCGCCGCCTCCGCCGCCGCCGCCGCCCCAAAGCATTGCAATAGCCTCCCGGGGTCAGGCTGACTGCAAGGATGTGCACTTGCCTTCTAATCCTGGCCACGTCCCTGAGCACCTCCCTGCATCCCTACACTCCCTGCACCTCTGAACCCCTGCTACACTCTGCAATTCTGCATCCCTCCACCCCCACATCCCCTGAAATGCCTGCGCCCTCCACAGCCCCTGCACCCCTGTCACCAGTTACACTTTTGCACTGCTTACAATCCTGCACCCCTGCATGTCCCACACACCACCTCTTGGGCCTTTGGCAGAGTCTCTGCTGTTAGACCAATGCACAGGGACTCACTCTTTGCCAGTACATGATGCATCAGTGGACGTCAGGGGTTGCCTGCAGGAAGGTACATGTTCCCGGTCACTAGCCTGGGCCACTAGGGTGATCTCTGTGAGGTCACCCAGGTTGGGTTCAGAGATGCTGTTCTCTGGGAAGAGAGGAGTTGAAACCGGTCTTGAGGGCAGAGCTGTGCTCACCAGGCCGTCCACGCTTCATGTTTTACACAGGGCTTCGGAGAAGTGAAATGGATCCAGCCAAGTAAGACCGGCCTGCTGTGCGCCCACCTCAGTCCTGGGCTCTGAGTCAGACCGACAGGCTCCCACACTCAGGGCCCAGTTTGGGCACCTGAATTGTCCCTTTGAGGCATCCCATCAGTTCTCAGGATGAAGTCTGGCTGCTTCCACCCCATGGCCCTCCCTCCTACTGTGCTGGCCTCAGGAAGGTTCCTTATTTGGGGAAGAAGGCAGCCCACACCTTACCCCACCCCTCACGTTTCTCTAACCCAGGCTGGTGCTCTCTCTGCCCCTCAGAGTCTGGGAAGCCATCCCTCTTCAGTTATGTCCCTTCTGAGATGGACTTGCTTCCACTCAATTCTAGGCGAGGATGCACCATGGAATGCACTGGGTAAGAGAACCAAAATAAATAATTTCTTCTGTGAGGTTGTCTGTTTATCTACTGGGGCTGGGCTGTGTGTAGTTTGCTACAGCTATTGGTGTGAGAGGCTAAAACAGCCTGTGTGTCCTTGTTTTCATCTCCCCGCTGTCTTTGGGTTTTCCCTAGACACTCCTGAGACATTTACTTCTTTTAGTTTTACTCCTGTTATTACACACGGGCCCTACTGACATGGAGGTAAGGTGTTGGGGGAGCGGGACAGAGCAGGGCATCTGCAGTCCTGTGATTAGTTCTCATTGAGCCTGTGCCCTGAGCTGTGACCTCCACAAGTGTGTCTCTTTCCCCCACCCCAATTTGGGTGACACAGAAGGGATTTCCCTTCTCCCAGGTTGGTTAGGCTCTGGTAAAATTATTTCTCATTAAAAAAACAAACAAACAAAAAACAACTTCCCCCAATGCAACGGAATGTTCTGGGTGTATTTCAATACAGTTATTTTCTCCTTTCCAAGCAGGAAGAATGAGGAGTTATCCTCTGACCTTCATTCTGAGAACAGGACACGGTCCTGGATGTAAAATATATGAAAAAGAGCATGGGGCCCCTCTGACTGGCCCCCTGGAGTTGTCACACTCTGATTTCCCCACACTGAGCCTCCTGCTGGCCTCAGGGACCTGTTAAATCTACCTGCCCCCGGGATTCTTATAAAAGCAGGTTCTGCCTTGGGAGCTGTGACTCTCCAAGCCTGCCCGCTGTTCCCTTTGCAATCTCTCTGGGTTGGGAGCAGCTTTCCCCCTCAGTTTTCTGGGATCTAAGAAGAGCAGTGGGTTTGCAGCTCCCTCAGATCTGGTGTTATTTTCAGGACAGGAGGAAGAACTTCTGAGCTGCACACGAGCTGGACCAGAGGCTGGAATCCTCCCTTCCTCTGCCACTGTGCAATCAGTGGCTGTGGTTCTAGCCGAGTTTCTGAAGATGTGGACTTAAACACACATATCCCAGCCCCCACAGGAGCACACAGTCCCATAAATCCACTTAGTTTCCACTGGTAACTATGGAGCCGATGGGGACACGGGTTTCGGGACCACAGAGGCCTGACTGCACGACTTGCTCCGTGGCCTATTTACGTGGTTGCTCTGGGCCTTGTCTGAAGTGGCTTGCTTACCACACCTGGTACGTGGGAAACACAAAATAAGTACTAGAACCTTCACTTTTTCTCCCTCCAGGGCCTTCAAACATAGAAAGTAATAAGTGAACTCAGACAGCCTAGTCACCACAATGAGGTCCGTCCAGCCTGGCTCTCCTGAGTGATGGGCACTGACTTGCACCTTAACTCGGAACAGTAGAGGAACCGCCTTCCTCTAACTGGGCCTCTCCCCACACCAGGCACACCCGCAGCTCAGACGGGGCCAGCTGCCCCACTGAGGTGTGTGCTGGTGGCTTCAGTGTGACCTGGCCCTGCCGGGACATGAACCTGCAGTGAGTGAGGTGGAGGGTCGGGTGGAGGGGGGTCCCTTCTGGGGTGGCAGGGGCCCGGTAGCACCCCTCCCAGCCTGGTGCCTGGGGCTCCCTAACACCTCCTACAACTCCTGGGTTGGCTCCGGTCCTGGCCACTCCACACACCCTCCCAGTATCTTTTCATTATGTCCCTTTTCTGCTTTTATCAGCGAGAAGTGGCTTCTGTTGCTTGTTCAGTGAAACAGTACATCGGTAAACCAGACTACTTCTAATATCAGTAAAATACCAACCTCGGTCAGCTCGCCGGGCAGACCGTGCAGCACAAAGGCCTGAACAGGGCTGTGCGAACGGCTTACGTGAAGGGTCCTCATCATCTGTCTTCAGAGATACAGAAGCTGATGGTTCAGGTAAAACCTCAGGGTGGGATTGAGGAATCCAAAGCTGGTTGGTTTCAAAGGCTAACTGGTCAGACCAGACCCCTGAGCTGTGGTCAGAAGTCTGGCTCAAAATCACGCAGACTCAGCGTCCTAAGTGCTGGGTGCTGTTCCCTTTGCAGGCTCTCGTTGGGGATTCACTGTAGCCCCTTAAATACAGCAGAAATTCCAGCCCCATTAGCCCCCACCCTGAGTGTTCCATGACACAAATCCCGGGAGTGTTTAATTTTCATCTTTGTTTAGGAGGATGAAGGTGGTTCAAGAGAAGACATAAATTCACACTTAGTGACACAAGGTCACAGCCAGTACTTCCTCCACGGAGAGCTATGTGCTCCCACAGTGGTGGCTGGGGGCTGGGCAGAGACTATCTGCTGGTCCCAGAGGGACTCGCTCCTCTGGCCACAACTCATGGGTCGGACAACAGATCCAGAGGGTGACAGAGCATCTTTCCTGGGAATTTGGAACTGACACATAGAAATCAAGTTCACTCATCTGGGGATTGGTGGAGGGGAGGGGCGGTGGTTGGAAATCAAATGAAACCAGAGCATGAGAGAAAGTTAGAAGTGAAAGAGCGAGAGACAGAGAGACTGAGCTTGTGAGAGCAAAGAGTCAGAAAGAAGGCAAACAATCAGGGGACAGAGGAATTCCAGCTCCTGACTGTCTAGTCTGTCCCAGCCCATCAACGACCCCGTGAGATGTTTAAAAACATTCCAGTTTTGCAGATTAGGAAACAGGCTGAAAGAGGTGGGGGCTGGGTTTGGGTGCACAGTTAATTCAATTGCCGCTGGACCCCACACTTCCCATTGCCTGAAGGCCCCCTAATCCTCACTGGGACCCCTGTGGTCCCCTGACAGCCCAGCACCCTGATCAAAGGGCCCCTGCGGGAGTGGGAACCCCTCTTGAGTGTGGAGAGTTCCCTGACCCAAGATGCCATGCATCAGCAGGCTCCCGCTCACCCCAGGTTAACATCAGCCCAGCTGTACAGTCTCCCGACCCGCTTCCCTCCCTGCCAGGCACCCCCATCCTTACCACCGAGTGTACTGCAGGAATTCAGGCACAGGGATGCCCAAATCAACTCGAGCCCACCGGCTATAGAAACAGCAGACTCCCAGCCCCACCTGGGTTGCGAGGGGACAGAAGGTGTCCTCAACTTTCATGTGTCTAAGACAATCTTCTTCAGCTGGAGGTTCTAGAGAAAAATAAAAGGTCCAAAACATAGTTCAGTGAGGAATTCCTCCAAGGACCTGACTCCAGTGTCTACAACCATGTGTACCTACCCCCAGACTTGGGGTGAAGGTGGATTATTGATCAGCACAACCCCTGGTGGCCCAGCTCCTTGGCTTGGCTGCCCAGAGGGGGCTGGGGGAATGGGTAAGGCCAGGGCAATCAGGAAAAGCACAGAGGACCTGACCTCTCCCTTCTGCACTCGTAAACCCTTCCCCAAATCTCAAGGCATTGGACAGAGAGCCGCCACAATAATGAGATACTCCCATCTCTTCACTCACTCCTGTCGGTTCACTTACATGCTGAGCATCCACTGGGTCCCAGGACATGACACATAGGATGGCTGATGGGACAGGCTTGGTCCTTCCCCCTGGAACCTGTTCAATCTGATCAAAGAATGATCACTCATAAAGAGTTTCTCAAAATTATACAGAGACCAAAGACCAACTGCAGAGTGAACCAAATTTAAAAATATATATGAAGATACCCCAGTCTCCCCGCCTAAGGTTAACAGCATAAAGCAAAAAATTCTTGCCTTTAATCACCAAGGAAGTTGTCACCCCCTCTCAGGTGGAAAGGAGAGTTATTCTTTGAGCACGTCACAGAAGTGCTCCATCGGATTGGACCAGGGCACCTACATTCATTCAGCAAATGTGTATAAGCTCCTACTATGTACGGGAATCTCCTAACTAGACCGTTCCCAAGGCTCTCGGGCTTTATCAGTCAACAAAATAGACATGACTCCCCATCACTGGGGGCTCAGAATTTTAGCAGAGGAAACAGGCAGCATGTTGGGGTAGCAAGAGTTTGGAAAAATTTTTAAAAAAGAGTGATATGAGCAAACTCGGGTGATGGCGGTGGGGTGGGAGGCAGGCAGGAGGGAATAAGGCAATCCTGGCAGATCTCACGGAGTAATGAACTTGAAGCAGAATAGATCCGGAGGAAGAAGGAAGAGCCGGAGCCAGAGGCCCCCAGAGTGAGGGGGAGAGTGTGGGCAGAGAGGCAGAACACGCCGGGTCCTGAGGCCTTTGTGACGACTTTGGCTCCTAATGACATGGTGACCCGTTTAGTGAGTTTTGAGGGGAGGGGTGATGTAGTCCAACTTATGCTTTTGTGTTTGTGTTTTTTGGGGGGAGGTAATTTATTTATTTTAATGAATGTGCTGGGGATTGAACCCAGGATCTCAAGCATGCTAAGCATGCGGCCTACCACTGAGCTACACCCACCACCCCCAATTTATGTTTTTACAGGC
Source organism: Vicugna pacos (assembly GCF_048564905.1). NCBI lineage: Eukaryota > Metazoa > Chordata > Mammalia > Artiodactyla > Camelidae > Vicugna > Vicugna pacos. The sequence goes on from NC_133000.1 coordinate 31,322,543, forward strand.
TCCCTCTGACTCTGTGTGGATGAGAGATTGTAGGAAAGCAAAGATGGAAACAGGAGGCTATTGGTATCCAGGAAGGGCTGAAGGTGGCTCTTAGGAGGGCGGGGAGCAGAGAGCAGGTATTTAGTTAAGACAGAATATCCAGAATTTTCTAACAAGCTGGATTTGCTGTCTGTGAGTGTAAAAGAAAGAGAGAGAAAGGACATGGTTCCAACATCTGGGCCTGGACAATGGGAGGGATGTCCTCTCCGGATGGGAAAGGGGATGGGAAAAGGTGGGGCTGAGCAGGTGGAAAGGGGCTGGTATCAGCTCAGTTCTTCAATGTCATGGTTAAGGGGTGTATTACATATTGCCACAGAAGTGCCTAGTAGGTAGAGGAATCTGTTTTCTTTTTCTTTTTAACATTTAAAAAATATAATTTAAACATATTAATTGTATTATGTGAATGATTTGGGAATTTTGTTTCATGCCAAGGTATAAGTTATATATAGCCAAATGGAACATATATCAAAAAAGGGGAGAAATGAGGGCTTTCACATAAACTGACTGTCCGTAACGTAGGTAAAATTTCAATAAAACCAGTCTTCAGGGCAAAAACCTCATCTCGGTGTTACATAAAAATAAATGAAAAACGACTATGTTGATGTACCATTATTTCATGTTACATAATAGCCCCAAACTAACACAGTGTTTAACTATGAGGCTTGTAGAAATACTATTCGCTTTATTCACATAAATACAGAAGTGCAGAAATGTTCTAAGGTAGAATTAGCATCTTAGTGGAAATAATACATATTTGAGCATTTTACATGATATATATGTACTGATTCAAAATTTGGAAAAGTAATTACATAGTAGAACATATGTATGAATGAGAAAGCAAGATGAATGAAAGGAAAAGAATGTGATGTGAGTCTCAGGGATAAAGGCTCAGATGGAAAGGGGAAATCAGGGAATTTTGGAGAAATCGAGAAATTGATGGCATGCCAATTTCCAAGGCTGGGTTGCTTCCACCAAAGGAATAGCAGAGAGAGAGAGGAGAGGCCCAGGAACCCACCCTGGGGAACACCCACAGTATATGTTTGGAAAAAACAGGAGACATTGGCAAAGGACCAGCCAGCAGGCCAAAAGCAGAAACAGACAGAGCGATGGGCTGGAGGTTGAATGAAGCAGGAACACGGGGTAGGAGGGATGGAAGAGCTGGGTCAAATGCTGCCGAGGGGCCAAGCATGATGAGGAGTCAAAATTGACCACTATATTTAGCAACATGGGGTCACTGATGGCCTTGACAGGGCAGTTTCCATAGAGCGAGGGATCAGGCGAAAAGCCAGAGTGGGTGTAAAAGGGGATGGCTCAAGAGAAGATGCAGACAGTGAGTTTAAACAACTCCTTAAAGATTTGCTGCAAAGACACAGGGTGGCAATTGGTGGGGGTGAATTAGGGTCAAGGAGTGCTGTTTGTTTAAGAGGATGGACGTTTATATACTGATGGTGCCAACTAGCAGGAGAACAAAATAGATGAGGCAGTGAAAGAGAGGATGGTTTTGGGAGTGACAACCCAGAGAAGATGGGAGGGATGGGGCCTCGGGGACTTTTGGAGGAACTGCCTTTCGATGCCAATTTTAATAAGCAGTGGGGCACCGAGAGTGAGGTCACAGACATCAGAAGGCGAGCGGATGTGCTGGGAGTTGCTTGTGAAATTTCTCTTCTGTTGGCTTGTTTGCTTGTTCAAAGTATAAAACTAACGTTACCAGCTGAGGAACAAGGAGGAAGAAAGAGTTACTGGAGCCATGAGCAGAAGATAAGAAAGAGCCTTCCAGGGAGAATGGGACAGTAAAAAGGGCAGGGGGAGGGGGGGGAGTGAGCTCCCAGAAAGTTACATTTTCTCTTTGACGTCCCCAAATGTGTGATGTGTTATTACCCTTCCTGCTGTCTACAAAATAAAAATTAATTATATTTTAGAGGAAATGCTATTTCATTCTAAGAGGCTGCCTGTTTCTCAGGAATGGTCATCTTAAACTGCAAATATTACAAACAACGTTGAAAAGATGAACCTGTGTACCTAGAATCCCCTATTTTCTATTAATCTGTTTACTACTTAGTTCCCCTATCAATAACACATAACAAATACTGCCATGATGGAGGTTCATCGATGCTTAAAAGGAAATGAAATCTGTATCCTTTTGCTAAATTCCATGGCTTCCTTAATATGCAGTTCCACTTGGAATTTAGGAATGTCTGGTATAAGAAGTGAGAAACAGTTTGAGAAAATCCCGGCTCAGAATTATACATCACAACCACATCTCACAAGTATATACAGCCGTAAAAATGTTTAAAAGCAAAACTCCGTAACTACTCTTAAAGAACTTTGCAAACCTGGGCCTGCCAAGATGTTTCCAAACTGGAAAGGAACTCCAATCTCTTGCCTGGTACCGGAACAGAGGCTGGCCAGCCTTTTCTGTAAAAGCGAGAGAGTAAATATTTTCAGTTTTGCAGATCATTTTGTTGTAACCATGCAGGTAGGCAATAAGAAAGCTAAGAGCCCTGGGAGACAGGAAACAAATGGGCATGCCCACACTCTCCCTTCCACTCAGGGCAGCTTCTCTGTGGTGGGGAGCTTTGCCACAATCACTTGCTTCTTTGTTTCCATTGGTTTCTTTGTTTCCACCTTACTGCTCAAGCTCAGAACTTCAGGTGGGCCTGGTCCTTCAGCATCCATGCAGAGAAGGCTGAGCGGGGTTGGGAACCCCACCTGATGGAGAAGAGAGATTACTGGGAGGGACATTGTGGAGGCCACCATGACACGAGAAAATCACACCTTCCACAGTGAAAGGGAACGAAGACAAGGGAAGGACACAGTAGTGGGACCCCTAGGTCGCCTGCCAGGCTTGTTCTCCCTCCACGGCAACCATGGGGGCCTGGGGAGTGTTGGGCTTCAGCTACGGTGATTAGGATGAAGGGACTCAATATAAAGGACCCTCCACCTCCTCACTAGGTTCCAAACGCAGCCCCTCTAAGTCCACCCTCTGAGTTTCTGGAACTCTGCTGGAAGAATACATGAGCAGGCCAGAGCCAGAGCCCAAGCCAAACATGACAGGGGTCTCGTGGGGCTGTAACCCCATGCTCAGTGGTCGGGGACTCCTTGCAAATCTGCATAAATCCCTGTTCCACCTCATTCCTGGGAGAAACCCCAGATCTCCTCCTGCTCTGTCTGTTCTTCTCTTGAGGCTATTGTCCTGGAGGGATGCTGAGTCCTTGAACCTGGTCCTCCAAACGTACATAAGCAGCCTGTTCAATAAAACAAATTATGCACTTTTTCACATTTGCCAGTTTTTTGATTCCAGAAAGGCTGTGGGACTCATTCTCACAGTCTCCTGTGCCGCCACCACATGGTGACCCTCTGCTCATGTAAACACGATTTCCCACAACTGCACCCTGCCTCCCAGCTTGTCAGAGGGGAGTGTCCCACAAAGACACAGGTGTTTGGGAGGATCCTGTCCCCCAGCAGAAAGCCTGCTCCTGGAGCCACGGACAGGGATCTGGCCTCCTAAGCCGCTCAGCTCTAATTCAAAGCCTAAAGTGGGGGCCCCGAACATTGCTGAATGACTTTCTGAATCACCTGGACTGGAGGGGACTGATTTTCTTTCCAGGAATGGAGGTAGCGTAGCCTCCATTTTCAGGGCTGACCTTGACGATGGATCTAGTTCCCCCGACTGCACCGCAGGAAGGAGAGGCCCTTCCATCCCACAGCTTGGAAACCCAACCCAAGGGAGTACTGAAGCAGTGCATTGCTGCCAGGTCCAGCATCCCTGCAGAGTGGCCTCTGCCCTTGAATGAGCCCCTTCCCAGGGCCTTTCTTGCCTGGACACGACCACACCCCAGACTGTGCCAGAGCTCTGGGGCTCTGCGTGTCCAGGGCACACAGGTGGGACCTGAGCCAGGTGTCCCCTGGGCCTCAAGGGAGAGAGGTCTGCTTCTGCATCAGGGGAAGGTGACCCCACAAGGCTGGCAGGACACTCTCAATATGGACCTCCAGGAGCCCTGAGAGCAGTTTCCCTGCAGGTGTTAAGAGCCATCATCAGGAGGGCAGGCCCCTCTTTATGCAGACCATCCAGCAGTGCTGGGCCCACGTGCTGACCTCAGAAATCTACATGCCCCCAGGATACCCCAGGCAACCTCACAACTTCGTCACTTGGTGACCTGGGTACCACGAGCTCCTTGGCCATCCCATGAGGGTGGTCCTTGCAGGCATGGTCTCCAGGTTCTCCCGTTGAGAAATCCCCCTGGGTTTCTGTGGTCACAGAGCACACACCAGAAGATTCTAGTCCTGCAGTGACCCCCACAGCAGTCAGCTCCCCTGTGCATGTCCAGGGACAAATGACAGCAATTTATTGCCAGGAACCGTGATGAACAAGGGGGTGGGATTCCATACTAAGTTCAGGATTCTGGTAACTCACTCTGCACCCCAAAAAGCTTCCATGAGAAATGTGTGTATTGGGATGTCTGTGCCCCTAGAAGAGCTGTTCCTGAGGGTTCCTGGGACCCTCCAGCCCCTCTCAAGGTTCTCAGATCCTGGGTCTAAATTTCTATCTGCCTCTTTTGGTGTACGGCACCTGTGTCTCGTGGTCACAGGTCACTTTATTGCATGACTTGGCATGTTCTTAGTGCTCGTCCTCCACCCCTGCACTAGACTCCCAAGATGTTCCCACTGACCCTTGGCTCCCTGGGTGGCTTGGGGGGCCCTAAGTCTGCACCCTTCACTCTCCTCCTCTACCCCCACCTCTGGGGCCACCCCTAGGTGGACTTGGAGGTGTTTGTAAATGAGTCTTACACAAGGACATGTCTGGACAAAGCAGGACCCCACCCCCGGAAAACTCACCTGCTCCCTTCTCAGAAGAGGACCCCATAGCCCCACATTGCCTCCCAGGGGTCTACTCAGGACACAGTCCTCCAGTTATGGGCAAGGTGTCTCCCTGGAATCCTTGCTTCCAGGAAGAGTCTCTCTGTCCTTCTTCAGAGTTTAGAGGCGTTCCCATGTCCCTGACCACCAAGATGCCCAGCACAGTCCCTTCAGTGACCTGGAGAGACAAGGAACTTATGTGGCCACAGGTCTCACAGGACACACCTGCAGGGACCCCAGACTAAAGGGCTGTCCTTCTGCCTTCTCAGGTGTGGCTCCTGTGGTACCTTTTTGCAGGGGGTCCAAACGGGGAGTGTGGCCCAAAGCAGTTCATGGGGCTCTCTGGGCAGGGAAGACTTGGGCCAGGTGGCCTTGCCTGGTTTCCCTGCTGGGCCACTCTGAAAACCCCCGCTCCTCTGGCTGTGGCTGGAGGACCCCCAAACCTCAGGGCGGGGCCCTTTCTCTCAGCCTCCACTGACTCCAAAGCCACGCTGGTGCTGGCGAGGGGAAAGAGCTTTCTTGCCTTCTTTTGGCCAAGTTGCCACAGGTGGATGCTGCGGGGAGCTGGAGAGAGAGGTAGCACTTGCTCAGATGTGAGTGGTTAAGCAATTTGACACCCTGTCAACTAGCCTTAAACATTGGAATGAGGACTTTCCCGGTAAAGCTGGAAGTTACTTTCAGTAACTTGTCTAAAGATTTCTTTCTTTTTTTTCCACTTAAAGACTCATAAAATCTCTCCCAGGTCATTCCTGGTATGGACCATTATCCAGGGATCAATCAGGAAATGCAGGAGGAGAGGGGTGGGGGTGGGGGAGAGGGGAGGTTAGATCAGAGCCCACGGAGAGGAGATGCCCCTCCCAGGAGCCACACACTGGGCTGTGGCTTCTGGCATCCAGCTCTCCTGTTCTCAGGCCCATTCCATCTGCGGAGTTTTCCAAAAAAAACAATGGTGGAAGGGCCATGGAGGACACCTAGACCTTCCAGAATAGACAGGGGGAGCAGAGTCACCATGCTGGCCCTGGGTTTGGAGACAGACCTGCAGTGGAGACCACAGGCTTCTAAGCAGCCAGTTTCGAAATAAAGGCAGTATGCGCTGAAATACCCGGTTCTAGCGAGTTCTTCATCATAGACATGTAATTTACATAGTTCTCACCACGAAATTCTGTGTTCCCAACACGCTACATGAATGACGGCTTCAACACACATTCATTTCTGAGATGTGAACAAGTGTAGAGCCGCTCTTTCATCCAGCATAATGGGCATGGCTACACCTAAGAACACTTACCAAGATTTCTCAGCAAGAGCCAATTTCGAAATAAAGGCAGTTTGTGCAGGAAAAGCCTGTTGGAGTGAGGGCTTCCCCATACACATGTAAGTTATATAGTTCCTCTCACCATGAAACGCTGTTCCCAACATGCTACATGCATGAAGGCTTCGACACACATTCAGTTCTAAGATGTAAGCATGTGGAGAGCCGCTCTTTCATTCAGCACAAAAGGCATGGTTACACCCAGGAAGATTTACCCAGATTTCTCAGCTGCTTCCTTCAGCCAGATTCAAAATAAAGGCAGTTTGTGCTGGGAAAGCCTGTTGGAGCGTGTTCAGAGCTGTTTCGGGCTCTGTCCCAGCTGGAGGGTGCAAAGCCCAACCTCCAGAAAGAGGGACCAGGACCCCACCCGCCAGGTGGTGTTGCCTTTGTTGGGGAACAGTGATCTTTGGGTAAGATATTTTGCGGCTCTCTCTAAAAACTGATTTGACTTAAGTTTGCATCCTAGCCACCAGTTCCAGGACAACAGAAAAGGCATACCCTACATCCCTTTGCACTCAACTCTTCCCAAAAGAGCAAATATTTGTCCATGAAAATACCAGCTGCTCTTCTAAGGCCCACTAAATACCCAGCAGTGTGGGCGGCGCACTCTTGATCAGGGACAGGAGGAGAGGGAACAGCGGTCCTCCGGCAGGCTTGGCCTGGTGTGGCAGCTGCGCTGTGGGTGCGTGGTGGGGAGGGAATGCAGGGAATCCTGTTTGAGGGGCCTCTGTGCACGCCTGCATTATAGTCTGAGGTTTCATACAAAGGCTCCAGGCATCCTAACTGATCAGATACAGCCCCCACCCTTGGGCTGGAACCACCAGGAGATAAGTACCTGTAACAGGGACACTGCCTGGTGTGGGGAGAGGTCATGGGACACTCCGGGGGCAGGGGCGGTGGTGCTGGGGAAGGCAGGGGATGCAGTGAAGGGTGGAGGGAGCAGGGTCCTTTGCTTGGGGGTGCGAGTTCTTTGGGAGACCACAGGGCATGGCACACATCATCCCCACCCTATACCCCAAATTCCTAGCCCCGCCAACACAGGGGCTGCTCTGCACCCTCTCAACGTGGCTCTCCTGTAAGACCGCACCCAACCAGGCATCTGGCACCCTGCCCTACCTCCCCTCTTGGGACAGATCCCTTCTTCTTGGAAACTGCCTAGCAGCGCGTATTCAAGGCCGGCAGCCGGCCTGGCGGATCTGCACTTCAGGTGCCCTACCTGGCCAGCCGTGCCTGCCTGGGCTCAGTCCTCTATCTTGCCCACCGGTAGCCTGGGTCCACTTCCGGTGCAAGCGGAGGCCCCGGAGCCCAGGCTGAGCCCCGCACACAGACAGGTGAGGGTGCCCCCGCCCCGCTGCCCCGCCGCCCCGCCGCCCCGCCCACTGATGGCAGCACTGCCCCAGCCTCCGGCCGGTGCCACCTGCAGGTGAGGACGTCCGCGCGGCCCCGCCCGCCCCGGCCCCGCCCAGCTGCCCCATAAGCCTCCCCCCACCCCCGTCCTGGCCGCGCCCTGGCTCCCATTGGCTCCGAAAGTTCTGCCCTCGCACGTCTAGCCTCGGGAGGACGCAGACGCAAGCGCTAGGGGAGGGCCCCGCGGCGTTGCCATGGATACAGACGCCGCGCTCCTCGCGGGCCGGCGTGCGCTTCTGGGGCAGGCAGCGGGCTCCGGAAATGTGCAGCTGCCCGGGACCATGGCGGTGTTTGCTGCTGGGGATGGCGGCTTGCTTGGCCGGGCCACTAGTTCTGGCCGCGTCAGTCGGCGGCCGACATCCTTTCTGGGGCGGCGTCTCACAGACGGTAAACGTACGGCCGCGCCGTTGGCGGGGCCAGTGGACATGGACCGGGGTGGGATCCGGGTTGGTGTGGCGGCCGGGGAGTGCTGTGGTGCCGGGGAGCGGGTTGGGGCGGGGGGGACAGGGCTGGGGCACAGCCTCTGGCTTTCCTCCCCCTCGGGCTCTGGGGCTTGGACCGCGAGTCCGGGTAGCCCTGCGTGGCCGCGGCCTCCCAGAACCCCTGGGAAGTGCAGGTGGAGGACCCGTCTTTTATGAAGCGGGGCCTTACCCGGGTTTTGAAGAGCCCCAAAATCAGATGTTGGAATAGGGTGGTTTATCAGCCTTGTATATCAGCAGGGAAATTTCAGTTCCATCCAGATGTTGGCTCCTTCGATAAAACTCAGGAGTAAGACAAGGGTCAGTGTCAATTAGCAGTTATCTAGGGCTTGACTCAAAATAGACTGTGCGGGGTGTAGAGATGGTAGATGGGCCCTCCCTTTCAAGGTTGGTAGTCTTCTGGAATTAGAGGCCTCAGTTGAGGATTACATCCTCATCTGCAGTAATGGAGGTTGTGGGAAACATTAACACAGAGAAGGGAGGGGTGTTGCTGCGGTAACTCATTAAAGAAGCCAGGACACTTGCCTGGCTCTTGTGTAGGAGAGTCTCGCCTAGGGTAGGGCAGCAGTTATCAAAGTGAGTCCGAGGCCCCTGAGATGCAAGACTATTTTCGTAGAAACGCCGGGAAGTCACCTGCCTTTTGCACACTCTTGCACTCCCGAGTTTCCTGTGGGGTTTTCCAGGGAAAACCTGGTCTGTGATATCACAAAACAGGTAATGTAGAGGCAGATAGAATTAAGCTCTCACCAGTCCAAAAGAGATTTTCAGAAATTAAAATCACTGCTATTCCTCTCATTAATGATTTTTGTTTAGAAAAATATACTTATTTTTTGCTTAAGAGTATTAATGGTATCATGTAGTAGGTTGTTATTATTTTTAAGTGAACTCATAAGCATTTTTTAAAGTTCTTATTTAACTTCTAACACAGGAACTATTGATAGATTTAACCTACATAAACAGCAGCCTTTTGAAGTCCTCAGTAATTAAGAGTGTACAGGGGTCTTTAGGCCAAGAAGTTTGAGAGCCCCTGGAGAACGGGTGCTCAGGTACTAGTCAGGTGCTTAGCATTGATAGACAGATGCCAAGATGTCTTCTGCATGTGCTCCCGGACTCGAAATAATTGGCCACACAGAGATCAGTGGGCAGTGCCTCCACTATACAAACCAGAAGCTGCTGAACGTGTCTTGAGTCTAGGCCATGTGCTGTGCAGAGATTCCCATTGTATCTGTTCTATCTAAGCCGGGATTCCTGTGCAGAGACCTGGCCCTGAAGACCCGCTCTCCTTTGCTCCCTGCCAGGTACCTTCTGTGTTATGTCAACCCTCCGGAGGGCTTCAGCCTCCGTAGGGGCGTCTGTATCCACATCGCCTTCCTCCTGAAGACCCTGCTGAAAATGGAGGAGTCGGTGCTGGTGATACCCCCTTGGGGCCACCTCTACCACTGGCAGAGCCTGGACATCCACCAGGTCCGGATTCCCTGGCCTGACTTTTTTGATCTCTCAAGTCTCAACAGAAACATCCCTGACACTGAGTATGAACAGTTCATTGCAGGTGAGATGGTGATCGTTTAACTGGGGCCAGACGGTTTTTGTTCTGGTTCCGATGTGAACATCGGGCCGTCTTGCTTCGGGCTTGTCAGTCTGCTTAGGGGCCGTGCTCATGTTTCCTGCACTGCAGGTGAATTTGGTCTTTCCACAGTTTTTCTCAGGAAATATATCTGAAGTGTATGAGCTCTGTGTTCCCTCCCCTCTGAAAACCCTGGCCTTCTGGTGAGATGGAGCGGTGACAAGGAGGCCACTGCCACAGAGGCCTTGTCCCAGCAGGACTCACTCCCTGGGCAGTAAGGGCCATTCTTACCTGAAGGAAAACACGATGTATGTGTACCATGGGCCACGTGCTGGAGAAGGTATGTAACCTCTCATTCAGTATAATTTGGTCCTGCTCAAGCTTCCCATTTTACTTTTTGTAGGAGGTAAGAGTTGAAGATTTTCTTTGAATACAGCTATTTAGAGCTTATCTTTTTTTTTAAATTGAAATGTGGTTGATTTAAATGTTTAGTTAGTTTCAGATATACAGCTGTTTTGTTAGTTTCAGGTATACAGCATAGTGATTCAGTTGTACATATACATAGTCTATTCTTTTTCAGGTTCTTTTCCATTATAGGTTGCAAGATACTGAACATTTTCCCCTGTGTTCTACAGTGAATCCTTGCTGTTTGTCTGTTTTACATATAGTAGTTTGTAATTGTTAATCCCAAACTCCTAAGTTTGTTTTCTAAGTCTGTGAGTCTGTTTTTGTTTTGTAAATAAGTTTATTTGTATCTTTTTTAAAAATTCCACATATAAGTGATATCATTATGTTACTTGTCTTTCTCTGTCTGAGTTATTTCACTTTAGTGTGATAATCTCCAAGTCCATCCATGTTGCTGTAAATGGCATTATTTCCTTCTTTGTTACAACTGAGTAATATTCTTTTATATCTAAATACTACATCTGTATCCAGTCATTTGTCAGTGGGCGTTTAGGTTGCTTCTATCTCTTGGTCATTGAAAACAATGCTGCTGTGAACATTGGGGTGCAGGTATATTTTGAAATTAAGGTTCCCTCTGGATATATGCCCAGGAGTGGGATTGCTGGATCAAATGATGTCTTTTTTTAGTCTTTTGAGGAATCTCCATACTGTTTTCCACATTGGCTTCACCAAACTACATTCCCAGCAATAATGTAGGAGGGTTCCCTTTTCTCCAAGCCTCTCCAGCATTTATGGTGAGTGGATGTTTGAATGGTGGCCATTCTGAGTAGTGTGAGATGATAGCTTATTGTAGTTTTGATTTGCATTTCTCAGATAATTAATGATATTGTGCCTTTTTTTCATATGCCTATTGGCCATTTGTATATCTTCATTGGAGAATTGCTTGTTTAGTTGTTCTGCCCATTTTTGGATTGGTTTCTTTATTTTTTTTTCTTATAAAGTTGTATGAACTATTTTTATAGTCTACAAGTTAAGCCATGTTCAGTCTCATCTTTTGCAAATATTTTCTCACATTCCATAGGTTGTCTTTTCGTTTTGCTTATGGTTTCTATTGCTTTGAAATAGCTGATAGGTGTAACTAGGTCCCATTTGTTTATTTTGGCTTTTATTTTCTGTTGCTTGGGTGGATTGCCCTAGGAAAACACTGCTGATATATATGTCAAATAATGTTTTGCCTATGTTTTCTTCTGAGAGTTTTTTAGCGTCTTGTCTAATGTTTAAGTCTTTAAGCCATTTAGAGTTTGTTTCTTTTTTGGGTTTTTTTTTTCAACTCTATTATATTCTTTCTATTTGTGGTTACCCTATTTTTCAAGTATATCAACCCATTATCATATCTATTTCCTTTAGACTGATAATCACGTAGGCTCCAACACATCCTAAGAATAATGAGAAAAAGGAAAAAGAAAGAGAAAAAAATCTATCTTTTCTTGCTACCGTCTCCCTTTCCCACCTTTTTGTATTTTGATGTACTTTTTCTTTTTTACATCTTCATGTTTATTGTCTTGTAACTCGTTATTTCATTTCCAATGATGGTTTTCCCATTTCTATAGCATCCTGCTTCCTTTCTGTTTAGAGTAGAACCTTTTAATGTCTCTGTTTGGTTCCATAATGCTGAATTATCTCCCTAACCCCCTCCCTCCTGAGCCTCTGAATACTCAGTACAGGGAAGCCAAACCATCCTAGCCTTCATCGGTCTTGGGATGCAATCTTCAGAGTGGGAAAGAAGAATCATTGAAAAATAATATTCTGTTTGTTGCTTTCTACCCTTGCCCAGAGAGTGAGAATCACCTCTGAAGGCGGAGGAAGAAAGATGGGGGCACGGGGCACAAAGTCTTTTCTCCTTTTGCTACTGAAAAAATGATTTCTTTTGTAATTAGTGATGATGCCCTTTAAATTGGTAAGATCGAGATTCCACAGCTTCAGCGCCTGTGAATAACCAGCTGGGAGAAAGCTCTCCAGGGCCCCTGCAGTGGGAAAGGCAGCCCCTCTGAGCACCTGTTGTTCTGTATTCTTCCTGCCTCCACACAGGTTCACTAGGCACTGTGCAGGATGATGCAGTTCCCCAAGGTGGAGGACTGGGAGACCCCTGCTTGGTGGCGAGCCACAGGAGCCCACACTTGAAGGACAAAGTGAAGAGTAGTGGGGCGGGCATAGGAACAGAGGATGGTTGAGACCCAGGATAGTTTCCTGGAGGCCAGCAGGTGAGACTGGTGGGGCAGATGGGGCCCTGGTGCATGGGCAGTCCTTGAGGGATCTGAAGCAAAGATATGAACCAAGATACTGGATTCGTGTGGGGGTAAATCTCCCCCTGGAGGCTACGTGGCAGTGCAGCGAGCCCAGGAGGAGCGGGCATTTCCCCAAAGTTGGGTTGACAGATCACAACCAACTCACTGGGAACCGAGAGGTACAGAGATATTGTTAACTTTTTGTCCCTCTTCCTGGAAAAAAATTGCTTCCTGTTGAATAGCCTGTGTAGTTAGTGAGAATTAAAGACATGAAGTAACATTTCCTCAAAAGTCATCCATTGTGTAGTTGTTAATAAGGGTCAAATGCAAACTTGAATAGATTAAATCAAACAGTCATCATCATATTTTAAAACCTTTTAAAATAAAAAATCTTGCTGTCTTTGTTCTTCATTTCAGGGTTCACTTGGTGATAATAGTAACAAAAGCAACAGCAAACCTTTAAAGAATTCTGTCCTGCTGTTCCAGGAACTCTGTGTTCATGACAAACCAATGAGGTGGCACTTTACAGGAAGGACAGTCATTAATCACACAGCTAGTAAATGGCAGGGGTGGGACTTGAACCCAAGCTGTCTGGCCCCAGAGCCCCCTCTCAGGCCCTTCAGTGCAGCTCATCACTTGGTATGCCCAACAGAGGCCAGCATTAAAGAGCAGTGTGACCTTGGCCAAGGCTGCTTCACTGCTTGGCCTCTGTTTCTTCATCTGTAGAATGGGGGTGTGGGCAGTGAACTCTGTGAGCTCAGTGGTCACTTCCTCCAGCTCTGCTATTCTACTGCTTTGAGTTAATTTAAGAAGTATCCGAGCCCCTGAATGGCCCACCCATAGGCTGGCGCTTTGCTAGGCCGTGGCTTACGGAGAAAAATAAGATCAGCCTGCTTCTCCGAGGAGCCTGTGTCCCTCCACGGCAAACGGCTGTGAGGCCCAGGCTCCCTCGCTGGCAGTCGGGGACTGGGCAGGAATGTCTGATAGAAGATGGAGGCAGAGCCCCTCCGGGAACAGTGGTGGCCACAGAGCTATCAGGAGCGGGAGCATCTGTCCAGGCTGCTGAGAGGGGGGCCCTCATGAGGCCAGTAGCCCCCCCAAACTAAGCCCTCAGGACAAAGATCCAGCCATTCCTGCAGTGTCACAACAGAGCCAGTCCATCCTCATCACTGTGCCCCTGTGCTCCTTTGTCCTGGGGCCTCTCTTCCCCCTACACCCAGAAGACTCTTCTCCCTCTCTTCTCTGAGTGTCCCCTCACTTCACCCATGGTCCCTGCTTCCTGGGCCACCATCTATGGAGTTGACGATTTGCCCCCTCACACCCTCCGTTTGATCAGGAGCCTGGGTTGACCCTCTTATGCTCACTTTCCCCCATGAGGTGATTTCTCCTCCTCTCTTGGGAACACCTGGAAAACCCAGTCCATTCCTAGCAGTGCCTGCCACCCTGGCCTCCCTGCTCATCTGCCTCAGTCAGGAGCAGCTGGACCACCAACTCTGTATTGCCTCACCGCCTACCATCAAGACGTCAATGTTGATTCTCCCTCCACCACCCAGTATGGTCATTGTAGGGTCTTCTTCTCCGTCAGACTGAGCCAGACACCTCCCATTCACCCTACCCCCGGGCTCATACCCGGGCGTGTCTCCACCCCAGGTCCAGCCTCTCTCCTTTATGTGCCCAACTCTAGCCATCCAGCTGCTTCTCCACCAGCCTCCTTGGCCCTCCTTCACCCTCACTGGGGCATCATGCACTGATTCCTCTGCTTTCCTACCTGTCCATGTTCCTCTTACTTCCACTTCCCCACCTTCCAGCTCTGCATCCACAGTCAGCACTCTCTTTATGACAAACAAAACTCCCTTGACCCTTGATCTTTTCATTTCCTCACCAGGACGACTTCCATCTCGGTTCACCCAGCTCTATTTGTTCTGAGCCTGCAGGCAGCAGGCTCTCCCAGCACAGATTTCTAAGACTACAAATCAATGCCCAGCATGTTGCCACTGCCAGGCAATCCTCCAGGATTTCTCTAGTGAGCACATTTCCCCACTTGCCACACAGTGGTGTCAACATTCTATGCTCTCTGCACACCTCTAAGCTTCCCTCTGTCTCTTCCCTGACTCCCAGCAGATGGCCTTGCCTCCTGCTTCAGAGAGAATGACATGTTACTGGAAAGGAACTCGCTCACCTGCAGCAAATCTGCTCACCTCACCTTTTATCTGTCCCTCTCCCACCTGGACTCTAGCTGTAGTTGTTCTTAATTTAGTGAGTTTAGTTGACATATATATTATACACAGTTAAAAGCTTAGCACACTATAGGCTACCTTCTTGGGCTTACTTTTTCAATTTAACATAGAGTGTATGATGCATCCACTTCGTTGCATGTACCTGCAGTTCATTTGTTTTAACTGATCTTAAATGTTGTGTGTGTGAAAGTAACACAAGGCAAGTGTAAGCCAGGATTCAGGATGCTGGTTACTTCCTGTGAGAAGAGGCCTAGGGCAGGATAGGACACCGTATGTCACTGTCAATAGTCCTGTTCTGGTGCTGGGTGATAGGTTCACAACTGTTTCTTATAATATTAATTTTAATACATAAATACTTCTGACAGGCACCTAAGGTGAGAATGTGTCATGAGCCAAGATATACAATGGATAATATTACATCATTATTGTTATGTAATCTTGTTATAAAATATATTAATCATAATCCTACATTGTTATGTGTTATATATTATATAGATGCATGAATTATATATTATGTATATAAATAACTACATATGTATTATATACTATCTGATAATAAATAAACAGAACATAACATGCTAGTATATCTACTATTATGTATTATTTAATAAATAATATACAATATCCTGTTATATGACATGGCACCTAATCTTTAATCAAATAAAAATATGTCACTATATGTAATGGTAATTAATAAAATTAAATGAAAATGCCCTCAGCTTTTAACGCCAACACCGCTCCAGCTGTCACTGTCTATCTTCTTCCCTTTCATGGTCGAGGTCCTCACGGTGCTATCTGTTCCCCTTTTCATCTCGTTATCCTGAACCTTCCTCCCCCTCCCATCCCATGCTGCCTTCTTCCCCGTGGTCCCTCTAGTCACCAGCGGCCTCTGGGGCACTGATTTCCAGGCAGTGTCTCAGGCCCAAACTCACCAGCCTGTCCTCCGCCTCTGCCACCGCTGGTGGGGACGGGTCAGGGGGCAGAGTGCACCTGTTGTCCTGGAAGAGAATGCAGCACAGACTCCGTGACCAGCAGGAGGTGTGGCCGGGACCTGCAGGACTGGGGGAGAGCCAGACTGTCTGCATCCAGACTGGGGGCACTTGGAGTGTGAAGAAGCCCAGTCCTCACTGCCCCTGAAGTGAGGAAAACACCCTCAGGTGAGTTAAAGTGCTTATGACCTAGGTCTGTTGGCTGCAAAGGACAAAGGGGTCTCTAAGGGGAGGTTAGTTGATGTTCCAGGCCCCACCAAGGCCCTAAGGGCTGGCGGGGAAGCAGGCTGGATGCTCCACTGGACCCAGTGTCCCCTCGGGGGTGGGACCTTCTGGAACAAGCAGAAAGCCCTCAGTCTCTGGGGGAACGCGGCAGTGTGGGAGCATCCCTGCAGTGAGTCAAGTGACGTCAGGGCCTGTGGGATCCGTTTTTATGGCCACATTGAGCCACAGCAGGAGTGGATTCCTGTCTCTCCAGCTGACATCCTCGTGTCTGAGTGCCAGGTTTCAGACCCGATCCCCTGGGGCGCTAGGACAGTTATACACAGAGGCGGCTCGGGGAGGCCTCAAGAGGGCTGTACTGGCCTTGCTGCCAACACCATTACACAAAGATCAAACAATCCATCGATGGGAAGAAAATAAGAACCATGGTCACATCTGGACCGCAAGCTCAGATGTGGTATATGGGTGATATTTATCGACAATCTGGCGAGGATCTGGTCAAAGCTAGAGGCCAAGGCAGCAAACCGGTAGTGACACTAAGGAACATCGTGGTGCAGAGGCTGGACTGGGGGTCTGCAGGCTCCTCCCAGGAGGAGCCTCAGTGTTTGGGAGGTGGCTAACGTGCCTGCTTCATGTCACTAGCAAGTGATGCCACCTGCGGAAAATCAGCTATAATCCTGAGCCGGGTCAGCCCTGGGTGATGTGATAAAGGCTCCTACAAGAGGAGGCGCCAGACGGATAGTGAACCAACCAACAGGCTGATGAGTTTCTGGCCTGTGTTTACCGTGCTTTCGCAGCCAAGAATGAGGAGAGAGTTGAGTGGCTCACCATGAAGATTTTAACAACTTAAGAGAGTTCCGTGTCTCACTGCATTTCAGTGTCACCCAGAGGAATTCAGGAGGTGTTTAGACCCAGAGGGGACTAACGGCCTCTTGGTTCCTCATCAACCTGACAAACCCACCAGCCCTCTATGGCCAGACCTTGGCAAGTGCCTTCCCTTGTTCTAACAAATCCCTTTCCACTCACGCCTGTGGTATGCTTTTATTTTTGTTTAATTAATGGGAATGAAGATACCTTACAGCCTCTTCAGACCTTTCCTTAGGCCTTCTGCTCTTAGACCCCGGCAAGGGGGCCCGCTGCCCTGGGTCCTGCACTGCAGAGGGTCCCTCTGGCCCTGACACTTCCTCTGGCCACGCCCTCCATGGGGTGGAGTCAGCAGGGCCAAGGGGACAGGGTCATTGGCTCCATCCCGTGCTCTAGAAACCCAGGACCCCAGATGCCCTGTCTCAGCAGCCCCTGACCCATTCCTAGTGCCTGCACCGGCTCTCCCGGAAGCTCAGATTCCCAGGACTCACAGAGAGGCCAAAGGGCAGCTGTATGTATGGAGGGTATGAGCAGATCCCGGATGTGAGTTTTGAGTGTTCCCCTGTGCACATCCAAGGCCCCTTGTGGCAAGGGATGGACCCAGCATTGGGAAGAAAAGGATCAGGCTAGTGGTCAGAGACTGGGAATCAGCTCTCCCCACACGCTCACTTTCTTTGCTGGACTCCCTTTGTCTTGGAATTCTAAATTTGAACCTGGCCTTCCCCCTTATAATGAACGTATATTTGTAAAGGCAGGACTTTAGAACCTACTGCACTTAACATGTTTACATGTATAGGATGTGAGTTCCCAGGTATGCTCTGGCCCTGCACTTCCAAAGGTCCAGAGCAGTTATGTTGGCTCTACTGAGACTGTAATTGGTAAAGACCATCTCCAGAGAGGAGGGCTCCTGCTTCACGCTCCAAAGTCAGGATCTTCTGAGTGGATAAAACAATGGACACTGGACCCTCAATTGTAAATTGATTTAGAATAACGCCAAAGTGTGTAAGACGTGTGTGTGTGCACGCACGCACCTTGGGACGTGTGTTGTACATGACTGTGTGTTTGTGTGTGCTCACGTGCACCTGGGGATGTATGTGGTTCTGTATGTTATGTGTGTGTGTGCGCCTGAGGACGTGTGTGGTTGTGTGTATGTTATGGGTGTGTGGGTGGTACATGACTCCATGTGTGTGTGCCCGTGGGGATGTATGTGGACCAGAGCAAGTGTGTCTGCACGTGTGTTTGTGTGTATGTACATGCATTACTTTTAATAGTAGAAGCTGTCCTTTAGAAATACAATGTAGTAAAAATTGTATGATGTCCTTTGCTGTATAAATCAAAATTAAAATTATCTTCAATCACCAGAAATTTGGTCCCCCTCAGATTCTGTTTTTTTTTTTCCATATTGATTATGTCCTCATTTTACTGATGAGGAAACTGTAGCTTAGAGATGTTAACTGACTCAACCAAGGGCATGGAGCTCGCGCGCCCAGGGCCAGGACCCAGTCCAAGCCGCGCTGCTCCAGAGGCCTGGAGCCCTGCTCACGATCATGCGTGGCCTCTTGGTGGGGGAACAGATTCTGATGAGCTGTGGCCAGCGTGCAGGCTGCCCGTGCCAGGGACTCGGGAAGCCGAGTGGAGAGTACCAGACAGCAGACAAGAGTGAAGGGCTGCTCAGAAGTCAGATAGTTTCCTAGGTCTTGGATGAGGAAGGAGGCTCACTGCTCATCCTTGATCCCTTTGCTGGTGGCCAAAAGGGACCAAGGCCCACGAGAGCACTTCTGGGAGCTGCCTGCCAACACCTGGAAAATGACTGCTCAGGACTGGCTCTGCAGTAGGAGCAGAGGAAGGAAATGTTGCCTCCTGGTGGACATCCTTTGTGATGGCAGTAGGAGGCCTAGGAGCCTTGGTATCGAGGTGGCAAGGCAAGGTCCTAGTGGATGATCGTTTCCACGTGTCTTAAAAATCATTGCTTCATATATTTTATCCATTTTGTTGTTTATTTTAGGGTGGTAAATATGGTCAGTGTTACTCCATATTACCTAGATTAATTAATTTTTTATTGTTAATTTTCTCTTCAGTGATTTGGAAGCTATATTGCCTCTTAAAGAAAATTCTCTCTAAATCTTTATAAATCATCTCTAAGTTCATATATTTATATGCAATTGGACCAGTATTCCTTTAAGTGTCTCAAAAATGAAATAATCTATTAGATCCTGTTCCTCAATAATGATAAATTTAGCATATTTTACCTCTCTGTTGTTCTAAATTGTGTGTGTGTGTGTTTGTGTGCTCCAGTTACTACTTTTTAGACAGTTGCTTTAAGTTTGTTACATTAACAAAGAAAATATAGGTATATACATCTTGGATTTCATTGCTCACTACCACTATTTAATCCCATGTCTTTCCCACTTTTGAGTTATTTACTTATTGGGATTTCCCAATCAACTGGACACATGATTGACTAATTGTTTTTGAGTGGTGGACTTGGAACACTTACATATCTATATGCAGATTTATGTTCTCCTCATCAACAACTCTCAGAGTGTTGTTGATGGCCCAAGCCTTGTTTTAAATTAAGGCATTGTTTTTCATCACCAAAAAAAAAAAATTATTAATTTAAGGTGCTGTCTTTTTATGGCTGGCTAGTCTTTTATGGTGAATGGATATTAATAGAGATTTCCTTAACCTTCCTCCTTCTTTTTGCCATAACTCGTATTCATTGAGAAGCATGTTTTTACCATTTCTCAGATTGGCTTCAACTTTGACTTCTGCTTTAAACCATCACCCAACTCTTTTTCTCCATGCTTATTCCTGAAAAAGTGAGCTCTCTATTGGTTTATAGGTGGTTCCCGTCAAAGATGTGTGACTCCCTGTCCAAAGTTCCAAAGGAAGAGAAAAGGAAAGATTCCTGTTTCTGGTGGTTACATTTTGTCAGGTTAGAGATCTAGTTATCCGTGTGGCTGCGGTGGAATCTGCAATATCTTGGCTCAGAGTTTCCTTTTTCTGGCTTACTGGGGGAACCGCATTAGCTGGGGTCACGTCGCTGTGGCCGTTGTCAGGATCCTGGGACTGAGGCAGCCCCTTTCCCTCCTTGTTATTTTGATCTTGCAAACTGGGTCCCAGCTATGTGATCCCTGCACCTGGTGTCCAGGATCGCCCCACACGTGACGTGTACCCAGTTCCTTGGCGTTCCTCACTGCTATCAGCTAGTTCCAGTAAGTGTACGTGATGGCTTCCACTACTGTCCTTCCTCCATCCTCTCCAGGCAGGCCCTCCTTTCCCACTAGTTGGCCCTAAGCCTTCTCTCCTGCGCTACATACGCTGACGGAATTCCTCAGGGTTTCCAGCAGGTAGATGGGTCTCTTCTATGTTTGGAACCCTTCAGTGCTTGCAGTGAAAATATAGGATGTGGGAAGGAGGAGCTTGGGGCTTCTCCGTATCTAGGGGCTCCCTATCCAGCAGATTCAACTAACGGTGGATTGAAAATATTGTTGAAAAAACAGAAAGTTTCAAAAAGCAACACTTGAATTTGCCATACACTGGCAACTACTTACATAGCATTCATGTTGTATTAGATACCATGAGTAATCTAGAGATAATTTAAAGTACACAGGAGGACACAGTGAAAGAGAAAGTGACAACAAATATATGTGTATATTCATGTATAACTGAAAACTTGTGCTGTATGCTGGAATTTGATACAACTTTGCAAAATGACTATAACTCAATAAAAAAAGTTTGTATATATATATAAAAGTAGATGGGAGGATGTACATGAGTCCCATGCAAGTCCTATGTCATTTTATACAAGAGGCGTCAGCATCCATGGATGTTGACTTCAGGGTGAGTCCTGGAACCAGTGCCCCATGGTTACCAAGGGATTACTGGAAGTCCAGGCTCCTTATCCCAGCCTGCCATGTCCCCACATGGTCTGACTCCTACCTGTACCACACTTCCCTTGTCACTCTCCTCCAGCCCTGGCAGACTGCCCTCTGATTCTTGAACAGGCCACACTCACTGCGCATCATGTCTGGCCTTTAGAAATACCCGTTACTTTCTGAGCATGGCTCTGCTTTCACAAGATGGGCTGCACTGTCACTAGAGAAGTCAGTGTGGAGGTTCCTTTAAAAACTGAAAATGGACTTAACTCATGATCCAGCCTTCCCACTCCCGGGCATATGTCAGAAGAAAACTCTAATTCAAAAAGTCACATGCACCTCAATGCTCACAGAAGCAGTATTTATAATAGCCAGGACATGGCAACAACCCAAATGTCCATTGACAGGTGACTGGATAAAGAAGTAGTAGTATATTTATACAATGGAATACTACTGAGCCATGAAAAAACAAATAATGTCATTTGCAGCAACATGGATGGACGTAGAGATAGTCATTCTAAGTGAAGTAAACCAGAAAAAGAGAAAAATGCCATATGATATCACTTATATGTGGAATCAAAAAAAGACACAAATGAACTTAAATACAGAAGAGAAACAGACCCACAGACATAGAGAAACAAACTTACGGTTCACAGGGAGAGAAGGGGATGGGAAGGGATAAATATGGGGATTCGAATAGTGCCCCTCTTGGGGAGTGATGGAAATGTTAGCTATCTTGATAATGGTTTTGGTTTTCTGGGTGTAGACATTTATCAAATTCACCAAGTAGTACATGTGAAATATGTGAATTTTATTGTACAGGTATCATACCACAATAAAGGTGCCCTTAAAAAAACCAGGAAAACACTGTCAGCATTTTGTCCTACGTTTTTATGTGTCTTAAGTGAGTGGGTCTTCAAGATTCTGGTCTGCCATATATTCTGAACCAGAAGTGCCCTCCTTCCCTTTTCTTTGGTAAACTGTCAGTGGGTGGCATTTATTCCCGTGGCTTCAACTGCTCTCTGTCCAATGATTAACTGTCAAATCTTTTCCAGCATGGACATCTCAGTTCAGTCCCAGAAATATACTTCTAATTGACAAGTAGACATTCACATTTGATTAGCCCATAAAAATCTCAAGCTCTGTTTGTCTGGATTTACACTCGCTCAGAACTAGTTTTACTTTTTCAAACAATGGCATCACTATCCCATCTCTTTTCTGTGCCAAACATCTGGGAGTTTTCCTTTACTTTTCCACTCCCTCACCCCCATCAGTACTAAAATTCTATTCCTTAATGTCCCCCAACTAAGTCCCTGCTCC
This sequence comes from Vicugna pacos, assembly GCF_048564905.1. NCBI lineage: Eukaryota > Metazoa > Chordata > Mammalia > Artiodactyla > Camelidae > Vicugna > Vicugna pacos. The sequence goes on from NC_133000.1 coordinate 31,344,398, forward strand.
TCGCTCCCCACTGCATTAATTCCCCCCCTTGCTAGTCTCCCCAGTGCTGTACTTTAGAGTGAACAATCCACTTTGCTCACTTTTAATGACTAATCTGTGTCACTCTCCTCTTATAACCCCAAAGAATTCCACGCTGCGTGTGTGAGGAAGTCCACGCTCCCTGATTTAACGTCACACCTTCTCATCACCTAGTTGCTGCTTTTTTTCAGCCTCAGCTTCCGTTAGTTCCTCACAGCCTCTAGCCTCACTGACGTTCCTTCCCTAAGTGCAAAGTGCTCTTAGACATGACCAGGGGTCTGCACGAGACACGCAAGCTGCTGAGAATCCCGTCCCCACCATGCACTCTCCTGGTCTAGAGATTTGCTGGAATCCGCCAGATGTCAGTGCAGAAAGCATTTCCTCTCTGACACCTTCCCTATCTTCTAGAACACAGCCCCAGGCAGTGCAAGAGCCCCTCTGAACATATAGTATATATGATGCAAAGTGACTCTTACCACATTGTATTGAAAATCTATTTAAATTTGTATCTTCCACGACACACTGTGATCTCCTTGAGGGATGGGGGGCTGTGTGGTATTTGTCTAGACAGCTAATGTCTGGCATAGACCCCGGGCCATCGGAAACAGTGTGCTGACTCATCAAGAAGACTTGTCGTCTTTGCGATGTACGAAAGACTACATGCTCTCTGATCTTACACCATCCGGCAAGGGTCAAAATAATTTCACATAGAACTACAGAGGCAAAATATGTGTATTCTTTTCCTCTTTGTGAGCCCGAGATCATAGGCATCCTGGAACGGAGGTGTCACTCAAAGCTGTCTGTCCCCTAGGCTGTTACGCCCAGATTCAACATATTTTTTGAAGTTGTAGGGATACGTGTACATCACTCCGTCTTAGAGCAAATGGTGCTTCAGCCTGACCAAGTTTAATGTCCATATAAAAATCAGAAATCTTCCAAACTGAAGCCTGAAGAAACATTTCCCTTTTCTCCTTCCAGTCTGTGTGTCATCTGCACCCCACATCCCCACTGCTCATCTGCGTCAGGCCACGTTCTATCTAGAAACATTTCCGGTGGGACACTTGGACAAGAACTAATTACAGCAGTAATGAAACTGGTCCCATGAACGTAGGCTCTGCACAACAAGGATGTTTGACGGGAGGCCTCAGCCGCGGCCTGCAGGGTCTGTTCACGTTTTCTGCCTGGCTTCCCTGCAGATGTTGTGCAGAAAATGAAGCCTGCAGTTAAAGTCATAGAAGGCCCAAGAAATCCAGAAAAAATGGAGTGAGATTCATCTCCTTGGGAATATTTTTGAAAACCATCCACTAATAAGAAGAAGAGATTTAAGAGGTACGTTTCAGACCAGATGATGTCCAACTGCAGGTGGGTCAGTTTTGTCATTGTTGCTCGCTAGTTGGCTTTCTGCTGCTTCTAACATGCCGCTTGTAAGAGAAGTGGCCTGAGTCGGCCCTCAGAGCAGAAAGGTGAGCTGGGCCTGGAGACAGCCAAGCTCCTCTGCTGTGTAGTGACCCGCTGAGAAGGAAGGGTTGGCCCAGGGCTTCCTCTGACTCTCTCCCTCAGTTATAAACTCTATGAAGGGAAAATGGAACAAAAATCTTAATTCAATATGGTATTGTCAAAGTATAAAAATAATTGTCTTTGGAGGGGATGGTATAGTTCAAGGGGTAGATTACATGCTGGATTCAATTTGCGGTACCTCAATGTAAAAAAATAATTAAAAAAATCTTTAAAAAAAGAAAAATAATGAAGAAGAAAAGAGATCTCAAACAACCCCAGTTTAAAAAGAAAAAATTCCTTTAAAAATAGTAGTCAGCTAGGTCTTTTGCTAGACTAGGAGTTTGGGATTAACAGGTACACACTACTATGTATAAAATAAATAACCAACTCTCAGGTCCTTAATAAATTATTTCAACCTGAATCCTTTTTCTTTTTTCCCCTAAGCAACCCATGGAAGCCTCTGAAATTCTCATCTTATAAAAGAATTCATTTAAAGGTGGTTTGAAAGTTACTGGTTAAAACAGTTATTTGTGGTTCCATGAATATAGGTCTAGTAAGAAAGACAGACAGTAAACCAGTAAGCAAATAAATATATGATGTACTGCCAGGTACTAATAATTGCCACAAAGAAACATAAAGCATATTAGGAGAGAAAATGTTTGAATAGGAAATATGTGTGTGCTATTTTAAATAATCTGGTCAGATAAGTCCTCTCTGAGGGTAAATAATTTGAACAAAGTCCTGAATAAAGCAAAAGAATAAGCCACGTAGGTAACAGACAAGAAAAGCCTCCCAGGCCGGAAGAAGTGTAAGTACTAGACTTGGAGTTAGAAATGCAGCTCTCCTGGTGGGGACCATCAGGGCGGTGAAGATGGGCTGGAGCAGAACGGTGAGAGCTAAGGCTGCAGAGATCGGTGAGGACCCGGATCACATAGGGCCTTGGTAGGGACTCTGGATATCCTTCTGAATACAATGGAAAATCACGAAAGTATTTTGCAATGCGGAACAACTTGATCTGATTCATACTTTAATAAGACCGTTGTGGGTAACGTATGGGGAATAAGCAATGGAAACAGGGCAAGGTAAGCTGATGGGAAGCCAGTGGGAAGAGTGCTGCTGACCTGGAGAGAGACACCGAGGTTGGACTGGGATGATGGTGGGAGACGGGCAGAAAGGGGGACACGATTTAACAGTAACGGTCACAGGCCTTAATGCTCGAATTGGACACAGACACAGAGTGGTACAGGGTGATGGGTATGTGATATTTGGGGATGAGCCACAGTTTTTGTGCAGAGACCTGACAGGAGAATAAAGTGGGGACGTTGACGTCGGTAAGAAAGGTTGGTGGGTTTTGAATTCCCCCTAGAGTCGCGTCTGTTTCTCTGTACATGACGTCAGCAGAGCAGGGATGGGTGTTCCTACTTCTGCAGAGAATTGCGTGTCCTCCTCATCGACTAATTCGAGAGGCCGACCTGCCCATCCAATTGCAACATCTTGAATCTGCTTCTTTCTATCCAGGAGGAGATTTCCAACTAAGATGCCAATCAAAAATTCCCGTGTCCAGAGTTAGAGATTTGTGCCCTTGGGGGGGTCTCAGAGATGCCTCCACAGAGGCTCGGTGTGCTCTCTCTCCCTCAGAGAACACAGTTACCTTCAGTCCGCTGGGTCTCAGCAGAGAAGATTTCACACATAGCCCCTCTCAGGCCCTGGGGACCAACCTCCCGCTTGGCCGAGCTCTGAAAATGAGAACGAGTTCCGGGCAAAGGGCCTTCTCCAGGGGGCCATCTGGCAGATTACAATGAGGACAGTGTACAAAAGGGTGGGAGGGTTGATGGTATAAATGCATTTTAATTTTTGCTCTGATCTGAAACTGATTCTGTCCTTCCGTTTTGTTAAGCAAGTGTTCTTAGGCCAGACATGATTCTCCTTTTTTCTTTATATTTGATCATCCAAGAGGTTTAGATAGGGGATTTGTTTTAGGGTAAGAATCTTTAAAAAAAAACCCTTGCAAATAGCGTCTTGTTAGGCATTTTGACAAGTGAATTCTCCAGGCAGTATTGAACCCCCTTGTTCCTCCAGGGGGTCTCCAAAGGTATACATGTTCCAAATCTGACCCAAAACCAATGAGACTTTTCTTTTTTTTAAGAACTTCACCATGGACAAAAGATGTCACTAAAGAAGGTGAGAAAAGAGCAGGTCCCCATAATCCAGAGTCCCTCCCAAAGAGCCCACAGAAGTAAAGAGGAGATGAACGAGAGAAACGTTTTATTTATGCACACGCAGGAGCCAACCAGAAAAGTAACTACCATGTTAAATGGTGAAAGTTAAAGGCTTTTTTATCAACCTAACTTAATAGGGAAAAGGGAAAGGAGAGAATTGGCTTCCATGACAGGTTTTCTTCTGCATCTTTTGAATCTCACTTATCTTCAGCTTAAAGAGGTTTTGTATTAACCGTGGGTTCCATCTGACTTTCCATTCCTCGAACTTTGTTCTTCTTTTTCAAGATTCACTCATGTATTCTGACCTCCTGGATTTTCCACGTGAATTTTAGATTGATTGTCAATTCCTGCAAAATACCACCTGGGATTTGGGTAGGCATTCTTTGAATCCTTAGATCTATTCGTGTACCTTTGTCATCTTAGTAGAATGAAGCCTTCTGCTCCATGAATATGGGATTATTCTCTTTGAATATAGGTCTTAATTTCTCTCAATACACTCTCTCATCTATTGTAGTCTTCAGTGTCCAAGTCGGGTACTTCTTGCTCACCTGTATTGGATGCTGATTCAGAAGAGACACGACCTCCTGGAGAACCTCTGCTTCCACTGAGCTGACATGGAACTGAGTCCTGAGAAGGCTTTAAATTCTTTTAAAAATAGGATTAATGTACTTTAATTACTAATGGGTCACATTAGCATAGGATTTTAATCCTTTTAGAATTAGTAGAGTAATACAGACACAGTACAAAAAATTGAAATATTGCCTAAAAAAGAAGTGATTTGTAATTCCCACCCACAGCGGTGTCTGTCATGAATGATTTGGTGCTTATGTCTCAGTCTCTGTGTCTCTCAGTATGTCTCTCTCCATCTCTGTCTCTCACACACTCACAATCAGATCAATTTCCATCTGTATTGATTTCACACACATGTGGTCGTGCAGATGGGACCCTGGATGCAGAGAGTGGGTCTGCATACTTCGACCCTGAGGCCTCCCTTGACATTGGGTTGAGACCAGGCACCCACTTTTCCAACTGAACAACATTCATTCATCCACATGAACCAGAACGAATGGACCCCATCCCCTCTCCATCAATATTAGTGTTGCCTTAATTCCGACTGTTTCAACCAGTGCTGTGATGGACACCCTTGAAAAGGCATCTTTGAATAGGTGTGTAAGGATTTTAGTGGGATGAACTGTAAGTATCAGATCTTCTGAGGAAGAGATGCATCTGTGGCCCTTTGATGCGTCCTGCACCCTGTTCTCCTGAAGAGGAGCGTCTCTTCACTCTTCCCTCCAGGGGATCTGCTGGAGCCTCTGCCTGCTTACATTGTCACCAGGGCTGGTTGTCACCTGACTAAAGAACTGCCAGTGTGATGGTGACCGATGCTGTCTCTGCAGTGTTTCTCTCTGCCTCTGTTCTCACCTGAGAGGTCAAGCATCTCTAACACACACTGGCCACCTGCATTGCCTCTCATTGGAACTGCCCATGACTGTTCTGTTTCTGTTTAGAACACTGAGTTTCAAAAGGATTTTGGACTACAGGGATGGGAAAAATTTCTCCAACTTTGGGTTATGAGGAATGAATTTTCCAGGTTGTGGTATGCCTTTCAAGCAATTTTTCTGGGCTTTTACTAATTTTTTTGATTCGTTTGGTTTTGTTTTTGCCACAGGAAGAGCTAAGCATCTCCCTTGTGTCTTCTGGCTGTGGTGTCACAGGGGGAACAGCAGTGTCTACCCTGAGATTATGCACAGAGTTACCAAAAGGGCTTCATTTTGTGCATCACATCTTTAATCCCCCTGGATATCCCCTGAAAATAATAAAAATGCTGTTTCAAGTGAAAACAAACAAAAATCCTCAGCCCCAGGTGAAAACATGTGGGCAGGAAGGAAAAAATCCTTTTTTAAAATTTCATTGGCAGGGAACAACCAGTAGAGGTAAAGACACGCAAAGAGAAAGAGGACTTGGGGTTGTCAGGGGCTGGGTGAGGAGGGAGGGGAGTGCATGCTCTGGATCCAAGGTTTCACTTTGAGGAAAGAAATAGTGTGACACTAGATGGTAGTGATGGTCGCACAACATTGTGAATGCCCCTAATGCTCCTGAATTGCACAATTTAAAAGGGGAAAAGTCTATATTTTATTACATGAAACTCTAAAAAGAAAAATAAAGGATGTCATAAATGATGTGAAACAAGCAAAGGAAACTAAAGAAAATGAAACAAAAACATCTCCAGCGGAAGGGACGTCAAGTTTGTGGGGGGACTGACGGTGGGATTTTGGAAAACATTTTGGAGAAGAAGGTGTGGGTGGGTGCAGAGGGGGCTCTACCCCAGGTGGTGGTGATGCCTGAACTGGTTCTCCGTTGCCCAGCAGTCCAGCTGCAGATGCAGGTTCAGGAAGAGCTGCAGGAGCGGCAGGAGGTAGCTCGAGGTCTCCTGCAGGATCCAGTTCGTCCCATTTTTGGTCTCTGACATCTTCCCCTGCCCCTGCCTCCTCTGTAACTATTGGAAGTGGAGAGAGTTTTAAGTCTTGTGGAAGACCTCATGCTGTGAGAGAGGAAAATTTTACGCACCTGCCTCCCTTTCCATGTGCCTCTACAAGGACAGAAATCTTCCCAGAGCTTTCCAGACAGCTCCCACCCAGAAAGTGCCCACAGGATGTGTTCTGTGACTGAATTTTTCCAGACAGGTGGTCTGAGGCCATTCTTTTTTCTGGTCCCAACAGTAGCCTCTAGGGACACCTCCCTGTGTGGCCCAGCCTACTCCCCACCCTCACCTACACACATACACCAGCCCTGCCTTTTTGACCTTTGGTCTCTGCTTCAGGGGCTCCTGGTCCTCCACCTGACTTGCAGCGAAGTGGGCACGGTGCTCCAGGTCAGACCAGGGTGTGCTGAGCTACCCGTCAGCCCCGGGTAGGTCCCTGGGAGAGCCCTGGGTGATGTCAGGGTCGGAGGCCTGCCCCACTGATTTGTGGGCCATGGTGGTGGGGACCCCTCCATATCCAGACCCACCAGGAGTCTGCACTGGCCCTCAGAAGAGTGACACACCAGCCCTTCACTTGGGGAGGGGGCGTTGGTGTTCTTATTCATCAGCTTCTTTTCAATATGTGGTATCTGGCTCTGCAATGATAGTGACCAGCAGCTGACCCAGCATGGAAGTCTCAGAGTCCTTCCCGGCCAGGAACACTCCTGATTCTGTAGACTCTACCCTCTGCTGCTAGATCAGACCAGAACCTTGTTCAGCTCAGACATCCGGGAGGGAAAATACATACCCAGAGAGCATGGGCTCCACCTCGGGCAGCAGGACCCTTCCCGGGCTCTCCACATCTCAGCCAGCCAGCTTTGTCCTGGGCTGTCTATGTGACCGGGCCCCCCAGGCCTCTGTCCTGCTCTTTCTTGAGGCAGATACCCATCCCCAACATGACTGCTCCACCTCCACCAGGCAGGATGGGGCCGTGTGGCTACCTGGATGGGATCTGAGTGGTGGCCCAGCCTGGAGGGGCCTGCCCTGGGCCTCCCTGTGTTACCTTTGGGTCTCTCTGGCCAAAAGGCCAGAGGTGCCTTGGGTGAGACCTGACCCAGTGCCGGCAGCGTTGGTAGAGACCCTCACTGCGGGCTTTCCGGGGCCTGCGGCCTCAGGATAATGGAATGCAGCAGAACATGCCTCTGTCTCCAACCAGGTGAGCTGAGTAGGGACTTCTCTACAGAGTGGGTGCCTGGTGACTTCGGTTCCAAGTTCTGTTGGGCTCTATTGCCAGGGAAGTGAGGTCACTTCCTGGGGTCCACTTCTCCAAGCTTCCTCCTGACACAAAGCTCCTCAAGGGCCTTTCTGGGCTTCCAATCTCTCATTTCTCACTCCATGCCATGTCCACACACAGTGACACCAACTCAGCCCCCCCCATAGCCCTGGGGAGGCCTGGATGCAACCAGTGCCGCAGCTCTGAAGACACAGCTGGGTTCAGACCTGTCTCCCCCTACTCAGCAGTCTTATCATCCTGGACAAGCCATGTGCCTCTCAGGGTCTCCCCAATCCCCCATCAGCACAGTGGGGATCATTCTGGCCCCTGCTTCCTAGAGAAGCCATCCTGTCTCTAGACCTAGAAACACCTATTGCATCTGTCACCCCCATGGGCTGGCATCACAGGGAGATCGTGCACAGACTCAGCAAAGGAAGGACCCCACAGAGGGCTGGCAGAGTGCAAAGCACACCCCACACAGGCCGGGGTCTGCCCTGGGGTCTGGAGAAAGTCACTTTCCTTGCTGCTTGCTTCCCCGCTCCCAGTCGTGAGACTGAAATTAAATACAACTCTGACATCGTCCGCTCTGGCATACAACCTCCTAAGTCATTCTGTCATGTTGACATACAGGCCCAGTGTCCCATCTCGGCCTCTGTGGTGGGCTGCCCCACAATGGCTTCCTATTTTTTGCCTTCTGTTCCCACACCCTTGTGGGATCCCCACACCCTCCCCTGGAGGGTGGATCGACTTTGGGACCAGGTGCTGACACATAGACTGACTTGTGAAAATGTATGTGAGTTCCACTCATTACCAGCTCCAGTGTTCTTTCTCTCGGTCTCTGTCTCTCAGTGCCTCTCTGAGTTGTCTCTCTCTCTGTTTCTCTGCCTCCCCCTGCTTCTCTGTGTTTCAGTCTGTCTGTCTCTTTTCCTGTATGTATGTGTGTATATATTTATGTGTATATGTGTGTATTTATGTGTGTGTATTGTACGGGTCCAGGGCAGGTCACTTCTGAAAATCCCTTGATGACATATTGATTATTTTGAATTCATGTTACTGAAGAAACATTATCTTTGAAAATTGTGCAAGCACTTTGGTGGGATCTTCTCTAAGGCTCAGCACTGCTAGGGAAGGGATGCACCTGTGGCACTTTGATGTATCCTACACCTTGTTCTGCTGGAGAGGAGCGTCCATTTGCTCTTCCTTCCAGGGTACCTCCTGGGGCCTCTGCCTGCTCACGTTGTCACCAGGGCTGGTAGTCACTGGGCTAAAGACCTGCCAGGGTGATGGTGGCCAATGCTGTCTCTGCAGTCTGTCTGTCTGCCTGTGTCCTCACCTGAGAGGTCGAGCATCTCCAGCACAAACCGGCCACCTGCACTGCCTCTCGTTGGAACTGACTCTGTGTGTTTTGTTTCTTTTCAGAACACTGGGCTTCAAGAGCTTTTTGGACCACAGGGATGTGAAGCTTTTTTCCGACCTTGGGTCATGAGGAAAGGTTTTTCCAGGCTGTGGTTTGTCTTTCCAGCTGTCTTTCTTGGCCTTTGTTTTCTGCTTTTGTTTGGTTTTATTTTGCCACTGTTTGGTTTTATTTTACCACAAGAAGAGCTAAGCATCTCCCTTCTGGCTCTGATTTCACACTTAGAACAGCAGTGCCTACCCCGAGATTATACACAGAGTTACTAAAAGGGCTTCATATGGTACGTCTCATCTTTAATCCATCTGGACTTTCCTCTCAAAATACAAAAATGCTAATTCATGTGAAAAAAAAATAATTCACCCGTCCCTACTTAAGATATGTGGGCAGACAAACCAAAAAAAAAAGCCACCTTTTATACGATTTCATTGATAGGGAACCTCCAGGATAGGTAAAGACATAGAGAGAGAAAGGAGATTAGGGCTTGTCATGGGCTGGGGGAGGTAGGACGTGGGGTGCTCTTTGTATACAAGCTTTTACTTTGAGGAAGGAAATAGTCTGAAACAAGTGGTGCTTGTCTCACAGCACTGTGAATGCAATTAATGCTCCTTAAAATTGCACAATTTAAAATGGGAAAAGGCTAAACTTTATTCTTATATACTTAAAACAAAAATAGAATATAGTATAATAGAAAAGAAAAAAATCTGACTCCATAGAAGATCTGTCCTTTTGGCTTTAACCCTTTGCCCTCTTTTCTAGGCTTAGTTTTACTAGCTCTGCACCTTTTGTAAAACAATGTTGCCTTTAGCCTTAAATATACAGGAGAGCCTACTTTCAAGGCTCTGATTTTTAAGGATATTAACACTTTTGCACTTATATAAAGACAACAGGTTGTAGACTAGAAAACTACTTTTGTTTTGTTAGAGGATTTACAGAGGCACTATGACCTGGTCTACGTAAACAGCTGTAAACCAAGATAATGGCGGACTAATATCTTGGAGAACCATCTTCCACATGTCAACTTCAGGCTCCTATTCTGCTAAAAAGTGGAGGGGCTGTGGTTGGTTGTTGCAAACTTGTTGGTGTAGAAATTCCTTGTTCTTGGAATCCTTTGCAGCTGTCCACGTGGGTCAGATCATGGTGTTCCTGCAAAACCTGCAACAAAACTAACTTTTTCTATTCTGCAACTTGTTATCTTTATAGGATTGCAAAGTGTTAATATCCTTAAAGCTCAGACTTTTGAGAATAGGCTCTTCTGTTTATTTCAGGCTAAAGGCAACACTGTTTTACAAAAAGTGCAGAGCTAGCAAGTCTAAGCCTAGAAAACACTGCAGAGGGTTAAAGAAAAGGAACAGATCCAATATGGAGTCAGATTTGTTCTTCTCTATTACAGTGACTTTTGGTGAGAGCTAAGTGGATGATTCCTGGGTGGGTCCTCCACTGTCCCAGGCTGGATTTCAGGCAGGATCCCTGCCAGATTCACCATGATTTTGGACCTAATCTACTGCAGAGAAACTGACAATTATTGGATTAAAATTACCTTTCAAAGTCCCTTCAATTGCCTGTAAACTATACCACAGCAGGGGATGTCTCATTGGCCAGTCAACTGCCAGTCTCCCCTGATGCAAGGGACAAGCGCCGCGGCGAGATCCATGGTGGCCTGGCCAGTGCACCTTCCTACTTTGCTCTAAAGCTTTGGATTCCTCACTTTGACACTTTAAAAACTCCCTTTCCTCTTCCTTCTGGCCTGGTGTGAATGAACAAGGTCCCTGCACCCACCTGTGCTGAGTCCATGCCATGCACACAGCCCCATGCACACAGCCCACCATCTGCTGTGTAACCCTGGGATCAAGTGCAAACTCTGAACTCCCCCACACCAAAGGTCCGCGTGCCCAGTGCCTCCGCCCTAGGGGTCCAAATCACCATCAGTACCATCAACCACCCAAAGCCCAAGGCCAGTGGCTGGCAGCCTGGGATCAACCTGACCCATCGGGTCAGTTGAGGCACAGGCTGCGGGGATCAGGGTGCCAAGGCGGGAATTGGAACCACCTTCAGCCCAGCCTGCCTCACCCTGTAGTCTCAGACATTAACTATGAAGGTGCACACTAGGCTCGATCCCCCACTGGTGGCAGTAGTCATCATTACTGGAGCACGGATTTCCCCACCCCAGCCACAAGGTGAGGGGTGAGTGAGTGAGCTCAGAGTAGGGGTGCACTCAGATTGAAGGGGATCCCATGGTGTGGGGGTACAGGTTGAGAGGTGTGGGGCCCGATCAGAGTGGAAATGACCTGGCTGAGAGGTGAGGGCGATAATTTCAGGTTGTTGGGTGTCCTGTGTTGAGGCATGAGGGGTAAGCTTGTGGGTGTAGGGGCCATAGGTTAGGACCTAGCAGGATGGAGTGTCAGGGCAGGGACAATGGTGTGAGGAGAAGGAGCCCTGTCTTCAAGGTCTGGTGGGAGACTGGGCCTGGCCAGTGGTGGGAGGGTAGTAACAGGGAGGGGAAGTTGATCAGGGGAAGTGGGGCTGGGTGGGTGAGGCCTGGCCTAGGGCAGTCGTGGTTCTAGTTCTGTGCCAGGACACAGTCGGTGGCTGGGTGAAGGCTCTGGGGATGGAGACCCGGCGGGACAAGCAGGAGGGGCCCCACCTGGCTCCTCCCGGCCCCAGCGGTCAGGGCCGGTAAAGCAGGAGACCCACCCGAGCAGTTTGCGCTGCGGGCGGGAGGAGGAGGGGCGCGCATGCGCAGACGGACAGACGCGCGGACGCCGGAACCCACCCAGAACGCATGGAAGCTGGCGGCAGCCGGTTGCTCCTGGACCAGCTCCTGGAAGAGGAACACGGCCTGGGGTCTGGGCCGCCGCTTGCCCGCGGCTCGGCTGCCGCTGCCGGACAGTTAAGAGGGCGCTGGTAGGGGCGCGCTTCTCGGGGACCCGGCGGGTGACGCCTGGGCTGTGCAGCTGAGGATGCGCCCAGGGAGGGGTGCGGAGGTGAGGTCCCGGCCGCGCGTCCCGTTAGGACCCTGAGGCGGGTCCCAGCCGCCGCTGTGGTTCGTGGTAACCCCGGTATTAGTAGTTCCTGAACACCGCGTTTTTGCCGCCGCTTCTACCCGGGTTTAGGAGAGCAGGTACAGCCCCGGGAGTTGGGAGGGCGCGTGGACGGTTCCAGAGCATCTCCGACTGGCCCTCAGACGATGGCCTGCTCCTGGCAGGCGGGTGCGGTGCAGTCGCGGGGCCTCAGATGAAATGGGGACTGCCCCATGAGAGCCCCTGGATTTGCTCCCATCTTACCCGCGGCCTGACCTTGGGGGCGGCCTCTAAAGACCCAGGTTAGTGGGACTCAGGTTACAGGTCAGTCTGCTCCTGGGAGATGGGCTCGGTGCGATCAGTGTGCTGGGATGGCTGCAGCAGCAGCGGGAAATTGTTGCAACCCCCGCGCTCTCACAGGGCAGCCCCAATCCCGCCATCGCAGCTGCCGCCTTTCCCTGACAGCACAGCACCCGCCTTCCAGGAGCAGGCTGACCTGTAACCTGAGTTCCACGAACCTGAGGCAGCAGAGGCCAAGCTTAGGCCATGCGCTGGGGAGTTTGAAGCAAATCCAAGGGCTCCCATGGGCAGACCCCATAACCCGCCACTGCCTTTGACCACACCGTGCCCTCCTCCCGAGAGCAGGCTGACCTGCGGACCGTGCCTGGAGCAGCAGAGGCCGAGCCCTTGACAGGCCGTGGGGGAGATGGGGGCAAATCTACCAGCTTGCCAGGTCGCTGCCCATCTCCCTGCCGCTGCCCCAGGTTCGTGGACCACTTGTTTTCAAGTCAGTGGTTTCCTGAGAGGCAGGCGTGGTGCAGTCAGGTGGCGGGGGCTGCAGGGAGGGGTGCTGCCCCAAGGGGAGCAGGTGGACTTGCTCCCATCTCCCCTAGGGCCAGACCTGGGGACGGCCTCTGCTGCCCCAGGTTTGCAGGACGCATGTCATGTCAGCCTGTCCCTGGGAGGAAAGCTCAGTGTACTCGGGGCAGCCTCAGTGGCTGACAAGGATTTTAGAAGTGGGCTCTAGCCCAGCATAACTAACTCTCCTTTCTTCTCTTGCTTCCTCAGTTGGTGGCTGTATCGGCTTTTTCATTACAGGTTATTGCTAGATAATGAACATAGGTTTCTGTGCTATATAGAAGAAACTTAACTTAAAATCTCTTTTTATATATAGTGGCTGACATTTGTAAATCTCGAACTCCCAAATTTATCCCTTCCTATCCCCTTTCCCTGGTAACCTTGACTGTTTACTAAGTCTGCAAGTCTGTTTCTGTTCTGTAGATGAGTTCACAGTGTCTTTTTCTCTTTTTTTACATTGCACATATGAGTGGTATCATTTGGTATTTTTCTGTTTCTGGCTGCTTTCACTTAGAATGACGATCTCTAGCTCCATCCATGTTGCTGCAAATGGTTTTATTTTGTCCTATTCATGGTAGAGTAGTATTCCAGTGTATAAATATGCCACAACTTCTTTATCCAGTCATCTGTTGCTACATTTAGCTTTCCTCCATGTCTCGGCTATTGTATACAGTGGTGCTGTGAATACTGGTGTGCAGGTATCTTTTCACATTGGAGTTCTTTCCAGTTATATACCCAGATGTGGGATTGCTGGGTCATAGGGTAAGTCTACTTTTAGTTTTTTCAGGGATTTCCATGCTTTCCATAATGACTACACCAAACTAGATTCCCACCAGCAGTGTAAGAGGGTACCCTTCACTCTACAGCCTCTCTAGCATTTATCATTCATGAACTGCTGAGCGATGGCCATTCTGACTGATGGGAGCTGATACTTCATTATAGTTTTGATTTGAATTTCTCAGTTTATTAGTGATATCGAGCATTCTTTCATGTGCCTATTGGCCATTTGTGTCTTCATTGGAGAAATGCTTCTTTAGGTCTTCTGCCTATTTTAAGATTGAGTTGTTTGTTTTTTTGTTATTAAGTTGTATGAGCTGTTTATATATTCTGAAAATTAAGCCTCTGTTAGTCGTATCATTTGCAAATATTTTCTCCCATTCGTAGGTTGTTGTTTCCTTTTGTTTTACTTATGGTTGTCTTTGCTGTGAAGAAATTTATGAGTTTAATTACGTCCCTTTTGTTTATTTTTTTCTCTTATTTCCATTGCCTGGGTAGATTACCCTAGGAGAATGTTGCTAAGATTTATGTCAGATAATGTTTTGCCTATGTTTTCTTTTAGGAGATTTATCATGTCTTGTCCATCTGCATCTTAAGTCTGTACTCAACATCTGTGCTTCAGTTTTGAATTTTGAGCTTCTTAGAGAAAACCTACTCTTAGCTCATACGTCAGATTCAACATGTCTAAAGCTGATTTCATAATCTTTTTTCTTGCAGCGTCTCCACTTATTCAGTGGGATAATCATTCTTCCGGTCTTGAATACACAAAGGCTTGGAGTGGTCTTTGATTTATCTTTCTCTCACCACCCTCCACATTTTGTCAGCTTCTTGAACTGTATGTTGTTGGTTTCAAGTGTCTATTCTGATTGCTGATACTCTGATGAAGAGCTTTCATCCCTGATACATGAATTTTTCCTTCTGCTGAATTCTTGGATATTCTCTCCCCCCCTTTCAGTCAACCTAGAGTTTTGGTGCTCCAACATCTACAGTCAAGTCAAAGACTTAACACAACCAGATCTCAGCCAGGGAGTCTCGACCCTTCATCATTTTGGACTTACCTTATTTGTTCCAATCATTATGTAACTTAGCCTCCTAGGGTAACCTGTGCCTTATTAAAAACCAGGAGTCACCAGCCTTTTCCTATCCAGTCCTCAGTTAAAAGAGCTTAGAATTGCCCTGAGAACTAGTTGGAGCCCCATCCCCTACATAGAGTCTTCCCTATTTATTCCAAATACTTCTAGCTCCTCTTTGTATTCCTGTACTGTTTATGATCAGTAGCCTGTAATCTTGGATTTGAGTACTGACTTGGTACCATTCCTGGGTGATTTCCAATGTGTCTCCTCACTTAGCTGGTAACTGGAGAAGACTCACTTGTTCAGCCTCCTTTATAACCCTCACACTGCTTAGCATCGGGCAATAACAGGCATCCAGGCAGTGCTTGCCTTCTTTATTTATTCGCAGTGGTGGTGGTGTGGATTATAGCTAATAACTATTAATTCAGTGTTGCAGTTAAAAAAGAAAGCCAAGAAAATCCAAAAAACTTTATCTCCATGTTCAGTTTAGTGCTTTACCTCAATAGTTTTCTTAAGACTGTGTTTACATTCACACAGTGTTCAGTGCTTGTACAGTTCCCTGAGGCAAGCAGGTGAGACGTCATTATGTTTGACTTTCACGTTACATTTCATATTGGATATATTTGTGTAATGACAAAACCTTATTTTATAAGTAAACAGCCGGAAGCCCAGAGAGACTAAGAGCTTAACCCAGGATCACCTGGTTAGTGTTTGGCACAGGCCAGGACCGCAGTGCACATCTTCCAGCTGATCCTCTTCCAGTGCCTTTTCATTCCACTGCTGGGAAATGTAGCCCCATCAGCCAAACGGCCAAGTCACATTGCTGCCCCTTTACCTGCCAGTGATGGCAGTGCTACAAAAAGTGGCAAAGGAAAGGTCAGAAATAGGAGTGATAAAAGACATGGAAGTGCTGGAAATGGATCCTCAACCTCCTCCTCCCTACTTGAGTGCCTCACAAGTGTCCCACTCTGAGAGTGCTGTTCATTATTTATAACATAGCCTTAAAATCAGACTGATCTTTTATAGGACATGCTTTTATCCTGGTCCCTTTCCTGCTAGTAGTCACCGTCATGGGCAGAAAGTGCCTGGCTGTGCTCTGTTGGTCACATAGGTGGGAGGGAAAGTGGGAGAGGGAGTTGGTTGAACTGAAGCCGAGGTTTTTACAGCTCTGTTGTTCTAGGACCAGAGCAGTTCCACTCTTTCTTTCATCACCTCTCCACCTCCGAGTCCCAGCCACCCATTCCTGCCTGCTTCCCCACATGCCACGTCCTGGGGGAGGACAGAGTGGTGAGCAATGCCCCCTCTGCCCTCTGTTCTGGGAGGTACAGGAGTCTGCTTTAACTTTTGAGCTGTTTTGGTAATTGGGCATTTCCAGCTTTTCTAGACATCTCCTTTCCAGCTCTGAGAAATTGGAGATGTAACTTAACCATACATGGACTATACTAATATATTCAGTGACATTAGTGTCATGTTGTCTGTAATTGTGTTCTGTGACTGGATAGGAGGTTTTTTATCTCACAGGATGCTTCACATCCAATTCTAAAGGCCTAGAGGCTGCAGGTGTAATCCAAGTCCTTACATGTCTGTAAGGTAGACATGAACATTATTTGATAATATGACCATATGTTCATAGATTACGGTTAGTCCACCGGCTCTGTATCTAATGAAAGTTTAAATATCAAACGCTTGAAGAAAATTTGCGGGCCATGTCTTTTTGCCTGTAAGTAGTTGCAAAAACTGAAATCACAACTCTACCACAAGCCACAGTGTTTCCCAGTAGAGAAAGCCCTCTAATTTTACAACCTCTAAGTAATGCAGTGGTTCTTTGAGTGAGATGAGGGATGCCAGAGTATTTTTTGGGACACTAGAGTGGCATGACAAGTATTCTGGGACTGGTTACAGTTGAATCTCTACTTCCTATATCCTGGACTGATTACAGAGGCAATGTTAGTGCGGTAACCATCTTGTGGATGCAAGTGTAGCTAGGAAGACAACAGAGAAAATAGAAGGGATATAAAGTAATGGAGGGACTTCATAGCAGTACAAATGGTGACTTTGACACCACCAGCTGCTGATGTGAACTTGGCAAGAATTTGTGAGAAGTGGTGGGTGTCATTGCAAGCAGGAGAGTTCTGCAGCTTTTGGGGAGAACAGGCAAAGGGGAGAGCAGATATGGTGGCTATCCAGGGGCTGTTTTTGTCCTGAATGTGAAAATGTCCAGTCCCCTGTTCAATTTTGCAGCCACAACTTCACATGACTCAGGGCATTATTTCCACCAGAATACCATAAAAATATAAACAACCTGTTTCCCAAAGTGTTTGTTCTCGATCTGAGATGATTGTCCTGTGGTGGTAGGTAAGTGGGCGATGGGGCCTATTACATCACCCCCTTTCACTAGAAGTCTACCTTGCTACTTTTCACCCTACTCCTAGAGGTCCTGTCATTCTGTTACACCTAGGCCTGTGAGACGGGCTTGCCTGAATCCTCACGTGAAAAGGTATGGTTATGTGCAGTTTTAAAAAATTGCTTGGGTCATGTGGTCCTTTGTTCCTTCCAATGGAAATCACTATTCCAGAGCAAATAGTATGCCTCTATAGAAAGTATATTGTTTGTAAGTTGTCTTCAGAGGCTTTGCAGTTGGTTTAAATATTTGCTTGGTGATGGCATCTTGATTGATTGAAGGAGGCAACCCTCACTAGGGGCATTGTGTGCTTTCTGTCTGAGAGTTCCTTTACTGGCAGCAGAGTGTTCGTAGGCAGAGTTAGAAAGTTACCTGGTCTGAGAAGCCGAATTTGCCCGCAGCTGGGAATTGGCAGAAGAGTCTGTTATGGAAGGAAAGCTTTAGGATTATCTGGTAACAGAGTTCTGGGATCCAAACCCTGGGAAACCTCAGCTTTTGTAGAGTATGTTCTGTAACAATAGGCTATAGGATAATTTTTACACTTGTTATAGGATGTAGAGTTGGGGAAAGGCTTAAAAGTGAAAGAACCTTAAAAGAGAATCTCCGAATATTTTAAAGAAGACAGTTTTCAGAATGAGAGCTTTTCTGGAAAAGACTAGCTCTTCACTTCACAGGGGAAGCAGGGAGCAGGTGTAACTGCACTTATGGTAACTTAAAAGGTAAACCTTACCCTCCCACTTAGCTGTTTCCTGGTGTAGGTTCATCTCCCACATCTGTAGTTTTAGACCTGATGTGTCATTTTCTGGTACTCCATTCTGCTTCTTAGTGAGAGACTGACCCAAAGTCACATAGCAATTGAAAAATTGCACAAAGGTCTTTATTGTTAAAAATGTAGACCTGTGGCAGGGTGCTGCATTTGCAATTGACTTTCAGTACAGAGAACACTGAAAAGAATGCAGTGTTATTTCTTTTTTTATTCCTTTAAGCCTTTGAATAGAAGGTTTTCTTTGCAGAGTTTCTGGAGTACATCAGAACAAGCAGAAACTAAAATAGCTTTAAGAAAGCTCCAGTATAGACTTTGCTTATAGTGTGGTATCTGTCTTATGTTAATTCTTTAAAGCAGGAAGTTGTAACTCTCAATTTCTTAAGCAAATATAAACATTCTTGACTCTTATTGACATTCTTTGTGGGGTGAAGCTGCTTTTGCTTCCATTCTGAGCATTGAAAGGCCTTCTATGATACTTCTACCAGTCCTCAGTATTTTATTTTCCCTCTGTTGTGAATTTGTTTTTAAATTTGAAGCAGATATAAATATCATTAACTTGCTACATATGTAGATATTCAGTGTTACATAGTCAGAAAGTTTGTGTACATCACACGTATCTACATAATTCCCCCCTTTCCAACTGTGTTCCTGATGAAAGGATGGTGGGAAATGGCATTATGGGGATATGTCTTACAGTACACAGTGTTTCCCCTGTTCCCTCTACCATATCTGGATGTTCTTTCATCTTTCAGCTTCTAGACTTACTTGCTCTTTTTCTTAAGCCAGGTGTATCTCATCCCCCTGCGCACACACACATGTGTACACACACACACATTCTACCGTAGGGAGTAGCGTGCACCATCCAATTCTCCCACTCCAGCTCTGGACCCACCCACTGGAGGCAGTGTCTTGCATGAATTCATTTGTAAGTTGCTTTTTAAAACTCGAGTGGTCAGGAATTAGGACTGATATCCACACCTACTAGGCAGGCCCTCAAGGACAACTTCTATGGTTAATGCCAGGTTATCTTAATGTTTGACTACCTGGGTTTCATGTCTTCCTGTGCCACCTGTGTGACCCATGATTCCCACATTTCTGTCTCCTGCTAGAATTTTTCTCTCCAACTCTGGACTCTTACAATCTTCTACTGATTTGACATCTTCAATTGAAACTCTGATATCTTAAAAGCAACATGTGTAAAAACTGAGCTCTTTGTTCTCCTACCCCCCAAACTGGTTCTTCCTGCAACCTCCCCCATTCAGTTAGTGGAAACTTAATCCATCCAGCTGCTTGGGTTAAAAAGCTTAGAGTTACTCTGACTTTCACTGACATACCACATGAATTCTGTCAATAGATCTGGTTTAACACTGCCTTTAAACCATATCCAGAACCCAGCCACTTCTCACCATGGCTCCTGCCTCCACTGCTGCTTCCCTGCCCTGAGCCACTGTCCTCTCCTCCTGCACAGCCCTTTTCAGAGGCTTCCCACCTTTCATCTCTGACCCGTTTCGACTATTCTCACCCGGCAGTCAAGTGAGCCTCGAAAACCTAAGTTAGATAGTGTCGTCCTTTGGCAGTGCCTCCCCATTTCACTCTGGGTAAAAGCCACAGTCCTTACAACGTCCTCCAAGGCCATACAGGACCTGCACTGACCCTTCTCCGCAGCTCCAGCCGTGCCCCCATTCTGGAACATGCGAGGTGCGCGCTGCCCTTGGTGATGGTTATTCCGTCCACCTGGGACTTCTTACCTCCAAGTCTTAGTTCTAACCTCAGTCCTCAGTGTGGCCTGCTCTGGTATTTAATACAACATCACCCTCATCCCATACCCTCAACTCTCTTTACCTTGCCCTTTTTTGATTTTTCCATGGTTCCTCTTTCCTAACATGCCACCTCCTCTGCTGCTCTGTTGTGTGAATTGTCATCTCCACCCCCATCCCAGCTAGACTCCAACCAAGCTCCGTGAGGACAGGAATTTTGTTTTGTTTATTGATCTATTCCAAGTGCCTAGACTAGTCCTGGGTACATAGTAGGCAGTCAAAAATTATTTGCTGAATAAAGTTAAAGACTATTTTAAAAATGAATCATCCTTTCAGGAACGGGTGAGGATCGGAAGCTGCATGAAGGAAAATGGTGCAGTAAATAATGATATTTGCCTGTTGTTCTTTGTGTGATATATATATGTGTTTTAGTCTTAATTTGGTATCCCAGTTTCTTAATTTAATAGCTGTATTAAGGTGTAATTTACAGGCCATAAAATTCACACATTATAATTGTACAAGTCAGCCATTTATCTATTTCTAGATTTGTGCAACTTTGTCCTCATAAAGTCCCCTTGTGTCCGTCCATATGCAGTTTGCCCTCCCCTCAGTGGCACCCTGATTTTATTTCTTTTTTTTTTTTGGCAATCACATCTCAAATGGATAATTTACACAGCAGTACTAATATAGCTTTGCACTTTTTGAAATGACACACTTAAATATGAAATTAGCAGTCATTGCTGAATGTAGGTAGCATATCCGACATTGGTGAGAAGAATGGACTTGAGTGTCAGACTGGCTGCAGTCTTACTCAGCTCCACCATTTACCAAGTTACCCAAATTATTTTCTGCCTCAAGCTCTTTATCTGTTATATGGGGGTAATAATAGCAGCTTACAGAGTTGTTGTGAGGATTAAGCAAACAGGGAAAAAAAATTTAGTATAGTGGCCTGCTTATGTTATTACCTAAGAAATAGCCTTGCAGGTAAAGGGCAAAATTCAAATCAGTTTCTAAAGTATATGTAAAATATAATCCAGTTCCTGCCTGGTTTGTAAACACGTATGCCTACTGAAGAATTTAAAAGCAGGCTAATTTCCAACAGAAAAGATCATTTCTCAGCATTTCTTTCAAAGATAGCTGCAAAATCACTTACTAAATGTTCCATGCCCAACTCTTACAGAAATTTGACACCATGGACGTAATTATCTACATTTTTGTTAAAATGATTCTGACCATCAGGAAGTGTTCTCAATTATATTTTAGCCTTTATGCTGAGAAATACTGTGAGACTTCTTCTAAATTAATGGGTGGGGGCATTCATCGTAGCTCTTGTAGCCTGATAAGCCTGCACTAAATTATCCTTTTTTAACTTTTAATTAAAGTAATAAATTAATTTTTTGCTGGGGGGTGGTAATTAGGTTTTTATTTATTTATTTTATTTTTAGAAGAAGTACTGGGAATTGAACCCAGGCCCTTGGGCATGCTAAGAAGATGATCGTCCACTTGAGCTATACCCTCCCCCCTAAATTATCTTAAATAAGGTCTTTTTCTCTGTTTTGTTAATTTATGTACAGATGCGCAAAGCAGGGTCATCAGAAGCCTCTCAATCACGAAGATGATAATAGTGAAAAACATTGCGCAGTGACAGTGAATCCTTGGCATATGAAGAAAGATTGTAAAGTCCTGAATGAATTAAGAAGGTACTGTTACATTAACATACATGTAAGCATGGCTCTCTTACCTTTATTTTTCACTTTATAATGAAGATAATCCCCACCCGTCAAGGTTGCTTTGTTTGATAGAGGGCATATCTAAACCCTTTTCTGCAAGTTTTTTAAATAAGAAAGAGCAGCTAATTTATCAGAAGTGTGAATGGTGTAATCTGGTCTGTCTAGTATGGTAGCCACGAGCCACATGTGGCTATTGTGAATTGAGATGTTCTATAAGTGGAAAATACATAATAGATTTTCAAGACTTTGTACAACAAAAATAATGTAAAATATTATTAATAAGTTTTAAAAATGTCAATCACACTTTTGAAATGATAGTGTATTGGATATTTTGGGATAAATGTAATTATTACTGGAATTAATTTCACTTATTCCTTTTTATTTTCTAAATGGAATTACTGGAAAATTGTGACTTGCACTATGTTTCTATTGACAGTGCTGGCTTCTAACTTATTGCAAATAATATGAAAAGAAAACTTTGATTAAAATTTTTGTAATTGAGTCGTTGATTTACATCATATTAGTTTCAGGTGTACAAAATAGAGGCTCAACATTTTCATAGATTATATTCCATTTAAAGTCACCATAAAATAATGGCTATATTTCCCTGTGCTGTATGATACAGCCCTGTAACCTATCCATTTTATACATAGTACTTTTTACCTCTCAATCCCCTAACCCCTTCCTGCCTCCCCTCTTCTCCTTCTCCCCATTGGTAACCACCAGTCTGTTCTGTGTACCTGTGAGTCGATTTCTGTTTTATTATAGTCATTAATTTGTTTTATTTTTTAGATATACATATAAGTTAATACATAGAATATTTGTTTATCTTTCTCTGACTTATTTCACTTAGCATAATACCCTGTAGGTCCATCCATGTTATTGAAAATGGCATTATTTTATTTTTTAATGGCTGAACAGTATTCCATTTGTGTGTGTGTTCATGGTATGTATATATGTGTGTGTATATATATGTATACATGTATATATACATATATATATATTTATAATATACCACAACTTCTTTATCCAGTCATCTGTCAGTGAACATTTGGGTTGTTTCAGTGTCTTGGCTATTTTAAATAGTGCTGCTGTGAACATTGGGGTGCATGTGTCTTTTTGAATTAAATTTTTCTCCAAACATATACCCATGAATGGGATTGCTGGATCACACGGAAGTCTATTTTCATTTTTTTATGGAACCTCTCTTCTGTCCTCCATAGAGGCTGCACCAATTTACATTCCCACCAATCGAGTAGGAGGGTTCCTTTTTCCTTAAAAGGTAAAAAATTCTCTACATTTACCTACCTTCCTTTCAGTTTAGGACACAGTTTGGCAAAAACCAGATAGAATTTAATAGGAGTAAATACAGTATTTATTTTGAATGTCCATGCATTATGGATAGATATGTTATTGATGAGTTGGTTCCCTATTTTTGTAGGTGCAGATGTTTTTATAGCTTCACAGACATTTCAGTCTTGCAGAGAGGAAAATTTCTTTTTATTTTGCTGAACTTGTCCGGGTGTCTTTATCGGACTTGGTCCAGGCCTGCAGAGGTGAATACACATCCAAACCTGAACCATTTGAATGTCTGCAAGATTTTAAGAGTCTAGAATATCAGATCTGGACTGTAACTCTGGTAAATGACATCAGTGACTGGACTCAAGAAAACTCCATTTGAGGACAAAACCTTTCATAAGCCAAAAAGGCTTTGAAATTGTGGCAAAGCCAGAGACTTTTGTGCACCACTTATGGCCACAAACCCATGAGGACAACCACAGGCCTTCTGGAGTGCCAAGGGAATTCCATGTGAGGAGTCCAGCACTCACAGGAATCCAACAAGTCCCTGTCTGCCAGAGCACTTTCATTGCTACTGTGCTGTTTTGAGTAAATGTCTTTTCATCAGGTTCAAATTGGTTTGTTGTTATTTTTTTGCATAAAAAAAAACTTCTTGTTCCCTGGTGAAAGTAAAAGCCTAACATTTTCTGATTTCTTTTGACAGAGAAAACATGAGCCTGTGGATCTAACCTCATCTGTGATGGTCTGCAGCTGGGAGCAACCAGATCAGTGTCAGTCCCCTTGCAGCCATTGGCTGGGAGCCTGCATGTTCCTTGGAATGGTATTTGAAACATGTCACACTAGCCGTGCCTTCGCTGTGGGCTGGGAGGTGTGTCAGTCAGAATCTGCATTATGGAATGTATGTTTCAGATCTACAGTTAGGAGATCTTTTTTAATAGCCAGAGAATATAGTCATAAATATATCTATTAATGTATTTATGCAAGAACCTTTTTAAAGATTTTTTTATTATAAAAAGTTACCCCCCAAAATTGAAAATGAAAGAACTGTGGAATTAAAAATCATCTGTACCTTAATTATACATAAAGAATCATAAAATCCTTCTAAACTTTTTTTGTTCAAATGAAGATATTTTTCCCTTCCAAAAAGGAAAATTATTATTTCACATTTTTTTGCTTTCTCATTTTATTATATATTCCATATCAATAAATATAAATCTTTTAAATCCCTTTTAATGGCTGTTTAACACTATATTGAACAGATATGTAAATAGTCCTAGGTTTCAGAAATTTAAAAAATTGTCATTACAATACCACTGCAAAGAATATTTTGGTGTTTCTATTTTTAGTTACTAACTTGGACTAAAAATTAACAAGTTTGCTTTTCTTCATCTAAAACATTGGTTATTTGATGAAGGAACTGTAAGGATTTTAAATAACTTTTCAGTAATTTCAACAAAGAAATTATCTTTAAGGCAAAAATGTATGATGGATTGCAAATCTATTTTTATTATATCTTCACTTTTACCAGTGTGACATATGTGTGTGTTTACACAAGTGCTTTAACTACCAGCAACGTAAGAAAAATCTGTGTACTAAAAATGTGAAAATACTTTCCCAGTTTGTGTTTTCATTCTCCCAATATAGGTTTTGGATGACAAGCTTGTATTTGCAAAAGTACACCCCCTGTGGGAGGTGTTCTGTACATACGCTGAGATACTGCACATAATATTGCCTCTGAAGCCCAATGATCTGAAAACCCGGTCCTCAGCCTTTGATAACTTCAGATGTTTTATGAAAGTCCTCCAAGTGGATGAAAGTATCAACAACCGGAACAAGAGCTTTTCTTTGCCCTATTTGAGAAGAGCTCAGTGAATGACTTTTATATTCAGCATAGAGATACATCCTCCAATCCAACCACCAGAAACCGCATTGTAAGTCTAAACCGAGTTTAGCTGCTGTCTTGGGGGTGATTTAGAACCTGCTGTTGAATTATCAGTGATTTGGTTTGGTTGGTTTGATTTGGTTTTTAAAAGCTGCCCATAAAAAGGAAAAAAGAGAAAGAAAAGAAATATGCCTACAGATTCCTGTTAGGATAGTAAACAGTGGCTGGTTAGTTACCTTGTATAAACCACAAGCTCTCTTAGAACATTTTTAGGTTTACTTCATCCTTTCTCAGATCAAGTATCAAGTAAGGGACAGTGTTAAAAAAAATTCAGGATTAACAGGTTTGTGAGCTCCAGGACTTGCAAGGCAGCTTTCCCTCCCCATGGTGTAAGTCAAATGGCAGAATTGAAATAAAGCACCTCATGTATCCTCCAGTGTTAACAGGAAAAGGCTAATCTTCTTGACCTTGTTTCTTCCTGGGTAAAATGAAGATAATATATCAGGAGGCGACAAGCTCATTTAAGGCAGGAAGCATGTTGTCTTGTTCACTGCTGAATCACAGGCACCGGGAAGGCTGAGTTTAATGAGCGAATGAATGAACTGTACTTCCCCCACAGTTACCATGTGGGACAGTGAGGATTAGAAGCTAAGAGCATAGACTCTAGAGGGTAGGGCACAGCTCAAGTGATGGGGTGCATGCTTAGCAAGCATAAGGTCCTGGGTTCAGCCCCCATCACGTCCTCTAAAATAGACATATAACCCTAATTACCTCCCCACCCCCCACCAGAATTACCTTATTATCTCCCCACCACCAAAAAAAAAAAAGAGAAGTGGCCAAGAGCATAGACTCAAGCTGGAACACCTGTGTTGGCTTCTCGCTGTCAACCTTGTAAATGTCATTTACCCTCTGTGTCTATCAAGTTCCTCACCAATAAAATGGGGATAATTGTAGTACCAACCTCGTAGAGATGCTATGGGGATTAATGAATCTGTGTCAGTGATACAACAGCCCTGGCTTATATTAAGTACTATGCATCTGTCAGCTCTTTTCATAATTACTGACAGATGTTATTATCGACAAAAGACGTATTAGTTCTTTGAAAGAGAAATGTATGTTAGACCATTTCATTTATCACTTTCTGTAATTCAGGCTTTTCCCTCTGAAATACCATTTTATGTCTGTGCACTAGAAAGCCACAGGGCTTTCCAAATTTCATCTGTCTGGGTTCTTGTCATGACGGCAATACTGCAGATTTCTGACATGTTTTGGGACTCCGTCTGAGATGACAGCAACCCCTCAAATTTAGGAGCGCTTCTCTAACTGATAGCATCTCGCTAGAAATGAAGTTTTTATAATGTAACAGCTTCAGACGATTAATGATGCCATAAATGCAAGGATGTTATATCTAAGCTCTTTAAATAAATCCTGTCATTGAAATAAAGGAAATACTATATTATAGCCCTCTATGACTTTGTTATCTTTGCTATCTGTTTATCTGACTCTCTAAGACCAAAGAAAGCAAATACTAAGATTGATCATTACTACTGTGTGGTACACGTATTTGTGGATGAAGACAATATTGAAATGCACTGTTTAAGATATTAAAATGGACACTAAACAGCTTCTTGATGCACATGCATGAACAGAACAGGGAGCTGGGTGCAGGGAGCAGACACTGAGCTTCCTGGATTAGAGACCCAGCTTAGCAGTCCAGCCCAGCAGTCCACATGTTTCATATTTATGTTCCAGCAAAATTAGCAGTGAGAGTCTGAAATGAACTTTGGGGACACTTGCAAACAGCTGTCATGATTACTAATGTGGGACACCAGGATTCTACAGTGTTTAGTTGGCATCTGTGCATAACCAGTTCTTTTCCACTAAAGCTTCTTGTAATTGCTGGTCCCACATCCAGGTTGAGGAATCATCTCATGTGGTGTTTGGGAGGGAGGTAAGTGGAGTCAGGACCCATGTTAAGGCTGGGTGGGTAATAATCTGGTGCTAGTACAAGAGAAAGGAAAGTAGGTCAGGTGGGAAGGAGAATGACTGGATTTAAACTTTGTTTCTTGAGTAAGCTAAATATATGACATCATGTCAAGTTACTTTGTTGTTTATATTCCATGTGCTGTCACCGAATAACTACTGAATTGTGGGGACAAAAATGCCTGGGTTTTAGAATTGACCCTGCCTCTAACCTGCCAGAGTCCAGGTTCCTCTGGGTGCCCAAAGAGGGGGCTGGACCATCAGGTGTCCCTCCACTGCAGCAGTTTGGGCACTTGGGTGGCCTAGATTTTTGCTGTGGAAGACTGGCCCGGTTGTAGGACATTAAGCATCTGCAAGGCTCTCACTAGGTACCCACGGTGGTCCCAGGACTGTGACATCCAAGTGTTCCTTTCCACCCACGTTTGCAAATGACCCTCAAGGGGTTAATATTAATCCTGGGTGAGAATTATGAAAAATTATATTGTACCTCCATCGCTCCTGGCAAGTGAGGGCCCCTTATTTACAAATGACCACAGAGTGTTAGCACCAGATTTTATCAACAGAACATGTGAACATTTTGTGACAGTGACACTCACCTGTTTGCTTCTGATTCCCAGTGCCACTTCAGCCTCTGTCAGAGGACTTCAGCTGCCCCAGCGATCAGAGCCTTCTGTACAGGGAATGGGCTCCTCCTCGAAGCACAGACAAGCAGCAGCCCTTAGGTCTCATCAGGTGAGCTCTTGTGGAGAGCACTCCAGTGGGAAGGGCTCAGGGTTGTCCTCATGGCATCTGAGTGTGACAGTCCTCCAAGAGTGTTAACAACCAGGAAGCTCACAGGAGCTCTGAGCTTCGTTGCCCCAAGTTTTTACTGCAGGCTTTATTACAAAGCCATGATTTATTGGGTCACTACCGACATGGCTAACCCAAACCCTAACTGTAAGTCAAACCTTTCCTTAGCCCTAAACTTTGAGCCCCTTCCTCTCCTGGTGGCCACTCACTTGTCACAAAGCTTAAAGCCCCACTCCTCTAATCACATGGTTGGTGTCTCTGGCTGGCCAGTCCCCATCCTGAGTCATCTCATGAACACAAGCCATCCAAGGTTCCACCATGAATAGCATAGACACTCCTATCTTGGGAAATTTCGAGGCTTTAGCGGTTGCTGCCTAGGAACTGGGAAAAAAGACCTACCAAATCCTTCATTAAATAGGAGTAAATGTTATATTTCATTTAAATTATAAAATAAGAGAGAAATTCTCACTGCTTTTCTGTATCTGCTGTTCGACACCGTTTCACTACACCACGTGATTGTAATGTCGCGCTCAGCATGTGTCTTCTCAGAGCACCAGCGCCAGCTGCTCCCCGGGAGCTTATGCTGTTTGGGCAAGGCTGCTGGGGGGATGGATGCCAAGGACAACAGAGAAAACAAAAATAATCGGGCAAATAAGGAAACAATGTCAGATTGAAATGAAGAAATAACACAGTGTTGAGATGGGAGACTTGGGGGGAAGTGAGTTAAGAAAGCTATCTTTGTGTAGGTTACATGTGAGCTGAGATGGCGATAAGGAGGCTGGAATTTGAAGATCTGGGAAAAGTCACCCATGGAATAGAGGCAGCTTGTCCATTGGCCCTGAGGCACAAATGTGCTCAGCAGGTTTGAGGAGATACTGGAGCCAGAGCTGGTGAGAGTGATGAGACGCGAGGTTTAGAAGGGCATCAGGAGCACGGAAAGGAGTGTAGGCTCTAAGCGCAGTGAGAAGCAGTCATGATTGCTTAAGCACTAAAGTAATTTTCTCTCACTCACATTTTGCAAAGATAATGTGGAGAATGTATGGCAGTGACCCAGGAAGCAGGGAGGCCAGGTAGGAGGCTCTTGGATTGGGCCAGATGAGAGGTGGTGGGAGCCAATGAGGAATGCGTTTGGGGAGTGGGGCTGACAGGATGCAGTTATGGGCTGGCTTTGGATGGTTAGGAGAAGAGGAGGGTCAAGGTAGCCCCAGGCCGGTCTGGAGGCAGGTGTCTGTTCTTTCTTTTCTCAGTGCCCCATGCAGTTGCCCACCTACTTGGGCAAACCTCTTAACCTTCAAAGTGAGGGTTTTAAAACACTGAAGTCTATTTGTTGTTTCACATTTTATGGAAAGATTCAAACATGTACAGAAATAGAGAGAACAGTACAGCCAGCCTGCCTGTATCAGTCACCCAGCTCCAGAATTATAAACTCAGAGTCACTGTTGTTGCATCTTTCATCTCCATCTCCTCCCCTCCCCCACTATGGGGTCATTTTGAAGACAATCCTACATAGCTTAACCTTTCATTAGTGAAATGACAAGGTCTCTTTCAAATAAAATTGGAATATTCCTTTTTTTTAGGGTTACAAAATAATTCCCTGCTTGTCACAAAAATACACTTTTAAGTAGTTTTGGGGTTGAAATCAAGATCCATACAAGATTCAGACATTGCAGCTAGCATATCTCTCAAGTGCGTTCTAATCTATAATTTTCCTGTTTCTCATTTTCCTTGAAATTGCTGAGGGGTTTCTCTATTTCCTGTTTGGCTGATTTCATTCTCCCCTATGGTGTTAGACTTGTTTCTCCATCCTATGTATTGGCTTTAGCTAAGTGATTTAATCCTCCCCTAAAAGCTTGGTCTGATTGAGGTTCAACATTGTGCAAAAATATTTGTTATGTGAAGTTTTGTACTCCTGTCATAAGGTACATAATATTACAGTTGACTCTCTTTTTTGTGATGACAGCAGCCAAAAATGATTGTCACCCGGGATCATTATTTCATATGGAATTTTATTTCATGTGGTCATACTCTAATTTCCTCCCTCAATTATCAGCAGGATCAGTCACGAAGAGGCACTTTCTCCTTAACCCGGGTTATCCTTTAGAACACAGTTTTAAAGGAGGATATTTGTTAATATGTAAATATTTAAAATTGATAATTTTTTTTCTTTTTAATTTTTTTTTCTAATGGAGGTACTGAAGATTGAATCTAGGACCTTATGCATGCTGAGCACACACTCTGCCACTGAGTGTACCCAATCCCACTTGAGATTCATATTGATTTGATATCTTCCTTCTGTTATTTTTGTTTTGTGTTATACAGAATTTGAAGGCAGGGCAATGGGTTTGACTGCTCTTTAATCATTCTTTATGGTCTTTTGGGGTTTGTGTGTGTGTTTGTGTTTGTAAAGAAAACAATTTTCCCACTATTTTAAGTATGTATTGCTAAGGCAATTATGTTGATTTTTTCCCTGCTCCTGGTCCATGTATTCCCTTGTTACTTCCCACTAGTGGCCCCTTGAGCTCTGTGACAAGACTAGCATGTCGTTAATCCATGTGGAAGGAAATCTGAAGAGATTTAATCAAGGAGATGAAATTTGTAGACAATGTATTGGAAAGTATTGTGAAAGTTGTTCGTTAAGAGAAGGTCTGAGGTTGAATTGTTAAGTGCACAGAAATCTAAGCTATGAACCACCAAGACAATTATTAACTCCAGGAAAACAAAGTAGGGAAGAAAAGGTAAGACTAGCACAAATTGCTACAGCTTTGAATAGTCTGTACAGAGTAATAATAATGTAAAGCAAGGATACTGAGCTGATGAAAATTATAATGTAATTGTATTAAAAGGTTGGAAGAAAGAAGGTTTGGGTATGTAGATGAGATGGGGTTTGAAAGAGATCTGAATCCTCATTTTCCAAAATAGAAAGTTAAATAGGTGATACATAAAGCTGAAAAAGTCAGTAGGCTGTGTTACAAGGATATTAGTCAGAGAAAGGGAGTAAGTATTCCAAGAGTCAGCAGTAGGAGCTGAACGTGGTTGTTTCTGGCCAGGAAATGGGGCAGTTGTTGGGAACTGCTCCTTTTTACAATCGGTGTTCGAGAACTGTTCGACTCTTTATTGAATGTATGGCATTAGTTTGATGAAAAGAAATCAAAGCTGAATTTTGAAAAATTTATGTTAAGAATTGGGATGCTTTTGCAGAGAGAGATAACAATCAGCAAAACTACATTTGAAGGGATCCTCATTATTCCTTGCATTTCAGCAAGGACTAGGAGGCAGACATCTGTTTAAGGTTCAAAAATTCTGTCTGACCTTCCTGCCGACTTGTAACCTTTGGAAGTAATGAACTCCCCGTCACTATAAATATCTAGGCAGAGGCTGCCTGACCAGCTCTCTAACTGTAGCAGGGTGTGTTTACCATTGGGCAGTTAGAGCAGGCAACTTCTAACATTCTTTCAGTTTTGAATTTGGCATTTTCAGGATGGATAGTTGATAAGAATACAAAAAGCTTAACAAGAGAGTCCAAGACATCTCAAACCCATTGCCAGGGTTTTCTCTGCCAGACACCATCCTGAGCCTGCCACCCGTGAGCCAGGCCACAAAGCCCAGTCACATAAGAATGAACACACTTTGTCGCTCCTATCTGATTTGGCATCGGGCTCAGCCCTTTTCCCCATGGAATGGTCCACGCCCATGTCTCTGACGATGGAGCTGGTCTCACAGCAGCCCTGTGAGCGCTGGTCCAGCCCAAGGGATTCCTGCGTGAAGTTTTCCAGGATTCCAGGCTATTCTCAGAGCTGAGTCCCCCTTAGGCTAAGCACACGGAACTCATCTCAGCTCCAGACTGAGCCGGAAGCCTCAGAGAGAACTCAGAGCTGAGGAAATCCACAGGTTTTACCCAGCACTGCCGAGTCAGCAGTGAGCCAGTTGAGGGAAGGATCAGCAACAGCAAGACACACCTGAGCCGCCGTCTCATTGTTCCGCCTCATCCCTAAACCCTCTGTGTCTGCCTGTCTGTGTCGGTCTCCCTTTTAGGATCAGCCTGGCACCACTTCATGCCCTGCCTCCTTCCTTCTAATCTTGCCTCCCTGGCCTGTTCCATCTACTCCAGTTTAACTGAGAAGAGGTTTTAAAACCTAGGAACAACAGACGTGCTAGATACAAAGAATACAAGGCAGTGTCTTCCTCAGTCACATCCCTCCTGCCCTCTCCCATTCCCACAATGAGTTTTATAAATATTTTGTCAGACAGACATTGCACTCCCAGTTGTTATCATTATCAGCCATTTCCTTATTATCTGTGGTTTACGATGCATTTGCTCCAGGGTCTTCCCCGAGATAAGGCAGGAGCAGATGACTGAGCCACTTGTTGATGTCCACTTGTGTCAAGCCTGTTAAGAATGATCTTTGGGGGGATTTGTTGAATGTGCCAGACTGTCCAGTGAGTGGTGATGATCCCCTGCATCTGCTCTGGAGTCGGCCTCGTCCCCTCCTTTGCTCTGTTCTCATTTATCTCTCTTCAGCAGGTGAGCCAGTGATCTGTACTTCTATGATACATAAAACACTTCTTATTTCACGGTAGATTATGGGGCTGCTATGAAAACGCATATGTTTTAAGAGTGAATTGAGTCGGAGGTTTAAACTTAAAGCCCCCTTGATTTAGAATCAGAAATTAATATGATGGAGGGAGGGTAGAGCTCAGTGGTAGAGTGCATGTCTAGCATGCATGAGGTCCTGGGTTCAATCCCCAATGCCTCCATTTAAAAACAAATAAATAAACCTAATTATGCCCCCCAAAAAAGAAAAAATAAATTAACATGAGGATGAAGCTACAGAGTGATTATTTGTGTCTTCTGAAACTTCCTTCTGTCTTTCTGCAGGAAATTCTAAGGAGAGAAGTTCGGAATCTACATTGCTTGGCTGGGCTATTACACTCAGATGCTCCTCCTGGCAGCAGTCGTGAGGGTGACTTGCTTACTGTGTGGATATTTTAATCAAAATAACTGTACCTGTGGGTAACTTGTCTTTATTCCTTGTTACCGTGCTTACTTAACTTAGAATGACATTCTCCAGGAGCATCCATGTTGCTGCAAATGGCCCTATATTGTCAGTTTATATGGCCGAGTAGTATTCCATTGTATAAATATACCACTTCTTTAGCCAGTCATCCGCTGATGGACATTTAGGCTGTATCCATGTCTTGGCTACTGTAAATAGTGCTTCTATGAACATTGGGATGCAGGTGTCATCCTGAAGTAGGGTTCCTTCAGGATACATGCCCAGGAGCAGGATTCCTGGGTCATATGGCAAGTCTATTCCTAGACATTTGAGGGAACTCAATACTGTTTTCCACAGTGGCTGCACCAAACTGCATTCCCACCAGAAGTGTAGGAGGTTCCCCTTTCTCCACAGCCTCTCTAGCATTTGTCATTTGTGGATATTTGAATGATGGCCATTATGACTGGCTTGAGGTGATACCTCATTGTAGTTTTGATTTGCATTTCTCTGATAATTAGTGACATTGAGCATTTTTTCATGTGCCCATTGATCATTTGTATGTCTTCCTTGGAGAATTGCTTGTTTAGGTCTTCTGCCCATTTTTGGATTAGGTTATTTGGTTGTTTCTTATTAAGTCATTTGAGCTGCTTATATATTCTGGAGATCAAGCCTTTGTCAGTTTCATTTGCAAAAATATTCTCCCATTCTGTAGGTTGTCTTTTTTTTTTTACTTATGGTGTCCTTTGCTGTGCAGAAGCTTGTAAGTTTCTTTAGGTCCCATTTGTTTATTCTTGCTTTTATTTCTATTGCTTGGGTAGACTGACCTAAGGGAACATTTCTGAGATGTATGTCAGATATTTTGCCTGTATTTTCTTCTAGGAGGTTTATTGTATCTTGTCTTATGTTTATCTTGCTGAAGAGACTGTCTTTATTCCATTGTATATTCTTGCCTCCTTTGTCGAAGATTAGTTGACCAAAAGTTTGTGGGTTCATTTCTGGGCTCTCTATTCTGTTCCATTGGTCTATATGTATGTTTTTGTACCAATACCATGCTGTTTTGATGACTGTAACTCTATAGTATTGTCTGAAGTCTGGGAGAGTTATTCCTCCAGGCTCTTTCTTTTTTTTCTTCAGTAATACCCTGGAATTTCTATGTCTTTGATGGTTCCATATAAATTTTATTGTGATTTGTTCTAGTTCTATGAAATATGTCTTGGGTAATTTTACAGGGATTGCATTAAATCTGTATATTGCCCTGGGCAGTGTGACCATTTTAACAATATTGATTCTTGCAATCCAAGAGCATGAGATACCTTTCCATTTTTTAAAGTCTTCTTCAATTACCTTCACCAATGGTTTATAGTTTTCTGTGTATAATTCTCTCACCTCTGTGGTTAGATTTATTCCTAGAAATTTTATTACTTTGGGTGCTATTTTAAAGTGTTTTATTTCTTTACTTCTTTTTTCTGTTGATTCATCATTAGTGTAAAGAAATGCAACTGATTTTTGAACATTAATCTTGTAACCTGCTACCTTGTTAAATTCTTCGATCAGCATTAGTAGTTTTGGTGTGGACCTTTTAGGGTTTTCTATAAATAGTGTCGTGTCATCTGCATGTAGTGACACTTTTACCTCTTCTTTTCCAATTTAGACCCCTTTTACTTCTCTTACTTGCCTGATTGCTATGGTCAGGACTTCCAAGCCTATGTTGAATAGGAGTGGTGATAGTGGCATCCTTGTCTTGTCCCAGAATTTAGTGAGAAGCTTTTGAGGTTTTCACCATTTAGTGCTATGCTGGCTGTAGGTTTGTCTTATATAGCTTTCATGATGTTGAGTTATGTTCCCTCAATACCCACTTTGGTGAGAATTTTTATCATAAATGGGTGTTGAATTTTATCAAAAGCTTTTATGCATCTATTGAGATGATCATGTGGTTTTAGTCCTTTCTCTTGTTGATGTGAAGTATTACATTGATTGATTTGCATATGTTGAACCACCTTTGTGTCCCTGAGATGAACCCCATTTGAGCATGTTGTATAATCTTTTTTATGTGCTGTGGAATTCTATTTGCTAGTATTTTGGTAAGGACTTTTTTGCATCTGTGTTCATCAGTGATATTGGTCTGTAATTCTCTTTTTTGGTGGTGTCTTTGCCTGGTTTTGGTATCAGGGTGATTGTGGCTTCATAGAATGAGTTTGGGAATATTCCTTCATTTCAGTCTTCTGGAAGAGTTTGAGAAGGACTGGTATGAGTACTTCTTTGTATGTGTGGCAGAATTCCCTGGTGAAGCTGTCCAGTTCTGGATTTTACTTGTAGGGATTCTTTTTTAATTGTTAATTCGATTTCATTCCTAGTGATCGGTTTGTTCAAGTGGTCAGTTTCTTCTTGATTCAGTTTTAGTGGACTGTATGTTTCCAGAAACTTGTCCATCTCCTCTAGGTTATCCCTGTTTTTATGTAGTTTTTCATGATATTCTCATATGATATTCTATATTTCTATGTTATTTGTTGTAATTTCTCCATTTTCCTTTCTTATTTTGCAAATTTGTGCTCTCTCTTTTTTCTTCTTTGTGAGTTTGGCCAGAGGTTCTCGATTTTATTTACTCTTTCAAAAAATTGCTTTTGGTTTGATTGATTATTTTCTCTATTTCTTTTAATCTCTATTTTATTTATTTCCTCCCAGATCTTAATTATTTCCTTTCTTCTGCTGACTTTTGGGTGTTTTTACTCTTTAGTTTCTAGTTCTTTTAACTGGTGGGTTAGATTGTTTTTTTTTTTTTGATATTGTTCTTCTTTTTTGAGGAAGGCCTGTATCACTCTAAACTTTCCTCTTAGCACTGCTTTTGCTTTGTCCCATAAGTTTTTGTGGTTGTTTTCATTTTCATTTGTCTCAAGGTATTCCTTAATTTCAACTTTGATTTCATCATTGACCCATTTTTTTTTAATAGCATGTTGTTTAATCTCTATGCTTTCCTTTTTTTTATGCTTTGTTTCTCTGAAGTTGTTTTCTAGTTTCAATGGCATTGTGGTCAGTAAGGATGCTTGAGATAATTTCTATCTTCTTAAAATTTTTGAGGCTTCTTTTGTGACCAAGTACATGATGAATCCTAGAAAATGTTCCACGCACACTTGAAAAGAATGTATATCCTATTTTGGGGGGTTGTAATGCTCTGCAAATATCCATTAAATCTAATTTTTCTATTGTATCATTTAATTTCTCTGTTGCATTATTTATTTTTTGTGTGGAAGATCTGTCTAGTGATGTTAATGTGGTGTTAAAACTTCTGACAATGATTGTATTCCCATCAATTTCCCCGTTTATCTCTGTTAGTAGTTGTTTTATGTACTTAGGTGCTCATGTTGGATGCATATATATTAATGATTGTAATATCCTCATCTTGTATTGCTCCTTTAATCATTATAAAATGCCTTTATTTATCTTTCTTTATGGCCCTTGTTTTAAAGTCTATTTAGTCTGAAATCAGAACTGCTACACCTGCTTTTTTGGAGTTTCCATTTGCATGGAATATCCTTTTCCGTCCATTCACTCTCAATCTCTATGTGTCCTTCTCCCTAAAGTGTGTCTCTTGTATGCAGTTTATTGAAGTTTCTTGCTTTATTATCCAGTCTGCCACTCTGTCTTTTGACTGGAGCATTTAGTCCATTATCATTTAGAGTAATTAATGATAAATGAGTGTTTATTGCTATTTGAACTTATATTTGCAGTTGATTTCATATTTCTTCTTTGTTCCTTTCTTCTTCCTTTTGTGGTATGGTAATTTTCCTTTGTGTTATCTTGGATTGTATTTAGTTTTTGTTACTCACTTGTAAGTTTTTGGCTTGTGGTTACACTTTTTTGTAAGTCTGTTAACCAATTACTGTAACTGTGTACTAAACAGATAGTAATGTAATCTCAAACCCATCCTACCGAGAACAAAAAATTTAAGAAAAAAGAAGAAAGAAAAAATACTCTGTATTTTCTTGCTTCCCTCTCCCACTCAATGATTTAGATGTCTTCTTTTACAATTTCATGTTTATTCTATTTGTAATTCATGGTAGTTATCACCTTTCCAGTTATAAGCTCTCATTTCTGTATCATCCTGCTTCTTTTTTATTTAGAGTGTACCTTACAATATTTCTTTTAGCATGGATTTAGTGTTGCTAAAGTCTTTTAGTTTTTCTTCTCTGTGAAATTCATTACCTCTCCCTCTGTTCTAAAGGATAGCCTTGCTGCAGAAAGTATCCTAGGCTGCATCTGTTTTTTCATTCAGGACTTTGAATATATCTTTCCACTCCCTTCTGGCCTGTAGTGTTTCTGTAGAGAAATCAGCTGAGAGCCATCTCTTGTAACTCACTCTTTGTTTTTCTCTTGCTGCCTTTAGGATCATTTCTTTATCCTTCAGTCTGGCCATCTTGATTTTGTTGTCTTGGTGTGAGTCTCTTTAGGCTGTTCCTGTTTGGGAACCTCTGAGCCTCCTGTACTTGGGTGTCTGATTCTTTCTTTATGTTTGGGAATTTTTCAGTTATGATTTCTTTAAATACCTTCTCCATCCCCTTTGTTCTTTCTTCCCCTTCTGGAACTCTTATGATGCATAGATTGGCATGCTTTATATTATCCCATAGGTTCCTTATATTGTTTTCATTGTTTTTTATTTTTTTCTCTCAACTGTTCTGATTGTGTGCTTTCTGTTGTCCTGTCTTCTAGGTCACTTATTCGTTCCTCTGCATTATCTAGCCTGCATTGTACTGCCTTTAGGTCAGATCTCATTTCAGCCAATGAAATTACCAATTTTACTTGGCTCTTCTTTATAGCTACTATTTTGTTTTTGACATATTTTATGTCTCTAAACACTATCTCTTTTAATTCCTTCAGTAATTCGATCACTTCTTTTTAGAAATCTTGATCTAATAGGCCATTAATATCTATTTCATTGATCGTTCTTTCAGGGGATTTCTCTTTCTCTTTTAATTGGGAATACTTCCTCTGCTTCTTCAACTGCTCATATCTCTCTGACACTGTGGCTTAAGGAGTATCAGTTATCTATTGTGACCCTTAAAGGGGTTTATTTCTTTATCTATCTAAGGCCTATGCTGGAATAAAACTTAAAAACGAGAGAGAGAAATAGAATTTTAAAAGAATGGAGAAAAAGAAGGTTTGAAAACAGTGCATAATCAATAATAGAAGAGCAAGTTGAAGAAGAATAGGAATCGAGTTGAGATGTCTTTTTAAAACCTTAACAAAAAGAAGAAAAAAATCAAAACACAGTATTTAAAACCTGTGAATAATCAATAACAGATCAAATCCAAGAGAATTAAAAATGAAATGAGAATTGTAAACATATAGAACTGTTTAAAAAGTAAAGATTAAAAAGCTAATAGAAAATAAAACAGGTATAAAAAGATTTTAAAAACAAAGATGTGTTCTCCTAGAGACTGAATGCTCTTAATGGTTTTATTGAGAGGTCTTTGTGTCTTCGCCCTGTTTCATGAACTCAGCCTGCTCTGTTGGCCCCCTCGTCTGTGCTGCTCACAGTGTCCATTGGCAAGAAGATTGCACCCCTCCAACACTGGGTCAGGTGCTGCTCTCCTTCGCGGTGGGCGGGTGGATCACTCCCCATCCAGATGCCACAGTCAGTGCTGTGTCAGTTGCTCCAAAGGTAGGCTCAGCTTCAAGAATAACAGGTTTATGGAGATATAATTCACATACCATAAAATGCAGCCATTGAAAGTGTGCATTAGGGTTTTATGTACATTTCAGGGTTGTGTAGCCATCACCCCCAAAAGGAACCAGTACCCTTTAGTAAGTCAGTCCCTAACCTTCCTTTCCCTTAGCCCTCAACAGCCACCACTCTACTTTCTGCCTCTATGGGTTTGCCTGTTCTAGGCATTTCATATAAATAGAACCATACAGTATGCTGTCTTTTTTGATTATCGTCTTTCATTTAGTGTGACGTTGTCAAGGCTCATCCATCGTGTAGCATATATCAATACCCAAATTCCTTTTTGTATTCATATAATATGCCATATTTATAAATACACCACATTGCTTATCCATCCATCAGTTGATGATGAATAATTCTGCTGTAAATGCTCATGGACAAGTTTTTGTGTGAACACATATTTTCACTTCTCTTCAGGATATATCAAAAAATGGAATCGCTGGGATGTATTCTACTTTTAAATTTTTGAGGAATTGCTAATATAGCTTTTAAAGTGACTGAAGCATTGTATATTTCCAGAAATAATGTATGAGGAGTCCAGTTTCTCCACATCCTCATCTACACTTTTTATTACTGGGTTTATAGATTCATATTTATATATCATATATCATATATATATGTCATCCTAGTTGGTATGAAGTGGTATGTCATTGTGATTTTGATTTCTGTTTCCCTAATGCCTACTGATGTTGAACATCTTTTTATGTGCTTAGTTCCCATTCGTATGTCTTCTTTGGAGAAACACCTATTCAAATTCTTTGCCCATTTTAATTATATTTGTCTTTGTATTGTCATGTTTTAAGTCTTCTTTGTCTATTCTGGATAAAAGTCCCTTATCAGGGAAAATTTTGGAAATATTTTCATCCATCCTGTGGATTGTCTTCTTACTTTCTTGATGAAGTCCTTTGAAGCACAGAAGTTTTTAATTTTACTGAAGTCCAGTTTACTTGATTGTTTTTCTTTTGTTGTTTGTGCTTTTGGTGTCATATATTACAAGTATTTGTAATCCAAAGTCCTGAAGATTTTCTCATTGTTCATTTTCTAAATGTTTCATAGTTTCAGGTCTGTGATTTATTTTGAGTTAATTTCCATAAATGGTGTTAAGATAAAAGTTCAGTTTTCTTTCTTTCCAGGTGTATGTACAGGTGTCCCAGCATCATTTTTGTAAAGATTATTTTTTCCCCATTGGATTGTCATGGCACCTTTGTCAAAAATTAAATGGCTGTGTGTAAGACTTTGTTTATGGTCTCTTAGTTCTTTTCTCTCAATCTATTTTTCTGTCCTTTCTGCAAGTATCACACTGTATGGATCACAGTTTTGTTAGTGAGTTTTGAATTTGGAAACTTCAAAACTTTGTGTTCTTTTTCAAGATTGTTTTGACTATATTGGGTATCTTGCATTTCCATATTAGTTTTA
The DNA here is from genome assembly GCF_048564905.1 of Vicugna pacos. Lineage (NCBI taxonomy): Eukaryota > Metazoa > Chordata > Mammalia > Artiodactyla > Camelidae > Vicugna > Vicugna pacos. The sequence continues at coordinate 31,383,741 of NC_133000.1, forward strand.
GGATCAGCTTGTTCATTTCTGCCAAAAAGCCAGAGCTGCATTGAATGTATAGGTCATTTTGAGGACAATGGCCATCCTAACAATAATAAGGCTTCTGATCCATGAACACAGAAGAGCTTTCCATTTATTTTAGGTCATTTTTAACTTCTATCACTAGTATTTTAGTTTTCAATATACAAGTTTCAGATATTTTTCTCAGTATTCCACATATTTTTCTTAATATTATAATTATTTTATTCTTTTTGATGCTATTGTAAATGAAAAGGTTTCCTTCATTTTATTTTTAGATTATTCACTGCTGTTGAATAGAAATGTAATTAATTTTTGTATATTCATTTGTGTCTTACAATTTTGGTCAGACTGGGTTATTAATTCTAAGAGGATTTTTTTTTCTTTTCTCTCTATTTTTCCTTTGTGGATTCCTTGTGATTTCAATATATAATATCATATCATCTGGAATCAAAACAGTTTTGTTTCTTTCTTTCTAATCTAGAGGCTTTATTTTCTTTGTCTGATTGATTTGACTAGAACTTCTAGTACAATGTTGATTTTGGGAGGGAATAATTCAGTGCTTCTGCATTATGTATGATCTTTGCTTCAGGTTTTTCATAGATGTTCTCTGTCAAGTTGAGGAAGTTCTCTTCTATTCCTAGTTTTTATCCATTATTCTATTAATATGGTGTATTACATGAATTGACTTTTGTATGTTGTACTGCCTTTGCATACCTGGATACATCCCACTTAATTGTGGTCTATTTTATATGTTACTGTTTTGGATTTGCTTGTATTCTGTTGAGGATTTTTGCATTTATATTCATAAGAGATAGTCTTTAGTTTTCTTGTGATGCCTTTGTCTGGTTTTCCTATCAGTGTGATACTAGTCTCATTGAATGAATTGGGAAGTGTGCCCACCTCTTTATTTTCAGACGAATTTGTGAAGCATTTTTTGTTTGTTTTTGTTTTTGTTTTTTCTTTAAGTAGTTGATGGAATTCACCAGCAAAGCCATACGGGCCTAGCATTTCTTTGTGTGAATGTTTTGGATTGCTATTTCAGTCACTACTTACTGTAGGATTATTTGAGTTTTCTATTTCTCCTTGAATTAGCTTCAGTCATTTATGTCCTTCTAGGAATTTATCCATTTCATCTAGATTATCTCATTTATTGGCTATATAATTATCCATGGTATTCCCTTATATTCCTTGTTATTTTTGTAAGGGCAGTAGTGACATCCTTCCTTTCATTTCTCATTTTAGTAATTTGAATCTTCTCTCTCTTTTTTTCAGTACTAGATAAAATTTGTCAATTTTACTGATCTTTTCAAAGAACCAACTATTCCTTTTGTTGATTATTCTCTGTTGTTCATCTATTGTCTATTCCATTTATTTCTGCCTTTAGTATTTTGATTAGAATGTTTAATTCATTTATATTAATGTAATTTCTTATCAGATTGAAGTTACAACTGCTGTCTACTTTCTATATGTCTTTTTTTCCCATTCCTCTATTACTACACATTTTTGTACAAAGTAAGCATTTTCAAGTGTGCCATTTTAATTTGTTTATTTTATCTTTTTCTTCTCCTCCTCCTACTCTTCCTCCTCCTCCTTCTCTTCCATTGCCCTGGAGATTATAATTAACATCTTGTTTTAAAGCAATCTAGTTCACATGAATACCAACTTAATTTCAACAGTACACAAAAACTTTGCTTTGGTATCAGTCTTTTCCCTCCCCCTCCTCATGCTGTCACTGTCATACAAATTGCACCTTTATGCATTTATAAGCTCATCTACACAGTTTCATAAGTATTGTTTTATGCAGTTGTCCTTTACATCAAATAGAGCAAAACATTTACATGTAATACCCGATTTATACTGTTTTATTTTTTTACTCATGTAGTAGTGCTTTTTATTTTTCAAGCGAGTGTCCTTTCATTTACACCTGTTGGACTATCCTTAGTATTTCTTGTAGGGCAGGCCTGCTAGCAATGGATTCTTTCAGATTTTGTTTTTGTAGGAGTGTCTTAATTTTTCCTTTAATTTTTTTGAAGAATCATTTTGCTGGCTATAAAATACTTGGTGACAGTCTTTTCCTTTTATCTCTTTGACGATACCATCCACTGCCTTCTGGTCTTCATGGTTTTTGATGAGAAATCAACTGTCTTACTGAGGAGCCTTTCTATATGTTGAGCCACTTTTGTCTTTCGGCTGTCAAGATACTTTATTCTTGTCTTTTGACACACTGAATCTGATGTGCCTATTTTAGATGTCTCTACGTTTATACCACGTGGAGTTTGTTGAGCTGCTGGGATGTACAAATTAATGTTTTCATCAAATTTGGGAAGTTTTCAGCCATTATTTCTTTATATATTCTTTCTGCCCCTTTTTTTCTCTCCCTCCTTCTGGCACTCCCATTATGTGTGTATTGGTATTGTTGATGGTGTCCCACCTATCTCTGACACAGTGTTCATTTTTTTTTTTCATTCCTTTTTCTTTCTGTTCCACAGACAGGATAATCTCAGTAGTTTTAATTTAACTGACTTTTTCTTCAACAAGTTCATATCTACAGAGAAACCACTTATTGAAGTTTTTATTTTAGTCATTATATTTGTATCTCTAAAATTTCTAGTTGTTTTTTATTATAAATTTTATTTATTGTTATTCTCTGTACAATGAGATGAGCACATAATTTAATTCTTTAGGCATGGTTTCTGTTAGTATTTTGAACATATGTGTAATTGCTTATTTATGTCTTTGTCTAGTATGTCCAGTGTCTGGGCTACCTCAGGGAGTTTCTGTTGACTACTTTTTCCCCGTCTGTTATGACCAAACTTTTCTGTTTCTTTGTACATCTTCTAATTTTCTGTTGAAAACTGGACATTTAAAATATTACAATGTGGCAGATCTGAAAGCCTGATTTTCCTCATCTCCAGGGTTTATCATTGCTTTCATTGTCATTGCTGCTGCTGCTATTTATTTAGTTACTTTCCTGAACAAATTCTGTAAAGTCTGTTTTCTTTATCATGCATGACCATGAGATCAGTGTGTGTGAAGAAAGCCTAGTTGTCATCACTGTAGTAATGATTGGACAGTGATTTCTTTCAATGCCTGGAGCCAATCGTTTGAGCTGTTGCCAGGTGGCTGTGTGTCCACGTGCTGAGGGATGCCCTCAGCACCGGCATGCAGTCAGCAGCTCTTCCGTAGCCTTTAGTTCTTGCTTATGCAGAACCTCAAGTTCAGCCAGAGTTGAAGGCTTAGGATTTTCTCAGATCTTTCCTTGCCATGTGCCACACATGTATATTGCCTTCTACAATTCTCAGAATTTTTTGGAGCTTTTTAACCCTACCTTCACCCCCAGAAAGTCTCATTACTCAATTTTGCCTTCTAAGTTTCCTAGTCAGCACCTAGTTAGCCTCTACTGGTCCCACTGCCTCAGACAGTTGTAATGTTAGATACTCACTGCTGTTTCCCACACACACTCTGGGGACAGGCTGTTTGCACAGCATGAGTCTGTGATAGGTCACATAGTGACAGCTCTCTGGGGGCGGATTTTTTGGGTAACTTTAAATCACTTCTGCCCCTACCTTGATTGTGAGACTATTGCTTATAAAGGCCACCATTTAGGTGAGGATACAGGGATGGGGTAGATCAAGTTACAATGCCTCAAAACTCACTATCTTTATGGAGATTTAGCTGGGTTTTTTTTCTCAAATAAAGACTCCCCGGATTGCTGGAAGTCTTGGTTTAATTTCCAGAGTTCTACAGAGGTTAATTTTGACAAATTTTGCCATTGTCATTGCTTCATAGAGGAGTAAGTTTTCCAAGATGTTTACTCAGATAGTCTAGAAGTGTATCCCATTTGCATTTGTGTTCAACTGAGTTACTTGCAAGACTAACTAATTCTACAGCTCCAGCTCCATTCACGTAAGAGTCCATCTGCATGGATTCTCCTACAGCAGTGTACAACCTGTTGTCAGATTGTTGTTTTTCTTATTAAAGTGTAGGGGTTTTTAAAAATATGCTCATGAATAGCCTTTTGTCATTTTTACACATTACAAAACTTCCACTAGTCTGTAGCTATTTTTTCCCCTCACTTATTGTTGCTTTAATGAAGTTCTCACTTTTAAGGATTTTCAGTATAGCAGTTTGTGAATGCTGATCACATGGGTGAGGCATTTAACTACTGTCTAAACCTCAGTCTTTGCTCTGATTCACTGTCTGGAACATCTGAACACATCTACTGAACCCCGTATACCAATGGATGCTGACAGACCTAATTAAAAAAATGCTTTTTAAGTAAAGCAAAGAATATTAACTTTGACACTGGAAACGACAAATCTCAAATTTCCTAGCTGATCTTGCTTTCTGTGATCATGAGCTACATCATGTTTTTAGAGCCGACAGGCATATTGAACTACTGATTTTACTTCATCGGATTTTAGAATGCAGAACACATTTCAGGCCCACTTATAGCAACATATGTGTATCTTAAAGGATATGTACATATGATGATGTCTTTATTATAAGTACCTTATTTTATTTTAGGTACCTACTGCTGTGCACCTCATTAAGGAAAGCTTGAAACTGCACTACTGAAATTTTTCATACCACCATCATCCCATAGCATCACTTTTGCACTTAGATGTTGTGTGGCAGAGTATTTTTCTGCTCCCTAGAAATGATCAATGTTGAAGGGGGAAAAAAAAACCCTCCTCAAATAAATATACTCCAAATCACACACTTATCTGAACAATGGCCACCATTTTAGTCCATAGTCCACACCAATCCATCTACTCATACTGACTCAGAGTACTCAACATAGACAATCCACCCCTGAATTCAGGGCCCTCAACACACGTTCTATCCCCTCCCCATTCCTTGTTGATTCTGACCTACTTTTGTCCAACGCGTCCTGCCAGTCTCTTTGCTACCTGACTGCACTTTTTAATTTTTACCTTTGAGTTCCAGGCTGCGCCTAGTGATTCCCAGAGAAACGCCAGACACTTGGCTCAACAGGAGGGGCGGTGAGGATTTCAGAAAGCTGTTAACCTAACTCACTTTCAGATCAGTGAGTGGCTGTTGTGAGCATTCCTTCTAGATCTCTGCCATACCGGCTGCATCCACCCCAGCAAAATAACGTAGCTCCTCCAACCACCTCTGCCTCCATTCATCTGGGTTTCTGCTTTCAGTGACACTCAGATGCTGCTGATGGGCATTATATATATATATATATTTTTTTTTTTTAATTAAAGTATAGTCAGTTACAATGTGTCAATTTCTGATGTACAGCACAATGTTCCAGTCCTTCATATTCACATATATATGTATGAATTCCTTTTCATATTTTTTTACTAAAGTTTATTCCAAGATATTAAATATTGTTCCATGTGCTATACAGAAGAAATTTAGTTTTTTAGCTATTTTTAAATATAGTAGTTAATATTTGCAAATCTCAATCTCTGATGGAAATATTTAAAGCCACATCTGGAACCCTTGTTGTGGAAGTGTCTGAGAAATATATTTTCGACCTCATAGACTTTTGGTTAGGAAGTTGGAATAAAGGCTGACCTGGCTCACCTAACTTGTCTGCCTTTGTGAGTAAAGAGGTCTGGAGTTTCAAGTCCCAATGAAATGTCCCAGCCCTTCAGTAGCAATCTCTTAAAGCAACCAAAATGCTCCCATCTACCAGAGCATGACTTGTCCTTAGACACTGCTGGACATAACCACCGACGCTGTCTAAGGCGTCGTCTTCATCTGGTGCACACTTTCTTTAGATGTGTAATATCCTGATTAACAGGACAAGTTAGTTTGGATTCCCAAGTCCACAGGCAGCCTTCTGCCTGACTTTGGAGTATATATGTTCATTGAAGAGTCCTCTTTCAGATCAGCTAGAGCTGTCTGGTGTGTGGTGTCCCAGAGAATGTGGGTGCAGTGCTCCCCACCAGAGTCCTACCAGTTGTTTTATTGCAGGAAGAGAGAGAGCAAAAGAGACAGAACAGGAAGTTCTTGTCCAGCCTCAAACACAGTCACCCCCTCCCAGGGCTCTTGCTCTGGGACAGACAGCAGTGCAGGTCAGCAACGATGTGGCCCCGGTGTACTCCAAAACATGGTGTGGTTTTACTGGGCTATCTGTGTCTTTCATGGGCCCTGCAAAGTTCTCGGCTTTGTGAAATGGGGAACTAAGGAACTCCCACCCATGGCTGTAACTCCCAGGGTTTGCACCCTTACGGGTTTTGAGGATTTGCTGGCAACTCTTTCTTTTTCACTGGGTCATGTCTCGGTTACACCTGCAGTCCTGTGACTTCCTTATCAGAACTGCTCCTTACGTTCGGGATTTAGTGAAAGATGCCATTTTAGCCTGTAAGTTCATGTTCAGGGAGGAGGAGGAAGAAGCACAGATCAGAATTGCTCTTTTGCTTTTTTTTATTATTGTTTTCATAAGCCATCTCCTGTTGTCGAATGGACACTGAGCCAATGAATGACTGTTACACCCCCATTTGAATGATGAGAAAAATGACACTCAGGGAGAGGAGGCAAACTTCCTGAGGTTCCAAAGACCAAAAGGGATGAGCACAGAATAAGATCCCTGCAAATTTCTTGTCTGTCATTCGCCTTTAGGTCAATGACAGAGTGCCGTGTGTAGTAGTAAAGTTGTAACATGCTTTTAAAAGGGTGCAGATGTTCTTGTTTTGTTTATAAAATCACAGTGTTTTGTCTGAGACTCTGAAAAAGAGAAATGGGTTAGTAAATGTTGGTTTCTCATCCTTGGTCCTTCCTCCCCTTCACAGATATGGACCCTTCCATCTGTAGCAGGAATAAGACAGCCCCAGCCTTCCCGTCTCATGAGATCAGTACTCATTCATTTCATTCCTGCCCACCAGTAGGTGATAAAGCACAGCGAGATTTTCATGTCCTGCTTCACTGATTCTTGTGAAATTAGGTGTTTGAAGATAGAAACTCATGAAAGGAAGCTGCTTTTTTTTATATAAAGTGCAGTAATTTTCCTAGCAGAGAAGGAAATTGAGGATTTTCTTCATTGAAAATTAATAGAGATTTCAAGAGCATCTGTATTTCTGATGCATAGATTAAAATGACAAAATCTAGAGGGATTACAGAAACACAAGGAAGATACCAAAAGTGCCTTTAAAGAGCTTTTCTAAGACTGGGCTTGTAAAGAGACTGTTAGTTGACAGAGACCCTCTTCTCACCCATAGTCCCTCTCCTTAGGTTGGAAAGGGCCAGCGCTTCCCATGTGTGCAGTCCTGGTGCTTCAAGTGAGTTGTAGGGTAGGGCAGTGCTTATGGTGCTCCCTTCAGTTTGTCCATCCTAAGTAACCCCTGGCAGTCAGGGCGAGTGTGTTGCAACTACGTGAACCATTCACCATGCTCTCCGTGGTGTGTGCTCATCTCAGCTCATCCAGCCTCAGGTGATGGCAGAGCAGAGAGTGGTGGCAATAGGTCAGCCATGAGTAAGAGGGAGCCACTGGAGTCAGCTGGGGCCCAAGTGGCTAGGAGTTCCAGGTTGAATTCCCAGGACTTCCCACAGCTTATTCATTCAGCTAATACTTCTCCAGCACCTGTCATGTGCTGGTGCTTCCATTGTGAACAGAACCAAATCCCTGTCCTCATGAAGATGACGTTCTAGTGGACATAAGAAATGATAAACGCAGAAGCAGATCCAGGTCAGGACACATGAGTGCTGTCTACTTTGGAGTGCACAAGGTGAGATCCTTTGGGAAGGAATGTATGATACAGGAAAATGTGGGGGAGAGGATGGCCGTATCCCAGGTCTTATTTGGGTCCCTGAGATGCACCTCGTGATGTGTGGGTATTTGGTTTGCACAGGAACGAATCCAAGAGAGAGCCACAATTCAGTAAATGTAGATTTATTCAGAGAGATATATACTCCACAGACAGAATGGGCTGTTTCAGAAGGCAAGAGAAAGGCCATGAGGAGTGAGGGTTGGGTGCTCCAGTTTAAAGTAAAAGTAGATACACACTCCACAGACATAGTGTGGGCTGTCTCCCTCAGCAGAGAGAGCAGCCACGAGGTGTGGTTGTTAGTTTTTATGCACTCAGTATCTTCATATGCTAATAAGTGGGAGGAATATTCCAACCGCTTTGGGGAAGGTGTTGCGATTACCAGAAATTGGGCCACCACTCACCCTTTGACCTTTCATGGTCAGCCTTGAACCTGTCCTGGCACCTGTGGGAGTGCCAGTTAGCATCCTGCTGTATTTCAGTGAGTGTGTATTGAAGCTCAAGATCTACTGGGAGTTGACTTTTCCACCGTCACGGTGCTAATGGCTGTGCCATGCTATTAATGGCTGTGCCCGGCCCCCTTCCCTCCTGTCTCATGAAGGAGCTCTGGACTGATTGCACAATTGCAGAGCAGGGGATAGAGTGGAAAGAACTTCATAAGTGGAAGGTGGAAGGCAGTGTTTGTAGTAGAATTCTCAAGTCAATTATAAAGTAAGGGTCTTCTGTTTGCTGGGATTACCTGGTGTCACATTAGGGAGCTGTGAGCCTTGGGGACTTCAGTGAGTGGGTGGCTCACTGTATATACTGTGTTGCTTCTTAGGCGGCTCGAGAACAGTTGGCTTATATGTGACCCATTCACTCAAGCAGGGGTCTTTTTGGGGATTTTCTGCACTTGAGGCTAACATGGGTCACATGGGGGGGCAGGACCGGCCAGTCACAGCTTGGTCCACAGTCACCTAGTGCCCTCGTGGCTTTCATCCCATGGATGTGTCCCCTCCCCCTCAATGGGGACAAGGTCAAAAGTGGTGGGGCAGCTTCTCAGTGGCGAAGGCATTGCACTCCAGACCCAACACTCAACAGCATGGACCCCTGGTGTTGGCCACAGTCTTAGCTAGATGAGGCTGTTGAGTAGCTGAGCTCATGAGACGTGGGTGCCATGCTTCCACTCTCACCAAGAGCTCTACTTTTGAAGGTTCTGATCAGACAGCCACAAATACTCCCTAGCCCATAAACAAGGAACAGTCCCTTTCACCCGGGGAAGGGCACACAGAAGGAGAATGGATCATCCCGAGAGCAGGAGAGGCCAAATCAGTCCTGCCCTCAGGGGTCTGACAGACGAGCCAGCTCAGTTCCTCTTACTAGTTGTTTACTTGGAGGATGTGGGGTATTTTGGTGACCTGCAAGTGTCAGGAAATAGTACACGAGGGCTTTGTAGATTTTCTGGTCCGGTGTTAACTCACCCCATTGTAGCTGTTGTGCAAGGAAACAAAACTTGGTGGACAACAGGCCATGGCCTCTGCTCCCTGGTGGAGCCAGGAGATTACAATGTTAAGAACGACTGCAGGGGCATCATTTCTATGTTGAGAGGCCAGATGGCCTTACATATCTCTCATGCTGGATGCCTAAGTTGCAAAGGGAAACTGGAATTCATCCAGCTCTCCAGCCAAGGAGGAGGCCACAAGTGGCCTCCCCCACCAACTGTGAGCTCTTTGCCTCCACTGACAGCAGCATGTATAGCAAAAAGCTGGGCTGCCACCTGCGTTTCCGTGTAAACATCCGAGTAGCCACAACAATGGCCTCGTGAGCGATGGTGTGCCCAAGGAAGCGCTGTGTGGGACAGAGGGAGGAGTGCCGGGGTCAGACCCCGGGAGGGCAGGCAGGCAGTGAGGACATCTGTGCAGCGCAGGTGCCATGGAACTGAGCCAAAGGGAGGCTGGTTTTGGAGCAGGGAGCCTGGGCAGTGCCGTGTTGTTCGTAAGAAGATCCTGGGCTCTGGATCCAAGAAGTCATTGGCTTGATTCCTGACCTCAACCCTCATCTTGGGCAAATGTTTGAAGCTTTCTGTGCCTCTGTTTCTTGGTGTCCCAGTTGGGGACAATAGTAGCAATTACTTCTGAGAGTCAGGAGTGCCTTTATAGATGTCATTTCATTACGCTCACATCAGCCCACGAGCACAGTGCTAGGTCCCCCATTTTACACATGGCAGACAAGTAACTTTTAATCAGTAATCACGCAGCTAATAATGGTCATAATCAGCATTTGAATTTGATCCCTGTGTCCAGATAATTTCTATTCTCACTCAGTATTACTGGAAAACTAGTAAAGTCAGAACAAACACTGCTGAGAAGTGGGTGCTTGAAACATGTTTGTCATCTTTGCCATTGGGGAGTGTTGAGTTCACATTCCTCACAGCACTTCTGAGGCTCCCTGCATCTCCGCTGCCCCTGGTGGGGTCTACAGGGCTCTGGGCAGCTTCTCCTTGTTCTCTAACCCCAAGGCTCTCTGCTCTCTGCAGGTTGATTCTCAACCCTGACTGCTCGGTAGAGCTAGTGTCTAAAAACAAAAAAATGTGGGGAGGGTACGGCTCAGTGGTAGAGCACGTGCTTAGCATGCAAGAGGTCCTGGGTTCAATTCCCAGTACCTCCATTAAAATAAATAATGCTCAATACTCCCCACAAAAAGAAAAGAAGTATTTAAAAAATAATAAACAGTACAAAGGCCCCACTCCAGGCTGTGGTGCACTATTGTTTAAAGGCTCCCAAATGCATCCCATATGCAGGAGGGTGAGAGCTATCCCTATACACTTCTTGTGAGCTTGTCCACTCACACCCATTAGCCTCTTGAAACAGTAAAACTACTTGGCTCAGCCTAGAACTTTCTCCCGATTTCTAGAGTTTTATTTTACTACTGCACATCTCTCCTGGAGCCCACAGGAACTCAGCCAGAACTGAATCAGTTGTCTCTTCTCATGACTTGCCCCTCTTCCTGCCCTTCTTTTTTTTTTTAACATTTTTTATTCATTTATAATCATTTTACAATGTTGTGTCAAATTCCAGTGTTCAGCACAATTTTTCAGTCATTCATGGACATATACACACTCATTGGCACAATTTTTCTCTGTGATTTATCATAACACTTTGTGTATATTTCCCTGTGCTATACAGTGTAATCTCGTTTATCTAGTCTACAATTTTGAAATCCCAGTCTATCCCTTCCCACCGTCTACCCCCCTGGTAAACACAAGTCTGTATTCTCTGTCCATGAGTCTATTTCTGTCCTGTATTTATGCTTTGCTTTTGTTTGTTTGTTTGTTTTTGTTTTTTAGATTCCACATAATAGCGATCTCATATGGTATTTTTCTTTCTCTTTCTGGCTTACTTCACTTAGAATGACATTCTCCAGGAGCAACCATGTTGCTGCAAATGACATTATGTTGTCGGTTTTTATGGCTGAGTAGTATTCCATTGTATAAATATACCACATCTTCTTTATCCAGTCACCTGTTGATAGACATTTAGGCTGTTTCCATGTTTTGGCTATTGTAAATAGTGCTGCTATGAACATTGGGGTGCAGGTGTCATCCTGAAGTAGATTTCCTTCTGGATTCAAGCCCAGGAGTGGAATTCCTGGGTCATATGGTAAGTCTATTCCTAGTCTTTTGAGGAATCTCCACACTGTTTTCCATAGTGGCTGCACCAAACTGCATTCCCACCAGCAGTGTAGGAGGGTTCCCCTTTCTCCACAGCCTCTCCAGCATTTGTCATTTGTGGATTTTTGAATGACGGCCATTCTGACTGGTGTGAGGTGATACCTCACTGTAGTTTTGATTTGCATTTCTCTGATGATTAGTGATATTGAACATTTTTTATGTGCTTTTTGATCATTTGAATGTCTTCCTTGGAGAATTGCTTGTTTAGGTATTCTGCCCATTTTTGGATTGGGTTGTTTATTTTTCTCTTATTGAGTTGTATGAGCTGCTTATATATTTTGGAGATCAAGCCTTTGTCGGTTTCACTTGCAAAAATTTTCTCCCATTCCGTAGGTTTTCTTCTTGTTTTATTTCTGGTTTCCTTTGCTCTGAAGAAGCTTGTAAGTTTCATTAGGTCCCATTTGTTTATTCTTGCTTTTATTTCTTCTAGGAGAAAATTTTTGAAATGTATGTCAGATAATGTTTTGCCTATGTTTTCCTCTAGGAGGTTCTTGCCCTTCTTATTTCAGGGAATGGCACTATAATTTAGGGCACTGCCAATGCCAGAAAGCTGGCCGGCATCCTTGACCTGTTCCTGCCCTTCCATCACACCTGTGGCCAATCCGTCCACCTGCTGAAATGTTTTCTTCTCTCTCCTCCTGGCAGGGCCTCAGCAGGACTTCACATGAACCTGCCAATTGTCCTCCCTGACACTATCTTGTCTCTTTCTAGATCACTTTGCATGTCTCCTCTACCTTGGAGGCACACAGAGTCCTTTGTGATGTACACCTGTGATCTCCCCACCTGGTTGTCTCATCTGCCTCCCACACCCTGTGCTCGCTTGTAGACTATTTGCAGTTCCTGGAAGGGACCTGGCTCTCTTTGGCCTCCCACCATTGCATGCGCAGCTCCCCAGGGAGAAATGGCCTTAACATTATAAGTTCACCTGATCAATTCTAGGGCATCTCAGAGCTCACCACAGTGGTTCTCTCCTCTGGGAGAGCCTTGGCTACAGTTTCGGCTCCCTGCCCCGAGCACCCTCTGCTGACTGTTATCCAAGCCCTCTTAACATGCCTCCTCAGCCATTATTTCACGATGAGTCCTGTGCACCTAGGAGCTCCCAGAAGCAGGGACTGTGTCTTTTTCCTCTTTATTCTCAGAGCATTGTAGAGACTCAGGTATAACGGTGGAGGGCACAGTGGTTATTCTGCAATTTCTCTAGAGTTGGGGCCTAGGGGTAACAGTCTGGTGGGAAGAAGGGCTTAGGGGATTTACCCTGAAGCCACATTTTCAATTAACATTTCATGTTGTTTTTGTCTACTATTTAAAGTTACGAGTCTTAAAACACAATGACGATTTCTAAAAATTACATTACCGATGATTGAGAAAAATGGCAGTTTTCCATATTTAAGAATATTATTTTAAGTTTGTGTGACTGGGGTGGTGGAAAATAGAAATGCAGGGGCTACTAAAGCATTCTCATCCCCTTCCCCACCCTCAGGTCCTTTGGACAGAAGAGACAGAGGGATGTGAGGAGAAGGCTTGGAGGGTGAACCGTGCAGTGCTTTTAAATTGTGACAGTTACTTGTGCTTTTTTTACTTTTTTTTTAATGGAGGTAATGGGGCTTGAACCCAGGACCTTGTACATACTTAGCACGTGCTCTATCACTGAGCTATACCCACCCTTCCCCCCGATATTTGTGTTTTTAGTGGGCATAATGTGCTGGTAGCAGGTACGTTAGCATCAGACACAGTCACCTGCCTCTGACCATCACGTTAATACCTTTCCCTTGAGCTAGAGAACTAGTCTGTTTCCAAAAGTTCAATAAATTATCTACATTTTCTTTTTTCTTAAACAAAAGGTATTAACTCATTTTTTTCTTTAGTATCGCCTATAAATAAAATGTGATTTTATTAACCATTTACCAAAGTGTTAAGTGTAATAAATATTAAGTACAGATTTCTGAAGCATCAGGCATCACTGAAGATCCACATTCTTCTGTTCTGTCTCTCTGTTAGTCACCTTACTTTTGGAGTTCTGGAAGCGGTGCCAGGCAGAACTTGAGTACAAATGGGAGACGGTTGGGCAGGAAGAACAAGTCCGGCCAGAATAGGAGGCGAGGTGTCCCCACGTGGAGATAGATGAGATTACCCAGGAAAAGCGGGCGCTGTTTAGATGCACTTTATTCTGTTTACTTCTGGACTTGTCAGCCTTGGCTGCATGTTGGAATCACCAGGGGACCTTAAAAAATGTTGGTGCCTGGGTTCCATCACTGCAAACTCTGATTGTACTTAGTGGCCTGGGGTGCATTCTGGCATAGGGAAGTTTTTAAAGCTCCTCTGGTTATTCTAATGTGCAGCCAAGTTGAAGGAGCACTGCCTGGAATGGTGGACACAGAAGAGAAGTGAGGTCCTTCCTTCATAATAACAGTAAAAAGGGGGAAAAGAAAAAGACTGGTATAAGTGTATATGTAAAGAGGCATTGATTTGTATCCTTTCATGACACCAATAAAAAATGCAAAATATAAATTAGCTGCAATGACATAGATGTAGAAGGAAAGACAAATTGGTTTTTATAGTTGACTCCCATTTTTTTAAATGCGCCTTCATTATTGTGGCCTCCTTTTCATCATAGACTAGGTGCCCCTTTGTCTTGAACTAAGTCCCGGTCACTGCTCCCCCTTCCTACTGGGATGTGCACAAAGCAGCATGGCTCTCATCCTAAAGTCAGAGAAAGGGTAGAAGAAGCAGGGAAACATTTGTTGAGGTGCCATCAGTGTTTGAGCAGTGTTTGAGCTAGTCATTTTACATAACTGGAAATGTAAATTTATTGCTGCCACTCCTGCTGCAAAATTAAAAAAATAAAACTGTATATCTTTGTATCAACATTCCAGAGCTATGAAAAGATGATTTTTGAGTCATTTGTATTATTGCTTCTTTCCATCAGCTGAGATAATTTAGAGCTGATGGTGCTTGCAGTCAGCAGCAGCAGGACAGTAGGTTGTGAGAATGAATAACTCTTGGGAAAAAAAGGCTTTTACTAGGAGTATCTGAAAATGTCTCCAAATATAGATTTAATAAATTGAATCACAGATCTACAGAATGTTGGCACTGAAAAGATATGGAGGGAGCAGGTCAAACTCCTCTTTTTATAAATGGAAAAAAATGAGGTTCAGCTACCAATAGAAAGTGACATTTGTCTTTTACAATGTAATAAGCTTCTAATAATCCCCATTATGAATAGTTCCCATTGTTTACAACTGAAGATGGGGGTAAAAGCATATGTTGGTGAAAGACTGTACATTCAGAGATGAAAGCTGAATCTTAGACAAAATTAGATGTTCATAATGCTTTTGAGTCATGAAAAACAAAAACTTATCATATTGGCAGCATACAAAAAATACTGAAGAGAAGTTTTTTGGTCATTTAAACTGCCAAGTTTAAATTTAAATTTGCAAGCTAATAAGTTTAAATTTTCATTGGAACATGCTTGTTGAAAAATTGAAGATGAAGACTCATTTAACTTTATCATTCTTCCTTATTTAAAAAATTGCCTTATTATTTTTTTAGTTTTTTATTTGAAGTATTTTACTTTACTTGAGAAAGCATGCTCCATTGTTTAGAGAGGCCAGCATTGTGGTAGTGAGATCTTGTGAATGAAGTTGCCTAAATTCATATTTGAACACAGCAGCTTGCTTCCTGAGTGATCTTGGACAACTTAACTTCTCTGTGCCATAGTTTCCTATAAAATAAGAATAAGAGAGTTGCTTCTTCATGACAGTGGTAAGGAAGGGTCAAAGTAATGTATAGAATCTACTTGGAAGGCTTCCTGGCACAGAGGAAGGGCCATGTACTTAGTTACAGCTATTATTATACTATATCTGGTTTTATAATCCAGTTAAATCTTGATTCTTGCTGATTTCATCTCTTAAAAAATTCTAAATATAAACTCTAAAATGGAAACTCTTAAACTTCATAGTTGTAGCTAATTAACACATAAAGCTCAACCAAGAAACACACAGTGGACACCAGTTAGCTGCAGACAACTGTGATTCTTTCTGTCCTGCACAGACCCTAAGCTGTCACTACCTTCACTTCTGAAATCAAAGGCAAGCTAAGGAATAGAGCTTTAAATCTTGGCCTCGTCAGGTGCTCAGACCATGGCAGGGAAACAGTTTACTGTTCACATGTGCATTTTCAAAAAATAGTATTAAAACGAACACTGTACATATTTTGTTGTGTGTTTGACATCGTTAACAGAAAAGAAAAGAAAAAAAAAACAGGAAAAAACCCATGCATTTACAAACAAGGAGGCTATGTCTGAAATTTTTTTTTTATATTATGTTTAGGATTTACTGACCAGTTAGGAGAAATATCATTTCATTGGTGTAATCCCTTGATTGACTAAACTTGTTTTTTTAATTAGGAAGAAGAGCGTGTTCCCTTTACCACCTGGGGAAAGTGTATACATATAACCCTTTGTGCAAGTGCTCTTTTTCTGGGTAAGAACCTGCCACAGACTTTTAAAATCTAATGTGAAATGCTGAGAAAACTGAAAGTCAAGCTGGGAACTATGTAGTCTCATAGAGGAAACTTTTTCCAGAGAACATCTGAGCCAATGCAGGGCGCCGCTCTGGAGGTTCCACAGTCTCTTCTGCTCACAGTGCTTCCCCCAATTCTTTTCACCTCATTTGTTCAAATCAGATCAGTGGTTTAGGATTCTCCAGGGTCTGATTAAGAGACCAGATGGAGGCATTAAATTTCTAAAATTTTCCAAGTGTAACAACCTAGGTAAAATGTCTAAGAATAGCCTAACAAAAGGATAGTAGGAACTATCAAAAAATAAAAGTAAAAACTACTGAAAGATATAAAAGGTGCTTTAATCACATGATTCTAGATTAAAAGATCATATCTCCAAAATATCAGAAGTTATAAAATTGATTTGGGTTTATTGTGAATAAAATCATATTAGTAATATAAAAATTAATAAGATAATGAGAGTTTTACTAGTTCAAGAATAGCCAGATTATAAAATAAGGCAGGAAGTCCAGATATGGGCTCTGATATCAATAATAATTGAATATAAGAGATGGAAGGCATTACAAATCAGGGAGATAAATAAAGTTTATTCAGTGAATGGAACACTTGTTAGCTACTTGGGGGAAAAGAAAAGATTGAAATCATACAGTGAACCATATATTGTGATAAATTCCAGAAACATTTAAAAAGTAACACAATTAGAAAAAAACTACAAATAAATATGGATGAGTATACAACCTCTAGATGGACAGTAAGTATCAGAGGAAATTATACAAAGATTTCCATGCATCAGAGCATCCTAATTTTAAACAAAACACCAGAGAATGTTATTTGCTTACAAATCCGACAAGGGGCTAATTCCTTCAATACATAGAGAGTTCAGATCACTTCAAAGGTAACATCAAAATATCTCAGAAGCGTAGAAGGCAGAGAAGATGAACACACATTCACAAAAGAAAAAATAGATGTCACACTTCAATGGTAATTCACTCAGTGCACATCAAAATGAAATAGTTTTCCACCTCTCAAGTGACACAGCTCTGTTTATGAGGATGAATTGCCAGTGATCACCAATCCCATGCCTAGGTTCCTGGATAATTTTTGTGAAGTATGGTTGATTTACAATGCTGTGTTAATTTCTGGTGTACTCCTCAAGCCTTCTTAGAAAGCAGTCTGGCAGTTGATATCAAGAGTCAAAAATATTCATATGTTTTAATCCACTAATTCAGCTTTGAAAAACTTTTAATCAGGAATTATTTCAAAATGGCAGGGAAAAGTCAGTATGGATGCAAGTCACAGACATACTTTTATATGTGTATATATATATATAAAATCTCAGCCAAAATATTCTTCCAACTCTTCACAAAGTAGAATAGTATGCAGTCATGAAAAAGTGTGTCCATGAAAATATTTTATGACATGTCAAAGTGTTATGCTTATGATAGATTGGAGAATTAAATTAATATAAAAAATGATTTGTAATATACAAACAATGCACCATTCTGAAGGAATTATGTCTATAGGTTGAAGCATTATTCTTATTTTATTTTTTATTCATTTTCAGAGTTGGAGTCTTTTGATTGTAGGTGACAAAATCAATCTCCAATGTGTTTAAACAACAACCAAAAAATGGGGATCCATGGGATTCATTGGTTCCTGTAAATGAAAACCTCAGGTCTGAGGTCTGGCTTCAGTCAAGGAGAGATACTCTAGCCCAGATGATGTCAAGGGCTGCTTTTGTCCTGTCTTCATTCTGTGTCCAAAGATGTCTCAGCATGATGCTTCTAGGCACGCAGCATCCCAGATCATCCATCCAAACCAAGACAGGTCTCTTTTGGCAGCTTCCTCTCTTGATAGAGGAAGCTTATGATTCACATGGGCACCAGCATGTATCTCCTCACATAATAGTGGCTCTTCCTGGGTTATTTGCCAATTCTCCAATCATGTGCGAGGCCAATACAATGAGGGGTATTATTTGTCTTAAACCAGCTGAGATCTACTTCTGGTGCTTCAGAAAGAGTGGGTCAATTGAGGTTAAATCACAGGACTAAAAACAAAAGGGAGGTTATTTATCCTAAAGCAAGTTCTGGGTCCTCTTCTAAGACTGGGGACAGATCCAGGACAGCAGTTCTGTCCACTACTGAGTACTTTCAAATTTTCTTTAATGAGCAAATGTTAAATTTATGATCAGAAAAGATGATAAATAAGAAACTTGAGGAAGGAGAACGGAAAGCTTTCCTGTTTCTTAAGAAATAGTGAACCCATTAAGTGCTTGGAAGAAAAATGGAAATGTGTCAAGTTTGTAAAAGTTCTGAAATGAATTAGAATTGATTTTACAGACCATGTAGGAGACAGTGCTATACAGTTAGTGTGTCTTTGGGCTCTTTGAGTATTTCAGTACTTTCACTTAATAGTTGCTTCATTTGGGGCAAATTGCAACATCTCCACGTGGCTCTATTTCCACATCTGTAAAAGAGATATAATATTACCTTCCCCACAGGGTGATTGTGAGGATTTTGAAAAATAGATGTGTGCTGAAGCAATAGTAAGTATTTAAGCATTCTTAACTATTATGTTTACTTAATACATAATTAAAAAATTACTATGCAGACTTTTAAAAAATGCATACTATTTAAATGGCCTATATGAGCTGTACAAGAGAGGAAGGCTTAATATACCTTCTATAATACATTTTTCTCAGCCTTAACTAATTTTCACATTTAATCACACACACACCAAAAAGTTATTCCTTTCACAAGCATGAAGACTTAACTGTGAAGAAAAGGATGATGAAAGAGAGTAGAGGAGAAAATAAAATGCTTTCTCTACAAACTGATGGCTTAAAAACTAAGAAAAAACACCTTTTTAAGACTTTGGTCACCATATTCATAGCTTATACTTAGGTAGAGTTTTTCACATGCCTGCGGTTAATGTTCCAATTGTTTTCACAATTAGTAAATAATTGACTCATCACAATAGTCCTATAAATTGCTATTATTATCCCCCCATTATATGGGTGAGGAGATTGGAGCCCATAGAGGTTAAGAAATTTGCACAAGGCCCCACAGCTAGCATCAGAGCTGGGATCCAGATGCAGGAGTGTGGCTCCAGGAGGGGCTTGTAAACACTCCCTCTGCTCTCCCATGCAGGTGCAAGCCAGCCACCTGCTATTACTGTAAATAACATGATGTGGTTCACTTAGTCCTGAAATTCACATTCTTTGTAGCTTTCTCTCTGGGGCACCCATCAGGAGCAGCCAGGGACACTGAGTACATGCTTCTGGACTATGACCAAGAAGGTAGATGGAAGGAAAACTGTTTAAAAATGGGATCTTTAATGTTCATTCTTCAGTGGCCAGGAAAAAAACCTGCCTAGTGAGGAACTGAAACCCTATTAGCCACGTGCAAATTATGCTTCAGACACCCCCGCTGCCCTTGGGTCCACACAGTCAAAACTACAGTGGATTAGGGACATGAATCTTGTGCAAATGCAGGGAGTAGGAATACCTGCCATTTTAAGATCTCAAGGAGTATGAAAAGCATGTGAAGCTTTCATCAGCAGAGACCTGCTGTCACTTCCACTGTTTCCCTCAGGGCATGTCCACAGCTTCACTGGTCCTATTCAGAATGAAGACGACAGCTAGCACCTGCTGACCCCTGAATCAGTGATAGGTTCTCCCTTGAAAGGAAGCATATCCCCTTCATGGGTTACAACTAGTTCATAACCTAAGTAATTCTACAGATGTAGAAGGGATACTTTCATTGGTTCTGCTATCACAGACTTCCCTCCAAAAGATCATGCCACCAGTTACCCCATTTTCACCCATTAAAATATAGTTAACAGGCTTCCTTCTTTAGTGCAGTTTTAGGTTTACAGAAAAATTCACAGAAAGTGGAGTTCCCATATATTCCCTATGCCCTGCACACAGCTGCTCCTGCTGCCAGCGTGTTACATTAGTGGATGCACTCATTCTTTTTGACATCTTTCATTCCTCCTCCCCTAAAATTTAACATGACTGATATTCACGTCTCTTATGGCATTTACGTGTGATTTATATCACTTCTCACGTTTATGTGAAGTTTACAACACATGCATGTTTTCTGTTTAAGCTGGGTTGGGGGCAAGTTTTCTGTGTAAAAATACGATCATTAGTGAGTCTCATGCTGCTGGGTTTTTGGGTTGTCAGGTCCTGTTAACCATTGTTTCAGTTATTGGGATCATTGTCTACGGACTTTCAGTGTTCATTGTATTTCCTGCAAAACTTCCCAAGAACCTGAATGGAACAGACACAATCCAAAAGTACCTGACTGTGCAGGTGGGCCACGCCAATCACTGCTTCCCTTATCAGTTTTATCATCATGGTGACCCTGAACGCCATATATGAGAAAGTGGCAATCATGATGACTGACTCTGGTAAGCTCCTCCTGCAGCTGAGATAATTTCTACACCAGTTTTAGAACCAGGTCAAAACAGAGACTATCTTTTAGGCACTTCAATTGCAGTACATTACAGTCTTTAGTTAACTTCAACTGCAAACCTATTTTCTCTAGCCTATATGAGAAGTGAATTAGCTCCATTTTTGCATTAGTAAAAGGGACAAAGGAAGCTTTAGAATGTCCAAGCTCTGTGTAAATATGTCAGTGCTTAATAATAATTTCAATTACATTAGATAATGTACCCTGTTGTTGAAAGTAAATAGTCTCTGTATTGCAAATAAGTGGAAGAGGGTCGTGGTTCCAGTGGCAGATTTGCTTGCGCGTTACGGAGAGGACAAGTAATCACACTGTTATGTGTCTTCCCCCCATGCTGTTCCTGTTAGTGTAGCTCCATTCTCATCAGCTGCGGCTTCTATAATAAATGTTTCTTCTCTCTGGCTTGTATCCCACCCAGCGGCTTAGCGGCCTAAGTTAAGTGCTTCCCACACATTGCATGTGGCTGGGTGGTCCTCCCAGTGGTCTGCTCAGTGGTCATCTTCTGAAAATACTAAGACCAATTCAAATTCTGAACTAGGAGGATGACCCGTTTTATGTTCCCCAAATGCTTCTAGCAAGTTGCCCCGTGTTTTGTTTGTCTTCTTCAATAGTCCTACCTTACTGCCTTTCAGGGAGACAAGAGAATATTATCTAGCAGGATGTTTAGAAGTAGCTTTCTTTCAAATTACACCTGACAGAGGACAGTTCTTGCCCATTGGATACTGTTGTGCTTATAAATTTTAAGGAACAGGTGACTTTTTTTTTTGCCTTGTGGGATATCACTTTCTTAGTGGGAGAAACTCTTACAACAGTGTGTACAGTTGGAATTAACATAGTGGATATGTTAAGAAATTCAAAACAGCTGGTATGAAAACAGTGTGAATTGTGTGTGTGTGTGTGTATATACATATACATATATATATATTAAATGTGTTAACTCATGTGTCCGTGGCTTTGATTAGGGTCTCAAAGCCGTTCACAGTTTTACAGACTTACCTTTTCTTTATTCTAGCTGGAGAGCTCCCAAGGACCAGACTGACTATGAGAACAACCCAGCCATGAAGGTGTTCTTGTTCCATTTTGTCAACTACTACTCCTCGTGTTTCTACATCACATTCTTTAAGGGCAGATTTGTGACTTATCCATGAGATCTGGTGTATTGGCTGTAAAAATACAGAAATGAAGAGGTGTGAATACAGCTTTGTGTTCTGACAGTCTAACCTGTTTCAGGTTTTCTCTTAGTTGCCCAATGGAGAGTGTCTTTACTCTCTGCTCCTTAGATTTTTTTAGGCATAAAATAATGACTTTATTTCATGTTAGAGCTATCTAAAATTTAAATGAGATTTTCTTTCTAATATTCCAGTGTGACCCAAGTGGTTGTCTCCTTGAACTGATGACACAGCTGACAATAATCATGGGAGGACAAGCCATCTGTAATAACATACAAGAGGTGTTAATTCCGTGAGTACTCAGTCATGTGATCTTGGGTGGGTGAGAATGGCCCACCCACCCACATCATTTTCCTGCGTGCCCATCTCTAGAACAGTGGAGACTCTCTGCTTATTAAAGCTCTCCAGATAAGATGATCCAGCCAACAGTATAAACGTACCTGATGTTTAATAATTATGTTTAAATACCTTCCTTTTTATGTTTAACATAAAT
Source organism: Vicugna pacos (assembly GCF_048564905.1). Classification (NCBI taxonomy): domain Eukaryota; kingdom Metazoa; phylum Chordata; class Mammalia; order Artiodactyla; family Camelidae; genus Vicugna; species Vicugna pacos. The sequence goes on from NC_133000.1 coordinate 31,405,856, forward strand.
CCTCAAGTGCTATAGTCTCTGCTTATTAGCCCACCACTGGGGACTGACTGATCAGAGCCCATTGAGAGATGGCCCTTTTTGGGGCCATGAACTTAGTTTTCCCACAATTTCCTGCAAATTTCTCCTCCTTTTATATATGCATTTAAAAATCCATAACAGGAATTTGTTGAGTGCCTAGTATGTGCTAGTCACTGTATTAAATGTTGTACCTATATGTGTGTGTGTGTGTGTGTGTGTACAAGTTAATCACCCAAACAATCCTTATTCTTATCTTCCTTTTGCAAATGAAGATCCTGTGGCTTAAAGAGGGTAACTGATATGCCCAAGCTCTCATTGCCAATAAGAGACCACTGTGGGACTCAGATGTAAGACACTATCTCTCTGAATCCATGTTCTTCTAAGAAGAGACTCTCTTAGGGTCCTAAGGCACAGGGTTACATAAAGTTTTAAGAGACACTTGTCTAAAATAATAACAACAGAGGTTTTGACTTACTGTTCTCTTCCTAAAAATGAGAAAAGCAGATGTTAGCAAAGGTCACACTGTCCTTTTGATTTTCACATAAGCCCAATCCCACATCAAAGTGGACAGTCCAGTGTTATCTGCAATTTCTGAACATTTCAAGGAGCTTACTCTATTCACTTTCTGTTGCTGTTGTAACAAGTATCCCCAAACGTCATGGTAGTAGGAAGAGAAAAGAAAAAGTCTCTACTAAACAACACAAATTTAAACTTGTAGTTTTCTTGAACGCAGAAGCCTGCTGAAGTCAAAGTGTTGGCACGGCTCTTTCTGAAGGCCTCAGGGGAACCTGTATCTGACTTTTCTGGATTCCAGAGACCACCTGCGTCTCTTGGCCTGTGACCACTTTTCTCATTCTCAAGGTCAGCATGGTTGTGTGCCTCTGACTCTGAACCTGTGTTCAGATCTCCTCTCCTCTCTCCCCTCTTCTGCCTCTTTCTTCCTCCTTTAACGACCCTGGTGATTACACTGGGCCCAAATCTATAATCCAGCTGGTCTCTCTTAGAGTCAACTGGTTAGCAACCTTAACCACATCTGCAACCATAGGCCCCCTTTGCCAGGGAATCTGACCTCTTCCTATGTTCTGGGGATAAGGACATAGACATATTGGGGGGGAACATTTTTCTACCTACCACACTAACCATTTTAAGATAATTTCTGGCTTTGAGTTTCTGTTTTCATGAAACTGTTGAACTCTCTTCTGTCTTGCCTTCCACACAAGCATTCTGCTCCTGGTCAACCTAACTGCAGAGCTCGCCCCTCTCTGTGGTGTCCCCCAAAACCACTTACACAAGCAGGTCTTACTGTTGTTTGGAGAATGGGGGAGAAACTCAAACAACTTGAATTTTGAAATAAAAAACCTCCATCATTTTAAAATCTTCCATGCCACTATAAAAATATTTATTTTTTTAAATTTGCTTTTTAATTTTTAAACTATTTTAAAATTTGTAACTTTTTTAAACTTTATTTTTTTCTTATCATCCTTCATTGTAGGCTCCAGAAACCTGCTCTTCTGCCCACCGCATCCAAGTTCCCTTTCATTGTTTCTCCTCCCTTCACTAACCTTCCTTCTCTCGCGCTTATTACCAAGTTTCTGTCCATTCTCTTTATAGGGCAGTTAAATTATTCTTTCTTTCTTTCTTTCTTTCTTTCTTTCTTTCTTTCTTTCTTTCTTTCTTTCTTTCTTTCTTTCTTTCTTTCTTTCTTTCTTTCTTTCTTTCTTTCTTTCTTTCTTTCTTTCTTTCTGTTTTTGCAGAGTGAACACTTTTGCGTGTCAGTGTGTCATTCCACATTTCTTCATAATGGCTTCATCTTTCAGCTTCAGTATGGATTACTGGGGTCTGTCTCAAAACAAAGACATTTCCCTTGTCCCCCAGCTCACCACGCCCCTCAAAAAAAGATTCTGATCTTCGCTGTGAAATGAATCTTCTTTTTCCCTACTGTGCAGTAGACAATCCGTACCCTGAGCTCACAGTCAGATATTTCCAGAGAAGTAAAAGTAGGTCATGTGCAAATAATACTACTTTTCTCTGTGAAAAGAAATACAGCAGATAGAGGAAATACTTAACTCAGATTACTCAAAAGCATTTCCTGAAGGAAATAAGTAAATTATTTAACAATAAATTTTGTTGAATCTGGTTATCTGTGAGCTATTTTTACCAATCAAGGAGGATATATTTCCTAAACTGGTACTGAGCAATTCATGTGAAATGAAACTTGCTCACATGAACTAGTTTAAAGTAAAGGATGGATTATAGTATCTGTGGTCTGTTTATACCTTCGCTTAAGTAAGCACATTGTTCTAGGTTCCAGTGAGCTGAACTTTGCCTCCATGTATTTCTACTATGGGCTAAAATATTTAGGGAATTTATTTTGAATTTTGTTTCCCTTTTTTGAAAACCAGGAATTCTGAATTGTAGCCAAGTTCAAGGGTGGCTTTTTTTTCCCTCACTGCCTCTTCTCTTTGTATAAGTGCAGTTTCCTTCTTAATTTTTCATATAAAATCCTAACATACCAAAGATCTATCAATTACTCTTGCTGCACCAAAACTATACCCATCCTCAAAAATACATAGGAAGGGAAAAGAAAACTTATCAAAATTAGCTACTATTTTCATGCTATTTAAATATGTCTAAAGGAACATAATGAAATGAATTTCACCATATCTCACCTGCCTCCACCCCCCAATCCCATGTGGGGTTCTTGAGTAGGATTCTGGGAGCAAATGAAGGAAAGTGATGCCGTGATCCAGGCTCCCTCTGGGGTCTCCCCAGCACTTGGATTGGCACTGGTATAAAATAGGTCTCAGTCCGAGCCAGCTGAGTGAGTGAGTGACTCACAGGCATCGAATGCGTAAAATCAGTGAATTAACAGCATTCTTTGTAGGACTCAGAGAATAAGCTGAGTGCCCTGTGGCCTTCCCACCCTCACAAACTATTTTGATGTTGGGGTCATTTCTGGGAATGTTATTCTGTACTGGACAAAAGGCTAGTACAATTCCAGGGTTAAGCAACTTTCCTAGGGAAATTTTATGATAAAATATTAAGAAAAATAGTTAAATGCCCCAAATGACATAGCATTGTCCTTTGGTGTTTAGATAATGTATGGCTGTAATTTTCTTACTTTATATGTTTTCTACATTTTCCACTGTGTGTATGCACTACTATATAATAAGAAAAACAAATGTTTAAAAGAGAAAATCTCTCTTCTCCAGATATGATTTGGTTAGAGGATGAGTCACATACATATAATAAGAGAATCTTAATTACATGTGTCCATAATTCACTCTTTAAATTCAGGAACAGGAAACTCAGGAATGAAAGAGATTAAGAGAATCAAAGATACTTGTATTCAAGATTAGCAAGTAGGAGTGTCCTCAACAGAAAAGGTGATAATCAATAATGCAGGGATTAAATGTGATAATGAAGGTACAAAGACAACATGAAGTAGAAAATGCCACGTGGCAAGCACAGAGTAAAGGGCAATTTACTATGATTATGCCAATATGTGTGGTCAATTCCCAAGCAAATGATTGTGTAACCCCTGCTAGAGGGAGAAAGCTTCCAGCCTTGGCTGGAGAGGGGGGAGGATCCAGTGTCTGTATTTTTTAAAATGTCTACAGTTGCTTCTCATTTGCAAATTGATATCCCTGCACGAGAACCTTAAACCAACAGAAAGCCCAAAAGACCGTGGACAATGATGGGTAAACGACAGCCCAAGCTTTTCTGCCACAGATGAGTGGTTCCACTCAGGAACACTGAGCAAGAGACTCAGAGTCTTAACTAAGGACAAGCAAGTTGGGACTTCTAATATTACCTAATGCCACCGACGTGGGAGGGCAGTTCAGCACAAGAAGGAAGCGACAGGTGAGTTAACATGGAAGTTTCATCATGGATCCAAACCGTGATGGATTTGGGTCACGGAGGGTAAAAGCCCTTCTTCCCTGGGGCATGGACTGGATTCCACAAGTGGCTGAGACAGGAAGTATGAGGCAGAGAAAAATTCCCCCAGGAGAATCCCGAGTCTGGGTGCCAGGGAGGGTGATGGACGAGCGCGGTCCCAGCGCCATCCGCACCGCAGGGCTCCGAGGGGCTGTGGAGTTGCGCGCCCCTGGCCGGACCACAGACCTGCCTGCAGCGCTCCGGGCTGCGGCCTGGGGAGCGGCTTCAGCAGCAGGCTGGCCCCGTCATTCTCGTAGGTGCTGCAGTGACCCCCACCCCTGTGGCCACGGTGATCCCAAGCCAAGGGTCTAAGTGACTTCAACCCTATTTACAGGTGACCACAGCCGGATAGCCAGTGCTGCTCAAAAGGAAGATCCCACATGGGGTCTTGCTGTGTCAGGGGGGTTGCTAATACCTGGCCTGCTTTGAATCGTTTCATCGTGACAGCAGTCTGGGCAGTGGAAGTTTCATCTCTCAATTTTATTTCAACTTTTTTTGTTGAAAGTATAGTTGGTTTACAATATTGTGCTAATTCTTGGTGTACAGCATAGTGGCTCATATATATATATATATATTCCTTGTCATATACTTTTCCACTAAAGGCTATTAAAAGTTATTGAGTGTAGTTCCCTGTGCTATACAGAAGGATCTTGTTGTTTGAAACAAAAATTACTAAACAAAGTAACAAAGTAAGCAGACTAAACCTAGCCATGTATATGACACAGCTGAGTTTATCTAAGGATTTAAATGTGGTTTTGATCTCCAGGATCTCTTTATCCAAGTATCATATGTAAAGTGCCTGTGGAACACTTCTCAGAAAAATGTTTTAAAATCATAATATATAGAGAATAAAGAAGAAAGATAATTATACTGAAAAGCAGATATCAAAATATAGAAATGGGCATTTGTGATACAGTAATATCTGAAATATTGGAAGAACGTGTTGAATAAGAGGATCCAGTGGTGAGTCTACTAACCGCAACATTCTGCCATAGCAGTGAGTGTAAATCATCTTCTGAGATCTGCAACAATTGCATTTTGAATGTAAATAAAGTTAAATAACAAATAAGCCATGAAGTGTGGATTCAGATTCAGGGGTATCTCGAGTCCATATCCCCAGCATTTCCCAGGGCTCCCTGCTCTTCCCCTAATGTCATTGAAAGAAGTGGGGAACGTTTGTGAAGCGAAGGGCATGTTCCATTGCAAAGAAATCTCGTAGCAAACCTGGGAGCATGGCCAGTGAAAGGTTAATGCTGAAATTAGAGGCCGTGGGAAACCAAGCAGAGGCAGCTCTTTACAAGTCACATCATATGCTCTGTGTGTGTCTACGTGTGTATGCATACAGACGTGTGGGCATGTATGATGTATACACCTGCCTTTCGTGTGAAGCCGCCTCACTGTCCAAATTTGAAATCCGTCCAAACATGCAGTGCAGTCAGCCGAAACTCAGCCAGATGCTAAGTTGTCTGTTGTTGCTCTGTCTCTTCTGCTGAACTCCACGAGTAAACCACGCGCCAGCTGTTGCTTTCAGGGACAACAGCTCTGTAGGCTACAGGTCCATGCCTTGTTTCACTGCCAACTCTGATTTCCTTTCAGGATAAATTGCCATTTGAAAAGGGGGAAGCATTCAGTTGGCCCACAAGCCTCTGAGTGAGGAAAAAACATAACTTTAGAGACAGCTCTGTGGGACAGCATCCAGAAGGGGACAGAGCATTGGGCTGGGAGTCGAGGCTGTGTTTCTTTCAAGCTCTGCACTGAATTTGAGGTGGCATGTCACTTCTTTGTCCCTTGATTTGTTCAGCTTATATTAGGGTCTTGGACCTGTTCTATCCAACATTAGAGTATCACATTTTTGCTCGGTGACCCTCCATGGCTCTGCAATTCCTTCAAAGGGAAAAATGCCCACATCCTCACGGCAGACTCTAAGGCTCCACCCCCAAAACCACCACTTATTTCCTATTCGCTGTGGCCCACACCAGTCTCCATGCTGTCTGTCCAGCGTGAGGGACCTCCAGGCCTGTGATCACTGTTTCCTCTGCCCCTCCTCTGCCCACCCCTTTGCTTCAGTCTTTGCCTTATTCAAAGGTCACTGCCCCATCCCCACTCCTCCCTAGCACACATTCTTCGCTCTCCTTTATTTTCCTCCACAGCACTTATCACCAGCTCACAGAACCTGTATTTCTTTCTTTTACTTATTTTCTCTGACGACTTTCAGACTGGAAAGGCCATGGTGGATAATAGGAGAGAAGTGGGGGTAAAAAAGACAAATGAGGGAAGGCATCTTCTAAAAGCTAAAATGCCCACCTGAAAAGGAGGTAGGAGATAAAGTAGTAGTAGTCGTTACACTTTTGGTAAACCCAAGGCACGTAGTCAGGACTAGTTTTCACAATATTTGAGGGTAGGGAGGCAGCAATAAAAAGAAATTTATCCTGAAAACAAGAAATTAAATTCTTGGGAAGATGATGTGTTCAGCTTGAGATATCAGTAATACCTTTATGACCTTGGTCTGATAATATCCTGCCTTATAATTTGATCTGTTTGACAGCTGGATCATGAATCTAATGATGCCACAGTTTTGGGAGCAGAACAGACCAACCCACGATGGGAACAGGAAAACCATCTGTATCCCATGGGCAAACTGGGGTTATTTTATGAATACCCTGAACTGAGTAAGTCATCAATGGAGATTTCTGTGCTGTCGGTTATACTAGAGTATGCTTTGGGTCTCAGAAGCATTGGTTACCGAGCCAAACAATGTCCTAGCATACCGAAACGGAGCCCGCTTTTCTCCATTAGATGCAATTATGCAGTCAGGCTTTCAAATAGGGTGCCTGTGTGTATCTTTGTCAATATTTATGTTGCACAAAGCTGAAGATTTACTGCCAAGGAATGAAATGGAATACTCATTCAGATACGTCTCCTCCATTGATTTTCAGATCCTTCTGGTCATGTCGTCTAAGGATGAACTCAGAACCGTTACTAGATGTGACTCAGCTCAGGCTGTAGCCCGTGTGGCACAGCTGTTGGCTGATATCCTTCTAAATAGAGTCATGTGAGCCAGCCAGCCTGTGCAGAAAGCCCGCAAGCACATCCTGCCTCATTGCAGCAAGGTTCACAGGGCCACCCCTTCCACATCTCACACCTGCCTTTGATATTGTTCCTATTTCTTCTGGCTCATGGTTTCTGCCTGATTCCTTGAGTGACATCATGTCACATCACTGGCTTGAATTCAGGATGAATTTGCTGATCTGGAGTATCGGTAGAACACAGATCCCCTCCTTCTCCAATGACTTTGTCCATTTCTGTACATTTGCTTGGGCTCTGTTCCTCTTTGGTTGAACTTGGTTTTGAGCTCTCAGTTGCCTTTAAATTGTTGAATCTCAAAATAGATTTCCATAGGAAACGTTATCTTTTCTATTATGCATGGCGCACTTTTATCTACTAGAAGGCTGATGATGTGCACGTTTTGTATCTGAGCCCTTTCAGCTCACCACTGCCTTGAAGTAGTTTGTTTTTTTTTAAGCTTAGGAGACAGGAAAGGATTTTTGTCAGTACGCTTTGCATTTATGCATGCAGGTTCTTGTTGGCAAAGGCACCCCTTTGTGCTTCCTGTTTATAAGTCTACAGATGGAGTTTTCTTTTTCCTAAATTGCATTCTATATATAAAATAATTGCTTTTAACAATATACATTATACATAGAAACGCATCTGGTTCCCTCGGTGAATGAAAGGTCATCTTGTGGCATCTTCAGTCAGCTATGCTTTGTGGCCTGGTGTCTGATTTGAGTTTCATCTTTGCTTTTGTTGTGTTTAGTGACCAGGTTCCATTAAGGGTGCAGCTGCTGTCCCTGGTGTAGAAATTATGTTCGTTTATTCTTCTTATTTTCAAAAGGACTTTAAACCAATGACCTGTTATTCCAAAATGAGTCATAATTGTAAATATGTCTTATTGGGGCTATTATCAGTATGAATAATAACAACAACATTCTGGGGGCAGCATATCATTAGGTATTTTAATACACACAAAAAAAGCCTTGGAAAAAAGTTATTCTAATTAAGTCAAATAAATGTCATGAAAGGAAAAGCTGTACGCTTTTGGGAGAAATTGATAAGGCTTTTAGAAATTTATAGTCTCATTAAAATATCAATTAAATAATTCAGCCTAACTCTACCCTACATAACAGGATGGAGTAACAGCTATTCTAGAGAGATTGTTCAGATTTATTCGTTTTCCTATTATCTAAATAATCCCTGATGAATTAGAAAATTCAATCCATTTCTGAGAGTAGGCAGTCTGTTATTCTGTATTCAACGCTGGAGTGAAACTTATTTTGTGTTCTTTTCGTTCATGGGAGATAGAATTTCCAAGTGCTTTTTGAATTATTTTTGTTCCTCTAAAATAAATTGCCTTTGGTGGTGATCTCCTGACCTCAATTTCCTCCTCCCAGTTTTCCCCATGATCATTAATGACACCCCACCTGCCGTTTTAGTTATGCCTCTTAGCTGCTGAAGGGGAACAGCTACTGACAGATGACCCTGGAGCCCTCCACCCGTGCTTCGTTAGGCCTTGCACCCAGCCACCAACCCTAGTCTCCTTCGCCTGAATTATATTTCTCTGCTTTTGTGCCTGGAAGGACACTTGCCAAGCCTTGGCAGGGACCCCTCCACTATTTAGAGATTATCTGCTCTCCTGTCTAGGCATGAATTGCACTTGATTCTTGTCTTGATGGTGTGTGATCGTGTCCATGTCCATTGTACTCCCCGACTGGACTGATCCTGTTGGAGGCAGTAGTCAGGCTTTTCATCTTCCCGTCCATGTCTGGAGCACCACAGCCTGGACCCTGGTTCTCCTACTTGTTTAAGTGACTTGAGCTTGGAGTTTCAACACACTCAAATAAAACTGTTAGATGAGGTGGCGGTAACATTGCCCCCAATGCCCCCACAAAGTTCTATATGACATATGGTTTTTTCTGAGTGAAATTTCTCTTTTATTTGTTTTCATGAATTCCCCACTGTCCTTTGAGATTATTAGAGTAACCCTGAGTTGTTAACCACAATATCTCTCCCCCCACCAGCGAATGATCCTGCTGCCTGAGAACTCAGACATGGGACATAAGAGAAATTATCTATCAGTCTTAAAATCTGGAAGCCATAAGATACCGTTTTGTACTTAGAGCACCCACAGCACAAACACCAGTCTCTCAAGAATTTGACACTGCCTTCACAGAGGGCAGGTGCCATAAGTGAAATGCTGTGAGGGATGAAGTGGGAGCTCTTCATCTCTGGTACTGCCTTTTCCACCCTTGCTTTGTTAACTTGATTTTCCCTTCATATATTATGTTCTCCATTTAATTTACTGCATTTAATATCAGTTGTTCTTCAACATCTCCTTGCACCCGCCCCCTCCATTCCCTCTCTCTCCAGTGCTCTCCCACCCACGCCTATCCTGCGCTCTCCAGGACCAGGCCTGTCTCCCCCACGCCCTCACCACTGTTCTGTCTGCCCACCACCTGCACTCACATTTCCTTAACTCCGCAGAATGAACTTCCCAAAATGGCAGCTGAGTAACTGGGGGCGATTGTAGACCTCTCATCTCTTTACTGATTCATTCATTTATCCAACCAACAAACATTGAGCACTGCTATGCCAAACACTGTATCAACTGCTGGGGAGACCAAAACAGGTAAGACTTGGTGTCTGCACTCCCCAGGCTAGGCGAGGCATGGCGAGTAGTTGATGGATTGCTAAGCAGGTGAACACAAATTGGACTCCCTAGAGCTGGAAATATTTGAACTGAATCTTGAAAGGTGAAAGGAAGTTAGCTCTCTATTTTGTGGTAGAGGGAGTGGACACTTCATGCAGAGAGGTGGGGACATATATGTGTACACAGCATGAAGTGGCTTGGCCAGACTGAAGAACAACAAGTAGGGCTAGAACAAAGGATCCATAGGTGGGAATGTCAGGTGCACAAGGCCTCTGTCACGATGGGCCTTGTGTGCTTAGACTTCAATGTATCCTTAAGGAAGCAGGGATATATTGGATTATTTGTAAGTAAGAGAATTGCATAATGTTTATGTTGCAGAATATCTGGTTTTTCTGGCAGCAGAATGGAAGATACTATTTTAGGGGGAGAGGCCCATATTTTGGGGGAAAGGATATTTTGGGGACCAACGCAGGTAACCCAGACAACAAGTGGCACACGCCTGCTGAGAGGCCGTGGGCAGAAAGAGAGAGACATGGGCAGCAGAAGTGGTGACTGCTGCAGTGGGGATTGGAGGGCCGGGGCGGCGGGCCGCAGAGCTGCTGAGGTGACTTTCCAGTGACCCATCCGGAGAGCAGATCTGCAGGGGGAGTGTAAGGAGAGGAGCTGGTTTCGAGGAGATGGTTCTGTGTGTGACATTTTGAGTGCGAAGTGTCTATGGGACATATAAGGAGTGATGTCCGTTGTTAAGCTGGATTCACCAGTCAGGAGCTCAGAGGAGCTGTGGGTGAGGCCGTGGGGGCGATTCAGTCCTGCCAGGTGGAGGACTGAAGATGAGGCCCTGGGGAAAAGGGCCATGTACATGGCAAATGGGAGAAGAGAGGTCCACCAAGAGAAAGAAGAATAGCAGTGCAGTTGAGAGAAAATGATTTGAGGCAACACAGAGAAGGCTGTAACCTGGCTTAAGAGGAATTTGAACACTGACTAAAAGGAGCGAAGTGAGAAAGGGGGGTGTGTGGGGCATAAAAGCAAGGGCTAAAGCCCACCTTTAATTGTCTAAACTGAGGAAAAGGCGGAGTTGGACTACACTAATGTAGCCTTTAAAAAACAGATCTGTGTGTATCTGTGTGTGTGCATATGTGCACACACACTTTTCTGCCTGGGCTTTTAAAATTTATTTAAGTAAAACAAAAATGAAGGGGGGAAAATATTCCACTGAAAGGAAAATATTTGTCCACGGCAAAAGCTACCTGGTAATCAAATAAACAGGAGCTGAGAATGCCCACTGGTTTGAAACACGCAGCCACCGGCAGTGCAACTCCTGTATCAGTGCCGTGGTGGGGCTGTGGGGGATGCAGGGCTCTGAGCCCTGGAGGAGTCATCAGCGCAGGCACTTCTCCAAGAAACTGGACTTTAAAGGGAAGAAGAAAGTATAGAAAGTATCAGAGAGCAATACAGGTCCGTGAGAGAGGGTTGGGCGAGGGTCAGCTTTGTTTTACAGGGGGCGTTTCTGGCCTTGCTGAGTTGCTAGGCCTTTGCTCTTGTTGGTCTTTGTTCCAAAAGCTTTTTTGAAAGTTCTTCTCGCTTGAATATCTGAACAGATTAAATCATGTTGGGTTATTTCTAGTGTTTTATTTTTAATTAAAAATTTTCTGGAATTTATTTTAATGTCAAAATTGAGGACAGTGTACCAGGCCTTCTAATGATTTAGCTAATTACACCAGTACCTGAATCCACTGATTTTAAGTGTCAGTTTTATAATATTTCTAAAATCTCTTAAATATCCACGTCTATTCTTGAAATGTATTCTATTTCATTCATTCTCTCAGTGCACTATTTCTATACTGTTTCCATGACCATAGATTAATATCTCCTACAGTTGGTCCTATTTTATCCTTTTCCAGAATGTCCCTAATATTACAAATTCAAACATCCCTCCTCATTATTTTATTTGTATATTTGTGTATATTTCTGGAAGAAATTTAGGATCACCTTTCAGAATTTTTTCTTAAATCCATTCAGGATTATTAACTAAATTTGCATTCAGATACTAAATTTATTTTGGAGAAAAAATGTTCAAGTCCCCCAAATTTGAGTCTGCCAACTGAAGAGGATGGTGCATTCTACTGTTCATTCAATTATCATTTTTTTCTTTTTTTAAGTCATTTATCAGAATCATTTTAACATTTTTCATTAATTTATTTCTGAATAGTCTGTGCCTTTGTTGTCATTATAAATGATATCTTTTCTGGGTTTGAAGAGGGATGATTGCTAATGAAGTCTTAATTTCTGGTTTCTCTTGAATAAGAAAGGGATCTGACAGTGTGGGGCCCTCTTTCCAATATGGTGACTGTGAGCAGTGCATTTCATTAAGATGTCCACTTGCCAATTTGCCAGTGGCTGCACCCACTCCACATATTTCTGCTACTTACCTGCCCCCTGTAGGCAGATGTGCTCATGTAGGGTTAGGTGGGTTATGGAAACATATGCTGATATCACTGCTGCCACGCTGCTGACCCTGTGGCATCACTAACTCTGGTTCTTTCTCTGTGACCTCCCTGAATATGACAGCTCCTTTTAGGCTGTGGACATGAGGCTTCTTTCCAGCACTGTCGGTTTTTCTGCAACACACCCCTGCCTCTCAGGTCAGAAGCAAATGTCAGCTCCTCCTACCCATCCACCCAATCCACTGTCTTGCCATTCCTGGCCAGAGTGGTCCCTATCCCTTGACTGAGCAGTAACACTGAAGGGACTACAAACTTGCCTCTCATCCACTGTCTTAGTTACATACCTGTGCTAGTTTACTTAAAAGTCTGCCAGTTAGGGTCTAAAAGTCTTTAAGATCACTGGCCTTATCATTTCTAACTGCTCCCCCACCCCATGGAACAGCTTACCGCAGATCTCTGCTGCCCCATCTGTAGCAATGTCCTGTAAATTACAGACAGAGAGAAAAGAACTTCTAAGCCACCACCATAACTTTGACTTCCTGTGACCACACAGACCATAGAAATATCAAGATAAAAATTCCTGAAGAAGGATATTTTGCTTAGGAAGACACTTTAATTGCATACCTTTCTGTGACTTGTAATAACTTCATAGACTCTCTGAATGTGCTGCACTCACCTTCCCAGACTCAAGGGAGCTTGCTCACTTGCCTATTTTCAGTTCATTTCCTCCAACATTCTCTATGCAGAGCTTTCCCAAAAGTACATTCCTTATTCCTTTTTAAATTCTTATATACAACCACAGTATTCTTTTTCTTAATCCTCAATGACAAATCATCTTCCAAGATTGTATTATCAACACTGAGAGTGAATAATATGCTTCAAGATTCCCAAGTTTATTACCAGCAAATAACTATGATTGGTTGAAGATTTTTAAGTATGTTATTCCTACTAAGGTTATATACGTGAAAGAAACAGTTTGTAATGAGTCTTCTTCCGAGAGATTTTATATTTGCCTTTTGTTTGGATTCTTTCACTGTTGAATATTATTATTACCATGAATGTCTTTTCTCTTTGGGATTTAGTTCACCATTTGCCCCTCTCTCTTTACAGGAGTAGAGGAATTGTTGTTGTCCTTCCATCCATCCACCACTCCATGTTGTGTGTCCATTCCTTCAACAGGTATTCAGTTTGGGTTCACCACCTTATCTGTGGCCTCTTTCCAGTGGCCCCTCCGTTGGCTCTGGAGAACAATATATTGCAAATCAGAGTGGGTATGTGGAAACTTGACTACCCAGTATAGACGCATGGTGCCAGAAAAAGCCCAGGACATCGCAGCGTGGCAGCCCACCATGCAAGGAACAGCAATTCTGGCTGTGGTGGACCAATGTGAGTAAAAAGGCCTCATGGGCTGAAGACTTTGAAAAGTCCAAACATGCATTGGCATTGCTTCCTAAGGAATCCAGTGTTGGGTATTGTTTAATATGAGAGGGAGATGCTAACACTATCATCGCTATAAACAACATATTTGTTGTAACTGTAATTGTTATTATTTTAATATATTTTCTTTATAATTTTTATTTGTGACTTACAAGAGCTCTTACAGAGGCAGTTGTTAAGAAGCGTGGCCATTATACTGTTGCTGAAATGTTAATTCAGTAGAAGCATGGTAATAGTATTAATAAGTACTCACTCGTTTGATCCTCACATGGCTCTAAAGGTTACCCAGCAGTGCTTGTATAATGGAGATAGAAATCCATCCGTTTAAGTGTTTGCAGAACCTAAAATAAGAGCAGTCATTCCACCGTATTTTACCATATATTCCAGACTATCATTTTAAAGTAGGAACTACCTGATGAGGCCATATAAACCCTTTGTGAATCCCCAATCATTCATTACATTCCTGGACCCTGGGGCAGAGGTTCTTCTAGAAGGTGGTCCCATCTCTCCTCCCCACCCCACTCTTGGGCTTTGCTACCCACTGTTGGTCATTAGCTAAGCATCCTCATGTCCTGCATGTGTCTGAGCTGTGAGGGAACAGACCTCAGCTCTTTACAAACTGTAGTGACTTTGACCAGTCTGAACAGTCTCTCTCCTTCCCTGCCCACTCCCACACAGGGCAACAGGGGGCTCACAACCACAGCGATTCCCATGCCAGCCCATTAGGGAGCCTTCTTCCCTAGAAATGTTCTTACAACCAGGGCTGTTTCCTCCCTTACTTCACTGACAGTTTCACTCCCAGCTTACAGTCCCCAACAAAAGTCTATCCCAGTTTGAATTCCTTAATCAAGTCATATTTACGCTAAGTCCATGGCACTTTCCCATGAGCACTCATAGAAACAGAACAGGGCCTGGCAGTGGCTGTGGGCCAGGTTCCTGAGTGAGGGGACTTGCTGGGCCCTTCAGGTTCTGTAGTCTGGCCCGAGCTTAGTTCCCAGCCTGGCATCTTCCCATCTGCATGATTTCGGGCAAGGTTTCAACACTTTAGAGCTTCATTTTATCTCTGCTTCATATTTTAAGACTGTTATGTACCAAAAAGTGTGCTTAGGGAATTCAGTGAGTCAATGAATGGATGTCACATAAGATGGTCCTCAGGGAAGGTTAGTTATTTTCATTATGCACCATCGATAAAATTGGCTGCACAGACTTGGCCAGGTATCACAGCTACAGGCACAAGAATTTGACAATGTGTCACTGTGGATCATAGTCACTATTTTACACAGTAAAACAGCTACCTGAGACCACCCAGCTGTCAGCCCACCTGACTCCCCACCCCACGATCCCTGAATTTATCTGATTTGCTTGCTACCCCTACTTTTTGGAGAAAGTTGGCAAATCACACACAGTCAATGACTGCTAGGTTATGTCCATTCCCATTCACTCAATTTGCCCCATTTTCAGTATCCACTGTGCTGCAAAACATAGACTAATATTCAGAATATGACAGCAAGGCCTTTCCCATTCCACAGTCAGAGAAGCATAAATCTGTCATGTTTAATATGGCATATGACACTAAGCAAGGCAGGAAAACAGGCTCCTGTGCTTTAAGAACATTTTTAATAATGACGTTTGAAACTAAAAGTGTTTTTGTTTGACCTTCAGCAAACCAGAAAATTCAATTGACTCCTATTACCCATTCCTCAGATGTCCTGATTTGATTGTATTAGGCACTTTTTCCTCATCTCCCCAGCATGACTTTGCTCCATCAGCACAGATGGAGTGTCTCCAAGGCTGCTCCGTGTGCATGGGCATGTGTGTGCACACATGTGCCCCCACTGGTTGGTGCCACTGATTCATATCCAGGGGTTGTTCTGTCTTATAACTCAGGCATTGCTTTATTATATCCTAGAAAACTGCTTTTAGATCTTTGATTGAACTATAGACCATCCTCTTGCCCACATTAGGAAGTGACGTCTTCCAAGACACAGGTCCTCTGTGCTTGTATTTATGTATAAATAAGAATTAAATATGCATGTCATCCCCTCATATATTTAATTTGTGCCTTCCCAATTGAATGTGCACAGTAAGGGCTAACTCCATAACAGGAGAACTTTTAGGAAGAAAGAAGAAGGAATTAGCCACAAGGGAGAAGACAGGACATCAAGCAGGAGTTTGGTATAAAGTCATTTACTCTAAAGCTGCTCTGGCTCAATAAATAAGTGGAATTGACATTGTTGTATCATGCCAGAGCATCTGCTGTTGAAGACCGATTTTAATTTACTTTGATATAACTGGAAAATTGTGTTGGAACAACATGGGAAATGAAGCACACTGCATCAATCTGTACTCCTGAAGTGTGTCTCACAGCTACTTAGTTTTGAAGAAAAGTATCTTGTCTGGAGACAATACAATTATTTTCATTGTTGGAATTTTTCTGGCTTCCAGAAGCACATCTGCAGGTGATTCTGTAAAAGTCTAGATTTGACTTAAATAGCAGGAAATTTTAGCCTATTGAAATCAGGAGAAGTGAAATATTTTTGCCTACCACCACCACCACCACCAGGCAAGCACGTGTACACCCAGAGAGATTTCACATCAGATGGAACGACAAAGCTGGTTCTGTTACCGAGGCCAAACTTGTTCTGCTCACTACACAACAGTGATACAAAAATAAATCAGGAGACAAGGTTTTGGAGCAAGGTATAGTAACTTTATTCAGAAAGCTGGCAGACCAAGAAGATGGGGGACTAATGTCCTGGAGAATCATCTTGCCCAAGTCAGAATTCAGGCCCCTTTTAAGCTAAAAAGGGGAGGGAGTGTGGTTGGCTGTGCAAACTTCTTGCTGCAGGCATTCTTTGTTCTTGCAGTCATCCATGTGGGTCAGGCTGTGGTGTCCCTTTAAACCTCCAACAAAACAAAGGTTATTCTCTATTTTGCAACTTGCCATCCTTGCATAAGTGCAGAAGTGCTAACATCATTAAAGGTCAGAGCCCCGAGAATAGGCTTTCCTGTAGGTTTTAGGCTAAAGGCAACGTTGTTTTACAAAAGGTGCAGAGCCAGCAAGTTTAAGCCTGGAAAACAGGGCACAGTGCTTCAAACTAAAGGAACAGATCCAATGTGGTGTCAGATTTGTTCTCTATTACAGTTCGATTTAGGGGAAATTTTGCAGTAGAAAGTCCCCTCAGTTTTTTTTCTTGCTTTACCTGACATCTTGTTTGTTGGCTTGTGGTCTCATGGTGTCTAAACCGTATGTTCAGATGAATAATATTAAAATCATATGGTGCAGAAAACATATCTGTTCCGCTTCAAAAAATGACTGAAACATTTAGCTTTGTTTATTCCCATAGAATTTGGATTGAATCATTTCTCGACTTTCTTCTTCCTTCAAACCAGTATTTTATTGGAGGGTTTAAAGCCCAAATTAAAGAATTTTGCAGGGAAATATACACAAAATGTTATGATAACTCACAGAGAAAAAATGTGATAATGAGTGTGTATATGTCCATGAATGACTGAAAAATTGTGCTGAACACTGGAATTAGACACAACATTGTAAAATGATTATAAATCAATAAAAAATGTTTAAAAAAAGAATTTTGGAGAAGACTCATGTAATTCATAACAGCTTTACATCCGAATTTAAGGCTGACCCATATTTATACTTTTAATCAAGGAACACAATAAACTTTCTTAGTGGATCATTTATGGAGTTTTTAACTTTGTCCATGTAATCGTTTGGAAGTTAAGAGGCCTAGACAGCTGATCTAACAAAACAGGAATCATTGCTTGACTCTGTGAATGAAAGAATCCCAGTATAGTTTCCTGCAAGTATATTTTATTAAAAATAATAAGGAATTCTTGCTCTCTAATAAAGCAACAGACAGAAGAACATTCTGAGTGTTTAAAATAAATCAGACTATGGGTTAACTTATCTAAACAAGTCAAGATAGTTTAGGGAAAAAAGTATGAACTTGAAGGAAAATACATACTGTGTAATTAATATCCTATTTTTAAGAAGCAAATGATAAAAAAACCCAAAATTTAATCATTTATTTAAAAAGTAGTTATATAAAGCCAACTTATTTTCATAAGTTACATAAATAAGAGGGCTATCAAAATCTACATTATTAAAGATTAAATTATACCAAATAGATCACCAAGGTTGATTGATTTTCATGATATAAATAATTTTTGAAAATATAACTTACATATAACATATCCAAGCAGCCCTTCAGTTATCCACAGTACCCTAGTCTACAGTTGTTCTTACTGTACTTAAAACAATTAATAGGCAAGGTTCAGGCCCTTTCATTTGAACTGCCACTGGAATTCTGGATATTCCCTTAGTTTAAAGACCAAAAGCAAAGTAACAATTCTAGTTTAAAGCAGTTGCTAAAAGACTATAAAACATTCACTATCTATATCCAGTTACAGGAAAGAATTAAGTTTTCTGAACCATAAAAAAAGAAATCTGCTGAAAATGAAATTCTGTCATGTATGCTGACCATAACTATACAGGCTCTTAATTAATGCTCCCTTTACTGTTTTAATACCAACATAGGTCATTATAATCGCTTTCAAATTCCACTTATGCTAGATGAACGAACGCCTCTCCACATGCTCAATTCTGACAGCTGAGTGTGTGTGAAAGCCGTCAATCACCTAGCTAGTTGGGAACACACAGTTTCTTTTCAGTGGGAAAACACACGACATAAATATATATGGGGAGGTACTAGCTCCAACTCGGTTTAACAGAGAAAAGTGCATGAACTTGAAACTGACACTAAGAAGCATACTGAGAAATCACATTAAGTGTTTCTATGGCTCCTCAATCCCTTTATGCTACATTAACGAACGCGTCTCCACATGCTCAATTCTGAGAGTTGAATGTGCGTGTAATCGGTCAATGACCTATCTTGTTGTGAACACACAGTTTCTTTAGAGTGTGGAACTAAAGTACATATATATATATGGATAGGTAGTAGCTCCAACATGGTTTTACACTGAAAACTGCATGAACTTTAAACCGGCACTAGAAAACATATGTACAAATCGCAGTAAGTGTTTCTAAAGTTACAAAATCCATTTATGCTACATGAACGAAAGCCTCTACACATGTTCAATTCTGAGAGTTGAATGTGTGTGAAAGCCATCAAACAACTAGCTTGTTGGGAAAACACAGTTTCTTTTCTATTGGAAACTACACAATATCTATATGGTGAGATACTAGCAACAACCTGGTTTTACAGAGGAAATTGCATGAAATTCAAACCGGACTTTGGAAAAATAATGAGAAACCAGACTAAGTGTTTCTACTGCAACCCATTGCCCTCATCCTAGATGAATGAACGCCTCTCTCCATGCTCAGTTCTGAGAGATGAATGTGTTCAAAAGCCTTCTATCGGTTAGCTTGTAGGGAACACACAGATTCTTTTGAGTGGGGAAAAACAATACATACATATATGTGGGAGGTAATATTTCCAAGTCGACTTTACAGTGAAAAGTGCATGAAATTCAAACCAGCACTAGGAACGAAACTGAGAAACCAGAGTAAGTGTTTCTAATGCAACCCATTCCCTTTATGGTAGATGAATGAACGTATCTTAAAATGCTCTATTCTGAGACTTAAGTGTGCGTGAAAGCCATCAATCACCTAGCTTTTTGGGAACACACAGTTTCTTTTGAGTTGGGAATAACACTATATAAATATATATGGGGAGGTACTAGCTCCAACTCTGTTTCACAGTGAAAAATGCATGAAATTCAAACTGGCATGAGGAAATATACTGAGAAACCATAGTAAGTGTTTCTACGGCAAATCATTCCCTTCATCCTAGATGAACGAACGTCTCTCCACAGGCTCAGTTCTGAGGGTTGAATGTGTGCAAAATCATCTATCACTAGTCTTGTAGGGAACACACAGTTTCTTTTGACTGGGGAACTACACTACATACATATATATGGGGAGGTACTAGCTCCAAGTCGATTTTACAGTGAAAACTGCATGAAATTCAAACCGGCACTAGGAAATATACTGAGAAATCAGAGTAAGTGTTTCTTATGCTACCCATTCCCTTTATGCTAGATGAACGAACCAGACTCCACATGCTCAATTCTGAGAGTTAAGTGTGTGTGAAAGCCGACAGTCAACTAGCTTGTTGGAAACAAACATATTCTTTTGAGTGGAAAACTACAATACATTCGTATATATGGAGAGGTACTAGGTCCAACTGTACTAGGTCCAACTGTTTCACCGTGAAACCTGCAGCAAATTTACCGACACTAGGAAACATACTAAGAAACAAGAGTAATTATTTCTAGTGCAAACCATTCCCTTTATACTAGACGAACGAAAGCCTGTCCACATGCTCTGTTCTGAGTTTAATGCTAGTGAATACCATCTATCACTTAGCTTGTAGGGAACACAGTTTCTTTTGAGTGCCGAACTAACTACATACATATATATGGGGAGGTACTAGCCCGAAGTCAATTTTACAATGAAAACTGAATGAACTTCAAACTGGCACTAGGAAACATAACTGAAAATCCAGATAAGTGTTTCAACTGCAACCCATTCCCTTCATCCTAGATGAACTAACGCTTCACCCCATGCTCAGTTCTGAGAGTTAACTCTGTGTGAAAGCCATCTATCACTTAGCTTGTAGGGAACACACAGTTACTTTTGATTGGGGAAATACACTACATACGTATAAATGAGGAGGTACTAGTTCCAAGTCGGTTCAAAAGTGCAAAATGCATGAAGTTCAGACCGGCACTAGTTAATATACTGAGAAACCAGAGTAAGTGTTTCTATTGCTAACTATTCCCTTTATGCTATATGAATGAATGTCTCTACACATGCTCAATTCTGAGAGTTAAATGAGTATAAAATCCGTTAGTAAGCTAACTTTTTGGGAACACACAAATTCTTTTCAGTGGGAAACAACACTAAATACCTATATATGGGGAGGTACTAGTTCCAAATCGGTTTTACAGTTAAAACTGCATGAACTTCAAACCCAAAATAGGAAACATACTGAGAAAACAGAGAAAGTGTTTCTACTGCAAATCATTCCCTTTAAGCTAGTTGAAAGAATGCCTCTCCACATGCTCAGTTCTGAGTGTTGAATATGTTCGAATGTAAACTGTAACTTAGCTTGTAGGGAAAACATAGTTTCCTTTGAGTGGGGAAATACACTACATATATCTATATTGGAAGGTAATAGCTCCAAGTCGTTTTTACACTGAAAACTGCATGAATTTCAAACCGCCACTAGGAAACATACTGAGAAACCAGAGTAGTTATTTCAAGTGTTACCTCTTCTCTTTATGCTAGATGAAAGAACGTATCTTAACATGCTCAATTCTGAGAGTAAGTGAGTGTGAAAGCCATCAAACACCTAGCTTGTTGGGGAAACACAATCTTTTTCATGGGGAAAATACATGACATGATTTTATATGGGGAGGTACTAGCCTCAACACGGTTTTACGGTGAGAACTGCATGAACTTCAAACCGGCACGATGAAACAGACTGAGAAACCCGTGTAAGTGTTTCAACAGCAAACAATTCCCTTTATCCTAATTGAATGAAAGCCTCTACACATGCTCAGTTTTGAGGGATGAATGTGTGCATATGTAAAACATAACTTAGCTTGTAGGGAAAACATAGTTTCTAAAGAGTGCAGAACAACACTACATATACATATATATATATATATTGGGGTAATACCTCCAACTCGGGTTTACAGTGAAAAATACATGAACTTTAAACGGAAACTAAGAAACATCCTGACAAACCAGGGTAGTTCTTTCTACTGCAAACCATTATCTTTTGGCTAAAAGAACGAACGTCTCTCCACATGCTCAATTCTGAGAATTAATTGTGTGTGAAAGCCGTCAATCATCTAGCAACTTGGGAACACACACATTCTATCCAGTGGGAAACTACTCTCTTTCTATATATATATATATATATATATATATATATATATATATATAGGGAGGTACAAGCTCCAACTCGTGTCTAAAGTGAAAAGTGTATGAACTTCAAAACGGCAATAGGAAACATACTGAGAAACCAGAGTAAATGTTTCAACTGCAACACATTCCCTTCATGTTAGATGAAAAAACGTCACAACTCAAGCTCAATTCTGAGATTTAAGAGTGTGTGAAAGCCGTCAACCAACTATCTTGTTTGGAACACACACTTCCTTTACACTGGAAAACTACACCATATAAATATATATGGGGAGGTAATATTTCCAACTCGGTTTTACAGTGAAAACTGCATGAAATTCAAACCATCACTAGGAAACATACTGAGAAACCAAGTTAGCGTTTCTACTACAAACCATTCCCTTTAGGTTAGATGAACTAAACTCTATCCACATGCTAAATTCTGAGATTTAGGTCAGTGTAAAAGTCATCAATTACCTAGCTTTTTGGGAAAACAAAGTTTTATTGAGTGGGAAACTACACTGTATATATATATATATATATGGGATCATACTAGCTCCAACTCAGTTTTACAGTGAAAAATGCATCAATTTGAAACCAGAATAAGGAAACATACTCAGACCCCACAGTAAGTGTATATACAGCAATCCATTCTGTTTAGTGTAGATGAACGAATCCCTCCTCATATAGTCAGTTTCAAAAATTGAATGTGTGTGAAAGCCGAAAATCAAAAATCTTATCGGGATCACATAGTTTGTTTACAGTGAGGAACACACTACATAAATATATATCGGCAGGTACATTTTCCAACTAGGTTTTACAGTGAAAACTTCATGAAGTTCAAACCAAAAATATTAAAAATACAGCGAAACCAGAGTATGAGTTTCTAGTGGCACCTACTCTTTTTATGCTATATGAACAAATGTCTCTCCACTTGCTAAGTACTGAGAGTTCAGACGGTGTGGAAGCCATCAAAAAAATAGCATGAAGGGAACACAGACTTTCATTCAGTGGGAAAACAATCTACATACATAAATAGGGGGGTAATAGCTCAACTCGGTTTTACAGTGAAAATTGCATGAACTTCAAGTTGACACTAAAAAACATACTGAGAAAACAGAGTAAGTGAATCTACTGCAACCCATTCACTTTCGGTTAGATGAATGGACGACTGTTCACATACTGAACTCCGACAATAAAGTTTGTGTGAAATCCGTGATAACCTAGCTTGTTGGGAACATATAGTTCTTTCTACTGGAAAAAAACTATATACATATATATGGGGAGGTAAAAGTCAAACTCGATTTAACACTGAAAACTGCATGAACATCTAAGCAGCTCTAGGAAACATAATGAGAAAAAAGAGTAAGTGTTATAACTGACACCCATTCACTTAATGATAGATAGACGAACGACACTACACATGCTCAAATATGACAGAGAAGTGTGTGTGAAAACCAACAATCACCAAGCATTTTGGGAACACAAAGATTCTTTTCATTTGGAAACCACATTACAATCATATATATGGGGAGGACTATGCTACAACTCTGTTTATATTCAAAATTGCAGGAAATTAAAATCAGAAATAGGAAACAGACTGAGAAACCAGGTTGAGGGTTCTAACAGAAACGAGTTTCAATTGTGCTAGATGAAAAAAAGTCTCTCCAAATGTGAAACGTTAAACTGAAAAGAAAGTTTGTGTTCCCAAAAAGCTAGTTGAAGGACGGCTTTCACACACACTTATTTCTCAGAACTGAGCATGTGGAGAGACGTTCGCTCTCCAAGAACAAAGAAATGGGTTAGGAGAAACACTTACTCTGGTTTCTTAGTCTGTTTCCTAGTGCCAGTTAGAAATACCTGAACATTTCACTGTAAACCAGAGTTGGAACATGTACTTCCACATAAATATATATGTAGTGGAGTTTGCAACTGAAAATGAATATTGCGTTCCCACAAGCTAGGTGAAGGACCGTTTACACACATTACCTCTCAGAAATGAGCATGTGGATAGACGTTCATTCATCAAGAACCAAGGGAAAGTGTTGCAGGAGAAACACATACTCAGGTTTCTCAGTCAGTTTCCTACTGCCGTTTATAAGTTCCTGCAATATTCAGTCTAAAAAAGGGTTAGAGAATGTACCTAGCCATATATAAGTATGCAGTGGGGTTTGATAGTGAAAAGAAACCCTGTGTTCCCAACAAGCTGGATGAAGGATGAGTTTCACATACACTTATCTCCCAGAATTGAGTATGAGGAGAGATGTTCGTTCATCCAGCACCAAGGGAACGGGTTGCAGGAGAAACACTTACTCTGGTTTCTCAGTCTGTATCCTAGTGCCGGTTTGAAGTGCCTGTCGTTTTCACTGTAAAATCGAGTTGGAGGTTGTACCTCCCCATATATATGTATGGAGTGGAGTTGGCAACTGAAAAGAAACTTTGTGTTCCCTTCAAGCTAGGTGAAGGACGGCTTTCACACACACGTATCTCTCAGAACTGAGCATGTGGAGAGACGATCGATCATCCAGCACCAAGGGAACGGGTTGCAGGAGAAACACTTACTCTGGTTTCTCAGTCTGTTTCCTAGTGCCGGTTTGAAGTGCCTGCCGTTTTCACTGTAAAACCGAGTTGGAGCTTGTACCTCCCCATATATATGTATGGAGTGCAGTTGGCAACTGAAAAGAAACTTTGTGTTCCCTTCAAGCTAGGTGAAAGACGGCTTTCACACACATTTATCTCTCAGAACTGAGCATGTGGAGAGACGTTCGTTCATCCAGCACCAAGGGAACGGGTTGCAGGGGAAACACTTACTCTGGTTTCTGAGTCTGTTTCCTAGTGCCTGTTTGAAGTGCCTGCCGTTTTCACTGTAAAACCGAGTTGGAGCTTGTACCTCCCCATATATATGTATGGAGTGGAGTTGGCAACTGAAAAGAAACTTTGTGTTCCCTTCAAGCTAGGTGAAGGACGGCTTTCACACACACTTATCTCTCAGAACTGAGCATGTGGAGAGACGTTCGTTCATCCAGCACCAAGGGAACGGGTTGCAGGAGAAACACTTACTCTGGTTTCTCAGTATGTTTCCTAGTCCCGGGTTGAAGTGCCTGCCGTTTTCACTGTAAAACCGAGTTGGAGCTTGTACCTCCCCATATATATGTATGGAGTGGAGTTGGCAACTGAAAAGAAACTTTGTGTTCCCTTCAATCTAGGTGAAGGACGGCTTTCACACAGACATTTCTCTCAGAATTGAGCATGAGGAGAGACGTTCGTTCATCCAGCACCAAGGGAACGGGTTGCAGGAGAAACACTTACTCTGGTTTCTGAGTCTGTTTCCTAGTGCCGGTTTGAAGTGCCTGCCGTTTTCACTGTAAAACCGAGTTGGAGCTTGTACCTCCCCATATATATGTATAGAGTGGAGTTGGCAAATGAAAAGAAACTTTGTGTTCCCTTCAAGCTTGGTGAAGGACGGCTTTAACACACACTTATCTCTCAGAACTGAGCATGTGGAGAGACGTTCGTTCATCGAGCACCAAGGGAACGGGTTGCAGGAGAAACAGTTACTCTGGTTTCTCAGTCTGTTTCCTACTGCCGGTTTGAAGTGCCTGCCGTTTTCACTGTAAAACCGAGTTGGAGCTTGTACCTCCCCATATATATGTATGGAGTGGAGTTGGCAACTGAAAAGAAACTTTGTGTTCCCTTCAAGCTAGGTGAAGGACGGCTTTTACACTCACTTATCTCTCAGAACTGAGCATGTGGAGAGACGTTCGTTCATCCAGCACCAAGGGAACGGATTGCAGGAGAAACACTTACTCTGGTTTCTGAGTCTGTTTCCTAGTGCCGGTTTGAATTGCCTGCAGTTTTCACTGTAAAACCGAGTTGGAGCTTGTACCACCCCATATATATGTATGGAGTGGAGTTGGTAACTGAAAAGAAACTTTGTGTTCCCTTCAAGCTAGGTGAAGGACGGCTTTCACACACACATATCTCTCAGAACTGAGCATGTGGAGAGACGTTCGTTCATCCAGGACCAAGGGAATGCGTTGCATTAGAAACAATTACTCTGTTTTCTGATTCTGTTTCCTAGTGCCGGTTTGAAGTGCCTGCCTTTTTCACTGTAAAATCGAGTTGGAGCTTGTACCTCCCCATATATATGTATGGAGTGGATTTGGAAACTGAAAAGAAATTTTGTGTTCCCTTCAAGCTAGGTGAAGGACGGCTTTCACACACACTTATCTCTCAGAACTGAGCATGTGGAGAGACGTTCGTTCATCCAGCACCAAGGGAACGGGTTACAGGAGAAACACTTAGTCGGATTTCTGAGTCTGTTTCATAGTGCCGGTTAGAAGTGCCTGCCGTTTTCACTGTAAAACCGAGTTGGAGCTTGTACCTCCCCATATATATGTATGGAGTGGAGTTGGCAACTGAAAAGAAACTTTGTGTTCCCTTCAAGCTAGGTGAAGGACGGCTTTCACACACAATTATCTCTCAGAACTGAGCATGTGGAGAGACGTTCGTTCATCCAGCACCAAGGGATCGGTTTGCAGGAGAAACAGTTACTCTGGTTTCTGAGTCTGTTTCCTAGTGCCGGTTTGAAGTGCCTGCCGTTTTCACTGTAAAACCGAGTTTGGGCTTGTACCTCCCCATATATATGTATGGAGTGGAGTTGGCAACTGAAAAGAAACTTTGTGTTCCCTTCAAGCTAGGTGAAGGAAGGCTTTCACACACACTTATCTCTCAGAACTGAGCATGTGGAGAGACGTTCGTTCATCCAGCACCAAGGGAACGGGTTGCCGGAGAAACACTTACTCTGGTTTCTCAGTCTGTTTCGTAGTGCCGGTTTGAAGTGCCTGCCGTTTTCACTGTAAAACCGAGTTGGAGATTGTACCTCCCCATATATATGTATGGAGTGGATTTGGCAACTGAAAAGAAACTTTGTGTTCCCTTCAAGCTAGGTGAAGGACGGCTTTCACACACACTTTTCTCTCAGAACTGAGCATGTGGAGAGACGTTCGTTCATCCAGCACCAAGGGAACGGGTTGCAGGAGAAACAATTCCTCTGGTTTCTCAGTCTGTTTCTTAGTGCCGGTTTGAAGTGCCTGCCGTTTTCACTGTAAAACCGAGTTGGAGCTTGTACCTCCCTATATATATGTATGGAGTGGAGTTGGCAACTGAAAAGAAACTTTGTGTTCCCTTCAAGCTAGGTGAAGGACGGCTTTCACACACACTTATCTCTCAGAACTGAGCATGTGGAAAGACGTTCGTTCATCCAGCACCAAGGGAACGGGTTGCAGGAGAAACACTTACTCTGGTTTCTCAGTCTGTTTCCTATTTCCGGTTTGAAGTGCCTGCCGTTTTCACTGTAAAACCGAGTTGGAGGTTGTACCTCCCCATATACATATATGGAGTGGAGTTGGCAACTGAAAAGAAACTTTATGTTCCCTTCAAGCTAGGTGAAGGACGGCTTTCACACACAGTTATCTCTCAGAACTGAGCATGTGGAGAGACGTTCGTTCATCCAGCACCAAGGGAACGGGTTGCAGGTGAAACACTTACTCTGGTTTCTGTGTCTGTTTCCTAGTGCCGGTTTGAAGTGCCTGCAGTTTTCACTGTAAAACAGAGTTTGAGCTTGTACCTCCCCATATATATGTATGGAGTGGAGTTGGCAACTGAAAAGAAACTTTGTGTTCCCTTCAAGCTAGGTGAAGGACGGCTTTCACACACACTTATCTCTCAGAACAGAGCATGTGGAGAGACGTTCGTTCATCCAGCACCAAGGGAACGGGATGCAGGAGAAACACTTTCTCTGGTTTCTCAGTCTGTTTCCTAGTGCCGGTTTGAAGTGCCTGCCGTTTTCACTGTAAAACCGAGTTGGAGCTTGTACCTCCCCATATATATGTATGGAGTGGAGTTGCCAACTGAAAAGAAACTTTGTGTTCCCTTCAAGCTAGGTGAAGGACGGCTTTCACACACACTTATCTCTCAGAACTGAGCATGTGGAGAGACGTTCGTTCATCCAGCACCAATGGAACGGGTTGCAGGAGAAACACTTCCTCTGGTTTCTCAGTCTGTTTCCTAGTGCCGGTTTGAAGTGCCTGCCGTTTTCACTGTAAATCCGAGTTGGATCTTGTACCTCCCCATATATATGTATGGAGTGGAGTTGGCAA
Organism: Vicugna pacos; assembly: GCF_048564905.1. Classification (NCBI taxonomy): domain Eukaryota; kingdom Metazoa; phylum Chordata; class Mammalia; order Artiodactyla; family Camelidae; genus Vicugna; species Vicugna pacos. Next base: position 31,433,516 of record NC_133000.1, read on the forward strand.
CTGAAAAGAAACTTTGTGTTCCCTTCAAGCTAGGTGAAGGACGGCTTTCACACACACTTATATCTCAGAACTTAGCATGTGGAGTGACGTTCGTTCATCCAGCACCAAGGGAACGGGTTGCAGGAGAAACACTTACTCTGGTTTCTCAGTCTGTTTCCTAGTGCCGGTTTGAAGTGCCTGCCGTTTTCACTGTAAAACCGAGTTGGAGCTTGTACCTCCCCATATATATGTATGGAGTGGAGTTGGCAACTGAAAAGAAACTTTGTGTTCCCTTCAAGCTAGGTGAAGGACGGCTTTCACACACACTTATCTCTTAGAACTGAGCATGTGGAGAGACGTTCGTTCATCCAGCACCAAGGGAACGGGTTGCAGGAGAAACACTTACTCTGGTTTCTGAGTCTGTTTCCTAGTGCCGGTTTGAAGTTCCTGCCGTTTTCACTGAAAACGAGTTGGAGCTTGTACCTCCCCATATATATGTATGGAGTGGAGTTGGCAACTGAAAAGAAACTTTGTGTTCCCTTCAAGCTAGGTGAAGGACGGCTTTCACACACACATATCTCTCAGAACTGAGCATGTGGAGAGACGTTCGTTCATCCAGGACCAAGGAAATGCGTTGCATTAGAAACAATTACTCTGTTTTCTGAGTCTGTTTCCTAGTGCCGGTTTGAAGTGCCTGCCGTTTTCACTGTAAAATCGAGTTGGAGCTTGTACCTCCCCATATATATGTATGGAGTGGATTTGGAAACTGAAAAGAAATTTTGTGTTCCCTTCAAGCTAGGTGAAGGACGGCTTTCACACACACTTATCTCTCAGAACTGAGCATGTGGAGAGACGTTCGTTCATCCAGCACCAAGGGAACGGGTTGCAGGAGAAACAATTCCTCTGGTTTCTCAGTCTGTTTCTTAGTGCCGGTTTGAAGTGCCTGCCGTTTTCACTGTAAAACCGAGTTGGAGCTTGTACCTCCCCATATATATGTATGGAGTGGAGTTGGCAACTGAAAAGAAACTTTGTGTTCCCTTCAAGCTAGGTGAAGGACGGCTTTCACACACAATTATCTCTCAGAACTGAGCATGTGGAGAGACGTTCGTTCATCCAGCACCAAGGGATCGGTTTGCAGGAGAAACAGTTACTCTGGTTTCTGAGTCTGTTTCCTAGTGCCGGTTTGAAGTGCCTACCGTTTTCACTGTAAAACCGAGTTTGGGCTTGTACCTCCCCATATATATGTATGGAGTGGAGTTGGCAACTGAAAAGAAACTTTGTGTTCCCTTCAAGCTAGGTGAAGGAAGGCTTTCACACACACTTATCTCTCAGAACTGAGCATGTGGAGAGACGTTCGTTCATCCAGCACCAAGGGAACGGGTTGCCGGAGAAACACTTACTCTGGTTTCTCAGTCTGTTTCGTAGTGCCGGTTTGAAGTGCCTGCCGTTTTCACTGTAAAACCGAGTTGGAGCTTGTACCTCCCCATATATATGTATGGAGTGGATTTGGCAAATGAAAAGAAACTTTGTGTTCCCTTCAAGCTAGGTGAAGGACGGCTTTCACACACACTTATCTCTCAGAACTGAGCATGTGGAGAGACGTTCGTTCATCCAGCACCAAGGGAACGGGTTGCAGGAGAAACACTTACTCTGGTTTCTCAGTCTGTTTCTTAGTGCCGGTTTGAAGTGCCTGCCGTTTTCACTGTAAAACCGAGTTGGAGCTTGTACCTCCCCATATATATGTATGGAGTGGAGTTGGCAACTGAAAAGAAACTTTGTGTTCCCTTCAAGCTAGGTGAAGGACGGCTTTCACACACACTTATCTCTCAGAACTGAGCATGTGGAGAGACGTTCGTTCATCCAGCACCAAGGGAACGGGTTGCAGGAGAAACACTTCCTCTGGTTTCTCAGTCTGTTTCCTAGTGCCGGTTTGAAGTGCCTGCCGTTTTCACTGTAAATCCGAGTTGGATCTTGTACCTCCCCATATATATGTATGGAGTGGAGTTGGCAACTGAAAAGAAACTTTGTGTTCCCTTCAAGCTAGGTGAAGGACGGCTTTCACACACACTTATATCTCAGAACTTAGCATGTGGAGTGACGTTCGTTCATCCAGCACCAAGGAACGGGTTGCAGGAGAAACACTTACTCTGGTTTCTGAGTCTGTTTCCTAGTGCCGGTTTGAAGTTCCTGCCGTTTTCACTGTAAAACGAGTTGGAGCTTGTACCTCCCCATATATATGTATGGAGTGGAGTTGGCAACTGAAAAGAAACTTTGTGTTCCCTTCAAGCTAGGTGAAGGACGGCTTTTACACACACTTATCTCTCAGAACTGAGCATGTGGAGAGAAGTTCGTTCATCCAGCACCAAGGGAATGGGTTGCAGGAGAAACACTTACTATGGTTTCTCAGTCTGTTTCCTAGTGCCGGTTTGAAGTGCCTGCCGTTTTCACTGTAAAACCGAGTTGGAGCTTGTACCTCCCCATATATATGTATGGAGTGGAGTTGGCAACTGAAAAGAAACTTTGTGTTCCCTTCAAGCTAGTTTAAGGACGGCTTTCACACACACTTATCTCTCAGAACTGAGCATGTGGAGAGACGTTCATTCATCCAGCACCAAGGGAACGGGTTGCAGGAGAAACACTTCCTCTGGTTTCTCAGTCTGTTTCCTAGTGCCGGTTTGAAGTGCCTGCCGTTTTCACTGTAAATCCGAGTTGGAGCTTGTACCTCCCCATATATATGTATAGAGTGGATTTGGCAACTGAAATGAAACTTTGTGTTCCCTTCAAGCTAGGTGAAGGGCGGCTTTCACACACACTTATCTCTCAGAACTGAGCATGTGGAGAGACGTTCGTTCATCCAGCACCAAGGGAACGGGTTGCAGGAGAAACAGTTACTCTGGTTTCTCAGTCTGTTTCCTAGTGCCGGTTTGAAGTGCCTGCCGTTTTCACTGTAAAACCGAGTTGGAGCTTGTACCTCCCCATATATATGTATGGAGTGGAGTTGGCAACTGAAAAGAAACTTTGTGTTCCCTTCAAGCTAGGTGAAGGACGGCTTTCACACACAATTATCTCTCAGAACTGAGCATGTGGAGAGACGTTCGTTCATCCAGCACCAAGGGAACGGGTTGCAAGAGAAACACTTACTCTGGTTTCTCAGTCTGTTTCCTAGTGCCGGTTTGAATTGCCTGACGTTTTCACTGTAAAACCGAGTTGGAGCTTGTACCTCCCCATATATATGTATGGTGTGGAGTTGGCAACTGAAAAGAAACTTTGTGTTCCCTTCAAGCTAGGTGAAGGATGGCTTTCACACACACTTATCTCTCAGAACTGAGCATGTGGAGAGACGTTCGTTCATCCAGCACCAAGGGAATGGTTTGCATTAGAAACACTTACTCTGTTTTCTGAGTCTGTTTCCTAGTGCCGGTTTGAAGTGCCTGCCGTTTTCACTGTAAAACCGTGTTGGAGCTTGTACCTCCCCATATATATGTATGGAGTGGAGTTGGAAACTGAAATGAAATTTTGTGTTCCCTTCAAGCTAGGTGAAGGACGGCTTTCAAACACACTTATCTCTCAGAACTGAGCATGTGGAGAGACGTTCGTTCATCCAGTACCAAGGGAACGGGTTGCAGGAGAAACACTTACTCTGGTTTCTCAGTCTGTTTCCTAGTGCCGGTTTGAAGTGTCTGCCGTTTTCACTGTAAAACCGAGTTGGAGATTGTACCTCCCCATATACATATATGGAGTGGAGTTGGCAACTGAAAAGAAACTTTATGTTCCCTTCAAGCTAGGTGAAGGACGGCTTTCACACACACTTATCTCTCAGAACTGAGCATGTGGAGAGACCTTCGTTCATCCAGCACCAAGGGAACCGGTTGCAGGAGAAACACTTACTCTGGTTTCTCAGTCTGTTTCCTAGTGCCGGTTTGAAGTGCCTGCCGTTTTCACTGTAAAACCGAGTTGGAGCTTGTACCTCCCCATATATATGTATGCAGTGGAGTTGGCAACTGAAAAGAAACTTTGTTTTCCCTTCAAGCTAGGTGAAGGACGGCTTTCACACACACTTATCTCTCAGAACTGAGCATGTGGAGAGACGTTCGTTCATCCAGCACCAAGGGAACGGGTTGCAAGGGAAACACTTACTCTGGTTTCTCAGTCTGTTTCCTAGTGCCGGTTTGAAGTGCCTGCCGTTTTCACTGTAAAACCGAGTTGGATCTTGTACCTCCCCATATATATGTATGGAGTGGAGTTGGCAACTGAAAAGAAACTTTGTGTTCCCTTCAAGCTAGGTGAAGGATGGCTTTCACACACACATATCTCTCAGAACTGAGCATGTGGAGAGAAGTTCGTTCATCCAGCACCAAGGGAATGGGTTGCAGGAGAAACACTTACTTTGATTTCTGAGTCTGTTTCCTAGTGCCGGTTTGAAGTGCCTGCCGTTTTCACTGTAAAACCGAGTTGGAGCTTGTACCTCCCCATATATATGTATGGAGGGGAGTTGGCAACTGAAAAGAAACTTTGTGTTCCCTTCAAGCTAGGTGAAGGACGGCTTTCACACACAATTATCTCTCAGAACTGAGCATGTGGAGAGACGTTCGTTCATCCAGCACCAAGGGAACGGGTTGCAGGAGAAACACTTACTCTGGTTTCTGAGTCTGTTTCCTAGTGCCGGTTTGAAGTGCCTGCCGTTTTCACTGTAAAACCGAGTTGGAGCTTGTACCACCCCATATATTTGTATGGAGTGGAGTTGGCAACTGAAAAGAAACTTTGTGTTCCCTTCAAGCTAGGTGAAGGACGGCTTTCACACACACTTATCTCTCAGAACTGAGCATGTGGAGTGACGTTCGTTCATCCAGCACCAAGGGAACGGTTTGCCGAGAAACACTTACTCTGGTTTCTCAGTCTGTTTCCTAGTGCCGGTTTGAAGTGCCTGCCGTTTTCACTGTAAAACCGAGTTGGAGCTTGTACCTCCCCATATATATGTATGGAGTGGAGTTGGCAACTGAAAAGAAACTTTGTGTTCCCTTCAAGCTAGGTGAAGGACGGCTTTCACACACACTTATCTCTCAAAACTGAGCATGTGGAGAGACGTTCGTTCATCCAGCACCAAGGGAACGGTTGCAGGAGAAACACTTACTCTGGTTTCTCAGTCTGTTTCCTAGTGCCGGTTTGAAGTGCCTGCCGTTTTCACTGTAAAACCGAATTGGAGCTTGTACCACCCCATATATATGTATGGAGTGTAGGTGGCAACTGAAAAGAATCTTTGTGTTCCCTTCAAGCTAGGTGAAGGACGGCTTTCACACACACTTATCTCTCAGAACTGAGCATGTGGAGAGACGTTCGTTCATCCAGCACCAAGGGAACGGGTTGCAGGAGAAACACTTACTCTGGTTTCTGAGTCTGTTTCCTAGTGCCGGTTTGAAGTGCCTGCCGTTTTCACTGTAAAACCGAGTTGGAGCTTGTACCTCCCCATATATATGTATGGAGGGGAGTTGGCAACTGAAAAGAAACTTTGTGTTCCCTTCAAGTTAGGTGAAGGACGGCTTTCACACACAATTATCTCTCAGAACTGAGCATGTGGAGAGACGTTCGTTCATCCAGCACCAAGGGAACGGGTTGCAGGAGAAACACTTACTCTGGTTTCTGAGTCTGTTTCCTAGTGCCGGTTTGAAGTGCCTGCCGTTTTCACTGTAAAACCGAGTTGGAGCTTGTACCACCCCATATATTTGTATGGAGTGGAGTTGGCAACTGAAAAGAAACTTTGTGTTCCCTTCAAGCTAGGTGAAGGACGGCTTTCACACACACTTATCTCTCAGAACTGAGAATGTGGAGTGACGTTCGTTCATCCAGCACCAAGGGAACGGTTTGCCGAGAAACACTTACTCTGCTTTCTCAGTCTGTTTCCTAGTGCCGGTTTGAAGTGCCTGCCGTTTTCACTGTAAAACCGAGTTGGAGCTTGTACCTCCCCATATATATGTATGGAGTGGAGTTGGCAACTGAAAAGAAACTTTGTGTTCCCTTCAAGCTAGGTGAAGGACGGCTTTCACACACACTTATCTCTCAGAACTGAGCATGTGGAGAGACGTTCGTTCATCCAGCACCAAGGGAACGGTTGCAGGAGAAACACTTACTCTGGTTTCTCAGTCTGTTTCCTAATGCCGGTTTGAAGTGCCTGCCGTTTTCACTGTAAAACCGAATTGGAGCTTGTACCACCCCATATATATGTATGGAGTGTAGGTGGCAACTGAAAAGAAACTTTGTGTTCCCTTCAAGCTAGGTGAAGGACGGCTTTCACACACACTTATCTCTCAGAACTGAGCATGTGGAGAGACGTTCGTTCATCCAGCACAAAGGGAACGGGTTGCAGGAGAAACACTTACTCTGGTTTCTCAGTCTGTTTCCTAGTGCCGGTTTGAAGTGCCTGCCGTTTTCACTGTAAAACCGAGTTGGAGCTTGTACATCCCCATATATATGTATGGAGTGGAGTTGGCAACTGAAAAGAAACTTTGTGTTCGCTTCAAGCTAGGTGAAGGACGGCTTTCACACACACTTATCTCTCAGAACTGAGCATGTGGAGAGACGTTCGTTCATCCAGCACCGAGGGAACGGGTTGCAGGAGAAACACTTCCTCTGGTTTCTCAGTCTGTTTCCTAGTGCCGGTTTGAAGTGCCTGCCGTTTTCACTGTAAATCAGAGTTGGATCTTGTACCTCCCCATATATATGTATGAAGTGGAGTTGGCAACTGAAAGAAACTTTGTGTTCCCTTCAAGCTAGGTGAAGGACGGCTTTCACACACACTTATCTCTCAGAACTTAGCATGTGGAGTGACGTTCGTTCATCCAGCACCAAGGGAACGGTTTGTAGGAGAAACACTTACTCTGGTTTCTCAGTCTGTTTCCTAGTGCCGGTTTGAAGTGCCTGCCGTTTTCACTGTAAAACCGAGTTGGAGCTTGTACCTCCCCATATATATATATGGAGTGGAGTTGGCAACTGAAAAGAAACATTGTGTTCCCTTCAAGCTAGGTGAAGGACGGCTTTCACACACACTTATCTCTCAGAACTGAGCATGTGGAGAGACGTTCGTTCATCCAGCACCAAGGGAACGGGTTGCAGGAGAAACACTTACTCTGGTTTCTCAGTCTGTTTCCTAGTGCCGGTTTGAAGTGCCTGCCGTTTTCACTGTAAATCCGAGTTGGATCTTGTACCTCCCCATATATATGTATGGAGTGGAGTTGCCAACTGAAAAGAAACTTTGTGTTCCCTTCAAGCTAGGTGAAGGACGGCTTTCACACACAATTATCTCTCAGAACTGAGCATGTGGTGTGACGTTCGTTCATCCAGCACCAAGGGAACGGGTTGCAGGAGAAACACTTACTCTGGTTTCTCAGTCTGTTTCCTAGTGCCGGTTTAAAGTGCCTGCCGTTTTCACTGTAAAACCGAGTTGGAGGTTGTACCTCCCCATATATATGTATGGAGTGGATTTGGAAACTGAAAAGAAATTTTGTGTTCCCTTCAAGCTAGGTGAAGGACGGCTTTCACACACACTTATCTCTCAGAACTGAGCATGTGGAGAGACGTTCGTTCATCCAGCTCCAAGGGAACGGGTTGCAGGAGAAACACTTACTCTGGTTTCTGAGTCTGTTTCCTAGTGCCGGTTTGAAGTGCCTGCCGTTTTCACTGTAAAACCGAGTTGGAGCTTGTACTTCCCCATATATTTGTATGGAGTGGAGTTGGCAAGTGAAAAGAAACTTTGTGTTCCCTTCAAGCTAGGTGAAGGACGGCTTTCACACACACTTATCTCTCAGAACTGAGCATGTGGAGTGACGTTCGTTCATCCACACCAAGGGAACGGTTGCAGGAGAAACACTTACTCTGGTTTCTCAGTCTGTTTCCTAGTGCCGGTTTGAAGTGCCTGCCGTTTTCACTGTAAAACCGAGTTGGAGCTTGTACCTCCCCATATATATGTATGGAGTGTAGTTGGCAACTGAAAAGAAACTTTGTGTTCCCTTCAAGCTAGGTGAAGGACGGCTTTCACACACACTTTTCTCTCAGAACTGAGCATGTGGAGAGACGTTCGTTCATCCAGCACCAAGGGAACGGGTTGCAGGAGAAACACTTACTCTGGTTTCTCAGTCTGTTTCCTAGTGCCGGTTTGAAGTGCCTGCCGTTTTCACTGTAAAACCGAGTTTGGGCTTGTACCTCCCCATATACATATATGGAGTGGAGTTGGCAACTGAAAAGAAACTTTATGTTCCCTTCAAGCTAGGTGAAGGACGGCTTTCACACACAATTATCTCTCAGAACTGAGCATGTGGAGAGACGTTCGTTCATCCAGCACCAAGGGAACGGGTTGCAGGAGAAACACTTACTCTGGTTTCTCAGTCTGTTTCCTAGTGCCGGTTTGAGGTGCTTGCCGTTTTCACTGTAAAACCGTGTTGGAGCTTGTACCTCCCCATATATATGTATGGAGTGGAGTTGGCAACTGAAAAGAAACTTTGTGTTCCCATCAAGCTAGGTGAAGGACGGCTTTCACACACACTTATCTCTCAGGAATGAGCATGTGGAGAGACGTTCGTTCATCCAGCACCAAGGGATCGGGTTGCAGGAGGAACAGTAACTCTGGTTTCTGAGTCTGTTTCCTAGTGCCGGTTTAAAGTGCCTGCCTTTTTCACTGTAAAACCGAGTTTGGGCTTGTACCTCCCCATATATATGTATGGAGTGGAGTTGGCAACTGAAAAGAAACTTTGTGTTCCCTTCAAGCTAGGTGAAGGACGGCTTTCACACACACTTATCTCTCAGAACTGAGCATGTGGAGAGACGTTCCTTCATCCAGCACCAAGGGAACGGGTTGCAGGAGAAACAGTTACTCTGGTTTCTCAGTCTGTTTCCTAGTGCCGGTTTGAAGTGCCTGCCGTTTTCACTGTAAAACCGAGTTGGAGCTTGTACCTCCCCATATATATGTATGGAGTGGAGTTGGCAACTGAAAAGAAACTTTGTGTTCCCTTCAAGCTAGGTGAAGGACGGCTTTCACACACACTTTTCTCTCAGAACTGAGCATGTGGAGAGACGTTCGTTCATCCAGCACCAAGGGAACGGGTTGCAGGAGAAACACTTACTCTGGTTTCTGAGTCTGTTTCCGAGTGCCGGTTTGAAGTGCCTGCCGTTTTCACTGTAAAACCGAGTTTGGGCTTGTACCTCCCCATATACATATATGGAGTGGAGTTGGCAACTGAAAAGAAACTTTATGTTCCCTTCAAGCAAGGTGAAGGACGGCTTTCACACACACTTATCTCTCAGAACTGAGCATGTGGAGAGACTTTCGTTCATGCAGCACCAAGGGAACGGGTTGCAGGAGAAACACTTACTCTGGTTTCTGAGTTTGTTTCCTAGTGCCGGTTTGAGGTGCCTGCCGTTTTCACTGTAAAACCGTGTTGGAGCTTGTACCTCCCCATATATATGTATGGAGTGGAGTTGGCAACTGAAAAGAAACTTTGTGTTCCCTTCAATCTAGGTGAAGGACGGCTTTCACACACACTTATCTCTCAGAACTGAGCATGTGGAGAGACGTTCGTTCATCCAACACCATGGGATCGGGTTGCAGGAGAAACAGTAACTCTGGTTTCTGAGTCTGTTTCCTAGTGCCGGTTTGAAGTACCTGCCGTTTTCACTGTAAAACCGAGTTTGGGCTTGTACCTCCCCATATATATGTATGGAGTGGAGTTGGCAACTGAAAAGAAACTTTGTGTTCCCTTCAAGCTAGGTGAAGGACGGCTTTCACACACACTTATCTCTCAGAACTGAGCATGTGGAGAGACGTTCTTTCATCCAGCAAAAAGGGAAAGGGTTGCAGGAGAAACACTTACTCTGGTTTCTGAGTCTGTTTCCTAGTGCCGGTTTGAAGTGCCTGCCGTTTTCACTGTAAAACCGAGTTGGAGCTTGTACCTCCCCATATATATGTATGGAGTGGAGTTGGCAACTGAAAAGAAACTTTGTGTTCCCTTCAAGCTAGGTGAAGGACGGCTTTCACACACACTTTTCTCTCAGAACTGAGCATGTGGAGAGACGTTCGTTCATCCAGCAACAAGGGAACGGGTTGCAGGAGAAACACTTACTCTGGTTTCTCAGTCTGTTTCCTAGTGCCGGTTTGAAGTGCCTGCCGTTTTCACTGTAAAACCGAGTTTGGGCTTGTACCTCCCCATATATATATATGGAGTGGAGTTGGCAACTGAAAAGAAACTTTATGTTCCCTTCAAGCTAGGTGAAGGACGGCTTTCACACACACTTATCTCTCAGAACTGAGCATGTGGAGAGACGTTCGTTCATCCAGCACCAAGGGAACGGGTTGCAGGAGAAACACTTACTCTGGTTTCTGAGTCTGTTTCCTAGTGTCGGTTTGAAGTGCCTGCCGATTTCACTGTAAAACCGAGTTGGAGCTTGTACCTCCCCATATATATGTATGGAGTGGAGTTGGCCACTGAAAAGAAACTTTGTGTTCCCTTCAAGCTAGGTGAAGAACGGCTTTCACACACACTTATCTCTCAGAACTGAGCATGTGGAGAGACGTTCGTTCATCCAGCACCAAGGGAACGGGTTGCAGGAGAAACACTTACTCTGGTTTCTCAGTCTGTTTCCTAGTGCCGGTTTGAAGTGCCTGCCGTTTTCACTGTAAAACCGAGTTGGAGCTTGTACCTCCCCATATATATGTATGGAGTTGAGTTGGCAACTGAAAAGAAACTTTGTGTTCCCTTCAAGCTAGGTGAAGGACGGCTTTAACACACACTTATCTCTCAGAACTGAGCATGTGGAGAGACGTTCGTTCATCCAGCACCAAGGGAACGGGTTGCAGGAGAAACACTTACTCTGGTTTCTCAGTCTGTTTCCTAGTGCCGGTTTGAAGTGCCTGCCGTTTTCACTGTAAAACCGAGTTGGAGCTTGTACCTCCCCATATATATGTATGGAGTGGAGTTGGCAACTGAAAAGAAACTTTGTTTTCCCTTCAAGCTAGGTGAAGGACGGCTTTCACACACACTTATCTCTCAGAACTGAGCATGTGGAGAGACGTTCGTTCATCCAGCACCAAGGGAACGGGTTGCAAGGGAAACACTTACTCTGGTTTCTCAGTCTGTTTCCTAGTGCCGGTTTGAAGTGCCTGCCGTTTTCACTGTAAAACCGAGTTGGATCTTGTACCTCCCCATATATATGTATGGAGTGGAGTTGGCAACTGAAAAGAAACTTTGTGTTCCCTTCAAGCTAGGTGAAGGATGGCTTTCACACACACATATCTCTCAGAACTGAGCATGTGGAGAGACGTTGTTTCATCCAGCACCAAGGGAATGGGTTGCAGGAGAAACACTTACTTTGATTTCTGAGTCTGTTTCCTAGTGCCGGTTTGAAGTGCCTGCCGTTTTCACTGTAAAACCGAGTTGGAGCTTGTACCTCCCCATATATATGTATGGAGGGGAGTTGGCAACTGAAAAGAAACTTTGTGTTCCCTTCAAGCTAGGTGAAGGACGGCTTTCACACACAATTATCTCTCAGAACTGAGCATGTGGAGAGACGTTCGTTCATCCAGCACCAAGGGAACGGGTTGCAGGAGAAACACTTACTCTGGTTTCTGAGTCTGTTTCCTAGTGCCGGTTTGAAGTGCCTGCCGTTTTCACTGTAAAACCGAGTTGGAGCTTGTACCACCCCATATATTTGTATGGAGTGGAGTTGGCAACTGAAAAGAAACTTTGTGTTCCCTTCAAGCTAGGTGAAGGACGGCTTTCACACACACTTATCTCTCAGAACTGAGCATGTGGAGTGACGTTCGTTCATCCAGCACCAAGGGAACGGTTTGCCGAGAAACACTTACTCTGGTTTCTCAGTCTGTTTCCTAGTGCCAGTTTGAAGTGCCTGCCGTTTTCAATGTAAAACCGAGTTGGAGCTTGTACCTCCCCATATATATGTATGGAGTGGAGTTGGCAAATGAAAAGAAACTTTGTGTTCCCTTCAAGCTAGGTGAAGGACGGCTTTCACACACACTTATCTCTCAAAACTGAGCATGTGGAGAGACGTTCGTTCATCCAGTACCAAGGGAACGGTTGCAGGAGAAACACTTACTCTGGTTTCTCAGTCTGTTTCCTAGTGCCGGTTTGAAGTCCCTGCCTTTTTCACTGTAAAACCGAATTGGAGCTTGTACCACCCCATATATATGTATGGAGTGTAGGTGGCAACTGAAAAGAAACTTTGTGTTCCCTTCAAGCTAGGTGAAGGACGGCTTTCACACACACTTATCTCTCAGAACTGAGCATGTGGAGAGACGTTCGTTCATCCAGCACCAAGGGAACGGGTTGCAGGAGAAACACTTCCTCTGGTTTCTCAGTCTGTTTCCTATTGCCGGTTTGAAGTGCCTGCCGTTTTCACTGTAAAACCGAGTTGGAGCTTGTACATCCCCATATATATGTATGGAGTGGAGTTGGCAACTGAAAAGAAACTTTGTGTTCCCTTCAAGCTAGGTGAAGGACGGCTTTCACACACACTTATCTCTCAGAACTGAGCATGTGGAGAGACGTTCGTTCATCCATCACCAAGGGAACGGGTTGCAGGACAAACGCTTACTCTGGTTTCTCAGTCTGTTTCCTAGTGCCGGTTTGAAGTGCCTGCCGTTTTCACTGTAAAACCGAGTTGGAGCTTGTACCTCCCCATATACATGTATGGAGTGGAGTTGGCAACTGAAAAGAAACATTGTGTTCCCTTCAAGCTAGGTGAAGGACGGCTTTCACACACACTTATCTCTCAGAACTGAGCATGTGGAGAGACTTTCGTTCATCCAGCACCAAGGGAACGGTTGCAGGAGAAACACTTACTCTGGTTTCTGACTCTGTTTCCTAGTGCCGGTTTGAAGTGAATGCCGTTTTCACTGTAAAACCGAGTTGGAGCTTGTACCTCCCCATATATATGTATGGAGTGTAGGTGGCAACTGAAAAGAAACTTTGTGTTCCCTTCAAGCTACGTGAAGGACGGCTTTCACACACACTTATCTCTCAGAAATGAGAATGTGGAGAGACTTTCGTTCATCCAGCACCAAGGGAACGGGTTGCAGGAGAAACACTTCCTCTGGTTTCTCAGTCTGTTTCCTAGTGCCGGTTTGAAGTGCCTGCCGTTTTCACTGTAAAACCGAGTTGGAGCTTGTACCTCCCCATATATATGTATGGAGTGGAGTTGGCAACTGAAAAGAAACTTTGTGTTCCCTTCAAGCTAGGTGAAGGACGGCTTTCACACACAATTATCTCTCAGAACTGAGCATGTGGAGAGACCTTCGTTCATCCAGCACCAAGGGAACGGGTTGCAAGAGAAACACTTACTCTGGTTTCTCAGTCTGTTTCCTAGTGCCGGTTTGAAGTGCCTGCCGTTTTCACTGTAAAACCGAGTTGGAGCTTGTACCTTCCCATATATATGTATGGTTTGGAGTTGGCAACTGAAAAGAAACTTTGTGTTCCCTTCAAGCTAGGTGAAGGATGGCTTTCACACACAGTTATCTCTCAGAACTGAGCATGTGGAGAGACGTTCGTTCATCCAGCACCAAGGGAATGGGTTGCATTAGAAACACTTACTCTGTTTTCTGAGTCTGTTTCCTAGTGCCGGTTTAAAGTGCCTGCCGTTTTCACTGTAAAACCGATTTGGAGGTTGTACCTCCCCATATATATGTATGGAGTGGATTTGGAAACTGAAAAGAAATTTTGTGTTCCCTTCAAGCTAGGTGAAGGACGGCTTTCACACACACTTATCTCTCAGAACTGAGCATGTGGAGAGACGTTCGTTCATCCAGCTCCAAGGGAACGGGTTGCAGGAGAAACACTTACTCTGGTTTCTGAGTCTGTTTCCTAGTGCCGGTTTGAAGTGCCTGCCGTTTTCACTGTAAAACCGAGTTGGAGCTTGTACTTCCCCATATATTTGTATGGAGTGGAGTTGGCAACTGAAAAGAAACTTTGTGTTCCCTTCAAGCTAGGTGAAGGACGGCTTTCACACACACTTATCTCTCAGAACTGAGCATGTGGAGTGACGTTCGTTCATCCAACACCAAGGGAACGGTTGCAGGAGAAACACTTACTCTGGTTTCTCAGTCTGTTTCCTAGTGCCGGTTTGAAGTGCCTGCCGTTTTCACTGTAAAACCGAGTTGGAGCTTGTACCTCCCCATATATATGTATGGAGTGTAGTTGGCAACTGAAAAGAAACTTTGTGTTCCCTTCAAGCTAGGTGAAGGACGGCTTTCACACACACTTTTCTCTCAGAACTGAGCATGTGGAGAGAGGTTCGTTCATCCAGCACCAAGGGAACGGGTTGCAGGAGAAACACTTACTCTGGTTTCTCAGTCTGTTTCCTAGTGCCTGTTTGAAGTGTCTGCCGTTTTCACTGTAAAACCGAGTTTGGGCTTGTACCTCCCCATATACATATATGGAGTGGAGTTGGCAACTGAAAAGAAACTTTATGTTCCCTTCAAGCTAGGTGAAGGGCGGCTTTCACACACAATTATCTCTCAGAACTGAGCATGTGGAGAGACGTTCGTTCATCCAGCACCAAGGGAACGGGTTGCAGGAGAAACACTTACTCTGGTTTCTCAGTCTGTTTCCTAGTGCCGGTTTGAGGTGCCTGCCGTTTTCACTGTAAAATCGTGTTGGAGCTTGTACCTCCCCATATATATGTATGGAGTGGAGTTGGCAACTGAAAAGAAACTTTGTGTTCCCATCAAGCTAGGTGAAGGACGGCTTTCACACACACTTATCTCTCAGGAATGAGCATGTGGAGAGACGTTCGTTCATCAGGCACCAAGGGATCGGGTTGCAGGAGGAACAGTAACTCTGGTTTCTGAGTCTGTTTCCTAGTGCCGGTTTAAAGTGCCTGCCTTTTTCACTGTAAAACCGAGTTTGGGCTTGTACCTCCCCATATATATGTATGGAGTGGAGTTGGCAACTGAAAAGAAACTTTGTGTTCCCTTCAAGCTAGGTGAAGGACGGCTTTCACACACACTTATCTCTCAGAACTGAGCATGTGGAGAGACGTTCCTTCATCCAGCACCAAGGGAACGGGTTGCAGGAGAAACAGTTACTCTGGTTTCTCAGTCTGTTTCCTAGTGCCGGTTTGAAGTGCCTGCCGTTTTCACTGTAAAACCGAGTTGGAGCTTGTACCTCCCCATATATATGTATGGAGTGGAGTTGGCAACTGAAAAGAAACTTTGTGTTCCCTTCAAGCTAAGTGAAGGACGGTTTTCACACACACTTTTCTCTCAGAACTGAGCATGTGGAGAGACGTTCGTTCATCCAGCACCAAGGGAACGGGTTGCAGGAGAAACACTTACTCTGGTTTCTCAGTCTGTTTCCTAGTGCCGGTTTGAAGTGCCTGCCGTTTTCACTGTAAAACCGAGTTTGGGCTTGTACCTCCCCATATATATATATGGAGTGGAGTTGGCAACTGAA
Organism: Vicugna pacos; assembly: GCF_048564905.1. NCBI lineage: Eukaryota > Metazoa > Chordata > Mammalia > Artiodactyla > Camelidae > Vicugna > Vicugna pacos. Next base: position 31,448,944 of record NC_133000.1, read on the forward strand.
AAGAAACTTTATGTTCCCTTCAAGCTAGGTGAAGGACGGCTTTCACACACACTTATCTCTCAGAACTGAGCATGTGGAGAGACGTTCGTTCATCCAGCACCAAGGGAACGGGTTGCAGGAGAAACACTTACTCTGGTTTCTGAGTCTGTTTCCTAGTGTCGGTTTGAAGTGCCTGCCGATTTCACTGTAAAACCGAGTTGGAGCTTGTACCTCCCCATATATATGTATGGAGTGGAGTTGGCCACTGAAAAGAAACTTTGTGTTCCCTTCAAGCTAGGTGAAGAACGGCTTTCACACACACTTATCTCTCAGAACTGAGCATGTGGAGAGACGTTCGTTCATCCAGCACCAAGGGAACGGGTTGCAGGAGAAACACTTACTCTGGTTTCTCAGTCTGTTTCCTAGTGCCGGTTTGAAGTGCCTGCCGTTTTCACTGTAAAACCAAGTTGGAGCTTGTACCTCCCCATATATATGTATGGAGTTGAGTTGGCAACTGAAAAGAAACTTTGTGTTCCCTTCAAGCTAGGTGAAGGACGGCTTTAACACACACTTATCTCTCAGAACTGAGCATGTGGAGAGACGTTCGTTCATCCAGCACCAAGGGAACGGGTTGCAGGAGAAACACTTACTCTGGTTTCTCAGTCTGTTTCCTAGTGCCGGTTTGAAGTGCCTGCCGTTTTCACTGTAAAACCGAGTTGGAGCTTGTACCTCCCCATATATATGTATGGAGTGGAGTTGGCAACTGAAAAGAAACTTTGTTTTCCCTTCAAGCTAGGTGAAGGACGGCTTTCACACACACTTATCTCTCAGAACTGAGCATGTGGAGAGACGTTCGTTCATCCAGCACCAAGGGAACGGGTTGCAAGGGAAACACTTACTCTGGTTTCTCAGTCTGTTTCCTAGTGCCGGTTTGAAGTGCCTGCCGTTTTCACTGTAAAACCGAGTTGGATCTTGTACCTCCCCATATATATGTATGGAGTGGAGTTGGCAACTGAAAAGAAACTTTGTGTTCCCTTCAAGCTAGGTGAAGGATGGCTTTCACACACACATATCTCTCAGAACTGAGCATGTGGAGAGACGTTGTTTCATCCAGCACCAAGGGAATGGGTTGCAGGAGAAACACTTACTTTGATTTCTGAGTCTGTTTCCTAGTGCCGGTTTGAAGTGCCTGCCGTTTTCACTGTAAAACCGAGTTGGAGCTTGTACCTCCCCATATATATGTATGGAGGGGAGTTGGCAACTGAAAAGAAACTTTGTGTTCCCTTCAAGCTAGGTGAAGGACGGCTTTCACACACAATTATCTCTCAGAACTGAGCATGTGGAGAGACGTTCGTTCATCCAGCACCAAGGGAACGGGTTGCAGGAGAAACACTTACTCTGGTTTCTGAGTCTGTTTCCTAGTGCCGGTTTGAAGTGCCTGCCGTTTTCACTGTAAAACCGAGTTGGAGCTTGTACCACCCCATATATTTGTATGGAGTGGAGTTGGCAACTGAAAAGAAACTTTGTGTTCCCTTCAAGCTAGGTGAAGGACGGCTTTCACACACACTTATCTCTCAGAACTGAGCATGTGGAGTGACGTTCGTTCATCCAGCACCAAGGGAACGGTTTGCCGAGAAACACTTACTCTGGTTTCTCAGTCTGTTTCCTAGTGCCAGTTTGAAGTGCCTGCCGTTTTCAATGTAAAACCGAGTTGGAGCTTGTACCTCCCCATATATATGTATGGAGTGGAGTTGGCAAATGAAAAGAAACTTTGTGTTCCCTTCAAGCTAGGTGAAGGACGGCTTTCACACACACTTATCTCTCAAAACTGAGCATGTGGAGAGACGTTCGTTCATCCAGTACCAAGGGAACGGTTGCAGGAGAAACACTTACTCTGGTTTCTCAGTCTGTTTCCTAGTGCCGGTTTGAAGTCCCTGCCTTTTTCACTGTAAAACCGAATTGGAGCTTGTACCACCCCATATATATGTATGGAGTGTAGGTGGCAACTGAAAAGAAACTTTGTGTTCCCTTCAAGCTAGGTGAAGGACGGCTTTCACACACACTTATCTCTCAGAACTGAGCATGTGGAGAGACGTTCGTTCATCCAGCACCAAGGGAACGGGTTGCAGGAGAAACACTTCCTCTGGTTTCTCAGTCTGTTTCCTATTGCCGGTTTGAAGTGCCTGCCGTTTTCACTGTAAAACCGAGTTGGAGCTTGTACATCCCCATATATATGTATGGAGTGGAGTTGGCAACTGAAAAGAAACTTTGTGTTCCCTTCAAGCTATGTGAAGGACGGCTTTCACACACACATATCTCTCAGAACTGAGCATGTGGAGAGACGTTCGTTCATCCATCACCAAGGGAACCGGTTGCAGGACAAACGCTTACTCTGGTTTCTCAGTCTGTTTCCTAGTGCCGGTTTGAAGTGCCTGCCGTTTTCACTGTAAAACCGAGTTGGAGCTTGTACCTCCCCATATACATGTATGGAGTGGAGTTGGCAACTGAAAAGAAACATTGTGTTCCCTTCAAGCTAGGTGAAGGACGGCTTTCACACACACTTATCTCTCAGAACTGAGCATGTGGAGAGACTTTCGTTCATCCAGCACCAAGGGAACGGTTGCAGGAGAAACACTTACTCTGGTTTCTGAGTCTGTTTCCTAGTGCCGGTTTGAAGTGAATGCCGTTTTCACTGTAAAACCGAGTTGGAGCTTGTACCTCCCCATATATATGTATGGAGTGTAGGTGGCAACTGAAAAGAAACTTTGTGTTCCCTTCAAGCTACGTGAAGGACGGCTTTCACACACACTTATCTCTCAGAAATGAGAATGTGGAGAGACTTTCGTTCATCCAGCACCAAGGGAACGGGTTGCAGGAGAAACACTTCCTCTGGTTTCTCAGTCTGTTTCCTAGTGCCGGTTTGAAGTGCCTGCCGTTTTCACTGTAAAACCGAGTTGGAGCTTGTACCTCCCCATATATATGTATGGAGTGGAGTTGGCAACTGAAAAGAAACTTTGTGTTCCCTTCAAGCTAGGTGAAGGACGGCTTTCACACACAATTATCTCTCAGAACTGAGCATGTGGAGAGACCTTCGTTCATCCAGCACCAAGGGAACGGGTTGCAAGAGAAACACTTACTCTGGTTTCTCAGTCTGTTTCCTAGTGCCGGTTTGAAGTGCCTGCCGTTTTCACTGTAAAACCGAGTTGGAGCTTGTACCTTCCCATATATATGTATGGTTTGGAGTTGGCAACTGAAAAGAAACTTTGTGTTCCCTTCAAGCTAGGTGAAGGATGGCTTTCACACACAGTTATCTCTCAGAACTGAGCATGTGGAGAGACGTTCGTTCATCCAGCACCAAGGGAATGGGTTGCATTAGAAACACTTACTCTGTTTTCTGAGTCTGTTTCCTAGTGCCGGTTTAAAGTGCCTGCCGTTTTCACTGTAAAACCGATTTGGAGGTTGTACCTCCCCATATATATGTATGGAGTGGATTTGGAAACTGAAAAGAAATTTTGTGTTCCCTTCAAGCTAGGTGAAGGACGGCTTTCACACACACTTATCTCTCAGAACTGAGCATGTGGAGAGACGTTCGTTCATCCAGCTCCAAGGGAACGGGTTGCAGGAGAAACACTTACTCTGGTTTCTGAGTCTGTTTCCTAGTGCCGGTTTGAAGTGCCTGCCGTTTTCACTGTAAAACCGAGTTGGAGCTTGTACTTCCCCATATATTTGTATGGAGTGGAGTTGGCAACTGAAAAGAAACTTTGTGTTCCCTTCAAGCTAGGTGAAGGACGGCTTTCACACACACTTATCTCTCAGAACTGAGCATGTGGAGTGACGTTCGTTCATCCAACACCAAGGGAACGGTTGCAGGAGAAACACTTACTCTGGTTTCTCAGTCTGTTTCCTAGTGCCGGTTTGAAGTGCCTGCCGTTTTCACTGTAAAAGCGAGTTGGAGCTTGTACCTCCCCATATATATGTATGGAGTGTAGTTGGCAACTGAAAAGAAACTTTGTGTTCCCTTCAAGCTAGGTGAAGGACGGCTTTCACACACACTTTTCTCTCAGAACTGAGCATGTGGAGAGAGGTTCGTTCATCCAGCACCAAGGGAACGGGTTGCAGGAGAAACACTTACTCTGGTTTCTCAGTCTGTTTCCTAGTGCCTGTTTGAAGTGTCTGCCGTTTTCACTGTAAAACCGAGTTTGGGCTTGTACCTCCCCATATACATATATGGAGTGGAGTTGGCAACTGAAAAGAAACTTTATGTTCCCTTCAAGCTAGGTGAAGGGCGGCTTTCACACACAATTATCTCTCAGAACTGAGCATGTGGAGAGACGTTCGTTCATCCAGCACCAAGGGAACGGGTTGCAGGAGAAACACTTACTCTGGTTTCTCAGTCTGTTTCCTAGTGCCGGTTTGAGGTGCCTGCCCTTTTCACTGTAAAATCGTGTTGGAGCTTGTACCTCCCCATATATATGTATGGAGTGGAGTTGGCAACTGAAAAGAAACTTTGTGTTCCCATCAAGCTAGGTGAAGGACGGCTTTCACACACACTTATCTCTCAGGAATGAGCATGTGGAGAGACGTTCGTTCATCAGGCACCAAGGGATCGGGTTGCAGGAGGAACAGTAACTCTGGTTTCTGAGTCTGTTTCCTAGTGCCGGTTTAAAGTGCCTGCCTTTTTCACTGTAAAACCGAGTTTGGGCTTGTACCTCCCCATATATATGTATGGAGTGGAGTTGGCAACTGAAAAGAAACTTTGTGTTCCCTTCAAGCTAGGTGAAGGACGGCTTTCACACACACTTATCTCTCAGAACTGAGCATGTGGAGAGACGTTCCTTCATCCAGCACCAAGGGAACGGGTTGCAGGAGAAACAGTTACTCTGGTTTCTCAGTCTGTTTCCTAGTGCCGGTTTGAAGTGCCTGCCGTTTTCACTGTAAAACCGAGTTGGAGCTTGTACCTCCCCATATATATGTATGGAGTGGAGTTGGCAACTGAAAAGAAACTTTGTGTTCCCTTCAAGCTAAGTGAAGGACGGTTTTCACACACACTTTTCTCTCAGAACTGAGCATGTGGAGAGACGTTCGTTCATCCAGCACCAAGGGAACGGGTTGCAGGAGAAACACTTACTCTGGTTTCTCAGTCTGTTTCCTAGTGCCGGTTTGAAGTGCCTGCCGTTTTCACTGTAAAACCGAGTTTGGGCTTGTACCTCCCCATATATATATATATGGAGTGGAGTTGGCAACTGAAAAGAAACTTTATGTTCCCTTCAAGCTAGGTGAAGGACGGCTTTCACACACACTTATCTCTCAGAACTGAGCATGTGGAGAGACGTTCGTTCATCCAGCACCAAGGGAACGGGTTGCAGGAGAAACACTTACTCTGGTTTCTGAGTCTGTTTCCTAGTGTCGGTTTGAAGTGCCTGCCGATTTCACTGTAAAACCGAGTTGGAGCTTGTACCTCCCCATATATATGTATGGAGTGGAGTTGGCCACTGAAAAGAAACTTTGTGTTCCCTTCAAGCTAGGTGAAGGACGGCTTTCACACACACTTATCTCTCAGAACTGAGCATGTGGAGAGACGTTCGTTCATCCAGCACCAAGGGAACGGGTTGCAGGAGAAACAATTACTCTGGTTTCTCAGTCTGTTTCCTAGTGCCGGTTTGAAGTGCCTGCCGTTTTCACTGTAAAACCGAGTTGGAGCTTGTACCTCCCCATATATATGTATGGAGTGGAGTTGGCAACTGAAAAGAAACTTGGTGTTCCCTTCAAGCTAGGTGAAGGACGGCTTTCACACACACTTATCTCTCAGAACTGAGCATGTGGAGAGACGTTCGTTCATCCAGCACCAAGGGAACGGGTTGCAGGAGAAACAGTTACTCTGGTTTCTGAGTCTGTTTCCTAGTGCCGGTTTGAAGTGCCTGCCGTTATCACTGTAAAACCGAGTTTGGGCTTGTACCTCCCCATATATTTGTATGGAGTGGAGTTGGCAACTGAAAAGAAACTTTGTGTTCCCTTCAAGCTAGGTGAAGGACGGCTTTCACACACACTTATCTCTCAGAACTGAGCATGTGGAGAGACGTTCGTTCATCCAGCACCAAGGGAACGGGTTGCAGGAGAAACACTTACTCTGGTTTCTCAGTCTGTTTCATAGTGCCGGTTTGAAGTGCCTGCCGTTTTCACTGTAAAACCGAGTTGGAGCTTGTACCTCCCCATATATATGTATGGAGTGGAGTTGGCAACTGAAAAGAAACTTTGTTTTCCCTTCAAGATAGGTGAAGGCCGGCTTTCACACCCACTTATCTCTCAGAACTGAGCATGTGGAGAGACGTTCGTTCATCCAGCACCAAGGGAACGGGTTGCAAGGGAAACACTTACTCTGGTTTCTCAGTCTGTTTCCTAGTGCCGGTTTGAAGTGCCTGCTGTTTTCACTGTAAAACCGAGTTGGATCTTGTACCACCCCATATATATGTATGGAGTGGAGTTGGCAACTGAAAAGAAACTTTGTGTTCCCTTCAAACTAGGTGAAGGATGGCTTTCACACACACATATCTCTCAGAACTGAGCATGTGGAGAGACGTTGTTTCATCCAGCACCAAGGGAATGGGTTGCAGGAGAAACACTTACTTTGATTTCTGAGTCTGTTTCCTAGAGCCGGTTTGAAGTGCCTGCCCTTTTCACTGTAAAACCGAGTTGGAGCTTGTACCTCCCCATATATATGTATGGAGGGGAGTTGGCAACTGAAAAGAAACTTTGTGTTCCCTTCAAGCTAGGTGAAGGACGGCTTTCACACACAATTATCTCTCAGAACTGAGCATGTGGAGAGACGTTCGTTCATCCAGCACCAAGGGAACGGGTTGCAGGAGAAACACATACTCTGGTTTCTGAGTCTGTTTCCTAGTGCCGGTTTGAAGTGCCTGCCGTTTTCACTGTAAAACCGAGTTGGAGCTTGTACCACCCCATATATTTGTATGGAGTGGAGTTGGCAACTGAAAAGAAACTTTGTGTTCCCTTCAAGCTAGGTGAAGGACGGCTTTCACACACACTTATCTCTCAGAACTGAGCATGTGGAGTGACGTTCGTTCATCCAGCACCAAGGGAACGGTTTGCCGAGAAACACTTACTCTGGTTTCTCAGTCTGTTTCCTAGTGCCGGTTTGAAGTGCCTGCCGTTTTCACTGTAAACCCGAGTTGGAGCTTGTACCTCCCCATATATATGTATGGAGTGGAGTTGGCAACTGAAAAGAAACTTTGTGTTCCCTTCAAGCTAGGTGAAGGACGGCTTTCACACACACTTATCTCTCAAAACTGAGCATGTGGAGAGACGTTCGTTCATCCAGCACCAAGGGAACGGTTGCAGGAGAAACACTTACTCTGGTTTCTCAGTCTGTTTCCTAGTGCCGGTTTGAAGTGCCTGCCGTTTTCACTGTAAAACCGAGTTGGATCTTGTACCTCCCCATATACATGTATGGAGTGGAGTTGGCAACTGAAAAGAAACTTTGTGTTCCCTTCAAACTAGGTTAAGGATGGCTTTCACACACACATATCTCTCAGAACTGAGCATGTGGAGAGACGTTGTTTCATCCAGCACCAAGGGAATGGGTTGCAGGAGAAACACTTACTTTGATTTCTGAGTCTGTTTCCTAGTGCCGGTTTGAAGTGCCTGCCGTTTTCACTGTAAAACCGAGTTGGAGCTTGTACCTCCCCATATATATGTATGGAGGGGAGTTGGCAACTGAAAAGAAACTTTGTGTTCCCTTCAAGCTTGGTGAAGGACGGCTTTCACACACAATTATCTCTCAGAACTGAGCATGTGGAGAGACGTTCGTTCATCCAGCACCAAGGGAACGGGTTGCAGGAGAAACACTTACTCTGGTTTCTGAGTCTGTTTCCTAGTGCCGGTTTGAAGTGCCTGCCGTTTTCACTGTAAAACCGAGTTGGAGCTTGTACCACCCCATATATTTGTATGGAGTGGAGTTGGCAACTGAAAAGAAACTTTGTGTTCCCTTCAAGCTAGGTGAAGGACGGCTTTCACACACACTTATCTCTCAGAACTGAGCATGTGGAGTGACGTTCGTTCATCCAGCACCAAGGGAACGGTTTGCCGAGAAACACTTACTCTGGTTTCTCAGTCTGTTTCCTAGTGCCGGTTTGAAGTGCCTGCCGTTTTCACTGTAAAACCGAGTTGGAGCTTGTACCTCCCCATATATATGTATGGAGTGGAGTTGGCAACTGAAAAGAAACTTTGTGTTCCCTTCAAGCTAGGTGAAGGACGGCTTTCACACACACTTATCTCTCAAAACTCAGCATGTGGAGAGACGTTCGTTCATCCAGCACCAAGGGAACGGGTTGCAGGAGAAACACTTACTCTGGTTTCTCAGTCTGTTTCCTAGTGCCGGTTTGAAGTGCCTGCCGTTTTCACTGTAAAACCGAGTTGGAGCTTGTACATCCCCATATATATGTATGGAGTGGAGTTGGCAACTGAAAAGAAACTTTGTGTTCCCGTCAAGCTAGGTGAAGTACGGCTTTCACACACACTTATCTCTCAGAACTGAGCATGTGGAGAGACGTTCGTTCATCCATCACCAAGGGAACGGGTTGCAGGACAAACGCTTACTCTGGTTTCTCAGTCTGTTTCCTAGTGCCGGTTTGAAGTGCCTGCCGTTTTCACTGTAAAACCGAGTTGGAGCTTGTACCACCCCATATATTTGTATGGAGTGGAGTTGGCAACTGAAAAGAAACTTTGTGTTCCCTTCAAGCTAGGTGAAGGACGGCTTTCACACACACTTATCTCTCAGAACTGAGCATGTGGAGTGACGTTCGTTCATCCAGCACCAAGGGAACGGTTTGCCGAGAAACACTTACTCTGGTTTCTCAGTCTGTTTCCTAGTGCCGGTTTGAAGTGCCTGCCGTTTTCACTGTAAACCCGAGTTGGAGCTTGTACCTCCCCATATATATGTATGGAGTGGAGTTGGCAACTGAAAAGAAACTTTGTGTTCCCTTCAAGCTAGGTGAAGGACGGCTTTCACACACACTTATCTCTCAAAACTGAGCATGTGGAGAGACGTTCGTTCATCCAGCACCAAGGGAACGGTTGCAGGAGAAACACTTACTCTGGTTTCTCAGTCTGTTTCCTAGTGCCGGTTTGAAGTGCCTGCCGTTTTCACTGTAAAACCGAGTTGGATCTTGTACCTCCCCATATACATGTATGGAGTGAAGTTGGCAACTGAAAAGAAACTTTGTGTTCCCTTCAAACTAGGTTAAGGATGGCTTTCACACACACATATCTCTCAGAACTGAGCATGTGGAGAGACGTTGTTTCATCCAGCACCAAGGGAATGGGTTGCAGGAGAAACACTTACTTTGATTTCTGAGTCTGTTTCCTAGTGCCGGTTTGAAGTGCCTGCCGTTTTCACTGTAAAACCGAGTTGGAGCTTGTACCTCCCCATATATATGTATGGAGGGGAGTTGGCAACTGAAAAGAAACTTTGTGTTCCCTTCAAGCTAGGTGAAGGACGGCTTTCACACACAATTATCTCTCAGAACTGAGCATGTGGAGAGACGTTCGTTCATCCAGCACCAAGGGAACGGGTTGCAGGAGAAACACTTACTCTGGTTTCTGAGTCTGTTTCCTAGTGCCGGTTTGAAGTGCCTGCCGTTTTCACTGTAAAACCGAGTTGGAGCTTGTACCACCCCATATATTTTTATGGAGTGGAGTTGGCAACTGAAAAGAAACTTTGTGTTCCCTTCAAGCTAGGTGAAGGACGGCTTTCACACACACTTATCTCTCAGAACTGAGCATGTGGAGTGACGTTCGTTCATCCAGCACCAAGGGAACGGTTTGCCGAGAAACACTTACTCTGGTTTCTCAGTCTGTTTCCTAGTGCCGGTTTGAAGTGCCTGCCGTTTTCACTGTAAAACCGAGTTGGAGCTTGTACCTCCCCATATATATGTATGGAGTGGAGTTGGCAACTGAAAAGAAACTTTGTGTTCCCTTCAAGCTAGGTGAAGGACGGCTTTCACACACACTTATCTCTCAAAACTGAGCATGTGGAGAGACGTTCGTTCATCCAGCACCAAGGGAACGGGTTGCAGGAGAAACACTTACTCTGGTTTCTCAGTCTGTTTCCTAGTGCCGGTTTGAAGTGCCTGCCGTTTTCACTGTAAAACCGAGTTGGAGCTTGTACATCCCCATATATATGTATGGAGTGGAGTTGGCAACTGAAAAGAAACTTTGTGTTCCCGTCAAGCTAGGTGAAGTACGGCTTTCACACACACTTATCTCTCAGAACTGAGCATGTGGAGAGACGTTCGTTCATCCATCACCAAGGGAACGGGTTGCAGGACAAACGCTTACTCTGGTTTCTCAGTCTGTTTCCTAGTGCCGGTTTGAAGTGCCTGCCGTTTTCACTGTAAAACCGAGTTGGAGCTTGTACCTCCCCATATACATGTATGGAGTGGAGTTGGCAACTGAAAAGAAACATTGTGTTCCCTTCAAGCTAGGTGAAGGACGGCTTTCACACACACTTATCTCTCAGAACTGAGCATGTGGAGAGACTTTCGTTCATCCAGCACCAAGGGAACGGTTGCAGGAGAAACACTTACTCTGGTTTCTGAGTCTGTTTCCTATTGCCGGTTTGAAGTGAATGCCGTTTTCACTGTAAAACCGAGTTGGAGCTTGTACCTCCCCATATATATGTATGGAGTGTAGGTGGCAACTGAAAAGAAACTTTGTGTTCCCTTCAAGCTACGTGAAGGACGGCTTTCACACACACTTATCTCTCAGAACTGAGAATGTGGAGAGACTTTCGTTGATCCAGCACCAAGGGAACGGGTTGCAGGAGAAACACTTCCTCTGGTTTCTCAGTCTGTTTCCTAGTGCCGGTTTGAAGTGCCTGCCGTTTTCACTGTAAAACCGAGTTGGAGCTTGTACCTCCCCATATATATGTATGGAGTGGAGTTGGCAACTGAAAAGAAACTTTGTGTTCCCTTCAAGCTAGGTGAAGGACGGCTTTCACACACACTTAATCTCTCAGAACTGAGCATGTGGAGAGACGTTCGTTCATCCAGCACCAAGGGAACGGGTTGCAGGAGAAACACTTACTCTGGTTTCTCATTCTGTTTCCTAGTGCCGGTTTGAAGTGCCTGCCGTTTTCACTGTAAACCGAGTTGGAGCTTGTACCTCCCCATATACATATATGGAGTGGAGTTGGCAACTGAAAAGAAACTATATGTTCCCTTCAAGCTAGGTGAAGGACGGCTTTCACACACACTTATCTCTCAGAAATGAGCATGTGGAGAGACGTTCGTTCATCCAGCACCAAGGGATCGGGTTGCAGGAGAAACAGTAACTCTGGTTTCTGAGTCTGTTTCCTAGTGCCGGTTTGAAGTGCCTGCCGTTTTCACTGTAAAACCGAGTTTGGGCATGTACCTCCCCATATATATGTATGGAGTGGAGTTGGCAACTGAAAAGAAACTTTGTGTTCCCTTCAAGCTAGGTGAAGGACGGTTTTCACACACACTTATCTCTCAGAACTGAGCATGTGGAGAGACGTTCGTTCATCCAGCACCAAGGGATCGGTTTGCAGGAGAAACAGTTACTCTGGTTTCTGAGTCTGTTTCCTAGTGCCGGTTTGACGTGCCTGCCATTTTCACTGTAAAACCGAGTTTGGACTTGTACATCCCCATATATATGTATGGAGTTGGGTTGGCAACTGAAAAGAAACTTTGTGTTCCCTTCAAGCTAGGTGAAGGAAGGCTTTCACACACACTTATCTCTCAGAACTGAGCATGTGGAGAGACGTTCTTTCATCCAGCACCAAGGGAACGGGTTGCCGGAGAAACACTTACTCTGGTTTCTCAGTCTGTTTCCTAGTGCCGGTTTGAAGTGCCTGCCGTTTACACTGTAAAACCGAGTTGGAGCTTGTACCTCCCCATATATATGTATGGAGTGGAGTTGGCAACTGAAAAGAAACTTTGTGTTCCCTTCAAGCTAGGTGAAGGACGGCTTTCACACACACTTATCTCTCAGAACTGAGCATGTGGAGAGACGTTCGTTCATCCAGCACCAAGGGAACGGGTTGCAGGAGAAACACTTACTCTGGTTTCTCAGTCTGTTTCCTAGTGCCGGTTTGAAGTGCCTGCCGTTTTCACTGTAAAACCGAGTTGGAGCTTGTACCTCCCCATACATATGTATGGAGTGGAGTTGGCAACTGAAAAGAAACTTTGTGTTCCCTTCAAGCTAGGTGAAGGACGGCTTTCACACACACTTATCTCTCAGAACTGAGCATGTGGAGAGACGTTCGTTCATCCAGCACCAAGGGAACGGTTTGCAGGAGAAACACTTACTCTGGTTTCTCAGTCTGTTTCCTAGTGCCTGTTTGAAGTGCCTGCCGTTTTCACTGTAAAACCGAGTTGGCGCTTTTACCTCCCCATATACATATATGGAGTGGAGTTGGCAACTGAAAAGAAACTTTATGTTCCCTTCAAGCTAGGTGAAGGACGGCTTTCACACACACTTATCTCTCAGAACTGAGCATGTGGAGAGACGTTCGTTCATCCAGCACCAAGGGAACGGGTTGCAGGAGAAACACTTACTCTGGTTTCTGAGTCTGTTTCCTAGTGCCGGTTTGAAGTGCCTGCCGTTTTCACTGTAAAACCGAGTTGGAGCTTGTACCTCCCCATATATATGTATGGAGTGGAGTTGGCAACTGAAAAGAAACTTTGTGTTCCCTACAAGCTAGGTGAAGGACGGCTTTCACACACACTTATCTCTCAGAACTGAGCATGTGGAGAGACGTTCGTTCATCCAGCACCAAGGGAACGGGTTGCAGGAGAAACACTTACTCTGGTTTCTCAGTCTGTTTCCTAGTGCCGGTTTGAAGTGCCTGGCGTTTTCACTGTAATACCGAGTTGGAGTTTGTACTTCCCCATATATATGTATGGAGTGGTGTTGGCAAGTTAAAAGAAACTTTGTGTTCCCTTCAAGCTAGGTGAAGGACGGCTTTCACACACACTTATCTCTCAGAACTGAGCATGTGGAGTGACGTTCGTTCATCCAGCACCAAGGGAACGGTTTGCCGAGAAACACTTACTCTGGTTTCTCAGTCTGTTTCCTAGTGCCGGTTTGAAGTGCCTGCCGTTTTCACTGTAAAATCGCGTTGGAGCTTGTACCTCCCCATATATATGTATGGAGTGGAGTTGGCAACTGAAAAGAAACTTTGTGTTCCCTTCAAGCTAGGTGAAGTACGGCTTTTACACACACTTATCTCTCAGAACTGGGCATGTGGAGAGACTTTCGTTCATCCAGCACCAAGGGAACGGGTTGCCGGAGAAACACTTACACTGGTTTCTGTGTCTGTTTCCTAGTGCCGGTTTGAAGTGCCTGCAGTTTTCACTGTAAAACCGAGTTGGAGCTTGTACCTCCCCATATATATGTATGGAGTGGAGTTGGCAACTGAAAAGAAACTTTGTGTTCCCTTCAAGCTAGGTGAAGGACGGCTTTCACACACACATATCTCTCAGAACTGAGCATGTGGAGAGACGTTGTTTCATCCAGCACCAAGGGAATGGTTTGCAGGAGAAACACTTACTTTGATTTCTGAGTCTGTTTCCTAGTGCCGGTTTGAAGTGCCTGCCGTTTTCACTGTAAAACCGAGTTGGAGCTTGTACCTCCCCATATATATGTATGGAGGGGAGTTGGCAACTGAAAAGAAACTTTGTGTTCCCTTCAAGCTAGGTGAAGGACGGCTTTCACACACAATTATCTCTCAGAACTGAGCATGTGGAGAGACGTTCGTTCATCCAGCACCAAGGGAACGGGTTGCAGGAGAAACACTTACTCTGGTTTCTGAGTCTGTTTCCTAGTGCCGGTTTGAAGTGCCTGCCGTTTTCACTGTAAAACCGAGTTGGAGCTTGTACCACCCCATATATTTGTATGGAGTGGAGTTGGCAACTGAAAAGAAACTTTGTGTTCCCTTCAAGCTAGGTGAAGGACGGCTTTCACACACACTTATCTCTCAGAACTGAGCATGTGGAGTGACGTTCGTTCATCCAGCACCAAGGGAACGGTTTGCCGAGAAACACTTACTCTGGTTTCTCAGTCTGTTTCCTAGTGCCGGTTTGAAGTGCCTGCCGTTTTCACTGTAAAACCGAGTTGGAGCTTGTACCTCCCCATATATATTTATGGAGTGGAGTTGGCAACTGTAAAGAAACTTTGTGTTCCCTTCAAGCTAGGTGAAGGACGGCTTTCACACACACTTATCTCTCAAAACTGAGCATGTGGAGAGACGTTCGTTCATCCAGCACCAAGGGAACGGTTGCAGGAGAAACACTTACTCTGGTTTCTGAGTCTGTTTCCTAGTGCCGGTTTGAAGTGAATGCCGTTTTCACTGTAAAACCGAGTTGGAGCTTGTACCTCCCCATATATATGTATGGAGTGTAGGTGGCAACTGAAAAGAAACTTTGTGTTCCCTTCAAGCTACGTGAAGGACGGCTTTCACACACACTTATCTCTCAGAACTGAGAATGTGGAGAGACTTTCGTTGATCCAGCACCAAGGGAACGGGTTGCAGGAGAAACACTTCCTCTGGTTTCTCAGTCTGTTTCCTAGTGCCGGTTTGAAGTGCCTGCCGTTTTCACTGTAAAACCGAGTTGGAGCTTGTACCTCCCCATATATATGTATGGAGTGGAGTTGGCAACTGAAAAGAAACTTTGTGTTCCCTTCAAGCTAGGTGAAGGACGGCTTTCACACACACTTAATCTCTCAGAACTGAGCATGTGGAGAGACGTTCGTTCATCCAGCACCAAGGGAACGGGTTGCAGGAGAAACACTTACTCTGGTTTCTCATTCTGTTTCCTAGTGCCGGTTTGAAGTGCCTGCCGTTTTAACTGTAAACCGAGTTGGAGCTTGTACCTCCCCATATACATATATGGAGTGGAGTTGGCAACTGAAAACAAACTAAATGTTCCCTTCAAGCTAGGTGAAGGACGGCTTTCACACACACTTATCTTTCAGAAATGAGCATGTGGAGAGACGTTCGTTCATCCAGCACCAAGGGATCGGGTTGCAGGAGAAACAGTAACTCTGGTTTCTGAGTCTGTTTCCTAGTGCCGGTTTGAAGTGCCTGCCGTTTTCACTATAAAACCGAGTTTGGGCATGTACCTCCCCATATATATGTATGGAGTGGAGTTGGCAACTGAAAAGAAACTTTGTGTTCCCTTCAAGCTAGGTGAAGGACGGTTTTCACACACACTTATCTCTCAGAACTGAGCATGTGGAGAGACGTTCGTTCATCCAGCACCAAGGGATCGGTTTGCAGGAGAAACAGTTACTCTGGTTTCTGAGTCTGTTTCCTAGTGCCGGTTTGACGTGCCTGCCATTTTCACTGTAAAACCGAGTTTGGGCTTGTACATCCCCATATATATGTATGGAGTTGGGTTGGCAACTGAAAAGAAACTTTGTGTTCCCTTCAAGCTAGGTGAAGGAAGGCTTTCACACACACTTATCTCTCAGAACTGAGCATGTGGAGAGACGTTCTTTCATCCAGCACCAAGGGAACGGGTTGCCGGAGAAACACTTACTCTGGTTTCTGAGTCTGTTTCCTAGTGCCGGTTTGAAGTGCCTGCCGTTTTCACTGTAAAACCGAGTTGGAGCTTGTACCACCCCATATATTTGTATGGAGTGGAGTTGGCAACTGAAAAGAAACTTTGTGTTCCCTTCAAGCTACGTGAAGGACGGCTTTCACACACACTTATCTCTCAGAACTGAGCATGTGGAGTGACGTTCGTTCATCCAGCACCAAGGGAACGGTTTGCCGAGAAACACTTACTCTGGTTTCTCAGTCTGTTTCCTAGTGCCGGTTTGAAGTGCCTGCCGTTTTCACTGTAAAACCGAGTTGGAGCTTGTACCTCCCCATATATATGTATGGAGTGGAGTTGGCAACTGAAAAGAAACTTTGTGTTCCCTTCAAGCTAGGTGAAGGACGGCTTTCACACACACTTATCTCTCAAAACTGAGCATGTGGAGAGACGTTCGTTCATCCAGCACCAAGGGAACGGTTGCAGGAGAAACACTTACTCTGGTTTCTGAGTCTGTTTCCTAGTGCCGGTTTGAAGTGCCTGCCGTTTTCACTGTAAAACCGAATTGGAGCTTGTACCACCCCATATATATGTATGAAGTGTAGGTGGCAACTGAAAAGAAACTTTGTGTTCCCTTCAAGCTAGGTGAAGGACGGCTTTCACACACACTTATCTCTCAGAACTGAGCATGTGGAGAGACGTTCGTTCATCCAGCACAAAGGGAACGGGTTGCAGGAGAAACACTTACTCTGGTTTCTCAGTCTGTTTCCTAGTGCCGGTTTGAAGTGCCTGCCGTTTTCACTGTAAAACCGAGTTGGAGCTTGTACATCCCCATATATATGTATGGAGTGGAGTTGGCAACTGAAAAGAAACTTTGTGTTCCCTTCAAGCTAGGTGAAGGACGGCTTTCACACACACTTATCTCTCAGAACTGAGCATGTGGAGAGACGTTCGTTCATCCAGCACCAAGGGAACGGGTTGCAGGACAAACGCTTACTCTGGTTTCTCAGTCTGTTTCCTAGTGCCGGTTTGAAGTGCCTGCCGTTTTCACTGTAAAACCGAGTTGGAGCTTGTACCTCCCCATATACATGTATGGAGTGGAGTTGGCAACTGAAAAGAAACATTGTGTTCCCTTCAAGCTAGGTGAAGGACGGCTTTCACACACACTTATCTCTCAGAACTGAGCATGTGGAGAGACGTTCGTTCATCCAGCACCAAGGGAACGGGTTGCAGGAGAAACACTTACTCTGGTTTCTCAGTCTGTTTCCTAGTGCCGGTTTGAAGTGCCTGCCGTTTTCACTGTAAAACCGAGTTGGAGCTTGTACCTCCCCATACATATGTATGGAGTGGAGTTGGCAACTGAAAAGAAACTTTGTGTTCCCTTCAAGCTAGGTGAAGGACGGCTTTCACACACACTTATCTCTCAGAACTGAGCATGTGGAGAGACGTTCGTTCATCCAGCACCAAGGGAACGGTTTGCAGGAGAAACACTTACTCTGGTTTCTCAGTCTGTTTCCTAGTGCCTGTTTGAAGTGCCTGCCGTTTTCACTGTAAAACCGAGTTGGCGCTTTTACCTCCCCATATACATATATGGAGTGGAGTTGGCAACTGAAAAGAAACTTTATGTTCCCTTCAAGCTAGGTGAAGGACGGCTTTCACACACACTTATCTCTCAGAACTGAGCATGTGGAGAGACGTTCGTTCATCCAGCACCAAGGGAACGGGTTGCAGGAGAAACACTTACTCTGGTTTCTGAGTCTGTTTCCTAGTGCCGGTTTGAAGTGCCTGCCGTTTTCACTGTAAAACCGAGTTGGAGCTTGTACCTCCCCATATATATGTATGGAGTGGAGTTGGCAACTGAAAAGAAACTTTGTGTTCCCTACAAGCTAGGTGAAGGACGGCTTTCACACACACTTATCTCTCAGAACTGAGCATGTGGAGAGACGTTCGTTCATCCAGCACCAAGGGAACGGGTTGCAGGAGAAACACTTACTCTGGTTTCTCAGTCTGTTTCCTAGTGCCGGTTTGAAGTGCCTGCCGTTTTCACTGTAATACCGAGTTGGAGTTTGTACTTCCCCATATATATGTATGGAGTGGTGTTGGCAAGTTAAAAGAAACTTTGTGTTCCCTTCAAGCTAGGTGAAGGACGGCTTTCACACACACTTATCTCTCAGAACTGAGCATGTGGAGTGACGTTCGTTCATCCAGCACCAAGGGAACGGTTTGCCGAGAAACACTTACTCTGGTTTCTCAGTCTGTTTCCTAGTGCCGGTTTGAAGTGCCTGCCGTTTTCACTGTAAAACCGAGTTGGAGCTTCTACCTCTCCATATATATGTATGGATTGGAGTTGGCAACTGAAAAGAAACTTTGTGTTCCCTTCAAGCTTGGTGAAGGACGGCTTTCACACACACTTATCTCTCAGAACTGAGCATGTGGAGAGACGTTCGTTCATCCAGCACCAAGGGAAAGGTTGCAGGAGAAACACTTACTCTGTTCTCTGAGTCTGTTTCCTAGTGCCGGTTTGAATTGCCTGCCGTTTTCACTGTAAAACCGAGATGGAGCTTGTACCTCCCCATATATATGTATGGAGTGTAGGTGGCAACTGAAAAGAAACTTTGTGTTCCCTTCAAGCTAGGTGAAGGACGGCTTTCACACACAATTATCTCTCAGAACTGAGCATGTGGAGAGACGTTCGTTCATCCAGCACCAAGGGAACGGGTTGCATTAGAAACAATTACTCTGTTTTCTGAGTCTGTTTCCTTGTGCCGGTTTGAAGTGCCTGCCGTTTTCACTGTAAAACCGAGTTGGAGCTTGTACCTCCCCATATATATGTATGGAGTGGAGTTGGCAACTGAAAAGAAACTTTGTGTTCCCTTCAAGCTAGGTGAAGTACGGCTTTTACACACACTTATCTCTCAGAACTGAGCATGTGGAGAGACGTTCGTTCATCCAGCACCAAGGGAACGGGTTGCAGGAGAAACACTTACTCTGGTTTCTCATTCTGTTTCCTAGTGCCGGTTTGAAGTGCCTGCCGTTTTCACTGTAAAATCGCGTTGGAGCTTTACCTCCCCATATATATGTATGGAGTGGAGTTGGCAACTGAAAAGAAACTTGGTGTTCCCTTCAAGCTAGGTGAAGTACGGCTTTTACACACACTTATCTCTCAGAACTGAGCATGTGGAGAGACGTTCGTTCATCCAGCACCAAGGGAACGGGTTGCCGGAGAAACACTTACACTGGTTTCTGTGTCTGTTTCCTAGTGCCGGTTTGAAGTGCCTGCAGTTTTCACTGGAAAAGCGAGTTGGAGCTTGTACCTCCCCATATATATGTATGGAGTGGAGTTGGCAACTGAAAAGAAACTTTGTGTTCCCTTCAAGCTAGGTGAAGGTTGGCTTTCACACACACATATCTCTCAGAACTGAGCATGAGGAGAGACGTTGTTTCATCCAGCACCAAGGGAATGGGTTGCAGGAGAAACACTTACTTTGATTTCTGAGTCTGTTTCCTAGTGCCGGTTTGAAGTGCCTGCCGTTTTCACTGTAAAACCGAGTTGGAGCTTGTACCTCCCCATATATATGTATGGAGGGGAGTTGGCAACTGAAAAGAAACTTTGTGTTCCCTTCAAGCTAGGTGAAGGACGGCTTTCACACACAATTATCTCTCAGAACTGAGCATGTGGAGAGACGTTCGTTCATCCAGCACCAAGGGAACGGGTTGCAGGAGAAACACTTACTCTGGTTTCTGAGTCTGTTTCCTAGTGCCGGTTTGAAGTGCCTGCCGTTTTCACTGTAAAACCGAGTTGGAGCTTGTACCACCCCATATATTTGTATGGAGTGGAGTTGGCAACTGAAAAGAAACTTTGTGTTCCCTTCAAGCTAGGTGAAGGACGGCTTTCACACACACTTATCTCTCAGAACTGAGCATGTGGAGTGACGTTCGTTCATCCAGCACCAAGGGAACGGTTTGCCGAGAAACACTTACTCTGGTTTCTCAGTCTGTTTCCTAGTGCCGGTTTGAAGTGCCTGCCGTTTTCACTGTAAAACCGAGTTGGAGCTTGTACCTCCCCATATATATGTATGGAGTGGAGTTGGCAACTGAAAAGAAACTTTGTGTTCCCTTCAAGCTAGGTGAAGGACGGCTTTCACACACACTTATCTCTCAAAACTGAGCATGTGGAGAGACGTTCGTTCATCCAGCACCAAGGGAACGGTTGCAGGAGAAACACTTACTCTGGTTTCTCAGTCTGTTTCCTAGTGCCGGTTTGAAGTGCCTGCCGTTTTCACTGTAAAACCGAATTGGAGCTTGTACCACCCCATATATATGTATGGAGTGTAGGTGGCAACTGAAAAGAAACTTTGTGTTCCCTTCAAGCTAGGTGAAGGACGGCTTTCACACACACTTATCTCTCAGAACTGAGCATGTGGAGAGACGTTCGTTCATCCAGCACAAAGGGAACGGGTTGCAGGAGAAACACTTACTCTGGTTTCTCAGTCTGTTTCCTAGTGCCGGTTTGAAGTGCCTGCCGTTTTCACTGTAAAACCGAGTTGGAGCTTGTACATCCCCATATATATGTATGGAGTGGAGTTGGCAACTGAAAAGAAACTTTGTGTTCCCTTCAAGCTATGTGAAGGACGGCTTTCACACACACATATCTCTCAGAACTGAGCATGTGGAGAGACGTTCGTTCATCCATCACCAAGGGAACCGGTTGCAGGACAAACGCTTACTCTGGTTTCTCAGTCTGTTTCCTAGTGCCGGTTTGAAGTGCCTGCCGTTTTCACTGTAAAACCGAGTTGGAGCTTGTACCTCCCCATATACATGTATGGAGTGGAGTTGGCAACTGAAAAGAAACATTGTGTTCCCTTCAAGCTAGGTGAAGGACGGCTTTCACACACACTTATCTCTCAGAACTGAGCATGTGGAGAGACTTTCGTTCATCAAGCACCAAGGGAACGGTTGCAGGAGAAACACTTACTCTGGTTTCTGAGTCTGTTTCCTAGTGCCGGTTTGAAGTGAATGCCGTTTTCACTGTAAAACCGAGTTGGAGCTTGTACCTCCCCATATATATGTATGGAGTGTAGGTGGCAACTGAAAAGAAACTTTGTGTTCCCTTCAAGCTACGTGAAGGACGGCTTTCACACACACTAATCTCTCAGAACTGAGAATGTGGAGAGACTTTCGTTGATCCAGCAGCAAGGGAAAGGGTTGCAGGAGAAACACTTCCTCTGGTTTCTCAGTCTGTTTCCTAGTGCCGGTTTGAGGTGCCTGCCGTTTTCACTGTAAAACCGAGTTGGAGCTTGTACCTCCCCATATATATGTATGGAGTGGAGTTGGCAACTGAAAAGAAACTTTGTGTTCCCTTCAAGCTAGGTGAAGGACGGCTTTCACACACACTTAATCTATCAGAACTGAGCATGTGGAGAGACGTTCGTTCATCCAGCACCAAGGGAACGGGTTGCAGGAGAAACACTTACTCTGGTTTCTCATTCTGTTTCCTAGTGCCGGTTTGAAGTGCCTGCCGTTTTCACTGTAAACCGAGTTGGAGCTTGTACCTCCCCATATACATATATGGAGTGGAGTTGGCAACTGAAAAGAAACTATATGTTCCCTTCAAGCTAGGTGAAGGACGGCTTTCACACACACTTATCTCTCAGAAATGAGCATGTGGAGAGACGTTCGTTCATCCAGCACCAAGGGATCGGGTTGCAGGAGAAACAGTAACTCTGGTTTCTGAGTCTGTTTCCTAGTGCCGGTTTGAAGTGCCTGCCGTTTTCACTGTAAAACCGAGTTTGGGCATGTACCTCCCCATATATATGTATGGAGTGGAGTTGGCAACTGAAAAGAAACTTTGTGTTCCCTTCAAGCTAGGTGAAGGACGGTTTTCACACACACTTATCTCTCAGAACTGAGCATGTGGAGAGACGTTCGTTCATCCAGCACCAAGGGAACGGGTTGCAGGAGAAACACTTACTCTGGTTTCTCAGTCTGTTTCCTAGTGCCGGTTTGAAGTGCCTGCCGTTTTCACTGTAAAACCGAGTTGGAGCTTGTACCTCCCCATACATATGTATGGAGTGGAGTTGGCAACTGAAAAGAAACTTTGTGTTCCCTTCAAGCTAGGTGAAGGACGGCTTTCACACACACTTATCTCTCAGAACTGAGCATGTGGAGAGACGTTCGTTCATCCAGCACCAAGGGAACGTTTTGCAGGAGAAACACTTACTCTGGTTTCTCAGTCTGTTTCCTAGTGCCTGTTTGATGTGCCTGCCGTTTTCACTGTAAAACCGAGTTGGCGCTTTTACCTCCCCATATACATATATGGAGTGGAGTTGGCAACTGAAAAGAAACTTTGTGTTCCCTTCAAGCTAGGTGAAGGACGGCTTTCACACACACTTATCTCTCAGAACTGAGCATGTGGAGAGACGTTCGTTCATCCAGCACCAAGGGAACGGGTTGCAGGAGAAACACTTACTCTGGTTTCTCAGTCTGTTTCCTAGTGCCGGTTTGAAGTGCCTGCCGTTTTCACTGTAAAACCGAGTTGGAGCTTGTACCTCCCCATACATATGTATGGAGTGGAGTTGGCAACTGAAAAGAAACTTTGTGTTCCCTTCAAGCTAGGTGAAGGACGGCTTTCACACACACTTATCTCTCAGAACTGAGCATGTGGAGAGACGTTCGTTCATCCAGCACCAAGGGAACGGTTTGCAGGAGAAACACTTACTCTGGTTTCTCAGTCTGTTTCCTAGTGCCTGTTTGAAGTGCCTGCCGTTTTCACTGTAAACCCGAGTTGGCGCTTTTACCTCCCCATATACATATATGGAGTGGAGTTGGCAACTGAAAAGAAACTTTATGTTCCCTTCAAGTTAGGTGAAGGACGGCTTTCACACACACTTATCTCTCAGAACTGAGCATGTGGAGAGACGTTCGTTCATCCAGCACCAAGGGAACGGGTTGCAGGAGAAACACTTACTCTGGTTTCTGAGTCTGTTTCCTAGTGCCGGTTTGAAGTGCCTGCCGTTTTCACTGTAAAACCGAGTTGGAGCTTGTACCTCCCCATATATATGTATGGAGTGGAGTTGGCAACTGAAAAGAAACTTTGTGTTCCCTACAAGCTAGGTGAAGGACGGCTTTCACACACACTTATCTCTCAGAACTGAGCATGTGGAGAGACGTTCGTTCATCCAGCACCAAGGGAACGGGTTGCAGGAGAAACACTTACTCTGGTTTCTCAGTCTGTTTCCTAGTGCCGGTTTGAAGTGCCTGGCGTTTTCACTGTAATACCGAGTTGGAGTTTGTACTTCCCCATATATATGTATGGAGTGGTGTTGGCAAGTTAAAAGAAACTTTGTGTTCCCTTCAAGCTAGGTGAAGGACGGCTTTCACACACACTTATCTCTCAGAACTGAGCATGTGGAGTGACGTTCGTTCATCCAGCACCAAGGGAACGGTTTGCCGAGAAACACTTACTCTGGTTTCTCAGTCTGTTTCCTAGTGCCGGTTTGAAGTGCCTGCCGTTTTCACTGTAAAACCGAGTTGGAGCTTCTACCTCTCCATATATATGTATGGAGTGGAGTTGGCAACTGAAAAGAAACTTTGTGTTCCCTTCAAGCTTGGTGAAGGACGGCTTTCACACACACATATCTCTCAGAACTGAGCATGTGGAGAGACGTTCGTTCATCCAGCACCAAGGGAAAGGTTGCAGGAGAAACACTTACTCTGTTCTCTGAGTCTGTTTCCTAGTGCCGGTTTGAATTGCCTGCCGTTTTCACTGTAAAACCGAGTTGGAGCTTGTACCTCCCCATATATATGTATGGAGTGTAGGTGGCAACTGAAAAGAAACTTTGTGTTCCCTTCAAGCTAGGTGAAGGACGGCTTTCACACACAATTATCTCTCAGAACTGAGCATGTGGAGAGACGTTCGTTCATCCAGCACCAAGGGAACGGGTTGCATTAGAAACAATTACTCTGTTTTCTGAGTCTGTTTCCTTGTGCCGGTTTGAAGTGCCTGCCGTTTTCACTGTAAAACCGAGTTGGAGCTTGTACCTCCCCATATATATGTATGGAGTGGAGTTGGCAACTGAAAAGAAACTTTGTGTTCCCTTCAAGCTAGGTGAAGGAAGGCTTTCACACACACTTATCTCTCAGAACTGAGCATGTGGAGAGACGTTCTTTCATCCAGCACCAAGGGAACGGGTTGCCGGAGAAACACTTACTCTGGATTCTCAGTCTGTTTCCTAGTGCCGGTTTGAAGTGCCTGCCGTTTACACTGTAAAACCGAGTTGGAGCTTGTACCTCCCCATATATATGTATGGAGTGGAGTTGGCAACTGAAAAGAAACTTTGTGTTCCCTTCAAGCTAGGTGAAGTACGGCTTTTACACACACTTATATCTCAGAACTGAGCATGTGGAGAGACGTTCGTTCATCCAGCACCAAGGGAACGTGTTGCCGGAGAAACACTTACACTGGTTTCTGTGTCTGTTTCCTAGTGCCGGTTTGAAGTGCCTGCAGTTTTCACTGTAAAAGCGAGTTGGAGCTTGTACCTCCCCATATATATGTATGGAGTGGAGTTGGCAACTGAAAAGAAACTTTGTGTTCCCTTCAAGCTAGGTGAAGGTTGGCTTTCACACACACATATCTCTCAGAACTGAGCATGTGGAGAGACGTTGTTTCATCCAGCACCAAGGGAATGGGTTGCAGGAGAAACACTTACTTTGATTTCTGAGTCTGTTTCCTAGTGCCGGTTTGAAGTGCCTGCCGTTTTCACTGTAAAACCGAGTTGGAGCTTGTACCTCCCCATATATATGTATGGAGGGGAGTTGGCAACTGAAAAGAAACTTTGTGTTCCCTTCAAGCTAGGTGAAGGACGGCTTTCACACACAATAATCTCTCAGAACTGAGCATGTGGAGAGACGTTCGTTCATCCAGCACCAAGGGAACGGGTTGCAGGAGAAACACTTACTCTGGTTTCTGAGTCTGTTTCCTAGTGCCGGTTTGAAGTGCCTGCCGTTTTCACTGTAAAACCGAGTTGGAGCTTGTACCACCCCATATATTTGTATGGAGTGGAGTTGGCAACTGAAAAGAAACTTTGTGTTCCCTTCAAGCTAGGTGAAGGACGGCTTTCACACACACTTATCTCTCAGAACTGAGCATGTGGAGTGACGTTCGTTCATCCAGCACCAAGGGAACGGTTTGCCGAGAAACACTTACTCTGGTTTCTCAGTCTGTTTCCTAGTGCCGGTTTGAAGTGCCTGCCGTTTTCACTGTAAAACCGAGTTGGAGCTTGTACCTCCCCATATATATGTATGGAGTGGAGTTGGCAACTGAAAAGAAACTTTGTGTTCCCTTCAAGCTAGGTGAAGGACGGCTTTCACACACACTTATCTCTCAAAACTGAGCATGTGGAGAGACGTTCGTTCATCCAGCACCAAGGGAACGGTTGCAGGAGAAACACTTACTCTGGTTTCTGTGTCTGTTTCCTAGTGCCGGTATGAAGTGCCTGCCGTTTTCACTGTAAAACCGAATTGGAGCTTGTGCCACCCCATATGTATATATGGAGTGTAGGTGGCAACTGAAAAGAAACTTTGTGTTCCCTTCAAGCTAGGTGAAGGACGGCTTTCACACACACTTATCTCTCAGAACTGAGCATGTGGAGAGACGTTCGTTCATCCAGCACAAAGGGAACGGTTTGCAGGAGAAACACTTACTCTGGTTTCTCAGTCTGTTTCCTAGTGCCGGTTTGAAGTGCCTGCCGTTTTCACTGTAAAACCGAGTTGGAGCTTGTACATCCCCATATATATGTATGGAGTGGAGTTGGCAACTGAAAAGAAACTTTGTGTTCCCTTCAAGCTATGTGAAGGACGGCTTTCACACACACTTATCTCTCAGAACTGAGCATGTGGAGAGACGTTCGTTCATCCATCACCAAGGGAACCGGTTGCAGGACAAACGCTTACTCTGGTTTCTCAGTCTGTTTCCTAGTGCCGGTTTGAAGTGCCTGCCGTTTTCACTGTAAAACCGAGTTGGAGCTTGTACCTCCCCATATACATGTATGGAGTGGAGTTGGCAACTGAAAAGAAACATTGTGTTCCCTTCAAGCTAGGTGAAGGACGGCTTTCACACACACTTATCTCTCAGAACTGAGCATGTGGAGAGACTTTCGTTCATCCAGCACCAAGGGAACGGTTGCAGGAGAAACACTTACTCTGGTTTCTGTGTCTGTTTCCTAGTGCCGGTTTGAAGTGAATGCCGTTTTCACTGTAAAACCGAGTTGGAGCTTGTACCTCCCCATATATATGTATGGAGTGTAGGTGGCAACTGAAAAGAAACTTTGTGTTCCCTTCAAGCTACGTGAAGGACGGCTTTCACACACACTTATCTCTCAGAACTGAGAATGTGGAGAGACTTTCGTTGATCCAGCAGCAAGGGAACGGGTTGCAGGAGAAACACTTCCTCTGGTTTCTCAGTCTGTTTCCTAGTGCCGGTTTGAGGTGCCTGCCGTTTTCACTGTAAAACCGAGTTGGAGCTTGTACCTCCCCATATATATGTATGGAGTGGAGTTGGCAACTGAAAAGAAACTTTGTGTTCCCTTCAAGCTAGGTGAAGGACGGCTTTCACACACACTTAATCTCTCAGAACTGAGCATGTGGAGAGACGTTCGTTCATCCAGCACAAAGGGAACGGGTTGCAGGAGAAACACTTACTCTGGTTTCTCATTCTGTTTCCTAGTGCCGGTTTGAAGTGCCTGCCGTTTTCACTGTAAACCGAGTTGGAGCTTGTACCTCCCCATATACATATATGGAGTGGAGTTGGCAACTGAAAAGAAACTATATGTTCCCTTCAAGCTAGGTGAAGGACGGCTTTCACACACACTTATCTCTCAGAAATGAGCATGTGGAGAGACGTTCGTTCATCCAGCACCAAGGGATCGGGTTGCAGGAGAAACAGTAACTCTGGTTTCTGAGTCTGTTTCCTAGTGCCGGTTTGAAGTGCCTGCCGTTTTCACTGTAAAACCGAGTTTGGGCATGTACCTCCCCATATATATGTATGGAGTGGAGTTGGCAACTGAAAAGAAACTTTGTGTTCCCTTCAAGCTAGGTGAAGGACGGCTTTCACACACAATTATCTCTCAGAACTGAGCATGTGGAGAGACGTTCGTTCATCCAGCACCAAGGGAACGGGTTGCAGGAGAAACACTTACTCTGGTTTCTCAGTCTGTTTCCTAGTGCCGGTTTGAAGTGCCTGCCGTTTTCACTGTAAAACCGAGTTGGAGCTTGTACCTCCCCATACATATGTATGGAGTGGAGTTGGCAACTGAAAAGAAACTTTGTGTTCCCTTCAAGCTAGGTGAAGGACGGCTTTCACACACACTTATCTCTCAGAACTGAGCATGTGGAGAGACGTTCGTTCATCCAGCACCAAGGGAACGGTTTGCAGGAGAAACACTTACTCTGGTTTCTCAGTCTGTTTCCTAGTGCCTGTTTGATGTGCCTGCCGTTTTCACTGTAAAACCGAGTTGGCGCTTTTACCTCCCCATATACATATATGGAGTGGAGTTGGCAACTGAAAAGAAACTTTGTGTTCCCTTCAAGCTAGGTGAAGGACGGCTTTCACACACACTTATCTCTCAGAACTGAGCATGTGGAGAGACGTTCGTTCATCCAGCACCAAGGGAACGGGTTGCAGGAGAAACACTTACTCTGGTTTCTCAGTCTGTTTCCTAGTGCCGGTTTGAAGTGCCTGCCGTTTTCACTGTAAAACCGAGTTGGAGCTTGTACCTCCCCATACATATGTATGGAGTGGAGTTGGCAACTGAAAAGAAACTTTGTGTTCCCTTCAAGCTAGGTGAAGGACGGCTTTCACACACACTTATCTCTCAGAACTGAGCATGTGGAGAGACGTTCGTTCATCCAGCACCAAGGGAACGGTTTGCAGGAGAAACACTTACTCTGGTTTCTCAGTCTGTTTCCTAGTGCCTGTTTGAAGTGCCTGCCGTTTTCACTGTAAAACCGAGTTGGCGCTTTTACCTCCCCATATACATATATGGAGTGGAGTTGGCAACTGAAAAGAAACTTTATGTTCCCTTCAAGCTAGGTGAAGGACGGCTTTCACACACACTTATCTCTCAGAACTGAGCATGTGGAGAGACGTTCGTTCATCCAGCACCAAGGGAACGGGTTGCAGGAGAAACACTTACTCTGGTTTCTGAGTCTGTTTCCTAGTGCCGGTTTGAAGTGCCTGCCGTTTTCACTGTAAAACCGAGTTGGAGCTTGTACCTCCCCATATATATGTATGGAGTGGAGTTGGCAACTGAAAAGAAACTTTGTGTTCCCTACAAGCTAGGTGAAGGACGGCTTTCACACACACTTATCTCTCAGAACTGAGCATGTGGAGAGACGTTCGTTCATCCAGCACCAAGGGAACGGGTTGCAGGAGAAACACTTACTCTGGTTTCTCAGTCTGTTTCCTAGTGCCGGTTTGAAGTGCCTGGCGTTTTCACTGTAATACCGAGTTGGAGTTTGTACTTCCCCATATATATGTATGGAGTGGTGTTGGCAAGTTAAAAGAAACTTTGTGTTCCCTTCAAGCTAGGTGAAGGACGGCTTTCACACACACTTATCTCTCAGAACTGAGCATGTGGAGTGACGTTCGTTCATCCAGCACCAAGGGAACGGTTTGCCGAGAAACTCTTACTCTGGTTTCTCAGTCTGTTTCCTAGTGCCGGTTTGAAGTGCCTGCCGTTTTCACTGTAAAACCGAGTTGGAGCTTCTACCTCTCCATATATATGTATGGAGTGGAGTTGGCAACTGAAAAGAAACTTTGTGTTCCCTTCAAGCTTGGTGAAGGACGGCTTTCACACACACTTATCTCTCAGAACTGAGCATGTGGAGAGACGTTCGTTCATCCAGCACCAAGGGAAAGGTTGCAGGAGAAACACTTACTCTGTTCTCTGAGTCTGTTTCCTAGTGCCGGTTTGAATTGCCTGCCGTTTTCACTGTAAAACCGAGTTGGAGCTTGTACCTCCCCATATATATGTATGGAGTGTAGGTGGCAACTGAAAAGAAACTTTGTGTTCCCTTCAAGCTAGGTGAAGGACGGCTTTCACACACAATTATCTCTCAGAACTGAGCATGTGGAGAGACGTTCGTTCATCCAGCACCAAGGGAACGGGTTGCATTAGAAACAATTACTCTGTTTTCTGAGTCTGTTTCCTTGTGCCGGTTTGAAGTGCCTGCCGTTTTCACTGTAAAACCGAGTTGGAGCTTGTACCTCCCCATATATATGTATGGAGTGGAGTTGGCAACTGAAAAGAAACTTTGTGTTCCCTTCAAGCTAGGTGAAGGAAGGCTTTCACACACACTTATCTCTCAGAACTGAGCATGTGGAGAGACGTTCTTTCATCCAGCACCAAGGGAACGGGTTGCCGGAGAAACACTTACTCTGGTTTCTCAGTCTGTTTCCTAGTGCCGGTTTGAAGTGCCTGCCGTTTACACTGTAAAACCGAGTTGGAGCTTGTACCTCCCCATATATATGTATGGAGTGGAGTTGGCAACTGAAAAGAAACTTTGTGTTCCCTTCAAGCTAGGTGAAGTACGGCTTTTACACACACTTATATCTCAGAACTGAGCATGTGGAGAGACGTTCGTTCATCCAGCACCAAGGGAACGTGTTGCCGGAGAAACACTTACACTGGTTTCTGTGTCTGTTTCCTAGTGCCGGTTTGAAGTGCCTGCAGTTTTCACTGTAAAAGCGAGTTGGAGCTTGTACCTCCCCATATATATGTATGGAGTGGAGTTGGCAACTGAAAAGAAACTTTGTGTTCCCTTCAAGATAGGTGAAGGTTGGCTTTCACACACACATATCTCTCAGAACTGAGCATGTGGAGAGACGTTGTTTCATCCAGCACCAAGGGAATGGGTTGCAGGAGAAACACTTACTTTGATTTCTGAGTCTGTTTCCTAGTGCCGGTTTGAAGTGCCTGCCGTTTTCACTGTAAAACCGAGTTGGAGCTTGTACCTCCCCATATATATGTATGGAGGGGAGTTGGCAACTGAAAAGAAACTTTGTGTTCCCTTCAAGCTAGGTGAAGGACGGCTTTCACACACAATTATCTCTCAGAACTGAGCATGTGGAGAGACGTTCGTTCATCCAGCACCAAGGGAACGGGTTGCAGGAGAAACACTTACTCTGGTTTCTGAGTCTGTTTCCTAGTGCCGGTTTGAAGTGCCTGCCGTTTTCACTGTAAAACCGAGTTGGAGCTTGTACCACCCCATATATTTGTATGGAGTGGAGTTGGCAACTGAAAAGAAACTTTGTGTTCCCTTCAAGCTAGGTGAAGGACGGCTTTCACACACACTTATCTCTCAGAACTGAGCATGTGGAGTGACGTTCGTTCATCCAGCACCAAGGGAACGGTTTGCCGAGAAACACTTACTCTGGTTTCTCAGTCTGTTTCCTAGTGCCGGTTTGAAGTGCCTGCCGTTTTCACTGTAAAACCGAGTTGGAGCTTGTACCTCCCCATATATATGTATGGAGTGGAGTTGGCAACTGAAAAGAAACTTTGTGTTCCCTTCAAGCTAGGTGAAGGACGGCTTTC
The DNA here is from genome assembly GCF_048564905.1 of Vicugna pacos. Lineage (NCBI taxonomy): Eukaryota > Metazoa > Chordata > Mammalia > Artiodactyla > Camelidae > Vicugna > Vicugna pacos. The sequence continues at coordinate 31,479,089 of NC_133000.1, forward strand.
ACACACACTTATCTCTCAAAACTGAGCATGTGGAGAGACGTTCGTTCATCCAGCACCAAGGGAACGGTTGCAGGAGAAACACTTACTCTGGTTTCTCAGTCTGTTTCCTAGTGCCGGTTTGAAGTGCCTGCCGTTTTCACTGTAAAACCGAATTGGAGCTTGTGCCACCCCATATGTATATATGGAGTGTAGGTGGCAACTGAAAAGAAACTTTGTGTTCCCTTCAAGCTAGGTGAAGGACGGCTTTCACACACACTTAATCTCTCAGAACTGAGCATGTGGAGAGACGTTCGTTCATCCAGCACCAAGGGAACGGGTTGCAGGAGAAACACTTACTCTGGTTTCTCATTCTGTTTCCTAGTGCCGGTTTGAAGTGCCTGCCGTTTTCACTGTAAACCGAGTTGGAGCTTGTACCTCCCCATATACATATATGGAGTGGAGTTGGCAACTGAAAAGAAACTATATGTTCCCTTCAAGCTAGGTGAAGGACGGCTTTCACACACACTTATCTCTCAGAAATGAGCATGTGGAGAGACGTTCGTTCATCCAGCACCAAGGGATCGGGTTGCAGGAGAAACAGTAACTCTGGTTTCTGAGTCTGTTTCCTAGTGCCGGTTTGAAGTGCCTGCCGTTTTCACTGTAAAACCGAGTTTGGGCATGTACCTCCCCATATATATGTATGGAGTGGAGTTGGCAACTGAAAAGAAACTTTGTGTTCCCTTCAAGCTAGGTGAAGGACGGCTTTCACACACAATTATCTCTCAGAACTGAGCATGTGGAGAGACGTTCGTTCATCCAGCACCAAGGGAACGGGTTGCAGGAGAAACACTTACTCTGGTTTCTCAGTCTGTTTCCTAGTGCCGGTTTGAAGTGCCTGCCGTTTTCACTGTAAAACCGAGTTGGAGCTTGTACCTCCCCATACATATGTATGGAGTGGAGTTGGCAACTGAAAAGAAACTTTGTGTTCCCTTCAAGCTAGGTGAAGGACGGCTTTCACACACACTTATCTCTCAGAACTGAGCATGTGGAGAGACGTTCGTTCATCCAGCACCAAGGGAACGGTTTGCAGGAGAAACACTTACTCTGGTTTCTCAGTCTGTTTCCTAGTGCCTGTTTGATGTGCCTGCCGTTTTCACTGTAAAACCGAGTTGGCGCTTTTACCTCCCCATATACATATATGGAGTGGAGTTGGCAACTGAAAAGAAACTTTGTGTTCCCTTCAAGCTAGGTGAAGGACGGCTTTCACACACACTTATCTCTCAGAACTGAGCATGTGGAGAGACGTTCGTTCATCCAGCACCAAGGGAACGGGTTGCAGGAGAAACACTTACTCTGGTTTCTCAGTCTGTTTCCTAGTGCCGGTTTGAATTGCCTGCCGTTTTCACTGTAAAACCGAGTTGGAGCTTGTACCTCCCCATACATATGTATGGAGTGGAGTTGGCAACTGAAAAGAAACTTTGTGTTCCCTTCAAGCTAGGTGAAGGACGGCTTTCACACACACTTATCTCTCAGAACTGAGCATGTGGAGAGACGTTCGTTCATCCAGCACCAAGGGAACGGTTTGCAGGAGAAACACTTACTCTGGTTTCTCAGTCTGTTTCCTAGTGCCTGTTTGAAGTGCCTGCCGTTTTCACTGTAAAACCGAGTTGGCGCTTTTACCTCCCCATATACATATATGGAGTGGAGTTGGCAACTGAAAAGAAACTTTATGTTCCCTTCAAGCTAGGTGAAGGACGGCTTTCACACACACTTATCTCTCAGAACTGAGCATGTGGAGAGACGTTCGTTCATCCAGCACCAAGGGAACGGGTTGCAGGAGAAACACTTACTCTGGTTTCTGAGTCTGTTTCCTAGTGCCGGTTTGAAGTGCCTGCCGTTTTCACTGTAAAACCGAGTTGGAGCTTGTACCTCCCCATATATATGTATGGAGTGGAGTTGGCAACTGAAAAGAAACTTTGTGTTCCCTACAAGCTAGGTGAAGGACGGCTTTCACACACACTTATCTCTCAGAACTGAGCATGTGGAGAGACGTTCGTTCATCCAGCACCAAGGGAACGGTTTGCCGAGAAACACTTACTCTGGTTTCTCAGTCTGTTTCCTAGTGCCGGTTTGAAGTGCCTGCCGTTTTCACTGTAAAACCGAGTTGGAGCTTCTACCTCTCCATATATATGTATGGATTGGAGTTGGCAACTGAAAAGAAACTTTGTGTTCCATTCAAGCTTGGTGAAGGACGGCTTACACACACACTTATCTCTCAGAACTGAGCATGTGGAGAGACGTTCGTTCATCCAGCACCAAGGGAAAGGTTGCAGGAGAAACACTTACTCTGTTCTCTGAGTCTGTTTCCTAGTGCCGGTTTGAATTGCCTGCCGTTTTCACTGTAAAACCGAGTTGGAGCTTGTACCTCCCCATATATATGTATGGAGTGTAGGTGGCAACTGAAAAGAAACTTTGTGTTCCCTTCAAGCTAGGTGAAGGACGGCTTTCACACACAATTATCTCTCAGAACTGAGCATGTGGAGAGACGTTCGTTCATCCAGCACCAAGGGAACGGGTTGCATTAGAAACAATTACTCTGTTTTCTGAGTCTGTTTCCTTGTGCCGGTTTGAAGTGCCTGCCGTTTTCACTGTAAAACCGAGTTGGAGCTTGTACCTCCCCATATATATGTATGGAGTGGAGTTGGCAACTGAAAAGAAACTTTGTGTTCCCTTCAAGCTAGGTGAAGGAAGGCTTTCACACACACTTATCTCTCAGAACTGAGCATGTGGAGAGACGTTCTTTCATCCAGCACCAAGGGAACGGGTTGCCGGAGAAACACTTACTCTGGTTTCTCAGTCTGTTTCCTAGTGCCGGTTTGAAGTGCCTGCCGTTTACACTGTAAAACCGAGTTGGAGCTTGTACCTCCCCATATATATGTATGGAGTGGAGTTGGCAACTGAAAAGAAACTTTGTGTTCCCTTCAAGCTAGGTGAAGGACGGCTTTCACACACACTTATCTCTCAGAACTGAGCATGTGGAGAGACGTTCGTTCATCCAGCACCAAGGGAACGGGTTGCAGGAGAAACACTTACTCTGGTTTCTCAGTCTGTTTCCTAGTGCCGGTTTGAAGTGCCTGCCGTTTTCACTGTAAAACCGAGTTGGAGCTTGTACCTCCCCATACATATGTATGGAGTGGAGTTGGCAACTGAAAAGAAACTTTGTGTTCCCTTCAAGCTAGGTGAAGGACGGCTTTCACACACACTTAATCTCTCAGAACTGAGCATGTGGAGAGACGTTCGTTCATCCAGCACCAAGGGAACGGTTTGCAGGAGAAACACTTACTCTGGTTTCTCAGTCTGTTTCCTAGTGCCTGTTTGAAGTGCCTGCCGTTTTCACTGTAAAACCGAGTTGGCGCTTTTACCTCCCCATATACATATATGGAGTGGAGTTGGCAACTGAAAAGAAACTTTATGTTCCCTTCAAGCTAGGTGAAGGACGGCTTTCACACACACTTATCTCTCAGAACTGAGCATGTGGAGAGACGTTCGTTCATCCAGCACCAAGGGAACGGGTTGCAGGAGAAACACTTACTCTGGTTTCTGAGTCTGTTTCCTAGTGCCGGTTTGAAGTGCCTGCCGTTTTCACTGTAAAACCGAGTTGGAGCTTGTACCTCCCCATATATATGTATGGAGTGGAGTTGGCAACTGAAAAGAAACTTTGTGTTCCCTACAAGCTAGGTGAAGGACGGCTTTCACACACACTTATCTCTCAGAACTGAGCATGTGGAGAGACGTTCGTTCATCCAGCACCAAGGGTACGGGTTGCAGGAGAAACACTTACTCTGGTTTCTCAGTCTGTTTCCTAGTGCCGGTTTGAAGTGCCTGGCGTTTTCACTGTAATACCGAGTTGGAGTTTGTACTTCCCCATATATATGTATGGAGTGGTGTTGGCAAGTTAAAAGAAACTTTGTGTTCCCTTCAAGCTAGGTGAAGGACGGCTTTCACACACACTTATCTCTCAGAACTGAGCATGTGGAGTGACGTTCGTTCATCCAGCACCAAGGGAACGGTTTGCCGAGAAACACTTACTCTGGTTTCTCAGTCTGTTTCCTAGTGCCGGTTTGAAGTGCCTGCCGTTTTCACTGTAAAACCGAGTTGGAGCTTCTACCTCTCCATATATATGTATGGAGTGGAGTTGGCAACTGAAAAGAAACTTTGTGTTCCCTTCAAGCTTGGTGAAGGACGGCTTTCACACACACTTATCTCTCAGAACTGAGCATGTGGAGAGACGTTCGTTCATCCAGCACCAAGGGAAAGGTTGCAGGAGAAACACTTACTCTGTTCTCTGAGTCTGTTTCCTAGTGCCGGTTTGAATTGCCTGCCGTTTTCACTGTAAAACCGAGTTGGAGCTTGTACCTCCCCATATATATGTATGGAGTGTAGGTGGCAACTGAAAAGAAACTTTGTGTTCCCTTCAAGCTAGGTGAAGGACGGCTTTCACACACAATTATCTCTCAGAACTGAGCATGTGGAGAGACGTTCGTTCATCCAGCACCAAGGGAACGGGTTGCATTAGAAAAAATTACTCTGTTTTCTGAGTCTGTTTCCTTGTGCCGGTTTGAAGTGCCTGCTGTTTTCACTGTAAAACCGAGTTGGAGCTTTTACCTCCCCATATATATGTATGGAGTGGAGTTGGCAACTGAAAAGAAACTTGGTGTTCCCTTCAAGCTAGGTGAAGGACGGCTTTCACACACACTTATCTCTCAGAACTGAGCATGTGGAGAGACGTTCGTTCATCCAGCACCAAGGGAACGGGTTGCAGGAGAAACACTTACTCTGGTTTCTCATTCTGTTTCCTAGTGCCGGTTTGAAGTGCCTGCCGTTTTCACTGTAAAATCGCGTTGGAGATTGTACCTCCCCATATATATGTATGGAGTGGAGTTGGCAACTGAAAAGAAAATTTTTGTTCCCTTCAAGCTAGGTGAAGTACGGCTTTTACACACACTTATCTCTCAGAACTGAGCATGTGGAGAGACGTTCGTTCATCCAGCACCAAGGGAACGGGTTGCCGGAGAAACACTTACACTGGTTTCTGTGTCTGTATCCTAGTGCCGGTTTGAAGTGCCTGCAGTTTTCACTGTAAAACCGAGTTGGAGCTTGTACCTCCCCATATATATGTATGGAGTGGAGTTGGCAACTGAAAAGAAACTTTGTGTTCGCTTCAAGCTAGGTGAAGGACGGCTTTCACACACACTTATCTCTCAGAACTGAGCATGTGGAGAGACGTTCGTTCATCCACCCCCGAAGGAACGGGTTGCAGGAGAAACACTTCCTCTGGTTTCTCAGTCTGTTTCCTAGTGCCGGTTTGAAGTGCCTGCCGTTTTCACTGTAAAATCGCGTTGGAGCTTGTACCTCCCCATATATATGTATGGAGTGGAGTTGGCAACTGAAAAGAAACTTTGTGTTCCCTTCAAGCTAGGTGAATGAGGCTTTTACACACACTTATCTCTCAGAACTGAGCATGTGGAGAGACGTTCGTTCATCCAGCACCAAGGGAACGGGTTGCAGGAGAAACACTTACTCTGGTTTCTCAGTCTGATTCCTAGTGCCGGTTTGAAGTGCCTGCCGTTTTCACTGTAAAATCGCGTTGGAGCTTGTACCTCCCCATATATATGTATGGAGTGGAGTTGGCAACTGTAAAGAAACTTTGTGTTCCCTTCAAGCTAGGTGAAGGACGGCTTTCACACACAATTATCTCTCAGAACTGAGCATGTGGAGAGACGTTCGTTCATCCAGCACCAAGGGAACGGTTTGCAGGGGAAACATTTCCTCTGGTTTCTCAGTCTGTTTCCTAGTGCCGGTTTGAAGTGCCTGCCGTTTTCACTGTAAATCCAAGTTGGAGCTTGTACCTCCCCATATATATGTATGGAGTGGAATTGGCAACTGAAATGAAACTTTGTGTTCCCTTCAAGCTAGGTGAAGGACGGCTTTCACACACACTTATCTCTCAGAAATGAGCATGTGGAGAGACGTTCGTTCATCCAGCACCAAGGGAACGGGTTGCAGGGGAAATACTTACTCTGGTTTCTGAGTCTGTTTCCTAGTGTCGGTTTAAAGTGCCTGCCGTTTTCACTGTAAAACCGAGTTTGGGCTTGTACCTCCCCATATATATGTATGGAGTGGAGTTGGCAACTGAAAAGAAACTTTGTGTTCCCTTCAAGCTAGGTGAAGGAAGGCTTTCACACACACTTATCTCTCAGAACTGAGCATGTGGAGAGACGTTCGTTCATCCAGCACCAAGGGATCGGCTTGCAGGAGAAACAATTTCTCTGGGTTCTGAGTCTGTTTCCGAGTGCCGGTTTGAAGTGCCTACCTTTTTCACTGTAAAACCGATTTGGAGCTTGTACCTCCCCATATATATGTATGGATTGGAGTTGGCAACTAAAAAGAAACTTTGTGTTCCCTTCAAGCTAGGTGAAAGACGGCTTTCACACACACTAATCTCTCAGAACTGAGCATGTGGAGAGACGTTCGTTTATCCAGCACCAAGGGATCGGGTTACAGAAGAAACAGTAACTCTGGTTTCTGAGTCTGTTTCCTAGTGCCGGTTTGAAGTGCCTGCCGTTTTCACTGTAAAACCGAGTTTGGGCTTGTACCTCCCCATATATATGTATGGAGTGGAGTTGGCAACTGAAAAGAAACTTTGTGTTCCCTTCAAGCTAGGTGAAGGAAGGCTTTCACACACACTTATCTCTCAGAACTGAGCATGTGGAGAGACGTTCGTTCATCCAGCACCAAGGGAACGGGTTGCAGGAGAAACACTTACTCTGGTTTCTCAGTCTGTTTCCTAGTGCCGGTTTGAAGTGCCTGCCGTTTTCACTGTAAAACCGAGTTGGAGCTTGTACCTCCCCATATATATGTATGGAGTGGAGTTGGCAACTGAAAAGAAACTTTGTGTTCCCTTCAAGATAGGTGAAGGAAGGCTTTCACACACAATTATCTCTCAGAACTGAGTATGTGGAGAGACCTTCGTTCATCCAGCACCAAGGGAACGGGTTGCAAGAGAAACAATTACTCTGGTTTCTCAGTCTGTTTCCTAGTGCCGGTTTGAAGTGCCTGCCGTTTTCACTGTAAAACCGAGTTGGAGCTTGTACCTTCCCATATATATGTATGGTTTGGAGTTGGCAACTGAAAAGAAACTTTGTGTTCCCTTCAAGCTAGGTGAAGGATGGCTTTCACACACAGTTATCTCTCAGAACTGAGCATGTGGAGAGACGTTCGTTCATCCAGCACCAAGGGAATGGGTTGCATTAGAAACACTTACTCTGTTTTCTGAGTCTGTTTCCTAGTGCCGGTTTAAAGTGCCTGCCGTTTTCACTGTAAAACCGAGTTGGAGGTTGTACCTCCCCATATATATGTATGGAGTGGATTTGGAAACTGAAAAGAAATTTTGTGTTCCCTTCAAGCTAGGTGAAGGACGGCTTTCACACACACTTATCTCTCAGAACTGAGCATGTGGAGAGACGTTCGTTCATCCAGCTCCAAGGGAACGGGTTGCAGGAGAAACACTTACTCTGGTTTCTGAGTCTGTTTCCTAGTGCCGGTTTGAAGTGCCTGCCGTTTTCACTGTAAAACCGAGTTGGAGCTTGTACTTCCCCATATATTTGTATGGAGTGCAGTTGGCAACTGAAAAGAAACTTTGTGTTCCCTTCAAGCTAGGTGAAGGACGGCTTTCACACACACTTATCTCTCAGAACTGAGCATGTGGAGTGACGTTCGTTCATCCAACACCAAGGGAACGGTTGCAGGAGAAACACTTACTCTGGTTTCTCAGTCTGTTTCCTAGTGCCGGTTTGAAGTGCCTGCCGTTTTCACTGTAAAACCGAGTTGGAGCTTGTACCTCCCCATATATATGTATGGAGTGTAGTTGGCAACTGAAAAGAAACTTTGTGTTCCCTTCAAGCTAGGTGAAGGACGGCTTTCACACACACTTTTCTCTCAGAACTGAGCATGTGGAGAGACGTTCGTTCATCCAGCACCAAGGGAACGGGTTGCAGGAGAAACACTTACTCTGGTTTCTCAGTCTGTTTCCTAGTGCCTGTTTGAAGTGCCTGCCGTTTTCACTGTAAAACCGAGTTTGGGCTTGTACCTCCCCATATACATATATGGAGTGGAGTTGGCAACTGAAAAGAAACTATGTGTTCCCTTCAAGCTAGGTGAAGGACGGCTTTCACACACAATTATCTCTCAGAACTGAGCATGTGGAGAGACGTTCGTTCATCCAGCACCAAGGGAACGGGTTGCAGGAGAAACACTTACTCTGGTTTCTCAGTCTGTTTCCTAGTGCCGGTTTGAGGTGCCTGCAGTTTTCACTGTAAAACCGTGTTGAAGCTTGTACCTCCCCATATATATGTATGGAGTGGAGTTGGCAACTGAAAAGAAACTTTGTGTTCCCATCAAGCTAGGTGATGGACGGCTTTCACACACACTTATCTCTCAGAACTGAGCATGTGGAGAGACGTTCCTTCATCCAGCACCAAGGGAACGGGTTGCAGGAGAAACAGTTACTCTGGTTTCTCAGTCTGTTTCCTAGTGCCGGTTTGAAGTGCCTGCCGTTTTCACTGTAAAACCGAGTTGGAGCTTGTACCTCCCCATATATATGTATGGAGTGGAGTTGGCAACTGAAAAGAAACTTTGTGTTCCCTTCAAGCTAGGTGAAGGACGGCTTTCACACACACTTTTCTCTCAGAACTGAGCATGTGGAGAGACGTTCGTTCATCCAGCACCAAGGGAACGGGTTGCAGGAGAAACACTTACTCTGGTTTCTGAGTCTGTTTCCGAGTGCCGGTATGAAGTGCCTGCCGTTTTCACTGTAAAACCGAGTTTGGGCTTGTACCTCCCCATATACATATATGGAGTGGAGTTGGCAACTGAAAAGAAACTTTATGTTCCCTTCAAGCTAGGTGAAGGACGGCTTTTACACACACTTATCTCTCAGAACTGAGCATGTGGAGAGACTTTCGTTCATCCAGCACCAAGGGAACGGGTTGCAGGAGAAACACTTACTCTGGTTTCTCAGTCTGTTTCCTAGTGCCGGTTTGAAGTGCCTGCCGTTTTCACTGTAAAACCGAGTTGGAGCTTGTACCTCCCCATATATATGTATGGAGTGTAGTTGGCAACTGAAAAGAAACTTTGTGTTCCCTTCAAGCTAGGTGAAGGACGGCTTTCACACACACTTTTCTCTCAGAACTGAGCATGTGGAGAGACGTTCGTTCATCCAGCACCAAGGGAACGGGTTGCAGGAGAAACACTTACTCTGGTTTCTCAGTCTGTTTCCTAGTGCCTGTTTGAAGTGCCTGCCGTTTTCACTGTAAAACCGAGTTTGGGCTTGTACCTCCCCATATACATATATGGAGTGGAGTTGGCAACTGAAAAGAAACTATGTGTTCCCTTCAAGCTAGGTGAAGGACGGCTTTCACACACAATTATCTCTCAGAACTGAGCATGTGGAGAGAAGTTCGTTCATCCAGCACCAAGGGAACGGGTTGCAGGAGAAACACTTACTCTGGTTTCTCAGTCTGTTTCCTAGTGCCGGTTTGAGGTGCCTGCCGTTTTCACTGTAAAACCGTGTTGAAGCTTGTACCTCCCCATATATATGTATGGAGTGGAGTTGGCAACTGAAAAGAAACTTTGTGTTCCCATCAAGCTAGGTGAAGGACGGCTTTCACACACACTTATCTCTCAGGAATGAGCATGTGGAGAGACGTTCGTTCATCCAGCACCAAGGGATCGGGTTGCAGGAGGAACAGTAACTCTGGTTTCTGAGTCTGTTTCCTAGTGCCGGTTTAAAGTGCCTGCCTTTTTCACTGTAAAACCGAGTTTGGACTTGTACCTCCCCATATATATGTATGGAGTGGAGTTGGCAACTGAAAAGAAACTTTGTGTTCCCTTCAAGCTAGGTGAAGGACGGCTTTCACACACACTTATCTCTCAGAACTGAGCATGTGGAGAGACGTTCCTTCATCCAGCACCAAGGGAACGGGTTGCAGGAGAAACAGTTACTCTGGTTTCTCAGTCTGTTTCCTAGTGCCGGTTTGAAGTGCCTGCCGTTTTCACTGTAAAACCGAGTTGGAGCTTGTACCTCCCCATATATATGTATGGAGTGGAGTTGGCAACTGAAAAGAAACTTTGTGTTCCCTTCAAGCTAGGTGAAGGACGGCTTTCACACACACTTTTCTCTCAGAACTGAGCATGTGGAGAGACGTTCGTTCATCCAGCACCAAGGGAACGGGTTGCAGGAGAAACACTTACTCTGGTTTCTGAGTCTGTTTCCGAGTGCCGGTTTGAAGTGCCTGCCGTTTTCACTGTAAAACCGAGTTTGGGCTTTTACCTCCTCATATACATATATGGAGTGGAGTTGGCAACTGAAAAGAAACTTTATGTTCCCTTCAAGCTAGGTGAAGGACGGCTTTTACACACACTTATCTCTCAGATCTGAGCATGTGGAGAGACTTTCGTTCATCCAGCACCAAGGGAACGGGTTGCAGGAGAAACACTTACTCTGGTTTCTGAGTTTGTTTCCTAGTGCCGGTTTGAGGTGTCTGCCGTTTTCACTGTAAAACCGTGTTGGCGCTTGTACCTCCCCATATATATGTATGGAGTGGAGTTGGCAACTGAAAAGAAACTTTGTGTTCCCTTCAAGCTAGGTGAAGGACGGCTTTCACACACACTTATCTCTCAGAACTGAGCATGTGGAGAGACGTTCGTTCATCCAGCACCAAGGGATCGGGTTGCAGGAGAAACAGTAACTCTGGTTTCTGAGACTGTTTCCTAGTGCCGGTTTGAAGTACCTGCCGTTTTCACTGTAAAACCGAGTTTGGGCTTGTACCTCCCCATATATATGTATGGAGTGGAGTTGGCAACTGAAAAGAAACTTTGTGTTCCCTTCAAGCTAGGTGAAGGAAGGCTTTCACACACACTTATCTCTCAGAACTGAGCATGTGGAGAGACGTTCGTTCATCCAGCACCAAGGGAACGGGTTGCAGGAGAAACACTTACTCTGGTTTCTGAGTCTGTTTCCTAGTGCCGGTTTGAAGTGCCTGCCGTTTTCACTGTAAAACCGAGTTGGAGCTTGTACCTCCCCATATATATGTATGGAGTGGAGTTGGCAACTGAAAAGAAACTTTGTGTTCCCTTCAAGCTAGGTGAAGGACGGCTTTCACACACAATTATCTCTCAGAACTGAGCATGTGGAGAGACCTTCGTTCATCCAGCACCAAGGGAACGGGTTGCAAGAGAAACAATTACTCTGGTTTCTCAGTCTGTTTCCTAGTGCCGGTTTGAAGTGCCTGCCGTTTTCACTGTAAAACCGAGTTGGAGCTTGTACCTTCCCATATATATGTATGGTTTGGAGTTGGCAACTGAAAAGAAACTTTGTGTTCCCTTCAAGCTAGGTGAAGGATGGCTTTCACACACAGTTATCTCTCAGAACTGAGCATGTGGAGAGACGTTCGTTCATCCAGCACCAAGGGAATGGGTTGCATTAGAAACACTTACTCGGTTTTCTGAGTCTGTTTCCTAGTGCCGGTTTGAAGTGCCTGCCGTTTTCACTGTAAAACCGAGTTGGAGCTTGTACTTCCCCATATATTTGTATGGAGTGCAGTTGGCAACTGAAAAGAAACTTTGTGTTCCCTTCAAGCTAGGTGAAGGACGGCTTTCACACACACTTATCTCTCAGAACTGAGCATGTGGAGTGACGTTCGTTCATCCAACACCAAGGGAACGGTTGCAGGAGAAACACTTACTCTGGTTTCTCAGTCTGTTTCCTAGTGCCGGTTTGAAGTGCCTGCCGTTTTCACTGTAAAACCGAGTTGGAGCTTGTACCTCCCCATATATATGTATGGAGTGTAGTTGGCAACTGAAAAGAAACTTTGTGTTCCCTTCAAGCTAGGTGAAGGACGGCTTTCACACACACTTTTCTCTCAGAACTGAGCATGTGGAGAGACGTTCGTTCATCCAGCACCAAGGGAACGGGTTGCAGGAGAAACACTTACTCTGGTTTCTCAGTCTGTTTCCTAGTGCCTGTTTGAAGTGCCTGCCGTTTTCACTGTAAAACCGAGTTTGGGCTTGTACCTCCCCATATACATATATGGAGTGGAGTTGGCAACTGAAAAGAAACTATGTGTTCCCTTCAAGCTAGGTGAAGGACGGCTTTCACACACAATTATCTCTCAGAACTGAGCATGTGGAGAGACGTTCGTTCATCCAGCACCAAGGGAACGGGTTGCAGGAGAAACACTTACTCTGGTTTCTCAGTCTGTTTCCTAGTGCCGGTTTGAGGTGCCTGCATTTTTCACTGTAAAACCGTGTTGAAGCTTGTACCTCCCCATATATATGTATGGAGTGGAGTTGGCAACTGAAAAGAAACTTTGTGTTCCCATCAAGCTAGGTGATGGACGGCTTTCACACACACTTATCTCTCAGGAATGAGCATGTGGAGAGACGTTCGTTCATCCAGCACCCAGGGATCGGGTTGCAGGAGGAACAGTAACTCTGGTTTCTGAGTCTGTTTCCTAGTGCCGGTTTAAAGTGCCTGCCTTTTTCACTGTAAAACCGAGTTTGGGCTTGTACCTCCCCATATATATGTATGGAGTGGAGTTGGCAACTGAAAAGAAACTTTGTGTTCCCTTCAAGCTAGGTGAAGGACGGCTTTCACACACACTTATCTCTCAGAACTGAGCATGTGGAGAGACGTTCCTTCATCCAGCACCAAGGGAACGGGTTGCAGGAGAAACAGTTACTCTGGTTTCTCAGTCTGTTTCCTAGTGCCGGTTTGAAGTGCCTGCCGTTATCACTGTAAAACCGAGTTGGAGCTTGTACCTCCCCATATATATGTATGGAGTGGAGTTGGCAACTGAAAAGAAACTTTGTGTTCCCTTCAAGCTAGGTGAAGGACGGCTTTCACACACACTTTTCTCTCAGAACTGAGCATGTGGAGAGACGTTCGTTCATCCAGCACCAAGGGAACGGGTTGCAGGAGAAACACTTACTCTGGTTTCTGAGTCTGTTTCCGAGTGCCGGTTTGAAGTGCCTGCCGTTTTCACTGTAAAACCGAGTTTGGGCTTGTACCTCCCCATATACATATATGGAGTGGAGATGGCAACTGAAAAGAAACTTTATGTTCCCTTCAAGCTAGGTGAAGGACGGCTTTTACACACACTTATCTCTCAGAACTGAGCATGTGGAGAGACTTTCGTTCATCCAGCACCAAGGGAACGGGTTGCAGGAGAAACACTTACTCTGGTTTCTGAGTCTGTTTCCTAGTGCCGGTTTGAAGTGCCTGCCGTTTTCACTGTAAAACCGAGTTGGAGCTTGTACCTCCCCATATATATGTATGGAGTGTAGTTGGCAACTGAAAAGAAACTTTGTGTTCCCTTCAAGCTAGGTGAAGGACGGCTTTCACACACACTTTTCTCTCAGAACTGAGCATGTGGAGAGACGTTCGTTCATCCAGCACCAAGGGAACGGGTTGCAGGAGAAACACTTACTCTGGTTTCTCAGTCTGTTTCCTAGTGCCTGTTTGAAGTGCCTGCCGTTTTCACTGTAAAACCGAGTTTGGGCTTGTACCTCCCCATATACATATATGGAGTGGAGTTGGCAACTGAAAAGAAACTATGTGTTCCCTTCAAGCTAGGTGAAGGACGGCTTTCACACACAATTATCTCTCAGAACTGAGCATGTGGAGAGAAGTTCGTTCATCCAGCACCAAGGGAACGGGTTGCAGGAGAAACACTTACTCTGGTTTCTCAGTCTGTTTCCTAGTGCCGGTTTGAGGTGCCTGCCGTTTTCACTGTAAAACCGTGTTGAAGCTTGTACCTCCCCATATATATGTATGGAGTGGAGTTGGCAACTGAAAAGAAACTTTGTGTTCCCATCAAGCTAGGTGAAGGACGGCTTTCACACACACTTATCTCTCAGGAATGAGCATGTGGAGAGACGTTCGTTCATCCAGCACCAAGGGATCGGGTTGCAGGAGGAACAGTAACTCTGGTTTCTGAGTCTGTTTCCTAGTGCCGGTTTAAAGTGCCTGCCTTTTTCACTGTAAAACCGAGTTTGGACTTGTACCTCCCCATATATATGTATGGAGTGGAGTTGGCAACTGAAAAGAAACTTTGTGTTCCCTTCAAGCTAGGTGAAGGACGGCTTTCACACACACTTATCTCTCAGAACTGAGCATGTGGAGAGACGTTCCTTCATCCAGCACCAAGGGAACGGGTTGCAGGAGAAACAGTTACTCTGGTTTCTCAGTCTGTTTCCTAGTGCCGGTTTGAAGTGCCTGCCGTTTTCACTGTAAAACCGAGTTGGAGCTTGTACCTCCCCATATATATGTATGGAGTGGAGTTGGCAACTGAAAAGAAACTTTGTGTTCCCTTCAAGCTAGGTGAAGGACGGCTTTCACACACACTTTTCTCTCAGAACTGAGCATGTGGAGAGACGTTCGTTCATCCAGCACCAAGGGAACGGGTTGCAGGAGAAACACTTACTCTGGTTTCTGAGTCTGTTTCCGAGTGCCGGTTTGAAGTGCCTGCCGTTTTCACTGTAAAACCGAGTTTGGGCTTTTACCTCCTCATATACATATATGGAGTAGAGTTGGCAACTGAAAATAAACTTTATGTTCCCTTCAAGCTAGGTGAAGGACGGCTTTTACACACACTTATCTCTCAGATCTGAGCATGTGGAGAGACTTTCGTTCATCCAGCACCAAGGGAACGGGTTGCAGGAGAAACACTTACTCTGGTTTCTGAGTTTGTTTCCTAGTGCCGGTTTGAGGTGTCTGCCGTTTTCACTGTAAAACCGTGTTGGCGCTTGTACCTCCCCATATATATGTATGGAGTGGAGTTGGCAACTGAAAAGAAACTTTGTGTTCCCTTCAAGCTAGGTGAAGGACGGCTTTCACACACACTTATCTCTCAGAACTGAGCATGTGGAGAGACGTTCGTTCATCCAGCACCAAGGGATCGGGTTGCAGGGAAACAGTAACTCTGGTTTCTGAGACTGTTTCCTAGTGCCGGTTTGAAGTACCTGCCGTTTTCACTGTAAAACCGAGTTTGGGCTTGTACCTCCCCATATATATGTATGGAGTGGAGTTGGCAACTGAAAAGAAACTTTGTGTTCCCTTCAAGCTAGGTGAAGGACGGCTTTCACACACACTTATCTCTCAGAACTGAGCATGTGGAGAGACGTTCTTTCATCCAGCAAAAAGGGAAAGGTTTGCAGGAGAAACACTTACTCTGGTTTCTGAGTCTGTTTCCTAGTGTCGGTTTGAAGTGCCTGCCGATTTCACTGTAAAACAAAGTTGGAGCTTGTACCTCCCCATATATATGTATGGAGTGGAGTTGGCCACTGAAAAGAAACTTTGTGTTCCCTTCAAGCTAGGTGAAGAACGGCTTTCACACACACTTATCTCTCAGAACTGAGCATGTGGAGAGACGTTCGTTCATCCAGCACCAAGGGAACGGGTTGCAGGAGAAACACTTACTCTGGTTTCTCAGTCTGTTTCCTAGTGCCGGTTTGAAGTGCCTGCCGTTTTCACTGTAAAACCGAGTTGGAGCTTGTACCTCCCCATATATATGTATGGAGTTGAGTTGGCAACTGAAAAGAAACTTTGTGTTCCCTTCAAGCTAGGTGAAGGACGGCTTTAACACACACTTATCTCTCAGAACTGAGCATGTGGAGAGACGTTCGTTCATCCAGCACCAAGGGAACGGGTTGCAGGAGAAACAGTTACTCTGGTTTCTGAGTCTGTTTCCTAGTGCCGGTTTGAAGTGCCTGCCGTTTTCACTGTAAAACCGAGTTTGGGCTTGTACCTCCCCATATATATGTATGGAGTGGAGTTGGCAACTGAAAAGAAACTTTGTGTTCCCTTCAAGCTAGGTGAAGGAAGGCTTTCACACACACTTATCTCTCAGAACTGGGCATGTGGATAGACGTTCGTTCATCCAGCACCAAGGGAACGGGTTGCAGGAGAAACACTTACTCTGGTTTCTCAGTCTGTTTCCTAGTGCCGGTTTGAAGTGCCTGCCGTTTTCACTGTAAAACCGAGTTGGAGCTTGTACCTCAACATATATATGTATGGAGTGGAGTTGGCAACTGAAAAGAAACTTTGTTTTCCCTTCAAGCTAGGTGAAGGACGGCTTTCACACACACTTATCTCTCAGAACTGAGCATGTGGAGAGACGTTCGTTCATCCAGCACCAAGGGAACGGGTTGCAATGGAAACACTTACTCTGGTTTCTCAGTCTGTTTCCTAGTGCCGGTTTGAAGTGCCTGCCGTTTTCACTGTAAAACCGAGTTGGATCTTGTACCTCCCCATATATATGTATGGAGTGGAGTTGGCAACTGAAAAGAAACTTTGTGTTCCCTTCAAGCTAGTTGAAGGATGGCTTTCACACACACATATCTCTCAGAACTGAGCATGTGGAGAGACGTTGTTTCATCCAGCACCAAGGGAATGGGTTGCAGGAGAAACACTTACTTTGATTTCTGAGTCTGTTTCCTAGTGCCGGTTTGAAGTGCCTGCCGTTTTCACTGTAAAACCGAGTTGGAGCTTGTACCTCCCCATATATATGTATGGAGGGGAGTTGGCAACTGAAAAGAAACTTTGTGTTCCCTTCAAGCTAGGTGAAGGACGGCTTTCACACACAATTATCTCTCAGAACTGAGCATGTGGAGAGACGTTCGTTCATCCAGCACCAAGGGAACGGGTTGCAGGAGAAACACTTACTCTGGTTTCTGAGTCTGTTTCCTAGTGCCGGTTTGAAGTGCCTGCCGTTTTCACTGTAAAACCGAGTTGGAGCTTGTACCACCCCATATATTTGTATGGAGTGGAGTTGGCAACTGAAAAGAAACTTTGTGTTCCCTTCAAGCTAGGTGAAGGACGGCTTTCACACACACTTATCTCTCAGAACTGAGCATGTGGAGTGACGTTCGTTCATCCAGCACCAAGTGAACGGTTTGCCGAGAAACACTTACTCTGGTTTCTCAGTCTGTTTCCTAGTGCCGGTTTGAAGTGCCTGCCGTTTTCACTGTAAAACCGAGTTGGAGCTTGTACCTCCCCATATATATGTATGGAGTGGAGTTGGCAACTGAAAAGAAACTTTGTGTTCCCTTCAAGCTAGGTGAAGGACGGCTTTCACACACACTTATCTCTCAAAACAGAGCATGTGGAGAGACGTTCGTTCATCCAGCACCAAGGGAACGGTTGCAGGAGAAACACTTACTCTGGTTTCTCAGTCTGTTTCCTAGTGCCGGTTTGAAGTGCCTGCCGTTTTCACTGTAAAACCGAATTGGAGCTTGTACCACCCCATATATATGTATGGAGTGTAGGTGGCAACTGAAAAGAAACTTTGTGTTCCCTTCAAGCTAGGTGAAGGACGGCTTTCACACACACTTATCTCTCAGAACTGAGCATGTGGAGAGACGTTCATTCATCCAGCACAAAGGGAACGGGTTGCAGGAGAAACACTTACTCTGGTTTCTCAGTCTGTTTCCTAGTGCCGGTTTGAAGTGCCTGCCGTTTTCACTGTAAAACCGAGTTGGAGCTTGTACATCCCCATATATATGTATGGAGTGAAGTTGGCAACTGAAAAGAAACTTTGTGTTCCCTTCAAGCTAGGTGAAGGACGGCTTTCACACACACTTATCTCTCAGAACTGAGCATGTGGAGAGACGTTCGTTCATCCATCACCAAGGGAACGGGTCGCAGGACAAACGCTTACTCTGGTTTCTCAGTCTGTTTCCTAGTGCCGGTTTGAAGTGCCTGCCGTTTTCACTGTAAAACCGAGTTGGAGCTTGTACCTCCCCATATATATGTATGGAGTGGAGTTGGCAACTGAAAAGAAACTTTGTGTTCCCTTCAAGCTAGGTGAAGGACGTCTTTCACACACACTTATCTCTCAGAATTGAGCATGTGGAGAGACGTTCGTTCATCCAGCACCAAGGGAACGGGTTGCAGGAGAAACACTTACTCTGGTTTCTGAGTCTGTTTCCTAGTGTCGGTTTGAAGTGCCTGCCGATTTCACTGTAAAACCGAGTTGGAGCTTGTAACACCCCATATATATGTATGGAGTGGAGTTGGCCACTGAAAAGAAACTTTGTGTTCCCTTCAAGCTAGGTGAAGGACGGCTTTCACACACACTTATCTCTCAGAACTGAGCATGTGGAGAGACGTTCGTTCATCCAGCACCAAGGGAACGGGTTGCAGGAGAAACACTTACTCTGGTTTCTCAGTCTGTTTCCTAGTGCCGGTTTGAAGTGCCTGCCGTTTTCACTGTAAAACCGAGTTGGAGCTTGTACCTCCCCATATATATGTATGGAGTGGAGTTGGCAACTGAAAAGAAACTTTGTGTTCCCTTCAAGCTAGGTGAAGGACGGCTTTCACACACACTTATCTCTCAGAACTGAGCATGTGGAGAGACGTTCGTTCATCCAGCTCCAAGGGAACGGGTTGCAAGGGAAACACTTACTCTGGTTTCTCAGTCTGTTTCCTAGTGCCGGTTTGAAGTGCCTGCCGTTTTCACTGTAAAACCGAGTTGGAGCTTGTACCTCCCCATATATATGTATGGAGTGGAGTTGGCAACTGAAAAGAAACTTTGTGTTCCCTTCAAGCTAGGTGAAGGACGGCTTTCACTGACACTTATCTCTCAGAACTGAGCATGTGGAGAGACGTTCGTTCATCCAGCACCAAGGGATCGGTTTGCAGGAGAAACTGTAACTCTGGTTTCTGAGTCTGTTTCCTAGTGCCGGTTTGAAGTGCCTGCCGTTTTCACTGTAAAACCGAGTTTGGGCTTGTACCTCCCATATATATGTATGGAGTGGAGTTGGCAACTGAAAAGAAACTTTGTGTTCCCTCAAGCTAGGTGAAGGAAGGCTTTCACACACACTTATCTCTCAGAACTGAGCATGTGGAGAGACGTTCGTTCATCCAGCACCAAGGGAATGGGTTGCAGGAGAAACACTTACTCTGTTTTCTGAGTCTGTTTCCTAGTGCCGGTTTGAAGTGCCTGCCGTTTTCACTGTAAATCCGAGTTGGAGCTTGTACCTCCCCATATATATGTATGGAGTGGAGTTGGCAACTGAAAAGAAACTTTGTGTTCCCTTCAAGCTAGGTGAAGGACGGCTTTCACACACACTTATCTCTCAGAACTGAGCATGTGGAGAGACGTTCGTTCATCCAGCACCAAGGGAACGGGTTGCAGGGGAAACACTTCCTCTGGTTTCTCAGTCTGTTTCCTAGTGCCGGTTTGAAGTGCCTGCCGTTTTCACTGTAAATGCGAGTTGGATCTTGTACCTCCCCATATATATGTATGGAATGGAGTTGTCAACTGAAAAGAAACTTTGTGTACCCTTCAAGCTAGGTGAAGGACGGCTTTCACACACACTTATCTCTCAGAACTGAGCATGTGGAGAGACGTTCATTCATCCAGCACCAAGGGAACGGGTTGCAGGAGAAACACTTACTCTGGTTTCTGAGTCTGTTTCCTAGTGCCGGTTTGAAGTGCCTGCCGTTTTCACTGTTAAACCGAGTTTGAGCTTGTACCTCCCCACATATATGTATGGAGTGGAGTTGGCAACTGAAAAGAAACTTTGTGTTCCCTTCAAGCTAGGTGAAGGACGGCTTTAACACACACTTATCTCTCAGAACTGAGCATGTGGAGAGACGTTCGTTCATCCAGCACCAAGGGAACGGGTTGCAGGAGAAACACTTACTATGGTTTCTCAGTCTGTTTCCTAGTGCCGGTTTGAATTGCCTGCCGTTTTCACTGTAAAATCGCGTTGGAGCTTGTACCTCCCCATATATATGTATGGAGTGGAGTTGGCAACTGAAAAGAAACTTTGTGTTCCCTTCAAGCTAGGTGAAGGACGGCTTTCACACACATTTATCTCTCAGAACTGAGCATGTGGAGAGACGTTCGTTAATCCAGCACGAAGGGATCGGGTTACAGGAGAAACAGTAACTCTGGTTTCTGAGTCTGTTTCCTAGTGCCGGTTTGAAGTGCCTGCCGTTTTCACTGTAAAACCGAGTTTGGGCTTGTACCTCCCCATATATATGTATGGAGTGGAGTTGGCAACTGAAAAGAAACTTTGTGTTCCCTTCAAGCTAGGTGAAGGAAGGCTTTCACACACACTTATCTCTCAGAACTGAGCATGTGGAGAGACGTTCGTTCATCCAGCACCAAGGGAACGGGTTGCAGGAGAAACACTTACTCTGGTTTCTCAGTCTGTTTCCTAGTGCCGGTTTGAAGTGCCTGCCGTTTTCACTGTAAAACCGAGTTGGAGCTTGTACCTCCCCATATATATGTATGGAGTGGAGTTGGCAACGGAAAAGAAACTTTGTGTTCCCTTCAAGCTAGGTGAAGGACGGCTTTCACACACACTTGTCTCTCAGAACTGAGCATGTGGAGAGACGTTCGTTCATCCAGCACCAAGGGAACGGGTTGCAGGAGAAACACTTACTCTGGTTTCTCAGTCTGTTTCCTACTGCCGGTTTGAATTACCTGCCGTTTTCACTGTAAAACCGAGTTGGAGCTTGTACCACCCCATATATATGTATATTGTGGAGTTGGCAACTGAAAAGAAACTTTGTGTTCCCTTCAAGTTAGGTGAAGGATGGCTTTCACACACACTTATCTCTCAGAACTGAGCATGTGGAGAGACGTTCGTTCATCCAGCACCAAGGGAATGGGTTGCATTAGAAACACTTACTCTGTTTTCTGAGTCTGTTTCCTAGTGCCGGTTTGAAGTGCCTGCCGTTTTCACTGTAAAACCGAGTTGGAGCTTGTACCTCCCCTTATATATGTATGGAGTGGAGATGGAAACTGAAAAGAAATTTTGTGTTCCCTTCAAGCTAGGTGAAGGACGGCTTTCACACACACTTATCTCTCAGAAATGAGCATGTGGAGAGACGTTCGTTCATCCAGCACCAAGGGAACGGTTTGCAGGAGAAACACTTACTCTGGTTTCTGAGTCTGTTTCCTAGTGCCGGTTTGAAGTGCATGCCTTTTTCACTGTAAAACCGAGTTGGAGATTGTACCTCCCCATATACATATATGGAGTGGACTTGGCAACTGAAAAGAAACTTTATGTTCCCTTCAAGCTAGGTGAAGGACGGCTTTCACACACACTTATCTCTCAGAACTGAGCATGTGGAGAGACGTTCGTTCATCCAGCACCAAGGGAACCGGTTGCAGGAGAAACACTTACTCTGGTTTCACAGTCTGTTTCCTAGTGCCGGTTTGAAGTGCCTGCCGTTTTCACTGTAAAACCGAGTTGGAGCTTGTACCTCCCCATATATATGTATGGAGTGGAGTTGGCAACTGAAAAGAAACTTTGTGTTCCCTTCAAGCTAGGTGAAGGACGGCTTTCACACACACTTATCTCTCAGAACTGAGCATGTGGAGAGACGTTCGTTTATCCAGCACCAAGGGAACGGGTTGCAGGGGAAACACTTCCTCTGGTTTCTCAGTCTGTTTCCTAGTGCCGGTTTGAAGTGCCTGCCGTTTTCACTGTAAATCCGAGTTGGATCTTGTACCTCCCCATATATATGTATGGAATGGAGTTGTCAACTGAAAAGAAACTTTGTGTACCCTTCAGGCTAGGTGAAGGACGGCTTTCACACACACTTATCTCTCAGAACTGAGCATGTGGAGAGACGTTCGTTCATCCAGCACCAAGGGAACGGGTTGCAGGAGAAACACTTACTCTGGTTTCTGAGTCTGTTTCCTAGTGCCGGTTTGAAGTGCCTGCCGTTTTCACTGTTAAACCGAGTTGGAGCTTGTACCTCCCCATATATATGTATGGAGTGGAGTTGGCAACTGAAAAGAAACTTTGTGTTCCCTTCAAGCTAGGTGAAGGACGGCTTTAACACACACTTATCTCTCAGAACTGAGCATGTGGAGAGACGTTCGTTCATCCAGCACCAAGGGAACGGGTTGCAGGAGAAACACTTACTATGGTTTCTCAGTCTGTTTCCTAGTGCCGGTTTGAATTGCCTGCCGTTTTCACTGTAAAATCGCGTTGGAGCTTGTACCTCCCCATATATATGTATGGAGTGGAGTTGGCAACTGAAAAGAAACTTTGTGTTCCCTTCAAGCTAGGTGAAGGACGGCTTTCACACACACTTATCTCTCAGAACTGAGCATGTGGAGAGACGTTCGTTAATCCAGCACGAAGGGATCGGGTTACAGGAGAAACAGTAACTCTGGTTTCTGAGTCTGTTTCCTAGTGCCGGTTTGAAGTGCCTGCCGTTTTCACTGTAAAACCGAGTTTGGGCTTGTACCTCCCCATATATATGTATGGAGTGGAGTTGGCAACTGAAAAGAAACTTTGTGTTCCCTTCAAGCTAGGTGAAGGAAGGCTTTCACACACACTTATCTCTCAGAACTGAGCATGTGGAGAGACGTTCGTTCATCCAGCACCAAGGGAACGGGTTGCAGGAGAAACACTTACTCTGGTTTCTCAGTCTGTTTCCTAGTGCCGGTTTGAAGTGCCTGCCGTTTTCACTGTAAATCCGAGTTGGAGCTTGTACCTCCCCATATATATGTATGGAGTGGAGTTGGCAACGGAAAAGAAACTTTGTGTTCCCTTCAAGCTAGGTGAAGGACGGCTTTCACACACACTTGTCTCTCAGAACTGAGCATGTGGAGAGACGTTCGTTCATCCAGCACCAAGGGAACGGGTTGCAGGAGAAACACTTACTCTGGTTTCTCAGTCTGTTTCCTACTGCCGGTTTGAATTGCCTGCCGTTTTCACTGTAAAACCGAGTTGGAGCTTGTACCACCCCATATATATGTATGGTGTGGAGTTGGCAACTGAAAAGAAACTTTGTGTTCCCTTCAAGTTAGGTGAAGGATGGCTTTCACACACACTTATCTCTCAGAACTGAGCATGTGGAGAGACGTTCGTTCATCCAGCACCAAGGGAATGGGTTGCATTAGAAACACTTACTCTGTTTTCTGAGTCTGTTTCCTAGTGCCGGTTTGAAGTGCCTGCCGTTTTCACTGTAAAACCGAGTTGGAGCTTGTACCTCCCCATATATATGTATGGAGTGGTGATGGAAACTGAAAAGAAATTTTGTGTTCCCTTCAAGCTAGGTGAAGGACGGCTTTCACACACACTTATATCTCAGAAATGAGCATGTGGAGAGACGTTCGTTCATCCAGCACCAAGGGAACGGGTTGCAGGAGAAACAGTAACTCTGGTTTCTGAGTCTGTTTCCTAGTGCCGGTTTGAAGTGCATGCCTTTTTCACTGTAAAATCGAGTTGGAGATTGTACCTCCCCATATACATATATGGAGTGGAGTTGGCAACTGAAAAGAAACTTTATGTTCCCTTCAAGCTAGGTGAAGGACGGCTTTCACACACACTTATCTCTCAGAACTGAGCATGTGGAGAGACGTTCGTTCATCCAGCACCAAGGGAACGGGTTGCAGGAGAAACACTTACTCTGGTTTCACAGTCTGTTTCCTAGTGCCGGTTTGAAGTGCCTGCCGTTTTCACTGTAAAACCGAGTTGGAGCTTGTACCTCCCCATATATATGTATGGAGTGGAGTTGGCAACTGAAAAGAAACTTTGTGTTCCCTTCAAGCTAGGTGAAGGACGGCTTTCACACACACTTATCTCTCAGAACTGAGCATGTGGAGAGACGTTCGTTCATCCAGCACCAAGGGAACGGGTTGCAGGTGAAACAGTAACTATGATTTCTGAGTCTGTTTCCTAGTGCCGGTTTGAAGTGCCTGCCGTTTTCACTGTAAAACCGAGTTTGGGCTTGTACCTCCCCATATATATGTATGGAGTGGAGTTGGTAACTGAAAAGAAACTTTGTGTTCCCTTCAAGCTAGGTGAAGGAAGGCTTTCACACACAATTATCTCTCAGAACTGAGCATGTGGAGAGACGTTCGTTCATCCAGCACCAAGGGAACGGGTTGCAGGAGAAACACTTACTATGGTTTCTCAGTCTGTTTCCTAGTGCCGGTTTGAAGTGCCTGCCGTTTTCACTGTAAAACCGAGTTGGAGCTTGTACCTCCCCATATATATGTATGGAGTGGAGTTGGCAACTGAAAAGAAACTTTGTGTTCCCTTCAAGCTAGGTGAAGGACGGCTTTCACACACACTTATCTCTCAGAACTGAGCATGTGGAGAGACGTTCGTTCATCCAGCACCAAGGGAACGGGTTGCAGGAGAAACACTTACTCTGGTTTCTCAGTCTGTTTCCTAGTGCCGGGTTGAAGTGCCTGCCGTTTTCACTGTAAAACCGAGTTGGAGCTTGTACCTCCCCATATACATATATGGAGTGGAGTTGGCAACTGAAAAGAAACTTTGTGTTCCCTTCAAGCTAGGTGAAGGACGGCTTTCACACACACTTATCTCTCAGAACTGAGCATGTGGAGAGACGTTCCTTCATCCAGCACCAAGGGAACGGGTTGCAGGAGAAACACTTACTCTGGTTTCTCAGTCTGTTTCCTAGTGCCGGTTTGAAGTGCCTGCCGTTTTCACTGTAAAACCTTGTTGGAGCTTGTACCTCCCCATATATATGTATGGATTGGAGTTGGAAATTGAAAAGAAATTTTGTGTTCCCTTCAAGCTAGGTGAAGGACGGCTTTCACACACACTTATCTCTCAGAATTGAGCATGTGGAGAGACGTTCGTTCATCCAGCACCAAGGGAACGGGTTGCAGGAGAAACTCTTACTTTGGTTTCTGAGTCTGTTTCCTAGTGCCGGTTTGAAGTGCCTGCCGTTTTCACTGTAAATCCGAGTTGGAGCTTGTACCTCCCCATATATATGTATGGAGTGGAGTTGGCAACTGAAAAGAAACTTTGTGTTCCCTTCAAGCTAGGTGTAGGACGGCTTTCACACACACTTATCTCTCAGAACTGAGCATGTGGAGAGACGTTCGTTCATCCAGCACCAAGGGAACGGTTTGCAGGGGAAACACTTACTCTGGTTTTTCAGTCTGTTTCCTAGTACCGGTTTGAAGTGCCTGCCGTTTTCACTGTAAAACCGAGTTGGAGCTTGTACCTCCCCATATATATGTATGGAGTGGAGCTGGCAACTGAAAAGAAACTTTATTTTCCCTTCAAGCTAGGTGAAGGACGGCTTTCACACACACTTATCTCTCAGAACTGAGCATGTGGAGAGACGTTCGTTCATCCAGCACCAAGGGATCGGGTTGCAGGAGAAACAGTTACTCTGGTTTCTGAGTCTGTTTCCTAGTGCCGGTTTGAAGTGCCTGCCGTTTTCACTGTAAAACCGAGTTTGGGCTTGTACCTCCCCATTTACATTTATGGAGTGGAGTTGGCAACTGAAAAGAAACTTTGTGTTCCCTTCAAGCTAGGTGAAGGAAGGCTTTCACACACACTTATCTCTCAGAACTGAGCATGTGGAGAGACGTTCGTTCATCCAGCACCAATGGAACGGGTTGCAGGAGAAACATTTACTCTGGTTTCTCACTCTGTTCCCTAGTGCCGGTTTGAAGTGCCTGCCGTTTTCACTGTAAAGCCGAGTTGGAGCTTGTACCTCCCCATATATATGTATGGAGTGGAGTTGGCAACTGAAAAGAAGCTTTGTGTTCCCTTCAAGCTAGGTGAAGGACGGCTTTCACTCACACTTATCTCTCAGAACTGAGCATGTGGAGAGACGTTCGTTCATCCAGCACCAAGGGATCGGGGTGCAGGAGAAACAGTAACTCTGGTTTCTGAGTCTGATTCCTAGTGCCGGTTTGAAGTGCCTGCCGTTTTCACTGTAAAACCGAGTTTGGGCTTGTACCTCCCATATATATGTATGGAGTGGAGTTGGCAACTGAAAAGAAACTTTGTGTTCCCTTCAAGCTAGGTGAAGGAAGGCTTTCACACACACTTATCTCTCAGAACTGAGCATGTGGAGAGACGTTCGTTCATCCAGCACCAAGGGAATGGGTTGCAGGAGAAACACTTACTCTGTTTTCTGAGTCTGTTTCCTAGTGCCGGTATGAAGTGCCTGCCGTTTTCACTGTAAAACCGAGTTGGAGCTTGTACCTCCCCATATATATGTATGGAGTGGAGTTGGAAATTGAAAAGAAATTTTGTGTTCCCTTCAAGCTAGGTGAAGGACGGCTTTCACACACACTTATCTCTCAGAACTGAGCATGTGGAGAGACGTTCGTTCATCCAGCACCAAGGGAACGGGTTGCAGGAGAAACACTTACTCTGGTTTCTCAGTCTGTTTCCTAGTGCCGGTTTGAAGTGCCTGCCGTTTTCACTGTAAATCCGAGTTGGAGCTTGTACCTCCCCATATATATGTATGGAGTGGAGTTGGCAACTGAAAAGAAACTTTATGTTCCCTTCAAGCTAGGTGAAGGACGGCTTTCACACACACTTATCTCTCAGAACTGAGCATGTGGAGAGACGTTCGTTCATCCAGCACCAAGGGATCGGGTTGCAGGAGAAACAGTTACTCTGATTTCTGAGTCTGTTTCCTAGTGCCGGTTTGAAGTGCCTGCCGTTTTCACTGTAAAACCGAGTTTGGGCTTGTACCTCCCATATATATTTATGGAGTGGAGTTGGCAACTGAAAAGAAACTTTGTGTTCCCTTCAAGCTAGGTGAAGGAAGGCTTTCACACACACTTATCTCTCAGAACTGAGCATGTGGAGAGACGTTCGTTCATCGAGCACCAAGGGAACGGGTTGCAGGAGAAACACTTACTCTGGTTTCTGAGTCTGTTTCCTAGTGCCGGTTTGAAGTGCCTGCCGTTTTCACTGTAAATCCGAGTTGGAGCTTGTACCTCCCCATATATATGTATGGAGTGGAGTTGGCAACTGAAAAGAAACTTTGTGTTCCCTTCAAGCTAGGTGAAGGACGGCTTTTACACACACTTATCTCTCAGAACTGAGCATGTGGAGAGACGTTCGTTCATCCAGCACCAAGGGAACGGGTTGCAGGAGAAACACTTACTATGGTTTCTCAGTCTGTTTCCTAGTGCCGGTTTGAAGTGCCTGCCGTTTTCACTGTAAAACCGAGTTGGAGCTTGTACCTCCCCATATATATGTATGGAGTGGAGTTGGCAACTGAAAAGAAACTTTGTGTTCCCTTCAAGCTAGGTGAAGGACGGCTTTCACACACACTTATCTCTCAGAACTGAGCATGTGGAGAGACGTTCGTTCATCCAGCACCAAGGGAACGGGTTGCAGGAGAAACACTTACTCTGGTTTCTGAGTCTGTTTCCTAGTGCCGGTTTGAAGTGCCTGCCGTTTTCAATGTAAAACCGAGTTGGAGCTTGTACCTCCCCATTTACATGTATGGAGTGGAGTTGGCAACTGAAAAGAAACTTTGTGTTCCCTTCAAGCTAGGTGAAGGAAGGCTTTCACACACACTTATCTCTCAGAACTGAGCATGTGGAGAGACGTTCGTTCATCCAGCACCAAGGGAACGGGTTGCAGGAGAAACACTTACTCTGGTTTCTCAGTCTGTTTCCTAGTGCCGGTTTGAAGTGCCTGCCATTTTCACTGTAATACCGAGTTGGAGCTTGTACCTCCCCATATATATGTATGGAGTGGAGTTGGCAACTGAAAAGAAACTTTGTGTTCCCTTCAAGCTAGGTGAAGGACGGCTTTCACACACACTTATCTCTCAGAACTGAGCATGTGGAGAGACGTTCGTTCATCCAGCACCAAGGGAACGGGTTGCAGGAGAAACACTTACTATGGTTTCTCAGTCTGTTTCCTAGTGCCGGTTTGAAGTGCCTGCCGTTTTCATTGTAAAACCGAGTTGGAGCTTGTACCTCCCCATATATATGTATGGAGTGGATTTGGCAACTGAAAAGAAACTTTGTGTTCCCTTCAAGCCAAGTGAAGGACGGCATTCACACACACTTATCTCTCAGAACTGAGCATGTGGAGAGACGTTCGTTCATCCAGCACCAAGGGATCGGGTTGCAGGGAAACATTAACTCTGGTTTCTGAGTCTGTTTCCTAGTGCCGGTTTGAAGTGCCTGCCGTTTTCAGTGTAAAACCGAGTTTGGGCTTGTACCTCCCCATATATATGTATGGATTGGAGTTGGCCACTGAAAAGAAACTTTGTGTTCCCTTCAAGCTAGGTGAAGGACGGCTTTCACACACACTTATCTCTCAGAACTGAGCATGTGGAGAGACGTTCGTTCATCCAGCACCAAGGGAACGGGTTGCAGGAGAAACACTTACTCTGGTTTCTGAGTCTGTTTCCTAGTGCCGGTTTGAAGTGCCTGCCGTTTTCACTGTAAACCCGATTTGGAGCTTGTAGTTCCGCATATATATGTATGGAGTAGATTTGGCAACTGAAAAGAAATTTTGTGTTCCCTTCAAGCTAGGTGAAGGACGGCTTTCACACACACTTATCTCCCAGAACTGAGCATGTGGAGAGACTTTCTTTCATCCAGCACCAAGGGATCGGGTTGCAGGAGAAACAGTTACTCTGGTTTCTGAGTCTGTTTCTTAGTGCCGGTTTGAAGTGCCTGCCGTTTTCACTGTAAAACCGAGTTTGGGCTTGTACCTCCCCTTATGTATGTATGAATTGGAGTTGGCAACTGAAAAGAAAATTTGTGTTCCCTTCAAGCTAGGTGAAGGAAGGCTTTCACACACACTTATCTCTCAGAACCGAGCATGTGGAGAGACGTTCGTTCATCCAGCACCAAGGGAACGGGTTGCAGGAGAAACAGTTACTCTGGTTTCTCAGTCTGTTTCCTAGTGCCGGTTTGAAGTGCCTGCCGTTTTCACTGTAAAACCGAGTTGGAGCTCGTACCTCCCCATATATATGTATGGAGTGTAGTTGGCAACTGAAAAGAAACTTTGTGTTCCCTTCAAGCTAGGTGAAGGACGGCTTTAACACACACTTATCTCTCAGAACTGAGCATGTGGAGAGACGTTCGTTCATCCAGCACCAAGGGAACGGGTTGCAGGAGAAACACTTACTCTGGTTTCTGAGTCTGTTTCCTAGTGCCGGTTTGAAGTGCCTGCCGTTTTCACTGTAAAACCGAGTTGGAGCTTGTACCTCCACATATATATGTATGGAGTGGAGTTGGCAACTGAAAAGAAACTTTGTGTTCCCTTCAAGCTAGGTGAAGGACGGCTTTCACACACACTTATCTCTCAGAACTGAGCATGTGGAGAGACGTTCGTTCATCCAGCACCAAGGGAACGGGTTGCAGGAGAAACACTTACTCTGGTTTCTCAGTCTGTTTCCTAGTGCCGGTATGAAGTGCCTGCCGATTTCACTGTAAAACCGAGTTGGAGCTTGTACCTCCCCATATACATATATGGAGTGGATTTGGCAACTGAAAAGAAACTTTATGTTCCCTTCAAGCTAGGTGAAGGACGGCTTTCACACTCACTTATCTCTCAGAACTGAGCATGTGGAGAGACGTTCGTTCATCCAGCACCAAGGGATCGGGTTGCAGGGAAACATTAACTCTGGTTTCTGAGTCTGTTTCCTAGTGCCGGTTTGAAGTGCCTGCCGTTTTCAGTGTAAAACCGAGTTTGGGCTTGTACCTCCCCATATATATGTATGGATTGGAGTTGGCCACTGAAAAGAAACTTTGTGTTCCCTTCAAGCTAGGTGAAGGACGGCTTTCACACACCCTTATCTCTCAGAACTGAGCATGTGGAGAGACGTTCGTTCATCCAGCACCAAGGGAACGGGTTGCAGGAGAAACACTTACTCTGGTTTCTGAGTCTGTTTCCTAGTGCCGGTTTTATGTGCCTGCCGTTTTCACTGTAAACCCGAGTTGGAGCTTGTAGCTCCGCATATATATGTATGGAGTAGAGTTGGCAACTGAAAAGAAACTTTGTGTTCCCTTCAAGCTAGGTGAAGGACGGCTTTCACACACACTTATCTCCCAGAACTGAGCATGTGGAGAGACGTTCTTTCATCCAGCACCAAGGGATCGGGTTGCAGGAGAAACAGTTACTCTGGTTTCTCAGTCTGTTTCTTAGTGCCGGTTTGAAGTGCCTGCCGTTTTCACTGTAAAACCGAGTTTGGGCTTGTACCTCCCCTTATGTATGTATGAATTGGAGTTGGCAACTGAAAAGAAAATTTGTGTTCCCTTCAAGCTAGGTGAAGGAAGGCTTTCACACACACTTATCTCTCAGAACTGATCATGTGGAGAGACGTTCGTTCATCCAGCACCAAGGGAACTGGTTGCAGGAGAAACACTTCCTCTGGTTTCTCAGTCTGTTTCCTAGTGCCGGTTTGAAGTGCCTGCCGTTTTCACTGTAAAACCGATTTGGAGCTTGTACCTCCCCATATATATGTATGGAGTGGAGTTGGCAACTGAAAAGAAACTTTGTGTTCCCTTCAAGCTCGGTGAAGTACGGCTTTCACACACACTTATCTCTCAGAACTGAGCATGTGGAGAGAATCTCGTTCATCCAGCACCAAGGGAACGGGTTGCAGGAGAAACACTTTCTCTGGTTTCTCAGTCTGTTTCCTAGTGCCGGTTTGAAGTGCCTGCCGTTTTCACTGTAAAACCGAGTTGGAGCTTGTACCTCCCCATATATATGTATGGAGTGGTGTTGGCAACTGAAAACAAACTTTGTGTTCCCTTCAAGCTAGGTGAAGGACGGCTTTCACACACACTTATCTCTCAGAACTGAGCATGTGGAGAGACGTTCGTTCATCCAGCACCAAGGGAACGGGTTGCAGGAGGAACACTTACTCTGCTTTCTGAGTCTGTTTCCTAGTGCCGGTTTGAAGTGCCTGCCGTTTTCACTGTAAAACCGAGTTGGAGCTTGTACCTCCCCATATACATATATGGAGTGGATTTGGCAACTGGAAGAAACTTTATGTTCCCTTCAAGCTAGGTGAAGGACGGCTTTCACACACACTTATCTCTCAGAACTGAGCATGTGGAGAGACGTTCCTTCATCCAGCACCAACGGAACGGGTTGCAGGAGAAACACTTACTCTGGTTTCTCAGTCTGTTTCCTAGTGCCGGTTTGAAGTGCCTGCCGTTTTCACTGTAAAACCGAGTTGGAGCTTGTACCTCCCCATATATATGTATGGAGTGGAGTTGGCAACTGAAAAGAAACTTTGTGTTCCCTTCAAGCTAGGTGAAGGACGGCTTTCACACACACTTATCTCTCAGAACTGAGCATGTGGAGAGACGTTCGTTCATCCAGCACCAAGGGAACGGGTTGCAGGAGAAACACTTACTCTGGTTTCTCAGTCTGTTTCCTAGTGCCGTTTTGAAGTGCCTGCCGTTTTCACTGTAAAACCGAGTTGGAGCTTGTACCTCCCCATATACATATATGGAGTGGAGTTGGCAACTGAAAAGAAACTTTATGTTCCCTT
Source organism: Vicugna pacos (assembly GCF_048564905.1). Taxonomy (NCBI): domain Eukaryota; kingdom Metazoa; phylum Chordata; class Mammalia; order Artiodactyla; family Camelidae; genus Vicugna; species Vicugna pacos. Next base: position 31,510,422 of record NC_133000.1, read on the forward strand.
CAAGCTAGGTGAAGGACGGCTTTCACACACACTTATCTCTCAGAACTGAGCATGTGGAGAGACGTTCTTTCATCCAGCACCAAGGGAACGGGTTGCAGGAGATACACTTACTGTGGTTTCTGAGTCTGTTTCCTAGTGCCGGTTTGAAGTGCCTGCCGTTTTCACTGTAAAACCGAGTTGGAGCTTGTACCTCCCCATATATATGTATGGAGTGGAGTTGGCAACTGAAAAGAAACTTTGTGTTCCCTTCAAGCTAGGTGAAGGACGGCTTTCACACTCACTTATCTCTCAGAACTGAGCATGTGGAGAGACGTTCGTTCATCCAGCACCAAGGGATCGGTTTGCAGGAGAAACATTAACTCTGGTTTCTGAGTCTGTTTCCTAGTGCCGGTTTGAAGTGCCTGCCGTTTTCACTGTAAAACCGTGTTTGGGCTTGTACCTCCCCATATATATGTATGGAGTGGAGTTGGCAACTGAAAAGAAACTTTGTGTTCCCTTTAAGCTAGGTGAAGGAAGGCTTTCACACACACTTATCTCTCAGAACTGAGCATGTGGAGAGACTTTCGTTCATCCAGCTCCAAGGGAACGCGTTGCAGGAGAAATACTTACTCTGGTTTCTCAGTCTGTTTCCTAGTGCCAGTTTGAAGTGCCTGCCGTTTTCACTGTAAGTCCAGTTTGGAGTTTATACCTCCCCAGATATTTGTATGGAGTGGATTTTGCAACTGAAAATATTTTGTGTTCTCTTCAATCTAGGTGAAGGACGACTTTCACACACACTTATCTCTCAGTACTGAGCATGTGGAGGGACGTTCGTTCATCCATCACAAAAGAAACTGGTTGCAGGGAAACACTTACTCTGGTTTCTCAGTCTGTTTCCTAGTGCCGGTTTGAAGTGCCTGCCTTTTTCACTGTAAAACCGCATTGGAGCTTGTACCTCCCCATATATATGTATGGACCATAGGCCGACACAAAAGAAGAGATTATAGAAAATATATAGAGCCTGAAATCATTGTCTGGAAAACCTAGCTAAGTTTCCTAAATGGCCCAACTTAACTAACCACAGGACTGCCACATCAATTATGGGGCAAATTGTTCCTAGTGGATTTTTTTTAATAAATAAATAATGATCAACTTCCTATCACAGGGAATTATGATAAGACTGAGTATATGTTCTAACAACAAATAGTGTAGAATTTATAATTTCTACTTTATTCAAACTGCTTCTTCTATAAAATTTTGAATCTTTTTTCTTAAGACTGATTTGTTCTATATGACCTCGTGATAAAATTTTCAACAGGTTTTATTAAAAAATTTCACCATAGTGAGATTTTATTACATCAACTATTCCTTTATGGGAAACCCATGTGCCTTGTCACTCTCTTTCATAAGATTTCCTGTGGAAAATTCAATCCTTCATTCAGAATAATGCTGAGCAATATATCTCATGGAAAACCGTCATAAACTGCCACACAAGAAAATGAAAATGACACTGAGCAGCCCGTGAACCCGTCAGACACACACAGTTCACTGCTGTGTTCCCGCCTCGAATTTCTGTAACCAGCAGGGAAATGTGCATCTCTAGAAATAGACATAAACAATTTTCAGTACCTAAGCACACAATTTCCCTTTCAGGGTTTAGTGGGCTTCCATTTAATTCTATGAGAAATGTTTAAAACAACCGAACAACAGCTGAGATAGGGTTTAAAGTAACTTTTATGTCAGTGAAAATAAAGCCAACTGACAGTTATCATTTTTACTTTATTTGATCTCACTCTCTTACTTTACCTCCCCGACCTCCTCCACAAAATGATGGTGAACATCCCCTCCTGGGTCAGAAATCTAAGTAGAAATTACCAATCACATTGAGGTGTGCTTTGTTGTTTTATTTTTCAAAACAACACAGTTTCATTCATATGATTTAATAATTAAGATCAGAAACAAAGTCTAATCAATAAATGGTAGACAACACATGTCGTCATATCTGCTCATCAGGTTTGGCCCCACGTTACACACTTTTACATGGACATGTGCCATGTGCTGTCATGGGAAACGGTGAGTGGGGACAGGGCCTCTGCTCTCACAGGGCACACAGCCTGGTGGGGCAGGCGGTGTTCAATCATTGCCCTTTTCTCTTTAATGTACTTACAAATTATGGGAAATGCTATTTAAAAAGAACAAAATGAGTCAATGAAAGTGAAAAATACAAGGACAGTATTTAGGCTGAGGGAAGACAGGGAATCTCTTTGAATATCTGACACTCCACTGAGACCCAAAGGACAACTCTGGCACTGCAGGTGAAGGGCAGGGACACACTGATAAAGGGCTGAAATCCGGAATATACCAAAATTTCTTTACACTCAACAAGAAGGATGAATAACCTGATTAAAAAATGAGCAAAATGCCTGAACACACACCTCATCAAAGAAGAAATCTAGATGCCAAAGAAGCCTTTGGAAAGATGCTCCACAGCACCTGTCATCAAGGGGATGCAGACTGAAACAGCGAGATACCACTGCACACCTGTCAGAACTGCCAAAATGCAGAACACTGACAGCACCGAATGCTGGTGAGGATGTGGAGCACCAGAAATTATAATGCATTGTTGGTGGGAATGAAAAATGGCCCAGGTACATTGGAAGACGGTCTGGCAAATTTTTACAGAGCTAGACGTAATTCTAACATATGATCCGGCAACTGTGCTCCTTGGTGTTTACTCGATGAAATTGAAACTTATGTTCACACACAAATCTGCATACAGATGTTAATAGCAGCTTTATTCATACTCAACAGAATTCAGAAGCAACTAAGCTCTTCTTCAGTAGGTGAATGGATAAATAAACTGTGGTCCCGCCAGAAAATGGACTATTATTTGGTGCTAAAATGAAATGAGTTATCAAGGAATGGAAAGACATGGAGGAACCTTAAATGCATATTACCAAGTGAAAGAAGCCAATCTGGGAAGTTTCAGCAACTGTCTGATTCCAAATGTATGGTGTTCTGGGAAATGGAAAAACACAGAGACTGAAAGATCAGTGGCTGCCAGAGGCTAGAGGGGAAAGAGCAATGAATGTGGTGCAGCACGGAGCATTTTAAGGTCACTAAGACAGACGACTCTGTATGATGCTGTGATGGTGGATACATGTCATTGTACATCTGTCCAAACCCACAGAGTGCACAACACAATGTGTAAATCCTAGTGTCAACTGTGGGCTATGGGTGATGATGACGTGTCAGTGTAGGTTCACCCATTGTCACAAATGTACACTCTGGTGCAGGTGTCAATATTGAGGAGGCTGTGGGGACAAACTGCAGTTCATACACCCAATCCAGCCCCAGCCACCGCTGTTAATAAAGCTCTATGGGTGTGTGGACTGTCTGGCTGTTCTGGCATCTAAACAGCAGAGCTGAGCAGCTGCACCAGAGATCAGGAGGTTTTCAGACCCTGAAATATTTACCCCCAAGCCCTTGAAAGGAAAAGTCTGCTGAGCCCTGTTCTAAATGAATCAAAATTCACCCTGATGAGGCAGGACAGCAGGGCCCAAACCAGGCATGGTTAATGGGGCTGAAGCAATGTTTTAGTTCCAACACATTTGCTGAAGTCCTGCAGGTCCAGCGACAGACTGTAGCCAGGAAGCATCTGCAGGAGGAGTCGGGAGCAGGCCTTCCCGCCAGGCTCTGGGATGCCGGGGGCCGCGTGCCGCACGGGGGCCACCCGCTTGAAGAAGGTGGACTTGCAGTGGAAGCCGATCAACTCGTAGAGCTCGGAGAGGATGCTGCACGGCTGAATTCTCTCCTCGGAACGCTGAAGCACAGGGAGAAAAGCAACAAGCATCTGAATGAAACACGTAAGTGAAAAAAGACCCATAAAAATGGTTTTCCCTTAAAACAGAGACCCGATGACACAGGAAGGAAGAGGAAGGCTGACTTAGTGCACTGATGGGACCGGATGCAGAAACGCAGGGAAGCAGCACTGTGCAGACACTCCAGACCCCCTCTGGGCCCCACCTCTCCGCATTCCACCTGTCCCTTTACTAGAAAAGCCCGTATTCCCTGAAATAGAGGAATCTGCTACCTAAACATGGGACACAGAGAAGGGAAAGAGGAAAAGGAAGGGAAAGTAAAAGAACAACAGTTCATCTAGACCCTAGGGTCTGGGCGGGACTTTCACCAAACACACAACTTCTCAAAGCACAGAGCGCACAGGGAGAGGCTGACAGAGTGACTGCGACTTCTGCTCCTAAAGCACCCAGCTACCTGTCAGCACACGCTGCGCCCGTTACTGAATCATTACAATCATCTCAGAAACAACTACTACCCCGGCTCACAGGCAAGGAAATCTGAAACTCGGGGAGGAATTATTATCATCCTGGACAAAGTCCCACAGCCCAGTAGTCTCAGAGCCTCCGGCAGACCCTGGGCTAAAATGCTCCTCATCACCACGGGCCCTGAGACTCAGGCTGAGGCCACGTCAGGTCTGCACGGGCCCAGAGCACAGTCTGTGGGACAGGGAATGCTCCCACTCGAAGTGCCAGGTCAAGGCCCTCAGGAACTTGTGTAATGAAACCAAATCCCCAAACTCATTTCCAACCCACTGCCCTGTCCGGGAGGACTGCTCGGCACAACTGCGCTGTCACCTGTGCACAGGCTGAGCAAGGGGCCCAGACAGTGATGTGACATCCCAGTGGAAGTGGCTCGGAGACCACTTCATCACAGGACAGATTCTCCCGGCTTCCAACGTTAACTCTCCATTCCATTTCCAACTGGAAAGTAAGTTTAGACTTGTTTTCCTCTCTTAGAAACAAAGAGAGCAGTAACATCAGAGGGAAACTCAAGACTGAGGAAGAGTCTCCTGGTCATTTGCAAGGATAGGCTGGGGAGGGAACAGAGACAGGGATCAGAAAGACCCGTGTTCCAGTCCAAAGTCTGCATGTCACTCGCTTTGACAGTTTCCTTTTTAATACAGGTGATAAAATCTAATTATGATTGTTGGGAAAACTAAATGAAATAACGTATTCCACTAGCATAGGTGTAAAATCCTCCATGAGTGTTCCAGAAATGGACGTGATCGTGGTTAGTTACTGTCTGCCAATTCTTGTGTTCTCAGCTCACATCACCCAACCAGAGATGTGCGAGAGAATGCCTCACCAGCCAGCAGCCTTCTCCAACTTGGAAACTTACAGTGTCCGAAGAGCAGGCAGTGTTGGATGCTTTGCGGCACTCTGGAGGTAGCACTCCAGTGATGACTTTAAAAAGCTGGGGAGAATTTAGGGGACCATACAGTTCAAATACAGAGTACTCATTCCATGTCTACAAATATTCATCTCTAGCCATGATGATTAAGAGAGGAAATACATATTCAAACATACATCATTTTCCCACATAAGTGCATCAAAACAATTTGGAAAGAGTGTAACTTTCTTCTCTAGATCACACAGCGGGGATTACAAGGTTTGTACTGACAGCCCTACTTGTAAATCATCTGCAAACGTAACTGGGTCCACTATCAGTCATCATAATTTGAAGGGAATGTTAGAAAAGAAAAAAGCCAAGCTAATACTCTCCAGTCTTTTGTTTGGTTACGATGTCACAGAGGAGATGGACAGCTCAATAAGGAACCACTCTGCCGTGATCACGGAGCCGGGGAGCGGGATGTGCGGCAAGATGTATGACGCAGCCGCAACTGTGCCCATGCTTCTAGGCAGGTACCCAAAGTCACCTTGACAAGGTGTGAAACGTTTATGCCCACTTCCTCATAACCTGACATGTATTAAAGAGAAATGGAAACTTATAAACGGCCAATACCCTTGGTGGATACACCGTCCAAAGAGCAAAGTCACAGTTTGACAACTGGCCATCCCGGTACCTTGGGATTCATTCTTGAAGAACCTTAAAAACCACTCCTCTGTACTCAAGAAGTGCTGCCTACTAGTCCTATCTTTGGCTCATGGATACCGCATGTTGAAGTGAACTTCAATGTCTGCACAGATTTGACTGTCTTTCTCCAGGTTCACTTGTCCATTCTGAAGAGGCCTGAGTTAAGTCCAAATTCCTTAAGATTAATTCCCTCCAGTGACAACTCAACGAGCCTGTAATTACAAGCCAACTGAACAGGACTGTCCTCAGCGAAAAATGTCACCAACCCTTCACTGCTTTCTTAAACTCCTCTCCTGGTTAATTGCAATATACTAACACCACCCTCCACCAAGTTCCCCAACTATGTCAAATAGAAAGTAAGGTCCATAAAAGAGGAGACAACTCCATAGTCACCTTTGAATTCCTAGCATAAAGTAATGTCAATAAATAGAACTATGATTATGGCTTCTTTCCTTTAAAACCTTTCTGGTTATTTAAGTGAGACCATGGAAGGGAGGTGTTTGAGTCCAGTATCTTGATCCAGAAGACTCTGGAGGCCTTTTTCAGAATGGCTGTCCACTGATTCATTCAAAACACACCTTCTCTTTCCGGGAGGAGCTGTGATTTTCTGCCATGGGTTTGTGGTCACTCTCATGCCAGAACAGCTTTAAACTAAATCCTTACTTTGGATATGTTATTTTTTCCCGCTTCCAAAAAATTTTACTTTCCTTACTTCCTTGCCTTGAGGAATGCTTTTATTCTTTTCTTTCTAATTCAACCTTTTATAAAGCAGGATTCTCAGGATGTGCTTGGCCTTACATAAGAACAGCCATCCAACTCCCAGTGTGAGAGGCCACAGGCTCACCTCCTGCCCTCCTGCCAGGGCAACTGAAACTCAGTTCAGGAGCCAACCGGCACCCCAGGGCTTCTAAGGCTCACGTATCTCCCAGAATCCCTGCTTTCTGGTTTGTCTTGGCTTCTGAGAATTTCCCCTCACTTTCTTGACAATTAGCTGTGCAGCTTGAAAGATGAGGAAGGAAGGTTTTATTTCTTAATCAGAATTTAAAGGAACTTATGTAATGAAGCTTTTCACGAGTTTCTAGAACCCTCCATTGCTGAGACAGAAAACACACAAGATATTTTCTAAATTTAGCTATCATGTGCATTTTTCTTTGCTTTTGTTTTGTTAACTGCTAATAGACATTTTTTAATTAAAAAATAAAATAAGGTCCCAAATAAGATAGAAAATTGAAGGGGCAAACAAAATTAAAGAGCAAAGACAGAAAAATGATAAGTACTCTACAAAGTTAATAGAATAAATACACTATGGATCAGACCAGCAATTCTCAGTAACAGCTAATTGAAACCTGACCATGAGGTAAAACGTCTCTCCTGTCAGGAGATGACCAACAGAAAATAGAATTAAATCAACAACCTAAAATTCTAAGTCTGGTGAGGTATAGAAGTCTACCAGCTAAATGTGTCTTCTTCTGGAAAAGAGGGAGACTCACCAGCTCTTTTCTGTGGAGCCTGAGCCCAGGAGAGGACAGTGAAGTGTGTTCTGTAAGTACCCAATTAGCAATGTGAGTGATGAATAAAGAGATGTGAGCTTTGATGAGAGATGATACTACTATTCACTTGTCCTGTAAAGTATGCCTTCGCGTTCAGAGATCAATATCTCGGCAGGAAAATGCACAGCCCGGGACCAGACCACTTCTGTGATTGTGACACTGCACTTAGATGTCTCAAGGGCACCTCCAACTCCACCTGCAAAGAGCTAACTTCACGGTGTTCCTCCCATAGCCATCCTGCCCAGGGCCCCTGGTCGGGGGCAAGGTCTCCCTGCCTCTCCCAGCTCAGGCCAATCACTCACAGATGTGACAAGACCCCTCCTTCAGGGACAAATTTCCTCAGTCAACGAGATCCACCACCCACACCTGTCCTACCAGGTACTCACTGGCACTCCCTCAGCACTGACTCTGTGCTGGGGACCATGCTGCACACTGTGCACACGTTATCTCACTGGATCTACACAGCAGCCCTGGGAGTTCGGTACATCACTGCTTCTATTGATTAGATAAATTGTTTCACTTCCTTGGGTGTGTCATCCAAAGTGACACGGCTACTGAGCCACAAACCTGGGACTGAAAATCACTTGAAAATTGAACACTGCTACACCTCGCAGCCACCCTACTCTGACTCATCACATCACCTCCTGCCGAGCCTTCTAAATGTTTCTAAGCATTCTACAAGACAAAAGTGATCTACGAGAGCACCGCACTAGCCTACTTAAAATCTGTCATTGACGGTCCACTGCTCTTAGGAGAAAGCCCCACCGGGCCTGAGCACAGCCCAACGGCCCGGCATCCGCTTTCCCTGCGCGGCCGCGCCGCCTCACCCACCACGCAGCTCTACACGTGCAGCGTCCAGGACAGGGATGCTGACTCCGTACAACCCGGGACTCGTCTCACTCATACAATGATCACCCTCTTCAGTGGTTACCTTCTTCAATACTGAATCTCAGAAAAATATTTTCTCTGGATGAATCAATATCTTTTTCCTTACAACTTCCCATCATTGATAATGAGCTCCCCCCAAAAGAGAGAAGACCTAATCCTCAGTCTTCTTATCTGTAAAGTGCAAATAACAGGGAAATATGAGAGGTTTTATTAGAAGTAATATTCATGTGAGGCTGAGGGACAATTCCCAACATACAGTAAGTACTCAATATGTGCTTACTTAATAGTAATAAGAATAGATTACATTCCAGCAACCTTAAATCAATGCTTTATGGCTTTGTCTAAAAGACTACTGACAAACTGTTGGACGAACTGTTTTGAGCAGATCAGCACAAGTGTACTGGGCGAGGTAAGCGCTGACTCCAGTTACAGCTGCAACCAACCAGCACTACGGGGCGGGAGCAGTTTGCTCAAACTCTTACATGTTGCTTGAGGATTTAGTTGTAGTTATTGAATGAAGACAGGTATTATTTACTCAAAGCTCCTGAAACATAAATCTTCAAAGATTGATGCAAATTATGTTCCAAGTACAACACTCTCACTAGAAATTACTTGAAAATTATAGTCTTAGCTCCTCCGCACATCAAAAGAGCATTTTCCTAATGTATCTGACTATATACTCTGAAAGGATTGTTTAAAAGAAATTAAGATGAAGCCATCCTGAATAAGATCTCAGTATCATCTACACAAACCCCACCCAAAGGTCTCATTTCTCACTTCCACATAGGTGTTCAGATGGCTTAAGCTGGGTCTTGGTTTCTTATGACACGGGGGTGGGAAGAATTGTGGATAGATCAATGTAGCAAATATAAACCTAGTGTATTTGCTATGTAGGAATCCTAGAAATAAATAAATTGATATATATAGCCCCACCCTTATGAAGCTAAGCCTTTCCATTTACAACAGCATAAAAAATAAAATGAGAGATACATTTAACAAAAGTTTACAAGGTTTGTACATTGAATATTTTGAAGTATCACCAAAAAAAATTTAAAATATCTTCATATATGGAAGGCATCAAATGATCATGCAATGGTAGAAAATATTGTTAAAAATGTTAAGACTTCCCAAAGTAATCTACATATTTAATGAATTTCCTATCAAAATTCCAGCTGACTTCTTTGCAAAAATTGAAAAACTGATCCCAAAATTCATATTGAAAGCAAGGGACCCAGGTCAGCCAAAACAATCTTGAAAAAGAAGAGCAAATTTGGAGGACTCACTCAAAGGTTACAGCAAATCTATAGCACTCAAGTCATTATGCTTCTGTCATAAGTTTGGATGCAGAAATCTATGAGACACAATAAAAAATCCTGGGGGGAAACTTACATTTACAGTTAGTTTTCCAGAAATGTGCCAACAACACTCCATTGAAAGTATAGTCTATTCAACAAATGGAGCAGAGACACCTGGGTATCTGAAGGCAAAAGAATGTATCTGGAATCTGGACCCCGTATTTTATATAACAAATATTAATTCAAAATGGATCACAGACAGAAACGTAAAAACTAAATGTATGAACTTTCTAAAAGAAGACATAGTATGAATCTTTGTGGTCATAGGATAGGCTATGGCTTCCTAGATACAATACCAAGAGCACAAGTGATAAAACAAAATAGATAAAATGGACTTCATCAAATTAAAATCATTTGTTACAAAGGACATCATCAAGAGTGTGAAATGAAAGGGGAAAGGGGTAGCTCAAATGATAGAGTGCGTGCTAAGGAAGAAAAACAAAATGAATAAATCTAATTGCCCCCCCTATAAAGAAATTGTTTTAATGTTTAAAAAAATTAAAGTGAAATGACAATCTGCAGAATAGGAGAAAAATCTTGCAAAGCATATATCTAATAAGAGACTAGTATCCAGGATATAAAACAAATGCTTACAACTGAACAATACAAAGAAAATCGACCCAATTTTTTAATTTGCCAAGGATTTAAATAGATACACAATTGGCCAATAAGCATCTGAAAAGATGCTCAGCATCACTAGCGAAATCAAAATCAAAATGAGATCTCATTTTAAACTCACTAGGATGGTTATAATCAAAACATGGACAATAACAAGTGTCAGTCAGGAGGCAGAGAAATGGATACCCTCAATATGCAGCCGTTGGAAAGGGGCAATGGTGCAGCTTCTTTGGAAAAGCCCGATGTTTCCTCAAAAGGTTAGAGTTATGTGGCTGAGCAATTCCACTCCTACATGTAGAGTCATCCTTCAGTGTCCTCGGGGGGTTGGTTTCAGGAACCCCCCACCCTGGATACCATAATCCAAGGATGATCAAGTCCCTTTGCAATCAGCCATCTGGATCCATGAAGTGGAAACTACAGATATGGTGGGCCAACTGTACAGCCAACAGAATGGAAATGTATTCTCACAAAAACTTGCACATCAATATTCATAGCAGTATCATTCAGAGTAGCTAAAAGTCACTAAAAATATCCATCCATCAATGAATGGATAAACAAAATTACCAAGAATAGTCCCACAAACTTTTGGTAATTGAATCTTTGACAAAGGAGGTGAGAACATACAATGGAGTAAAGACAGCCTCTTCAGCAAATGGTGCAGGGAAAACTGCACAGCTGCATGTAAATCAATGAAGTTAGACTACCCCCTCACAACATACAAAAAAATGAATTCAAAATGGCTTAAAGACTTAAAATTGTAGACAAGACACTATAAACCTCTTAGAAGAAGACATAGGCAAAACATCTGACATATATCTCAACAATGTTTTCCAAGAGCAGTCTACTCAAGCAATAGAAATACAAGCAAAAATATACAAGTGGGTTCTAATTAAACTTACAAGCTTTTGCACAGAAAAGAAAACAAAAATTAAAGCAAAAAGACAACCTATGGAATGGGAGAAAATAGTTGCATTAAATGAAAGTGACAAGGGCTTAATTCCCAGAATATGTAAACAGCTTTTACACTTGATAAAAAAGAAAAACAAACAATTCAATCCAAAAATGGGCAGAAGACCTAAAGAAACATTTCTCCAATGAAGACATACAAATGGCCAATAGGCACATGAAAAAATGCTCAATATCATTATCAGAGAAATGCAAATCAAAACTGCAATCAAGTATCACCTTTCACCAGTCAGAATAGCCATCATTCATAAGTTCATAGACACTAAATGCTGGAGAGGCTGTGGAGAATTTGGAACACTCCTACACTGTGGTGGGAATGCAGTTTGGTGGAGCCATTGTGGAAAACTGTATAGAGGTTCCTCAAAAGACAAAACCTTGGGGGCCCAGATGACACAGCAATCCCACTCCAGGGCATATATCCGTAAGGAACCGTAATTCAAAAAGACACTTTCACCCCAATGTTCACAGCAGCACTATTTACAATATCAAGACATGGAAACAACCTAAATGTCCACTGACAGACGACTGGATAAAGAGGTTGTAGTATATATGTCCAATAGACTACTATTCAGCAATAAAATAATAATAAAATAATGCCATTTGCAGCAATATGAATGGACCAGGAGAATGTGATTCTAAGTGAAATAAGCCAGAAAGAGAAAGAAAAATACCATATGAGATCGCTCACATGTGGAATCTAAAACAAACAAAAACAAAAACAAAAACAAAGAAACAAAAAGATAAACTTATCTACGGAACAGAAACAGACACAGAGACATAGAACCCAAACTATGGTTACCAGAGGGGAGAGGGTGTGGAAGGAATAAATTGGGAGTTCAAGAATTGCAGGTGCTGAGTATGTATACAATAAACAGCAAGTTTATACTGTATAGCACAGGAGAATATATTTAATAACTTATAGTAACTTATGTTTAAAAAGAATATGAAAATGAATACAGGTATGTTCCTATTTAACTGAAGTTTTGTGCTGTATACAAGAAACTGACGCAACACTATAAACTGACTAGACTTCAATGAAAATATTTTTAAATAGACCAAAAATGAAAAAAAAGGAAAAGGATATTATCAAACAAAAAGAATAAAGTACTGATTCAGGCTACAATATGAATGAACCTTGAAAATTTATGCTAAAATAAGCCCGTCACAAAAGGGCAAATAGTGCCCTTTAAGGTGAACTGTATCTAAGCATTTATTGTACTACTCCTGTAAATTTTCCGGAGTTTTGAAGTCTATCAATATCAAAATAAAATGTATTATACATTAAAAACTTAAAACGCTTCCTCACAGGAGGGCTTTAATTATTAAATGCAGAAAAGCATGTAAAACTCTTGGAACAACAATTTTCACGTCCACACACAGTCACTGCTGTCACTGCCACTCAGAGTGTGGTGCCAGCGCTGATGAGAGCTGCCTCCACTCGCTCCCCTGCAGACAGGAGTGAAGGCCTGAGCTTTGACAGGCAGGGTTTGCGTGAACCTGGGTCAGCCACAGCCACGTCCCAGACTCTGCGTTACCCAAATTTCTTATACAAACTGCAACATGTAATGTAAACACTCTAGAGGGATGTATCTTACAACACAGGGAATACAGACAATGTTTTACAGTAACTATAAATGGAGCATCTATTGTACACCTGAAACATATATTTTAAATCAGCTATGTCTGTATAAAAAATTAAAAAATAATTTAAAAATGTTATCCCTTTAATATTCAATTTGGTTTTTAATTAACTACTAAACAGCTTAGAATATATAAAAGCATTTAAGTGTGATGTTTGTTTACATATTTATTTACTTCAGCCTCCTGCTAAAAGAGAAATTAAACAATTTTTTAAACACAGCTTAACAACCATAACAACAAAAAGGCAAAACTGAGAGTGAAGAGAAAATGGAGATTCAATACTTAAATGAAACCAGGGGGAGGTAAACTCATAAAAATGGATTCCATGAAGTCAGGGCAAGTGTTAAAGGCCGACTAGAAATTCAGCTGTAAGATTCTTCGCAGCTAAACCAAAAAGAAAAAGATGATGGGGCAGGTGGTAGAGCGTGTGCTTAGTGTGCACGGGGTCCTGGGTTCAAGCCCCAGGGCCTCCACTAACAGATAAATATACCTAATTACCTACCCCCCAAAAGAGCCCCAAAGAAAAGAAAAAGAGAAATTTCTTTCCAAAAAAATCCTGATATTAAATTTGGATTAAATACTTTAAAAAAAAAAGAAAAATAGAAAAGATGAGTGACACTGTGAACAAAAACCCCAGCTGGGCTAACAAGCTAAGTCACAAATCTAAGTGTGATACGTGTCGGTTTACTGATCTAAGTTTTGCTGGGCTAACTCCTAAATCTGAAGTTCAGTGTCAGTTTACTGGGCTAACATGCTAACTCGTAAATCCAAGGTCAACAATTGTCAGTAACGTGATCTGTTCCAAATTGATAAGCTTCAGTGTACTGATTCCTTGCTTTTTGTTGTTTGAGCCTTATTGGCTAAAAGCCCCATACTTGTAATTAACCCTATAAAACCTCATGTGCACGTCTTGGAGGTAGGTGCTCAGGGCTTGGGAACAGAAGCCCCTCTGAGCCCGCTGGCATAATAAATCTCAGTACTCCCACCCTCTGAGTGGTGCTTATTTCTTGGCTGGCCTGTTTTTTCCGTAACAACACAAGCGATAATGCCCGTGAGATAAATCTGCGATGGCTGCTGGCAGGTCCCCATGTCTCATGTGGGAAAATCTGAAACATTTCTCACCACTCAGAGTCATCCTCAGCCCACCCCACATCTCCCGCTGTTAAATGCAGGAACACACGCAGGGCCCGGCCTTTGCTCTCTCTGTGTCATCACAGTGAGACAGGATGGAAGGGGGCAGAGCAAGCCATTCAAGAAAGACCACAGCAATTAACATCAAAATGGTGAAGAATTCAACCCCCAATAGGTCTTGAGGCTCAGGATGAAGAGATTTAACTTCTAGCAGATCTTGAGCTTCATTATACACCCATTGTAATAGTAACATGGTGAATAACACGGCCCCAGGCACCATGGCAGTCACAAGGCTAGCCACAAAATGTCAAAGGGTGGGAAATGGCCAACTCCCTGGAATCCCAGTCCCTTGCCCTAAGGCTGGTCCTTCTACTTATTAGCATATGAAACCACGAAGCCCAAGAAAAGGAGCAACACAGAGCCACCTCCCAGGAACCCCTCTCTCTACCTCTTCGGAGAAGGCCCACACTATTTCTGTGGAGTGTGTGCCTACTTTTAATCTGAGCATCAAACCCCCATACTTCGTGACGTTTCTCATGCCTGTCAATGTATCTCTCTGAATAAATCTACCTTTACTCAACACTGGCTTGTTCTTGAATTCTTTACTGCATGAAGCCAAGGAACAAAATCTGGTGGGGCACATCCCAGGGGCTCAACGGAAGCCTGGGACACAGCCCTTCTCATGCCCCACATATTTTTTCTTGTATCAAGAGGACTGGGATATGAAGTGAGGTCTGAGGCCCCAGCTAAGGGACAGAAGCAGCCTCCAGGTCTCCAATTGGTGGGCAGCCTCTCCCCCATCAGGGGCCATGGGGTCTGCCCGGTTCTCTGTGTTTTTTTGTTGTGCTGACTCCCCAGTCAGAGAGATTTCTCCTTAGGCCTGGCTCCACAAAACCCTTCTCTCCAAAATACAAGCACATCATGTCACAATCCTCTTGTTCAACCATGAATTGTTCAGCCAACTTTTTCCTTCCCCAGTTAAGTACCTAAATGTCCTCCCTGCCATCCCACCACTTCTTTCTTTTTGAGAACTCTGCACTCCCCACACACCATCCTGAACGCAGGTGACTTGCTGGCTGGGACCGAGATGTTTCAGTCTCAAACATCCTGAGTCCTTTCTCTTTCCACTTTCTAACTTAAAAAGGCCTTCCTGTGTCTCCCACCGCTCTGATTCTGAACGTCAAAAAATGCTCAGGTTACATTCACTATGGGAATACCTCCCAGGTTTTGGCTAGGTTTCCTTCCCAAGATCTTCATTAAGGAGCTGCATCAAGAAGTTTAAAGGGGCTATTCTTACATTTGAGTGGAGGAGCCTGCAAGAAATTTAAATGGCTTTGAAGAGAGAGTTAAGCAGGGACAGAGAGGTCGCAGGTCCTAGTCAACAGTGTCATGAGGCAAAATGTTCTTCAAAGGCTCAGAGTGGCTTCTGAACACGGAGTCCTCAGGGAGGAGGTGACAGGCAGTGAGTGGGGTGAGTGACACAGGGTACGGTCCCCCAGCAGGGGAAGAATTGGTTATTTTCTAGTTTTGCAATTTCTTACTAACTTTTTCTCTTATTGTCACATACCATTTCCTACGAATTAAGCATATCAATGTCAGTCATTTGGGCCACTTGGGAGAAGCTACACGATGCCATTCACAAGGCTGGGACATGACAGCCACACCAGTCTAGGTTGAAAGACCAGTGGGGGTATATCCATGGTAATCAGGGGCATGCAGCAAACTCCCCAGATTCAAAGACCTCCTCTCAAAGTTGGCGCCAATAAAACTACCAAGCAAAATGCGTGATGATTATGGCCAACATCTGTTTATTAGTTAAGTGCCTGTGACACCTGCCACTTAATAGGGAATGAGTACGATCAACGAGGCCCTGTCTACCTGGCCACACGCGCCCTGCCTTCCTGCCTTGGTGCAGCAGCAGAGCTTGTTTAGCTGAGATGAGAACCCCCAGAGCAGCCCCGATGGGAAAGCTCCCAGCTCTGCACGGCCAGACGTGTTCCTTTCCTTCTTAGAGCTGATCACAATTTGCTGTCATCTATTTTTATGTTTATCCCTTTTGTAACTGCCTCTCCTCCGGAGATTTTGCTCAAGCAGCACAGGACCAGGTGTGTCTTGTGGCCTGCCGGATATTCTGGGCTGGGAAACAGCCGAGCCCACATCTGGCTCTGGTGCTGAACGGAGAGAGCAGAAGGCCCAGGAGCCCATGCTGAAACGAGGCCCCTGCACACAAAATTATGGTCTGACTTTGGGCAAATTACAGTCTTTTTTAACCTGAGATTCCTCATCTGTCCATAAAAATAACTGCCCATGGCACACAGAGTTACAAGTATTAAAGGAAATCACCAAATTCACAAACTAGCCAAGGGGCTACCAGTGCATCCTAAACAGACACATGCTGCCTTTAAGGCTCTGACACACACCAAGCGTGGTGGTCGAACAAAGTGTACACTGCTAAGTGTCAGTGTGTTAAGTGCTTCATGTGTGCTATAATAATCTTCAGAACTTACAACAATCCCAGGAAGTAACGAATATTATCATGCCCATTTCACAGATTCACCATCAGTTTAAGAGAGGTTACATTCAAGTCCAAGGCGCTATGGTGAGTAAATGGCGATTTCAACGTGAATATGGCCCCAGGCCTGGGCTCCATCTCTGTCCCATACACCTGACCACTGCCTATGAATTCCACCTGTCCAATACCCAAGTTGAAGCCAGCCAGCTCTTAAATGCAATGTGTGTAACCGTTTGTCAATGTTGGTTCATTACCATAAACAGTTCTCAGAAAGCACTTCAGAAAGGAAAGTTGGACTCACATACCTGCCCACAAAGAAGAGGAATTCTGCCTTGCCTTCTCCTGTAACGTGCAGAAACCCTTCCCATTCACTACCGAATCCTTTTGTATGCTTCCTCCGTGTTCATGTTTACACATGGCTTATTAAAGTAGAAGTTACCTGCAGTAATTCCATCTCGGTTCCATTCCAAGCTTCCAGATTATCCATAATCAGGGTAATATCATAATTTTCTGTGAATGAAATTACTACAAATTGAATGAAAATATTGCAACCATGTCACTAAACAAAGAATGCTGAAAACAAGTCATCAGCGGCTGCCGCCACCCCCCAGTGAAGACAGGCCTGCAGCCACTCACAACGGTGCCCTCTGAGCAGACTCAGAATAAGAAAGGACAGATTACTGGCCCTAGATAGCTAGGTGCTTGTCTAAAGTATATATTCAGTCAGCCCAAATGTTGGCTTCCTTCCATATATTGAAAAGCATTAAATTCATGAACTTGAGATACCTGGCTTTCTTTAGATAACAAGCAATGTTTTATTGTTCCGACTACCTGGTCTTTGTTGTAAAGCTCCTATATAATCCTAGCTTCTCCCTTACTCTTGGGAGCAGTCCCTCAGAGTGTTCCGAGAGGCGGTCATCCTGGCTCGAGTCCTCCTGACAAATAAAACATAACTCTTAACATTCAGGCTGCACGTTTATTCCAATCAAGTCCCAGAATAGACACAACTCATCAATTCTGTAATGGGACACACTGGATCAGGAGCCAAAAGAGTGTAGTAGTCCCGAAGAACTACGGCTCCCTCTTTCTTCCTGTCATTATACAATCCCACCAGAACTCATTACTTTGCTGTCTGCTCCTCTGGCAACCAAACTCAGAGAAGAGTCAACTCAGCAGAGCGTCCTGCTGGGGAGAACCCCCGCAGCAGCACTGCAGGCTGCCTGCCCTCCCGCACGCTCTGACGACCGCTAGTGTCCTCCGTGGAAACCAGGCCAACAGAGCTGTTCCCTACAGCTACAAAGTCCCAAATATTAAATAAAACCTTTCATTTTATACTATATGTTACATATATACCCATCTCTGAAAACAGCTTTGCCAGAAGCCCAAATCTTCAACATTAATCTGCAAAGGCAAATCAGGTCCCCAAGGGAAAACAAGTCTTAAGACGATGCTAAGACCTCCAAAGTCCTCTCCACGACCATAAACCAAACTGCCTGTAGGTCTGCAGCTGCAGGAGGCTACATGTCTGCTTTTAAGCAACCCCTTCCTGCCCTCGGGTGCTACAATGCCCTTCTACGCCCTCCCATCTCAGGGTAAGAGCAGCCACTGCAGAACCTTGCAGGGCAGCACTGACAGGACTGGACAAAGAGGATCAGAGCTAAACTAAGCCTTCTGATGACACGAGTTGTCACTCTGTCACTTTACAGATGAAGATATATATAGAGAGTGGTGGGGTGATATTTTTCAAAGTCACACAGATAAAAAGTGACAAAGTCTATAACTCTGCTCCTCCCACTGGTGTGACGCCCCAACTGGGACAACCACAGGGTTCTCTTGTGCCTGCCTGACCAGTTCCTTCCTATCACTCATGACCCACCACAGGGTCTGAAATTAGCCTGCATTTGCAGCATCTTTTCCCTCCAGTTTCTCAGGAACAAGGCTGTTCGGGCCACTTTATGACTTCCAGGTCCCCGAAATCTCCGTGCTCAGGCTGCTCTTGCCTGTGCATCCGGCCCGCTGCTCAGAGGCTCTTCCTCCCCTGCAGGAGGACGTTTCTACTCTTCACAGGGACACTCCTTTAGGGGATCCCTCCTCTCGCCCTCAGCATGGCAGGTGTCCCAGGCCACATCGCGAGATGCCCCAATAGGACTGCATCTGCCCAGGTCTGCTAGTCAGACCAGCAGCCTCAGAGCCAGGGATTATGCCCAGGTCACACTGCAAACCTACTGCCCGCCTCACAGCCCCCAGCCAGCAGGTCACCTGGAAGTCACAGCAAGTGCCCCACCCAATCCAGAAGCCTCTTCATTTCCCAGCACCACTGATGACTGGTTTCCAAACTTTGGTCAGTTTCGCACAAAACAACACCTTCTACTGTGAAGCGGGTGGTTTTCACTTCTGCGCCCCATTCTTACTGAAAACGTTAAGGGAAACCAAAAAGCCTCTTCTCAACCCTTTTCTGATGATACCCTCCCACCCACAATATACATATGCTCAAGAGATTTGGATCCACGTGATTTTGTTTCCCTTACGGTAAGTGGCTCAAAACACTGCGGGATTATTTCTCCTTTGAGGGTATTAGGACTCAGTTTCTCGGCTTTAATCTGTTTTTGTCTCTGTCTTCTTTGTTCCTAGCAGTTGCCACCTCTTACTCCCTTCAGCAGCCTCCCTCCCAACTTCTAGTCTAGGAAATCAGCTGTGATGAGGGGCCCGGGGGCATTCACAGAAGATGCAACAAAGGCAAAGAGAGGCTACATAATTTGCCAAAGATATCACCTTCAACCCCCAACAGAGTGTGTCATGTCCCTGTGTTTAACTCTTATTCTAAGCAAGTTAACTTTTTGTAGATTATGTTTATAAACAGATGAGAAATCAAAATACATACAAGGACACACATCAACTCTAAGATATTCATTAACTCCACTATTTTGTTTCTATTTATTTTATTTGTATTAAAAAATTAAGAACCCCTGCAATCAATATAGCAAAATGTTACTGGGTTTTAAATACAGAATATAGAGGGGTTAAGTGTGTCATTACTCATCCTTATATGTATGTTCACAAGATAAAATTATTTGAGTCTCTCTCCCCACTCCCTACTCACTACTGGCTCTCACCTGATCTCCCAGACCACACATCTAACAACCTTTCACTTTACCCACAGCTGAACTCATCAGTTTTCCCCCAGAAATCCCTCTGCAGCTTTCCCTCCTTAGAACACAGCAGGACCATCATTTAACTCATTAATCCACCCAGAAACCTGGGCCTTACTCCATCCTACCTTCACAGACAGCTTTAATTCTTTCTTTTTACCATCTAAACATGCCTTCAATCTGTTCGCTTTTACCCACTATCCTACCGCTCAAGTGGAAGCCACCAACACTGCCCACCTGGACTCACGAGTCTCCCAAGTGGCCCCACAGCCACTCTCCCCTACTTGAGACAAATGGGATTGTGTCACTCCCACGCTTTTTGGGCTCTTTTCAGACCCACTGTTCATAGAAGAAACTCCAATTTCTTCACCTGGTGAAGGTGTTTGCCATGAAACTGTCAGCTCATGGAGGGCAGGGCACGCCCTCTCCCCTCAACCCCACTCTCTGGCAGAGCATCAGCTTGGGAGGACCTGCTGAGCTACATCAGCCTGTATCCTAAACCTGGTCTTGAGTTCTTAGCAAACTGCTTCACTTATCCATACATATCCAAGGTAGATAAGAAAGATTTTGGATGTTGAGCTAGGCTATTCATTTGGGGATTTTGCACTGGCAACCTGCAAGTATATGTTCTAATGATTGTGTCTTGTTAAAAACACACCCAGATTAAAGGAGTATTTGTGGAATGTCTTTGGAGTAAAAGGGTTCTGTACTTTTACAGATATTATGTTTTATAACATGAATAACCCGGACAGGGTCACAAATGGAACCGCCTCACAAGTGACAGAAGACAGGTGAGACGCATATAGCAACAGGTCACAAAGATGGTAAGAGCAAAGTTGTTTCTCCAAACCCCCAAAAAATTCCTCCAAGAACAGAAAACTCAGAATTTTGAAAGTAAAATACTATCATATAAGGAAAGAAAATAAATAATCCTCTTCATCAGGGTTTCAAGATCTGACTGCAGAGTTATTAGCAGGCTATACTGAATCCTAGCACAGAAAAATCAGATGGACTAGTGGTGAGTAAGTTCCAGGAAAATGGCAGTAATTCCTCCACTTGAAAGAGGACACACACTCACTTGTTCAAGGTGATTGTAAACAACATTCTGCAGAAATTCAGAATATTCAGGCACCGCTTCTAGATGGTGATGACATGGAAGGATGGCTTGGATGCATGCTTCTAACTGAGTCACCGGCATTCTTACACTGCAGGGGGAAACGGAGGCCCTCAGCCAAGAGCAGAGATGTTCCTGTCATGTATCCCAGGCCGTGCCTCGGGGACTCAGTGTCCTGTAGCAGTCCGGGCCCAGGCGAGGACCAGCAGCGTGGCCCACCCAAGCAGGAAGGGCACTGTGCTTGAGAAAGCCCACACCAGATGGGAGCAAGAGTGGTTGGTGGGGTTTTGTGAACCTATGAATGCTCATAGAAAAACACCTGCATACATTCAAGTGATACAATTAACAGTAGCATTCTTTTTAACAAAATTTCAAATGTCAGTGTTAATTTTACCATTCCTTTTCTCTTGTCCCCTGCACTCTGAGACAGGCTTACGCTCTCTCACACTTGCAGCTCTGATGCAATAGTTGTGAATTTATTTTACTTTACTGCAAGTGTTTTCGCTCCCAGTGTCGCTGTGACTGTCGTCTCTTAACACAGTCAGATGTCTTCCTGGATCTCTCCATGAGTTCCTTGCTCCTCCTTCTCAGATCCTGAGATAAAGAACAGGTGAAGGCACATGACTGGAAAAGTCAATGTGGACTTGAGCAAAGTCCTCAGTGACCCCCTAGGTGAGTGTTGACCACCCCTTAGCTTCGATTCTCAAAGTTCTGCCCAGGGTGACATCCAGACAGGAGGGAGTCCTGGGCCCAATTCAAAGCTGTGTGGCTTGGGTGCGGGGAAAGGTGCAGGAGCTGGTTCCGTAGCCGGGACCCTCCACACCTCTGCTCCTCTCTCTCCCGAGGCCCCGTTGCCAAGCCCCCAGGTTCCCTGATCTTCTGTCCTTCTCTTCTACTCTACTTCAAGCCCTTTTCCTCTTCCTTTATTCCCTGATTATCCCCAGCTGGAGTGATTTTTCCATCACAAAATCTGAAAAAATTTCCTGCAGCTGAAAAAGAGGTCTCCAGAGGTCAATGCCCATATGGTGGTTCCTGAAGAGAGCCCCTGGTTAGGGGGACCCTCACCAACACTCACGGGACATCAGGCATGTTGCAGGGTCGACCACCCCCAACAAGAGTTTGCTGTGACCCCAAGGCACGCACAGCATCCCTGCTCACTAAAGTGTAGTTGTAATCCGTTATTAAGAAGCAAAAATAAAAAAAATTTCTCATGTTTCTTACTAAAATTATTTATGAGTTAGAAAAAGAAATTGTAATAGAAAAGGACAAATTTGACTCCATGTTAGATGTGTTCGTTTGGCTTTAAACCTGTACCTTGTTTTCTAGGCTCCGACTTGCTATCTCTGCACCTTTTGTAAAAAAGTTGCCTTTAGCCTGAAATATCCAGGACAGCCTATTCTCCGGGCTCTGATCTTTAAGGATATTAGCTCTTCTACACTTATGTACAGATGGCAAGTTGCAAAATAGAGAATAACCTTTCTTTTATTTGGAGGTTTTAAGGGGGCACCTTAAGTTGACCCACATGGACAGCTGCAGGAACAAAGGATTACAAGGACAAACAATTCATACAGCGAGAAGTTTGCAACAACCAACCACATCCCCGTCGCTTTTTTGTATAAAAGGAGACTGAATTCTGCTTTGGGGAAGAGAGTTCTACTGGATATCAATATGCCATTTTCTGGGTCTGCCAGATTTTCAAATAAAGTCACTATTCCTTACTCCAACATCTCATCTCCCCATTTTTTGGCCTGTCATGCAGCAAGCAGAACGAGTTTGGACTTGGTAACAAAATGACTGCATTAGAGGTAGTATGTCTCCACTGTTTCCTCATTTCCAGTATGTCACAACCTATCAATTTTATATGCTGTTTAACAACATGACAAAAAACCTATTATACGGAATTGATTCCACAGAAATAAAATTATTTCTACTCCCTCAAAACTTTTTTCTTTTCTATTTTATTTTGTTTTGCTTATTGACAAGAAAATAAAAGTCAAATCATTTTATTTCACGTATTTTTTATAGCAACATAATGTAAATACTACAAAAATATTAAAATTGCAATAAAAATTGTTCATATATTTGTATAAAGATATATAAACAATCAATGCAGATTAGGAAAGGAGTAGATATTTACTAAAAATCCACTGCACATCCAGTCTTTTACAAGCATATCCTGGAATATAAGCTCTATTATCCAGGGGTCCCCCACCCCCATTCTCACTGCTGATTCCCTAAGTAATCAACTACCAAGGCACCAGCATAGAACCATGTGATCACTATTTTAGGTATAAATGAAGGAATTAGCTCATTCAATTCTAAAACAGAAACCTTAAAATAAATACTGAACTTATTTACAGATAAACATATTTGGACACAAAAAAGTACAGTTTCTCCCCAAGACACAAAGATAATAATTGGTGAAGGCAAGATTTGAACTAATCTGCCTGATTATAAAGCTAAGGTGGAAATCCCCTTCAACTGTGTAGGTCCAGCAGCACAGCCCATCACCCTATCTTTGTTCAGATCTGGCTTTAGACAGCCTGAGACAGCACCCCATTCCTATGGAACTCGAGGGCAAACAATAACAATAAGGATTTTATATTCAGTAGTTTCTTAGGTCTCAATTATATAAAGTGTCAGCAGGTCAGCAGAAAACTCTGGGAAATATGAGTGGGTCCAGAGCTTTTCGCTGATAAGAAACTGGATCTATCAGGACAGAGTGACCTTCCCATGAGTGGCCTCATGAACATAAACTAAAGGCAGCTGAAATGAAAACTAGCAAGAACACGGAAGTGAAGCAGGAAGGATCCCTACTATCCCCTGCCCAGTTGCCTCTTCACCTGCGTGGACAAGATGGCAGAAGACCCAGGTTCTTGTCCAAGTTACAACATCATGGATTCTCACCCATAAAATTTTGCGACTCTATGCTGTCTTAAGTCCTTTACAACTAAAATATGATGACACCAATATCTCAGCGGAATGTCTAGGTCTCCACTTTCTCTCTTCTATTAGGAGACTATATGGCCACAAACAGAAATTCAATTAAAAACACCATGCACGAAGCCTGGTGAAAGTCTGTGTAAGAGACATTGTTCTCACACTCTGTGAATGAAAACTCAGAAAAAGTGGACCTTCTCCCTCTGCAAGTGGGAGGTAGACTGATTTTGTGTGTGTGTGTGTTTGCACGCACATGTGTGTGTGTAAATCAAATAAAATATATTCTGGGATGTGCACAGTTTTTTTTTTATGATACTATCATTTCATGAGGATGAGCCAACCTTTAAAGTAATTTGAACCTACTTTTCTGAGAGGCTCTTTTGGTGGAGGATGGGAAAGTGGAAAGGAAAGGAGGAAAGAAGTAAATGAAGCAAAGCTGTAAGAGTACTGCTAGGGAAAGGCAAGACATTAATTTTGTTCCTACTTGCATCACACACAAATTAGGGACTGGCTTTCCCCCATGTCTTGTCAAGCACTGAGCTGCAGAAGAACAGGCGACAGCCCATTTCTCACTGAGCTTGTGACTGTACGTGGCATCTTATAGACACAAATCATTTACCCTGATCAAACACTCTAGCAGCAGGCTGTAATTCTCCTAATTTGAGAGACAAGAAAACAGGAAGTGAAAGAGGGTATATAGCTTGACCAAAGTCAGAGGACAAGTAAACTAAAGAGGATGAATTCAAACTCAGATCTGAATGCAGAGTCTGATATTCCCACTCCCAGGGCTGGAAAATCCTTAACACAAGGCTCCCCAGCTCCTCTGCATTGTTCCTGGCACCAAGCATTTCCCATGGCGATGGTCTCCAGTTCTCAGACACAGTGCTCTGTGCAGCCAATAACCTCCATTCGACCTTGATCATCTACCTGCCACGCCTACCAGGCTTCACCATACAGGCAGGAAAGCTGGATTTCAAGTGCATACAAAGCCACCCTGGTTTAAGCTGGACTGTTTATCAGCTTTTCCAGCATAAAGGCAGCCATGAAAGGGCTCACAGTTTGTACATGAGCCACACTACCTCTCTCCATCTGTCTCCCCACCTATACTACTTAGCTATGACCATTTTGAGAATCTTGGAAACAAATTTTTAAAAACAGAAAAGAAAGGATTCTGTAACAAGTACTTAATACTTACAATTTTAAATGAGAAGTTACAAAGTGAGTATTTACAAACCGAATCTGCCTTCCTAGGTGTCAGTTTTAACAGTTAAAAAATATAATAGCAAAAATTTCTCACTTAAAAAATTAACAAAAACATCAACAATAATCTGGAATAAACTCAAAAACAATGCCCATGTTGTACATGGAGAAAGTACAGGACTGTACTGAGGGGTAAAGTAAGAAGTGTGAAAGTAGAGACATCAACATATTGTATGGAGGAAAGCAGTTTTAAAGATGTACGTTCTCCTAAAGATAATTCAAAATTACTAAAAAATCCCATGACAACACTTATCTGTTTTTTTTTAACTTGAAAAAATTATATTAGAATTCTTCAGGAATAATAAAAGTCATAATACAAGCCAAGAAATTTAGGGATCGAAAAAAGAATCAAAAAATTCACACTGTAATATATTAAATAAATTTTTACAATATGTAAGATATAGTGCTAGAGTAAGAAAGTAAGATTGACAGAAATAAATCATGAGCTCAAAAAGAGACTCTAGTGTACATAAGTATTTTTTACAGGTGGGATTTCAAATTAAAAAAACAAAGTATGAATTTAATAATTGTCTTGTTACAATCAGAGAATACCTGGAAAAAACAAATTCTATTCCAGTCAAAATGACCGCAAGAAAAATTAGAGAAAGTGATGTAAATATTAGAAAGTACTAATAAGAGCAAATACAACTCTTTGCTCATATCAATTCAGCTTCTCCTCACTGTAACAAGTACCATTATCATCTCCATCTTAGAGATTAAAAAACCTACAGAAGAAATTTATACCATTATAAGAAAGCATTTCTAAGAATAAAACCCAAAAAGAAGACATTTACTATCTTAAGATTATTTTGGGCCACAACAGTAATGAACCTACTGAACAAAATGAAAGGCAAGAAATGACAAGTAAAAGCTCTCTGATACATGTTGATGAAGACAAGGGGTTAATGTTCATAATATACATTGAGCTGTCACAAAGCAACAAGAAGCTCCCCCACTTAAATGTTTGCAAAGGACAAAAGGGATCATTCACTTTTTAAAAGTCAGATGGCTAATGAGTGAAAAATGCTCAAAACCTCACTGGTCATCAAGTGCAAACTAAAATAATGAAAATCATTTTGCTCGTCATATTGGCAAATATGTTTAAAAGATATTATAGCTAGTGTCCATCTTTGAGACAACAAACTGTGAGCGATCTTTTGGAGGATGACATGTCAATGGATATGTAAACTCTGAAAAACGTGTGTGCACACAGGCTGAACTCCACTTTTAGGAATCGTTACATTTAGAAAAAATCAGTTCAAAAAGATGTACTCATCAGAACATTTACACAGCACTGTTTACATTGGTGGGAAGAAAAGCTGAAGTGAAATCATATCCAGTGATATAGAATTGGTTACATAATTTATTCCACATCTTTTCATTCCCCACAGGAGAAGGAATTTCTAGATTCACTTGAAAGGATCCTGTGATGTATGAAGTTGTCACATCCAAGGACTAAATTTCCAGAAACCTTAGCTAAAGGAATACTCATACAAGATCACAGGAATGTTTGTACAAGAAGGATTCCAGTCAAACACCCTTTCTGACAGTGAAAAATGGAGAAAACTTAAGTGTTCACCATCAAGACAATGATGCGGTAAATCACGGCGAGCTGTGGGCACTAAAGTTGCGGCGTTTCGGCATGGTCCAAGGCCTTGTCCACAGTACTCTCCCACGAAAGGTGTCGTTACACAAGAGACCAAACCTGCACATCAGGGGACCCCTTTACTCTATCTGAAAGGACCGGGTGAGTCTGGAGGGGGAGGACGTCTATGATATATACGTTAGTGAATAAACCGAGCTGCAGAAAACATATAGTATGGCCTTATTTTTCAATAAAGCATATATACACACACATATACATAGATTTCTCATATACGTGTATGTATGTATGTATATATATATGACAAAGGCATAAAGGTCATGAAATATATACTCCACATTGTCAGCAGCTTTTACACTCAGGAAAAAAGGGGAAGGGAAGTAGGGGACTTTCGGTACCACCACAGTTCTCTTTTCAGAATTTCAATTAAGTATACTTGGAATTTAAAAGTTTACTTAAGTACAAAGTAAAATGGACGATGCCTCCACAAAACAGAATGCTATACTGGTCATTAAAAATCATGTCAGGGGAGATAGAATATTGTAGAAAAATGTGTAATAAGCCGAATGTAAAATGGAGGTCTCCACACAGTAAACAGGCACACAGTGCTCGCTGGTTTTTATGACAGAGCTGATACACACTGATGAAAAGAACAGAAAATAGATGTTAAAGTGTTAATTATTATCTCTGAGTACTGGGACCAGGATAGACCCTTTTGACTCTTTTTTCAGACTTTTATATTAAATACACATTATTTTTCATCTGAAAAATGCATTTTTAGATGTCTAGTACCACACATTGGAAAAAATACATGAGTAGTTACAGAAACAAATAACTAGGAGACACCGCAGCACCGTCACACAGTGTAGAAAGGGCGATCCTGAATAACCCCACGCAGTTACATAAGGACCCACAAAGTGAGAGCACCCACTATAACAGGCCGCGGCTCCCTTCTATTTGTCAGTTGTGTCTTCAGGGCTGAGGCATTTCTGAGCACGGCCAGTGTCAGTGCTGGTGTCTGGATGGATGCCACTGGAGGTGAGGGCACCTGCAAGCCGAGAGGAAGAACAGAAATCATCCTCTGCTTTTTCTGTCTTGTTTCTTTGTTACTTTTAAAGAGAGGCGTAAATAAGTTAAACTGAATCTTCCTTACTGAAATTTCAGTAATGAAGCCATTTTTAAAGTGTTCACAACTTATATTCTGCCTATAACTGTCTTTTCAAAAAAGCCTCATATTTATTAAATGTTAATTAACTCAGTTAATTAACTACCTGTTGAAACCTTTTAAAAAACATGAAATGAACTATGTGAAAGCACCACACATGCAGTGACTAGCTCAGCTGTCTTTACGGCAGTGCAGTCAGCCCCCACCATCCCGAGACACTGAGCTCCTGATGCTGGGAAGAGAGCATGCTGCTTCCTCAGATGGAGAGAAATGGTAAAAGCATTTTCTGAAATCTACAGCACTGACAAAACATAACTGACAAATCCCAGGCTCCTTTGAGGCTGTCATTTTCCGTTTCTGGCCAACACCCGTCAATGAGCAGAACCACCCCATTCCCGAGTCATGGGACTCACGTGAGCAGCAGTTTTGGAGAAATTTCCAGTTATAGAATGTTAACCAACTATACATAAAACTCTGAAAAAGAAAAGATGAAATACTCAGATTTTGGAAGACACTCAAAATATTCTCCTAAGTCTTAGTAGTTGGAAAGGCTGGGCTTCTCCTAAGCCACTTATTTATTTCACAGCCAGTGAGCATCTCCCACAAACCCTGCTTCCCTGTGTGTGCTGGGAGCCTCAGGCACATTGATGCTGTCTATCTTATAAGTCACAAGGCAGAGGCGTGTGTCTCACGCCTGCAACTCTCACACAGGCTCAACCCTGAGCCTCAATTTGTGAACTTGGCCCCATTTTCTCACCTGTTTATTTGGTATCTGTTCTTCTGTACGCTGCCTGAAGTGCTTCTCGGAACAAGTTAGAAGAATGAGTGGGTAGAGAAATGGACAGATGGACAGGTGAGAGATGGGCAGACAAACAGGGAGACTCCAAGAGAAGGGGAGCAAACAAAATTTCCTATGCAAAACCCTCTTCTAGTCAAGGAAGAAAACCATCACGAAGAAGTGTGAAGAGGCAGGTGGCTTAGGACTGTTTCCTGGATTCCATCAAAAGTCACACCACGTGATGAGAGGGTAGAAGTATAAATAATAAAAGAAAAAAAAGCATGCATGTTTGAAAAATATATCTACATTATGTACTTTCTAAAGAATAGATTTATATCAGCAAGGCTCAATAACACAATCTTTGGGTATTTACAGAAGTGAGAATCCCATCTCCAATCCGCAAGACATCCCTTCGGAGCACTGAGAGTCTACAAGGTGCGATCATAAAGCCGTCACCGCAAAAGCTGTGCTATCCTGCACTTACGAGGAACGGGCAGCTGTGCTCGGCCTGCCCACGCGCGTCATTTACAACCCACAGCACCTCTACGGGGGAGGGATGACTAGCGAGCCCTGTCTCTGCAGGACAGAAAAAAAGTCCGGGAGAGGCTAAGCCAACCTACAAGTTCTCCATCTCACAGGACTTGTCACTCCAGACCCGGACTCGAACTCGGCCCACGTTTGTAACCACAGTACTACCGTACTTTATGTGCTTTTTGTGTGTATAATACATTTGTTTCTGGCATGAAAGGGTATTTAATAAATGATCGGTTGTCTTGTATATTTCATTAGCTCACAATTTTTATATTTTTGAATTGTACTCTTCCCCTGGAGAAATGAACAGAAAGAGCAGTGGTCAGAATGAGGTGGGGCTCCATTCTTTATCTGTTACCTCATCTCATCCAAGTCCCCAAGCAGGGAGAAGGAGCAAATGTTCTCTTCATCTTTTAAAGAGAGGGCTCCAGTGATGGTGATTTACTCAACTCCAAAACTAAGTCTGGGGGAAGGGCACATGCAGCAACGAGAGCAGTATCACCTGTAGGAAGGCGAAAAGAGCTCAGGGGATGGCTCAATGGGTCAGCCTGATTTAATTTCAATTGATAATTCAATAACACACTCTAAAAATACTAGCATGCAATGGATTTGCTCTTTCTTGACATCTAGCAAGTTTCCACAGCCGACATGTAACATTATCATGAACTAGTGAAAGGAAGAGTCCACAGACAAGGAAAATCAATGCCACAGGCAGGCTGAAACCCAGGCTGGAGGAAAGGAAGAGAAAGGGCATATTTAAGAAGAGGGGAAAGTCTGGGAAAAAGACATCATCACAAGGACTCTCAAGCATCATCCAGCAATCATATAATCATTCTTTCAAGAGAGAGTTACTTAGGTCCTATTTTGTGCGAGATTTTACAAAGGGCAAAGAGAGACCGCAGCGTCCATGGTGGCAGCAAGTTGTGGGGCTATATTACAATTCTAATCCTGGTAACTTGCACAGTTGTCCTCAGTATAAAGGCAAAAATTAAAGTAAAATAATACTATGTAAACCATACACATTGCTGAAATAAATTAAAGAAGACCTAAATACCTGGAAAGAAAAACCACGCAAATTCCTGGATCAGATGACAATATTCTTGGGATGGCAGTGCTCCCCAGAGTGAAGCACACATACAACGTGGTCTCGATCACAATCCCAGTGGGCTCCTCTGCAATAACTGACTAGCTTCTGCTACAATTTATATGGGAATTCGAGGGTCTCAGTAACCAAAACGTACTTGAAAGAGTAGAACAAAGTGAGAGGACTTGTAATTCTCAATTTCAAACTTTACAACTGTATCTACAAGTGAGATTAGAGGCCATTTTTAAGTTATTATTGTGTTTATCCTTATTTTCTAAATTCTGTACAACGAATATACCTGTTAGAATAAGAAAAATAAAAAGTAAGGTATCTTTTAAAACATGCACACCGATTCATTCATTGGGGAAAAATTATTTTAACTATAAAGAGGTAAACAAATATCTAGTGAAAAAGGACTACTTAAAAACAAGTGTGCATTTACAATTTTCATAAATTCAAAACTGAAAAGCACAAACACATCAAGTTTCTAGGGAGACTGATGAAACATATTAATAATTATTTTCAAAAATTCTAATTGCACAATGAAAACACAAGAAAGGGAAAATCGTGATTGACAGGAAACTGCGAACACGTGGAGAGCAAAGGCCTTGAAATCACTGTTCCTTTAACTCTGCTACTAGCTCAATAGGAGAGGAAATTCCTCACTGAGGGGACAGTGGAATCCCATGCATAAGATAGGATACACAGTACAAACTGCAGTAGTATCGGGAGTGAATATGTTAGAAGAATTCTGAAGTTACAACATTGCTGAAAAACTATAAAAACACTGACAGACAGATTAAAACACACAGTCATACATATTATATAGAAACATGAACTCTGCTCCCATGTTGCATAGAAATACAAACATATTTGTTCATTTATGGGCACTGATTACTTTATCCCAGGTAGAATATTTCAACTAAAACAAATAATCAATATTACACTCCTATTGTCAAATGTACTTGATAAGTTACTCTGCTATGTAACCATATGTGTCTAAGATAGATCTAAAATTAGTGAAAAAGAGCTTTGTATGGTTTCTTGAATTCTTCTCAAAATTCCAAGCTTAATTTTGAAATAGATCTGAGCAGTATTTCTATATTATCTTTTCCCTTGTGAAATGAACAACACAGTCTGTTGTCAAAATTCTGTCCTTACAATGATTCACGAGCACCGTATCCTCACAAAACTGCTGGACAGCAAGTCACTATCCAGACACTGTGACCAAATAAATGAAACAGAAGGAAGACAGTGACCCTATTCTGGAGGGCTTATAGTCTGTGTCAACACTGGGGTTTTTACTTGATTGGTTTGATTGGGTAGCAAAATAAAATCAATCAAGTACTTTCTTTGAGCATTCTATAAGTCATGACTGTTTTTAGTGTCATTAGCAGGAAAGACTTAAGCATGACTTGGTTAGGTCAACTAACAACAATCATCACTGGAGAGTGAGTAATAAAGAAGTTAACTGATAGCAATGCTTCTGCCTACATGAGACCTAAAATAAATCTACACTGATATCCGAAAGGAAAATAAGGAGATGAGGTCCCCAATGAGAAAACAAGCAAACAAGAAATCAAAAAATGAAAGTCATTTTCATTAACGATTCCAGGCAGTAGTGGAGCATGGTGGTGAAGATCACAAATGCTGGGGACAAACATGAGGGTCTGAAATCCCACAGCACTAGGTAGATGTGACACTGATATTTCAGTGAAATTTTCTGCATCTCAGTCTCCTATCCATAGACTGGGGACAACAACTGCACCCATCTCCTATAACGGTCCTAAGAATTAAGTTATTTTATATATAAAAGCTTAAATAAAATACCTCAGAGTTTAAATAATACCCCAAAAGCACAAGAAACAAAGAAAACAGAGACAAATTGCAGTTCATCAAAATTTAAAACTTTGCTTCAAAGGGCACCATCCAGAAAGTGAAACAACAACACAGAGGAGAAAATTTTTTCAAATCACTTATCTGGTAAGGAATTTGTATCTCAAAATGAAAAAAAAAAATACCCTACAACTCAACAATAAAAAGGCAACTCAATTAAAAGGTTAATAAAGTATCTGAAAAGGTATTTTTCAAGGAAAATATACAAATGTCCATAAAGCACAATGTAATGATGTTCAATAGCATTAGCTGTAAGGGAAATCAAGTCAAAACCACTAGGAGAAACCGCTTCACACTCACTACAATAGGGTATAATAAAAAAAAAAGGGTAACAATCACTAAAGAGGACACAGAGGAAGTGGAGCACGCAGCCCTTGCTGGTGAGGATGTAACACAGCGTGGCCACTTTGGAAAACAGCCTGGCAGGGCCTCAGAGAGCTGAACATTTCATTTCTGACTTACCCAGCAATTCTGCTCCCTGGGCACACACGTAAGAGAACTGAAAACAAATATCCACATAAATAATACCACATGAGTGTTCACGGCGACATTACTCATCACAGCCAAAAACAGAAACAACCCAAATGCGTATCACCTGATGAATGGGTAAACAGTGGGGCCCAGCCATAGAGTGGAATGTTATTCAGCAATAGCATAGCATAGAACAGTGAATAAGGCCACAACATGAGCAAACATTGAAAACGTTACTCAGTGTGAAAGAAGTCAGTCACAATAGACGTTTCCACTTATATGAAGTGACTCGATTTACATGAAATGTCCAGCACAGGCAAATCCACAGAGAGAAAAGTGGCTCCTTGGGGCTGGGGGAGGATGAGGAAGATGGGAATGTCTGTTTATGCGTACGGGGCTTCCTGTTGGGGGGATGAAAATATTCTAAGATTGAATGGGATGCACAATTCTGGGCATAGAGTAAAAACCGCTGTACTTTTTAATGGGTGAATTGTATTAAAACTCTTAAGAACAAAAGGACCTTGGGCCAGTATCTTCCATAGTAAATGCAAATTGCTAACTTTTATTAGAGGAAAAAGAAACTGCTCTCA
This sequence comes from Vicugna pacos, assembly GCF_048564905.1. Classification (NCBI taxonomy): domain Eukaryota; kingdom Metazoa; phylum Chordata; class Mammalia; order Artiodactyla; family Camelidae; genus Vicugna; species Vicugna pacos. Next base: position 31,543,538 of record NC_133000.1, read on the forward strand.
GCATGAAAGCAGGAGATTAGCAAATGTGAGTTAACCGAAATTGGACAAGAGCATTTCACTTGAAACAATTGCTGAGTGTACACGAAATATTCAGAAATAGGAAAATCACCTTGACATCACGAGGAAGCATTCTGTTTCAAATACAGATCAAGGATTCGGCAAGCCCAGCTGCCAGAAATGACCAGAGAAGAATCCTGGTTTATAAAACTAGCACCAGAGACAACAAGGAATGGTGATGAGGAAAGCAGGCAGCGAATATCTGGAACAGTTCGCTACAAATAATTTCTCCACCAAAAATTGAAAAATAAAATGAAAGTGATGAAATGCTCTGTTGACCTCTCGAGAATGGGCTTCCTTCGGTGCTCGACTGTTCTGTAACCCCGATTGAGAGACTCAGGAGAATCAGCATGGCTCCTGGGGGTCCCCAAAGGACTGCCCACCAGCACGCTGACCACCATCACATCTGCCAGGTTTGAATTGCAGAGAAGAGACCAAGTTCTGAAAGGCACAGGAAATATTGACAAGGGAAGAAAACGCTGAGGTCAGTCCTGGGACAGAGGCCCTCTGAGCAGAGGCCAGAAGGCTGCAGGTGAACTGCAGTAGACCTGGGGCAGGAAGGGATCACGGGGGAGCATATCTCAATTCTCTTCTGTCTCTGCCTCCGGTAGGAGAGATAAAGCCTGCATCCTTCTCACCTGGAACTGTGGGTTCTGGCTGGCAGAAGTCTTACTGACACGGAATGATTATTCAAGACTCTGTGGAAAAAGTCAAGAAATCGAGAGGGAGTAGGGAGCCATCTCCATGAGCCTCTCAAATGCTCCCATATTTATAGGGTATAATCAAAGGAAAACTTCGTTAACAGTTGTGAGATAGTAAGGAGGAAATTCGGGAAAGACAGGATGAGGCAGAGATTGTAGAATACACAATGAGTACAAAGGATTAGTGTATCTTTAGGGAAGTCATGGGGTGAGGGGAACAAGATACATTTTTAGATATGTTCATTAAAAAGCAGACCACCAGACCAGCCAGGTCCTTGTTTTGGGGATAATACACTATCTAACAACACACAAGCCCAGCGTTTATAGCTGAGGGTCTCGGTCCTTGCTTTACAACCAGCAGAGTGCTATCTAAAACCTCAACTACACAAGCAAAGCATTGTCTCTGCTTTTTAAGGCAAGGAGTCTGCAGTGAGGATGCACAGGAACTTGCTTGTAAAGCAGTATCAAAGCATATTTTTTCTTCTTAAAATTCAGAGGCGACTGGGGTGTGTTACAATTTGTTAACCCAATCATCTGCTTCCACATGGAACCATTATGGAGGACACCCTAGGATGAAAATCCTGGATGTGGTTCTTTTCCTGCCATCTTCAGCCACTCTATCAGTGTCTAGGCACATCCGTGAATAACGATCCTACAGTACCACTCACTCTCTTAACTCCTGGTGCTTGAAACTTAATTTTAGCTCTACACAGCTTAACGTAGAAAAGTTTCAGCAATAAAATATATAATATTCCATTTATATCTCATCATATTACTGATTTTCTGATTGCTCTAAGCTGCTTCTACTTGGTAAAGCACCTCATTCTGAAGCTGAATTCAGTAATTTCCATTGTGCATTTCTAGCCAGTTTGGGCTCGTTAACTTCTTTTGGTCAAATATCGATACACTTATTTGATTTCCTTGTTTATCAATTTCAGCCAGGAGGAGAGGGAGTGTCACTCGTTTCCTCAGCCCACCCTCAACTCTTTTCCCATCAACTCAGGCCTCCTGAAAACAAAACAAAGTATTTTTTTCCCTTCTACTCTTTCCACAAACCCAACAGGAAAAATCAGCCTGGAGAAAGAATTCAACACAAATGTTAAAACAAAAATCTATAAACCTGAAACAATACCATCTCCGAATCATGATACACAATGACATGAGAGTAAGTGTGTCAGGCACAAAGCATGCGGGAGCCTGACTACTGATTTCTATTCTTCAAAGGAAGGAAGGTTTTCGTATTTTTTATTATCATTCTTGGTCATTGTTTCTGATTATGCCAAAAAATAATTTATGAAATAATTATGCACTGCAATAACTGATTTTTATTGTATCAATTTTAGAAGGCATTCAGAGGGGATAGGAAAACCCACCTCTGTAAAAAATGCAAAATTTCTTCCCCTGTTAAGAACACGTATACAAAATGCAACAGAGAATTCAAATTCTTGTGGAGAGGAGCAAAAGCCACAGAATCAAATCAAAGTCATTACAATGAGTCAATTTAAAATTCACTGGACAAACATGCTCAATGCATACAAATAATTTTAAAGGCACACTGCAAACCATTCACTTAATGATCTGCAGGCTAGAGGAAGAATTTCACTCTTTAACAGACAACAGAAATCAATAGGGTGCCCCACCAAACAAGGAGCAGTGAACAATCAGGTTTTTAACAGTTCTGATAAATCAGCATGTTCTAAAGATCAAAATCCAGAAATTTTAAACATTCATTCAAACCACAATGAAAAAAGCACTTAAAGAAAAAAAAAAGAACGTAAGCACATAGATCATTTCAACAGAACAATGAGAATTTCTTGTACTGCTGGAAGAAAGAACAGGCTATAGCCCTTTACTTGAAAAGAGACTACTTTTAAAAATAACTGCTAAAACACATTTCATCATTCATGTTGCCTTTAAAAATCTGAGGTACATGTATCTGATTAGAAAAGCAGTTCTGAGTAATAGTATGTTACAATTCAGTGCCAGTTTGCTTTAGAAGAAAAGAGAAAATTTACTGTTTCTAATTCTGCACAAAGTTTAAAGAACCTCCCTGCCTCTATCTCCTCCCATTTCCTAAGCTCATGCTCCCTAACCCTTCTGAAACAAGTATGAGAAAGTCTTATTCCCAATATGCCAAATGACAACTGAATATCAATTTGTTAGTGTAAATATATGCCAACACCTTGAAATGGAGGAGAAAGGTATCAGAAGTCTATATGGAATTTCTTTCTACCTTCCTGAAATCACACACACCAACGTTCACACAGACACAGACACAGACACAGACACATACCCCCTGGATTACTGGGCACTTCACAAGCTTAGTACTTACAACTTGTAGAAGGTAACTTTGTAGTTACTTTAAAATACAAAACTGTCAGCTTTTGAAAGCCTTCATCATCTGCTAAACCATCCAAATATCAAAGAGACCCAATTAGCCTTCTCTGTAGAATGTAATTTTCCTTGATGGCAAAACAGACTCTAAGAAGTACTGGATCAAAGATTCGTGTTTATCACTACCTATGATCGTTTTTAAGCACATTAACAGATTCAGAAATGTATGTCTCAAAAACATTTATTCCTATTGAAATAGTATACGTGTTCAATTGTCTATACAGTGACTAGGTCCCATGATGGTGTTTAAGAGCTATTTTGTGTATAGCAATATTTACTTTCAAGTACAGAAAAGGAGGGTATGTATTACTCAGTTGTAGAGCACCTGCTTAGCATGCACAATGTCCTGGCTTCAGTCCCCAGTACCTCCAAAAAAAATAAATAAAAATAAGTGCATATTTAAAAATAAGAATAAAGTTATAAAAAATGCAGACTAAAAACCACTGCAATCTAGGTGCTACAATTATACTACAAAAACAAGTGTTTCTATCAAATATTAACTATATGCCAATCACAGAGACAACCACAAGTCACACCTGAAGCATCACGTGTGATTCTCAGCAACCCTACTAAGTAGACACGGATGAGAAACCCGGCTCTGCGGATGAGGAGACGGAGCTCGGAGGAGCCGGGGACGCGGACCGTCCTGCTCCCCGTGACACAGCGTCAGCCCAGGGCAAGCGATGACAGAGCTGCACTGAGGGGACACCCAGCTGCATGGAACCTTGGGGTACTGGGGAGCCCCAGAAAACACTAAAAACTTTTCAGTGAAAAACCAGCTAAAATATATTACACTGTGCTGCATCCTTTAAACAGGGAAAGTGACTGAGACCTTTTTGATGCCTCCGTGTCCTTTCTGCCATTATCAGTTACTTGCCCTCACAGTGCGACCAGTGATGATCTGGACCCCATATGAAGTGCACTCAGATGGCAGAGCTTTTAAAGCTGTTTTATGAAGTTTGTAAGACTCTGTCTATGCTTCACAGTGGCGGTCATCCATCACTTCTCACCAGTGTGGACGTACCACCTGAAATCATTCCTTTCTGCTTTTTAAAATCCCTTCATCTACTCCAGAATTTTCAACAGCAAAGAAGCAGCTCAACCACAGACACTGGATAGCTTTTCACCAAATGGACTCGAACAGCCCATCTGACTACCTGGAAGCCCTTGTCTTCTATTAAACCCACTTCCAGGTACTTCATCATTTTCTGATTGGTGGACTCGGCCTCTGACTGGCCTACTCAGAGAGCTCCCAACCTCACATCCAGGGGTGGGAGAGGACCCTGCTGTTGGGGAAAATCAGTGAGGAAGGTGGAAATACTTCAGCCACGTCTGCACGGGTAGAAGTGCCACAGCGTGCTCAGAAATTATACCGTCATCACCCCTGGGCTCCCATGGACTGGTTTCACATTAACCAAACTCATGAGACACTGATGCAAGAAAACCAGAAACTTAGCTTATTAATGTAACAGAAGACGTGAATCTATGAACCAGACTGAAATATCAGAGTTCAACCATGAGTACATTTTCTCCTCCACGGCCCAATCACGGGCAGGCAGTCACATGGCAAGCATGGACAGAAACGGAGCAGGAAGGGTTTCTAGATTAATTCAATATTTCTATTATATGAACAGATCTACTGCCCAGAAGTCAATTAACGCCAATCACGGTGCACTCTCCGTGGACAGTGGCCAAGACATGACTATGAGCTCCTGTGTAACACTCCTTTCCCTGTCCTTTCTAGGCTAACTGATGCACAGAGGTACAAAGATTCAGGGATGCCGATAACGCTAAACACCCAAAGCCCATCTCTGGGAACCTCAAAACCAGACAGCCAGGGTTTAAATACCAGCTCTGCCAATTACTAGTTCTGTGATTTTGCCAACTTACTTACCCTCTGTGTGCCTCAATTTCCACACTGTAAAACTGGGATAACAATCAAACCTTCCTTACTCGCTTGTTGAGAAGATTGAAGGATTCATTTCTGTAAACCTCTCTGAAAAGAATGTAGCACATTTTGGGTGTTCAACAAATGTCAACTTAATATCAAATTGTTTTACAAGTCTCCCCTCTAATCATCTTATGTGTTTCCTGGCTAGCCTAAGTCCCAAATAACATCCTTATTTCTCCTTTTATACACTCTTGGGGAGCACCCTTATGTTCCATCCAACCACCTGTTTAAACTGAGGGAGTGGATGTCTCCTAACCACTCCTCTGGGCCATGGAGGGTGCTTCTCCCTTCACACTCCTGGCCCCCTGGCCCACAGTTAGCACTCATTACACTAACAGAGTGAGGTGTGAGTCCGGGGAGACAAGTGGGGCATGTGAAACCCTTCCTTTCACTCCAGTGTTGGTCACCATTGGGAAGCACACGGGATGCTCAGCTCCATGGCAGGAAAGCCCTGTGCATGAAAGGGCAGGTCTTCTCAAGGAAAGGCTCGCTGTGGCCCAGAGCTACATGGGACAGGGTGATTCTGTATTTCTGGAACACAGTATCATGACACGCATTTTCCCACAGCCTTGAAGTTCATGGAGAATGTGGCTTCATCAGTAACAAAGAAGACATTTATTGCCTGTCTACTCTTTTGTGTCATCTCTCAGTAGGCTGCTGGAGACAACATGTGTATAAGTATTGGGTCTCCTTAAACCCCAAAATATATGAAGTAACAAATAATCCTGTGGCTTAACGTTGGTTTAGGGCGACTGTGTAACAGTTCTGACTCTGCTGATGCTAAATTATGGGTATAGGAACTATGGAACCTCCTCATATATCTTTCATCATAAAACCATCTCTTCTTATTTTCCTGTTTCTTAGTAATTGCCAAAGACTCTCAAATGATGGCTTCACACAAAACAGCAGCTAAAGTTTAAGAGCCCTCTTGACATACACACTGTGGTAAACACTGCACATAATTTCTAATTCTCCCAATTCTACAAATCAGAAATGAATGTCCCCATCTCACAGATGAGGGAAAATCTCAAAACGAACTGACTCAGGCTCAAGTGGCTCAGTGGCAGCGCGTGCAGTCAAACCATATCAAAAACTACACCCCTTCGTATATGTACCAAATCTCCTACCACCAATTAACACACAGCGGCGGGGTCAAAACTCAGGGAACTCAATACACTTTTCACCTTTAAGGTCCTCCAGATGCCGCTTCTAGCTGTTTTATAAAATCCCGGCTCACTGGTTTCTAACACTAGAAGAAAAGCCCGATTTTGCTATTGTTTGCACAGCAAGTCTGAAATGTTCACAGTGAGATGACAGAATAAATCTAAGATATAAGCAGAATAACTTTTCCAGTTAGACAGACATAATGGACATTGGGCGATTCTGAAGCATTAAGTAAAGTAATCAAAATAAAATAACGTTGTTTAAGCCTTCTTTTACAAACAGGAAAGTTAAGACTGTAAGAAGGTGCAACAGTGCCACCTATAGCTAAAATGACCTTCCAGGTTACCGGGAAAGATGCAACACAAAAATTGCCTGTAGGATCAGTAACGAGAATCAGATAAATAAAACTTATGTAGCACATGCTGCACTTTGATTCGGGGGAAAGGAGGGATATTCAGTATTTAATCTGATATTGCTAATACTCCTGAATATAAACAGAAGACATAGGCTCATGGAAACTCATCTTAGAAGAGGAAAGAATCCAGTTCAGCCACTTCATTTTACAGGAGGGGAAACTGAGACATGGGATCTGTCCTCCTGGCAATCAGCAGCAAAGCTCTCCTATGCCTCATGTCTTGCACTGTAGCAAAAACCAACAGATCTGTACTAGGCCTATATTCATAAAATTCACGTTTGTATTTTTCCAACAGTAGGTTATCTAAGTATCTTGCAAAATACTAAAAGAGCCAGGATATCATACAATTTTATTGCCATACAAAAACATTTATTTACATAATAAAACAGCATGAGCTTTATTCTCTCTATTAAAAAAGTGACATGTCAAATCAATGTTTTGATATTTTAAACCTGTTAAGAATGTAGAAAAAAATCAAAATTTTCTTTAATCACAAAATAGAGGAGCTTATTCCCTGAAAATGATCAATATGGATTTTACTAAACTTAACGGATCTGGTCAGAATCCCACGAATTTAAATGTCTGAGTGGATGGTTACACGGCAACATAAATTCTGATTTGTAACAATACGTATTCTGTGTAAATAATCTTCAAGGTCATCTGATTAAGGCAATTTAACTAGTCCCTGTCTCACTAGAATGATACAGATTTCATTAAAACTTCATACTACACCAAAAAAAAAAATGAATCCTTGTTACTTTAAACCATATTCAAATATATCATAAAATACATATTGAATATGTATCAGAAATAAGCGACACTCTTTAGTATTCAGAGTTGATCCTTCTAAAATATCTGTCATTGTGACAGCACACTTTTATTAAGCACCTCTTGGGTTCTTTGTATACAAGGCATCTACCTCTCACAGTCAGACAAATTAAACGATATTACTCAAATTTCACAAGTGAGGAAATGTACTTAAGCCATGAAAATAACGTACATATTCATCAACAGGAAAGAAAAGAGTAAAGACTTTTCTTACAATATTCACTGACAATCTTTTCTTCCATATTAAAACTACATAAAACCAATTCAGTCTTTGTAAGTATTTCTGTCAAAAAGGGCCACAAGAGAAAAACAAGCAACATCATTAGCAGTGGTTAGACTTTAAGAGCTCACTTCTCTTTTGCACTATAATTATTTTTAATGTTTTGTTTTTAGTGCTTACAGAGCACTAAAATAAAAAAAATAACTTTTTATGTAATTACCTGAGAATTAAAAATTTGTGAAAATGAACAATTTTAATTTCTGTCACTCTGTCTCAACTTCTCAATGGTGTCTCTCCTTTCAAGGCCTCATCAGTCTGAGATCACTAAACTCGGCCATTTATGGAGTCACAGGTGTTCGGGTAACCACTTAACGGGAGGCTGATAAGAGGAGCAATTAAGAATGCATTCTGTGCAGCCTGGGTTCCAGCACCGAGCTAGCCACAGCCTGCTGCGTGTAATTTGGGACAAGCTGCCCCATCTCTCAATCCCTCAGCTGCAAAAAAGGAGACACTGATACCTACAATCAAACACCTGCTATGAAGTAAAACATGAGGAAAGCATTTTAGCCTTAGGTAGGTGTCCACTCACAGAGAGTTTGGTCATTATGATGATGAGGATGGCTGTTAACAAATTAAGCCAGACCAAACAGGAGAAATCACCTTAAAGGAGAAATATTTTAAGTCAATGAGCATTTCCTTTTGGATGAATTGCAGAATATTCTAATGATTTTTTAATAAACCAAATTTTGTCCATTAATTATAGATTTACAGGTTCATGGACAAGTCTCCAGAAAAAGAATTAGAGGCCTCTTACCTCTGTAAACTAAGAAAGTAAATTTTAAAAAAAATCACGGAGGAGATTATACCTCATTTGGGAGAGTATGTGCTTAGCATGCATGAGGCACTCAGTTCAGTCCCCATTAACTCCATTTAAAAACATTGTTTTTTAGGAAATGGAAAATTAAAGCAAAAAGATGGAGGAATACAGAATTTTTTAGAGACTCATCTCAGATTTAAGATGGGGAAGAAACCATCCATTTCTCAGAAGAAATCTTGAGGACTATGTAAACTGGATCTGAGATGTCTAGTCCTTTAACATTATTCAAGAATTCATATTACCAAGTCTTAAAATTACCTGATAACGCACAGTGGTGATACTGATCATAACAGCTGCCATCACGGATCGAGCTCCGGCTAGGACTGCTCTGTTCTGACATCTCTGCCCCTCAGGCCTCACCAGGCTGAGAGCACTAAATTCGGTCATTCAAGAGCATCTTTTGTAAGTCCTCCATTTGTGCTTCTCACTCTCCCCTCACCAGCTCCTCTGAGGGAAGCACTGTTATCATCTTCCCCACTCACAGATAAGGCCACTGAGGCACAGAGACTAAACCCATTCCAGGTCACATTGGCATTAAAGGACGTCTGTATTTCTGCTGTTTGCTTTTGACAAAGGAATCTGAGATATCAATTCAAGGCAGACTGTTAAATAATCAAGTCTGTCAGGTCTTCACCTCAAAGAGCAGATACTATAAATTCCTGATGTAGGATGAGGCTGCCGCCACAAACTGACTCAGCTTGAAATTAATATCCAAGATGAAGCAGCGGATACACGTAAATATTCACAATTGTCAACTCTGCTCACGGGTCTGGGCCCTTCACTGCCTGAACGGGGGTGGAATCCCCACCCGTGTCTGGGAGAGAAGCGCGGCTCTTCCCCGGCTCACCCAGGCTTCACGGGGTATTTCCCCCCACAGACTGGCCTCAACGATTAAAAGATCTCAAGATTTTTACACCATGCAAATCTAAAAGACATTTCTGCAGATGGAGCACTTTCTCAGGCTTAAATCTTTTTTGCCTACACTCAGCCAGGGGGAAAAAAGAAACATGACTCTACAAAGTCTCTGACCTGCACCACTCACAGGAATAGAACGGCCACAGCAGAAGATGGTTATTCACATTGCAGGATGAGAAAAAAATAAAGATGCCCCGACAACAGGCACTCCCAGAGACAGTGCTTAGCAGTCTTCTGCACACTCACGGTTGTGCAGCCCTAATCACCTTCTATATCCAGAACACTTCACCAGCCCAAAAGAATCCCCCTATCACTAGCAGTCACTCCCTAATCCCCCTCCAACCAGCTCCTTCCAACCATCACCTGCTCTCTGCCTCTGCATGTGCCTATGCTGGGCTTTTCATATCACTGAAATCTACAATATGTGGCCATTTGTTTCTGCTTCCTTTCAATTAACATGCTATCAAGTCTTGTATATTTTGAAGTGGTATCAGCATCTCTTTCTTTTTTTTTTTTTGAAAACTTTAAAGATTATTAGAAGGTGGTAAGTACTATCAAAAAGAGTAGAGTGGAGCATAAGTGATTGGGTTTCAAAGGGAAAAGTGTGGGTTGAACAGTCAAAGTGGACTTCCCAAAACAGGTGGCATTTTTCATTTTCCTCTTCTTTTTTGTCTTTTTTATTCACTCTTACATGTGAATAATGTTCCACTACATGGAGATACTACATTCTGTTCATCCATTCAGCAGCTATTTATTGACGAGGCCAGAAAAATGAGTGTAAGAGGTGACTAGCATGGATGGCATTTAAGCAAAGGGCAAAATGTGCTTTCAAAAAAATCCAACAAAGAGAGGCACAAGGAAATTCAGTGTGTTTCTGAGCAAAGTGCTTGCTTGCTTCGGCAGGACTACCGTGCACGGCTGGGGTGGATATTGGCAGGAGTCACGGTGAGGGAGTCAACTAAGACTCCCCACTGCAAGCAGCTCAGCCAATCCTCCTCCCTCATCCTGTATTGTTAGAGAAATGTTTCTAGGTTACTCTTATTTCAAGTAATAGCATTTGAACTGCACATCTGTTCATCTCCATCAGACCACATTATCTCCAAGCCACAGAAAATCATTCACTGACCGGAGCAGCTCCAAGACATAAAGGTGAATGATCAGGGAGTCCTGCAGCATTCCAGCCTGCAGGCACAAACCCCACATGTGCCCTGGTGATGTCCAGAAAATAAAATGCATGGAAATTTCTCACTGCTGGTACACGACATCTGCCCTCAAATTGCCCCAAAATCATGCTGGCAAAGCACTACTCAACCCTCTCACTATAAAAATCCAAAAAGCTAAGAAGGCAAATTTAGGCTCTTCCATTGAAAACCAGCAACCATCACTGCCAGTATCTGAGCAGGAATGCTCCTGACTTCGAAAACCACTGCGCAGATACTTTTCAAACGTGAAACTCATATATGTATTCCAAATAGATGATATTGCAGTAGGATTTTTCTTTTCAAAATTTCCACTTGCAACATTAGCACAAGAAAATTTATGTTTAGGCTTTAAAAAAATCATTTATCCTCCACTTTCTTAGTTTTGAACTTATTATTATTTTATAAATGGAGTTATGCTGTGTATTATAAACCGTTTGATTTCTGAAAACAAGACCTTTATGACCTCACTATTTCAGAGCAAACTTTAACGATTCTTTGAGAGGTGGGACCTGGGGCGCTCACTAACAGCTCTTTAAATACTGACAAGGATGTGCTATTAAGTAATGCAAAGTCTCTAACTCCACATTAGCTCAGAAAGCAAAGAAACTACACCAAAGACTTCCTTAAATATTTTATATATTCGTATTCTTTTGAATATTAAAATTCTTAAAAGATGATTTTTTTTGAAAAAGAAAACAGCTGTATTAAATTTCCTCTCACCAAGAAAGCAATCTTTATGAAGAAAAACACCCCTATGGAAATCGAAATGACAGGACGTTTCTAGCTAAGTGAACATCCAGATCTGAACACAACCCTAAATCCAATCAGATCTCACTCGAACGAGCTCAACAAAGTCCTGGGCAACCCTGGAAACTAGCTCTTTTGTTCCAAATGTTGGCTGAGCTAAGATCATCAAACAAGGAAGGGAAAGAGAGAAGACGAAAGTCCACCTGGCAGCCTCCATCAGTTTTCTTCCAGCCACAAGGTGCCTCTAGGGCGGCCCCGCTAACAAGCCCCCCATAAAGAAAGCCGGCATCCACACTGCCCCTGCCGTCCCCAAGTAGCCCCAATGCCCATATTCCAGCCTGTGAATGGTCTTCTAATGATCCCCCAGTTGGTGGCACCCACCCCCTCATTCCCGCTACACACACAGAGCCACGGCAGCCTTCCCAATTCACAAATTTGATTACATCAACCCCACTTCAAATGCTTCAGAGGCTCCCTGTTAGAGTTCTAGCCCCACCCCAGACCCTGCTTGCCCAGCCTCACCTCAGTACACAGGTTCCCAGTGACCTCATGGGTCCCCTGACATGCTCCTACATCTCACTTGCCTCCAGGCTCATTTTGACTGTTTCCCAAGGAAGCCTTCCCTCCCTCCAACCTCCACAATTTGTTCCTCTCTTCCTAGAGCTTTCCAGGCTAAGTCAACTTCTGACAATGCTAAGCTCTCAAGAAGCAAATACATTTTGCTTATTATCGTGGCTACACCCTCTCTCCCCTATACTCACAGAAGTGCACGTGTTATGAATAAATGAATGACGGGTTGGATCTCAAAGGGACAGACATACCTGCTCTCACCCATCCCGATCCTTCTGTCTGTAGAATATCAGAAGCAAAACCTGAAGTACCTTTCCTGAGGGTCACTTTCTGTTGACACCCTTCACTGCCTACTGTGTCAGTTCTAGTAAAACTCAACTTATTCCAAAGCCCTACACCCCAGACTCTCTCCAGTGTCCTCCCCAGCAGGGGCTCCCTCCACCCTGGACTGCACAGGGCACTCTCCCCGGGTCCCCACGCCAAAAGCCTCCAGGCCTCTGCCCGGGCTGCACCTGCGACCTGAGCCACATTCTTGACTCCTTCTCCTGGCTGACTCTTACTCTGTCCTCACAACTGAATTTAGAGCCCATTTCTTCCAGGAAGTCCTCTCTGAAAATGTCCTTAAGTCTTGTCTGGGCTCTATCTATAGCAGCAATATATGGAGACCAACTGGGTGCCTGCTCCTAATAAGACCACAAACCCTTGTGGGCCACGTGGGAAGGAGTGAGAGATTACAAGACGGGTGGGGGAATCAAAAAGCAAAAATCACAGCCCAAGTCCCAAATTCAAGGATACATTCTGAGAAAAAAGTATAAACTATTTCACACGTGTCCAATTTGGCTACTATTTTTGTGGCTTGTGGACAGCAAGGACTTGGTGTTCTAGTCCAAAACCTAGGTTACATGCAAAGAAATGTATATATTCATATCCAAAGGAAACCAGAGCTGCTCAACAACAGTTTGCAGTTAGAACTGAAAGGAAATTTGATAAAGGCAATCTCTCTCTCTCTCTTCTTTCTTTTCTGGAATCATATAATTTTAGAAGTATTTGCGTGACTAACAGATGGCTACAGCCCGTGATTTTGCACAGGAGTGTATGGGGCTTAAGAAGCCCAGATTAGATTCACTCTGTAAATGAAATCACACCAACAAACTGATAGGTGCCGTGGTGGTGGAGCTGATGTTCCAAAGCAGGCAACCTTATTCTGTAAGAGAACTCTAAATAGAAAGCAAGAAATGCAATGTCTTATACTGAAATTCATTTGCTATATGGGTCATTAACTGATCGTATATCTTGACTAATGGAACCCAAAAATAAGTTGTCAACGTCGGTTTTCTTCATCTGACCGTTTTATGCTAACTTTGGATATTAAACACTCACTCCATACGGAAAGCTCAGGCTTACGCTGCAGCACAGTTACATCCCGCGGAAGAAAGCTGACCAAGGGAGAACTGGAGAGTTTCCGTTCAGAAGCTGCAAAGTCTGGTTTTGCACCTGTACATCATTTGCAACCACGTCATCTTCAAAGGAGTTAGACGTTACCTCTGTGGGGCGAAAAGCACTGCGTGCTTCAGAATCATCAAAGAACGCTGAGCTTTGTGAAACAGTCCTGAGGCACTTAAATCATACTTTTTCTGAAAGGCTCCAAAACTGACCCACTTCACCATTCCAGGTTTAACAGGCAAGTACTGGAAAGAGTAGAGAGAACATGCCCTTGAAGTCTGACAAGGTCCTGCTTGAATCCTGCTACAGCATTTACTAGCCGCTAAACAGACCAATTCCTTAACCCCTCTGAGAAGGCTTCCCAATCTGCAAAAGGGGGCTGCCACCGCCCACCTGGGAGTCATGGATGTGAATGAAATACGCAAGTAGGGCGGCCGATGGTACCTGACACGGGGCCTGGCTAGTTTCCCTCCGCTGCCCTTCTCCCCATTTAAACTTGCACTGTTCCCCCGGTAACGATCAAGCCCCCAGAACAGACTACCCGTATCTTCTGTGTATCCCTGGATACATTCCTTACCCTTAGGAGGCCAGAAAAACAACTGCCTCCTCCCAAGTCACTAACAATGTTCTTAAGAGTCTGGGTATTTTTAACTCTAATTTTCAGGGAGACTACTCCAGAACTTTCCAAGCACCATTCTCCAGGTTGGCTCCCCTCCCTTTGCCCATCCCTTCTCACCTCAGATCCTCAGTCTGACTGCCTTCTGTTCATGGGAAAGAGAGTCCAGTAAGGTGGGGACTCCCTAGGCCTCCCTCCCTCCCTCCCTCACAGGTGACTGTGACTACATTCTCCCCACTCCCCACTCCAACTTCAGCTTCTGAGGACTCTACCCTCCCAGACCCTGCAGCCTCTGCACCTTCCCAAGACGCACATGTGGCCACGATCCTCCCTGCAGATTTCTTCCTGGCTAGCCCTGCCCACACCCCGGCCCCTTAAGGATAAATAGCATTGCTCTGAAAATGGCAAACTCCGCTAACTGACACACCAAAGCTGCATGGTCTGGGCTTTCCTCCAACCCAGGCACAGCCCTGCCCCCCTCAGCCTCAGTCTGCAGCCCTCAAGATGATCTAATTCACATGCAAGGCTGTGAACACCAGCTAAGAATGACGACTCCCAACGTGTATCTCAAGTCCGGCTCCTTCACTTGAGCCCCAGTCTCATAGAGCCGAGTGCCTCTTTGAAGTCCTAACTTGGATGAAAAATGGCATCTTAAAAATGCCTCATGTCCACCATTTACTCTGGAATTTGATTCCTGGCAGGTATCTCCCAGACTCCCATTTTAGCAACAGCCCCAGCACCCACCTAGTTGTCTGAGGTCACATTCAAATTCCACTCTTCCCTCCCCCCGGCCCTGCCCTGCAATCAGTCCTGTTATTTATGACAATAAGTCCATCTCAAGTGTGGTTCTGCAGGGACCATGGCCAGAACCCCAAAAGCTCACAGCATGGTGCACTGAATAACAGTCCTCCGTAGGGTGCTCCCTGGAGGGGGAGGCATCTCCTGCCACTGGCCACCTCAGAAGGCACTGGATTCTCACACAGGAGGCCCAGGAGAAGGGACTGAAGGTTCTCCCGTGGTCTGAGTTTGAAGGGCCCGAGGTCTTGGGGAGCTCCTATTTAGCAGACACACTTGAAAGTGAGCAGATGAGGATGTGGGAACCCAGGCAAGGCTGTTCTCACTCCAACTCCTGGGCTCATGGGAGCCACGGGAAAGGCCTGTGTCCAGGGTACAGCCCGGCCATCACAGATCCCAGCCTGCAATTGCCAACCCGGACAGCCTAGACTCCATCTACTTGTGACATTTACTTCTGTTCTGTTCACCACCCAGAATGTGATGGACTCATTCAGATATTCTGGCCTGTCTCAAGTGAGACAAATTCAGTGAAAAATTAAGTGTCCACATTTGGACCAGAGCATGAAAGGAGAAACAAGGCCTCATGTTCAGCATGATGGTGGTGGCCACACCCTTTCACCGGGTGAGATGAACCATGGTGAGGGTGAGAATCCAAGGTCCTAGGTCGGCCAAATCATCTTCCTTCACGGTTGTCTGGGGTGTTGGAGACTGACTACCACAAACTAATGACACGGCCGTCAGTGGTGGACGTCAGCTGCAACAGAAACGGATTCAGCTATTTACTACCAACATGGGTTAAAAGTAAATCCCTGGGTAGGGAGGTCTGCACGGCTGCTGAGGCAAACCACAGACCCAGCTCTGAATGCCCACTGGCTGAAGCAGAGAGGAAGCTGTGGCCCTTTTAGCTGTCCCTGTGTCCAACAGATCCAGGTGAGCCAGCTACTTAGGAGAAGGCCATGTTGTCCTGATACTCAGAAAAACCAGCCTCGTAAAGGGAACAAAATAGTGGCATGGATTTTAGACACAATTTGGCCCCTTTATGAAGGCAAAGTAAAGTAAATGGCACGGGGAAGTTGAATGCAAAAAAAAAAAAAATTAAAGAACCAAACGGTGACTGCTTCCTCCAACAGCGTCCCCTGCAGATGCTCACCCCCGAGCCGGCCACTTCCTCACCAGTGACCGCCGGCCAGGAAGCGCCGTCACGCACGTCACACAGCGACAGCCAGGAACCGCGTGCCGAGCACGTTTGTATAAAAGCAGGAATCGTGCAAGTTGCCGCAGAATTTGACTTTACAAGTTTAAATACTCCATGAAAAGAATCCCTCAGCAGCTGCCTAAATCAATTCGCATCTCACTTCTTCAAAACAATGAAACAAATTTAATAAGGGCGCATTTGTCACCAAATAAAAGTAGGACCAAACAGGTTCCTCAAAGCAAGGATTTTAACAGGTATCAAAAACCAGTGGGTAATGTGCAAACAAAGTAAATATTCCAAAAATTAAGAAAATACAAAATGACGAGGATAATACATGGATCAAGACAGCTGTTAAGTTTTTGCTTTTTAAAACGATTGAGACAGCACGGATGGCAATCTGGCTATTTCCAATGCAGGATGTGCACAGCCCACATTTTCAGATGCAACAACATGCTCACTGGGCAGTACAAGTGAAAAAGGAATAAAGAAAAAGAAAAGATGAAGACGAGAAAATTAGAAACACACAAGAACAAAAATGATTTTGACAGCATGTACAAGAATTTACGTGAGTGTGTGAGGCCAGGGACGCGGGGATGGTGAAACCCACCCTCACCTCTTGCTCCAGGGAAAGCAGGGGCCTGAGGGGAGCAGTGCTGCCGGACGACCCCAACGTGGTCAGCACCCCTAACCCAAATTCCACCTACAAGCGTCTAGGCAGATTTTGAGCTACAAATTGTGGTCGCATTTCATTCTGGACCGTTTTACTCACTTCCACCAAGAGTAGCAGGAGAGAATTAGGCTCTGCTCCTGCACCAAAGCATTGTTTAAAAAACTAATGACTGTGCAATACTAAAAGCAACAATGGGGTAAAAGTGACTGGAGGAGAATGTGCTTGACCCGAGCTCACTGGCCGCGTTATCTCACTGACGTTCAGATGCTGGCTGAGCTCTTATGGTACCAGGACAGACAGACCCAAGAGGAGGGAGGTTTAATGCGCTGCTGTATTTTGATGCCGGGAGCCATGCCTGGTACATGAGGTTCTGGGTAATCAATGGTGACAGTGTCAAACACTGTGGACTAAGTACACATTCGGCTACTCCGCCAAGTCCCAAGGGCAGACTTTAAAAGACAAAAACAAGGTGGCATTCTTTGGTGGCTCTGCAGACACAGAGACAAGCGTTTGTTGAGTAAAAATGTCACCAGTGACTCCTATGACAAAAGAGGAGGCACTGGCGTGGGGGCTGGGGCAGGGCTCAAGGCTTCCACTGCTCACTCACCAGTCTGTCCAGGGGGAGAAGGTGGTCCCTGCTTACGTTGCACCGATGCACCTACCTTGACTAATGCCTGGGGCCTCAGCAGGTGTTGACAGGTGAGGTGAACAGAGCCAGACTCGGTGTAGCACGGTGCTGGGAGCTATGCCCTCAGCAGTGCCCAGGCTCCTAAACATACCAGCACATCCCCAAGAAGCAGAAGGGGAGTGCGGGCATGTAGATCACAGGGCCCTGTGAGGACAAGCACAGATCATGGCCACGAGAAGCCTCTCCCCTTCCTTAAGCCATACAGGTATATCTGGAAGGAACAGTAAATTCATCCAGAGACCGCTAGGTGGGCTCTAGCAGGTGGGACTCGGGTCCACTTCTCTTCTCACTCACAGGGCTGGTCTAGACATTCTTTTTATCAATTCTCTAGAATCTTCTCCTCCAACTTACCAACAACCAGAAAGTAGGATCTGATCTTAGGTAAGTTCAAGAATCACAGAGCACTGCCTTCACGGCGGGCCCAGCAGCATGTGCCAGGTTCTCTGACCGTCACCTGTGGGACCACCATGAGACCTCTCCAGACTCAAGGACAGAGGCCGTAGGACGGGGGGACACAGCTTCCCTCACTCTCCCCAGCAAAGGGGGACCACTTCTAGGCAAAGACATCTCACCCTCTTCTGCCTGAGAGACAGCACGATAGATACACCGGGAAACAGAGCAGAAGGTGGGGGGGTAGGCAGCCCAAAAGAGCTCGTCTGTACTTCCTAGGCAAAGTGGGGCCTTTGACTTAATCACAGGGACAAACTGAGATTGAACATTTCCCTGCTCTGTCCCATACACCGTGATACGCCTTTCCCTGCATAAGGAGTTCATTCGGAAGTCCCTGGCGGTGTTTCTGATGTCCTAACTTGACATGGTGGCTGTCGGGCAAGAAGAGAGGGCCTGAGCCGAACAGGTGCTGGGCCTGGGAGGCAGGAGACACCGGCTCCAGCCCCAGCTCAACCAGCGCCTCGTTCCGCCTCTCGGGGTTAAGCATCTCATCCAAAAGCAAAGGGATGAGACTGTCCCAGGACAGGCTGCCCAACAGAAATGAAATGAGAGCCATGTAAAGAAAGTTTCCCAGTTGCCACGTTTAAAATAGTAAACAAAGAAACAAACCAACAAACAAAAAACAAATACTAGAAACTGATTTTAAGAACAGATATTACTTAATCAACTGTATGTAAAATACTATCATTTTGACATGTAATCAATGTAGGAAGTAAAGAGATAGTTTACATACTTTTGCTAGACAAGCCTCAGCGTCTGATGTGCATTTGACCTACAGCATATCTCAGCTCAGTCCAGCCTCCTCCCCAGTGCTCCTAGCATCAGTGGCTTTGGCTAATTTATTGGACAGCAATTCCAGGGTTCCCACCATGGTCCTGGCTGTAAAGCGGGAGTAAGTGTCCACACTAACACTAAAAGGATCTCTCTGAAACAAAGGCGGATTCACTTTGAAATGTCTGTAAACCAGCGGGCTGCACCTCCCTCCCCCCTTGGCTACAAGACAGACTTCTTCCTTGCTGATCCCTTTCTGGATGTAGGGAAGAAATCCGGCACACAGCCAGGGTGGGCTGGCCTCCAGGTAAACTTACCTGCTGTCTGTGTCCAGTCCCATGATGTCCTCCTTCTCAAACGGGATGCAGAGGAGGGGAATCTTGCCCCAAAATTCTTGTGGCCACCATCCAGCCACTTGGACTTGAGCAAGATGAAGAGTGACTCAGTGAAGTTCTCGATCCTCTTCTCCACCACCCTGCAGTCCTCGTAGATTGAAGGACACGTCGGTGAACGGCTGCTCGGCTACCTCCCCATGCAGCACAAAGACAAAAAGCTGAGAGTCATTAAGCGCGGTGCCATACAGCCCCTCTGCACGTGCAGCTTCTCCAAGGCCTTGGCAGAGAGAGAGTTGGTAATGGTGACAAGGCCCACGACTTTGCGGTGTGTCTGGAAGACGCTCCACCCATTCTCGGGCACATAGTGGTGCCTGTAGTGGATACAGAATGTCCACTGGGAGCCGCATGGGGTGGCTCACCGAGGTGAGTAGCTGATAGATGCAAAAGAAATTCTCCTCTGAGATGATCTCCATTGGTTGGACCACAACGGGAAGTGTCTGGTGGTCCTCAGCACACTGCACGTAGTCAGGGATGCTCATGTTGCTGGCCCTGCTGAGAAGGGTGAGGAGATCAAGGTACATAATCTGCTGTGTGCTACGGGCCCATCTGGGTTGCTGTGACCTGGTGTGTACCAGCCAGAAGGCAAGGGAAGCCAAAGCAAATCCGGGGGTACAGTTTGTCCTCAGAGTCTGCACATGGCTAATGTATCTCAGATCATATTACCCAGCTTTTGGTCTAGGCTTCCTGCCTCTGCAGAGAAGGGTCATTTCTTATTTTCTATTTCCAAGCACCTAGCAAGGCCCTGATGCAAAGTCACTGCTCAAAAATGCTGAATAAAAAATGAACAAAGAAAATGCTTTCCCCAAACCCCCTCAGCAGAATATAAAGAAAAGGACCACAGTAGGATTAAAAGATCTGGATTTCTATCCAAATTATTTGAACCCCTAAGCTTCATAATAATGGATAAGAAAACTTGCCTAGGGGAAGAGGATACAGTTCAGTGGTACAGCACATGTTTACCATGTACGAGGTCCTGGGTTCAAAACCCAGTACCTCATTTTAAAAAATGAAACAAATAAATACACCTAATTACCCTCCTGAAAAAGTATTTTTTAATTCAAAAGTCAAAAAACACCTTGCAATTGACACAACATTGTAAACTGGACTATACTTCAATTAAAAAAAAAATCCTTGCCTTACAAGAATATATCTGAATTACGGATGTTTGCAAATGTAAAATGTCTAGGGTACCACCTGCATAAAAAGAGGTGACTGTACAAATGTACTATCCCTCCTTAATGAGCTATACTTCCTTTGGGGGGGTTATAACCTCTCAGAGCTAATTTTCTCAGATTAAAAAATATAAACATTGCCTGATTCTCAGTAGTGATGAATAATCAGATAAGCCAAAGAAAGCATATGACCCACAGAGTTTACTCAATAAATGTTTGTTGAATGAATGAATAAACAAGCAAGTGAATGCTGCTCCCTGCCACAGACCACCATAATGGTACTGCCTGGAAATCCCAAGCCCACGTTCACCCAACTCTGCACTAACAAAGTGGGTGACCTGGGTAGGCCTGTGTGCTTCTCTAAGCCCCAGTTTAATCATGAATAGAAATGAGGGCAATAACACAAACCTCAAATTGTTAGTGAGTCAGTAATGAATTGTACCTCACCATTGCAAGATGGAACCATGAAGGAAAACTGGGCAAAAGGATCCATAAGCCCTTTCCATATAATCTCTTACTACCACATGGGAATCAACATTACATCTCAAAATAAATAGTCTAACTTTTTAAAGAGGTTATTGAGGTTAGTTGAGCTCACTCTCTCAAATTAGGAACACACAGTACAAATAGGTCAATGCCCAGCCCATGAGATACACTCAGTTATCATTCCCACTGAACCCACTGGTACCTCCAACTTCAGAGCAAGAGAATGGGTCCTCGTGGCAACACGCCACAGCACCTGAAGCTAACAAAGCTAATGGTGTCCATTTCAAAGAGCCCCTGAAACCACCCTTGTTCTAAATTACTATTTGTAATTTTTTTCCTTTTCATTAAATAGAAACTCCCAATTCCATAGAATTCTTACCAGATATCATGATGGCAGCCCTTCAAAGCCTGACCAAAGAGATCATGATGGCAGAACTTCTTGGTGAAACAATAAAATGAAAAGCTATTTCCACAAGACCTCTGAGTAAATCTACAAGGGAACTTCATCCTGGACTGAGGAAGAGGACTGGGGAGGAGGGGTTAATCTGGGGCACAGAGAACTATGGGCCACCTGTCCCACGATGGGCTTTAGACTCACCCTCACCCTCCAGGAACTTAAAATACACACAGACAGTCTGCTATGGACAAGATTTTTTTTAAACAAATCCCTGAATCCCTAGCAGGTCTTGTTTCTACCGAGACACAAATGGCTTATGTGTATAATGTTTCACAAAAGCCTTAAAATATTATCACCCCAACTTGACCCATCAAGAAACTGAGGTAGAGAAGTTTATCACATTCTACAAGATTAGAGAGAGTCCACGTCAGTCACCATATTTAAATCCAAGCCCCTGCTCCAGTGCTCACACTAGAAAATGTGACATAATGCCCCTTTCCTGCCCTCTCCCTGCAATCAATCTCTGAAGAGTCTTTTCTGTATCACCTGGGATCACAATCACATTCATTTTCCACAAAGAGCTATGTCACTCCTTGGAGGACTTATCAAAATCTAAAGGGTTGGGCTGAGAGGAGAGATTTGCATTTTCTGTTTCTCAAAGGAAACATGGCTTTAAAAGAAACTGAAAAGTACTTATCTAGTCTAAGCCCTCATTGTGCAGAGAAAGGACCGGAGGCTCAGATGAGAAGAGGAAAGGGCCTTATTAACAAATACTGCCTCAGCGCAGCACCAAGCCAGCCCTGGGCCCTTCTGGGGGAGGATCTGGGAGGCCCAGGAGAATGAGTGTAATAAAACAGAAAGAGAAGAAGCATACAAGGCCCTGTCTCTACACCACCATACCATGAATTTCCACCAAATTACCCAGTATGGGTGCAGCCAATATTAAGGTTGTCTAAACAGGTTATGGAACCCTGGAATTCTCAACCATAGTTGAAATTCCAAAATTTACTGTGCCTTTTTCCCAGTTCAAGCATCAATTCAGTGGGCACTCTGTACCAGGGACTACAGAGGCCTGAATTTCTCCCAAATACAGATCTCTATTACCACGTGTGCAAGCCACATAAAGGCCACCAGAATAAAAGCACCCACAGATAAGATGAAATTACTGAAACTGAAAGCAGCCAAAGAGCATATATTACTAGGAAAAACGGTGCTCCTAGAAATGGACTCATGGACATAGAAAGCAAACTGTGTTTAGCAGGCAGGAAAGGGGGGATGAACAGATACAAATTAGTAAATATAAAATAAATGACAAGGACCTGCTGTATAACACAGGGAACTATATTCAATTTCTTGTAATGAGTTATACTAAAAACAATCTAAAACATATATATACATATGCATATGTTTATAACTGAATCTCTGCTGTACACCTGAAACTAACATTGTAAATTGACTACACTTAAATAAAAATAATTTAAAAAAATAAGTAAAAATAAAAGCAACGCCATTAAGAAAAAATAAAAGAACACTCTAATCCCCTTAACTGTATGTGGTGGAGAATTCTGGTTGCAAGCACCAAGTCCACTAGATCACTTCAGCACTGGCTGTCACTCTTTCTTACCATCAGAGAGTCACTTGCTTCACTGAGGTTACTTTTCTCTTCTGTGAAAGGCTACATTTGCAACTAACGATGTATAGAATCTCATCATTCACAAATACAACATGTAGTGAGGACTTCCCATGGGCCAGGCACTGGACAGATGAAAAGATAGGGTCCCAGATATATTCATGGGTAGAAGAAGTTTATGCCATAAAGACATTAATTCTTCCAGTTTTGATAGACAGATTCATTGCAATTCTGATTAGAATTCCTACCAGATTTTTCTTGGAATGTAACAAGTTAATTTATGATCATGAATAGCCAAGAAATTTCTTTAGAACCACCACTGGGGAGGGGTGGATAGGTCATTCATTTCCACTGGTCTTTCTGAAGTGATGAAAACGTTCTGGAATAATAATGGTTGCACCACTGTGAATATGCTAAAAGCTGCTGAATTGTCCCATTTAAATGGATGGAATTCATGGTGTGTGAACTATATCACAATAACACTGTTACATGAAGAAATATTCCTTGACAATTATTTTTCTGTTTATACCACTAGTCTATCACACAATTTAAGAAAAACAAAAAACCAAAACAAACCAAACTGTGCCAGGAGCTCTTTAGGACTGCAATATCCCTGGGTCTCCAAGGCCTCTGGTGGTGCTGTTCCTCTTAACACACACTAGCTGGGCTGGGCTAGTTAGGGACTGTAACTATCTTTTTAAAATCGAGGATCACTCCTTTCACCCTGGGAGAGGGAAGGAAGGAGGATGTCACAGCCTCATGCCTTCAGCTCATTTTTAACAGAACCAAGCCCTGCTTTCACCACTGTAATCACTCTCACTATAAAAACACGTGACATCAACAAGCACAGCCATGATAACACCTGAAAGTGTTAAAAGTACTTACCTGCAGCAGAAAAACTGAGGGAGGAGACAGAAGCTCGCTCAGCACTGAGGCTCCCTTTTCCCGACTCCAACTGGAGAAGCAGGGCGTTACAGCCGGAGGTTCTCAGCCCAGGGAACAGTGCCCAGGCCACTGAGCTGGTGCTCCGGGAGCGGGAAAGGGAGAGGAGGGCTTTCCCGGGGGGGAGGGAAAGGGGAGGGACGCGGGCTGCAGCCCTGCTCGGAGGCCAGCCCCAGCCTCAGCCCCAGCCCCCCGCCCCGTCCGGGTCCGCAGTCCCCGCCCACCCGGACACAGCCCTCCCAGGGACGTGAACAGGCCGGCGGCCAAGGAGAGGAAGCCAGGGAGGGGAGGACTCGCGGGCGGGAGAGGGGAAGGGGACGCCAGCCGCGGACTGAGGGGATCCCGGCTGGGTGAGAGGTGGCAGGTGCACACCTGGCCCTTGGCAGCTGTGGCCGGGGCGCCGGGGCAGGTGGCGCGGGTAGAGGGGTCTGGACTGAGCAATTCATCTGAACACGGGCTGACTGGCGCCCTTGGGGACTGTGACAGGCGGACCGCCCTCCCGCAACCGCCTGACCACTTTTCCGGGAGCCCCCCACCTTGCACTTCCACAGCCAGAGGCCCCGGCCCCAGACAGGAACCAAAGGCCTACCGGGCGACAGAGTTGAGAAAACTTTGGGCCCGATCCCCGGCTAGGATATGGAGCTTCCAACCAGCGGACCACTTGGCACTGACTGCGCATGCGCAGGAGGGCCAGCGATCCTCTCTGGGTTCTGTGAGAGAAGGTGGGACAGGGAGGGAGGGAGAAGATGGGAGCGGGTGGAGAGGACGGGAAAATTGGAGAGATACAGATGGACACGATGAGCAGAGAGAAGGGAGGGATCTGGAGAGGGGAGGGTCTTAGCGGAGTTGGAGAGAAAAAGCTTTAACTCTGGGGCAGCCCTAGGCGGCAGACCCGCCTCTGTACCCTTCTGTAACCCTTCAAGTCCCGCAGCTCAAGTTTTACCTCCCTGATCCAGCCCTCCATCATATGCTTCTGCAGAAACCCTATGGGGATCACACCCATTGCCCCCACGCGGACCTGGGTTTCCTCTTGCTCTGAGAACCAAGCACCCGCAGGTGTTGTCGCTCAGAACTACCTTGGGAAAGGTACATAATCCCCTTTTACACGCTGGGAAACAGACAGGCAGGATCACTGCCTTAGCTCCACTGTCCCAGGTGTTGGGCTGGCGGGGAGCGGGATGGTACAAGATCAGAGCCCCAGACAGAGCAGACTGCCTGAGTGTTGGTGCATAGTCCCCATCCCTCCTGGGTAAACCATACCCCACCCTAGTGGAAACATCAAGGGCTCACAGTAGTTCCCTGGGTGTGGGAGAGCTGTCCCCATGTGAAGGAAAAGTCCAGCTGGGCTAACAAGCTAAGTCACAAATCTAAGTGTGATTAGTGTCGGTTTAATGATCTAAATTCTGCTGGGCTATCTCATATATCTGAAGTTTAGTGTCAGTTTATTGGGCTAACAACCTAACTCGTAATTCCAAGCTCAACAAGTGTCAGTAATGTGATCTACTACAAATTGATAAGCTCCAGTGTACTGATTCCTTGCTTTTTGTTCTTTGAGCCTTATTGGCTAATTCCCCCTTACTTGTAATTAAGCCTTTAAAACCTCATGTGCACGTCTTGGAGGTGCTCAGAACTTCGGAGCAGGAGCCCCTCTGAGCCCACCGGCATAATACTCCTGAGTACACCAACACCCCGATTGGTGCTTTTCTTGGCTGGCCTGTTTCCATAACACTCAGCTCCAGTGCCCAGCTTTCTAGGTAGATAGGAGTGTTACCAAGTCGAAATTCTTTCTCCTCAGTGCAGAACAGGACAATAAATTGGGAGACCAGATGTTGGGGCATGGAATAGCAAGTTTCTGTAGGCCTAGATGGCAAAATAATGTCCTGGAAAACCATCTCCCCAAGTCACAATTCAGGCTCCTTTCCTATGTGCTTGGTTGTTGCAATCTTCTTAGTGTAGGAATTCCTTCTTGTTAGAATCCTTTCTTCTTGCAGCTATCTGCGTGGGTCAGATCCCTGCAAACCTCCAACAAAACAAACGTTATTTTCTATTCTGTAATTTGCTATCTTTAAATGAATGAAAAAGTGTTAAATATCCTTAAAGGTCAGAGGCTTCAGAATACAGCAGCCATGGAATCACTGAGTCATCACTTTTGATTTAAGCCAGAAAACATTTATTGACTCTCTCCAATGTGCAGTCGTGTTTTAAGAATTCTTTTAATATAATTATTATTATTATTATTACTACTACTACTGCTACTACTATTAATATTAATATTATTACTATTATTTTATGAAATAATAACACGGTTTTTCTCACCCCTGCCCATGGCTGGTGAAAAACCAACTGAGTTTTTCTTGAGTTGTTTTCCAAGGAGTAGAGATGAGTTTATAAACAGAACACATCTTCAGGGTAAAACAGGCAGAGTCCTTTTCCAGCAGACCAGACAGCTATGAAGGATTTTCAACAGAGGCGCCCAGAAGCTGAGAGAGAAAGCCTCCAGGACACTACAAAAAGCTGCCCAAACTGCCTTCTCCATGGCACTACTGAAATAGGAAAGAACAAATCTGACTCCATATTTGATCTGTACCTTTGACTTTAACAAAGCCAAGTTAATATGCTCCGGTCTTTTCATGGGTTATGATGTCACAGAGGAGATGGACAGGTCAACAAGGAACCACTCTACCGTGATTACAGAGCCGGAAAAAGGGATGGGCTGCAAGATGTATGACGCAGCTGCAACTGTGCCTGTGCTTGTAGGCAGGTATCCAAAATCGCCTCGACAATGTGTCAAACACTTGTGCCCACGTCCTCATCAACAGACATGTATTAAAGACAAATGGAACCATATAAAAGGCCAATACCCTTGCTGGGTACACCGTCCAAAGAACAAAGTCTCAGTTTGACAACTGGCCATCTCGGTTCCCTGGGATTCATTCTTGAAGAACCTTAAAAACCACTCCTCTGTCCTCAAGAAGTGCTGCATATTTGTCCTATCTTTGGCTCAGGGATGGAACACGTTCAAATGAACTTTAATGTCTGCACAGATTTGACTGTCTTTCTCCAGGTTCACTTGTCCATTCCAAAGAGGCCTGAGCTAAGTCCATCCTCCGTAAGATCTATGAGTGACAGCTCATTGAGCCTGCAATTAAAAGCCAAGTGAACAAGACTGTCCTCAGCTAAAAAGTTCACCCACCCTTCACTGTTTTCTTAATATCCTCTCCTGGCTAATTGCAACAGACTAACCCCTCCCTCCACCAAGATACCCAACTGTGTCATTTTGTCTCCCCAAAGAGAAAGTAAGGTCCATAAAAGAGGAGACAACTACATAGTCACCTCTGAATTCTTAGCATATAGTAATGTCAATAAATAGAACTCAGATTATTGCTACTTTCCTTTAAAACCATTCTGGTTATTTGAATGAGACCTTGGAAGAGAGGTGTTTGCTGTCCAGTATCTTGATCCACAAGACTCTGGAGGCCTTTTTCGGAATAGCTGTTCACTGATTCATTCAAAACACAACTTATCAATCAAGGAGTAGCTGTGGTTTTCTGCCAGGAGTTTGTGGTCACTCTCATGCCAGAACAGCTTTAAACTATATCCTTACTTTGGATTTGTTATTTTTCCCCTCTTCCAAAAAATTGACTTTCCTTACTTTCTTGTCTTGAGGAATTTTTTTTTTCCTCTTTCACCCTTTAGTAAACCAAGATTCTCAGGATGGGCTAGGCCCATTATATGATCACCCATCCAACTCCTAGTGTGAGATGCCTGGGGCTAACTTCCTGCCCTCCTGTCAAGGCAACTGAAAATCAGTTCAGGAGCCAACCAGCACACCACGGATTCTAACGCTCACGTATCTCCCAGAATCCCTGTTTTCTCCTTTGTCTTGGCTTCTGAGAATTTCCCCTTTCTTGACAATTAGTTGTGCAGCTTGAAAGATGAGGAAGGAAGGTTTTATTTCTCAATCAGCATTTTAAGAAACTTGTCTAATGAAGGTTTCCAAGAGTTTCTACAACCCTCCATTGCCGAGACAGAAAACACACTAGACATTTTCTAAATTTAGGTCTCATGTGCATTTTTTCTTTGCTTTTGTTTTCTTAACTGCTAACAGACATTATTTAATTGAAAAAAAATAAGGCCCCAAAAAGGATATAACACTGAAGGGGCAAACAAAATTAAAGGGCAAAGACAGAAAAATGATAACTACTCTACAAATTTAATATAATACATACACTATGTATCAGATCAGAAATTCTCAGTAACAGCTAATTGAAACATGACCATGATGTAAAATTTCTCTCCTGTCAGGACATGACCAACAGAAAATACAATTAAACCAACAAACTAATATCCTAAGTCTGGCAAGGTACAGAAGGCTACAAGCTAAATGTGTCTTCTTCTGGAAAAGAGGGAGACTCACCAGCACTTCTCTGTGGAGCCTGAGCCCACGGGAGGACGGTGAAGTGAGCTCTGTAAGTACCCAATTAGCAAAGTGAGTGATGAATAAATAGACGTGAGCTTTGTTGACAGTGATAATACTACTATTCATTTGTCCTTTAAAATATGACTTCACTTTCAGTGATCAATACTTCGGCGTCCTCAGGAGTTGAGATTTTTGGAAAATGTACATCCTGGGCCCAGACCTCCTCTTTAAGCTCGTGACTCTGCACGTAGGTATCTCAAGGGCACTCCCAACTCAACCTGCAAAGAGCTGACTTCACAGTGCTCCTCCCATAGCCGTCCTGCCCAGGGCCTCTGTTCAGGGGGTAAGGTCTCCCTGCGTTTACCAACTCAGGCCCATTACTCACAGATGTGTATGGACCCCTCCTTCAGGGACCAGATATCCTCTGTCACAGAGTACCACCACCCTCAACTGACCTACCAGATACTCACTGGCACTCACTCAGCACTGAATCTGTGCTGGAGACCACGCTGCACACTGCACAGTGTATCTTCCTGGATCTCCACAACAGTCCTGGGAATTGGGTACATCACTGCTTCAATTGATTAGATAAACTGTTTCAATTCCTTGCGTGTGTCATTCAAACTGACACGGCTACTAAGCCACAAGCCTGGGCCTGAAAACCACTTGAAAATTGAACACTGCTACACCTCGCAGCCACCCTACTCTGACTCATCACATCACCTGCTGCCAAGCCTTCTAAACTTTTCCAAGCATTCTACAAGACAAATGTGAACTACGAGAGCACCCTACTCTCCTACTTAAAATCTGTCAATGATGGTGCACTGCCCTTAGGAGAAAGCCCCACCGGGCTTGAGCACAGCCTAAGACCCCAGCATCCGCTTTCCCTGCGTGGCCGCGCTGCCTCACCCACCACGCAGCTCTACACGTGCCGTGTCCAGGACAGGGATGCTGACTCCGCACAACCCAGGGCTTGTCTCACTCGAACAATGATCACTTTCTTCAGTGTTCATCTTCATTGCTGACTCTCACAAAAATGTTTTCTCATGATGAATCAATATCTTTTTCCTTACAACTTCCCATCATTGATAATGAGCTCCCCCCAAAAGAGAGAAGACCTAATTCTCAGTCTCCTTATCTGTAAAGTGAGAATAACAAGGAAATATATGAGGTTTTAAGAGAAATAATATTCATGTGAGGCTGAGGGACAATTCCATCATACAGTAAGCACTCAATGTGTGCTTACTTAATATTAGTAAGAATATATTGCATTCTAGCAACCTTCAATCAATGTTTTATGACTTTGTCCAACAGACTACTGACAAACTGTTGGACGAACCACTTTGAGCAGATCAGCACTAGCGTACTGGGAGAGGTAAGCGCTGACTCCAGTTACAGCTGCAGCCACCCAGCACTACGGGACGGGGGCAGTTTGCTCAAACTCTTAAATGTTGCTTGAGCATTTAGTCCTCGTTATAGAATAAAGATAGGTGTTCTATAGTCAAATCTCCTGAAACATAAATCTTCAAAGATTGATGCAAAAAGGTTTCAAGTACAACACTCTCACTAGAATTTATTTGAAAATTATAGTCTTAGCTACTCCGCACATCAAAAGGGCATAATCTTAATGTATCTGACTAAATACACTGAAAGGGTTGTTTAAAAGAAATTAAGAAGAAGCCATTCTGAATAAGCTCTCAGTATCATCTGCACAAAGCCCCACCCATGGGTCTCATTTCTCACTTCCACATAGGTGTTTTCAAGTAGCTTACCTTGGGTCTTGGTTTCTTATAACACGGGGCGGGGAATAGTTGTGGATAGATTTATGTAGCAAATATATACCTAGGGTATTTGCTGTGAAGGAATTCTAGAAATAAGAAGATTGATATATAGTCCCACCCATAAGAAACTCAGCCTTTCCATTTACAACAGCATTAAGAATAAAGTGAGAGATACATTTAACAAAAATTTACAAGATTTGTACATTGAACTTTTTGAAGTATCACCAAAATAAATTTTAAAAGATCTACATATATGGAAGACATTCCATTTTCATGGAATGATTGACAATATTATTAAAAATGTTAAGACTCCTCAAAGTGATCTATATATTCAGTGGAATCCCTATCAAAATTCCAGCTAACTTCATTGCAAAAATTGAAAAACTGAACCCAAAATTCATATGGACGTGCAAGGGGCCCAGGACAGCAAAAACAACCTTGAAAAAGAAGAGTAAAGTTGGAGGACTCACTTTAAAGTGTACTAAAATGCTATAGCACGAAGTCAGTATGAAACTGGCATAAGTTTGGATAAATAAATTAAAGAGACACAATAAAAACCCACGGGGAAAACTTTCATTTACAGACAGTTTTCCACTAGGGGGCCAAAAACACTCCATTGAAAGAATAGTCTATTCAACAAATGGTGCAGGGACAGCTGGGTGTCTGCAGGCAAAAGAATCAATCTGGAATCTGAACACCCATATTTTATATAACAAATAAAATTAATTCATAATAGATCACAGACAGAAATGTAAAAATTAAACTTATAAACTTTCTAAAAGAAGACACAGTATAAATCTTTGTGGGCCTAGGATAGGCTTTGGTTTCCTAGATACAAAACCAAGAGCACAAGTGATAGAAGAAAAAAGCAGATAAACTGGACTTCATCAAAATTAAAATCTTTTTATTACAAAGGACATCATCAAGAAAGTGAAATGAGAGGGGAAGTAGTTATCTCAAGTCAGAGAGGGCGTGCTTAGCAAGAAAAATAAAATAAATCATTTCATCTATCTACCTCCCCTGTAAAGAAATTGTTTTAATGTTTAAAAAAAATATAGTGAAAAGACAGTTTGCAGAATAGAAGAAAAATTATGCAAAGCATGTATCTAATAAAAGAGTAGTATCCAGGATATATAACGAATGCTTTCAACTGAACAATACAAGGAAATAGACACAATTTTTAAATTTACCATGAATTTAAATAGATATACAAACGGCCAATAAGCATATGAAACGATGCTCAGCATCACTAGTGAAATCAAGAACAAAATGAGATCTCATTTTACACCCACTAGGATGGTTATAACCAAAACATGGACAATAACAAATGTCATTCAGGAGGCAGAAAAACCTCATATGCGGCCAGGGGAAAGGGACAATGGTGCAGCTTCTTTGGAGAAGTCTGGTATTTCCTCAAAAGCTTAGAGTTATATGGCTCAGCAATTCCACTCCTATATGTAGAGTCATCCCTCAATACCCTTGGGTGGTTGGTTTCAGGAACCCCACACCCTGGATACCATAATCCAAGGATGTTCGAGTCCCTTTACAATCAGCCATCTGGATCCATGTAGTGGAAACTACAGATATGGCGGGCCAAATGTACAGCCAACAGAATGAAAACATATTCTCATAAAAAATTTCACATCAATATTCATAGCAGTATCATTCAGAGTAGCCAAAAGTTACTAACAATATCCATCCATCAATGAACGGATAAACAAAATTACCAAGAATAGGCCCACAAACTTTTGGCCATTGAAACTTTGACAAAGGAGGTGACAACATACAATGGAGTAAAGACAGCCTCTTCAGCAAATGGTGTAGGGAAAACTGCACAGCTGCATGTAAATCATTGAAGCTAGACTACTGCCACACTGCATACACAAAAAAGAATTAAAAATGTGTTAAAGACTTAAACATGTAGAGAAGACACTATAAACCTCTTAGAAGCAACCATAGGCAAAACATCTGACATACATCTCAGCAATGTTTTCCTAGAGCAGTCTACTCAAGCAATAGAAAAACAACCAAAAATATACAAGAGGGATCTAATTAAACTTACAAACTTTTACACAGCTAAGAAAACAGTAAGCAAAACAAAAAGACAACCAACCTATGGAATGGGAGAAAATATTTGCAATAAATGAAACTGCTAGGGGCTTAATTCCCAGAATATGTAAGCAGCTTTTACAGTTAATATGAAAAAAAACAAACAATCAATTCAAAAATTGGCAGAAGTCCTAAAGAAACATTTCTCCAATGAAGACGTACAAATGGCCAGTAGCCACATGAAAAAATGTTCAATATCTTTATCAGAGAAATGCAAATCAAAACTGCAATCAAGTATCACCTCTCACCAGTCAGAATAGGCATCATTCAGAAGTTCACTGACAATAAATACTGGAGAGGCTGCGGAGAATTGGGAACACTCCTACACTGTGGAGGGAATTCAGTTTGGTGGAGCCATTGTGGAAAAGTGTATAGATGTTCCTCTAAAGACAAAAAATTGACCTCCCATATGAACTAGCAATGCCACTCCTGGGCATATATCCAGAAGGAACCCTAATTCAAAAAGACACCTACACCCCAATCTTCACAGCAGCACTATTTACAATAGCAAGACATGGAAACAACCGAAATGTCCACTGAGAGATGACTGGATAAAAAGGTTGTAGCATATTTGTCCAATAGACTACTATTCAGCCATAAAATAATAATAAATTAATGCAATTTGTAGCAACATCAATGGACCTGGAGAATGTCATTCTAAGTGAAGTAAGCTATAAAGAGAAAGGAAAATACCATATGAGATTGCTCACATGTGGAATCTAAAAAAAAAGAAAGAAACAAAAAGATAAACTTATCTACAGAACAGAAACAGACACAGAGTCATAGAAACCAAACTATGGTTACCAGAGGGGAGAGGGTGTGGGAAGGAATAAATTGGGAGTTCAAGATTTGCAGATACTGAGTATGTAACAAATAAACAGCAAGTTTATACTGTATAGCACAGGAGAATATATTTAATATCTTATAGTATCTTGTGTTTAAAAAGAGTATGAAAATGAATACAGGTATGTTCCTATTTAACTGAAGTGTTGTGCTGCACACAAGAAACTGACACAAAATTATAAACTGACTAGACTTCAATGAAAATATTTTTAAATAGACCAAAAACGAAAAAAAGGAAAATGATATTATCAAACAAAAAGAATAAAGTACTAATTCAGGCTACAATATGGATGAACCTTGAAACTTTATGCTAAAAAGCCAGACACAAAAAGTCAAATAGTGCCCTTTAAGGTGAAATGTATCTAAGCTTTTATTTTACTACTCCTGTAAATTTTCCGGTGGTTTGAAATCTATCAATATCAAAATAAGATGTATTATACATTAAAAGCTTAAAACGCTTCCTCACAGCAGGGCTTTTATTATTAAATTCAGAAACGCATATAAAGCTCTTGGAAAAACACTTTGCACCTCCACACACAATCACTGCTGTCACTGCCACTCAAAGGGTGGTGCCAGCACTGATGAGAGCTGCCTCCACTCGCTCCCCTGCAGAAAGGAGTGAAGGCCTGAGCTCTGACAGGCAGGGTGAGCGTGAACCTGGGTCAGACACAGCCATGTCCCAGGGTCTGCGTTACCCAACTTTCTTATAAAAACTGCAACATGAGATGTAAACATGCTAGAGGGATGTATCTTACAACACTGGGAATACAGACAATGTTTTACAGTAACTATAAATGGAGCATCTATTGTACACCTGAAACTAATATCATATTTTAAATCAGCTATATCTTTCTAAAAAATTAAAAAATATTTCTAAAATGTTATCACTTTAATATTCAATTTGGTTTTTAAGTAACTACTAAACAGCTTAGAATGTATAAAAGCATTTAATTGTGCTGTTTGTTTACATATTTATTCACATTCAGCCTCTTGCTAAAGAGAATTTAAACAATTCTTTTAAAAACAGCTTAACAACCTTAACAACAAGAAGGCAAACCTGAGAGTGAAGAGAAAATGGATATTCAATACTTAAATGAAACCAGGGGGAGATAAACTCATAAAAATTGATTCCATGAAGTCAGAGCAAGTGTTAAAGGCTGACTAGATATTCAGCTGTAGGATTCTTGGCAGCTAAACCAAAAAGAAAAGATGATGGGGCGGGTGGTAGAGCGTGTGCTTAGCGTGCACGGGGTCCTGGGTTGAAGCCCCAGGGCTTCCACTAACAGATAAATACATCTAATTACCTGCCCCCATAAAAGATCACCAAAGAAAAGAAAAAGAGAAATTTCTTTCCCAAAAAACCCTGATATTAAATTTGGATTAAATACTTAAAAAAAGCAAAAAAGAAAAATAGAAAAGATAAGTGACACTGTGAAGGAAAACCACAGCTGGTCTAACAAGCTAAGTCACAAATCTAAGTGTGATAAGTGTCGGTTTACTGATCTAAGTTTTGCTGGGATACCTGGTAAATCTGAAGTTTAGTGTCAGTTTACTGGGCTAATAAGCTAACCCGAAAATCCAAGGTCAACAATTGTCAGTAACGGGATCTGTTCCAAATTGATAAGCTTCAGTGTACTGATTCCTTGCTTTTTGTTGTTTGAGCCTTATTGGCTAATAGCCCCATACTTGTAATTAACCGTATAAAACATCATGTGCACATCTTGGAGGGGCTCAGAGCTTTGGAAAAGAAGCCCCTCTGAGCCCGCCAATGTAATAAATCTCAGTACTCCAACCCTCTGAGTGATTCTTGTTTCTTGGCTGGCCTGTTGTTTCCATAACAACACAAGGGATAATGCCCGTGAGATAAATCTGCAGTGGCTGCTGGCAGGTCCCCATGTCTCACGTGGGAAAATCTGAAACATCCTTCTCAACACTCAGAGTCATCATAAGCCCACCCCAAACCTGCAGCCTTTAAATGCAGGAGCACAGGTAGGGCCTGGCCTTTGCTGTCTCTGTGTCATCACAGTGAGACAGGATGGAAGGGGGAAGAGCACAGCCATTCAAGGAAGGCCACCGCAATTAACAAAAAAATGGTGAAGGATTCAAACCCCAATAGGTCTTGAGGCTCAGGATGAAGAGATTTAACTTCTAGCAGATCTTGAGATTCAGTAAACACCCATTGTAATAGTAACGTGGTGAATAACATGCCCCAGGCAACATGGCAGTCCCAATGATAGCCACAAAAGGTCAAAGGGTGGGAAATGGCCAACTCCCTGGAAATCCCAGCCCCTTGCCCTAAGGCTGGTCCTTCTACTTATTAGCATATGAAACCACCAAGCCCAAGAAAACAAGCAACACAGCGCCACCTCGCGGTCACCACTCTCTTTCCCTCTTTGGTGAAGGCCCACACTCTGTCTGTGAAGTGTGTACCTACTTCTAATCTGAGCATCAAACCCCGACACCTCGTGAAGTTTCTCTTGCCTATCAATGTATCTCTCTGAATAAATATACCTTTACTCAACACTGGCTTGCTCTTGAATTCTTTACTGCATGAAGTCAAGGAACAAAATCTGGTGGGGCACATCCCAGGGACTCAACAAAAGCCTGGGACACAGCCCTTCTCATGCCCAATGTTTTTTTATTCTTGTATCAACAGGACTGGTCTGTGAAGGGAGGTCTGAGACCCCAGCTAAGGGACAGAACCAGCCTCCAGGGCTCCAGCTTGCAGGCAGCCTCTCCCCCAGCATGGGTCTTGGGGTCTGCCCGGTTCTCTGTGTTTCTCTGTTGTGCTGACTCCCCAGCCAGACAGCGTACTCCTAGGCCTGTCCCCACAAAACCCTTCTCTCCAAAATACAAGCACATCATGTCACAATCCTCTTGTTCAACCAGGAAATGTTAGCCCACTTTTTTCCTCCCCAATAAAGTACCCAACTGTCCTCCCTCCCATCACATCACTTCTTTTTTTGTGAGAAATCTGCACTCGCCACACCCCATCCTGAACACAGGTGTCTTGCTGGCTGTGACCGAGATGTTTCTTTCTCACATAGCCTGCGTCCTTTCTCTTTCCCCTTATTACCTTAAAAAAGCCTTTCCTGAGTCACCCACCCCACTGATTCTGAACTCACAAAGTGCTGAGGTTGCAGTCACTATGTGCATACCTCCCAGGTTTTGGCCAGGTTTCCATCGCAAGATCTTCATTAAGGAGCTGCATCAAGAAGTTTAAAGAGGCTATTCTTACATCTGAGTGGAGGAGCCTGCAAAAGATTTACATGGCTTTGAAGAGAGAGTTAACCAGGGACAGAGAAGTCACGGGTCCTAGTCAAAAGTTTCATGAGGCAAAATGTTCTCCCAAGGCTCAGAGTGGCTTCTGAACATGGAGTCGGCAGGAAGGAGGTGACAGGCAGTGAGTAGGGTGGGTGATACAGGGTACGCTCCCCCAGCCGGGAAAGAATAGGTTTTTTTCTAGTTTTCCAAACAATTTCTTACTGCCTTTTTTCCCTTATTACCACATACCATTTCCTACGAATTAAGCATATCAAGGTAAGTCATTTGGGCCACTTGGGAGAAGCTACATGATGCCATTCACAGGGCCGGGACATGACAGCCACACCAGTCAAGGTTGAAAGACCAGTGGGAATATTTCCATGGTAATCATGGGCATGCAGCAAACTCCCCAGCTTCAATGACCTCCTCTCAAAGTTGGCGCCAATAAAGCTACCAGTCAAAATGCGTGATGATTATGGCCAACATCTGTTTATTAGTTAAGTGCCCGAGACAGCTGTCGCTTAATGAGGAATGAGTAAGATCAATGAGGCCCTGTCTACCTGGCCACACGCGCCCTGCCTTCCTGCCTTGGTGCAGCAGCAGAGTTAGTTAAGCTGAGATGAACGCCCCCAGAGCAGCCCGACGGGAAAGCTCCCAGCTCTGCACGGCGAGACGTGTTCCTTTCCTTCTCAGGGCTGATCACAGTTTGCTGTCGTCTGTTTTTATGTTTATCCCTTTTGTAACTGCCTCTCCTCCGGAGATTTTGCTCAAGCAGCACGGGGCCAGTTGTGTCTTGCGGCCTGCCGGATATTTTGGGCAGGGAAACAGCCGAGCCCACTTCTGGCTCTGGTGCTGAACGGAGAAGGCACAAGGCCCAGGGGCCCATGCTGAACCGAGGCCCCTGCACCCAAAATTATGGTCTGAATTTGGGCAAATTACATAGTCTTTTTTACCCTGAGATTCCTCATCTGTCTATGAAAATAACTGCCCATGGAACACAGAGTTACAAGTATTAAAGGAAATCACCAAATTCACAACCTAGCCAAGGGGCTACCAGTGCATCCTCAACAGATAAATACTGCCTTTACGGCTCTGACACACGCCAAGCTTGGTGGCCGCACAAAGTGTAAACTGCTAAGTGCCAGTGTGTTAAGTGTTTCATGTGTGCTATAATACCCTTTAGAACTTACAACAATCCCAGGAAGTAACGAATATTATCATGCCCATTTCACAGATTCACCAACAGGTTAAGAGTGGTTACATTCTAGTCCAAGGCGCTATGGTGAGGTAATGGCGATTTCAACGTGAATATGGCCCCAGGCCTGGGCTCCATCTCTGTCTCATCCACCTGACCACTTGCCTATGAAATCCACCTGTCCAATACCCAAGTTTGAAGCCGGGCAGCTCTTAAATGCAATGTGTGCCACCGTTTGTCTATGTTCCTTAATTACCATAAACAGTTCTCAGAAAGCACTTCAGAAAGGAAAGTTGGACTCACGTCCCTGCCCACAAAGAAGAGGAATTCTGCCTTGCCTTCTCCTGTAACGTGCAGAAACCCTTCCCATTCACCACCGAATCCTTTTGTATGCTTCCTCCGTGTTCATGTTTGCACACGGCTTATTAAAGTAGAAGTTACCTGCAGTAATTCCATCTCGGTTCCTTTCCAAGGTTCCAGATTATCCATAATCAGGGTAATATCATAATTTTCTGTGAACGAAAATACTACAATGTGAATGAAAATACTGCAACCATGTCACTAAACAAAGAATGCTGAAAACAAGTCATCAGCGACTGCTGCCGCACCCCAGTGAAAACAGGCCTGCAGCCACTCACAACGGTGCCCTCTGAGCAGACTCAGAATAAGAAAGGACAGATTACTGGCCCTAGATAGCTAGGTGCTTGTCTAAAGAATATATTCAGTGAGCCCAAAGGTTGGCTTCCTCCCATATATTGAAAAGCACTAAATTCTTGAACGTGAGATACCTGGCTTTCTTTAGATAGCAAGCAATGTTTTATTGTTCTAACTACCTGGTCTTTGTTGTAAAGCTCCTGTATAATCCTAGCTTCTCCCCTACTCTTGGGAGCAGTCCCTCAGAGTGTTCCGAGAGGCGGTCATCCTGGCTCGAGTCCTCCTGACAAATAAAACATAACTCTTAACATTCAGGCTGCACGTTTATTTCAATCAAGTCCCAGAATAGACACAACTCATCAGTTCTGTAATGGGACACACTGGATCAGGAACCAAAAGAGTGTAGTAGTCCCGAAGAACTACGGCTCCCTCTTTCTTCCTGTCATTATACAATCCCACCAGAACTCATTACTTTGCTGTCTGCCCCTCTGGCAACCAAACTCATAGAAGAGTGAACTCAGCAGAGCACCATGCTGGGGAGAACCCCCCGCAGCAGCACTGCAGGCTGCCTGCCCTCCCGCACGCTCTGCCGACCGCTAGTGTCCTCCGTGGAGACCAGGTCAAAAGAGCTGTTCCCAACAACTGCAAAGTCCCACATATTAAATAAAAACATTTTATTTTATACGATATGTTACGTATATACCCATCTCTGAAAACAGCTTTGCCAGAAGCCCAAACCTTCAATATTAATATGCAAAGGCAAACCCGGTCCCCAAGGGAAAACAAGTCTTAAGACGACGCTAAGGCCTCCAAAGTCCTCTCCACGACAATGAACCAAACTGCCTGCAGGTCTGCAGCTGCAGGAGGCTACATGTCTGCTTTTAAAGCAGCCCCTTCCTGCCCTCGTGTGCTACAATGCCCTTTTATGCCCTCCCATCGCAGGGCAAGAGCAGCCGCTGCAGAAACTTGCAGGGGCCTCAGAGCCAGGGAATATGCCCAGGTCACACTGCAAACCTACTGCCCGCCTCACAGCCCCCAGCCAGCAGGTCACCTGGAAGTCACAGCAAGTGCCCCAATCCAGAAGTCTCTTCATTTGCCAGCACAACTGATCACTGGTCTCCAACCTTCGTCAGTTTTGCACAAAACAGCACCTTCTACTGTGAAGCGGGTGGTTTTCGCTTCTGTGCCCCATCCTTACTGGAAACGTTAAGGGAAACCAAAAGGCCTCTTCTCAACCCTTTTCTGATGACACCCTCCCACCCACAATACTCATATGCTCAAGAGTTTGGATCCACGTGATTTTGTTTCCCTTATGCTAAGTGGCTCAAAACACTGCGAGATTCTTTCTCCTTTGAGTGTATTAGCACTCCGTTTCTCGGCTTTAATCTGTTTTTGTCTCTCTCTTCAGTGTCCCTAGCAGTTGCCACCTCTTACTCCCTTCAGCAGCCTCTCTCCCAACATCTATTCTAGGGAATCAGCTGTGATGAGGGGCCCGAGGGCAGTCACAGAAGATGCAACTAAGGCACAGAGAGGCTACATAATTTGCCCAAGAAATCACCTTGAGCCACCAACAGAGTGTGTCACGTCCCTCTATTTAACAGTTATGCTAAGCAAGTTAACTTTTTGTAGATTATGTTTATAAACAGATGAGAAATCAAAATACATACAAGGACACACATCAACTCTAAGATGTTCATTAACTCCACTGTTTTGTTTCAATTTATTTTATTTCTATTAAAAAATTGAGAACCCCTGCAGCCTATATAGCAAAATGTTACTGGGGTTTAAATCCAGAATATAGAGGGGTTATGTCATTACTCATTCTTATATGTATGTTCAGAAGACAAAATGATTTGAAAGTCTCTCTCCCCACCCCCTACTCACTACTGGCTCTCACCAGAGCTCCCAGATCACACATCTAATACCTTTTCACTTTACCCACAGCTGAACTCATCAGTTTTCCCCCAGAACTCCCTCTGCAGCTTTCCGTCCTCAGAACACAGCAGGACCATCATTTAACTCATTAATCCACCCAGAAACCTGGGCCTTACTCCATCCTACCTTCACAGACAGCATTGATCCTTTCATTTTAACCATCAAAACATGCCTTCAATCTGTTCGCTTTTACCCACTGACTGTCCCACCGCTCAAGTGGAAGCCACCAACACTGCCCACCTGGACTCACGAGTCTCCCAAGTGGCCCCACAGCCACTCTTTAGACAAATGGGATTGTGTCACTCCCGCGCTTTTTGGACTCTTCAGACCCAATTTTCTTAGAAGAAACTTCAATTTCTTCACCTGGTGAAGGTCTTTGCCATGAAACTGTCAGCTCAGGGAGGGCAGGACCCGCCCTCTCCCCTTGGCCCCGCCCTCTGGCAGAGCTTCAGCTTGGGAGGACCTGCTGAGCTAAATCAGCCTGTATCCTAAACCTGGTCTTGAGTTCTTAGCAAACAACTTCACTTATCCATACAAATCCAACGTAGATTACAAAGATTTTAGATGTTGAGCTAGACAATTGATTTGGGGATTTTGCACTGGCAACCTGCAAGTATATGTTCTAATGATTGTGTCTTGTTAAAACCACACACAGATTAAAGGAGTATTTGTGGAATGTCTTCGGAGTAAAAGGGACTGTACTTTTACAGATTTTATGTTTTATTACATGAACAACCAGGACAGGGTCACAATTGGAACCGCCTCACAAGTGACAGAAGACAGGTGAGACGCATATAGCAACAGGTCACAAAGATGGTAAGAGTAAAGTTGTTTATCCAACCCCCGAAAAAATTCCTCCAAGAACAGAAAACTCAGAATTTTGAAAATAAAATTCTATCATCTAAAGAAAGAAAATAAATAATCCTCTTCATCAGGGTTTCTAGATCTGACTGCAGAGTTATTAGCAGGCCATACTGAATCCTAGCACAGAAAAATCAGATGGACTAGTGGTGAGTAAGTTCCAGGAAAATGGCAGTAATTCCTCCACTTGAAAGAGGACACACACTCACTTGTTGAAGGTGACTGTAAACCGCATTCTGCAGAAATTCAGAAGATTGAGACACCGCTTCTACATGATGATGACACGGAAGGACGGCTTGGATGCATGCTTCTAACTGAGTCACCGGCATTCTTACACAGCAGGGTGAAACGGAGGCCCTCAGCCAAGAGCACAGATGTTCCTGTCATGTATCCCAGATCGTGCCTCGGGGACTCAGTGTCCTGTAGCAGTGCGGCCCCAGGCGAGGACCCGCAGCATGGCCCACGCAAGCAGGAGGGGCACTATGCTTGAGAAATCCCAACCCCGATGGGGGCAAGACGGGCTGGTGGGGTTGTGTGAACCTATAAATGCTCATAGAAATAAACCTGCATACATTCACGTGATAAAATTAACTGTAGCAGGCTATTTAACAAAATTTCAATTATCAGTGTTAATTTTACCATTCCTTTCCTCTTGTCCCCTGCACTCTGAGACAGGCTTAGGCTCTCTCACACATGCAGCTCTGATGCAATAGTTGTGAATTTATTTTATTTTGCTACAAGTGTTTTCGCTCCCAGTGTCGCTGTGACTGTCGTCTCTTAACACAGTCAGATGTCTTCCTGGATCTCTCCCTGTGTTCCTTGCTCCTGCTTCTCAGATCCTGAGATAAAGAACAGGTGAAGGCATATGACTGGGAATGTCAATGTGGACTTGATCAAAGTCCTCAGTGACCCCCTAGGTGAGTGCTGCCCACCCCTTACCTTCGATTCTCAAGGTTCTGCCCAGGGTGACATCCAGACAGGAGATATTCCTGGGCCCAATTAAGAGCTGTGTGGCTTGGGTGCGGGGAAAGGTGCAGGAGCTGGTTCCGTAGCCGGTCACTTCCATATCTCTGCTACTCTCTCTCCCGAGGCCCCGCTGCCAAGCCCCCAGGCTCCCTGATATTCTGTCCTTCTCTTCTACTCTAATTCAAGCCCTTTTCCTCTTCCTTTACTCCCTGATTATCCCCAGCTGGAGTGATTTTCCCATCACAGATTCTGAAAAATTTTCCTGCAGCTGAAAAACAGGTCTCCAGAGGTCAATGCCCATATGGTGGTTCCTGAAGAGAGCCCCTGGTTAGGGGGACCCTCACCAACAATCACGGGACATCAGGCATGTTGCAGGGTCGACCACCCCCAACAAGAGTTTGCTGTGACCCCAAAGCACGCACAGCATCCCTGCTCACTAAAGTGTAGTTTTAGTCGTTTATTAAGAAGCAAAAATAAAAAAATTGCTCATGTTTCTTACTAAAATTATTTATGAGGTAGAAAAAGTAATTCTAATAGAAAAGAACAAATTTCACTCCATGTTAGATGTGTTCGTCTGACTTTAAACCTGTACCTTGTTTTCTAGGCTCAGACTTGCTGTTTCTGCACCTTTTGTAAAAGAATGTTGCCTTTAGCCTGAAATACCCAGGAGGGCCTATTCTCCAGGCTCTGATCTTTAAGGATATTAGCTCTTCTACACTTATGTACAGATGGCAAGTTGCAAAATAGAGAATAACCTTTCTTTTTTTTGGAGGTTATACGGGGGCACCATAATTTGACCCACATGGACAGCTGCAGGAACAAAGGATTCCAAGGAGAAACAATTCGTACAGCAAGAAGTTTGCAACAACCAGCCACATCCCCGCCGCTTTTTAGTATAAAAGGAGACTGAATTCTGCCTTGGGGAAGAGAGTTCTACTGGATATCAATATGCCATTTTCTGGGTCTGCCGTCTTTTCAAATAAAGTCACTATTCCTTACTCCAACATCTCATCTCCCGATTTATTGGCCTGTCATGCAGCAAGCAGAACGAGTTTGGACTTGGTAACAAAGTGACTGCATTAGAGGTAGTATGTCTCCACTGTTTCCTCATTTCCAGAATGTCACAACCTATCAGTTTTATATGCTGTTGAACAACACGAACAAACAACCTATTATACAGAACTGATTCCAAGAAATAAAATTATTTCTACTCCTTCAAACATTTTTTTCTTTTTTTTGTTTTGTTATGCTTATTGAAAAGAAAAGTCAAATCATTTTATTTCACGTATTTTTTAAAGCTACATATTGTAAGTACTACAAAGATATTTAAATTGCAATAAAATTGTTCATATATTAGTATAAAGATATATACACAATCAATGCAGATTAGGAAAGGAGTAGATATTTACTAAAAATCCACTGCACATCCAGTCTTTTACAAGCATATCCTGGAATATAAACTCTATTATCCCGGAGTCCCCCACCCCAATTCTCACTGCGGAGTCCCTTAGTAATCAACTACCAAGGCACCAGCATAGAACCATGCAATCACTATTTTAGGTATAAATGAGTGTATTAGCTCATTCAATTCTAAAACAGAAACCTTAAAATAAATACTGAACTTATTTACAGATAAACAAATTTGGACACAAAAAAATACAGTTTCTCCCCCAAGACACAAAGATAATAATTGGTAAAGGCAAGATTTGAACTAATCTGCCTGATTCTAAAAGCTAAGGTGGGAATCCCCTTTGACTTTGGAGGTACAG
The DNA here is from genome assembly GCF_048564905.1 of Vicugna pacos. NCBI lineage: Eukaryota > Metazoa > Chordata > Mammalia > Artiodactyla > Camelidae > Vicugna > Vicugna pacos. The sequence continues at coordinate 31,587,026 of NC_133000.1, forward strand.
CAGCACAACCTATCACCCTATCTTTGTTCAGATCTAGCTTTAGACAGCCTGAGACAGCACCCCATTCCAATGGAACTCGAGGGCAAACAATAACAATAAGGATTTTATATTCAGTATTTTCTTAAGTCTCAATTATATAAAGTGTCAGCAGATCAGCAGAAAACTCTGGGAAATATGAGTGGGTCCAGAGCTTTTTGCTGATAAGAAACTCATTCTATCAGGACAGAGTGACCTTCCCATGAGAGGCCTCATGTACATAAACTAAAGGCAGCTGAGCAATGAAAACTAGCAAGAACATGGAACTCAAGCAAGAAGGATGCCTGCCATCCCCTGCCCAGTTGCCTCTTCACCCACGTGGACAAGATGGCAGAAGATCCAGGTTCTTGTCCAAGTGACAACATAATGGACTCTCACCCATGAAATGTTATGACTCTATGCTGTCTTAAGTCCTTTCCAACTAAAATATGATGACACCAATATCTCAGCAGAATGTCTATGTCTCCACTTTCTCTCTTCTATTAGGAGACTATATCTATGGCTACAAAGCAGAAATTCAATTAAAAACACCATGCACGAAGCCTGGTGAAAGTCTGTGTAAGAGACATTGTTCTCACGCTCAGTGAGTGAAAACTCAGAAAAAGTGGTCCTTCTCCCTCTGCAAGTGGGAGGTAGCCTGATTGTGTGTGTGTGTGTGTGCACACGTGTGTGTGTGTAAATCAAATACAACGTATTCTGGGATGTGCACAGATTTTTTTTTATGTTACTATTATTTCGTGAGAATGAGTCTACCTTTAAATTAATTTGAATCTATTATTCTGAGAGAGTCTCAGGCTCTTTTGGTGGAGGATGGGAAAGGGGAAAGGAAAGGAGGAAAGAAGTAAATGAAGCAAAGCTGTAAGAGTACTGCTAGGGAAAGGCAAGACATTAATTTTGTTCCTACTTGCATCACACACAAATTAGGGACTGGCTTTCCCCCATGTCTTGTCAAGCACTGAGTTGCAGAAGAACAGGCAACAGCCCTTTTCTCACTGAGCTTGTGACTGTACGTGACATCTTATAGACACAAATTATTTAACCTGATCAAACACTCTAGCAGCAGGATGTAATTCTCCTACTTTGAGAGACAAGGAAACAGGAAGTGAAAGAGTGTATATAGCTTGACCAAAGTCAGAGGACAAGTAAACTAAAGAGGATGAATTCAAACTCAGATCTGAATGCAGAGTCTGATCTTCCCACTACTAGGGCTGGAAAATCCTTAACACACAGGGTCCCCAGCTCCTCTGCATTGTTCCTGGCACCAAGCATTTCCCATGGCGATGGTCTCCAGTTCTCAGACACAGCGCTCTGTGCAGCCAATAACCTCCATTCGACCTTGATCATCTACCTGCCACGCCCACCAGGCTTCACCATACAGGCAGGAAAGCTGGCTTTCAAGTGCATACAAAGCCACCCCTGGTCTAACCTGGACTCTTCAGCAGCTTTTCCAGCATAAAGGCAGCCATGAAAGTGCTCAAAGTTTGTACATGAGCCACACTACCTCTCTCCATCTGTCTCCCCACGTATACTACTTAGCTATGACCATTTTGAGAGTCTTGGAAACAAATTTTTAAAAACAGAAAAGAAAGGATTCTGTAACAAGTACTTAATACTTTCAATTTTAAATGAGAAGTTACAAAGTGAGTATTTACAAACCGAATCTGCCTTCCTAGGTGTCAGTTTTAACAGTTAAATAATATAATAGCAAAAATTTCTCACTTAAAAAGTTAACAAAAACATCAACAATAATCTGGAATAAACTCAAAAACAATGCCCATGTTGTATATGGAGGAAGTACAGGACTGTACTGAGGGGTAAAGTAAGAAGTGTGAAAGTAGAGACATCAACCTTTTGTATGGAGGAAAGCAGTTTTGTAAAGATGTACGTTCTCCTAAAGATAATTCAAAATTACTAAAAAATCCCATGACAACACTTATCCTTTTTTTAACTTGAAAAAATTATATCAGAATTCTTCAGGAAAAATGAAGTCATAATAATAGCAAAGAAAAATAGGGATCGAAAAGCAAATCAAAAAATTGCACTGTCAGATATTAAATAAATTTTTACAATATGTAAGATATAGTGCTAGAGTAAGAAAGTAAGATTGACAGAAATAAATCATGAGCTCAAAAAGAGACTCTAGTGTACATAAGTATTTTTTACAGGTGGGATTTCAAATTAAAAAGCAAAGTATGAATTCAATAATTGTCTTGGTACAATCAGAGAATCCCTGGAAAAAACAAATTCTTTTCCAGTCATAATGACCACAAGAAAAATTACTGAAAGTGATGTAAATATTAGAAAGTACTAATAAGAGCAAATACAACTCTTTGCTCATATCAATTCAGCTTCTCCTCACTGTAACAAGTACCATTACCATCTCCATCTTAGAGATTAAAAAAAGCTACAGAAGAAATTTATACCATTATAAGAAAGCATTTCTAAGAATAATATCAAGAATAAAACCCAAAAAGAAGACATTTACTATCTAAAGGTTATTTTGGGCCACAACAAAAATGAACCTACTGAACAAATTGAAAGGCAAAAATGACAAGGGAAAGCTCTGTGATACATGTTGATGAAGACAAGGGGCTAATGTTCATAATATTCATAGAGCTGTCACAAAGCAACAAGAAGCTCCCTCACTTAAATATTTGCAAAGGACAAAAGGGATCATTCACTTTTTAAAAGTTAGGTGGCTAATGAGTGAAAAATGCTCAATAGCACATTGGTCATAAAGTGCAAACTAAAACAATGAAAATCATTTTGCTCATCATATTGGCAAATATTTGTAAAAGATATTCTAGCTAGTGTCCATTTTTGAGACAACAAACTGTGAGCGATCTTTTGGAGGATGACATGTCAATGGATATATAAACCCTGGAAAACGTGTGTACACACAGGCTGAACTTCACTTTTAGTAATCGTTTATTTACGAAAAGAATCAGTTCAAAAAGATGTACTCATCAGAGCATTTACACAGCACTGTTTACATTGGTGGGAAGAAATGCTGAAGTGGAATCTTACCCAGGGATAGAGAATTGGTTACAAAATTTATTCTACATCTTTTCATTCCCCACAGGAGAAGGAATTTCTAGATTCACTTGAAAGGAGCCTGTGATTTATGTAGTTGTCACATCCAAGGACTAAATTTCCAGAAACCTTAACTAAAGGAATACTCATACAAGATCACAGGAATGTTTGTACAAGAAGGATGCCAGTCAGACACCCTTTCTGACAGTGGAAAATGGAGAAAACTTAAGTGTCCACCATCAAGACAATGATGCGGTAAATCACGGTGAGCTGTGGCCACTAAAGTTCCGGTGTTTCGGCGTGGTCCAAGGCCTTGTCCACAGTACTCTCCCACGAAAGGTGTCCTTACACAAGAGACCAAACCTGCACATCAGGAGACCACTCTACTCTATCTGAAAGGACCAGGTGAGTCTGGAGGGAGAGGACGTCTGTGATATATACCTTAGTGAATAAACCGAGCTGCAGAAAACATATAGTATGGCCTTATTTTTCAATAAAGCTTATATACACACACATATACATAGATTTCTCATATACGTTTATGTATGTGTATATATATATGACATAGGCCTAAAGGTCATGAAATATATACTCCACATTGTCAGCAGTTTTTACTCTCAGGAAAAAAGGGGAAGGGAAATAGAGGACTTTCGGTACCACCACAGTTCTCTTTTCAGTATTCCAGTTAAGTTTACTTGGAATTTAAAAGTTTACTTAAGTCCAAAGTAAAATGGACGGGGATTCCACAACACAGAATGCTATAATGGTCATTAAAAATCATGCCAGCAGAGATAGAATACTGTAAAAAAAATTGTAATAAGCCGAATGGAAAATGGAGGTCTCCATACAGCAAACAGGCACACAGTGCTCGCTGGTTTTTATGACAGAGTTAATACACACTGATGAAAAGAACAGAAAATAGATTTTAAAGTGTTAATTATTATCTCTGAATACTGGGAACAGGATAGACCCTTTTGACCCTTTTTTCAGACTTTTATATTTAATACACATTATTTTTCATCTGAAAAATGCATTTTTAGATGTCTAGTACCACACATTGGAAAAAATACATGAGTACTTACAGAAACAAATAACTAGGAGACACCGCAGCACCATCACACAGTGCAGAATGGGTGATCCTGAATAACACCACGCAGTTACATAAGGACCCAAAAAGTGAAAGCACCCGCTGTAACAGGGTGCGGCCCCCTTCTATTTGTCAGTTGTGCCTTCAGGGCTGAGGCAGTTCTGAGCACGGCCAGTGTCAGTGCTGGTGTCTGGATGGATGCCACTGGAGGTGAAGGCACCTGCAAGCCGAGAGAAAGAACAGAAATCATCCTCTGCTTTTTCTGTCTTGTTCCTTTTTCACTTTTAAAGAGAGGCGGAAATAAGATAAACTGAATCTTCCCTACTGAAATTTCAGTATTGAGACAGTTTTATATTGTTCACAACTTATATTCTGCCTATAATTGTCTTTTCAACAAACCATTATATTTATTAAATGTTAATTAACTCAGTTAATTAACTACCTGTTGAAACCTATTAAAGAACATAACATGCACTACGTGAAAGCACCACACCTGCAGTGACTAGCACAGCTGTCTTGACGACAGTGTAGTCAGCCCCCACCATCCCGTGGCCCTGAGCTCCTGATGCTGGGAAGAGAGCACGCTGCCGCCTCAGGCGGAGAAATATGGTAAAAGCATTTTCTGAAATCTACAGCACTGACAAAACATAACTGATTAATCCCAGGCTCCTTTGAGGCTGTCATTTTCCGTTTCTGGCCAACACAAGTCAATGAGCAGAACCACCCCATTCCCGAGTCATGGGACTCACGTGGGCAGCAGTTTTGGAGAAATTTCCAGGTATAGAATGTAAACCAACTATACATAAAACTCTGAAAAAGAAAAGATGCAATAATATGATTTTGGAAGACACTCAATATATTCTCCTAAGCCTTAGTAGTTGGAAAGGCTGGGCTTCTCCTAAGCCACTTATTTATTTCACAGACATTGAGCATCTCCCACAAACCCTGTTTCCCTGTGTGTTGGGAGCCTCAGGCACATTGATGCTGTCTATCTTATAAGTCACAAGGCAGAGGCGTGTGTCTCACGCCTGCAAATCTCACACAGGCTCAACTCTGAGCTTCACTGTCTGATATTGGCCCCATTTTCTCACCTGTTTATTTGGTATCTGTTCTTCTGTAAGCTGCCTGAAATGCTTCTTGAAACAAGTCAGAAGAATGAGTGGGTAGAGAAATGGACAGATGGACAGGTGAGAGATGGGCAGACAAACAGGGAGACTCCAAGAGAAGGGGAGCAAACAAAATTTCCTATGCAAAACCCTCTTCTAGTCAAGGAAGAAAACCATCACGAAGAAGTGTGAAGAGGCAGGTGGCTTAGGACTGTTTCCTGGATTCCATCAAAAGTCACACCACGTGATGAGAGGGTAGAAGTATAAATAATAAAAGAAAAAAAGCATGCATGTTTGAAAAATATATCTACATTATGTACTTTCTAAAGAATAGATTTATATCAGCAAGGCTCAATAACACAATCTTTGGGTATTTACAGAAGTGAGAATCCCATCTCCAATCCGCAAGACATCCCTTCGGAGCACTGAGAGTCTACAAGGTGCGATCATAAAGCCGTCACCGCAAAAGCTGTGCTATCCTGCACTTGCGAGGAATGAGCAGGTGTGCTCGGGCTGCACACTCGCATCATTTACACCCCACAGCACCTCTACGGGGTAGGGAGGCCTAGCGAGCCCCGTCTCTGCAGGACAGAAAATCAGTCCTGGAGAGGCTAAGCCGATCTACCAGTTCTCCATCTCACAATACTTGTCACTCCAGAGCAGGACTCGAACTCGGACCCACGTTTGTAACCACAGTACTACCGTACTTTATGTGCTTTTTGTGTGTATAATACATTTGTTTCTGGCATGAAAGGGTATTTAATAAATGATTGGTTGTCTTGTCTATCTCATTATCTCACAATCTTTATATTTTTGAATTGTACACTTCCCCTGGAGAAATGAACGGAAAGAGCAGTGGTCAGAATGAGGTGGGGCTCCATTCTTTATCTGTTACCTCATCTCATCCAAGTCCCCAAACATGGAGAAGGAGCAAAGGTTTTCTTCATCATTTAAAGAGAGGGCTCCAGTGATGGTGACTTACTCAACTCCAAAACCGAGTCTGGGGGAAGGGCACATGCAGCAACGAGAACAGTATCAACTGTAGGAAAGTGAAAAGAGCTCAGGGGATGGTCAATGGGTCAGCCTGATTTAATTTCAATCGATAATACAATAACACACTCTAAAAATACTAGCATGCAACGGATTTGATCTTTCTTGGCATCTAGCAAGTTTCCACAGCCCACATGTAACATTATCATGAACTAGTGAAAGGATGAGTCCACAGACAAGAAAAATCAATGCCACAGGCAGGCTGAAACCCAGGCTGGAAGAAAGGAAGGGAAAGGGCATAGTTAAGAAGAGGGGAAAGTCTGGGAAAAAGACATCATCACAAGGACTCTCAAGCATCATCCAGCAATCATATAATCATTCTTTCAAGAGAGAGTTACTTAGGTCCTATTTTGTGCGAGATTTTACAAAGAGCAGAGAGACCCCAGCGTCCATGGTGGCAGCAATTTGCGGGGCTATATTACAATTCAAATCCCGGTAACTTGCAACTTGTACTCAGTATAAAGGGAAAAAATAAAGTAAAATAATACTATGTAAACTCTACACATTGCTGAAAAAAAATTAAAGAAGACCTAAATACCTGGACACACAACGCAGATTCCTGGATCAGATTACAACATTCCTGGGATGGCAATGGTCCCCAGAGCGATGCAAACATACAACGTGGTCTCGATCACAATCCCAGTGGGCTCCTCTGCAGAAACTGACTAGCTGCTGCTACAATTCCTATGGGAATTTGAGGGTCTCAGTAACCAAAACGTACTTGAAATAGAAGAACAACGTGAGAGGACTTGTAATTCTCAATTTCAAACCTTACAGCTGTATCTCCAAGTGAGATTAGAGGCCATTTTTAAGTTATTATTTTGTTTATCCTTATTTTCTAAATTCTGTACAATGAATATACCTGTTAGAATAAGAAAAATAAAAAGTAAGGTATCTTTTAAAACTTGCACACCGATTCATTTATTGGGAAAAAATTATTTTAACTCTAAAGAAGTAAACAAATATCTAGTGAAAAAGGACTACTTAAAAACAAGTGTGCATTTACAATTTTCATAAATTGAAAACTGAAAAGCACAAACACATCAAGTTTCTAGGGAGACTCGTGAAAAATATTAATAATTATTTTCAAAAATTCTAATTGAAAAATGAAAACTCAAGAAAGGGAAATTCGTGATTGATAGGCAACTGCGAACACGTGGAGAGCAAAGGCCTTGAAATCACTGTTCCTTTAACTCTGCTACTAGCTCAATAGGAGAGGAAATTCCTCACTGAGGGGACAGTGGAATCCCATGCATAAGATAGGATACACAGTACAAACTGCAGTAGTATCGGGAGTGAATATGTTAGAAGAATTCTGAAGTTACAACATTGCTGAAAAACTATAAAAACACTGACAGACAGATTAAAACACACAGTCATACATATTATATAGAAACATGAACTCTGCTCCCATGTTGCATAGAAATACAAACATATTTGTTCATTTATGGGCACTGATTACTTTATCCCAGGTAGAATATTTCAACTAAAACAAATAATCAATATTATACTCCTATTGTCAAATGTACTTGATAAGTTACTCTGCTATGTAACCATATGTGTCTAAGATAGATCTAAAATTAGTGAAAAAGAGCTTTGTATGGTTTCTTGAATTCTTCTCAAAATTCCAAGCTTAATTTTAAAATAGATCTGAGCAGTATTTCTATATTATCTTTTCCCTTGTGAAATGAACAACACAGTCTTTTTTCAAAATTCTGTCCTTACAATCATTCACGAGCACAGTATCCTCACAAAACTGCTGGACAGCAGAGCACTATCCAGACACTGTGACCAAATAAATGAAACAGAAGGAAGACAGTGACCCTATTCTGGAGGGCTTATAGTCTGTGTCAACACTGGGGTTTTTACTTGATTGGTTTGATTGGGTAGCAAAATAAAATCAATCAAGTACTTTCTTCTTTGAGCATTCTATAAGTCATGACTGTTTTTAGTGTCATTAGCAGGAAAGACTTAAGCATGACTTGGTTAGGTCAACTAGCAACAATCATCACTGGAGAGTGAGTAATAAAGAAGTTAACTGATAGCAATGCTTCTGCCTACATGAGACCTAAAATAAATCTACACTGACATCCGAAAGGAAAATAAGGAGATGAGGTCCCCAATGAGAAAACAAACTAACAAGAAATCAAAAAAGGAAAGATGTATTCATTAACGATTCCAGGCAGTAGTGGAGCATGGTGGTGAAGATCACAGATTCTGGGGACAAACATGAGGGTCTGAACTCCCACAGCACTGGGTAGCTGTGACACTGATATTTCAGGGAAATTTTCTGCATCTCAGTCTCCTATCCATAGACTGGGGACAACAACCGTACCCATCTCCTAGAATGTTCCTACAAATTTAGATATTTTATACATAAAAGTTTAAATAAAATACTTCAGATTTTAAATAATACCCCAAAAGCAGAAGGAACAAAGAAAACAGAGATAAATTGGAGTTCATCAAAATTTAAAATTTGCTTCAAAGGGAACCATACAGAAAGTGAAAAAACAACACACTGGAGAAAATTTTTTCAGATCATTTATCTAACAAGGAATTTGTATCTCCAAATGAAGAAAAAACAACCCTACAACTCAACAATAAAAAGGCAACTCAATTAAAAGGTTAATAAAGTATCTGAGAAGGTATTTTTCAAGAAAAATATAGAAATGTCAAATAAGCACAATGAAATGATGTTCAATAGCATTAGCTATAAGCGAAATGAAGTCAAAACCACTAGGAGAAACAGCTTCACACTCACAACAATAGGTTATAATAAAAAAAAAAGGGTAACAAGCACTAATGAGGACACAGAGGAAGCGGAGCGCACAGCCATTGCTGGTGGGGACGTAACACAGCGTGGCCACTTTGGAAAACAGCCTGGCAGGGCCTCAGAGACTTGAACATTTGGTTTCTGTCTGACCCAGCAATTCTGCTCTCTGGGCACACACGTAAGAGAACTGAAAACAAATATCCACATAAATAATACCACATGAGTGTTCACGGCGACATTACTCATCACAGACAAAAAGCAGAAACAACCCAAATGCCTATCACCTGGTGAATGGGTAAACAGAGGGGCCCAGCCATACAGTGGAAAGTTATTCAGCAATAGCAAAGAATAGAATAGTGACTCAGGCCACAACATGGACAAACATTGAAAACGTTACTGAGTGTGAAAGAAGTCAGTCACAATAGACGGTTCCACTTATATGAAGTGACTCGATTTACATGAAATGTCCGGCACAGGCAAATCCACAGATAGAAAAGTGGCTCCTTAGGGCTGGGGGAGGATGGGGAAGATGGGAATGTCTGCTTATGCATACGGGGCTTCCTGTTGGGGGGATGAAATTGTTCTAAGATAGACTGCGATGCACAATTCTGGGCATAGAGTAAAAACCGCTGTACATTTTAATGGGTGAATTGTATTAAAACTGTTAAGAACAAAAGCACCTCGGGCCAGTACCTTCCATTGTAAATGCAAATTGCTAACTTTTATTAGAGGAAAAAGAAACTGCCCTCAGCATGAAAGCAGGAGATTAGCAAATGTGAGTTAACCGAAATTGGACAAGAGCATTTCACTTGAAAGAGTTGCTGAGTGTACACGAAATATTCAGAAATAGGAAAATCACCTTGACATCACAAAGAACATTCTGCTTCAAATGCAGATCAAGAATTCGGCAAGCCCAGCTGCCGGAAATGACCAGAGAAGAATCCTGGTTCATAAAACTAGCACCAGAGCCAACAAGGAATTGGTGGTGAGGAAAGTAGGTGGTGAATATCTGGAACAGTTTGCTGCAAATAATTTCTCCACCGAAAATATAAAAATAAAATGAAAGTGATGAAATGGTCTGTTGACATCACGTGAATGGGCTTCCTTTGGTGCTCGACTGTTCTGTAACCCAGATTGAGAGATTCAGGAGAATCAGCATGGCTCCTGGGGGTCCCCAAAGGACTGCCCACCAGCACGCTGACCACCATCACATCTACCAGGGTTGAATTGCAGGGAAGAGACCAAGTTCTGAAAGGTACAGGAAATGTTGACAAGGGAAGAAAAGGCTGAGTTCAGTCCTGGGACAGAGGCCCGCTGAGCAGAGGCCAGAAGGCTGCAGGTGATCTGCTGTAGCCCTGGGGCAGGAAGGGATCACGGGGGAGCATATCTCAATTCTCTTCTCTCTCTCCCTCCAGTAGGAGAGCTAAAGCCTGCATCCTCCTCACCTGGAACTGTGGGTTCTGGCTGGCGGAAGTCTTACAGACACGGAATGATTATTCAAGACTCTGTGGAAAAAGTCAAGAAATCGAGAGGGAGTAGGGAGCCATCTCCATGAGCCTCTCAAATGTTCCCATATTTATTGTGTATAATCAAAGGGAAAATTCGTTAACAGTTGTGAGAGAGTAAGGAGGAAATTCGGGAAAGACAGTATGAGGCAGAGATTGTAGAATACACAATGAGTACAAAGGATTAGTGTATCTTTAGGGAAGTCATGGGGTGAGGGGAACAAGATACATTTTTTATATGTTCATTACAAAGCAGACCACCAGACAAGCCAGGTCCTTGTTTTGGGGATTATAGACTATCTAACAGCACACAAGCCCAGCGTTTATAGCTGAGGGTCTCGGTCCTTTGCAACCAGCAGAGTGCTATCTAAAACCTCAACTACACAAGCAAAGCATTGTCTCTGCTTTTTAAGGCAACGAGACTGGAGTGAGGATGCACCGGCACTTGCTTGCAAAGCAGTATCAAAGCATATTTTTTCTTCTTAAAGTTCAGAGGCGACTGGGCTGTGTTATAAATTGTTAACCCAATCATGGGCTCCCACATGGAACCATTATGGAGGACACCCTAGGATGACAAATCCTGGATGTGGGTCTTTTCCTGCCATCTTCAGCCACTCTAGCAGGGTCTAGGCACATCCGAGAATAACGATCCTACGGAACCACCCACTCTCTTAACTCCTGGTGCTTGAAACTTAATTTTAGCTCTACACAACTTAACGTAGAAAAGTTTCAGAAATAAAAGATATAATATTCCTTTTATATCTCATCATATTACTGATTTTTCTGATTGCTCTATGCTGCTTCTACTTGGTAAAACACCTCATTCTGCAGGTGAATTCAGTAATTTCCATTGTGCATTTCCAGCCAGTTTGGGCTCGCTAACTTCTATTGGTCAAATATCGATACACTTAATTGATTTCTTTGTTTATCAATTTCAGCCAGGTGGAGAGGGATTGTCACTCGTTTCCTCAGCTCAACCTCAACTCTTTTCTCATCAACTCAGGCCTCCTGAAAACAAAACAAAGTATTTGTTTCCCTTCTACTCTTTCCACAAACCCAACAGGAAACAGCCTGGAGAAAGAATTCAACACAAATGTTAAAACAAAAATCTATAAACCTGAAACAATACCATCTCTGAATCATGATACACAATGACATGAGAGTAATTGTGTCAGCCACAAAGCATGAGGGAGCCTGACTACCTGATTTCCTATTCTTCAAAGGAAGGAAGGAAGGTTTTCGTATTTTTTATTATCATTCTTGGTCATTGTTTCTGATTATGCCAAAAAATAGTTTATGAAATAATTATGCACTGCAATAACAGATTTTTAATGTATCAATTTTAGAAGGCATTCAGAGGGGATAGGAAAACCCACCTCTGTAAAACATGCAAAATTTCTTCCCCTGTTAAGAACACGAATACAAATTGCAACAGAGAATTCAAATTCTTGTGGAGAGGAGCAAAAGCCACAGAATCAAATCAAAGTCATTACAATGAGTCAATTTAAAATTCACTGGACAAACATGCTCAATGCATACAAATAATTTCAAAGGCACACTGCAAACCATTCACTTAATGATCTGCAGGCTAGAGGAAGAATTTCCCTCTTTAACAGACAACAGAAATCATTAGGGTGCCCCACCAAACCTGGAGCAGAGAACAATCAGGTTTTTAACAGTTCTGATAAATCAGCATGTTCTAAAGATCAAAATCCAGAAATTTTAAACATTCATTCAAACCACAATGAACCAAGCACTTAAAGAAAAAAAAAAACACAAAGAAACTAAGCACAGAGATCATTTAGATAGATCAATGAGAATTTCTTGTACTGCTGGAAGAAAGAACAGGCTATAACCTTTTACTTGAAAAATAAAACTTCTTTTAAAGATAAATGCTAAAACACATTTCATCATTCATGTTGCCTTTAAAAATCTGAGGTACTTGTATCTGATCAGAAAAGCAATTCTGAGTAATAGTATGTTACAATTCAGTGCCAGTTTGCTTTAGAAGAAAAGAGAAAAATTACTGTTTCTCATTCTGCACAAAGTTTAAAGTACCTCCCTGCCTCTATCTCCTACCATTTCCTAAACTCAATCTCCCTAAACTTTCTGAAACAAGTATGAGAAAGTCTTATTCTCAATATGCCAAATGACAAAAGAATATCAATTTATTTGTGTAAATATATGCCTACACCTTGAAATGGAGGCGAAAGTTATCAGAAGTCTATATGGAACTTCTTTCTACCTTCCTGAAATCACACACACAAACGTTCACACAGACACAGACACATACCCCCTGGATTACTGGGCACTTCACAAGCTTAGTACTTACAACTTGTAGAAGATAACTTTATACTTAATTTAAAATACAAATCTGTCAGCTTTTGAAAGTCTTCATCATCTGCTAAACCATCTAATATCAAAGAGACCCAATTAGCCTTCTCTGTAGAATGTAATTTCCTATGATGGCAAAACAGACCTTAAGAATTACTGGATTAAAGATTCATGTTTATCACTACCTATGATCGTTTTTAAGCACATTAACAGATTCAGAAATGTATGTCTCATCAACATTTATTCCTATAGAAATAGCATATGTGTTCAATTGTCTATAAAGTGACTAGTTCCCATGATGGTGTTTAAGAGCTATTTTGTGTATAGCAATATTTATATTCAAGTGCAGAAAAGGAGGGTGTGTATTACTCAGTTGTAGAGCACTGGATTAGCATGCACAATGTCCTGGCTTCAGTCCCCAGTACCTCCAAAAATATAAATAAACTAAGTGCATATTTAAAAATAAGAATAAACACAGGGAAATATACACAAAATGTTATGATATATCACAGAGAAAAAATGTGACAATGAGTGTGTATATATCCATGAATGACTGAAAAATTGTGCTGAACACTGGAATTTGACCCAACACTGTAAAATGATTATAAATCAATAAAAATGTTAAAAAAATAAAAATAAAAATAAATAAATAAAGTTGCAAAACAAAAAAAAATAAGAATAAAGTTATAAAAAAATGCAGACTAAAAACCACTGCAACCTAGGTGCTACAATTATACTAAAAAAACAAGTGTTTCTATCAAATATTCACTATATGCCAATCACAGAGACAACCACAAGTCACACCTGGAGCATCACGTGTGATTCTCAACAACCCTACTAAGTAGACACGGATGAGAAACCCGGCTCTGAGGATGAGGAGACGGAGCTCGGAGGAGCCGGGGACGCTGACCGTCCTGCTCCGTGTGACACCGCGTCAGCCCAGGGCAAGCACTGACAGTGCTGCACTGAGGGGACACCCAGCTGCATGGACCCTTGGGGTACTGGGGAGCCCCAGAAAACACTAAAAATTTTTCAGTGAAAAACCAGCTAAAATATATTACACTGTGCCGCATCCCTTAAACAGGGAACGTGAATGAGACCTTTTTGATGCCTCCGTGTCCTTTCTGCCATCATCAGTTACTTGCCCTCACAGCGCGACCAGTGAGGATCTGGATCCCATATGAAGTGCACTCAGATGGCAGAGCTTTTAAAGCTGTTTTATGAAGTTTGTAAGACTCTGTCTATGCTTCACAGTGGCGGTCATCCATCACTTCTCACCAGTGTGGACGTACCACCTGAAATCATTCCTTTCTGCTTTTTAAAATCCCTTCATCTACTCCAGAATTTTCAACAGCAAAGAAGCAGCTCAACCACAGACACTGGATAGCTTTTCACCAAATGGACTCGAACAGCCCATCTGACTACCTGGAAGCCCTTGTCTTCTATTAAACCCACTTCCAGGTACTTCATCATTTTCTGATTGGTGGACTCGGCCTCTGACTGGCCTACTCAGAGAGCTCCCAACCTCACATCCAGGGGTGGGAGAGGACCCTGCTGTTGGGGAAAATCAGTGAGGAAGGTGGACATACTTCAGCCACGTCTGCACGGGTAGAAGTGCCACAGCGTGCTCAGAAATTATACCGTCATCACCCCTGGGCTCCCATGGACTGGTTTCACATTAACCAAACTCATGAGACACTGATGCAAGAAAACCAGAAACTTAGCTTATTAATGTAACAGAAGACGTGAATCTATGAACCAGACTGAAATATCAGAGTTCAACCATGAGTACATTTTCTCCTCCACGGCCCAATCACGGGCAGGCAGTCACATGGCAAGCATGGACAGAAACGGAGCAGGAAATGTTTCTAGATTAACTCAATGGACTAAATTTCTATTATACGAACAGATCTACTGCCCAGAAGTCAATTAACGCCATTCACGGTGCACTCTCCGTGGACAGTGGCAAGACATGACAATGAGCACCCGTGTAACTCTCCTTTCCCTGTCCTTTATTGGCTAACTGATGCACAGAGGTACAAAGATTCAGGGATGCTGATAACGCTAAACACCAAAAGCCCATCTCTGGGAGCATCAAAACCAGACAGCCAGGGTTTAAATACCAGCTCTGTCAATTACTAGTTCTGTGATTTTGCCAACTTACTTACCCTCTGTGTGCCTCAATTTCCACACTGTAAAACTGGGATAATAATCAAACCTTCCTTACTCGCTTGTTGAGAAGATTGAAGGATTCATTTCTGTAAAACACTCAGAAAAGAATGTAGCACATTTTGGGTGTTCAACTAATGTCAACTTAATATCAAAGTGATTTACAAATCTCCCCTCTAATCATCTTATGTGTTTCCTGGCTAGCCTAAGTCCCAAAGAACATCCTTATTTCTCCTTTTATAAACTCTTGGGGAGTACCCTTATGATCCATCCAACCACCTGTTTAAACTGAGGGAGGGGATGCCTCCTAAACACTCCTCTGGGCCATGGAGTGTGCTTCTCCCTTCACACCCCTGGCCCCTGGCCCACAGCTAGCACTCATCACACTAACAGAGTGAGGTGTGAGTCCGGGGAGACAAGTGGGGCATGTGAAACCCTTCCTTTCACTCCAGTGTTGGTCACCATTGGGAAGCACCTGGGATGCTCAGCTTCATGGCAGGAAAGCCCTATGCATGAAGGGGCACGTCTTCTCAAGGGAAGGCTCGCTGTGGCCCAGAGCTTCATGGGACAGGGTGAGTCTCTATTTCTGGGACACAGTATCATGACACGCATTTTCCCACAGCCTTGAAGTTCATGGAGAACGTGGCTTCATCAGTAACAAAGAAGACATTTATCGCCTGTCTACTCTTTTGTGTCATCTCTCAGTTGGCTGCTGGAGACAACATGTGTATAAGTATTGGGTCTCCTTAAGCCCCAAAATATATGAAGTAACAAATAATTCTGTGGCTTAACATTGGTTCAGGGTGACTGTGTAACAGTTTTTACTCTGCTGATGCTAAATTATGGGTATAGGAACTATGGAACCTCCTCAAATATCTTTCATCATAAAAACAGCTCTTCTTATTTTCCTTATTTTCCTGTATATTCCTGTCTTCACCACAAAGAGCAGATACTATAAATTCCTGATGTAGGATGAGGCTGCCGCCACAAACTGACTCAGCTTGAAATTAATATCCAAGATGAAGCAGCGGATACACGTAAATATTCACGATTGTCAAGTCTGCTCACGGGTCTGGGCCCTTCACTGCCTGAACGGGGGTGAAATCCCCACCCGTGTCTGGGAGAGATACACGGCTCTTCCCGGGGTCACCCAGGCTTCACGGGCTATTTCCCCCCACAGACTGGCTTCAACGATTAAAAGCTCTCAAGGTATTTACACCATGCAAAACTAAAAGACATTTCTGCAGATGGAGCACTTCTCAGGCTTAAAACTTTTTTTGCCTACAATCACCCAGGGGGAAAAAAGAAACATGACTCTGCAAAGTCTCTGACCCTCACCACTCACAGGAGTAGAACGGCCACAGCAGAAGATGGCACTTCACATTGCAGGATGAGAACAAAATAAAGACGCCCCAACAGGCACTCCCAGAGACAGCGCTCAGCAGTCTTCTGCACAATCACGGTTGTGCAGCCCTCATCACCTTCTATTTCCAGAACACTTCACCAGCCCAAAAGAATCCCCCTATCACTAGCATTCACTCCCTAATCCCCCTCCACTCAGCCCCTTCCAACCATCACCTGCTCTCTGCCTCTGCATGTGCCTATTCTGGGCATTTCAGATCACTGAAATCAACAATTTGTGACCGTTTGTGTCTGCTTCCTTTCAAGTAACAAGCTGTTATCAAGGCTTGTACATTTTGAAGTGGTATCAGCATCTCTTTCTTTTTTTTTTTTTGAAAACTTTAAAGATTATTAGAAGGTGGTAAGTACTATCAAAAAGAGTAGAGTGGAGCATAAGTGATTGGGTTTCAAAGGGAAAAGTGTGGGTTGAATAGTCAGGGTGGACTTCCAAAAACAGGTGGCCTTTTTCATTTTCCTCTTTTTTTTTCTTTTTAATTCGTTCTTACGTGTGAATAATGTTCCACTACATGGAGATACTACATTCTCTTCATCCATTCAGCAGCTATTTATGGACGAGGTCCAGAAAAATGAGTGTAAGAGGTGACTAGCATGGATGGCATTTAAGCAAAAGCAAAAAGTGCTTTCAAAAAAAGCCAACAAACAGAGGCACAAGGAAATTCAGTGCGTTTCTGAGCAAAGTGCTTGCTTGCTTCGGCAGGACTACCATGCAGGACTGTGGCGGATATTGGCAGGAGTCATGGTGTGGGAGTCACCTGAGAAGACACCCTACTGCAAGTAGCTCAGCCAATTCTCCTCCCTCATCCTGTATTGTTAGAGCAATGTTTCTAGGTTACTCTTATTTCAAGTAATAGCACTTTAACTGCATATCTGATCATCTCCATCAGACCACCTTAACTCCAAGCCACAGAAAATCATTCACTGACCGGAGCAGCTCCAGGACATAATGGTGACGGATTAGGGAGTCCTGTAGCATTCCAGCCTGCAGGCACAAACCCCACATGTGCCCTGGTGATGTCCAGAAAATAAAATGCATGGAAATATCTCACTGTTTGTACACGACACCTGCCCTCAAATTGCCCCAAAATCATGCTGGCAAAGCACTACTCAACCCTCTCACTACAAAAAAAAAAAAAGCTAAGAAGGCAAATTTAGGCTCTTCCATTGAAAACCAGCAACCATCACTGCCAGTATCTGAGCTGGAATGCTCCTGACTTCGAAAACCACTACGCAGTTACTTTTCAAGCATGAAACTCATAGATGTATTCCATGTAGATGATATTGCAGTAGGATTTTTGTTTTCAAAATTTCCACTTGCAACATTAGCACAAGAAAGTTTATGTTTAGGCTTTAAAAAAATCAATTATCCTCCACTTTCTTAATTTTGAACTTATTATTATTTTATCAATTGGGCTATGCTACGTATTTCAAACCATTTGATTTCTGAAAACAAGACCTTTATGACCTCACTATTTCAGAGAAAACATTAACGATTCTTTGAGAGGTGGGGCCTGGGGCGCCCACTAACAGCTCTTTAAATACTGACAAGGATGTGCTATTAAGTAATGCAAAGGCTCTAACTCCACATTAGCTCAGAAAGCAAAGAAAATACACCAAAGACATCCTTAAATATTTTATATACTCCTATTCTTTTGAATATTAAATTTCTTAAAAGATATGATTTTTTTGAAAAAGAAAACAGCTGTATTAAATTTCCTCTCACCAAGAAAGCAATCTTTATGAAGAAAAACACCCCTATGTAAATCGAAATGCCAGGACGTTTCTATCTAAGTGAACATCCAGATCTGAACAGAAACCTAAATCCAATCAGATCTCACTCGAAGGAGCTCAACAAAGTCCTGGGCAACTCTGGAAATTAGCTCTTTTGTTCCAAATGTTGGCTGAGCTAAGATCATCACACTAGGCAGGGAAGGAGAGAAGAGGACAGTCCACCTGGTGGCCACCATCCGTTTTCTTCCAGGCACAAAGTGCCTCTAGGGCGGCCCCGCTAACAAGCCCCCCATAAGAAAAGCCGGCATCCACACTGCCCCTGCCGTCCTCAAGAAGCCCCGATGCCCATATTCCAGCCTGTGAAAGGTCTTCTAATGATCCCCCATTTGGTGGCACCCACCGCCTCTTCGCCGCTACACAAACACACAGAGCCACGGCAGCCTTCCCAAATCACAAATTTGATTACATCAACCCCCACTTCAAATGCTTCAGAGGCTCCCTGGTAGAGTTCTAGCCCCACCCCAGACCCTGCTCGCCCAGCCTCACCTAAGTACACAGGTCCTCAGTGTCCTCAGGGGCCCCCTGACCTGCTCCTACTTCCCACTTGCCTCCAGGCTCATTTTGACTGTTTCCCAAGGAAGCCTTCCCTCCCTCCAACCTCCACAATTTGTTCCTCTCTTCCTAGAACATTCTAGGCTAAGTCAACTTCTGACAATGCTAAGCTCTCAAGAAGCAAATACATTTAGCTTACTAATGTGGCTACACTCTGTCTCCCCTAGACTCACAGAAGTGCACGTGTAATGAATAAATGAATGACGGGTTGGGTCTCAAAGGGACAGACATACATGCTCTCTCCTGTCCCGACCCATCTGTCTGTAGAATATCAGAAGCAAAACCAGAAGTTCCTTTCCTGAGGGTCACTTCTGTTGACACCCTTCACTGCCTACTGTGTCAGTATTAGTAAAACTCAACTTATTCCAAAGCCCTACATCCCGGACTCTCTCCAGTGTCCTCCCCAGCAGGGGCTCCCTCCACCCTGGACCACATAGGGCACTCTACCCGGGTCCCCACGCCAAAAGCTTCCAGGCCTCTGCCCGGGCTGCACCTGCGACCTGAGCCACATTCTTGACTCCTTCTCCTGGCTGACTCTTACTCTGTCCTCACAAATGAATGTAGAGCCCATTTCTTCCAGGAAGTCCTCTCTGATAATGTCCTTTATGTCTTGTCTGGCCTCTATCTATAGCAGCAGTACATGGTGACCAACTGGGTGTTTGCCCGCTCCTTTGAGACCACGAACCCTTGGGGACAACGTGGGAAGGAGTGAGAGATTACAAGACGGTTGAGGGAAGCAAAAAGCAGAAATCACAGTCCAAGTCCCAAATTCAAGGATACTTTCTCATAAAAAAGTATAAACTATTTCACACGTGTGCAATTTGGCTACTATTTTTGTGGCTTGTGGACAGCAAAAACTTGGTGTTCTAGTCCAAAACCCAGGTTACATGCAAAGAAATGTATATATTCATATCCAAAGGAAACCAGAGCTGCTCAACAACAGTTTGCAGTTAGAACTGAAAGGAATTTTGATAAAGGCAATCTCTCTCTCTCTCTCCTTTCTTTTCTGGAATCATATAATTTTAGAAGTATTTGCGTGACTAACAGATGGCTACAGCCCGTGATTCTGCACTGGAGTGTATGGGGCTGAGGAAGACCAGATTACATTCACTCTGTAAGTGCAATCACACCAACACACTGATAGGTGCCGTGGTCGTGCAGCTGATGTTCCAAAGCAGGCAACCTTATTCGGTAAGAGAACTCTAAATAGAAAGGAAGAAATGCAATGTCCTATACTGAATTTCATTTGCTATATGCTGATAGTATATCTTGACTAATGAAACCCAAAAATAAATTGTCAAGTCGGGTTTCTTCATCTGACTGTTTTATGCTAACATCGGATATTAAACCCTCACTCCATATGGAAAGCTCAGGCCTACGCTGCAGCACGGTTACATCACGTGGAAGAAAGCCGACCAAGGGAGAATTGGAGAGTTCCCTGTAAAAGCTGCGAAGTGTGGTTTTGAACCTATACATCATTTGCAACCACATAACCGACAATGGAGTTAGACGTTACCTTTGTGGGTCGAAAAGCACTGCATGCTTCAGAACCATCAAAGAACGCTGAGCTTTGTGAAACAGTCCTGAGGCACTTAAATCATACTTTTTCTGAAAGGCTCCTAATCTGACCCACTTCACCATTACAGGTATTAGAGGGAAGTACTGGAAACAGTAGAGAGAACATGCCCTTGAAGTCTGACAAGGTCCTGCTTGAATCCTGCTACAGCATTTACCAACCGCTAAGCAGACCAATTCCTTAACCCCTCTGAGAAGGCTTCCCAATCTGCAAAAGGGGGCTGCCACCGCCCACCTGGGAGTCATGGATGTGAATGAAATACGCAAGTAGGGCGGCCGACTGGTACCTGACACGGGGCCTGGCTAGTTTCCCTCCGCTGCCCTTCTCCCCCTTTAAACTTGCACTGATCCCCCTGGTAAGGATCAAGCCCCCGGAACAGACTGCCCCTATCTTCTGTGTATCCCTGGATACATGCCTTACCCTTAGGAGGCCAGAAAAACAACTGCCTCCTCCCAAGTCACTAACAATATTCTTAAGAGTCTGGGTATTTTTAACTCTAGTTTTCAAGGAGACTATTCCAGAACTTTCCAAGCACCATTCTCCAGGTTGGCTCCCCTCCCAGTGCCCATCCTTCTCACCTCAGATCCTCTGTCTGACTGCCTTCTGTTCATGGGAAAGAGAGTCCGGTAGGGTGGGGACTCCCTAGGCCTCCCTCCCTCCCTCACAGGTGACTGTGACTACCTTCTCCCCACTCCAACTCCAGCTTCTGAGGATTCTAACCTCCCGTATCCTGCAGCCTCTACATCTTCTCAAGACGCACAAGTGGCCACGACCCTCCCTTCAGATTTCTTTCTGGCTGGCCCTGCCGACCCCCAGGCCCCTTAAGGATAAATGGCATTGCTCTGAAAATGGCAAACACCGCTGACTGACACACCAAAGCTGCATGGTCTGGGCTTTCCTCCAACCCAGGCACAGCCCTGCCCCCCCTCAGCCTCAGTCTGCAGCCCTCGAGAAGATCTAATTCACATGCAAGGCTGTGAACACCAGCTAAGAATGACGACTCCCAACGTGTATCTCTAGTCCGGCTCCTTCACTTGAGCCCCAGTCTCATAGAGCCGAGTGCCTCTTTGAAGTCCTAACTTGGATGAAAAATGGCATCTTAAAAATGCCTCATGTCCACCATTTACTCTGGAATTTGATTCCTGGCAGTTACCTCCCTGACTCTTCATTTTAGTTACAGCGCCAGCACCCACCTAGATGTCTGAGGTCACATTCAAATTCCACTGTTCCCTACCCCTGTCCCTGCCCTGGAATCAGTCCTGTTATTTCCGACAATAAGCCCATCTCAAGTGTGGTTCTGCAGGGACCATGGCCAGAACCCCACAAGCTCACAGCATGGTGCACTGAATAACAGTCCTCCGTAGGGTGCTCCCTGGAGGGGGAGGCATCTCCTGCCGCTGGTCACCTCAGAAGGCATGGATTCTCACACAGGAGGCCCAGGAGAAGGGACTCAAGGTTTTCCCGTGGTCTGAGCTTTGAAGGGCCCGAGGTCTGGGGGAGCTCCTAGTTAGCAGACACACTTGCCAGTGAGTAGATGAGGATGGGGGAACCCAGGCAAGGCTGTCCTCACTCCAACTCCTGGGCTCTCGGGAGCCACGGGAAAGGCCTGTGTCCAGGGTACAGCCCGGCCATCACAGATCCCAGCCTGCAATTGCCAACCTGGACAGCCTAGACTCCATCTACTTGAGACACTTATTTCTGTTCTGTTCCCCACCCAGAATGTGATGGACTCATTCAGATATTGTGGCCTGTCTCAAGCGAGACAAATTCAGTGAAAAATGAAGTGTCCATATTGGACCAGAGCATGAAAGGAGAAACAAGGCCTCATGGTCAGCATGATGGTGGTGGCCACACCCTTTCACCGGGTGAGATGAACCATGGTGAGGGTGAGAATCCAAGGTCCTAGGTCGGTCAAATCATCTTCCTTCACGGTTGTCTGGGGTGTTGGAGACTGACTAACACAAACTAACGACACCGCTATCAGTGGTGGACGTCAGCTGCAACAGAAACTGTTTCAGCTCTTTACTGCCAGCATGGGTTAAAAGTAAATGCCGGGGCAGGGAGGTCTGCACGGCTGCTGGGGCAAACCACAGACCCAGCTCTGAATGCCCACTGACTGGAACAGAGAGGAAGCTACGGCCCTTTTAGCTGTCCCTGTGTCCAACAGATCCAGGTGAGCCAGCTACTTAGGAGAAGGCCATGTATTCCTGATACTCAGAAAAACCAGCCTCGTAAAGGGAACAAATAGTGGCATGGATTTTAGAACCTATTCTGCCCCTTTATGTAGGCAAAGTAAAGTAAATGGCACGGGGAAGTTGAATGCAAAAAAAAAAAAATTAAAGAACCAAACGGTGACTGCTTCCTCCAACAGCATCCCCTGCAGCTGCTCACCCCCGAGACGGCCACTTCCTCACCAGTGACCGCCGGCCAGGAAGCGAAGTCACGCACTTCACACAGAGACAGCCAGGAATAGCGGGCCGAGCACGTTTCTGTAAAAGCAAGAATCGAGCAAGATGCTGCAGAATTTGACTTAACAAGTTTAAATACTCCATGAAAAGAATCCCTCAGCAGCCGCCTAAATCAATTCGCATCTCACTTTTTCAAAACAATCAAATTTAATAAGGACGCATTTGTCACCAAATAAAAGTAGGACCAAACAGGTTCCTCAAAGCAAGGATTTTAACAGGTATCAAACACCAGTGGGTAATGTGCTAACAAAGTAAATATTCCAAAATATTAGAAAATAAAAAATTACTAGGATAATACATGGATCAAGACAGCTGTTAAGTTTTTGCTTTTAAAAGCGATTGAGACAGCACGGATGGTAATCTGTCTATTTCCAATGCAGGGTGTGCACAGCCCACATATCCAGATGCAACAACATGCTCACTGGGCAGTACAAGTGAAAAAGGAATAAAGAAAAAGGAAAAGAGGAACAAGAGAAAATTAGAAACACACAAGAACAAAAATGATTTTGACAGCATGTACAAGAATTTACGTGAGTCTGTGAGGCCAGGAACGCGGGGATGGTGAGACTCAACCACACCTCCTGCTCCAGGGAAAGCAGGGGCCTGAGGGGAGCGGCGCTGCCCGTGGACCCCAACGTGTTCAGCGCCCCTAACCAAAATTCCACCTACAAGAGTCTAGGCAGATTTTGAGCTACAAATTGTGGTCGCATTTCAGTCTGGACCGTTTTACTCACTTCCACCAAGAGTAGCAGGAGAGAATTAGGCTCTGCTCCTGCAACATATCATTGTTTAAAAAATTAATGACTGTGGAATACTAAAAGCAACAATGGGGTAAAAGTGACTGGAGGAGAATGTGCTTGACCCGAGCTCACTGGCCGCATTATCTCACAGACGTTCAGATGCTGGCTGAGCTCTTATGGTACCAGAACAGACAGACCCAAGAGGAGGGAGGTTTAATGCGCTGTTATATTTTGATGCCGGGAGCCATGCCTGGTACACGAGGTTCTGGGTAATCAATGGTGACAGTGCCAATCACTGTGGGCTAAGTACACATTCGGCTACTCCGCCAAGTCCCAAGGGCAGACTTCAAAAGACAAAAACAAGGTGGCATTCTCTGGTGGGTCTGCAGACTCAGAGACAAGCATTTGTTGAGCAAAAATGTCACCAGTGCCTCCTATGACAACAGAGGAGGCACTGGCGTGGGGGCTGGAGCAGGGTTCCAGGCTTCCACTGCTCACTCACCAGTCTGTCCAGGGGGAGAAGGTGGTCCCTGCTTACGTTGCACCGATGCACCTACCTTGACTAATGCCTGGGGCCTCAGCAGGAGTTGACAGGTGAGGGGAACGGAGCCAGACTCTGTGTACCACGGTGCTGGCAGCTATGCCCTCAGCAGTGCCCAGGCTCCTAAACATGCTAGCTCATCCCCAAGAAGCAGATGGGGAGTGCGGGCATGTAGATCACAGGGCCCTGAGAGGACAAGTACAGATCATGGCCACGACATGCCTCTCCCCTTCCTTAAGCCATTGAGGTATTACTGGGAGGAACAGAAAATTCATCCAGAACCCGCTAGGTTGTCTCTCGCAGGTGGAACTCGTGTCCTCTGTGCTTCTCACTCACAGGGCTGGTCTAGACATTCTTTTTTATCAATTCTCTAGCATCTTCTCCTCCAACTTATCAACAACCAGAAAGTAGGATCTGATCTTAGGTAAGTTCAAGAATCACAGAGCACTTCCTTCACGGTGGTCCCAGCAGCATGTGCCAGGTTCTGCGACAGTTACCTGTGGGACCACCATGAGCCCTCTCCAGACTCAAGGACAGAGGCCGTAGGATGGGGGGACACAGCTTCCCTCACTCTCCCCAGCAAATGTGTCCATGTCTCGGCAAAGACATCTCACCCTCTTCTGCCTGAGAGACAGCACGATAGATACACCGGGAAACAGAGCAGAAGGTGGGGGGGTAGGCAGCCCAGAAGAGCTCGTCTGTATTTCCGAGGCAAAGTGGGGTCTTTGACTTAATCACAGGGACAAACTGAGAATGAACATTTCCCTGCTCTGTCCCAAACACCGTGATACGCCTTTCCCTGCATAAGGAGTTCATTCGGAAGTCCCTGGCGGTGTTTCTGATGTCCTAACTTGACATGGTGGCTGTCGGGCAGGAAGAGAGGGCTTGAGCAGAACAGGTGCTGGTCCTGGGAGGCAGGAGACACCGGCTCCAGCCCCAGCTCAACCAGCGCCTCGTTCCGCCTCTCGGGGTTCAGCATCTCATCTATAAGCAAAGGGATGAGACTGTCCCAGGGCAGGCTGCCCAACAGAAATGAAATGAGAGCCATGTAAAGAAAGTTTCCCAGTTGCCACGTTTAAAATGGTAAACAAAGCAACAAACCAACAAACAAAAACCAATACTAGAAACTGATTTTAAGAACAGATCTTACTTAATCTACTGTATGTTAAATACTATCATTTTGACATGTAATCAATATAGGAAGTAAAGAGATAGTTTATATACTTTTACTAGACAAGCCTCAGCGTCTGATGTGCATTTGACCTACAGCACATCTCAGCTCAGCCCAGCCTCCTACCCAGTGCTCCTAGCATCCGTGGATTTGGCTACTTTATTGGACAGGCAACTCCAGGGTTCTCACCATGGTCCTGGCTGTAAAGCAGGAGTAAGTGTCCACACTAACCCTAAAAGGATCTCTCTGAAACAAAGGCGGATTCACTTTGAAATATCTGTAAACCAGCGGGCTGCACCTCCCTCCCCCCTTGGCTACAAGACAGACTTCTTCCTTGCTGATCCCTTTCTGGATGTATGGAAGCAATCCGGCACACAGCCAGGGTGGACTGTCCTCCAGGTAAACTTACCTGCTCTCTGTGTCCAGTCTCATGAATTCCTCCTTCTCAAACGGGATGCAGAGGAGGGGGATCTTGTCCCTAGATTTCTTGGGGCCACCAGCCAGCCACTTGGACTTGAGCAAGATGAAGAGTGACTCAGTGAATTTCTCGATCTTCTTCTCCACCACCCTGCAGTCCTCGTAGTTTGAAGGCAAAGTCGGTACGTGGCTGCTCGACTACTCCACATGCAGTACAAAGACAAAAAGCTGAGTCAATATCGAGGTGCCATACAGCTCCTCTGCACGTGGAGCTTCTCGAAGGCCTTGGCAGAGAGACAGTCGGTAATGGTGACAAGACCCACAACATTGCGGTGGGTCTGGAAGATGCTCCACCCAATATCGGGAACATAGTGGTGCCTGTAGTGGATACAGAGTGTCCACTGGGAGCCAAATGGGCTGATATGGCTCACCAAGGTGAGTAGCTGATAGATGCAAAAGAAATTCTCCTCTGACATGATCTCTAAGTATTGGACCACAACGGGACGAGTCTGGTGGTCCTCAGCACACTGCACGTAGTCAGGGATGCTCATGTTGCAGGCCCTGCCGAGAGGGGAGAGGATATCGAGGTACATAATCTGCTGTGTGCTAAGGGCCCATCTGGGTTGCTGTGACCTGGTGTGTACCAGCCAGAAGGCAAGGGAAGCCAAAGCAAATCCAACGATACAGTTTGTTCTCAGAGTCTGCACATGGCTACTGTAGCTCGGATCACATTACCCAGCTTTTGGTCTAGGCTTCCTGCCTCTGCAGAGAAGGGTCACTTCTTATTTTATATTTCCAAGCACCTAGCAAGGCCCTGATGCAAAGTCACGGCTCAAAAATGCTGAATAAAAAATGAACAAAGGAAATGCTTTCCCCAATCCCCTTCAGCAGAATATAAAGAAAAGGACCACAGTAGGATCAAAAGATCTGGATTTCTATCCAATTTATTTGAACTCCTAAGCTTCATAATAATGGATAAGAAAACTTGCCTTGGGGAAGAGTGTACAGTTCAGTGGTAGAGCACATGCTTAGCATGTACGACGTCCTGGGTTCAAACCCCACTACCTCATTAAAAAAAAATGACACAAATAAATACACCTAATTACCCAGCTGAAAAAGTATTTTTTAATTCAAAACTCAAAAAAAACCTTGCAACTGACACAACATTGTGAACTTGACTATACTTCAATTAAAAAAAAATCCTTGCCTTACAAGAATATATCTGGATTACGGATGTTTGAAAATGTAATATGCCTAGGGTACCACCTGCATAAAAGGAGGTGACTGTACAAATGTTCTATCCCTCCTTTATGAGATATATTTCCTTTGGGTGGGTTATAACCTCTCAGAGCTAATTTTCTCAGATTAAAAATATAAATATTACCAGATTCTCAGTACTGCTGAAGAATCAGATAACCCTAAGAAAGCATCTGACCCACAGAGATTACTCAATAAATGTTTGTTGAATGAATGAATAAACAATCAAAGTGAATGCTGCTCCCTGCCACAAACCATCATAATGGTACTGCCTGGAATTCCCAAGCCCATGTACACCCGACTCTGCACTAACAATGTGGGTGACCTGGGCAGGCCTGTGTTCTTCTCTAAGCCCCAGTTTAATCATGAATAGAAATAAGGGCAATAACACAAACCCCAAATTGTTAGTGAGCCAGTAATGAATTGTACCCCAACACTGCAAGATGGAACCATTAAGAAACCTGGGCAAAGGGTCCATATGCCCTCTCCATATAATCTCTTACTACCACATGGGAATCTACATTACATCTCAAAATAAGAAGTCTAATATTTTAAAGAGGTCATTGAGGTTAGGTGAGCTCACTGTCTCAAATAAGGAACACACTGTACAAATAGGACAATGCCCAGCCCATGAGATACACTCAGTTAACATTCCCACTGAACCCACTAGTCCCTCCAACTTCAGAGCAAGAGGATGGGTCCTCGTGGCAACAGGCCACAGCACCTGAATCTAACAAAGATAATGGTGTCCACTTCCAAGAGCCCCTGTCACCAACCTTGTTCTAATTTTCTATTTGTAATTTTTTACTTTTCATTAAATTGAAACTCCCAATTGCATAGAATTCTTACCAGATATCATGATGGCAGCCCTTCAAAACCTGACCACAGAGATCATGATGGCAGCCCTTCTTGGTGAAACAATAAAATGAAAAGCCATTTCCACAAGACCTCTGTGTAAATCTACTAGGAGACTTCATCCTGGACTGAGGAAGAGGACTGGGGACTAGCGGGTAAACTGGGGTACGGAGAACTATGGGCCACCTGTCCCACGATGGACTTTAGACTCACCCTCACCCTCCAGGAACTTCAAAATACACACAGACAGAGTGCTATGGACAAGAATTTTTTTTTTAATCAAATTCCTGAATCCCTAGCAGATCTTGTTTCTACCGAGACACAAATGGCTTATGTGTATAATGTTTCACAAAAACCTTAAAATATTATCACCCCAACTTGACCCATCAAGAAACTGAGGTAGAGAAGTTTATCACATTCTACAAGATTAGAGAGAGGCCACGTCAGACACCGTATTTAAATCCAAGTCCCTGCTCCAGTGCTCACACTAGAAAGTGTCACATACTGCCCCTTTCCTGCCCTCTCCCTGCAATCAATCTCTGAAGAGTCTTTTCTGTGTCACCTGGAATCAAAATCACATCAATTTTTCACAAAGATCTATGTAACTCCTTAGAGGACTTATCAAAATCTAAAGGGTTGGGTTGAGAGGAGAGATTTGCAATTTCTGTTTCTCAAAGGAAACATGGCTTTAAAAGAAACTGAAAAGTACTTATCTAGTCTAAGCCCTCATTGTGCAGAGAAAGAAACGGAGGCTCAGAGGAGAAGATGAAACGGTGTTATTAACAAATATTGCCTCAGCGCAGCACCAAGCCAGCCCTGGGCACTTCTGGGGGAGGATCTGGAAGGCCCAGGAGAATGAGTGTTAGAAAATAGAAAGAGAAGAAGCATATAAGGCCCCGTCTCTACACCACCATACCATGAATTTCCACCAAATTACCCAGTATGGGTGCAGCCAATATTAAGGTTGTCTAAACAGGTTATTGAAACCTGGAATTCTCAACCATAGTGGAAATTCCAGCATTTACTGTGCTTTTTTCCCAGTCCAACCATCAATTCAGTGGACACTCTGTACCGGGGACTACACGAGCCCTGGGGTTCTCACAAATAAAGATCTCTATTACCACGTGTGCAAGCCACATAAAGGCTACCAGAAGAAAAGCGCCCACAGATAAGATGGAATTACTGAAACCTAAAGCATCCAAAGGGCATATATTACTAGGAAAAATGGTGCTCCTAGAAATGGACTCATGGACATAGAAAGCAAACTGTGTTTAGCAGGCAGGAAAGGGGGGATTAACAGATACAAATTGGTAAATATAAAATAAATGACAAGGACCTGCTATATAACACAGGGAAATATATTCAATTTCTTGTAATGAGTTATACTAAGAACAATCTAAAACATATGTATATACATATGCATATGTTTATAACTGAATCTCTGCTGTACACCTGAAACTAACATTGTAACTTGACTACACTTAAATAAAAAATAATTTAAAAAATAAGTAAAAATAAAAGCAACGCCGTTAAGAAAAAATAAAAGAACACTCTAATCCCCTTAGCTGTAGGTGGTGAAGAATTCTGGTTGCAAGCACCAAGTCCATTGGATCACTCCAGCCCTGGCTGTCACTCTTTCTGAACATCAGGGAGTCACTTGCTTCACTGAGGTTTCTTTTCTCTTCTGTGAAAGGATACAGTTGCAACTAACGATGTATAGAATCTCATCATTCACAAGTACAACAAATACTGAAGACTTCCCATGGGCCAGGCACTGGACAGATGAAAAGATAGGGTCCCAGATATATTCATGGGTAGAAGAAGTTTATGCCATAAAGACAATAAATCTTCCTGTTTTGATAGACAGATTCTTTGCAATTCTGATTAGAATTCCTTCAAGGTTTTTCTTGGAATGTAACAAGTGAATTTATGGTCAGAAATAGCCAAGAAATTTCTTTAGAACCACCACTGGGGAGGGGTGGATGGGTCATTAATTTCCACTGCTCTTTCTGAAGTGATAAAAACGTTCTGGAATAATAATGGTTGCACCACTGTGAATATGCTAAAAGCTGCTGAATTGTACCATTTAAATGGAAGGACTTCATGGTGTGTGAACTATATCACAATAACGCTGTTACATGAAAAAATATTTCTTGACAAATATTTTTCTGTTTATACCACGAGTGTGTCCCACAATTTAAGAAAAGCAAAAAACCAAAACAAACCAAACTGTGCCAGGAGCTTTTTAGGACTTCAATATCCCTGGGTCTCCAAGGCCTCTGGTGGTGCTGTTCCTGTTAACACACACTAGCTGGGCTGGGCTAGTTAGGGACTGTAACTATCTTTTTAAAATCGATGATCACTCCTTTCATCCTGGTAGAGGGAAGGAAGGAGAATGTCTCAGCCTCATACCTTCAGCTCATTTTTAACAGAACCAAGCCCTGCTTTCACCACTGTAATCCCTCTCACTATAAAAACACGTGACATCAACAAGCACCGCCATCATAACACCTGAAAGTGTTCAAAGTACTTACATGCAGCAGAAATACTGAGGGAGGAGACAGAAACTCCCTCAGCACTGAGGCTCCCTTTTCCCAACTCCAACTGGAGTAGCAGGGCGTTACAGCCTGAGGCTCTCAGCCCAGGGAGCAGTGCCCACGCCACTGAGCTGGTCCTCCGGGAGCGGGAAAGGGAGAGAAGGGCAGCCCCGGGTGGGAGGGAAAGAGGGGGGGACGCGGGCTGCAGGCCCGCTCAGAGGCCAGCCCGAGACCCAGCCACAGCCGCCCTCCCCGTCCGGGTCCGCAGTCCCCGCCCGCCCAGACACAGCCCTCCCAGGGGCGTGAATAGGCCAGCGGCCAAGGAGAGGAAGCCAGGGAGGAGAGGACTAGCGGGCGGGAGAGGTGAAGGGGACGCCAGCCGCGGACTGAGGGGTTCCGGCTGGGTGAGAGGTGGCAGGTGCACACCTGGCCCTGGACAGCTGTGGCCGGGGCGCCGGGGCAGGTGGCGTTGTGAGAGGGGCTGGCCTGGGCAATTCAGCTGAACACAAGCTGACTGGCGCCCTGGGGGACTGTGACAGGCTGACCGCCCTCCCGCAGCCGCCTGATCCCTTTCCCGGGAGCCCCCCACCTTGCACTTCCACAGTCAGAGGCCCCAGCCCCAGGCAGGAACCAAAGGCCTAATGGGCCACAGAGTTGAGAAGCCTTTGGGCCCGATCCCCGGCTCGGATATGGAGCTTCCAACCAGCGGACCACCTGGCACTACTGCGCATGCGCAGGAGGGCCAGGGATCCTCTCTGAGTTCTGTGAGAGAAGGTGGGACAGCGAGGGAGGTAGAAGATGGGAGCAGGTGGAGCAGAGGGGAAAAGTGGAGGGATACAGATGGACAGGATGAGCAGAGAGTAGGGAGGGATATGGAGAGGGGAGGGTGGTAGCGGTGTTGGAGAGAAAAAGCTTAACCTCTGGGGCACCCAGAGGTGGCAGACCTGCCTCGGTACCATTCTGTAACCCTTCAAGTCCCGCAGCTCAAGTTTTACCTCCCTGATCCAGCCCTCCAACCGATGATTCTGCAGAAGCCCTATGGGGATCACACCCATTGCCCCCACGCGGACCTGGGTTTTCTGTTGCTCTGAGAACCAAGCACCTGCAGGTGTTGTCGCTCAGAACTACCTTGGGAAAGGTACATAATCCCCTTTTACACGCTGGGAAACAGGCAGGCAGGATCACTGCCTTAGCTCCACTGTCCCAGGTGTTGGGCTGGCGGGGAGCGGGATGATACAAGATCAGAGCCCCAGACAGAGCAGACTGCCTGAGTGTTGGTGCATAGTCCCCATATCTCCTTGGTAAACCATACCCAACCCTAGTGGAAACATCAAGGGCTCACAGTAGTTCCCTGGGTGTGGGAGAGCTGTCCTCATGTGAAGGAAAAGTCCAGCTGGGCTAACAAGCTAAGTCACAAATCTAAGTGTGGTAAGTGTCAGTTTACTGATCTAAATTCTGCTGGGCTATCTCATATATCTGAAGTTTAGTGTCAGTTTATTGGGCTAACAACCTTACTCGTAATTCCAAGCACAACAGGTGTCAGTAATGTGATCTATTACAAATTGATAAGCTCCAGTGTACTGATTCCTTGCTTATTGTTCTTTGAGCCTTATTGGCTAATTCCCCCTTACTTGTAATTAAGCCTTTAAAACCTCATGTGCACGTCTTGGAGGTGCTCAGAACTTCGGAGCAGGAGCCCCTCTGAGCCCACCGGCATAATATTTCTGAGTACACCAACACCCCGATTGGTGCTTTTCTTGGCTGGCCTGTTTCCATAACACTCAGCTCCAGTGCCCAGCTTTCTAAGTAGATAGGAGTGTTACCAAGTCGAAATTCTTTCTCCTCAGTGCAGGACAGGACAATAAATTGGGAGACCAGATGTTGGGGCATGGAATTGCAGGTTTCTGTAGACCTAGATCACAAACTAATGTCCTGGAAAACCATCTCCCAAAGTCACAATTCAGGCTCCTTTCCTATGTGCTTGGTTGTTGCAAACTTCTTAGTGTAGGAATTCCTTCTTGTTAGAATCCTTTCTTCTTGCAGCTATCTGCGTGGGTCAGATCCCTGCAATCCTCCAACAAAACAAAAGTTATTTTCTATTATGCAATTTGCTATCTTTTAATGAATGAAAAAGTGTTAAATATCCTTAAAGGTCAGAGCCTTCAGAAAAGGATCTCCTGTTTATTTCAGGCTCTAGGCAACATTGTTTTACAAGCCAGATGAAGCCTAGGAAACAGAGCATAGGGTTAAATTCAAAGGAACGGATCTAATATGGAGTCAGATTTGTTCTGTTCTATTACCCGGCCAGAAGCCACTTGAGGATTTAAATCCCTTTAAGTTAAAAATAACTAAAATTTTAAAGGAATTTACATACATAGGTGGGAACGTGCAAAGCATATCTGGAAAAGCACCCAATGGATAGTAAACAGTGGCATCTCCAGAGAGGGCCGAAAGAACAGAGGATGAGGGAAATCTCCTTTCACTTGTGTATTTTTGTGCTCTGTTTGAGTTTTTTTTTTTAACCATTTGCTTGTATTTCTTTTTCAGTTAATAAAATGTGTAATGGAGCAAAGGAGTAACTAGCTTAGCAAATAGAGCAGCCATGAAATCACTGAGTCATCACGTTTGATTTAAGCCAGAAAGCATTTATTGACTCTCTCCAATGTGCTCAGTCCTGTTTTAAGACTCCTTTTAATATTCTTATTATTATTATTACTACTAATACTACTAATATCACAATTAATATTATTACTATTATTTTATGAAATAATAACACTGTTTACCTCACCCCTGCCCATGGCTGGTGGAAAACCAACTGAGTTTCTATTGAGTTGTTTTCCAAGTAGTAGTGATGAGTTTATAAACAGAACACATCTTCAGGGTAAAATAGGCAGAGTGCTTTTCCATCAGGCCAGACAGCTATGAAGGGTTTTCAACAGAGGTGCCCAGAAGCTGAGAGAGAAAGCCTCCAGGACACTACAAAAAGCTGACCAAACTGTCTTCTCCATGGCACTACTGAAATAGGAAAGAACAAATCTGACTCCATATTTGATCTGTACCTTTGACTTTAACAAAGCCAAGTTAATATGCTCCGGTCCTTTCATGGGTTATGATGTCACTTAGGAGATGGACAGGTCAACAAGGAACCACTCTGCCGTGGTTATGGAGCCGGGGAAAGGGATGGGCTGCAAGATGTATGACGCAGCGGCAACTGTACCCGTGCTTCTAGGCAGGTATCCAAAATCGCCTCGACAATGTGTCAAACACTTGTGACCACGCCCTCATCAACAGACATGTATTAAAGACAAATGGAAACATATAAAAGGCCAATACCCTTGATGGGTACACCGTCCAAAGAGCAAAATCTCAGTTTGACAACTGGCCATCTCGGTTCCCTGGGATTCATTCTTGAAGAACCTTAAAAACCACTCCTCTGTCCTCAAGAAGTGCTGCATATTTGTCCTATCTTTGGCTCAGGGATGGAGCACGTTCAAGTGAACTTTAATGTCTGCACAGATTTGACAGTCTTTCTCCAGGTTCACTTGTCCATTCCAATGAGGCCTGAGCTAAGTCCATCCTCCGTATGATCTATTCCCTCCAGTGACAGCTCATTGAGCCTGCAATTAAAAGCCAAGTGAACAAGACTGTCCTCAGCTAAAATGTTCACCCACCCTTCACTGATTTCTTAATCTCCTCTCCTGGCTAATTGCAACAGACTAACACCTCCCTCCACCAAGATACACAACTATGTCATTTTGTCCCCCCAAAGAGAAAGTAAGGTCCATAAAAGAGGAGACAACTACATAGTCACCTCTGAATTCCAAGCATATAGTAATGTCAATAAATAGAACTCAGATTATTGATAGTTTCCTTTAAAACCTTTCTGGTTATTTGAATGAGACCTTGGAAGTGAGGTGTTTGCTGTCCAGTATATTGATCCACAAGACTCTGGAGGCCTTTTTCGGAATGGCTGTTCACTGATTCATTCAAAACACAACTTATCAATCAAGGAGTAGCTGTGGTTTTCTGCCAGGAGTTTGTGGTCACTCTAATGCCAGAACAGCTTTAAACTATATCCTTACTTTGGATTTGTTATTTTTCCCTACTTCCAACAAAATTGACTTTCCTTACTTTCTTGCCTTGAGGAATATTTTTCCTCTTTCACCCTTTAGTAAACCAAGATTCTCAGGATTGGCTAGGCCCATAATATGATCACCCATCCAACTCCTATTTTGAGAGGCCTGGGGCTCATCTCCTCCCCTCCTGTCAAGGCAACTGAAAATAAGTTCAGGAGCCAAGCAGCACCCCACGGCTTCTAACGCTCACGTATCTCCCAGAATCCCTGCTTTCTCGTTTGTCTTGGCTTCTGAGAATTTCCCCTCACTTTCTTGACAATTAGTTGTGCAGCTTGAAAGATGAGGAAGGAAGGTTTTATTTGTTAATCAGCATTTTAAAGCACTTGTCTAATGAAGGTTTCTAAGAGTTTCTAGAACCATCCATTGCCGAGGCAGAAACCACACTAGACATTTTCTAAATTTAGCTCTCATGTGCATTTTTTCTTTGCCTTTGTTTTCTTAACTGCTAACAGACATTATTTAATTAAAAAAAAATAAGGCCCCAAAAAGGATATAACACTGAAGGGGCAAACAAAATTAAAGGGCAAAGACAGAAAAATGATAACTACTCTACAAAGTTAATATAATACATACACTATGTATCAGATCAGCACTTCTCAGTAACAGCTAATTGAAACATGACCATGAGGTAAAATTACTCTCCTGTCAGGACATGGCCAACAGAAAATACAATTAAACCAACACACTAATATCCTAAGTCTGGCAAGGTACAGAACGCTACAAGCTAAATGTGTCTACTTCTTGAAATGAGGGAGACTCACCAGCTCTTCTCTGTGG
The DNA here is from genome assembly GCF_048564905.1 of Vicugna pacos. Classification (NCBI taxonomy): domain Eukaryota; kingdom Metazoa; phylum Chordata; class Mammalia; order Artiodactyla; family Camelidae; genus Vicugna; species Vicugna pacos. The sequence goes on from NC_133000.1 coordinate 31,622,356, forward strand.
AGCCTGAGCCCACGGGAGGACGGTGAAGTGAGCTCTGTAAGTACCCAATTAGCAAAGTGAGTGATGAATAAATAGACGTGAGCTTTGATGACAGAGATGATACTACTCTTCATTTGTCCTTTAAAGTATGACTTCACTTTCAGTGATCAATACTTCGGCGTCTTCAGGATTTGAGATTTTAGGAAAATGCACAGCCTGGGCCAAGACCTCCTATTTAAGCTCGTGACACTGCATGTAGATGTTTCAAGGGCACCTCCAACTCCACCTGCAAAGAGCTGTCTTCACGGTGCCCCTCCCATAGCCGTCCTGCCCAGGGCCTCTGGTAGGGGGGTAAGGTCTCCCTGCGTTTACCAACTCAGGCCCATCACTCACAGATGCGAATGGACCCCTCCTTCAAGGATCAGATATCCTCAGTCACCGAGTCCCACCACCCTAAACTGACCTACCAGATACTCACTGGCACTCACTCAGCACTGACTCTGTGCTGGAGACCATGCTGCATACTGCACAGTGTATCTCACTGGATCTCCAAACAGACCTGGGAATTGGGTACATCACTGCTTCAATTGACTAGATAAACTGTTTCAATTCCTTGCATGTGTCATTCAAACTGACACGGCTACTAAGCCATAAGCCTGGGCCTGAAAACCACTTGAAAATTGAACACTGCTACACCTCGCAGTCACCCTACACTGACTCATCACATCACCTCCTGCCAAGCCTTCTAAATGTTTCCAAGCATTCTACAAGACAAATGTGAACTACGAGAGCACCCCACTCTCCTACTTAAAATCTGTCAATGATGGTCCACTGCCCTTAGGAGAAAGCCCCACCGGGCTTGAGCACAGCCTAAGGCCCCAGCATCCGCATTCCCTGCGCGGCCGCGCCACCTCACCCACCACGCAGCCCTACACATACCGTGTCCAGGACAGGGATGTTGACTCCGCACAACCCAGGGCTTGTCTCACTCGAACAATGATCACTTTCTTCAGTGTTCATCTTCTTCATTGCTGACTCTCACAAAAATGTTTTCTCATGATGAATCAATATCTTTTTCCTTACAAATTCTCATCATTGATAATGAGCTCCCCCCAAAAGAGAGAAGACATAATTCTCAGTCTCCTTATTTGTAAAGTGAGAATAACAAGGAAATATGAGAGGTTTTAAGAGAAATAATATTCATGTGAGGCTGAGGGACAATTCCATCATACAGTAAGCACTCAATATGTACTTACTTAATATTAATAAGTATATATTGCATTCCAGCAACCTTCAATCAATGTTTTATGACATTGTCTAACAGACTACTGACAAACTGTTGGACGAGCCACTTAGAGCAGATCACCACAAGCATACTGGGAGAGGTAAGCGCTGACTCAGTTACAGCTGCAGCCACCCAGCACTACGGGGCGGGGGCAGTTTGCTCAAACTCTTACATGTTGCTTGAGCATTTAGTTCTCGTTATTGAATAAAGACAGGTGTTCTTTAGTCAAATCTCCTGAAACATAAATCTTCAAAGATTGATGCAAATTAGGTTTCAATTACAACACTCTCACTAGAATTTATTTGAAAATTATAGTCTTAGCTACTCCGCACATCAAAAGGGCATAATCTTAATGTATCTGACTAAATACACTGAAAGGGTTGTTCAAAAGAAATTAAGAAGAAGCCATTCTGAATAAGCTCTCAGTATCATCTGCACAAAGCCCCACCCATGGGTCTCATTTCTCACTTCCACATAGGTGTTTTCAAGTAGCTTACCTTGGGTCTTGGTTTCTTATAACACGGGGCGGGGAATAGTTGTGGATAGATTTATGTAGCAAATATATACCTAGGGTATTTGCTGTGAAGGAATTCTAGAAATAAGAAGATTGATATATAGTCCCACCCATAAGAAACTCAGCCTTTCCATTTACAACAGCATTAAGAATAAAGTGAGAGATACATTTAACAAAAATTTACAAGATTTGTACATTGAACTTTTTGAAGTATCACCAAAATAAATTTTAAAAGAACTACATATATGGAAGACATTCCATTTTCATGGAATGATTGACAATATTATTAAAAATGTTAAGGCTCCTCAAAGTGATCTATATATTCAGTGGAATCCCTATCAAAATTCCAGCTAACATCATTGCAAAAATTGAAAAACTGAACCCAAAATTCATATGGACGTGCAAGGGGCCCAGGACAGCAAAAACAACCTTGAAAAAGAAGAGTAAAGTTGGAGGACTCACTTTAAAGTGTACTAAAATGCTATAGTACTAAGTCAGTATGATACTGGCATAAGTTTGGATAAATATATCTAAGAGACACAATAAAAACCCACGGGGAAAACTTACATTTACAGACAGTTTTCCACTAGGGGGCCAAAAACACTCCATTGAAAGAATAGTCTATTCAACAAATGGTTCAGGGACAGCTGGGTGTCTGCAGGCAAAAGAATCAATCTGGAATCTGAACACCCATATTTTATATAACAAATAAAATTAATTCATAATAGATCACAGACAGAAATGTAAAAATTAAACCTATACACTTTCTAAAAGAAAACACAGTATAAATCTTTTTGGGCCTAGGATAGGCTTTGGTTTCCTAGATACAAAACCAAGAGCACAAATGATAGAAGAAAAAAGCAGATAAACTGGACTTCATCAAAATTAAAATCTTTTTCTTACAAAGGACATCATCAAGAAAGTGAAATGAGAGGGAAAATGGGTATCTCAAGTTAGAGAGTGCATGCTTAACAAGAAAAATAAAATAAATCTTTACATAACTACCTCCCCTGTAAAGAAATTGTTTTAATGTTTAAAAAAAAATAGTGAAAGGACAATGTGCAGAATAGATGAAAAATTTTGCAAAGCATTTATCTAATAAGAGAGTATTATCCAGGATATATAACGAATGCTTTCAACTGAACAATACAAGGAAATAAGCCCAATTTTTAAATTTACCACGAATTCAAATAGATAAACAAATGGCCAATAAGCATATGAAAAGATGCTCAGCATCACTAGGGAAATCAAAAACAAAATGAGATCTCATTTTACACCCACTAGGATGGTTATAACCAAAACATGGACAATAACAAATGTCATTCAGGAGGCAGAGTAACCTCTTATGCGGCCAGAGGAAAGGGGCAATGGTGCAGCTTCTTTGGAGAAGTCTGTTATTTCCTCAAAAGCTTAGAGTTATATGGCTCAGCAATTCCACTCCTATATGTAGAGTCATCCCTCAATACCCTTGGGTGGTTGGTTTCAGGAACCCCACACCCTGGATACCATAATCCAAGGATGTTCGAGTGCCTTTACAATCAGCCATCTGGATCCATGTAGTGGAAACTACAGATATGGCGGGCCAAATGTACAGCCAACAGAATGAAAACATATTCTCATAAAAAATTTCACATCAATATTCATAGCAGTATCATTTAGAGTAGCCAAAAGTTACTAACAATATCCACCCATCAATGAACGGATAAACAAAATTATCAAGAATAGGCCCACAAACATTTGGTCATTGAAACTTTGACAAAGGAGGTCACAGCATGGAATGGAGTAAAGACAGCCTCTTCAGCAAATGGTGTAGGGAAAACTGAACAGCTGAATGTAAATCATTGAAGTTAGACTACTTCCTCACAGCATACACAAAAATGAATTCAAAATGTGTTAAAGACTTAAACATGTAGACAAGACAGTATAAACCTCTTAGAAACAACCATAGGCAAAACATCTGACATACATCTCAGCAATGTTTTCCTAGAGCAGTCTACTCAAGCAATAGAAAAACAACCAAAAATATACAAGAGGGATCTAATTAAACTTACAAACTTTTACACAGCTAAGAAAACAGTAAGCAAAACAAAAAGACAACCAACCTATGGAATGGGAGAAAATATTTGCAATAAATGAAACTGCTAGGGGCTTATTCCCAGAATATGAAAACAGCTTTTACATTTAATAAGAAAAACAAACAAACAATTCAATTCAAAAATTTGCGGAAGTCCTAAAGAAACATTTCTCCAATGAAGACGTACAAGTGGCCAGTAGGCACATGAAAAAATGTTCAATATCATTATCAGAGAAATGCAAATCAAAACTGCAATTAAGTGTCACCTCTCACCAGTCAGAATAGCCATCTTTCAGAAGTTCACTGTCAATAAATACTGGAGAGTCTCTGGAGAATTGGGAACACACCTACACTGTGGTGGGAATTCAGTTTGGTGGAGCCATTGTGGAAAACTGTATAGATGTTCCTCTAAAGACAAAATATTGACCTCCCATATGAACCAGCAATTCCACTCCTGGGCATATATCCAGAAGGAACCCTAATTCAAAAAGACACCTACACCCCAATTTTCACAGCAGCACTATTTACAATAGCAAGACATGGAAACAACCGAAATGTCCACTGACAGATGGCTGGATAAAGAGGTTGTAGCATATTTGTCCAATAGACTACTATTCAGCCATAAAATAATAATAAAATAATGCAATTTGTAGCAACATCAATGGACCTGGAGAATGTCATTCTAAGTGAAGTAAGCCAGAAAGAGAAAGGAAAATACCATATGAGATTGCTCACATGTGGAATCTAAAAAAAAAAGAAAGAAAGAAAAAAAAAAACTTATCTACAGAACAGAAACAGACACAGAGACTTAGAAACCAAACTATGGTTACCAGTGGGGAGAGGGTGTGGGAAGGAATAAATTGGGAGTTCAAGATTTGCAGATACTGAGTATGTAAAGAATAAACAGCAAGTTTATACTGTATAGCACAGGAGAATATATTTAATATCTTATAGTAACTTATGTTTAAAAAGAGTATGAAAATGACTACAGGTATGTTCCTATTTAACTGAAATGTTGTGCGGTACACAAGAAACTGACACAACATTATAAACTAACAAGACTTCAATGAAAATATTTTTAAATAGACCAAAAACAAAAAAAAATGGAAAATGATGTTATCAAACAAAAAGAATTAAAGTACTGATTCAGGCTACAATATGGATGAACCTTGAAACTTTATGCTAAAATAAGCCAGACACAGAAAGCCAAATAGTGCCCTTTAAAGTGAACTGTATCTAAGCATTTATTTTACTACTCCTGTAAATTTTCCAGAGGTTTGAAATCCATCAATATCAAAATAAAATGTATTATACATTAAAAACTTATAACGCTTCCTCACAGGAGGGCTTTTATTATTAAATGCAGAAACGCATATAAAGCTCTTGGAAAAATACTTTGCACCTCCACACAAAATCATTGCTGTCACTGCCACTCAGAGGGTGGTGCCAGCACTGATGAGAGCTGCCTCCACTCGCTCCCGTGCAGACAGTTGTGAAGGCGTGAGCTCTGACAGGCAGGATGAGCGTGAACCTGGGTCAGACACAGCCACGTCCCAGGCTCTGCGTTACCCAACTTTCTTATACAAACTGCAACATGTAATGTAAACACGCTAGATGGATGTATCTTACAACACAGGGAATACAGACAATGTTTTACAGTAACTATAAATGGAGCATCTATTGTACACCTGAAACTAATATCATATTTTAAATCAGCTATATTTTTATAAAAAATTAAAAAATATTTCTAAAATGTTATCACTTTAATATTCAATTCGGTTTTTAAGTAACTACTAAACAGCTCAGAATGTATAAAAGCATTTAATTGTGCTGTTTGTTTACATATTTATTTACATTCAGCCTCTTGCTAAAAGAGAATTTTAACAATTCTTTTATAAACAGCTTAAGAACCATAACAACAAAAAGGCAAAACTGAGAGTGAAGAGAAAATGGATATTCAATACTTAAATGAAACCAGGGGGAGATAAACTCATAAAAATGGATTCCATGAAGTCAGGGCAAGTGTTAAAGGCTGACTAGAAATTCAGCTGTAGGATTCTTGGCAGCTAAATCAAAAAGAATAGATGATGGAGCGGGTGGTAGAGCGTGTGCTTAGCGTGCATGGGGTCCTGGGTTGAAGCCCCAGGGCTTCCATTTACAGATAAATACATCTAATTACCTGCCCCTCAAAAGAGCCCCAAAGAAAAGAAAAAGAGAAATTTCTTTCCCAAAGAACCCTGATATTAAATTTGGATTAAATATTTAAAAAAAGAAAAAAGAAAAATACAAAAGATAAGTGACACTGTGAAGGAAAACCACAGCTGGGCTAACAAGCTAAGTCACAAATCTAAGTGTGATAAGTGTCGGTTTAGTGATGTAATTTTTGCTGGGCTACCTGGTAAATCTGAAGTTTAGTGTCAGTTTACTGGGCTAATAAGTTAACCCGAAAATCCAAGGTCAACATTTGTCACTAACGTGATCTGTTCCAAGTTGATAAGCTTCAGTGTACTGATTCCTTGCTTTTTGTTGTTTGAGCCTTATTGGCTAATAGCCCCATACTTGTAATTAACCTTATAAAACCTCATGTGCACATCTTGGAGGTGCTCAGAGCTTTGGAAAAGAAACCCTTCTGAGCCTGCCAGCGTAATAAATCTCAGTACTCCAACCCTCTGTGTGACTCTTGTTTCTTGGCTGGCCTGTTGTTTCCATAACAACACAAGCGATAATGCCCGTGAGATAAATCTGGGGAGGCTGCTGGCAGATCCCCATGTCTCACGTGAGAAAATCTGAAACATCCTTCTCACCACTCAGAGTCATCATAAGCCCACCCCACACTTCCCGCCGTTAAATGCAGGAGCACGGTTAGGGCCCAGCCTTTACTGTCTTTGTGTCATCACAGTGATACAGGATGGAAGGGGAAAGAGCACAGCCATTCAAGGAAGGCCGCAGCCATTGACATCAAAATGGTGAAGGATTCAACCCCCAAAAGGCCTTGAGGCTCAGGATGAAGAGATTTAACTTCTAGCAGATCTTGAGATTCAGTAAACACCCATTGTAATAGTAACGTGGTGAATAACATGCCCCAGGCAACATGGTAGTCCCATGGCTAGCCACAAAAGATCAAAGGGTGGGAAATGGCCAACTCCCTGGGAATCCCAGCCCCTTGCCTTTAGGCTGGTCCTTCTACTTATTAGCATATGAAACCACCAAGCCCAAGAAAACAAGCAACACAGCGCCACCTCGCGGTCACCACTCTCTCTCCCTCTTTGGAGAAGGCCCACACTCTGTCTGTGGAGTGTGTACCTACTTCTAATTTGTGCATCAAACCCCCACACCTCTTGACGTTTCTCTTCCATTTCAATGTATCTCTCTGAATATATATACCTTTACTCAACACTGGCTTGCTCTTGAATTCTTTACTGCATGAAGTCAAAGAACAAAATCTGGTGGGGCACATTCCAGGGGCTAAACGAAAGGGTGGGGCACAGCCCTTCTCATGCCCAACGCTTTTTATTCTTGTATCAACAGGACTGGGCTGTGAAGCGAAGTCTGAGTCCCCAGCTAAGGGACAGAACCAGCCTCCAGGGCTCCAATTTGCGGACAGCCTCTCGCCAGCTTGGGCCTTGGGGTCTGCCAGGATCTCTGTGTTTCTCTGTTGTGCTGACTCCCCAGCCAGACAGCGTACTCCTAGGCCTATCCCCACAAAACCCTTCTCTCCAAAATACAAGCACATCATGTCACAATCCTCTTGTTCAACCAGGAAATGTTCAGCCCACTTTTTTCTCCCCAATAAAGTACCCAACTGTCCTCCCTCCCATCACATCACTTCTTTATTTGTGAGAACTCTGCACTCGTCACACCCCATCCTGAACACAGGTGTCCTGTTGGCTTTGACCGAGATGTTTCTTTCTCAAACAGCCTGCATCCTTTCACTTTCCCCTTGTTACCTTAAAAAAGCCTTTCCTGAGTCACCCACCCCTCTGATTATGAACTCACAATGTGCTGAGGTTGCAGTCACTGTGCATACATCCCAGTTTTGGTTAGGTTTCCATCGCAAGATCTTCATTAAGGAGCTGCATCAAGAAGTTTAAGAGACTATTCTTACATCTGAGTGGAGGAGACTGCAAAAAATTTAAATGGCTTTGAAGAGAGAGTTAACCAGGGACAGAGATGTCGCGGGTCCTAGTCAAAAGTGTCATGAGGAAAAATGTTCTCCCAAGGCTCAGAGTGGCTTCTGAACACGGAGTCAGCAGGGAGGAGGTGACAGGCAGTGATTAGGGTGGGTGATACAGGTTACGCTCCCCCAGCCGGGAAAGAATAGGTTTTTTTCTAGTTTTCCAAACAATTTCTTACTGCCTTTTTTCCCTTACTACCACATACCATTTCCTACGAATTAAGCATATCAATGTAAGTCATTTGGGGCACTTGGGAGAAGCTACATGATGCCATTCACAGGGCTGGGGCATGACAGCCACACCAGTCTAGATTGAAAGAACAGTTGGGGTATTTGCAAGGTAATCACGGGCATGCAGCAAACTCCCCAGGTTCAATGACCTCATCTCAAAGCTGGGGTCAATAAAACTACCAAGCAAAGTGCGTGATGATTATGGCCAATGTTTACTAGGTAAGTGCCCGTGAAAGCTGCCGCTTAATGGGGAATGAGTACGATCAATAAGGCCCTGTCTACCTACCCACACGCGCCCTGCCTTCCTACCTTGCTGCAAAAGCAGAGCTTGTTTAGCTGAGATGAACGCACCCAGACCAGCCCAGAAGGGAAAGCTCCCAGCTCTGCATGGCGAGATGTGTTCCCTTCCTTCTCAGGGCTGATCACAGTTTACTCTCGTCTGTTTTTATGTTTATCCCTTTTGTAACTGCCTCTCCTCCGGAGTTTTTGCTCAAGCAGCACAGGGCCAGGTGTGTCTTGCCGCCTGCCGGATATTCTGGGCAGTGAAACAGCCAACTCCATATCTGGCTCTGGTGCTGAATGGAGAGAGCAGAAGGCCCAGGGGCCCATGCTGAACCGAAGCCCCTGCACCCAAAATTATGGTCTGACTTTGGGCAAATTACACAGTCTTCTTTACCCTGAGATTCCTCATCTGTCCATGAAAATAAGTGCCCATATCACACAGAGTTACAAGTATTAAAGGAAATCAGCAAATTCACAACCTAGCCAAGGGGCTACAAGTGCGTCCTCAACAGACAAATGCTGCCTTTACGGCTCTGACACATGCTAAGCGGGGCGGCCCCACACAGTGAACACTGCTAAGTGCCAGTGTGTAAAATGCTTCATGTGTGCTATAATACTCTTTAGATCTTACAACAATCCCAGGAAGAAACGAATATTTTCATGCCCATTTCACAGATTCACCAACAGGTTAAGAGAGTATGCATTCTATTCCAAGGCCCTATGTTGAAGAAATGGTGATTTAAACCGGAATCTGGGCCCAGGCCTTGGCTCCATCTCTCTCCCATCCACCTGACAACTTGCCTATGAATTCCACCTGTCCAATATACAAGTTTGCAGCCAGCCATCTCTTAAATGCAATGTGTGCCACATTTGTCAATGTTGTTTAATTACCATAAAATGTTCTCAGAAACCACTACAGTAAAGGAACGTGGACTTAAGGAATTCTGCATTGCGTTCTCCTGTAATGTGCAGAATCCCTTCCCTACACCTCCAAATCCAAGTATATGCTTCCTCCATGTTTATGTTTGCACACGGCTTATTAAAGCAGAAGGTATCTGCACTAATTCCATCTCGGTTGCTTTCCAAGTTTGCAGATTATCCATAATCGGTCTGTGAACGAAAATACTACAATGTGAATGAGAATACTGCAACCATATCAGTAAACAAAGAATACTGATACCAAGTCATTAAAGGCTGCCGCCACCCCCCAGCGAGGACAGGCCTGGAGCCCAGCCACAGCAGCAAATCACAATGGTGCCCTCTGAGCAGACTCAGAATAAGAAAGGACAGGCTACTGGCCTGAGATAGCTAGGTGCTTGTCTAAAAAATGAATTCAGTGAGTCCTAATATTTGCTTCTTCCCATTCATACAAAATCACTAAATTCGTGAACTTGAGACACCTGGCTTTCTTTAGATAACAAGTAATCTTTTATTGTTCCAACAACCTGGTCTTTGTTGTAAAGCTCCTATGTATCCTAGCTCTTCCTCAACCTTTTGGAAGCAGTCCCTCAGAGAGTTCTGAAAGGCTGTCATCCCGGCTCGAGTCCTCCCACCAAATAAAACAAAACTCTTAACTTTTAAGCTGCACATGTATTTCAGTCAACAGTTTTGGACACCATGAAGGGACCCACAGCAGATTTCTCTCCACCTGAACTCTCCAAGTAACCGAAGCCTTGCTACCAGCACTGGCCCTTTGTGCCCATCCGCCTCCTCGGGGAGTCCAGATGAATTTTGCTGAGTCTCTCCTGGTTCTCAGATCTCACATATTGGTTGATGATCCTAAGTTTTATCTGGCGGTGTATCCAGGTGCGTGGCCCTCCAGTTGAAAGAAACTGAGGTGAATTACCCACCCAGTGGAGACATACTGGGTGGGGCCTGTTTGAAAGATAACAGGAAATACCCACCTTGAGGATATGTCCAAAGTGGGGCTGGTGGAAACATATGAGGGAAATACTCACCCAGTGGAGACATCCCGAGTGGGTCCAAGTTGAAAGACACTGGGTTCAGGACTGAGTGGTTAGGTAAGTGGCTGGTCTAATATTTTCCTCAATTTGGTTACCTCCATTGAATTTTTCAGGATAAAAGTAAAACTCTTATGAGGAAATTTTCAACTCAAAAATTCGGACCATCCTCCTGGCTGGTAACAGCATTCTCGGGTGACAGAGAATCTTCCAGGAGTGGTAGAGACAAAGGCTTCATGCCACAGAGTTGTCCCTGTGGGAAATCTTACTAGCAAATTTATTGTGAGAACCCGACCTTACAATGGGGAATAGAACTTTCAAAAAAAATAAAGAACAAAAAAGAAAAGAAAAAGAAATGACAGATTGCCAGTCTCCAACTACTACCCCAGCCAGATTTATGTACATACAAAACTTACAACATTAATCGGGAATAAGAAAAAAAAAAAACTCACTCTGAAAATAACCAGGCCTGATAAAAATATTTTTTGGAATTCTGAACTTATAAAAACAAAATCCCCTTTAGGGGGAACTTGGATTTCTCTTCCTGTGTCCTTGAAATGTAAATGTTTTATCTTTCTCTGGGTGTTTTAAGTGTGTGTATGTAAGTATATATATGTTTAGTTTAGTTTTTAAAGGAAACCTTGGACTCTGCTGTACAAAGTTTCAAGTATTGTGTACATATGGTGGCCACACAAATAAATTGGGATTCTAAGCAATTCTTTGATTGTACCAATTTTCAGATATTTTGCCATCTTAAACTTTGCTGCATCAGCCTGGACCACGAAGGCTTTAAGCTTTTGGAGAGTAAACCTTTGAATTTTATTTAGGCAACACCCCGACTCTCATGTGGAAGGGCCTCTTCACCTTATTGGTTTAAAATCACTATATATATATATAAATTGGTGGCCATATGATGGATTTTTTAATTTGGAAAAACTTTTTAATTGGTGAAAGTTTAAAGAGATCTCATTATAAACAGCTGTTTTATTGGTACCTATTAAAATAAAGTTTAAATGCAGAAAATTATATCTAATGGTTAACCTAAGAACTCAGATAAAAAAATATAACTGGTTTGAAAAGCTACATTTGTGTTTTTCCTTTCTGATAAATGTTTCTATAGATGCTAATAAAAACTTAGAATAATTAATGTTAATTAGGTTGAATAACTGGAAAAATGATTGTAAAAATGTCGAAAAAACAGATAAGTAGCTTATCCCAAAACGATAAATATTTTTATATGGTTATTTTGAATGAGATAAATAAAATGGACATTTTTGGATTTACATACAGGGTTTTGATACTACACTACGTAAAGTTAAAAAAAAAAAGGACCAAAGAGATCACCTACTCCCCCTCAACATTAAAGTTTAAACAAGTCCGTTTTATTTACCACAGTTAAAAATATATTTATATGTAGACTGAAATACTTGATCAATGATTGGGACAACAGACCAATAAATGAAATTAAAAATCGAGAAGGGCCTAAGCTCTTTGGCTGAAACTTGGGCATCCTAGAGACTTCTATAAAATTATATACAATGCAAACACACAAAAAAAAGGTTTCTGGCACTCCTTCTAGAAAAAAGAATTATTGATTAAACTTAATAAATATAAAAATTAAAGGTATAAGATTTAATAAAATTGAGATAAAAGTTTGTGAAATTGGTATATTTAAATGGTCTTTATATAAACCTTTTGCTTATGTTGTCGGATAGATATGTTTCAGTGGAAAAACGCTTCCCCTTCTTGGTATTATAAGGCTGGGCACATATCTGTCCCTCTGAAAATATTAATTGAACAAATTAAAGGAAACCAATATAGTTACATGAGCCATCCAATATAACGTAAAACTAAAAACTAATTTGAGTGGCTAATAAAAAAATATAGGTTTACCCTGGGTTTAACTTATAACTCAAGGAAAAGAGACCTTAATAAATGACTTATGCAAGCTTTGGAAGACATAATAAAGAAAACCTTAAAGTTTTATTACATGGAATTCTTTGTTTACAGCTCTTCTCACTGATACAAAAATGCCAATTAAGGAGGTAAAATTGGGTCTGGGTGACAGAGCAGTTCTCTGGGGACATGGAAGAGAGTGTCTTTGTCTTGAAGATCAGAAATATAAATACAACAAACAGTGACCTAGGACTGAGCTTAATTAGCTCAACGAAATAAAACTTGAGGCCAAGAAATTTTTGGCATTTTAGAACTCAGAACTCTGACGGGTCCTTCAGACTTTGTGAAGAAATCTTAACTATCTGTTTCATAAATAGTAAGCCTTAGTGATTTGAGCAAGCAAATTCAGCTTACTCCAACTATTATTATAAATATCTTATAAGTAAGTTTTTAAGTGAATCTATGAGATCTCTAGCTTTTGTCTGTTCATAAGCCTGCATACAGATTATAGAAGTGAGATATTTCTACTGCTAAAAAAAAAAATTCAAAGTCAAAGAGCTCTGCTTAATTGACGTAAAAATATACGAGCTTAAAAATTAAGTATTTTTATAATAAAAACTTAACAAATTGACTTTCAGCATCATGTGAATTGGAAAATATTCAATATTAAGATAATATTTGATATTGTTTAGTTTAAGTATGTTCTAATTAATATAGACATCTTTAAAGTCATCAATATTATGTATAATACCTTTACTGTACCTAGGTTTAATGAAAGTCAAATAAGATCCTGTTATATCTGTTGCAGATTTGTCAAAAAAAAAATAACAGTAATGTGCTGTGGTAAAATTTTAAGTAAATTAAATGCAAATGAGATGAGAGCTTTGGGTAAATATTTAAAATATATTTTTAAAATGTATGCTTAAAATAATGTCTAAATGTTTGTTATCTTTAAATTCTAGAGTTGTGCTAAATTAAGTTAAATGACAAGATTTTATTAAATATCTATGCCATTGTCAGATAAAATAAGATTGAAATATGAATTACTTAACATTTAACTTCCTCTTACAGTGAAACTAAAGGTGTTTAGAAATATTAATCAATGGTTGGTGCCACACAGAAATGGTCTCTATTAGTAAGGGAATGATCTCAGTATCCTAGGAAAGTAATATAAATGTGTAAAGGAAGATGTAAGAATGGAATTATACTTTGTTAATGAAAAATAGTGACTTTCTCCTGAAGCTGGTTACTTCTGAATGGAAGACAAAATAAGGGACACATCTGTGGAAGGCTTGTGGAAAAGGAACCCCGAGGAAAGTTTTGTACGTGGTCAGAATTGGCTAAGTTTAGAATCAAATTGGGCAACGCAAATGAATCTTAGAAGTAAGCTGGTACAAGATTAGATTTGGTTTTCTCTCTGTTAAGAGGAAAAAATTTTCTTAAAATATTAATCCACCTTCAGTAACAGATTGTAAAACTTCTTATACCACTTAGCTGACCTGTTCTGCCTTTACGTTGACATATTTTCTTGTTAATGAATTAGTACTACTTTACAATGATCTATATGTTTCTCTGATCAAGTGTTCTGAAATCTTTCAAAAAGCTCCCCAAATATAAAATTATAATTAATTACATTAAAATTAATTTAATTAATTAAAATTCTTTTAATCTCTAGTTAAGTTCGGGATGCTACAGAAGGCCCCTGAAACATCCCAAAGAGAGATTTTTAACTATAAGGTTTCATTTGGCATTTTAAATAACATGGAATTGTCAAATGAATCATAAAACTTCTAAGGTTATATTGAATGAGAAATATTATTAATATAGGTATTGTAGAAATTATATGGACTCCCTAAAATTCTGGTTTATCTGAAATGTTACCAGTGATAATTATGGGTATAGTGAACAGGTTTCTTTATTGATTATAGTGTAACGGTGTTTAACCATGCTTTTAAATATTTTGTCATTTATAGACAGTTAATTGTTTTCTTCTGATGGTTTTGCAAAATGCTTTCTCTTCAAGGAGATTTACTGATTTCTAATAAATTTCAAACTACAGCACTGAACTAAACTGGGTAAGAAATTTTAAAGTTCTAATGAAAACTCTCATTAAAAGAATTAGTTACATGGGACTGAGTAACCTGGTGAATATGGTTATAATTTTTGATATTGTTTGAAATACTACTGGCTTTTAACCTGTTTCCAAGACATAAAGAATCTCTTCTCCTTAAGCTAGTTATGGTTCACAGCAATTTGATAAATTATACCTATGTATACAGACTTGGAACAGTTATCTTTTCTCTCTATCTGATCCCTCAAAAGACTAAAAATACTTAGGTCCCCAGTGGCTCTATCAGACAAATTAGAGAGATCATCTCCTAAGAGATATAGGAGTATAAAGGTATTTTAAGGATTTTAAAGAGAAAAGAATTTACCGAAATCTGTAAGGCAAAAATCCATGAAAAGCCTTGACGTGGCTTTCTTGGTCTTAGAAAACCTTATTAATATTTTACCCTGAGACTCCGTATTAAAACTTCCAACACAGTCAATTTAAAAAGCCTATATGATCAAATAATCAGATTTAACTTGTAAAGAAAGTAATCTTGATTTGGCTATATTTGAGAAAACTGAGGGTAACTTTAGAGAGAAAAAAATTATATTTTAGTGGATATTAAATTCTAGTTTTGTTAATTGAGGTCCATATTTACTAAGACAAGTGTCCCAGATCATTCCTTGCTGTTATGTCACTTTACTGTACAGTTTAATTGAATTATGAAAAGAATAATCTAGGTTTGTTTCTGAAGCTCAGTAATCTATCCTTGGGTAAAGTTCCAATGCCCCATGACCTGCAGCCAGGGGATTATACATACTGCAACAGGCATGACTTAAAGAACTGTCTCCAACCTGAATGGAAAGACCCTTTTTCAGGTACTCTTAACTAGACCATACAAACCAAAGCTGAAGGAAACGGAGTCTCGGATTCATTTCCTATCTGAAACATCCCCTGCAGTGCACTGGCCTATCGAGCGCTGCTCACCTTAAAACAATGCCCAAATGGAGAAAAAGCTTCCAGACCAGGATGAGAAGAAGACGTCATCTGAGCTAGACAGCTGACCCAAGACACCGGACCAGGACTGTATACCAACTACTTTGATAATTTATCCAACCTTTGATTATGAACTACTCCACTTGTTAAGTTTATGATAAATTACCTATGTCTAGTACTTCTGTGTTACCTTGGTGGGTTTCCCTACTCCAAGGCTCTAACTAGATAGCCCTCAGAAACGTTATTCTAAAAAGAAATTATAGTTCTGTTTAGGCCACTGTTGATCTTACAAGGTGGGAGATTTCACCTGGCCAATTAATACCTGCCCTGACCCTGACCATAATTATGAACTTTCTCATAGGATCAAACTCAGAAACACAAGCAAAATTTTAACCCAAAATTACAACTTCTCGACTATTAAATTCTTACTCATGACTTTATTATCGTTACTAGCATTATTACTTATATCCTGTCTATTTTATAAAATTGTTGTCTGTTACATTTCCCAATGTGTAACTAGGCCCACAAGATTGATGATGGCTAAACATCTTGAAGAAACAGATGAAATTTATAACCCTGAATAAAATAAATATAATAGTGTGATTCTAGGTATGGAAATGAGCAAAGAAGTTTAAACACTTCCTGGATCATAATAGACTAGTAAGACAGGTGATCCAGAGAACTTTTAGTATCAACAGGGCCTGATAAAAAAACTAACACCTTGAATGGCAACTCAGAAGATTCTTCACCTGAACTAGGAATGAGCCATCCTAGCACCGTGGGACAAAATTGGTCATGAAATGTCTCTCAAAATATTGGTCGAATTTAGGACCAAGGGGGACCACTGTGAATGAAAATACTACAATGTGCATGAAAATACTGCAACCATGTCAGTAAACAAAGAATGCTGAATCCAAGTCATCAGCGGCTGCTGCCAACCCCCAGCGAGTACATGCCTGCAGCCCGGCCTGTCAACCACTCACAGTGGTGCCCACTGAGCAGACTCAGAGCAAGAAAGGACAGGATACTGGCCCTAGATAGCCAGGTGCTTGCCAAAGGAATGAATTCAATGACCCAAATGTTTGCTTCCCACCATACATAGAAAAGCAGTAAATACTTGAACTTGAGATATCTGGTTTTCTTTAGATAACAAGCAATATTTTATTGTTCCAATTACCTGGTCTTTGTTGTAAAGATTCTATATATCCTAGCTCCTCCCCTACCTCTTGGGAGCAGTTCCTCAGAGTGATCTGAGATGCTGTCATCCCGGCTCGAGTCCTCCAGCCAAATAAATCAAAGCCCTTAACATTTAGGCTGAACGTTTATTTCAATGACGTTCCAGAATAGACACAACTCATCAATTCTGTAATGGAACACACTGAATCAGGAACCAAAAGCGTGTTTTAGTCCGGAAAATCTCCAGGTTCCTATTTCTTCCTGTCATTATACAATCCCTCCAGAACTCATTACTTTGCTGTCTGCTCCTCTGGCAACCAAACTCAGAGAAGAGTCAACTCAGCAGAGCACCATGCTGGGGAGAACACCCCGCAGAAGCACTGCAGGCTGCCTTCCCTCCCGCATGCTCTGCTGATCCTTGGTGTCCTCCGTGGAGACCAGGCCAACAGAGCTGTTCCCAACAGCTGCAAAGTCGCACACGTTAAATAAATCATTTTATTTTATATGATATTATACGTATATACCCATCCCTGAAAACAGCTTTGCCAGAAGCCCAAATCTTCAACAATAATCTGCAAAGGCAAATCAGGTCCCCAAGGGAAAACATGTCTTAAGTCGATGCAAAGGCCTCCAAAGTCCTCTCCAAGAATATAAACCAAACTGCCTGCAGGTCTGCAGCTGCAGGCGGTTACATGTCTGCTTTTAAAGCAACCCCTTCCTGCCCTCGGGTGCTACAATGCCCTTTTATGCCCTCCCATCGCAGGGCAAGAGCAGCCGCTGCAGAACCTTGCAGGGCAGCACTGACAGGACTGGACAAAGAGGATCAGAGCTAAACTAAGCCTTCTGATGACACGAGTTGTCACTCTGTCACTTTACAGATGAAGATATATATAGAGAGAGGTGGGGTGATAATGCTCAAAGTCACACAGCTAATAAGTGACAAAGTATATAACTCTGCTCCTCCCTCCTGTGTGACGCCCAACTGGGACACCCACAGGGTTCTCTCGTGGCTGCCTGAACAGTCTTTTCCTATCACTCATGACACACCACAGTGTCTGAACTTAGCATGCTTTTGCAGCATCTTTTCCCTCCAGTTTCTCAGGAACAAGGCTGTTCGGGCCTGTATGAATTCCGGCTTCCTGAAATCTCCATGCTCAGGCTGGTCTTGCCTGTGCATCTGGCATGCTGCTCAGAGGCTTTTCCTCCCCTGCAGGAGGACGTTTCTAATCTTCACAGGGACACAACCTCAGGGGAGCTCTCCTCTCGCCCTCAGCACGGCAGGTGTCCCAGACCTCATCCCGAGCAGCCCCATTAGGACGGTGTCTGCCCAGCTCTGCTAGTCAGAACAGCAGCCTCAATGCCAGGGATTATGCCCAGGTCACACTGCAAACCTACTGCCCGCCTCACAGCCCCCAGCCAGCAGGTCACCTGGAAGTCACAGCAAGTGCCCCACCCAATCCAGAAGTCTCTCCTTTTGCCAGCACCACTGATGACTGGTTTCCAACCTTTGGTCAGTTTCGCACAAAAGAGCACCTTCTACAGTGAAGCGGGTGGTTTTTCTTCTGCACCTCATCCTTACTGGAAACGTAAAGGGAAACCAAAAGGCCTTTTCTCAACCCTTTTCTGATGAAACCCTCCCACCCACAATACTCATATGCTCAAGAGCTTTGGATCCACATGATTTTCTTTCCCTTATGCTAAGTGGCTCAAAAAACTGAGGGATTCTTTCTCCTTTGAGGGTATTAGCACTCAGTTTCTCGGCTTTAATCTGTTTTTGTCTCTCTCTTCAGTGACCCTAGCAGTTGCCACCTCTTACTCCCTTCAGCAGCCTCCCTCCCAACATCTAGTCCAGGAAATCAGCTGTGATGAGGGGCCCGGGGGCCGTCACAGAAGATGCAACTAAGGCAGAGAGAGGCTACATAATTTGCCTAAGAAATCACCTTGAACCACCAACAGAGTGTGTCACCTCCCTCTGTTTAACTCTTATGCTAAGCAAGTTAACTTTTTGTAGATTATGTTTATAAACAGATGAGGTATGAAAATACATACAAGAGCACACATCAACTCTAAGATATTCATTAACTCCACTATTTTGTTTCTATTTATTTTATTTCTATTAAAAAATTAAGAACCCCTGCAGTCAATATAGCAAAATGTTACTGGGTTTTAAATCCAGAATATAGAGGGGTTGTGTCATTACTTATTCTTATATGTATATTCACAAGACAAAATGATTTGAAAGTCTCTCTCCTCGCCCCCTACTCACTATTGGCTCTTACCAGAGCTCCCAGACCACACATCTAAGAGCCTTTCACTTTACCAACAGCTGAACTCATCAGTTTTCCCCCAGAACTCCCTCTGCAGCTTTCCCTCCTCAGAACACAGCAGGACCATTATTTAACTCATTAATCCACCCAGAAACCTGGGCCTTACTCCATCCTACCTTCACAGAAAGCATTGACCCTTTCCTCTTTACCATCTAAACATGCCTTCAATATGTTCGCTTTTACCCACTGACCGTCCCACCGCTCAAGTGGAAGCCAACAACACTGCCCACCTGGACTCATGAGTCTCCCAAGTGGCCCCACAGCCACTCTCCCCTACTTGAGACAAATGGGATTGTGTCACTCCCACGCTTTTTGGACTCTTTTCAGACCCTCTGTTCTTAGAAGAAACTTCAATTTCTTCACCTGGTGAAGGTCTTTGCCATGAAACTATCAGCTCAGGAAGGGCAGGACATGCCCTCGTTCCTCGGCCACACCATCTGGCAGAGCATCAGCTTGGGAGGATTGAGTTCTTAGCAAACTAATTCACTTATCCATACAAACCCATGGTACATTAGAAAGATTTTAGATGTTGAGCTCGACTATTAATTTGGGGATTTTGCACTGGCAACCTGCAAGTATATATTCTAATCATTGTGTCTTCTTAAAACCACACCCAGATAAAAGGAGTATTTGTGGAATGTCTTCGGAGTAAAAGGGACTGTACTTTTACAGATTTTATGTTTTATACTATGAACAACCCGGACAGGGTCACAAATGGAACCGCCTCACAAGTGACAGAAGACAGGTGAGACGCATATAGCAAAAGGTCACAAAGATGGTAAGAGCAAAGTTGTTTCTCCAACCCCCGAAAAAATTCCTCCAAGAACTGAAAACTAAGAATTTTGAAAGTAAAATGCTATCATATAAAGAAAGAAAATAAATAATCCTCTTCATCAGGGTTTCTAGATCTGACTGCAGAGTTATTAGCAGGCCATACTGAATCCTAGAACAGAAAAATCAGATGGACTAGTGGTAAGTTCCAGGAAAACGGCAGTAATTCCTCCACTTGAAAGAGGACACACACTCACTTGTTGAAGGTGATTGTAAACCACATTCTGCAGAAATTCAGAAGATTCAGGCACCGCTTCTAGATGGTGATGACACGGAAGGACGGCTTGGATGCATGCTTCTAACTGAGTCACCGGCATTCTTACACTGCAGGGGGAAATGGAGGCCCTCAGCCAAGAGCAAAGATGTTCCTGTCATGTATCCCAGGCCGTGCCTCGGGGACTCAGTGTCCTGTAGCAGGCCGTCCCCAGGCGAGGACCCGCAGCGTGGCCCAAGCAAGCAGGAGGGGCACTGTGCTTGAGAAATCCCATCCCCCATGGGGGCAAGAGGGGCTGGTGGGGTTGTGTGAACCTATAAATGCTCATAGAAATACACCTGCATACATTCAAGTGATAAAATTAAAAGTAGCAGGCTATTTAACAAAATTTCAATTGTCAGTGTTAATTTTACCATTCCATTCCGCTTGTCCCCTGCACACTGAGACAGGCTTAGGCTCTCTCACACCTGCAGCTCTGATGCAATAGTTGTGAATTTATTTTACTTTGCTGCAAGTGTCTTCGCTCCCAGTGTCACTGTGAATGTCGTCTCTTAACACAGTCAGGTATCTTCCTGGATCTCTCCCTGAGTTCCTTGCTCCTGCTTCTCAGATCCTGAGATAAAGAACAGGTGAAGGCACATGACTGGAAAAGTCAATGTGGACTTGACCAAAGTCCTCAGTGACCCCCTAGGTGAGTGCTGCCCACCCCTTACCTTCAATTCTCAAGGTTCTGCCCAGAGTGACATCCAGACAGGAGAGAGTCCTGGGCCCTATTAAAAGCTGTGTGGCTTGGGTGCAGGGAAAGCAGCAGGAGCTTGTTCCGTAGCCGGTCCCATCCACACCTCTGCTCCTCTCTCTCCCGAGGCCCCGCTGCCAAGCCCCCAGGCTCCCTGAGCTTCTGTCCTTCTCTTCTACTCTACTTCAAGCCCATTTCCTCTTCCTTTATTCCCTGATTATCCCCAGCTGGAGTGATTTTTCTATCATAGAATCTGAAAAAATTTCCTGCAGCTGAAAAAGAGGTGCCAGAGGTCAACGCCCATATGGTGGTTCCTGAAGAGAGCCCCTTGTTAGGGAGACCCTCACCAACACTCACAGGGCATCAGGCATGTTG
Source organism: Vicugna pacos (assembly GCF_048564905.1). NCBI lineage: Eukaryota > Metazoa > Chordata > Mammalia > Artiodactyla > Camelidae > Vicugna > Vicugna pacos. The sequence goes on from NC_133000.1 coordinate 31,643,457, forward strand.
CAGGGTGGACCACCCCCAATAAGAGTTTGCTGTGACCCCAAGGCACGCACAGCATCCCTGCTCACTAAAATATAGTTGTAGTCCTTTATTAAGAAGCAAAAATAAAAAAATTGCTCATGTTTCTTAGTAGAATTATTTATGAGGGAGAAAAAGAAATTGTAATAGAAAGAACAAATTTCACTCCATGTTAGATGTGTTCGTTTGGCTTTAATCCTGTACCTTGTTTTCTAGGCTCAGACTTGCTGTTTCTGCACCTTTTGTAAAAGAAAGTTGCCTTTAGCCTGAAATATCCAGGAGGGCCTATTCTCCCGGCTCTGATCTTTAAGAATATTTGCTCTTCTACACTTATGTATAGATGGCAAGTTGTAAAATAGTGAATAACCTTTCTTTTTTTTGGAGGTTATACGGGGGCACCATAATTTGACCCACATGGACAGCTGCAGGAACAAAGGATTTCAAGGACAAACAATTCATACAACAAGAAGATTGCAACAACCAGCCACATCCCTGCCCCTTTTTGGTATAAAAGGAGACTGAATTCTGCCCTGGGGATGAGAGTTCTACTGGATAACAATATGCCATTTCCTGGGCCTGCCAGCTTTTCAAATAAAGTCTCTTTCCCTTACTCCAACATCTCATCTCCCGATTTATTGGCCTGTCATGCAGCAAGCAGAACGAGTTTGGACTTGGTAACAAATTGACTGCCTTAGAGGTAGTATGTCTCCACTGTTTCCTCATTTCCAGTATGTCACAATCTATCAATTTTATATGCTTTTTAACAACACGAACAAAAAACCTATTATAAGGAATTGATTCCACAGAAATAAAATTATTTCTACTCCTTCAAAACTTTTTTCTATTTTAGTTTGTTTTGCTTATTGAAAAGAAAATAAATTCAAATCATTTTATATCATGTATTTTTATAGCTAGATATTGTAAATACTACAAAGGTATTTAAATTGCAATAAAAATTGTTCATATATTAGTATAAAGATATATACACAATCAATGCAGATTAGGAAAGGAGTAGATATTTACTAAAAATCCACTGCACATCCAGTCTTTTACAAGCATATCCTGGAATATAAGCTCTATTATCCAGGGGCCCCCCACCCCCATTCTCACTGCCGTGTCCCTTAGTAATCAACTACCAAGGCACCAGCATAGAACCATGCGATCGCTATTTTAGGTGTAAATGAGGGAATTAGCTCATTCAATTCTAAAACAGAAACCTTAAAATAAATACTGAACTTATTTACAGATAAACAAATTTGGACACAAGAAAGTACAGTTTCTCCCCAAATTCACAAAGATAATAACTGGTAAAGGCAAGATTTGAACTCATCTGCCTTGAATATAAAGCTAAGGTGGAAATCCCCTTCGACTGTGGAGGAACAGCAGCACAACCTGTCACCTTATCTTTGTTCGGATCTGGCTTTAGACAGCCTGAGACAGCACCCCATTCCTATGGAACTTGAGGGCAAACAATAACAATAAGGATTTTATATTCAGTATTTTCTTAAGTCTCAATTATATAAAGTGTCAGCAGGTCAGCAGAAAACTCTGGGAAATATGAGTGGGTCCAGAGCTTTTTGCTGATAAGAAACTCAATCTATCAGGACAGAGTGACCTTCCCATGAGAGGCCTCATGTACATAAACTAAAGGCAGCTGAGCAATGAAAACTAGCAAGAACATGGAACTCAAGCAAGAAGGATCCCTACCATTCCCTGCCCAGTTGCCTCTTCACCCTTGTGGACAAGATGGCAGAAGGTCCAGGTTCTTGTCCAAGTTACAACATCATGGATTCTCACCCATAATATATTACGACTCTATTCTGTCTTAAGTCCTTTCCAACTAAAATATGATGACACCAATATCTCAGCAGAATGTCTATGTCTCCACTTTCTCTCTTCTATTAGGAGACTATATCTATGGCTACAAAGCAGAAATTCAATTAAAAACACCATGCACGAAGCCTGGTGAACGTCTGTGTAAGAGACACTGTTCTCACGCTCAGTGAGTGAAAACTCAGAAAAAGTGGTCCTTCTCCCTCTGCAAGTGGGAGGGAGGCTGATTGTGTGTGTGTGTGTGTGCACGCGTGTGTTTGTAAATCAAATACAATGTATTCTGGGATGTGCACAGATTTTCTTTATGTTACTATCATTTCATGAGGATGAGCCAACCTTTAAATTAATTTGAATCTAGTATTCTGAGAGAGTCTCAGGCTCTTTTGGTGGAGGATGGGAAAGGGGAAAGGAAAGGAGGAAAGAAGTAAATGAAGCAAAGTTGTAAGAATACTGCTAGGGAAAGGCAAGTCATTAATTTTGTTCCTACTTGCATCACACACAAATTAGGGACTGGCTTTCCCCCATGTCTTGTCAAGCACTGAGTTGCAGAAGAACAGCCGACAGCCCATTTCTCACTGAGCTTGTGACTGTACGTGGCATCTTATAGACGCTAATTATTTAACCTGACCAAACAATCTAGCAGCAGGCTGTAATTCTCCTATTTTGAGAGATAAGAAAACAGGAAGTGAAAGAGGGTATATAGCTTGACAAAAGTCAGAGGACAAGTAAACTAAAGAGGATGAATTCAAACTCAGATCTGAATGCAGAGTCTGATCTTCCCACTCCCAGGGCTGGAAAATCCTTAACACACAGGGTCCCCAGCTCCTCTGCATTGTTCCTGGCACCAAGCATTTCCCATGGTGATATTCTCCAGTTCTCAGACACAGCGCTCTGTGCAGCCAATAACCTCCATTCGACCTTGATCATCTACCTGCCATGCCCACCAGACTTCACCAGGCAGGAAAGCTGGCTTTCAACTGCATACAAAGCCACCCCTGGTTTATCCTGGACTCTTCAGTGGCTTTTCCAGCGTAAAGGCAGCCATGAAAGTGCTCACAGTTTGTACATGAGCCACACTACCTCTCTCCATCTGTCTCCTCATCTATACTACTTTGCTATGACCATTTTGAGAATCTTGGAAACAAATTTTTAAAAACAGAAAAGAAAGGATTCTGTAACTAGTACTTAATACTTACAATTTTAAATGAGAAGTTACAAAGTGAGTATTTACAAACCGAATCTTCCTTCCTAGGTGTCAGTTTTAACAGTTAAAAAATATAATAGCAAAAAATTCTCACTTAAAAAATTAACAAAATCATCAACAATAATCTGGAATAAACTCAAAAACAATGCCCATGTTGTACATGGAGAAAGTACAGGACTGTACTGTGGGGTAAAGTAAGAGGTGTGAAAGTAGAGACATCAACATTTTGTATGGAGGAAAGCAGTTTTGAAAAAATGTACGTTCTCCTAAATATAATTCAAAATTACTAAAAAATCCCATGACAACACTTCTTTTTTTTTTAACTTGAAAAATTATATTAGAATTCTTCAGGAATAATAAAGTCATAATACTAGCCAAGAAAATATGGGATGGTAAAGAGAATCAAAAAAAATCGCACTGTCAGATATTAAATATATTTTTACAATATGTAAGATATAGTGCTAGAGTAAGAAAGTAAGATTGACAGAAATAAACCATGAGCTCAAAAAGAGACTCTAGTGTACATAAGTATTCTTTACAGGTGTGATTTCAAGTTAAAAAGCAAAGTATGAATTCAATAATTGTCTTGGGACAATCAGAGAATCCCCTGGAAAGAACAAATTCTATTCCAGTCATAATGACCGCAAGAAAAATTACAGAAAGTGATGTGAATATTAGAAAGTACTAATAACAGCGAATATAATTCTTTGCTCATATTAATTCAACTTCTCCTCACTATAACAAGTACCATTATCATCTCCATCTTAGAGATTAAAAAAACCTACAGAAGAAATTTATACCGTTATAAGAAAGTATTTCTAAGAATAATATCAAGGATAAAACCCAAAAAGAAGACATTTACTATCTTAAGATTATTTTGGGCCACAACAAAAATGAACCTACTGAACAAAATGAAAGGCAAAAAATGACAAGGAAAAGCTCTCTGATACATCTTGATGAAGACAAGGGGTTAATGTTCATAATATATATAGAGCTGTCACAAAGCAACAAGAAGCTCCCTCACTTAAATGTGTTCAACGGACAAAAGAGATCATTCACTTTTTAAAAGTCAGATGGCTAATGAGTGAAAAATGCTCAATACCTCACTGGTCATCAAGTGTAAATTAAAACAATGAAAAAGTACTTTTGCTCATCATATTGGCACATATTTTTAAAAGATATTCTAGCTAGTGTCCATGTTTGAGAGAACAAACTGTGAGCGATCTTCTGGAGGACGACATGTCAATGGATATGTAAACTCTGAAAAACGTGTGTACACACAGGCTGAACTCCACTTTTAGGAATCGTTTCATTTAGAAAAAATCAGTTCAAAAAGATGTACTCATCAGAGCATTTACACAGCACTGTTTAAAATGGTGAGAAGAAAAGCTGAAGTGAAATCATATCCAGCGATAGAGAATTGGTTACATAAGTTATTCTACATCTTTTCATTCCCCAAAGGAGAAGGAATTTCTAGATTCACTTGAAAGGAGCCTGTGATTTATGTAGTTGTCACATCCAAGGACTAAATTTCCAGAAACCTTAACTAGAGAAATACTTATACAAGATCGCAGGAATGTTTGTATAAGAAGGATTCCAGTCAAACACCCTTTCTGACAGTGGAAGATGGAGAAAACTTAAGTGTCTACCATCAAGACAATGATGCGGTAAATCACGGCGAGCTGTGGGCACTAAAGTTCCGGCGTTTCGGCGTGGTCCAAGGCCTTGTCCACAGTACTCTCCCACGAAAGGTGTCCTTACACGAGACCAAACCTGCACATCAGGAAAACCCTCTACTCTATCTGAAAGGACCGGGTGAGACTAGAGGGGGAAGAAGTCAATGATATATACCTGAGTGAATAAACCGAGCTGCAGAAAACATATAGTATGGCCTTATTTTTCAATAAAGCATATATACACTCACATATACATAGATTTCTCATATTCGTGATGTATGTGTATATATATATGACATAGGCATAAAGGTCATGAAATACATACTCCATATTGTCAGCAGTTTTTACTCTCTGGAAATAAGGGGAAGGGAAGTAGGGGACTTTCGGTACCACCACAGTTCTCTTTTCAGTATTTCAGTTAAGTATACTTGGAGTTTAAAAGTTTATTTAAGTCCAAAGTAAAATGGACGATGCCTCCACAAGACAGAATGCTATACTGGTCATTAAAAATCATGCCAGTGGAGATAGAATATTGTAGAAAAATGTGTAATAAGCCGAATGGAAAATGGAGGTCTCCATACAGAAAACAGGCACACAGTGCTCGCTGGTTTTTATGACAGAGGTAATACACACTGATGAAAAGAACAGAAAATAGATGTTAAAGTGTTAATTATTATCTCTGAGTACTGGGAACAAGATAGACACTTTTGACACTTTTTTCAGACTTTTATATTAAATACACACTATTTTTCACCTGAAAAAAGCATTTTTTGATGTCTAGTACCACACATTGGAAAAAACACACGAGTACTTACATAAACAAATAACTAGGAGACACCGCAGCACCGTCACGCAGTGTAGAAAGGGCGATCCTGAATAACACCACGCAGTTACATAAGGACCCACAAAGTGAGAGCACCCCCTGTAACAGGGCGCCCCCCCTTCTATTTGTCAGTTGTGTCTTCAGGGCTGAGGCAATTCTGAGCACGGCCAGTGTCAGTGCTGGTGTCTGGATGGATGCCACTGGAGGTGAAGGCACCTGCAAGCTGAGAGGAAGAACAGAAATCATCCTCTGCTTTTTCTGTCTTGTTTCTTTGTTACTTTTAAAGAGAGGCGTAAATAAGATAAACTGAATCTTCCCTACTGAAATTTCAGTAATGAAACCGTTTTTAAAGTGTTCACAACTTATATTCTGCCTATGACTGTCTTTTCAACAAAGCATCATATTTATTAAATGTTAATTAACTCAGTTAATTAACTACTTGTTGAAACCAATTAAAGAACATGAAATGCACTACGTGAAAGCACCAAGCCTGCAGTGACTAGCTCAGCTGTCTTGACGTCAGTGCAGTCAAACCCCACCATCCCGTGGCCCTGAGCTTCTGATGCTGGTAAGAGAGCACGCTGCTGCCTCAGATGGAGAGAAACGGTGAAAGCATTTTCTGAAATCTACAGCACTGAAAAAACATAACTGATAAATCCCAGGCTCCTTTGAGGCTGTCATTTTCCGTTTCTGGCCAACACCCGTTAATGAGCAGAACCACCCCATTCCCGAGTCATGGGACTCACGTGGGCAGAAGTTTTGGAGAATTTTCCAGGTATAGAATGTAAACCAACTATACATAAGACTCTGAAAAAGAAAAGATGCAATACTTTGATTTTGGAAGACACTAAAATATTCTCCTAATCCTTAGTATTTGGAAAGGTTGGGCTTCTACTAAGCCACTTATTTATTTCACAGCCAATGAGCATCTTCCACAAACCCTGTTTCCCTGTGTCTGCTGGGAACTTCAGGCACATTGATGCTGTCTATCTTATAAGTCACAAGGCAGAGGCGTGTGTCTCACGCCTGCAAATCTCACACAGACTCAACTCCTAGCCTCACTGTATGAACTTGGCCCCATTTTCTCACCTGTTTATTTGGTATCTGTTCTTCTGTAAGCTGCCTGAAATGCTTCTTGGAACAAGTCAGAAGAATGAGTGGGTAGAGAAATGGACAGATGGACAGGTGAGAGATGGGCAGACAAACAGAGAGTCTCCAAGAGAAGGGGAGCAATCAAAATTACCTATGCAAAACCCTCTTCTAGTCAGGGAAGGAAACCACCACGGAGAAGTGTGAAGAGGCAGGTAGCTTAGGACTGTTTCCTGGATTCCATGAAAAGTCACACCAAGAGATGAGAGGGTAGAAGTATAAATAATAAAAGAAAAAAAGCATGCATGTTTGAAAAATATATCTACATTATGTACTTTCTAAAGAATAGAGTCAAATCAGCAAGGCCCAATAACACAGTCCTTGGGTATTTACAGAAGTGAGAATCCCATCTCCAATTCGCAAGGCATCCCTTCGGAGCACTGAGAATCTACACGGTGTGGTCATAAAGCCATCACCGCAAAAGCTATGCTATCCTGCACTTACGAGGAAAGAGCAGCTGTGCTCGGTCTGCCTACACGCGTCTTTTACAGCCCTCAGCACCTCTACGGGGGAGGGACGCCTAGCGAGCCCCATCTCTGCAGGACAGAAAACAAGTCCAGGAGAGGCTAAGCCGACCCACCAATTCTCCATCTCACAGGACTTGTCACTCCAGACCCGGACTCGAACTCGGACCCACGTTTGTAACCACAGTACTACAGTACTTTATGTGCTTTTTGTGTGTATAATACATTTGTTTCTGGCATGAAAGGGTATTTAATAAATGATCGGTTGTCTTGTCTATCTCATTAGCTCACAATCTTTATATTTTTGTATTGTACTCTTCCCCTGGAGAAAGGAACGGAAAGAGCGGGGGTCAGAATGAGGTGGGGCTCCATTCTTTATCTGTTACCTCATCTCATCCAAGTCCCCAAACAGGGAGAAAGAGCAAGTGTTCTCTTCATCATTTAAAGAGAGGGCTCCAGTGATGGTGACTTACTCAACTCCAAAACCAAGTCTGGGGGAAGGGCACATGCAGCAACGAGAGCAGTATCACCTGTAGGAAGGCAAAAAGAGCTCAGGGGATGGCTCAATGGGTCAGCCTGATTTAATTTCAATCGATAAAACAATAACACACTCTAAAAATATTAGCATACAATGGATTTGCTCTTTCTTGACATCTAGCAAGTTTCCACATCTCACATGTAACATTATCATGAACTAGTGAAAGGAAGAGTCCACAGACAAGGAAAATCAATGCCACAGGCAGACTGAAACCCAGGCTGGAGGAAAGGAAGAGAAAGGGCATAGTTAAGAAGAGGGGAAATTCTGGGAAAAATACATCATCACAAGGACTCTCAAACATCATCCAGCAATCATATAATCATTCTTTCAAGAGAGAGTTACTTAGGTCCTATTTTGTGCAGCATTGTACAGTGGGCGAAGCAAGAGCACAGCGTCCGGTGGCAGCAAGTTGCGGAGCTCCAATACACTTCTGATCCCGGTACCTTGCACACTTGTCCTCAGTATAAAGGCAAAAAATATAGTAAAATAATCCAATGTAAACTCTATGCAATGCTGAAAAAAAATTAAAGAAGACCTAAATACCTGGACAGACACACCACGCACATTCCTGGATCAAATGACAGCATTCTTGGTATGGCAGTGCTCCCCAGAGCGATCCATATATTCAACGTGGACTCGATCACAATCCCAGCGGGTTGCTCTGCAGAAACTGACTATCTGCTCCTACAATTCATATGGGAATTCGAGGATCTCAGTAACCAAACCGTAGTTGAAATAGAAGAACAATTTGAGAGGACTTGTAATTCTCAATTTCAAACCTTACAACTGTATCTCCAGGTGAGATTAGAGGCCATTTTTAAGTTATAATTGTGTTTATCCTTATTTTCTAAATTCTGTACAATGAATATACCTGTTAGAATAAGAAATATAAAAAGTAAGGTATTTTTTAAAACATGCAAACCGATTCATTCATTGGGAAAAAAATATTTTGACTATAAAGATGAAAACAAATATCTAGTGAAAAAGGACTATTTAAAAACAAGAGTGCATTTACATTTTTCGTAAATTGGAACCTGAAAAGCACAAACACATCAAGTTTCTAGGGAGAGTGTTGCAACATATTAATTGTTATTTCCAAAATTCTAATTGAACAATGAAAACTCAAGAAAGGGAAAATCTTGATTGACAGCCAACTGCAAACACATGGAGATCAAAGGCCTAGAAATCATAGTTCCTTTAACTCTGCTACTAACTCAATAGGAGAGGAAATTCCTCACAGAGGGGACAGTGGAATCCCATGCATAAGACAGGATACACACTACAAACTGCACTAGAATTTGGGGTGGTTTCCTTAGAAGAATTCTAAAGTTACAACATTGCTGAAAAACTATAAAAACACTGACAGACAGATTAAAACACACAGTCATATATATTATATAGAAAGATATGAAGTCTGCTCCCATGTTGCATAGAAATACGAACATATTTGTTCATTTATGGGCACTGATTACTTTATCCCAGGTAGAATATTTCAACTAAAATAGATAATCAATAATACACTCCTCTTGTCAAGGCTAGTTGATAAGTTACTCTGCTATGTAAGCATAATGTGTCTAAGATAGATTTAAAATTAGTGAAAAAGATTTTTGTATGGTTTCTTGAACCCTTCTCAAAACACCAAGCTTAATTTTAAAATAAATCTGAGCAGTATTTCTATATGATCTTTTCCCTCGTGAAACGAACAACACAGTCTGTTGTCAAAATTCTTTCCTTACAATGATTCACGAGCACCGTATCCTCACAAAACTGCTGGACAGCAAGGCACTATCCAGACACTGTGACAAAAGAAATGAAACACAAGGAAGACAGTGACCCTATTCTGCAGGGCTAATAATCTGTTCCAACACCGGGTTTTTATTTGATTGGTTTGATTGGTTAGAAAAATAAAATCACTCAAGTACATTCTTCTTTGAGCATTATGTAAATCATGACTCTCTTTTTAGTGTCATGAGCAGGAAAGACTTGAGCATGAATTGATTAGATCAACTAGGCACAATCATCACTGGAGCCTGAGTAATAAATAAGTACATGAGACCTAAAATAAACCTACACAGATCTCTACAAGGAAAATGAAGAGGTGAGTTCCCCAATGAGAAAACAAACAATCAAGAAATCAAAAAAGGAAAACTTTTTCATTAACGATTCCAGGCAGTAGTGGAGCATGGTGGTGAAGATCACAAATGCTGGGGACAAACATGAGGGTCTGAAATCCCACAGCACTGGGTAGCTGTGACACTGATATTTCAGTGAAATTTTCTGCAACTCAGTCTCCTATCCATAGACTGTGGACAACCACAGCACCCATCTCCTAGAACGGTCTTAAGAATTAAGTTATTTTTTATATAAAAGTTTAAATAAAATACCTCAGATTTTAATTACCCCAAAAGCTCAAGGAACAAAGAAAACAGTGATAAATTGGAGTTCATCAAATGTTAAAAATTTGCTTCAAAGGACACCATCCAGAAAGTGAAAAAACAACAGAGAGGAGAAAATTTTTTCAAATTATTTATCTGATTAAGTATTCAGATAAAATAAAAGAAAAAACTCCTACAACTCAAGAAAAAGAGAACTCAATTAAAATGTGAATAAAGTATCTGAAAATGTATTTTTCAAAGAAAATATACAAATGGCCAATAATCACAATCAAACGATGTTCAATATCATTAGCTGTAAAAGAAATCAAGTCAAAACCACTAGGAGAAACCGCTTCACACTCACTACAATAGGTTATAATAAAAAAATGTGTAACAAGCACTAATGAAGACACAGAGGAAGCGGAGCGCGCAGCCCTTACTGGTGAGGATGTAACACAGCGTGGCCACTTTAGAAAACAGCCTGGCAGGTCCTCAGAGAGTTGAACATTTGGTTTATGAATGACCCAGCATTTCTGCTCTCTGGTCACACAAGTAAGAGAACTGAAAACAAATGTCCACATAAAAACTCCTACAGGAGTATTCACGGTGCCATTACTCTTCACACCCAAAAAGCAGAAACAACACAAATGACTATCACCTGATGAATGGGTAAACAGTGGGGCCCGGATATACAGTAGAATATAATTCAGCAATAGCAAAGCATAGAGTACTGACCCAGGCCACAACCTGGAAAAACATTGAAAAAGTTACTCAGTGTGAAAGAAGTCAGTCACAATAGACAGTTCCATTTACATGAAATAACTTGTTTTACATGAAATGTCCAGCACAGGCAAATCCACAGAGAGAGAACAGTGGCTGCCTGGGGCTGGGGGAGGATGAGGAAGATGGGAATGACTGCTTGTGCATACAGGGCTTCCTGTTGGGGGATGAAAATATTCTAAGATTGACTGCGATGCACAATTCTGGGCATTGAGTAAAAACCGCTGTACATTTTAATGGGTGAATTGTATTAAAACTGTTAAGGACAAAAGCACCTAGGGCCAGAACCTTCAAATAGTAAATGCAAATTGCTAACTTTTATTACAGGAAGAAGAAACTGCCCTCAGCATGAAAGCAGGAGATCGGCAAATGTGGGTTAACAGAATTGGACAAGAGCATTTCACTTGAAAGAGTTGCTGAGTGTACACGAAATATTCAGAAATAGGAAAATCAGCTTGACATCACGAAGAAGCATTCTGCTTCAAATGCAGATCAAGGATTCGGCAAGCCCAGCTGCTAGAAATAACCAGAGAAGAAACCTGGTTCTTAAAACAAGCACCAGAGCCAACAAGGAAATGGTGGTGAGGAAAGCAGGCAGCCAAAAATCTGGAACAGTTTGCTACAAATAATTTCTCCATTGAAAATTCAAAAATAAAATGAAAGTGATGCAATGCTGAGCTGGCCTCAAGTTAAAGGGCTTCCTCTGTTGCTCGACAGTACTGTAACCCCGAATATGAGACTCAGGAGAATCAGCATGGCTCCTGGCAGTCCCCAAGTGACTGCCCACCAGCACGCTTACCACCATCACATCTGCCAGGGTTGTATTGCACAGAAGAGACCAACTTCTAAAAGGCCCAGGAAATGTTGACAAGGGAAGAAAAGGCTGCTGTCAGTCCTGGGACAGAGGCCCTGTGAGCAGAGGCCAGAAGGCTGCAGGTGAACTGGAGTAGACCTGGGGCAGGAAGGGACCACGGAAGAGCAGATCTCAATTTTCTACTCTCTCTCCCTCGGGTAGGAGAGATAAAGCCTGCATCCTTCTCACCTGGAACTGTGGGTTCTGGCTGGCAGAAGTCTTACGTACAGGGAATGAATACTCAAGACTCTGTGGAAAAAGTCAAGAAAGCGAGAGGGCGTAGGGACCCAACTCCACGATTCTCTCAAATGCTCTCACATTTATTGTGTATAATCAAAGGAAAACGTCATTAACAGTTGTGTGATAGTAAGCAGGAACTTGGGGAAAGAAGGATGAGACAGAGATTGTAGAATCCACCATGAGTACAAAGGCTTAGTGTATCTTTAGGGAAGTCATGGGGTGAGGGGAATAAGATACATTCTTTAGACATGTGAATTACAAAGCAGACCACCAGACCAGCTAGGTCCTTGTTTGGGGGATAATAGAGTATCTAACTGCACACAAGCCCAGCCTTTATAGCTGAGGGCCTGGGTCATTGCTTTGCGATGAGCAGAGTGCTATCTAAAACCTCATCTACGCAAGCAAAGCATTATCTCTGCTTTTTAAGGCAAGGAGACAGGAGTGAGTATGCACAGGGCCCTGCTTGCAAAGCAGTTACTAAGTATATGTTTTCTTCTTAAATTTGACAGGCGGCTGGGGTCTGTTAAAATTTGTTAACCCAATCATGGGCTCCCACATGGAACCATTATGGAGGACACCCTAGGGTGACAAATCCTGGCTCTGGGTCTTTTCCTGCCAGCTTCAGCCACTCTAGCAGAGTCTAGGCACATTCCTGAATAATGATCATACAGAACCACCCACACTGTTAACCCCTGGTGCTTGAAACTTAATTTTAGCTCTACACAACTTAACGTAGAAAAGTTTCAGAAATAAAAGATATTATATTTATTTTATATCTCATCATAGGACTGATTTTTCTGATTGCTCTAAGCTGCTTCTTCTTGGTAAAGCACCTAATTCTGCAGGTGAATTCAGTACTTTCTTTGGGCATAACTAGCCAGTTTGGGCTCGCTAACTTCTATTGGTCAAATACCGATACACTTAATTGATTTCATTGTTAATCAATTTCAGCTGGGAGCAGATGGAGTGTCACTCTGTTCCTCAGCCCACCCTCAACTCTTTATCATCAGCAACTCAGGCCTCCGGAAACCAAAAAAAGCTTTTGTTTCCCTTCTACAGTTTCAACAAACCCAACAGGATACATAAGCCTGGAGAAAGAATTCAAAACAAATGTTAAAACAAAAAATCAATAAACCTGAAGCAACTCCATCTCCGAATCATGATACACAATGACATGAGATTAAGTGTGTCAGGCACAAAGCATGGGTGAGCCTGACCACCTGATTTCTATTCTTCAAAGGAAGGAAAGTTTTCCTATTTTTTATTATCACTCTGTCATTGTTTCTGATTAAGCCAAAAACTAGTTTATGAAATAATTAAGCATTGAAATAACAGATTTTGGTTGTATCAATTACAGAAGGCATTCAGAGGTGTTAGGAAAAACCACCTCTGTAAAAAATGTCTTCCACTGTGAAGAACACGTATACAAAATGCAACAGAGAATTCAAGCTCTTGTGGAGAGGAGTAAAAGCCACAGAAACAAAGCAAAGTCATTACTATGAGTCAACTCAAAATTCACTGGACAATCATGTTCAATGCATTCAATGAAATTTAAAGGCATACTGCAAACCATACACTTAATGATCTGCAGGCTAGAGGAAGAATTTCTCTCTTTAACACACAAGATTAATCAACAGGGTGCCCCACCAAACAAGGACCAAAGAACAATCAGGTTTTTAACAATTCTGAAATATCAGCATTTTCTAAAGATCAAAATCCAGAAATTTTAAACATTCATTCACACCACAATGAAACAAGCACTTAAAAAAAAAACCCAAAGAAAATAAGCACGTAGAACATGTACATAGATCAATGAGTATTTCTTGTGACGCTGGAAGAAACAGGCTATAGTCTTTTGCTTGAGAAATAAAACTACTTTTAAAGATAAATGCTAAAACACATTTCATCATTCATGTTGCCTTGAAAAATCTGAGGCACTTGTATCTGATTAGAAAAGCAATTCTGAGTAATAGTGTGTTACAATTCAGTGCCAGTTTGCTTTAGAAGAAAAGAGAAAAGAAAAGCTACTGTTTCTCATATCCTGCACAAAGTGTGAAGTGTCTCCCTGCCTCTTTCTCCTCCCGTTTTCTAAGCTCATGCTTCCCAACCCTTCTGAAACAACTATGAGAACCTCTTATTCCCGCCAATATGCCAAATGACAAAAGAAAATCAATTTATTTGTGTAAGTATATGCTTATACCTTGAACTGGAAGAGAAAGATATCAGAAGTCTATATGGAACTTATTTCTACATTCCTGAAATCACACACACAAACGTTCACACAGACACAGACACAGACACATACCCCCTGGATTACTGGGAAATTCACAAGGTTATGATTTCCATCTTCTAGAAGATAACTTTGTAGTTAGATTAAAATACAAAACTGTCAGCTTTGGAAAGCCTTGATCACCTGCTAAACCATCCAAATATCAAAGAGACCCAATTAGCCTTCTCGGTAGAATGTAATTTCCCATGATGGCAAAACATACCCTAAGAAGTACTGGATCCAAGTCTCGTGTTTATCACTAGCTATGATCGTTTTTAAGCACATTAACAGATTCAGAAACCTATGTCTCAACAGCATTTATTCTTATTGAAATAGTATACGTGTTCAATTGCCTATACAGAGACCAGGTCCCATGATGGAGTTTAAGAGCTATTTTGTGTATTGCAATATTTATTTTTAAGTGCAGACAAGGAGGGTGGGTATTACTCAGTTGTAGAGCACCTGCATAGCATGCACAATGTCCTTGCTTCAGTCCCCAGTACCTCAAAAAAATAAAATAAAATAAGGGCATATTTAAAAATGAGTAAAGTTATAAAAAAATGCAGACTAAAAACCACTGCAATCTAGGAGACACAATTACAATAAAAAAACAAGAGTTTCTATCAATTATTGGCTATTTGCCAGTCACAGAGACAACCAGAAATCACACGATGATTCTCAGCAACCCTACTAAGTAGACACGGATGAGAAACCAGGCTCTGCGGATGAGGAGACGGAGCTCAGAGGAGCTGGGGACGCTGACCGTCCTGCTTCCCATGACACCACATCAGCCCAGGGCAAGCGCTGATGAAGCTGCAATGAGGGGACACCCAGCTGCATGGAACCTTGGGGCACTGGGGAGTCCCAGAAAACACTAAAAACTGTTCAGTGAAAAACCAGCTCAAATATAATACACTGTGCCACATTCTTTAAACAGGGAACATGACTGAGAACTTTTTGATGCCTCCGTGTCCTTTCTGCCATCGTCAGTTACTTGCCCTCACAGCGTGACCAGTGATGAACTGGACCCCATATGAAGTGCACTCAGATGGCAGAGCATTTGAAGCTGTTTTATGAAGTTTGTAAGACTCTGTCTATGCTTCACAGTGGCGGTCATCCATCACTTCTCACCGGTGTGGACGTACCACCTGAAATCACTCCTTTCTGCTTTTTAAAATCCCTTCATCTACTCCAGACTTTTCAACAGCAAAGAAGCAGCTAAACCACAGACAGTGGACAGCTTTTCACCAAATTTCTTGAACAGCCCATCGGACTACCTGGAAGCCCTTTACTTTTATTAAACCCACTTCCAGGTACTTCATCATTTTCTGATTGGTGGACTTGGCCTCTGACTGAGCTACTCAGAGAGCTCCCAGCCTCACATCCGTGAGAGGACCCTGCTGTTGGGAGAAATCAGTGAGAAAGGCGTACATCCCCCAGTCAGGTCTGCACAGCTAGAAGTGCCACAACGTGCTAAAAATTTATACCGTCATAACCCCTGGGCTCCCATGGACTGGTTTCACATTAACCAAACTCATGAGACACAGATACAAGAAACCAGAAATTTAACTTTTTAATGTAACAGAAGACGTGAAACTATGAACCAGACTACAATATCAGAGTTCAACCATGAGTATATGTTCTCCTCCACGGCACAATCACGGGCAGGCAGTCACATGGCAAGTGTGGACAGAAGCAGAGCAGGAAGGATTTCTAGATTAATTCAATGGACTAAATTTCTGTTATACCAACAGATCTGCTGCCTGGAAAACAATTAATGCTAATCACGGTGCACTCTTCGTGGACAGTTGCCGAGACACGACTGTGAGCACCTGTGTAACTCTCCTTTCCCTGTCCTTTCTGGGCTAATTGAGGCACAGACGTACAGAAATCGAGGGATGCAGATACATCTAAACACCCAAAGCCCATTCTGGGAGCCACAATACCATACAGCCAGGGTTAAAATACTTGCTCTGCCACTTACTGGTTCTGTGACCTTGGCCAACTTACCCTCTGTGTGCCTCAATTTCCACACTGTAAAACTGGGATAACAATCAAACCTTCCTTACTCGCTTGTTGAGAAGATTGAAGGATTCATTTCTGTAAAACGCTCAGAAAAGAGTGTAGCACATTTTTGGTGCTCAACAAATGTCAAATTAATATTACAGTGGTTTACAAGTCTCCTTCCTAATCATCTTCTGTGTTTCCTGGCTAGACTAATACCAAAAGGAAATTTTTATTTCTCCTTTTATAAACTCTTGGGGTGCACCCTTCTGTTCCATCCCACCACCTGTTTAAACTGATGGAAGGGATACCTCCTCCCCACTCCTCTGGGCCATGCAGAGTGCTACTCCCTTCACAGCCCTGACCCCTGGCCCACAGCTAGCCCTCCTCACATTAACAGATTGAGTTGTGATTCCAGGGAGACAAGCAGGGCATGTGAAACCCTTCCTTTCCCTCCAGTGTTGGCCACCCTAGGGAAGCACCCTGGATGCTCAGCTCCATGGCAGAACAGCCCTGTGCATGATGGGGCAGATTCTCTCAAGGGAAGGCTTGTTGTGGCCCAGAGATACCTGGGACAGGGTGAGTCTCTACTTCTGGGACACAGTATCATGACACTCATTTACCCACAGCCCTGAAGTTCATGGAGAACGTGTCTTCATCAGTAACAAAGAAGACATTTAACGCCTGCCTACTCTTTTGTGTCACCTCTCAGTTGGCTGCTGGAGACAACATGTGTATAAGTATTGGTTCCCCTTAGGCCCCAACATATATGAAGTAACAAAAATTTCTGTGGCTTAACGTTGGTCCAGGGCGACTGTGTAACAGTTCTGACTCTGCTGATGCTAAATTATGGGTGTAGGAATTATGGAACCTCCTCAAATATCTTTCATCATAAAATCAGCTTTTCTTATTTTCTTGTTTCTTTGTAATTACCAAAGACTATAAAATGATGGCTTCACACAAAACAGCAGCTAAAGTTTATGAGTTCTCTTGACGTACCCACTGTGTTAAACACGTTACATAATTACTAATTCTCACAATTCTACAAAGCAGATATGAGCGTCCCCTTCTCACAGACGAGGGGAAAACTCAGAACGAGCTGACTCAGGATCATGTGGTTCAGTGGCAGCACGTGCAGGCAAACCCAAGTCAAGAAACTACACCCCTTCATATATGTACCAAATCAACTGCCACCAATTAACACATAGCGGCGGGGTCAATACTCAGGGAACTCAACACACTTTTCAGCTTTATGGTGCTCCAGAGGCAGCTTCTAGCTGTTTTATAAAATCCCGGCTCACTGGTTTCTAACACTAGAAGAAAAGGCCGATTTTGCCATTGTTTGCACAGCAAGTCTGAAATGTTCACAGCGAGATAACAGAATAAAACTATGATATAAGCAGAAAAATTTTTCCAGGTAGAAAGACATAATGGACATTGTGCTATTCTGAAGCATTAAGCAAAGAAATCAAAATAAAATCACATTGTTTAAGCCTTATTTTACAAACAGAAAAATTAAGACTGTAAAAAGTTGCAACAGCGCCACCTATGGCTAAAAAGACCTTCCAGGTTGCCGGGAAACATGCAACACAAAAATTGACTGTAGGATGAGAAACGAGAATCAGATAACTAGAAGCTTATGTAGCATATACTGCACTTTGCTTCGGGGGAATGGACGGGTATTCAGTATTTAATCTGATATTGCTAATACTCCTAAATATAAACAAAAGACATAGGCTCATGAAAATTCATCTTAGAAGTGGAAAGATTCCAGTCCAGCCACTTCATTTTACACGAGGGGAGACTGAGACCTGAGATCTATCCTCCTGGCAATCAGCAGCAAAGCTCTCCTAGGTCTCATGTCTTGCACTGTAGTAAAAACCAACAGAACTGTACTACACCTATATTCATAAAAGTCACGTCTGTATTTTTCCAACAGTAGGTAATCTAAGTATCTTGCAAAATAGTTCTCAAAGAGCCAGGAAATGATACAAGTTTTTTGAAATACAAAAACATTTATTTACATATTAAAACAGCATGAGCTTTATTCTCTCTATTAAAAAAGTGACATGTCAAATCAAAATTTTGAAATTTTAAAACCTGAAAAGAGTGCAGAAAAAAATCAAAATATTCTTTAATCACAAAAGAGAGAAGCTTATTCCCAGAAAATAATCAATGTGGATTTTTCTAAACTTAATGGTTCTGGTCAGAATCCGGAGAAATTAAATGTCTGATGGATGGTTACACGGCAACATGAATTCTGAGCTGTAACAATACACATTCTGTGTAAATAATCTTCAAGGTCGTCTGCTTAAGGCAATTTAAGTAGTCCCTGTCTCACTAGAATGACACAGATTTCAATAAAGCTTCATACTGCACTTAAAAAAACTGAATCCTAGTTACTTTAAGCCATATTAATGTATATCATATATATACATATTGAATATGCATCAGAAATAAGCTACCCTTTTTAGTATTCAGAGTTGATACTTCTAAACTATCAGTCACTGTGACAGCACATTTTTATTAAGCACCTATACGGTGCCTTGTATACAAGGCGTCCAGCTCTCACAGTCAGACAAGGTAAACCATATTACTCAGATTTCACAAATGACGAAATATACTTAAGCCAGGTAAACAACTAAGATATTCATCATCAGGAAAGAAAAGAGTAAGGATTTTACTTACAATACTCACTGACAAAGTTTTCTTTCATACTAAGACTATATAAAACAAATTCAGTGTTTGGAAATTTTTCAGTAAATAAACACCACTAGAAAAAAAAAGTAACATCATTAGCAACAGTTGGACTTTCAAAGACCACTTCTCTCTTGCACAATAGTTATTTTAAATGTTTTGTTTTTAGTTCTCACAAAGCACTAAATTAAAAAAATATTACCTTTAAAGTCATTACCTGAGAATAAAACATTTGTGAAAATGTACAATTTTAATTTATGTCACTCTGCCTCACATTCTCACTGGTGTCTCTCCTTTGAAGACCTCATCAGGCTGAGATAGCTAAAATCGGTCATTTATGGACTCACAGGAGTTCGGGAAAACACTCAACAGGAGGCTGATTAGAGGAGCAATTGAGAATTCATCCTGTGCAGCCTGGATTCCAGCATCGAGCTAGCCACCGCCAGCTGCGTGTGATTTGGGGCAAGCTGGCCCATCTCTCAATCCCTCAGCTACAAAAAAGGAGACACTGATACCTACAATCAAACACCTGCTATGAAGTAAAATATGAGCAAAGCATTTTAGCCTCAGTTAGGCGTCCACTCACAGCGAGTTTGGTCATTATGATGATGAGGATGGCAGTTAATAAATTAAGCTCGACCAAACAGGAGATATCACCTTAAAGGAGAAACATTCTAAGTCCATGAGAATTTCCTTTTGGATGGATTGCAGAATATTCTATAGATTTTTTTTTAATAAAACAAATTTTGTCCATTAATTGTAGATTTACAGGTTCATGGACAAGTCTCCAGAAAAAGAATTAGAGGCCTCTAACCTCTGAAAACTAAGATGTAAATTTAAAAAAAAATCAGGGAAGAGATTATACCTCATTTGGGAGAGTATGTGCTTAGCATGCATGAGGCCCTCAGTTCAGTCCCCAGTAACTCCATCTAAAAACTTTGTTTTTTAAGAAATAGAGAATTAAAGCAAAAAGATGGAGGAATAGGGAATTTTTTAGAGACTCATCTCAGATTTAAGATGGGGAAGAAACCATCCAATTCTCAGAAGAAATCTTGAGGACTATGTAAACTGGATCTGAGATGTCTAGTCTTTTAACATTATTCATGAAATCATATTACCAAGTCTTAAAACTACCTGATAACCCACAGTGGTGATACTGATCATAACAGCTACCATCACGTATTGAGCTCCGGCTAGGACTGCTCTGTTCTGACATCTCTGCCCCTGAGGCCTCACCAGGCGGAGAGCACTAAATTCGGTCATTTATGAGCATCTCGTGTAAGTCCTCCATTTGTGCTTCTCACTCTCCCCTCACCAGCTCCTCTGAGGGAAGCACTGTTATCATCTTCCCCACCCACAGATAAGGCCACTGAGGCACAGAGACTAAACCTGTTCCAGGCCACATTGGCATTAAAGGACGTCTGTATTTCTGCTGTTTTGCTTTTCACAAAGGAATCTGATATATCAATTCAAGGCAGACTGTTAAATAATCAAGTCTGTCAGGTCTTCACCTCAAAGAGCAGATACTATAAATTCCTGATGTAGGATGAGGCTGCCGCCACAAACTGACTCAGCTTGAAATTAATATCCAAGATGAAGCAGCGGATACACGTAAATATTCACAATTGTCAACTCTGCTCACGGGTCTGGGCCCTTCACTGCCTGAAAGGGGGTGAAATCCCCACCCGTGTCTGGGAGGGAAGCCCGGCTCTTCCCGGGCTCACCCAGGCTTCATGGGCTATTTACCCCCACAGACTAGCCTCAACGGTTAAAAGCTCTCAAGATTTTTACACCAGGCAAAACTGAAAGACATTTCTGCAGATGGAGCACTTTCTCAGGCTTAAATTTTTTTGCCTACACTCAGCCAGAGGGAGAAAAGGAACAGAACTCTACAAAGTCTCTGACCCTCACCACTCACAGGAGTAGAATGACCACAGCAGAAGATGGCACTTCACATTGCAGGATGAGAACAAAATAAAGATGCCCCAACAACAGGCACTCCCAGACACAGCGCTCAGCAGTCTTCTGCACAATCACGGTTGTGCAGCCCTCATCACCTTCTATTTCCAGAACACTTCACCAGCCCAAAAGAATCCCCCTATCACTAGCATTCACTCCTTAATCCCCCTCCACTCAGCCCCTTCCAACCATCACCTGCTCTCTGCCTCTGCATGTGCCTATTCTGGGCATTTCAGATCACTGAAATCAACAATTTGTGACCGTTTGTGTCTGCTTCCTTTCAAGTAACATGCTGTTATCAAGGCTTGTATATTTTGAAGTGGTATCAGCATCTCTTTCTTTTTTTTTTTTGGAATCGTTAAAGATTATTAGAAGGTGGTATGTACTATCAAAAAGAGTAGAGTGGAGCATAAGTGATTGGGTTTCAAACGGAAAAGTGTGGGTTGAACAGTCAGGGTGGAATTCCCAAAACAGGTGGCTTTTTCATTCTCCTCTTTTTTTTTCTTTTTTACTCACTCTTAAGTGTGAATAATGTTCCACTACATGGAGATACTACATTCTGTTCATCCATTCAGCAGCTATTTATGGACGAGGTCCAGAAAAATGAGTGTAAGAGGTGACTAGCATGGATGGCATTTAAGCAAAGGGCAAAATGTGCTTTCAAAAAAAAAGCCAACAAACAGAGGCACAAGGAAATTCAGGGCGTTTCTGAGCAAAGTGCTTGCTTGCTTCAGCAGGACTACCGTGCAGGGCTGGGGCGGATATTGGCAGGAATCACGGTGAGGGAGTCAACTGAGAAGACACCCCACTGCAAGCAGCTCAGCCAATCCTCCTCCCTCATCCTGTATTGTTAGAGCAATGTGTCTAGGTTACTCTTATTTCAATTAATAGCACTTTAACTGCACATCTGATCATCTCCATCAGACCACATTACCTCCAAGTCACAGAAAATCATTCACTGACTGGAGCAGCACCAGGACATAACGGTGATGGATCAGGGAGTCCTACAGCATTCCAGCCTGCAGGCACAAACCCCACATGTGCCCTGGTGATGTCCAGAAAATAAAATGCATGGAAATATCTCACTGCTGGTACACGACATCTGACCTCAAATTGCCCGAAAATCATGCTGGCAAAGCACTACTCAACCTTCTCAGTACAAAAAAAAAAAAAGCTAAGAAGGCAAATTTAGGCTCTTCCATTGAAAACCAGCAGCCACCACTGCCAGTATTTCAGCTGGAATGCTCCTGACGTTGAAAACCACTGCGCAGTTACTTTTCAAACGTGAAACTCATATATATATATACCACGTAGATGATATTGCAGTAGGATTTTTCTTTTCAAAATTTCCAGTTGCAAGATTAGCACAAGAAAGTTTATGTTTAGGCTTTAAAAAAAATCAATTATCCTCCACTTTCTTAATTATGAACTTATTATTATTTTATAAATGGAGCTATGGTGCGTATTTAAAACCTTTTGATTTCTGAAAACAAGACCTTTATGACCTCACTATTTCAGAGCAAACTTTAACGATTCTGAGAGGTGGGGCCTGGGGCGCTCACTAACAGCGCTTTAAATACTGGCAAGGATGTGCTACTAAGTAATGCAATGGCTCTAACTCCACATTAGCTCAGAAAGCAAAGAAACCACACCAATGTCTTCCTTAAATATTTTTATATTCCTATTCTTTTGAATATTAAAGTTCTTAAAATATATGATTTTTTTTGAAAAAGACAACAGCTGTATTAATTTTCCTCTCACCAAGAAAGCAGTCTTTATCAGGAATAAAAACCCCTATGGAAATCGAAATGACAGGACGTTTCTAGCTAAGTGAACATCCAGATATGAACACAAACCTAAATCCTACCAGATCTCACTCGAAGGAGCTCAACAAAGGCCTGGGCAACCCGGGAGATTAGCTCTTTTGTTTCAAATGTTGGCTGAGCTAAGATCATCACACTAGGCATGGAAGGAGAGAAGAGGAATGTCCACCTGGCGGCCTCCATCAGTTTTCTTCCAGCCACAAGGTGCCTCTAGGGCAGCCCTGCTAACAAGCCCCACATAAGGAAAGCCGGCATCCACACTGCCCCTGCCATCCCGAAGTAGCCCTGATGCCCATATTCCAGCCTGTGAATGGTCTTCTAATAATCCCCCAGTTGGTGGCACCCTCCCCCTCTTCCCCGCTACACACAGATACACAGAGCCACGACAGCCTTCCCAAAGCACAAATTTGATTACATCAACCCCACTTCAAACACTTCAGAGGCTCCCTGGTAGAGTTCTAGCCCCACCCCAGACCCTTCTCGCCCAGTCTCATCTCAGTACATAGGTCCCCAGTGACCTCAGGAGCCCCCTGACCTGCTCCTACTTCCCACTTGCCTCCAGGCTCATTTTGACTGTTTCCCAAGGAAGCCTTCCCTCCCTCCAACCTCCACAATTTGTTCCTCTCTTCCTAAAACATTCTAGGCTAAGTCAACTTCTGACAATGCTAAGTTCTCAAGAAGCAAATACATTTTGCTTACTAATGTGGCTACACTCTGTCTCCCCTAGACTCACTGAAGTGCACGTGTTATGAATAAATGAATGACGGGTTGGGTCTCAAAGGGACCAACATACCTGCTCTCGCCCGTCCCGACCCTTTTGTCTGTAGTATATCAGAAGCAAAACCAGAAGTACCTTTCCTGAGGGTCACTTTTTGTTGACACCCTTCACTGCCTACTGTGTCAGTATTAGTAAAACTCAACTTATTCCAAAGCCCTACATCCCGGACTCTCTCCAGTGTCCTCCCCAGCAGGGGCTCCCTCCACCCTGGACCACACAGGGCACTCTCCCCGGGTCCCCACGCCAAAAGCTTCCAGGCCTCTACCCGGGCTGCACCTGCGACCTGAGCCACATTCTTGACTCCTTCTCCTGGCTGACTCTTACTCTGTCCTCACAACTGAATGTAGAGCCCATTTCTTCCAGGAAGTCCTCTCTGATAATGTCCTTTATGTCTTGTCTGGCCTCTATCTATAGCAGCAGTACATGGTGACCAACTGGGTGTTTGCCTGCTCCTTTGAGTCCACGAACCCTTGGGGGCCACGTGGGAAGGAGTGAGAGATTGCAAGACGGGTGGGGGAAGCAAAAAGCAAAAATCACAGCCCAAGTCCCAAATTCAAGGATACTTTCTCAGAAAAAAGTATAAACTATTTCACACGGGTCCAATTTGGCTACTATTTTTGTGGCTTGTGGACAGCAAAAACTTGGTGTTCTAGTCCAAAACCCAGGTTACATGCAAAGAAATGTATATATTCATATCCAAAGGAAACCAGAGCTGCTCAACAACAGTTTGCAGTTAGAACTGAAAGGAAATTTGATAAAATCAATCTCTCTCTCTCTCTTCTTCCTTTTCTAGCATCATATAATTTTAGAAGTATTTGCGTGACTAACAGATGGCTACAGCCCGTGATTCTGCACTGAAGTGTTTGGGGCTGAGGAAGACCAGATTACATTCACTCTGTAAATGCAATCACACCAACACACTGATAGGTGCCGTGAGTGGTGCAGCTGATGTTCCAAAGCAGGCAACAATATTCTGTAAGAGAACTCTAAATAGAAAGGAAGAAATGCAATGTCCTGTACTCAATTTCATTTGTAATATGGGCCATTAACTGATAGTATATTTTGACAAATGAAACCCAAAAATAAATTGTCAACGTCGATTTTCTTCATCTGACTGTTTTATGCTAACATCGGATAATAAACCCTCACTCCATACGGAAAGCTCAGGCCTATGCTGCAGCACAGTTACATCCTGTGGAAGAAAGCCGACCAAGGGAGAATTGGAGAGTTTCCCTTCAGAAGCTGCGAAGTGTGGTTTTGAACCTGTCCATCATTTGCAACCACGACATCGACAAAGGAGTTAGACGTTACCTCTGTGGGGCGAAAATCACTGCGTGCTTCAGAACCATCAAAGAACGCTGAGCTTTGTAAAACAGTCCAGAGGCGCTTAAATCATACTTTTTCTGAAAGGATCCAAAACTGACCCACTTCACCATTCCAGGTATAACAGGGAAGTACTGGAAACAGTAGAGAGAACATGCCCTTGAAGTCTGACAAGGCCCTGCTTGAATCCTGCTACAGCATTTACTAGCCGCTAAATGGACCAATTCCTTAACCCCTCTGAGAAGGCTTCCCAAACCGCAAAAGGGGGCTGCCACCGCCCACCTGGGAGGCATGGATGTGAATGCAACACGCAAGTAGGGCGGCCGACTGGTACCTGACACGGGGCCTGGCTAGTTTCCCTCCTCTGCCCTTCTCCCCCTTTAAACTTGCACTGTTCCCCCGGTAACGATCAAGCCCCTGAAACAGACTACCCGTATCTTCTGTGTATCCCTGGATACATGCCTTACCCTTAGGAGGCCAGAAAAACAACTGCCTCCTCCCAAGTCACTAACAATGTTCTTAAGAGTCTGGGTATTTTTAACTCTATTTTTCAGGGAGACTATTCCAGAACTTTCCAAGCACCATTCTCCAGGTTGGCTCCCCTCCCAGTGCCCATCCCTTCTCACCTCAGATCCTCTGTCTAACTGCCTTCTGTTCATGGGAAAACCAGTCCAGTAGGGTGGGGCTCCCAAGGCCTCCCTCCCTCCCTCACAGGTGATTGTGACAAACTTCTCCCCACTCCTCACTCCAACTCTAGCTTCTGAGGAGTCTACCCTCCCGGACCCTGCAGACTCTGCACCTTCCCAAGACGCACACGTGGCCACGACCCTCCCTTCAGATTTCTTCCTGGCTGGTCCTGCCCAGCCCCCGGCCCCTTAAGGATAACTGGCATTGCTTTGACAATGGCAAACGCCACTGACTGACACACCAAAGCTGCATGGTCTGGGCTTTCCTCCAATCCAGACACAGCCCTGCCCCACCTCAGCCTCAGTCTGCAGCCCTCAAGATGATCTAATTCACATGCAAGGCTGTGAACAGCAGCTAAGAATGTATCTCTAGTACGGCTCCTTCACCTGAGCCCCAGGCTCATCGACCCGAGTGCCTCTTTGAAGTCCTAACTTGGATGACAAATGGCATCTTAAAAATGCCTCATGTCCACCATTTACTCTGGAATTCCATTCCTGGCAGGTATCTCCCAGACTCCCCATTTTAGTAACAGCCCCAGCACCCACCGAGGTGTCTGAGGTCACATTCAATTTCCACTGTTCCCTCCCCCCAGCCCTGCCCTGGAATCAGTCCTGTTATTTCCGTCAATAAGCCCATCTCAAGTGTAGTTCTGCAGGGACCATGGCCGGAAACACACAAACTCACAGCATGGTGCACTAACAGTCCTCCGTAGGGTGCTCCCTGGAGGGGGAGGCATCTCCTGCCGCTGTTCACCTCAGAAGGCACTGGATTCTCACACAGGAGGCCCAGGAGGAGGGACTCAAGGTTCTCCCGTGGTCTGAGCTTTGAAGGGCCCGAGGTCTGGGGGAGCTCCTAATTAGCAGACACACTTGCCAATGAGCAGATGAGGATGAGGGAACCCATGCAAGGCTGTTATCACTTCAACTCATGGGCTCTCAGGGGCCACGGGAAAGGCCTGTGTCCAAGGTACAGACCGGCCTTCACAGATCCCAGCCTGCATTTGCCAACCCGGACAGCCTAGACTCCATCTACTTGTGACACTTACTTCTGTTCTGTTCCCCACCCAGAATGTGATGGACTCATTCAGATATTCTGGCTTGTCTCAAGCAAGACAAATTCAGTGAAAAATGAAGTGTCCACATTTGGACCAGAGCATGAAAGGAGAAACAAGGCCTCATGGTCAGCATGATGGTGGTGACCAAACAATTCCGCCAGGTGAGATGAACCAGGGTAGGGGTGAGAATCCAAGGTCCTAGGTCGGCCAAATCATCTTCTTTCACGGTTGTCTGGGGTGTTGGGGACTGACTAACACAAACTAACGACACGGCCGTCAGTGGTGGACGTCAGCTGCAACAGAAACGGATTCAGCTCTTTACTGCCAACATGGGTTAAAAGTAAAGGCCGAGGCAGGGAGGTCTGCACGGCTGCTGAGGCAAACCACAGACCCAGCTCTGAATGCCCACTGGCTGGAGCAGAGAGGAAGCTACGGCCCTTTTAGCAGTCCCTGTGTCCAACAGATCCAGGTAAGCTAGCTACTTAGGAGAAGGCCATGTTGTCCTGATACTCAGAAAAACCAGCCTCGTAAAGGGAACAAAATAGTGGCATGGATTTTAGACCCAATTCTGCCCCTTTATGAAGGCAAAGTAATGTAAATGGCACGGGGAAGTTGAATGCAAAAAAAAAAAATATTAAAGAACCAAACGTTGACCGCTTCCTCCAACAGCGTCCCCTGCAGCTGTCACCTCCGTGGCGGCCACTTCCTCACCAGTGACCGCCAGCCAGGAAGCGCCGTCACGCACGTCACACAGCGACAGCCAGGAACTGCGTGCCGAGCACGTTTGTGTAAAAGCAGGAATCGAGCAAAATGCTGCAGAATTAGACCTTACAAGTTTAAATACTCCATGAAAAGAATCCCTCAGCAGCCACCTAAATCAAATCGCATCTTACTTCTACAAAACAATCAAACAAATTTAATAAGAGCGCATTTGTCACCAAATAAAAGGACGACCAAACATGTTCCTCAAAAGCAAGGATTTCAACAGGTATAAAACACCATTGGGTGATGAGCTAACAAAGCAAATATTCCAAAAAATTAGAAAATTAAAAAATGACTAAGGTAATAGATGGATCAAAACAGCTGTTAAGTTGTTGCTTTTTAAAGCAATGGAGACGTACGGAGGGCAATCTGGCTATTTCCAATGCAGGGTGTGCACAGCCCACATTTTCAGAAGCAACAACATGCTCACTGGGCAGTACAAGTGAAAAAGGAATAAAGAAAAAGGAAAAGAGGAACAAGAGAAAATTAGAAACACACAAGAACAAAAATGATTTTGACTGCATGTACAAGAATTTACGTGAGTGTGTGAGGTCAGGGATGCGGGGATGGTGAGACCCACCCTCACCTCCTGCTCCAGGGAAAGCAGGGGCCTGAGGGGAGCGGCGCTGCCAGGGGACCACAACGTGTTCAGCGCCCCTAACCAAAATTCCACCTACAAGCGTCGAGGCAGCTTTTGAGCTACAAATTGTGGTCGCATTTCAGTCTGGACAGATTTAGTCACTGCCACCAAGAGTAGCAGGAAAGAATGAGGCTCTGCTCCTGCACCAAGGCATTGTTTAAAAAATTAATGACTGTGGAATAGTAAAAGCAACAATGGAGTAGAAGTGACTGGAGGAGAATGTGCTTGACCCTCGCTCACTGGCCGCGTTATCTCACTGACGTTCAGATGCTGGCTGAGCCCTTATGGTACCAGAACAGACAGACCCACAAGGAGGGAAGATTAATGCGCTGAACCACTGTGGGCTAAGTACACATCCAGCTACTACGCTAAGTCCCAAGGGCAGACTTCAAAAGGCAAAAACAAGCTGGCATTCTCTGGTGGGTCTGCAGACTCAGAGACAAGCATTTGTTGAGCAAAAATGTCACCAGTGCCTCCTATGGCAAAGAAGTGGCACTGGCGTGGGGTCTGGGGCAAGGCTCCAGGCTTCCACTGCTCACTCACCAGTCTGTCCAGGGGGAGAAGAAGTTCCCTGCTTAGGTTTCGCTGATGAACCTACCTTGACTAATGTCTGGGGCCTCAGCAGGAGTTGACAGATGAGGTGAACGGAGCCAGACTCTGTGTAGCACGGTGCTGGCAGCTATGCCCTCAGCAGTGCCCAGGCTCCTAAACATGTCAGCTCATCTCCAAGAAGTAGATGGGGATTGCGGGCATGTAGATCATAGGGCCCTGTGAGGACAAGTACAGATCATGGCCACGACATGCCTCTCCTCTTCCTTAAGCCATAGAGGTATGTCCTGGGAGGAACAGAATATTCATCCAGAGCCTGCTAGGAGGGCTCTCGCAGGTGGGACTCGGGTCCCCCGTGCTTTTCACTCACAGGGCTGGTCTAGACATTCTATTTATCAATTCTCTAGCATCTTCTCCTCCAACTTACCAACAACCAGAAAGTAGGATCTGATCTTACGTAAGTTCAAGAATCACAGAGCACCTCCTCCAAAGTGGGCCTGGTAGCACATGCCAGGTCCTCCGACCGTCACCTGTGGGACCACCATGAGCCCTCTCCAGACCCAAGGACAGAGGCCGTAGGCTGGGGGGACACAGCTTCCCTCACTCACCCCAGAAAAGGGGGACCACGTCTCGGCAAAGGCATCTCACCCTCTTCTGCCCGAGGGACAGCACGATATATACACCGGGAAACAGAGCAGAAGGTGGGGGGGAAGGCAGCCCAGAAGAGCTCGTCTGTACTTCCGAGGCAAAGTGGGGCCTTTGACTTAATCACAGGGACAAACTGAGAATGAATATTTCCCTGCTCTGTCCCAAACACCGTGATACGCCTTTCCCTGCATAAGGAGTTCATTCAGAAGTCCCTGACGGTGTTTCTGATGTCCTAACATGGCATGGTGGCTGTCGGGCAGGAAGAGACTGCCTGAGCTGAAAAGGTGCTGGGCCTGGGAGGCAGGTGATAGCGGATCCAGCAGCAGCTCAACCAGCGCCTCGTTTTGCCTCTCGGGGTTCAGCATCTCATCTAAAAGCAAAGGGATGAGCATGTCCCAGGACAGGCTGCCCAACAGAAATGAAATGAGAGCCATGTAAAGAAAGTTTCCCAGTTGCCACGTTTAAAATTTTAAACAAAGAAACAAACCAATAAACAAAAAACAAATACTAGAATGTGATTTTAAGAACAGATTTTACTTAATCTACTGTATGTTCAATACTATCATTTTGACATGTAATCAATATAGGAAGTAAAGAGATAGTTTATGTACTTTTACTAGACAAGCCTCAGCGTCTGATATGCATTTGACCTACAGCACATCTCAGCTCAGTCCAGCCTCCTCCCCAGTGCTCCTAGCATCAGTGGCTTTGGCTACTTTCTTGGACAGCAACTCCAGGGTTCCCACCATGGTCCTGGCTGTAAAGCGGGAGTAAGTGTCCACACTAACCCTAAAAGGATCTCTCTGAAACAAAGGCGGATTCTCTTTGAAATGTCTGTAAAGCGGCGGGCTGCACCTCCCCTCCCCTTGGCTACAAGACAGACTTCTTCCTTGCTGATCCCTTTCTGGATGTAGGGAAGCAATCCGGCACACAGCCAGGGTGGACTGTCCTCCAGGTAAACTTACCTGCTCTCTGTGTCCAGTCTCATGAATTCCTCCTTCTCAAACGGGATGCAGAGGAGGGGGATCTTGTCCCCAGATTTCTTGGGGCCACCATCCAGCCACTTGGACTTGAGCAAGATGAAGAGTGAGTCAGTGAAGTCCTCGATCCTCTTCTCCACCACCCTGCAGTCCTCTTAGTTTGAAGGCAACGTCGGTGCGTGGCTGCTCGGCTACCTCCCCATGCTGCACAAAGACAAAAAGCTAAGAGTCATTAAACGAGGTGCCATAGAGCTCCTCTGCACGTGGAGCTTCTCGAAGGCCTTGGCAGAGAGACAGTCGGTAATGGTGACAAGGCCCACGACCTTGCGGTGGGTCTGGAAGATGCTCCACCCATTGTCGGGCACATAGTGGTGCCTGTAGTGGATACAATGTGTCCACTGGGAGCCAAATGGGCTGATATGGCTCACCAAGGTGAGTAGCTGATAGATGCAAAGAAATTCTCCTCTGAGATGATCTCTATGGATTGGACCACAACGGGACGAGTCTGGTGGTCCTCAGCACACTGCACGTAGTCAGGGATGCTCATGTTGCAGGCCCTGCCAAGAGGGGAGAGGAGATCGTGGTACTACTCTGCTGTGTGCTACGGGCCCATCTGGGTTGCTGTGACCTGGTGTGTACCAGCCAGAAGGCAAAGGAAGCCAAAGCAAATCCAACGGTACAGTTTGTCCTCAGAGTCTGCACATGGCCACTGTAGCTCGGATCACATTACCCAGCTTTTGGTCTAGGCTTCCTGCCTCTGCAGAGAAGGGTCACTTCTTATTTTCTATTTCCAAGCACCTAGCAAGGCCCTGATGCAAAGTCACTGCTCAAAAATGCTGAATAAAGAAATGAACAAAGGAAATGCTTTCCCCAACCCCCTTCAGCAGAATATAAAGAAAAGGACCACAGTAGGATCAAAAGATCTGGATTTCTATCCAATTTATTTGAACTCTTAAGCTTCATAATAATGGATAAGAAAACTTGCCTTGGGGAAGAGTGTACAGTTCAGTGGTAGAGCACATGCTTAGCATGTACGAGGTCCTGGGTTCAAACCCCACTACCTCATTTTAAAAATGAAACAAATAAATACACCTAATTACCCAGCTGAAAATGTATTTTTTAATTCAAAAGTCTAAAAACACCTTGCAATTGACACAACATTGTAAACTTGACTATACTTCATTTAAAAAAAAAATCTTTGCCTTACAAGAATATATCTGGATTACGGATGTTTTCAAATGTAAAATGCCTAGGGTACCACCTGCATAAAAGGAGGTGACTGTACAAATGTTCTATCCCTCCTTTATGAGATATACTTCCTTTGGGTGGGTTATAAACTCTCAGAGCTAATTTTCTCAGATTAAAAATATAAATATTACCTGATTCTCAGTACTGCTGAAGAATCAGATAACCCTAAGAAAGCTTCTGACACACAGAGATTACTCAATAAATGTTTGTTGAATGAATGAATAAACAATCAAAGTGAATGCTGCTCCCTGCCACAAGCCATCATAATGGTACTGCCTGGAAATCCCAAGCCCACGTTCACCCGACTCTGCACTAACAATGTGGGATACCTGGGCAGGCTTGTGTGCTTCTCTAAGCCCCAGTTTAATCATGAATAGAAATAAGGGCAATAACACAAACCTCAAATTGTTAGTGAGTCAGTAATTAATTGTACCCCAACACTGCAAGATGGAACCATTAAGAAAACTGGGCAAAGTGTCCACATGCCCTCTCCATATAATCTTTTACTACCACATGGGAATCTACATTACATCTCAAAATAAGAAGTCTAATATTTTAAAGAGGTCATTGAGGTTAGGTGAGCTCACTGTCTCAAATAAAGAACACACAGTACAAATAGGACAATGCCCAGCCCATGAGATACACTCAGTTAAAATTCCCACTGAACCCACTAGTCCCTCCAACTTCAGAGCAAGAGGATGGGTCCTCGTGGCAACAGGCCGCAGCACCTGAAGCTAACAAAGCTAATGGTGTCCACTTAAAAGAGCCCCTGTCACCACCCTTGTTCTAATTTTCTATTTGTAATCTTTTTCTATTCATTAAATTGAAACTCCCAATTGCATAGAATTCTTACCAGATATCATGATGGCAGCCCTTCAAAACCTGACCACAGAGATCATGATGGCAGCCCTTCTTGGTGAAACAATAAAATGAAGAGCCATTTCCACAAGACCTCTGTGTAAATCTACTAGGGAACTTCATCCTGGACTGAGGAAGAGGACTGGGGAGTAGCGGGTAAACTGGGGCACAGAGAAATAGGGGCCACCTGTCCCACGATGGACTTTAGACTCACCCTCACCCTCCAGGAACTTCAAAATACACACAGACAGAGTGCTATGGACAAGAATTTTTTTTAAACAAATCCCTGAATCCCTAGCAGATCTTGTTTCTACCGAGACACAAATGGCTTATGTGTATAATGTTTCACAGAAGCCTTAAAATATTATCACCCCAACTTGACCCATCAAGAAACTGAGGTAGAGAAGTTTATCACATTCTACAAGATTAGAGAGAGGCCACGTCAGACACCGTATTTAAATCCAAGTCCCTGCTCCAGTGCTCACACTAGAAAATGTCACATACTGCCTCTTTCCTGCCCTCTCCCTGCAATAAATCCCTGAAGAGTCATTTCTGTGTCACCTGGAATCAAACTCACATCAATTTTTCACAAAGAGCTATGTAACTCCTTAGAGGATTTATCAAAATCTAAAGGGTTGGGTTGATAAGAGAAATTTGCATGTTCTGTTTCTCAAAGGAAACATGGCTTTAAAAGAAACTGAAAAGTACTTATCTAGTCTAAGCCCTCATTGTGCACAGAAAGAAACGGAGGCTCAGAGGAGAAGAGGAAAGGGCGTTATTAAGAAATATTGCCTCAGCGCGGCACCAAGCCAGCCCTGGGCCCTTCTGGGGGAGGATCTGGAAGGCCCAGGAGAATGAGTGTTAGAAAATAGAAAGAGAAGAAGCATATAAGGCCCCGTCTCTACACCACCATACCATGAATTTCCACCAATTACCCAGTATGGGTGCAGCCAATATTAAGGTTGTCTGAACAGGTTATTGAAACCTGGAATTCTCAACCATAGTGGAAATTCCAGCATTTACTGTGCTTTTTTCCCAGTTCAAGCATCAATTCAGTGGGCACTCTGTACCAGGGACTACACGAGGCCTGGAGTTCTCCCAATTACAAATCTCTATTACCACGTGTGCAAAGCACATAAAGGCCAGCAGAAGAAAAGTGCCCACAGATAAGATGGAATTACTGAAACCGAAAGCAGCCAAAGAGCATATATTACTAGGAAAAACGGTGCTCCTAGAAATGGACTCATGGACATAGAAAGCAAACTGTGTTTAGCAGGCAGGAAAGGGGGGATTAACAGATACAAATTAGTAAATATAAAATAAATGACAAGGACCTGCTATATAACACAGGGAACTATATTCAATTTCTTGTAATGAGTTATACTAAAAACAATCTAAAACATATGTATATACATATGCATATGTTTATAACTGAATCTCTGCTCTACACCTGAAACTAACATTGTAAATTGACTACACTTAAATAGAAAATAATTTAAAAAATAAGTAAAAATAAAAGCAATGCCGTTAAGAAAAAATAAAAGAACACTCTAATCCCCTTAGCTGTATGTGGTGGAGAATTCTGGTTGCAAGCACCAAGTCCACTGGATCACTCCAGCACTGGCTGTCACTCTTTCTGACCATCAGAGAGTCCCTTGCTTCACTGAGGTTACTTTTCTCTTCTGTGAAAGAAAGGCTACAGCTGCAACTAACGATGTATAGAATCTCATCATTCACAAGCCCAACAAGTAGTGAGGACTTCCCGTGGGCCCGGCTCTGGACAGAGGAAAAGATAGGGTCCGAGATATATTCATGGGTAGAAGAAGTTTATGCCTTAAAGACATTAATTCTTCCTGTTTTGATAGACAGATTCATTGCAATTCTGATTAGAATTCCTACCAGATTTTTCTTGGAATGTAACAAGTGAATTTATGGTCAAGAATAGCCAAGAAATTTCTTTAGAACCACCACTGGGGAGGGGTGGATAGGTCATTAATTTCCACTGCTCTTTCTGAAGTGATAAAAACGTTCTGGAATAATAATGGTTGCACAACTGTGAATATGCTAAAAGCTGCTGAATTTTACCATTTAAATGGATGGACTTCATGGTGTGTGAACTATATCACAATAACGCTGTTATATGAAAAAATATTTCTTGAGAAATATTTTTCTTTTTATACCACTACTCTGTCCCACAATTTAAGAAAAACAAGAAACCAATACAAACCAAACTCTGCCAGGAGCTCTTTAGGACTGCAATATCCCTGGGTCTCCAAGGCCTCTGGTGGTGCTGTTCCTGTTAACACACACTAGCTGGGCTGGGCAAGTTAGGGACTGTAACGATCTTTTAAAAATCGACGGTCACACGTTTCACCCTTGGAGAGGGAAGGAAGGAGGATATTACAGCTTCATGCCTTCAGCTCATTTTTAACAGAACCAAGCCCTGCTTGCACCACTGTAATCCCTCTCACTATAAAAACACGTGACATCAACAAACATCGCCATCATAACACCTGAAAGTGTTCAAGGTACTTACCTGCGGCAGAAACACTGAGGGAGGAGACAGAAGCTTGCTCAGCACTCATGCTCCGTTTTCCCGACTCCACCAGGTGAAGCTGGGCGATACAGCCAGAGGCTCTCAGCCCGGGGAGCAGCACACACGCCACTGAGCTGGTCCTGAGGGAGGGTGAAAGGGAAAGGAGGGCAGCCCCTGGGGGGAGGGAAAGCGGGGGGGGGGGGACGCGGGCTGCAGGCCCGCTCAGAGGCCAGCCCGAGACCCAGCCACAGCCGCCCTCCCCGTCCGGGTCCGCAGTCCCCGCCCGCCCAGACACAGCCCTCCCAGGGGCGTGAATAGGCCAGCGGCCAAGGAGAGGAAGCCAGGGAGGAGAGGACTAGCGGGCGGGAGAGGTGAAGGGGACGCCAGCCGCGGACTGAGGGGTTCCGGCTGGGTGAGAGGTGGCAGGTGCACACCTGGCCCTGGACAGCTGTGGCCGGGGCGCCGGGGCAGGTGGCGTTGTGAGAGGGGCTGGCCTGGGCAATTCAGCTGAACACAAGCTGACTGGCGCCCTGGGGGACTGTGACAGGCTGACCGCCCTCCCGCAGCCGCCTGATCCCTTTCCCGGGAGCCCCCCACCTTGCACTTCCACAGTCAGAGGCCCCAGCCCCAGGCAGGAACCAAAGGCCTAATGGGCCACAGAGTTGAGAAGCCTTTGGGCCCGATCCCCGGCTCGGATATGGAGCTTCCAACCAGCGGACCACCTGGCACTACTGCGCATGCGCAGGAGGGCCAGGGATCCTCTCTGAGTTCTGTGAGAGAAGGTGGGACAGCGAGGGAGGTAGAAGATGGGAGCAGGTGGAGCAGAGGGGAAAAGTGGAGGGATACAGATGGACAGGATGAGCAGAGAGTAGGGAGGGATATGGAGAGGGGAGGGTGGTAGCGGTGTTGGAGAGAAAAAGCTTAACCTCTGGGGCACCCAGAGGTGGCAGACCTGCCTCGGTACCATTCTGTAACCCTTCAAGTCCCGCAGCTCAAGTTTTACCTCCCTGATCCAGCCCTCCAACCGATGATTCTGCAGAAGCCCTATGGGGATCACACCCATTGCCCCCACGCGGACCTGGGTTTTCTGTTGCTCTGAGAACCAAGCACCTGCAGGTGTTGTCGCTCAGAACTACCTTGGGAAAGGTACATAATCCCCTTTTACACGCTGGGAAACAGGCAGGCAGGATCACTGCCTTAGCTCCACTGTCCCAGGTGTTGGGCTGGCGGGGAGCGGGATGATACAAGATCAGAGCCCCAGACAGAGCAGACTGCCTGAGTGTTGGTGCATAGTCCCCATATCTCCTTGGTAAACCATACCCAACCCTAGTGGAAACATCAAGGGCTCACAGTAGTTCCCTGGGTGTGGGAGAGCTGTCCTCATGTGAAGGAAAAGTCCAGCTGGGCTAACAAGCTAAGTCACAAATCTAAGTGTGATTAGTGTCGGTTTAATGATCTGAATTCTGCTGGGCTATCTCATATATCTGAAGTTTAGTGTCAGTTTATTGGGCTAACAACCTAACTCGTAATTCCTTGCTCAACAAGTGTCAGTAACGTGATCTATTACAAATTTATAAGCTCCAGTGTACTGATTCCTTGCTTTTTGTTCTTTGAGCTTTATTGGCTAATACCCCCTTACTTGTATTTAAGCCTTTAAAACCTCATGTGCACGTCTTGAAGGTGCTCAGAATTTCGGAGCAGGAGCCCCTCTGAGCCCACCGGCATAATAATTCTGAGTACTCCATCACTCAGATTGGTGCTTGTTTCTTGGCTGGCCTGTTTCCATAACACTCAGCTCCAGTGCCCAGCTTTCTAGGTAGATAGGAGTGTTACCAAGTACAAATTCATTCTCTTCAGTGCAGGACAGGCCAATAAGTTTGGAAACAAGATGTTGGGGCATGGATTTGCAAGTTTCTGTAGACCTAGTTGGCAAACTAATGTCCTGGAAAACCATCTCCCCAAGTCACAATTCAGGCTCCTTTCCTACGTGCTTGGTTGTTACAAACTTCTTAGTGTAAAAATTCCTTATTGTTAGAATCCTTTCTTCTTGCAGCTATCTGCGTGGGTCAGATCCCTGTAAACCTCCAACAAAAGAAACGTTATTGTCTATTCTGCAATTTGCTATCTTTTAATGAATGAAAAAGTGTTAAATATCCTTAAAGGTCAGAGCCTTCAGAATAAGCTCTCCTGTGTATTTCAGGCTCTAGGCAACGATTTTTTACAAGCAAGATGAAGCCTAGGAGACAGAGCATATGGTTAAAGTCAAAGGAACAGATCTAATATGGAGTCAGATTTTTTCTGTTCTATTACCCGGGCAGAAGCCACTTGAGGATTTAAATCTCTTTAAGTTAAAAATAACTAAAATTTTAAAGGAATTTACATACATAGGTGGGAATGTGCAAAGCATATCTGGAGAAGCACCCAAAGGATAGTAAACAGTGGCATCTCCAGACAGGGCTGAAAGAACAGAGGATGAGGGAAAACTTCTTTCAATTGTGTATTCTTGTGCTCTATATGAGTTTATTTTTTTTAACCATTTGCTTGCATTTCTTTTTCAGTTAAAAATTGTGTAATGGAGCAAAGGAGTAACTAGCTTAGCAAATACAGCAGCCATGGAATCACTAAGTCATCACTTTTGATTTAAGCCAGAAAGCATTTATTGACTCTCTCCAATGTGCTCAGTCCTGTTTTAAGACTTCTTTTATTATTATTATTATTATTATTATTATTATTATTATTATTATTATTATTTCTAGTACTATTACTATTACTATTATTTTATGAAATAATAACATGGTATACCTCACCCCTGCCCATGGCTGGTGGAAAACCAACTGAGTTTTTATTGAGTTGTTTTCCAAGGAGTAGAGATAAGTTTATAAACAGAACACATCTTCAGGGCAAAACAGGCAGTGTGCTTTACCAGCAGGCCAGACAGCAATGAAGGGTTTTCAACAGAGGCGCCCAGAAGCTGAGAGAGAAAGCCTCCAGGACACTACAAAAAGCTGACCAAACTGCCTTCTCCATGGCACTACTGAAATAGGAAAGAACAAATCTGACTCCATATTTGATCTGTTCCTTTGACTTTAACAAAGCCAAGTTAATATGCTCCGGTCTTTTCATGTGTTATGATGTCACAGAGGAAACGGACAGGTCAACAAGGAACCACTCTGCCGTGATCAAGGAGCCGGGGAAAGGGATGGGCTGCAAGATGTATGAAGCAGCCGCATCTGTGCCCGTGCTTCTAGGCAGGTATCCAAAATCGCCTCGACAAGGTGTCAAACATTTGTGCCCACGTCCTCATCAACAGACATGTATTAAAGACAAATGGAAACATATAAAAGGCCAATACCCTTGCTGGGTACACCGTCCAAAGTGCAAAGTCTCAGTTTGACAACTGGCCATCTCGGTTCCCTGGGATTCATTCTTGGAGAACCTTAAAAACCACTTTTCTGTCTTCAAGAACTGCTGCATATTTGTCCTATCTTTGGCTCAGTGATGCAGCACGTTCAAGTGAACTTTAATGTCTGCACAGATTTGACTGTCTTTCTCCAGGTTCATTTGTCCATTCCAATGAGGCCTGAGCTAAGTTCATCCTCTGTAAGGTCTATTCCCTCCAGGGACAGCTCATTGAGCCTGCAATTAAAAGCCAAGTGAACAAGACTGTCCTCAGCTAAAAAGTTCACCCACCCTTCAGTGTTTCTTAATCTCCTCTCCTGACTAATTGCAACAGACTAACACCTCCCTCACCAAGATAACCAACTATGTCATTTTGTCTCCCCAAAGAGAAAGTAAGGTCCATAAAAGAGGAGACAACTACATAGTCACCTCTGAATTCGTAGCATATAGAAATGTCAATAAATAGAACTATGATTATGGCTTCTTTCCTTTAAAACCTTTCAGGTTATTTGAATGAGACCTTGGAAGAGAGGTGTTTGCTGTCCAGTATCTTGATCCACAAGACTCTGGAGGCCTTTTTCAGAATGGCTGTTCACTGATTCATTCAAAACACAACTTATCAATCAAGGAGTAGCTGTGGTTTTCTGCCAGGAGTTTGTGGTCACTCTCATGCCAGAACAGCTTCAAACTATATCCTTACTTTGGATTTGTTATTTTTCCCCTCTTCCAACAAAATTGACTTTCCTTACTTTCTTGTCTTGAGGAATTTTTTTTTTCCTATTTCACCCTTTAGTAAACCAAGATCCTCAGGATGGGCTTGGCCCATAATATGAACCCCCATCCAACTCCTAGTGTGAGAGGCCTGGGGCTCACATCTTGCCCTCCTGTCAAGGCAACTGAAAATCAGTTCAGGAGCGAACTAGCACCCGAGGGATTCTAAGGCTCGCATATCTCCCAGAAACCCTGCTTTCTCATTTTTCTTGGCTTCTGAGAATTTCCCCTCACTTTCTTGACAATTAGTTGTGCAGCTTGAAAGATGAGGAAGGAAGGTTTTATTTCTTAATCAGCATTTTAAGGAACTTGTGTAATGAAACTTTTCACGAGTTTCTAGAACCCTCCATTGCCAAGATAGAAAACACACTAGACATTTTCTAAATTTAGCTCTCATGTGCATTTTTTCTTTGCTTTTGTTTTCTTAACTGTTAACAGACATTTTTTAATTAAAAAAATATAAGGCCCCAAAAAGGATAGAACACTGAAGGGGCAAACAAAATTAAAGGGCAAAGACAGAAAAATGATAACTACTCTAAAAATTTAATATAATACATACACTATGTATCAGATCAGCACTTCTCAGTAACAGCTAATTGAAACATGACCATGAGGTAAAATTACTCTCCTGTCAGGACATGGCCAACAGAAAAAACAATTAAACCAACAAACTAATATCCTAAGTCTGGCAAGGTACAGAAGGCTACAAGCTAAATGTGTCTTCTTCTGGAAAAGAGGGAGATACACCGGCTCTTTTCTGTGGAGCCTGAGCCCACGGGAGGACGGTGAAGTGAGCTCTGTAAGTACCCAATTAGCAAACTGAGTGATGAATAAATAGACGTGAGCTTTGATGACAGAGCTGATACTAATATTCATTTGTCCTGTAAAGTATGACTTCCGTTCAGTGATCAATACTTCGGAATCCTCAGGAGTTGACATTATGGGAAAATGCACAGCCTGGGCCCAGACCTCCTCTTTCATCTCGTGACACTGCACTTAGATGTCACAAGGACACCTCCAACTCCACCTGCAAAGAGCTGACTTCATGGTGCTCCTCCCATAGCCGTCCTGCCCAGGGCCTCTGGTAGGGGGATAAGGTCTCCATGCCTCTCCCAACTCAGGCCCATCACTCACAGATGTGAATGGACCCCTCCTTCAGGGCCCAGATATCCTCAGTCACCGAGTCCCACCACCCACACCTGAGCTACCAGATACTCACTGACACTCACTCAGCACTGACTCTGTGCTGGGGACCACGCTGCACACTGCAAACGTTATCTCACTGGATCTCCAAAACAGTCCTGGGAATTGGGTACATCACTGCTCCAATTGATTAGATAAATTGTTTCACTTCCTTGCGTGCGTCATTCAAACTGACACGGCTACTGAGCCACAAGCCTGGGCCTGAAAACAACTTGAAACTTGAACACTGCTACACCTCGCAGCCACCCTACTCTGACTCATCACATCACCTCCTGCCAAGCCTTCTAAATGTTTCTAAGCATTCTACAAGACAAAAGTGAACTACGAGATCACCCCACTCTCCTACTTAAAATCTGTCAATGATGGTCCACTGCCCTTAGGAGAAAGCCCCACCGGGCCTGAGCAAAGCCCAACGGCCCAGCATCCGCGTTCCCTGCGCGGCCGCGCCGCCTCACCCACTACGCAGCTCTACACGTGCCTTGTCTAGGACAAGGATGCTGACTCCGCACAACCCAGGGCTTGTCTCACTAGAACAATGATCATCTTCTTCAGTGTTCATCTTCTTCTTTGCTGACCCTCAGAAAAATGTTTTCTCATGATGAATCAATATCTTTTTCCTTATAACTTCCCATCATTGATAATGAGCTCCCCCCAAAAGAGAGAAGACCTAATTGTCAGTCTCCTTATCTGTAAAGTGAGAATAACAAGGAAATATGTGAGGTTTTATGAGAAATAATATTCATGTGAGGCTGAGGGACAATTCCATCATACAATAAGCACTCAATATGTGCTTAATTAATATTAATAAGAATATATTGCATCTAGCAACCTTCAATCAATGTTTTATGACATTGTCCAACAGACTACTGACAAACTGTTGGACGATCCCCTTTGAGCAGATCAGCACAAGCGTACTGGGAGAGGTAAGCGCTGACTCCAGTTGCAGCTGCAGCCATCCAGCACTATGGGGCGGGGGCAGTTTGCTCAAGCTCTTACATGTTGCTTGAGCATTTAGTTGTCGTTATTGATTAAAGACAGGTGTTCTTTAGTCAAAGCTCCTGAAACTTAAATCTTCAATGATTGATGCAAATTAGGTTTCAAGAACAATACTCTCACTAGAAATTATTTGAAAATCATAGTCTTAGCTACTCCGCACATCAAAAGGGCATGTTCTTAATGTATCTGACTAAATACACCAAAAGGGTTGTTTAAAAGAAATTACGATGAAGCCATCCTGAATAAGCTCCAGTATCATCTGCACAAAGCCCCACCCAAGGGTCTCATTTCACATTTCCACATAGGTGTTCAGGTAGCTTAACTTGGGTCTTGGTTTCTTATAACACGGGGTGGGGAATAGTTGTGGATAGATTTATGTAGCAAATATATACCTAGGGTTTTTGCTGTTAAGGACTTCTAGAAATAAGAAGATTGATATATAGTCCCACCCATAAGAAACTCAGCATTTCCATTTACAGCAGCATTAAAAATAAAATGAGAGATACATTTAACAAAAATTTACAAGATTTGTACATTGAAATATTTGAAGTATCACCAAAATAAATTTTAAAAGATCTACATATATGGAAGACATCCCATTTTCATGGAATGATAGACAATATTATTAAAAATGTTAAGACTCCTCAAAATGATCTACATATACAGTGGAATCCCTAGCAAAATTCCAGCTGACTTCTTTGCAAAAATTGAAAAACTGATCCCAAAATTCATATGGACGTGCAAGGGGCCCAGGATAGCCAAAACAAGCTTGCAAAACAAGAGTAAAGTTGGAGGACTCACTTTGAAGGGTAATAAAATTCTATAGTAATATGTCACTATGATACTGGCATAAGTTTGGATAAATAAATCTATGAGACACAATAAAAACCCAGGGGGAAAAACTTACACTTACAGACAGTTTTCCACAAGGGGGCCAAAAACACCCCATTGAAAGAATAGTCTATTCAACAAATGGTGCAGGGACAGCTGGGTATCTGCAGGCAAAAGAATCAATCTGGAATCTGAACACCCATATTTTATATAACAAATAAAAATTAAAACAAAATAGATCACAGACAGAAATGTAAAAATTAAACCTATAAACTTTCTAAAAGAAGACACAGTATAAATCTTTGTGGTCCTAGGATAGGCTTTGGTTTCCTGGATGCAATACCAAGAGCACAATTGATAGAAGAAAAAAGCAGATAAACTGGACTTCATCAAAATTAAAACCTTTTTCTTACAAAGGATATCATCAAGAAAGTGAAATGACGGGGGAAAAGGGTGTCTCAAGTCAGAGAGTGCGTGCTTAGCAAGAAAAATAAAATAAATCATTACATCTAACTACATCCCCTGTAAAGAAATTGTTTTAATGTTTAAAAATATATAGTGAAAGACAATGTGCAGAATGGAAGAAAAATTTTGCAAAGCATGTATCTAATAAGAGAGTAGCATCCAGGATATATAATGAATGCTTACAACTGAACAATACAATAAAATAGACCCAATTTTTAAATTTACCACGAATTTAGATACATATACAAATGGCCAATAAGCATATGAAAAGATGCTCAGCATCACTAGCCAAATCAAAATCAAAATGAGATCTCATTTTACACCCACTAGGATGGTTATAACCAAAACATGGACAATAACAAATGTCATTCAGGAGGCAGAGAAACCTCATATGCGGCCAGGGGAAAGGGACAATGGTGCAGCTTCTTTGGAGAAGTCTGTTATTTCCTCAAAAGCTTAGAGTTATATGGCTCAGCAATTCCACTCCTATATGTAGAGTCATCCCTCAATACCCTTG
Organism: Vicugna pacos; assembly: GCF_048564905.1. Classification (NCBI taxonomy): domain Eukaryota; kingdom Metazoa; phylum Chordata; class Mammalia; order Artiodactyla; family Camelidae; genus Vicugna; species Vicugna pacos. The sequence continues at coordinate 31,686,404 of NC_133000.1, forward strand.
GGTGGTTGGTTTCAGGAACCCCACACCCTGGATACCATAATCCAAGGATGTTCGAGTCCCTTTACAATCAGCCATCTGGATCCATGTAGTGGAAACTACAGATATGGCGGGCCAAATGTACAGCCAACAGAATGAAAACATATTCTCATAAAAAATTTCACATCAATATTCATAGCAGTATCATTCAGAGTAGCCAAAAGTTACTAACAATATCCATCCATCAATGAACGGATAAACAAATTTACCAAGAATAGACCCACAAACTTTTGGTCATTGAAACTTTGACAAAGGAGGTGAGAACATACAATGGAGTAAAGACAGCCTCTTCAGCAAATGGTGTAGGGAAAACTGCACAGCTGCATGTAAATCATTGAAGTTAGACTACTCCCTCACAGCATACACAAAAATGAATTCAAAATGTGTTAAAGAATTAAACATGTAGACAAGACACTATAAACCTCTTAGAAACAACCATAGGCAAAACATCTGACATACATCTCAGCAATGTTTTCCTAGAGCAGTCTACTCAAGCAATAGAAAAACAACCAAAAATATACAAGAGGGATCTAATTAAACTTACAAACTTTTACACAGCTAAGGAAACCGTAAGCAAAACAAAAAGACAACCAACCTATGGAATGGGACAAAATATTTGCAATAAATGAAACAGCTAGGGGCTTAATTCCCAGAATATGTAAACCGCTTTTACACTTAATAAGAAAGAATAACAAACAATTCAATTCAAAAATTAGCAGAAGTCCTAAAGAAACATTTCTCCAATGAAGACGCACAAATGGCCAGTAGGCACATGAAAAAATGTTCAATATCATTATCAGAGAAATGCAAATCAAAACTGCTATCAAGTATCACCTCTCACTAGTCAGAATAGCCATCATTCAGAAGTTCACAGACAATAAATACTGGAGAGGCTGCGGAGAATTGGGAACCCTCCTACACTGTGGTGGGAATGCAGTTTGGTGGAGCCATTGTGGAAAAATATATAGAGGTTCATCAAAAGACAAAACCTTGACCTCCCAGGTGACCCAGCAATCCCACTCCTGGGCATATATCCAGAAGGAACCCTAATTCAAAAAGACACCTACGCCCCAATCTTCACAGCAGCACTATTTACAATAGCAAGACATGGAAACAACCGAAATGTCCACTGACAGATGGCTGGATAAAGAGGTTGTAGCATATTTGTCCAATAGACTACTATTCAGCCATAAAATAATAATAAAATAATGCCATTTGCAGCAACATCAATGGACATGGAGAATGTCATTCTAAGTGAAGTAAGCCAGAAAGAGAAAGGAAAATACCATATGAGATTGCTCACATGTGGAATCTAAAAAAAAAAAAAAAAGAAACAAAAAGATAAATTTATCTACAGAACAGAAACAGACACAGAGTCACAGAAACCAAACTATGGTTACCAGAGGGGGGAGGGTGTGGGAAGGAATAAATTGGGAGATCAAGATTTGCAGATACTGAGTATGTAAAGAATAAACAGCAAGTTTATACTGTATAGCACAGGGGAATATATTTAATATCTTAAAATAACTTATGTTTAAAAACAGTATGAAAATGAATGCAGGTATGTTCCTATTTAACTGAAGTGTTGTGCTGTAGACAAGTAACTGACACAACATTATAAACTGACTAGACTTCAATGAAAATATTTTTAAATAGACTAAAACCAAAAAAAATGGAAAAGGATATTATCAAACAAAAAGAATAAAGTACTGATGCAGGGTACAATATGGATGAACCTTGAAATTTTATGCTAAAATAAGCCAGACACAAAAAGCCAAATAGTGCCCTTTAAGGTGAACTGTATCTAAGCGTTTACTGTACTACTCCTGTAAATTTTCCGGAGATTTGAAATCTATCAATATCTAAATAAATTGTATTATGCATTAAAAACTTAAAACGCTTCCTCACAGGAGGGCTTTAATTATTAAATTTAGAAACGCATATAAAGCTCTTGGAACAACAATTTGCAAGTCCACACACAGTCACTGCTGTCACTGCCACTCAGAGGGTGGTGCCAGCGCTGATGAGAGCTGCCTCCACTGACTCCCCTGCAGAAAGGAGTGAAGGCCTGAGCTCTGACAGGCAGGGTGAGCGTGAACCTGAGTCAGACACAGCCACGTCCCAGACTCTGCGTTACCCAACTTTCTTAAACAAACTGCAACATGTAATGTAAACACGCTAGAGGGATGTATCTTACAACACAGGGAATACAGACAATGTTTTACAGTAACTATAAATGGAGCATTTTTGTACACCTGAAACTAATATCATATTTTAAATCAGCTATATCTCTATAAAAAATTAAAAAATATTTTTAAAATGTTATCACTTTAATATTCAATTCGGTTTTTATGTAACTACTAAACAGCTTAGAATATATAAAAGCATTTATTTGTGCTGTTTGTTTACATATTTATTTACATTCAGACTCTTGCTAAAAGAGAATTTAAACATTTTTTTAAACACAGCTTAACAACCATAACAACAAAAATGCAAAACGGAGAGTGAAGAGAAAATGGACATTCAATACTTAAGTGAAACCAGGGGGAGATAAACTCGTAAAAATGGATTCCATGAAGTCAGGGCAAGTGTTAAAGGCCGACTAGAAATTCAGCTGTAAGATTCTTGGCAGCTAAAGCAAAAAGATGATGGGGCGGGTGGTAGAGCATGTGCTTAGCGTGCACGGGGTCCTGGGTTCAAGCCCCAGGGCCTCCACTAACAGATAAATACATCTAATTACCTGCCCCCCAAAAGAGCCCCAAAGAAAAGATAAAGAGAAATTTCTTTCCCAAAAAACTCTGATATTAAATTTGGATTAAATACTTAAATAAAAGATAAAAAGAAAAATAAAAAAGATAAGTGACACTGTGAAGGAAAACCCCAGCTCGGCTAACAAGCTAAGTCACAAATCTAAGTGTGATAAGTGTCGGTTTACTGATCTAAGTTTTGCTGGGCTACCTGGTAAACCTGAAGTTTAGTGTCAGTTTACTGGGCTAATAAGCTAACATGTAAATCCAAGGACAACAATTGTCAGTAACGGGATCTGTTCCAAATTGATAAGCTTAAGTGTACTGATTCCTTGCTTTTTGTTGTTTGAGCCTTATTGGCTAATAACCCCATACTTGTAATTAACCCTATAAAACCTCATGTGCACGTCTTGGAGGTGCTCAGAGCTTTGGAAAAGAAGCCCCTCTGAGCGCGCCAGCGTAATAAATCTCAGTACTCCAACCCTCTGAGTTATTCTTTTTTCTTGGCTGGCCTGTTGTTTCCATAACAACACAAGCGATAATGCCCATGAGATAAATCTGCGGAGGCTGCTGTCAGGTCCCCATGTCTCACGTAGGAAAATCTGAAACATCTTTCTCACCACTCAGAGTCATCATAAGCCCACCCCACACCTCCCGCCGTTAAATGCAGGAGCACAGGTAGAGCCCGACCTTTGCTGTCTTTGTGTCATCACAGTGAGACAGGATGGAAGGGGAAGAGCACAGCCATTCAAGGAAGGCCACAGCAATTAACATCAAAATGTTAAAGGATTCAACCCCCAATAGGCCTTGAGGCTCAGGATGAAGAGATTTAACTTCTAGCAGATCTTGAGATTCAGTAAACATCCATTGTAATAGTAACGTGGTGAATAACATGCCCCAGGCACATGGCAGTCCCAATGATAGCCACAAAAGGTCAAAGGGTGGGAAATTGCCAACTCCCTGGGAATCCCAGCCCCTTGCCCTAGGGCTGGCCCTTCTACTTATTAGCATATGAAACCACCAAGCCCAAGAAAACAAGCAACACAGCGCCACCTCGCGGTCACCACTCTCTCTCCCTCTTTGGGGAAGGCCCAAAATCTGTGGAGTGTGTACCTACTTCTAATATGAGCATCAAACCCCCACACATCTTGACGTTTCTCTTGCATTTCAATGTATCTCTCTGAATAAATCTACCTTTACTCAACACTGGCTTGCTCTTGAATTCTTTACTGCATGAAGTTAAGGAACAAAATCTGGTGGGGCACATCCCAGGGGCTCAACGAAAGCCTGGGACACACCCCGTCTCATGCCCAACGTTTTTTATTCTTGTATCAACAGGACTGGGCTGTGAAGCGAGGTCTGAGGCCACAGCTAAGGGACAGGATCAGCCTCCAGGGCTCCAGTTGGTGCGCAGTCTCTCCCCCAGCATGGGTCTTGGGGTCTGCCCAGTTCTCTGTGTTTCTCTGTTGTGCTGACTCCCCAGCCATACAGCATACTCCTAGGCCTGTCCCCACAAAACCCCTGTCTCCAAAATACAAGCACATCTTGTCACAATCCTCTTGTTCAACAAGGAAATGTACAGCCCACTTTTTTTCCTCCCCAATAAAGTACCCAACTGTCCTCGCTCCCATCACACCACTCTTTTCTTAGTGAGAACTCTGCACTCGCCACACCCCATCCTGAACACAGGTGCCTTGCTGGCTGTGACCGAGATGTTTCTTTCTCACACAGCCTGCGTCCTTTCACTTTCCCCTTGTTACTTTAAAAAAGCCTTTCCTGAGTCACTCACCCCTCTGATTCTGAACTAACAAAGTGCTGAGTTTGCAGTCACTATGTGCATAACTCCCAGGTTTTGGCTATGTTTCCTTCGCAAGATCTTCATTACGGAGCTGCATCAAGAAGTTTAAAGAGGCTATTCTTACATCTGAGTGGAGGAGCCTGCAAAAAATTTAAATGGCTTTGAAGAGAGAGTTAACCAGGGACAGAGATGTCGCGGGTCCTAGTCAAAAGTGTCATGAGGCAAAATGTTCTCCCAAGGCTCAGAGTGGCTTCTGAACACGGAGTCGGCAGGGAGGAGGTGACAGGCAGTGAGTAGGGTGAATGATACAGGTTACGCTCCCCCAGCTGGGGAAGAATAGGTTTTTTCCAGTTTTCCAAACAATTTCTTACCACCTTTTTCTATTATTGTCACATACCATTTCCAACGAATTAAGCATATCAATGTCAGTCATTTGGGCCACTTGGGAGAAGCTACACGATGCCATTCACAGGGCTGGGGCATGACAGCCACACCAGTCTAGATTGAAAGAACAGTTGGGGTATTTGCAAGGTAATCACGGGCATGCAGCAAACTCCCCAGCTTCAATGACCTCATTTCAAAGCTGGGGCAAATAAAACTACCAAGCAAAGTGCGTGATGATTATGGCCCACATCTGTTTACTAGGTAAGTGCCTGTGAAAGCTGCCGCTTAATGGGGAATGAGTACGATCAATGAGGCCCTGTCTACCTGGCCACACGCGCCCTGCCTTCCTGCCTTGGTGCAGCAGCAGAACTTGTTTAGCTGAGATGAACACCCCCAGAGCAGCCCCGACGGGAAAGCTCCCAGCTCTGCACGGCGAGACGTGTTCCTTTCCTTCTCAGAGCTGATCACAATTTGCTGTCGTCTGTTTTTATGTTTATCACTTTTGTAACTGTCTCTCCTCGGAGTTTTTGCTCAAGCAGCACAGGGCCAGATGTGTCTTGCGGCCTGCCGGATACCCTGGGCAGGGAAACAGCCGACTCCATATCTGGCTCTGGTGCTGAACAGAGAGGGGAGAAGGCCCAGGGGCCCATGCTGAACCGAGGCCACTGAACCCAAAATTATGGTCTGATTTTGGGCAAATTATACAATCTTTTTACCATGAGATTCCTCATCTGTCCATGAAAATAACTGTCCATGGCACATAGAGTTACAAGGATTAAAGGAAATCACCAAATTCATAACCTAGCCAAGGGGCTACAAGTGCATCCTCAACAGACAAATGCTGCCTTTACGGCTCTGACACATGCTAAGCGGGGTGGCCCCACACAGTGAACGCTGCTAACTGTCAGTGAGTTAAGTGCTTCATGTGTGCTATAATACTCTTTAGATCTTACAACAATCCCAGGAAGAAACGAATATTTTCATGCCCATTTCACAGATTCACCAACAGGTTAAGAGAGTTTGCATTCTATTCCAAGGCCCTGTGGTGAAGAAATGGCGATTTAAACCGGAATTTGGGCCCAGGCCTTGGCTCCATCTCTCTCCCATCCACCTGACCACTTGCCTATGAATTCCACCTGTCCAATATACAAGTTTGCAGCCAGCCAGCTCTTAAATGCAATGTGTGCCACCGTTTGTCAATGTTGGTTAAATATCATAAACTGTTCTCAGAAACCACTACAGTAAAGAAAGCTGGACTTAAGGACTTCTGCATTGCGTTCTCCTGTAATGTGCAGAAACCCTTCCCTACACCTCCAAATCCAAGTGTATGCTTCCTCCATGTTTATGTTTGCACACGGCTTATTAAAGCAGAAGGTACCTGCAGTAATTCCATCTCGGTTGCTTTCCAAGGTTGCAGATTATCCATAATCGGTCTGTGAACGAAAATACTACAATGTGAATGAGAATACTGCAACCATGACAGTAAACAAAGAATACTGAAACCAAGTCATTAAAGGCTGCCACCACCCCCCAGCTAGGACAGGCCTGCAGCCCAGCTGCTACAGCAACTCACAATGGTGTCATCTGAGCAGACTCAGAATAAGAAAGGACAGGCTACTGGCCCGAGATAGCTAGGTGCTTGTCTAAAAAATGAATTCAGTGAGTCCAAATATTTGCTTCCTCTCATACATACAAAAGTACTAAATCCTTGAACTTGAGATACCTGGCTTTCTTTAGATAACAAGCAATCTTTTATTGTTCCAACAACCTGGTCTTTGTTGTAAAGCTCCTATATATCCTAGCTCTTCCTCAACCTCTTGGGAACAGTCCCTCATAGAGTTCTGTGTGACTGTCCGCTCAGCTCGAGTCCTCCCGCCAAATAAAACATAACTCTTAACTTTTAGACTGCACATGTATTTCAGTCAACAGTTTTGGACACCATGAAGCACCACAGCAGATTTCTCTCCACCTGAACTCTCCGAGTAACCGGAGCCTTGGTACCAGCAGTGGCCCTTTGTGCCCATCCGCCTCCTCGGGGAGTCCAGATGAATTTGGGTGAGTCTCTCCTGGTTCTCGGATCTCACATATTGGTTGATGATCCTAAGTTTTATCTGGCGGTGTATCCAGGTACGTGGCCCTCCAGTTGAAAGAAACTGAGGTGAATTACCCACCCAGTGGAGACATACTGGGTGGGGCCTGGTTGAAAGGTAATAGGAAATACCCACCTTGAGGATATGTCCAAAGGGGGGCTGGTGGAAACATATGAGGAAAATATTCACCCAGTGGAGACATCCCGAGTGAGTCCAAGTTGAAAGACACTGGGTTCAGGACTGAGTGGTTAGGTAAGAGTCTGGTCTAATATTTTCCTCAATTTGGTTACCTCCATTGAATTTTTCAGGATAAAAGTAAAACTCTTATGAGGAAACTTTCAACTCCAAAATTCGGAACATCCTCCTGGCTGGTGACAGCTTTCTCGGGTGACAGAGAGTCTTCCAGGATTGGTAGAGACAAAGGCTTCATGCCACAGAGTTGTCCCTGTGGGAAATCTTACTAGCAAATTTATTTTGAGAACCCGACCTTACAATGGGGAATAGAACTTTCAAAAAAAAATAAAGAACAGAAACGAAAAGAAAAGAAAAAGAAATGACAGATTGCCAGTCTCCAACTATTACCCCAGCCAGGTTTATGTACATACAAAACTTACAACATTAATTGGGAATAAGGAAAAAAAAAACTTACTCTGAAAATAACTAACCAGGACTGATAAAAGCATTTTTTGGAATTCTGAACTTATAAAAACAAAATCCCCTTTAGGGGGAACTTGGATTTCTCTTCCTGTGTCCTTGAAATGTAAATGTTTTATCTTTCTCTGTGTGTTTTAAGTGTGTGTATGTATGTATATATATGTTTAGTTTATTTTTTAAAGGAAACCTTGGACTCCGCCATACAAAAGTTTCAAGTATTGTGTACATATGGTGGCCACGCAAATAAATTGGGATTCTAAGCAATTCTTTGATTGTACCAATTTTCAGATATTTTGTCATCTTAAACTTTGTTGCATCAGCTTGGACCACAAAGTCTTTTAGCTTTTGGAGAGTAAACCTTTGAATTTCATTTAGGCAACACCCCGACTCTCATGTGGAAGGGCCTCTTCATCTTATTGGTTTAAAATCACTATATATATATATATATATTTGTATATAATTTGATGGCCATATGATGGATTTTTTAATTTGGAAAAACTTTTTAATTGGTGAAAGTTTAAAGAGATCTCATTATAAACAGCTGTATTATTGGTATCTATTAAAATCAAGTTTAAATGTAGAAAAATATATCTAATGGTTAACCTAAGAACTTAGTTAAAAAAAAAAACTGGTTTGAAAAGCTACATTTGTGTTTTTCCTTCCCGATAAATGTTTCTAGATATGCTAATAAAAATTTAGGATAATTAATGTTAATTATGTTGAATAACTGGAAAAATGATTGTAAAAATGTCGAAAAAAAATAAGTGGCTTATCCCAAAAGGATAAATATTTTTATATGGTTATTTTGAATCAAATAAATAAAATGAACATTTTTGGATTTACAAACAAGGTTTTGATACTACACAACGTAAAGTTAAAAAAAAAGGGCCAAAGAGTTCACCTACTCCCCCCCAAGATTAAAGTTCAAACAAGTCCATTTTATTTACCACAGTTTAAAATATATGTATATATAGACTGAAATACTTGATCAATAATTGGGATAACAGACCAATTAATGAAATTAAAAACTGAGAAGTGCCTAAGCTCTTTGGCTGAAACTTGGGCATCCTAGAGACTTCTATAAAATTATATACAATGCACAAAAAAAAAAAAAAGGTTTCTTGCACTCCTTCTAGAAATAAGAATTATTGATTAAACTTAATAAATATAAAAATTAAAGGTATAAGATTTAATAAAATTGAGATAAAAGTTTGTGAAATTGGTATATTTAAATGGTCTTTATACAAAACTTTTGCTTATGTTGTGGGATACATATGTTTCAGAGGAAAAACGTTTCTCCTTCTTGGTATTATGAGGCTGGGCACATATCTGTCCCTCTGAAAATATTAATTGAACAAATTAAAATAAACCAATATAGTTACATAAGCCTTCCAATATAATGTAAAACTAAAAACTAATTTGAGTGGCTAATAAAAAAATACAGGTTTACCCTGGGTTTAACTTATAACACAAGGAAAAGGGACCTTACTAAATGCATTATGCAAGTTTTGGAAGACATAATTAAGTAAACCTTAAAGTTTTATTACATGGAATTCTTTGTTTACAGCTCTTCTCACTGATACAAAAATGCCAATTAAGGAGGTAAAATTGGGTCTGGGTGACAGAGCAGTTATCTGGGGACCTGGAAGTCAGTGTCTTTGTCTTGCAGATCAGAAATATAAATACAACAAACAGTGACCTAGAACTGAGCCTAAATAGCTCAACGAAATAAAACTTAAGGCCAAGAAATTTTTGGCATATTAGAACTCAGAACTCTGACGGGTCCTTCAGACTTTGTGAAGAAATTTTAACTGTCTGTTTCATAAATAGTAAGCCTTAGTGATTTGAGCAAGCAAATTCAGCTTACTCCAACTATTATTATACCTATCTTATAAGTAAGTTTTAAAGTGAAGCTATGAGATCTCTAGCTTTTGTCTGATTATAAGCCTGTGTACACATTATAGAAGTGAGATATTTCTACTGCTAAAGAAAAAAAAATCAAAGTCAAAGAGCTCTGCTTAATTGACATAAAAATATAAGAGCTTAAACATTAAGAATTTTTATAATAAAAACTGAACAAATTGACTTTCAGCGTCATGTGAATTGGAAAATATTCAATATTAAGATAATATTTGATATTGTTTAGTTTAAGTATGTTCTAATTAATATAGACATCTTTAAAGTCATCAATATTATGTATAATACCTTTACTGTACCTAGGTTTAATGAAAGTCAAATAAGATCCTGTTATATCTGTTGCAGATTTGTTAAAAAAAATAAAAGTAATGTGCTGTGGTAACATTTTAAGTAAATTAAATGCAAATGAGATGAGAGCTTTGGGTAAATATTTAAAATATATTTTTAAAATGTATGCTTAAGATAATCTCTAAATGTTTGGTATCTTTAGATTCTAGTGTTGTGCTAAATTAAGTTAAATTACAAGATTTTATTAAATAGCTATGCCATTTTCAGATAAAATAACATTGAAATACGAATTAGTTAACATTTAACTTCCTCTTACAGTGAAACTAAAGGTGTATAGAAATATTAATATATGATTGGTGCCACACGGAAATAGTCTCTATTAGTAAGGGAATGATCTCAGTATCTTAGGAAAGTAATATAAATATGTAAAGGAAGATATAAGAATGGAATTATATTTTGTTAATGAAAAATAGTGACTTTCTCCTGAACCTGGTTACTTCTGAATGGAAGAAAAATAAGGGACACACTAATATAACTATAGAAAGCTGTGGAAGGCTTGTGGAAAAGGAACCCCGAGGAAAGAGTTTTGTACATGGTCAGAATTGGCTAAGTTTAGAAACAAATTGGGCAACGTAAATGAATCTTAGAAGTAAGCTGGTACAAGATTAGAATTGTTTTTCTCTCTGTTAAGAGGAAAAAATTTTCTTAAAATGTTAATCCACCTTCAGTAACAGATTGTAAAACTTCTTATACCACTTAGCTGATCTGTTCTGCCTTTACATTTGACGTATTTTCTTGTTAATGAATTAGTACTACTTTACAGTGATCTATATGTTTATCTGACCAAGTGTTCTGAAATCTTTCAAAAAGCTCCCCAAATATAAAATTCTAATTAATTAAATAAAAATTAATTTAATTAATTAAAATTCTTTTAATCTCCAGTTAAGTTTGGGATGCTACAGAAGGCCCCTGAAATATCCCAAAGAGAGATTTTAAACTATAAATTTTCATTTGGCATTTTAAATAACATGGAATTGTCAAATGAATCATAAAACTTCTAAGGTTATATTGAATGAGACAATATTATTAATATAGATATTGTAGAAATTATATGGACTCCCTAAAATTCTGGTATATCTGAAATGTTACCAGTGATAATTATGGGTATAGTGAACATGTTTCTTTATTGATTATAGTGTAATGGTGTTTAACCATGCTTTTAAATCTTTTGTCATTTATAGACAGTTAATTGTTTTCTTCTGATGGTTTTGCAAAATGCTTTCTCTTCAAGGAGATTTACTGATTTCTAATAAATTTCACACTATAGCAGTGAACTAAACTGGGTAAGACATTTTAAAGTTCTAATGAAAACTCTCATTAAAAGAATTAGTTACATGGGACTGATTAACCTGTTGAATATGGTTATAATTTTTGATATTGTTTGAAATACTACTGGATTTTAACCTGTTTCCCAGACATAAAGAATCTCTTCTCCTTAAGCTAGTTACGGTTCACAGCAATTTGATAAATTATACCTATGTAATCACACTTGGAACAGTTATCTTTTCTCTCTATCTGATCCCTCAAGAGACTAAAACACTTAGGTCCCCAGTGGCTTTATCAAATTAGGGAGATCATCTCCTAACAGATATAGGAGTATAAAGGTATTTTAAGGATTTTAAAGAGAAAAGAATTTACCTAAATCTGTAAGGCAGAAACCCATGAAAAGCCTTGACGTGGCTTTCTTGGCCTTAGCAAACCTTAACATTCTACCCTGAGACTCCGTATTAAAACTTCCAACACAGCCAATTTAAAAAAGCCTATATGATCAAATAATCAGACTTAACTTGGAAAAACTTAATCTTGATTTGGCTATATTTGAGAAAACTGAGGGTAACTTAAGAGAGAAAAAAATTATATTTTAGTGGATATTAAATTCTAGTTTTGTTAATTGAGGTCCATATTTACTAAGACACTTCCCAGATCATTCCTTGCTGTTATGTCACATTACTGTACAGTTTAATTGAATTATGAAAAGGATACTCTAGGTTTGTTCTGAAGCTCAGTAATCTATCCTTGGGTAAAGTTCCAATGCCTCATGACCTGCAGCCAGGGGATTATACATACTGCAACAGGCATGACTTAAAGAACTGTCTCCAACCTGAATGGAAGGACCCTTTTTCAGGTACTCTTAACTAGACCATACAAACCAAAGCTGAAGGAAACGGAGTCTCGGATTCATTTCCTATCAGAAACATCCCCTGCAGTGCACTGGCCTATCGAGCGCTGCTCACCTTAAAACAATGCCCAAATGGAGAAAAAGCTACCAGACCAGGATGAGAAGAAGACGTCATCTGAGCTAGACAGCTGACCCAAGACACCGGACCAGGACTGTATACCAACTACTTTGATAATTTATCCAACCTTTGATTATGAACTACTCCACTTGTTAAGTTTATGATAAATTACCTATGTCTAGTACTTCTGTGTTACCTTAGTGGGTTTCCCTACTCCAAGGCTCTAACTAGATAGCCCTCAGAAACGTTATTCTAAAAAGAAATTATAGTTCTGTTTAGGCCACTGTTGATCTTACAAAGTGGGAGATTTCACCTGGCCAATTAATACCTGCTCTGACCCTGACCATAAATATGAACTTTCTCATAGGATCAAACTCAGAAACACAAGCAAAATTTTAACCCAAAAATACAACTTCTCGACTATTAAATTCTTACTCGTGACTTTATTAACATTACTAGCTGTATTATTTATATTCTGTCTATTTTACAAAATTGTTGTCTGTTACATTTCCCAATGTGTAACTAGGCCCACAAGATTGATGATGGCTAAACATCTTGAAGAAACAGATGAAATTTATAACCCTGAATAAAATAAATATAATAGTGTGATTCTAGGTATGGAAATGAGCAAAGAAGGGTTAACACTTTCTGGATCATAATAGACTAGTAAGACAGGTGATCCAGATAACTTTTAGTATCAACAGGGCCTGATAAAAAAACTAACACCTTGAGTGGCAACTCAGAAGATTCTTCACCTGAACTAGGAATGAGCCATCCTAGCACCGTGGGACAAAATTGGTCATGAAATGTCTCTCAAAATATTGGTCGAATTTAGGACCAAACGGGAGCACTGTGAATGAAAATACCACAATGTGCATGAAAATACTGCATCCATGACAGTAAACAAAGAATGCTGAATCCAAGTCATCAGCGGCTGCTGCCAACCCCCAGCGAGTACATGCCTGCAGCCCGGCCTGTCAGCCACTCACAGTGGTGCCATCTGAGCAGACTCAGAGTAAGAAAGGACAGGATACTGGCCCTAGATAGCCAGGTGCTTGCCAAAAGAATGAATTCAATGACCCAGATGTTTGCTTCTCACCATACATAGAAAAGCAGTAAATACTTGAACTTGAGATATCTGGTTTTCTTTAGATAACAAGCAATATTTTATTATTCCAATTACCTGGTCCTTGTTGTATGCTTCTATATATCCTAGCTCCTCCCCTACCTCTTGGGAGCAGTCCCTCAGAGTGATCTGAGAGGCTGTCATCCCGGCTCGAGTCCTCCAGCCAAATAAAAAAAGCCCTTAACATTTAGGCTGAACGTTTATTTCAATGACGTTCCAGAATAGACACAACTCATCAATTCTGTAATGGAACACACTGAATCAGGAACCAAAAGCGTGTTTTAGTCCGGAAAATCTCCAGGTTCCTATTTCTTCCTGTCATTATACAATCCCTCCAGAACTCATTAATTTGCTGTCTGCTCCTCTGGCAACCAAACTCATAGAAGACTCAACTCAGCAGAGCGCCCTGCTGGGGAGAACACCCCACAGAAGCACTGCAGGCTGCCTGCCCTCCTGCACGCTCTGCTCACCCTTGGTGTCCACCGTGGAGACCAGGCCAACAGAGCTGTTCCTAACAGCTACAAAGTCAGACACGTTAAATAAATCATTTTATTTTATATGATATTTTACGTATATACACATCTCTGAAAACAGCTTTGCAGAAGCTCAAATCTTCAACATCAATCCCCAAAGGCAAATCCGGTCCCCAAGGGGAAACAAGACTTAAGACGACGCTAAGGCCTCCAAAGTCCTCTCAAGGACCGTCAACCAAACTGCCTGCAGGTCTGCAGCTGCAGGCGGTTACATGTCTGCTTTTAAAGCAACCCCTTCCTGCCCTCGGGTATTACAATGTCCCTCTAAGCCCTCCCGTCTCAGGGTAAAAGCAGCCGTTGCAGAACCTTGCAGGGAAGCACTGACAGGACTGGACAAAGAGGATCAGAGCTAAGCTAATACTTCTGATGACACGACCTTGTCACTGTGTCACTTTACAGATGAATATATATAGAGAGAGATGTGGGGTGATATTGCTCAAAGTCACACAGCTAATAAGTGGCAAAGTCTATAACTCTGTTCTTCCCTTTGGCGTGACACCCCAGCTGGGACGCCCACAGGGTTCTCTCATGCCTGCCTGAACAGTCCTCTCCTGTCACTCATAACCCACCACAGGGTCTGACCCTAGCCTGCCTTTTCAGCATCTATTCCCTCCAGTCTCTCAGGAACAAGGCCGTTTGGGCCACTGTATGACTTCCGGCTCCCGGAAACCTCATTGCTCAGGCTGGTCTTGCCTGTGCATCCGGCCCGCTGCTCAGAGGCTCTTCCTCCCCTGCAGGTGTAGGTTTCCAATCTCCGCAGGGACACCCCCTCAGGGGAGCCCTCTTCTCGCTCTCAGCACGACAGGTGTCCCAGGCCACATCCCGAGCTGCCCCATTAGGACAGTGTGCGCCCAGATCTGTTAATCAGACCAGCAGCATCAGAGCCAGGGATTATGCCCGGGCCACCCTGCAAAACTACTGCCCGCCTCACAGCCCCCAGCCAGCAGGTCACCTGGAAGTCACAGCAAGTGCCCCACCCAATCCAGAAGCCTCTTCATTTGCCAGCATCGCTGATGACTGGTTTCCAAACTTTGGTCAGTTTCGCACAAAACAGCACCTTCAACTGTGAAGCAGAGGGTTTCGCTTCTGCTCCCCATCCTTACTGGTTATGTCAAGGAAAACAAAGAGGCCTTTTCTCAACACTTTTATAAAGACACCCTCCCACCCACAATACTCATATGCTCAAGAGCTTTGGATCCACGTGATTTTTTTTCTCTTATGATAAGCGGCTCAAAACACTGCAGGATTCCTTCTATTTAGATGGTATTTGTACTCAGTTTATCGGCTTTAATCTGTTTTTGTCTCTCTTTTCAATATCCCTAGCAGTTGCCACCTCTTAATCCCTTCAGCAGCCTCCCTCCCAACATCTACTCTAGGAAATCAGCTGTGATGAGGGGCCCTGGGGCAGTCACAGACGATGCAACTAAGGCAAAGAGAGGGTCCATAATTTGCCCGAGAAGATCAGCTTCAACCCCCAACAATGTGTGTCACGTCCCTGTGTTTAACTCTTATGCTAAGCAAGATAACTTTTCGTAGATTATGGTTATAAACAGATGAGGTATAAAAATACATACAAGGACACATATCTACTCTAAGATGCTCACTAACTCCACTATTTTGTTTCTACTTATTTCTATTAAAAAATATTAAGAGCCTCTGCAGTCAGTATAGCAAAATGTTACTGGGCTTTAAATCCAGAATATAGAGGTGTTAATTGTGTCCTTACTCATACTTATTTGTATGTTCACAAGACAGAATTATTTGAAAGTCCCTCTCACCTCCCCCTATTCACTACTGGCTCTCACCTGAGCTCCCAGACCACACATCTAACAACCTTTCACTTTACCCACAGCTGAACTCATCAGTTTTCCGCAGAACTCCCTCTGCAGCTTTCCCTCCTCAGAGCACAGAAGGACCATCATTTAACTCATTAATCCACCCAGAAACCTGGGCCTTACTCCATCCTGCATTCACAGACAGCCTTCATCCTTTCCTTTTTGCCATCTAAACATGCCTTCAATATGTTCGCTTTTAAACACTGACCGTCCCACCGCTCAAGTGGAAGCCACCAACACTGCCCACCTGGACTCATGAGTCTCCTAAGTGGCCCCACAGCCGCTCTCCCTTACTTGAGACAAATGGGACTGTGTCACTCCCGCGCTTTTTGGACTCTTTTCAGACCCACTCTTCTTAGAAGAAACTCCAAGTTCTTCACCAGGTGAAAGTCTTTGCCATGAAATTGTCACCTCAGGGAGGGCAGGACCCGCCCTCTCCCCTCGGCCCCGCCCTCTGGCAGAGCATCAGCTTGGGAGGACCTGCTGAGCTACACCAGCCTGTATTCTAAACCTGGTCTGAGTTCTTAGCAAACTGCTTCACTTATCCATACAATTCCAAGGTAAATTAGAAAGATTTTAGATGTTGAGCTAGACTATTGATTTTGGGATTTTGCACTAGCAACCTGCAAGGACATATTCTAAAGATTCTGTCTTCTTAAAACCACACCCAGGTTAAAGGAGTATTTGTGGAATGTCTTCGGAGGAAAAGGGACTGTACTTTTACAGGCTTTATGTTTTATAACATGAACAACCCGGACAGGGTCACAAATGGAACCGCCTCACAAGTGACAGGAGACAGGTGAGAGGCACAAAGCAACAGGTCGCAAAGTTGATTCTCCAGCCCCCCCAAAAAATTCCTGAAACAACCAAAAATTCTGAATTTTAAAAGTAAAAGAGTATCATATAGAGAAATGAAATAAATAATGCTCTTCATCAGGGTTTCAAGATCTCACTCCAGAGTTTTTAGCAGGCCATACTGAATCCTAGCACAGAAAAATCAAATGGACTTGTAGTGAGAAAGTTCCAGGAAAACTGCAGTAATTCCTCCACTTGTGTAAAGACATACACTCACCTGCTGAAGGTGAATGTAGACCGCATTCTGGATAAATTCTGAAGCTTCCAGTCTCCGCTTCTGGATGCCAAGGACATGGACAGCTTGGAAGCATGCTTCTAACTCAGTCACCGGCATTTTTACACTGCAGGGGAAACAGAGGCACCCAGTCAAGGGCAGAGATGTTCCTGTCGTGTCTCACAGGCCGTGCCTCGGGGATTCAGTGCCCTGCAGCAGCCCGGCCCCAGGCAAGGACCAGCAGCGTTTTCCACCCAAGCAGGAGGGGCACTGTGCTTGAGAAAGCCCTTCTCCGATGGGGGCAAGAGGGGCTGGTGGGGTTGAGTGAACCTATAAATGCCCACAGAAATATGCCTGCATTCATTCAAGTGATGCAAACAAATGTAGCAGGCTATTTAACAAAATTTCAACTGTCAGTGGAAATTTTGCCATTCCTTTCCGCATGTCCACTGCACTCTGAGACAGGCTTAGGCTCTCTTACACCTGCAGCTCTGTGCAATAGTTGTGAAGTCATTTTACTTTACAGATACCACGGTTCTGCCCAGGGTGATATCCAGCCCAGAGAGGTGGCCCAGGCCAATTTAAAGCTATGTGGCTTGGGCGCGGGGACAATTACAGGAGCTGGTTCCGGAGCCAGGCCCCTCCCCACCTCTGCTCCCCTCTCTCCCGAGGCCCCGCTGCCAAGCACTCAGGCTCCATGAACTTATGTCCTACTCTTCTACTCTACTCCAAACCCTTTTCCTTTTCTTTTTTTCCCTAATTATTCCCAGCTGGAGTGATTTTTCAATCTCAATATCTGAAAAAAATTCCTGCAGCCGAAAAAGAGGTCTCCAGAGGTCAATGCCCATATGCTGGTTCCTGAAGAGAGCCCCTGGCTACAGGGACCCTCACCAACACTCACGGGGCATCAGAGATGTTGCAGGGTCGGCCACCCCCAACAAGAGTTTGCTGTCACCCCAATGCCTGCACAGCACCCCTGCTCACAAAATATAGTTGGTCCACTTATCGGTTATTAAGAAGCAAAAATACAAAATTGCTCATGTTTCTTACTAAAATTATCTATGAAGCTGGAGAGGGAATTGTAATAAAATATAACTGTTTTTACCCTATGTTAGATCTGTTCCTTTGGGTTTAAACCTGTGCCCTGTTTCCTAGGCTCAGACTTGGTAGCTCTGCACCATTTGAAAAAGAAAGTTGCCTTTAGCCTGAAATCTACAGGAAAGCCTATTCTCCTGGCCCTGATCTTTAAAAATGTTAGCTCATCTGCACTTCTGTAGAGATGGCAAGTTGCATACTAGAGAATAGCCTTTGTTTTTTTGGAGGTTTTACAGGGGTACCATGATTTGATCCACGTGGACAGCTGCAAGAACAGCGGATTCAAAGGACAAACAATTCATAAAGCAAGAAGTATGCAACAACCAACCACAACCCCGCCCCTTTTTAGTATAAAAGGAGACTGAATTCTTACTTGGGGAAGATAGTTCTCCAGGACATCAGTGTGCCGTCTTCTGGGTCTGCCAGTGTTGCAAGTGAAGTCACTATTCCTTGCTCCAACACCTCATCTCCCGGTTTATTGGCCTGTCATGCGGCTAGCAGAACGAGTTTGGACTCGGTAACAAAATGACTGCATTGGAGGTAGTATGTCTCCAATGTTTCCTTGTTTCCAATATGTAACATGCACATCATTTATGATCTAGTGCAAATAATTCATCAAAGACAACCACAAAAAGAAACTATACTCACCTAGCTATCAACATTGAAGTCACAACCTGTCAATTTTATATGCTGTTGAACAACACAATGGAAAAACTTAACATAGGGAGTTGATTCCACGGAAATAAAATTATTTCTACTCCTTCAATACTTTTTCTTTTCTTTTCTATTTTATTTTGTTTTGCTTATTGAAAGGAAAATAAAAGTCAAGTCATTTTATTTCACGTATTTTTGTTATAGCTACATTCTTTAAATACTACAAAGAGATTTAAATTGCAAAAAAATTGTTCATATATTAGTATAAAGATATATACACAATCAATGGGGATTAGGAAAGGAATGGACATTTACTAAAAATCCACTGCAATCCTGTCTTTTACAAGCATATCCTGGAATATAAGCTGTATGATCCAGGGGCCCCACCCCCATTCTCACTGTTGTGTCCCTTAGTAATCAACTACTAAGGCACCAGCATAGAATCATGTGATCAGTATTTTAGGAATAAATTAGGGAATTAGCTCATTCAATTCTAAAACAAAAACCCTAAAATAAATACTGAACTTATTTACAGATAAAGAAAATTGGAACCAAAAAGTAGTTATTTCCCCAAGGTCACAAAGCTAATAACTGATAAAGACAAGATTTGAACTCATCTGCCTGATTCTAAAAACTAAGGTGGAAATCCCATTTGACTGGGGAGGGTCCAGCAGCACAGCCTATCACCCTATCTTTGTTCAGATCTAGCCTTAGACAGCCTGAGACAGCACCCCATTCCTATTGAACTTGAGGGCAAATGATAACAATAAGGATTTTATATCCAGTAGTTTGTTAGATCTCATTTATATAAAGTGTCAGCAGGTCAGCAGAAAAACTCTGGAAAATATGAGTGGGTCCAGAGCTTTCTGCTGATTAGTAACTCAGTCTCTCAGGACATAGTGACCTTCCCATGAGAGGCCTCATGGACATAAACTAAAGGCAGCTGAGCAATGAAAACTAACAAGAACCTGGAACTCAAGCAAGAAGGTTCCCTGCCATCCCCCACCCAGTTGCCTCTTCACCCGCGTGGACACGATGGCAGGAGACCCAGGTTCTTGTCCAAGGTACATCATCATGGATTCTCATCCATAAAAATTTATGACTCTATGCTGTCTTATGTCCATTAAAACTCAAATATGATAACACCAATATCTCAGCAGACTATCTATGTCTCCACTTCCTGTCTTCTAATAGGAGAATAGTTTTATGGACAAAAAGCAGAAATCCAATTTAAAAAACCATGCACGAAGCCAGGTGAAATTCTGCTTAAGAGACTGCTCTCACGCTCAGTAAATGAAAACTCAGTAAAAGTGGTGCTTCTCCCTCAGCAAATGGGAGGTAGCCTGATGTGTGTGTGTGTGTGCACGTGTGTGTGTGTAAATCAAATACAATGAATTCTGGGATGTGTACAGTTTTTTTTAAGTCACTGTCATTTCATGGGAATGAGCCAACATTTAAATAATTTGAATCTAGTGTTCTGAGAGAGTCTCAGGCTCTTGGTGGAGGAGGTGAAAGGGGAGAGTGAAGGAGAAAAGAGGTACATGAAGCAAAGAAGTAAGAATACTGCCAGGGAAAGGCAAGACGTTAGTTTTGTTCTTCCTTGCACCACATACAATTTAGGGACTCGCTTTCCGCTGATGACTTATCGAGCATTGAGTTGCAGGAGAAGAGGGGACAGCTCATTGCTCACTGAGCTTGTGACTGTATGTGGCATCTTATAGACACAAATCATTTACCCTGATCAAACACTCTAGCAGCAGGCTGTAATTCTCCTGTTTTGAGAGACAACAAAGCAGGAGTTCAAACAGGTTGCATAACTTGACAAAAGTCAGAGGTCCAGTAAATTAAAGAGGATTAATTCAAACTCACATCTGAATGCAGAGTCTGATCTTCCCACTCCCAGGACTGGAAAATCCTTAACACAGGCTCCCCAGCTCCCCTGCTTTGTTCCTGGCACCAAGCATTTCCCATGGCAATGGTCACCATTTCTCACAGACACAGCGCTCTGTGCAGCAAATGACCTTGATCAGACCTTGATCATCTACCTGCCACGCCCACCAGGCTTCACCATACAGGTAGGAAAGCTGGCTTTCAAGTGCATACAAAGCCATTCCTTGTCTAACCTGGGCTCTTCTGTGGTTTCTCCAGCCTAAAGGCAGCCATGACACTGCTCACAGTTTGTACATGAGCCACACTACCTCTCTCCATCTGTCTCCCCACCTATACTACTTAGCTATGACCATTTTGAGAATCTTTGACACAAATTTTTAAAAACAAAAAAGAAAGGATTCTGGAACAACTACTTAATACTTACAATTTTAAATGACAAATTACAAAGTGAGTATTTACAAACCGAATCTTCCTTTCTAAATTTCAGTTTTAAGCATTTAAAAATATAATAGCAAAAAATTTTCACTTACAAAATTGACAAAAACAGAAACAATAATCTGGAATAAGTTAAAAAATAATGCCCATGTTCTAAATGGAGAAACTTCAGGACTGTACTGAGGGGTAAAGTAAGAGGTGAGAATGTAGAGACATAAACAAATTGCATGGAGGAAAGCAGTTTTGTAAAGATGTAAGTTCTCATCAGAATAATTCAAAACTTACTAAAAAATCCCATGACAACTCCAATCTGATTTTTTTTAACTTGAACAAAATATTTTGGAATTCTTCAGGAATAATAAAATCATAATACTAGACAAGAAAATTTGGGATGGAAGAAAAGAATCAAAAAAAATTCAGACTGCCAATTATTAAATAAATTTTTACAATATGTAAGTTATGGTGCTGGAGTAAGAAAGACAGATTGACAGAAGGGAACCATGAGCTCAAAAAGAGACTCTAGTGTATATAAGTATTTTGTAAAGGTGGGATTTCAAATCAAAGAGAAAAGTATGACTTCTATAATTGTCCTGAGACAATCTGAGAATCACCTGGAAAGAATAAATACTATTCCTCTCATAAGGACCACAAGATAAATTACAGACAGTGATGTAAATATTAAAAAGTACTAATAACAGCAAATACAACACTTTGCTCTTATTAACTCAACTTACCCTTACATTAACAAGCACTATTATCATCTCCATCTTAGAGATTAAAAAAAACCTACAGAGGAGATTTATTCCAGTATAAGAAATTATTTTTAAGAATAATGTCAAAGATAAAACCCATAAGGAATACATTTATTATCATAAGAATATTTTGAGACACTACCAAAATAAAAATCCTCCTAAACAAAATGAAAGGCAAGAAATGACAAGAAAAAGCTCTGTGATACATGTTGTTGAAGACAAGAAGTTAATGTTCATAACATACAAAGAGCTTCACAAAGCAACAAGAAGCTCCCCCACTTAAATGTGTGCAAAGGATAAAAGGAATCATTCATTTTAAAAAAGTCAAATGGCTGATGAGTGAAAAATGCTCAATACCTCACTGGTCATCAAATGCAAACTAAAACAATGAAAAAGCACTTTTGCTCATCATATTGGCAAATATTTTTAAAAGATATTCTAGCTAGTGTCCATCTGTGGGAGAAGAAACCATGAGCGACATTTTCAGAGGACGACATGTCAATGGATATGTAAACTCTGAAAAACGTACGTACACACTGACTCAACACCACTTCTACGAATCGTTTCCTTTAGGAAAAAACAAATTTAGTCCAAAAAGATGTACCCATCAGGGCATTTACACAGCACTGTTTACAATGGTGGGAAGAAAAACTGAAGTGAAATCATATCCAGCAATAGAGAATTCGTTACATAAGTAATTGTGCATCTTTTCATTCCCCTATGGAAGGAATTTCTAGAGTCACTTGAAAGGAGTCTGTGATGAATGTAAATGTCACATCCAGGGACTGAATTTCCAGAAGCCTTAACTAAAGGAATACTCATAAAAGATCACAGGAATGTCTGTACAAGAAGGATGCCAGTCAAATATCCTTTCTGACAGTGGAAAATGGAGAAAACTTAACTGTCCACCATCAAGACAATGATGCGGTAAATCACGACGAGCTGCGAGCAATGAGGGAGCCGGCGTTTTGCCGTGGTCCAGGGCCTTGTCCACAGCATTCTCTCACCAAAGGTGTGCGTGGGAAAGAGACCACACCCGCAAATCAGGAGACCCCTCCACTCTATCTGAAAGGACCGGGTGAGTCTGGAGTGGGAGGACGTCTATGATATACACCTGAGTGATTAAAGCGAGCTGCAGATAAACATATAGTATGGTCTCATTTTTAAATAAAGCATATATACACACACGTATACATGGAATTCTCATATGTGTGTATATATGTATGTCATAGGCATAAAGGTCATGAAATATATATACCAAATTTTCAACAGCTTTTAATCTTCGGAAATAAGGGGAAGGGAGGTAGGGCCTTCCTGTACCACCACAGTTCTCTTTTCAGTATTTCAGTTAAGTATACTTGGAATTTAAAAGTTTATTTAAGTCCGAAGTAAAATGGACGATGCCTCCACAAGACAGAATGCTATACTGGTCATCAAAAATCATCCCAGAGGAGATAGAATATTGTAGAAAAACATATAAAAAGCCGAATGGAAAATGGAGGTGTCCACACAGTAAACAATCACAGAGTGCTCTCTGGTTTTTTATGACAGAGGTGATACACACTGACGAAAATATACGTTAACGTGTTAATTATTATCTTTGAATAGCGGGACAAGGAAAGCCTCTTTTGCCCACTTTTTCAGACTTATTATTTTAAATGCACATTCTTTTTCATCTGAAAAAAAGCATTTTTAGGTGTGTAGTACTACGCATTGGAGAATAATACAAGAATACTTAGAGAAACAAGTAACTAGGAGACAAGGCAGCAGCATCACAAAATGTAGGACGGGCGATCCTGATTAACACCATGCAGTTACATAAGGACCCACAAATTGAGAGCACCTGCTGTAACAGGGCATGATCCCCTTCTATTTGTCAGCAGTGTCTTCAGGCCTGAGGCAGTTCTGAGCACGGCCAGTGTCAGTGCTGGTGTCTGGATTGATGCTACTGGGGGTGAGGGCACCTGCAAGCCGAGAGGAAGAACAGAAATCATCCTCTGCCTTTTCTGTCTTGTTTCTTTGTTACTTTAAAAGAGAGGCATATATAAGATAAACTGTGTATCTACCCAAATGAAATTTCAGTAATGAAATCGTTTTTAAAGACTTCACAGCTTATATTCTGCCTATAACTGTCTTTTCAACAAAGCATCATATTTATTAAATGTTAATTAACTCAGTTAATTAACTCCCTGTTGAAACATTCTAGTAAAGAACATGAAATGCAGTATGTAAAAGAACCACACCTGCAGTGACTAGCTCAGCTGTCTTGACGGCAGTGCAGTCAACCCCCACCATCTTGTGGCCCTGAGCTCCTGATGCTGGTAAGACATCACGCTGCTGCCTCAGATGGAGAGAAATGGTGAAAGCATTTCTTGAACCCTACAGCACTGACAAAACATAACTGACAAATCCCAGGCTCCTTTGAGGCTCTCATTTTCTGTTTCTGGCCAACCCCCGTCAATGAGCAGAACCACCGAATTCCTGAGCCATGGGACTCACGTGGGAAGGAGTTTTGGAGAAATTTCCAGGTATAGAATGTAACCAACTATACATAGAACTCTGAAAAAAGAAAAGATGCCATACTCTGATTTTGGAAGACACCCAAAATATTCTCCTGAGCCTTAGTAGCTGGAAAGGCTGAGCTTCTCCTAAGCCACTTATTTATTTCACAGCCAGTAAGCATCTCCCACAAACCCTGCTTCCCTGTGTCTGCTGGGAGCTTGAAGCACACTGCTGCTGTCGATCTTATAAGTCACAGGGCAGAGGCGTGTGTCTCACGCCTGCAACCCTCACACAGGCTCGCCTCCTAGCCTCACTGTCTGAACTTGGCTCCATTTTCTCACCTGTTTATTTAGTATCTGTTCTTCTGTAAGCTGCCTGAAATGCGTTTTGGAACATGTCAGAAGAATCAGTGGGTTGAGAAATGGACAGATTGAGAGGTGAGAGATGGGCAGACAGAGAGAGAGACTCCAAGAAAAGGGGAAAAAATAAAATTTCCTATGCAAACCCTCTTCTAATCAGGGAAGGAAACCACCACGGAAAAGTGTGAAGAGGCAGGTAGCTTAGGACTGTTTCCTGGATTCCATGAAAAGTCACACCAAGAGATGAGAGGGTAGAACTTTAAATAGTAAAAGAAAAAAGTATGCATGCTTGAAAAATATATCTACAATATGTACTTTCTAAAGAATAGACTCAAATCAGCAAGGCCCAATAACACTATACTTGGGTATTTACAGAAGTGAGAATCCCATCTCCAAACCACAAGGCATCCCTTCGGAACACTGACAGTCTACATGGGGCGGTCATAAAGCCGTCACTGCAAAAGCTATGCTACCCTGCACTTATGAGGAACGAGCAGCTGTGCTCAGGCTGCCCACGCGCGTCACTTACACCCCACAGCACCTCTACGGGGGGGGACGCCTAGCGAGCCCCGTCTCTGCAGGACAGAAAATCAGTTCTGGAGAGGCTAAGCCAACCTACCAGTTCTCCATCACACAGGACTTGTCACTCCAGAGCAGGAATCGAACTCGGTCCCACGAATGTAACCATGGTACTACCGTGCTTTGTGTGCTGTTTGTGTGTATAATACATTTGTTTCTATCATGAAAGGGTATTTAATAAATGATCGGTTGTCTTGTCTATCTCATTAGCTTACAATTAATCTTTATACTGTTGAATAGTACTCTTTTCCCGTGAAGAAATGAACGGAAAGAGCGGAGGTCAGAATGAGGTGGGGCTCCATTCTTTATCTGGGATCTCATCTCATCGAAGTCCCCAAACAGGGAGAAGGAGCAAATGTTCTCTTTATCTTTTAAAGAGAGGGCTCCAGTGATGGTGACTTATTCAATTCCAAAACCAAAGCTGGGGAAAGGGCACATGCAGCAATTAGAGCAGTATCAGCTGTAGGAAGGCGAAAAGAGCTCACGGGAGGGCTCAGGGGGCAGCCTCATTTAATTTCAATCGATAAAACAATAACACACTCTAAAAATATTAGCATACAATGGATTTGCTCTTTCTTGACATCTAGCAAGTTTCCACAGCCCACATGTAACATTATCGTGAACTAGTGAAAGGAAGAGTCCACAAACAGGGAAAATCAATGCCACAGGCAGGCTGAAACCCAGGCTGGAGTTTAGGAAGGGAAAGGACATAGTTAAGGACTGAGGAAAGGCTGGGGGAAAGAATCATCACAATGACTCTCAAGCATCATCCAACAATCATATAATCATTCATTCAAGAGAGAGTTACTGAGGTCGTATTCTGTGCAAGATTGTACAGCGGGCGAAGCAAGAGCGCAGCATCCATGGTGGCAGCAAGTTGCGGGGCTCAAATACATTTCTGATCCCGGTAACTTGCACACTTGTCCTCAGTATAAAGGCAAAGATAAAAAAAGTAAAATAGTACTCTGTAAACTCAAAGCATAGTTGAAAAAAAAGTTAAGAAGACCTAAATACAAGGACAGACACTCCACACACATTCCTCTATCAAAAGACAGTGCTCTTGGAATGGCAGTGCTCCCCAGAGCGATTCGTATATTCAACGTGGTCTCGATCACAATCCCAGCGGGCTCCTCTGCAGAAACTGACTACCTGCTGCTACAATTCATTTGGAAATTCGAGGATCTCAGTAAACAAAACGTACTTGAAAAAGAACAATTTGAGAGGACTTGTAATTCTCAATTTCAAACCTTACAACTGTACCTCCAGGTGAGATTAGAGGCCATTGTGAAGTTATTACTGTGTTTATCCTTATTTACTAAATTCTCTACAATGAATATTACTGTTACAATAAGAAAAATAAAAAATAAGTTATCCTTTAAAACATGCACACAGATTCATTCATTGGGAAAACATTATTTTATCAATAAAGAGATAAACAAATATCTAGTGAAAAAGGACAACTTAAAAACAAGAGTGCATTTGCATTTTTCATAAATTGAAAACTGAAAAGCACTAAGACGTCAAGTTTCTAGGGAGACCAATGCAACATATTAATAGTTATTTTCAGAAATCCTAATATAACAATGAAAACTCAGGAAAGGGAAAATCGTGACTGACAGCCAACTGCAAACACATGGAGAGCAAAGGCCTAGAAATCACAGTTCCTTTAACTCTGCTACTAACACAATAGGAGAGAAATTCCTCACTGAGGGGACAGTGGAATCCCATGCATAAGACAGGATACACAGTACAAACTGCACTAGAATCGGGGGTGATTTTCTTAGAAGAATTCTAAAGTTACAAAATTGCTGAAAAACTATTAAAACACTGACAGAAAGATTAAAACACACAGTCATATATATTATATAGAAACATATGAAGTCTGCTCCCATGTTGCATAGAAATACAAACATATTTGTTCATTTATAGGCACTGATTACTTTATCCCAGGTAGAATATTTCAATTAAAACAAATAATCAATATTACACTCCTCTTGTCAAATCTACTTGATAAGTTACTCTGCTATGTAAACATAATGTGTCTAAGATAGATCTAAAATTAGTGAAAAAAATCTTTTTATGGTTTCTTGAACTATTCTCAAAATTCAAAGCTTAATTTTAAAACAGATCTGAGAAGTAATTCTATACTACCTTTTCCCTCATGAAATAAACAACAGTCTATTGTCAAAATTCTGTCCTTAAAATGATTCACGAGCACCGTATCCTCACAAAACTGCTGGACAGCAAGGCACTATCCAGACACTGTGACCCAACAAATGAAACACAAGGAAGACAGTGACCCTATTCTGGAGGGCTTATAGTCTGTGTCAACACTGGGGTTTTTATTTGATTGATTCGATTGGGTAGCAAAATAAAATCAGTCAAGTACTTTCTTCTTTGAGCATTCTATAAGTCATGACTCTGCTGTTAGTGTCATGAGCAGGAAAGACTTAAGCATGACTTGATTAGGTCAACTAGTAACAATCATCACTGGAGAGTGAGTAATAAAGAAGTTAACTGATAGCAATGCTTCTCCATATATGAGACCTAAAATAAATCTACACTGATATCCAAAAGTAAAATGAGCAGATGAGGTCCCCAATGAGAAAAAAATCTAACAAGAAATCAAAAAAGTAAAGACTTTTTCTTTAACGATTCCTGGAAAGAGTGGAGCATAGTGGTGAAGAGCTCAGATGCTAGGGGAAAATATGAGGGTCTGAATTCCCACAGCACTGGGAAGCTTTGACACTGATATGTCAGTGAAATTCTCTGCATCTCAGTCTCCGATGCATAGACTGGGGACAACAACAGTACCCATCTCCTAGAACGGTCTAAGAATTAAGTTATTTTAAATATACAAGTTTAAATAAAATACATCAGATATTTAATATTACCCCAAAAGCACAAGGAAAAATGAAAACAGAGATAAATTGGAGTTCATTAAAATTTAAAACTTTGCTTCAAAAGACACCATCCAGAAAGTGAAAAAACAACACTCAGGAGAAAATTTTTTCAAATCATTTATCTGATTAGGAATTTGTGTATCAAAAATAAAATTCCACAGCTCAACAATAAAAAGACAACTCAATTAAAAAATGAATAAAGGATCTGAAAATATATTTTTCAAGGAAAATATACAAATGGCCAATAAGCACAATGAAACGATGTTGAATAACATTAGCTCTAAAGGAAATCAAGTCAAAACAACTAGGAGAAACCGCTTCACACTCACTACAATAGATTATAATCAAAAAAAGATTAACAAGCATTAATGAGGACACAGAGGAAGTGGAGCTCGCAGCCCTTGCTCGTGAGAACATAACACAGCGTGGCCTCTTTGGAAAACATCCTGGCATGTCCTCAGAGAATTGAATATTTGGTTTCTGAATGATCCAGCAATTCTGCTTCCTGGGCACAGAAGTAAGAGAACTGAAAACAAATATTCACATAAAAACTCCTACAGAAATTTTCACCATTACTTTTCTCCATTACTTTTCAGAGCCAAAAAACAGAAACAACCCAAATGTCTATCACGTGATGAATGGGTAAACAGAGGGGCCCAGCCATACAGTGGAATATTATTCAGCAATAGCAAAGCATAGAGTACTGACCCAGGGCCACAAGGTGGACAAATATTGAAAACGTTACTCAGTGTGAAAGAAGTCAGTCAAAATAGACGGTTCCACTTACATGAAGTGACTCGATTTGCATGAAATGTTCAGCACACGCAAATCCACAGAGACAGAAGAGTGGCTCCCTGGGGCTTGGGGAGAATGGGGAAGTTGATAATGTCTGCTTATGCGTACTGGGTTTCCTGTTGGGGGGATGAAAATGTTCTAAGATTGACTGGGATGCACATTTCTGGGCATAGAGTAAAATCCGCTGTACATTTTAATGGGTGATTTGTATTAAAACTATTAAGAACAAAAGCACCTTGGGCTAGTACCTTCCATAGTAAATGCAAATTGCTAACATTTATTACAGGAAGAAGAAACTGCCCTCAGCATGAAAGCAGGAGATCAGCAAATATTAGTTAACCGAAATTGGACAAGAGCATTTCACTTGAAACTGTTACTGAGTGTACACGAAATATTCAGACATGACAAGGAAAATCAGTTTGACATCACGAAGAAGCATTCTGCTTCAAATGCAATTCAAGGATTCGGCAAGCCCAGCTGCTACAAATGACCAGAGAAGAAACCTGGTTCTTAAAACAAGCACCAGAGCCAACAAGGAAATGGTGGTGAGGAAAGCAGGCGGCCTAAAATCTGGAACAGTGTGCTACAAATAATTTCTCCACTGAAAATTCAAAAATAAAATGAAAGTGATGTAATGCTGTGTTGAACTCACGTGAATGGCCTTCCTGCAGTGCTTGACAGTTCTGTAACCCCGAATGACTCAGGAGAATCAGCATGGCTCCTGGGATTCCCCAAGTAACTGCCCACAAGCACGCTGACCACCATCATATCTGCCAGGGTTGAATTGCAGAGAAGAGACCAACCTCTGAAAGGCACAGGGAATGTTGACAAGGGAATAAAAGGCTGCAGTCAATCCTGGGACAGAGGCCCTGTGAGCAGAGGCCAAAAGGCTGCAGGTGAACTGGAGTGGCCCTGGGGCAGGAAGGGACCACAGGGAAGCATATCTCAATTATCTACTCTCTCTCCCTCGGGTAGGAGGGATAAAGCCTGCATCCTTCTCACCTGGAACTGTGGGTTCTGGCTGGTGGAAGTCTTACCGACAAGGAATGAATTACTCAAGACTGCGGAAAAAGGAAAGAAAGCGAGAGGGATTAGGGAGCCAACTCCACGAGTCTCTCAAATGCTCCCATATTTATTGTGTATAATCAAAGGAAAAAGTCATTAACAGTTGTGAGATAGTAGGCAGGAACTTGGGGAAAGAAGGGATGAGACAGAGATTGTAGACTCCACGATGAGTACTAAGGCTTAGTTTACCTTTAGGGAAGTCATAGGGTGAGGGGAACAAGGTACATTTTTTAGACATGTTTATTACAAAGCAGACCATCAGACCAGCCTGGTCCCTGTTTTGGGGATAATAGACTATCTAACACCAAGCAGGCCCGGCGTTTATAGCTGAGGGCCTGGGTCATTGCTGTGCAATAAGCAGAGTGCTATCTATACCCTCAAATATGTAAGCAAGGCATTGTCTCTCCTTTTTATGGCAAGGAGACAGAAGTGAGGATGCACAGGTGCTTGCTTTAAAGCAGTTACTAAGCACATTTTTTCTTCTTAAAGTTGACAGTCGGCTGGGATGTGTTACAATTTGTTAACCCAACCATGGGCTCCCACATGGAACCATTATGGAGGACATCCTAGGATGACAAATCCTGGCTCTGGGTCTTTTCCTGCCAGCTTCGGCCACTCCAGCAGGGTCTAGACACATCCCTGAATAACGATCCCACAGAACCACCTAAACTCTTAACTCCTGGTGCTTGAAAATTAATTTTAGCTCTACACAACTTTCCGTAGAAAAGTTTCAGAAATAAAAGATATTGTATTCTTTTTATATCTCATCATAAGACTGATTTTTCTGATTGCTCTAAGCTGCTTCTACATGGAAAAGCACCTAATTCTGCAGGTGAATTCAGTACTTTCCTTTGGGCATAACTAGACAGTCTGGGCTGTCTGACTTCTATTAGTCAAATACCGATACACTTAATTGATTTCTTTGTTCATCAATTTCAGCCTGGAGGTGAGGGTCTGTCACTATTTTCCTCAGCCCACCCTCTACTCTTTTCTCATCAACATCTCAGGCCTCCTGAAAACAAAACAAAGCATTTGTTTCCCTTCATCTACACTTTCCACAAAGGCAACAGGAATCATCATGCCTAGAGAATGAATTCAACACAAATGTTACAACAAAAATCTATAAACCTGAAGCAACTCCATCTCCAAATCATGATACACAATGACATGAGAGTAAGTGTGTCAGGTACAAAGCACGTGTGAGCCTGAACACCTCATTTCTATTCTTCAAAGGAAGGAAGGTTTTCATATTTTTTCTTATCATTCTTTGTCATTGTTTCTGATTAAGCCAAAAATTTTTTTATGAAATAATTAAGCACTGCAATAACAGATTTTCGCTGTATCAATTACAGAAGGAATTCAGAGGGGATAGGAAAACCCACCTCTGTAAAATATGCAAAATTCCTTCCCCTGTTAAGAACACGAATACAAAATTCAACAGAGAATTCAAATTCTTGTGGAGAGGACAAAAGCCACAGAATCAAAGCAAAGTCATTATTATGACTCAATCCAAAATTCACTGGACAAACATGCTCAATGCATTCAAATAATTTTTAAGGCACACTGCAAACCATTCACTTAATTATCTACAGGCTAGAGGAAGAATTTCCCTCTATAACAGACAACATAAATCAATAGGTTGCCCCACCAAACAAGGAACAAACATCAGGTTTTTAGCAGTTCTGATAAATCAGCAAGTTTTAAAGATCAAAATCCAGAAATTTTAAACATTCATTCACACCAGAATGAATCAAGCACTTTAAAAAAAAATAACCCAAAGAAACTAAACACATTGATCACGTACCTGGATCAATGAGAAATTCTTGTACAGCTGGAAAAAAAAAAAACAGGCTATAGCCTTTTACTTGAAAAATAAAGCTACTTTTAAAGATAACTGCTAAAACACATTTCATCATTCATGTTGCCTTGAAAAATCTGAGGAACTTGTCTCTGATCAGAAAAGCAATTCTGAGTATTAGTATTTTACAATTCAGTGCCAGTTTGCTTTAGAAGAAAAAAGAAAAGCTACTGTTTCTCATCTTGCACAAAGTTTAAAGAACCTCCCTGCCTCTATCTCCTCTCATTTTCTAAGCTCATGCTCCCCAACCCTTCTGAAACAATTATGGGAACCTCTTACTCCCACCAATATGCCAAATCACAAAAGAGTATCAATTTATTTGTGTAAATATATATTTACACCTTGAACTGGAGGAGAAAGGTTTCAGAAGGCTATATGGAACTTATTGCTACATTCCTGAAATCACACACATACACGTTCAGAGACACAGACATATACAAACTGAATTACTGGGCACTTCACAAGCTAAGGACTTACAACTTCTAGAAGATAACTTTGTAGTTAGTTTAAAATACAAAACGGTCAGCTTTTGAAAGCCTTGAAGATTGCAAAATCATCCAAATATCAATGAGATCCAATTAGCCTTCTCTGTAGAATGTAATTCCCCATGATGGCAAAGCAGACACTAAGAAGTAGTGGATCCAAGACTCGTGTTTTTCACTAGCTATGATCGTTTTAAAACACGTTAACAGATTTAGAAAAGTATGTCCCTACGACATTTATTCGTATTGAGATGGCATATGTATTCAATTGTCTATGCAGAAAATAGGACCCATGATGGTGTTTAAGAAATATTTTGTGTATTGAAATATTTATTTTAAAGTGCAGACAAGGAGGGTGGGTATTACTCCGTTGTAGAGGACCTGTTGAGCATGCATATGTTCCTGGCTTCAATCCCCAGTACCTTCATGAAAATAAATAAATACAAGTGTTTATTTAAAAATAAGAATAAATTTATATAAAAACATAAATGCAGACTAAAAACCACTGCAATCTAGGAGCCACAATTATAATAAAAAACAAGTGTTTCTATCAAATATTGACTAAACGCCAATCACAGAGACAACCACAAATCACACCTGACAAGCATCACGTGTGATTCTCAGCAACCCTACTAAGTAGACACGGATGAGAAACCAGGCTCTGCGGATGAGGAGACGGAGCTCAGAGGAGCCAGGGACGCTGACCGTCCTGCTTCCCGTGACACCACATCAGCCCAGGGAAAGCGCTGACAGAGCTGCACTGAGGGGACACCCAGCTGCATGGAACCTTGGGGGATTGGGGAGTCCTAGAAAATACTCTAAAGTGTTCAGTGAAAAACCAGCTCAAATATATTACACTGTGCTCCATCCTCTAAACACGGAACATGACTGAGACCTTTTTGATGCCTCCGTGTCCTTCCTGCCATCATCAGTTACGTGCCCTCTCAGCGCGACCAGTCATGAACTGGACCCCGTACGAAGTGCACCCCATATGCAGAGCTTTTAAAGCTGTTTTATGAAGTTTGTAAGACTCCGTCTATTCCTCACAAAGGCGGTCATCCAGCACTAGTCACCGGTGCGGATGTACCACCTGAAATCACACCTTTCTGCTTTTTAAAATCCCTTCATGTAATACAGAGTTTTAAACAGCAAAGAAGCAGCTAAACCACAGACAGTGGACAGCTTTTCACCAAACGGACTCGAACAGCCCATCGGAATACCTGGAAGCCCTTTTCTTCTATTAAACCCACTTCCAGGTACTTCATCTGATTGGTGGACTCGGCCTCTGACTGACCTACTCAGAGAGATCCCATCCTCACATCCGGGGGTGGGAGAGGACCCTGCTGCTGGGAGAAATCAGTGAGGAAGGTGGATATCGTCCAGCCACATCTGCACGGGTAGAAATGCCACATGCTCAGAAATTATACCGTCAGCACCCCTGGGCTCCCATGGACTGGTTTCACATTAACTAAACTTATGACACACTGATGCAAGAAAACCAGAAATTCAATTTATTAATGTAACAGGAGATGTGAAACTACAAAAGAGATTGAAATATCAGAGTTCAACCATGAGTACAGATTCTCCTCCATGGCCCAATCTCGGGCAGGCAGTCACATGGCAAGCTTGGACAGAAGCAGAGCAGGAAGAGTTTCTAGATTAACTCAATGGACTAAATTTCTGTTATAAGAACAGATCTACTGCCTGGAAAACAATTAACGCCAATCACGGGGCACACTTCATGGGCAGTGGCTGAGACACGACTGTGAGCCCCTGTATAACTCCCCTTTCCCTGTCCTTTCTGGTCTAACTGATGCAGAGGTACAGAGATCCAGGGATGCAGATACCTCTAAACTCCCAAAGCTCATCCCTGGGAGCCTGGAAACCAGATAGCCAGGGTTTAAACCCCAGCTCTGCCACTTACTAGCTCTGTTACCTTGGCCAAATTACTTACCCTCTGTGTGCCTCAATTTCCACACTGTAAACCTGGGATAACAATCAAATCTTTCTTACTCACTTGTTGTGAAGATTGAAGGATTCATTTCTGTAAAACTCTCAGAAAAGAATGTAGCATATTTTTGGTGCCCAACAAATGTCAATTTAATAAGAAAGTGATTTACAAGTCTCCCATCTAATCATCTTCTGTGTTTCATGGCTAGTCTGAGTCCCAAAGGAAATCCTTATTTCCCCTCTTATAAACTCTTGAGGAGCACCCTTCTCTTTCAAGCCACCACCTGTTTAAACTGAGGGAGGGGATCCCTCCTCCCCACTCCTCTGGTCCATGGGAGACTGCTTCTCCCTTCACACCCCTGACCACTGGCCCACGGCTAGACCTCCTCACACTAACAGATTGAGGTGTGAGTCCGGGGAGACAAGCAGGGCATATGAAACCTTTCCTTTCCCTCCAGTGTTGGCCACCAATAGGAAGCAGCTGGGATGCTCAGCTCCATGGCAAGACACTCCTGTGCATTATGGGCCAGATCCTCTCAAGGGAATGCTCGCTGTGGCCCAGAGTTACCTGGGACTGCGTGAGTCTCTAATTCTGGGACATAGTGTCATGACACTCACTCTCCCACAGCCCTGAATTTCATGGAGAATGTGGCTTCATCAGTAATAAAGGAGACATTTATCGCCTGCCTGTTCTTCTTTGTCATCTCTCAGTTGGCTGCTGGACACAACATGTGTATAAGTATTGGGTCCCCTTAAGCCCCAACATATATGAAGTAACAAAAAATTCTGTGGCTTAACATTGGTTCAGGGCGACTGTGTAACGGTCCTGACTCTGCTGATGCTAAATTATGTGTTTAGGAACTATGGAACTTCCTCAAATATCTTTCATCATAAAGCCAGCTTTCCTTATTTTCCTGTTTCTCAGTAATTGCCAAAGACTATCAAATGATGGCTTCACACCAAACAGCAGTTAAGTTTATGAGCCCTCTTGACATACACACTGTGCTAAACACTTTACATAATTTCTTATTCTCACAATTCTACAAAGCAGAAATGAGTGTCCCCATCTCACAGACGAGGGAAAAACTCCGAACGAACTGACTCAGGATCACTTAGCTCAGTGGCAGCGCGTGCACGCAAACCCAAGTCAAAACACTACACCCCTTCGTATATGTACCAAATCTCCTACCACCCATTGACACACAGCGGTGGGGATAATACTTAGGGAACTCAGTACACTTTTCAGCTTTAAGGTGCTCCAGAGGCCTCTTCTAGCTCTTTTATAAAATCCCGGCTCACTGGTTTCTAACACTGCAAGAGAAGTCCGATGTTCGGAGCGCCGGCCAGGGCGGAGCGCCGGCGCAGAGCACGCAGCCGCACAGAGCAGCGGAGCTACCGGCGGCGCAGGCAGGGGGAGAGCGGCCCCCCGCCTGTCGGGCAGGAACACAACCCCTGACCGAGGTGCTGGGAGGGGGCACGACCCGCCATCATGCCTGTCCAGTCTGCAACATCTGACTGCGGCATCCGGAGGGGCAGTGACCCGCCCGCCCGCAGCAAAAGAGAGCTGCATCTGACCCCGTGTTAGGAGGAGGCGCGATCTGCTTGCCGACAAGTGCTGGGAGCAGCACAGAAGAGGGCGCCAACGGAGGGCCTATGAAAACAAGCTGAGCTTCCAAAACAGGACGAAGACAGAAGGACTTCACATTAAAAGCACACAGACTCCAGGAGAACAACGACAACAACCCTTTTTTTTTGTTTGTTTTGTTTTGTTTTTTGTTTTTTGGTTTTTGGTTTTTGTTTTTGTTTTGTTTTTAATCTGTTTTTACCTGTTCTATTTTCAATTACTCTCTTAATTTTTACTTCTTAATTCATTTCTATTTCTCTTGGATTTTGATGTCCTGTTATTGATTAGACACAGGCTTCAAACACATATATTCATCTCCCCACCCCCCTTTTTTATTTTTTAAAGGTTTTAAAAGGACGTCTCCACCCGATTAATACTCTACTTCAACCCGCTCTTCTATTATTCATTATACAATGTTTTCAAACCCTCTTTCTCCCTTCTTTTAAAAATCTTTCTCTCTCTCTCTTATTTTTTTCTCTTTTTTTTTATTTTCTTTTTTCTTTTTTTTCTAAGTTCTATTCCTAAATAGGCATTAGATAGATAAAATTCTTAAGATCCAAAATAGAGAACTGATACTCCATAAACCACAATGCCAGAGAGGTATGAGCAAGATGAAGAAGCAGAGAAACCTTTCCCAATTAAAAGAACAAGAGGAATCCCCTGAAAGAAAGCTCAATGAAATAGACTTAAATAGCCAACTAGATCAAGATTTCAAAAAAGGAGTGGTCAAATTGCTGAAGGAATTAAAAGAGATAGTGCTTAGAGAAATAAAATATGCCAAAGATGAAATTGAAGCTATAAAGAAGAGCCAAGCAAAATGGGAAAACTCATTGACAGAGATGAGGAATGATCTAACAGCTGTGCAAAGCCGACTAGTTAATGCAGAGGAACGAATTAGTGATCTAGAAGACAGGGCAACAGAAAGCACCCATTCAGAAGAACTACAAGATAAGCAAATAAAAAATAATGATAATAGCATAAGGGACCTATGGGATAATATAAAGCATCCCAATCTTCGCATAATAGGGGTCCCAGAAGGGGAAGAAGGATCAAAGGGGATTGAAAAGGTTTTTGAAGAAATCATGACTGAAAACTTCCCAAACTTAAAGAAGGAATCAGATATCCAAGTACAGGAAGCTCAGAGGGTCCCAAACAGGAAGAACCCAAATACACCCACACCAAGACATATCATAATCAAGATGGCCAGAGTCAAGGATAAAGAAATGATTATAAAGGCAGCAAGAGCAAAGCAAAGAGTGAATTACAAGGGAACCCCCATAAGGCTCTCAGCTGATTTCTCTACACAAACACTACAGGCCAGAAGGGAGTGGCAAGATATATTCAAAGCCCTGAATGAAAAAAAAGATGCAGCCTATGAAACTTTATCCAGCAAGGCTACCCTTTAGGATAGAAGGAGAAATAAAGAGTTTCACAGACAAAAAAAAAAAAAGCTGCAAGAGTTTAGCAACACTAAACCCATGCTAAAAGAAATATTGAAATGGCTATTCTAAATTGAAAAGCAGCAGGATGCTACAGAAATGAGAAACGTACAGCTGGAAAGGTGATAACCCATGAATTACAAATAAAGAAAACACGAAATTATAAAAGAAGACATACAAATCACTGAGAGTGGGAGAGGGAGGCAGGGAAATATAGAATCTTTTTTTCTTTCTTTTTTAAATTTTTTTAACAGAAGGATGGGTTTGAGATCATGTTATTATCAGTTTAATAAAACCGGGTATAGGTTAATAGATTTACAAAAAAGGGTAACCACAAGTCAAAAATTTACAAGGGAGTCACAAAAATTAAATAAAATCCATGATAATAGAAAGGAAAATTACCAAACCACAAAAGGAAGAAGAAAGGAACAAAGAGGATATATCAATTCAACTGCAAAGATAAGTTCAAAATGGCAATAAACACACATCTATCATTAATTACTGTAAATGTTAATGGACTAAATGCTCCAGTCAAAAGACATAGAGTGGCAGAGTGGATAATAAAGCAAGAACCTTCAATATGCTGCATAAAAGAGACCCACTTTAGGGAGGACACATATAGATTGAGAGTGAAAGGATGGAAAAGGATATTCCATGCAAATGGAAAAGCCAAAAAAGCAGGTGTTGCAGTACTGATTTCAGACAAAATAGACTTTAAAACAAAGGCCATAAATAAAGATAAAGAGGGACATTTTATAATGATTAAAGGAGTGATACAAGATGAAGACATTACACTCGTTAATATATATGCACCCAATATAGGAGCACCTAAGTACATACAAGAATTACTAACAGAGATAAAGGGGGATATTGATGGGGATACAATCATAGTTGGAGATTTTAACACTGCATTAACATCACTAGACAGATCTTCCAGACAGAAAATAAACAAGGCAACAGAGAAATTAAATACTACAATAGAAAAACTAGATTTGGTGGATATTTTCAGAGCTTTACACCCCCCAAAAATAGAATATACATTCTTTTCAAGTGCACATGGAACATTTTCCAGGATCAATCATGTACTTGGGCACAAAAGAAACCTCAACAATATTAAGAAGATAGAAATTATCTCAAGCATCTTTACTGACCACAATGCCATGAAACTGGAAATCAACAACAGAGAAACAAAAGAGAAAAAAAGAAAAGCATGGACATTAAACAATATGTTATTGAAAAAAAAATGGATCAATGAGGAAATCAAAGCTGAAATTAAAAAATGCCTTGAGAAAAATGATAATGAAAGCACAACCACTCAAAACCTATGGGACAGCAAAGGCAGTGCTAAGAGGGAAGCTTATACCAATACAGGCCTTCCTCAAAAAAGAACAATCTCAAATAAACAAGTTAACCCAACACCTGAATGAATTAGAAAAAGAACAAAAAGCCCCAAAAAGCAGCAGAAGGAAGGAAATAATAAAGATCAGAGAGGAATTAAATACAATGGAGATTAACAAGACCATAGGAAAAATCAACAGAATCAAAAGCTGTTTTTTTGGAAAAGTAAATAAAGTCCACAAACCTCTGGCCAAACTCACAAAGAAGAAAAAAGAGAAAGCACAAATTAGCAAAATAAGAAAGGAAAATGGAGAAATTACAACAAACAAAATAGAAATATAGAATATCATATGAAAATATTATGAAAAAGTATATGGAACCAAACTGGATAACCTAGAGGAGATGGACAAATTTCTGGAAACATACTGTCCACCAAAACTGAATCAAGAAGAAACTGAACACTTAAACAATCCGATCACTAGAAAGGAAATAGAAATAGCAATTAAAAACCTCCCTACAAATAAAAGTCCAGGACCGGATGGCTTCACCAGGGAATTCTACCAAACATAAAAGAAGAACTCACACCAGCCCTTCTCAAACTCTTCCAGATGATTGAAAAGGAGGGAATTCTCCCAAACTCATTCTATGAAGCCACCATCACCCTGATACAAAACCAGGCAAAGACACTACAAAA
The DNA here is from genome assembly GCF_048564905.1 of Vicugna pacos. NCBI lineage: Eukaryota > Metazoa > Chordata > Mammalia > Artiodactyla > Camelidae > Vicugna > Vicugna pacos. Next base: position 31,725,592 of record NC_133000.1, read on the forward strand.
AAAAAGAGAATTATAGGCCAATGTCACTGATGAACATAAACGCCAAAATCCTCACCAAAATTTTAGCAAATAGAATTCAACAACACATAAAAAAGATTATACATCATGACCAAGTGAGGTTCATCGCAGGGACACAAGGCTGGTTCAACATACGCAAATCAATCAATGTAATACATCACATCAACAAGAGAAAGGACAAAAACCACATGATCATCTCAATCGATGCAGAAAAAGCATTTTATAAAATTCAACATCCATTTATGATAAAAACTCTCGCCAAAGTGGGTATAGAGGGAACATATCTCAACATAATAAAAGCTATATATGACAAACCTACAGCCAGCATAGTACTCAACGGTGAAAATCTCAAAAGCTTCCCAATAAAATCTGGGACAAGACAAGGATGCCCACTATCACCACTCCTATTCAAAATAGTCCTGGAAGTCCTAGCCACAGTAGTCAGGCAAGAGAAAGAAATAAAAGGGATCCAAATTGGAAAAGAAGAGTTAAAAGTGTCATTATATGCTGATGACATGTTACTATATATAGAAAACCCTAAAAGGTCCACACAAAAGTTTCTAGAGCTGATTGAAGAATTCAGCAAGGTAGCAGGTTACACAATTAACGTTCAAAAACCAGTTGCCTTTCTTTACACTAACGATAAATCAACTGAAAAAGAAAGTAAAGAAACACTCCCCTTTAAAATAGCACCCAAAGTAATAAAATATCTGGGAATAAATCTAACCAAGGAGGTGAAAGAATTATACACAGAAAACTATAAACCACTGATGAAGGAAATTAAAGAAGACTTTAAAAAATGGAAAGATATTCCATGCTCCTGGATTGGAAGAATCAATATTGTTAAAATGGTCACACGGCCCAAGGCAATCTACAGATTTAATGCAATCCCTATCCAATTACCCAGGACATATTTCACAGAACTAGAACAAATCATAATAAAATTTATATGGAATCATCAAAGACCTAGAATTGCCAAAGAATTACTGAAGAGAAAGAAAGAGGCTGAAGGAATAACTCTCCCAGACTTCAGACAATACTATAGAGCTACAGTCATCAAGACAGCATGGTATTGGTACCAAAACAGACATATAGACCAATGGAACAGAATAGAGAGCCCAGAAATGAACCCACAAACTTTTGGTCAACACATCTCGACAAAGGAGGCAAGAATATACAATGGAATAAAGACAGTCTCTTCAGCAAATGGTGTTGGGAAACCTGGACAGCAGCATGTAAAACAATGAAGCTAGAACACTCCCTTACACCATATACAAAAATCAACTCAAAATGGATTAAAGACTTTAACATAAGAAAAGATACAATGAAACTCCTAGAGGAATACATAGGCAAAACATTATCTGACATACATTTCAAAAATTTTCTCCTAGAAGAAATTAAAGCAAGAATAAACAAATGGGACCTAATGAAACTTACAAGCTTCTGCAGAGCAAAGGAAACCAGAAGTAACGGAAGAAGAAAACCTATGGAATGGGAGAAAATTTTTGCAAATGTAACCGACAAAGGCTTGATCTCCAGAATATATAAGCAGCTCATACATCTCAATAAGAAAAAAATAAACAACCCAATCCAAAAATGGGCAGAAGACCTAAACAAGCAATTCTCCAAGAAAGACATACAAATGATCAAAAAGCACATGAAAAAATGCTCAATATCACTAATTATCAGAGAAATGCAAATCAAAACTACAATGAGATATCACCTCACACCAGGCAGAATGGCCGTCATTCAAAAATCCACAAATGACAAATGCTGGAGAGTCTGTGGAGAAAGGGGAACCCTCCTGCACTGCTGGTGGGAATGCAGTTTGGTGCAGCCACTGTGGAAAACAGTGTGGATATTCCTCAAAAGACTAGGAATAGACTTACCATATGGCCCAGGAATCCCACTCCTGTGCTTGTATCCAGAAGGAAATCTACTTCAGGATGACACCTGCACTCCAATGTTCATAGCAGCACTATTTACAATAGCCAAAACATGGAAACAGCCTAAATGTCCAACAACAGGTGACTGGATAAAGAAGATATGGTATGTTTATACAATGGAATACTACTCAGCCATAAAACCGACAACATAACACCATTTGCAGCAACATAGATGCTCTTTGAGAATGTCATTCTAAGTGAAGTAAGCCAGAAAGAGAAAGAAAAATACCATATGAGATCGCTATTGTGTGGAATCTAAAAAACCAAAACAAACAAACAAACAAAAACAAAGCATAAATACAGGACAGAAATAGACTCATGGACAGAGAATACAGACTTGTGGTTACCGGGGAGGGGGTAGAGGGTGGGAAGGGATAGACTGGTATTTCAAAGTTGTAGAATAGATAAACAAGATTGCACTGTATAGCACAGGGAAATATACACAAAATGTTATGATAAATCACAGAGAAAAAAATGTGACAATGAGTGTGTATATGTCCATGAATGACTGAAAAATTGTGCTGAACACTGGAATTTGACACAACACTGTAAAATGATTATGAATCAATAAAAAATGTAAAAAAAAAAAAAGAAAAGTCCGATGTTGCCACTGTTTGCACAGGAAGTCTGAAATGTTCACAGCGAGATCAGAGAATAAAACTAAGACGTAAGCAGAATAATATTTCCAGGTAGTCAGACATAATGGACAATTTGCTACCCTGAAGCACTAAGCAAAGGAATAAAAAAAAATAACGTTGTTTAAGACTTCCTTTACAAACAGGAAAGTTAAGACTGTAAGAAAGTGCAACAGCGCCACCTATGGCTTAAAAGGCCTTCCAGGTTGCCTGGAAAGATGCAACACAAAAATTGTCTGTGGATCAGAAACAAGAATCAGATAACTAAATGCTTATGTAGCACATACTGCACTTCGCTTCAGGAAAGGGAGGGGTATTCAGTACTTAATCAGATATTGCTAATACTCCTGAATATATACAAAAGACACAGGCTCATGGAAACTCATCTTTGAAGAGGAAAGAATCCAGTCCAGCCACTTCATTTTACAGGAGGGGAGACTGAGATCTGGGATCTGTCCTCCTGGCCATCAGCAGCAAAGCTCTCCTAGTCCTCATGTCTTGCACTGTAGCAAAAACCAACAGACCTGTATTAGCCCTATATTCATAAATGTCATGTCTGTATTTTTTCCAACAGTAGGTAATCTAAGTATCTTGCAAAATACTTCTCAAAGAGCCAGGAAGTCATAGAAGTGTATTGAAATACAAAAACATTTATTTACATATTAAAACAGCATGAGCTTTTTTCTATTAAAAAAGCTGACATGTCAAATCAATGTTTTGATATTTTAAAACCTATTAAGAGTGCAGAAAAATAAATCAAAATTTTCTTTAATCACAAAAGAGAGAAGCTTATTCCCTGAAAATGATCAATGTGGATTTTTCTAAACTTAATGCTTCTGGTCAGATTCCTACGAATTTAAATGTCTGAGTGTATAGTTACACGGCAGCATGTACACTGAGTTGTAACAATACACATTCTGTGTAAATAATCTTCAAGGTCGTCTGCTTAAGTCAATTTAACTAGTCCCTGTCTCAATAGAATGATACAGATTTCATTAAAACTTCATACTGCACGCACACACACACACAAAACCCTGAATCCTTGTTACTTTAAGCCATATTCATATATATCCATATTGAATATGCATCAGAAACAAGCCACCCTCTTTAGTATTCACAGTTGATCCTTCTAAACTATCTGTCATTGTGACAGCACATTTTTACTAAGCAGCTCTTGGATGCTTTGTATACAAGGCATCTACCTCTCACAGTCAGACACGGTAAATGGCATCACTCAAATTTCACAAATGAGGAAATATACTTAAGCCATGGAAACAACGTACATATTTATCATCAGGACAGAAAAGAGTAAAGATTTTACTTTCAATATTCACTGACAAACTTTTCCTCCATACTAAGACTACATACATAAAATAAATTCAGTCACTGTAAATTATTCTGTCAAAAAACACCACTAGAGAAAAACAAGCAACATCATTAGCAATGATTGGACTTTCAAAGCCCACTCCTATTTTGCACTATAATAATTTTTAACGTTTTGTTTTTAGTGCTTACATAGCACTAAAATAAAGAAAACATAAACTATTTAAGTCATTACCTGAGAATGCAACATTTGTGAAAATGTACAATTTTAATTTATGCCACTCTGTCTCACATTCTCAATGGTGTCTCTCCTCTGAAGGCCTCATCAGGCTGAGATCGCAAAAATCGGTCATTTATGGACTCACAGGTGTTCTGGAAACCACTCAACGAGAGGCTGATCAGAGGAGAAATTGAGAATGCATCCTGTGCAGCCTGGGTTCCAGCACCGAGCTAGGCACCGCCAGCTGCGTTTGATTTGGGACAAGCTGCCCACCTCTCAATCCCTCAGCTGCAAAAAGGAGACATTTATACCTATCGTCAAATACCTGCTTTGAAGTAAAACATGAGAAAAACAGTTTAGCTTTTGGTAGGTGTCCACTCACAGCAAGCTTGGTCATTATGATGATGAGGATTACTTTTAATAAGTTAAGCTAGACCAAAAATTAGAAATCACCATAAAGGAGAAACATTTTAACTCAATAAGCATTTCCTTTTGAATGGATTGAAGAAAGTTCTAATGATTTTTTTAATAAACCAAATTTTGTCCATTAATTTTAGATTTACAGGTTTATAGACAAGTCTCCAAAAAAAGAATTAGAGGCCTCTAACCTCTGCATACTAAGAAAGTAAAGTTTAAAAAAATTATGGGTGAGAGTATACCTCAGTTGAGATAGTATGTGCTCAGCACGCGTGAGGCCCTCAGTTCAGTCCCCAGTAACTCCATTTAAAAACTTTTTTTTTTAAAAAAGGAGAATTAAAGGAAAAAGATGGAGGACTACGGAATTTTTTTAGAGAATCCACTCAGATTTAAGATGGGGAAAAAATATCCATTTCTCACAGGAAATCTTGAGAACTATGTAAACCGGATCTGAGTTGTCTAGTCTGTAACATTATTCATGAATTCATATTACCAAGTCTTAAAACTACCTGATAACCCACAGTGGTGATAGTGATCATAAAACCTGCCAATGCGGATCGAACTCCGGCTAGGGCTGCTCTGTTCTGACATCTCTGTCCCTGAGGCCTCACCAGGCTGACAGCACTAAATATTGTCATTCATGAGCATCTCGTGTAAGTCTTCCATTTGTGCTTCTCAGTCTCCTCTCACCAGCCCCTCTGAGGGAAGCACTGTTATAAACTTCCCCACCCACAGATAAGGCCACTGAGGCACAGAAACTAAACCTGCTCCAGGTCGCATCGGCATTAAAGGACGTCTGTATTTCTGCTGTTTTGCGATTGACAAGGGAATTTGAGATATCAATACAAGATAGACTGTTAAATAATCAAGTCTGTCAGGTCTTCACCTCAAAGAGCAGATACTATAAATTCCTGATGTAGGAAGAGTCTACCGCCACAAAATGACTCAGCTAGAAATTAATATCCAAGATGAAGCAGCGGATACACATAAATATTCACGACTGTCAACTTCACTCATGGGTCTTGGCCCTTCACTGCCTGAACGGGGGTGAAATCCCCACCCGTGTCTGGGAGGGAAGAGTGGCTCTTCCAGGTCTCACCCAGGCTTCACGGGCTGTTTCCCCCTACAGACTGTCCTAAACGATTAAAAAGCTCTCAAGATTTTTACACCAGGCAAAACTGAAAGACATTTCTGCATATGGAGCACTTTCTCAGGCTTAAACCATTTTTGCCTACACTCAGCAAGGGGGAAAAAAGAAACATGACTCTGCAAAGTCTCTTAGCCTTACCACTCACAGGAGTTGAATGATCTCAGCACAAGATGACCCTTCACATTACAGGATGAGAACAAAATAAAGCCGCCCCAACAACAGGCACTCCCAGAGACAGCGCTCAGTAGTCTTCTGCACTCTCACGGTTGTGCAGCCCTCACCACCATCTATTTCCAGAACACTTCATCACCCCAATAGAACACCCCTGTCACTAGCAGTCACTCCACAACCCTCCTCCACCCAGCCCCTTGCAACCATCATCTGCTCTCTGCCACTGCATGAGCCTATTCTGGGCATTTCAGATCACTGAAATCAACAATATGCGGCCGTTTGTGTCTGGTTCCTTTCAATTAACGTGCTGTTATCAAGGCTTTCCCATGTTGAAGTGGTATCAGCATGTCTCTTTTCTTTTGAAAATGTTAAACATTATTAGAAGGTGGTAAATACTATCAAAAATAGTAGAGAGGGGTATAAGGGATGGGGTTTCAAAGGGAAAAGGCCGGGTTGAGCAGTCAGGGTGGACTTCCCAGAGCAGATGGATTTTTCATATTCCCCTTTATTTATTTTTTCTTTTTTATTCACTCTTATGTCTGAATAATGTTCCGCTAAATGGAGATACTACATTTTGTTCATCCATTCAGCAGCTATATATGGACGAGGTCCAGAAGAATGAGTGTAAGTGGTGGCTAGCAAGGCCGGCATTTAAGCAAAGGGCAAGATGTGCTTTCAAAAAAAAAAAAAGCGAACAATCAGAGGCACAAGGAAATTCAGCGCGTTTCTGAGAAAGTGCATGGTTGCTTCAGTAGGACTGCCGTGCAGGGCTGTGGGGGAGAGTGACAGGAGACACAGTGAGGGAGTCACCTGAGAATATTCCCCTCTGCAAGCAGCTCAGCCAATTCTCCTCCCTCATCCTGTATTTTAGAGACATTTTTGCTAGCTTTTCTCTTATTTCAAGTAACAGTACTTTAGTTACACATCTGATCATCTGCATCAGACCACATTAGCTCCAAGCCACAGAAAATCATTCACTGACCGGAGCAGCTCCAAGACATAACATTGATGGACCAGGGAGTCCTGCAGCATCGCATCCTGCAGGCACAAACCACACATGTTCCCTGGTGATGTCCGGAAAGTAAAAGGCATGGAAATATCTCACTGCTGCTGCACGACATCTGCCCCCAAATTGCCCCCAAATCATGCTGGCACAGCACTACTCAACCCTCGCACTACCCAAAAAAAAAAAGAGAGAGAGAAAAGGAAAGAAAAGAAAAGAAAAGAAAAGAAAAGAAAAGAAAAGAAAAGAAAAGAAAAGAAAAAGAAAAGAATAAAGCTAAGAAAGCAAATTTAGGTTCTTCCATTGAAAACCAGCAAACATCACTGCCAGTATCTGAGCTGGAATGATCCTGACTTCAAAAACCACTGTGCAGTTACTATTCAAACGTGACAGACATATATGTATTTCACGTAGATGATATTACAGTGGGATTTTTCTTTTCGAAATTTCCAGTTGCAACATTAGCACAAGAAAGTTTATGTTTCAGTTTTTTAAAAAATCAATTATTTTCCACTTTCTTAATTTTGAACCTATTATTATTTTATAAAGGGAGCTATGCTGCAGATTATAAACCAAATATCTGGCTTCTGCAAAAAAGACCTATATGACTTCACTATTTCAGAGCAAGCTTTAATGATGCTTTCAAAAGTGGGGTCTAGGGCGCTCACTAACAGCTCTTTAAATACTGACAAAGATGTGCTATTATGTAATGCAAAGGGTCTACCTACACATCAACTCAGAAACCGAAGAAACTACACGAAAGCCTTAGTTTATCATTTTAAAATATTCCTATTATTTTGAATATTAAATTTCTTAAAAGATAAGATTTTTTTTTTGAGAAAGACATCAGTTGTATTAAATTTCCTCTCACCAAGAAAGCAATCTTTATCAAGAATTAATACCCCTATGGAAATCCAAATGACGGGACGTTTCTAGCTAAGTTAACCTACAGATCTCAACACAAGACTAAATCCTATCAAATCTCACTTGAACGAGCTCAGCAAAGTCCTGGGCTACTCTGGAACTTAGCTCTTCTTTTCCATATGTTGGCAGAGCTAAGATCATCATACAAAGCAGGGAAGGAGAGAAGAGGTAAGTCCACCTGGCGGCCTCCATCTGTTTACTTCCAGCCACAAGGTGTCGCTAGAGCGACCCCGCTAACAAGCCCTCCCCATAAGGAAATCCGGCATCCACACTGCCCCTGCGGTCCCCAAGCAGCCCCGACGCCCCTCTCCCACTGGTGACCTCCGAGCCTGTGAATGGTCTTCTAATGACCCTCCCAGTTGGTGACATCCTCCCCCTCTTCCCTGCTACACACACACACACACACACACAGCCAAGGCAGCCTTCCCAAAGCACAAATTTGATTACATCTCCCCCACTTCAAACCCTTCAGAGTCTCCCTGGTAGAGTTCTAGCCCCACCCCCAACCCTGCTTGCCTATCCTCACCTCAGTACCAGGTCCCCAGTTACCTCAGGGGCCCTGTGACCTGCTGCTACTTCCCACTAGCCTCCAGGCTCATTTTGACTGTTTGTCAAGGAAGCCTTCCTTCCCTCCAACCTCCGCACTTTGGATTAGGTGCCCTGCTGTGTTAATAGAACATTTTAATCTAAGTCAACTTCTGACACTGCTAAGCTCTCAAGAAGCAAGTACATTTTGCTTACTACTGTGGGTCCACCCCCTCTCCCCTAGGCACTCAGAATTGCGTGTGTTATGAATAAAAGAATGAAGGGGTGGGACTCAAAAGGACAGGTAGAGCTGCTCTCCTAAGGGTCACTTCCTGCTGACACCATTCACTGCCTCCTCTGTGTCAGTTCTAGTAAAAACCAAGCTCCTCCAAAGCCCTCCACCCCTAGGCCCTCTCCAGTGTCCTTCAAAGCAGGGTCACCCACCACCCTGGACCACACAGGGCAGTCTCCCCGAGTCCCCACCCCACAAGCCTCCAGGCCTCTACCCGGGCTGCTCCTGCCTCCTGAGTCACCCTCTTGATTCCTTCTCATGGCTGACTCTTACTCTGTCCTCAGAACTGAATGTAGAGCCAATTTCTTCCAGGAAGTCCTCCCTGATGATGTCCTTTAGCTCTTGGCTGGGCTCCGTCTACAGCAGCACTTCTTGGCGACCAACTGGTATTTGTCCACCTGCTCCTTTGAGACCATGAACTCTTGGAGGCCATGTGGGAAAAAGGAGTGAGGTGACAAGAGGGGTGGGAAGAGCAAACAGCAAAATCACAGCTCAAGTCCCAAATTCAAGGATTCTGTCTCAGATAAAAAGAATAAAATGTTTCATAGGTGTGTCATTTGGCTATGATTTTTGTGGCTCATGGAAAACAAGAGCTTGGTGTTCAAGCCTAAAATCCAAGTTACATGCAAAGAAATGTATATATTCATAGCCAAAGGAAACCAGAGCTGCTCAACAACACTTTGCAGTTAAAATCCAAAGGAACTTTGATAAAGGCAATCTCCCTCTCTCTCTTTATTTTTATATATTTTCTTTTGGTATCATATAGTTTTAGAAGTATTTGTATAACTAAGTGATGGCTGCAGCCTATGATTCTGCACTGGAGTGTTTGGGGCTAAGGAAGCCCAGATTACATGCACTGTGTAAATGCAATCACACCAACACAATGACAGGCGCCCTAGTGGCAGAGCTGAAGTTCCAAAGCAGAGAATCTTATGTTGGAAGACATCTCTCAGTAGAAAGTAAGAAATGCAATGTTCTGTACTCAATTTCATTTGCTTTATGGGCCATTAACAGATAGTATATCTTGTCTAATGAAACCCGAAAATATATTGTCATCTTCGATTTTCTCCATCTGACTGTTTTATGTTAAATTTGGATATCAAACCCTCACTCCATACGGAAAGCTCAGGCCTACGCTGCAGCACAGTTACATCCCGTGGAAGAAAGCGGATCAAGGGAGAACTGGAGAGTTTCCCTTCAGAAGCTGCTAAGTGTGGTTTTGCACCTGTACGTCATTTACAACCACACCATCGTCAAAAGAGTAAGACCTTACATCTGTGGAGCAAAAAGCACTGCGGTGCTTCCGAACCACCAAAGAACACTGAGCTTTGTGCAACAGTCCTGAGGCACTTAAAGCGTACTTTCTCTGAAAGGCTCCGAAACTGACTCACTTCACCATTTCAGGTACAACGGGGAGGTACCGGAATTAGTAGAGAGAACATGCCCTTGAAGTCTGACAAGGCCCTGCTTGAATCCTGCTACAGCATTTACTAGCCGCTAAACGGACCAATTCCTTAACCCCTCTGAGAAGGCTTCCCAATCTTCAAAACAGGGCTGCCACCGCCCATTTGGGAGGCATGGATGTGAATGCAACACGCAAGTAGGGCGGCCGACTGGTACATGACACGGGGCCTGGCTAGTTTCCCTCCGCTGCCCTTCTCCCCCTTTAAACTTGCACTTTTCCCCCTGGTACGGGTGAAGCCCCCGGAACAGACTGCCCGATTCTTCTGTGTATCCCTGGATACATACCTTACCCTTAGGAGGCCAGAAAAACAACTGCCTCCTCCCCAGTCACTATCAATATTCTTAAGAGTCTGGGTTTTTTTAACTCTACGTTTCAGGGAGACTACTCCAGAATTGTTCAACCACCTTTCTCCAGGTTGGCTCCTCTCCCAGCGCCCATCCCTTCTCACTTCAAATCTTCTGTCTGATTGCCTTTTGTTCGTGGGAAAGAGTCCGCTAGGGTGCGGACTCCCGAGGCCTCCCTCCCTTCCTCACAGGAGAGTGTGACTACATTCTCCCAACTCCCCACTGCGACTCCAGCTTCTGAGGAGTTTCCCCTTGTGGACCCTGCAGCCTCTGGATCGTCCCAAGATGCGCACACGTGGCCAAAACCCTCCCTTCAGATTTCTTCCTGGGTGGCCCTGCCCACCCCCCAGAACCTTAAGGATAAATGCCATTGCTCTGAAAATCACAAACACCGCTGGCTGACACACCAAAGCTGCATGGTCTGGGCTTTCCTCCAAACCAGGCACAGCCCTGCCCCCACCAGCCACAGTCTGCACCTCTTGAGATGAGCTGATCCACTTGCACGGCTGTGAACACCAGCTAAGAATGACAAATCCTAACGTGTATCTCTAGTCCGGCTCCTTCACCTGAGCCCCAGGCTCATAGACCCGAGTGCCTCTTGGAAGTCCTAACTTGGATGACAAATGGCATCTTAAAAATGCCTTATGTCAAAAAAAAAAAAAGCCTTATGACCACCATTTACTCTAGACTTCGATTCCTGGCAGGTACCTCCCAGGCTCCCCATTTTAGTAACAGCCCCATCACCCACCTAGGTTTTTGAGGTCACATTCAATTTCCACTGTTCCCTCCACCTGGCCCTGCCCTGGAATCAGTCTTGTCATTTCTGTCACTAAGCCAGTCTCAAGTCTGGTTCTGCAGGGAGCACGGATGGAAACCGTTAAGCTCACAGCAAGGTGCACTGAGTCACAGTCCTCCGATGGGAGTTCCCTGGAGGGATAGGCATCTCCTGCTGCCGGTCACCTCAGAAGGCACTGGATTCTCACAAAGAAGGACCAGGAGAAGGGACTCAAGGATCTCCCGTGGTCTGAGCTTTGAAGGGCCCGAGGTTTGGGGGAGCTCCTCGTTAGCTGACACTCATGTCAGTGAGTAGATGAGGATGGTAGGAACCCAGGCAAGTCTGTTCTCGCTCCGACCCCCTTTCTCTCGGGAGCCACGGGAAAGGCCTGTTTCCAGGGCACAGACCAGACATCACAGATCCCAGCCTGCATTTGCCAACCCAGACAGCCTAGACTCCTTAAGAGTCTAGTAAGTACTTGTGACTCTTACTTTTGTTCTGTTCCCCCCCCCAGAATGTGATGGACTCTTTCAGAAAGTCTGGACTGTCTCAAGCAAGACCAAGTCAGTGAAGGATGAAGTGTCCACATTTGGACCAGAGCATGAAAGGAGAAACAAGGCCTCATGTCCAGCATGACGGTGGTGGCCAAACCCTTCCCCTGGGTGAGATGAAACAGGGTCGGGGTGAGAATGCAAGGTCCCTTCACGGCTGACAGGGGTGTTGGAGACTCACTACCGCAAAATAACGACATGGCCGTCAGTGGTGGACATCAGCTGCAACAGACACAGAGTCAGCTATTAACTGCCAAAAAGGGGTAAAAGTAAAGGCCGGTGCAGGGAGGCCTGCACGGCTGCTGAGGCAAACCACAGACCCGGCTCTGAATACCCACTGGCTGAAGAAGAGAGGAAGCTACGGTCCCCTTTAGCGGTCCCTGTGTCCACCAGATCCAAGTGAACCAGCTCCTTAGGACAAGGCAATGTTTTCCTGATACTTAGAAAAACCAGCCTCATAAAGGGAACAAAAGAGTGGCATGGTTTTAGACCCGCTCCTGCCCCTCTATGAATGCAAAATAAAGTAAATGGCTCTGGGAAGGTGAATGCAAAAATAAAACGAAAAAAACAAAAAACTGGTGACTGCTTCCTCCAACAGAGTCCACTGCAGCTGCTCACCCCCGAGCCGGCCACTTCCTCACCAGTGACCGCCGGCCAGGAAGTGCCGTCACGCACGTCACACAGCGACAGCCAGGAACCGTGTGCCGAGCACGTTTGTGTAAAAGCCAGAATCAAGCAAGGTGCTGCAGATTTTGACTTTCCAAGTTTAAATACTCCATGAAAAAAATCCCTCAGCAGCCGCCTAAATCAATTCGCATCTCTCTTCTTCAAAACAAATAAACAAAATTAGTGAGAGAGCATTTGTTACCAAATATAAGGAGGAACAAACAGGTTCCTCAAAGCAAGGACTTTAACAGGTATCAAACTCCAGTGGGTGATGTGCTAACAGAGCAAAAATTCCAAAAAACTAGAAAATAAGAAGATGACTAGGATAATATATGAATCATGGCAACTTTTAAGTTTTTGCTTTTTAAAGCGATGGAGACAGCACAGAGGGCGATCTGGCTATTCCAATGCAGGGTGTGCACAGCCCACATTTTCAGACCCAACAACATGCTCACAGGGTGGTATAAGAGAAAAAGGAAAATAGAAACAGGAAAAGAGGAAAAGCGAAAATAAGAAACACACAAGAACAAAAATAACTGACAGCATTTGCAAGAAATTACGTGAGTGTGATGAGGACAGGGACGCGGGGACGGTGAGACCCACCCTCACCTCCTGATCCAGGGAAGGCAGGGGCCTGAGGGGAGCGGTGCTGCCGGGGGACCCCAACGTGGTCAGCGCCCCAAACCAAAACTTCACCTAGTTGCGTGTAGACAGCTTTTGGGCTACAAAATGTGTTCACATTTCAAGCTGGACAATGTTACTCACTCCCACCAAGAGGAACAGGGGAGAATTAGGTTCTGCTCCTGAACCAAAGCATTGTTTAAAAAATTAATGACTGTGGAATAGTAAAAGCAACTATGGAGTAAAAGTGACTGGAGGAGAACGTGCTTGACCTGAGCTCACTGGCCGCGTTATCTCACTGACGTTCAGATGCTGGCTGAGCCCTTGTGGTACCAAAACAGACAGACCCACAAGGAGGGAGGTTTAATGCGCTGCTGTATTTTGATGCCTGGAGCCATGCCTGGTACACGAGGTTCTGGGTAAACAATGGTGACAGTGTCAACCACTATGGGCTAAGCACACATCCAGCTACTCCACCAAATCCCAAGGGCAGACTTCAAAAGGCAAAAACAATCTGGCATTCTCTGGTGGGTCTGCAGACTCAAAGCCAAGCAGTTGCTGAGCAAAAATGTCACCAGTGCCTCCTTTGACAAAAGAGGAGTCACTGGCCTGGGGGCTGGTGCAGGGCTCCGGGCTTCCACTGCTCACCCACCAGTCTGTCCAGGGCGAGAAGGTGGTCCCTGCTTACATTGCACCGATGCACCTACCTTGAATGACGCCTTGGGACTCAACAGGAGGTGACAGGTGAGGTGAACGGAGCCAGCCTTGGTGTAGCACGGTTCTGGCAGCTATGCCCTCAGCAGTGCCCAGTTTCCTAAACCTGACACCTCATCTCCAAGGAGCAGAAGGGTAGTGTGGGCATGTAGATCACAGGACCATGTGAGGACAAGTACAGATCATGGCCACGACATGCCTCTCCCCTTCCTTAAGCCATAGAGGAATGTCCGGGGAGGAAGTGAAAATTAATCCAGAGCCCGCCAGGCACCACACGCAGGTGGGACACGGATCCCCTGTGTCTGTCATTCACAGGACTGGTGTGGATTTTCTTTTTATCAATTCTCTGGCATCTTCTCCTCCATCTTACCAACAACAAGAAAGGAGAATCTGACCTTAGAATCAGACAATCACAGAGCCCCTCCTGCACAGCGGGCCCGGCAGCACGTGTCATGTCCTCCGACCGTCACCTGTGGGACCGCCATGAATGCTCTCGAGACTCAAGGCCCGAGACCGCAGGCCGGGGGGGACACAGCTCCCCTCAATCTCCCCAGTAAAGGGGGACCACCTCTCGGCAAAGACATCTCACCCTCTTCTGCCCGAGGGACAGCTTGAAAGATACACAGGGAAACATAGTAGAGGGTGAGGGGGTAGGCAGCCCAGAAGAGCTCGTCTGCCCTTCCAAGGCAGAGTGGGGCCTTTGACATAATCACAGGGACAAAGTGAGGACGAATTTTTCCCTGCTCTGTTCCATTCTCCGTGACACGCCTTTCCCTGCATAAGGAGCTCATTCGGATGCCCCTGGCAGTGTTTCTGATGTCCTAAATTGGCATGGTGGCTGTCAGGCAGGGGAGAGGGCCTGAGCCGTGCTGGTGCTGGGCCTGGGATGCAGGAGACACCGGCTCCACCCCGAGCTCAACCAGCACCTCGTTCTGCGTCTCGGGAATCAGAGTCTCATCTATAAGCAAAGGGATGAAACTGTCCCAGGACAGGCTGTCCAACAGGAATGAAATGAGAGTCATGTAAATAACGTTTCCCAGTTGCCACGTTTAAAATGTAAAAAAAAAAAAAAAAAACAAGTAACTGATTTTAAGAACAGACCTTACTTATTCTACTGTATGTAAAATACTATCATTTTGACATGTAATCAATATAGAAAATAACAAGATAGTTTATATTCTTTTTACTAGACAAGTTTCAGCGTCTGATGTGCATTTGACCTACAGCACATCTCAGCTCAGACCAGCCTCCTCCCCAGCACTCCTAACATGAGTGGCTGTGGCTACTCTATTGGACAGCAACTCCAGGGGTCCCACCAAGTTTCCTGGCTGAAAAGGGGGAGTAAGTGTCCACACTAACCCTAAAAGTATCTCTCTGAAACAAAAGCAGATTCACTTTTAAACGTCTGAAAACCGGCGGGCTGCACCTCCTTCCCGCCTTGGCTACAAGACAGCCCTCCTCCTTGCTGATCCCATTCTGGATGTAGGGAAGCAGTCTTTCACACAGCCAGGGTGGCCCGGCCTTCAGGTTGACTTGCCTTCTGTCTGTGTCCAGTCCCACGATGTCCTTCTACTCAAATAGGATGTAGAGGAGGGGGGTCTTCTCCCCAGAATTTTCGGGGGCCCCATCCAGCCACTTGGACTTGGGCAAGATGAAGAGTGACTCAGTGAAGTCGTCGATCCTCTTCTCCACCACCCTGCAGTCCTCGTAGATTGAAGGCCACGTCGGTGCGCGGCTGCTCGGCCACCTCCCCATACAGCACAAAGACAAAGAGCTGAGAGTCGTAGAGCGTGGTGCCATACAGCTCCTCTGTGCGTGGAGCTTCTAGAAGGTCTTGGCCAAGAGGCAGTTGGTAATGGTGACAAGGCCCACGACATTGCGGTGGGTCTGGGAGTCACTCCATCCATTCTCGGGCACATAGTGATACCTATAGTAGATACAGAGTGCCCACTGGGAGCCGCACGGTCTGATTTGGCTCACCAAGGAGATTCCATTATAGATGCAAAAGAAATTCTCTAAGATGATCCCCACGGGTTGGACCACAACGGGGAGAGTCTGGTGGTCCTCAGCACACTGCACGTAGTCAGGGGCGCTCATGTTGCAGTCCCTGCCGAGAAGGGAGGGTAAATCGATGTACATACTGTGCTGTGGGCTGCGGGCCTCACTGGGTTGCAGCGACCTGGTGTGCACCAGCCAGAAGGCAAGGGAAGTCCAAGCAAATCATGGATAAGTTTGTCCTCAGCGTCTGCACATGGCTACTGAAGCTCAGATCACATTACCCAGCTTTTGGTCTAGGCTTCCATCCCCTGCAGAAAAGGGTCATTTCTTGTTTTCTGTTTCCAACCACCTAGGCAGGCCCTGATGCAGTCGGTGCTCAAAACTGCTGAATAAAGGAATGAAAAAAGGAACTGCTTCCCCACCCCTCAGCAGGATATAATGCAAAGAACCATAGTAGGATCAAAATATCTGGATTTCAACTCCAATTTATTTGAACTCCTAAGGTGCAGAATAATGGGTAAGAAAACTTGCTTTGGGGAGGAGGGTACAGTTCAGTGGTAGAGCATGTGCTTAGCATGTTCAAGGACCTAGGCTCAATCCTCAGTACCTCATTTTAGAACAATGAAACAAATAAATAAACTTAATTAACCCCCTCAAAAAATATTTTCTCAATTCAAAATTCAAAAAAAAAACCCACCTTGCAATTGACACAACATTGTAAACTTGACTATAATTCAATTAAAAAAAAACTCCTTGCCTTACAAGAATATATCTGGATTATGGAATTATGCAGATGTAAAATGCCTAGGGTACCACCTGCATAAGAAGAAGGAACTGTACAAGTGTACTATCCCTCATTTATGAGCTATTTTTCCTTTGGGGAGGTTATAACCTCTCAGAGATATTTTTCTCATATTAAAAAAAAAAAAAAGAAAATATTACCTGATTCTCCATACTGCTGAAGAATCAGATAACCCTATGAAAGCATCTGAACCACAGAGTTTATTCAATAAATGTTTGTTGAATGAATGAATAAACAAGCAAAGTGAATGCTGCTCCCTGCCACAGACCATCATAATGGTACTGCTTGGAAATGCCAAGCCCACGTTCCACCCAAATCTATACTAACCACGTGGTTGACCTGGGCAGACCTGTGTGCTTCTCTAAACACCAGTTTATTCATAAATAGAAATGAGGGCAATAACACAAACCTAAAAGGGTTAGTGAGTCACGAATGAATAGTACCCCAACTTTGCAAGATGGAACCATTAAAGAAAATTGGGCAAAGAGTCCATAGGCCCTCTCCATATTATCTCTTACAACTACATGGGAATCTACATTACATCTAAAAATAAAAAGTCTAATATTTTAAAGAGGCTATTGTGTTTAAATGAGCTCACTGTCTCAAATAAGGAACACACAGTACAATTAAAACAATGCACAGCCCATGAGATGCACTCAGTAAATATTCCCACTGAACCCACTGGTCCCTCCAACTTCAGAGCATGAGGATGTGTCCTCGTGGCCAGAGGCCACTGCACCTGAAGCTAACAAAGCTAATGGTCCCCACTTTCAAAAGCCCCTGCCACCAACCTAGGTCTAATTTTGTATTTGTAATTTTTTTTCTTTTTATTAAATAGAAATCCCCAATTGCATAGCCTTCAGGTCACCAAAACCTGACCACAGAGATCATGATGGCAACCCTCCTTGGTGAAACAATACAATGAAGAGCCATTTCCACAAGACCTCTGTGTAAATCTACTAGGGAACTTCATCCTGGACTGAGAGGAAGAGGACTGGGGAGGAGGGGGAAATCTGAGGCACACAGACCCATGGGCCACCTGTCCCACGATGGACATTACACTCAACCCTCACCCTCCAGGAACTTCAAAATACACACAGACAGAGTGCTGTGGACAATATATATGTATTTTTAAAGAAATTCCGACTCTCTAGCAGGTCTTGTATCTACAGAGACACAAATGGCTTATGTGTATAATGTTTCACAAAAGCCTTAAAATATTACCACCCCAACTTGACACATTAAGAAACTAGGGATAGAGGTTTATCACATTGTGCAAGATTAGAGAGATGCCACATCAGACACCGTATTTAAACCCAAGCCTTTGCTCCAGTGCTCACACAAGAAAGTGTTACATACTGCCCTTTTCCTGCCCTCTCCCTGCAATCAATCTCTGAAGAGTCTTTTCTGTGCCACGTGGAATCACAATCACATCAATTTACCACAAAGAGCTATGTGACTCCTTGGAGGACGCGTCAAAATCTAAAGGGTTGGGATGGGAGGAGAGATTTGCATTTTCTGTTTCTCAAAGGAAACATGGCTTTAAAAGAAACTGAAAAGCACTTATCTAGTCTAAGCCCTCATTGTGCAGAGAAGGAAATGGAGGCTCAGAAGAGATGAGGAAAGGGCCTTATTAACAAATATTGCCTAAGTGCAGCACCAAGCCAGCCCTGGGCCCTTCTGGGGGAGTACCTGGAAGGCCCAGGAGAATGACTGTTAGAAAAAGGAAAGAGAAGAAGCATACAAGGCCCTGTCTCTATACCACCATACCATGAAGTTCCACCAAATTATCCAGTATGGGTGCAGCCAAAATTTAGGTGGGCTAAACAGGTTATAGAAACCTGGAAGTCTCAACCATAGTGGAAATTCCAACTTTTACTGTTTTCTTCCAAGTTCAAGCATCAGTTCAGTGGGCGCTCCATACGAGGGACTACACAAGGCCTGGAGTCCTCCCAAATACAGATCTCTATTATCACGTGTGCACACCACACACAGGCCCACCAGAAGAAAAACGCCCACACATAAGATGGAATTACTGAAACAGAAAAGAGCCAACCAGCATATATTGCTAGCAAAAACGGTGCTGCTAGAAATAGACTCATGGACATAGAAAGCAAACTGTTGTTAGCAGGCAGGAAAGGGAGGATTAACAGATACACATTAATAAATATAAAATAAATGACAAGGACCTACTATATAGCACAGGGTACTATTTTCAATTACTTGTAATGAGTTGTACTAAAAACAATCTGAAAAACATTTATATACATATTCATAAGCTTATAACTGAATCTCTGCTGTACATCTGAAGCTAACATGGTAAATTGACTACACTTCAATAAAAAATAATTTTATATAATAAGTAAAAATAAAAGTAATGCCATAAAAAAAAAGTAAAAGAACACGGTAATCCCCTTAGCTGTAGGTGGTGGAGAACTCTGCAAGCACCAAGTCCACTCGAACACTCCAGCACTGGCGGTCACTCATTCTAACCATCAGAGAATCACTTGGCTTCTACGAGGTTACTTTTCTCTTCAGTGAAAGGCTACAGTTGCATCTAATGATGTATTGAACCTCATCATTCACAAACCCAAGAATTAATGAGGATTTCCCATAGGCCTGGCTCTGGATAGATGAAAAGATAGGGTCCCAGATATATTCATGTGTAGAAAAAGTTTATGCCATAAAGACATTAATTCTTCCTGCTTTGATAGACAGATTCATTGCAATTCTGATTAGAATTCCTCCTAGATATTTCATGGAATGTAACAAGTTAATTTATGGTCAGGAACAGCCAAGAAACTTCTTTAGAACCACCACTGGGAAGGGGTGGATAGGTCATGCATTTCAACTGCTCTTTCTGATGTGATGAAAACGTTCTGGAATAATAATGGTTGCACAAATGTGAATATGCTAAAAGCTGCTGAATTGTAACATTTAAGTGGGTGGACTTCATGGTGTGTGAACAATATCACAATAAAGCTGTTATATGAAAAAATCCTTCTTGCCAATTATTTTTCCCTCTATACTACTAGTCTGTCCCACAATTTAAGAAAAACAAAGAAAAACAAAACAAAACAAAACAAACCAGATTTTGCCAGGAGCTCTTTAGGAGTGCAGTGTCACTGGGTCTCCAACCCCTCGGGTTGTGTTGTTCCTGATAACACACAATAGCTGGGCTGGACTAGTTAGGGACTATAAGTATCTTTTTAAGATCAACGGTCTCACGTTTCACCCTGGGAGAGTGAAGGATGGAGGATGAGACAGCCTCATGCCTTCAGCTCATTTTTAACTGAACCAAGCCCTGCTTTCACCACTGTAATTCCACTCAGTATAAAAACACGTGACATCAACAAGCACCGCCATCATAACACCTGAAAGAGTTCAAGGTACTTACCTGGGGCAGAAATACTGATCAAGGAGACAGAAGCTCCCTCAGCACTGCTGCTCCATTTTCCCGACTCCACCAGGAGAAGCTGGGCGTTACAGCCGCGGGCTGTCAGCCCAGGGAGCAGCGCCCACGCCGCTAATCTTGACCTCAGGGATCGGGAAAGGGAGAGGAAGGCAGCCCCGGTGTCGCGGGGCAGGGAGAGCGGGGTGGGGGACGCGGGCTGCAGCCCCGCGCTCGGAGGCCAGCCCCAGCCCCAGCCCAAGCCGCCCGCCCCGTCTGGGTGTGCAGACCCCGCCCGCCCGGGACACAGCCCGCCCAGTGGTGGGGACGGGTCGGCGGCCAAGGAGAGGAAGCCCGGGAGGAGAGGACTCGAGGGAGGGAGAGGGGAAGGGGACGCCAGCCGCGGACTGAGGGGAGCCCGGCTGGGCCAAGAGGCGGCAGGGGCACACCTGGCCCTGGAAAGCTGTGGCCGGGGCGCCGGGGCAGGTGGCGCGGGCAGAGGGGCCTGGCCCGAGCAATCCAGCTGAACACACGCTGACTGGCGCCCTGGGGGGCTGTGACACGCCGACCGCCCTCCCGCAGCCGCCTCACCCCTTTCCCGATATCCCCTCACCTTGCACTTCCACAGTCAGAGGCCCCGGCCCCAGGCAGGAGCCAAAGGCCTACAGGGCGACAGAGCTGAGAAGCCATTGGGGCAGATCCCCGGCTCGGAGCTGGAGCTTCCAAACCGCGGTCCAGCTGGCAGCGACTGCGCATGCGCAGGAGGGCCATCGATCTGCTCTGGGTCCTGAGAGAGAAGGGGAACCGAGGGAGGGAGAAGAGGGGAGGAGGAGGGGAGGAGGGGAAAAGTGGAGGGAGACACATGGACAGGAGGAGCAGAGAGAAGGCAGTTATCTGGAATTGGGAGGGGAGTAGCAGAGATGGGGAGAAAGCGTTTTACCTCTTGGGGCATCCCGAAGGAGGCAGCAGTCCTGCCTATACACCCTTCTCTAACCCGTCATTACCCACAGCTCATATTTTACGTCCCTGGCCCAGCCCTCCAGCTAAGGTCTCTGCAGAAACCCTACGGGTATCACACCTGTTGCCCCCACAAGGAGCTAGGTTTACTGTTGCTCCGGGAACCAAGCACCCGCAGGTGTTGTTTCTCAGAACTACCTTGGGAAGAGTACATATTCCCCTTTTACACACTGGGAAACAGGCAGGCACGATCTCTGCCTTAGCTCCACTTTCCCAAGTGTTGGGCTGGCAGGGAGCGGGAGGTAAAATGTCAGAGCCCCAGAAGGATCAGACTGCCTGAGTGTTGGTGTATAGTCCCCATCCCTCCTGGGTAAACCACACCCCAACCTCTGGGAATAATCAAGGGCTCACGGTAGGCCCCTGTGTGTGGGAGAGCTGCCCTCAGTCCCAGTACCCAGCTTGCTAGGTAGGTAGAAGTGTTATTGAGTCCAAATTCATTCTCCTCAGTGCAGGACAGGCCAGTAAGTTGGGAGACCAAGTGTTGGGGCATGGAATAGCAAGTTTCTGTAGACCTAGATGGCAAACTAATGTCCTAGAAAACCATCTCCCCAAGTCAGAATTCAGGCTGCTTTCCTATGTGCTTGGTTTTTGCAAACTTCTTGGTGTAGGAATTCCTTCTTGTTAGAATCCTTTGTTCTTGCAGCTATCTCCCGGGGTCAGATCCCTGTAAACCTCCAACAAAACAAACGTTATTTTCTATTCTGCAACTTGTTATCTTTATATGATTGGAAAAGTGTTAAATACCCTTAAAGGTCAGAGCCTTCCGAATAGGCTCTCCTGTATATTTTAGGCTCTAGGCAACATTGTTTTACAAGCAAGATGAAGCCTAGGAGACAGAGCACAGGGTTAAAGTCAAAGGAACAGATCTAATATGGAGTCAGATTTCTTCTTTTCTATTACTGTGGCAGAAGCCACTTGAGGATTTAAGTCCCTTTAAGTTAAAAATAAGTAAAACTTTAAAGGAATTTACATACATTGGTGGGAACGTGCATAGCATATCTGGAAAAGCACACAAAGGATTGTAAACATTGGCATCTCCAGGGAGGCGTGTAAGAACAGAGGATGAGGGAAAACTTCTTTCACTTGAGTATTTTTTGCTCTGTTTGAATTTTTTTATCCATATGCATATATTTCTTTTTCAGTTAAAATAAATGTGTAATGGAGCAAAGGAGTAACTAGCTCAGCAAATACAGCAGCCATAGACTCACTGAGTCATCACTTTTGATTTAAGCCAGGAAGCATTGTTTGTCTCTCTCCTATGTGTCCAGTGTTGTTTTAAAACTTCTTTTATATTTTTTTTTATAAAATAATAACATGCTATCCCTCACCCCTGCCCAGGGCTGGTGGAAAACCAACTGAGTCTTTACTGAGTTGTTTTCCAAGGAGTAGAGATGAGTTATAAACAGAACACAACTTCAGGGCAAAACAGGCGGAGTGGTTTTCCAGCAGGCCAATAGCGATGACCGGTTTTCAATAGAGGTGCACAGAGGCTGAGAGAGAAAGCCTCCAGGACCCTACAGAAAGCTGCCCAAAGTGCCTTCCCCATGGCACTACTGAAATAGGAAAGAAGAAATCTGACTCCATATTAGATCTGTTCCTTTGACTTTAACCCTGTGCCCTGTGTCCTAGGCTTAGTCTTGTTGTTTCTGCACCTTTTGTGAAACAATGTAGCCTAGATCCTGAAATATACAGGAGACCCTATTCTCAAGGCTCTGACTTTGAAGGATATTAACACTTTTCCATTCGTATAAAGATAACAAGATACAGAATAGAAAATAACATTTGCTTGTTGGAGGTTTACACGGATCTGACCCAGGTGAAGAGCTGCAAGAACAAAGGATTCTAACAACAAAGAATTCATACACCAAGTTTGCAACAACCAAGCATTCCCGCTTCCCCTTTTTAATATAAGAGCCTGAATTCAGATTTGGGATGATGGTTCTCCAGGACATTGGTCTACCATCTTCTCCGCTGGCTTTACAAATTTAAGCCGCTCTTTCTTGCCCCAAATCCTTGTCTCCTGATGTGTTGGCCTGTAATACACGAGTAGAACAAGCCTGGACTCGGAAACACAAACATACATTGAAAGTACGCATTTGGTATATTAAATGACATGCTTCCACTCGTATTCCTGAGGTTTTCTTCTCTTGACCACTCCTACTATATTTTTGAAAAACCTGTCATGTGGACACATTTCCATCTCTAGCCACTACCCTTCCAGGTAAGAACTGATGCCAAGAAGGTAATGAAAGTTGCTAGAAGGTATTACCTCGCCAAAAAAGAGCAGAAGTGGGTTCTGGCTGATGTTCAGGAGCAGGCCGGGGCACCTGACAAGATGTCGTAAGTACGGATAGACATCTGGGCACCAAAGGAGAAGCTTCTAAACTTCCATGAGGGACTTGTTGGATAGGAAGGAACAGTCCCAGACTATAGTTCTGATCCCACCACGAGCTTCCTGGGCAAGGCTGGGCAAGTTATTTAAATTCTCTAGACCCGTGCTGTCCAACACGGGAGCCACCAGCCACATGCAGGATTATGATGTTATTCTGTAGCCAGACAGAATTATAAATAAACACTTTATTGCAAAGGGTCAGCAGGTATAATATTTAAAAACATTATTGGTTATCTTGCCCTAACAAGTTATTTTTGTATGTCTAGCTTTCTGTGGTTTGTAATGCCTGCAACTAATGATTCCCTTACAGTGAGGTATTTTGAAATTATAAGTTACTGGACACAGTACACTCATATCACAGTTGAAAAAAACTGATCCAAATAAGCAAGGTGATCTGACTTATTAGTTATGAGCAGGGGCTCTGGGGCCAGCCTGCATAAGTATTAATTCTCACTCTACCTCCAGGGAGTTCTGTGTGAATCTTGGACAAACTATTGTTGTTGTTGTTGTTGTTGTTGTTGTTGTCGTTGTCTTTGTTATTATTTGTGCCTCTTTTTCCTTACCTTTTAAATAGCGAGGAATATGTTGACTCTATCCCCTACAGTGTTGGCAGGATTAAATGAGTAAACGTCTGTGCTGCCCACTTCCCTGGGTTTCAGCATTCTCCAGGCAATCAGTGCCAAACGCAGTGGCATTCTCCACTGTCTTCGTCAGTCTGGGATTCTGTAACAAATTACCGTGGGTAGGGTGGCTTAAACAACCAGCATATTCCTTACGGTTTGGAGGCTGAGGCTTTCAAGGTCAATGTATCTGGGAGAGGATTGCCAGCTCGAAGATGGCTGTCTTCCCACTATCTTCACGGCCCAGAGAGGAGAGAGAAGCAAGCACTTTGGGGCCCTGTATAAGAACACTAATACCATTCATGAGGGCTCTACTCTCATGACCTCATTTTATCCTACTAATCACCTCCCAAAGGCCCCGCCTCCCTGTACCATCACCCTGGGAGATGAGGTTTCGACAGATGGATTTTGAGGGGATGCATTCAGTCCACACATCGGCTAATTCTCCCAAACATGCAGTCATCAAACCTGTAGCTAGTTTCAAAATAATGTTTATATCTCTCTACCCATTTCCATTCCTACATCTACTAACACTGAAGCCCTGTTACATTTTATTTCTTATTTTCCTTGTAGAGGTTTAATTGATTCCTCTAACTCCAAGGCTTCGCTCGCTCCAGTCTGCTTGACAGCCCTGCCAGGTAGGTCTTCCTTAAATCACCTTCCCACTTCACCTGGTTGTTTTTTAGGTGTAAATGTCAGAATTCTCTCCACACCCGATCCTACACCTTTAATCCCTTACACTACCGCTCACTATGTTATTTTCCTATTACCACTGTAACAAATTCCCATAAGCTTAATAGCTTAAACTAGCACAGAATTTTCAGCTTATGGCTGTGTAGGTCAGAGAACCAACAGAGTTCTCATTGGGCTAAATTCAAGGTACCAGCAGGTTTCCTTCCTTCTAGAGGGTCTAGAAGAGAATGTTTCCTTTTTTTTCCCCCCAGTTTACAGAGGTCACCCACCTTCCATAGCTTGTGCCCCTCAACTTCCTCCATTTTCATGGTCAGCAGCCTTTCTGAACATTGCTCCATCGCTACACCTCCCTCTGATTTTAAACTCAGCTGGGAAATATCCTCGATTTTAAGGACACCTGTGATTACATTGGGCCCACCTGGACAGTCCGGGCTACTCACCCTATTGTCTCATCTCAGGATCCCCTTGTCCCATCCCACTCAGTCAGTATGTATGTGGCTGTGACATTCACCTTGTGTAACATTTTCTCTCATGAGCAATTTATGGTTCAAGGCACTTATAAGTGCCTTTTTGTTTTTCTTCCTTATCCTTTCTACATTCAGTATGTCTGGTGAGATTATATGAATCCTTTTTATTTGTGCCCCTGCACTAATCTTTAATAATGTATCATGGGTTTAAAAGGCTAACTAATAGACAATTTAGGAGACAGAAATCCTCTAAGATTTTTATCCTAAAATATCTGTCATCCCTTTTGCCATGTACAGTAACATGTCACAGGTGGCTACCCTGTGGCCGGGGAGGGACATGATTCTGCCATCACACTCCTCTCATTCTCACCAATGTGCTGATCAACTAACCAAGGACCTATGCTCTCAACTTCACTCACTTCCTCCTCCTTTCCATTGACTATCCTGTTCCCACCGCTTCCTTCATTCACCACATCAGGATTTCATGACCACATTCTTCTCTAAATGAAATGGGTATCTTGCATCTAATGTCTGACAGCTGTTCTTATTGTATATGCACACACTGTCCTACACATAATCCCGTCCATCTCTTTATTTTCCTAGAATCATCCAGAAGAATCAGTTCCATGATGATGATGACGATAGTGACAATGATGACAGGGGCCTCTCAAGGATTCTGATAAAGAGGGAATCAATAAAGGGAGGGAATCATTGCAAAATTGCCCCAGAAACAGGCTTAAAGGTAAATAACTCTTATAGTGTTTAATGAAATTGACTAATATTTAACTATTTTTAAGACTTTATATCACTGAATTTAAAATTTTAACGGGAATTTTCATTCACCACTAACCAAGATTCAACTCTAGGACCAAAATCCAAGGATTTCTGTCTTCTAAAAAATTGCCCACTAGCCTTTTAAACACGTGATCCTTTTAAAAAGTTTAGTGCTGGGCTGACAATAAGCAGGATTCATATAATCTCACGAGACACAGTGAATGTGGAAAGACTAAGAAATAAAAACAAAAAGCCATTCATAACGTCTTGAACTTTACGTTGCTCATAGGAGAAAATGTTTGCCAATGTGAGTGTCACATCAACATGATGACTGAGTGGGATGGGGAAGCTGATCTTCCTCATCAGTCATTTATGCTGATTTGTTAGATGCCAAAACAGTTTCCTCATTGAAATTGCTTCTAACAAATATGGAAGAATTTAGGTTCTACCAAAAGCAGGCTAAACATTTTCCCCTGCTTTCAGGTCTCTGGACTGAATGTCCCCACAAGAAGGACATGATTATGTTTCATAGGGAAGTCTTCCTGAGAAGCAACAGGCTTTCCTAGGGCAGAACTGCAGGGCCCCCCATGGAGGGCTGGAGGAGGGCTAGAGGGGACACTGGAAAAACAGCAGGAGTGAGTTCGGATACTGCTGCTCAGGTCGCCAAAGTCAGCATTGCTATCTCTAAGGGTATGACATTCTCCCAAATGTTCCATGAGTGAAGGAGCCTGTGAACACTAAGCAGGTTGTTAAGACACAGCAGCACATAACTTGCGTGACAACACAATTAGAGTATGATTTGATATTTGGAAAATAATTAGCCCATTGTTCTTTGAAACTGCAGCAGTAGCAATAGAAATAAAAAAGACTGAGCCGTCTTGGAGACAACAATCAATAAACAATTCTAAATCTGCAGAATTCCTTGACAATATTCAAGCAATGAGCTAGATGTGTGCTGCAGATACCTCTTACTGCAGGGCTCACTCCTGCAAAGCATAGAACTAGTTTCTCAGCACACAGAGGGAACCAAGTCAAGATTCCTAATCCTTTGAGATTTACTATATGGCTGGAAAGATCAGACAAGTACATACAGCCAAATATGATTAAATGTAATCAAATATTATCAAATGTGATTTGAGCACAGACAAAAGTGAAATTCCTTTCACCTGGGATGTAGAGAGACTTCTTCAGAAAATGTGGCTTTGGAGACGGCCAAAGACATGGGTGGAATTTTGGCGGAACAGGATGTAAGGAATTTAAAAGCTTATTCTAAAATTCATATAAAAATTCAAAGGATCCAAATATCCAAAACAACTTTGAACAAGAAAAACAAAGTTGGAAGACTTGCACTATCTGATTTTCAGACTTTATTTTATAAAGCTACAGTAATCAGAAATTATGGTGTTGGTGTAAAACAGGAAAATAGAATAATGGAACACAATAGAATGTTCAAAACTAAACCAACACTTATACAGACAATTGATTCTCAAAAAGGATGCTGTGGAGAAAGGGTCTTTTCAACATGTAGTGCTGGAACAATTAGATAGTGATACACAAAAAAAAAAATGAACTTTGATCCACACCTCACAAAATATACAAAATTTACCTCAAAATGGATCATAGATCTTAATAGGAAATCTAAAACTATAAAACAGCTAGGAGAACAAGCATAGGCTTAAGCTTTATGGCCTTGGGTTTGGCAAATATTTCTTTGCTATGACACCAAAAGTATCATCTATTTTAAAAAGAAACTGATAGAGTGAACTTTGTCAACATGAAGACTCTTCAAAGCTCTTCTAAACACTGCTAAGCAAATGAAAAGACAAGCCATAGACAGAAGCTATTTGCAGATCATAAATCTGATAAAGGTCTCTCTTTCTATCTGATCCAGAATAAAGAGGTCTCAAAATTCAATAATAATTCAAACACCTGAAAGAATGAATGAGGCCAGAAAACACACTTCAGTAAAGATATCCAGATGGATAATAAGCATATGAAAAGATGCTGATTAAAGATGTCATTAGTCATTAGAGAAATACTTTTAAAAGCCACAGTAAGATACTAGTTCACATACATACTAGAAAGAATACGATTAGAAAGACTGACCTTACAAGGTGCTGGCAAGGAAGTAGAGCAACCAGAACTCATACACACCACGAGGAATTTACAATAGTACAACCATTTTAGAAAAGTCTTTAACAGATTCTTTTAAAAAGGTAAACACCTATGTATCATATAACCCAGACATTCCTCATCTGGTGCTTTAGAAAGGAAACTCATATGTCCATACAAAGACTTGTAACCAAATATTCACTGCTATTTTATTTATAACAGCTCAAGTTGTAAATAACCCATGCATCCATCAAGAAGTAAATGCAGAAAGAAATGATGGTCTATACAAACACTGCTCACAATAAACTCTTCAGTAAAAAATCAGCACTAAACAATACTCTACTATAAGACAAATAAGCTATTAATACAGCAACACAGATGATTCTCAAAATAATTACACTGAATGAAAGAAGTCAGACAACATAGAGTAGATAATGCATGAATCCATTCATATAAGGATCTTGAAAATGCAAACCAATATGTTGTGATAGAAAGCAGATCAATGGTTCCCAGGGGAAGAGACGGGGAGGGAGGGAGGGACAACAAAAGGCAGGAGAGAAGCTTTGTGGGTGATGGGTATGTTCACTCTCTTGAGTGTGGTCATGGTTTCTTGGGGATATTCTTATGTCAAAACGTATTAAGCTGTACACTTTAAACGTGTGAAAATTATTTTGCCAAGTATACCTCAAAGCTGTTTTAAAAAAAAAGGCACTTTAGTCCTGATCCACCTCAGCGCCTGATTGGAGTGACATGATCAGTCCCTCACACTGTCTGCCTAACGGGAAGGTAGAAAAGCTCTCACGGAAGATAACATGGATTTTTCATTTGCAATGTCTGCCATGTTATTACATGCAACATGTCCAGACTATATGACAGATAACATGAGAATAAGGAGCATTAGACAAAGGATGCAAACCCCCAGGTGATGTAGGCATCAGAGCTACCAATAGAGGCTATAAAATACTTTTAATATATTCAAGAAAATAAGGAAATGATGGGAGAATAGATAACAGGGTAGAGACTTTCACCAGAGAAATATACTGGAATGTATTTTTAAGAAAAATCAAACAGATACTCTAGAACTGAAGCTTTCAGCTCTGGAAACAGGTAAACAGAGCTAATTAGGATCTCTTTTAAGTAAAACTTTCAGTAATTCCGGGTAAAATATAACAACAATGTAACACAGAGCTAACTATGGAGAGAGAAGTTCCCTGATGACAAAACAAAGAGGACACTTAAAGCCCAGAGTGGTCATCTTGTGAGCTGATGCCACCGCACCCTGGAGGGAAGGGGTTTTCATCTGCACATAAATAGGGATACAATGTCCATTTAGGAAAAAGGGTCCATACCAGATGTAGAAGACTCTTCCTCTATATCTATATAGTCAGAGACAGAGATGTAAAGTGGCAGCAGAGGTCACAGTGACACAGGGCCCTGGGCCAAGGAGTGTGAGCACCTCTGCAAGCTGGGAAAGGTAGGAAGACGAATCCCTCCCAAGAGCCTCGGTGTGGAACTTAGCCTTGGCCACTCGTTGGTTTTAGCAACTGACATTGACCTTGCACTTCTGCACCCTAGAACAGTGGGAAGATGAATGTGTATTGCTTTAAGCCACTGAGTCTGTGGTCCTTTGTTACAACAGCAATAGGAAAGGAACTCAGGAACCAATATGAACTTGAACCACAGGCTGCCTGCTGTGCTGGCTGGAAGTCCTTTGTCTCTGATCCTGGGGGAGTGTCCTGTCCTCTGGCAGCATCCACAAACTACCTCATGCTAACTTGGCAGTTTGCAGAGGGTTAAATCTTAACCCTGCACAGTTCTTGATATTTAGTTAATAAAAATGATGGTGTCATCATGGGTATTTTTCCATCTTTTAAATAACCTTCAGTCTTCTAATAAAGCTACTTCTAATTAAGAGACTGTGTAAATAGTTTTCAATCTTCATAATAAATAACTGTGGTTTTATCTGGTTACTTAAATTATGAATAATAATGTTCACATTTGTAAAAGTTATTAAAATCAACATTGTTTAATGAAAATATCATTTTTTTGCATGAACATGTATTAACTACAAGAAATGTTCCATGCTTTGTTCTACGATTTACTGTTAGAGCCTTAAAGAATAATATTTTCCTCAAAAGATATTACGACAAAGGGATTTCTTTTGGTGGAACAGTTCCGGCATCAAATCTGGTGCATGTCTCAGGCCACTGGCAACACAGAGATGATAGAAATTAGGAGGCATTATAAACACAGAATCATTTTTAAAGGAATTAAAAAAAACTGGATGTGTGTAAACAAAGAATCAGAGGATATTCTGGTGAAACAAATGTATTTTTCAGCTTAAGCAAGACACGGGGTGAATAAATCTGAAATGAAAAAAACACCCAGAGATTAGCAGCGAGTCATGCATGCAGTGTGAATGATCAAAACCAAGTTGTTTCCAAACCAGTGTGCAGGCTTGATGCCTTCATGAATCAAATCTGTGTGGCAACAGGCCACCTCGAATACATGTTGATGAGGTATTTATAAGCCCTTCACCATCCCAAATCAAAGCCCACGCATGAGCCACAAGACCATCACCTACACATTTGGAAAACACACAACATGGTGAATAGCACTTTTCTTGTTCAGTAGCCGGTGGCCGCGAACTGTGAGCAGACAGAGATACAGGGACACAGAGGCACCTCCCCTCACTCAGCTGATAAACTTCCGTGCATTCCTGGGGACAGGATTGTCATAAAATGCACCATGGATTGATCCTCCTCCTAGGAAAGGAACTGTAGGGCTGTCATTAGGTTTGAGCAGGGGTGGGTGGAGGATCTCAGAAGAGTTGTTTCAGCACAACCAATAGAATTCTTGGCCACCGTGACCACGAAAGACAAGTCCCCTGCCATCCCAGTAGGCACTTGGGCTCCTGACAAAAGCTGGGCTCAGTAAAGGGTTGAGTAGAAGGCACAGGCCTGAGGGATGCCCCAGCAATAGGCAGGAGGTAGGGCCTGGTTTATACTGCTCTAGGTGTATCCCAGCCTCATCTGAATACGAAATCAGAAATTTGCAAAACAGCAGAGTTGGGGTGGATCATCCACTCCAGACTCCTCACCTTACAGTTAAAAGGGTGGCAGCCCTGACAGGCAAAGCAACGTGCTAAAGGCAGAGCGTGGAAGTGGCAGCGCCAGATGAAACGCAGCGTGAAACCCCCGTTCAAGGCCGCTGACTCTGACGACGGGGCCAAGGTTTCCAACGAGGAGAATAAGACACCGTAAATACTTTGTTCCCCCTAAAACCCCAAATGTTTTTTAAAGGCACAAAAACTCACCTTAACTAGCTCTCTTCTGAGGGGGCTCTCTTCTGCTTCTTCGTCTTTCTGTCTCCATTTCCCTCTCTCAGACACAAACACATTCAGTTTTGTGAAAGGGGACTTCCTGCCATACAAAGACAGACTTCACATCTTCAGAAAGATACCTGACAAAGCACGTTTCTCAATTCAAGTCTTTGTGTGAGTTCTGGGCAACTGGCTTATTTTCTAGAACAATCGGTAGTTACAAAATCAGGAAATCATTTTCCACAAAGGAAGAGTTCTGGTCCGTGTTGATAAAGTTGGGGATGTCACATTTCATGAGTCTGTTCGGCTCCTCCTCTGGCCACCTGCTGCTTCTGATGGCTTCCTGGAGCAGAATATCACTGTAAAGGGCTATGGTAGGGATACCAGCTTTGGCCTTGTCCAAGTGGTCCACTCCATTGATGTAGCAGTGAAAGAGGGACCTAGATTCGTGATTGCACTGCCAGAGAACACCTTGGGCAGCAGCCATCTTCCAAAGCTGTTCAGTCTGAATCTCTTCTCGGGAGACTCTGCATTGCTATAAAGAAAACCAAAATAAAATATCGTTCACACTTTAGCTCGGTGACCTGAAGAATCAGTTTTTGCCATCTACTGAGAGCAAATCCCTGCACAGAGCATACTGACATGCACTGGAAGTGAAAGACATCACTTCTGAACACATACAATTAAACCCAAGGCAAAAGTCTAAAGTGAGGGCCCTTGGACCAACCTGAAAAGACATCGTTCCCTGAGAATCCTCAATATTGGTGTCTCGCACACCAGTGTTTCTCCGTGGGACACTCAGATCTCTTCATCAGGATTCGTTAAAGTGCTTCTTAAAATGCAGAATTCTGGGGTGCACACCCTCAGAGTCTCCAGAGGTAGCGACTGGTAGTCTGTATTTTCATAGCCACCAGGATCACTAAACATGCTCAGGTTTAGCACCGCGGTCTACATCGGGTCACCTGAGCATCGACAATTCTGCCTCACGGGGTGGGGGGTGCCATGTGTGTCAGGGTGCTGTCCTACCCACGTGTCTCCCCTGATTCTCAGAACTGACAGTGCTGCCCCATTGGGCACGAAATACCACCATTTCACAATGCATACGCAGGGCGCCCGACTGACAGATACAATCAGTGATAGGACAGGGGACAAAACTCAGCTTCCTGATACCTACTTTCACTTACTGTGGGACGAGTGATCAATTCAAGGGTAATAAATCAGTGAATGAGTGAATAACATGACTCTCGTTAGTCCCACGAGTGCCTGGAAGAGCAAGCCTGGGCACACTGAGAACCATAACAGCCCATCTACTTAAATGTCATCCTCCACAGATCTATGTAAAGGTTACTTCCATCCAGGCAGTGACTCCAGAAGGGCAAGAATCATGTATGAACACACTCTCAAATCCAGAACAGAACCTGACAACAATTAGGCTCTGGAGTCTGTGTTTAGCGAGTGTGGAATCTCAGTGATTCCAGCTCTTACACATTGTCTTCCCATCCCACCCCTCATGATATGGCCCCTATGACCAGTTCTCCCAGGGCTGGGGCCACGGAACCCATTTATAGGACTGGAAGAATCTGATCATATAAACCATCCCCCAGATTATCATCAAGAGTCACCTGCATTTCAGGGATCAGTAATCCCAGAAGCTTTGCAGTTCAGGCAGCTGAGGGATTTTTATATCAGCTCTGTCTTCTACTGTGACTGCCTGGGTGACATCAGACAAGGAATTCTGAAAAGCCTGAACTTTTCCTTTCAGGAATAATCTAATTAACAAATCTCGTTGACCACTCAAGAAATGTGATGTGAAGATCAATGATTTACACAGGAGTACAACATTCACTAGGTCGTGGATTTAGAATCAGAGAAAAATCATTTGAGAAAGATTGACAGAATGTAGCTTTAATGCGAATTTAAGTAGTCTTACCTTTCAGTAAATCATCTTCCCCTACTTATCACTTCACCCAAGTTTAAAAATATTTGAGAACAGGGATGAGTGTGCCAGCAATCTGAGACCCAATAACCTAAAATGTCACCTAGGAAAAAGAGGGGAGTAACATATTTTTAAAAAGCATGGTGAGGATGGCGGGGCCATCACCAACCCCAGACTAAGAAGCTCTGAGTAATAGCTTTCCTGCCTGCCTGGGACATCAGCTGATATGAAAATCCACCCAGAAAACTCACTGTCCAGCAGCTCTTCCGTAACACAGGATACACTTTCTCAGAATTAAGAATTGCGTCCAGTAACCACTTTGCTGAAGAATAAAGACAAAGGAGAACAAGAGATTTCTGCCCCTCCCAAGGGAGAGCCCAGACCTCGGGCTGCATGCACTGCGCCCACCTCCCTGGAGAAGAATAAACTGGACAAGGGCGTTCTGCGAAACTGGGGCAGCAAATGTTGAGATGGGAACAAATTGATCAGCTGGCCAGGGACAGCCCCCTCCGTCGCTGCCTTGGCGGCTGCCTCAGCGCTCTCAGCCCATCCTGCCCACCTCTGGTGGCTAAGCTGTCAGGGAAACTGCTTTGCGACCTGGAGCAAGAGAGGCTGCCCTCAGGCCAAGCTGTGGAAAAGATGGGAGCTAAACCCCCTGCTCCCAAGCGGCAGGCTCCATACCCCCGCCAACACCCCGCGGCCCCCGCACCCTACTGCAACCCCAGGGAAATATGACCCGAAGAAGTGTGACCTGGGAACGAGGGGCAGCAGAGGCCGCCCCCACGTCAGGCCTCCAGAGAGATTGGTGCTTATCCTCCAGCTCTCCAGGGGCAGCCCCCTGTCCTCTCCACCTCCTGATCTCACTGCGCCCACCTCCCAGGAGCAATCAGACCGGGTGTGGGGTGTCAGGCGAATCTTGCGCCAGAGAGGACGTCCCCAGGCCAGGTCAGGGGAGAGGAGAAGAAGTGGCCCCATTAGGCGGGGCAGCCGGCCGTCGCAACTGCCTCTGCCCCTCGACCGCATCGGGCCCGTCTCCCAGGAGCAAGCTGACCTGGAGACGGGCATCCGGCTTCTTGGGCAGCAGAGGACGCCCCCAGGATTGGTCGTGGGGAAGAGGAGAGCAAATTGACAGGCTCCGCGCTGCAGGTCTTCTACCTCCGCCATCGCCACCCCGGCACCTTAAAGGCACCGCCCAGGGCGCCCCTCCCCCAGCAGGCTGAGTGGGACAGGTGCGTCTGGTGATCTGGGGCAGGAGTGGCCACTCCCACACTAGGCCATCGGGGAGACGGGAGCCAATCCACCAGCTCCCCAAGGCAGCCCCTACCCCCGCAGCAGCCACCACTCTTGCCCATGACCTCACAGTGGCCTCCTCTAGGGAGCAGGCTGACCTGGAGATGGACGTCCGGCGAACTTGGGACAACAGAGACCGCCCCCAGGGCAAACCATGGGGGGAAGTGGGAGCAAATGGATAAGCTCCATTGGAAAACCTGCCGCTGCTGCCACCACCCCCAAAGTACCAAGTCCAACTCCCGGGGTCAGGCCGACTAGGATACACGCTTCTCGTAACACAGGGCAACAGCGACCACCCCCAGGACAAGACGCGGGGAAGATGGGAGCAAATGGGCCGCTCCCCCGCTGCAGGCCGCCGACCACCGCCACCCCTGCACCCTGACTACCCTGCCTCCCGCCCCCAGCAGGCAAAGTGGGACAGGGGTGTCCCGGGACCTGGAGCAGCAGAGGCCGCCTTCAGGCCACGCAGTGCAGACATGGAGCTAATCCACAAGCTCCTCCGGGGCAGCCTCCCTATGCCCGCAGCCACCACCTTACCAGCCCCCTGACCGCACCGCACCCATCTCCCAGGAGCAAGCTCACCTGGAGTCGGACCTCAGGCAAATCTCCGGCGGCAGAGGTCGCCCCCAAGCCAGGCCGCGGGGGAGAGAAGAAATGGAGCAGCTCCCTGGAACACATCCCCTGCCCCTGCCGCCTCCGCCGCCGCCTCCCAGGAGCAAGCTCATCTGGAGAACCGCGTCCCGCCTCTAGGGCAGCAGAAGCCGCCCCTCGCTCCGCCGCTGGGGAGAGCGGAGCGAATTGACTGGCTCCCCCGCGGCAGCCCCCCTCCCCCCGTGGGCCCCGCACCTTAACGGCCCCGCCCCCACTCCGCACTCAGCAAGCTGAGTGGGACAGGAGTGTCCGGCTACCTGGGGAAGCAGAGGCCGCTCCCAGGCCCAGCAGCCGGGAAATGGCAGCTATTCCACCCGTTCGCCAGGGGTAGCCCCGCTCCGCCCCTCTACCGCTGCCGCCGCCCGCTGACCTAACCGCCCCACCTCCCAGGAGCAAGCTTACCTGGAGTCCAACATCTGGCGAATCTCCGCCGGCCAAGCCCCACCCCAGGCCAGGCTGGAGGGAAGAGAAGAAATCGACCGGCTTGCCCGGGCAGCCTCCCAACCGCCACCGCCGCCTCCGCCGCCGCCGCCGCCCCAAAGCATTGCAATAGCCTCCCGGGGTCAGGCTGACTGCAAGGATGTGCACTTGCCTTCTAATCCTGGCCACGTCCCTGAGCACCTCCCTGCATCCCTACACTCCCTGCACCTCTGAACCCCTGCTACACTCTGCAATTCTGCATCCCTCCACCCCCACATCCCCTGAAATGCCTGCGCCCTCCACAGCCCCTGCACCCCTGTCACCAGTTACACTTTTGCACTGCTTACAATCCTGCACCCCTGCATGTCCCACACACCACCTCTTGGGCCTTTGGCAGAGTCTCTGCTGTTAGACCAATGCACAGGGACTCACTCTTTGCCAGTACATGATGCATCAGTGGACGTCAGGGGTTGCCTGCAGGAAGGTACATGTTCCCGGTCACTAGCCTGGGCCACTAGGGTGATCTCTGTGAGGTCACCCAGGATGGGTTCAGAGATGCTGTTCTCTGGGAAGAGAGGAGTTGAAACCGGTCTTGAGGGCAGAGCTGTGCTCACCAGGCCGTCCACGCTTCATGTTTTACACAGGGCTTCGGAGAAGTGAAATGGATCCAGCCAAGTAAGACCGGCCTGCTGTGCGCCCACCTCAGTCCTGGGCTCTGAGTCAGACCGACAGGCTCCCACACTCAGGGCCCAGTTTGGGCACCTGAATTGTCCCTTTGAGGCATCCCATCAGTTCTCAGGATGAAGTCTGGCTGCTTCCACCCCATGGCCCTCCCTCCTACTGTGCTGGCCTCAGGAAGGTTCATTATTTGGGGAAGAAGGCAGCCCACACCTTACCCCACCCCTCACGTTTCTCTAACCCAGGCTGGTGCTCTCTCTGCCCCTCAGAGTCTGGGAAGCCATCCCTCTTCAGTTATGTCCCTTCTGAGATGGACTTGCTTCCACTCAATTCTAGGCGAGGATGCACCATGGAATGCACTGAGTAAGAGAACCAAAATAAATAATTTCTTCTGTGAGGTTGTCTGTTTATCTACTGGGGCTGGGCTGTGTGTAGTTTGCTACAGCTATTGGTGTGAGAGGCTAAAACAGCCTGTGTGTCCTTGTTTTCATCTCCCCGCTGTCTTTGGGTTTTCCCTAGACACTCCTGAGACATTTACTTCTTTTAGTTTTACTCCTGTTATTACACACGGGCCCTACTGACATGGAGGTAAGGTGTTGGGGGAGCGGGACAGAGCAGGGCATCTGCAGTCCTGTGATTAGTTCTCATTGAGCCTGTGCCCTGAGCTGTGACCTCCACAAGTGTGTCTCTTTCCCCCACCCCAATTTGGGTGACACAGAAGGGATTTCCCTTCTCCCAGGTTGGTTAGGCTCTGGTAAAATTATTTCTCATTAAAAAAACAAACAAACAAAAAACAACTTCCCCCAATGAAACGGAATGTTCTGGGTGTATTTCAATACAGTTATTTTCTCCTTTCCAAGCAGGAAGAATGAGGAGTTATCCTCTGACCTTCATTCTGAGAACAGGACACGGTCCTGGATGTAAAATACATGAAAAAGAGCATGGGGCCCCTCTGACTGGCCCCCTGGAGTTGTCACACTCTGATTTCCCCACACTGAGCCTCCTGCTGGCCTCAGGGACCTGTTAAATCTACCTGCCCCCGGGATTCTTATAAAAGCAGGTTCTGCCTTGGGAGCTGTGACTCTCCAAGCCTGCCCGCTGTTCCCTTTGCAATCTCTCTGGGTTGGGAGCAGCTTTCCCCCTCAGTTTTCTGGGATCTAAGAAGAGCAGTGGGTTTGCAGCTCCCTCAGATCTGGTGTTATTTTCAGGACAGGAGGAAGAACTTCTGAGCTGCACACGAGCTGGACCAGAGGCTGGAATCCTCCCTTCCTCTGCCACTGTGCAATCAGTGGCTGTGGTTCTAGCCGAGTTTCTGAAGATGTGGACTTAAACACACATATCCCAGCCCCCACAGGAGCACACAGTCCCATAAATCCACTTAGTTTCCACTGGTAACTATGGAGCCGATGGGGACACGGGTTTCGGGACCACAGAGGCCTGACTGCACGACTTGCTCCGTGGCCTATTTACGTGGTTGCTCTGGGCCTTGTCTGAAGTGGCTTGCTTACCACACCTGGTACGTGGGAAACACAAAATAAGTACTAGAACCTTCACTTTTTCTCCCTCCAGGGCCTTCAAACATAGAAAGTAATAAGTGAACTCAGACAGCCTAGTCACCACAATGAGGTCCGTCCAGCCTGGCTCTCCTGAGTGATGGGCACTGACTTGCACCTTAACTCGGAACAGTAGAGGAACCGCCTTCCTCTAACTGGGCCTCTCCCCACACCAGGCACACCCGCAGCTCAGACGGGGCCAGCTGCCCCACTGAGGTGTGTGCTGGTGGCTTCAGTGTGACCTGGCCCTGCCGGGACATGAACCTGCAGTGAGTGAGGTGGAGGGTCGGGTGGAGGGGGGTCCCTTCTGGGGTGGCAGGGGCCCGGTAGCACCCCTCCCAGCCTGGTGCCTGGGGCTCCCTAACACCTCCTACAACTCCTGGGTTGGCTCCGGTCCTGGCCACTCCACACACCCTCCCAGTATCTTTTCATTATGTCCCTTTTCTGCTTTTATCAGCGAGAAGTGGCTTCTGTTGCTTGTTCAGTGAAACAGTACATCGGTAAACCAGACTACTTCTAATATCAGTAAAATACCAACCTCGGTCAGCTCGCCGGGCAGACCGTGCAGCACAAAGGCCTGAACAGGGCTGTGCGAACGGCTTACGTGAAGGGTCCTCATCATCTGTCTTCAGAGATACAGAAGCTGATGGTTCAGGTAAAACCTCAGGGTGGGATTGAGGAATCCAAAGCTGGTTGGTTTCAAAGGCTAACTGGTCAGACCAGACCCCTGAGCTGTGGTCAGAAGTCTGGCTCAAAATCACGCAGACTCAGCGTCCTAAGTGCTGGGTGCTGTTCCCTTTGCAGGCTCTCGTTGGGGATTCACTGTAGCCCCTTAAATACAGCAGAAATTCCAGCCCCATTAGCCCCCACCCTGAGTGTTCCATGACACAAATCCCGGGAGTGTTTAATTTTCATCTTTGTTTAGGAGGATGAAGGTGGTTCAAGAGAAGACATAAATTCACACTTAGTGACACAAGGTCACAGCCAGTACTTCCTCCACGGAGAGCTATGTGCTCCCACAGTGGTGGCTGGGGGCTGGGCAGAGACTATCTGCTGGTCCCAGAGGGACTCGCTCCTCTGGCCACAACTCATGGGTCGGACAACAGATCCAGAGGGTGACAGAGCATCTTTCCTGGGAATTTGGAACTGACACATAGAAATCAAGTTCACTCATCTGGGGATTGGTGGAGGGGAGGGGCGGTGGTTGGAAATCAAATGAAACCAGAGCATGAGAGAAAGTTAGAAGTGAAAGAGCGAGAGACAGAGAGACTGAGCTTGTGAGAGCAAAGAGTCAGAAAGAAGGCAAACAATCAGGGGACAGAGGAATTCCAGCTCCTGACTGTCTAGTCTGTCCCAGCCCATCAACGACCCCGTGAGATGTTTAAAAACATTCCAGTTTTGCAGATTAGGAAACAGGCTGAAAGAGGTGGGGGCTGGGTTTGGGTGCACAGTTAATTCAATTGCCGCTGGACCCCACACTTCCCATTGCCTGAAGGCCCCCTAATCCTCACTGGGACCCCTGTGGTCCCCTGACAGCCCAGCACCCTGATCAAAGGGCCCCTGCGGGAGTGGGAACCCCTCTTGAGTGTGGAGAGTTCCCTGACCCAAGATGCCATGCATCAGCAGGCTCCCGCTCACCCCAGGTTAACATCAGCCCAGCTGTACAGTCTCCCGACCCGCTTCCCTCCCTGCCAGGCACCCCCATCCTTACCACCGAGTGTACTGCAGGAATTCAGGCACAGGGATGCCCAAATCAACTCGAGCCCACCGGCTATAGAAACAGCAGACTCCCAGCCCCACCTGGGTTGCGAGGGGACAGAAGGTGTCCTCAACTTTCATGTGTCTAAGACAATCTTCTTCAGCTGGAGGTTCTAGAGAAAAATAAAAGGTCCAAAACATAGTTCAGTGAGGAATTCCTCCAAGGACCTGACTCCAGTGTCTACAACCATGTGTACCTACCCCCAGACTTGGGGTGAAGGTGGATTATTGATCAGCACAACCCCTGGTGGCCCAGCTCCTTGGCTTGGCTGCCCAGAGGGGGCTGGGGGAATGGGTAAGGCCAGGGCAATCAGGAAAAGCACAGAGGACCTGACCTCTCCCTTCTGCACTCGTAAACCCTTCCCCAAATCTCAAGGCATTGGACAGAGAGCCGCCACAATAATGAGATGCTCCCATCTCTTCACTCACTCCTGTCGGTTCACTTACATGCTGAGCATCCACTGGGTCCCAGGACATGACACATAGGATGGCTGATGGGACAGGCTTGGTCCTTCCCCCTGGAACCTGTTCAATCTGATCAAAGAATGATCACTCATAAAGAGTTTCTCAAAATTATACAGAGACCAAAGACCAACTGCAGAGTGAACCAAATTTAAAAATATATATGAAGATACCCCAGTCTCCCCGCCTAAGGTTAACAGCATAAAGCAAAAAATTCTTGCCTTTAATCACCAAGGAAGTTGTCACCCCCTCTCAGGTGGAAAGGAGAGTTATTCTTTGAGCACGTCACAGAAGTGCTCCATCGGATTGGACCAGGGCACCTACATTCATTCAGCAAATGTGTATAAGCTCCTACTATGTACGGGAATCTCCTAACTAGACCGTTCCCAAGGCTCTCGGGCTTTATCAGTCAACAAAATAGACATGACTCCCCATCACTGGGGGCTCAGAATTTTAGCAGAGGAAACAGGCAGCATGTTGGGGTAGCAAGAGTTTGGAAAAATTTTTAAAAAAGAGTGATATGAGCAAACTCGGGTGATGGCGGTGGGGTGGGAGGCAGGCAGGAGGGAATAAGGCAATCCTGGCAGATCTCACGGAGTAATGAACTTGAAGCAGAATAGATCCGGAGGAAGAAGGAAGAGCCGGAGCCAGAGGCCCCCAGAGTGAGGGGGAGAGTGTGGGCAGAGAGGCAGAACACGCCGGGTCCTGAGGCCTTTGTGACGACTTTGGCTCCTAATGACATGGTGAACCGTTTAGTGAGTTTTGAGGGGAGGGGTGATGTAGTCCAACTTATGCTTTTGTGTTTGTGTTTTTTGGGGGGAGGTAATTTATTTATTTTAATGAATGTGCTGGGGATTGAACCCAGGATCTCAAGCATGCTAAGCATGCGGCCTACCACTGAGCTACACCCACCACCCCCAATTTATGTTTTTACAGGCTCCCTCTGACTCTGTGTGGATGAGAGATTGTAGGAAAGCAAAGATGGAAACAGGAGGCTATTGGTATCCAGGAAGGGCTGAAGGTGGCTCTTAGGAGGGCGGGGAGCAGAGAGCAGGTATTTAATTAAGACAAAATATCCAGAATTTTCTAACAAGCTGGATTTGCTATCTGTGAGTGTAAAAGAAAGAGAGAGAAAGGACATGGTTCCAACATCTGGGCCTGGACAATGGGAGGGATGTCCTCTCCGGATGGGAAAGGGGATGGGAAAAGGTGGGGCTGAGCAGGTGGAAAGGGGCTGGTATCAGCTCAGTTCTTCAATGTCATGGTTAAGGGGTGTATTACATATTGCCACAGAAGTGCCTAGTAGGTAGAGGAATCTGTTTTCTTTTTCTTTTTAACATTTAAAAAATATAATTTAAACATATTAATTGTATTATGTGAATGATTTGGGAATTTTGTTTCATGCCAAGGTATAAGTTATATATAGCCAAATGGAACATATATCAAAAAAGGGGAGAAATGAGGGCTTTCACATAAACTGACTGTCCGTAACGTAGGTAAAATTTCAATAAAACCAGTCTTCAGGGCAAAAACCTCATCTCGGTGTTACATAAAAATAAATGAAAAACGACTATGTTGATGTACCATTATTTCATGTTACATAATAGCCCCAAACTAACACAGTGTTTAACTATGAGGCTTGTAGAAATACTATTCGCTTTATTCACATAAATACAGAAGTGCAGAAATGTTCTAAGGTAGAATTAGCATCTTAGTGGAAATAATACATATTTGAGCATTTTACATGATATATATGTACTGATTCAAAATTTGGAAAAGTAATTACATAGTAGAACATATGTATGAATGAGAAAGCAAGATGAATGAAAGGAAAAGAATGTGATGTGAGTCTCAGGGATAAAGGCTCAGATGGAAAGGGGAAATCAGGGAATTTTGGAGAAATCGAGAAATTGATGGCATGCCAATTTCCAAGGCTGGGTTGCTTCCACCAAAGGAATAGCAGAGAGAGAGAGGAGAGGCCCAGGAACCCACCCTGGGGAACACCCACAGTATATGTTTGGAAAAAACAGGAGACATTGGCAAAGGACCAGCCAGCAGGCCAAAAGCAGAAACAGACAGAGCGATGGGCTGGAGGTTGAATGAAGCAGGAACACGGGGTAGGAGGGATGGAAGAGCTGGGTCAAATGCTGCCGAGGGGCCAAGCATGATGAGGAGTCAAAATTGACCACTATATTTAGCAACATGGGGTCACTGATGGCCTTGACAGGGCAGTTTCCAAAGAGCGAGGGATCAGGCGAAAAGCCAGAGTGGGTGTAAAAGGGGATGGCTCAAGAGAAGATGCAGACAGTGAGTTTAAACAACTCCTTAAAGATTTGCTGCAAAGACACAGGGTGGCAATTGGTGGGGGTGAATTAGGGTCAAGGAGTGCTGTTTGTTTAAGAGGATGGACGTTTATATACTGATGGTGCCAACTAGCAGGAGAACAAAATAGATGAGGCAGTGAAAGAGAGGATGGTTTTGGGAGTGACAACCCAGAGAAGATGGGAGGGATGGGGCCTCGGGGACTTTTGGAGGAACTGCCTTTCGATGCCAATTTTAATAAGCAGTGGGGCACCGAGAGTGAGGTCACAGACATCAGAAGGCGAGCGGATGTGCTGGGAGTTGCTTGTGAAATTTCTCTTCTGTTGGCTTGTTTGCTTGTTCAAAATATAAAACAAATGTTACCAGCTGAGGAACAAGGAGGAAGAAAGAGTTACTGGAGCCATGAGCAGAAGATAAGAAAGAGCCTTCCAGGGAGAATGGGACAGTAAAAAGGGCAGGGGGAGGCGGGGGAGTGAGCTCCCAGAAAGTTACATTTTCTCTTTGACGTCCCCAAATGTGTGATGTGTTATTACCCTTCCTGCTGTCTACAAAATAAAAATTAATTATATTTCAGAGGAAATGCTATTTCATTCTAAGAGGCTGCCTGTTTCTCAGGAATGGTCATCTTAAACTGCAAATATTACAAACAACGTTGAAAAGATGAACCTGTGTACCTAGAATCCCCTATTTTCTATTAATCTGTTTACTACTTATTTCCCCTATCAATAACACATAACAAATACTGCCATGATGGAGGTTCATCGATGCTTAAAAGGAAATGAAATCTGTATCCTTTTGCTAAATTCCATGGCTTCCTTAATATGCAGTTCCACTTGGAATTTAGGAATGTCTGGTATAAGAAGTGAGAAACAGTTTGAGAAAATCCCGGCTCAGAATTATACATCACAACCACATCTCACAAGTATATACAGCCGTAAAAATGTTTAAAAGCAAAACTCCGTAACTACTCTTAAAGAACTTTGCAAACCTGGGCCTGCCAAGATGTTTCCAAACTGGAAAGGAACTCCAATCTCTTGCCTGGTACCGGAACAGAGGCTGGCCAGCCTTTTCTGTAAAAGCGAGAGAGTAAATATTTTCAGTTTTGCAGATCATTTTGTTGTAACCATGCAGGTAGGCAATAAGAAAGCTAAGAGCCCTGGGAGACAGGAAACAAATGGGCATGCCCACACTCTCCCTTCCACTCAGGGCAGCTTCTCTGTGGTGGGGAGCTTTGCCACAATCACTTGCTTCTTTGTTTCCATTGGTTTCTTTGTTTCCACCTTACTGCTCAAGCTCAGAACTTCAGGTGGGCCTGGTCCTTCAGCATCCATGCAGAGAAGGCTGAGCGGGGTTGGGAACCCCACCTGATGGAGAAGAGAGATTACTGGGAGGGACATTGTGGAGGCCACCATGACACGAGACAATCACACCTTCCGCAGTGAAAGGGAACGAAGACAAGGGAAGGACACAGTAGTGGGACCCCTAGGTCGCCTGCCAGGCTTGTTCTCCCTCCACGGCAACCATGGGGGCCTGGGGAGTGTTGGGCTTCAGCTACGGTGATTAGGATGAAGGGACTCAATATAAAGGACCCTCCACCTCCTCACTAGGTTCCAAACGCAGCCCCTCTAAGTCCACCCTCTGAGTTTCTGGAACTCTGCTGGAAGAATACATGAGCAGGCCAGAGCCAGAGCCCAAGCCAAACATGACAGGGGTCTCGTGGGGCTGTAACCCCATGCTCAGTGGTCGGGGACTCCTTGCAAATCTGCATAAATCCCTGTTCCACCTCATTCCTGGGAGAAACCCCAGATCTCCTCCTGCTCTGTCTGTTCTTCTCTTGAGGCTATTGTCCTGGAGGGATGCTGAGTCCTTGAACCTGGTCCTCCAAACGTACATAAGCAGCCTGTTCAATAAAACAAATTATGCACTTTTTCACATTTGCCAGTTTTTTGATTCCAGAAAGGCTGTGGGACTCATTCTCACAGTCTCCTGTGCCGCCACCACATGGTGACCCTCTGCTCATGTAAACACGATTTCCCACAACTGCACCCTGCCTCCCAGCTTGTCAGAGGGGAGTGTCCCACAAAGACACAGGTGTTTGGGAGGATCCTGTCCCCCAGCAGAAAGCCTGCTCCTGGAGCCACGGACAGGGATCTGGCCTCCTAAGCCGCTCAGCTCTAATTCAAAGCCTAAAGTGGGGGCCCCGAACATTGCTGAATGACTTTCTGAATCACCTGGACTGGAGGGGACTGATTTTCTTTCCAGGAATGGAGGTAGCGTAGCCTCCATTTTCAGGGCTGACCTTGACGATGGATCTAGTTCCCCCGACTGCACCGCAGGAAGGAGAGGCCCTTCCATCCCACAGCTTGGAAACCCAACCCAAGGGAGTACTGAAGCAGTACATTGCTGCCAGGTCCAGCATCCCTGCAGAGTGGCCTCTGCCCTTGAATGAGCCCCTTCCCAGGGCCTTTCTTGCCTGGACACGACCACACCCCAGACTGTGCCAGAGCTCTGGGGCTCTGCGTGTCCAGGGCACACAGGTGGG
The DNA here is from genome assembly GCF_048564905.1 of Vicugna pacos. Classification (NCBI taxonomy): domain Eukaryota; kingdom Metazoa; phylum Chordata; class Mammalia; order Artiodactyla; family Camelidae; genus Vicugna; species Vicugna pacos. Next base: position 31,770,552 of record NC_133000.1, read on the forward strand.
ACCTGAGCCAGGTGTCCCCTGGGCCTCAAGGGAGAGAGGTCTGCTTCTGCATCAGGGGAAGGTGACCCCACAAGGCTGGCAGGACACTCTCAATATGGACCTCCAGGAGCCCTGAGAGCAGTTTCCCTGCAGGTGTGAAGAGCCATCATCAGGAGGGCAGGCCCCTCTTTATGCAGACCATCCAGCAGTGCTGGGCCCACGTGCTGACCTCAGAAATCTACATGCCCCCAGGATACCCCAGGCAACCTCACAACTTCGTCACTTGGTGACCTGGGTACCACGAGCTCCTTGGCCATCCCATGAGGGTGGTCCTTGCAGGCATGGTCTCCAGGTTCTCCCGTTGAGAAATCCCCCTGGGTTTCTGTGGTCACAGAGCACACACCAGAAGATTCTAGTCCTGCAGTGACCCCCACAGCAGTCAGCTCCCCTGTGCATGTCCAGGGACAAATGACAGCAATTTATTGCCAGGAACCGTGATGAACAAGGGGGTGGGATTCCATACTAAGTTCAGGATTCTGGTAACTCACTCTGCACCCCAAAAAGCTTCCATGAGAAATGTGTGTATTGGGATGTCTGTGCCCCTAGAAGAGCTGTTCCTGAGGGTTCCTGGGACCCTCCAGCCCCTCTCAAGGTTCTCAGATCCTGGGTCTAAATTTCTATCTGCCTCTTTTGGTGTACGGCACCTGTGTCTCGTGGTCACAGGTCACTTTATTGCATGACTTGGCATGTTCTTAGTGCTCGTCCTCCACCCCTGCACTAGACTCCCAAGATGTTCCCACTGACCCTTGGCTCCCTGGGTGGCTTGGGGGGCCCTAAGTCTGCACACTTCACTCTCCTCCTCTACCCCCACCTCTGGGGCCACCCCTAGGTGGACTTGGAGGTGTTTGTAAATGAGTCTTACACAAGGACATGTCTGGACAAAGCAGGACCCCACCCCCGGAAAACTCACCTGCTCCCTTCTCAGAAGAGGACCCCACAGCCCCACATTGCCTCCCAGGGGTCTACTCAGGACACAGTCCTCCAGTTATGGGCAAGGTGTCTCCCTGGAATCCTTGCTTCCAGGAAGAGTCTCTCTGTCCTTCTTCAGAGTTTAGAGGCGTTCCCATGTCCCTGACCACCAAGATGCCCAGCACAGTCCCTTCAGTGACCTGGAGAGACAAGGAACTTATGTGGCCACAGGTCTCACAGGACACACCTGCAGGGACCCCAGACTAAAGGGCTGTCCTTCTGCCTTCTCAGGTGTGGCTCCTGTGGTACCTTTTTGCAGGGGGTCCAAACGGGGAGTGTGGCCCAAAGCAGTTCATGGGGCTCTCTGGGCAGGGAAGACTTGGGCCAGGTGGCCTTGCCTGGTTTCCCTGCTGGGCCACTCTGAAAACCCCCGCTCCTCTGGCTGTGGCTGGAGGACCCCCAAACCTCAGGGCGGGGCCCTTTCTCTCAGCCTCCACTGACTCCAAAGCCACGCTGGTGCTGGCGAGGGGAAAGAGCTTTCTTGCCTTCTTTTGGCCAAGTTGCCACAGGTGGATGCTGCGGGAGGCTGGAGAGAGAGGTAGCACTTGCTCAGATGTGAGTGGTTAAGCAATTTGACACCCTGTCAACTAGCCTTAAACATTGGAATGAGGACTTTCCCGGTAAAGCTGGAAGTTACTTTCAGTAACTTGTCTAAAGATTTCTTTCTTTTTTTTCCACTTAAAGACTCATAAAATCTCTCCCAGGTCATTCCTGGTATGGACCATTATCCAGGGATCAATCAGGAAATGCAGGAGGAGAGGGGTGGGGGTGGGGGAGAGGGGAGGTTAGATCAGAGCCCACGGAGAGGAGATGCCCCTCCCAGGAGCCACACACTGGGCTGTGGCTTCTGGCATCCAGCTCTCCTGTTCTCAGGCCCATTCCATCTGCGGAGTTTTCCAAAAAAACAATGGTGGAAGGGCCATGGAGGACACCTAGACCTTCCAGAATAGACAGGGGGAGCAGAGTCACCATGCTGGCCCTGGGTTTGGAGACAGACCTGCAGTGGAGACCACAGGCTTCTAAGAAGCCAGTTTCGAAATAAAGGCAGTATGCGCTGAAATACCCGGTTCTAGCGAGTTCTTCATCATAGACATGTAATTTACATAGTTCTCACCACGAAATTCTGTGTTCCCAACACGCTACATGAATGACGGCTTCAACACACATTCATTTCTGAGATGTGAACAAGTGTAGAGCCGCTCTTTCATCCAGCATAATGGGCATGGCTACACCTAAGAACACTTACCAAGATTTCTCAGCAAGAGCCAATTTCGAAATAAAGGCAGTTTGTGCAGGAAAAGCCTGTTGGAGTGAGGGCTTCCCCATACACATGTAAGTTATATAGTTCCTCTCACCATGAAACGCTGTTCCCAACATGCTACATGCATGAAGGCTTCGACACACATTCAGTTCTAAGATGTAAGCATGTGGAGAGCCGCTCTTTCATTCAGCACAAAAGGCATGGTTACACCCAGGAAGATTTACCCAGATTTCTCAGCTGCTTCCTTCAGCCAGATTCAAAATAAAGGCAGTTTGTGCTGGGAAAGCCTGTTGGAGCGTGTTCAGAGCTGTTTCGGGCTCTGTCCCAGCTGGAGGGTGCAAAGCCCAACCTCCAGAAAGAGGGACCAGGACCCCACCCGCCAGGTGGTGTTGCCTTTGTTGGGGAACAGTGATCTTTGGGTAAGATATTTTGCGGCTCTCTCTAAAAACTGATTTGACTTAAGTTTGCATCCTAGCCACCAGTTCCAGGACAACAGAAAAGGCATACCCTACATCCCTTTGCACTCAACTCTTCCCAAAAGAGCAAATATTTGTCCATGAAAATACCAGCTGCTCTTCTAAGGCCCACTAAATACCCAGCAGTGTGGGCGGCGCACTCTTGATCAGGGACAGGAGGAGAGGGAACAGCGGTCCTCCGGCAGGCTTGGCCTGGTGTGGCAGCTGCGCTGTGGGTGCGTGGTGGGGAGGGAATGCAGGGAATCCTGTTTGAGGGGCCTCTGTGCACGCCTGCATTATAGTCTGAGGTTTCATACAAAGGCTCCAGGCATCCTAACTGATCAGATACAGCCCCCACCCTTGGGCTGGAACCACCAGGAGATAAGTACCTGTAACAGGGACACTGCCTGGTGTGGGGAGAGGTCATGGGACACTCCGGGGGCAGGGGCGGTGGTGCTGGGGAAGGCAGGGGATGCAGTGAAGGGTGGAGGGAGCAGGGTCCTTTGCTTGGGGGTGCGAGTTCTTTGGGAGACCACAGGGCATGGCACACATCATCCCCACCCTATACCCCAAATTCCTAGCCCCGCCAAAACAGGGGCTGCTCTGCACCCTCTCAACGTGGCTCTCCTGTAAGACCGCACCCAACCAGGCATCTGGCACCCTGCCCTACCTCCCCTCTTGGGACAGATCCCTTCTTCTTGGAAACTGCCTAGCAGCGCGTATTCAAGGCCGGCAGTCGGCCTGGCGGATCTGCACTTCAGGTGCCCTACCTGGCCAGCCGTGCCTGCCTGGGCTCAGTCCTCTATCTTGCCCACCGGTAGCCTGGGTCCACTTCCGGTGCAAGCGGAGGCCCCGGAGCCCAGGCTGAGCCCCGCACACAGACAGGTGAGGGTGCCCCCGCCCCGCTGCCCCGCCGCCCCGCCGCCCCGCCCACTGATGGCAGCACTGCCCCAGCCTCCGGCCGGTGCCACCTGCAGGTGAGGACGTCCGCGCGGCCCCGCCCGCCCCGGCCCCGCCCAGCTGCCCCATAAGCCTCCCCCCACCCCCGTCCTGGCCGCGCCCTGGCTCCCATTGGCTCCGAAAGTTCTGCCCTCGCACGTCTAGCCTCGGGAGGACGCAGACGCAAGCGCTAGGGGAGGGCCCCGCGGCGTTGCCATGGATACAGACGCCGCGCTCCTCGCGGGCCGGCGTGCGCTTCTGGGGCAGGCAGCGGGCTCCGGAAGTGTGCAGCTGCCCGGGACCATGGCGGTGTTTGCTGCTGGGGATGGCGGCTTGCTTGGCCGGGCCACTAGTTCTGGCCGCGTCAGTCGGCGGCCGACATCCTTTCTGGGGCGGCGTCTCACAGACGGTAAACGTACGGCCGCGCCGTTGGCGGGGCCAGTGGACATGGACCGGGGTGGGATCCGGGTTGGTGTGGCGGCCGGGGAGTGCTGTGGTGCCGGGGAGCGGGTTGGGGCGGGGGGGACAGGGCTGGGGCACAGCCTCTGGCTTTCCTCCCCCTCGGGCTCTGGGGCTTGGACCGCGAGTCCGGGTAGCCCTGCGTGGCCGCGGCCTCCCAGAACCCCTGGGAAGGGCAGGTGGAGGACCCGTCTTTTATGAAGCGGGGCCTTACCCGGGTTTTGAAGAGCCCCAAAATCAGATGTTGGAATAGGGTGGTTTATCAGCCTTGTATATCAGCAGGGAAATTTCAGTTCCATCCAGATGTTGGCTCCTTCGATAAAACTCAGGAGTAAGACAAGGGTCAGTGTCAATTAGCAGTTATCTAGGGCTTGACTCAAAATAGACTGTGCGGGGTGTAGAGATGGTAGATGGGCCCTCCCTTTCAAGGTTGGTAGTCTTCTGGAATTAGAGGCCTCAGTTGAGGATTACATCCTCATCTGCAGTAATGGAGGTTGTGGGAAACATTAACACAGAGAAGGGAGGGGTGTTGCTGCGGTAACTCATTAAAGAAGCCAGGACACTTGCCTGGCTCTTGTGTAGGAGAGTCTCGCCTAGGGTAGGGCAGCAGTTATCAAAGTGAGTCCGAGGCCCCTGAGATGCAAGACTATTTTCGTAGAAACGCCGGGAAGTCACCTGCCTTTTGCACACTCTTGCACTCCCGAGTTTCCTGTGGGGTTTTCCAGGGAAAACCTGGTCTGTGATATCACAAAACAGGTAATGTAGAGGCAGATAGAATTAAGCTCTCACCAGTCCAAAAGAGATTTTCAGAAATTAAAATCACTGCTATTCCTCTCATTAATGATTTTTGTTTAGAAAAATATACTTATTTTTTGCTTAAGAGTATTAATGGTATCATGTAGTAGGTTGTTATTATTTTTAAGTGAACTCATAAGCATTTTTTAAAGTTCTTATTTAACTTCTAACACAGGAACTATTGATAGATTTAACCTACATAAACAGCAGCCTTTTGAAGTCCTCAGTAATTAAGAGTGTACAGGGGTCTTTAGGCCAAGAAGTTTGAGAGCCCCTGGAGAACGGGTGCTCAGGTACTAGTCAGGTGCTTAGCATTGATAGACAGATGCCAAGATGTCTTCTGCATGTGCTCCCGGACTCGAAATAATTGGCCACACAGAGATCAGTGGGCAGTGCCTCCACTATACAAACCAGAAGCTGCTGAACGTGTCTTGAGTCTAGGCCATGTGCTGTGCAGAGATTCCCATTGTATCTGTTCTATCTAAGCCGGGATTCCTGTGCAGAGACCTGGCCCTGAAGACCCGCTCTCCTTTGCTCCCTGCCAGGTACCTTCTGTGTTATGTCAACCCTCCGGAGGGCTTCAGCCTCCGTAGGGGCGTCTGTATCCACATCGCCTTCCTCCTGAAGACCCTGCTGAAAATGGAGGAGTCGGTGCTGGTGATACCCCCTTGGGGCCACCTCTACCATTGGCAGAGCCTGGACATCCACCAGGTCCGGATTCCCTGGCCTGACTTTTTTGATCTCTCAAGTCTCAACAGAAACATCCCTGACACTGAGTATGAACAGTTCATTGCAGGTGAGATGGTGATCGTTTAACTGGGGCCAGACGGTTTTTGTTCTGGTTCCGATGTGAACATCGGGCCGTCTTGCTTCGGGCTTGTCAGTCTGCTTAGGGGCCGTGCTCATGTTTCCTGCACTGCAGGTGAATTTGGTCTTTCCACAGTTTTTCTCAGGAAATATATCTGAAGTGTAAGAGCTCTGTGTTCCCTCCCCTCTGAAAACCCTGGCCTTCTGGTGAGATGGAGCGGTGACAAGGAGGCCACTGCCACAGAGGCCTTGTCCCAGCAGGACTCACTCCCTGGGCAGTAAGGGCCATTCTTACCTGAAGGAAAACACGATGTATGTGTACCATGGGCCACGTGCTGGAGAAGGTATGTAACCTCTCATTCAGTATAATTTGGTCCTGCTCAAGCTTCCCATTTTACTTTTTGTAGGAGGTAAGAGTTGAAGATTTTCTTTGAATACAGCTATTTAGAGCTTATCTTTTTTTCTAAATTGAAATGTGGTTGATTTACAATGTTTAGTTAGTTTCAGATATACAGCTGTTTTGTTAGTTTCAGGTATACAGCATAGTGATTCAGTTGTACATATACATAGTCTATTCTTTTTCAGGTTCTTTTCCATTATAGGTTGCAAGATACTGAACATTTTCCCCTGTGTTCTACAGTGAATCCTTGCTGTTTGTCTGTTTTACATATAGTAGTTTGTAATTGTTAATCCCAAACTCCTAAGTTTGTTTTCTAAGTCTGTGAGTCTGTTTTTGTTTTGTAAATAAGTTTATTTGTATCTTTTTTAAAAATTCCACATATAAGTGATATCATTATGTTACTTGTCTTTCTCTGTCTGAGTTATTTCACTTTAGTGTGATAATCTCCAAGTCCATCCATGTTGCTGTAAATGGCATTATTTCCTTCTTTGTTACAACTGAGTAATATTCTTTTATATCTAAATACTACATCTGTATCCAGTCATTTGTCAGTGGGCGTTTAGGTTGCTTCTATCTCTTGGTCATTGAAAACAATGCTGCTGTGAACATTGGGGTGCAGGTATATTTTGAAATTAAGGTTCCCTCTGGATATATGCCCAGGAGTGGGATTGCTGGATCAAATGATGTCTTTTTTTAGTCTTTTGAGGAATCTCCATACTGTTTTCCACATTGGCTTCACCAAAATACATTCCCAGCAATAATGTAGGAGGGTTCCCTTTTCTCCAAGCCTCTCCAGCATTTATGGTGAGTGGATGTTTGAATGGTGGCCATTCTGAGTAGTGTGAGATGATAGCTTATTGTAGTTTTGATTTGCATTTCTCAGATAATTAACGATATTGTGCCTTTTTTTCATATGCCTATTGGCCATTTGTATATCTTCATTGGAGAATTGCTTGTTTAGTTGTTCTGCCCATTTTTGGATTGGGTTCTTTATTTTTTTTTCTTATAAAGTTGTATGAACTATTTTTATAGTCTACAAGTTAAGCCATGTTCAGTCTCATCTTTTGCAAATATTTTCTCACATTCCATAGGTTGTCTTTTCGTTTTGCTTATGGTTTCTATTGCTTTGAAATAGCTGATAGGTGTAACTAGGTCCCATTTGTTTATTTTGGCTTTTATTTTCTGTTGCTTGGGTGGATTGCCCTAGGAAAACACTGCTGATATATATGTCAAATAATGTTTTGCCTATGTTTTCTTCTGAGAGTTTTTTAGCGTCTTGTCTAATGTTTAAGTCTTTAAGCCATTTAGAGTTTGTTTCTTTTTTGGGTTTTTTTTTTCAACTCTATTATATTCTTTCTATTTGTGGTTACCCTATTTTTCAAGTATATCAACCCATTATCATATCTATTTCCTTTAGACTGATAATCACGTAGGCTCCAACACATCCTAAGAATAATGAGAAAAAGGAAAAAGAAAGAGAAAAAAAATCTATCTTTTCTTGCTACCGTCTCCCTTTCCCACCTTTTTGTATTTTGATGTACTTTTTCTTTTTTACATCTTCATGTTTATTGTCTTGTAACTCGTTATTTCATTTCCAATGATGGTTTTCCCATTTCTATAGCATCCTGCTTCCTTTCTGTTTAGAGTAGAACCTTTTAATGTCTCTGTTTGGTTCCATAATGCTGAATTATCTCCCTAACCCCCTCCCTCCTGAGCCTCTGAATACTCAGTACAGGGAAGCCAAACCATCCTAGCCTTCATCGGTCTTGGGATGCAATCTTCAGAGTGGGAAAGAAGAATCATTGAAAAATAATATTCTGTTTGTTGCTTTCTACCCTTGCCCAGAGAGTGAGAATCACCTCTGAAGGCGGAGGAAGAAAGATGGGGGCACGGGGCACAAAGTCTTTTCTCCTTTTGCTACTGAAAAAATGATTTCTTTTGTAATTAGTGATGATGCCCTTTAAATTGGTAAGATCGAGATTCCACAGCTTCAGCGCCTGTGAATAACCAGCTGGGAGAAAGCTCTCCAGGGCCCCTGCAGTGGGAAAGGCAGCCCCTCTGAGCACCTGTTGTTCTGTATTCTTCCTGCCTCCACACAGGTTCACTAGGCACTGTGCAGGATGATGCAGTTCCCCAAGGTGGAGGACTGGGAGACCCCTGCTTGGTGGCGAGCCACAGGAGCCCACACTTGAAGGACAAAGTGAAGAGTAGTGGGGCGGGCATAGGAACAGAGGATGGTTGAGACCCAGGATAGTTTCCTGGAGGCCAGCAGGTGAGACTGGTGGGGCAGATGGGGCCCTGGTGCATGGGCAGTCCTTGAGGGATCTGAAGCAAAGATATGAACCAAGATACTGGATTCGTGTGGGGGTAAATCTCCCCCTGGAGGCTACGTGGCAGTGCAGCGAGCCCAGGAGGAGCGGGCATTTCCCCAAAGTTGGGTTGACAGATCACAACCAACTCACTGGGAACCGAGAGGTACAGAGATATTGTTAACTTTTTGTCCCTCTTCCTGGAAAAAAATTGCTTCCTGTTGAATAGCCTGTGTAGTTAGTGAGAATTAAAGACATGAAGTAACATTTCCTCAAAAGTCATCCATTGTGTAGTTGTTAATAAGGGTCAAATGCAAACTTGAATAGATTAAATCAAACAGTCATCATCATATTTTAAAATCTTTTAAAATAAAAAATCTTGCTGTCTTTGTTCTTCATTTCAGGGTTCACTTGGTGATAATAGTAACAAAAGCAACAGCAAACCTTTAAAGAATTCTGTCCTGCTGTTCCAGGAACTCTGTGTTCATGACAAACCAATGAGGTGGCACTTTACAGGAAGGACAGTCATTAATCACACAGCTAGTAAATGGCAGGGGTGGGACTTGAACCCAAGCTGTCTGGCCCCAGAGCCCCCTCTCAGGCCCTTCAGTGCAGCTCATCACTTGGTATGCCCAACAGAGGCCAGCATTAAAGAGCAGTGTGACCTTGGCCAAGGCTGCTTCACTGCTTGGCCTCTGTTTCTTCATCTGTAGAATGGGGGTGTGGGCAGTGAACTCTGTGAGCTCAGTGGTCACTTCCTCCAGCTCTGCTATTCTACTGCTTTGAGTTAATTTAAGAAGTATCCGAGCCCCTGAATGGCCCACCCATAGGCTGGCGCTTTGCTAGGCCGTGGCTTACGGAGAAAAATAAGATCAGCCTGCTTCTCCGAGGAGCCTGTGTCCCTCCACGGCAAACGGCTGTGAGGCCCAGGCTCCCTCGCTGGCAGTCGGGGACTGGGCAGGAATGTCTGATAGAAGATGGAGGCAGAGCCCCTCCGGGAACAGTGGTGGCCACAGAGCTATCAGGAGCGGGAGCATCTGTCCAGGCTGCTGAGAGGGGGGCCCTCATGAGGCCAGTAGCCCCCCCAAACTAAGCCCTCAGGACAAAGATCCAGCCATTCCTGCAGTGTCACAACAGAGCCAGTCCATCCTCATCACTGTGCCCCTGTGCTCCTTTGTCCTGGGGCCTCTCTTCCCCCTACACCCAGAAGACTCTTCTCCCTCTCTTCTCTGAGTGTCCCCTCACTTCACCCATGGTCCCTGCTTCCTGGGCCACCATCTATGGAGTTGACGATTTGCCCCCTCACACCCTCCGTTTGATCAGGAGCCTGGGTTGACCCTCTTATGCTCACTTTCCCCCATGAGGTGATTTCTCCTCCTCTCTTGGGAACACCTGGAAAACCCAGTCCATTCCTAGCAGTGCCTGCCACCCTGGCCTCCCTGCTCATCTGCCTCAGTCAGGAGCAGCTGGACCACCAACTCTGTATTGCCTCACCACCTACCATCAAGACGTCAATGTTGATTCTCCCTCCACCACCCAGTATGGTCATTGTAGGGTCTTCTTCTCCGTCAGACTGAGCCAGACACCTCCCATTCACCCTACCCCCGGGCTCATACCTGGGCGTGTCTCCACCCCAGGTCCAGCCTCTCTCCTTTATGTGCCCAACTCTAGCCATCCAGCTGCTTCTCCACCAGCCTCCTTGGCCCTCCTTCACCCTCACTGGGGCATCATGCACTGATTCCTCTGCTTTCCTACCTGTCCATGTTCCTCTTACTTCCACTTCCCCACCTTCCAGCTCTGCATCCACTGTCAGCACTCTCTTTATGACAAACAAAACTCCCTTGACCCTTGATCTTTTCATTTCCTCACCAGGACGACTTCCATCTCGGTTCACCCAGCTCTATTTGTTCTGAGCCTGCAGGCAGCAGGCTCTCCCAGCACAGATTTCTAAGACTACAAATCAATGCCCAGCATGTTGCCACTGCCAGGCAATCCTCCAGGATTTCTCTAGTGAGCACATTTCCCCACTTGCCACACAGTGGTGTCAACATTCTATGCTCTCTGCACACCTCTAAGCTTCCCTCTGTCTCTTCCCTGACTCCCAGCAGATGGCCTTGCCTCCTGCTTCAGAGAGAATGACATGTTACTGGAAAGGAACTCGCTCACCTGCAGCAAATCTGCTCACCTCACCTTTTATCTGTCCCTCTCCCACCTGGACTCTAGCTGTAGTTGTTCTTAATTTAGTGAGTTTAGTTGACATATATATTATACACAGTTAAAAGCTTAGCACACTATAGGCTACCTTCTTGGGCTTACTTTTTCAATTTAACAGAGTGTATGATGCATCCACTTCGTTGCATGTACCTGCAGTTCATTTGTTTTAACTGATCTTAAATGTTGTGTGTGTGAAAGTAACACAAGGCAAGTGTAAGCCAGGATTCAGGATGCTGGTTACTTCCTGTGAGAAGAGGCCTAGGGCAGGATAGGACACAGTATGTCACTGTCAATAGTCCTGTTCTGGTGCTGGGTGATAGGTTCACAACTGTTTCTTATAATATTAATTTTAATACATAAATACTTCTGACAGGCACATAAGGTGAGAATGTGTCATGAGCCAAGATATACAATGGATAATATTACATCATTATTGTTATGTAATCTTGTTATAAAATATATTAATCATAATCCTACATTGTTATGTGTTATATATTATATAGATGCATGAATTATATATTATGTATATAAATAACTACATATGTATTATATACTATCTGATAATAAATAAACAGAACATAACATGCTAGTATATCTACTATTATGTATTATTTAATAAATAATATACAATATCCTGTTATATGACATGGCACCTAATCTTTAATCAAATAAAAATATGTCACTATATGTAATGGTAATTAATAAAATTAAATGAAAATGCCCTCAGCTTTTAACGCCAACACCGCTCCAGCTGTCACTGTCTATCTTCTTCCCTTTCATGGTCGAGGTCCTCACGGTGCTATCTGTTCCCCTTTTCATCTCGTTATCCTGAACCTTCCTCCCCCTCCCATCCCATGCTGCCTTCTTCCCCGTGGTCCCTCTAGTCACCAGCGGCCTCTGGGGCACTGATTTCCAGGCAGTGTCTCAGGCCCAAACTCACCAGCCTGTCCTCCGCCTCTGCCACCGCTGGTGGGGACGGGTCAGGGGGCAGAGTGCACCTGTTGTCCTGGAAGAGAATGCAGCACAGACTCCGTGACCAGCAGGAGGTGTGGCCGGGACCTGCAGGACTGGGGGAGAGCCAGACTGTCTGCATCCAGACTGGGGGCACTTGGAGTGTGAAGAAGCCCAGTCCTCACTGCCCCTGAAGTGAGGAAAACACCCTCAGGTGAGTTAAAGTGCTTATGACCTAGGTCTGTTGGCTGCAAAGGACAAAGGGGTCTCTAAGGGGAGGTTAGTTGATGTTCCAGGCCCCACCAAGGCCCTAAGGGCTGGCGGGGAAGCAGGCTGGATGCTCCACTGGACCCAGTGTCCCCTCGGGGGTGGGACCTTCTGGAACAAGCAGAAAGCCCTCAGTCTCTGGGGGAACGCGGCAGTGTGGGAGCATCCCTGCAGTGAGTCAAGTGACGTCAGGGCCTGTGGGATCCGTTTTTATGGCCACATTGAGCCACAGCAGGAGTGGATTCCTGTCTCTCCAGCTGACATCCTCGTGTCTGAGTGCCAGGTTTCAGACCCGATCCCCTGGGGCGCTAGGACAGTTATACACAGAGGCGGCTCGGGGAGGCCTCAAGAGGGCTGTACTGGCCTTGCTGCCAACACCATTACACAAAGATCAAACAATCCATCGATGGGAAGAAAATAAGAACCATGGTCACATCTGGACCGCAAGCTCAGATGTGGTATATGGGTGATATTTATCGACAATCTGGCGAGGATCTGGTCAAAGCTAGAGGCCAAGGCAGCAAACCGGTAGTGACACTAAGGAACATCGTGGTGCAGAGGCTGGACTGGGGGTCTGCAGGCTCCTCCCAGGAGGAGCCTCAGTGTTTGGGAGGTGGCTAACGTGCCTGCTTCATGTCACTAGCAAGTGATGCCACCTGCGGAAAATCAGCTATAATCCTGAGCCGGGTCAGCCCTGGGTGATGTGATAAAGGCTCCTACAAGAGGAGGCGCCAGACGGATAGTGAACCAACCAACAGGCTGATGAGTTTCTGGCCTGTGTTTACCGTGCTTTCGCAGCCAAGAATGAGGAGAGAGTTGAGTGGCTCACCATGAAGATTTTAACAACTTAAGAGAGTTCCGTGTCTCACTGCATTTCAGTGTCACCCAGAGGAATTCAGGAGGTGTTTAGACCCAGAGGGGACTAACGGCCTCTTGGTTCCTCATCAACCTGACAAACCCACCAGCCCTCTATGGCCAGACCTTGGCAAGTGCCTTCCCTTGTTCTAACAAATCCCTTTCCACTCACGCCTGTGGTATGCTTTTATTTTTGTTTAATTAATGGGAATGAAGATACCTTACAGCCTCTTCAGACCTTTCCTTAGGCCTTCTGCTCTTAGACCCCGGCAAGGGGGCCCGCTGCCCTGGGTCCTGCACTGCAGAGGGTCCCTCTGGCCCTGACACTTCCTCTGGCCACGCCCTCCATGGGGTGGAGTCAGCAGGGCCAAGGGGACAGGGTCATTGGCTCCATCCCGTGCTCTAGAAACCCAGGACCCCAGATGCCCTGTCTCAGCAGCCCCTGACCCATTCCTAGTGCCTGCACCGGCTCTCCCGGAAGCTCAGATTCCCAGGACTCACAGAGAGGCCAAAGGGCAGCTGTATGTATGGAGGGTATGAGCAGATCCCGGATGTGAGTTTTGAGTGTTCCCCTGTGCACATCCAAGGCCCCTTGTGGCAAGGGATGGACCCAGCATTGGGAAGAAAAGGATCAGGCTAGTGGTCAGAGACTGGGAATCAGCTCTCCCCACACGCTCACTTTCTTTGCTGGACTCCCTTTGTCTTGGAATTCTAAATTTGAACCTGGCCTTCCCCCTTATAATGAACGTATATTTGTAAAGGCAGGACTTTAGAACCTACTGCACTTAACATGTTTACATGTATAGGATGTGAGTTCCCAGGTATGCTCTGGCCCTGCACTTCCAAAGGTCCAGAGCAGTTATGTTGGCTCTACTGAGACTGTAATTGGTAAAGACCATCTCCAGAGAGGAGGGCTCCTGCTTCACGCTCCAAAGTCAGGATCTTCTGAGTGGATAAAACAATGGACACTGGACCCTCAATTGTAAATTGATTTAGAATAACGCCAAAGTGTGTAAGACGTGTGTGTGTGCACGCACGCACCTTGGGACGTGTGTTGTACATGACTGTGTGTTTGTGTGTGCTCACGTGCACCTGGGGATGTATGTGGTTCTGTATGTTATGTGTGTGTGTGCGCCTGAGGACGTGTGTGGTTGTGTGTATGTTATGGGTGTGTGGGTGGTACATGACTCCATGTGTGTGTGCCCGTGGGGATGTATGTGGACCAGAGCAAGTGTGTCTGCACGTGTGTTTGTGTGTATGTACATGCATTACTTTTAATAGTAGAAGCTGTCCTTTAGAAATACGATGTAGTAAAAATTGTATGATGTCCTTTGCTGTATAAATCAAAATTAAAATTATCTTCAATCACCAGAAATTTAGTCCCCCTCAGATTCTGTTTTTTTTTCCATATTGATTATGTCCTCATTTTACTGATGAGGAAACTGTAGCTTAGAGATGTTAACTGACTCAACCAAGGGCATGGAGCTCGCGCGCCCAGGGCCAGGACCCAGTCCAAGCCGCGCTGCTCCAGAGGCCTGGAGCCCTGCTCACGATCATGCGTGGCCTCTTGGTGGGGGAACAGATTCTGATGAGCTGTGGCCAGCGTGCAGGCTGCCCGTGCCAGGGACTCGGGAAGCCGAGTGGAGAGTACCAGACAGCAGACAAGAGTGAAGGGCTGCTCAGAAGTCAGATAGTTTCCTAGGTCTTGGATGAGGAAGGAGGCTCACTGCTCATCCTTGATCCCTTTGCTGGTGGCCAAAAGGGACCAAGGCCCACGAGAGCACTTCTGGGAGCTGCCTGCCAACACCTGGAAAATGACTGCTCAGGACTGGCTCTGCAGTAGGAGCAGAGGAAGGAAATGTTGCCTCCTGGTGGACATCCTTTGTGATGGCAGTAGGAGGCCTAGGAGCCTTGGTATCGAGGTGGCAAGGCAAGGTCCTAGTGGATGATCGTTTCCACGTGTCTTAAAAATCATTGCTTCATATATTTTATCCATTTTGTTGTTTATTTTAGGGTGGTAAATATGGTCAGTGTTACTCCATATTACCTAGATTAATTAATTTTTTATTGTTAATTTTCTCTTCAGTGATTTGGAAGCTATATTGCCTCTTAAAGAAAATTCTCTCTAAATCTTTATAAATCATCTCTAAGTTCATATATTTATATGCAATTGGACCAGTATTCCTTTAAGTGTCTCAAAAATGAAATAATCTATTAGATCCTGTTCCTCAATAATGATAAATTTAGCATATTTTACCTCTCTGTTGTTCTAAATTGTGTGTGTGTGTGTTTGTGTGCTCCAGTTACTACTTTTTAGACAGTTGCTTTAAGTTTGTTACATTAACAAAGAAAATATAGGTATATACATCTTGGATTTCATTGCTCACTACCACTATTTAATCCCATGTCTTTCCCACTTTTGAGTTATTTACTTATTGGGATTTCCCAATCAACTGGACACATGATTGACTAATTGTTTTTGAGTGGTGGACTTGGAACACTTACATATCTATATGCAGATTTATGTTCTCCTCATCAACAACTCTCAGAGTGTTGTTGATGGCCCAAGCCTTGTTTTAAATTAAGACATTGTTTTTCATCACCAAAAAAAAAAAATTATTAATTTAAGGTGCTGTCTTTTTATGGCTGGCTAGTCTTTTATGGTGAATGGATATTAATAGAGATTTCCTTAACCTTCCTCCTTCTTTTTGCCATAACTCGTATTCATTGAGAAGCATGTTTTTACCATTTCTCAGATTGGCTTCAACTTTGACTTCTGCTTTAAACCATCACCCAACTCTTTTTCTCCATGCTTATTCCTGAAAAAGTGAGCTCTCTATTGGTTTATAGGTGGTTCCCGTCAAAGATGTGTGACTCCCTGTCCAAAGTTCCAAAGGAAGAGAAAAGGAAAGATTCCTGTTTCTGGTGGTTACATTTTGTCAGGTTAGAGATCTAGTTATCCGTGTGGCTGCGGTGGAATCTGCAATATCTTGGCTCAGAGTTTCCTTTTTCTGGCTTACTGGGGGAACCGCATTAGCTGGGGTCACGTCGCTGTGGCCGTTGTCAGGATCCTGGGACTGAGGCAGCCCCTTTCCCTCCTTGTTATTTTGATCTTGCAAACTGGGTCCCAGCTATGTGATCCCTGCACCTGGTGTCCAGGATCGCCCCACACGTGACGTGTACCCAGTTCCTTGGCGTTCCTCACTGCTATCAGCTAGTTCCAGTAAGTGTACGTGATGGCTTCCACTACTGTCCTTCCTCCATCCTCTCCAGGCAGGCCCTCCTTTCCCACTAGTTGGCCCTAAGCCTTCTCTCCTGCGCTACATACGCTGACGGAATTCCTCAGGGTTTCCAGCAGGTAGATGGGTCTCTTCTATGTTTGGAACCCTTCAGTGCTTGCAGTGAAAATATAGGATGTGGGAAGGAGGAGCTTGGGGCTTCTCCGTATCTAGGGGCTCCCTATCCAGCAGATTCAACTAACGGTGGATTGAAAATATTGTTGAAAAAACAGAAAGTTTCAAAAAGCAACACTTGAATTTGCCATACACTGGCAACTACTTACATAGCATTCATGTTGTATTAGATACCATGAGTAATCTAGAGATAATTTAAAGTACACAGGAGGACACAGTGAAAGAGAAAGTGACAACAAATATATGTGTATATTCATGTATAACTGAAAACTTGTGCTGTATGCTGGAATTTGATACAACTTTGCAAAATGACTATAACTCAATAAAAAAAGTTTGTATATATATATAAAAGTAGATGGGAGGATGTACATGAGTCCCATGCAAGTCCTATGTCATTTTATACAAGAGGCGTCAGCATCCATGGATGTTGACTTCAGGGTGAGTCCTGGAACCAGTGCCCCATGGTTACCAAGGGATTACTGGAAGTCCAGGCTCCTTATCCCAGCCTGCCATGTCCCCACATGGTCTGACTCCTACCTGTACCACACTTCCCTTGTCACTCTCCTCCAGCCCTGGCAGACTGCCCTCTGATTCTTGAACAGGCCACACTCACTGCGCATCATGTCTGGCCTTTAGAAATACCCGTTACTTTCTGAGCATGGCTCTGCTTTCACAAGATGGGCTGCATTGTCACTAGAGAAGTCAGTGTGGAGGTTCCTTTAAAAACTGAAAATGGACTTAACTCATGATCCAGCCTTCCCACTCCCGGGCATATGTCAGAAGAAAACTCTAATTCAAAAAGTCACATGCACCTCAATGCTCACAGAAGCAGTATTTATAATAGCCAGGTCATGGCAACAACCCAAATGTCCATTGACAGGTGACTGGATAAAGAAGTAGTAGTATATTTATACAATGGAATACTACTGAGCCATGAAAAAACAAATAATGTCATTTGCAGCAACATGGATGGACGTAGAGATAGTCATTCTAAGTGAAGTAAACCAGAAAAAGAGAAAAATGCCATATGATATCACTTATATGTGGAATCAAAAAAAGACACAAATGAACTTAAATACAGAAGAGAAACAGACCCACAGACATAGAGAAACAAACTTACGGTTCACAGGGAGAGAAGGGGATGGGAAGGGATAAATATGGGGATTCGAATAGTGCCCCTCTTGGGGAGTGATGGAAATGTTAGCTATCTTGATAATGGTTTTGGTTTTCTGGGTGTAGACATTTATCAAATTCACCAAGTAGTACATGTGAAATATGTGAATTTTATTGTACAGGTATCATACCACAATAAAGGTGCCCTTAAAAAAACCAGGAAAACACTGTCAGCATTTTGTCCTACGTTTTTATGTGTCTTAAGTGAGTGGGTCTTCAAGATTCTGGTCTGCCATATATTCTGAACCAGAAGTGCCCTCCTTCCCTTTTCTTTGGTAAACTGTCAGTGGGTGGCATTTATTCCCGTGGCTTCAACTGCTCTCTGTCCAATGATTAACTGTCAAATCTTTTCCAACATGGACATCTCAGTTCAGTCCCAGAAATATACTTCTAATTGACAAGTAGACATTCACATTTGATTAGCCCATAAAAATCTCAAGCTCTGTTTGTCTGGATTTACACTCGCTCAGAACTAGTTTTACTTTTTCAAACAATGGCATCACTATCCCATCTCTTTTCTGTGCCAAACATCTGGGAGTTTTCCTTTACTTTTCCACTCCCTCACCCCCATCAGTACTAAAATTCTATTCCTTAATGTCCCCCAACTAAGTCCCTGCTCCTCGCTCCCCACTGCATTAATTCCCCCCCTTGCTAGTCTCCCCAGTGCTGTACTTTAGAGTGAACAATCCACTTTGCTCACTTTTAATGACTAATCTGTGTCACTCTCCTCTTATAACCCCAAAGAATTCCACGCTGCGTGTGTGAGGAAGTCCACGCTCCCTGATTTAACGTCACACCTTCTCATCACCTAGTTGCTGCTTTTTTTCAGCCTCAGCTTCCGTTAGTTCCTCACAGCCTCTAGCCTCACTGACGTTCCTTCCCTAAGTGCAAAGTGCTCTTAGACATGACCAGGGGTCTGCACGAGACACGCAAGCTGCTGAGAATCCCGTCCCCACCATGCACTCTCCTGGTCTAGAGATTTGCTGGAATCCGCCAGATGTCAGTGCAGAAAGCATTTCCTCTCTGACACCTTCCCTATCTTCTAGAACACAGCCCCAGGCAGTGCAAGAGCCCCTCTGAACATATAGTATATATGATGCAAAGTGACTCTTACCACATTGTTTTGAAAATCTATTTAAATTTGTATCTTCCACGACACACTGTGATCTCCTTGAGGGATGGGGGGCTGTGTGGTATTTGTCTAGACAGCTAATGTCTGGCATAGACCCCGGGCCATCGGAAACAGTGTGCTGACTCATCAAGAAGACTTGTCGTCTTTGCGATGTACGAAAGACTACATGCTCTCTGATCTTACACCATCCGGCAAGGGTCAAAATAATTTCACATAGAACTACAGAGGCAAAATATGTGTATTCTTTTCCTCTTTGTGAGCCCGAGATCATAGGCATCCTGGAACGGAGGTGTCACTCAAAGCTGTCTGTCCCCTAGGCTGTTACGCCCAGATTCAACATATTTTTTGAAGTTGTAGGGATACGTGTACATCACTCCGTCTTAGAGCAAATGGTGCTTCAGCCTGACCAAGTTTAATGTCCATATAAAAATCAGAAATCTTCCAAACTGAAGCCTGAAGAAACATTTCCCTTTTCTCCTTCCAGTCTGTGTGTCATCTGCACCCCACATCCCCACTGCTCATCTGCGTCAGGCCACGTTCTATCTAGAAACATTTCCGGTGGGACACTTGGACAAGAACTAATTACAGCAGTAATGAAACTGGTCCCATGAACGTAGGCTCTGCACAACAAGGATGTTTGACGGGAGGCCTCAGCCGCGGCCTGCAGGGTCTGTTCACGTTTTCTGCCTGGCTTCCCTGCAGATGTTGTGCAGAAAATGAAGCCTGCAGTTAAAGTCATAGAAGGCCCAAGAAATCCAGAAAAAATGGAGTGAGATTCATCTCCTTGGGAATATTTTTGAAAACCATCCACTAATAAGAAGAAGAGATTTAAGAGGTACGTTTCAGACCAGATGATGTCCAACTGCAGGTGGGTCAGTTTTGTCATTGTTGCTCGCTAGTTGGCTTTCTGCTGCTTCTAACATGCCGCTTGTAAGAGAAGTGGCCTGAGTCGGCCCTCAGAGCAGAAAGGTGAGCTGGGCCTGGAGACAGCCAAGCTCCTCTGCTGTGTAGTGACCCGCTGAGAAGGAAGGGTTGGCCCAGGGCTTCCTCTGACTCTCTCCCTCAGTTATAAACTCTATGAAGGGAAAATGGAACAAAAATCTTAATTCAATATGGTATTGTCAAAGTATAAAAATAATTGTCTTTGGAGGGGATGGTATAGTTCAAGGGGTAGATTACATGCTGGATTCAATTTGCGGTACCTCAATGTAAAAAAATAATTAAAAAAATCTTTAAAAAAAGAAAAATAATGAAGAAGAAAAGAGATCTCAAACAACCCCAGTTTAAAAAGAAAAAAATCCTTTAAAAATAGTAGTCAGCTAGGTCTTTTGCTAGACTAGGAGTTTGGGATTAACAGGTACACACTACTATGTATAAAATAAATAACCAACTCTCAGGTCCTTAATAAATTATTTCAACCTGAATCCTTTTTCTTTTTTCCCCTAAGCAACCCATGGAAGCCTCTGAAATTCTCATCTTATAAAAGAATTCATTTAAAGGTGGTTTGAAAGTTACTGGTTAGAACAGTTATTTGTGGTTCCATGAATATAGGTCTAGTAAGAAAGACAGACAGTAAACCAGTAAGCAAATAAATATATGATGTACTGCCAGGTACTAATAATTGCCACAAAGAAACATAAAGCATATTAGGAGAGAAAATGTTTGAATAGGAAATATGTGTGTGCTATTTTAAATAATCTGGTCAGATAAGTCCTCTCTGAGGGTAAATAATTTGAACAAAGTCCTGAATAAAGCAAAAGAATAAGCCACGTAGGTAACAGACAAGAAAAGCCTCCCAGGCCGGAAGAAGTGTAAGTACTAGACTTGGAGTTAGAAACGCAGCTCTCCTGGTGGGGACCATCGGGGCGGTGAAGATGGGCTGGAGCAGAACGGTGAGAGCTAAGGCTGCAGAGATCGGTGAGGACCCGGATCACATAGGGCCTTGGTAGGGACTCTGGATATCCTTCTGAATACAATGGAAAATCACGAAAGTATTTTGCAATGCGGAACAACTTGATCTGATTCATACTTTAATAAGACCGTTGTGGGTAACGTATGGGGAATAAGCAATGGAAACAGGGCAAGGTAAGCTGATGGGAAGCCAGTGGGAAGAGTGCTGCTGACCTGGAGAGAGACACCGAGGTTGGACTGGGATGATGGCGGGAGACGGGCAGAAAGGGGGACACGATTTAACAGTAACGGTCACAGGCCTTAATGCTCGAATTGGACACAGACACAGAGTGGTACAGGGTGATGGGTATGTGATATTTGGGGATGAGCCACAGTTTTTGTGCAGAGACCTGACAGGAGAATAAAGTGGGGACGTTGACGTCGGTAAGAAAGGTTGGTGGGTTTTGAATTCCCCCTAGAGTCGCGTCTGTTTCTCTGTACATGACGTCAGCAGAGCAGGGATGGGTGTTCCTACTTCTGCAGAGAATTGCGTGTCCTCCTCATCGACTAATTCGAGAGGCCGACCTGCCCATCCAATTGCAACATCTTGAATCTGCTTCTTTCTATCCAGGAGGAGATTTCCAACTAAGATGCCAATCAAAAATTCCCGTGTCCAGAGTTAGAGATTTGTGCCCTTGGGGGGGTCTCAGAGATGCCTCCACAGAGGCTCGGTGTGCTCTCTCTCCCTCAGAGAACACAGTTACCTTCAGTCCGCTGGGTCTCAGCAGAGAAGATTTCACACATAGCCCCTCTCAGGCCCTGGGGACCAACCTCCCGCTTGGCCGAGCTCTGAAAATGAGAACGAGTTCCGGGCAAAGGGCCTTCTCCAGGGGGCCATCTGGCAGATTACATGAGGACAGTGTACAAAAGGGTGGGAGGGTTGATGGTATAAATGCATTTTAATTTTTGCTCTGATCTGAAACTGATTCTGTCCTTCCGTTTTGTTAAGCAAGTGTTCTTAGGCCAGACATGATTCTCCTTTTTTCTTTATATTTGATCATCCAAGAGGTTTAGATAGGGGATTTGTTTTAGGGTAAGAATCTTTAAAAAAAAAACCCTTGCAAATAGCGTCTTGTTAGGCATTTTGACAAGTGAATTCTCCAGGCAGTATTGAACCCCCTTGTTCCTCCAGGGGATCTCCAAAGGTATACATGTTCCAAATCTGACCCAAAACCAATGAGACTTTTCTTTTTTTTAAGAACTTCACCATGGACAAAAGATGTCACTAAAGAAGGTGAGAAAAGAGCAGGTCCCCATAATCCAGAGTCCCTCCCAAAGAGCCCACAGAAGTAAAGAGGAGATGAACGAGAGAAACGTTTTATTTATGCACACGCAGGAGCCAACCAGAAAAGTAACTACCATGTTAAATGGTGAAAGTTAAAGGCTTTTTTATCAACCTAACTTAATAGGGAAAAGGGAAAGGAGAGAATTGGCTTCCATGACAGGTTTTCTTCTGCATCTTTTGAATCTCACTTATCTTCAGCTTAAAGAGGTTTTGTATTAACCGTGGGTTCCATCTGACTTTCCATTCCTCGAACTTTGTTCTTCTTTTTCAAGATTCACTCATGTATTCTGACCTCCTGGATTTTCCACGTGAATTTTAGATTGATTGTCAATTCCTGCAAAATACCACCTGGGATTTGGGTAGGCATTCTTTGAATCCTTAGATCTATTCGTGTACCTTTGTCATCTTAGTAGAATGAAGCCTTCTGCTCCATGAATATGGGATTATTCTCTTTGAATATAGGTCTTAATTTCTCTCAATACACTCTCTCATCTATTGTAGTCTTCAGTGTCCAAGTCGGGTACTTCTTGCTCACCTGTATTGGATGCTGATTCAGAAGAGACACGACCTCCTGGAGAACCTCTGCTTCCACTGAGCTGACATGGAACTGAGTCCTGAGAAGGCTTTAAATTCTTTTAAAAATAGGATTAATGTACTTTAATTACTCCATAGATGAGTAATGAATGGGTCACATTAGCATAGGATTTTAATCCTTTTAGAATTAGTAGAGTAATACAGACACAGTACAAAAAATTGAAATATTGCCTAAAAAAGAAGTGATTTGTAATTCCCACCCACAGCGGTGTCTGTCATGAATGATTTGGTGCTTATGTCTCAGTCTCTGTGTCTCTCAGTATGTCTCTCTCCATCTCTGTCTCTCACACACTCACAATCAGATCAATTTCCATCTGTATTGATTTCACACACATGTGGTCGTGCAGATGGGACCCTGGATGCAGAGAGTGGGTCTGCATACTTCGACCCTGAGGCCTCCCTTGACATTGGGTTGAGACCAGGCACCCACTTTTCCAACTGAACAACATTCATTCATCCACATGAACCAGAACGAATGGACCCCATCCCCTCTCCATCAATATTAGTGTTGCCTTAATTCCGACTGTTTCAACCAGTGCTGTGATGGACACCCTTGAAAAGGCATCTTTGAATAGGTGTGTAAGGATTTTAATGGGATGAACTGTAAGTATCAGATCTTCTGAGGAAGAGATGCATCTGTGGCCCTTTGATGCGTCCTGCACCCTGTTCTCCTGAAGAGGAGCGTCCCTTCACTCTTCCCTCCAGGGGATCTGCTGGAGCCTCTGCCTGCTTACATTGTCACCAGGGCTGGTTGTCACCTGACTAAAGAACTGCCAGTGTGATGGTGACCGATGCTGTCTCTGCAGTGTTTCTCTCTGCCTCTGTTCTCACCTGAGAGGTCAAGCATCTCTAACACACACTGGCCACCTGCATTGCCTCTCATTGGAACTGCCCATGCCTGTTCTGTTTCTGTTTAGAACACTGAGTTTCAAAAGGATTTTGGACTACAGGGATGGGAAAAATTTCTCCAACTTTGGGTTATGAGGAATGAATTTTCCAGGTTGTGGTTTGCCTTTCAAGCAATTTTTCTGGGCTTTTACTAATTTTTTTGATTCGTTTGGTTTTGTTTTTGCCACAGGAAGAGCTAAGCATCTCCCTTGTGTCTTCTGGCTGTGGTGTCACAGGGGGAACAGCAGTGTCTACCCTGAGATTATGCACAGAGTTACCAAAAGGGCTTCATTTTGTGCATCACATCTTTAATCCCCCTGGATATCCCCTGAAAATAATAAAAATGCTGTTTCAAGTGAAAACAAACAAAAATCCTCAGCCCCAGGTGAAAACATGTGGGCAGGAAGGAAAAAATCCTTTTTTAAAATTTCATTGGCAGGGAACAACCAGTAGAGGTAAAGACACGCAAAGAGAAAGAGGACTTGGGGTTGTCAGGGGCTGGGTGAGGAGGGAGGGGAGTGCATGCTCTGGATCCAAGGTTTCACTTTGAGGAAAGAAATAGTGTGACACTAGATGGTAGTGATGGTCGCACAACATTGTGAATGCCCCTAATGCTCCTGAATTGCACAATTTAAAAGGGGAAAAGTCTATATTTTATTACATGAAACTCTAAAAAGAAAAATAAAGGATGTCATAAATGATGTGAAACAAGCAAAGGAAACTAAAGAAAATGAAACAAAAACATCTCCAGCGGAAGGGACGTCAAGTTTGTGGGGGGACTGACGGTGGGATTTTGGAAAACATTTTGGAGAAGAAGGTGTGGGTGGGTGCAGAGGGGGCTCTACCCCAGGTGGTGGTGATGCCTGAACTGGTTCTCCGTTGCCCAGCAGTCCAGCTGCAGATGCAGGTTCAGGAAGAGCTGCAGGAGTGGCAGGAGGTAGCTCGAGGTCTCCTGCAGGATCCAGTTCGTCCCATTTTTGGTCTCTGACATCTTCCCCTGCCCCTGCCTCCTCTGTAACTATTGGAAGTGGAGAGAGTTTTAAGTCTTGTGGAAGACCTCATGCTGTGAGAGAGGAAAATTTTACGCACCT
Organism: Vicugna pacos; assembly: GCF_048564905.1. Taxonomy (NCBI): domain Eukaryota; kingdom Metazoa; phylum Chordata; class Mammalia; order Artiodactyla; family Camelidae; genus Vicugna; species Vicugna pacos. Next base: position 31,794,798 of record NC_133000.1, read on the forward strand.
GCCTCCCTTTCCATGTGCCTCTACAAGGACAGAAATCTTCCCAGAGCTTTCCAGACAGCTCCCACCCAGAAAGTGCCCACAGGATGTGTTCTGTGACTGAATTTTTCCAGACAGGTGGTCTGAGGCCATTCTTTTTTCTGGTCCCAACAGTAGCCTCTAGGGACACCTCCCTGTGTGGCCCAGCCTACTCCCCACCCTCACCTACACACATACACCAGCCCTGCCTTTTTGACCTTTGGTCTCTGCTTCAGGGGCTCCTGGTCCTCCACCTGACTTGCAGCGAAGTGGGCACGGTGCTCCAGGTCAGACCAGGGTGTGCTGAGCTACCCGTCAGCCCCGGGTAGGTCCCTGGGAGAGCCCTGGGTGATGTCAGGGTCGGAGGCCTGCCCCACTGATTTGTGGGCCATGGTGGTGGGGACCCCTCCATATCCAGACCCACCAGGAGTCTGCACTGGCCCTCAGAAGAGTGACACACCAGCCCTTCACTTGGGGAGGGGGCGTTGGTGTTCTTATTCATCAGCTTCTTTTCAATATGTGGTATCTGGCTCTGCAATGATAGTGACCAGCAGCTGACCCAGCATGGAAGTCTCAGAGTCCTTCCCGGCCAGGAACACTCCTGATTCTGTAGACTCTACCCTCTGCTGCTAGATCAGACCAGAACCTTGTTCAGCTCAGACATCCGGGAGGGAAAATACATACCCAGAGAGCATGGGCTCCACCTCGGGCAGCAGGACCGTTCCCGGGCTCTCCACATCTCAGCCAGCCAGCTTTGTCCTGGGCTGTCTATGTGACCGGGCCCCCCAGGCCTCTGTCCTGCTCTTTCTTGAGGCAGATACCCATCCCCAACATGACTGCTCCACCTCCACCAGGCAGGATGGGGCCGTGTGGCTACCTGGATGGGATCTGAGTGGTGGCCCAGCCTGGAGGGGCCTGCCCTGGGCCTCCCTGTGTTACCTTTGGGTCTCTCTGGCCAAAAGGCCAGAGGTGCCTTGGGTGAGACCTGACCCAGTGCCGGCAGCGTTGGTAGAGACCCTCACTGCGGGCTTTCCGGGGCCTGCGGCCTCAGGATAATGGAATGCAGCAGAACATGCCTCTGTCTCCAACCAGGTGAGCTGAGTAGGGACTTCTCTACAGAGTGGGTGCCTGGTGACTTCGGTTCCAAGTTCTGTTGGGCTCTATTGCCAGGGAAGTGAGGTCACTTCCTGGGGTCCACTTCTCCAAGCTTCCTCCTGACACAAAGCTCCTCAAGGGCCTTTCTGGGCTTCCAATCTCTCATTTCTCACTCCATGCCATGTCCACACACAGTGACACCAACTCAGCCCCCCCCCATAGCCCTGGGGAGGCCTGGATGCAACCAGTGCCGCAGCTCTGAAGACACAGCTGGGTTCAGACCTGTCTCCCCCTACTCAGCAGTCTTATCATCCTGGACAAGCCATGTGCCTCTCAGGGTCTCCCCAATCCCCCATCAGCACAGTGGGGATCATTCTGGCCCCTGCTTCCTAGAGAAGCCATCCTGTCTCTAGACCTAGAAACACCTATTGCATCTGTCACCCCCATGGGCTGGCATCACAGGGAGATCGTGCACAGACTCAGCAAAGGAAGGACCCCACAGAGGGCTGGCAGAGTGCAAAGCACACCCCACACAGGCCGGGGTCTGCCCTGGGGTCTGGAGAAAGTCACTTTCCTTGCTGCTTGCTTCCCCGCTCCCAGTCGTGAGACTGAAATTAAATACAACTCTGACATCGTCCGCTCTGGCATACAACCTCCTAGGTCATTCTGTCATGTTGACATACAGGCCCAGTGTCCCATCTCGGCCTCTGTGGTGGGCTGCCCCACAATGGCTTCCTATTTTTTGCCTTCTGTTCCCACACCCTTGTGGGATCCCCACACCCTCCCCTGGAGGGTGGATCGACTTTGGGACCAGGTGCTGACACATAGACTGACTTGTGAAAATGTATGTGAGTTCCACTCATTACCAGCTCCAGTGTTCTTTCTCTCGGTCTCTGTCTCTCAGTGCCTCTCTGAGTTGTCTCTCTCTCTGTTTCTCTGCCTCCCCCTGCTTCTCTGTGTTTCAGTCTGTCTGTCTCTTTTCCTGTATGTATGTGTGTATATATTTATGTGTATATGTGTGTATTTATGTGTGTGTATTGTACGGGTCCAGGGCAGGTCACTTCTGAAAATCCCTTGATGACATATTGATTATTTTGAATTCATGTTACTGAAGAAACATTATCTTTGAAAATTGTGCAAGCACTTTGGTGGGATCTTCTCTAAGGCTCAGCACTGCTAGGGAAGGGATGCACCTGTGGCACTTTGATGTATCCTACACCTTGTTCTGCTGGAGAGGAGCGTCCATTTGCTCTTCCTTCCAGGGTACCTCCTGGGGCCTCTGCCTGCTCACGTTGTCACCAGGGCTGGTAGTCACTGGGCTAAAGACCTGCCAGGGTGATGGTGGCCAATGCTGTCTCTGCAGTCTGTCTGTCTGCCTGTGTCCTCACCTGAGAGGTCGAGCATCTCCAGCACAAACCGGCCACCTGCACTGCCTCTCGTTGGAACTGACTCTGTGTGTTTTGTTTCTTTTCAGAACACTGGGCTTCAAGAGCTTTTTGGACCACAGGGATGTGAAGCTTTTTTCCGACCTTGGGTCATGAGGAAAGGTTTTTCCAGGCTGTGGTTTGTCTTTCCAGCTGTCTTTCTTGGCCTTTGTTTTCTGCTTTTGTTTGGTTTTATTTTGCCACTGTTTGGTTTTATTTTACCACAAGAAGAGCTAAGCATCTCCCTTCTGGCTCTGATTTCACACTTAGAACAGCAGTGCCTACCCCGAGATTATACACAGAGTTACTAAAAGGGCTTCATATGGTACGTCTCATCTTTAATCCATCTGGACTTTCCTCTCAAAATACAAAAATGCTAATTCATGTGAAAAAAAAATAATTCACCCGTCCCTACTTAAGATATGTGGGCAGACAAACCAAAAAAAAAAGCCACCTTTTATACGATTTCATTGATAGGGAACCTCCAGGATAGGTAAAGACATAGAGAGAGAAAGGAGATTAGGGCTTGTCATGGGCTGGGGGAGGTAGGACGTGGGGTGCTCTTTGTATACAAGCTTTTACTTTGAGGAAGGAAATAGTCTGAAACAAGTGGTGCTTGTCTCACAGCACTGTGAATGCAATTAATGCTCCTTAAAATTGCACAATTTAAAATGGGAAAAGGCTAAACTTTATTCTTATATACTTAAAACAAAAATAGAATATAGTATAATAGAAAAGAAAAAAATCTGACTCCATAGAAGATCTGTCCTTTTGGCTTTAACCCTTTGCTCTCTTTTCTAGGCTTAGTTTTACTAGCTCTGCACCTTTTGTAAAACAATGTTGCCTTTAGCCTTAAATATACAGGAGAGCCTACTTTCAAGGCTCTGATTTTTAAGGATATTAACACTTTTGCACTTATATAAAGACAACAGGTTGCAGACTAGAAAACTACTTTTGTTTTGTTAGAGGATTTACAGAGGCACTATGACCTGGTCTACGTAAACAGCTGTAAACCAAGATAATGGCGGACTAATATCTTGGAGAACCATCTTCCACATGTCAACTTCAGGCTCCTATTCTGCTAAAAAGTGGAGGGGCTGTGGTTGGTTGTTGCAAACTTGTTGGTGTAGAAATTCCTTGTTCTTGGAATCCTTTGCAGCTGTCCACGTGGGTCAGATCATGGTGTTCCTGCAAAACCTGCAACAAAACTAACTTTTTCTATTCTGCAACTTGTTATCTTTATAGGATTGCAAAGTGTTAATATCCTTAAAGCTCAGACTTTTGAGAATAGGCTCTTCTGTTTATTTCAGGCTAAAGGCAACACTGTTTTACAAAAAGTGCAGAGCTAGCAAGTCTAAGCCTAGAAAACACTGCAGAGGGTTAAAGAAAAGGAACAGATCCAATATGGAGTCAGATTTGTTCTTCTCTATTACAGTGACTTTTGGTGAGAGCTAAGTGGATGATTCCTGGGTGGGTCCTCCACTGTCCCAGGCTGGATTTCAGGCAGGATCCCTGCCAGATTCACCATGATTTTGGACCTAATCTACTGCAGAGAAACTGACAATTATTGGATTAAAATTACCTTTCAAAGTCCCTTCAATTGCCTGTAAACTATACCACAGCAGGGGATGTCTCATTGGCCAGTCAACTGCCAGTCTCCCCTGATGCAAGGGACAAGCGCCGCGGCGAGATCCATGGTGGCCTGGCCAGTGCACCTTCCTACTTTGCTCTAAAGCTTTGGATTCCTCACTTTGACACTTTAAAAACTCCCTTTCCTCTTCCCTCTGGCCTGGTGTGAATGAACAAGGTCCCTGCACCCACCTGTGCTGAGTCCATGCCATGCACATAGCCCCATGCACACAGCCCACCATCTGCTGTGTAACCCTGGGATCAAGTGCAAACTCTGAACTCCCCCACACCAAAGGTCCGCGTGCCCAGTGCCTCCGCCCTAGGGGTCCAAATCACCATCAGTACCATCAACCACCCAAAGCCCAAGGCCAGTGGCTGGCAGCCTGGGATCAACCTGACCCATCGGGTCAGTTGAGGCACAGGCTGCGGGGATCAGGGTGCCAAGGCGGGAATTGGAACCACCTTCAGCCCAGCCTGCCTCACCCTGTAGTCTCAGACATTAACTATGAAGGTGCACACTAGGCTCGATCCCCCACTGGTGGCAGTAGTCATCATTACTGGAGCACGGATTTCCCCACCCCAGCCACAAGGTGAGGGGTGAGTGAGTGAGCTCAGAGTAGGGGTGCACTCAGATTGAAGGGGATCCCATGGTGTGGGGGTACAGGTTGAGAGGTGTGGGGCCCGATCAGAGTGGAAATGACCTGGCTGAGAGGTGAGGGCGATAATTTCAGGTTGTTGGGTGTCCTGTGTTGAGGCATGAGGGGTAAGCTTGTGGGTGTAGGGGCCATAGGTTAGGACCTAGCAGGATGGAGTGTCAGGGCAGGGACAATGGTGTGAGGAGAAGGAGCCCTGTCTTCAAGGTCTGGTGGGAGACTGGGCCTGGCCAGTGGTGGGAGGGTAGTAACAGGGAGGGGAAGTTGATCAGGGGAAGTGGGGCTGGGTGGGTGAGGCCTGGCCTAGGGCAGTCGTGGTTCTAGTTCTGTGCCAGGACACAGTCGGTGGCTGGGTGAAGGCTCTGGGGATGGAGACCCGGCGGGACAAGCAGGAGGGGCCCCACCTGGCTCCTCCCGGCCCCAGCGGTCAGGGCCGGTAAAGCAGGAGACCCACCCGAGCAGTTTGCGCTGCGGGCGGGAGGAGGAGGGGCGCGCATGCGCAGACGGACAGACGCGCGGACGCCGGAACCCACCCAGAACGCATGGAAGCTGGCGGCAGCCGGTTGCTCCTGGACCAGCTCCTGGAAGAGGAACACGGCCTGGGGTCTGGGCCGCCGCTTGCCCGCGGCTCGGCTGCCGCTGCCGGACAGTTAAGAGGGCGCTGGTAGGGGCGCGCTTCTCGGGGACCCGGCGGGTGACGCCTGGGCTGTGCAGCTGAGGATGCGCCCAGGGAGGGGTGCGGAGGTGAGGTCCCGGCCGCGCGTCCCGTTAGGACCCTGAGGCGGGTCCCAGCCGCCGCTGTGGTTCGTGGTAACCCCAGTATTAGTAGTTCCTGAACACCGCGTTTTTGCCGCCGCTTCTACCCGGGTTTAGGAGAGCAGGTACAGCCCCGGGAGTTGGGAGGGCGCGTGGACGGTTCCAGAGCATCTCCGACTGGCCCTCAGACGATGGCCTGCTCCTGGCAGGCGGGTGCGGTGCAGTCGCGGGGCCTCGGATGAAATGGGGACTGCCCCATGAGAGCCCCTGGATTTGCTCCCATCTTACCCGCGGCCTGACCTTGGGGGCGGCCTCTAAAGACCCAGGTTAGTGGGACTCAGGTTACAGGTCAGTCTGCTCCTGGGAGATGGGCTCGGTGCGATCAGTGTGCTGGGATGGCTGCAGCAGCAGCGGGAAATTGTTGCAACCCCCGCGCTCTCACAGGGCAGCCCCAATCCCGCCATCGCAGCTGCCGCCTTTCCCTGACAGCACAGCACCCGCCTTCCAGGAGCAGGCTGACCTGTAACCTGAGTTCCACGGACCTGAGGCAGCAGAGGCCAAGCTTAGGCCATGCGCTGGGGAGTTTGAAGCAAATCCAAGGGCTCCCATGGGCAGACCCCATAACCCGCCACTGCCTTTGACCACACCGTGCCCTCCTCCCGAGAGCAGGCTGACCTGCGGACCGTGCCTGGAGCAGCAGAGGCCGAGCCCTTGACAGGCCGTGGGGGAGATGGGGGCAAATCTACCAGCTTGCCAGGTCGCTGCCCATCTCCCTGCCGCTGCCCCAGGTTCGTGGACCACTTGTTTTCAAGTCAGTGGTTTCCTGAGAGGCAGGCGTGGTGCAGTCAGGTGGCGGGGGCTGCAGGGAGGGGTGCTGCCCCAAGGGGAGCAGGTGGACTTGCTCCCATCTCCCCTAGGGCCAGACCTGGGGACGGCCTCTGCTGCCCCAGGTTTGCAGGACGCATGTCATGTCAGCCTGTCCCTGGGAGGAAAGCTCAGTGTACTCGGGGCAGCCTCAGTGGCTGACAAGGATTTTAGAAGTGGGCTCTAGCCCAGCATAACTAACTCTCCTTTCTTCTCTTGCTTCCTCAGTTGGTGGCTGTATCGGCTTTTTCATTACAGGTTATTGCTAGATAATGAACATAGGTTTCTGTGCTATATAGAAGAAACTTAACTTAAAATCTCTTTTTATATATAGTGGCTGACATTTGTAAATCTCGAACTCCCAAATTTATCCCTTCCTATCCCCTTTCCCTGGTAACCTTGACTGTTTACTAAGTCTGCAAGTCTGTTTCTGTTCTGTAGATGAGTTCACAGTGTCTTTTTCTCTTTTTTTACATTGCACATATGAGTGGTATCATTTGGTATTTTTCTGTTTCTGGCTGCTTTCACTTAGAATGACGATCTCTAGCTCCATCCATGTTGCTGCAAATGGTTTTATTTTGTCCTATTCATGGTAGAGTAGTATTCCAGTGTATAAATATGCCACAACTTCTTTATCCAGTCATCTGTTGCTACATTTAGCTTTCCTCCATGTCTCGGCTATTGTATACAGTGGTGCTGTGAATACTGGTGTGCAGGTATCTTTTCACATTGGAGTTCTTTCCAGTTATATACCCAGATGTGGGATTGCTGGGTCATAGGGTAAGTCTACTTTTAGTTTTTTCAGGGATTTCCATGCTTTCCATAATGACTACACCAAACTAGATTCCCACCAGCAGTGTAAGAGGGTACCCTTCACTCTACAGCCTCTCTAGCATTTATCATTCATGAACTGCTGAGCGATGGCCATTCTGACTGATGGGAGCTGATACTTCATTATAGTTTTGATTTGAATTTCTCAGTTTATTAGTGATATCGAGCATTCTTTCATGTGCCTATTGGCCATTTGTGTCTTCATTGGAGAAATGCTTCTTTAGGTCTTCTGCCTATTTTAAGATTGAGTTGTTTGTTTTTTTGTTATTAAGTTGTATGAGCTGTTTATATATTCTGAAAATTAAGCCTCTGTTAGTCGTATCATTTGCAAATATTTTCTCCCATTCGTAGGTTGTTGTTTCCTTTTGTTTTACTTATGGTTGTCTTTGCTGTGAAGAAATTTATGAGTTTAATTACGTCCCTTTTGTTTATTTTTTTCTCTTATTTCCATTGCCTGGGTAGATTACCCTAGGAGAATGTTGCTAAGATTTATGTCAGATAATGTTTTGCCTATGTTTTCTTTTAGGAGATTTATCATGTCTTGTCCATCTGCATCTTAAGTCTGTACTCAACATCTGTGCTTCAGTTTTGAATTTTGAGCTTCTTAGAGAAAACCTACTCTTAGCTCATACGTCAGATTCAACATGTCTAAAGCTGATTTCATAATCTTTTTTCTTGCAGCGTCTCCACTTATTCAGTGGGATAATCATTCTTCCGGTCTTGAATACACAAAGGCTTGGAGTGGTCTTTGATTTATCTTTCTCTCACCACCCTCCACATTTTGTCAGCTTCTTGAACTGTATGTTGTTGGTTTCAAGTGTCTATTCTGATTGCTGATACTCTGATGAAGAGCTTTCATCCCTGATACATGAATTTTTCCTTCTGCTGAATTCTTGGATATTCTCTCCCCCCCTTTCAGTCAACCTAGAGTTTTGGTGCTCCAACATCTACAGTCAAGTCAAAGACTTAACACAACCAGATCTCAGCCAGGGAGTCTCGACCCTTCATCATTTTGGACTTACCTTATTTGTTCCAATCATTATGTAACTTAGCCTCCTAGGGTAACCTGTGCCTTATTAAAAACCAGGAGTCACCAGCCTTTTCCTATCCAGTCCTCAGTTAAAAGAGCTTAGAATTGCCCTGAGAACTAGTTGGAGCCCCATCCCCTTCATAGAGTCTTCCCTATTTATTCCAAATACTTCTAGCTCCTCTTTGTATTCCTGTACTGTTTATGATCAGTAGCCTGTAATCTTGGATTTGAGTACTGACTTGGTACCATTCCTGGGTGATTTCCAATGTGTCTCCTCACTTAGCTGGTAACTGGAGAAGACTCACTTGTTCAGCCTCCTTTATAACCCTCACACTGCTTAGCATCGGGCAATAACAGGCATCCAGGCAGTGCTTGCCTTCTTTATTTATTCGCAGTGGTGGTGGTGTGGATTATAGCTAATAACTATTAATTCAGTGTTGCAGTTAAAAAAGAAAGCCAAGAAAATCCAAAAAACTTTATCTCCATGTTCAGTTTAGTGCTTTACCTCAATAGTTTTCTTAAGACTGTGTTTACATTCACATAGTGTTCAGTGCTTGTACAGTTCCCTGAGGCAAGCAGGTGAGATGTCATTATGTTTGACTTTCACGTTACATTTCATATTGGATATATTTGTGTAATGACAAAACCTTATTTTATAAGTAAACAGCCGGAAGCCCAGAGAGACTAAGAGCTTAACCCAGGATCACCTGGTTAGTGTTTGGCACAGGCCAGGACCGCAGTGCACATCTTCCAGCTGATCCTCTTCCAGTGCCTTTTCATTCCACTGCTGGGAAATGTAGCCCCATCAGCCAAACGGCCAAGTCACATTGCTGCCCCTTTACCTGCCAGTGATGGCAGTGCTACAAAAAGTGGCAAAGGAAAGGTCAGAAATAGGAGTGATAAAAGACATGGAAGTGCTGGAAATGGATCCTCAACCTCCTCCTCCCTACTTGAGTGCCTCATAAGTGTCCCACTCTGAGAGTGCTGTTCATTGTTTATAACATAGCCTTAAAATCAGACTGATCTTTTATAGGACATGCTTTTATCCTGGTCCCTTTCCTGCTAGTAGTCACCGTCATGGGCAGAAAGTGCCTGGCTGTGCTCTGTTGGTCACATAGGTGGGAGGGAAAGTGGGAGAGGGAGTTGGTTGAACTGAAGCCGAGGTTTTTACAGCTCTGTTGTTCTAGGACCAGAGCAGTTCCACTCTTTCTTTCATCACCTCTCCACCTCCGAGTCCCAGCCACCCATTCCTGCCTGCTTCCCCACATGCCACGTCCTGGGGGAGGACAGAGTGGTGAGCAATGCCCCCTCTGCCCTCTGTTCTGGGAGGTACAGGAGTCTGCTTTAACTTTTGAGCTGTTTTGGTAATTGGGCATTTCCAGCTTTTCTAGACATCTCCTTTCCAGCTCTGAGAAATTGGAGATGTAACTTAACCATACATGGACTATACTAATATATTCAGTGACATTAGTGTCATGTTGTCTGTAATTGTGTTCTGTGACTGGATAGGAGGTTTTTTATCTCACAGGATGCTTCACATCCAATTCTAAAGGCCTAGAGGCTGCAGGTGTAATCCAAGTCCTTACATGTCTGTAAGGTAGACATGAACATTATTTGATAATATGACCATATGTTCATAGATTACGGTTAGTCCACCGGCTCTGTATCTAATGAAAGTTTAAATATCAAACGCTTGAAGAAAATTTGCGGGCCATGTCTTTTTGCCTGTAAGTAGTTGCAAAAACTGAAATCACAACTCTACCACAAGCCACAGTGTTTCCCAGTAGAGAAAGCCCTCTAATTTTACAACCTCTAAGTAATGCAGTGGTTCTTTGAGTGAGATGAGGGATGCCAGAGTATTTTTTGGGACACTAGAGTGGCATGACAAGTATTCTGGGACTGGTTACAGTTGAATCTCTACTTCCTATATCCTGGACTGATTACAGAGGCAATGTTAGTGCGGTAACCATCTTGTGGATGCAAGTGTAGCTAGGAAGACAACAGAGAAAATAGAAGGGATATAAAGTAATGGAGGGACTTCATAGCAGTACAAATGGTGACTTTGACACCACCAGCTGCTGATGTGAACTTGGCAAGAATTTGTGAGAAGTGGTGGGTGTCATTGCAAGCAGGAGAGTTCTGCAGCTTTTGGGGAGAACAGGCAAAGGGGAGAGCAGATATGGTGGCTATCCAGGGGCTGTTTTTGTCCTGAATGTGAAAATGTCCAGTCCCCTGTTCAATTTTGCAGCCACAACTTCACATGACTCAGGGCATTATTTCCACCAGAATACCATAAAAATATAAACAACCTGTTTCCCAAAGTGTTTGTTCTCGATCTGAGATGATTGTCCTGTGGTGGTAGGTAAGTGGGCGATGGGGCCTATTACATCACCCCCTTTCACTAGAAGTCTACCTTGCTACTTTTCACCCTACTCCTAGAGGTCCTGTCATTCTGTTACACCTAGGCCTGTGAGACGGGCTTGCCTGAATCCTCACGTGAAAAGGTATGGTTATGTGCAGTTTTAAAAAATTGCTTGGGTCATGTGGTCCTTTGTTCCTTCCAATGGAAATCACTATTCCAGAGCAAATAGTATGCCTCTATAGAAAGTATATTGTTTGTAAGTTGTCTTCAGAGGCTTTGCAGTTGGTTTAAATATTTGCTTGGTGATGGCATCTTGATTGATTGAAGGAGGCAACCCTCACTAGGGGCATTGTGTGCTTTCTGTCTGAGAGTTCCTTTACTGGCAGCAGAGTGTTCGTAGGCAGAGTTAGAAAGTTACCTGGTCTGAGAAGCCGAATTTGCCCGCAGCTGGGAATTGGCAGAAGAGTCTGTTATGGAAGGAAAGCTTTAGGATTATCTGGTAACAGAGTTCTGGGATCCAAACCCTGGGAAACCTCAGCTTTTGTAGAGTATGTTCTGTAACAATAGGCTATAGGATAATTTTTACACTTGTTATAGGATGTAGAGTTGGGGAAAGGCTTAAAAGTGAAAGAACCTTAAAAGAGAATCTCCGAATATTTTAAAGAAGACAGTTTTCAGAATGAGAGCTTTTCTGGAAAAGACTAGCTCTTCACTTCACAGGGGAAGCAGGGAGCAGGTGTAACTGCACTTATGGTAACTTAAAAGGTAAACCTTACCCTCCCACTTAGCTGTTTCCTGGTGTAGGTTCATCTCCCACATCTGTAGTTTTAGACCTGATGTGTCATTTTCTGGTACTCCATTCTGCTTCTTAGTGAGAGACTGACCCAAAGTCACATAGCAATTGAAAAATTGCACAAAGGTCTTTATTGTTAAAAATGTAGACCTGTGGCAGGGTGCTGCATTTGCAATTGACTTTCAGTACAGAGAACACTGAAAAGAATGCAGTGTTATTTCTTTTTTTATTCCTTTAAGCCTTTGAATAGAAGGTTTTCTTTGCAGAGTTTCTGGAGTACATCAGAACAAGCAGAAACTAAAATAGCTTTAAGAAAGCTCCAGTATAGACTTTGCTTATAGTGTGGTATCTGTCTTATGTTAATTCTTTAAAGCAGGAAGTTGTAACTCTCAATTTCTTAAGCAAATATAAACATTCTTGACTCTTATTGACATTCTTTGTGGGGTGAAGCTGCTTTTGCTTCCATTCTGAGCATTGAAAGGCCTTCTATGATACTTCTACCAGTCCTCAGTATTTTATTTTCCCTCTGTTGTGAATTTGTTTTTAAATTTGAAGCAGATATAAATATCATTAACTTGCTACATATGTAGATATTCAGTGTTACATAGTCAGAAAGTTTGTGTACATCACACGTATCTACATAATTCCCCCCTTTCCAACTGTGTTCCTGATGAAAGGATGGTGGGAAATGGCATTATGGGGATATGTCTTACAGTACACAGTGTTTCCCCTGTTCCCTCTACCATATCTGGATGTTCTTTCATCTTTCAGCTTCTAGACTTACTTGCTCTTTTTCTTAAGCCAGGTGTATCTCATCCCCCTGCGCACACACACATGTGTACACACACACACATTCTACCGTAGGGAGTAGCGTGCACCATCCAATTCTCCCACTCCAGCTCTGGACCCACCCACTGGAGGCAGTGTCTTGCATGAATTCATTTGTAAGTTGCTTTTTAAAACTCGAGTGGTCAGGAATTAGGACTGATATCCACACCTACTAGGCAGGCCCTCAAGGACAACTTCTATGGTTAATGCCAGGTTATCTTAATGTTTGACTACCTGGGTTTCATGTCTTCCTGTGCCACCTGTGTGACCCATGATTCCCACATTTCTGTCTCCTGCTAGAATTTTTCTCTCCAACTCTGGACTCTTACAATCTTCTACTGATTTGACATCTTCAATTGAAACTCTGATATCTTAAAAGCAACATGTGTAAAAACTGAGCTCTTTGTTCTCCTACCCCCCAAACTGGTTCTTCCTGCAACCTCCCCCATTCAGTTAGTGGAAACTTAATCCATCCAGCTGCTTGGGTTAAAAAGCTTAGAGTTACTCTGACTTTCACTGACATACCACATGAATTCTGTCAATAGATCTGGTTTAACACTGCCTTTAAACCATATCCAGAACCCAGCCACTTCTCACCATGGCTCCTGCCTCCACTGCTGCTTCCCTGCCCTGAGCCACTGTCCTCTCCTCCTGCACAGCCCTTTTCAGAGGCTTCCCACCTTTCATTTCTGACCCGTTTCGACTATTCTCACCCGGCAGTCAAGTGAGCCTCGAAAACCTAAGTTAGATAGTGTCGTCCTTTGGCAGTGCCTCCCCATTTCACTCTGGGTAAAAGCCACAGTCCTTACAACGTCCTCCAAGGCCATACAGGACCTGCACTGACCCTTCTCCGCAGCTCCAGCCGTGCCCCCATTCTGGAACATGCGAGGTGCGCGCTGCCCTTGGTGATGGTTATTCCGTCCACCTGGGACTTCTTACCTCCAAGTCTTAGTTCTAACCTCAGTCCTCAGTGTGGCCTGCTCTGGTATTTAATACAACATCACCCTCATCCCATACCCTCAACTCTCTTTACCTTGCCCTTTTTTGATTTTTCCATGGTTCCTCTTTCCTAACATGCCACCTCCTCTGCTGCTCTGTTGTGTGAATTGTCATCTCCACCCCCATCCCAGCTAGACTCCAACCAAGCTCCGTGAGGACAGGAATTTTGTTTTGTTTATTGATCTATTCCAAGTGCCTAGACTAGTCCTGGGTACATAGTAGGCAGTCAAAAATTATTTGCTGAATAAAGTTAAAGACTATTTTAAAAATGAATCATCCTTTCAGGAACGGGTGAGGATCGGAAGCTGCATGAAGGAAAATGGTGCAGTAAATAATGATATTTGCCTGTTGTTCTTTGTGTGATATATATATGTGTTTTAGTCTTAATTTGGTATCCCAGTTTCTTAATTTAATAGCTGTATTAAGGTGTAATTTACAGGCCATAAAATTCACACATTATAATTGTACAAGTCAGCCATTTATCTATTTCTAGATTTGTGCAACTTTGTCCTCATAAAGTCCCCTTGTGTCCGTCCATATGCAGTTTGCCCTCCCCTCAGTGGCACCCTGATTTTATTTCTTTTTTTTTTTTGGCAATCACATCTCAAATGGATAATTTACACAGCAGTACTAATATAGCTTTGCACTTTTTGAAATGACACACTTAAATATGAAATTAGCGGTCATTGCTGAATGTAGGTAGCATATCCGACATTGGTGAGAAGAATGGACTTGAGTGTCAGACTGGCTGCAGTCTTACTCAGCTCCACCATTTACCAAGTTACCCAAATTATTTTCTGCCTCAAGCTCTTTATCTGTTATATGGGGGTAATAATAGCAGCTTACAGAGTTGTTGTGAGGATTAAGCAAACAGGGAAAAAAAATTTAGTATAGTGGCCTGCTTATGTTATTACCTAAGAAATAGCCTTGCAGGTAAAGGGCAAAATTCAAATCAGTTTCTAAAGTATATGTAAAATATAATCCAGTTCCTGCCTGGTTTGTAAACACGTATGCCTACTGAAGAATTTAAAAGCAGGCTAATTTCCAACAGAAAAGATCATTTCTCAGCATTTCTTTCAAAGATAGCTGCAAAATCACTTACTAAATGTTCCATGCCCAACTCTTACAGAAATTTGACACCATGGACGTAATTATCTACATTTTTGTTAAAATGATTCTGACCATCAGGAAGTGTTCTCAATTATATTTTAGCCTTTATGCTGAGAAATACTGTGAGACTTCTTCTAAATTAATGGGTGGGGGCATTCATCGTAGCTCTTGTAGCCTGATAAGCCTGCACTAAATTATCTTTTTTTAACTTTTAATTAAAGTAATAAATTAATTTTTCGCTGGGGGGTGGTAATTAGGTTTTTATTTATTTATTTTATTTTTAGAAGAAGTACTGGGAATTGAACCCAGGCCCTTGGGCATGCTAAGAACATGATCGTCCACTTGAGCTATACCCTCCCCCCTAAATTATCTTAAATAAGGTCTTTTTCTCTGTTTTGTTAATTTATGTACAGATGCGCAAAGCAGGGTCATCAGAAGCCTCTCAATCACGAAGATGATAATAGTGAAAAACATTGCGCAGTGACAGTGAATCCTTGGCATATGAAGAAAGATTGTAAAGTCCTGAATGAATTAAGAAGGTACTGTTACATTAACATACATGTAAGCATGGCTCTCTTACCTTTATTTTTCACTTTATAATGAAGATAATCCCCACCCGTCAAGGTTGCTTTGTTTGATAGAGGGCATATCTAAACCCTTTTCTGCAAGTTTTTTAAATAAGAAAGAGCAGCTAATTTATCAGAAGTGTGAATGGTGTAATCTGGTCTGTCTAGTATGGTAGCCACGAGCCACATGTGGCTATTGTGAATTGAGATGTTCTATAAGTGGAAAATACATAATAGATTTTCAAGACTTTGTACAACAAAGATAATGTAAAATATTATTAATAAGTTTTAAAAATGTCAATCACACTTTTGAAATGATAGTGTATTGGATATTTTGGGATAAATGTAATTATTACTGGAATTAATTTCACTTATTCCTTTTTATTTTCTAAATGGAATTACTGGAAAATTGTGACTTGCACTATGTTTCTATTGACAGTGCTGGCTTCTAACTTATTGCAAATAATATGAAAAGAAAACTTTGATTAAAATTTTTGTAATTGAGTCGTTGATTTACATCATATTAGTTTCAGGTGTACAAAATAGAGGCTCAACATTTTCATAGATTATATTCCATTTAAAGTCACCATAAAATAATGGCTATATTTCCCTGTGCTGTATGATACAGCCCTGTAACCTATCCATTTTATACATAGTACTTTTTACCTCTCAATCCCCTAACCCCTTCCTGCCTCCCCTCTTCTCCTTCTCCCCATTGGTAACCACCAGTCTGTTCTGTGTACCTGTGAGTCGATTTCTGTTTTATTATAGTCATTAATTTGTTTTATTTTTTAGATATACATATAAGTTAATACATAGAATATTTGTTTATCTTTCTCTGACTTATTTCACTTAGCATAATACCCTGTAGGTCCATCCATGTTATTGAAAATGGCATTATTTTATTTTTTAATGGCTGAACAGTATTCCATTTGTGTGTGTGTTCATGGTATGTATATATGTGTGTGTATATATATGTATACATGTATATATACATATATATATATTTATAATATACCACAACTTCTTTATCCAGTCATCTGTCAGTGAACATTTGGGTTGTTTCAGTGTCTTGGCTATTTTAAATAGTGCTGCTGTGAACATTGGGGTGCATGTGTCTTTTTGAATTAAATTTTTCTCCAAACATATACCCATGAATGGGATTGCTGGATCACACGGAAGTCTATTTTCATTTTTTTATGGAACCTCTCTTCTGTCCTCCATAGAGGCTGCACCAATTTACATTCCCACCAATCGAGTAGGAGGGTTCCTTTTTCCTTAAAAGGTAAAAAATTCTCTACATTTACCTACCTTCCTTTCAGTTTAGGACACAGTTTGGCAAAAACCAGATAGAATTTAATAGGAGTAAATGCAGTATTTATTTTGAATGTCCATGCATTATGGATAGATATGTTATTGATGAGTTGGTTCCCTATTTTTGTAGGTGCAGATGTTTTTATAGCTTCACAGACATTTCAGTCTTGCAGAGAGGAAAATTTCTTTTTATTTTGCTGAACTTGTCCGGGTGTCTTTATCGGACTTGGCCCAGGCCTGCAGAGGTGAATACACATCCAAACCTGAACCATTTGAATGTCTGCAAGATTTTAAGAGTCTAGAATATCAGATCTGGACTGTAACTCTGGTAAATGACATCAGTGACTGGACTCAAGAAAACTCCATTTGAGGACAAAACCTTTCATAAGCCAAAAAGGCTTTGAAATTGTGGCAAAGCCAGAGACTTTTGTGCACCACTTATGGCCACAAACCCATGAGGACAACCACAGGCCTTCTGGAGTGCCAAGGGAATTCCATGTGAGGAGTCCAGCACTCACAGGAATCCAACAAGTCCCTGTCTGCCAGAGCACTTTCATTGCTACTGTGCTGTTTTGAGTAAATGTCTTTTCATCAGGTTCAAATTGGTTTGTTGTTATTTTTTTGCATAAAAAAAAACTTCTTGTTCCCTGGTGAAAGTAAAAGCCTAACATTTTCTGATTTCTTTTGACAGAGAAAACATGAGCCTGTGGATCTAACCTCATCTGTGATGGTCTGCAGCTGGGAGCAACCAGATCAGTGTCAGTCCCCTTGCAGCCATTGGCTGGGAGCCTGCATGTTCCTTGGAATGGTATTTGAAACATGTCACACTAGCCGTGCCTTCGCTGTGGGCTGGGAGGTGTGTCAGTCAGAATCTGCATTATGGAATGTATGTTTCAGATCTACAGTTAGGAGATCTTTTTTAATAGCCAGAGAATATAGTCATAAATATATCTATTAATGTATTTATGCAAGAACCTTTTTAAAGATTTTTTTATTATAAAAAGTTACCCCCCAGAATTGAAAATGAAAGAACAGTGGAATTAAAAATCATCTGTACCTTAATTATACATAAAGAATCATAAAATCCTTCTAAACTTTTTTTGTTCAAATGAAGATATTTTTCCCTTCCAAAAAGGAAAATTATTATTTCACATTTTTTTGCTTTCTCATTTTATTATATATTCCATATCAATAAATATAAATCTTTTAAATCCCTTTTAATGGCTGTTTAACACTATATTGAACAGATATGTAAATAGTCCTAGGTTTCAGAAATTTAAAAAATTGTCATTACAATACCACTGCAAAGAATATTTTGGTGTTTCTATTTTTAGTTACTAACTTGGACTAAAAATTAACAAGTTTGCTTTTCTTCATCTAAAACATTGGTTATTTGATGAAGGAACTGTAAGGATTTTAAATAACTTTTCAGTAATTTCAACAAAGAAATTATCTTTAAGGCAAAAATGTATGATGGATTGCAAATCTATTTTTATTATATCTTCACTTTTACCAGTGTGACATATGTGTGTGTTTACACAAGTGCTTTAACTACCAGCAACGTAAGAAAAATCTGTGTACTAAAAATGTGAAAATACTTTCCCGGTTTGTGTTTTCATTCTCCCAATATAGGTTTTGGATGACAAGCTTGTATTTGCAAAAGTACACCCCCTGTGGGAGGTGTTCTGTACATACGCTGAGATACTGCACATAATATTGCCTCTGAAGCCCAATGATCTGAAAACCCGGTCCTCAGCCTTTGATAACTTCAGATGTTTTATGAAAGTCCTCCAAGTGGATGAAAGTATCAACAACCGGAACAAGAGCTTTTCTTTGCCCTATTTGAGAAGAGCTCAGTGAATGACTTTTATATTCAGCATAGAGATACATCCTCCAATCCAACCACCAGAAACCGCATTGTAAGTCTAAACCGAGTTTAGCTGCTGTCTTGGGGGTGATTTAGAACCTGCTGTTGAATTATCAGTGATTTGGTTTGGTTGGTTTGATTTGGTTTTTAAAAGCTGCCCATAAAAAGGAAAAAAGAGAAAGAAAAGAAATATGCCTACAGATTCCTGTTAGGATAGTAAACAGTGGCTGGTTAGTTACCTTGTATAAACCACAAGCTCTCTTAGAACATTTTTAGGTTTACTTCATCCTTTCTCAGATCAAGTATCAAGTAAGGGACAGTGTTAAAAAAAATTCAGGATTAACAGGTTTGTGAGCTCCAGGATTTGCAAGGCAGCTTTCCCTCCCCATGGTGTAAGTCAAATGGCAGAATTGAAATAAAGCACCTCATGTATCCTCCAGTGTTAACAGGAAAAGGCTAATCTTCTTGACCTTGTTTCTTCCTGGGTAAAATGAAGATAATATATCAGGAGGCGACAAGCTCATTTAAGGCAGGAAGCATGTTGTCTTGTTCACTGCTGAATCACAGGCACCGGGAAGGCTGAGTTTAATGAGCGAATGAATGAACTGTACTTCCCCCACAGTTACCATGTGGGACAGTGAGGATTAGAAGCTAAGAGCATAGACTCTAGAGGGTAGGGCACAGCTCAAGTGATGGGGTGCATGCTTAGCAAGCATAAGGTCCTGGGTTCAGCCCCCATCACGTCCTCTAAAATAGACATATAACCCTAATTACCTCCCCACCCCCCACCAGAATTACCTTATTATCTCCCCACCACCAAAAAAAAAAAAGAGAAGTGGCCAAGAGCGTAGACTCAAGCTGGAACACCTGTGTTGGCTTCTCGCTGTCAACCTTGTAAATGTCATTTACCCTCTGTGTCTATCAAGTTCCTCACCAATAAAATGGGGATAATTGTAGTACCAACCTCGTAGAGATGCTATGGGGATTAATGAATCTGTGTCAGTGATACAACAGCCCTGGCTTATATTAAGTACTATGCATCTGTCAGCTCTTTTCATAATTACTGACAGATGTTATTATGGACAAAAGACGTATTAGTTCTTTGAAAGAGAAATGCATGTTAGACCATTTCATTTATCACTTTCTGTAATTCAGGCTTTTCCCTCTGAAATACCATCTTATGTCTGTGCACTAGAAAGCCACAGGGCTTTCCAAATTTCATCTGTCTGGGTTCTTGTCATGACGGCAATACTGCAGATTGCTGACATGTTTTGGGACTCCGTCTGAGATGACAGCAACCCCTCAAATTTAGGAGCGCTTCTCTAACTGATAGCATCTCGCTAGAAATGAAGTTTTTATAATGTAACAGCTTCAGACGATTAATGATGCCATAAATGCAAGGATGTTATATCTAAGCTCTTTAAATAAATCCTGTCATTGAAATAAAGGAAATACTATATTATAGCCCTCTATGACTTTGTTATCTTTGCTATCTGTTTATCTGACTCTCTAAGACCAAAGAAAGCAAATACTAAGATTGATCATTACTACTGTGTGGTACACGTATTTGTGGATGAAGACAATATTGAAATGCACTGTTTAAGATATTAAAATGGACACTAAACAGCTTCTTGATGCACATGCATGAACAGAACAGGGAGCTGGGTGCAGGGAGCAGACACTGAGCTTCCTGGATTAGAGACCCAGCTTAGCAGTCCAGCCCAGCAGTCCACATGTTTCATATTTATGTTCCAGCAAAATTAGCAGTGAGAGTCTGAAATGAACTTTGGGGACACTTGCAAACAGCTGTCATGATTACTAATGTGGGACACCAGGATTCTACAGTGTTTAGTTGGCATCTGTGCATAACCAGTTCTTTTCCACTAAAGCTTCTTGTAATTGCTGGTCCCACATCCAGGTTGAGGAATCATCTCATGTGGTGTTTGGGAGGGAGGTAAGTGGAGTCAGGACCCATGTTAAGGCTGGGTGGGTAATAATCTGGTGCTAGTACAAGAGAAAGGAAAGTAGGTCAGGTGGGAAGGAGAATGACTGGATTTAAACTTTGTTTCTTGAGTAAGCTAAATATATGACATCATGTCAAGTTACTTTGTTGTTTATATTCCATGTGCTGTCACCGAATAACTACTGAATTGTGGGGACAAAAATGCCTGGGTTTTAGAATTGACCCTGCCTCTAACCTGCCAGAGTCCAGGTTCCTCTGGGTGCCCAAAGAGCGGGCTGGACCATCAGGTGTCCCTCCACTGCAGCAGTTTGGGCACTTGGGTGGCCTAGATTTTTGCTGTGGAAGACTGGCCCGGTTGTAGGACATTAAGCATCTGCAAGGCTCTCACTAGGTACCCACGGTGGTCCCAGGACTGTGACATCCAATTGTTCCTTTCCACCCACGTTTGCAAATGACCCTCAAGGGGTTAATATTAATCCTGGGTGAAAATTATGAAAAATTATATTGTACCTCCATCGCTCCTGGCAAGTGAGGGCCCCTTATTTACAAATGACCACAGAGTGTTAGCACCAGATTTTATCAACAGAACATGTGAACATTTTGTGACAGTGACACTCACCTGTTTGCTTCTGATTCCCAGTGCCACTTCAGCCTCTGTCAGAGGACTTCAGCTGCCCCAGTGATCAGAGCCTTCTGTACAGGGAATGGGCTCCTCCTCGAAGCACAGACAAGCAGCAGCCCTTAGGTCTCATCAGGTGAGCTCTTGTGGAGAGCACTCCAGTGGGAAGGGCTCAGGGTTGTCCTCATGGCATCTGAGTGTGACAGTCCTCCAAGAGTGTTAACAACCAGGAAGCTCACAGGAGCTCTGAGCTTCGTTGCCCCAAGTTTTTACTGCAGGCTTTATTACAAAGCCATGATTTATTGGGTCACTACCGACATGGCTATCCCAAACCCTAACTGTAAGTCAAACCTTTCCTTAGCCCTAAACTTTGAGCCCCTTCCTCTCCTGGTGGCCACTCACTTGTCACAAAGCTTAAAGCCCCACTCCTCTAATCACATGGTTGGTGTCTCTGGCTGGCCAGTCCCCATCCTGAGTCATCTCATGAACACAAGCCATCCAAGGTTCCACCATGAATAGCATAGACACTCCTATCTTGGGAAATTTCGAGGCTTTAGCGGTTGCTGCCTAGGAACTGGGAAAAAAGACCTACCAAATCCTTCATTAAATAGGAGTAAATGTTATATTTCATTTAAATTATAAAATAAGAGAGAAATTCTCACTGCTTTTCTGTATCTGCTGTTCGACACCGTTTCACTACACCACGTGATTGTAATGTCGCGCTCAGCATGTGTCTTCTCAGAGCACCAGCGCCAGCTGCTCCCCGGGAGCTTATGCTGTTTGGGCAAGGCTGCTGGGGGGATGGAGGCCAAGGACAACCGAGAAAACAAAAATAATCGGGCAAATAAGGAAACAATGTCAGATTGAAATGAAGAAATAACACAGTGTTGAGATGGGAGACTTGGGGGGAAGTGAGTTAAGAAAGCTATCTTTGTGTAGGTTACATGTGAGCTGAGATGGCGATAAGGAGGCTGGAATTTGAAGATCTGGGAAAAGTCACCCATGGAATAGAGGCAGCTTGTCCATTGGCCCTGAGGCACAAATGTGCTCAGCAGGTTTGAGGAGATACTGGAGCCAGAGCTGGTGAGAGTGATGAGACGCGAGGTTTAGAAGGGCATCAGGAGCACGGAAAGGAGTGTAGGCTCTAAGCGCAGTGAGAAGCAGTCATGATTGCTTAAGCACTAAAGTAATTTTCTCTCACTCACATTTTGCAAAGATAATGTGGAGAATGTATGGCAGTGACCCAGGAAGCAGGGAGGCCAGGTAGGAGGCTCTTGGATTGGGCCAGATGAGAGGTGGTGGGAGCCAATGAGGAATGCGTTTGGGGAGTGGGGCTGACAGGATGCAGTTATGGGCTGGCTTTGGATGGTTAGGAGAAGAGGAGGGTCAAGGTAGCCCCAGGCCGGTCTGGAGGCAGGTGTCTGTTCTTTCTTTTCTCAGTGCCCCATGCAGTTGCCCACCTACTTGGGCAAACCTCTTAACCTTCAAAGTGAGGGTTTTAAAACACTGAAGTCTATTTGTTGTTTCACATTTTATGGAAAGATTCAAACATGTACAGAAATAGAGAGAACAGTACAGCCAGCCTGCCTGTATCAGTCACCCAGCTCCAGAATTATAAACTCAGAGTCACTGTTGTTGCATCTTTCATCTCCATCTCCTCCCCTCCCCCACTATGGGGTCATTTTGAAGACAATCCTACATAGCTTAACCTTTCATTAGTGAAATGACAAGGTCTCTTTCAAATAAAATTGGAATATTCCTTTTTTTTAGGGTTACAAAATAATTCCCTGCTTGTCACAAAAATACACTTTTAAGTAGTTTTGGGGTTGAAATCAAGATCCATACAAGATTCAGACATTGCAGCTAGCATATCTCTCAAGTGCGTTCTAATCTATAATTTTCCTGTTTCTCATTTTCCTTGAAATTGCTGAGGGGTTTCTCTATTTCCTGTTTGGCTGATTTCATTCTCCCCTATGGTGTTAGACTTGTTTCTCCATCCTATGTATTGGCTTTAGCTAAGTGATTTAATCCTCCCCTAAAAGCTTGGTCTGATTGAGGTTCAACATTGTGCAAAAATATTTGTTATGTGAAGTTTTGTACTCCTGTCATAAGGTACATAATATTACAGTTGACTCTCTTTTTTGTGATGACAGCAGCCAAAAATGATTGTCACCCGGGATCATTATTTCATATGGAATTTTATTTCATGTGGTCATACTCTAATTTCCTCCCTCAATTATCAGCAGGATCAGTCACGAAGAGGCACTTTCTCCTTAACCCGGGTTATCCTTTAGAACACAGTTTTAAAGGAGGATATTTGTTAATATGTAAATATTTAAAATTGATAATTTTTTTTCTTTTTAATTTTTTTTTCTAATGGAGGTACTGAAGATTGAATCTAGGACCTTATGCATGCTGAGCACACACTCTGCCACTGAGTGTACCCAATCCCACTTGAGATTCATATTGATTTGATATCTTCCTTCTGTTATTTTTGTTTTGTGTTATACAGAATTTGAAGGCAGGGCAATGGGTTTGACTGCTCTTTAATCATTCTTTATGGTCTTTTGGGGTTTGTGTGTGTGTTTGTGTTTGTAAAGAAAACAATTTTCCCACTATTTTAAGTATGTATTGCTAAGGCAATTATGTTGATTTTTTCCCTGCTCCTGGTCCATGTATTCCCTTGTTACTTCCCACTAGTGGCCCCTTGAGCTCTGTGACAAGACTAGCATGTCGTTAATCCATGTGGAAGGAAATCTGAAGAGATTTAATCAAGGAGATGAAATTTGTAGACAATGTATTGGAAAGTATTGTGAAAGTTGTTCGTTAAGAGAAGGTCTGAGGTTGAATTGTTAAGTGCACAGAAATCTAAGCTATGAACCACCAAGACAATTATTAACTCCAGGAAAACAAAGTAGGGAAGAAAAGGTAAGACTAGCACAAATTGCTACAGCTTTGAATAGTCTGTACAGAGTAATAATAATGTAAAGCAAGGATACTGAGCTGATGAAAATTATAATGTAATTGTATTAAAAGGTTGGAAGAAAGAAGGTTTGGGTATGTAGATGAGATGGGGTTTGAAAGAGATCTGAATCCTCATTTTCCAAAATAGAAAGTTAAATAGGTGATACATAAAGCTGAAAAAGTCAGTAGGCTGTGTTACAAGGATATTAGTCAGAGAAAGGGAGTAAGTATTCCAAGAGTCAGCAGTAGGAGCTGAACGTGGTTGTTTCTGGCCAGGAAATGGGGCAGTTGTTGGGAACTGCTCCTTTTTACAATCGGTGTTCGAGAACTGTTCGACTCTTTATTGAATGTATGGCATTAGTTTGATGAAAAGAAATCAAAGCTGAATTTTGAAAAATTTATGTTAAGAATTGGGATGCTTTTGCAGAGAGAGATAACAATCAGCAAAACTACATTTGAAGGGATCCTCATTATTCCTTGCATTTCAGCAAGGACTAGGAGGCAGACATCTGTTTAAGGTTCAAAAATTCTGTCTGACCTTCCTGCCGACTTGTAACCTTTGGAAGTAATGAACTCCCCGTCACTATAAATATCTAGGCAGAGGCTGCCTGACCAGCTCTCTAACTGTAGCAGGGTGTGTTTACCATTGGGCAGTTAGAGCAGGCAACTTCTAACATTCTTTCAGTTTTGAATTTGGCATTTTCAGGATGGATAGTTGATAAGAATACAAAAAGCTTAACAAGAGAGTCCAAGACATCTCAAACCCATTGCCAGGGTTTTCTCTGCCAGACACCATCCTGAGCCTGCCACCCGTGAGCCAGGCCACAAAGCCCAGTCACATAAGAATGAACACACTTTGTCGCTCCTATCTGATTTGGCATCGGGCTCAGCCCTTTTCCCCATGGAATGGTCCACGCCCATGTCTCTGACGATGGAGCTGGTCTCACAGCAGCCCTGTGAGCGCTGGTCCAGCCCAAGGGATTCCTGCGTGAAGTTTTCCAGGATTCCAGGCTATTCTCAGAGCTGAGTCCCCCTTAGGCTAAGCACACGGAACTCATCTCAGCTCCAGACTGAGCCGGAAGCCTCAGAGAGAACTCAGAGCTGAGGAAATCCACAGGTTTTACCCAGCACTGCCGAGTCAGCAGTGAGCCAGTTGAGGGAAGGATCAGCAACAGCAAGACACACCTGAGCCGCCGTCTCATTGTTCCGCCTCATCCCTAAACCCTCTGTGTCTGCCTGTCTGTGTCGGTCTCCCTTTTAGGATCAGCCTGGCACCACTTCATGCCCTGCCTCCTTCCTTCTAATCTTGCCTCCCTGGCCTGTTCCATCTACTCCAGTTTAACTGAGAAGAGGTTTTAAAACCTAGGAACAACAGACGTGCTAGATACAAAGAATACAAGGCAGTGTCTTCCTCAGTCACATCCCTCCTGCCCTCTCCCATTCCCACAATGAGTTTTATAAATATTTTGTCAGACAGACATTGCACTCCCAGTTGTTATCATTATCAGCCATTTCCTTATTATCTGTGGTTTACGATGCATTTGCTCCAGGGTCTTCCCCGAGATAAGGCAGGAGCAGATGACTGAGCCACTTGTTGATGTCCACTTGTGTCAAGCCTGTTAAGAATGATCTTTGGGGGGATTTGTTGAATGTGCCAGACTGTCCAGTGAGTGGTGATGATCCCCTGCATCTGCTCTGGAGTCGGCCTCGTCCCCTCCTTTGCTCTGTTCTCATTTATCTCTCTTCAGCAGGTGAGCCAGTGATCTGTACTTCTATGATACATAAAACACTTCTTATTTCACGGTAGATTATGGGGCTGCTATGAAAACGCATATGTTTTAAGAGTGAATTGAGTCGGAGGTTTAAACTTAAAGCCCCCTTGATTTAGAATCAGAAATTAATATGATGGAGGGAGGGTAGAGCTCAGTGGTAGAGTGCATGTCTAGCATGCATGAGGTCCTGGGTTCAATCCCCAATGCCTCCATTTAAAAACAAATAAATAAACCTAATTATGCCCCCCAAAAAAGAAAAAATAAATTAACATGAGGATGAAGCTACAGAGTGATTATTTGTGTCTTCTGAAACTTCCTTCTGTCTTTCTGCAGGAAATTCTAAGGAGAGAAGTTCGGAATCTACATTGCTTGGCTGGGCTATTACACTCAGATGCTCCTCCTGGCAGCAGTCGTGAGGGTGACTTGCTTACTGTGTGGATATTTTAATCAAAATAACTGTACCTGTGGGTAACTTGTCTTTATTCCTTGTTACCGTGCTTACTTAACTTAGAATGACATTCTCCAGGAGCATCCATGTTGCTGCAAATGGCCCTATATTGTCAGTTTATATGGCCGAGTAGTATTCCATTGTATAAATATACCACTTCTTTAGCCAGTCATCCGCTGATGGACATTTAGGCTGTATCCATGTCTTGGCTACTGTAAATAGTGCTTCTATGAACATTGGGATGCAGGTGTCATCCTGAAGTAGGGTTCCTTCAGGATACATGCCCAGGAGCAGGATTCCTGGGTCATATGGCAAGTCTATTCCTAGACATTTGAGGGAACTCAATACTGTTTTCCACAGTGGCTGCACCAAACTGCATTCCCACCAGAAGTGTAGGAGGTTCCCCTTTCTCCACAGCCTCTCTAGCATTTGTCATTTGTGGATATTTGAATGATGGCCATTATGACTGGCTTGAGGTGATACCTCATTGTAGTTTTGATTTGCATTTCTCTGATAATTAGTGACATTGAGCATTTTTTCATGTGCCCATTGATCATTTGTATGTCTTCCTTGGAGAATTGCTTGTTTAGGTCTTCTGCCCATTTTTGGATTAGGTTATTTGGTTGTTTCTTATTAAGTCATTTGAGCTGCTTATATATTCTGGAGATCAAGCCTTTGTCAGTTTCATTTGCAAAAATATTCTCCCATTCTGTAGGTTGTCTTTTTTTTTTTACTTATGGTGTCCTTTGCTGTGCAGAAGCTTGTAAGTTTCTTTAGGTCCCATTTGTTTATTCTTGCTTTTATTTCTATTGCTTGGGTAGACTGACCTAAGGGAACATTTCTGAGATGTATGTCAGATATTTTGCCTGTATTTTCTTCTAGGAGGTTTATTGTATCTTGTCTTATGTTTATCTTGCTGAAGAGACTGTCTTTATTCCATTGTATATTCTTGCCTCCTTTGTCGAAGATTAGTTGACCAAAAGTTTGTGGGTTCATTTCTGGGCTCTCTATTCTGTTCCATTGGTCTATATGTATGTTTTTGTACCAATACCATGCTGTTTTGATGACTGTAACTCTATAGTATTGTCTGAAGTCTGGGAGAGTTATTCCTCCAGGCTCTTTCTTTTTTTTCTTCAGTAATACCCTGGAATTTCTATGTCTTTGATGGTTCCATATAAATTTTATTGTGATTTGTTCTAGTTCTATGAAATATGTCTTGGGTAATTTTACAGGGATTGCATTAAATCTGTATATTGCCCTGGGCAGTGTGACCATTTTAACAATATTGATTCTTGCAATCCAAGAGCATGAGATACCTTTCCATTTTTTAAAGTCTTCTTCAATTACCTTCACCAATGGTTTATAGTTTTCTGTGTATAATTCTCTCACCTCTGTGGTTAGATTTATTCCTAGAAATTTTATTACTTTGGGTGCTATTTTAAAGTGTTTTATTTCTTTACTTCTTTTTTCTGTTGATTCATCATTAGTGTAAAGAAATGCAACTGATTTTTGAACATTAATCTTGTAACCTGCTACCTTGTTAAATTCTTCGATCAGCATTAGTAGTTTTGGTGTGGACCTTTTAGGGTTTTCTATAAATAGTGTCGTGTCATCTGCATGTAGTGACACTTTTACCTCTTCTTTTCCAATTTAGACCCCTTTTACTTCTCTTACTTGCCTGATTGCTATGGTCAGGACTTCCAAGCCTATGTTGAATAGGAGTGGTGATAGTGGCATCCTTGTCTTGTCCCGGAATTTAGTGAGAAGCTTTTGAGGTTTTCACCATTTAGTGCTATGCTGGCTGTAGGTTTGTCTTATATAGCTTTCATGATGTTGAGTTATGTTCCCTCAATACCCACTTTGGTGAGAATTTTTATCATAAATGGGTGTTGAATTTTATCAAAAGCTTTTATGCATCTATTGAGATGATCATGTGGTTTTAGTCCTTTCTCTTGTTGATGTGAAGTATTACATTGATTGATTTGCATATGTTGAACCACCTTTGTGTCCCTGAGATGAACCCCATTTGAGCATGTTGTATAATCTTTTTTATGTGCTGTGGAATTCTATTTGCTAGTATTTTGGTAAGGACTTTTTTGCATCTGTGTTCATCAGTGATATTGGTCTGTAATTCTCTTTTTTGGTGGTGTCTTTGCCTGGTTTTGGTATCAGGGTGATTGTGGCTTCATAGAATGAGTTTGGGAATATTCCTTCATTTCAGTCTTCTGGAAGAGTTTGAGAAGGACTGGTATGAGTACTTCTTTGTATGTGTGGCAGAATTCCCTGGTGAAGCTGTCCAGTTCTGGATTTTACTTGTAGGGATTCTTTTTTAATTGTTAATTCGATTTCATTCCTAGTGATCGGTTTGTTCAAGTGGTCAGTTTCTTCTTGATTCAGTTTTAGTGGACTGTATGTTTCCAGAAACTTGTCCATCTCCTCTAGGTTATCCCTGTTTTTATGTAGTTTTTCATGATATTCTCATATGATATTCTATATTTCTATGTTATTTGTTGTAATTTCTCCATTTTCCTTTCTTATTTTGCAAATTTGTGCTCTCTCTTTTTTCTTCTTTGTGAGTTTGGCCAGAGGTTCTCGATTTTATTTACTCTTTCAAAAAATTGCTTTTGGTTTGATTGATTATTTTCTCTATTTCTTTTAATCTCTATTTTATTTATTTCCTCCCAGATCTTAATTATTTCCTTTCTTCTGCTGACTTTTGGGTGTTTTTACTCTTTAGTTTCTAGTTCTTTTAACTGGTGGGTTAGATTGTTTTTTTTTTTTTGATATTGTTCTTCTTTTTTGAGGAAGGCCTGTATCACTCTAAACTTTCCTCTTAGCACTGCTTTTGCTTTGTCCCATAAGTTTTTGTGGTTGTTTTCATTTTCATTTGTCTCAAGGTATTCCTTAATTTCAACTTTGATTTCATCATTGACCCATTTTTTTTTAATAGCATGTTGTTTAATCTCTATGCTTTCCTTTTTTTTATGCTTTGTTTCTCTGAAGTTGTTTTCTAGTTTCAATGGCATTGTGGTCAGTAAGGATGCTTGAGATAATTTCTATCTTCTTAAAATTTTTGAGGCTTCTTTTGTGACCAAGTACATGATGAATCCTAGAAAATGTTCCACGCACACTTGAAAAGAATGTATATCCTATTTTGGGGGGTTGTAATGCTCTGCAAATATCCATTAAATCTAATTTTTCTATTGTATCATTTAATTTCTCTGTTGCATTATTTATTTTTTGTGTGGAAGATCTGTCTAGTGATGTTAATGTGGTGTTAAAACTTCTGACAATGATTGTATTCCCATCAATTTCCCCGTTTATCTCTGTTAGTAGTTGTTTTATGTACTTAGGTGCTCATGTTGGATGCATATATATTAATGATTGTAATATCCTCATCTTGTATTGCTCCTTTAATCATTATAAAATGCCTTTATTTATCTTTCTTTATGGCCCTTGTTTTAAAGTCTATTTAGTCTGAAATCAGAACTGCTACACCTGCTTTTTTGGAGTTTCCATTTGCATGGAATATCCTTTTCCGTCCATTCACTCTCAATCTCTATGTGTCCTTCTCCCTAAAGTGTGTCTCTTGTATGCAGTTTATTGAAGTTTCTTGCTTTATTATCCAGTCTGCCACTCTGTCTTTTGACTGGAGCATTTAGTCCATTATCATTTAGAGTAATTAATGATAAATGAGTGTTTATTGCTATTTGAACTTATATTTGCAGTTGATTTCATATTTCTTCTTTGTTCCTTTCTTCTTCCTTTTGTGGTATGGTAATTTTCCTTTGTGTTATCTTGGATTGTATTTAGTTTTTGTTACTCACTTGTAAGTTTTTGGCTTGTGGTTACACTTTTTTGTAAGTCTGTTAACCAATTACTGTAACTGTGTACTAAACAGATAGTAATGTAATCTCAAACCCATCCTACCGAGAACAAAAAATTTAAGAAAAAAGAAGAAAGAAAAAATACTCTGTATTTTCTTGCTTCCCTCTCCCACTCAATGATTTAGATGTCTTCTTTTACAATTTCATGTTTATTCTATTTGTAATTCATGGTAGTTATCACCTTTCCAGTTATAAGCTCTCATTTCTGTATCATCCTGCTTCTTTTTTATTTAGAGTGTACCTTACAATATTTCTTTTAGCATGGATTTAGTGTTGCTAAAGTCTTTTAGTTTTTCTTCTCTGTGAAATTCATTACCTCTCCCTCTGTTCTAAAGGATAGCCTTGCTGCAGAAAGTATCCTAGGCTGCATCTGTTTTTTCATTCAGGACTTTGAATATATCTTTCCACTCCCTTCTGGCCTGTAGTGTTTCTGTAGAGAAATCAGCTGAGAGCCATCTCTTGTAACTCACTCTTTGTTTTTCTCTTGCTGCCTTTAGGATCATTTCTTTATCCTTCAGTCTGGCCATCTTGATTTTGTTGTCTTGGTGTGAGTCTCTTTAGGCTGTTCCTGTTTGGGAACCTCTGAGCCTCCTGTACTTGGGTGTCTGATTCTTTCTTTATGTTTGGGAATTTTTCAGTTATGATTTCTTTAAATACCTTCTCCATCCCCTTTGTTCTTTCTTCCCCTTCTGGAACTCTTATGATGCATAGATTGGCATGCTTTATATTATCCCATAGGTTCCTTATATTGTTTTCATTGTTTTTTATTTTTTTCTCTCAACTGTTCTGATTGTGTGCTTTCTGTTGTCCTGTCTTCTAGGTCACTTATTCGTTCCTCTGCATTATCTAGCCTGCATTGTACTGCCTTTAGGTCAGATCTCATTTCAGCCAATGAAATTACCAATTTTACTTGGCTCTTCTTTATAGCTACTATTTTGTTTTTGACATATTTTATGTCTCTAAACACTATCTCTTTTAATTCCTTCAGTAATTCGATCACTTCTTTTTAGAAATCTTGATCTAATAGGCCATTAATATCTATTTCATTGATCGTTCTTTCAGGGGATTTCTCTTTCTCTTTTAATTGGGAATACTTCCTCTGCTTCTTCAACTGCTCATATCTCTCTGACACTGTGGCTTAAGGAGTATCAGTTATCTATTGTGACCCTTAAAGGGGTTTATTTCTTTATCTATCTAAGGCCTATGCTGGAATAAAACTTAAAAACGAGAGAGAGAAATAGAATTTTAAAAGAATGGAGAAAAAGAAGGTTTGAAAACAGTGCATAATCAATAATAGAAGAGCAAGTTGAAGAAGAATAGGAATCGAGTTGAGATGTCTTTTTAAAACCTTAACAAAAAGAAGAAAAAAATCAAAACACAGTATTTAAAACCTGTGAATAATCAATAACAGATCAAATCCAAGAGAATTAAAAATGAAATGAGAATTGTAAACATATAGAACTGTTTAAAAAGTAAAGATTAAAAAGCTAATAGAAAATAAAACAGGTATAAAAAGATTTTAAAAACAAAGATGTGTTCTCCTAGAGACTGAATGCTCTTAATGGTTTTATTGAGAGGTCTTTGTGTCTTCGCCCTGTTTCATGAACTCAGCCTGCTCTGTTGGCCCCCTCGTCTGTGCTGCTCACAGTGTCCATTGGCAAGAAGATTGCACCCCTCCAACACTGGGTCAGGTGCTGCTCTCCTTCGCGGTGGGCGGGTGGATCACTCCCCATCCAGATGCCACAGTCAGTGCTGTGTCAGTTGCTCCAAAGGTAGGCTCAGCTTCAAGAATAACAGGTTTATGGAGATATAATTCACATACCATAAAATGCAGCCATTGAAAGTGTGCATTAGGGTTTTATGTACATTTCAGGGTTGTGTAGCCATCACCCCCAAAAGGAACCAGTACCCTTTAGTAAGTCAGTCCCTAACCTTCCTTTCCCTTAGCCCTCAACAGCCACCACTCTACTTTCTGCCTCTATGGGTTTGCCTGTTCTAGGCATTTCATATAAATAGAACCATACAGTATGCTGTCTTTTTTGATTATCGTCTTTCATTTAGTGTGACGTTGTCAAGGCTCATCCATCGTGTAGCATATATCAATACCCAAATTCCTTTTTGTATTCATATAATATGCCATATTTATAAATACACCACATTGCTTATCCATCCATCAGTTGATGATGAATAATTCTGCTGTAAATGCTCATGGACAAGTTTTTGTGTGAACACATATTTTCACTTCTCTTCAGGATATATCAAAAAATGGAATCGCTGGGATGTATTCTACTTTTAAATTTTTGAGGAATTGCTAATATAGCTTTTAAAGTGACTGAAGCATTGTATATTTCCAGAAATAATGTATGAGGAGTCCAGTTTCTCCACATCCTCATCTACACTTTTTATTACTGGGTTTATAGATTCATATTTATATATCATATATCATATATATATGTCATCCTAGTTGGTATGAAGTGGTATGTCATTGTGATTTTGATTTCTGTTTCCCTAATGCCTACTGATGTTGAACATCTTTTTATGTGCTTAGTTCCCATTCGTATGTCTTCTTTGGAGAAACACCTATTCAAATTCTTTGCCCATTTTAATTATATTTGTCTTTGTATTGTCATGTTTTAAGTCTTCTTTGTCTATTCTGGATAAAAGTCCCTTATCAGGGAAAATTTTGGAAATATTTTCATCCATCCTGTGGATTGTCTTCTTACTTTCTTGATGAAGTCCTTTGAAGCACAGAAGTTTTTAATTTTACTGAAGTCCAGTTTACTTGATTGTTTTTCTTTTGTTGTTTGTGCTTTTGGTGTCATATATTACAAGTATTTGTAATCCAAAGTCCTGAAGATTTTCTCATTGTTCATTTTCTAAATGTTTCATAGTTTCAGGTCTGTGATTTATTTTGAGTTAATTTCCATAAATGGTGTTAAGATAAAAGTTCAGTTTTCTTTCTTTCCAGGTGTATGTACAGGTGTCCCAGCATCATTTTTGTAAAGATTATTTTTTCCCCATTGGATTGTCATGGCACCTTTGTCAAAAATTAAATGGCTGTGTGTAAGACTTTGTTTATGGTCTCTTAGTTCTTTTCTCTCAATCTATTTTTCTGTCCTTTCTGCAAGTATCACACTGTATGGATCACAGTTTTGTTAGTGAGTTTTGAATTTGGAAACTTCAAAACTTTGTGTTCTTTTTCAAGATTGTTTTGACTATATTGGGTATCTTGCATTTCCATATTAGTTTTAGGATCAGCTTGTTCATTTCTGCCAAAAAGCCAGAGCTGCATTGAATGTATAGGTCATTTTGAGGACAATGGCCATCCTAACAATAATAAGGCTTCTGATCCATGAACACAGAAGAGCTTTCCATTTATTTTAGGTCATTTTTAACTTCTATCACTAGTATTTTAGTTTTCAATATACAAGTTTCAGATATTTTTCTCAGTATTCCACATATTTTTCTTAATATTATAATTATTTTATTCTTTTTGATGCTATTGTAAATGAAAAGGTTTCCTTCATTTTATTTTTAGATTATTCACTGCTGTTGAATAGAAATGTAATTAATTTTTGTATATTCATTTGTGTCTTACAATTTTGGTCAGACTGGGTTATTAATTCTAAGAGGATTTTTTTTTCTTTTCTCTCTATTTTTCCTTTGTGGATTCCTTGTGATTTCAATATATAATATCATATCATCTGGAATCAAAACAGTTTTGTTTCTTTCTTTCTAATCTAGAGGCTTTATTTTCTTTGTCTGATTGATTTGACTAGAACTTCTAGTACAATGTTGATTTTGGGAGGGAATAATTCAGTGCTTCTGCATTATGTATGATCTTTGCTTCAGGTTTTTCATAGATGTTCTCTGTCAAGTTGAGGAAGTTCTCTTCTATTCCTAGTTTTTATCCATTATTCTATTAATATGGTGTATTACATGAATTGACTTTTGTATGTTGTACTGCCTTTGCATACCTGGATACATCCCACTTAATTGTGGTCTATTTTATATGTTACTGTTTTGGATTTGCTTGTATTCTGTTGAGGATTTTTGCATTTATATTCATAAGAGATAGTCTTTAGTTTTCTTGTGATGCCTTTGTCTGGTTTTCCTATCAGTGTGATACTAGTCTCATTGAATGAATTGGGAAGTGTGCCCACCTCTTTATTTTCAGACGAATTTGTGAAGCATTTTTTGTTTGTTTTTGTTTTTGTTTTTTCTTTAAGTAGTTGATGGAATTCACCAGCAAAGCCATACGGGCCTAGCATTTCTTTGTGTGAATGTTTTGGATTGCTATTTCAGTCACTACTTACTGTAGGATTATTTGAGTTTTCTATTTCTCCTTGAATTAGCTTCAGTCATTTATGTCCTTCTAGGAATTTATCCATTTCATCTAGATTATCTCATTTATTGGCTATATAATTATCCATGGTATTCCCTTATATTCCTTGTTATTTTTGTAAGGGCAGTAGTGACATCCTTCCTTTCATTTCTCATTTTAGTAATTTGAATCTTCTCTCTCTTTTTTTCAGTACTAGATAAAATTTGTCAATTTTACTGATCTTTTCAAAGAACCAACTATTCCTTTTGTTGATTATTCTCTGTTGTTCATCTATTGTCTATTCCATTTATTTCTGCCTTTAGTATTTTGATTAGAATGTTTAATTCATTTATATTAATGTAATTTCTTATCAGATTGAAGTTACAACTGCTGTCTACTTTCTATATGTCTTTTTTTCCCATTCCTCTATTACTACACATTTTTGTACAAAGTAAGCATTTTCAAGTGTGCCATTTTAATTTGTTTATTTTATCTTTTTCTTCTCCTCCTCCTACTCTTCCTCCTCCTCCTTCTCTTCCATTGCCCTGGAGATTATAATTAACATCTTGTTTTAAAGCAATCTAGTTCACATGAATACCAACTTAATTTCAACAGTACACAAAAACTTTGCTTTGGTATCAGTCTTTTCCCTCCCCCTCCTCATGCTGTCACTGTCATACAAATTGCACCTTTATGCATTTATAAGCTCATCTACACAGTTTCATAAGTATTGTTTTATGCAGTTGTCCTTTACATCAAATAGAGCAAAACATTTACATGTAATACCCGATTTATACTGTTTTATTTTTTTACTCATGTAGTAGTGCTTTTTATTTTTCAAGCGAGTGTCCTTTCATTTACACCTGTTGGACTATCCTTAGTATTTCTTGTAGGGCAGGCCTGCTAGCAATGGATTCTTTCAGATTTTGTTTTTGTAGGAGTGTCTTAATTTTTCCTTTAATTTTTTTGAAGAATCATTTTGCTGGCTATAAAATACTTGGTGACAGTCTTTTCCTTTTATCTCTTTGACGATACCATCCACTGCCTTCTGGTCTTCATGGTTTTTGATGAGAAATCAACTGTCTTACTGAGGAGCCTTTCTATATGTTGAGCCACTTTTGTCTTTCGGCTGTCAAGATACTTTATTCTTGTCTTTTGACACACTGAATCTGATGTGCCTATTTTAGATGTCTCTACGTTTATACCACGTGGAGTTTGTTGAGCTGCTGGGATGTACAAATTAATGTTTTCATCAAATTTGGGAAGTTTTCAGCCATTATTTCTTTATATATTCTTTCTGCCCCTTTTTTTCTCTCCCTCCTTCTGGCGCTCCCATTATGTGTGTATTGGTATTGTTGATGGTGTCCCACCTATCTCTGACACAGTGTTCATTTTTTTTTTTCATTCCTTTTTCTTTCTGTTCCACAGACAGGATAATCTCAGTAGTTTTAATTTAACTGACTTTTTCTTCAACAAGTTCATATCTACAGAGAAACCACTTATTGAAGTTTTTATTTTAGTCATTATATTTGTATCTCTAAAATTTCTAGTTGTTTTTTATTATAAATTTTATTTATTGTTATTCTCTGTACAATGAGATGAGCACATAATTTAATCCTTTAGGCATGGTTTCTGTTAGTATTTTGAACATATGTGTAATTGCTTATTTATGTCTTTGTCTAGTATGTCCAGTGTCTGGGCTACCTCAGGGAGTTTCTGTTGACTACTTTTTCCCCGTCTGTTATGACCAAACTTTTCTGTTTCTTTGTACATCTTCTAATTTTCTGTTGAAAACTGGACATTTAAAATATTACAATGTGGCAGATCTGAAAGCCTGATTTTCCTCATCTCCAGGGTTTATCATTGCTTTCATTGTCATTGCTGCTGCTGCTATTTATTTAGTTACTTTCCTGAACAAATTCTGTAAAGTCTGTTTTCTTTATCATGCATGACCATGAGATCAGTGTGTGTGAAGAAAGCCTAGTTGTCATCACTGTAGTAATGATTGGACAGTGATTTCTTTCAATGCCTGGAGCCAATCGTTTGAGCTGTTGCCAGGTGGCTGTGTGTCCACGTGCTGAGGGATGCCCTCAGCACCGGCATGCAGTCAGCAGCTCTTCCGTAGCCTTTAGTTCTTGCTTATGCAGAACCTCAAGTTCAGCCAGAGTTGAAGGCTTAGGATTTTCTCAGATCTTTCCTTGCCATGTGCCACACATGTATATTGCCTTCTACAATTCTCAGAATTTTTTGGAGCTTTTTAACCCTACCTTCACCCCCAGAAAGTCTCATTACTCAATTTTGCCTTCTAAGTTTCCTAGTCAGCACCTAGTTAGCCTCTACTGGTCCCACTGCCTCAGACAGTTGTAATGTTAGATACTCACTGCTGTTTCCCACACACACTCTGGGGACAGGCTGTTTGCACAGCATGAGTCTGTGATAGGTCACATAGTGACAGCTCTCTGGGGGCGGATTTTTTGGGTAACTTTAAATCACTTCTGCCCCTACCTTGATTGTGAGACTATTGCTTATAAAGGCCACCATTTAGGTGAGGATACAGGGATGGGGTAGATCAAGTTACAATGCCTCAAAACTCACTATCTTTATGGAGATTTAGCTGGGTTTTTTTTCTCAAATAAAGACTCCCCGGATTGCTGGAAGTCTTGGTTTAATTTCCAGAGTTCTACAGAGGTTAATTTTGACAAATTTTGCCATTGTCATTGCTTCATAGAGGAGTAAGTTTTCCAAGATGTTTACTCAGATAGTCTAGAAGTGTATCCCATTTGCATTTGTGTTCAACTGAGTTACTTGCAAGACTAACTAATTCTACAGCTCCAGCTCCATTCACGTAAGAGTCCATCTGCATGGATTCTCCTACAGCAGTGTACAACCTGTTGTCAGATTGTTGTTTTTCTTATTAAAGTGTAGGGGTTTTTAAAAATATGCTCATGAATAGCCTTTTGTCATTTTTACACATTACAAAACTTCCACTAGTCTGTAGCTATTTTTTCCCCTCACTTATTGTTGCTTTAATGAAGTTCTCACTTTTAAGGATTTTCAGTATAGCAGTTTGTGAATGCTGATCACACGGGTGAGGCATTTAACTACTGTCTAAACCTCAGTCTTTGCTCTGATTCACTGTCTGGAACATCTGAACACATCTACTGAACCCCGTATACCAATGGATGCTGACAGACCTAATTAAAAAAATGCTTTTTAAGTAAAGCAAAGAATATTAACTTTGACACTGGAAACGACAAATCTCAAATTTCCTAGCTGATCTTGCTTTCTGTGATCATGAGCTACATCATGTTTTTAGAGCCGACAGGCATATTGAACTACTGATTTTACTTCATCGGATTTTAGAATGCAGAACACATTTCAGGCCCACTTATAGCAACATATGTGTATCTTAAAGGATATGTACATATGATGATGTCTTTATTATAAGTACCTTATTTTATTTTAGGTACCTACTGCTGTGCACCTCATTAAGGAAAGCTTGAAACTGCACTACTGAAATTTTTCATACCACCATCATCCCATAGCATCACTTTTGCACTTAGATGTTGTGTGGCAGAGTATTTTTCTGCTCCCTAGAAATGATCAATGTTGAAGGGGGAAAAAAAAACCCTCCTCAAATAAATATACTCCAAATCACACACTTATCTGAACAATGGCCACCATTTTAGTCCATAGTCCACACCAATCCATCTACTCATACTGACTCAGAGTACTCAACATAGACAATCCACCCCTGAATTCAGGGCCCTCAACACACGTTCTATCCCCTCCCCATTCCTTGTTGATTCTGACCTACTTTTGTCCAACGCGTCCTGCCAGTCTCTTTGCTACCTGACTGCACTTTTTAATTTTTACCTTTGAGTTCCAGGCTGCGCCTAGTGATTCCCAGAGAAACGCCAGACACTTGGCTCAACAGGAGGGGCGGTGAGGATTTCAGAAAGCTGTTAACCTAACTCACTTTCAGATCAGTGAGTGGCTGTTGTGAGCATTCCTTCTAGATCTCTGCCATACCGGCTGCATCCACCCCAGCAAAATAACGTAGCTCCTCCAACCACCTCTGCCTCCATTCATCTGGGTTTCTGCTTTCAGTGACACTCAGATGCTGCTGATGGGCATTATATATATATATATATTTTTTTTTTTTAATTAAAGTATAGTCAGTTACAATGTGTCAATTTCTGATGTACAGCACAATGTTCCAGTCCTTCATATTCACATATATATGTATGAATTCCTTTTCATATTTTTTTACTAAAGTTTATTCCAAGATATTAAATATTGTTCCATGTGCTATACAGAAGAAATTTAGTTTTTTAGCTATTTTTAAATATAGTAGTTAATATTTGCAAATCTCAATCTCTGATGGAAATATTTAAAGCCACATCTGGAACCCTTGTTGTGGAAGTGTCTGAGAAATATATTTTCGACCTCATAGACTTTTGGTTAGGAAGTTGGAATAAAGGCTGACCTGGCTCACCTAACTTGTCTGCCTTTGTGAGTAAAGAGGTCTGGAGTTTCAAGTCCCAATGAAATGTCCCAGCCCTTCAGTAGCAATCTCTTAAAGCAACCAAAATGCTCCCATCTACCAGAGCATGACTTGTCCTTAGACACTGCTGGACATAACCACCGACGCTGTCTAAGGCGTCGTCTTCATCTGGTGCACACTTTCTTTAGATGTGTAATATCCTGATTAACAGGACAAGTTAGTTTGGATTCCCAAGTCCACAGGCAGCCTTCTGCCTGACTTTGGAGTATATATGTTCATTGAAGAGTCCTCTTTCAGATCAGCTAGAGCTGTCTGGTGTGTGGTGTCCCAGAGAATGTGGGTGCAGTGCTCCCCACCAGAGTCCTACCAGTTGT
This sequence comes from Vicugna pacos, assembly GCF_048564905.1. Taxonomy (NCBI): domain Eukaryota; kingdom Metazoa; phylum Chordata; class Mammalia; order Artiodactyla; family Camelidae; genus Vicugna; species Vicugna pacos. The sequence continues at coordinate 31,833,792 of NC_133000.1, forward strand.
TTTATTGCAGGAAGAGAGAGAGCAAAAGAGACAGAACAGGAAGTTCTTGTCCAGCCTCAAACACAGTCACCCCCTCCCAGGGCTCTTGCTCTGGGACAGACAGCAGTGCAGGTCAGCAACGATGTGGCCCCGGTGTACTCCAAAACATGGTGTGGTTTTACTGGGCTATCTGTGTCTTTCATGGGCCCTGCAAAGTTCTCGGCTTTGTGAAATGGGGAACTAAGGAACTCCCACCCATGGCTGTAACTCCCAGGGTTTGCACCCTTACGGGTTTTGAGGATTTGCTGGCAACTCTTTCTTTTTCACTGGGTCATGTCTCGGTTACACCTGCAGTCCTGTGACTTCCTTATCAGAACTGCTCCTTACGTTCGGGATTTAGTGAAAGATGCCATTTTAGCCTGTAAGTTCATGTTCAGGGAGGAGGAGGAAGAAGCACAGATCAGAATTGCTCTTTTGCTTTTTTTTATTATTGTTTTCATAAGCCATCTCCTGTTGTCGAATGGACACTGAGCCAATGAATGACTGTTACACCCCCATTTGAATGATGAGAAAAATGACACTCAGGGAGAGGAGGCAAACTTCCTGAGGTTCCAAAGACCAAAAGGGATGAGCACAGAATAAGATCCCTGCAAATTTCTTGTCTGTCATTCGCCTTTAGGTCAATGACAGAGTGCCGTGTGTAGTAGTAAAGTTGTAACATGCTTTTAAAAGGGTGCAGATGTTCTTGTTTTGTTTATAAAATCACAGTGTTTTGTCTGAGACTCTGAAAAAGAGAAATGGGTTAGTAAATGTTGGTTTCTCATCCTTGGTCCTTCCTCCCCTTCACAGATATGGACCCTTCCATCTGTAGCAGGAATAAGACAGCCCCAGCCTTCCCGTCTCATGAGATCAGTACTCATTCATTTCATTCCTGCCCACCAGTAGGTGATAAAGCACAGCGAGATTTTCATGTCCTGCTTCACTGATTCTTGTGAAATTAGGTGTTTGAAGATAGAAACTCATGAAAGGAAGCTGCTTTTTTTTATATAAAGTGCAGTAATTTTCCTAGCAGAGAAGGAAATTGAGGATTTTCTTCATTGAAAATTAATAGAGATTTCAAGAGCATCTGTATTTCTGATGCATAGATTAAAATGACAAAATCTAGAGGGATTACAGAAACACAAGGAAGATACCAAAAGTGCCTTTAAAGAGCTTTTCTAAGACTGGGCTTGTAAAGAGACTGTTAGTTGACAGAGACCCTCTTCTCACCCATAGTCCCTCTCCTTAGGTTGGAAAGGGCCAGCGCTTCCCATGTGTGCAGTCCTGGTGCTTCAAGTGAGTTGTAGGGTAGGGCAGTGCTTATGGTGCTCCCTTCAGTTTGTCCATCCTAAGTAACCCCTGGCAGTCAGGGCGAGTGTGTTGCAACTACGTGAACCATTCACCATGCTCTCCGTGGTGTGTGCTCATCTCAGCTCATCCAGCCTCAGGTGATGGCAGAGCAGAGAGTGGTGGCAATAGGTCAGCCATGAGTAAGAGGGAGCCACTGGAGTCAGCTGGGGCCCAAGTGGCTAGGAGTTCCAGGTTGAATTCCCAGGACTTCCCACAGCTTATTCATTCAGCTAATACTTCTCCAGCACCTGTCATGTGCTGGTGCTTCCATTGTGAACAGAACCAAATCCCTGTCCTCATGAAGATGACGTTCTAGTGGACATAAGAAATGATAAACGCAGAAGCAGATCCAGGTCAGGACACATGAGTGCTGTCTACTTTGGAGTGCACAAGGTGAGATCCTTTGGGAAGGAATGTATGATACAGGAAAATGTGGGGGAGAGGATGGCCGTATCCCAGGTCTTATTTGGGTCCCTGAGATGCACCTCGTGATGTGTGGGTATTTGGTTTGCACAGGAACGAATCCAAGAGAGAGCCACAATTCAGTAAATGTAGATTTATTCAGAGAGATATATACTCCACAGACAGAATGGGCTGTTTCAGAAGGCAAGAGAAAGGCCATGAGGAGTGAGGGTTGGGTGCTCCAGTTTAAAGTAAAAGTAGATACACACTCCACAGACATAGTGTGGGCTGTCTCCCTCAGCAGAGAGAGCAGCCACGAGGTGTGGTTGTTAGTTTTTATGCACTCAGTATCTTCATATGCTAATAAGTGGGAGGAATATTCCAACCGCTTTGGGGAAGGTGTTGCGATTACCAGAAATTGGGCCACCACTCACCCTTTGACCTTTCATGGTCAGCCTTGAACCTGTCCTGGCACCTGTGGGAGTGCCAGTTAGCATCCTGCTGTATTTCAGTGAGTGTGTATTGAAGCTCAAGATCTACTGGGAGTTGACTTTTCCACCGTCACGGTGCTAATGGCTGTGCCATGCTATTAATGGCTGTGCCCGGCCCCCTTCCCTCCTGTCTCATGAAGGAGCTCTGGACTGATTGCACAATTGCAGAGCAGGGGATAGAGTGGAAAGAACTTCATAAGTGGAAGGTGGAAGGCAGTGTTTGTAGTAGAATTCTCAAGTCAATTATAAAGTAAGGGTCTTCTGTTTGCTGGGATTACCTGGTGTCACATTAGGGAGCTGTGAGCCTTGGGGACTTCAGTGAGTGGGTGGCTCACTGTATATACTGTGTTGCTTCTTAGGCGGCTCGAGAACAGTTGGCTTATATGTGACCCATTCACTCAAGCAGGGGTCTTTTTGGGGATTTTCTGCACTTGAGGCTAACATGGGTCACATGGGGGGGCAGGACCGGCCAGTCACAGCTTGGTCCACAGTCACCTAGTGCCCTCGTGGCTTTCATCCCATGGATGTGTCCCCTCCCCCTCAATGGGGACAAGGTCAAAAGTGGTGGGGCAGCTTCTCAGTGGCGAAGGCATTGCACTCCAGACCCAACACTCAACAGCATGGACCCCTGGTGTTGGCCACAGTCTTAGCTAGATGAGGCTGTTGAGTAGCTGAGCTCATGAGACGTGGGTGCCATGCTTCCACTCTCACCAAGAGCTCTACTTTTGAAGGTTCTGATCAGACAGCCACAAATACTCCCTAGCCCATAAACAAGGAACAGTCCCTTTCACCCGGGGAAGGGCACACAGAAGGAGAATGGATCATCCCGAGAGCAGGAGAGGCCAAATCAGTCCTGCCCTCAGGGGTCTGACAGACGAGCCAGCTCAGTTCCTCTTACTAGTTGTTTACTTGGAGGATGTGGGGTATTTTGGTGACCTGCAAGTGTCAGGAAATAGTACACGAGGGCTTTGTAGATTTTCTGGTCCGGTGTTAACTCACCCCATTGTAGCTGTTGTGCAAGGAAACAAAACTTGGTGGACAACAGGCCATGGCCTCTGCTCCCTGGTGGAGCCAGGAGATTACAATGTTAAGAACGACTGCAGGGGCATCATTTCTATGTTGAGAGGCCAGATGGCCTTACATATCTCTCATGCTGGATGCCTAAGTTGCAAAGGGAAACTGGAATTCATCCAGCTCTCCAGCCAAGGAGGAGGCCACAAGTGGCCTCCCCCACCAACTGTGAGCTCTTTGCCTCCACTGACAGCAGCATGTATAGCAAAAAGCTGGGCTGCCACCTGCGTTTCCGTGTAAACATCCGAGTAGCCACAACAATGGCCTCGTGAGCGATGGTGTGCCCAAGGAAGCGCTGTGTGGGACAGAGGGAGGAGTGCCGGGGTCAGACCCCGGGAGGGCAGGCAGGCAGTGAGGACATCTGTGCAGCGCAGGTGCCATGGAACTGAGCCAAAGGGAGGCTGGTTTTGGAGCAGGGAGCCTGGGCAGTGCCGTGTTGTTCGTAAGAAGATCCTGGGCTCTGGATCCAAGAAGTCATTGGCTTGATTCCTGACCTCAACCCTCATCTTGGGCAAATGTTTGAAGCTTTCTGTGCCTCTGTTTCTTGGTGTCCCAGTTGGGGACAATAGTAGCAATTACTTCTGAGAGTCAGGAGTGCCTTTATAGATGTCATTTCATTACGCTCACATCAGCCCACGAGCACAGTGCTAGGTCCCCCATTTTACACATGGCAGACAAGTAACTTTTAATCAGTAATCACGCAGCTAATAATGGTCATAATCAGCATTTGAATTTGATCCCTGTGTCCAGATAATTTCTATTCTCACTCAGTATTACTGGAAAACTAGTAAAGTCAGAACAAACACTGCTGAGAAGTGGGTGCTTGAAACATGTTTGTCATCTTTGCCATTGGGGAGTGTTGAGTTCACATTCCTCACAGCACTTCTGAGGCTCCCTGCATCTCCGCTGCCCCTGGTGGGGTCTACAGGGCTCTGGGCAGCTTCTCCTTGTTCTCTAACCCCAAGGCTCTCTGCTCTCTGCAGGTTGATTCTCAACCCTGACTGCTCGGTAGAGCTAGTGTCTAAAAACAAAAAAATGTGGGGAGGGTACGGCTCAGTGGTAGAGCACGTGCTTAGCATGCAAGAGGTCCTGGGTTCAATTCCCAGTACCTCCATTAAAATAAATAATGCTCAATACTCCCCACAAAAAGAAAAGAAGTATTTAAAAAATAATAAACAGTACAAAGGCCCCACTCCAGGCTGTGGTGCACTATTGTTTAAAGGCTCCCAAATGCATCCCATATGCAGGAGGGTGAGAGCTATCCCTATACACTTCTTGTGAGCTTGTCCACTCACACCCATTAGCCTCTTGAAACAGTAAAACTACTTGGCTCAGCCTAGAACTTTCTCCCGATTTCTAGAGTTTTATTTTACTACTGCACATCTCTCCTGGAGCCCACAGGAACTCAGCCAGAACTGAATCAGTTGTCTCTTCTCATGACTTGCCCCTCTTCCTGCCCTTCTTTTTTTTTTTAACATTTTTTATTCATTTATAATCATTTTACAATGTTGTGTCAAATTCCAGTGTTCAGCACAATTTTTCAGTCATTCATGGACATATACACACTCATTGGCACAATTTTTCTCTGTGATTTATCATAACACTTTGTGTATATTTCCCTGTGCTATACAGTGTAATCTCGTTTATCTAGTCTACAATTTTGAAATCCCAGTCTATCCCTTCCCACCGTCTACCCCCCTGGTAAACACAAGTCTGTATTCTCTGTCCATGAGTCTATTTCTGTCCTGTATTTATGCTTTGCTTTTGTTTGTTTGTTTGTTTTTGTTTTTTAGATTCCACATAATAGCGATCTCATATGGTATTTTTCTTTCTCTTTCTGGCTTACTTCACTTAGAATGACATTCTCCAGGAGCAACCATGTTGCTGCAAATGACATTATGTTGTCGGTTTTTATGGCTGAGTAGTATTCCATTGTATAAATATACCACATCTTCTTTATCCAGTCACCTGTTGATAGACATTTAGGCTGTTTCCATGTTTTGGCTATTGTAAATAGTGCTGCTATGAACATTGGGGTGCAGGTGTCATCCTGAAGTAGATTTCCTTCTGGATTCAAGCCCAGGAGTGGAATTCCTGGGTCATATGGTAAGTCTATTCCTAGTCTTTTGAGGAATCTCCACACTGTTTTCCATAGTGGCTGCACCAAACTGCATTCCCACCAGCAGTGTAGGAGGGTTCCCCTTTCTCCACAGCCTCTCCAGCATTTGTCATTTGTGGATTTTTGAATGACGGCCATTCTGACTGGTGTGAGGTGATACCTCACTGTAGTTTTGATTTGCATTTCTCTGATGATTAGTGATATTGAACATTTTTTATGTGCTTTTTGATCATTTGAATGTCTTCCTTGGAGAATTGCTTGTTTAGGTATTCTGCCCATTTTTGGATTGGGTTGTTTATTTTTCTCTTATTGAGTTGTATGAGCTGCTTATATATTTTGGAGATCAAGCCTTTGTCGGTTTCACTTGCAAAAATTTTCTCCCATTCCGTAGGTTTTCTTCTTGTTTTATTTCTGGTTTCCTTTGCTCTGAAGAAGCTTGTAAGTTTCATTAGGTCCCATTTGTTTATTCTTGCTTTTATTTCTTCTAGGAGAAAATTTTTGAAATGTATGTCAGATAATGTTTTGCCTATGTTTTCCTCTAGGAGGTTCTTGCCCTTCTTATTTCAGGGAATGGCACTATAATTTAGGGCACTGCCAATGCCAGAAAGCTGGCCGGCATCCTTGACCTGTTCCTGCCCTTCCATCACACCTGTGGCCAATCCGTCCACCTGCTGAAATGTTTTCTTCTCTCTCCTCCTGGCAGGGCCTCAGCAGGACTTCACATGAACCTGCCAATTGTCCTCCCTGACACTATCTTGTCTCTTTCTAGATCACTTTGCATGTCTCCTCTACCTTGGAGGCACACAGAGTCCTTTGTGATGTACACCTGTGATCTCCCCACCTGGTTGTCTCATCTGCCTCCCACACCCTGTGCTCGCTTGTAGACTATTTGCAGTTCCTGGAAGGGACCTGGCTCTCTTTGGCCTCCCACCATTGCATGCGCAGCTCCCCAGGGAGAAATGGCCTTAACATTATAAGTTCACCTGATCAATTCTAGGGCATCTCAGAGCTCACCACAGTGGTTCTCTCCTCTGGGAGAGCCTTGGCTACAGTTTCGGCTCCCTGCCCCGAGCACCCTCTGCTGACTGTTATCCAAGCCCTCTTAACATGCCTCCTCAGCCATTATTTCACGATGAGTCCTGTGCACCTAGGAGCTCCCAGAAGCAGGGACTGTGTCTTTTTCCTCTTTATTCTCAGAGCATTGTAGAGACTCAGGTATAACGGTGGAGGGCACAGTGGTTATTCTGCAATTTCTCTAGAGTTGGGGCCTAGGGGTAACAGTCTGGTGGGAAGAAGGGCTTAGGGGATTTACCCTGAAGCCACATTTTCAATTAACATTTCATGTTGTTTTTGTCTACTATTTAAAGTTACGAGTCTTAAAACACAATGACGATTTCTAAAAATTACATTACCGATGATTGAGAAAAATGGCAGTTTTCCATATTTAAGAATATTATTTTAAGTTTGTGTGACTGGGGTGGTGGAAAATAGAAATGCAGGGGCTACTAAAGCATTCTCATCCCCTTCCCCACCCTCAGGTCCTTTGGACAGAAGAGACAGAGGGATGTGAGGAGAAGGCTTGGAGGGTGAACCGTGCAGTGCTTTTAAATTGTGACAGTTACTTGTGCTTTTTTTACTTTTTTTTTAATGGAGGTAATGGGGCTTGAACCCAGGACCTTGTACATACTTAGCACGTGCTCTATCACTGAGCTATACCCACCCTTCCCCCCGATATTTGTGTTTTTAGTGGGCATAATGTGCTGGTAGCAGGTACGTTAGCATCAGACACAGTCACCTGCCTCTGACCATCACGTTAATACCTTTCCCTTGAGCTAGAGAACTAGTCTGTTTCCAAAAGTTCAATAAATTATCTACATTTTCTTTTTTCTTAAACAAAAGGTATTAACTCATTTTTTTCTTTAGTATCGCCTATAAATAAAATGTGATTTTATTAACCATTTACCAAAGTGTTAAGTGTAATAAATATTAAGTACAGATTTCTGAAGCATCAGGCATCACTGAAGATCCACATTCTTCTGTTCTGTCTCTCTGTTAGTCACCTTACTTTTGGAGTTCTGGAAGCGGTGCCAGGCAGAACTTGAGTACAAATGGGAGACGGTTGGGCAGGAAGAACAAGTCCGGCCAGAATAGGAGGCGAGGTGTCCCCACGTGGAGATAGATGAGATTACCCAGGAAAAGCGGGCGCTGTTTAGATGCACTTTATTCTGTTTACTTCTGGACTTGTCAGCCTTGGCTGCATGTTGGAATCACCAGGGGACCTTAAAAAATGTTGGTGCCTGGGTTCCATCACTGCAAACTCTGATTGTACTTAGTGGCCTGGGGTGCATTCTGGCATAGGGAAGTTTTTAAAGCTCCTCTGGTTATTCTAATGTGCAGCCAAGTTGAAGGAGCACTGCCTGGAATGGTGGACACAGAAGAGAAGTGAGGTCCTTCCTTCATAATAACAGTAAAAAGGGGGAAAAGAAAAAGACTGGTATAAGTGTATATGTAAAGAGGCATTGATTTGTATCCTTTCATGACACCAATAAAAAATGCAAAATATAAATTAGCTGCAATGACATAGATGTAGAAGGAAAGACAAATTGGTTTTTATAGTTGACTCCCATTTTTTTAAATGCGCCTTCATTATTGTGGCCTCCTTTTCATCATAGACTAGGTGCCCCTTTGTCTTGAACTAAGTCCCGGTCACTGCTCCCCCTTCCTACTGGGATGTGCACAAAGCAGCATGGCTCTCATCCTAAAGTCAGAGAAAGGGTAGAAGAAGCAGGGAAACATTTGTTGAGGTGCCATCAGTGTTTGAGCAGTGTTTGAGCTAGTCATTTTACATAACTGGAAATGTAAATTTATTGCTGCCACTCCTGCTGCAAAATTAAAAAAATAAAACTGTATATCTTTGTATCAACATTCCAGAGCTATGAAAAGATGATTTTTGAGTCATTTGTATTATTGCTTCTTTCCATCAGCTGAGATAATTTAGAGCTGATGGTGCTTGCAGTCAGCAGCAGCAGGACAGTAGGTTGTGAGAATGAATAACTCTTGGGAAAAAAAGGCTTTTACTAGGAGTATCTGAAAATGTCTCCAAATATAGATTTAATAAATTGAATCACAGATCTACAGAATGTTGGCACTGAAAAGATATGGAGGGAGCAGGTCAAACTCCTCTTTTTATAAATGGAAAAAAATGAGGTTCAGCTACCAATAGAAAGTGACATTTGTCTTTTACAATGTAATAAGCTTCTAATAATCCCCATTATGAATAGTTCCCATTGTTTACAACTGAAGATGGGGGTAAAAGCATATGTTGGTGAAAGACTGTACATTCAGAGATGAAAGCTGAATCTTAGACAAAATTAGATGTTCATAATGCTTTTGAGTCATGAAAAACAAAAACTTATCATATTGGCAGCATACAAAAAATACTGAAGAGAAGTTTTTTGGTCATTTAAACTGCCAAGTTTAAATTTAAATTTGCAAGCTAATAAGTTTAAATTTTCATTGGAACATGCTTGTTGAAAAATTGAAGATGAAGACTCATTTAACTTTATCATTCTTCCTTATTTAAAAAATTGCCTTATTATTTTTTTAGTTTTTTATTTGAAGTATTTTACTTTACTTGAGAAAGCATGCTCCATTGTTTAGAGAGGCCAGCATTGTGGTAGTGAGATCTTGTGAATGAAGTTGCCTAAATTCATATTTGAACACAGCAGCTTGCTTCCTGAGTGATCTTGGACAACTTAACTTCTCTGTGCCATAGTTTCCTATAAAATAAGAATAAGAGAGTTGCTTCTTCATGACAGTGGTAAGGAAGGGTCAAAGTAATGTATAGAATCTACTTGGAAGGCTTCCTGGCACAGAGGAAGGGCCATGTACTTAGTTACAGCTATTATTATACTATATCTGGTTTTATAATCCAGTTAAATCTTGATTCTTGCTGATTTCATCTCTTAAAAAATTCTAAATATAAACTCTAAAATGGAAACTCTTAAACTTCATAGTTGTAGCTAATTAACACATAAAGCTCAACCAAGAAACACACAGTGGACACCAGTTAGCTGCAGACAACTGTGATTCTTTCTGTCCTGCACAGACCCTAAGCTGTCACTACCTTCACTTCTGAAATCAAAGGCAAGCTAAGGAATAGAGCTTTAAATCTTGGCCTCGTCAGGTGCTCAGACCATGGCAGGGAAACAGTTTACTGTTCACATGTGCATTTTCAAAAAATAGTATTAAAACGAACACTGTACATATTTTGTTGTGTGTTTGACATCGTTAACAGAAAAGAAAAGAAAAAAAAAACAGGAAAAAACCCATGCATTTACAAACAAGGAGGCTATGTCTGAAATTTTTTTTTTATATTATGTTTAGGATTTACTGACCAGTTAGGAGAAATATCATTTCATTGGTGTAATCCCTTGATTGACTAAACTTGTTTTTTTAATTAGGAAGAAGAGCGTGTTCCCTTTACCACCTGGGGAAAGTGTATACATATAACCCTTTGTGCAAGTGCTCTTTTTCTGGGTAAGAACCTGCCACAGACTTTTAAAATCTAATGTGAAATGCTGAGAAAACTGAAAGTCAAGCTGGGAACTATGTAGTCTCATAGAGGAAACTTTTTCCAGAGAACATCTGAGCCAATGCAGGGCGCCGCTCTGGAGGTTCCACAGTCTCTTCTGCTCACAGTGCTTCCCCCAATTCTTTTCACCTCATTTGTTCAAATCAGATCAGTGGTTTAGGATTCTCCAGGGTCTGATTAAGAGACCAGATGGAGGCATTAAATTTCTAAAATTTTCCAAGTGTAACAACCTAGGTAAAATGTCTAAGAATAGCCTAACAAAAGGATAGTAGGAACTATCAAAAAATAAAAGTAAAAACTACTGAAAGATATAAAAGGTGCTTTAATCACATGATTCTAGATTAAAAGATCATATCTCCAAAATATCAGAAGTTATAAAATTGATTTGGGTTTATTGTGAATAAAATCATATTAGTAATATAAAAATTAATAAGATAATGAGAGTTTTACTAGTTCAAGAATAGCCAGATTATAAAATAAGGCAGGAAGTCCAGATATGGGCTCTGATATCAATAATAATTGAATATAAGAGATGGAAGGCATTACAAATCAGGGAGATAAATAAAGTTTATTCAGTGAATGGAACACTTGTTAGCTACTTGGGGGAAAAGAAAAGATTGAAATCATACAGTGAACCATATATTGTGATAAATTCCAGAAACATTTAAAAAGTAACACAATTAGAAAAAAACTACAAATAAATATGGATGAGTATACAACCTCTAGATGGACAGTAAGTATCAGAGGAAATTATACAAAGATTTCCATGCATCAGAGCATCCTAATTTTAAACAAAACACCAGAGAATGTTATTTGCTTACAAATCCGACAAGGGGCTAATTCCTTCAATACATAGAGAGTTCAGATCACTTCAAAGGTAACATCAAAATATCTCAGAAGCGTAGAAGGCAGAGAAGATGAACACACATTCACAAAAGAAAAAATAGATGTCACACTTCAATGGTAATTCACTCAGTGCACATCAAAATGAAATAGTTTTCCACCTCTCAAGTGACACAGCTCTGTTTATGAGGATGAATTGCCAGTGATCACCAATCCCATGCCTAGGTTCCTGGATAATTTTTGTGAAGTATGGTTGATTTACAATGCTGTGTTAATTTCTGGTGTACTCCTCAAGCCTTCTTAGAAAGCAGTCTGGCAGTTGATATCAAGAGTCAAAAATATTCATATGTTTTAATCCACTAATTCAGCTTTGAAAAACTTTTAATCAGGAATTATTTCAAAATGGCAGGGAAAAGTCAGTATGGATGCAAGTCACAGACATACTTTTATATGTGTATATATATATATAAAATCTCAGCCAAAATATTCTTCCAACTCTTCACAAAGTAGAATAGTATGCAGTCATGAAAAAGTGTGTCCATGAAAATATTTTATGACATGTCAAAGTGTTATGCTTATGATAGATTGGAGAATTAAATTAATATAAAAAATGATTTGTAATATACAAACAATGCACCATTCTGAAGGAATTATGTCTATAGGTTGAAGCATTATTCTTATTTTATTTTTTATTCATTTTCAGAGTTGGAGTCTTTTGATTGTAGGTGACAAAATCAATCTCCAATGTGTTTAAACAACAACCAAAAAATGGGGATCCATGGGATTCATTGGTTCCTGTAAATGAAAACCTCAGGTCTGAGGTCTGGCTTCAGTCAAGGAGAGATACTCTAGCCCAGATGATGTCAAGGGCTGCTTTTGTCCTGTCTTCATTCTGTGTCCAAAGATGTCTCAGCATGATGCTTCTAGGCACGCAGCATCCCAGATCATCCATCCAAACCAAGACAGGTCTCTTTTGGCAGCTTCCTCTCTTGATAGAGGAAGCTTATGATTCACATGGGCACCAGCATGTATCTCCTCACATAATAGTGGCTCTTCCTGGGTTATTTGCCAATTCTCCAATCATGTGCGAGGCCAATACAATGAGGGGTATTATTTGTCTTAAACCAGCTGAGATCTACTTCTGGTGCTTCAGAAAGAGTGGGTCAATTGAGGTTAAATCACAGGACTAAAAACAAAAGGGAGGTTATTTATCCTAAAGCAAGTTCTGGGTCCTCTTCTAAGACTGGGGACAGATCCAGGACAGCAGTTCTGTCCACTACTGAGTACTTTCAAATTTTCTTTAATGAGCAAATGTTAAATTTATGATCAGAAAAGATGATAAATAAGAAACTTGAGGAAGGAGAACGGAAAGCTTTCCTGTTTCTTAAGAAATAGTGAACCCATTAAGTGCTTGGAAGAAAAATGGAAATGTGTCAAGTTTGTAAAAGTTCTGAAATGAATTAGAATTGATTTTACAGACCATGTAGGAGACAGTGCTATACAGTTAGTGTGTCTTTGGGCTCTTTGAGTATTTCAGTACTTTCACTTAATAGTTGCTTCATTTGGGGCAAATTGCAACATCTCCACGTGGCTCTATTTCCACATCTGTAAAAGAGATATAATATTACCTTCCCCACAGGGTGATTGTGAGGATTTTGAAAAATAGATGTGTGCTGAAGCAATAGTAAGTATTTAAGCATTCTTAACTATTATGTTTACTTAATACATAATTAAAAAATTACTATGCAGACTTTTAAAAAATGCATACTATTTAAATGGCCTATATGAGCTGTACAAGAGAGGAAGGCTTAATATACCTTCTATAATACATTTTTCTCAGCCTTAACTAATTTTCACATTTAATCACACACACACCAAAAAGTTATTCCTTTCACAAGCATGAAGACTTAACTGTGAAGAAAAGGATGATGAAAGAGAGTAGAGGAGAAAATAAAATGCTTTCTCTACAAACTGATGGCTTAAAAACTAAGAAAAAACACCTTTTTAAGACTTTGGTCACCATATTCATAGCTTATACTTAGGTAGAGTTTTTCACATGCCTGCGGTTAATGTTCCAATTGTTTTCACAATTAGTAAATAATTGACTCATCACAATAGTCCTATAAATTGCTATTATTATCCCCCCATTATATGGGTGAGGAGATTGGAGCCCATAGAGGTTAAGAAATTTGCACAAGGCCCCACAGCTAGCATCAGAGCTGGGATCCAGATGCAGGAGTGTGGCTCCAGGAGGGGCTTGTAAACACTCCCTCTGCTCTCCCATGCAGGTGCAAGCCAGCCACCTGCTATTACTGTAAATAACATGATGTGGTTCACTTAGTCCTGAAATTCACATTCTTTGTAGCTTTCTCTCTGGGGCACCCATCAGGAGCAGCCAGGGACACTGAGTACATGCTTCTGGACTATGACCAAGAAGGTAGATGGAAGGAAAACTGTTTAAAAATGGGATCTTTAATGTTCATTCTTCAGTGGCCAGGAAAAAAACCTGCCTAGTGAGGAACTGAAACCCTATTAGCCACGTGCAAATTATGCTTCAGACACCCCCGCTGCCCTTGGGTCCACACAGTCAAAACTACAGTGGATTAGGGACATGAATCTTGTGCAAATGCAGGGAGTAGGAATACCTGCCATTTTAAGATCTCAAGGAGTATGAAAAGCATGTGAAGCTTTCATCAGCAGAGACCTGCTGTCACTTCCACTGTTTCCCTCAGGGCATGTCCACAGCTTCACTGGTCCTATTCAGAATGAAGACGACAGCTAGCACCTGCTGACCCCTGAATCAGTGATAGGTTCTCCCTTGAAAGGAAGCATATCCCCTTCATGGGTTACAACTAGTTCATAACCTAAGTAATTCTACAGATGTAGAAGGGATACTTTCATTGGTTCTGCTATCACAGACTTCCCTCCAAAAGATCATGCCACCAGTTACCCCATTTTCACCCATTAAAATATAGTTAACAGGCTTCCTTCTTTAGTGCAGTTTTAGGTTTACAGAAAAATTCACAGAAAGTGGAGTTCCCATATATTCCCTATGCCCTGCACACAGCTGCTCCTGCTGCCAGCGTGTTACATTAGTGGATGCACTCATTCTTTTTGACATCTTTCATTCCTCCTCCCCTAAAATTTAACATGACTGATATTCACGTCTCTTATGGCATTTACGTGTGATTTATATCACTTCTCACGTTTATGTGAAGTTTACAACACATGCATGTTTTCTGTTTAAGCTGGGTTGGGGGCAAGTTTTCTGTGTAAAAATACGATCATTAGTGAGTCTCATGCTGCTGGGTTTTTGGGTTGTCAGGTCCTGTTAACCATTGTTTCAGTTATTGGGATCATTGTCTACGGACTTTCAGTGTTCATTGTATTTCCTGCAAAACTTCCCAAGAACCTGAATGGAACAGACACAATCCAAAAGTACCTGACTGTGCAGGTGGGCCACGCCAATCACTGCTTCCCTTATCAGTTTTATCATCATGGTGACCCTGAACGCCATATATGAGAAAGTGGCAATCATGATGACTGACTCTGGTAAGCTCCTCCTGCAGCTGAGATAATTTCTACACCAGTTTTAGAACCAGGTCAAAACAGAGACTATCTTTTAGGCACTTCAATTGCAGTACATTACAGTCTTTAGTTAACTTCAACTGCAAACCTATTTTCTCTAGCCTATATGAGAAGTGAATTAGCTCCATTTTTGCATTAGTAAAAGGGACAAAGGAAGCTTTAGAATGTCCAAGCTCTGTGTAAATATGTCAGTGCTTAATAATAATTTCAATTACATTAGATAATGTACCCTGTTGTTGAAAGTAAATAGTCTCTGTATTGCAAATAAGTGGAAGAGGGTCGTGGTTCCAGTGGCAGATTTGCTTGCGCGTTACGGAGAGGACAAGTAATCACACTGTTATGTGTCTTCCCCCCATGCTGTTCCTGTTAGTGTAGCTCCATTCTCATCAGCTGCGGCTTCTATAATAAATGTTTCTTCTCTCTGGCTTGTATCCCACCCAGCGGCTTAGCGGCCTAAGTTAAGTGCTTCCCACACATTGCATGTGGCTGGGTGGTCCTCCCAGTGGTCTGCTCAGTGGTCATCTTCTGAAAATACTAAGACCAATTCAAATTCTGAACTAGGAGGATGACCCGTTTTATGTTCCCCAAATGCTTCTAGCAAGTTGCCCCGTGTTTTGTTTGTCTTCTTCAATAGTCCTACCTTACTGCCTTTCAGGGAGACAAGAGAATATTATCTAGCAGGATGTTTAGAAGTAGCTTTCTTTCAAATTACACCTGACAGAGGACAGTTCTTGCCCATTGGATACTGTTGTGCTTATAAATTTTAAGGAACAGGTGACTTTTTTTTTTGCCTTGTGGGATATCACTTTCTTAGTGGGAGAAACTCTTACAACAGTGTGTACAGTTGGAATTAACATAGTGGATATGTTAAGAAATTCAAAACAGCTGGTATGAAAACAGTGTGAATTGTGTGTGTGTGTGTGTATATACATATACATATATATATATTAAATGTGTTAACTCATGTGTCCGTGGCTTTGATTAGGGTCTCAAAGCCGTTCACAGTTTTACAGACTTACCTTTTCTTTATTCTAGCTGGAGAGCTCCCAAGGACCAGACTGACTATGAGAACAACCCAGCCATGAAGGTGTTCTTGTTCCATTTTGTCAACTACTACTCCTCGTGTTTCTACATCACATTCTTTAAGGGCAGATTTGTGACTTATCCATGAGATCTGGTGTATTGGCTGTAAAAATACAGAAATGAAGAGGTGTGAATACAGCTTTGTGTTCTGACAGTCTAACCTGTTTCAGGTTTTCTCTTAGTTGCCCAATGGAGAGTGTCTTTACTCTCTGCTCCTTAGATTTTTTTAGGCATAAAATAATGACTTTATTTCATGTTAGAGCTATCTAAAATTTAAATGAGATTTTCTTTCTAATATTCCAGTGTGACCCAAGTGGTTGTCTCCTTGAACTGATGACACAGCTGACAATAATCATGGGAGGACAAGCCATCTGTAATAACATACAAGAGGTGTTAATTCCGTGAGTACTCAGTCATGTGATCTTGGGTGGGTGAGAATGGCCCACCCACCCACATCATTTTCCTGCGTGCCCATCTCTAGAACAGTGGAGACTCTCTGCTTATTAAAGCTCTCCAGATAAGATGATCCAGCCAACAGTATAAACGTACCTGATGTTTAATAATTATGTTTAAATACCTTCCTTTTTATGTTTAACATAAATCCTCAAGTGCTATAGTCTCTGCTTATTAGCCCACCACTGGGGACTGACTGATCAGAGCCCATTGAGAGATGGCCCTTTTTGGGGCCATGAACTTAGTTTTCCCACAATTTCCTGCAAATTTCTCCTCCTTTTATATATGCATTTAAAAATCCATAACAGGAATTTGTTGAGTGCCTAGTATGTGCTAGTCACTGTATTAAATGTTGTACCTATATGTGTGTGTGTGTGTGTGTGTGTACAAGTTAATCACCCAAACAATCCTTATTCTTATCTTCCTTTTGCAAATGAAGATCCTGTGGCTTAAAGAGGGTAACTGATATGCCCAAGCTCTCATTGCCAATAAGAGACCACTGTGGGACTCAGATGTAAGACACTATCTCTCTGAATCCATGTTCTTCTAAGAAGAGACTCTCTTAGGGTCCTAAGGCACAGGGTTACATAAAGTTTTAAGAGACACTTGTCTAAAATAATAACAACAGAGGTTTTGACTTACTGTTCTCTTCCTAAAAATGAGAAAAGCAGATGTTAGCAAAGGTCACACTGTCCTTTTGATTTTCACATAAGCCCAATCCCACATCAAAGTGGACAGTCCAGTGTTATCTGCAATTTCTGAACATTTCAAGGAGCTTACTCTATTCACTTTCTGTTGCTGTTGTAACAAGTATCCCCAAACGTCATGGTAGTAGGAAGAGAAAAGAAAAAGTCTCTACTAAACAACACAAATTTAAACTTGTAGTTTTCTTGAACGCAGAAGCCTGCTGAAGTCAAAGTGTTGGCACGGCTCTTTCTGAAGGCCTCAGGGGAACCTGTATCTGACTTTTCTGGATTCCAGAGACCACCTGCGTCTCTTGGCCTGTGACCACTTTTCTCATTCTCAAGGTCAGCATGGTTGTGTGCCTCTGACTCTGAACCTGTGTTCAGATCTCCTCTCCTCTCTCCCCTCTTCTGCCTCTTTCTTCCTCCTTTAACGACCCTGGTGATTACACTGGGCCCAAATCTATAATCCAGCTGGTCTCTCTTAGAGTCAACTGGTTAGCAACCTTAACCACATCTGCAACCATAGGCCCCCTTTGCCAGGGAATCTGACCTCTTCCTATGTTCTGGGGATAAGGACATAGACATATTGGGGGGGAACATTTTTCTACCTACCACACTAACCATTTTAAGATAATTTCTGGCTTTGAGTTTCTGTTTTCATGAAACTGTTGAACTCTCTTCTGTCTTGCCTTCCACACAAGCATTCTGCTCCTGGTCAACCTAACTGCAGAGCTCGCCCCTCTCTGTGGTGTCCCCCAAAACCACTTACACAAGCAGGTCTTACTGTTGTTTGGAGAATGGGGGAGAAACTCAAACAACTTGAATTTTGAAATAAAAAACCTCCATCATTTTAAAATCTTCCATGCCACTATAAAAATATTTATTTTTTTAAATTTGCTTTTTAATTTTTAAACTATTTTAAAATTTGTAACTTTTTTAAACTTTATTTTTTTCTTATCATCCTTCATTGTAGGCTCCAGAAACCTGCTCTTCTGCCCACCGCATCCAAGTTCCCTTTCATTGTTTCTCCTCCCTTCACTAACCTTCCTTCTCTCGCGCTTATTACCAAGTTTCTGTCCATTCTCTTTATAGGGCAGTTAAATTATTCTTTCTTTCTTTCTTTCTTTCTTTCTTTCTTTCTTTCTTTCTTTCTTTCTTTCTTTCTTTCTTTCTTTCTTTCTTTCTTTCTTTCTTTCTTTCTTTCTTTCTTTCTTTCTTTCTTTCTGTTTTTGCAGAGTGAACACTTTTGCGTGTCAGTGTGTCATTCCACATTTCTTCATAATGGCTTCATCTTTCAGCTTCAGTATGGATTACTGGGGTCTGTCTCAAAACAAAGACATTTCCCTTGTCCCCCAGCTCACCACGCCCCTCAAAAAAAGATTCTGATCTTCGCTGTGAAATGAATCTTCTTTTTCCCTACTGTGCAGTAGACAATCCGTACCCTGAGCTCACAGTCAGATATTTCCAGAGAAGTAAAAGTAGGTCATGTGCAAATAATACTACTTTTCTCTGTGAAAAGAAATACAGCAGATAGAGGAAATACTTAACTCAGATTACTCAAAAGCATTTCCTGAAGGAAATAAGTAAATTATTTAACAATAAATTTTGTTGAATCTGGTTATCTGTGAGCTATTTTTACCAATCAAGGAGGATATATTTCCTAAACTGGTACTGAGCAATTCATGTGAAATGAAACTTGCTCACATGAACTAGTTTAAAGTAAAGGATGGATTATAGTATCTGTGGTCTGTTTATACCTTCGCTTAAGTAAGCACATTGTTCTAGGTTCCAGTGAGCTGAACTTTGCCTCCATGTATTTCTACTATGGGCTAAAATATTTAGGGAATTTATTTTGAATTTTGTTTCCCTTTTTTGAAAACCAGGAATTCTGAATTGTAGCCAAGTTCAAGGGTGGCTTTTTTTTCCCTCACTGCCTCTTCTCTTTGTATAAGTGCAGTTTCCTTCTTAATTTTTCATATAAAATCCTAACATACCAAAGATCTATCAATTACTCTTGCTGCACCAAAACTATACCCATCCTCAAAAATACATAGGAAGGGAAAAGAAAACTTATCAAAATTAGCTACTATTTTCATGCTATTTAAATATGTCTAAAGGAACATAATGAAATGAATTTCACCATATCTCACCTGCCTCCACCCCCCAATCCCATGTGGGGTTCTTGAGTAGGATTCTGGGAGCAAATGAAGGAAAGTGATGCCGTGATCCAGGCTCCCTCTGGGGTCTCCCCAGCACTTGGATTGGCACTGGTATAAAATAGGTCTCAGTCCGAGCCAGCTGAGTGAGTGAGTGACTCACAGGCATCGAATGCGTAAAATCAGTGAATTAACAGCATTCTTTGTAGGACTCAGAGAATAAGCTGAGTGCCCTGTGGCCTTCCCACCCTCACAAACTATTTTGATGTTGGGGTCATTTCTGGGAATGTTATTCTGTACTGGACAAAAGGCTAGTACAATTCCAGGGTTAAGCAACTTTCCTAGGGAAATTTTATGATAAAATATTAAGAAAAATAGTTAAATGCCCCAAATGACATAGCATTGTCCTTTGGTGTTTAGATAATGTATGGCTGTAATTTTCTTACTTTATATGTTTTCTACATTTTCCACTGTGTGTATGCACTACTATATAATAAGAAAAACAAATGTTTAAAAGAGAAAATCTCTCTTCTCCAGATATGATTTGGTTAGAGGATGAGTCACATACATATAATAAGAGAATCTTAATTACATGTGTCCATAATTCACTCTTTAAATTCAGGAACAGGAAACTCAGGAATGAAAGAGATTAAGAGAATCAAAGATACTTGTATTCAAGATTAGCAAGTAGGAGTGTCCTCAACAGAAAAGGTGATAATCAATAATGCAGGGATTAAATGTGATAATGAAGGTACAAAGACAACATGAAGTAGAAAATGCCACGTGGCAAGCACAGAGTAAAGGGCAATTTACTATGATTATGCCAATATGTGTGGTCAATTCCCAAGCAAATGATTGTGTAACCCCTGCTAGAGGGAGAAAGCTTCCAGCCTTGGCTGGAGAGGGGGGAGGATCCAGTGTCTGTATTTTTTAAAATGTCTACAGTTGCTTCTCATTTGCAAATTGATATCCCTGCACGAGAACCTTAAACCAACAGAAAGCCCAAAAGACCGTGGACAATGATGGGTAAACGACAGCCCAAGCTTTTCTGCCACAGATGAGTGGTTCCACTCAGGAACACTGAGCAAGAGACTCAGAGTCTTAACTAAGGACAAGCAAGTTGGGACTTCTAATATTACCTAATGCCACCGACGTGGGAGGGCAGTTCAGCACAAGAAGGAAGCGACAGGTGAGTTAACATGGAAGTTTCATCATGGATCCAAACCGTGATGGATTTGGGTCACGGAGGGTAAAAGCCCTTCTTCCCTGGGGCATGGACTGGATTCCACAAGTGGCTGAGACAGGAAGTATGAGGCAGAGAAAAATTCCCCCAGGAGAATCCCGAGTCTGGGTGCCAGGGAGGGTGATGGACGAGCGCGGTCCCAGCGCCATCCGCACCGCAGGGCTCCGAGGGGCTGTGGAGTTGCGCGCCCCTGGCCGGACCACAGACCTGCCTGCAGCGCTCCGGGCTGCGGCCTGGGGAGCGGCTTCAGCAGCAGGCTGGCCCCGTCATTCTCGTAGGTGCTGCAGTGACCCCCACCCCTGTGGCCACGGTGATCCCAAGCCAAGGGTCTAAGTGACTTCAACCCTATTTACAGGTGACCACAGCCGGATAGCCAGTGCTGCTCAAAAGGAAGATCCCACATGGGGTCTTGCTGTGTCAGGGGGGTTGCTAATACCTGGCCTGCTTTGAATCGTTTCATCGTGACAGCAGTCTGGGCAGTGGAAGTTTCATCTCTCAATTTTATTTCAACTTTTTTTGTTGAAAGTATAGTTGGTTTACAATATTGTGCTAATTCTTGGTGTACAGCATAGTGGCTCATATATATATATATATATTCCTTGTCATATACTTTTCCACTAAAGGCTATTAAAAGTTATTGAGTGTAGTTCCCTGTGCTATACAGAAGGATCTTGTTGTTTGAAACAAAAATTACTAAACAAAGTAACAAAGTAAGCAGACTAAACCTAGCCATGTATATGACACAGCTGAGTTTATCTAAGGATTTAAATGTGGTTTTGATCTCCAGGATCTCTTTATCCAAGTATCATATGTAAAGTGCCTGTGGAACACTTCTCAGAAAAATGTTTTAAAATCATAATATATAGAGAATAAAGAAGAAAGATAATTATACTGAAAAGCAGATATCAAAATATAGAAATGGGCATTTGTGATACAGTAATATCTGAAATATTGGAAGAACGTGTTGAATAAGAGGATCCAGTGGTGAGTCTACTAACCGCAACATTCTGCCATAGCAGTGAGTGTAAATCATCTTCTGAGATCTGCAACAATTGCATTTTGAATGTAAATAAAGTTAAATAACAAATAAGCCATGAAGTGTGGATTCAGATTCAGGGGTATCTCGAGTCCATATCCCCAGCATTTCCCAGGGCTCCCTGCTCTTCCCCTAATGTCATTGAAAGAAGTGGGGAACGTTTGTGAAGCGAAGGGCATGTTCCATTGCAAAGAAATCTCGTAGCAAACCTGGGAGCATGGCCAGTGAAAGGTTAATGCTGAAATTAGAGGCCGTGGGAAACCAAGCAGAGGCAGCTCTTTACAAGTCACATCATATGCTCTGTGTGTGTCTACGTGTGTATGCATACAGACGTGTGGGCATGTATGATGTATACACCTGCCTTTCGTGTGAAGCCGCCTCACTGTCCAAATTTGAAATCCGTCCAAACATGCAGTGCAGTCAGCCGAAACTCAGCCAGATGCTAAGTTGTCTGTTGTTGCTCTGTCTCTTCTGCTGAACTCCACGAGTAAACCACGCGCCAGCTGTTGCTTTCAGGGACAACAGCTCTGTAGGCTACAGGTCCATGCCTTGTTTCACTGCCAACTCTGATTTCCTTTCAGGATAAATTGCCATTTGAAAAGGGGGAAGCATTCAGTTGGCCCACAAGCCTCTGAGTGAGGAAAAAACATAACTTTAGAGACAGCTCTGTGGGACAGCATCCAGAAGGGGACAGAGCATTGGGCTGGGAGTCGAGGCTGTGTTTCTTTCAAGCTCTGCACTGAATTTGAGGTGGCATGTCACTTCTTTGTCCCTTGATTTGTTCAGCTTATATTAGGGTCTTGGACCTGTTCTATCCAACATTAGAGTATCACATTTTTGCTCGGTGACCCTCCATGGCTCTGCAATTCCTTCAAAGGGAAAAATGCCCACATCCTCACGGCAGACTCTAAGGCTCCACCCCCAAAACCACCACTTATTTCCTATTCGCTGTGGCCCACACCAGTCTCCATGCTGTCTGTCCAGCGTGAGGGACCTCCAGGCCTGTGATCACTGTTTCCTCTGCCCCTCCTCTGCCCACCCCTTTGCTTCAGTCTTTGCCTTATTCAAAGGTCACTGCCCCATCCCCACTCCTCCCTAGCACACATTCTTCGCTCTCCTTTATTTTCCTCCACAGCACTTATCACCAGCTCACAGAACCTGTATTTCTTTCTTTTACTTATTTTCTCTGACGACTTTCAGACTGGAAAGGCCATGGTGGATAATAGGAGAGAAGTGGGGGTAAAAAAGACAAATGAGGGAAGGCATCTTCTAAAAGCTAAAATGCCCACCTGAAAAGGAGGTAGGAGATAAAGTAGTAGTAGTCGTTACACTTTTGGTAAACCCAAGGCACGTAGTCAGGACTAGTTTTCACAATATTTGAGGGTAGGGAGGCAGCAATAAAAAGAAATTTATCCTGAAAACAAGAAATTAAATTCTTGGGAAGATGATGTGTTCAGCTTGAGATATCAGTAATACCTTTATGACCTTGGTCTGATAATATCCTGCCTTATAATTTGATCTGTTTGACAGCTGGATCATGAATCTAATGATGCCACAGTTTTGGGAGCAGAACAGACCAACCCACGATGGGAACAGGAAAACCATCTGTATCCCATGGGCAAACTGGGGTTATTTTATGAATACCCTGAACTGAGTAAGTCATCAATGGAGATTTCTGTGCTGTCGGTTATACTAGAGTATGCTTTGGGTCTCAGAAGCATTGGTTACCGAGCCAAACAATGTCCTAGCATACCGAAACGGAGCCCGCTTTTCTCCATTAGATGCAATTATGCAGTCAGGCTTTCAAATAGGGTGCCTGTGTGTATCTTTGTCAATATTTATGTTGCACAAAGCTGAAGATTTACTGCCAAGGAATGAAATGGAATACTCATTCAGATACGTCTCCTCCATTGATTTTCAGATCCTTCTGGTCATGTCGTCTAAGGATGAACTCAGAACCGTTACTAGATGTGACTCAGCTCAGGCTGTAGCCCGTGTGGCACAGCTGTTGGCTGATATCCTTCTAAATAGAGTCATGTGAGCCAGCCAGCCTGTGCAGAAAGCCCGCAAGCACATCCTGCCTCATTGCAGCAAGGTTCACAGGGCCACCCCTTCCACATCTCACACCTGCCTTTGATATTGTTCCTATTTCTTCTGGCTCATGGTTTCTGCCTGATTCCTTGAGTGACATCATGTCACATCACTGGCTTGAATTCAGGATGAATTTGCTGATCTGGAGTATCGGTAGAACACAGATCCCCTCCTTCTCCAATGACTTTGTCCATTTCTGTACATTTGCTTGGGCTCTGTTCCTCTTTGGTTGAACTTGGTTTTGAGCTCTCAGTTGCCTTTAAATTGTTGAATCTCAAAATAGATTTCCATAGGAAACGTTATCTTTTCTATTATGCATGGCGCACTTTTATCTACTAGAAGGCTGATGATGTGCACGTTTTGTATCTGAGCCCTTTCAGCTCACCACTGCCTTGAAGTAGTTTGTTTTTTTTTAAGCTTAGGAGACAGGAAAGGATTTTTGTCAGTACGCTTTGCATTTATGCATGCAGGTTCTTGTTGGCAAAGGCACCCCTTTGTGCTTCCTGTTTATAAGTCTACAGATGGAGTTTTCTTTTTCCTAAATTGCATTCTATATATAAAATAATTGCTTTTAACAATATACATTATACATAGAAACGCATCTGGTTCCCTCGGTGAATGAAAGGTCATCTTGTGGCATCTTCAGTCAGCTATGCTTTGTGGCCTGGTGTCTGATTTGAGTTTCATCTTTGCTTTTGTTGTGTTTAGTGACCAGGTTCCATTAAGGGTGCAGCTGCTGTCCCTGGTGTAGAAATTATGTTCGTTTATTCTTCTTATTTTCAAAAGGACTTTAAACCAATGACCTGTTATTCCAAAATGAGTCATAATTGTAAATATGTCTTATTGGGGCTATTATCAGTATGAATAATAACAACAACATTCTGGGGGCAGCATATCATTAGGTATTTTAATACACACAAAAAAAGCCTTGGAAAAAAGTTATTCTAATTAAGTCAAATAAATGTCATGAAAGGAAAAGCTGTACGCTTTTGGGAGAAATTGATAAGGCTTTTAGAAATTTATAGTCTCATTAAAATATCAATTAAATAATTCAGCCTAACTCTACCCTACATAACAGGATGGAGTAACAGCTATTCTAGAGAGATTGTTCAGATTTATTCGTTTTCCTATTATCTAAATAATCCCTGATGAATTAGAAAATTCAATCCATTTCTGAGAGTAGGCAGTCTGTTATTCTGTATTCAACGCTGGAGTGAAACTTATTTTGTGTTCTTTTCGTTCATGGGAGATAGAATTTCCAAGTGCTTTTTGAATTATTTTTGTTCCTCTAAAATAAATTGCCTTTGGTGGTGATCTCCTGACCTCAATTTCCTCCTCCCAGTTTTCCCCATGATCATTAATGACACCCCACCTGCCGTTTTAGTTATGCCTCTTAGCTGCTGAAGGGGAACAGCTACTGACAGATGACCCTGGAGCCCTCCACCCGTGCTTCGTTAGGCCTTGCACCCAGCCACCAACCCTAGTCTCCTTCGCCTGAATTATATTTCTCTGCTTTTGTGCCTGGAAGGACACTTGCCAAGCCTTGGCAGGGACCCCTCCACTATTTAGAGATTATCTGCTCTCCTGTCTAGGCATGAATTGCACTTGATTCTTGTCTTGATGGTGTGTGATCGTGTCCATGTCCATTGTACTCCCCGACTGGACTGATCCTGTTGGAGGCAGTAGTCAGGCTTTTCATCTTCCCGTCCATGTCTGGAGCACCACAGCCTGGACCCTGGTTCTCCTACTTGTTTAAGTGACTTGAGCTTGGAGTTTCAACACACTCAAATAAAACTGTTAGATGAGGTGGCGGTAACATTGCCCCCAATGCCCCCACAAAGTTCTATATGACATATGGTTTTTTCTGAGTGAAATTTCTCTTTTATTTGTTTTCATGAATTCCCCACTGTCCTTTGAGATTATTAGAGTAACCCTGAGTTGTTAACCACAATATCTCTCCCCCCACCAGCGAATGATCCTGCTGCCTGAGAACTCAGACATGGGACATAAGAGAAATTATCTATCAGTCTTAAAATCTGGAAGCCATAAGATACCGTTTTGTACTTAGAGCACCCACAGCACAAACACCAGTCTCTCAAGAATTTGACACTGCCTTCACAGAGGGCAGGTGCCATAAGTGAAATGCTGTGAGGGATGAAGTGGGAGCTCTTCATCTCTGGTACTGCCTTTTCCACCCTTGCTTTGTTAACTTGATTTTCCCTTCATATATTATGTTCTCCATTTAATTTACTGCATTTAATATCAGTTGTTCTTCAACATCTCCTTGCACCCGCCCCCTCCATTCCCTCTCTCTCCAGTGCTCTCCCACCCACGCCTATCCTGCGCTCTCCAGGACCAGGCCTGTCTCCCCCACGCCCTCACCACTGTTCTGTCTGCCCACCACCTGCACTCACATTTCCTTAACTCCGCAGAATGAACTTCCCAAAATGGCAGCTGAGTAACTGGGGGCGATTGTAGACCTCTCATCTCTTTACTGATTCATTCATTTATCCAACCAACAAACATTGAGCACTGCTATGCCAAACACTGTATCAACTGCTGGGGAGACCAAAACAGGTAAGACTTGGTGTCTGCACTCCCCAGGCTAGGCGAGGCATGGCGAGTAGTTGATGGATTGCTAAGCAGGTGAACACAAATTGGACTCCCTAGAGCTGGAAATATTTGAACTGAATCTTGAAAGGTGAAAGGAAGTTAGCTCTCTATTTTGTGGTAGAGGGAGTGGACACTTCATGCAGAGAGGTGGGGACATATATGTGTACACAGCATGAAGTGGCTTGGCCAGACTGAAGAACAACAAGTAGGGCTAGAACAAAGGATCCATAGGTGGGAATGTCAGGTGCACAAGGCCTCTGTCACGATGGGCCTTGTGTGCTTAGACTTCAATGTATCCTTAAGGAAGCAGGGATATATTGGATTATTTGTAAGTAAGAGAATTGCATAATGTTTATGTTGCAGAATATCTGGTTTTTCTGGCAGCAGAATGGAAGATACTATTTTAGGGGGAGAGGCCCATATTTTGGGGGAAAGGATATTTTGGGGACCAACGCAGGTAACCCAGACAACAAGTGGCACACGCCTGCTGAGAGGCCGTGGGCAGAAAGAGAGAGACATGGGCAGCAGAAGTGGTGACTGCTGCAGTGGGGATTGGAGGGCCGGGGCGGCGGGCCGCAGAGCTGCTGAGGTGACTTTCCAGTGACCCATCCGGAGAGCAGATCTGCAGGGGGAGTGTAAGGAGAGGAGCTGGTTTCGAGGAGATGGTTCTGTGTGTGACATTTTGAGTGCGAAGTGTCTATGGGACATATAAGGAGTGATGTCCGTTGTTAAGCTGGATTCACCAGTCAGGAGCTCAGAGGAGCTGTGGGTGAGGCCGTGGGGGCGATTCAGTCCTGCCAGGTGGAGGACTGAAGATGAGGCCCTGGGGAAAAGGGCCATGTACATGGCAAATGGGAGAAGAGAGGTCCACCAAGAGAAAGAAGAATAGCAGTGCAGTTGAGAGAAAATGATTTGAGGCAACACAGAGAAGGCTGTAACCTGGCTTAAGAGGAATTTGAACACTGACTAAAAGGAGCGAAGTGAGAAAGGGGGGTGTGTGGGGCATAAAAGCAAGGGCTAAAGCCCACCTTTAATTGTCTAAACTGAGGAAAAGGCGGAGTTGGACTACACTAATGTAGCCTTTAAAAAACAGATCTGTGTGTATCTGTGTGTGTGCATATGTGCACACACACTTTTCTGCCTGGGCTTTTAAAATTTATTTAAGTAAAACAAAAATGAAGGGGGGAAAATATTCCACTGAAAGGAAAATATTTGTCCACGGCAAAAGCTACCTGGTAATCAAATAAACAGGAGCTGAGAATGCCCACTGGTTTGAAACACGCAGCCACCGGCAGTGCAACTCCTGTATCAGTGCCGTGGTGGGGCTGTGGGGGATGCAGGGCTCTGAGCCCTGGAGGAGTCATCAGCGCAGGCACTTCTCCAAGAAACTGGACTTTAAAGGGAAGAAGAAAGTATAGAAAGTATCAGAGAGCAATACAGGTCCGTGAGAGAGGGTTGGGCGAGGGTCAGCTTTGTTTTACAGGGGGCGTTTCTGGCCTTGCTGAGTTGCTAGGCCTTTGCTCTTGTTGGTCTTTGTTCCAAAAGCTTTTTTGAAAGTTCTTCTCGCTTGAATATCTGAACAGATTAAATCATGTTGGGTTATTTCTAGTGTTTTATTTTTAATTAAAAATTTTCTGGAATTTATTTTAATGTCAAAATTGAGGACAGTGTACCAGGCCTTCTAATGATTTAGCTAATTACACCAGTACCTGAATCCACTGATTTTAAGTGTCAGTTTTATAATATTTCTAAAATCTCTTAAATATCCACGTCTATTCTTGAAATGTATTCTATTTCATTCATTCTCTCAGTGCACTATTTCTATACTGTTTCCATGACCATAGATTAATATCTCCTACAGTTGGTCCTATTTTATCCTTTTCCAGAATGTCCCTAATATTACAAATTCAAACATCCCTCCTCATTATTTTATTTGTATATTTGTGTATATTTCTGGAAGAAATTTAGGATCACCTTTCAGAATTTTTTCTTAAATCCATTCAGGATTATTAACTAAATTTGCATTCAGATACTAAATTTATTTTGGAGAAAAAATGTTCAAGTCCCCCAAATTTGAGTCTGCCAACTGAAGAGGATGGTGCATTCTACTGTTCATTCAATTATCATTTTTTTCTTTTTTTAAGTCATTTATCAGAATCATTTTAACATTTTTCATTAATTTATTTCTGAATAGTCTGTGCCTTTGTTGTCATTATAAATGATATCTTTTCTGGGTTTGAAGAGGGATGATTGCTAATGAAGTCTTAATTTCTGGTTTCTCTTGAATAAGAAAGGGATCTGACAGTGTGGGGCCCTCTTTCCAATATGGTGACTGTGAGCAGTGCATTTCATTAAGATGTCCACTTGCCAATTTGCCAGTGGCTGCACCCACTCCACATATTTCTGCTACTTACCTGCCCCCTGTAGGCAGATGTGCTCATGTAGGGTTAGGTGGGTTATGGAAACATATGCTGATATCACTGCTGCCACGCTGCTGACCCTGTGGCATCACTAACTCTGGTTCTTTCTCTGTGACCTCCCTGAATATGACAGCTCCTTTTAGGCTGTGGACATGAGGCTTCTTTCCAGCACTGTCGGTTTTTCTGCAACACACCCCTGCCTCTCAGGTCAGAAGCAAATGTCAGCTCCTCCTACCCATCCACCCAATCCACTGTCTTGCCATTCCTGGCCAGAGTGGTCCCTATCCCTTGACTGAGCAGTAACACTGAAGGGACTACAAACTTGCCTCTCATCCACTGTCTTAGTTACATACCTGTGCTAGTTTACTTAAAAGTCTGCCAGTTAGGGTCTAAAAGTCTTTAAGATCACTGGCCTTATCATTTCTAACTGCTCCCCCACCCCATGGAACAGCTTACCGCAGATCTCTGCTGCCCCATCTGTAGCAATGTCCTGTAAATTACAGACAGAGAGAAAAGAACTTCTAAGCCACCACCATAACTTTGACTTCCTGTGACCACACAGACCATAGAAATATCAAGATAAAAATTCCTGAAGAAGGATATTTTGCTTAGGAAGACACTTTAATTGCATACCTTTCTGTGACTTGTAATAACTTCATAGACTCTCTGAATGTGCTGCACTCACCTTCCCAGACTCAAGGGAGCTTGCTCACTTGCCTATTTTCAGTTCATTTCCTCCAACATTCTCTATGCAGAGCTTTCCCAAAAGTACATTCCTTATTCCTTTTTAAATTCTTATATACAACCACAGTATTCTTTTTCTTAATCCTCAATGACAAATCATCTTCCAAGATTGTATTATCAACACTGAGAGTGAATAATATGCTTCAAGATTCCCAAGTTTATTACCAGCAAATAACTATGATTGGTTGAAGATTTTTAAGTATGTTATTCCTACTAAGGTTATATACGTGAAAGAAACAGTTTGTAATGAGTCTTCTTCCGAGAGATTTTATATTTGCCTTTTGTTTGGATTCTTTCACTGTTGAATATTATTATTACCATGAATGTCTTTTCTCTTTGGGATTTAGTTCACCATTTGCCCCTCTCTCTTTACAGGAGTAGAGGAATTGTTGTTGTCCTTCCATCCATCCACCACTCCATGTTGTGTGTCCATTCCTTCAACAGGTATTCAGTTTGGGTTCACCACCTTATCTGTGGCCTCTTTCCAGTGGCCCCTCCGTTGGCTCTGGAGAACAATATATTGCAAATCAGAGTGGGTATGTGGAAACTTGACTACCCAGTATAGACGCATGGTGCCAGAAAAAGCCCAGGACATCGCAGCGTGGCAGCCCACCATGCAAGGAACAGCAATTCTGGCTGTGGTGGACCAATGTGAGTAAAAAGGCCTCATGGGCTGAAGACTTTGAAAAGTCCAAACATGCATTGGCATTGCTTCCTAAGGAATCCAGTGTTGGGTATTGTTTAATATGAGAGGGAGATGCTAACACTATCATCGCTATAAACAACATATTTGTTGTAACTGTAATTGTTATTATTTTAATATATTTTCTTTATAATTTTTATTTGTGACTTACAAGAGCTCTTACAGAGGCAGTTGTTAAGAAGCGTGGCCATTATACTGTTGCTGAAATGTTAATTCAGTAGAAGCATGGTAATAGTATTAATAAGTACTCACTCGTTTGATCCTCACATGGCTCTAAAGGTTACCCAGCAGTGCTTGTATAATGGAGATAGAAATCCATCCGTTTAAGTGTTTGCAGAACCTAAAATAAGAGCAGTCATTCCACCGTATTTTACCATATATTCCAGACTATCATTTTAAAGTAGGAACTACCTGATGAGGCCATATAAACCCTTTGTGAATCCCCAATCATTCATTACATTCCTGGACCCTGGGGCAGAGGTTCTTCTAGAAGGTGGTCCCATCTCTCCTCCCCACCCCACTCTTGGGCTTTGCTACCCACTGTTGGTCATTAGCTAAGCATCCTCATGTCCTGCATGTGTCTGAGCTGTGAGGGAACAGACCTCAGCTCTTTACAAACTGTAGTGACTTTGACCAGTCTGAACAGTCTCTCTCCTTCCCTGCCCACTCCCACACAGGGCAACAGGGGGCTCACAACCACAGCGATTCCCATGCCAGCCCATTAGGGAGCCTTCTTCCCTAGAAATGTTCTTACAACCAGGGCTGTTTCCTCCCTTACTTCACTGACAGTTTCACTCCCAGCTTACAGTCCCCAACAAAAGTCTATCCCAGTTTGAATTCCTTAATCAAGTCATATTTACGCTAAGTCCATGGCACTTTCCCATGAGCACTCATAGAAACAGAACAGGGCCTGGCAGTGGCTGTGGGCCAGGTTCCTGAGTGAGGGGACTTGCTGGGCCCTTCAGGTTCTGTAGTCTGGCCCGAGCTTAGTTCCCAGCCTGGCATCTTCCCATCTGCATGATTTCGGGCAAGGTTTCAACACTTTAGAGCTTCATTTTATCTCTGCTTCATATTTTAAGACTGTTATGTACCAAAAAGTGTGCTTAGGGAATTCAGTGAGTCAATGAATGGATGTCACATAAGATGGTCCTCAGGGAAGGTTAGTTATTTTCATTATGCACCATCGATAAAATTGGCTGCACAGACTTGGCCAGGTATCACAGCTACAGGCACAAGAATTTGACAATGTGTCACTGTGGATCATAGTCACTATTTTACACAGTAAAACAGCTACCTGAGACCACCCAGCTGTCAGCCCACCTGACTCCCCACCCCACGATCCCTGAATTTATCTGATTTGCTTGCTACCCCTACTTTTTGGAGAAAGTTGGCAAATCACACACAGTCAATGACTGCTAGGTTATGTCCATTCCCATTCACTCAATTTGCCCCATTTTCAGTATCCACTGTGCTGCAAAACATAGACTAATATTCAGAATATGACAGCAAGGCCTTTCCCATTCCACAGTCAGAGAAGCATAAATCTGTCATGTTTAATATGGCATATGACACTAAGCAAGGCAGGAAAACAGGCTCCTGTGCTTTAAGAACATTTTTAATAATGACGTTTGAAACTAAAAGTGTTTTTGTTTGACCTTCAGCAAACCAGAAAATTCAATTGACTCCTATTACCCATTCCTCAGATGTCCTGATTTGATTGTATTAGGCACTTTTTCCTCATCTCCCCAGCATGACTTTGCTCCATCAGCACAGATGGAGTGTCTCCAAGGCTGCTCCGTGTGCATGGGCATGTGTGTGCACACATGTGCCCCCACTGGTTGGTGCCACTGATTCATATCCAGGGGTTGTTCTGTCTTATAACTCAGGCATTGCTTTATTATATCCTAGAAAACTGCTTTTAGATCTTTGATTGAACTATAGACCATCCTCTTGCCCACATTAGGAAGTGACGTCTTCCAAGACACAGGTCCTCTGTGCTTGTATTTATGTATAAATAAGAATTAAATATGCATGTCATCCCCTCATATATTTAATTTGTGCCTTCCCAATTGAATGTGCACAGTAAGGGCTAACTCCATAACAGGAGAACTTTTAGGAAGAAAGAAGAAGGAATTAGCCACAAGGGAGAAGACAGGACATCAAGCAGGAGTTTGGTATAAAGTCATTTACTCTAAAGCTGCTCTGGCTCAATAAATAAGTGGAATTGACATTGTTGTATCATGCCAGAGCATCTGCTGTTGAAGACCGATTTTAATTTACTTTGATATAACTGGAAAATTGTGTTGGAACAACATGGGAAATGAAGCACACTGCATCAATCTGTACTCCTGAAGTGTGTCTCACAGCTACTTAGTTTTGAAGAAAAGTATCTTGTCTGGAGACAATACAATTATTTTCATTGTTGGAATTTTTCTGGCTTCCAGAAGCACATCTGCAGGTGATTCTGTAAAAGTCTAGATTTGACTTAAATAGCAGGAAATTTTAGCCTATTGAAATCAGGAGAAGTGAAATAT
This sequence comes from Vicugna pacos, assembly GCF_048564905.1. Taxonomy (NCBI): domain Eukaryota; kingdom Metazoa; phylum Chordata; class Mammalia; order Artiodactyla; family Camelidae; genus Vicugna; species Vicugna pacos. Next base: position 31,866,030 of record NC_133000.1, read on the forward strand.
TTTTGCCTACCACCACCACCACCACCAGGCAAGCACGTGTACACCCAGAGAGATTTCACATCAGATGGAACGACAAAGCTGGTTCTGTTACCGAGGCCAAACTTGTTCTGCTCACTACACAACAGTGATACAAAAATAAATCAGGAGACAAGGTTTTGGAGCAAGGTATAGTAACTTTATTCAGAAAGCTGGCAGACCAAGAAGATGGGGGACTAATGTCCTGGAGAATCATCTTGCCCAAGTCAGAATTCAGGCCCCTTTTAAGCTAAAAAGGGGAGGGAGTGTGGTTGGCTGTGCAAACTTCTTGCTGCAGGCATTCTTTGTTCTTGCAGTCATCCATGTGGGTCAGGCTGTGGTGTCCCTTTAAACCTCCAACAAAACAAAGGTTATTCTCTATTTTGCAACTTGCCATCCTTGCATAAGTGCAGAAGTGCTAACATCATTAAAGGTCAGAGCCCCGAGAATAGGCTTTCCTGTAGGTTTTAGGCTAAAGGCAACGTTGTTTTACAAAAGGTGCAGAGCCAGCAAGTTTAAGCCTGGAAAACAGGGCACAGTGCTTCAAACTAAAGGAACAGATCCAATGTGGTGTCAGATTTGTTCTCTATTACAGTTCGATTTAGGGGAAATTTTGCAGTAGAAAGTCCCCTCAGTTTTTTTTCTTGCTTTACCTGACATCTTGTTTGTTGGCTTGTGGTCTCATGGTGTCTAAACCGTATGTTCAGATGAATAATATTAAAATCATATGGTGCAGAAAACATATCTGTTCCGCTTCAAAAAATGACTGAAACATTTAGCTTTGTTTATTCCCATAGAATTTGGATTGAATCATTTCTCGACTTTCTTCTTCCTTCAAACCAGTATTTTATTGGAGGGTTTAAAGCCCAAATTAAAGAATTTTGCAGGGAAATATACACAAAATGTTATGATAACTCACAGAGAAAAAATGTGATAATGAGTGTGTATATGTCCATGAATGACTGAAAAATTGTGCTGAACACTGGAATTAGACACAACATTGTAAAATGATTATAAATCAATAAAAAATGTTTAAAAAAAGAATTTTGGAGAAGACTCATGTAATTCATAACAGCTTTACATCCGAATTTAAGGCTGACCCATATTTATACTTTTAATCAAGGAACACAATAAACTTTCTTAGTGGATCATTTATGGAGTTTTTAACTTTGTCCATGTAATCGTTTGGAAGTTAAGAGGCCTAGACAGCTGATCTAACAAAACAGGAATCATTGCTTGACTCTGTGAATGAAAGAATCCCAGTATAGTTTCCTGCAAGTATATTTTATTAAAAATAATAAGGAATTCTTGCTCTCTAATAAAGCAACAGACAGAAGAACATTCTGAGTGTTTAAAATAAATCAGACTATGGGTTAACTTATCTAAACAAGTCAAGATAGTTTAGGGAAAAAAGTATGAACTTGAAGGAAAATACATACTGTGTAATTAATATCCTATTTTTAAGAAGCAAATGATAAAAAAACCCAAAATTTAATCATTTATTTAAAAAGTAGTTATATAAAGCCAACTTATTTTCATAAGTTACATAAATAAGAGGGCTATCAAAATCTACATTATTAAAGATTAAATTATACCAAATAGATCACCAAGGTTGATTGATTTTCATGATATAAATAATTTTTGAAAATATAACTTACATATAACATATCCAAGCAGCCCTTCAGTTATCCACAGTACCCTAGTCTACAGTTGTTCTTACTGTACTTAAAACAATTAATAGGCAAGGTTCAGGCCCTTTCATTTGAACTGCCACTGGAATTCTGGATATTCCCTTAGTTTAAAGACCAAAAGCAAAGTAACAATTCTAGTTTAAAGCAGTTGCTAAAAGACTATAAAACATTCACTATCTATATCCAGTTACAGGAAAGAATTAAGTTTTCTGAACCATAAAAAAAGAAATCTGCTGAAAATGAAATTCTGTCATGTATGCTGACCATAACTATACAGGCTCTTAATTAATGCTCCCTTTACTGTTTTAATACCAACATAGGTCATTATAATCGCTTTCAAATTCCACTTATGCTAGATGAACGAACGCCTCTCCACATGCTCAATTCTGACAGCTGAGTGTGTGTGAAAGCCGTCAATCACCTAGCTAGTTGGGAACACACAGTTTCTTTTCAGTGGGAAAACACACGACATAAATATATATGGGGAGGTACTAGCTCCAACTCGGTTTAACAGAGAAAAGTGCATGAACTTGAAACTGACACTAAGAAGCATACTGAGAAATCACATTAAGTGTTTCTATGGCTCCTCAATCCCTTTATGCTACATTAACGAACGCGTCTCCACATGCTCAATTCTGAGAGTTGAATGTGCGTGTAATCGGTCAATGACCTATCTTGTTGTGAACACACAGTTTCTTTAGAGTGTGGAACTAAAGTACATATATATATATGGATAGGTAGTAGCTCCAACATGGTTTTACACTGAAAACTGCATGAACTTTAAACCGGCACTAGAAAACATATGTACAAATCGCAGTAAGTGTTTCTAAAGTTACAAAATCCATTTATGCTACATGAACGAAAGCCTCTACACATGTTCAATTCTGAGAGTTGAATGTGTGTGAAAGCCATCAAACAACTAGCTTGTTGGGAAAACACAGTTTCTTTTCTATTGGAAACTACACAATATCTATATGGTGAGATACTAGCAACAACCTGGTTTTACAGAGGAAATTGCATGAAATTCAAACCGGACTTTGGAAAAATAATGAGAAACCAGACTAAGTGTTTCTACTGCAACCCATTGCCCTCATCCTAGATGAATGAACGCCTCTCTCCATGCTCAGTTCTGAGAGATGAATGTGTTCAAAAGCCTTCTATCGGTTAGCTTGTAGGGAACACACAGATTCTTTTGAGTGGGGAAAAACAATACATACATATATGTGGGAGGTAATATTTCCAAGTCGACTTTACAGTGAAAAGTGCATGAAATTCAAACCAGCACTAGGAACGAAACTGAGAAACCAGAGTAAGTGTTTCTAATGCAACCCATTCCCTTTATGGTAGATGAATGAACGTATCTTAAAATGCTCTATTCTGAGACTTAAGTGTGCGTGAAAGCCATCAATCACCTAGCTTTTTGGGAACACACAGTTTCTTTTGAGTTGGGAATAACACTATATAAATATATATGGGGAGGTACTAGCTCCAACTCTGTTTCACAGTGAAAAATGCATGAAATTCAAACTGGCATGAGGAAATATACTGAGAAACCATAGTAAGTGTTTCTACGGCAAATCATTCCCTTCATCCTAGATGAACGAACGTCTCTCCACAGGCTCAGTTCTGAGGGTTGAATGTGTGCAAAATCATCTATCACTAGTCTTGTAGGGAACACACAGTTTCTTTTGACTGGGGAACTACACTACATACATATATATGGGGAGGTACTAGCTCCAAGTCGATTTTACAGTGAAAACTGCATGAAATTCAAACCGGCACTAGGAAATATACTGAGAAATCAGAGTAAGTGTTTCTTATGCTACCCATTCCCTTTATGCTAGATGAACGAACCAGACTCCACATGCTCAATTCTGAGAGTTAAGTGTGTGTGAAAGCCGACAGTCAACTAGCTTGTTGGAAACAAACATATTCTTTTGAGTGGAAAACTACAATACATTCGTATATATGGAGAGGTACTAGGTCCAACTGTACTAGGTCCAACTGTTTCACCGTGAAACCTGCAGCAAATTTACCGACACTAGGAAACATACTAAGAAACAAGAGTAATTATTTCTAGTGCAAACCATTCCCTTTATACTAGACGAACGAAAGCCTGTCCACATGCTCTGTTCTGAGTTTAATGCTAGTGAATACCATCTATCACTTAGCTTGTAGGGAACACAGTTTCTTTTGAGTGCCGAACTAACTACATACATATATATGGGGAGGTACTAGCCCGAAGTCAATTTTACAATGAAAACTGAATGAACTTCAAACTGGCACTAGGAAACATAACTGAAAATCCAGATAAGTGTTTCAACTGCAACCCATTCCCTTCATCCTAGATGAACTAACGCTTCACCCCATGCTCAGTTCTGAGAGTTAACTCTGTGTGAAAGCCATCTATCACTTAGCTTGTAGGGAACACACAGTTACTTTTGATTGGGGAAATACACTACATACGTATAAATGAGGAGGTACTAGTTCCAAGTCGGTTCAAAAGTGCAAAATGCATGAAGTTCAGACCGGCACTAGTTAATATACTGAGAAACCAGAGTAAGTGTTTCTATTGCTAACTATTCCCTTTATGCTATATGAATGAATGTCTCTACACATGCTCAATTCTGAGAGTTAAATGAGTATAAAATCCGTTAGTAAGCTAACTTTTTGGGAACACACAAATTCTTTTCAGTGGGAAACAACACTAAATACCTATATATGGGGAGGTACTAGTTCCAAATCGGTTTTACAGTTAAAACTGCATGAACTTCAAACCCAAAATAGGAAACATACTGAGAAAACAGAGAAAGTGTTTCTACTGCAAATCATTCCCTTTAAGCTAGTTGAAAGAATGCCTCTCCACATGCTCAGTTCTGAGTGTTGAATATGTTCGAATGTAAACTGTAACTTAGCTTGTAGGGAAAACATAGTTTCCTTTGAGTGGGGAAATACACTACATATATCTATATTGGAAGGTAATAGCTCCAAGTCGTTTTTACACTGAAAACTGCATGAATTTCAAACCGCCACTAGGAAACATACTGAGAAACCAGAGTAGTTATTTCAAGTGTTACCTCTTCTCTTTATGCTAGATGAAAGAACGTATCTTAACATGCTCAATTCTGAGAGTAAGTGAGTGTGAAAGCCATCAAACACCTAGCTTGTTGGGGAAACACAATCTTTTTCATGGGGAAAATACATGACATGATTTTATATGGGGAGGTACTAGCCTCAACACGGTTTTACGGTGAGAACTGCATGAACTTCAAACCGGCACGATGAAACAGACTGAGAAACCCGTGTAAGTGTTTCAACAGCAAACAATTCCCTTTATCCTAATTGAATGAAAGCCTCTACACATGCTCAGTTTTGAGGGATGAATGTGTGCATATGTAAAACATAACTTAGCTTGTAGGGAAAACATAGTTTCTAAAGAGTGCAGAACAACACTACATATACATATATATATATATATTGGGGTAATACCTCCAACTCGGGTTTACAGTGAAAAATACATGAACTTTAAACGGAAACTAAGAAACATCCTGACAAACCAGGGTAGTTCTTTCTACTGCAAACCATTATCTTTTGGCTAAAAGAACGAACGTCTCTCCACATGCTCAATTCTGAGAATTAATTGTGTGTGAAAGCCGTCAATCATCTAGCAACTTGGGAACACACACATTCTATCCAGTGGGAAACTACTCTCTTTCTATATATATATATATATATATATATATATATATATATATATAGGGAGGTACAAGCTCCAACTCGTGTCTAAAGTGAAAAGTGTATGAACTTCAAAACGGCAATAGGAAACATACTGAGAAACCAGAGTAAATGTTTCAACTGCAACACATTCCCTTCATGTTAGATGAAAAAACGTCACAACTCAAGCTCAATTCTGAGATTTAAGAGTGTGTGAAAGCCGTCAACCAACTATCTTGTTTGGAACACACACTTCCTTTACACTGGAAAACTACACCATATAAATATATATGGGGAGGTAATATTTCCAACTCGGTTTTACAGTGAAAACTGCATGAAATTCAAACCATCACTAGGAAACATACTGAGAAACCAAGTTAGCGTTTCTACTACAAACCATTCCCTTTAGGTTAGATGAACTAAACTCTATCCACATGCTAAATTCTGAGATTTAGGTCAGTGTAAAAGTCATCAATTACCTAGCTTTTTGGGAAAACAAAGTTTTATTGAGTGGGAAACTACACTGTATATATATATATATATATGGGATCATACTAGCTCCAACTCAGTTTTACAGTGAAAAATGCATCAATTTGAAACCAGAATAAGGAAACATACTCAGACCCCACAGTAAGTGTATATACAGCAATCCATTCTGTTTAGTGTAGATGAACGAATCCCTCCTCATATAGTCAGTTTCAAAAATTGAATGTGTGTGAAAGCCGAAAATCAAAAATCTTATCGGGATCACATAGTTTGTTTACAGTGAGGAACACACTACATAAATATATATCGGCAGGTACATTTTCCAACTAGGTTTTACAGTGAAAACTTCATGAAGTTCAAACCAAAAATATTAAAAATACAGCGAAACCAGAGTATGAGTTTCTAGTGGCACCTACTCTTTTTATGCTATATGAACAAATGTCTCTCCACTTGCTAAGTACTGAGAGTTCAGACGGTGTGGAAGCCATCAAAAAAATAGCATGAAGGGAACACAGACTTTCATTCAGTGGGAAAACAATCTACATACATAAATAGGGGGGTAATAGCTCAACTCGGTTTTACAGTGAAAATTGCATGAACTTCAAGTTGACACTAAAAAACATACTGAGAAAACAGAGTAAGTGAATCTACTGCAACCCATTCACTTTCGGTTAGATGAATGGACGACTGTTCACATACTGAACTCCGACAATAAAGTTTGTGTGAAATCCGTGATAACCTAGCTTGTTGGGAACATATAGTTCTTTCTACTGGAAAAAAACTATATACATATATATGGGGAGGTAAAAGTCAAACTCGATTTAACACTGAAAACTGCATGAACATCTAAGCAGCTCTAGGAAACATAATGAGAAAAAAGAGTAAGTGTTATAACTGACACCCATTCACTTAATGATAGATAGACGAACGACACTACACATGCTCAAATATGACAGAGAAGTGTGTGTGAAAACCAACAATCACCAAGCATTTTGGGAACACAAAGATTCTTTTCATTTGGAAACCACATTACAATCATATATATGGGGAGGACTATGCTACAACTCTGTTTATATTCAAAATTGCAGGAAATTAAAATCAGAAATAGGAAACAGACTGAGAAACCAGGTTGAGGGTTCTAACAGAAACGAGTTTCAATTGTGCTAGATGAAAAAAAGTCTCTCCAAATGTGAAACGTTAAACTGAAAAGAAAGTTTGTGTTCCCAAAAAGCTAGTTGAAGGACGGCTTTCACACACACTTATTTCTCAGAACTGAGCATGTGGAGAGACGTTCGCTCTCCAAGAACAAAGAAATGGGTTAGGAGAAACACTTACTCTGGTTTCTTAGTCTGTTTCCTAGTGCCAGTTAGAAATACCTGAACATTTCACTGTAAACCAGAGTTGGAACATGTACTTCCACATAAATATATATGTAGTGGAGTTTGCAACTGAAAATGAATATTGCGTTCCCACAAGCTAGGTGAAGGACCGTTTACACACATTACCTCTCAGAAATGAGCATGTGGATAGACGTTCATTCATCAAGAACCAAGGGAAAGTGTTGCAGGAGAAACACATACTCAGGTTTCTCAGTCAGTTTCCTACTGCCGTTTATAAGTTCCTGCAATATTCAGTCTAAAAAAGGGTTAGAGAATGTACCTAGCCATATATAAGTATGCAGTGGGGTTTGATAGTGAAAAGAAACCCTGTGTTCCCAACAAGCTGGATGAAGGATGAGTTTCACATACACTTATCTCCCAGAATTGAGTATGAGGAGAGATGTTCGTTCATCCAGCACCAAGGGAACGGGTTGCAGGAGAAACACTTACTCTGGTTTCTCAGTCTGTATCCTAGTGCCGGTTTGAAGTGCCTGTCGTTTTCACTGTAAAATCGAGTTGGAGGTTGTACCTCCCCATATATATGTATGGAGTGGAGTTGGCAACTGAAAAGAAACTTTGTGTTCCCTTCAAGCTAGGTGAAGGACGGCTTTCACACACACGTATCTCTCAGAACTGAGCATGTGGAGAGACGATCGATCATCCAGCACCAAGGGAACGGGTTGCAGGAGAAACACTTACTCTGGTTTCTCAGTCTGTTTCCTAGTGCCGGTTTGAAGTGCCTGCCGTTTTCACTGTAAAACCGAGTTGGAGCTTGTACCTCCCCATATATATGTATGGAGTGCAGTTGGCAACTGAAAAGAAACTTTGTGTTCCCTTCAAGCTAGGTGAAAGACGGCTTTCACACACATTTATCTCTCAGAACTGAGCATGTGGAGAGACGTTCGTTCATCCAGCACCAAGGGAACGGGTTGCAGGGGAAACACTTACTCTGGTTTCTGAGTCTGTTTCCTAGTGCCTGTTTGAAGTGCCTGCCGTTTTCACTGTAAAACCGAGTTGGAGCTTGTACCTCCCCATATATATGTATGGAGTGGAGTTGGCAACTGAAAAGAAACTTTGTGTTCCCTTCAAGCTAGGTGAAGGACGGCTTTCACACACACTTATCTCTCAGAACTGAGCATGTGGAGAGACGTTCGTTCATCCAGCACCAAGGGAACGGGTTGCAGGAGAAACACTTACTCTGGTTTCTCAGTATGTTTCCTAGTCCCGGGTTGAAGTGCCTGCCGTTTTCACTGTAAAACCGAGTTGGAGCTTGTACCTCCCCATATATATGTATGGAGTGGAGTTGGCAACTGAAAAGAAACTTTGTGTTCCCTTCAATCTAGGTGAAGGACGGCTTTCACACAGACATTTCTCTCAGAATTGAGCATGAGGAGAGACGTTCGTTCATCCAGCACCAAGGGAACGGGTTGCAGGAGAAACACTTACTCTGGTTTCTGAGTCTGTTTCCTAGTGCCGGTTTGAAGTGCCTGCCGTTTTCACTGTAAAACCGAGTTGGAGCTTGTACCTCCCCATATATATGTATAGAGTGGAGTTGGCAAATGAAAAGAAACTTTGTGTTCCCTTCAAGCTTGGTGAAGGACGGCTTTAACACACACTTATCTCTCAGAACTGAGCATGTGGAGAGACGTTCGTTCATCGAGCACCAAGGGAACGGGTTGCAGGAGAAACAGTTACTCTGGTTTCTCAGTCTGTTTCCTACTGCCGGTTTGAAGTGCCTGCCGTTTTCACTGTAAAACCGAGTTGGAGCTTGTACCTCCCCATATATATGTATGGAGTGGAGTTGGCAACTGAAAAGAAACTTTGTGTTCCCTTCAAGCTAGGTGAAGGACGGCTTTTACACTCACTTATCTCTCAGAACTGAGCATGTGGAGAGACGTTCGTTCATCCAGCACCAAGGGAACGGATTGCAGGAGAAACACTTACTCTGGTTTCTGAGTCTGTTTCCTAGTGCCGGTTTGAATTGCCTGCAGTTTTCACTGTAAAACCGAGTTGGAGCTTGTACCACCCCATATATATGTATGGAGTGGAGTTGGTAACTGAAAAGAAACTTTGTGTTCCCTTCAAGCTAGGTGAAGGACGGCTTTCACACACACATATCTCTCAGAACTGAGCATGTGGAGAGACGTTCGTTCATCCAGGACCAAGGGAATGCGTTGCATTAGAAACAATTACTCTGTTTTCTGATTCTGTTTCCTAGTGCCGGTTTGAAGTGCCTGCCTTTTTCACTGTAAAATCGAGTTGGAGCTTGTACCTCCCCATATATATGTATGGAGTGGATTTGGAAACTGAAAAGAAATTTTGTGTTCCCTTCAAGCTAGGTGAAGGACGGCTTTCACACACACTTATCTCTCAGAACTGAGCATGTGGAGAGACGTTCGTTCATCCAGCACCAAGGGAACGGGTTACAGGAGAAACACTTAGTCGGATTTCTGAGTCTGTTTCATAGTGCCGGTTAGAAGTGCCTGCCGTTTTCACTGTAAAACCGAGTTGGAGCTTGTACCTCCCCATATATATGTATGGAGTGGAGTTGGCAACTGAAAAGAAACTTTGTGTTCCCTTCAAGCTAGGTGAAGGACGGCTTTCACACACAATTATCTCTCAGAACTGAGCATGTGGAGAGACGTTCGTTCATCCAGCACCAAGGGATCGGTTTGCAGGAGAAACAGTTACTCTGGTTTCTGAGTCTGTTTCCTAGTGCCGGTTTGAAGTGCCTGCCGTTTTCACTGTAAAACCGAGTTTGGGCTTGTACCTCCCCATATATATGTATGGAGTGGAGTTGGCAACTGAAAAGAAACTTTGTGTTCCCTTCAAGCTAGGTGAAGGAAGGCTTTCACACACACTTATCTCTCAGAACTGAGCATGTGGAGAGACGTTCGTTCATCCAGCACCAAGGGAACGGGTTGCCGGAGAAACACTTACTCTGGTTTCTCAGTCTGTTTCGTAGTGCCGGTTTGAAGTGCCTGCCGTTTTCACTGTAAAACCGAGTTGGAGATTGTACCTCCCCATATATATGTATGGAGTGGATTTGGCAACTGAAAAGAAACTTTGTGTTCCCTTCAAGCTAGGTGAAGGACGGCTTTCACACACACTTTTCTCTCAGAACTGAGCATGTGGAGAGACGTTCGTTCATCCAGCACCAAGGGAACGGGTTGCAGGAGAAACAATTCCTCTGGTTTCTCAGTCTGTTTCTTAGTGCCGGTTTGAAGTGCCTGCCGTTTTCACTGTAAAACCGAGTTGGAGCTTGTACCTCCCTATATATATGTATGGAGTGGAGTTGGCAACTGAAAAGAAACTTTGTGTTCCCTTCAAGCTAGGTGAAGGACGGCTTTCACACACACTTATCTCTCAGAACTGAGCATGTGGAAAGACGTTCGTTCATCCAGCACCAAGGGAACGGGTTGCAGGAGAAACACTTACTCTGGTTTCTCAGTCTGTTTCCTATTTCCGGTTTGAAGTGCCTGCCGTTTTCACTGTAAAACCGAGTTGGAGGTTGTACCTCCCCATATACATATATGGAGTGGAGTTGGCAACTGAAAAGAAACTTTATGTTCCCTTCAAGCTAGGTGAAGGACGGCTTTCACACACAGTTATCTCTCAGAACTGAGCATGTGGAGAGACGTTCGTTCATCCAGCACCAAGGGAACGGGTTGCAGGTGAAACACTTACTCTGGTTTCTGTGTCTGTTTCCTAGTGCCGGTTTGAAGTGCCTGCAGTTTTCACTGTAAAACAGAGTTTGAGCTTGTACCTCCCCATATATATGTATGGAGTGGAGTTGGCAACTGAAAAGAAACTTTGTGTTCCCTTCAAGCTAGGTGAAGGACGGCTTTCACACACACTTATCTCTCAGAACAGAGCATGTGGAGAGACGTTCGTTCATCCAGCACCAAGGGAACGGGATGCAGGAGAAACACTTTCTCTGGTTTCTCAGTCTGTTTCCTAGTGCCGGTTTGAAGTGCCTGCCGTTTTCACTGTAAAACCGAGTTGGAGCTTGTACCTCCCCATATATATGTATGGAGTGGAGTTGCCAACTGAAAAGAAACTTTGTGTTCCCTTCAAGCTAGGTGAAGGACGGCTTTCACACACACTTATCTCTCAGAACTGAGCATGTGGAGAGACGTTCGTTCATCCAGCACCAATGGAACGGGTTGCAGGAGAAACACTTCCTCTGGTTTCTCAGTCTGTTTCCTAGTGCCGGTTTGAAGTGCCTGCCGTTTTCACTGTAAATCCGAGTTGGATCTTGTACCTCCCCATATATATGTATGGAGTGGAGTTGGCAACTGAAAAGAAACTTTGTGTTCCCTTCAAGCTAGGTGAAGGACGGCTTTCACACACACTTATATCTCAGAACTTAGCATGTGGAGTGACGTTCGTTCATCCAGCACCAAGGGAACGGGTTGCAGGAGAAACACTTACTCTGGTTTCTCAGTCTGTTTCCTAGTGCCGGTTTGAAGTGCCTGCCGTTTTCACTGTAAAACCGAGTTGGAGCTTGTACCTCCCCATATATATGTATGGAGTGGAGTTGGCAACTGAAAAGAAACTTTGTGTTCCCTTCAAGCTAGGTGAAGGACGGCTTTCACACACACTTATCTCTTAGAACTGAGCATGTGGAGAGACGTTCGTTCATCCAGCACCAAGGGAACGGGTTGCAGGAGAAACACTTACTCTGGTTTCTGAGTCTGTTTCCTAGTGCCGGTTTGAAGTTCCTGCCGTTTTCACTGAAAACGAGTTGGAGCTTGTACCTCCCCATATATATGTATGGAGTGGAGTTGGCAACTGAAAAGAAACTTTGTGTTCCCTTCAAGCTAGGTGAAGGACGGCTTTCACACACACATATCTCTCAGAACTGAGCATGTGGAGAGACGTTCGTTCATCCAGGACCAAGGAAATGCGTTGCATTAGAAACAATTACTCTGTTTTCTGAGTCTGTTTCCTAGTGCCGGTTTGAAGTGCCTGCCGTTTTCACTGTAAAATCGAGTTGGAGCTTGTACCTCCCCATATATATGTATGGAGTGGATTTGGAAACTGAAAAGAAATTTTGTGTTCCCTTCAAGCTAGGTGAAGGACGGCTTTCACACACACTTATCTCTCAGAACTGAGCATGTGGAGAGACGTTCGTTCATCCAGCACCAAGGGAACGGGTTGCAGGAGAAACAATTCCTCTGGTTTCTCAGTCTGTTTCTTAGTGCCGGTTTGAAGTGCCTGCCGTTTTCACTGTAAAACCGAGTTGGAGCTTGTACCTCCCCATATATATGTATGGAGTGGAGTTGGCAACTGAAAAGAAACTTTGTGTTCCCTTCAAGCTAGGTGAAGGACGGCTTTCACACACAATTATCTCTCAGAACTGAGCATGTGGAGAGACGTTCGTTCATCCAGCACCAAGGGATCGGTTTGCAGGAGAAACAGTTACTCTGGTTTCTGAGTCTGTTTCCTAGTGCCGGTTTGAAGTGCCTACCGTTTTCACTGTAAAACCGAGTTTGGGCTTGTACCTCCCCATATATATGTATGGAGTGGAGTTGGCAACTGAAAAGAAACTTTGTGTTCCCTTCAAGCTAGGTGAAGGAAGGCTTTCACACACACTTATCTCTCAGAACTGAGCATGTGGAGAGACGTTCGTTCATCCAGCACCAAGGGAACGGGTTGCCGGAGAAACACTTACTCTGGTTTCTCAGTCTGTTTCGTAGTGCCGGTTTGAAGTGCCTGCCGTTTTCACTGTAAAACCGAGTTGGAGCTTGTACCTCCCCATATATATGTATGGAGTGGATTTGGCAAATGAAAAGAAACTTTGTGTTCCCTTCAAGCTAGGTGAAGGACGGCTTTCACACACACTTATCTCTCAGAACTGAGCATGTGGAGAGACGTTCGTTCATCCAGCACCAAGGGAACGGGTTGCAGGAGAAACACTTACTCTGGTTTCTCAGTCTGTTTCTTAGTGCCGGTTTGAAGTGCCTGCCGTTTTCACTGTAAAACCGAGTTGGAGCTTGTACCTCCCCATATATATGTATGGAGTGGAGTTGGCAACTGAAAAGAAACTTTGTGTTCCCTTCAAGCTAGGTGAAGGACGGCTTTCACACACACTTATCTCTCAGAACTGAGCATGTGGAGAGACGTTCGTTCATCCAGCACCAAGGGAACGGGTTGCAGGAGAAACACTTCCTCTGGTTTCTCAGTCTGTTTCCTAGTGCCGGTTTGAAGTGCCTGCCGTTTTCACTGTAAATCCGAGTTGGATCTTGTACCTCCCCATATATATGTATGGAGTGGAGTTGGCAACTGAAAAGAAACTTTGTGTTCCCTTCAAGCTAGGTGAAGGACGGCTTTCACACACACTTATATCTCAGAACTTAGCATGTGGAGTGACGTTCGTTCATCCAGCACCAAGGAACGGGTTGCAGGAGAAACACTTACTCTGGTTTCTGAGTCTGTTTCCTAGTGCCGGTTTGAAGTTCCTGCCGTTTTCACTGTAAAACGAGTTGGAGCTTGTACCTCCCCATATATATGTATGGAGTGGAGTTGGCAACTGAAAAGAAACTTTGTGTTCCCTTCAAGCTAGGTGAAGGACGGCTTTTACACACACTTATCTCTCAGAACTGAGCATGTGGAGAGAAGTTCGTTCATCCAGCACCAAGGGAATGGGTTGCAGGAGAAACACTTACTATGGTTTCTCAGTCTGTTTCCTAGTGCCGGTTTGAAGTGCCTGCCGTTTTCACTGTAAAACCGAGTTGGAGCTTGTACCTCCCCATATATATGTATGGAGTGGAGTTGGCAACTGAAAAGAAACTTTGTGTTCCCTTCAAGCTAGTTTAAGGACGGCTTTCACACACACTTATCTCTCAGAACTGAGCATGTGGAGAGACGTTCATTCATCCAGCACCAAGGGAACGGGTTGCAGGAGAAACACTTCCTCTGGTTTCTCAGTCTGTTTCCTAGTGCCGGTTTGAAGTGCCTGCCGTTTTCACTGTAAATCCGAGTTGGAGCTTGTACCTCCCCATATATATGTATAGAGTGGATTTGGCAACTGAAATGAAACTTTGTGTTCCCTTCAAGCTAGGTGAAGGGCGGCTTTCACACACACTTATCTCTCAGAACTGAGCATGTGGAGAGACGTTCGTTCATCCAGCACCAAGGGAACGGGTTGCAGGAGAAACAGTTACTCTGGTTTCTCAGTCTGTTTCCTAGTGCCGGTTTGAAGTGCCTGCCGTTTTCACTGTAAAACCGAGTTGGAGCTTGTACCTCCCCATATATATGTATGGAGTGGAGTTGGCAACTGAAAAGAAACTTTGTGTTCCCTTCAAGCTAGGTGAAGGACGGCTTTCACACACAATTATCTCTCAGAACTGAGCATGTGGAGAGACGTTCGTTCATCCAGCACCAAGGGAACGGGTTGCAAGAGAAACACTTACTCTGGTTTCTCAGTCTGTTTCCTAGTGCCGGTTTGAATTGCCTGACGTTTTCACTGTAAAACCGAGTTGGAGCTTGTACCTCCCCATATATATGTATGGTGTGGAGTTGGCAACTGAAAAGAAACTTTGTGTTCCCTTCAAGCTAGGTGAAGGATGGCTTTCACACACACTTATCTCTCAGAACTGAGCATGTGGAGAGACGTTCGTTCATCCAGCACCAAGGGAATGGTTTGCATTAGAAACACTTACTCTGTTTTCTGAGTCTGTTTCCTAGTGCCGGTTTGAAGTGCCTGCCGTTTTCACTGTAAAACCGTGTTGGAGCTTGTACCTCCCCATATATATGTATGGAGTGGAGTTGGAAACTGAAATGAAATTTTGTGTTCCCTTCAAGCTAGGTGAAGGACGGCTTTCAAACACACTTATCTCTCAGAACTGAGCATGTGGAGAGACGTTCGTTCATCCAGTACCAAGGGAACGGGTTGCAGGAGAAACACTTACTCTGGTTTCTCAGTCTGTTTCCTAGTGCCGGTTTGAAGTGTCTGCCGTTTTCACTGTAAAACCGAGTTGGAGATTGTACCTCCCCATATACATATATGGAGTGGAGTTGGCAACTGAAAAGAAACTTTATGTTCCCTTCAAGCTAGGTGAAGGACGGCTTTCACACACACTTATCTCTCAGAACTGAGCATGTGGAGAGACCTTCGTTCATCCAGCACCAAGGGAACCGGTTGCAGGAGAAACACTTACTCTGGTTTCTCAGTCTGTTTCCTAGTGCCGGTTTGAAGTGCCTGCCGTTTTCACTGTAAAACCGAGTTGGAGCTTGTACCTCCCCATATATATGTATGCAGTGGAGTTGGCAACTGAAAAGAAACTTTGTTTTCCCTTCAAGCTAGGTGAAGGACGGCTTTCACACACACTTATCTCTCAGAACTGAGCATGTGGAGAGACGTTCGTTCATCCAGCACCAAGGGAACGGGTTGCAAGGGAAACACTTACTCTGGTTTCTCAGTCTGTTTCCTAGTGCCGGTTTGAAGTGCCTGCCGTTTTCACTGTAAAACCGAGTTGGATCTTGTACCTCCCCATATATATGTATGGAGTGGAGTTGGCAACTGAAAAGAAACTTTGTGTTCCCTTCAAGCTAGGTGAAGGATGGCTTTCACACACACATATCTCTCAGAACTGAGCATGTGGAGAGAAGTTCGTTCATCCAGCACCAAGGGAATGGGTTGCAGGAGAAACACTTACTTTGATTTCTGAGTCTGTTTCCTAGTGCCGGTTTGAAGTGCCTGCCGTTTTCACTGTAAAACCGAGTTGGAGCTTGTACCTCCCCATATATATGTATGGAGGGGAGTTGGCAACTGAAAAGAAACTTTGTGTTCCCTTCAAGCTAGGTGAAGGACGGCTTTCACACACAATTATCTCTCAGAACTGAGCATGTGGAGAGACGTTCGTTCATCCAGCACCAAGGGAACGGGTTGCAGGAGAAACACTTACTCTGGTTTCTGAGTCTGTTTCCTAGTGCCGGTTTGAAGTGCCTGCCGTTTTCACTGTAAAACCGAGTTGGAGCTTGTACCACCCCATATATTTGTATGGAGTGGAGTTGGCAACTGAAAAGAAACTTTGTGTTCCCTTCAAGCTAGGTGAAGGACGGCTTTCACACACACTTATCTCTCAGAACTGAGCATGTGGAGTGACGTTCGTTCATCCAGCACCAAGGGAACGGTTTGCCGAGAAACACTTACTCTGGTTTCTCAGTCTGTTTCCTAGTGCCGGTTTGAAGTGCCTGCCGTTTTCACTGTAAAACCGAGTTGGAGCTTGTACCTCCCCATATATATGTATGGAGTGGAGTTGGCAACTGAAAAGAAACTTTGTGTTCCCTTCAAGCTAGGTGAAGGACGGCTTTCACACACACTTATCTCTCAAAACTGAGCATGTGGAGAGACGTTCGTTCATCCAGCACCAAGGGAACGGTTGCAGGAGAAACACTTACTCTGGTTTCTCAGTCTGTTTCCTAGTGCCGGTTTGAAGTGCCTGCCGTTTTCACTGTAAAACCGAATTGGAGCTTGTACCACCCCATATATATGTATGGAGTGTAGGTGGCAACTGAAAAGAATCTTTGTGTTCCCTTCAAGCTAGGTGAAGGACGGCTTTCACACACACTTATCTCTCAGAACTGAGCATGTGGAGAGACGTTCGTTCATCCAGCACCAAGGGAACGGGTTGCAGGAGAAACACTTACTCTGGTTTCTGAGTCTGTTTCCTAGTGCCGGTTTGAAGTGCCTGCCGTTTTCACTGTAAAACCGAGTTGGAGCTTGTACCTCCCCATATATATGTATGGAGGGGAGTTGGCAACTGAAAAGAAACTTTGTGTTCCCTTCAAGTTAGGTGAAGGACGGCTTTCACACACAATTATCTCTCAGAACTGAGCATGTGGAGAGACGTTCGTTCATCCAGCACCAAGGGAACGGGTTGCAGGAGAAACACTTACTCTGGTTTCTGAGTCTGTTTCCTAGTGCCGGTTTGAAGTGCCTGCCGTTTTCACTGTAAAACCGAGTTGGAGCTTGTACCACCCCATATATTTGTATGGAGTGGAGTTGGCAACTGAAAAGAAACTTTGTGTTCCCTTCAAGCTAGGTGAAGGACGGCTTTCACACACACTTATCTCTCAGAACTGAGAATGTGGAGTGACGTTCGTTCATCCAGCACCAAGGGAACGGTTTGCCGAGAAACACTTACTCTGCTTTCTCAGTCTGTTTCCTAGTGCCGGTTTGAAGTGCCTGCCGTTTTCACTGTAAAACCGAGTTGGAGCTTGTACCTCCCCATATATATGTATGGAGTGGAGTTGGCAACTGAAAAGAAACTTTGTGTTCCCTTCAAGCTAGGTGAAGGACGGCTTTCACACACACTTATCTCTCAGAACTGAGCATGTGGAGAGACGTTCGTTCATCCAGCACCAAGGGAACGGTTGCAGGAGAAACACTTACTCTGGTTTCTCAGTCTGTTTCCTAATGCCGGTTTGAAGTGCCTGCCGTTTTCACTGTAAAACCGAATTGGAGCTTGTACCACCCCATATATATGTATGGAGTGTAGGTGGCAACTGAAAAGAAACTTTGTGTTCCCTTCAAGCTAGGTGAAGGACGGCTTTCACACACACTTATCTCTCAGAACTGAGCATGTGGAGAGACGTTCGTTCATCCAGCACAAAGGGAACGGGTTGCAGGAGAAACACTTACTCTGGTTTCTCAGTCTGTTTCCTAGTGCCGGTTTGAAGTGCCTGCCGTTTTCACTGTAAAACCGAGTTGGAGCTTGTACATCCCCATATATATGTATGGAGTGGAGTTGGCAACTGAAAAGAAACTTTGTGTTCGCTTCAAGCTAGGTGAAGGACGGCTTTCACACACACTTATCTCTCAGAACTGAGCATGTGGAGAGACGTTCGTTCATCCAGCACCGAGGGAACGGGTTGCAGGAGAAACACTTCCTCTGGTTTCTCAGTCTGTTTCCTAGTGCCGGTTTGAAGTGCCTGCCGTTTTCACTGTAAATCAGAGTTGGATCTTGTACCTCCCCATATATATGTATGAAGTGGAGTTGGCAACTGAAAGAAACTTTGTGTTCCCTTCAAGCTAGGTGAAGGACGGCTTTCACACACACTTATCTCTCAGAACTTAGCATGTGGAGTGACGTTCGTTCATCCAGCACCAAGGGAACGGTTTGTAGGAGAAACACTTACTCTGGTTTCTCAGTCTGTTTCCTAGTGCCGGTTTGAAGTGCCTGCCGTTTTCACTGTAAAACCGAGTTGGAGCTTGTACCTCCCCATATATATATATGGAGTGGAGTTGGCAACTGAAAAGAAACATTGTGTTCCCTTCAAGCTAGGTGAAGGACGGCTTTCACACACACTTATCTCTCAGAACTGAGCATGTGGAGAGACGTTCGTTCATCCAGCACCAAGGGAACGGGTTGCAGGAGAAACACTTACTCTGGTTTCTCAGTCTGTTTCCTAGTGCCGGTTTGAAGTGCCTGCCGTTTTCACTGTAAATCCGAGTTGGATCTTGTACCTCCCCATATATATGTATGGAGTGGAGTTGCCAACTGAAAAGAAACTTTGTGTTCCCTTCAAGCTAGGTGAAGGACGGCTTTCACACACAATTATCTCTCAGAACTGAGCATGTGGTGTGACGTTCGTTCATCCAGCACCAAGGGAACGGGTTGCAGGAGAAACACTTACTCTGGTTTCTCAGTCTGTTTCCTAGTGCCGGTTTAAAGTGCCTGCCGTTTTCACTGTAAAACCGAGTTGGAGGTTGTACCTCCCCATATATATGTATGGAGTGGATTTGGAAACTGAAAAGAAATTTTGTGTTCCCTTCAAGCTAGGTGAAGGACGGCTTTCACACACACTTATCTCTCAGAACTGAGCATGTGGAGAGACGTTCGTTCATCCAGCTCCAAGGGAACGGGTTGCAGGAGAAACACTTACTCTGGTTTCTGAGTCTGTTTCCTAGTGCCGGTTTGAAGTGCCTGCCGTTTTCACTGTAAAACCGAGTTGGAGCTTGTACTTCCCCATATATTTGTATGGAGTGGAGTTGGCAAGTGAAAAGAAACTTTGTGTTCCCTTCAAGCTAGGTGAAGGACGGCTTTCACACACACTTATCTCTCAGAACTGAGCATGTGGAGTGACGTTCGTTCATCCACACCAAGGGAACGGTTGCAGGAGAAACACTTACTCTGGTTTCTCAGTCTGTTTCCTAGTGCCGGTTTGAAGTGCCTGCCGTTTTCACTGTAAAACCGAGTTGGAGCTTGTACCTCCCCATATATATGTATGGAGTGTAGTTGGCAACTGAAAAGAAACTTTGTGTTCCCTTCAAGCTAGGTGAAGGACGGCTTTCACACACACTTTTCTCTCAGAACTGAGCATGTGGAGAGACGTTCGTTCATCCAGCACCAAGGGAACGGGTTGCAGGAGAAACACTTACTCTGGTTTCTCAGTCTGTTTCCTAGTGCCGGTTTGAAGTGCCTGCCGTTTTCACTGTAAAACCGAGTTTGGGCTTGTACCTCCCCATATACATATATGGAGTGGAGTTGGCAACTGAAAAGAAACTTTATGTTCCCTTCAAGCTAGGTGAAGGACGGCTTTCACACACAATTATCTCTCAGAACTGAGCATGTGGAGAGACGTTCGTTCATCCAGCACCAAGGGAACGGGTTGCAGGAGAAACACTTACTCTGGTTTCTCAGTCTGTTTCCTAGTGCCGGTTTGAGGTGCTTGCCGTTTTCACTGTAAAACCGTGTTGGAGCTTGTACCTCCCCATATATATGTATGGAGTGGAGTTGGCAACTGAAAAGAAACTTTGTGTTCCCATCAAGCTAGGTGAAGGACGGCTTTCACACACACTTATCTCTCAGGAATGAGCATGTGGAGAGACGTTCGTTCATCCAGCACCAAGGGATCGGGTTGCAGGAGGAACAGTAACTCTGGTTTCTGAGTCTGTTTCCTAGTGCCGGTTTAAAGTGCCTGCCTTTTTCACTGTAAAACCGAGTTTGGGCTTGTACCTCCCCATATATATGTATGGAGTGGAGTTGGCAACTGAAAAGAAACTTTGTGTTCCCTTCAAGCTAGGTGAAGGACGGCTTTCACACACACTTATCTCTCAGAACTGAGCATGTGGAGAGACGTTCCTTCATCCAGCACCAAGGGAACGGGTTGCAGGAGAAACAGTTACTCTGGTTTCTCAGTCTGTTTCCTAGTGCCGGTTTGAAGTGCCTGCCGTTTTCACTGTAAAACCGAGTTGGAGCTTGTACCTCCCCATATATATGTATGGAGTGGAGTTGGCAACTGAAAAGAAACTTTGTGTTCCCTTCAAGCTAGGTGAAGGACGGCTTTCACACACACTTTTCTCTCAGAACTGAGCATGTGGAGAGACGTTCGTTCATCCAGCACCAAGGGAACGGGTTGCAGGAGAAACACTTACTCTGGTTTCTGAGTCTGTTTCCGAGTGCCGGTTTGAAGTGCCTGCCGTTTTCACTGTAAAACCGAGTTTGGGCTTGTACCTCCCCATATACATATATGGAGTGGAGTTGGCAACTGAAAAGAAACTTTATGTTCCCTTCAAGCAAGGTGAAGGACGGCTTTCACACACACTTATCTCTCAGAACTGAGCATGTGGAGAGACTTTCGTTCATGCAGCACCAAGGGAACGGGTTGCAGGAGAAACACTTACTCTGGTTTCTGAGTTTGTTTCCTAGTGCCGGTTTGAGGTGCCTGCCGTTTTCACTGTAAAACCGTGTTGGAGCTTGTACCTCCCCATATATATGTATGGAGTGGAGTTGGCAACTGAAAAGAAACTTTGTGTTCCCTTCAATCTAGGTGAAGGACGGCTTTCACACACACTTATCTCTCAGAACTGAGCATGTGGAGAGACGTTCGTTCATCCAACACCATGGGATCGGGTTGCAGGAGAAACAGTAACTCTGGTTTCTGAGTCTGTTTCCTAGTGCCGGTTTGAAGTACCTGCCGTTTTCACTGTAAAACCGAGTTTGGGCTTGTACCTCCCCATATATATGTATGGAGTGGAGTTGGCAACTGAAAAGAAACTTTGTGTTCCCTTCAAGCTAGGTGAAGGACGGCTTTCACACACACTTATCTCTCAGAACTGAGCATGTGGAGAGACGTTCTTTCATCCAGCAAAAAGGGAAAGGGTTGCAGGAGAAACACTTACTCTGGTTTCTGAGTCTGTTTCCTAGTGCCGGTTTGAAGTGCCTGCCGTTTTCACTGTAAAACCGAGTTGGAGCTTGTACCTCCCCATATATATGTATGGAGTGGAGTTGGCAACTGAAAAGAAACTTTGTGTTCCCTTCAAGCTAGGTGAAGGACGGCTTTCACACACACTTTTCTCTCAGAACTGAGCATGTGGAGAGACGTTCGTTCATCCAGCAACAAGGGAACGGGTTGCAGGAGAAACACTTACTCTGGTTTCTCAGTCTGTTTCCTAGTGCCGGTTTGAAGTGCCTGCCGTTTTCACTGTAAAACCGAGTTTGGGCTTGTACCTCCCCATATATATATATGGAGTGGAGTTGGCAACTGAAAAGAAACTTTATGTTCCCTTCAAGCTAGGTGAAGGACGGCTTTCACACACACTTATCTCTCAGAACTGAGCATGTGGAGAGACGTTCGTTCATCCAGCACCAAGGGAACGGGTTGCAGGAGAAACACTTACTCTGGTTTCTGAGTCTGTTTCCTAGTGTCGGTTTGAAGTGCCTGCCGATTTCACTGTAAAACCGAGTTGGAGCTTGTACCTCCCCATATATATGTATGGAGTGGAGTTGGCCACTGAAAAGAAACTTTGTGTTCCCTTCAAGCTAGGTGAAGAACGGCTTTCACACACACTTATCTCTCAGAACTGAGCATGTGGAGAGACGTTCGTTCATCCAG
The DNA here is from genome assembly GCF_048564905.1 of Vicugna pacos. Classification (NCBI taxonomy): domain Eukaryota; kingdom Metazoa; phylum Chordata; class Mammalia; order Artiodactyla; family Camelidae; genus Vicugna; species Vicugna pacos. The sequence continues at coordinate 31,888,162 of NC_133000.1, forward strand.
CACCAAGGGAACGGGTTGCAGGAGAAACACTTACTCTGGTTTCTCAGTCTGTTTCCTAGTGCCGGTTTGAAGTGCCTGCCGTTTTCACTGTAAAACCGAGTTGGAGCTTGTACCTCCCCATATATATGTATGGAGTTGAGTTGGCAACTGAAAAGAAACTTTGTGTTCCCTTCAAGCTAGGTGAAGGACGGCTTTAACACACACTTATCTCTCAGAACTGAGCATGTGGAGAGACGTTCGTTCATCCAGCACCAAGGGAACGGGTTGCAGGAGAAACACTTACTCTGGTTTCTCAGTCTGTTTCCTAGTGCCGGTTTGAAGTGCCTGCCGTTTTCACTGTAAAACCGAGTTGGAGCTTGTACCTCCCCATATATATGTATGGAGTGGAGTTGGCAACTGAAAAGAAACTTTGTTTTCCCTTCAAGCTAGGTGAAGGACGGCTTTCACACACACTTATCTCTCAGAACTGAGCATGTGGAGAGACGTTCGTTCATCCAGCACCAAGGGAACGGGTTGCAAGGGAAACACTTACTCTGGTTTCTCAGTCTGTTTCCTAGTGCCGGTTTGAAGTGCCTGCCGTTTTCACTGTAAAACCGAGTTGGATCTTGTACCTCCCCATATATATGTATGGAGTGGAGTTGGCAACTGAAAAGAAACTTTGTGTTCCCTTCAAGCTAGGTGAAGGATGGCTTTCACACACACATATCTCTCAGAACTGAGCATGTGGAGAGACGTTGTTTCATCCAGCACCAAGGGAATGGGTTGCAGGAGAAACACTTACTTTGATTTCTGAGTCTGTTTCCTAGTGCCGGTTTGAAGTGCCTGCCGTTTTCACTGTAAAACCGAGTTGGAGCTTGTACCTCCCCATATATATGTATGGAGGGGAGTTGGCAACTGAAAAGAAACTTTGTGTTCCCTTCAAGCTAGGTGAAGGACGGCTTTCACACACAATTATCTCTCAGAACTGAGCATGTGGAGAGACGTTCGTTCATCCAGCACCAAGGGAACGGGTTGCAGGAGAAACACTTACTCTGGTTTCTGAGTCTGTTTCCTAGTGCCGGTTTGAAGTGCCTGCCGTTTTCACTGTAAAACCGAGTTGGAGCTTGTACCACCCCATATATTTGTATGGAGTGGAGTTGGCAACTGAAAAGAAACTTTGTGTTCCCTTCAAGCTAGGTGAAGGACGGCTTTCACACACACTTATCTCTCAGAACTGAGCATGTGGAGTGACGTTCGTTCATCCAGCACCAAGGGAACGGTTTGCCGAGAAACACTTACTCTGGTTTCTCAGTCTGTTTCCTAGTGCCAGTTTGAAGTGCCTGCCGTTTTCAATGTAAAACCGAGTTGGAGCTTGTACCTCCCCATATATATGTATGGAGTGGAGTTGGCAAATGAAAAGAAACTTTGTGTTCCCTTCAAGCTAGGTGAAGGACGGCTTTCACACACACTTATCTCTCAAAACTGAGCATGTGGAGAGACGTTCGTTCATCCAGTACCAAGGGAACGGTTGCAGGAGAAACACTTACTCTGGTTTCTCAGTCTGTTTCCTAGTGCCGGTTTGAAGTCCCTGCCTTTTTCACTGTAAAACCGAATTGGAGCTTGTACCACCCCATATATATGTATGGAGTGTAGGTGGCAACTGAAAAGAAACTTTGTGTTCCCTTCAAGCTAGGTGAAGGACGGCTTTCACACACACTTATCTCTCAGAACTGAGCATGTGGAGAGACGTTCGTTCATCCAGCACCAAGGGAACGGGTTGCAGGAGAAACACTTCCTCTGGTTTCTCAGTCTGTTTCCTATTGCCGGTTTGAAGTGCCTGCCGTTTTCACTGTAAAACCGAGTTGGAGCTTGTACATCCCCATATATATGTATGGAGTGGAGTTGGCAACTGAAAAGAAACTTTGTGTTCCCTTCAAGCTAGGTGAAGGACGGCTTTCACACACACTTATCTCTCAGAACTGAGCATGTGGAGAGACGTTCGTTCATCCATCACCAAGGGAACGGGTTGCAGGACAAACGCTTACTCTGGTTTCTCAGTCTGTTTCCTAGTGCCGGTTTGAAGTGCCTGCCGTTTTCACTGTAAAACCGAGTTGGAGCTTGTACCTCCCCATATACATGTATGGAGTGGAGTTGGCAACTGAAAAGAAACATTGTGTTCCCTTCAAGCTAGGTGAAGGACGGCTTTCACACACACTTATCTCTCAGAACTGAGCATGTGGAGAGACTTTCGTTCATCCAGCACCAAGGGAACGGTTGCAGGAGAAACACTTACTCTGGTTTCTGACTCTGTTTCCTAGTGCCGGTTTGAAGTGAATGCCGTTTTCACTGTAAAACCGAGTTGGAGCTTGTACCTCCCCATATATATGTATGGAGTGTAGGTGGCAACTGAAAAGAAACTTTGTGTTCCCTTCAAGCTACGTGAAGGACGGCTTTCACACACACTTATCTCTCAGAAATGAGAATGTGGAGAGACTTTCGTTCATCCAGCACCAAGGGAACGGGTTGCAGGAGAAACACTTCCTCTGGTTTCTCAGTCTGTTTCCTAGTGCCGGTTTGAAGTGCCTGCCGTTTTCACTGTAAAACCGAGTTGGAGCTTGTACCTCCCCATATATATGTATGGAGTGGAGTTGGCAACTGAAAAGAAACTTTGTGTTCCCTTCAAGCTAGGTGAAGGACGGCTTTCACACACAATTATCTCTCAGAACTGAGCATGTGGAGAGACCTTCGTTCATCCAGCACCAAGGGAACGGGTTGCAAGAGAAACACTTACTCTGGTTTCTCAGTCTGTTTCCTAGTGCCGGTTTGAAGTGCCTGCCGTTTTCACTGTAAAACCGAGTTGGAGCTTGTACCTTCCCATATATATGTATGGTTTGGAGTTGGCAACTGAAAAGAAACTTTGTGTTCCCTTCAAGCTAGGTGAAGGATGGCTTTCACACACAGTTATCTCTCAGAACTGAGCATGTGGAGAGACGTTCGTTCATCCAGCACCAAGGGAATGGGTTGCATTAGAAACACTTACTCTGTTTTCTGAGTCTGTTTCCTAGTGCCGGTTTAAAGTGCCTGCCGTTTTCACTGTAAAACCGATTTGGAGGTTGTACCTCCCCATATATATGTATGGAGTGGATTTGGAAACTGAAAAGAAATTTTGTGTTCCCTTCAAGCTAGGTGAAGGACGGCTTTCACACACACTTATCTCTCAGAACTGAGCATGTGGAGAGACGTTCGTTCATCCAGCTCCAAGGGAACGGGTTGCAGGAGAAACACTTACTCTGGTTTCTGAGTCTGTTTCCTAGTGCCGGTTTGAAGTGCCTGCCGTTTTCACTGTAAAACCGAGTTGGAGCTTGTACTTCCCCATATATTTGTATGGAGTGGAGTTGGCAACTGAAAAGAAACTTTGTGTTCCCTTCAAGCTAGGTGAAGGACGGCTTTCACACACACTTATCTCTCAGAACTGAGCATGTGGAGTGACGTTCGTTCATCCAACACCAAGGGAACGGTTGCAGGAGAAACACTTACTCTGGTTTCTCAGTCTGTTTCCTAGTGCCGGTTTGAAGTGCCTGCCGTTTTCACTGTAAAACCGAGTTGGAGCTTGTACCTCCCCATATATATGTATGGAGTGTAGTTGGCAACTGAAAAGAAACTTTGTGTTCCCTTCAAGCTAGGTGAAGGACGGCTTTCACACACACTTTTCTCTCAGAACTGAGCATGTGGAGAGAGGTTCGTTCATCCAGCACCAAGGGAACGGGTTGCAGGAGAAACACTTACTCTGGTTTCTCAGTCTGTTTCCTAGTGCCTGTTTGAAGTGTCTGCCGTTTTCACTGTAAAACCGAGTTTGGGCTTGTACCTCCCCATATACATATATGGAGTGGAGTTGGCAACTGAAAAGAAACTTTATGTTCCCTTCAAGCTAGGTGAAGGGCGGCTTTCACACACAATTATCTCTCAGAACTGAGCATGTGGAGAGACGTTCGTTCATCCAGCACCAAGGGAACGGGTTGCAGGAGAAACACTTACTCTGGTTTCTCAGTCTGTTTCCTAGTGCCGGTTTGAGGTGCCTGCCGTTTTCACTGTAAAATCGTGTTGGAGCTTGTACCTCCCCATATATATGTATGGAGTGGAGTTGGCAACTGAAAAGAAACTTTGTGTTCCCATCAAGCTAGGTGAAGGACGGCTTTCACACACACTTATCTCTCAGGAATGAGCATGTGGAGAGACGTTCGTTCATCAGGCACCAAGGGATCGGGTTGCAGGAGGAACAGTAACTCTGGTTTCTGAGTCTGTTTCCTAGTGCCGGTTTAAAGTGCCTGCCTTTTTCACTGTAAAACCGAGTTTGGGCTTGTACCTCCCCATATATATGTATGGAGTGGAGTTGGCAACTGAAAAGAAACTTTGTGTTCCCTTCAAGCTAGGTGAAGGACGGCTTTCACACACACTTATCTCTCAGAACTGAGCATGTGGAGAGACGTTCCTTCATCCAGCACCAAGGGAACGGGTTGCAGGAGAAACAGTTACTCTGGTTTCTCAGTCTGTTTCCTAGTGCCGGTTTGAAGTGCCTGCCGTTTTCACTGTAAAACCGAGTTGGAGCTTGTACCTCCCCATATATATGTATGGAGTGGAGTTGGCAACTGAAAAGAAACTTTGTGTTCCCTTCAAGCTAAGTGAAGGACGGTTTTCACACACACTTTTCTCTCAGAACTGAGCATGTGGAGAGACGTTCGTTCATCCAGCACCAAGGGAACGGGTTGCAGGAGAAACACTTACTCTGGTTTCTCAGTCTGTTTCCTAGTGCCGGTTTGAAGTGCCTGCCGTTTTCACTGTAAAACCGAGTTTGGGCTTGTACCTCCCCATATATATATATGGAGTGGAGTTGGCAACTGAAAAGAAACTTTATGTTCCCTTCAAGCTAGGTGAAGGACGGCTTTCACACACACTTATCTCTCAGAACTGAGCATGTGGAGAGACGTTCGTTCATCCAGCACCAAGGGAACGGGTTGCAGGAGAAACACTTACTCTGGTTTCTGAGTCTGTTTCCTAGTGTCGGTTTGAAGTGCCTGCCGATTTCACTGTAAAACCGAGTTGGAGCTTGTACCTCCCCATATATATGTATGGAGTGGAGTTGGCCACTGAAAAGAAACTTTGTGTTCCCTTCAAGCTAGGTGAAGAACGGCTTTCACACACACTTATCTCTCAGAACTGAGCATGTGGAGAGACGTTCGTTCATCCAGCACCAAGGGAACGGGTTGCAGGAGAAACACTTACTCTGGTTTCTCAGTCTGTTTCCTAGTGCCGGTTTGAAGTGCCTGCCGTTTTCACTGTAAAACCAAGTTGGAGCTTGTACCTCCCCATATATATGTATGGAGTTGAGTTGGCAACTGAAAAGAAACTTTGTGTTCCCTTCAAGCTAGGTGAAGGACGGCTTTAACACACACTTATCTCTCAGAACTGAGCATGTGGAGAGACGTTCGTTCATCCAGCACCAAGGGAACGGGTTGCAGGAGAAACACTTACTCTGGTTTCTCAGTCTGTTTCCTAGTGCCGGTTTGAAGTGCCTGCCGTTTTCACTGTAAAACCGAGTTGGAGCTTGTACCTCCCCATATATATGTATGGAGTGGAGTTGGCAACTGAAAAGAAACTTTGTTTTCCCTTCAAGCTAGGTGAAGGACGGCTTTCACACACACTTATCTCTCAGAACTGAGCATGTGGAGAGACGTTCGTTCATCCAGCACCAAGGGAACGGGTTGCAAGGGAAACACTTACTCTGGTTTCTCAGTCTGTTTCCTAGTGCCGGTTTGAAGTGCCTGCCGTTTTCACTGTAAAACCGAGTTGGATCTTGTACCTCCCCATATATATGTATGGAGTGGAGTTGGCAACTGAAAAGAAACTTTGTGTTCCCTTCAAGCTAGGTGAAGGATGGCTTTCACACACACATATCTCTCAGAACTGAGCATGTGGAGAGACGTTGTTTCATCCAGCACCAAGGGAATGGGTTGCAGGAGAAACACTTACTTTGATTTCTGAGTCTGTTTCCTAGTGCCGGTTTGAAGTGCCTGCCGTTTTCACTGTAAAACCGAGTTGGAGCTTGTACCTCCCCATATATATGTATGGAGGGGAGTTGGCAACTGAAAAGAAACTTTGTGTTCCCTTCAAGCTAGGTGAAGGACGGCTTTCACACACAATTATCTCTCAGAACTGAGCATGTGGAGAGACGTTCGTTCATCCAGCACCAAGGGAACGGGTTGCAGGAGAAACACTTACTCTGGTTTCTGAGTCTGTTTCCTAGTGCCGGTTTGAAGTGCCTGCCGTTTTCACTGTAAAACCGAGTTGGAGCTTGTACCACCCCATATATTTGTATGGAGTGGAGTTGGCAACTGAAAAGAAACTTTGTGTTCCCTTCAAGCTAGGTGAAGGACGGCTTTCACACACACTTATCTCTCAGAACTGAGCATGTGGAGTGACGTTCGTTCATCCAGCACCAAGGGAACGGTTTGCCGAGAAACACTTACTCTGGTTTCTCAGTCTGTTTCCTAGTGCCAGTTTGAAGTGCCTGCCGTTTTCAATGTAAAACCGAGTTGGAGCTTGTACCTCCCCATATATATGTATGGAGTGGAGTTGGCAAATGAAAAGAAACTTTGTGTTCCCTTCAAGCTAGGTGAAGGACGGCTTTCACACACACTTATCTCTCAAAACTGAGCATGTGGAGAGACGTTCGTTCATCCAGTACCAAGGGAACGGTTGCAGGAGAAACACTTACTCTGGTTTCTCAGTCTGTTTCCTAGTGCCGGTTTGAAGTCCCTGCCTTTTTCACTGTAAAACCGAATTGGAGCTTGTACCACCCCATATATATGTATGGAGTGTAGGTGGCAACTGAAAAGAAACTTTGTGTTCCCTTCAAGCTAGGTGAAGGACGGCTTTCACACACACTTATCTCTCAGAACTGAGCATGTGGAGAGACGTTCGTTCATCCAGCACCAAGGGAACGGGTTGCAGGAGAAACACTTCCTCTGGTTTCTCAGTCTGTTTCCTATTGCCGGTTTGAAGTGCCTGCCGTTTTCACTGTAAAACCGAGTTGGAGCTTGTACATCCCCATATATATGTATGGAGTGGAGTTGGCAACTGAAAAGAAACTTTGTGTTCCCTTCAAGCTATGTGAAGGACGGCTTTCACACACACATATCTCTCAGAACTGAGCATGTGGAGAGACGTTCGTTCATCCATCACCAAGGGAACCGGTTGCAGGACAAACGCTTACTCTGGTTTCTCAGTCTGTTTCCTAGTGCCGGTTTGAAGTGCCTGCCGTTTTCACTGTAAAACCGAGTTGGAGCTTGTACCTCCCCATATACATGTATGGAGTGGAGTTGGCAACTGAAAAGAAACATTGTGTTCCCTTCAAGCTAGGTGAAGGACGGCTTTCACACACACTTATCTCTCAGAACTGAGCATGTGGAGAGACTTTCGTTCATCCAGCACCAAGGGAACGGTTGCAGGAGAAACACTTACTCTGGTTTCTGAGTCTGTTTCCTAGTGCCGGTTTGAAGTGAATGCCGTTTTCACTGTAAAACCGAGTTGGAGCTTGTACCTCCCCATATATATGTATGGAGTGTAGGTGGCAACTGAAAAGAAACTTTGTGTTCCCTTCAAGCTACGTGAAGGACGGCTTTCACACACACTTATCTCTCAGAAATGAGAATGTGGAGAGACTTTCGTTCATCCAGCACCAAGGGAACGGGTTGCAGGAGAAACACTTCCTCTGGTTTCTCAGTCTGTTTCCTAGTGCCGGTTTGAAGTGCCTGCCGTTTTCACTGTAAAACCGAGTTGGAGCTTGTACCTCCCCATATATATGTATGGAGTGGAGTTGGCAACTGAAAAGAAACTTTGTGTTCCCTTCAAGCTAGGTGAAGGACGGCTTTCACACACAATTATCTCTCAGAACTGAGCATGTGGAGAGACCTTCGTTCATCCAGCACCAAGGGAACGGGTTGCAAGAGAAACACTTACTCTGGTTTCTCAGTCTGTTTCCTAGTGCCGGTTTGAAGTGCCTGCCGTTTTCACTGTAAAACCGAGTTGGAGCTTGTACCTTCCCATATATATGTATGGTTTGGAGTTGGCAACTGAAAAGAAACTTTGTGTTCCCTTCAAGCTAGGTGAAGGATGGCTTTCACACACAGTTATCTCTCAGAACTGAGCATGTGGAGAGACGTTCGTTCATCCAGCACCAAGGGAATGGGTTGCATTAGAAACACTTACTCTGTTTTCTGAGTCTGTTTCCTAGTGCCGGTTTAAAGTGCCTGCCGTTTTCACTGTAAAACCGATTTGGAGGTTGTACCTCCCCATATATATGTATGGAGTGGATTTGGAAACTGAAAAGAAATTTTGTGTTCCCTTCAAGCTAGGTGAAGGACGGCTTTCACACACACTTATCTCTCAGAACTGAGCATGTGGAGAGACGTTCGTTCATCCAGCTCCAAGGGAACGGGTTGCAGGAGAAACACTTACTCTGGTTTCTGAGTCTGTTTCCTAGTGCCGGTTTGAAGTGCCTGCCGTTTTCACTGTAAAACCGAGTTGGAGCTTGTACTTCCCCATATATTTGTATGGAGTGGAGTTGGCAACTGAAAAGAAACTTTGTGTTCCCTTCAAGCTAGGTGAAGGACGGCTTTCACACACACTTATCTCTCAGAACTGAGCATGTGGAGTGACGTTCGTTCATCCAACACCAAGGGAACGGTTGCAGGAGAAACACTTACTCTGGTTTCTCAGTCTGTTTCCTAGTGCCGGTTTGAAGTGCCTGCCGTTTTCACTGTAAAAGCGAGTTGGAGCTTGTACCTCCCCATATATATGTATGGAGTGTAGTTGGCAACTGAAAAGAAACTTTGTGTTCCCTTCAAGCTAGGTGAAGGACGGCTTTCACACACACTTTTCTCTCAGAACTGAGCATGTGGAGAGAGGTTCGTTCATCCAGCACCAAGGGAACGGGTTGCAGGAGAAACACTTACTCTGGTTTCTCAGTCTGTTTCCTAGTGCCTGTTTGAAGTGTCTGCCGTTTTCACTGTAAAACCGAGTTTGGGCTTGTACCTCCCCATATACATATATGGAGTGGAGTTGGCAACTGAAAAGAAACTTTATGTTCCCTTCAAGCTAGGTGAAGGGCGGCTTTCACACACAATTATCTCTCAGAACTGAGCATGTGGAGAGACGTTCGTTCATCCAGCACCAAGGGAACGGGTTGCAGGAGAAACACTTACTCTGGTTTCTCAGTCTGTTTCCTAGTGCCGGTTTGAGGTGCCTGCCCTTTTCACTGTAAAATCGTGTTGGAGCTTGTACCTCCCCATATATATGTATGGAGTGGAGTTGGCAACTGAAAAGAAACTTTGTGTTCCCATCAAGCTAGGTGAAGGACGGCTTTCACACACACTTATCTCTCAGGAATGAGCATGTGGAGAGACGTTCGTTCATCAGGCACCAAGGGATCGGGTTGCAGGAGGAACAGTAACTCTGGTTTCTGAGTCTGTTTCCTAGTGCCGGTTTAAAGTGCCTGCCTTTTTCACTGTAAAACCGAGTTTGGGCTTGTACCTCCCCATATATATGTATGGAGTGGAGTTGGCAACTGAAAAGAAACTTTGTGTTCCCTTCAAGCTAGGTGAAGGACGGCTTTCACACACACTTATCTCTCAGAACTGAGCATGTGGAGAGACGTTCCTTCATCCAGCACCAAGGGAACGGGTTGCAGGAGAAACAGTTACTCTGGTTTCTCAGTCTGTTTCCTAGTGCCGGTTTGAAGTGCCTGCCGTTTTCACTGTAAAACCGAGTTGGAGCTTGTACCTCCCCATATATATGTATGGAGTGGAGTTGGCAACTGAAAAGAAACTTTGTGTTCCCTTCAAGCTAAGTGAAGGACGGTTTTCACACACACTTTTCTCTCAGAACTGAGCATGTGGAGAGACGTTCGTTCATCCAGCACCAAGGGAACGGGTTGCAGGAGAAACACTTACTCTGGTTTCTCAGTCTGTTTCCTAGTGCCGGTTTGAAGTGCCTGCCGTTTTCACTGTAAAACCGAGTTTGGGCTTGTACCTCCCCATATATATATATATGGAGTGGAGTTGGCAACTGAAAAGAAACTTTATGTTCCCTTCAAGCTAGGTGAAGGACGGCTTTCACACACACTTATCTCTCAGAACTGAGCATGTGGAGAGACGTTCGTTCATCCAGCACCAAGGGAACGGGTTGCAGGAGAAACACTTACTCTGGTTTCTGAGTCTGTTTCCTAGTGTCGGTTTGAAGTGCCTGCCGATTTCACTGTAAAACCGAGTTGGAGCTTGTACCTCCCCATATATATGTATGGAGTGGAGTTGGCCACTGAAAAGAAACTTTGTGTTCCCTTCAAGCTAGGTGAAGGACGGCTTTCACACACACTTATCTCTCAGAACTGAGCATGTGGAGAGACGTTCGTTCATCCAGCACCAAGGGAACGGGTTGCAGGAGAAACAATTACTCTGGTTTCTCAGTCTGTTTCCTAGTGCCGGTTTGAAGTGCCTGCCGTTTTCACTGTAAAACCGAGTTGGAGCTTGTACCTCCCCATATATATGTATGGAGTGGAGTTGGCAACTGAAAAGAAACTTGGTGTTCCCTTCAAGCTAGGTGAAGGACGGCTTTCACACACACTTATCTCTCAGAACTGAGCATGTGGAGAGACGTTCGTTCATCCAGCACCAAGGGAACGGGTTGCAGGAGAAACAGTTACTCTGGTTTCTGAGTCTGTTTCCTAGTGCCGGTTTGAAGTGCCTGCCGTTATCACTGTAAAACCGAGTTTGGGCTTGTACCTCCCCATATATTTGTATGGAGTGGAGTTGGCAACTGAAAAGAAACTTTGTGTTCCCTTCAAGCTAGGTGAAGGACGGCTTTCACACACACTTATCTCTCAGAACTGAGCATGTGGAGAGACGTTCGTTCATCCAGCACCAAGGGAACGGGTTGCAGGAGAAACACTTACTCTGGTTTCTCAGTCTGTTTCATAGTGCCGGTTTGAAGTGCCTGCCGTTTTCACTGTAAAACCGAGTTGGAGCTTGTACCTCCCCATATATATGTATGGAGTGGAGTTGGCAACTGAAAAGAAACTTTGTTTTCCCTTCAAGATAGGTGAAGGCCGGCTTTCACACCCACTTATCTCTCAGAACTGAGCATGTGGAGAGACGTTCGTTCATCCAGCACCAAGGGAACGGGTTGCAAGGGAAACACTTACTCTGGTTTCTCAGTCTGTTTCCTAGTGCCGGTTTGAAGTGCCTGCTGTTTTCACTGTAAAACCGAGTTGGATCTTGTACCACCCCATATATATGTATGGAGTGGAGTTGGCAACTGAAAAGAAACTTTGTGTTCCCTTCAAACTAGGTGAAGGATGGCTTTCACACACACATATCTCTCAGAACTGAGCATGTGGAGAGACGTTGTTTCATCCAGCACCAAGGGAATGGGTTGCAGGAGAAACACTTACTTTGATTTCTGAGTCTGTTTCCTAGAGCCGGTTTGAAGTGCCTGCCCTTTTCACTGTAAAACCGAGTTGGAGCTTGTACCTCCCCATATATATGTATGGAGGGGAGTTGGCAACTGAAAAGAAACTTTGTGTTCCCTTCAAGCTAGGTGAAGGACGGCTTTCACACACAATTATCTCTCAGAACTGAGCATGTGGAGAGACGTTCGTTCATCCAGCACCAAGGGAACGGGTTGCAGGAGAAACACATACTCTGGTTTCTGAGTCTGTTTCCTAGTGCCGGTTTGAAGTGCCTGCCGTTTTCACTGTAAAACCGAGTTGGAGCTTGTACCACCCCATATATTTGTATGGAGTGGAGTTGGCAACTGAAAAGAAACTTTGTGTTCCCTTCAAGCTAGGTGAAGGACGGCTTTCACACACACTTATCTCTCAGAACTGAGCATGTGGAGTGACGTTCGTTCATCCAGCACCAAGGGAACGGTTTGCCGAGAAACACTTACTCTGGTTTCTCAGTCTGTTTCCTAGTGCCGGTTTGAAGTGCCTGCCGTTTTCACTGTAAACCCGAGTTGGAGCTTGTACCTCCCCATATATATGTATGGAGTGGAGTTGGCAACTGAAAAGAAACTTTGTGTTCCCTTCAAGCTAGGTGAAGGACGGCTTTCACACACACTTATCTCTCAAAACTGAGCATGTGGAGAGACGTTCGTTCATCCAGCACCAAGGGAACGGTTGCAGGAGAAACACTTACTCTGGTTTCTCAGTCTGTTTCCTAGTGCCGGTTTGAAGTGCCTGCCGTTTTCACTGTAAAACCGAGTTGGATCTTGTACCTCCCCATATACATGTATGGAGTGGAGTTGGCAACTGAAAAGAAACTTTGTGTTCCCTTCAAACTAGGTTAAGGATGGCTTTCACACACACATATCTCTCAGAACTGAGCATGTGGAGAGACGTTGTTTCATCCAGCACCAAGGGAATGGGTTGCAGGAGAAACACTTACTTTGATTTCTGAGTCTGTTTCCTAGTGCCGGTTTGAAGTGCCTGCCGTTTTCACTGTAAAACCGAGTTGGAGCTTGTACCTCCCCATATATATGTATGGAGGGGAGTTGGCAACTGAAAAGAAACTTTGTGTTCCCTTCAAGCTTGGTGAAGGACGGCTTTCACACACAATTATCTCTCAGAACTGAGCATGTGGAGAGACGTTCGTTCATCCAGCACCAAGGGAACGGGTTGCAGGAGAAACACTTACTCTGGTTTCTGAGTCTGTTTCCTAGTGCCGGTTTGAAGTGCCTGCCGTTTTCACTGTAAAACCGAGTTGGAGCTTGTACCACCCCATATATTTGTATGGAGTGGAGTTGGCAACTGAAAAGAAACTTTGTGTTCCCTTCAAGCTAGGTGAAGGACGGCTTTCACACACACTTATCTCTCAGAACTGAGCATGTGGAGTGACGTTCGTTCATCCAGCACCAAGGGAACGGTTTGCCGAGAAACACTTACTCTGGTTTCTCAGTCTGTTTCCTAGTGCCGGTTTGAAGTGCCTGCCGTTTTCACTGTAAAACCGAGTTGGAGCTTGTACCTCCCCATATATATGTATGGAGTGGAGTTGGCAACTGAAAAGAAACTTTGTGTTCCCTTCAAGCTAGGTGAAGGACGGCTTTCACACACACTTATCTCTCAAAACTCAGCATGTGGAGAGACGTTCGTTCATCCAGCACCAAGGGAACGGGTTGCAGGAGAAACACTTACTCTGGTTTCTCAGTCTGTTTCCTAGTGCCGGTTTGAAGTGCCTGCCGTTTTCACTGTAAAACCGAGTTGGAGCTTGTACATCCCCATATATATGTATGGAGTGGAGTTGGCAACTGAAAAGAAACTTTGTGTTCCCGTCAAGCTAGGTGAAGTACGGCTTTCACACACACTTATCTCTCAGAACTGAGCATGTGGAGAGACGTTCGTTCATCCATCACCAAGGGAACGGGTTGCAGGACAAACGCTTACTCTGGTTTCTCAGTCTGTTTCCTAGTGCCGGTTTGAAGTGCCTGCCGTTTTCACTGTAAAACCGAGTTGGAGCTTGTACCACCCCATATATTTGTATGGAGTGGAGTTGGCAACTGAAAAGAAACTTTGTGTTCCCTTCAAGCTAGGTGAAGGACGGCTTTCACACACACTTATCTCTCAGAACTGAGCATGTGGAGTGACGTTCGTTCATCCAGCACCAAGGGAACGGTTTGCCGAGAAACACTTACTCTGGTTTCTCAGTCTGTTTCCTAGTGCCGGTTTGAAGTGCCTGCCGTTTTCACTGTAAACCCGAGTTGGAGCTTGTACCTCCCCATATATATGTATGGAGTGGAGTTGGCAACTGAAAAGAAACTTTGTGTTCCCTTCAAGCTAGGTGAAGGACGGCTTTCACACACACTTATCTCTCAAAACTGAGCATGTGGAGAGACGTTCGTTCATCCAGCACCAAGGGAACGGTTGCAGGAGAAACACTTACTCTGGTTTCTCAGTCTGTTTCCTAGTGCCGGTTTGAAGTGCCTGCCGTTTTCACTGTAAAACCGAGTTGGATCTTGTACCTCCCCATATACATGTATGGAGTGAAGTTGGCAACTGAAAAGAAACTTTGTGTTCCCTTCAAACTAGGTTAAGGATGGCTTTCACACACACATATCTCTCAGAACTGAGCATGTGGAGAGACGTTGTTTCATCCAGCACCAAGGGAATGGGTTGCAGGAGAAACACTTACTTTGATTTCTGAGTCTGTTTCCTAGTGCCGGTTTGAAGTGCCTGCCGTTTTCACTGTAAAACCGAGTTGGAGCTTGTACCTCCCCATATATATGTATGGAGGGGAGTTGGCAACTGAAAAGAAACTTTGTGTTCCCTTCAAGCTAGGTGAAGGACGGCTTTCACACACAATTATCTCTCAGAACTGAGCATGTGGAGAGACGTTCGTTCATCCAGCACCAAGGGAACGGGTTGCAGGAGAAACACTTACTCTGGTTTCTGAGTCTGTTTCCTAGTGCCGGTTTGAAGTGCCTGCCGTTTTCACTGTAAAACCGAGTTGGAGCTTGTACCACCCCATATATTTTTATGGAGTGGAGTTGGCAACTGAAAAGAAACTTTGTGTTCCCTTCAAGCTAGGTGAAGGACGGCTTTCACACACACTTATCTCTCAGAACTGAGCATGTGGAGTGACGTTCGTTCATCCAGCACCAAGGGAACGGTTTGCCGAGAAACACTTACTCTGGTTTCTCAGTCTGTTTCCTAGTGCCGGTTTGAAGTGCCTGCCGTTTTCACTGTAAAACCGAGTTGGAGCTTGTACCTCCCCATATATATGTATGGAGTGGAGTTGGCAACTGAAAAGAAACTTTGTGTTCCCTTCAAGCTAGGTGAAGGACGGCTTTCACACACACTTATCTCTCAAAACTGAGCATGTGGAGAGACGTTCGTTCATCCAGCACCAAGGGAACGGGTTGCAGGAGAAACACTTACTCTGGTTTCTCAGTCTGTTTCCTAGTGCCGGTTTGAAGTGCCTGCCGTTTTCACTGTAAAACCGAGTTGGAGCTTGTACATCCCCATATATATGTATGGAGTGGAGTTGGCAACTGAAAAGAAACTTTGTGTTCCCGTCAAGCTAGGTGAAGTACGGCTTTCACACACACTTATCTCTCAGAACTGAGCATGTGGAGAGACGTTCGTTCATCCATCACCAAGGGAACGGGTTGCAGGACAAACGCTTACTCTGGTTTCTCAGTCTGTTTCCTAGTGCCGGTTTGAAGTGCCTGCCGTTTTCACTGTAAAACCGAGTTGGAGCTTGTACCTCCCCATATACATGTATGGAGTGGAGTTGGCAACTGAAAAGAAACATTGTGTTCCCTTCAAGCTAGGTGAAGGACGGCTTTCACACACACTTATCTCTCAGAACTGAGCATGTGGAGAGACTTTCGTTCATCCAGCACCAAGGGAACGGTTGCAGGAGAAACACTTACTCTGGTTTCTGAGTCTGTTTCCTATTGCCGGTTTGAAGTGAATGCCGTTTTCACTGTAAAACCGAGTTGGAGCTTGTACCTCCCCATATATATGTATGGAGTGTAGGTGGCAACTGAAAAGAAACTTTGTGTTCCCTTCAAGCTACGTGAAGGACGGCTTTCACACACACTTATCTCTCAGAACTGAGAATGTGGAGAGACTTTCGTTGATCCAGCACCAAGGGAACGGGTTGCAGGAGAAACACTTCCTCTGGTTTCTCAGTCTGTTTCCTAGTGCCGGTTTGAAGTGCCTGCCGTTTTCACTGTAAAACCGAGTTGGAGCTTGTACCTCCCCATATATATGTATGGAGTGGAGTTGGCAACTGAAAAGAAACTTTGTGTTCCCTTCAAGCTAGGTGAAGGACGGCTTTCACACACACTTAATCTCTCAGAACTGAGCATGTGGAGAGACGTTCGTTCATCCAGCACCAAGGGAACGGGTTGCAGGAGAAACACTTACTCTGGTTTCTCATTCTGTTTCCTAGTGCCGGTTTGAAGTGCCTGCCGTTTTCACTGTAAACCGAGTTGGAGCTTGTACCTCCCCATATACATATATGGAGTGGAGTTGGCAACTGAAAAGAAACTATATGTTCCCTTCAAGCTAGGTGAAGGACGGCTTTCACACACACTTATCTCTCAGAAATGAGCATGTGGAGAGACGTTCGTTCATCCAGCACCAAGGGATCGGGTTGCAGGAGAAACAGTAACTCTGGTTTCTGAGTCTGTTTCCTAGTGCCGGTTTGAAGTGCCTGCCGTTTTCACTGTAAAACCGAGTTTGGGCATGTACCTCCCCATATATATGTATGGAGTGGAGTTGGCAACTGAAAAGAAACTTTGTGTTCCCTTCAAGCTAGGTGAAGGACGGTTTTCACACACACTTATCTCTCAGAACTGAGCATGTGGAGAGACGTTCGTTCATCCAGCACCAAGGGATCGGTTTGCAGGAGAAACAGTTACTCTGGTTTCTGAGTCTGTTTCCTAGTGCCGGTTTGACGTGCCTGCCATTTTCACTGTAAAACCGAGTTTGGACTTGTACATCCCCATATATATGTATGGAGTTGGGTTGGCAACTGAAAAGAAACTTTGTGTTCCCTTCAAGCTAGGTGAAGGAAGGCTTTCACACACACTTATCTCTCAGAACTGAGCATGTGGAGAGACGTTCTTTCATCCAGCACCAAGGGAACGGGTTGCCGGAGAAACACTTACTCTGGTTTCTCAGTCTGTTTCCTAGTGCCGGTTTGAAGTGCCTGCCGTTTACACTGTAAAACCGAGTTGGAGCTTGTACCTCCCCATATATATGTATGGAGTGGAGTTGGCAACTGAAAAGAAACTTTGTGTTCCCTTCAAGCTAGGTGAAGGACGGCTTTCACACACACTTATCTCTCAGAACTGAGCATGTGGAGAGACGTTCGTTCATCCAGCACCAAGGGAACGGGTTGCAGGAGAAACACTTACTCTGGTTTCTCAGTCTGTTTCCTAGTGCCGGTTTGAAGTGCCTGCCGTTTTCACTGTAAAACCGAGTTGGAGCTTGTACCTCCCCATACATATGTATGGAGTGGAGTTGGCAACTGAAAAGAAACTTTGTGTTCCCTTCAAGCTAGGTGAAGGACGGCTTTCACACACACTTATCTCTCAGAACTGAGCATGTGGAGAGACGTTCGTTCATCCAGCACCAAGGGAACGGTTTGCAGGAGAAACACTTACTCTGGTTTCTCAGTCTGTTTCCTAGTGCCTGTTTGAAGTGCCTGCCGTTTTCACTGTAAAACCGAGTTGGCGCTTTTACCTCCCCATATACATATATGGAGTGGAGTTGGCAACTGAAAAGAAACTTTATGTTCCCTTCAAGCTAGGTGAAGGACGGCTTTCACACACACTTATCTCTCAGAACTGAGCATGTGGAGAGACGTTCGTTCATCCAGCACCAAGGGAACGGGTTGCAGGAGAAACACTTACTCTGGTTTCTGAGTCTGTTTCCTAGTGCCGGTTTGAAGTGCCTGCCGTTTTCACTGTAAAACCGAGTTGGAGCTTGTACCTCCCCATATATATGTATGGAGTGGAGTTGGCAACTGAAAAGAAACTTTGTGTTCCCTACAAGCTAGGTGAAGGACGGCTTTCACACACACTTATCTCTCAGAACTGAGCATGTGGAGAGACGTTCGTTCATCCAGCACCAAGGGAACGGGTTGCAGGAGAAACACTTACTCTGGTTTCTCAGTCTGTTTCCTAGTGCCGGTTTGAAGTGCCTGGCGTTTTCACTGTAATACCGAGTTGGAGTTTGTACTTCCCCATATATATGTATGGAGTGGTGTTGGCAAGTTAAAAGAAACTTTGTGTTCCCTTCAAGCTAGGTGAAGGACGGCTTTCACACACACTTATCTCTCAGAACTGAGCATGTGGAGTGACGTTCGTTCATCCAGCACCAAGGGAACGGTTTGCCGAGAAACACTTACTCTGGTTTCTCAGTCTGTTTCCTAGTGCCGGTTTGAAGTGCCTGCCGTTTTCACTGTAAAATCGCGTTGGAGCTTGTACCTCCCCATATATATGTATGGAGTGGAGTTGGCAACTGAAAAGAAACTTTGTGTTCCCTTCAAGCTAGGTGAAGTACGGCTTTTACACACACTTATCTCTCAGAACTGGGCATGTGGAGAGACTTTCGTTCATCCAGCACCAAGGGAACGGGTTGCCGGAGAAACACTTACACTGGTTTCTGTGTCTGTTTCCTAGTGCCGGTTTGAAGTGCCTGCAGTTTTCACTGTAAAACCGAGTTGGAGCTTGTACCTCCCCATATATATGTATGGAGTGGAGTTGGCAACTGAAAAGAAACTTTGTGTTCCCTTCAAGCTAGGTGAAGGACGGCTTTCACACACACATATCTCTCAGAACTGAGCATGTGGAGAGACGTTGTTTCATCCAGCACCAAGGGAATGGTTTGCAGGAGAAACACTTACTTTGATTTCTGAGTCTGTTTCCTAGTGCCGGTTTGAAGTGCCTGCCGTTTTCACTGTAAAACCGAGTTGGAGCTTGTACCTCCCCATATATATGTATGGAGGGGAGTTGGCAACTGAAAAGAAACTTTGTGTTCCCTTCAAGCTAGGTGAAGGACGGCTTTCACACACAATTATCTCTCAGAACTGAGCATGTGGAGAGACGTTCGTTCATCCAGCACCAAGGGAACGGGTTGCAGGAGAAACACTTACTCTGGTTTCTGAGTCTGTTTCCTAGTGCCGGTTTGAAGTGCCTGCCGTTTTCACTGTAAAACCGAGTTGGAGCTTGTACCACCCCATATATTTGTATGGAGTGGAGTTGGCAACTGAAAAGAAACTTTGTGTTCCCTTCAAGCTAGGTGAAGGACGGCTTTCACACACACTTATCTCTCAGAACTGAGCATGTGGAGTGACGTTCGTTCATCCAGCACCAAGGGAACGGTTTGCCGAGAAACACTTACTCTGGTTTCTCAGTCTGTTTCCTAGTGCCGGTTTGAAGTGCCTGCCGTTTTCACTGTAAAACCGAGTTGGAGCTTGTACCTCCCCATATATATTTATGGAGTGGAGTTGGCAACTGTAAAGAAACTTTGTGTTCCCTTCAAGCTAGGTGAAGGACGGCTTTCACACACACTTATCTCTCAAAACTGAGCATGTGGAGAGACGTTCGTTCATCCAGCACCAAGGGAACGGTTGCAGGAGAAACACTTACTCTGGTTTCTGAGTCTGTTTCCTAGTGCCGGTTTGAAGTGAATGCCGTTTTCACTGTAAAACCGAGTTGGAGCTTGTACCTCCCCATATATATGTATGGAGTGTAGGTGGCAACTGAAAAGAAACTTTGTGTTCCCTTCAAGCTACGTGAAGGACGGCTTTCACACACACTTATCTCTCAGAACTGAGAATGTGGAGAGACTTTCGTTGATCCAGCACCAAGGGAACGGGTTGCAGGAGAAACACTTCCTCTGGTTTCTCAGTCTGTTTCCTAGTGCCGGTTTGAAGTGCCTGCCGTTTTCACTGTAAAACCGAGTTGGAGCTTGTACCTCCCCATATATATGTATGGAGTGGAGTTGGCAACTGAAAAGAAACTTTGTGTTCCCTTCAAGCTAGGTGAAGGACGGCTTTCACACACACTTAATCTCTCAGAACTGAGCATGTGGAGAGACGTTCGTTCATCCAGCACCAAGGGAACGGGTTGCAGGAGAAACACTTACTCTGGTTTCTCATTCTGTTTCCTAGTGCCGGTTTGAAGTGCCTGCCGTTTTAACTGTAAACCGAGTTGGAGCTTGTACCTCCCCATATACATATATGGAGTGGAGTTGGCAACTGAAAACAAACTAAATGTTCCCTTCAAGCTAGGTGAAGGACGGCTTTCACACACACTTATCTTTCAGAAATGAGCATGTGGAGAGACGTTCGTTCATCCAGCACCAAGGGATCGGGTTGCAGGAGAAACAGTAACTCTGGTTTCTGAGTCTGTTTCCTAGTGCCGGTTTGAAGTGCCTGCCGTTTTCACTATAAAACCGAGTTTGGGCATGTACCTCCCCATATATATGTATGGAGTGGAGTTGGCAACTGAAAAGAAACTTTGTGTTCCCTTCAAGCTAGGTGAAGGACGGTTTTCACACACACTTATCTCTCAGAACTGAGCATGTGGAGAGACGTTCGTTCATCCAGCACCAAGGGATCGGTTTGCAGGAGAAACAGTTACTCTGGTTTCTGAGTCTGTTTCCTAGTGCCGGTTTGACGTGCCTGCCATTTTCACTGTAAAACCGAGTTTGGGCTTGTACATCCCCATATATATGTATGGAGTTGGGTTGGCAACTGAAAAGAAACTTTGTGTTCCCTTCAAGCTAGGTGAAGGAAGGCTTTCACACACACTTATCTCTCAGAACTGAGCATGTGGAGAGACGTTCTTTCATCCAGCACCAAGGGAACGGGTTGCCGGAGAAACACTTACTCTGGTTTCTGAGTCTGTTTCCTAGTGCCGGTTTGAAGTGCCTGCCGTTTTCACTGTAAAACCGAGTTGGAGCTTGTACCACCCCATATATTTGTATGGAGTGGAGTTGGCAACTGAAAAGAAACTTTGTGTTCCCTTCAAGCTACGTGAAGGACGGCTTTCACACACACTTATCTCTCAGAACTGAGCATGTGGAGTGACGTTCGTTCATCCAGCACCAAGGGAACGGTTTGCCGAGAAACACTTACTCTGGTTTCTCAGTCTGTTTCCTAGTGCCGGTTTGAAGTGCCTGCCGTTTTCACTGTAAAACCGAGTTGGAGCTTGTACCTCCCCATATATATGTATGGAGTGGAGTTGGCAACTGAAAAGAAACTTTGTGTTCCCTTCAAGCTAGGTGAAGGACGGCTTTCACACACACTTATCTCTCAAAACTGAGCATGTGGAGAGACGTTCGTTCATCCAGCACCAAGGGAACGGTTGCAGGAGAAACACTTACTCTGGTTTCTGAGTCTGTTTCCTAGTGCCGGTTTGAAGTGCCTGCCGTTTTCACTGTAAAACCGAATTGGAGCTTGTACCACCCCATATATATGTATGAAGTGTAGGTGGCAACTGAAAAGAAACTTTGTGTTCCCTTCAAGCTAGGTGAAGGACGGCTTTCACACACACTTATCTCTCAGAACTGAGCATGTGGAGAGACGTTCGTTCATCCAGCACAAAGGGAACGGGTTGCAGGAGAAACACTTACTCTGGTTTCTCAGTCTGTTTCCTAGTGCCGGTTTGAAGTGCCTGCCGTTTTCACTGTAAAACCGAGTTGGAGCTTGTACATCCCCATATATATGTATGGAGTGGAGTTGGCAACTGAAAAGAAACTTTGTGTTCCCTTCAAGCTAGGTGAAGGACGGCTTTCACACACACTTATCTCTCAGAACTGAGCATGTGGAGAGACGTTCGTTCATCCAGCACCAAGGGAACGGGTTGCAGGACAAACGCTTACTCTGGTTTCTCAGTCTGTTTCCTAGTGCCGGTTTGAAGTGCCTGCCGTTTTCACTGTAAAACCGAGTTGGAGCTTGTACCTCCCCATATACATGTATGGAGTGGAGTTGGCAACTGAAAAGAAACATTGTGTTCCCTTCAAGCTAGGTGAAGGACGGCTTTCACACACACTTATCTCTCAGAACTGAGCATGTGGAGAGACGTTCGTTCATCCAGCACCAAGGGAACGGGTTGCAGGAGAAACACTTACTCTGGTTTCTCAGTCTGTTTCCTAGTGCCGGTTTGAAGTGCCTGCCGTTTTCACTGTAAAACCGAGTTGGAGCTTGTACCTCCCCATACATATGTATGGAGTGGAGTTGGCAACTGAAAAGAAACTTTGTGTTCCCTTCAAGCTAGGTGAAGGACGGCTTTCACACACACTTATCTCTCAGAACTGAGCATGTGGAGAGACGTTCGTTCATCCAGCACCAAGGGAACGGTTTGCAGGAGAAACACTTACTCTGGTTTCTCAGTCTGTTTCCTAGTGCCTGTTTGAAGTGCCTGCCGTTTTCACTGTAAAACCGAGTTGGCGCTTTTACCTCCCCATATACATATATGGAGTGGAGTTGGCAACTGAAAAGAAACTTTATGTTCCCTTCAAGCTAGGTGAAGGACGGCTTTCACACACACTTATCTCTCAGAACTGAGCATGTGGAGAGACGTTCGTTCATCCAGCACCAAGGGAACGGGTTGCAGGAGAAACACTTACTCTGGTTTCTGAGTCTGTTTCCTAGTGCCGGTTTGAAGTGCCTGCCGTTTTCACTGTAAAACCGAGTTGGAGCTTGTACCTCCCCATATATATGTATGGAGTGGAGTTGGCAACTGAAAAGAAACTTTGTGTTCCCTACAAGCTAGGTGAAGGACGGCTTTCACACACACTTATCTCTCAGAACTGAGCATGTGGAGAGACGTTCGTTCATCCAGCACCAAGGGAACGGGTTGCAGGAGAAACACTTACTCTGGTTTCTCAGTCTGTTTCCTAGTGCCGGTTTGAAGTGCCTGCCGTTTTCACTGTAATACCGAGTTGGAGTTTGTACTTCCCCATATATATGTATGGAGTGGTGTTGGCAAGTTAAAAGAAACTTTGTGTTCCCTTCAAGCTAGGTGAAGGACGGCTTTCACACACACTTATCTCTCAGAACTGAGCATGTGGAGTGACGTTCGTTCATCCAGCACCAAGGGAACGGTTTGCCGAGAAACACTTACTCTGGTTTCTCAGTCTGTTTCCTAGTGCCGGTTTGAAGTGCCTGCCGTTTTCACTGTAAAACCGAGTTGGAGCTTCTACCTCTCCATATATATGTATGGATTGGAGTTGGCAACTGAAAAGAAACTTTGTGTTCCCTTCAAGCTTGGTGAAGGACGGCTTTCACACACACTTATCTCTCAGAACTGAGCATGTGGAGAGACGTTCGTTCATCCAGCACCAAGGGAAAGGTTGCAGGAGAAACACTTACTCTGTTCTCTGAGTCTGTTTCCTAGTGCCGGTTTGAATTGCCTGCCGTTTTCACTGTAAAACCGAGATGGAGCTTGTACCTCCCCATATATATGTATGGAGTGTAGGTGGCAACTGAAAAGAAACTTTGTGTTCCCTTCAAGCTAGGTGAAGGACGGCTTTCACACACAATTATCTCTCAGAACTGAGCATGTGGAGAGACGTTCGTTCATCCAGCACCAAGGGAACGGGTTGCATTAGAAACAATTACTCTGTTTTCTGAGTCTGTTTCCTTGTGCCGGTTTGAAGTGCCTGCCGTTTTCACTGTAAAACCGAGTTGGAGCTTGTACCTCCCCATATATATGTATGGAGTGGAGTTGGCAACTGAAAAGAAACTTTGTGTTCCCTTCAAGCTAGGTGAAGTACGGCTTTTACACACACTTATCTCTCAGAACTGAGCATGTGGAGAGACGTTCGTTCATCCAGCACCAAGGGAACGGGTTGCAGGAGAAACACTTACTCTGGTTTCTCATTCTGTTTCCTAGTGCCGGTTTGAAGTGCCTGCCGTTTTCACTGTAAAATCGCGTTGGAGCTTTACCTCCCCATATATATGTATGGAGTGGAGTTGGCAACTGAAAAGAAACTTGGTGTTCCCTTCAAGCTAGGTGAAGTACGGCTTTTACACACACTTATCTCTCAGAACTGAGCATGTGGAGAGACGTTCGTTCATCCAGCACCAAGGGAACGGGTTGCCGGAGAAACACTTACACTGGTTTCTGTGTCTGTTTCCTAGTGCCGGTTTGAAGTGCCTGCAGTTTTCACTGGAAAAGCGAGTTGGAGCTTGTACCTCCCCATATATATGTATGGAGTGGAGTTGGCAACTGAAAAGAAACTTTGTGTTCCCTTCAAGCTAGGTGAAGGTTGGCTTTCACACACACATATCTCTCAGAACTGAGCATGAGGAGAGACGTTGTTTCATCCAGCACCAAGGGAATGGGTTGCAGGAGAAACACTTACTTTGATTTCTGAGTCTGTTTCCTAGTGCCGGTTTGAAGTGCCTGCCGTTTTCACTGTAAAACCGAGTTGGAGCTTGTACCTCCCCATATATATGTATGGAGGGGAGTTGGCAACTGAAAAGAAACTTTGTGTTCCCTTCAAGCTAGGTGAAGGACGGCTTTCACACACAATTATCTCTCAGAACTGAGCATGTGGAGAGACGTTCGTTCATCCAGCACCAAGGGAACGGGTTGCAGGAGAAACACTTACTCTGGTTTCTGAGTCTGTTTCCTAGTGCCGGTTTGAAGTGCCTGCCGTTTTCACTGTAAAACCGAGTTGGAGCTTGTACCACCCCATATATTTGTATGGAGTGGAGTTGGCAACTGAAAAGAAACTTTGTGTTCCCTTCAAGCTAGGTGAAGGACGGCTTTCACACACACTTATCTCTCAGAACTGAGCATGTGGAGTGACGTTCGTTCATCCAGCACCAAGGGAACGGTTTGCCGAGAAACACTTACTCTGGTTTCTCAGTCTGTTTCCTAGTGCCGGTTTGAAGTGCCTGCCGTTTTCACTGTAAAACCGAGTTGGAGCTTGTACCTCCCCATATATATGTATGGAGTGGAGTTGGCAACTGAAAAGAAACTTTGTGTTCCCTTCAAGCTAGGTGAAGGACGGCTTTCACACACACTTATCTCTCAAAACTGAGCATGTGGAGAGACGTTCGTTCATCCAGCACCAAGGGAACGGTTGCAGGAGAAACACTTACTCTGGTTTCTCAGTCTGTTTCCTAGTGCCGGTTTGAAGTGCCTGCCGTTTTCACTGTAAAACCGAATTGGAGCTTGTACCACCCCATATATATGTATGGAGTGTAGGTGGCAACTGAAAAGAAACTTTGTGTTCCCTTCAAGCTAGGTGAAGGACGGCTTTCACACACACTTATCTCTCAGAACTGAGCATGTGGAGAGACGTTCGTTCATCCAGCACAAAGGGAACGGGTTGCAGGAGAAACACTTACTCTGGTTTCTCAGTCTGTTTCCTAGTGCCGGTTTGAAGTGCCTGCCGTTTTCACTGTAAAACCGAGTTGGAGCTTGTACATCCCCATATATATGTATGGAGTGGAGTTGGCAACTGAAAAGAAACTTTGTGTTCCCTTCAAGCTATGTGAAGGACGGCTTTCACACACACATATCTCTCAGAACTGAGCATGTGGAGAGACGTTCGTTCATCCATCACCAAGGGAACCGGTTGCAGGACAAACGCTTACTCTGGTTTCTCAGTCTGTTTCCTAGTGCCGGTTTGAAGTGCCTGCCGTTTTCACTGTAAAACCGAGTTGGAGCTTGTACCTCCCCATATACATGTATGGAGTGGAGTTGGCAACTGAAAAGAAACATTGTGTTCCCTTCAAGCTAGGTGAAGGACGGCTTTCACACACACTTATCTCTCAGAACTGAGCATGTGGAGAGACTTTCGTTCATCAAGCACCAAGGGAACGGTTGCAGGAGAAACACTTACTCTGGTTTCTGAGTCTGTTTCCTAGTGCCGGTTTGAAGTGAATGCCGTTTTCACTGTAAAACCGAGTTGGAGCTTGTACCTCCCCATATATATGTATGGAGTGTAGGTGGCAACTGAAAAGAAACTTTGTGTTCCCTTCAAGCTACGTGAAGGACGGCTTTCACACACACTAATCTCTCAGAACTGAGAATGTGGAGAGACTTTCGTTGATCCAGCAGCAAGGGAAAGGGTTGCAGGAGAAACACTTCCTCTGGTTTCTCAGTCTGTTTCCTAGTGCCGGTTTGAGGTGCCTGCCGTTTTCACTGTAAAACCGAGTTGGAGCTTGTACCTCCCCATATATATGTATGGAGTGGAGTTGGCAACTGAAAAGAAACTTTGTGTTCCCTTCAAGCTAGGTGAAGGACGGCTTTCACACACACTTAATCTATCAGAACTGAGCATGTGGAGAGACGTTCGTTCATCCAGCACCAAGGGAACGGGTTGCAGGAGAAACACTTACTCTGGTTTCTCATTCTGTTTCCTAGTGCCGGTTTGAAGTGCCTGCCGTTTTCACTGTAAACCGAGTTGGAGCTTGTACCTCCCCATATACATATATGGAGTGGAGTTGGCAACTGAAAAGAAACTATATGTTCCCTTCAAGCTAGGTGAAGGACGGCTTTCACACACACTTATCTCTCAGAAATGAGCATGTGGAGAGACGTTCGTTCATCCAGCACCAAGGGATCGGGTTGCAGGAGAAACAGTAACTCTGGTTTCTGAGTCTGTTTCCTAGTGCCGGTTTGAAGTGCCTGCCGTTTTCACTGTAAAACCGAGTTTGGGCATGTACCTCCCCATATATATGTATGGAGTGGAGTTGGCAACTGAAAAGAAACTTTGTGTTCCCTTCAAGCTAGGTGAAGGACGGTTTTCACACACACTTATCTCTCAGAACTGAGCATGTGGAGAGACGTTCGTTCATCCAGCACCAAGGGAACGGGTTGCAGGAGAAACACTTACTCTGGTTTCTCAGTCTGTTTCCTAGTGCCGGTTTGAAGTGCCTGCCGTTTTCACTGTAAAACCGAGTTGGAGCTTGTACCTCCCCATACATATGTATGGAGTGGAGTTGGCAACTGAAAAGAAACTTTGTGTTCCCTTCAAGCTAGGTGAAGGACGGCTTTCACACACACTTATCTCTCAGAACTGAGCATGTGGAGAGACGTTCGTTCATCCAGCACCAAGGGAACGTTTTGCAGGAGAAACACTTACTCTGGTTTCTCAGTCTGTTTCCTAGTGCCTGTTTGATGTGCCTGCCGTTTTCACTGTAAAACCGAGTTGGCGCTTTTACCTCCCCATATACATATATGGAGTGGAGTTGGCAACTGAAAAGAAACTTTGTGTTCCCTTCAAGCTAGGTGAAGGACGGCTTTCACACACACTTATCTCTCAGAACTGAGCATGTGGAGAGACGTTCGTTCATCCAGCACCAAGGGAACGGGTTGCAGGAGAAACACTTACTCTGGTTTCTCAGTCTGTTTCCTAGTGCCGGTTTGAAGTGCCTGCCGTTTTCACTGTAAAACCGAGTTGGAGCTTGTACCTCCCCATACATATGTATGGAGTGGAGTTGGCAACTGAAAAGAAACTTTGTGTTCCCTTCAAGCTAGGTGAAGGACGGCTTTCACACACACTTATCTCTCAGAACTGAGCATGTGGAGAGACGTTCGTTCATCCAGCACCAAGGGAACGGTTTGCAGGAGAAACACTTACTCTGGTTTCTCAGTCTGTTTCCTAGTGCCTGTTTGAAGTGCCTGCCGTTTTCACTGTAAACCCGAGTTGGCGCTTTTACCTCCCCATATACATATATGGAGTGGAGTTGGCAACTGAAAAGAAACTTTATGTTCCCTTCAAGTTAGGTGAAGGACGGCTTTCACACACACTTATCTCTCAGAACTGAGCATGTGGAGAGACGTTCGTTCATCCAGCACCAAGGGAACGGGTTGCAGGAGAAACACTTACTCTGGTTTCTGAGTCTGTTTCCTAGTGCCGGTTTGAAGTGCCTGCCGTTTTCACTGTAAAACCGAGTTGGAGCTTGTACCTCCCCATATATATGTATGGAGTGGAGTTGGCAACTGAAAAGAAACTTTGTGTTCCCTACAAGCTAGGTGAAGGACGGCTTTCACACACACTTATCTCTCAGAACTGAGCATGTGGAGAGACGTTCGTTCATCCAGCACCAAGGGAACGGGTTGCAGGAGAAACACTTACTCTGGTTTCTCAGTCTGTTTCCTAGTGCCGGTTTGAAGTGCCTGGCGTTTTCACTGTAATACCGAGTTGGAGTTTGTACTTCCCCATATATATGTATGGAGTGGTGTTGGCAAGTTAAAAGAAACTTTGTGTTCCCTTCAAGCTAGGTGAAGGACGGCTTTCACACACACTTATCTCTCAGAACTGAGCATGTGGAGTGACGTTCGTTCATCCAGCACCAAGGGAACGGTTTGCCGAGAAACACTTACTCTGGTTTCTCAGTCTGTTTCCTAGTGCCGGTTTGAAGTGCCTGCCGTTTTCACTGTAAAACCGAGTTGGAGCTTCTACCTCTCCATATATATGTATGGAGTGGAGTTGGCAACTGAAAAGAAACTTTGTGTTCCCTTCAAGCTTGGTGAAGGACGGCTTTCACACACACATATCTCTCAGAACTGAGCATGTGGAGAGACGTTCGTTCATCCAGCACCAAGGGAAAGGTTGCAGGAGAAACACTTACTCTGTTCTCTGAGTCTGTTTCCTAGTGCCGGTTTGAATTGCCTGCCGTTTTCACTGTAAAACCGAGTTGGAGCTTGTACCTCCCCATATATATGTATGGAGTGTAGGTGGCAACTGAAAAGAAACTTTGTGTTCCCTTCAAGCTAGGTGAAGGACGGCTTTCACACACAATTATCTCTCAGAACTGAGCATGTGGAGAGACGTTCGTTCATCCAGCACCAAGGGAACGGGTTGCATTAGAAACAATTACTCTGTTTTCTGAGTCTGTTTCCTTGTGCCGGTTTGAAGTGCCTGCCGTTTTCACTGTAAAACCGAGTTGGAGCTTGTACCTCCCCATATATATGTATGGAGTGGAGTTGGCAACTGAAAAGAAACTTTGTGTTCCCTTCAAGCTAGGTGAAGGAAGGCTTTCACACACACTTATCTCTCAGAACTGAGCATGTGGAGAGACGTTCTTTCATCCAGCACCAAGGGAACGGGTTGCCGGAGAAACACTTACTCTGGATTCTCAGTCTGTTTCCTAGTGCCGGTTTGAAGTGCCTGCCGTTTACACTGTAAAACCGAGTTGGAGCTTGTACCTCCCCATATATATGTATGGAGTGGAGTTGGCAACTGAAAAGAAACTTTGTGTTCCCTTCAAGCTAGGTGAAGTACGGCTTTTACACACACTTATATCTCAGAACTGAGCATGTGGAGAGACGTTCGTTCATCCAGCACCAAGGGAACGTGTTGCCGGAGAAACACTTACACTGGTTTCTGTGTCTGTTTCCTAGTGCCGGTTTGAAGTGCCTGCAGTTTTCACTGTAAAAGCGAGTTGGAGCTTGTACCTCCCCATATATATGTATGGAGTGGAGTTGGCAACTGAAAAGAAACTTTGTGTTCCCTTCAAGCTAGGTGAAGGTTGGCTTTCACACACACATATCTCTCAGAACTGAGCATGTGGAGAGACGTTGTTTCATCCAGCACCAAGGGAATGGGTTGCAGGAGAAACACTTACTTTGATTTCTGAGTCTGTTTCCTAGTGCCGGTTTGAAGTGCCTGCCGTTTTCACTGTAAAACCGAGTTGGAGCTTGTACCTCCCCATATATATGTATGGAGGGGAGTTGGCAACTGAAAAGAAACTTTGTGTTCCCTTCAAGCTAGGTGAAGGACGGCTTTCACACACAATAATCTCTCAGAACTGAGCATGTGGAGAGACGTTCGTTCATCCAGCACCAAGGGAACGGGTTGCAGGAGAAACACTTACTCTGGTTTCTGAGTCTGTTTCCTAGTGCCGGTTTGAAGTGCCTGCCGTTTTCACTGTAAAACCGAGTTGGAGCTTGTACCACCCCATATATTTGTATGGAGTGGAGTTGGCAACTGAAAAGAAACTTTGTGTTCCCTTCAAGCTAGGTGAAGGACGGCTTTCACACACACTTATCTCTCAGAACTGAGCATGTGGAGTGACGTTCGTTCATCCAGCACCAAGGGAACGGTTTGCCGAGAAACACTTACTCTGGTTTCTCAGTCTGTTTCCTAGTGCCGGTTTGAAGTGCCTGCCGTTTTCACTGTAAAACCGAGTTGGAGCTTGTACCTCCCCATATATATGTATGGAGTGGAGTTGGCAACTGAAAAGAAACTTTGTGTTCCCTTCAAGCTAGGTGAAGGACGGCTTTCACACACACTTATCTCTCAAAACTGAGCATGTGGAGAGACGTTCGTTCATCCAGCACCAAGGGAACGGTTGCAGGAGAAACACTTACTCTGGTTTCTGTGTCTGTTTCCTAGTGCCGGTATGAAGTGCCTGCCGTTTTCACTGTAAAACCGAATTGGAGCTTGTGCCACCCCATATGTATATATGGAGTGTAGGTGGCAACTGAAAAGAAACTTTGTGTTCCCTTCAAGCTAGGTGAAGGACGGCTTTCACACACACTTATCTCTCAGAACTGAGCATGTGGAGAGACGTTCGTTCATCCAGCACAAAGGGAACGGTTTGCAGGAGAAACACTTACTCTGGTTTCTCAGTCTGTTTCCTAGTGCCGGTTTGAAGTGCCTGCCGTTTTCACTGTAAAACCGAGTTGGAGCTTGTACATCCCCATATATATGTATGGAGTGGAGTTGGCAACTGAAAAGAAACTTTGTGTTCCCTTCAAGCTATGTGAAGGACGGCTTTCACACACACTTATCTCTCAGAACTGAGCATGTGGAGAGACGTTCGTTCATCCATCACCAAGGGAACCGGTTGCAGGACAAACGCTTACTCTGGTTTCTCAGTCTGTTTCCTAGTGCCGGTTTGAAGTGCCTGCCGTTTTCACTGTAAAACCGAGTTGGAGCTTGTACCTCCCCATATACATGTATGGAGTGGAGTTGGCAACTGAAAAGAAACATTGTGTTCCCTTCAAGCTAGGTGAAGGACGGCTTTCACACACACTTATCTCTCAGAACTGAGCATGTGGAGAGACTTTCGTTCATCCAGCACCAAGGGAACGGTTGCAGGAGAAACACTTACTCTGGTTTCTGTGTCTGTTTCCTAGTGCCGGTTTGAAGTGAATGCCGTTTTCACTGTAAAACCGAGTTGGAGCTTGTACCTCCCCATATATATGTATGGAGTGTAGGTGGCAACTGAAAAGAAACTTTGTGTTCCCTTCAAGCTACGTGAAGGACGGCTTTCACACACACTTATCTCTCAGAACTGAGAATGTGGAGAGACTTTCGTTGATCCAGCAGCAAGGGAACGGGTTGCAGGAGAAACACTTCCTCTGGTTTCTCAGTCTGTTTCCTAGTGCCGGTTTGAGGTGCCTGCCGTTTTCACTGTAAAACCGAGTTGGAGCTTGTACCTCCCCATATATATGTATGGAGTGGAGTTGGCAACTGAAAAGAAACTTTGTGTTCCCTTCAAGCTAGGTGAAGGACGGCTTTCACACACACTTAATCTCTCAGAACTGAGCATGTGGAGAGACGTTCGTTCATCCAGCACAAAGGGAACGGGTTGCAGGAGAAACACTTACTCTGGTTTCTCATTCTGTTTCCTAGTGCCGGTTTGAAGTGCCTGCCGTTTTCACTGTAAACCGAGTTGGAGCTTGTACCTCCCCATATACATATATGGAGTGGAGTTGGCAACTGAAAAGAAACTATATGTTCCCTTCAAGCTAGGTGAAGGACGGCTTTCACACACACTTATCTCTCAGAAATGAGCATGTGGAGAGACGTTCGTTCATCCAGCACCAAGGGATCGGGTTGCAGGAGAAACAGTAACTCTGGTTTCTGAGTCTGTTTCCTAGTGCCGGTTTGAAGTGCCTGCCGTTTTCACTGTAAAACCGAGTTTGGGCATGTACCTCCCCATATATATGTATGGAGTGGAGTTGGCAACTGAAAAGAAACTTTGTGTTCCCTTCAAGCTAGGTGAAGGACGGCTTTCACACACAATTATCTCTCAGAACTGAGCATGTGGAGAGACGTTCGTTCATCCAGCACCAAGGGAACGGGTTGCAGGAGAAACACTTACTCTGGTTTCTCAGTCTGTTTCCTAGTGCCGGTTTGAAGTGCCTGCCGTTTTCACTGTAAAACCGAGTTGGAGCTTGTACCTCCCCATACATATGTATGGAGTGGAGTTGGCAACTGAAAAGAAACTTTGTGTTCCCTTCAAGCTAGGTGAAGGACGGCTTTCACACACACTTATCTCTCAGAACTGAGCATGTGGAGAGACGTTCGTTCATCCAGCACCAAGGGAACGGTTTGCAGGAGAAACACTTACTCTGGTTTCTCAGTCTGTTTCCTAGTGCCTGTTTGATGTGCCTGCCGTTTTCACTGTAAAACCGAGTTGGCGCTTTTACCTCCCCATATACATATATGGAGTGGAGTTGGCAACTGAAAAGAAACTTTGTGTTCCCTTCAAGCTAGGTGAAGGACGGCTTTCACACACACTTATCTCTCAGAACTGAGCATGTGGAGAGACGTTCGTTCATCCAGCACCAAGGGAACGGGTTGCAGGAGAAACACTTACTCTGGTTTCTCAGTCTGTTTCCTAGTGCCGGTTTGAAGTGCCTGCCGTTTTCACTGTAAAACCGAGTTGGAGCTTGTACCTCCCCATACATATGTATGGAGTGGAGTTGGCAACTGAAAAGAAACTTTGTGTTCCCTTCAAGCTAGGTGAAGGACGGCTTTCACACACACTTATCTCTCAGAACTGAGCATGTGGAGAGACGTTCGTTCATCCAGCACCAAGGGAACGGTTTGCAGGAGAAACACTTACTCTGGTTTCTCAGTCTGTTTCCTAGTGCCTGTTTGAAGTGCCTGCCGTTTTCACTGTAAAACCGAGTTGGCGCTTTTACCTCCCCATATACATATATGGAGTGGAGTTGGCAACTGAAAAGAAACTTTATGTTCCCTTCAAGCTAGGTGAAGGACGGCTTTCACACACACTTATCTCTCAGAACTGAGCATGTGGAGAGACGTTCGTTCATCCAGCACCAAGGGAACGGGTTGCAGGAGAAACACTTACTCTGGTTTCTGAGTCTGTTTCCTAGTGCCGGTTTGAAGTGCCTGCCGTTTTCACTGTAAAACCGAGTTGGAGCTTGTACCTCCCCATATATATGTATGGAGTGGAGTTGGCAACTGAAAAGAAACTTTGTGTTCCCTACAAGCTAGGTGAAGGACGGCTTTCACACACACTTATCTCTCAGAACTGAGCATGTGGAGAGACGTTCGTTCATCCAGCACCAAGGGAACGGGTTGCAGGAGAAACACTTACTCTGGTTTCTCAGTCTGTTTCCTAGTGCCGGTTTGAAGTGCCTGGCGTTTTCACTGTAATACCGAGTTGGAGTTTGTACTTCCCCATATATATGTATGGAGTGGTGTTGGCAAGTTAAAAGAAACTTTGTGTTCCCTTCAAGCTAGGTGAAGGACGGCTTTCACACACACTTATCTCTCAGAACTGAGCATGTGGAGTGACGTTCGTTCATCCAGCACCAAGGGAACGGTTTGCCGAGAAACTCTTACTCTGGTTTCTCAGTCTGTTTCCTAGTGCCGGTTTGAAGTGCCTGCCGTTTTCACTGTAAAACCGAGTTGGAGCTTCTACCTCTCCATATATATGTATGGAGTGGAGTTGGCAACTGAAAAGAAACTTTGTGTTCCCTTCAAGCTTGGTGAAGGACGGCTTTCACACACACTTATCTCTCAGAACTGAGCATGTGGAGAGACGTTCGTTCATCCAGCACCAAGGGAAAGGTTGCAGGAGAAACACTTACTCTGTTCTCTGAGTCTGTTTCCTAGTGCCGGTTTGAATTGCCTGCCGTTTTCACTGTAAAACCGAGTTGGAGCTTGTACCTCCCCATATATATGTATGGAGTGTAGGTGGCAACTGAAAAGAAACTTTGTGTTCCCTTCAAGCTAGGTGAAGGACGGCTTTCACACACAATTATCTCTCAGAACTGAGCATGTGGAGAGACGTTCGTTCATCCAGCACCAAGGGAACGGGTTGCATTAGAAACAATTACTCTGTTTTCTGAGTCTGTTTCCTTGTGCCGGTTTGAAGTGCCTGCCGTTTTCACTGTAAAACCGAGTTGGAGCTTGTACCTCCCCATATATATGTATGGAGTGGAGTTGGCAACTGAAAAGAAACTTTGTGTTCCCTTCAAGCTAGGTGAAGGAAGGCTTTCACACACACTTATCTCTCAGAACTGAGCATGTGGAGAGACGTTCTTTCATCCAGCACCAAGGGAACGGGTTGCCGGAGAAACACTTACTCTGGTTTCTCAGTCTGTTTCCTAGTGCCGGTTTGAAGTGCCTGCCGTTTACACTGTAAAACCGAGTTGGAGCTTGTACCTCCCCATATATATGTATGGAGTGGAGTTGGCAACTGAAAAGAAACTTTGTGTTCCCTTCAAGCTAGGTGAAGTACGGCTTTTACACACACTTATATCTCAGAACTGAGCATGTGGAGAGACGTTCGTTCATCCAGCACCAAGGGAACGTGTTGCCGGAGAAACACTTACACTGGTTTCTGTGTCTGTTTCCTAGTGCCGGTTTGAAGTGCCTGCAGTTTTCACTGTAAAAGCGAGTTGGAGCTTGTACCTCCCCATATATATGTATGGAGTGGAGTTGGCAACTGAAAAGAAACTTTGTGTTCCCTTCAAGATAGGTGAAGGTTGGCTTTCACACACACATATCTCTCAGAACTGAGCATGTGGAGAGACGTTGTTTCATCCAGCACCAAGGGAATGGGTTGCAGGAGAAACACTTACTTTGATTTCTGAGTCTGTTTCCTAGTGCCGGTTTGAAGTGCCTGCCGTTTTCACTGTAAAACCGAGTTGGAGCTTGTACCTCCCCATATATATGTATGGAGGGGAGTTGGCAACTGAAAAGAAACTTTGTGTTCCCTTCAAGCTAGGTGAAGGACGGCTTTCACACACAATTATCTCTCAGAACTGAGCATGTGGAGAGACGTTCGTTCATCCAGCACCAAGGGAACGGGTTGCAGGAGAAACACTTACTCTGGTTTCTGAGTCTGTTTCCTAGTGCCGGTTTGAAGTGCCTGCCGTTTTCACTGTAAAACCGAGTTGGAGCTTGTACCACCCCATATATTTGTATGGAGTGGAGTTGGCAACTGAAAAGAAACTTTGTGTTCCCTTCAAGCTAGGTGAAGGACGGCTTTCACACACACTTATCTCTCAGAACTGAGCATGTGGAGTGACGTTCGTTCATCCAGCACCAAGGGAACGGTTTGCCGAGAAACACTTACTCTGGTTTCTCAGTCTGTTTCCTAGTGCCGGTTTGAAGTGCCTGCCGTTTTCACTGTAAAACCGAGTTGGAGCTTGTACCTCCCCATATATATGTATGGAGTGGAGTTGGCAACTGAAAAGAAACTTTGTGTTCCCTTCAAGCTAGGTGAAGGACGGCTTTCACACACACTTATCTCTCAAAACTGAGCATGTGGAGAGACGTTCGTTCATCCAGCACCAAGGGAACGGTTGCAGGAGAAACACTTACTCTGGTTTCTCAGTCTGTTTCCTAGTGCCGGTTTGAAGTGCCTGCCGTTTTCACTGTAAAACCGAATTGGAGCTTGTGCCACCCCATATGTATATATGGAGTGTAGGTGGCAACTGAAAAGAAACTTTGTGTTCCCTTCAAGCTAGGTGAAGGACGGCTTTCACACACACTTAATCTCTCAGAACTGAGCATGTGGAGAGACGTTCGTTCATCCAGCACCAAGGGAACGGGTTGCAGGAGAAACACTTACTCTGGTTTCTCATTCTGTTTCCTAGTGCCGGTTTGAAGTGCCTGCCGTTTTCACTGTAAACCGAGTTGGAGCTTGTACCTCCCCATATACATATATGGAGTGGAGTTGGCAACTGAAAAGAAACTATATGTTCCCTTCAAGCTAGGTGAAGGACGGCTTTCACACACACTTATCTCTCAGAAATGAGCATGTGGAGAGACGTTCGTTCATCCAGCACCAAGGGATCGGGTTGCAGGAGAAACAGTAACTCTGGTTTCTGAGTCTGTTTCCTAGTGCCGGTTTGAAGTGCCTGCCGTTTTCACTGTAAAACCGAGTTTGGGCATGTACCTCCCCATATATATGTATGGAGTGGAGTTGGCAACTGAAAAGAAACTTTGTGTTCCCTTCAAGCTAGGTGAAGGACGGCTTTCACACACAATTATCTCTCAGAACTGAGCATGTGGAGAGACGTTCGTTCATCCAGCACCAAGGGAACGGGTTGCAGGAGAAACACTTACTCTGGTTTCTCAGTCTGTTTCCTAGTGCCGGTTTGAAGTGCCTGCCGTTTTCACTGTAAAACCGAGTTGGAGCTTGTACCTCCCCATACATATGTATGGAGTGGAGTTGGCAACTGAAAAGAAACTTTGTGTTCCCTTCAAGCTAGGTGAAGGACGGCTTTCACACACACTTATCTCTCAGAACTGAGCATGTGGAGAGACGTTCGTTCATCCAGCACCAAGGGAACGGTTTGCAGGAGAAACACTTACTCTGGTTTCTCAGTCTGTTTCCTAGTGCCTGTTTGATGTGCCTGCCGTTTTCACTGTAAAACCGAGTTGGCGCTTTTACCTCCCCATATACATATATGGAGTGGAGTTGGCAACTGAAAAGAAACTTTGTGTTCCCTTCAAGCTAGGTGAAGGACGGCTTTCACACACACTTATCTCTCAGAACTGAGCATGTGGAGAGACGTTCGTTCATCCAGCACCAAGGGAACGGGTTGCAGGAGAAACACTTACTCTGGTTTCTCAGTCTGTTTCCTAGTGCCGGTTTGAATTGCCTGCCGTTTTCACTGTAAAACCGAGTTGGAGCTTGTACCTCCCCATACATATGTATGGAGTGGAGTTGGCAACTGAAAAGAAACTTTGTGTTCCCTTCAAGCTAGGTGAAGGACGGCTTTCACACACACTTATCTCTCAGAACTGAGCATGTGGAGAGACGTTCGTTCATCCAGCACCAAGGGAACGGTTTGCAGGAGAAACACTTACTCTGGTTTCTCAGTCTGTTTCCTAGTGCCTGTTTGAAGTGCCTGCCGTTTTCACTGTAAAACCGAGTTGGCGCTTTTACCTCCCCATATACATATATGGAGTGGAGTTGGCAACTGAAAAGAAACTTTATGTTCCCTTCAAGCTAGGTGAAGGACGGCTTTCACACACACTTATCTCTCAGAACTGAGCATGTGGAGAGACGTTCGTTCATCCAGCACCAAGGGAACGGGTTGCAGGAGAAACACTTACTCTGGTTTCTGAGTCTGTTTCCTAGTGCCGGTTTGAAGTGCCTGCCGTTTTCACTGTAAAACCGAGTTGGAGCTTGTACCTCCCCATATATATGTATGGAGTGGAGTTGGCAACTGAAAAGAAACTTTGTGTTCCCTACAAGCTAGGTGAAGGACGGCTTTCACACACACTTATCTCTCAGAACTGAGCATGTGGAGAGACGTTCGTTCATCCAGCACCAAGGGAACGGTTTGCCGAGAAACACTTACTCTGGTTTCTCAGTCTGTTTCCTAGTGCCGGTTTGAAGTGCCTGCCGTTTTCACTGTAAAACCGAGTTGGAGCTTCTACCTCTCCATATATATGTATGGATTGGAGTTGGCAACTGAAAAGAAACTTTGTGTTCCATTCAAGCTTGGTGAAGGACGGCTTACACACACACTTATCTCTCAGAACTGAGCATGTGGAGAGACGTTCGTTCATCCAGCACCAAGGGAAAGGTTGCAGGAGAAACACTTACTCTGTTCTCTGAGTCTGTTTCCTAGTGCCGGTTTGAATTGCCTGCCGTTTTCACTGTAAAACCGAGTTGGAGCTTGTACCTCCCCATATATATGTATGGAGTGTAGGTGGCAACTGAAAAGAAACTTTGTGTTCCCTTCAAGCTAGGTGAAGGACGGCTTTCACACACAATTATCTCTCAGAACTGAGCATGTGGAGAGACGTTCGTTCATCCAGCACCAAGGGAACGGGTTGCATTAGAAACAATTACTCTGTTTTCTGAGTCTGTTTCCTTGTGCCGGTTTGAAGTGCCTGCCGTTTTCACTGTAAAACCGAGTTGGAGCTTGTACCTCCCCATATATATGTATGGAGTGGAGTTGGCAACTGAAAAGAAACTTTGTGTTCCCTTCAAGCTAGGTGAAGGAAGGCTTTCACACACACTTATCTCTCAGAACTGAGCATGTGGAGAGACGTTCTTTCATCCAGCACCAAGGGAACGGGTTGCCGGAGAAACACTTACTCTGGTTTCTCAGTCTGTTTCCTAGTGCCGGTTTGAAGTGCCTGCCGTTTACACTGTAAAACCGAGTTGGAGCTTGTACCTCCCCATATATATGTATGGAGTGGAGTTGGCAACTGAAAAGAAACTTTGTGTTCCCTTCAAGCTAGGTGAAGGACGGCTTTCACACACACTTATCTCTCAGAACTGAGCATGTGGAGAGACGTTCGTTCATCCAGCACCAAGGGAACGGGTTGCAGGAGAAACACTTACTCTGGTTTCTCAGTCTGTTTCCTAGTGCCGGTTTGAAGTGCCTGCCGTTTTCACTGTAAAACCGAGTTGGAGCTTGTACCTCCCCATACATATGTATGGAGTGGAGTTGGCAACTGAAAAGAAACTTTGTGTTCCCTTCAAGCTAGGTGAAGGACGGCTTTCACACACACTTAATCTCTCAGAACTGAGCATGTGGAGAGACGTTCGTTCATCCAGCACCAAGGGAACGGTTTGCAGGAGAAACACTTACTCTGGTTTCTCAGTCTGTTTCCTAGTGCCTGTTTGAAGTGCCTGCCGTTTTCACTGTAAAACCGAGTTGGCGCTTTTACCTCCCCATATACATATATGGAGTGGAGTTGGCAACTGAAAAGAAACTTTATGTTCCCTTCAAGCTAGGTGAAGGACGGCTTTCACACACACTTATCTCTCAGAACTGAGCATGTGGAGAGACGTTCGTTCATCCAGCACCAAGGGAACGGGTTGCAGGAGAAACACTTACTCTGGTTTCTGAGTCTGTTTCCTAGTGCCGGTTTGAAGTGCCTGCCGTTTTCACTGTAAAACCGAGTTGGAGCTTGTACCTCCCCATATATATGTATGGAGTGGAGTTGGCAACTGAAAAGAAACTTTGTGTTCCCTACAAGCTAGGTGAAGGACGGCTTTCACACACACTTATCTCTCAGAACTGAGCATGTGGAGAGACGTTCGTTCATCCAGCACCAAGGGTACGGGTTGCAGGAGAAACACTTACTCTGGTTTCTCAGTCTGTTTCCTAGTGCCGGTTTGAAGTGCCTGGCGTTTTCACTGTAATACCGAGTTGGAGTTTGTACTTCCCCATATATATGTATGGAGTGGTGTTGGCAAGTTAAAAGAAACTTTGTGTTCCCTTCAAGCTAGGTGAAGGACGGCTTTCACACACACTTATCTCTCAGAACTGAGCATGTGGAGTGACGTTCGTTCATCCAGCACCAAGGGAACGGTTTGCCGAGAAACACTTACTCTGGTTTCTCAGTCTGTTTCCTAGTGCCGGTTTGAAGTGCCTGCCGTTTTCACTGTAAAACCGAGTTGGAGCTTCTACCTCTCCATATATATGTATGGAGTGGAGTTGGCAACTGAAAAGAAACTTTGTGTTCCCTTCAAGCTTGGTGAAGGACGGCTTTCACACACACTTATCTCTCAGAACTGAGCATGTGGAGAGACGTTCGTTCATCCAGCACCAAGGGAAAGGTTGCAGGAGAAACACTTACTCTGTTCTCTGAGTCTGTTTCCTAGTGCCGGTTTGAATTGCCTGCCGTTTTCACTGTAAAACCGAGTTGGAGCTTGTACCTCCCCATATATATGTATGGAGTGTAGGTGGCAACTGAAAAGAAACTTTGTGTTCCCTTCAAGCTAGGTGAAGGACGGCTTTCACACACAATTATCTCTCAGAACTGAGCATGTGGAGAGACGTTCGTTCATCCAGCACCAAGGGAACGGGTTGCATTAGAAAAAATTACTCTGTTTTCTGAGTCTGTTTCCTTGTGCCGGTTTGAAGTGCCTGCTGTTTTCACTGTAAAACCGAGTTGGAGCTTTTACCTCCCCATATATATGTATGGAGTGGAGTTGGCAACTGAAAAGAAACTTGGTGTTCCCTTCAAGCTAGGTGAAGGACGGCTTTCACACACACTTATCTCTCAGAACTGAGCATGTGGAGAGACGTTCGTTCATCCAGCACCAAGGGAACGGGTTGCAGGAGAAACACTTACTCTGGTTTCTCATTCTGTTTCCTAGTGCCGGTTTGAAGTGCCTGCCGTTTTCACTGTAAAATCGCGTTGGAGATTGTACCTCCCCATATATATGTATGGAGTGGAGTTGGCAACTGAAAAGAAAATTTTTGTTCCCTTCAAGCTAGGTGAAGTACGGCTTTTACACACACTTATCTCTCAGAACTGAGCATGTGGAGAGACGTTCGTTCATCCAGCACCAAGGGAACGGGTTGCCGGAGAAACACTTACACTGGTTTCTGTGTCTGTATCCTAGTGCCGGTTTGAAGTGCCTGCAGTTTTCACTGTAAAACCGAGTTGGAGCTTGTACCTCCCCATATATATGTATGGAGTGGAGTTGGCAACTGAAAAGAAACTTTGTGTTCGCTTCAAGCTAGGTGAAGGACGGCTTTCACACACACTTATCTCTCAGAACTGAGCATGTGGAGAGACGTTCGTTCATCCACCCCCGAAGGAACGGGTTGCAGGAGAAACACTTCCTCTGGTTTCTCAGTCTGTTTCCTAGTGCCGGTTTGAAGTGCCTGCCGTTTTCACTGTAAAATCGCGTTGGAGCTTGTACCTCCCCATATATATGTATGGAGTGGAGTTGGCAACTGAAAAGAAACTTTGTGTTCCCTTCAAGCTAGGTGAATGAGGCTTTTACACACACTTATCTCTCAGAACTGAGCATGTGGAGAGACGTTCGTTCATCCAGCACCAAGGGAACGGGTTGCAGGAGAAACACTTACTCTGGTTTCTCAGTCTGATTCCTAGTGCCGGTTTGAAGTGCCTGCCGTTTTCACTGTAAAATCGCGTTGGAGCTTGTACCTCCCCATATATATGTATGGAGTGGAGTTGGCAACTGTAAAGAAACTTTGTGTTCCCTTCAAGCTAGGTGAAGGACGGCTTTCACACACAATTATCTCTCAGAACTGAGCATGTGGAGAGACGTTCGTTCATCCAGCACCAAGGGAACGGTTTGCAGGGGAAACATTTCCTCTGGTTTCTCAGTCTGTTTCCTAGTGCCGGTTTGAAGTGCCTGCCGTTTTCACTGTAAATCCAAGTTGGAGCTTGTACCTCCCCATATATATGTATGGAGTGGAATTGGCAACTGAAATGAAACTTTGTGTTCCCTTCAAGCTAGGTGAAGGACGGCTTTCACACACACTTATCTCTCAGAAATGAGCATGTGGAGAGACGTTCGTTCATCCAGCACCAAGGGAACGGGTTGCAGGGGAAATACTTACTCTGGTTTCTGAGTCTGTTTCCTAGTGTCGGTTTAAAGTGCCTGCCGTTTTCACTGTAAAACCGAGTTTGGGCTTGTACCTCCCCATATATATGTATGGAGTGGAGTTGGCAACTGAAAAGAAACTTTGTGTTCCCTTCAAGCTAGGTGAAGGAAGGCTTTCACACACACTTATCTCTCAGAACTGAGCATGTGGAGAGACGTTCGTTCATCCAGCACCAAGGGATCGGCTTGCAGGAGAAACAATTTCTCTGGGTTCTGAGTCTGTTTCCGAGTGCCGGTTTGAAGTGCCTACCTTTTTCACTGTAAAACCGATTTGGAGCTTGTACCTCCCCATATATATGTATGGATTGGAGTTGGCAACTAAAAAGAAACTTTGTGTTCCCTTCAAGCTAGGTGAAAGACGGCTTTCACACACACTAATCTCTCAGAACTGAGCATGTGGAGAGACGTTCGTTTATCCAGCACCAAGGGATCGGGTTACAGAAGAAACAGTAACTCTGGTTTCTGAGTCTGTTTCCTAGTGCCGGTTTGAAGTGCCTGCCGTTTTCACTGTAAAACCGAGTTTGGGCTTGTACCTCCCCATATATATGTATGGAGTGGAGTTGGCAACTGAAAAGAAACTTTGTGTTCCCTTCAAGCTAGGTGAAGGAAGGCTTTCACACACACTTATCTCTCAGAACTGAGCATGTGGAGAGACGTTCGTTCATCCAGCACCAAGGGAACGGGTTGCAGGAGAAACACTTACTCTGGTTTCTCAGTCTGTTTCCTAGTGCCGGTTTGAAGTGCCTGCCGTTTTCACTGTAAAACCGAGTTGGAGCTTGTACCTCCCCATATATATGTATGGAGTGGAGTTGGCAACTGAAAAGAAACTTTGTGTTCCCTTCAAGATAGGTGAAGGAAGGCTTTCACACACAATTATCTCTCAGAACTGAGTATGTGGAGAGACCTTCGTTCATCCAGCACCAAGGGAACGGGTTGCAAGAGAAACAATTACTCTGGTTTCTCAGTCTGTTTCCTAGTGCCGGTTTGAAGTGCCTGCCGTTTTCACTGTAAAACCGAGTTGGAGCTTGTACCTTCCCATATATATGTATGGTTTGGAGTTGGCAACTGAAAAGAAACTTTGTGTTCCCTTCAAGCTAGGTGAAGGATGGCTTTCACACACAGTTATCTCTCAGAACTGAGCATGTGGAGAGACGTTCGTTCATCCAGCACCAAGGGAATGGGTTGCATTAGAAACACTTACTCTGTTTTCTGAGTCTGTTTCCTAGTGCCGGTTTAAAGTGCCTGCCGTTTTCACTGTAAAACCGAGTTGGAGGTTGTACCTCCCCATATATATGTATGGAGTGGATTTGGAAACTGAAAAGAAATTTTGTGTTCCCTTCAAGCTAGGTGAAGGACGGCTTTCACACACACTTATCTCTCAGAACTGAGCATGTGGAGAGACGTTCGTTCATCCAGCTCCAAGGGAACGGGTTGCAGGAGAAACACTTACTCTGGTTTCTGAGTCTGTTTCCTAGTGCCGGTTTGAAGTGCCTGCCGTTTTCACTGTAAAACCGAGTTGGAGCTTGTACTTCCCCATATATTTGTATGGAGTGCAGTTGGCAACTGAAAAGAAACTTTGTGTTCCCTTCAAGCTAGGTGAAGGACGGCTTTCACACACACTTATCTCTCAGAACTGAGCATGTGGAGTGACGTTCGTTCATCCAACACCAAGGGAACGGTTGCAGGAGAAACACTTACTCTGGTTTCTCAGTCTGTTTCCTAGTGCCGGTTTGAAGTGCCTGCCGTTTTCACTGTAAAACCGAGTTGGAGCTTGTACCTCCCCATATATATGTATGGAGTGTAGTTGGCAACTGAAAAGAAACTTTGTGTTCCCTTCAAGCTAGGTGAAGGACGGCTTTCACACACACTTTTCTCTCAGAACTGAGCATGTGGAGAGACGTTCG
This sequence comes from Vicugna pacos, assembly GCF_048564905.1. Taxonomy (NCBI): domain Eukaryota; kingdom Metazoa; phylum Chordata; class Mammalia; order Artiodactyla; family Camelidae; genus Vicugna; species Vicugna pacos. The sequence continues at coordinate 31,931,192 of NC_133000.1, forward strand.
TTCATCCAGCACCAAGGGAACGGGTTGCAGGAGAAACACTTACTCTGGTTTCTCAGTCTGTTTCCTAGTGCCTGTTTGAAGTGCCTGCCGTTTTCACTGTAAAACCGAGTTTGGGCTTGTACCTCCCCATATACATATATGGAGTGGAGTTGGCAACTGAAAAGAAACTATGTGTTCCCTTCAAGCTAGGTGAAGGACGGCTTTCACACACAATTATCTCTCAGAACTGAGCATGTGGAGAGACGTTCGTTCATCCAGCACCAAGGGAACGGGTTGCAGGAGAAACACTTACTCTGGTTTCTCAGTCTGTTTCCTAGTGCCGGTTTGAGGTGCCTGCAGTTTTCACTGTAAAACCGTGTTGAAGCTTGTACCTCCCCATATATATGTATGGAGTGGAGTTGGCAACTGAAAAGAAACTTTGTGTTCCCATCAAGCTAGGTGATGGACGGCTTTCACACACACTTATCTCTCAGAACTGAGCATGTGGAGAGACGTTCCTTCATCCAGCACCAAGGGAACGGGTTGCAGGAGAAACAGTTACTCTGGTTTCTCAGTCTGTTTCCTAGTGCCGGTTTGAAGTGCCTGCCGTTTTCACTGTAAAACCGAGTTGGAGCTTGTACCTCCCCATATATATGTATGGAGTGGAGTTGGCAACTGAAAAGAAACTTTGTGTTCCCTTCAAGCTAGGTGAAGGACGGCTTTCACACACACTTTTCTCTCAGAACTGAGCATGTGGAGAGACGTTCGTTCATCCAGCACCAAGGGAACGGGTTGCAGGAGAAACACTTACTCTGGTTTCTGAGTCTGTTTCCGAGTGCCGGTATGAAGTGCCTGCCGTTTTCACTGTAAAACCGAGTTTGGGCTTGTACCTCCCCATATACATATATGGAGTGGAGTTGGCAACTGAAAAGAAACTTTATGTTCCCTTCAAGCTAGGTGAAGGACGGCTTTTACACACACTTATCTCTCAGAACTGAGCATGTGGAGAGACTTTCGTTCATCCAGCACCAAGGGAACGGGTTGCAGGAGAAACACTTACTCTGGTTTCTCAGTCTGTTTCCTAGTGCCGGTTTGAAGTGCCTGCCGTTTTCACTGTAAAACCGAGTTGGAGCTTGTACCTCCCCATATATATGTATGGAGTGTAGTTGGCAACTGAAAAGAAACTTTGTGTTCCCTTCAAGCTAGGTGAAGGACGGCTTTCACACACACTTTTCTCTCAGAACTGAGCATGTGGAGAGACGTTCGTTCATCCAGCACCAAGGGAACGGGTTGCAGGAGAAACACTTACTCTGGTTTCTCAGTCTGTTTCCTAGTGCCTGTTTGAAGTGCCTGCCGTTTTCACTGTAAAACCGAGTTTGGGCTTGTACCTCCCCATATACATATATGGAGTGGAGTTGGCAACTGAAAAGAAACTATGTGTTCCCTTCAAGCTAGGTGAAGGACGGCTTTCACACACAATTATCTCTCAGAACTGAGCATGTGGAGAGAAGTTCGTTCATCCAGCACCAAGGGAACGGGTTGCAGGAGAAACACTTACTCTGGTTTCTCAGTCTGTTTCCTAGTGCCGGTTTGAGGTGCCTGCCGTTTTCACTGTAAAACCGTGTTGAAGCTTGTACCTCCCCATATATATGTATGGAGTGGAGTTGGCAACTGAAAAGAAACTTTGTGTTCCCATCAAGCTAGGTGAAGGACGGCTTTCACACACACTTATCTCTCAGGAATGAGCATGTGGAGAGACGTTCGTTCATCCAGCACCAAGGGATCGGGTTGCAGGAGGAACAGTAACTCTGGTTTCTGAGTCTGTTTCCTAGTGCCGGTTTAAAGTGCCTGCCTTTTTCACTGTAAAACCGAGTTTGGACTTGTACCTCCCCATATATATGTATGGAGTGGAGTTGGCAACTGAAAAGAAACTTTGTGTTCCCTTCAAGCTAGGTGAAGGACGGCTTTCACACACACTTATCTCTCAGAACTGAGCATGTGGAGAGACGTTCCTTCATCCAGCACCAAGGGAACGGGTTGCAGGAGAAACAGTTACTCTGGTTTCTCAGTCTGTTTCCTAGTGCCGGTTTGAAGTGCCTGCCGTTTTCACTGTAAAACCGAGTTGGAGCTTGTACCTCCCCATATATATGTATGGAGTGGAGTTGGCAACTGAAAAGAAACTTTGTGTTCCCTTCAAGCTAGGTGAAGGACGGCTTTCACACACACTTTTCTCTCAGAACTGAGCATGTGGAGAGACGTTCGTTCATCCAGCACCAAGGGAACGGGTTGCAGGAGAAACACTTACTCTGGTTTCTGAGTCTGTTTCCGAGTGCCGGTTTGAAGTGCCTGCCGTTTTCACTGTAAAACCGAGTTTGGGCTTTTACCTCCTCATATACATATATGGAGTGGAGTTGGCAACTGAAAAGAAACTTTATGTTCCCTTCAAGCTAGGTGAAGGACGGCTTTTACACACACTTATCTCTCAGATCTGAGCATGTGGAGAGACTTTCGTTCATCCAGCACCAAGGGAACGGGTTGCAGGAGAAACACTTACTCTGGTTTCTGAGTTTGTTTCCTAGTGCCGGTTTGAGGTGTCTGCCGTTTTCACTGTAAAACCGTGTTGGCGCTTGTACCTCCCCATATATATGTATGGAGTGGAGTTGGCAACTGAAAAGAAACTTTGTGTTCCCTTCAAGCTAGGTGAAGGACGGCTTTCACACACACTTATCTCTCAGAACTGAGCATGTGGAGAGACGTTCGTTCATCCAGCACCAAGGGATCGGGTTGCAGGAGAAACAGTAACTCTGGTTTCTGAGACTGTTTCCTAGTGCCGGTTTGAAGTACCTGCCGTTTTCACTGTAAAACCGAGTTTGGGCTTGTACCTCCCCATATATATGTATGGAGTGGAGTTGGCAACTGAAAAGAAACTTTGTGTTCCCTTCAAGCTAGGTGAAGGAAGGCTTTCACACACACTTATCTCTCAGAACTGAGCATGTGGAGAGACGTTCGTTCATCCAGCACCAAGGGAACGGGTTGCAGGAGAAACACTTACTCTGGTTTCTGAGTCTGTTTCCTAGTGCCGGTTTGAAGTGCCTGCCGTTTTCACTGTAAAACCGAGTTGGAGCTTGTACCTCCCCATATATATGTATGGAGTGGAGTTGGCAACTGAAAAGAAACTTTGTGTTCCCTTCAAGCTAGGTGAAGGACGGCTTTCACACACAATTATCTCTCAGAACTGAGCATGTGGAGAGACCTTCGTTCATCCAGCACCAAGGGAACGGGTTGCAAGAGAAACAATTACTCTGGTTTCTCAGTCTGTTTCCTAGTGCCGGTTTGAAGTGCCTGCCGTTTTCACTGTAAAACCGAGTTGGAGCTTGTACCTTCCCATATATATGTATGGTTTGGAGTTGGCAACTGAAAAGAAACTTTGTGTTCCCTTCAAGCTAGGTGAAGGATGGCTTTCACACACAGTTATCTCTCAGAACTGAGCATGTGGAGAGACGTTCGTTCATCCAGCACCAAGGGAATGGGTTGCATTAGAAACACTTACTCGGTTTTCTGAGTCTGTTTCCTAGTGCCGGTTTGAAGTGCCTGCCGTTTTCACTGTAAAACCGAGTTGGAGCTTGTACTTCCCCATATATTTGTATGGAGTGCAGTTGGCAACTGAAAAGAAACTTTGTGTTCCCTTCAAGCTAGGTGAAGGACGGCTTTCACACACACTTATCTCTCAGAACTGAGCATGTGGAGTGACGTTCGTTCATCCAACACCAAGGGAACGGTTGCAGGAGAAACACTTACTCTGGTTTCTCAGTCTGTTTCCTAGTGCCGGTTTGAAGTGCCTGCCGTTTTCACTGTAAAACCGAGTTGGAGCTTGTACCTCCCCATATATATGTATGGAGTGTAGTTGGCAACTGAAAAGAAACTTTGTGTTCCCTTCAAGCTAGGTGAAGGACGGCTTTCACACACACTTTTCTCTCAGAACTGAGCATGTGGAGAGACGTTCGTTCATCCAGCACCAAGGGAACGGGTTGCAGGAGAAACACTTACTCTGGTTTCTCAGTCTGTTTCCTAGTGCCTGTTTGAAGTGCCTGCCGTTTTCACTGTAAAACCGAGTTTGGGCTTGTACCTCCCCATATACATATATGGAGTGGAGTTGGCAACTGAAAAGAAACTATGTGTTCCCTTCAAGCTAGGTGAAGGACGGCTTTCACACACAATTATCTCTCAGAACTGAGCATGTGGAGAGACGTTCGTTCATCCAGCACCAAGGGAACGGGTTGCAGGAGAAACACTTACTCTGGTTTCTCAGTCTGTTTCCTAGTGCCGGTTTGAGGTGCCTGCATTTTTCACTGTAAAACCGTGTTGAAGCTTGTACCTCCCCATATATATGTATGGAGTGGAGTTGGCAACTGAAAAGAAACTTTGTGTTCCCATCAAGCTAGGTGATGGACGGCTTTCACACACACTTATCTCTCAGGAATGAGCATGTGGAGAGACGTTCGTTCATCCAGCACCCAGGGATCGGGTTGCAGGAGGAACAGTAACTCTGGTTTCTGAGTCTGTTTCCTAGTGCCGGTTTAAAGTGCCTGCCTTTTTCACTGTAAAACCGAGTTTGGGCTTGTACCTCCCCATATATATGTATGGAGTGGAGTTGGCAACTGAAAAGAAACTTTGTGTTCCCTTCAAGCTAGGTGAAGGACGGCTTTCACACACACTTATCTCTCAGAACTGAGCATGTGGAGAGACGTTCCTTCATCCAGCACCAAGGGAACGGGTTGCAGGAGAAACAGTTACTCTGGTTTCTCAGTCTGTTTCCTAGTGCCGGTTTGAAGTGCCTGCCGTTATCACTGTAAAACCGAGTTGGAGCTTGTACCTCCCCATATATATGTATGGAGTGGAGTTGGCAACTGAAAAGAAACTTTGTGTTCCCTTCAAGCTAGGTGAAGGACGGCTTTCACACACACTTTTCTCTCAGAACTGAGCATGTGGAGAGACGTTCGTTCATCCAGCACCAAGGGAACGGGTTGCAGGAGAAACACTTACTCTGGTTTCTGAGTCTGTTTCCGAGTGCCGGTTTGAAGTGCCTGCCGTTTTCACTGTAAAACCGAGTTTGGGCTTGTACCTCCCCATATACATATATGGAGTGGAGATGGCAACTGAAAAGAAACTTTATGTTCCCTTCAAGCTAGGTGAAGGACGGCTTTTACACACACTTATCTCTCAGAACTGAGCATGTGGAGAGACTTTCGTTCATCCAGCACCAAGGGAACGGGTTGCAGGAGAAACACTTACTCTGGTTTCTGAGTCTGTTTCCTAGTGCCGGTTTGAAGTGCCTGCCGTTTTCACTGTAAAACCGAGTTGGAGCTTGTACCTCCCCATATATATGTATGGAGTGTAGTTGGCAACTGAAAAGAAACTTTGTGTTCCCTTCAAGCTAGGTGAAGGACGGCTTTCACACACACTTTTCTCTCAGAACTGAGCATGTGGAGAGACGTTCGTTCATCCAGCACCAAGGGAACGGGTTGCAGGAGAAACACTTACTCTGGTTTCTCAGTCTGTTTCCTAGTGCCTGTTTGAAGTGCCTGCCGTTTTCACTGTAAAACCGAGTTTGGGCTTGTACCTCCCCATATACATATATGGAGTGGAGTTGGCAACTGAAAAGAAACTATGTGTTCCCTTCAAGCTAGGTGAAGGACGGCTTTCACACACAATTATCTCTCAGAACTGAGCATGTGGAGAGAAGTTCGTTCATCCAGCACCAAGGGAACGGGTTGCAGGAGAAACACTTACTCTGGTTTCTCAGTCTGTTTCCTAGTGCCGGTTTGAGGTGCCTGCCGTTTTCACTGTAAAACCGTGTTGAAGCTTGTACCTCCCCATATATATGTATGGAGTGGAGTTGGCAACTGAAAAGAAACTTTGTGTTCCCATCAAGCTAGGTGAAGGACGGCTTTCACACACACTTATCTCTCAGGAATGAGCATGTGGAGAGACGTTCGTTCATCCAGCACCAAGGGATCGGGTTGCAGGAGGAACAGTAACTCTGGTTTCTGAGTCTGTTTCCTAGTGCCGGTTTAAAGTGCCTGCCTTTTTCACTGTAAAACCGAGTTTGGACTTGTACCTCCCCATATATATGTATGGAGTGGAGTTGGCAACTGAAAAGAAACTTTGTGTTCCCTTCAAGCTAGGTGAAGGACGGCTTTCACACACACTTATCTCTCAGAACTGAGCATGTGGAGAGACGTTCCTTCATCCAGCACCAAGGGAACGGGTTGCAGGAGAAACAGTTACTCTGGTTTCTCAGTCTGTTTCCTAGTGCCGGTTTGAAGTGCCTGCCGTTTTCACTGTAAAACCGAGTTGGAGCTTGTACCTCCCCATATATATGTATGGAGTGGAGTTGGCAACTGAAAAGAAACTTTGTGTTCCCTTCAAGCTAGGTGAAGGACGGCTTTCACACACACTTTTCTCTCAGAACTGAGCATGTGGAGAGACGTTCGTTCATCCAGCACCAAGGGAACGGGTTGCAGGAGAAACACTTACTCTGGTTTCTGAGTCTGTTTCCGAGTGCCGGTTTGAAGTGCCTGCCGTTTTCACTGTAAAACCGAGTTTGGGCTTTTACCTCCTCATATACATATATGGAGTAGAGTTGGCAACTGAAAATAAACTTTATGTTCCCTTCAAGCTAGGTGAAGGACGGCTTTTACACACACTTATCTCTCAGATCTGAGCATGTGGAGAGACTTTCGTTCATCCAGCACCAAGGGAACGGGTTGCAGGAGAAACACTTACTCTGGTTTCTGAGTTTGTTTCCTAGTGCCGGTTTGAGGTGTCTGCCGTTTTCACTGTAAAACCGTGTTGGCGCTTGTACCTCCCCATATATATGTATGGAGTGGAGTTGGCAACTGAAAAGAAACTTTGTGTTCCCTTCAAGCTAGGTGAAGGACGGCTTTCACACACACTTATCTCTCAGAACTGAGCATGTGGAGAGACGTTCGTTCATCCAGCACCAAGGGATCGGGTTGCAGGGAAACAGTAACTCTGGTTTCTGAGACTGTTTCCTAGTGCCGGTTTGAAGTACCTGCCGTTTTCACTGTAAAACCGAGTTTGGGCTTGTACCTCCCCATATATATGTATGGAGTGGAGTTGGCAACTGAAAAGAAACTTTGTGTTCCCTTCAAGCTAGGTGAAGGACGGCTTTCACACACACTTATCTCTCAGAACTGAGCATGTGGAGAGACGTTCTTTCATCCAGCAAAAAGGGAAAGGTTTGCAGGAGAAACACTTACTCTGGTTTCTGAGTCTGTTTCCTAGTGTCGGTTTGAAGTGCCTGCCGATTTCACTGTAAAACAAAGTTGGAGCTTGTACCTCCCCATATATATGTATGGAGTGGAGTTGGCCACTGAAAAGAAACTTTGTGTTCCCTTCAAGCTAGGTGAAGAACGGCTTTCACACACACTTATCTCTCAGAACTGAGCATGTGGAGAGACGTTCGTTCATCCAGCACCAAGGGAACGGGTTGCAGGAGAAACACTTACTCTGGTTTCTCAGTCTGTTTCCTAGTGCCGGTTTGAAGTGCCTGCCGTTTTCACTGTAAAACCGAGTTGGAGCTTGTACCTCCCCATATATATGTATGGAGTTGAGTTGGCAACTGAAAAGAAACTTTGTGTTCCCTTCAAGCTAGGTGAAGGACGGCTTTAACACACACTTATCTCTCAGAACTGAGCATGTGGAGAGACGTTCGTTCATCCAGCACCAAGGGAACGGGTTGCAGGAGAAACAGTTACTCTGGTTTCTGAGTCTGTTTCCTAGTGCCGGTTTGAAGTGCCTGCCGTTTTCACTGTAAAACCGAGTTTGGGCTTGTACCTCCCCATATATATGTATGGAGTGGAGTTGGCAACTGAAAAGAAACTTTGTGTTCCCTTCAAGCTAGGTGAAGGAAGGCTTTCACACACACTTATCTCTCAGAACTGGGCATGTGGATAGACGTTCGTTCATCCAGCACCAAGGGAACGGGTTGCAGGAGAAACACTTACTCTGGTTTCTCAGTCTGTTTCCTAGTGCCGGTTTGAAGTGCCTGCCGTTTTCACTGTAAAACCGAGTTGGAGCTTGTACCTCAACATATATATGTATGGAGTGGAGTTGGCAACTGAAAAGAAACTTTGTTTTCCCTTCAAGCTAGGTGAAGGACGGCTTTCACACACACTTATCTCTCAGAACTGAGCATGTGGAGAGACGTTCGTTCATCCAGCACCAAGGGAACGGGTTGCAATGGAAACACTTACTCTGGTTTCTCAGTCTGTTTCCTAGTGCCGGTTTGAAGTGCCTGCCGTTTTCACTGTAAAACCGAGTTGGATCTTGTACCTCCCCATATATATGTATGGAGTGGAGTTGGCAACTGAAAAGAAACTTTGTGTTCCCTTCAAGCTAGTTGAAGGATGGCTTTCACACACACATATCTCTCAGAACTGAGCATGTGGAGAGACGTTGTTTCATCCAGCACCAAGGGAATGGGTTGCAGGAGAAACACTTACTTTGATTTCTGAGTCTGTTTCCTAGTGCCGGTTTGAAGTGCCTGCCGTTTTCACTGTAAAACCGAGTTGGAGCTTGTACCTCCCCATATATATGTATGGAGGGGAGTTGGCAACTGAAAAGAAACTTTGTGTTCCCTTCAAGCTAGGTGAAGGACGGCTTTCACACACAATTATCTCTCAGAACTGAGCATGTGGAGAGACGTTCGTTCATCCAGCACCAAGGGAACGGGTTGCAGGAGAAACACTTACTCTGGTTTCTGAGTCTGTTTCCTAGTGCCGGTTTGAAGTGCCTGCCGTTTTCACTGTAAAACCGAGTTGGAGCTTGTACCACCCCATATATTTGTATGGAGTGGAGTTGGCAACTGAAAAGAAACTTTGTGTTCCCTTCAAGCTAGGTGAAGGACGGCTTTCACACACACTTATCTCTCAGAACTGAGCATGTGGAGTGACGTTCGTTCATCCAGCACCAAGTGAACGGTTTGCCGAGAAACACTTACTCTGGTTTCTCAGTCTGTTTCCTAGTGCCGGTTTGAAGTGCCTGCCGTTTTCACTGTAAAACCGAGTTGGAGCTTGTACCTCCCCATATATATGTATGGAGTGGAGTTGGCAACTGAAAAGAAACTTTGTGTTCCCTTCAAGCTAGGTGAAGGACGGCTTTCACACACACTTATCTCTCAAAACAGAGCATGTGGAGAGACGTTCGTTCATCCAGCACCAAGGGAACGGTTGCAGGAGAAACACTTACTCTGGTTTCTCAGTCTGTTTCCTAGTGCCGGTTTGAAGTGCCTGCCGTTTTCACTGTAAAACCGAATTGGAGCTTGTACCACCCCATATATATGTATGGAGTGTAGGTGGCAACTGAAAAGAAACTTTGTGTTCCCTTCAAGCTAGGTGAAGGACGGCTTTCACACACACTTATCTCTCAGAACTGAGCATGTGGAGAGACGTTCATTCATCCAGCACAAAGGGAACGGGTTGCAGGAGAAACACTTACTCTGGTTTCTCAGTCTGTTTCCTAGTGCCGGTTTGAAGTGCCTGCCGTTTTCACTGTAAAACCGAGTTGGAGCTTGTACATCCCCATATATATGTATGGAGTGAAGTTGGCAACTGAAAAGAAACTTTGTGTTCCCTTCAAGCTAGGTGAAGGACGGCTTTCACACACACTTATCTCTCAGAACTGAGCATGTGGAGAGACGTTCGTTCATCCATCACCAAGGGAACGGGTCGCAGGACAAACGCTTACTCTGGTTTCTCAGTCTGTTTCCTAGTGCCGGTTTGAAGTGCCTGCCGTTTTCACTGTAAAACCGAGTTGGAGCTTGTACCTCCCCATATATATGTATGGAGTGGAGTTGGCAACTGAAAAGAAACTTTGTGTTCCCTTCAAGCTAGGTGAAGGACGTCTTTCACACACACTTATCTCTCAGAATTGAGCATGTGGAGAGACGTTCGTTCATCCAGCACCAAGGGAACGGGTTGCAGGAGAAACACTTACTCTGGTTTCTGAGTCTGTTTCCTAGTGTCGGTTTGAAGTGCCTGCCGATTTCACTGTAAAACCGAGTTGGAGCTTGTAACACCCCATATATATGTATGGAGTGGAGTTGGCCACTGAAAAGAAACTTTGTGTTCCCTTCAAGCTAGGTGAAGGACGGCTTTCACACACACTTATCTCTCAGAACTGAGCATGTGGAGAGACGTTCGTTCATCCAGCACCAAGGGAACGGGTTGCAGGAGAAACACTTACTCTGGTTTCTCAGTCTGTTTCCTAGTGCCGGTTTGAAGTGCCTGCCGTTTTCACTGTAAAACCGAGTTGGAGCTTGTACCTCCCCATATATATGTATGGAGTGGAGTTGGCAACTGAAAAGAAACTTTGTGTTCCCTTCAAGCTAGGTGAAGGACGGCTTTCACACACACTTATCTCTCAGAACTGAGCATGTGGAGAGACGTTCGTTCATCCAGCTCCAAGGGAACGGGTTGCAAGGGAAACACTTACTCTGGTTTCTCAGTCTGTTTCCTAGTGCCGGTTTGAAGTGCCTGCCGTTTTCACTGTAAAACCGAGTTGGAGCTTGTACCTCCCCATATATATGTATGGAGTGGAGTTGGCAACTGAAAAGAAACTTTGTGTTCCCTTCAAGCTAGGTGAAGGACGGCTTTCACTGACACTTATCTCTCAGAACTGAGCATGTGGAGAGACGTTCGTTCATCCAGCACCAAGGGATCGGTTTGCAGGAGAAACTGTAACTCTGGTTTCTGAGTCTGTTTCCTAGTGCCGGTTTGAAGTGCCTGCCGTTTTCACTGTAAAACCGAGTTTGGGCTTGTACCTCCCATATATATGTATGGAGTGGAGTTGGCAACTGAAAAGAAACTTTGTGTTCCCTCAAGCTAGGTGAAGGAAGGCTTTCACACACACTTATCTCTCAGAACTGAGCATGTGGAGAGACGTTCGTTCATCCAGCACCAAGGGAATGGGTTGCAGGAGAAACACTTACTCTGTTTTCTGAGTCTGTTTCCTAGTGCCGGTTTGAAGTGCCTGCCGTTTTCACTGTAAATCCGAGTTGGAGCTTGTACCTCCCCATATATATGTATGGAGTGGAGTTGGCAACTGAAAAGAAACTTTGTGTTCCCTTCAAGCTAGGTGAAGGACGGCTTTCACACACACTTATCTCTCAGAACTGAGCATGTGGAGAGACGTTCGTTCATCCAGCACCAAGGGAACGGGTTGCAGGGGAAACACTTCCTCTGGTTTCTCAGTCTGTTTCCTAGTGCCGGTTTGAAGTGCCTGCCGTTTTCACTGTAAATGCGAGTTGGATCTTGTACCTCCCCATATATATGTATGGAATGGAGTTGTCAACTGAAAAGAAACTTTGTGTACCCTTCAAGCTAGGTGAAGGACGGCTTTCACACACACTTATCTCTCAGAACTGAGCATGTGGAGAGACGTTCATTCATCCAGCACCAAGGGAACGGGTTGCAGGAGAAACACTTACTCTGGTTTCTGAGTCTGTTTCCTAGTGCCGGTTTGAAGTGCCTGCCGTTTTCACTGTTAAACCGAGTTTGAGCTTGTACCTCCCCACATATATGTATGGAGTGGAGTTGGCAACTGAAAAGAAACTTTGTGTTCCCTTCAAGCTAGGTGAAGGACGGCTTTAACACACACTTATCTCTCAGAACTGAGCATGTGGAGAGACGTTCGTTCATCCAGCACCAAGGGAACGGGTTGCAGGAGAAACACTTACTATGGTTTCTCAGTCTGTTTCCTAGTGCCGGTTTGAATTGCCTGCCGTTTTCACTGTAAAATCGCGTTGGAGCTTGTACCTCCCCATATATATGTATGGAGTGGAGTTGGCAACTGAAAAGAAACTTTGTGTTCCCTTCAAGCTAGGTGAAGGACGGCTTTCACACACATTTATCTCTCAGAACTGAGCATGTGGAGAGACGTTCGTTAATCCAGCACGAAGGGATCGGGTTACAGGAGAAACAGTAACTCTGGTTTCTGAGTCTGTTTCCTAGTGCCGGTTTGAAGTGCCTGCCGTTTTCACTGTAAAACCGAGTTTGGGCTTGTACCTCCCCATATATATGTATGGAGTGGAGTTGGCAACTGAAAAGAAACTTTGTGTTCCCTTCAAGCTAGGTGAAGGAAGGCTTTCACACACACTTATCTCTCAGAACTGAGCATGTGGAGAGACGTTCGTTCATCCAGCACCAAGGGAACGGGTTGCAGGAGAAACACTTACTCTGGTTTCTCAGTCTGTTTCCTAGTGCCGGTTTGAAGTGCCTGCCGTTTTCACTGTAAAACCGAGTTGGAGCTTGTACCTCCCCATATATATGTATGGAGTGGAGTTGGCAACGGAAAAGAAACTTTGTGTTCCCTTCAAGCTAGGTGAAGGACGGCTTTCACACACACTTGTCTCTCAGAACTGAGCATGTGGAGAGACGTTCGTTCATCCAGCACCAAGGGAACGGGTTGCAGGAGAAACACTTACTCTGGTTTCTCAGTCTGTTTCCTACTGCCGGTTTGAATTACCTGCCGTTTTCACTGTAAAACCGAGTTGGAGCTTGTACCACCCCATATATATGTATATTGTGGAGTTGGCAACTGAAAAGAAACTTTGTGTTCCCTTCAAGTTAGGTGAAGGATGGCTTTCACACACACTTATCTCTCAGAACTGAGCATGTGGAGAGACGTTCGTTCATCCAGCACCAAGGGAATGGGTTGCATTAGAAACACTTACTCTGTTTTCTGAGTCTGTTTCCTAGTGCCGGTTTGAAGTGCCTGCCGTTTTCACTGTAAAACCGAGTTGGAGCTTGTACCTCCCCTTATATATGTATGGAGTGGAGATGGAAACTGAAAAGAAATTTTGTGTTCCCTTCAAGCTAGGTGAAGGACGGCTTTCACACACACTTATCTCTCAGAAATGAGCATGTGGAGAGACGTTCGTTCATCCAGCACCAAGGGAACGGTTTGCAGGAGAAACACTTACTCTGGTTTCTGAGTCTGTTTCCTAGTGCCGGTTTGAAGTGCATGCCTTTTTCACTGTAAAACCGAGTTGGAGATTGTACCTCCCCATATACATATATGGAGTGGACTTGGCAACTGAAAAGAAACTTTATGTTCCCTTCAAGCTAGGTGAAGGACGGCTTTCACACACACTTATCTCTCAGAACTGAGCATGTGGAGAGACGTTCGTTCATCCAGCACCAAGGGAACCGGTTGCAGGAGAAACACTTACTCTGGTTTCACAGTCTGTTTCCTAGTGCCGGTTTGAAGTGCCTGCCGTTTTCACTGTAAAACCGAGTTGGAGCTTGTACCTCCCCATATATATGTATGGAGTGGAGTTGGCAACTGAAAAGAAACTTTGTGTTCCCTTCAAGCTAGGTGAAGGACGGCTTTCACACACACTTATCTCTCAGAACTGAGCATGTGGAGAGACGTTCGTTTATCCAGCACCAAGGGAACGGGTTGCAGGGGAAACACTTCCTCTGGTTTCTCAGTCTGTTTCCTAGTGCCGGTTTGAAGTGCCTGCCGTTTTCACTGTAAATCCGAGTTGGATCTTGTACCTCCCCATATATATGTATGGAATGGAGTTGTCAACTGAAAAGAAACTTTGTGTACCCTTCAGGCTAGGTGAAGGACGGCTTTCACACACACTTATCTCTCAGAACTGAGCATGTGGAGAGACGTTCGTTCATCCAGCACCAAGGGAACGGGTTGCAGGAGAAACACTTACTCTGGTTTCTGAGTCTGTTTCCTAGTGCCGGTTTGAAGTGCCTGCCGTTTTCACTGTTAAACCGAGTTGGAGCTTGTACCTCCCCATATATATGTATGGAGTGGAGTTGGCAACTGAAAAGAAACTTTGTGTTCCCTTCAAGCTAGGTGAAGGACGGCTTTAACACACACTTATCTCTCAGAACTGAGCATGTGGAGAGACGTTCGTTCATCCAGCACCAAGGGAACGGGTTGCAGGAGAAACACTTACTATGGTTTCTCAGTCTGTTTCCTAGTGCCGGTTTGAATTGCCTGCCGTTTTCACTGTAAAATCGCGTTGGAGCTTGTACCTCCCCATATATATGTATGGAGTGGAGTTGGCAACTGAAAAGAAACTTTGTGTTCCCTTCAAGCTAGGTGAAGGACGGCTTTCACACACACTTATCTCTCAGAACTGAGCATGTGGAGAGACGTTCGTTAATCCAGCACGAAGGGATCGGGTTACAGGAGAAACAGTAACTCTGGTTTCTGAGTCTGTTTCCTAGTGCCGGTTTGAAGTGCCTGCCGTTTTCACTGTAAAACCGAGTTTGGGCTTGTACCTCCCCATATATATGTATGGAGTGGAGTTGGCAACTGAAAAGAAACTTTGTGTTCCCTTCAAGCTAGGTGAAGGAAGGCTTTCACACACACTTATCTCTCAGAACTGAGCATGTGGAGAGACGTTCGTTCATCCAGCACCAAGGGAACGGGTTGCAGGAGAAACACTTACTCTGGTTTCTCAGTCTGTTTCCTAGTGCCGGTTTGAAGTGCCTGCCGTTTTCACTGTAAATCCGAGTTGGAGCTTGTACCTCCCCATATATATGTATGGAGTGGAGTTGGCAACGGAAAAGAAACTTTGTGTTCCCTTCAAGCTAGGTGAAGGACGGCTTTCACACACACTTGTCTCTCAGAACTGAGCATGTGGAGAGACGTTCGTTCATCCAGCACCAAGGGAACGGGTTGCAGGAGAAACACTTACTCTGGTTTCTCAGTCTGTTTCCTACTGCCGGTTTGAATTGCCTGCCGTTTTCACTGTAAAACCGAGTTGGAGCTTGTACCACCCCATATATATGTATGGTGTGGAGTTGGCAACTGAAAAGAAACTTTGTGTTCCCTTCAAGTTAGGTGAAGGATGGCTTTCACACACACTTATCTCTCAGAACTGAGCATGTGGAGAGACGTTCGTTCATCCAGCACCAAGGGAATGGGTTGCATTAGAAACACTTACTCTGTTTTCTGAGTCTGTTTCCTAGTGCCGGTTTGAAGTGCCTGCCGTTTTCACTGTAAAACCGAGTTGGAGCTTGTACCTCCCCATATATATGTATGGAGTGGTGATGGAAACTGAAAAGAAATTTTGTGTTCCCTTCAAGCTAGGTGAAGGACGGCTTTCACACACACTTATATCTCAGAAATGAGCATGTGGAGAGACGTTCGTTCATCCAGCACCAAGGGAACGGGTTGCAGGAGAAACAGTAACTCTGGTTTCTGAGTCTGTTTCCTAGTGCCGGTTTGAAGTGCATGCCTTTTTCACTGTAAAATCGAGTTGGAGATTGTACCTCCCCATATACATATATGGAGTGGAGTTGGCAACTGAAAAGAAACTTTATGTTCCCTTCAAGCTAGGTGAAGGACGGCTTTCACACACACTTATCTCTCAGAACTGAGCATGTGGAGAGACGTTCGTTCATCCAGCACCAAGGGAACGGGTTGCAGGAGAAACACTTACTCTGGTTTCACAGTCTGTTTCCTAGTGCCGGTTTGAAGTGCCTGCCGTTTTCACTGTAAAACCGAGTTGGAGCTTGTACCTCCCCATATATATGTATGGAGTGGAGTTGGCAACTGAAAAGAAACTTTGTGTTCCCTTCAAGCTAGGTGAAGGACGGCTTTCACACACACTTATCTCTCAGAACTGAGCATGTGGAGAGACGTTCGTTCATCCAGCACCAAGGGAACGGGTTGCAGGTGAAACAGTAACTATGATTTCTGAGTCTGTTTCCTAGTGCCGGTTTGAAGTGCCTGCCGTTTTCACTGTAAAACCGAGTTTGGGCTTGTACCTCCCCATATATATGTATGGAGTGGAGTTGGTAACTGAAAAGAAACTTTGTGTTCCCTTCAAGCTAGGTGAAGGAAGGCTTTCACACACAATTATCTCTCAGAACTGAGCATGTGGAGAGACGTTCGTTCATCCAGCACCAAGGGAACGGGTTGCAGGAGAAACACTTACTATGGTTTCTCAGTCTGTTTCCTAGTGCCGGTTTGAAGTGCCTGCCGTTTTCACTGTAAAACCGAGTTGGAGCTTGTACCTCCCCATATATATGTATGGAGTGGAGTTGGCAACTGAAAAGAAACTTTGTGTTCCCTTCAAGCTAGGTGAAGGACGGCTTTCACACACACTTATCTCTCAGAACTGAGCATGTGGAGAGACGTTCGTTCATCCAGCACCAAGGGAACGGGTTGCAGGAGAAACACTTACTCTGGTTTCTCAGTCTGTTTCCTAGTGCCGGGTTGAAGTGCCTGCCGTTTTCACTGTAAAACCGAGTTGGAGCTTGTACCTCCCCATATACATATATGGAGTGGAGTTGGCAACTGAAAAGAAACTTTGTGTTCCCTTCAAGCTAGGTGAAGGACGGCTTTCACACACACTTATCTCTCAGAACTGAGCATGTGGAGAGACGTTCCTTCATCCAGCACCAAGGGAACGGGTTGCAGGAGAAACACTTACTCTGGTTTCTCAGTCTGTTTCCTAGTGCCGGTTTGAAGTGCCTGCCGTTTTCACTGTAAAACCTTGTTGGAGCTTGTACCTCCCCATATATATGTATGGATTGGAGTTGGAAATTGAAAAGAAATTTTGTGTTCCCTTCAAGCTAGGTGAAGGACGGCTTTCACACACACTTATCTCTCAGAATTGAGCATGTGGAGAGACGTTCGTTCATCCAGCACCAAGGGAACGGGTTGCAGGAGAAACTCTTACTTTGGTTTCTGAGTCTGTTTCCTAGTGCCGGTTTGAAGTGCCTGCCGTTTTCACTGTAAATCCGAGTTGGAGCTTGTACCTCCCCATATATATGTATGGAGTGGAGTTGGCAACTGAAAAGAAACTTTGTGTTCCCTTCAAGCTAGGTGTAGGACGGCTTTCACACACACTTATCTCTCAGAACTGAGCATGTGGAGAGACGTTCGTTCATCCAGCACCAAGGGAACGGTTTGCAGGGGAAACACTTACTCTGGTTTTTCAGTCTGTTTCCTAGTACCGGTTTGAAGTGCCTGCCGTTTTCACTGTAAAACCGAGTTGGAGCTTGTACCTCCCCATATATATGTATGGAGTGGAGCTGGCAACTGAAAAGAAACTTTATTTTCCCTTCAAGCTAGGTGAAGGACGGCTTTCACACACACTTATCTCTCAGAACTGAGCATGTGGAGAGACGTTCGTTCATCCAGCACCAAGGGATCGGGTTGCAGGAGAAACAGTTACTCTGGTTTCTGAGTCTGTTTCCTAGTGCCGGTTTGAAGTGCCTGCCGTTTTCACTGTAAAACCGAGTTTGGGCTTGTACCTCCCCATTTACATTTATGGAGTGGAGTTGGCAACTGAAAAGAAACTTTGTGTTCCCTTCAAGCTAGGTGAAGGAAGGCTTTCACACACACTTATCTCTCAGAACTGAGCATGTGGAGAGACGTTCGTTCATCCAGCACCAATGGAACGGGTTGCAGGAGAAACATTTACTCTGGTTTCTCACTCTGTTCCCTAGTGCCGGTTTGAAGTGCCTGCCGTTTTCACTGTAAAGCCGAGTTGGAGCTTGTACCTCCCCATATATATGTATGGAGTGGAGTTGGCAACTGAAAAGAAGCTTTGTGTTCCCTTCAAGCTAGGTGAAGGACGGCTTTCACTCACACTTATCTCTCAGAACTGAGCATGTGGAGAGACGTTCGTTCATCCAGCACCAAGGGATCGGGGTGCAGGAGAAACAGTAACTCTGGTTTCTGAGTCTGATTCCTAGTGCCGGTTTGAAGTGCCTGCCGTTTTCACTGTAAAACCGAGTTTGGGCTTGTACCTCCCATATATATGTATGGAGTGGAGTTGGCAACTGAAAAGAAACTTTGTGTTCCCTTCAAGCTAGGTGAAGGAAGGCTTTCACACACACTTATCTCTCAGAACTGAGCATGTGGAGAGACGTTCGTTCATCCAGCACCAAGGGAATGGGTTGCAGGAGAAACACTTACTCTGTTTTCTGAGTCTGTTTCCTAGTGCCGGTATGAAGTGCCTGCCGTTTTCACTGTAAAACCGAGTTGGAGCTTGTACCTCCCCATATATATGTATGGAGTGGAGTTGGAAATTGAAAAGAAATTTTGTGTTCCCTTCAAGCTAGGTGAAGGACGGCTTTCACACACACTTATCTCTCAGAACTGAGCATGTGGAGAGACGTTCGTTCATCCAGCACCAAGGGAACGGGTTGCAGGAGAAACACTTACTCTGGTTTCTCAGTCTGTTTCCTAGTGCCGGTTTGAAGTGCCTGCCGTTTTCACTGTAAATCCGAGTTGGAGCTTGTACCTCCCCATATATATGTATGGAGTGGAGTTGGCAACTGAAAAGAAACTTTATGTTCCCTTCAAGCTAGGTGAAGGACGGCTTTCACACACACTTATCTCTCAGAACTGAGCATGTGGAGAGACGTTCGTTCATCCAGCACCAAGGGATCGGGTTGCAGGAGAAACAGTTACTCTGATTTCTGAGTCTGTTTCCTAGTGCCGGTTTGAAGTGCCTGCCGTTTTCACTGTAAAACCGAGTTTGGGCTTGTACCTCCCATATATATTTATGGAGTGGAGTTGGCAACTGAAAAGAAACTTTGTGTTCCCTTCAAGCTAGGTGAAGGAAGGCTTTCACACACACTTATCTCTCAGAACTGAGCATGTGGAGAGACGTTCGTTCATCGAGCACCAAGGGAACGGGTTGCAGGAGAAACACTTACTCTGGTTTCTGAGTCTGTTTCCTAGTGCCGGTTTGAAGTGCCTGCCGTTTTCACTGTAAATCCGAGTTGGAGCTTGTACCTCCCCATATATATGTATGGAGTGGAGTTGGCAACTGAAAAGAAACTTTGTGTTCCCTTCAAGCTAGGTGAAGGACGGCTTTTACACACACTTATCTCTCAGAACTGAGCATGTGGAGAGACGTTCGTTCATCCAGCACCAAGGGAACGGGTTGCAGGAGAAACACTTACTATGGTTTCTCAGTCTGTTTCCTAGTGCCGGTTTGAAGTGCCTGCCGTTTTCACTGTAAAACCGAGTTGGAGCTTGTACCTCCCCATATATATGTATGGAGTGGAGTTGGCAACTGAAAAGAAACTTTGTGTTCCCTTCAAGCTAGGTGAAGGACGGCTTTCACACACACTTATCTCTCAGAACTGAGCATGTGGAGAGACGTTCGTTCATCCAGCACCAAGGGAACGGGTTGCAGGAGAAACACTTACTCTGGTTTCTGAGTCTGTTTCCTAGTGCCGGTTTGAAGTGCCTGCCGTTTTCAATGTAAAACCGAGTTGGAGCTTGTACCTCCCCATTTACATGTATGGAGTGGAGTTGGCAACTGAAAAGAAACTTTGTGTTCCCTTCAAGCTAGGTGAAGGAAGGCTTTCACACACACTTATCTCTCAGAACTGAGCATGTGGAGAGACGTTCGTTCATCCAGCACCAAGGGAACGGGTTGCAGGAGAAACACTTACTCTGGTTTCTCAGTCTGTTTCCTAGTGCCGGTTTGAAGTGCCTGCCATTTTCACTGTAATACCGAGTTGGAGCTTGTACCTCCCCATATATATGTATGGAGTGGAGTTGGCAACTGAAAAGAAACTTTGTGTTCCCTTCAAGCTAGGTGAAGGACGGCTTTCACACACACTTATCTCTCAGAACTGAGCATGTGGAGAGACGTTCGTTCATCCAGCACCAAGGGAACGGGTTGCAGGAGAAACACTTACTATGGTTTCTCAGTCTGTTTCCTAGTGCCGGTTTGAAGTGCCTGCCGTTTTCATTGTAAAACCGAGTTGGAGCTTGTACCTCCCCATATATATGTATGGAGTGGATTTGGCAACTGAAAAGAAACTTTGTGTTCCCTTCAAGCCAAGTGAAGGACGGCATTCACACACACTTATCTCTCAGAACTGAGCATGTGGAGAGACGTTCGTTCATCCAGCACCAAGGGATCGGGTTGCAGGGAAACATTAACTCTGGTTTCTGAGTCTGTTTCCTAGTGCCGGTTTGAAGTGCCTGCCGTTTTCAGTGTAAAACCGAGTTTGGGCTTGTACCTCCCCATATATATGTATGGATTGGAGTTGGCCACTGAAAAGAAACTTTGTGTTCCCTTCAAGCTAGGTGAAGGACGGCTTTCACACACACTTATCTCTCAGAACTGAGCATGTGGAGAGACGTTCGTTCATCCAGCACCAAGGGAACGGGTTGCAGGAGAAACACTTACTCTGGTTTCTGAGTCTGTTTCCTAGTGCCGGTTTGAAGTGCCTGCCGTTTTCACTGTAAACCCGATTTGGAGCTTGTAGTTCCGCATATATATGTATGGAGTAGATTTGGCAACTGAAAAGAAATTTTGTGTTCCCTTCAAGCTAGGTGAAGGACGGCTTTCACACACACTTATCTCCCAGAACTGAGCATGTGGAGAGACTTTCTTTCATCCAGCACCAAGGGATCGGGTTGCAGGAGAAACAGTTACTCTGGTTTCTGAGTCTGTTTCTTAGTGCCGGTTTGAAGTGCCTGCCGTTTTCACTGTAAAACCGAGTTTGGGCTTGTACCTCCCCTTATGTATGTATGAATTGGAGTTGGCAACTGAAAAGAAAATTTGTGTTCCCTTCAAGCTAGGTGAAGGAAGGCTTTCACACACACTTATCTCTCAGAACCGAGCATGTGGAGAGACGTTCGTTCATCCAGCACCAAGGGAACGGGTTGCAGGAGAAACAGTTACTCTGGTTTCTCAGTCTGTTTCCTAGTGCCGGTTTGAAGTGCCTGCCGTTTTCACTGTAAAACCGAGTTGGAGCTCGTACCTCCCCATATATATGTATGGAGTGTAGTTGGCAACTGAAAAGAAACTTTGTGTTCCCTTCAAGCTAGGTGAAGGACGGCTTTAACACACACTTATCTCTCAGAACTGAGCATGTGGAGAGACGTTCGTTCATCCAGCACCAAGGGAACGGGTTGCAGGAGAAACACTTACTCTGGTTTCTGAGTCTGTTTCCTAGTGCCGGTTTGAAGTGCCTGCCGTTTTCACTGTAAAACCGAGTTGGAGCTTGTACCTCCACATATATATGTATGGAGTGGAGTTGGCAACTGAAAAGAAACTTTGTGTTCCCTTCAAGCTAGGTGAAGGACGGCTTTCACACACACTTATCTCTCAGAACTGAGCATGTGGAGAGACGTTCGTTCATCCAGCACCAAGGGAACGGGTTGCAGGAGAAACACTTACTCTGGTTTCTCAGTCTGTTTCCTAGTGCCGGTATGAAGTGCCTGCCGATTTCACTGTAAAACCGAGTTGGAGCTTGTACCTCCCCATATACATATATGGAGTGGATTTGGCAACTGAAAAGAAACTTTATGTTCCCTTCAAGCTAGGTGAAGGACGGCTTTCACACTCACTTATCTCTCAGAACTGAGCATGTGGAGAGACGTTCGTTCATCCAGCACCAAGGGATCGGGTTGCAGGGAAACATTAACTCTGGTTTCTGAGTCTGTTTCCTAGTGCCGGTTTGAAGTGCCTGCCGTTTTCAGTGTAAAACCGAGTTTGGGCTTGTACCTCCCCATATATATGTATGGATTGGAGTTGGCCACTGAAAAGAAACTTTGTGTTCCCTTCAAGCTAGGTGAAGGACGGCTTTCACACACCCTTATCTCTCAGAACTGAGCATGTGGAGAGACGTTCGTTCATCCAGCACCAAGGGAACGGGTTGCAGGAGAAACACTTACTCTGGTTTCTGAGTCTGTTTCCTAGTGCCGGTTTTATGTGCCTGCCGTTTTCACTGTAAACCCGAGTTGGAGCTTGTAGCTCCGCATATATATGTATGGAGTAGAGTTGGCAACTGAAAAGAAACTTTGTGTTCCCTTCAAGCTAGGTGAAGGACGGCTTTCACACACACTTATCTCCCAGAACTGAGCATGTGGAGAGACGTTCTTTCATCCAGCACCAAGGGATCGGGTTGCAGGAGAAACAGTTACTCTGGTTTCTCAGTCTGTTTCTTAGTGCCGGTTTGAAGTGCCTGCCGTTTTCACTGTAAAACCGAGTTTGGGCTTGTACCTCCCCTTATGTATGTATGAATTGGAGTTGGCAACTGAAAAGAAAATTTGTGTTCCCTTCAAGCTAGGTGAAGGAAGGCTTTCACACACACTTATCTCTCAGAACTGATCATGTGGAGAGACGTTCGTTCATCCAGCACCAAGGGAACTGGTTGCAGGAGAAACACTTCCTCTGGTTTCTCAGTCTGTTTCCTAGTGCCGGTTTGAAGTGCCTGCCGTTTTCACTGTAAAACCGATTTGGAGCTTGTACCTCCCCATATATATGTATGGAGTGGAGTTGGCAACTGAAAAGAAACTTTGTGTTCCCTTCAAGCTCGGTGAAGTACGGCTTTCACACACACTTATCTCTCAGAACTGAGCATGTGGAGAGAATCTCGTTCATCCAGCACCAAGGGAACGGGTTGCAGGAGAAACACTTTCTCTGGTTTCTCAGTCTGTTTCCTAGTGCCGGTTTGAAGTGCCTGCCGTTTTCACTGTAAAACCGAGTTGGAGCTTGTACCTCCCCATATATATGTATGGAGTGGTGTTGGCAACTGAAAACAAACTTTGTGTTCCCTTCAAGCTAGGTGAAGGACGGCTTTCACACACACTTATCTCTCAGAACTGAGCATGTGGAGAGACGTTCGTTCATCCAGCACCAAGGGAACGGGTTGCAGGAGGAACACTTACTCTGCTTTCTGAGTCTGTTTCCTAGTGCCGGTTTGAAGTGCCTGCCGTTTTCACTGTAAAACCGAGTTGGAGCTTGTACCTCCCCATATACATATATGGAGTGGATTTGGCAACTGGAAGAAACTTTATGTTCCCTTCAAGCTAGGTGAAGGACGGCTTTCACACACACTTATCTCTCAGAACTGAGCATGTGGAGAGACGTTCCTTCATCCAGCACCAACGGAACGGGTTGCAGGAGAAACACTTACTCTGGTTTCTCAGTCTGTTTCCTAGTGCCGGTTTGAAGTGCCTGCCGTTTTCACTGTAAAACCGAGTTGGAGCTTGTACCTCCCCATATATATGTATGGAGTGGAGTTGGCAACTGAAAAGAAACTTTGTGTTCCCTTCAAGCTAGGTGAAGGACGGCTTTCACACACACTTATCTCTCAGAACTGAGCATGTGGAGAGACGTTCGTTCATCCAGCACCAAGGGAACGGGTTGCAGGAGAAACACTTACTCTGGTTTCTCAGTCTGTTTCCTAGTGCCGTTTTGAAGTGCCTGCCGTTTTCACTGTAAAACCGAGTTGGAGCTTGTACCTCCCCATATACATATATGGAGTGGAGTTGGCAACTGAAAAGAAACTTTATGTTCCCTTCAAGCTAGGTGAAGGACGGCTTTCACACACACTTATCTCTCAGAACTGAGCATGTGGAGAGACGTTCTTTCATCCAGCACCAAGGGAACGGGTTGCAGGAGATACACTTACTGTGGTTTCTGAGTCTGTTTCCTAGTGCCGGTTTGAAGTGCCTGCCGTTTTCACTGTAAAACCGAGTTGGAGCTTGTACCTCCCCATATATATGTATGGAGTGGAGTTGGCAACTGAAAAGAAACTTTGTGTTCCCTTCAAGCTAGGTGAAGGACGGCTTTCACACTCACTTATCTCTCAGAACTGAGCATGTGGAGAGACGTTCGTTCATCCAGCACCAAGGGATCGGTTTGCAGGAGAAACATTAACTCTGGTTTCTGAGTCTGTTTCCTAGTGCCGGTTTGAAGTGCCTGCCGTTTTCACTGTAAAACCGTGTTTGGGCTTGTACCTCCCCATATATATGTATGGAGTGGAGTTGGCAACTGAAAAGAAACTTTGTGTTCCCTTTAAGCTAGGTGAAGGAAGGCTTTCACACACACTTATCTCTCAGAACTGAGCATGTGGAGAGACTTTCGTTCATCCAGCTCCAAGGGAACGCGTTGCAGGAGAAATACTTACTCTGGTTTCTCAGTCTGTTTCCTAGTGCCAGTTTGAAGTGCCTGCCGTTTTCACTGTAAGTCCAGTTTGGAGTTTATACCTCCCCAGATATTTGTATGGAGTG
Organism: Vicugna pacos; assembly: GCF_048564905.1. Taxonomy (NCBI): domain Eukaryota; kingdom Metazoa; phylum Chordata; class Mammalia; order Artiodactyla; family Camelidae; genus Vicugna; species Vicugna pacos. Next base: position 31,955,231 of record NC_133000.1, read on the forward strand.
GATTTTGCAACTGAAAATATTTTGTGTTCTCTTCAATCTAGGTGAAGGACGACTTTCACACACACTTATCTCTCAGTACTGAGCATGTGGAGGGACGTTCGTTCATCCATCACAAAAGAAACTGGTTGCAGGGAAACACTTACTCTGGTTTCTCAGTCTGTTTCCTAGTGCCGGTTTGAAGTGCCTGCCTTTTTCACTGTAAAACCGCATTGGAGCTTGTACCTCCCCATATATATGTATGGACCATAGGCCGACACAAAAGAAGAGATTATAGAAAATATATAGAGCCTGAAATCATTGTCTGGAAAACCTAGCTAAGTTTCCTAAATGGCCCAACTTAACTAACCACAGGACTGCCACATCAATTATGGGGCAAATTGTTCCTAGTGGATTTTTTTTAATAAATAAATAATGATCAACTTCCTATCACAGGGAATTATGATAAGACTGAGTATATGTTCTAACAACAAATAGTGTAGAATTTATAATTTCTACTTTATTCAAACTGCTTCTTCTATAAAATTTTGAATCTTTTTTCTTAAGACTGATTTGTTCTATATGACCTCGTGATAAAATTTTCAACAGGTTTTATTAAAAAATTTCACCATAGTGAGATTTTATTACATCAACTATTCCTTTATGGGAAACCCATGTGCCTTGTCACTCTCTTTCATAAGATTTCCTGTGGAAAATTCAATCCTTCATTCAGAATAATGCTGAGCAATATATCTCATGGAAAACCGTCATAAACTGCCACACAAGAAAATGAAAATGACACTGAGCAGCCCGTGAACCCGTCAGACACACACAGTTCACTGCTGTGTTCCCGCCTCGAATTTCTGTAACCAGCAGGGAAATGTGCATCTCTAGAAATAGACATAAACAATTTTCAGTACCTAAGCACACAATTTCCCTTTCAGGGTTTAGTGGGCTTCCATTTAATTCTATGAGAAATGTTTAAAACAACCGAACAACAGCTGAGATAGGGTTTAAAGTAACTTTTATGTCAGTGAAAATAAAGCCAACTGACAGTTATCATTTTTACTTTATTTGATCTCACTCTCTTACTTTACCTCCCCGACCTCCTCCACAAAATGATGGTGAACATCCCCTCCTGGGTCAGAAATCTAAGTAGAAATTACCAATCACATTGAGGTGTGCTTTGTTGTTTTATTTTTCAAAACAACACAGTTTCATTCATATGATTTAATAATTAAGATCAGAAACAAAGTCTAATCAATAAATGGTAGACAACACATGTCGTCATATCTGCTCATCAGGTTTGGCCCCACGTTACACACTTTTACATGGACATGTGCCATGTGCTGTCATGGGAAACGGTGAGTGGGGACAGGGCCTCTGCTCTCACAGGGCACACAGCCTGGTGGGGCAGGCGGTGTTCAATCATTGCCCTTTTCTCTTTAATGTACTTACAAATTATGGGAAATGCTATTTAAAAAGAACAAAATGAGTCAATGAAAGTGAAAAATACAAGGACAGTATTTAGGCTGAGGGAAGACAGGGAATCTCTTTGAATATCTGACACTCCACTGAGACCCAAAGGACAACTCTGGCACTGCAGGTGAAGGGCAGGGACACACTGATAAAGGGCTGAAATCCGGAATATACCAAAATTTCTTTACACTCAACAAGAAGGATGAATAACCTGATTAAAAAATGAGCAAAATGCCTGAACACACACCTCATCAAAGAAGAAATCTAGATGCCAAAGAAGCCTTTGGAAAGATGCTCCACAGCACCTGTCATCAAGGGGATGCAGACTGAAACAGCGAGATACCACTGCACACCTGTCAGAACTGCCAAAATGCAGAACACTGACAGCACCGAATGCTGGTGAGGATGTGGAGCACCAGAAATTATAATGCATTGTTGGTGGGAATGAAAAATGGCCCAGGTACATTGGAAGACGGTCTGGCAAATTTTTACAGAGCTAGACGTAATTCTAACATATGATCCGGCAACTGTGCTCCTTGGTGTTTACTCGATGAAATTGAAACTTATGTTCACACACAAATCTGCATACAGATGTTAATAGCAGCTTTATTCATACTCAACAGAATTCAGAAGCAACTAAGCTCTTCTTCAGTAGGTGAATGGATAAATAAACTGTGGTCCCGCCAGAAAATGGACTATTATTTGGTGCTAAAATGAAATGAGTTATCAAGGAATGGAAAGACATGGAGGAACCTTAAATGCATATTACCAAGTGAAAGAAGCCAATCTGGGAAGTTTCAGCAACTGTCTGATTCCAAATGTATGGTGTTCTGGGAAATGGAAAAACACAGAGACTGAAAGATCAGTGGCTGCCAGAGGCTAGAGGGGAAAGAGCAATGAATGTGGTGCAGCACGGAGCATTTTAAGGTCACTAAGACAGACGACTCTGTATGATGCTGTGATGGTGGATACATGTCATTGTACATCTGTCCAAACCCACAGAGTGCACAACACAATGTGTAAATCCTAGTGTCAACTGTGGGCTATGGGTGATGATGACGTGTCAGTGTAGGTTCACCCATTGTCACAAATGTACACTCTGGTGCAGGTGTCAATATTGAGGAGGCTGTGGGGACAAACTGCAGTTCATACACCCAATCCAGCCCCAGCCACCGCTGTTAATAAAGCTCTATGGGTGTGTGGACTGTCTGGCTGTTCTGGCATCTAAACAGCAGAGCTGAGCAGCTGCACCAGAGATCAGGAGGTTTTCAGACCCTGAAATATTTACCCCCAAGCCCTTGAAAGGAAAAGTCTGCTGAGCCCTGTTCTAAATGAATCAAAATTCACCCTGATGAGGCAGGACAGCAGGGCCCAAACCAGGCATGGTTAATGGGGCTGAAGCAATGTTTTAGTTCCAACACATTTGCTGAAGTCCTGCAGGTCCAGCGACAGACTGTAGCCAGGAAGCATCTGCAGGAGGAGTCGGGAGCAGGCCTTCCCGCCAGGCTCTGGGATGCCGGGGGCCGCGTGCCGCACGGGGGCCACCCGCTTGAAGAAGGTGGACTTGCAGTGGAAGCCGATCAACTCGTAGAGCTCGGAGAGGATGCTGCACGGCTGAATTCTCTCCTCGGAACGCTGAAGCACAGGGAGAAAAGCAACAAGCATCTGAATGAAACACGTAAGTGAAAAAAGACCCATAAAAATGGTTTTCCCTTAAAACAGAGACCCGATGACACAGGAAGGAAGAGGAAGGCTGACTTAGTGCACTGATGGGACCGGATGCAGAAACGCAGGGAAGCAGCACTGTGCAGACACTCCAGACCCCCTCTGGGCCCCACCTCTCCGCATTCCACCTGTCCCTTTACTAGAAAAGCCCGTATTCCCTGAAATAGAGGAATCTGCTACCTAAACATGGGACACAGAGAAGGGAAAGAGGAAAAGGAAGGGAAAGTAAAAGAACAACAGTTCATCTAGACCCTAGGGTCTGGGCGGGACTTTCACCAAACACACAACTTCTCAAAGCACAGAGCGCACAGGGAGAGGCTGACAGAGTGACTGCGACTTCTGCTCCTAAAGCACCCAGCTACCTGTCAGCACACGCTGCGCCCGTTACTGAATCATTACAATCATCTCAGAAACAACTACTACCCCGGCTCACAGGCAAGGAAATCTGAAACTCGGGGAGGAATTATTATCATCCTGGACAAAGTCCCACAGCCCAGTAGTCTCAGAGCCTCCGGCAGACCCTGGGCTAAAATGCTCCTCATCACCACGGGCCCTGAGACTCAGGCTGAGGCCACGTCAGGTCTGCACGGGCCCAGAGCACAGTCTGTGGGACAGGGAATGCTCCCACTCGAAGTGCCAGGTCAAGGCCCTCAGGAACTTGTGTAATGAAACCAAATCCCCAAACTCATTTCCAACCCACTGCCCTGTCCGGGAGGACTGCTCGGCACAACTGCGCTGTCACCTGTGCACAGGCTGAGCAAGGGGCCCAGACAGTGATGTGACATCCCAGTGGAAGTGGCTCGGAGACCACTTCATCACAGGACAGATTCTCCCGGCTTCCAACGTTAACTCTCCATTCCATTTCCAACTGGAAAGTAAGTTTAGACTTGTTTTCCTCTCTTAGAAACAAAGAGAGCAGTAACATCAGAGGGAAACTCAAGACTGAGGAAGAGTCTCCTGGTCATTTGCAAGGATAGGCTGGGGAGGGAACAGAGACAGGGATCAGAAAGACCCGTGTTCCAGTCCAAAGTCTGCATGTCACTCGCTTTGACAGTTTCCTTTTTAATACAGGTGATAAAATCTAATTATGATTGTTGGGAAAACTAAATGAAATAACGTATTCCACTAGCATAGGTGTAAAATCCTCCATGAGTGTTCCAGAAATGGACGTGATCGTGGTTAGTTACTGTCTGCCAATTCTTGTGTTCTCAGCTCACATCACCCAACCAGAGATGTGCGAGAGAATGCCTCACCAGCCAGCAGCCTTCTCCAACTTGGAAACTTACAGTGTCCGAAGAGCAGGCAGTGTTGGATGCTTTGCGGCACTCTGGAGGTAGCACTCCAGTGATGACTTTAAAAAGCTGGGGAGAATTTAGGGGACCATACAGTTCAAATACAGAGTACTCATTCCATGTCTACAAATATTCATCTCTAGCCATGATGATTAAGAGAGGAAATACATATTCAAACATACATCATTTTCCCACATAAGTGCATCAAAACAATTTGGAAAGAGTGTAACTTTCTTCTCTAGATCACACAGCGGGGATTACAAGGTTTGTACTGACAGCCCTACTTGTAAATCATCTGCAAACGTAACTGGGTCCACTATCAGTCATCATAATTTGAAGGGAATGTTAGAAAAGAAAAAAGCCAAGCTAATACTCTCCAGTCTTTTGTTTGGTTACGATGTCACAGAGGAGATGGACAGCTCAATAAGGAACCACTCTGCCGTGATCACGGAGCCGGGGAGCGGGATGTGCGGCAAGATGTATGACGCAGCCGCAACTGTGCCCATGCTTCTAGGCAGGTACCCAAAGTCACCTTGACAAGGTGTGAAACGTTTATGCCCACTTCCTCATAACCTGACATGTATTAAAGAGAAATGGAAACTTATAAACGGCCAATACCCTTGGTGGATACACCGTCCAAAGAGCAAAGTCACAGTTTGACAACTGGCCATCCCGGTACCTTGGGATTCATTCTTGAAGAACCTTAAAAACCACTCCTCTGTACTCAAGAAGTGCTGCCTACTAGTCCTATCTTTGGCTCATGGATACCGCATGTTGAAGTGAACTTCAATGTCTGCACAGATTTGACTGTCTTTCTCCAGGTTCACTTGTCCATTCTGAAGAGGCCTGAGTTAAGTCCAAATTCCTTAAGATTAATTCCCTCCAGTGACAACTCAACGAGCCTGTAATTACAAGCCAACTGAACAGGACTGTCCTCAGCGAAAAATGTCACCAACCCTTCACTGCTTTCTTAAACTCCTCTCCTGGTTAATTGCAATATACTAACACCACCCTCCACCAAGTTCCCCAACTATGTCAAATAGAAAGTAAGGTCCATAAAAGAGGAGACAACTCCATAGTCACCTTTGAATTCCTAGCATAAAGTAATGTCAATAAATAGAACTATGATTATGGCTTCTTTCCTTTAAAACCTTTCTGGTTATTTAAGTGAGACCATGGAAGGGAGGTGTTTGAGTCCAGTATCTTGATCCAGAAGACTCTGGAGGCCTTTTTCAGAATGGCTGTCCACTGATTCATTCAAAACACACCTTCTCTTTCCGGGAGGAGCTGTGATTTTCTGCCATGGGTTTGTGGTCACTCTCATGCCAGAACAGCTTTAAACTAAATCCTTACTTTGGATATGTTATTTTTTCCCGCTTCCAAAAAATTTTACTTTCCTTACTTCCTTGCCTTGAGGAATGCTTTTATTCTTTTCTTTCTAATTCAACCTTTTATAAAGCAGGATTCTCAGGATGTGCTTGGCCTTACATAAGAACAGCCATCCAACTCCCAGTGTGAGAGGCCACAGGCTCACCTCCTGCCCTCCTGCCAGGGCAACTGAAACTCAGTTCAGGAGCCAACCGGCACCCCAGGGCTTCTAAGGCTCACGTATCTCCCAGAATCCCTGCTTTCTGGTTTGTCTTGGCTTCTGAGAATTTCCCCTCACTTTCTTGACAATTAGCTGTGCAGCTTGAAAGATGAGGAAGGAAGGTTTTATTTCTTAATCAGAATTTAAAGGAACTTATGTAATGAAGCTTTTCACGAGTTTCTAGAACCCTCCATTGCTGAGACAGAAAACACACAAGATATTTTCTAAATTTAGCTATCATGTGCATTTTTCTTTGCTTTTGTTTTGTTAACTGCTAATAGACATTTTTTAATTAAAAAATAAAATAAGGTCCCAAATAAGATAGAAAATTGAAGGGGCAAACAAAATTAAAGAGCAAAGACAGAAAAATGATAAGTACTCTACAAAGTTAATAGAATAAATACACTATGGATCAGACCAGCAATTCTCAGTAACAGCTAATTGAAACCTGACCATGAGGTAAAACGTCTCTCCTGTCAGGAGATGACCAACAGAAAATAGAATTAAATCAACAACCTAAAATTCTAAGTCTGGTGAGGTATAGAAGTCTACCAGCTAAATGTGTCTTCTTCTGGAAAAGAGGGAGACTCACCAGCTCTTTTCTGTGGAGCCTGAGCCCAGGAGAGGACAGTGAAGTGTGTTCTGTAAGTACCCAATTAGCAATGTGAGTGATGAATAAAGAGATGTGAGCTTTGATGAGAGATGATACTACTATTCACTTGTCCTGTAAAGTATGCCTTCGCGTTCAGAGATCAATATCTCGGCAGGAAAATGCACAGCCCGGGACCAGACCACTTCTGTGATTGTGACACTGCACTTAGATGTCTCAAGGGCACCTCCAACTCCACCTGCAAAGAGCTAACTTCACGGTGTTCCTCCCATAGCCATCCTGCCCAGGGCCCCTGGTCGGGGGCAAGGTCTCCCTGCCTCTCCCAGCTCAGGCCAATCACTCACAGATGTGACAAGACCCCTCCTTCAGGGACAAATTTCCTCAGTCAACGAGATCCACCACCCACACCTGTCCTACCAGGTACTCACTGGCACTCCCTCAGCACTGACTCTGTGCTGGGGACCATGCTGCACACTGTGCACACGTTATCTCACTGGATCTACACAGCAGCCCTGGGAGTTCGGTACATCACTGCTTCTATTGATTAGATAAATTGTTTCACTTCCTTGGGTGTGTCATCCAAAGTGACACGGCTACTGAGCCACAAACCTGGGACTGAAAATCACTTGAAAATTGAACACTGCTACACCTCGCAGCCACCCTACTCTGACTCATCACATCACCTCCTGCCGAGCCTTCTAAATGTTTCTAAGCATTCTACAAGACAAAAGTGATCTACGAGAGCACCGCACTAGCCTACTTAAAATCTGTCATTGACGGTCCACTGCTCTTAGGAGAAAGCCCCACCGGGCCTGAGCACAGCCCAACGGCCCGGCATCCGCTTTCCCTGCGCGGCCGCGCCGCCTCACCCACCACGCAGCTCTACACGTGCAGCGTCCAGGACAGGGATGCTGACTCCGTACAACCCGGGACTCGTCTCACTCATACAATGATCACCCTCTTCAGTGGTTACCTTCTTCAATACTGAATCTCAGAAAAATATTTTCTCTGGATGAATCAATATCTTTTTCCTTACAACTTCCCATCATTGATAATGAGCTCCCCCCAAAAGAGAGAAGACCTAATCCTCAGTCTTCTTATCTGTAAAGTGCAAATAACAGGGAAATATGAGAGGTTTTATTAGAAGTAATATTCATGTGAGGCTGAGGGACAATTCCCAACATACAGTAAGTACTCAATATGTGCTTACTTAATAGTAATAAGAATAGATTACATTCCAGCAACCTTAAATCAATGCTTTATGGCTTTGTCTAAAAGACTACTGACAAACTGTTGGACGAACTGTTTTGAGCAGATCAGCACAAGTGTACTGGGCGAGGTAAGCGCTGACTCCAGTTACAGCTGCAACCAACCAGCACTACGGGGCGGGAGCAGTTTGCTCAAACTCTTACATGTTGCTTGAGGATTTAGTTGTAGTTATTGAATGAAGACAGGTATTATTTACTCAAAGCTCCTGAAACATAAATCTTCAAAGATTGATGCAAATTATGTTCCAAGTACAACACTCTCACTAGAAATTACTTGAAAATTATAGTCTTAGCTCCTCCGCACATCAAAAGAGCATTTTCCTAATGTATCTGACTATATACTCTGAAAGGATTGTTTAAAAGAAATTAAGATGAAGCCATCCTGAATAAGATCTCAGTATCATCTACACAAACCCCACCCAAAGGTCTCATTTCTCACTTCCACATAGGTGTTCAGATGGCTTAAGCTGGGTCTTGGTTTCTTATGACACGGGGGTGGGAAGAATTGTGGATAGATCAATGTAGCAAATATAAACCTAGTGTATTTGCTATGTAGGAATCCTAGAAATAAATAAATTGATATATATAGCCCCACCCTTATGAAGCTAAGCCTTTCCATTTACAACAGCATAAAAAATAAAATGAGAGATACATTTAACAAAAGTTTACAAGGTTTGTACATTGAATATTTTGAAGTATCACCAAAAAAAATTTAAAATATCTTCATATATGGAAGGCATCAAATGATCATGCAATGGTAGAAAATATTGTTAAAAATGTTAAGACTTCCCAAAGTAATCTACATATTTAATGAATTTCCTATCAAAATTCCAGCTGACTTCTTTGCAAAAATTGAAAAACTGATCCCAAAATTCATATTGAAAGCAAGGGACCCAGGTCAGCCAAAACAATCTTGAAAAAGAAGAGCAAATTTGGAGGACTCACTCAAAGGTTACAGCAAATCTATAGCACTCAAGTCATTATGCTTCTGTCATAAGTTTGGATGCAGAAATCTATGAGACACAATAAAAAATCCTGGGGGGAAACTTACATTTACAGTTAGTTTTCCAGAAATGTGCCAACAACACTCCATTGAAAGTATAGTCTATTCAACAAATGGAGCAGAGACACCTGGGTATCTGAAGGCAAAAGAATGTATCTGGAATCTGGACCCCGTATTTTATATAACAAATATTAATTCAAAATGGATCACAGACAGAAACGTAAAAACTAAATGTATGAACTTTCTAAAAGAAGACATAGTATGAATCTTTGTGGTCATAGGATAGGCTATGGCTTCCTAGATACAATACCAAGAGCACAAGTGATAAAACAAAATAGATAAAATGGACTTCATCAAATTAAAATCATTTGTTACAAAGGACATCATCAAGAGTGTGAAATGAAAGGGGAAAGGGGTAGCTCAAATGATAGAGTGCGTGCTAAGGAAGAAAAACAAAATGAATAAATCTAATTGCCCCCCCTATAAAGAAATTGTTTTAATGTTTAAAAAAATTAAAGTGAAATGACAATCTGCAGAATAGGAGAAAAATCTTGCAAAGCATATATCTAATAAGAGACTAGTATCCAGGATATAAAACAAATGCTTACAACTGAACAATACAAAGAAAATCGACCCAATTTTTTAATTTGCCAAGGATTTAAATAGATACACAATTGGCCAATAAGCATCTGAAAAGATGCTCAGCATCACTAGCGAAATCAAAATCAAAATGAGATCTCATTTTAAACTCACTAGGATGGTTATAATCAAAACATGGACAATAACAAGTGTCAGTCAGGAGGCAGAGAAATGGATACCCTCAATATGCAGCCGTTGGAAAGGGGCAATGGTGCAGCTTCTTTGGAAAAGCCCGATGTTTCCTCAAAAGGTTAGAGTTATGTGGCTGAGCAATTCCACTCCTACATGTAGAGTCATCCTTCAGTGTCCTCGGGGGGTTGGTTTCAGGAACCCCCCACCCTGGATACCATAATCCAAGGATGATCAAGTCCCTTTGCAATCAGCCATCTGGATCCATGAAGTGGAAACTACAGATATGGTGGGCCAACTGTACAGCCAACAGAATGGAAATGTATTCTCACAAAAACTTGCACATCAATATTCATAGCAGTATCATTCAGAGTAGCTAAAAGTCACTAAAAATATCCATCCATCAATGAATGGATAAACAAAATTACCAAGAATAGTCCCACAAACTTTTGGTAATTGAATCTTTGACAAAGGAGGTGAGAACATACAATGGAGTAAAGACAGCCTCTTCAGCAAATGGTGCAGGGAAAACTGCACAGCTGCATGTAAATCAATGAAGTTAGACTACCCCCTCACAACATACAAAAAAATGAATTCAAAATGGCTTAAAGACTTAAAATTGTAGACAAGACACTATAAACCTCTTAGAAGAAGACATAGGCAAAACATCTGACATATATCTCAACAATGTTTTCCAAGAGCAGTCTACTCAAGCAATAGAAATACAAGCAAAAATATACAAGTGGGTTCTAATTAAACTTACAAGCTTTTGCACAGAAAAGAAAACAAAAATTAAAGCAAAAAGACAACCTATGGAATGGGAGAAAATAGTTGCATTAAATGAAAGTGACAAGGGCTTAATTCCCAGAATATGTAAACAGCTTTTACACTTGATAAAAAAGAAAAACAAACAATTCAATCCAAAAATGGGCAGAAGACCTAAAGAAACATTTCTCCAATGAAGACATACAAATGGCCAATAGGCACATGAAAAAATGCTCAATATCATTATCAGAGAAATGCAAATCAAAACTGCAATCAAGTATCACCTTTCACCAGTCAGAATAGCCATCATTCATAAGTTCATAGACACTAAATGCTGGAGAGGCTGTGGAGAATTTGGAACACTCCTACACTGTGGTGGGAATGCAGTTTGGTGGAGCCATTGTGGAAAACTGTATAGAGGTTCCTCAAAAGACAAAACCTTGGGGGCCCAGATGACACAGCAATCCCACTCCAGGGCATATATCCGTAAGGAACCGTAATTCAAAAAGACACTTTCACCCCAATGTTCACAGCAGCACTATTTACAATATCAAGACATGGAAACAACCTAAATGTCCACTGACAGACGACTGGATAAAGAGGTTGTAGTATATATGTCCAATAGACTACTATTCAGCAATAAAATAATAATAAAATAATGCCATTTGCAGCAATATGAATGGACCAGGAGAATGTGATTCTAAGTGAAATAAGCCAGAAAGAGAAAGAAAAATACCATATGAGATCGCTCACATGTGGAATCTAAAACAAACAAAAACAAAAACAAAAACAAAGAAACAAAAAGATAAACTTATCTACGGAACAGAAACAGACACAGAGACATAGAACCCAAACTATGGTTACCAGAGGGGAGAGGGTGTGGAAGGAATAAATTGGGAGTTCAAGAATTGCAGGTGCTGAGTATGTATACAATAAACAGCAAGTTTATACTGTATAGCACAGGAGAATATATTTAATAACTTATAGTAACTTATGTTTAAAAAGAATATGAAAATGAATACAGGTATGTTCCTATTTAACTGAAGTTTTGTGCTGTATACAAGAAACTGACGCAACACTATAAACTGACTAGACTTCAATGAAAATATTTTTAAATAGACCAAAAATGAAAAAAAAGGAAAAGGATATTATCAAACAAAAAGAATAAAGTACTGATTCAGGCTACAATATGAATGAACCTTGAAAATTTATGCTAAAATAAGCCCGTCACAAAAGGGCAAATAGTGCCCTTTAAGGTGAACTGTATCTAAGCATTTATTGTACTACTCCTGTAAATTTTCCGGAGTTTTGAAGTCTATCAATATCAAAATAAAATGTATTATACATTAAAAACTTAAAACGCTTCCTCACAGGAGGGCTTTAATTATTAAATGCAGAAAAGCATGTAAAACTCTTGGAACAACAATTTTCACGTCCACACACAGTCACTGCTGTCACTGCCACTCAGAGTGTGGTGCCAGCGCTGATGAGAGCTGCCTCCACTCGCTCCCCTGCAGACAGGAGTGAAGGCCTGAGCTTTGACAGGCAGGGTTTGCGTGAACCTGGGTCAGCCACAGCCACGTCCCAGACTCTGCGTTACCCAAATTTCTTATACAAACTGCAACATGTAATGTAAACACTCTAGAGGGATGTATCTTACAACACAGGGAATACAGACAATGTTTTACAGTAACTATAAATGGAGCATCTATTGTACACCTGAAACATATATTTTAAATCAGCTATGTCTGTATAAAAAATTAAAAAATAATTTAAAAATGTTATCCCTTTAATATTCAATTTGGTTTTTAATTAACTACTAAACAGCTTAGAATATATAAAAGCATTTAAGTGTGATGTTTGTTTACATATTTATTTACTTCAGCCTCCTGCTAAAAGAGAAATTAAACAATTTTTTAAACACAGCTTAACAACCATAACAACAAAAAGGCAAAACTGAGAGTGAAGAGAAAATGGAGATTCAATACTTAAATGAAACCAGGGGGAGGTAAACTCATAAAAATGGATTCCATGAAGTCAGGGCAAGTGTTAAAGGCCGACTAGAAATTCAGCTGTAAGATTCTTCGCAGCTAAACCAAAAAGAAAAAGATGATGGGGCAGGTGGTAGAGCGTGTGCTTAGTGTGCACGGGGTCCTGGGTTCAAGCCCCAGGGCCTCCACTAACAGATAAATATACCTAATTACCTACCCCCCAAAAGAGCCCCAAAGAAAAGAAAAAGAGAAATTTCTTTCCAAAAAAATCCTGATATTAAATTTGGATTAAATACTTTAAAAAAAAAAGAAAAATAGAAAAGATGAGTGACACTGTGAACAAAAACCCCAGCTGGGCTAACAAGCTAAGTCACAAATCTAAGTGTGATACGTGTCGGTTTACTGATCTAAGTTTTGCTGGGCTAACTCCTAAATCTGAAGTTCAGTGTCAGTTTACTGGGCTAACATGCTAACTCGTAAATCCAAGGTCAACAATTGTCAGTAACGTGATCTGTTCCAAATTGATAAGCTTCAGTGTACTGATTCCTTGCTTTTTGTTGTTTGAGCCTTATTGGCTAAAAGCCCCATACTTGTAATTAACCCTATAAAACCTCATGTGCACGTCTTGGAGGTAGGTGCTCAGGGCTTGGGAACAGAAGCCCCTCTGAGCCCGCTGGCATAATAAATCTCAGTACTCCCACCCTCTGAGTGGTGCTTATTTCTTGGCTGGCCTGTTTTTTCCGTAACAACACAAGCGATAATGCCCGTGAGATAAATCTGCGATGGCTGCTGGCAGGTCCCCATGTCTCATGTGGGAAAATCTGAAACATTTCTCACCACTCAGAGTCATCCTCAGCCCACCCCACATCTCCCGCTGTTAAATGCAGGAACACACGCAGGGCCCGGCCTTTGCTCTCTCTGTGTCATCACAGTGAGACAGGATGGAAGGGGGCAGAGCAAGCCATTCAAGAAAGACCACAGCAATTAACATCAAAATGGTGAAGAATTCAACCCCCAATAGGTCTTGAGGCTCAGGATGAAGAGATTTAACTTCTAGCAGATCTTGAGCTTCATTATACACCCATTGTAATAGTAACATGGTGAATAACACGGCCCCAGGCACCATGGCAGTCACAAGGCTAGCCACAAAATGTCAAAGGGTGGGAAATGGCCAACTCCCTGGAATCCCAGTCCCTTGCCCTAAGGCTGGTCCTTCTACTTATTAGCATATGAAACCACGAAGCCCAAGAAAAGGAGCAACACAGAGCCACCTCCCAGGAACCCCTCTCTCTACCTCTTCGGAGAAGGCCCACACTATTTCTGTGGAGTGTGTGCCTACTTTTAATCTGAGCATCAAACCCCCATACTTCGTGACGTTTCTCATGCCTGTCAATGTATCTCTCTGAATAAATCTACCTTTACTCAACACTGGCTTGTTCTTGAATTCTTTACTGCATGAAGCCAAGGAACAAAATCTGGTGGGGCACATCCCAGGGGCTCAACGGAAGCCTGGGACACAGCCCTTCTCATGCCCCACATATTTTTTCTTGTATCAAGAGGACTGGGATATGAAGTGAGGTCTGAGGCCCCAGCTAAGGGACAGAAGCAGCCTCCAGGTCTCCAATTGGTGGGCAGCCTCTCCCCCATCAGGGGCCATGGGGTCTGCCCGGTTCTCTGTGTTTTTTTGTTGTGCTGACTCCCCAGTCAGAGAGATTTCTCCTTAGGCCTGGCTCCACAAAACCCTTCTCTCCAAAATACAAGCACATCATGTCACAATCCTCTTGTTCAACCATGAATTGTTCAGCCAACTTTTTCCTTCCCCAGTTAAGTACCTAAATGTCCTCCCTGCCATCCCACCACTTCTTTCTTTTTGAGAACTCTGCACTCCCCACACACCATCCTGAACGCAGGTGACTTGCTGGCTGGGACCGAGATGTTTCAGTCTCAAACATCCTGAGTCCTTTCTCTTTCCACTTTCTAACTTAAAAAGGCCTTCCTGTGTCTCCCACCGCTCTGATTCTGAACGTCAAAAAATGCTCAGGTTACATTCACTATGGGAATACCTCCCAGGTTTTGGCTAGGTTTCCTTCCCAAGATCTTCATTAAGGAGCTGCATCAAGAAGTTTAAAGGGGCTATTCTTACATTTGAGTGGAGGAGCCTGCAAGAAATTTAAATGGCTTTGAAGAGAGAGTTAAGCAGGGACAGAGAGGTCGCAGGTCCTAGTCAACAGTGTCATGAGGCAAAATGTTCTTCAAAGGCTCAGAGTGGCTTCTGAACACGGAGTCCTCAGGGAGGAGGTGACAGGCAGTGAGTGGGGTGAGTGACACAGGGTACGGTCCCCCAGCAGGGGAAGAATTGGTTATTTTCTAGTTTTGCAATTTCTTACTAACTTTTTCTCTTATTGTCACATACCATTTCCTACGAATTAAGCATATCAATGTCAGTCATTTGGGCCACTTGGGAGAAGCTACACGATGCCATTCACAAGGCTGGGACATGACAGCCACACCAGTCTAGGTTGAAAGACCAGTGGGGGTATATCCATGGTAATCAGGGGCATGCAGCAAACTCCCCAGATTCAAAGACCTCCTCTCAAAGTTGGCGCCAATAAAACTACCAAGCAAAATGCGTGATGATTATGGCCAACATCTGTTTATTAGTTAAGTGCCTGTGACACCTGCCACTTAATAGGGAATGAGTACGATCAACGAGGCCCTGTCTACCTGGCCACACGCGCCCTGCCTTCCTGCCTTGGTGCAGCAGCAGAGCTTGTTTAGCTGAGATGAGAACCCCCAGAGCAGCCCCGATGGGAAAGCTCCCAGCTCTGCACGGCCAGACGTGTTCCTTTCCTTCTTAGAGCTGATCACAATTTGCTGTCATCTATTTTTATGTTTATCCCTTTTGTAACTGCCTCTCCTCCGGAGATTTTGCTCAAGCAGCACAGGACCAGGTGTGTCTTGTGGCCTGCCGGATATTCTGGGCTGGGAAACAGCCGAGCCCACATCTGGCTCTGGTGCTGAACGGAGAGAGCAGAAGGCCCAGGAGCCCATGCTGAAACGAGGCCCCTGCACACAAAATTATGGTCTGACTTTGGGCAAATTACAGTCTTTTTTAACCTGAGATTCCTCATCTGTCCATAAAAATAACTGCCCATGGCACACAGAGTTACAAGTATTAAAGGAAATCACCAAATTCACAAACTAGCCAAGGGGCTACCAGTGCATCCTAAACAGACACATGCTGCCTTTAAGGCTCTGACACACACCAAGCGTGGTGGTCGAACAAAGTGTACACTGCTAAGTGTCAGTGTGTTAAGTGCTTCATGTGTGCTATAATAATCTTCAGAACTTACAACAATCCCAGGAAGTAACGAATATTATCATGCCCATTTCACAGATTCACCATCAGTTTAAGAGAGGTTACATTCAAGTCCAAGGCGCTATGGTGAGTAAATGGCGATTTCAACGTGAATATGGCCCCAGGCCTGGGCTCCATCTCTGTCCCATACACCTGACCACTGCCTATGAATTCCACCTGTCCAATACCCAAGTTGAAGCCAGCCAGCTCTTAAATGCAATGTGTGTAACCGTTTGTCAATGTTGGTTCATTACCATAAACAGTTCTCAGAAAGCACTTCAGAAAGGAAAGTTGGACTCACATACCTGCCCACAAAGAAGAGGAATTCTGCCTTGCCTTCTCCTGTAACGTGCAGAAACCCTTCCCATTCACTACCGAATCCTTTTGTATGCTTCCTCCGTGTTCATGTTTACACATGGCTTATTAAAGTAGAAGTTACCTGCAGTAATTCCATCTCGGTTCCATTCCAAGCTTCCAGATTATCCATAATCAGGGTAATATCATAATTTTCTGTGAATGAAATTACTACAAATTGAATGAAAATATTGCAACCATGTCACTAAACAAAGAATGCTGAAAACAAGTCATCAGCGGCTGCCGCCACCCCCCAGTGAAGACAGGCCTGCAGCCACTCACAACGGTGCCCTCTGAGCAGACTCAGAATAAGAAAGGACAGATTACTGGCCCTAGATAGCTAGGTGCTTGTCTAAAGTATATATTCAGTCAGCCCAAATGTTGGCTTCCTTCCATATATTGAAAAGCATTAAATTCATGAACTTGAGATACCTGGCTTTCTTTAGATAACAAGCAATGTTTTATTGTTCCGACTACCTGGTCTTTGTTGTAAAGCTCCTATATAATCCTAGCTTCTCCCTTACTCTTGGGAGCAGTCCCTCAGAGTGTTCCGAGAGGCGGTCATCCTGGCTCGAGTCCTCCTGACAAATAAAACATAACTCTTAACATTCAGGCTGCACGTTTATTCCAATCAAGTCCCAGAATAGACACAACTCATCAATTCTGTAATGGGACACACTGGATCAGGAGCCAAAAGAGTGTAGTAGTCCCGAAGAACTACGGCTCCCTCTTTCTTCCTGTCATTATACAATCCCACCAGAACTCATTACTTTGCTGTCTGCTCCTCTGGCAACCAAACTCAGAGAAGAGTCAACTCAGCAGAGCGTCCTGCTGGGGAGAACCCCCGCAGCAGCACTGCAGGCTGCCTGCCCTCCCGCACGCTCTGACGACCGCTAGTGTCCTCCGTGGAAACCAGGCCAACAGAGCTGTTCCCTACAGCTACAAAGTCCCAAATATTAAATAAAACCTTTCATTTTATACTATATGTTACATATATACCCATCTCTGAAAACAGCTTTGCCAGAAGCCCAAATCTTCAACATTAATCTGCAAAGGCAAATCAGGTCCCCAAGGGAAAACAAGTCTTAAGACGATGCTAAGACCTCCAAAGTCCTCTCCACGACCATAAACCAAACTGCCTGTAGGTCTGCAGCTGCAGGAGGCTACATGTCTGCTTTTAAGCAACCCCTTCCTGCCCTCGGGTGCTACAATGCCCTTCTACGCCCTCCCATCTCAGGGTAAGAGCAGCCACTGCAGAACCTTGCAGGGCAGCACTGACAGGACTGGACAAAGAGGATCAGAGCTAAACTAAGCCTTCTGATGACACGAGTTGTCACTCTGTCACTTTACAGATGAAGATATATATAGAGAGTGGTGGGGTGATATTTTTCAAAGTCACACAGATAAAAAGTGACAAAGTCTATAACTCTGCTCCTCCCACTGGTGTGACGCCCCAACTGGGACAACCACAGGGTTCTCTTGTGCCTGCCTGACCAGTTCCTTCCTATCACTCATGACCCACCACAGGGTCTGAAATTAGCCTGCATTTGCAGCATCTTTTCCCTCCAGTTTCTCAGGAACAAGGCTGTTCGGGCCACTTTATGACTTCCAGGTCCCCGAAATCTCCGTGCTCAGGCTGCTCTTGCCTGTGCATCCGGCCCGCTGCTCAGAGGCTCTTCCTCCCCTGCAGGAGGACGTTTCTACTCTTCACAGGGACACTCCTTTAGGGGATCCCTCCTCTCGCCCTCAGCATGGCAGGTGTCCCAGGCCACATCGCGAGATGCCCCAATAGGACTGCATCTGCCCAGGTCTGCTAGTCAGACCAGCAGCCTCAGAGCCAGGGATTATGCCCAGGTCACACTGCAAACCTACTGCCCGCCTCACAGCCCCCAGCCAGCAGGTCACCTGGAAGTCACAGCAAGTGCCCCACCCAATCCAGAAGCCTCTTCATTTCCCAGCACCACTGATGACTGGTTTCCAAACTTTGGTCAGTTTCGCACAAAACAACACCTTCTACTGTGAAGCGGGTGGTTTTCACTTCTGCGCCCCATTCTTACTGAAAACGTTAAGGGAAACCAAAAAGCCTCTTCTCAACCCTTTTCTGATGATACCCTCCCACCCACAATATACATATGCTCAAGAGATTTGGATCCACGTGATTTTGTTTCCCTTACGGTAAGTGGCTCAAAACACTGCGGGATTATTTCTCCTTTGAGGGTATTAGGACTCAGTTTCTCGGCTTTAATCTGTTTTTGTCTCTGTCTTCTTTGTTCCTAGCAGTTGCCACCTCTTACTCCCTTCAGCAGCCTCCCTCCCAACTTCTAGTCTAGGAAATCAGCTGTGATGAGGGGCCCGGGGGCATTCACAGAAGATGCAACAAAGGCAAAGAGAGGCTACATAATTTGCCAAAGATATCACCTTCAACCCCCAACAGAGTGTGTCATGTCCCTGTGTTTAACTCTTATTCTAAGCAAGTTAACTTTTTGTAGATTATGTTTATAAACAGATGAGAAATCAAAATACATACAAGGACACACATCAACTCTAAGATATTCATTAACTCCACTATTTTGTTTCTATTTATTTTATTTGTATTAAAAAATTAAGAACCCCTGCAATCAATATAGCAAAATGTTACTGGGTTTTAAATACAGAATATAGAGGGGTTAAGTGTGTCATTACTCATCCTTATATGTATGTTCACAAGATAAAATTATTTGAGTCTCTCTCCCCACTCCCTACTCACTACTGGCTCTCACCTGATCTCCCAGACCACACATCTAACAACCTTTCACTTTACCCACAGCTGAACTCATCAGTTTTCCCCCAGAAATCCCTCTGCAGCTTTCCCTCCTTAGAACACAGCAGGACCATCATTTAACTCATTAATCCACCCAGAAACCTGGGCCTTACTCCATCCTACCTTCACAGACAGCTTTAATTCTTTCTTTTTACCATCTAAACATGCCTTCAATCTGTTCGCTTTTACCCACTATCCTACCGCTCAAGTGGAAGCCACCAACACTGCCCACCTGGACTCACGAGTCTCCCAAGTGGCCCCACAGCCACTCTCCCCTACTTGAGACAAATGGGATTGTGTCACTCCCACGCTTTTTGGGCTCTTTTCAGACCCACTGTTCATAGAAGAAACTCCAATTTCTTCACCTGGTGAAGGTGTTTGCCATGAAACTGTCAGCTCATGGAGGGCAGGGCACGCCCTCTCCCCTCAACCCCACTCTCTGGCAGAGCATCAGCTTGGGAGGACCTGCTGAGCTACATCAGCCTGTATCCTAAACCTGGTCTTGAGTTCTTAGCAAACTGCTTCACTTATCCATACATATCCAAGGTAGATAAGAAAGATTTTGGATGTTGAGCTAGGCTATTCATTTGGGGATTTTGCACTGGCAACCTGCAAGTATATGTTCTAATGATTGTGTCTTGTTAAAAACACACCCAGATTAAAGGAGTATTTGTGGAATGTCTTTGGAGTAAAAGGGTTCTGTACTTTTACAGATATTATGTTTTATAACATGAATAACCCGGACAGGGTCACAAATGGAACCGCCTCACAAGTGACAGAAGACAGGTGAGACGCATATAGCAACAGGTCACAAAGATGGTAAGAGCAAAGTTGTTTCTCCAAACCCCCAAAAAATTCCTCCAAGAACAGAAAACTCAGAATTTTGAAAGTAAAATACTATCATATAAGGAAAGAAAATAAATAATCCTCTTCATCAGGGTTTCAAGATCTGACTGCAGAGTTATTAGCAGGCTATACTGAATCCTAGCACAGAAAAATCAGATGGACTAGTGGTGAGTAAGTTCCAGGAAAATGGCAGTAATTCCTCCACTTGAAAGAGGACACACACTCACTTGTTCAAGGTGATTGTAAACAACATTCTGCAGAAATTCAGAATATTCAGGCACCGCTTCTAGATGGTGATGACATGGAAGGATGGCTTGGATGCATGCTTCTAACTGAGTCACCGGCATTCTTACACTGCAGGGGGAAACGGAGGCCCTCAGCCAAGAGCAGAGATGTTCCTGTCATGTATCCCAGGCCGTGCCTCGGGGACTCAGTGTCCTGTAGCAGTCCGGGCCCAGGCGAGGACCAGCAGCGTGGCCCACCCAAGCAGGAAGGGCACTGTGCTTGAGAAAGCCCACACCAGATGGGAGCAAGAGTGGTTGGTGGGGTTTTGTGAACCTATGAATGCTCATAGAAAAACACCTGCATACATTCAAGTGATACAATTAACAGTAGCATTCTTTTTAACAAAATTTCAAATGTCAGTGTTAATTTTACCATTCCTTTTCTCTTGTCCCCTGCACTCTGAGACAGGCTTACGCTCTCTCACACTTGCAGCTCTGATGCAATAGTTGTGAATTTATTTTACTTTACTGCAAGTGTTTTCGCTCCCAGTGTCGCTGTGACTGTCGTCTCTTAACACAGTCAGATGTCTTCCTGGATCTCTCCATGAGTTCCTTGCTCCTCCTTCTCAGATCCTGAGATAAAGAACAGGTGAAGGCACATGACTGGAAAAGTCAATGTGGACTTGAGCAAAGTCCTCAGTGACCCCCTAGGTGAGTGTTGACCACCCCTTAGCTTCGATTCTCAAAGTTCTGCCCAGGGTGACATCCAGACAGGAGGGAGTCCTGGGCCCAATTCAAAGCTGTGTGGCTTGGGTGCGGGGAAAGGTGCAGGAGCTGGTTCCGTAGCCGGGACCCTCCACACCTCTGCTCCTCTCTCTCCCGAGGCCCCGTTGCCAAGCCCCCAGGTTCCCTGATCTTCTGTCCTTCTCTTCTACTCTACTTCAAGCCCTTTTCCTCTTCCTTTATTCCCTGATTATCCCCAGCTGGAGTGATTTTTCCATCACAAAATCTGAAAAAATTTCCTGCAGCTGAAAAAGAGGTCTCCAGAGGTCAATGCCCATATGGTGGTTCCTGAAGAGAGCCCCTGGTTAGGGGGACCCTCACCAACACTCACGGGACATCAGGCATGTTGCAGGGTCGACCACCCCCAACAAGAGTTTGCTGTGACCCCAAGGCACGCACAGCATCCCTGCTCACTAAAGTGTAGTTGTAATCCGTTATTAAGAAGCAAAAATAAAAAAAATTTCTCATGTTTCTTACTAAAATTATTTATGAGTTAGAAAAAGAAATTGTAATAGAAAAGGACAAATTTGACTCCATGTTAGATGTGTTCGTTTGGCTTTAAACCTGTACCTTGTTTTCTAGGCTCCGACTTGCTATCTCTGCACCTTTTGTAAAAAAGTTGCCTTTAGCCTGAAATATCCAGGACAGCCTATTCTCCGGGCTCTGATCTTTAAGGATATTAGCTCTTCTACACTTATGTACAGATGGCAAGTTGCAAAATAGAGAATAACCTTTCTTTTATTTGGAGGTTTTAAGGGGGCACCTTAAGTTGACCCACATGGACAGCTGCAGGAACAAAGGATTACAAGGACAAACAATTCATACAGCGAGAAGTTTGCAACAACCAACCACATCCCCGTCGCTTTTTTGTATAAAAGGAGACTGAATTCTGCTTTGGGGAAGAGAGTTCTACTGGATATCAATATGCCATTTTCTGGGTCTGCCAGATTTTCAAATAAAGTCACTATTCCTTACTCCAACATCTCATCTCCCCATTTTTTGGCCTGTCATGCAGCAAGCAGAACGAGTTTGGACTTGGTAACAAAATGACTGCATTAGAGGTAGTATGTCTCCACTGTTTCCTCATTTCCAGTATGTCACAACCTATCAATTTTATATGCTGTTTAACAACATGACAAAAAACCTATTATACGGAATTGATTCCACAGAAATAAAATTATTTCTACTCCCTCAAAACTTTTTTCTTTTCTATTTTATTTTGTTTTGCTTATTGACAAGAAAATAAAAGTCAAATCATTTTATTTCACGTATTTTTTATAGCAACATAATGTAAATACTACAAAAATATTAAAATTGCAATAAAAATTGTTCATATATTTGTATAAAGATATATAAACAATCAATGCAGATTAGGAAAGGAGTAGATATTTACTAAAAATCCACTGCACATCCAGTCTTTTACAAGCATATCCTGGAATATAAGCTCTATTATCCAGGGGTCCCCCACCCCCATTCTCACTGCTGATTCCCTAAGTAATCAACTACCAAGGCACCAGCATAGAACCATGTGATCACTATTTTAGGTATAAATGAAGGAATTAGCTCATTCAATTCTAAAACAGAAACCTTAAAATAAATACTGAACTTATTTACAGATAAACATATTTGGACACAAAAAAGTACAGTTTCTCCCCAAGACACAAAGATAATAATTGGTGAAGGCAAGATTTGAACTAATCTGCCTGATTATAAAGCTAAGGTGGAAATCCCCTTCAACTGTGTAGGTCCAGCAGCACAGCCCATCACCCTATCTTTGTTCAGATCTGGCTTTAGACAGCCTGAGACAGCACCCCATTCCTATGGAACTCGAGGGCAAACAATAACAATAAGGATTTTATATTCAGTAGTTTCTTAGGTCTCAATTATATAAAGTGTCAGCAGGTCAGCAGAAAACTCTGGGAAATATGAGTGGGTCCAGAGCTTTTCGCTGATAAGAAACTGGATCTATCAGGACAGAGTGACCTTCCCATGAGTGGCCTCATGAACATAAACTAAAGGCAGCTGAAATGAAAACTAGCAAGAACACGGAAGTGAAGCAGGAAGGATCCCTACTATCCCCTGCCCAGTTGCCTCTTCACCTGCGTGGACAAGATGGCAGAAGACCCAGGTTCTTGTCCAAGTTACAACATCATGGATTCTCACCCATAAAATTTTGCGACTCTATGCTGTCTTAAGTCCTTTACAACTAAAATATGATGACACCAATATCTCAGCGGAATGTCTAGGTCTCCACTTTCTCTCTTCTATTAGGAGACTATATGGCCACAAACAGAAATTCAATTAAAAACACCATGCACGAAGCCTGGTGAAAGTCTGTGTAAGAGACATTGTTCTCACACTCTGTGAATGAAAACTCAGAAAAAGTGGACCTTCTCCCTCTGCAAGTGGGAGGTAGACTGATTTTGTGTGTGTGTGTGTTTGCACGCACATGTGTGTGTGTAAATCAAATAAAATATATTCTGGGATGTGCACAGTTTTTTTTTTATGATACTATCATTTCATGAGGATGAGCCAACCTTTAAAGTAATTTGAACCTACTTTTCTGAGAGGCTCTTTTGGTGGAGGATGGGAAAGTGGAAAGGAAAGGAGGAAAGAAGTAAATGAAGCAAAGCTGTAAGAGTACTGCTAGGGAAAGGCAAGACATTAATTTTGTTCCTACTTGCATCACACACAAATTAGGGACTGGCTTTCCCCCATGTCTTGTCAAGCACTGAGCTGCAGAAGAACAGGCGACAGCCCATTTCTCACTGAGCTTGTGACTGTACGTGGCATCTTATAGACACAAATCATTTACCCTGATCAAACACTCTAGCAGCAGGCTGTAATTCTCCTAATTTGAGAGACAAGAAAACAGGAAGTGAAAGAGGGTATATAGCTTGACCAAAGTCAGAGGACAAGTAAACTAAAGAGGATGAATTCAAACTCAGATCTGAATGCAGAGTCTGATATTCCCACTCCCAGGGCTGGAAAATCCTTAACACAAGGCTCCCCAGCTCCTCTGCATTGTTCCTGGCACCAAGCATTTCCCATGGCGATGGTCTCCAGTTCTCAGACACAGTGCTCTGTGCAGCCAATAACCTCCATTCGACCTTGATCATCTACCTGCCACGCCTACCAGGCTTCACCATACAGGCAGGAAAGCTGGATTTCAAGTGCATACAAAGCCACCCTGGTTTAAGCTGGACTGTTTATCAGCTTTTCCAGCATAAAGGCAGCCATGAAAGGGCTCACAGTTTGTACATGAGCCACACTACCTCTCTCCATCTGTCTCCCCACCTATACTACTTAGCTATGACCATTTTGAGAATCTTGGAAACAAATTTTTAAAAACAGAAAAGAAAGGATTCTGTAACAAGTACTTAATACTTACAATTTTAAATGAGAAGTTACAAAGTGAGTATTTACAAACCGAATCTGCCTTCCTAGGTGTCAGTTTTAACAGTTAAAAAATATAATAGCAAAAATTTCTCACTTAAAAAATTAACAAAAACATCAACAATAATCTGGAATAAACTCAAAAACAATGCCCATGTTGTACATGGAGAAAGTACAGGACTGTACTGAGGGGTAAAGTAAGAAGTGTGAAAGTAGAGACATCAACATATTGTATGGAGGAAAGCAGTTTTAAAGATGTACGTTCTCCTAAAGATAATTCAAAATTACTAAAAAATCCCATGACAACACTTATCTGTTTTTTTTTAACTTGAAAAAATTATATTAGAATTCTTCAGGAATAATAAAAGTCATAATACAAGCCAAGAAATTTAGGGATCGAAAAAAGAATCAAAAAATTCACACTGTAATATATTAAATAAATTTTTACAATATGTAAGATATAGTGCTAGAGTAAGAAAGTAAGATTGACAGAAATAAATCATGAGCTCAAAAAGAGACTCTAGTGTACATAAGTATTTTTTACAGGTGGGATTTCAAATTAAAAAAACAAAGTATGAATTTAATAATTGTCTTGTTACAATCAGAGAATACCTGGAAAAAACAAATTCTATTCCAGTCAAAATGACCGCAAGAAAAATTAGAGAAAGTGATGTAAATATTAGAAAGTACTAATAAGAGCAAATACAACTCTTTGCTCATATCAATTCAGCTTCTCCTCACTGTAACAAGTACCATTATCATCTCCATCTTAGAGATTAAAAAACCTACAGAAGAAATTTATACCATTATAAGAAAGCATTTCTAAGAATAAAACCCAAAAAGAAGACATTTACTATCTTAAGATTATTTTGGGCCACAACAGTAATGAACCTACTGAACAAAATGAAAGGCAAGAAATGACAAGTAAAAGCTCTCTGATACATGTTGATGAAGACAAGGGGTTAATGTTCATAATATACATTGAGCTGTCACAAAGCAACAAGAAGCTCCCCCACTTAAATGTTTGCAAAGGACAAAAGGGATCATTCACTTTTTAAAAGTCAGATGGCTAATGAGTGAAAAATGCTCAAAACCTCACTGGTCATCAAGTGCAAACTAAAATAATGAAAATCATTTTGCTCGTCATATTGGCAAATATGTTTAAAAGATATTATAGCTAGTGTCCATCTTTGAGACAACAAACTGTGAGCGATCTTTTGGAGGATGACATGTCAATGGATATGTAAACTCTGAAAAACGTGTGTGCACACAGGCTGAACTCCACTTTTAGGAATCGTTACATTTAGAAAAAATCAGTTCAAAAAGATGTACTCATCAGAACATTTACACAGCACTGTTTACATTGGTGGGAAGAAAAGCTGAAGTGAAATCATATCCAGTGATATAGAATTGGTTACATAATTTATTCCACATCTTTTCATTCCCCACAGGAGAAGGAATTTCTAGATTCACTTGAAAGGATCCTGTGATGTATGAAGTTGTCACATCCAAGGACTAAATTTCCAGAAACCTTAGCTAAAGGAATACTCATACAAGATCACAGGAATGTTTGTACAAGAAGGATTCCAGTCAAACACCCTTTCTGACAGTGAAAAATGGAGAAAACTTAAGTGTTCACCATCAAGACAATGATGCGGTAAATCACGGCGAGCTGTGGGCACTAAAGTTGCGGCGTTTCGGCATGGTCCAAGGCCTTGTCCACAGTACTCTCCCACGAAAGGTGTCGTTACACAAGAGACCAAACCTGCACATCAGGGGACCCCTTTACTCTATCTGAAAGGACCGGGTGAGTCTGGAGGGGGAGGACGTCTATGATATATACGTTAGTGAATAAACCGAGCTGCAGAAAACATATAGTATGGCCTTATTTTTCAATAAAGCATATATACACACACATATACATAGATTTCTCATATACGTGTATGTATGTATGTATATATATATGACAAAGGCATAAAGGTCATGAAATATATACTCCACATTGTCAGCAGCTTTTACACTCAGGAAAAAAGGGGAAGGGAAGTAGGGGACTTTCGGTACCACCACAGTTCTCTTTTCAGAATTTCAATTAAGTATACTTGGAATTTAAAAGTTTACTTAAGTACAAAGTAAAATGGACGATGCCTCCACAAAACAGAATGCTATACTGGTCATTAAAAATCATGTCAGGGGAGATAGAATATTGTAGAAAAATGTGTAATAAGCCGAATGTAAAATGGAGGTCTCCACACAGTAAACAGGCACACAGTGCTCGCTGGTTTTTATGACAGAGCTGATACACACTGATGAAAAGAACAGAAAATAGATGTTAAAGTGTTAATTATTATCTCTGAGTACTGGGACCAGGATAGACCCTTTTGACTCTTTTTTCAGACTTTTATATTAAATACACATTATTTTTCATCTGAAAAATGCATTTTTAGATGTCTAGTACCACACATTGGAAAAAATACATGAGTAGTTACAGAAACAAATAACTAGGAGACACCGCAGCACCGTCACACAGTGTAGAAAGGGCGATCCTGAATAACCCCACGCAGTTACATAAGGACCCACAAAGTGAGAGCACCCACTATAACAGGCCGCGGCTCCCTTCTATTTGTCAGTTGTGTCTTCAGGGCTGAGGCATTTCTGAGCACGGCCAGTGTCAGTGCTGGTGTCTGGATGGATGCCACTGGAGGTGAGGGCACCTGCAAGCCGAGAGGAAGAACAGAAATCATCCTCTGCTTTTTCTGTCTTGTTTCTTTGTTACTTTTAAAGAGAGGCGTAAATAAGTTAAACTGAATCTTCCTTACTGAAATTTCAGTAATGAAGCCATTTTTAAAGTGTTCACAACTTATATTCTGCCTATAACTGTCTTTTCAAAAAAGCCTCATATTTATTAAATGTTAATTAACTCAGTTAATTAACTACCTGTTGAAACCTTTTAAAAAACATGAAATGAACTATGTGAAAGCACCACACATGCAGTGACTAGCTCAGCTGTCTTTACGGCAGTGCAGTCAGCCCCCACCATCCCGAGACACTGAGCTCCTGATGCTGGGAAGAGAGCATGCTGCTTCCTCAGATGGAGAGAAATGGTAAAAGCATTTTCTGAAATCTACAGCACTGACAAAACATAACTGACAAATCCCAGGCTCCTTTGAGGCTGTCATTTTCCGTTTCTGGCCAACACCCGTCAATGAGCAGAACCACCCCATTCCCGAGTCATGGGACTCACGTGAGCAGCAGTTTTGGAGAAATTTCCAGTTATAGAATGTTAACCAACTATACATAAAACTCTGAAAAAGAAAAGATGAAATACTCAGATTTTGGAAGACACTCAAAATATTCTCCTAAGTCTTAGTAGTTGGAAAGGCTGGGCTTCTCCTAAGCCACTTATTTATTTCACAGCCAGTGAGCATCTCCCACAAACCCTGCTTCCCTGTGTGTGCTGGGAGCCTCAGGCACATTGATGCTGTCTATCTTATAAGTCACAAGGCAGAGGCGTGTGTCTCACGCCTGCAACTCTCACACAGGCTCAACCCTGAGCCTCAATTTGTGAACTTGGCCCCATTTTCTCACCTGTTTATTTGGTATCTGTTCTTCTGTACGCTGCCTGAAGTGCTTCTCGGAACAAGTTAGAAGAATGAGTGGGTAGAGAAATGGACAGATGGACAGGTGAGAGATGGGCAGACAAACAGGGAGACTCCAAGAGAAGGGGAGCAAACAAAATTTCCTATGCAAAACCCTCTTCTAGTCAAGGAAGAAAACCATCACGAAGAAGTGTGAAGAGGCAGGTGGCTTAGGACTGTTTCCTGGATTCCATCAAAAGTCACACCACGTGATGAGAGGGTAGAAGTATAAATAATAAAAGAAAAAAAAGCATGCATGTTTGAAAAATATATCTACATTATGTACTTTCTAAAGAATAGATTTATATCAGCAAGGCTCAATAACACAATCTTTGGGTATTTACAGAAGTGAGAATCCCATCTCCAATCCGCAAGACATCCCTTCGGAGCACTGAGAGTCTACAAGGTGCGATCATAAAGCCGTCACCGCAAAAGCTGTGCTATCCTGCACTTACGAGGAACGGGCAGCTGTGCTCGGCCTGCCCACGCGCGTCATTTACAACCCACAGCACCTCTACGGGGGAGGGATGACTAGCGAGCCCTGTCTCTGCAGGACAGAAAAAAAGTCCGGGAGAGGCTAAGCCAACCTACAAGTTCTCCATCTCACAGGACTTGTCACTCCAGACCCGGACTCGAACTCGGCCCACGTTTGTAACCACAGTACTACCGTACTTTATGTGCTTTTTGTGTGTATAATACATTTGTTTCTGGCATGAAAGGGTATTTAATAAATGATCGGTTGTCTTGTATATTTCATTAGCTCACAATTTTTATATTTTTGAATTGTACTCTTCCCCTGGAGAAATGAACAGAAAGAGCAGTGGTCAGAATGAGGTGGGGCTCCATTCTTTATCTGTTACCTCATCTCATCCAAGTCCCCAAGCAGGGAGAAGGAGCAAATGTTCTCTTCATCTTTTAAAGAGAGGGCTCCAGTGATGGTGATTTACTCAACTCCAAAACTAAGTCTGGGGGAAGGGCACATGCAGCAACGAGAGCAGTATCACCTGTAGGAAGGCGAAAAGAGCTCAGGGGATGGCTCAATGGGTCAGCCTGATTTAATTTCAATTGATAATTCAATAACACACTCTAAAAATACTAGCATGCAATGGATTTGCTCTTTCTTGACATCTAGCAAGTTTCCACAGCCGACATGTAACATTATCATGAACTAGTGAAAGGAAGAGTCCACAGACAAGGAAAATCAATGCCACAGGCAGGCTGAAACCCAGGCTGGAGGAAAGGAAGAGAAAGGGCATATTTAAGAAGAGGGGAAAGTCTGGGAAAAAGACATCATCACAAGGACTCTCAAGCATCATCCAGCAATCATATAATCATTCTTTCAAGAGAGAGTTACTTAGGTCCTATTTTGTGCGAGATTTTACAAAGGGCAAAGAGAGACCGCAGCGTCCATGGTGGCAGCAAGTTGTGGGGCTATATTACAATTCTAATCCTGGTAACTTGCACAGTTGTCCTCAGTATAAAGGCAAAAATTAAAGTAAAATAATACTATGTAAACCATACACATTGCTGAAATAAATTAAAGAAGACCTAAATACCTGGAAAGAAAAACCACGCAAATTCCTGGATCAGATGACAATATTCTTGGGATGGCAGTGCTCCCCAGAGTGAAGCACACATACAACGTGGTCTCGATCACAATCCCAGTGGGCTCCTCTGCAATAACTGACTAGCTTCTGCTACAATTTATATGGGAATTCGAGGGTCTCAGTAACCAAAACGTACTTGAAAGAGTAGAACAAAGTGAGAGGACTTGTAATTCTCAATTTCAAACTTTACAACTGTATCTACAAGTGAGATTAGAGGCCATTTTTAAGTTATTATTGTGTTTATCCTTATTTTCTAAATTCTGTACAACGAATATACCTGTTAGAATAAGAAAAATAAAAAGTAAGGTATCTTTTAAAACATGCACACCGATTCATTCATTGGGGAAAAATTATTTTAACTATAAAGAGGTAAACAAATATCTAGTGAAAAAGGACTACTTAAAAACAAGTGTGCATTTACAATTTTCATAAATTCAAAACTGAAAAGCACAAACACATCAAGTTTCTAGGGAGACTGATGAAACATATTAATAATTATTTTCAAAAATTCTAATTGCACAATGAAAACACAAGAAAGGGAAAATCGTGATTGACAGGAAACTGCGAACACGTGGAGAGCAAAGGCCTTGAAATCACTGTTCCTTTAACTCTGCTACTAGCTCAATAGGAGAGGAAATTCCTCACTGAGGGGACAGTGGAATCCCATGCATAAGATAGGATACACAGTACAAACTGCAGTAGTATCGGGAGTGAATATGTTAGAAGAATTCTGAAGTTACAACATTGCTGAAAAACTATAAAAACACTGACAGACAGATTAAAACACACAGTCATACATATTATATAGAAACATGAACTCTGCTCCCATGTTGCATAGAAATACAAACATATTTGTTCATTTATGGGCACTGATTACTTTATCCCAGGTAGAATATTTCAACTAAAACAAATAATCAATATTACACTCCTATTGTCAAATGTACTTGATAAGTTACTCTGCTATGTAACCATATGTGTCTAAGATAGATCTAAAATTAGTGAAAAAGAGCTTTGTATGGTTTCTTGAATTCTTCTCAAAATTCCAAGCTTAATTTTGAAATAGATCTGAGCAGTATTTCTATATTATCTTTTCCCTTGTGAAATGAACAACACAGTCTGTTGTCAAAATTCTGTCCTTACAATGATTCACGAGCACCGTATCCTCACAAAACTGCTGGACAGCAAGTCACTATCCAGACACTGTGACCAAATAAATGAAACAGAAGGAAGACAGTGACCCTATTCTGGAGGGCTTATAGTCTGTGTCAACACTGGGGTTTTTACTTGATTGGTTTGATTGGGTAGCAAAATAAAATCAATCAAGTACTTTCTTTGAGCATTCTATAAGTCATGACTGTTTTTAGTGTCATTAGCAGGAAAGACTTAAGCATGACTTGGTTAGGTCAACTAACAACAATCATCACTGGAGAGTGAGTAATAAAGAAGTTAACTGATAGCAATGCTTCTGCCTACATGAGACCTAAAATAAATCTACACTGATATCCGAAAGGAAAATAAGGAGATGAGGTCCCCAATGAGAAAACAAGCAAACAAGAAATCAAAAAATGAAAGTCATTTTCATTAACGATTCCAGGCAGTAGTGGAGCATGGTGGTGAAGATCACAAATGCTGGGGACAAACATGAGGGTCTGAAATCCCACAGCACTAGGTAGATGTGACACTGATATTTCAGTGAAATTTTCTGCATCTCAGTCTCCTATCCATAGACTGGGGACAACAACTGCACCCATCTCCTATAACGGTCCTAAGAATTAAGTTATTTTATATATAAAAGCTTAAATAAAATACCTCAGAGTTTAAATAATACCCCAAAAGCACAAGAAACAAAGAAAACAGAGACAAATTGCAGTTCATCAAAATTTAAAACTTTGCTTCAAAGGGCACCATCCAGAAAGTGAAACAACAACACAGAGGAGAAAATTTTTTCAAATCACTTATCTGGTAAGGAATTTGTATCTCAAAATGAAAAAAAAAAATACCCTACAACTCAACAATAAAAAGGCAACTCAATTAAAAGGTTAATAAAGTATCTGAAAAGGTATTTTTCAAGGAAAATATACAAATGTCCATAAAGCACAATGTAATGATGTTCAATAGCATTAGCTGTAAGGGAAATCAAGTCAAAACCACTAGGAGAAACCGCTTCACACTCACTACAATAGGGTATAATAAAAAAAAAAGGGTAACAATCACTAAAGAGGACACAGAGGAAGTGGAGCACGCAGCCCTTGCTGGTGAGGATGTAACACAGCGTGGCCACTTTGGAAAACAGCCTGGCAGGGCCTCAGAGAGCTGAACATTTCATTTCTGACTTACCCAGCAATTCTGCTCCCTGGGCACACACGTAAGAGAACTGAAAACAAATATCCACATAAATAATACCACATGAGTGTTCACGGCGACATTACTCATCACAGCCAAAAACAGAAACAACCCAAATGCGTATCACCTGATGAATGGGTAAACAGTGGGGCCCAGCCATAGAGTGGAATGTTATTCAGCAATAGCATAGCATAGAACAGTGAATAAGGCCACAACATGAGCAAACATTGAAAACGTTACTCAGTGTGAAAGAAGTCAGTCACAATAGACGTTTCCACTTATATGAAGTGACTCGATTTACATGAAATGTCCAGCACAGGCAAATCCACAGAGAGAAAAGTGGCTCCTTGGGGCTGGGGGAGGATGAGGAAGATGGGAATGTCTGTTTATGCGTACGGGGCTTCCTGTTGGGGGGATGAAAATATTCTAAGATTGAATGGGATGCACAATTCTGGGCATAGAGTAAAAACCGCTGTACTTTTTAATGGGTGAATTGTATTAAAACTCTTAAGAACAAAAGGACCTTGGGCCAGTATCTTCCATAGTAAATGCAAATTGCTAACTTTTATTAGAGGAAAAAGAAACTGCTCTCAGCATGAAAGCAGGAGATTAGCAAATGTGAGTTAACCGAAATTGGACAAGAGCATTTCACTTGAAACAATTGCTGAGTGTACACGAAATATTCAGAAATAGGAAAATCACCTTGACATCACGAGGAAGCATTCTGTTTCAAATACAGATCAAGGATTCGGCAAGCCCAGCTGCCAGAAATGACCAGAGAAGAATCCTGGTTTATAAAACTAGCACCAGAGACAACAAGGAATGGTGATGAGGAAAGCAGGCAGCGAATATCTGGAACAGTTCGCTACAAATAATTTCTCCACCAAAAATTGAAAAATAAAATGAAAGTGATGAAATGCTCTGTTGACCTCTCGAGAATGGGCTTCCTTCGGTGCTCGACTGTTCTGTAACCCCGATTGAGAGACTCAGGAGAATCAGCATGGCTCCTGGGGGTCCCCAAAGGACTGCCCACCAGCACGCTGACCACCATCACATCTGCCAGGTTTGAATTGCAGAGAAGAGACCAAGTTCTGAAAGGCACAGGAAATATTGACAAGGGAAGAAAACGCTGAGGTCAGTCCTGGGACAGAGGCCCTCTGAGCAGAGGCCAGAAGGCTGCAGGTGAACTGCAGTAGACCTGGGGCAGGAAGGGATCACGGGGGAGCATATCTCAATTCTCTTCTGTCTCTGCCTCCGGTAGGAGAGATAAAGCCTGCATCCTTCTCACCTGGAACTGTGGGTTCTGGCTGGCAGAAGTCTTACTGACACGGAATGATTATTCAAGACTCTGTGGAAAAAGTCAAGAAATCGAGAGGGAGTAGGGAGCCATCTCCATGAGCCTCTCAAATGCTCCCATATTTATAGGGTATAATCAAAGGAAAACTTCGTTAACAGTTGTGAGATAGTAAGGAGGAAATTCGGGAAAGACAGGATGAGGCAGAGATTGTAGAATACACAATGAGTACAAAGGATTAGTGTATCTTTAGGGAAGTCATGGGGTGAGGGGAACAAGATACATTTTTAGATATGTTCATTAAAAAGCAGACCACCAGACCAGCCAGGTCCTTGTTTTGGGGATAATACACTATCTAACAACACACAAGCCCAGCGTTTATAGCTGAGGGTCTCGGTCCTTGCTTTACAACCAGCAGAGTGCTATCTAAAACCTCAACTACACAAGCAAAGCATTGTCTCTGCTTTTTAAGGCAAGGAGTCTGCAGTGAGGATGCACAGGAACTTGCTTGTAAAGCAGTATCAAAGCATATTTTTTCTTCTTAAAATTCAGAGGCGACTGGGGTGTGTTACAATTTGTTAACCCAATCATCTGCTTCCACATGGAACCATTATGGAGGACACCCTAGGATGAAAATCCTGGATGTGGTTCTTTTCCTGCCATCTTCAGCCACTCTATCAGTGTCTAGGCACATCCGTGAATAACGATCCTACAGTACCACTCACTCTCTTAACTCCTGGTGCTTGAAACTTAATTTTAGCTCTACACAGCTTAACGTAGAAAAGTTTCAGCAATAAAATATATAATATTCCATTTATATCTCATCATATTACTGATTTTCTGATTGCTCTAAGCTGCTTCTACTTGGTAAAGCACCTCATTCTGAAGCTGAATTCAGTAATTTCCATTGTGCATTTCTAGCCAGTTTGGGCTCGTTAACTTCTTTTGGTCAAATATCGATACACTTATTTGATTTCCTTGTTTATCAATTTCAGCCAGGAGGAGAGGGAGTGTCACTCGTTTCCTCAGCCCACCCTCAACTCTTTTCCCATCAACTCAGGCCTCCTGAAAACAAAACAAAGTATTTTTTTCCCTTCTACTCTTTCCACAAACCCAACAGGAAAAATCAGCCTGGAGAAAGAATTCAACACAAATGTTAAAACAAAAATCTATAAACCTGAAACAATACCATCTCCGAATCATGATACACAATGACATGAGAGTAAGTGTGTCAGGCACAAAGCATGCGGGAGCCTGACTACTGATTTCTATTCTTCAAAGGAAGGAAGGTTTTCGTATTTTTTATTATCATTCTTGGTCATTGTTTCTGATTATGCCAAAAAATAATTTATGAAATAATTATGCACTGCAATAACTGATTTTTATTGTATCAATTTTAGAAGGCATTCAGAGGGGATAGGAAAACCCACCTCTGTAAAAAATGCAAAATTTCTTCCCCTGTTAAGAACACGTATACAAAATGCAACAGAGAATTCAAATTCTTGTGGAGAGGAGCAAAAGCCACAGAATCAAATCAAAGTCATTACAATGAGTCAATTTAAAATTCACTGGACAAACATGCTCAATGCATACAAATAATTTTAAAGGCACACTGCAAACCATTCACTTAATGATCTGCAGGCTAGAGGAAGAATTTCACTCTTTAACAGACAACAGAAATCAATAGGGTGCCCCACCAAACAAGGAGCAGTGAACAATCAGGTTTTTAACAGTTCTGATAAATCAGCATGTTCTAAAGATCAAAATCCAGAAATTTTAAACATTCATTCAAACCACAATGAAAAAAGCACTTAAAGAAAAAAAAAAGAACGTAAGCACATAGATCATTTCAACAGAACAATGAGAATTTCTTGTACTGCTGGAAGAAAGAACAGGCTATAGCCCTTTACTTGAAAAGAGACTACTTTTAAAAATAACTGCTAAAACACATTTCATCATTCATGTTGCCTTTAAAAATCTGAGGTACATGTATCTGATTAGAAAAGCAGTTCTGAGTAATAGTATGTTACAATTCAGTGCCAGTTTGCTTTAGAAGAAAAGAGAAAATTTACTGTTTCTAATTCTGCACAAAGTTTAAAGAACCTCCCTGCCTCTATCTCCTCCCATTTCCTAAGCTCATGCTCCCTAACCCTTCTGAAACAAGTATGAGAAAGTCTTATTCCCAATATGCCAAATGACAACTGAATATCAATTTGTTAGTGTAAATATATGCCAACACCTTGAAATGGAGGAGAAAGGTATCAGAAGTCTATATGGAATTTCTTTCTACCTTCCTGAAATCACACACACCAACGTTCACACAGACACAGACACAGACACAGACACATACCCCCTGGATTACTGGGCACTTCACAAGCTTAGTACTTACAACTTGTAGAAGGTAACTTTGTAGTTACTTTAAAATACAAAACTGTCAGCTTTTGAAAGCCTTCATCATCTGCTAAACCATCCAAATATCAAAGAGACCCAATTAGCCTTCTCTGTAGAATGTAATTTTCCTTGATGGCAAAACAGACTCTAAGAAGTACTGGATCAAAGATTCGTGTTTATCACTACCTATGATCGTTTTTAAGCACATTAACAGATTCAGAAATGTATGTCTCAAAAACATTTATTCCTATTGAAATAGTATACGTGTTCAATTGTCTATACAGTGACTAGGTCCCATGATGGTGTTTAAGAGCTATTTTGTGTATAGCAATATTTACTTTCAAGTACAGAAAAGGAGGGTATGTATTACTCAGTTGTAGAGCACCTGCTTAGCATGCACAATGTCCTGGCTTCAGTCCCCAGTACCTCCAAAAAAAATAAATAAAAATAAGTGCATATTTAAAAATAAGAATAAAGTTATAAAAAATGCAGACTAAAAACCACTGCAATCTAGGTGCTACAATTATACTACAAAAACAAGTGTTTCTATCAAATATTAACTATATGCCAATCACAGAGACAACCACAAGTCACACCTGAAGCATCACGTGTGATTCTCAGCAACCCTACTAAGTAGACACGGATGAGAAACCCGGCTCTGCGGATGAGGAGACGGAGCTCGGAGGAGCCGGGGACGCGGACCGTCCTGCTCCCCGTGACACAGCGTCAGCCCAGGGCAAGCGATGACAGAGCTGCACTGAGGGGACACCCAGCTGCATGGAACCTTGGGGTACTGGGGAGCCCCAGAAAACACTAAAAACTTTTCAGTGAAAAACCAGCTAAAATATATTACACTGTGCTGCATCCTTTAAACAGGGAAAGTGACTGAGACCTTTTTGATGCCTCCGTGTCCTTTCTGCCATTATCAGTTACTTGCCCTCACAGTGCGACCAGTGATGATCTGGACCCCATATGAAGTGCACTCAGATGGCAGAGCTTTTAAAGCTGTTTTATGAAGTTTGTAAGACTCTGTCTATGCTTCACAGTGGCGGTCATCCATCACTTCTCACCAGTGTGGACGTACCACCTGAAATCATTCCTTTCTGCTTTTTAAAATCCCTTCATCTACTCCAGAATTTTCAACAGCAAAGAAGCAGCTCAACCACAGACACTGGATAGCTTTTCACCAAATGGACTCGAACAGCCCATCTGACTACCTGGAAGCCCTTGTCTTCTATTAAACCCACTTCCAGGTACTTCATCATTTTCTGATTGGTGGACTCGGCCTCTGACTGGCCTACTCAGAGAGCTCCCAACCTCACATCCAGGGGTGGGAGAGGACCCTGCTGTTGGGGAAAATCAGTGAGGAAGGTGGAAATACTTCAGCCACGTCTGCACGGGTAGAAGTGCCACAGCGTGCTCAGAAATTATACCGTCATCACCCCTGGGCTCCCATGGACTGGTTTCACATTAACCAAACTCATGAGACACTGATGCAAGAAAACCAGAAACTTAGCTTATTAATGTAACAGAAGACGTGAATCTATGAACCAGACTGAAATATCAGAGTTCAACCATGAGTACATTTTCTCCTCCACGGCCCAATCACGGGCAGGCAGTCACATGGCAAGCATGGACAGAAACGGAGCAGGAAGGGTTTCTAGATTAATTCAATATTTCTATTATATGAACAGATCTACTGCCCAGAAGTCAATTAACGCCAATCACGGTGCACTCTCCGTGGACAGTGGCCAAGACATGACTATGAGCTCCTGTGTAACACTCCTTTCCCTGTCCTTTCTAGGCTAACTGATGCACAGAGGTACAAAGATTCAGGGATGCCGATAACGCTAAACACCCAAAGCCCATCTCTGGGAACCTCAAAACCAGACAGCCAGGGTTTAAATACCAGCTCTGCCAATTACTAGTTCTGTGATTTTGCCAACTTACTTACCCTCTGTGTGCCTCAATTTCCACACTGTAAAACTGGGATAACAATCAAACCTTCCTTACTCGCTTGTTGAGAAGATTGAAGGATTCATTTCTGTAAACCTCTCTGAAAAGAATGTAGCACATTTTGGGTGTTCAACAAATGTCAACTTAATATCAAATTGTTTTACAAGTCTCCCCTCTAATCATCTTATGTGTTTCCTGGCTAGCCTAAGTCCCAAATAACATCCTTATTTCTCCTTTTATACACTCTTGGGGAGCACCCTTATGTTCCATCCAACCACCTGTTTAAACTGAGGGAGTGGATGTCTCCTAACCACTCCTCTGGGCCATGGAGGGTGCTTCTCCCTTCACACTCCTGGCCCCCTGGCCCACAGTTAGCACTCATTACACTAACAGAGTGAGGTGTGAGTCCGGGGAGACAAGTGGGGCATGTGAAACCCTTCCTTTCACTCCAGTGTTGGTCACCATTGGGAAGCACACGGGATGCTCAGCTCCATGGCAGGAAAGCCCTGTGCATGAAAGGGCAGGTCTTCTCAAGGAAAGGCTCGCTGTGGCCCAGAGCTACATGGGACAGGGTGATTCTGTATTTCTGGAACACAGTATCATGACACGCATTTTCCCACAGCCTTGAAGTTCATGGAGAATGTGGCTTCATCAGTAACAAAGAAGACATTTATTGCCTGTCTACTCTTTTGTGTCATCTCTCAGTAGGCTGCTGGAGACAACATGTGTATAAGTATTGGGTCTCCTTAAACCCCAAAATATATGAAGTAACAAATAATCCTGTGGCTTAACGTTGGTTTAGGGCGACTGTGTAACAGTTCTGACTCTGCTGATGCTAAATTATGGGTATAGGAACTATGGAACCTCCTCATATATCTTTCATCATAAAACCATCTCTTCTTATTTTCCTGTTTCTTAGTAATTGCCAAAGACTCTCAAATGATGGCTTCACACAAAACAGCAGCTAAAGTTTAAGAGCCCTCTTGACATACACACTGTGGTAAACACTGCACATAATTTCTAATTCTCCCAATTCTACAAATCAGAAATGAATGTCCCCATCTCACAGATGAGGGAAAATCTCAAAACGAACTGACTCAGGCTCAAGTGGCTCAGTGGCAGCGCGTGCAGTCAAACCATATCAAAAACTACACCCCTTCGTATATGTACCAAATCTCCTACCACCAATTAACACACAGCGGCGGGGTCAAAACTCAGGGAACTCAATACACTTTTCACCTTTAAGGTCCTCCAGATGCCGCTTCTAGCTGTTTTATAAAATCCCGGCTCACTGGTTTCTAACACTAGAAGAAAAGCCCGATTTTGCTATTGTTTGCACAGCAAGTCTGAAATGTTCACAGTGAGATGACAGAATAAATCTAAGATATAAGCAGAATAACTTTTCCAGTTAGACAGACATAATGGACATTGGGCGATTCTGAAGCATTAAGTAAAGTAATCAAAATAAAATAACGTTGTTTAAGCCTTCTTTTACAAACAGGAAAGTTAAGACTGTAAGAAGGTGCAACAGTGCCACCTATAGCTAAAATGACCTTCCAGGTTACCGGGAAAGATGCAACACAAAAATTGCCTGTAGGATCAGTAACGAGAATCAGATAAATAAAACTTATGTAGCACATGCTGCACTTTGATTCGGGGGAAAGGAGGGATATTCAGTATTTAATCTGATATTGCTAATACTCCTGAATATAAACAGAAGACATAGGCTCATGGAAACTCATCTTAGAAGAGGAAAGAATCCAGTTCAGCCACTTCATTTTACAGGAGGGGAAACTGAGACATGGGATCTGTCCTCCTGGCAATCAGCAGCAAAGCTCTCCTATGCCTCATGTCTTGCACTGTAGCAAAAACCAACAGATCTGTACTAGGCCTATATTCATAAAATTCACGTTTGTATTTTTCCAACAGTAGGTTATCTAAGTATCTTGCAAAATACTAAAAGAGCCAGGATATCATACAATTTTATTGCCATACAAAAACATTTATTTACATAATAAAACAGCATGAGCTTTATTCTCTCTATTAAAAAAGTGACATGTCAAATCAATGTTTTGATATTTTAAACCTGTTAAGAATGTAGAAAAAAATCAAAATTTTCTTTAATCACAAAATAGAGGAGCTTATTCCCTGAAAATGATCAATATGGATTTTACTAAACTTAACGGATCTGGTCAGAATCCCACGAATTTAAATGTCTGAGTGGATGGTTACACGGCAACATAAATTCTGATTTGTAACAATACGTATTCTGTGTAAATAATCTTCAAGGTCATCTGATTAAGGCAATTTAACTAGTCCCTGTCTCACTAGAATGATACAGATTTCATTAAAACTTCATACTACACCAAAAAAAAAAATGAATCCTTGTTACTTTAAACCATATTCAAATATATCATAAAATACATATTGAATATGTATCAGAAATAAGCGACACTCTTTAGTATTCAGAGTTGATCCTTCTAAAATATCTGTCATTGTGACAGCACACTTTTATTAAGCACCTCTTGGGTTCTTTGTATACAAGGCATCTACCTCTCACAGTCAGACAAATTAAACGATATTACTCAAATTTCACAAGTGAGGAAATGTACTTAAGCCATGAAAATAACGTACATATTCATCAACAGGAAAGAAAAGAGTAAAGACTTTTCTTACAATATTCACTGACAATCTTTTCTTCCATATTAAAACTACATAAAACCAATTCAGTCTTTGTAAGTATTTCTGTCAAAAAGGGCCACAAGAGAAAAACAAGCAACATCATTAGCAGTGGTTAGACTTTAAGAGCTCACTTCTCTTTTGCACTATAATTATTTTTAATGTTTTGTTTTTAGTGCTTACAGAGCACTAAAATAAAAAAAATAACTTTTTATGTAATTACCTGAGAATTAAAAATTTGTGAAAATGAACAATTTTAATTTCTGTCACTCTGTCTCAACTTCTCAATGGTGTCTCTCCTTTCAAGGCCTCATCAGTCTGAGATCACTAAACTCGGCCATTTATGGAGTCACAGGTGTTCGGGTAACCACTTAACGGGAGGCTGATAAGAGGAGCAATTAAGAATGCATTCTGTGCAGCCTGGGTTCCAGCACCGAGCTAGCCACAGCCTGCTGCGTGTAATTTGGGACAAGCTGCCCCATCTCTCAATCCCTCAGCTGCAAAAAAGGAGACACTGATACCTACAATCAAACACCTGCTATGAAGTAAAACATGAGGAAAGCATTTTAGCCTTAGGTAGGTGTCCACTCACAGAGAGTTTGGTCATTATGATGATGAGGATGGCT
This sequence comes from Vicugna pacos, assembly GCF_048564905.1. Taxonomy (NCBI): domain Eukaryota; kingdom Metazoa; phylum Chordata; class Mammalia; order Artiodactyla; family Camelidae; genus Vicugna; species Vicugna pacos. The sequence continues at coordinate 31,995,988 of NC_133000.1, forward strand.
GTTAACAAATTAAGCCAGACCAAACAGGAGAAATCACCTTAAAGGAGAAATATTTTAAGTCAATGAGCATTTCCTTTTGGATGAATTGCAGAATATTCTAATGATTTTTTAATAAACCAAATTTTGTCCATTAATTATAGATTTACAGGTTCATGGACAAGTCTCCAGAAAAAGAATTAGAGGCCTCTTACCTCTGTAAACTAAGAAAGTAAATTTTAAAAAAAATCACGGAGGAGATTATACCTCATTTGGGAGAGTATGTGCTTAGCATGCATGAGGCACTCAGTTCAGTCCCCATTAACTCCATTTAAAAACATTGTTTTTTAGGAAATGGAAAATTAAAGCAAAAAGATGGAGGAATACAGAATTTTTTAGAGACTCATCTCAGATTTAAGATGGGGAAGAAACCATCCATTTCTCAGAAGAAATCTTGAGGACTATGTAAACTGGATCTGAGATGTCTAGTCCTTTAACATTATTCAAGAATTCATATTACCAAGTCTTAAAATTACCTGATAACGCACAGTGGTGATACTGATCATAACAGCTGCCATCACGGATCGAGCTCCGGCTAGGACTGCTCTGTTCTGACATCTCTGCCCCTCAGGCCTCACCAGGCTGAGAGCACTAAATTCGGTCATTCAAGAGCATCTTTTGTAAGTCCTCCATTTGTGCTTCTCACTCTCCCCTCACCAGCTCCTCTGAGGGAAGCACTGTTATCATCTTCCCCACTCACAGATAAGGCCACTGAGGCACAGAGACTAAACCCATTCCAGGTCACATTGGCATTAAAGGACGTCTGTATTTCTGCTGTTTGCTTTTGACAAAGGAATCTGAGATATCAATTCAAGGCAGACTGTTAAATAATCAAGTCTGTCAGGTCTTCACCTCAAAGAGCAGATACTATAAATTCCTGATGTAGGATGAGGCTGCCGCCACAAACTGACTCAGCTTGAAATTAATATCCAAGATGAAGCAGCGGATACACGTAAATATTCACAATTGTCAACTCTGCTCACGGGTCTGGGCCCTTCACTGCCTGAACGGGGGTGGAATCCCCACCCGTGTCTGGGAGAGAAGCGCGGCTCTTCCCCGGCTCACCCAGGCTTCACGGGGTATTTCCCCCCACAGACTGGCCTCAACGATTAAAAGATCTCAAGATTTTTACACCATGCAAATCTAAAAGACATTTCTGCAGATGGAGCACTTTCTCAGGCTTAAATCTTTTTTGCCTACACTCAGCCAGGGGGAAAAAAGAAACATGACTCTACAAAGTCTCTGACCTGCACCACTCACAGGAATAGAACGGCCACAGCAGAAGATGGTTATTCACATTGCAGGATGAGAAAAAAATAAAGATGCCCCGACAACAGGCACTCCCAGAGACAGTGCTTAGCAGTCTTCTGCACACTCACGGTTGTGCAGCCCTAATCACCTTCTATATCCAGAACACTTCACCAGCCCAAAAGAATCCCCCTATCACTAGCAGTCACTCCCTAATCCCCCTCCAACCAGCTCCTTCCAACCATCACCTGCTCTCTGCCTCTGCATGTGCCTATGCTGGGCTTTTCATATCACTGAAATCTACAATATGTGGCCATTTGTTTCTGCTTCCTTTCAATTAACATGCTATCAAGTCTTGTATATTTTGAAGTGGTATCAGCATCTCTTTCTTTTTTTTTTTTTGAAAACTTTAAAGATTATTAGAAGGTGGTAAGTACTATCAAAAAGAGTAGAGTGGAGCATAAGTGATTGGGTTTCAAAGGGAAAAGTGTGGGTTGAACAGTCAAAGTGGACTTCCCAAAACAGGTGGCATTTTTCATTTTCCTCTTCTTTTTTGTCTTTTTTATTCACTCTTACATGTGAATAATGTTCCACTACATGGAGATACTACATTCTGTTCATCCATTCAGCAGCTATTTATTGACGAGGCCAGAAAAATGAGTGTAAGAGGTGACTAGCATGGATGGCATTTAAGCAAAGGGCAAAATGTGCTTTCAAAAAAATCCAACAAAGAGAGGCACAAGGAAATTCAGTGTGTTTCTGAGCAAAGTGCTTGCTTGCTTCGGCAGGACTACCGTGCACGGCTGGGGTGGATATTGGCAGGAGTCACGGTGAGGGAGTCAACTAAGACTCCCCACTGCAAGCAGCTCAGCCAATCCTCCTCCCTCATCCTGTATTGTTAGAGAAATGTTTCTAGGTTACTCTTATTTCAAGTAATAGCATTTGAACTGCACATCTGTTCATCTCCATCAGACCACATTATCTCCAAGCCACAGAAAATCATTCACTGACCGGAGCAGCTCCAAGACATAAAGGTGAATGATCAGGGAGTCCTGCAGCATTCCAGCCTGCAGGCACAAACCCCACATGTGCCCTGGTGATGTCCAGAAAATAAAATGCATGGAAATTTCTCACTGCTGGTACACGACATCTGCCCTCAAATTGCCCCAAAATCATGCTGGCAAAGCACTACTCAACCCTCTCACTATAAAAATCCAAAAAGCTAAGAAGGCAAATTTAGGCTCTTCCATTGAAAACCAGCAACCATCACTGCCAGTATCTGAGCAGGAATGCTCCTGACTTCGAAAACCACTGCGCAGATACTTTTCAAACGTGAAACTCATATATGTATTCCAAATAGATGATATTGCAGTAGGATTTTTCTTTTCAAAATTTCCACTTGCAACATTAGCACAAGAAAATTTATGTTTAGGCTTTAAAAAAATCATTTATCCTCCACTTTCTTAGTTTTGAACTTATTATTATTTTATAAATGGAGTTATGCTGTGTATTATAAACCGTTTGATTTCTGAAAACAAGACCTTTATGACCTCACTATTTCAGAGCAAACTTTAACGATTCTTTGAGAGGTGGGACCTGGGGCGCTCACTAACAGCTCTTTAAATACTGACAAGGATGTGCTATTAAGTAATGCAAAGTCTCTAACTCCACATTAGCTCAGAAAGCAAAGAAACTACACCAAAGACTTCCTTAAATATTTTATATATTCGTATTCTTTTGAATATTAAAATTCTTAAAAGATGATTTTTTTTGAAAAAGAAAACAGCTGTATTAAATTTCCTCTCACCAAGAAAGCAATCTTTATGAAGAAAAACACCCCTATGGAAATCGAAATGACAGGACGTTTCTAGCTAAGTGAACATCCAGATCTGAACACAACCCTAAATCCAATCAGATCTCACTCGAACGAGCTCAACAAAGTCCTGGGCAACCCTGGAAACTAGCTCTTTTGTTCCAAATGTTGGCTGAGCTAAGATCATCAAACAAGGAAGGGAAAGAGAGAAGACGAAAGTCCACCTGGCAGCCTCCATCAGTTTTCTTCCAGCCACAAGGTGCCTCTAGGGCGGCCCCGCTAACAAGCCCCCCATAAAGAAAGCCGGCATCCACACTGCCCCTGCCGTCCCCAAGTAGCCCCAATGCCCATATTCCAGCCTGTGAATGGTCTTCTAATGATCCCCCAGTTGGTGGCACCCACCCCCTCATTCCCGCTACACACACAGAGCCACGGCAGCCTTCCCAATTCACAAATTTGATTACATCAACCCCACTTCAAATGCTTCAGAGGCTCCCTGTTAGAGTTCTAGCCCCACCCCAGACCCTGCTTGCCCAGCCTCACCTCAGTACACAGGTTCCCAGTGACCTCATGGGTCCCCTGACATGCTCCTACATCTCACTTGCCTCCAGGCTCATTTTGACTGTTTCCCAAGGAAGCCTTCCCTCCCTCCAACCTCCACAATTTGTTCCTCTCTTCCTAGAGCTTTCCAGGCTAAGTCAACTTCTGACAATGCTAAGCTCTCAAGAAGCAAATACATTTTGCTTATTATCGTGGCTACACCCTCTCTCCCCTATACTCACAGAAGTGCACGTGTTATGAATAAATGAATGACGGGTTGGATCTCAAAGGGACAGACATACCTGCTCTCACCCATCCCGATCCTTCTGTCTGTAGAATATCAGAAGCAAAACCTGAAGTACCTTTCCTGAGGGTCACTTTCTGTTGACACCCTTCACTGCCTACTGTGTCAGTTCTAGTAAAACTCAACTTATTCCAAAGCCCTACACCCCAGACTCTCTCCAGTGTCCTCCCCAGCAGGGGCTCCCTCCACCCTGGACTGCACAGGGCACTCTCCCCGGGTCCCCACGCCAAAAGCCTCCAGGCCTCTGCCCGGGCTGCACCTGCGACCTGAGCCACATTCTTGACTCCTTCTCCTGGCTGACTCTTACTCTGTCCTCACAACTGAATTTAGAGCCCATTTCTTCCAGGAAGTCCTCTCTGAAAATGTCCTTAAGTCTTGTCTGGGCTCTATCTATAGCAGCAATATATGGAGACCAACTGGGTGCCTGCTCCTAATAAGACCACAAACCCTTGTGGGCCACGTGGGAAGGAGTGAGAGATTACAAGACGGGTGGGGGAATCAAAAAGCAAAAATCACAGCCCAAGTCCCAAATTCAAGGATACATTCTGAGAAAAAAGTATAAACTATTTCACACGTGTCCAATTTGGCTACTATTTTTGTGGCTTGTGGACAGCAAGGACTTGGTGTTCTAGTCCAAAACCTAGGTTACATGCAAAGAAATGTATATATTCATATCCAAAGGAAACCAGAGCTGCTCAACAACAGTTTGCAGTTAGAACTGAAAGGAAATTTGATAAAGGCAATCTCTCTCTCTCTCTTCTTTCTTTTCTGGAATCATATAATTTTAGAAGTATTTGCGTGACTAACAGATGGCTACAGCCCGTGATTTTGCACAGGAGTGTATGGGGCTTAAGAAGCCCAGATTAGATTCACTCTGTAAATGAAATCACACCAACAAACTGATAGGTGCCGTGGTGGTGGAGCTGATGTTCCAAAGCAGGCAACCTTATTCTGTAAGAGAACTCTAAATAGAAAGCAAGAAATGCAATGTCTTATACTGAAATTCATTTGCTATATGGGTCATTAACTGATCGTATATCTTGACTAATGGAACCCAAAAATAAGTTGTCAACGTCGGTTTTCTTCATCTGACCGTTTTATGCTAACTTTGGATATTAAACACTCACTCCATACGGAAAGCTCAGGCTTACGCTGCAGCACAGTTACATCCCGCGGAAGAAAGCTGACCAAGGGAGAACTGGAGAGTTTCCGTTCAGAAGCTGCAAAGTCTGGTTTTGCACCTGTACATCATTTGCAACCACGTCATCTTCAAAGGAGTTAGACGTTACCTCTGTGGGGCGAAAAGCACTGCGTGCTTCAGAATCATCAAAGAACGCTGAGCTTTGTGAAACAGTCCTGAGGCACTTAAATCATACTTTTTCTGAAAGGCTCCAAAACTGACCCACTTCACCATTCCAGGTTTAACAGGCAAGTACTGGAAAGAGTAGAGAGAACATGCCCTTGAAGTCTGACAAGGTCCTGCTTGAATCCTGCTACAGCATTTACTAGCCGCTAAACAGACCAATTCCTTAACCCCTCTGAGAAGGCTTCCCAATCTGCAAAAGGGGGCTGCCACCGCCCACCTGGGAGTCATGGATGTGAATGAAATACGCAAGTAGGGCGGCCGATGGTACCTGACACGGGGCCTGGCTAGTTTCCCTCCGCTGCCCTTCTCCCCATTTAAACTTGCACTGTTCCCCCGGTAACGATCAAGCCCCCAGAACAGACTACCCGTATCTTCTGTGTATCCCTGGATACATTCCTTACCCTTAGGAGGCCAGAAAAACAACTGCCTCCTCCCAAGTCACTAACAATGTTCTTAAGAGTCTGGGTATTTTTAACTCTAATTTTCAGGGAGACTACTCCAGAACTTTCCAAGCACCATTCTCCAGGTTGGCTCCCCTCCCTTTGCCCATCCCTTCTCACCTCAGATCCTCAGTCTGACTGCCTTCTGTTCATGGGAAAGAGAGTCCAGTAAGGTGGGGACTCCCTAGGCCTCCCTCCCTCCCTCCCTCACAGGTGACTGTGACTACATTCTCCCCACTCCCCACTCCAACTTCAGCTTCTGAGGACTCTACCCTCCCAGACCCTGCAGCCTCTGCACCTTCCCAAGACGCACATGTGGCCACGATCCTCCCTGCAGATTTCTTCCTGGCTAGCCCTGCCCACACCCCGGCCCCTTAAGGATAAATAGCATTGCTCTGAAAATGGCAAACTCCGCTAACTGACACACCAAAGCTGCATGGTCTGGGCTTTCCTCCAACCCAGGCACAGCCCTGCCCCCCTCAGCCTCAGTCTGCAGCCCTCAAGATGATCTAATTCACATGCAAGGCTGTGAACACCAGCTAAGAATGACGACTCCCAACGTGTATCTCAAGTCCGGCTCCTTCACTTGAGCCCCAGTCTCATAGAGCCGAGTGCCTCTTTGAAGTCCTAACTTGGATGAAAAATGGCATCTTAAAAATGCCTCATGTCCACCATTTACTCTGGAATTTGATTCCTGGCAGGTATCTCCCAGACTCCCATTTTAGCAACAGCCCCAGCACCCACCTAGTTGTCTGAGGTCACATTCAAATTCCACTCTTCCCTCCCCCCGGCCCTGCCCTGCAATCAGTCCTGTTATTTATGACAATAAGTCCATCTCAAGTGTGGTTCTGCAGGGACCATGGCCAGAACCCCAAAAGCTCACAGCATGGTGCACTGAATAACAGTCCTCCGTAGGGTGCTCCCTGGAGGGGGAGGCATCTCCTGCCACTGGCCACCTCAGAAGGCACTGGATTCTCACACAGGAGGCCCAGGAGAAGGGACTGAAGGTTCTCCCGTGGTCTGAGTTTGAAGGGCCCGAGGTCTTGGGGAGCTCCTATTTAGCAGACACACTTGAAAGTGAGCAGATGAGGATGTGGGAACCCAGGCAAGGCTGTTCTCACTCCAACTCCTGGGCTCATGGGAGCCACGGGAAAGGCCTGTGTCCAGGGTACAGCCCGGCCATCACAGATCCCAGCCTGCAATTGCCAACCCGGACAGCCTAGACTCCATCTACTTGTGACATTTACTTCTGTTCTGTTCACCACCCAGAATGTGATGGACTCATTCAGATATTCTGGCCTGTCTCAAGTGAGACAAATTCAGTGAAAAATTAAGTGTCCACATTTGGACCAGAGCATGAAAGGAGAAACAAGGCCTCATGTTCAGCATGATGGTGGTGGCCACACCCTTTCACCGGGTGAGATGAACCATGGTGAGGGTGAGAATCCAAGGTCCTAGGTCGGCCAAATCATCTTCCTTCACGGTTGTCTGGGGTGTTGGAGACTGACTACCACAAACTAATGACACGGCCGTCAGTGGTGGACGTCAGCTGCAACAGAAACGGATTCAGCTATTTACTACCAACATGGGTTAAAAGTAAATCCCTGGGTAGGGAGGTCTGCACGGCTGCTGAGGCAAACCACAGACCCAGCTCTGAATGCCCACTGGCTGAAGCAGAGAGGAAGCTGTGGCCCTTTTAGCTGTCCCTGTGTCCAACAGATCCAGGTGAGCCAGCTACTTAGGAGAAGGCCATGTTGTCCTGATACTCAGAAAAACCAGCCTCGTAAAGGGAACAAAATAGTGGCATGGATTTTAGACACAATTTGGCCCCTTTATGAAGGCAAAGTAAAGTAAATGGCACGGGGAAGTTGAATGCAAAAAAAAAAAAAATTAAAGAACCAAACGGTGACTGCTTCCTCCAACAGCGTCCCCTGCAGATGCTCACCCCCGAGCCGGCCACTTCCTCACCAGTGACCGCCGGCCAGGAAGCGCCGTCACGCACGTCACACAGCGACAGCCAGGAACCGCGTGCCGAGCACGTTTGTATAAAAGCAGGAATCGTGCAAGTTGCCGCAGAATTTGACTTTACAAGTTTAAATACTCCATGAAAAGAATCCCTCAGCAGCTGCCTAAATCAATTCGCATCTCACTTCTTCAAAACAATGAAACAAATTTAATAAGGGCGCATTTGTCACCAAATAAAAGTAGGACCAAACAGGTTCCTCAAAGCAAGGATTTTAACAGGTATCAAAAACCAGTGGGTAATGTGCAAACAAAGTAAATATTCCAAAAATTAAGAAAATACAAAATGACGAGGATAATACATGGATCAAGACAGCTGTTAAGTTTTTGCTTTTTAAAACGATTGAGACAGCACGGATGGCAATCTGGCTATTTCCAATGCAGGATGTGCACAGCCCACATTTTCAGATGCAACAACATGCTCACTGGGCAGTACAAGTGAAAAAGGAATAAAGAAAAAGAAAAGATGAAGACGAGAAAATTAGAAACACACAAGAACAAAAATGATTTTGACAGCATGTACAAGAATTTACGTGAGTGTGTGAGGCCAGGGACGCGGGGATGGTGAAACCCACCCTCACCTCTTGCTCCAGGGAAAGCAGGGGCCTGAGGGGAGCAGTGCTGCCGGACGACCCCAACGTGGTCAGCACCCCTAACCCAAATTCCACCTACAAGCGTCTAGGCAGATTTTGAGCTACAAATTGTGGTCGCATTTCATTCTGGACCGTTTTACTCACTTCCACCAAGAGTAGCAGGAGAGAATTAGGCTCTGCTCCTGCACCAAAGCATTGTTTAAAAAACTAATGACTGTGCAATACTAAAAGCAACAATGGGGTAAAAGTGACTGGAGGAGAATGTGCTTGACCCGAGCTCACTGGCCGCGTTATCTCACTGACGTTCAGATGCTGGCTGAGCTCTTATGGTACCAGGACAGACAGACCCAAGAGGAGGGAGGTTTAATGCGCTGCTGTATTTTGATGCCGGGAGCCATGCCTGGTACATGAGGTTCTGGGTAATCAATGGTGACAGTGTCAAACACTGTGGACTAAGTACACATTCGGCTACTCCGCCAAGTCCCAAGGGCAGACTTTAAAAGACAAAAACAAGGTGGCATTCTTTGGTGGCTCTGCAGACACAGAGACAAGCGTTTGTTGAGTAAAAATGTCACCAGTGACTCCTATGACAAAAGAGGAGGCACTGGCGTGGGGGCTGGGGCAGGGCTCAAGGCTTCCACTGCTCACTCACCAGTCTGTCCAGGGGGAGAAGGTGGTCCCTGCTTACGTTGCACCGATGCACCTACCTTGACTAATGCCTGGGGCCTCAGCAGGTGTTGACAGGTGAGGTGAACAGAGCCAGACTCGGTGTAGCACGGTGCTGGGAGCTATGCCCTCAGCAGTGCCCAGGCTCCTAAACATACCAGCACATCCCCAAGAAGCAGAAGGGGAGTGCGGGCATGTAGATCACAGGGCCCTGTGAGGACAAGCACAGATCATGGCCACGAGAAGCCTCTCCCCTTCCTTAAGCCATACAGGTATATCTGGAAGGAACAGTAAATTCATCCAGAGACCGCTAGGTGGGCTCTAGCAGGTGGGACTCGGGTCCACTTCTCTTCTCACTCACAGGGCTGGTCTAGACATTCTTTTTATCAATTCTCTAGAATCTTCTCCTCCAACTTACCAACAACCAGAAAGTAGGATCTGATCTTAGGTAAGTTCAAGAATCACAGAGCACTGCCTTCACGGCGGGCCCAGCAGCATGTGCCAGGTTCTCTGACCGTCACCTGTGGGACCACCATGAGACCTCTCCAGACTCAAGGACAGAGGCCGTAGGACGGGGGGACACAGCTTCCCTCACTCTCCCCAGCAAAGGGGGACCACTTCTAGGCAAAGACATCTCACCCTCTTCTGCCTGAGAGACAGCACGATAGATACACCGGGAAACAGAGCAGAAGGTGGGGGGGTAGGCAGCCCAAAAGAGCTCGTCTGTACTTCCTAGGCAAAGTGGGGCCTTTGACTTAATCACAGGGACAAACTGAGATTGAACATTTCCCTGCTCTGTCCCATACACCGTGATACGCCTTTCCCTGCATAAGGAGTTCATTCGGAAGTCCCTGGCGGTGTTTCTGATGTCCTAACTTGACATGGTGGCTGTCGGGCAAGAAGAGAGGGCCTGAGCCGAACAGGTGCTGGGCCTGGGAGGCAGGAGACACCGGCTCCAGCCCCAGCTCAACCAGCGCCTCGTTCCGCCTCTCGGGGTTAAGCATCTCATCCAAAAGCAAAGGGATGAGACTGTCCCAGGACAGGCTGCCCAACAGAAATGAAATGAGAGCCATGTAAAGAAAGTTTCCCAGTTGCCACGTTTAAAATAGTAAACAAAGAAACAAACCAACAAACAAAAAACAAATACTAGAAACTGATTTTAAGAACAGATATTACTTAATCAACTGTATGTAAAATACTATCATTTTGACATGTAATCAATGTAGGAAGTAAAGAGATAGTTTACATACTTTTGCTAGACAAGCCTCAGCGTCTGATGTGCATTTGACCTACAGCATATCTCAGCTCAGTCCAGCCTCCTCCCCAGTGCTCCTAGCATCAGTGGCTTTGGCTAATTTATTGGACAGCAATTCCAGGGTTCCCACCATGGTCCTGGCTGTAAAGCGGGAGTAAGTGTCCACACTAACACTAAAAGGATCTCTCTGAAACAAAGGCGGATTCACTTTGAAATGTCTGTAAACCAGCGGGCTGCACCTCCCTCCCCCCTTGGCTACAAGACAGACTTCTTCCTTGCTGATCCCTTTCTGGATGTAGGGAAGAAATCCGGCACACAGCCAGGGTGGGCTGGCCTCCAGGTAAACTTACCTGCTGTCTGTGTCCAGTCCCATGATGTCCTCCTTCTCAAACGGGATGCAGAGGAGGGGAATCTTGCCCCAAAATTCTTGTGGCCACCATCCAGCCACTTGGACTTGAGCAAGATGAAGAGTGACTCAGTGAAGTTCTCGATCCTCTTCTCCACCACCCTGCAGTCCTCGTAGATTGAAGGACACGTCGGTGAACGGCTGCTCGGCTACCTCCCCATGCAGCACAAAGACAAAAAGCTGAGAGTCATTAAGCGCGGTGCCATACAGCCCCTCTGCACGTGCAGCTTCTCCAAGGCCTTGGCAGAGAGAGAGTTGGTAATGGTGACAAGGCCCACGACTTTGCGGTGTGTCTGGAAGACGCTCCACCCATTCTCGGGCACATAGTGGTGCCTGTAGTGGATACAGAATGTCCACTGGGAGCCGCATGGGGTGGCTCACCGAGGTGAGTAGCTGATAGATGCAAAAGAAATTCTCCTCTGAGATGATCTCCATTGGTTGGACCACAACGGGAAGTGTCTGGTGGTCCTCAGCACACTGCACGTAGTCAGGGATGCTCATGTTGCTGGCCCTGCTGAGAAGGGTGAGGAGATCAAGGTACATAATCTGCTGTGTGCTACGGGCCCATCTGGGTTGCTGTGACCTGGTGTGTACCAGCCAGAAGGCAAGGGAAGCCAAAGCAAATCCGGGGGTACAGTTTGTCCTCAGAGTCTGCACATGGCTAATGTATCTCAGATCATATTACCCAGCTTTTGGTCTAGGCTTCCTGCCTCTGCAGAGAAGGGTCATTTCTTATTTTCTATTTCCAAGCACCTAGCAAGGCCCTGATGCAAAGTCACTGCTCAAAAATGCTGAATAAAAAATGAACAAAGAAAATGCTTTCCCCAAACCCCCTCAGCAGAATATAAAGAAAAGGACCACAGTAGGATTAAAAGATCTGGATTTCTATCCAAATTATTTGAACCCCTAAGCTTCATAATAATGGATAAGAAAACTTGCCTAGGGGAAGAGGATACAGTTCAGTGGTACAGCACATGTTTACCATGTACGAGGTCCTGGGTTCAAAACCCAGTACCTCATTTTAAAAAATGAAACAAATAAATACACCTAATTACCCTCCTGAAAAAGTATTTTTTAATTCAAAAGTCAAAAAACACCTTGCAATTGACACAACATTGTAAACTGGACTATACTTCAATTAAAAAAAAAATCCTTGCCTTACAAGAATATATCTGAATTACGGATGTTTGCAAATGTAAAATGTCTAGGGTACCACCTGCATAAAAAGAGGTGACTGTACAAATGTACTATCCCTCCTTAATGAGCTATACTTCCTTTGGGGGGGTTATAACCTCTCAGAGCTAATTTTCTCAGATTAAAAAATATAAACATTGCCTGATTCTCAGTAGTGATGAATAATCAGATAAGCCAAAGAAAGCATATGACCCACAGAGTTTACTCAATAAATGTTTGTTGAATGAATGAATAAACAAGCAAGTGAATGCTGCTCCCTGCCACAGACCACCATAATGGTACTGCCTGGAAATCCCAAGCCCACGTTCACCCAACTCTGCACTAACAAAGTGGGTGACCTGGGTAGGCCTGTGTGCTTCTCTAAGCCCCAGTTTAATCATGAATAGAAATGAGGGCAATAACACAAACCTCAAATTGTTAGTGAGTCAGTAATGAATTGTACCTCACCATTGCAAGATGGAACCATGAAGGAAAACTGGGCAAAAGGATCCATAAGCCCTTTCCATATAATCTCTTACTACCACATGGGAATCAACATTACATCTCAAAATAAATAGTCTAACTTTTTAAAGAGGTTATTGAGGTTAGTTGAGCTCACTCTCTCAAATTAGGAACACACAGTACAAATAGGTCAATGCCCAGCCCATGAGATACACTCAGTTATCATTCCCACTGAACCCACTGGTACCTCCAACTTCAGAGCAAGAGAATGGGTCCTCGTGGCAACACGCCACAGCACCTGAAGCTAACAAAGCTAATGGTGTCCATTTCAAAGAGCCCCTGAAACCACCCTTGTTCTAAATTACTATTTGTAATTTTTTTCCTTTTCATTAAATAGAAACTCCCAATTCCATAGAATTCTTACCAGATATCATGATGGCAGCCCTTCAAAGCCTGACCAAAGAGATCATGATGGCAGAACTTCTTGGTGAAACAATAAAATGAAAAGCTATTTCCACAAGACCTCTGAGTAAATCTACAAGGGAACTTCATCCTGGACTGAGGAAGAGGACTGGGGAGGAGGGGTTAATCTGGGGCACAGAGAACTATGGGCCACCTGTCCCACGATGGGCTTTAGACTCACCCTCACCCTCCAGGAACTTAAAATACACACAGACAGTCTGCTATGGACAAGATTTTTTTTAAACAAATCCCTGAATCCCTAGCAGGTCTTGTTTCTACCGAGACACAAATGGCTTATGTGTATAATGTTTCACAAAAGCCTTAAAATATTATCACCCCAACTTGACCCATCAAGAAACTGAGGTAGAGAAGTTTATCACATTCTACAAGATTAGAGAGAGTCCACGTCAGTCACCATATTTAAATCCAAGCCCCTGCTCCAGTGCTCACACTAGAAAATGTGACATAATGCCCCTTTCCTGCCCTCTCCCTGCAATCAATCTCTGAAGAGTCTTTTCTGTATCACCTGGGATCACAATCACATTCATTTTCCACAAAGAGCTATGTCACTCCTTGGAGGACTTATCAAAATCTAAAGGGTTGGGCTGAGAGGAGAGATTTGCATTTTCTGTTTCTCAAAGGAAACATGGCTTTAAAAGAAACTGAAAAGTACTTATCTAGTCTAAGCCCTCATTGTGCAGAGAAAGGACCGGAGGCTCAGATGAGAAGAGGAAAGGGCCTTATTAACAAATACTGCCTCAGCGCAGCACCAAGCCAGCCCTGGGCCCTTCTGGGGGAGGATCTGGGAGGCCCAGGAGAATGAGTGTAATAAAACAGAAAGAGAAGAAGCATACAAGGCCCTGTCTCTACACCACCATACCATGAATTTCCACCAAATTACCCAGTATGGGTGCAGCCAATATTAAGGTTGTCTAAACAGGTTATGGAACCCTGGAATTCTCAACCATAGTTGAAATTCCAAAATTTACTGTGCCTTTTTCCCAGTTCAAGCATCAATTCAGTGGGCACTCTGTACCAGGGACTACAGAGGCCTGAATTTCTCCCAAATACAGATCTCTATTACCACGTGTGCAAGCCACATAAAGGCCACCAGAATAAAAGCACCCACAGATAAGATGAAATTACTGAAACTGAAAGCAGCCAAAGAGCATATATTACTAGGAAAAACGGTGCTCCTAGAAATGGACTCATGGACATAGAAAGCAAACTGTGTTTAGCAGGCAGGAAAGGGGGGATGAACAGATACAAATTAGTAAATATAAAATAAATGACAAGGACCTGCTGTATAACACAGGGAACTATATTCAATTTCTTGTAATGAGTTATACTAAAAACAATCTAAAACATATATATACATATGCATATGTTTATAACTGAATCTCTGCTGTACACCTGAAACTAACATTGTAAATTGACTACACTTAAATAAAAATAATTTAAAAAAATAAGTAAAAATAAAAGCAACGCCATTAAGAAAAAATAAAAGAACACTCTAATCCCCTTAACTGTATGTGGTGGAGAATTCTGGTTGCAAGCACCAAGTCCACTAGATCACTTCAGCACTGGCTGTCACTCTTTCTTACCATCAGAGAGTCACTTGCTTCACTGAGGTTACTTTTCTCTTCTGTGAAAGGCTACATTTGCAACTAACGATGTATAGAATCTCATCATTCACAAATACAACATGTAGTGAGGACTTCCCATGGGCCAGGCACTGGACAGATGAAAAGATAGGGTCCCAGATATATTCATGGGTAGAAGAAGTTTATGCCATAAAGACATTAATTCTTCCAGTTTTGATAGACAGATTCATTGCAATTCTGATTAGAATTCCTACCAGATTTTTCTTGGAATGTAACAAGTTAATTTATGATCATGAATAGCCAAGAAATTTCTTTAGAACCACCACTGGGGAGGGGTGGATAGGTCATTCATTTCCACTGGTCTTTCTGAAGTGATGAAAACGTTCTGGAATAATAATGGTTGCACCACTGTGAATATGCTAAAAGCTGCTGAATTGTCCCATTTAAATGGATGGAATTCATGGTGTGTGAACTATATCACAATAACACTGTTACATGAAGAAATATTCCTTGACAATTATTTTTCTGTTTATACCACTAGTCTATCACACAATTTAAGAAAAACAAAAAACCAAAACAAACCAAACTGTGCCAGGAGCTCTTTAGGACTGCAATATCCCTGGGTCTCCAAGGCCTCTGGTGGTGCTGTTCCTCTTAACACACACTAGCTGGGCTGGGCTAGTTAGGGACTGTAACTATCTTTTTAAAATCGAGGATCACTCCTTTCACCCTGGGAGAGGGAAGGAAGGAGGATGTCACAGCCTCATGCCTTCAGCTCATTTTTAACAGAACCAAGCCCTGCTTTCACCACTGTAATCACTCTCACTATAAAAACACGTGACATCAACAAGCACAGCCATGATAACACCTGAAAGTGTTAAAAGTACTTACCTGCAGCAGAAAAACTGAGGGAGGAGACAGAAGCTCGCTCAGCACTGAGGCTCCCTTTTCCCGACTCCAACTGGAGAAGCAGGGCGTTACAGCCGGAGGTTCTCAGCCCAGGGAACAGTGCCCAGGCCACTGAGCTGGTGCTCCGGGAGCGGGAAAGGGAGAGGAGGGCTTTCCCGGGGGGGAGGGAAAGGGGAGGGACGCGGGCTGCAGCCCTGCTCGGAGGCCAGCCCCAGCCTCAGCCCCAGCCCCCCGCCCCGTCCGGGTCCGCAGTCCCCGCCCACCCGGACACAGCCCTCCCAGGGACGTGAACAGGCCGGCGGCCAAGGAGAGGAAGCCAGGGAGGGGAGGACTCGCGGGCGGGAGAGGGGAAGGGGACGCCAGCCGCGGACTGAGGGGATCCCGGCTGGGTGAGAGGTGGCAGGTGCACACCTGGCCCTTGGCAGCTGTGGCCGGGGCGCCGGGGCAGGTGGCGCGGGTAGAGGGGTCTGGACTGAGCAATTCATCTGAACACGGGCTGACTGGCGCCCTTGGGGACTGTGACAGGCGGACCGCCCTCCCGCAACCGCCTGACCACTTTTCCGGGAGCCCCCCACCTTGCACTTCCACAGCCAGAGGCCCCGGCCCCAGACAGGAACCAAAGGCCTACCGGGCGACAGAGTTGAGAAAACTTTGGGCCCGATCCCCGGCTAGGATATGGAGCTTCCAACCAGCGGACCACTTGGCACTGACTGCGCATGCGCAGGAGGGCCAGCGATCCTCTCTGGGTTCTGTGAGAGAAGGTGGGACAGGGAGGGAGGGAGAAGATGGGAGCGGGTGGAGAGGACGGGAAAATTGGAGAGATACAGATGGACACGATGAGCAGAGAGAAGGGAGGGATCTGGAGAGGGGAGGGTCTTAGCGGAGTTGGAGAGAAAAAGCTTTAACTCTGGGGCAGCCCTAGGCGGCAGACCCGCCTCTGTACCCTTCTGTAACCCTTCAAGTCCCGCAGCTCAAGTTTTACCTCCCTGATCCAGCCCTCCATCATATGCTTCTGCAGAAACCCTATGGGGATCACACCCATTGCCCCCACGCGGACCTGGGTTTCCTCTTGCTCTGAGAACCAAGCACCCGCAGGTGTTGTCGCTCAGAACTACCTTGGGAAAGGTACATAATCCCCTTTTACACGCTGGGAAACAGACAGGCAGGATCACTGCCTTAGCTCCACTGTCCCAGGTGTTGGGCTGGCGGGGAGCGGGATGGTACAAGATCAGAGCCCCAGACAGAGCAGACTGCCTGAGTGTTGGTGCATAGTCCCCATCCCTCCTGGGTAAACCATACCCCACCCTAGTGGAAACATCAAGGGCTCACAGTAGTTCCCTGGGTGTGGGAGAGCTGTCCCCATGTGAAGGAAAAGTCCAGCTGGGCTAACAAGCTAAGTCACAAATCTAAGTGTGATTAGTGTCGGTTTAATGATCTAAATTCTGCTGGGCTATCTCATATATCTGAAGTTTAGTGTCAGTTTATTGGGCTAACAACCTAACTCGTAATTCCAAGCTCAACAAGTGTCAGTAATGTGATCTACTACAAATTGATAAGCTCCAGTGTACTGATTCCTTGCTTTTTGTTCTTTGAGCCTTATTGGCTAATTCCCCCTTACTTGTAATTAAGCCTTTAAAACCTCATGTGCACGTCTTGGAGGTGCTCAGAACTTCGGAGCAGGAGCCCCTCTGAGCCCACCGGCATAATACTCCTGAGTACACCAACACCCCGATTGGTGCTTTTCTTGGCTGGCCTGTTTCCATAACACTCAGCTCCAGTGCCCAGCTTTCTAGGTAGATAGGAGTGTTACCAAGTCGAAATTCTTTCTCCTCAGTGCAGAACAGGACAATAAATTGGGAGACCAGATGTTGGGGCATGGAATAGCAAGTTTCTGTAGGCCTAGATGGCAAAATAATGTCCTGGAAAACCATCTCCCCAAGTCACAATTCAGGCTCCTTTCCTATGTGCTTGGTTGTTGCAATCTTCTTAGTGTAGGAATTCCTTCTTGTTAGAATCCTTTCTTCTTGCAGCTATCTGCGTGGGTCAGATCCCTGCAAACCTCCAACAAAACAAACGTTATTTTCTATTCTGTAATTTGCTATCTTTAAATGAATGAAAAAGTGTTAAATATCCTTAAAGGTCAGAGGCTTCAGAATACAGCAGCCATGGAATCACTGAGTCATCACTTTTGATTTAAGCCAGAAAACATTTATTGACTCTCTCCAATGTGCAGTCGTGTTTTAAGAATTCTTTTAATATAATTATTATTATTATTATTACTACTACTACTGCTACTACTATTAATATTAATATTATTACTATTATTTTATGAAATAATAACACGGTTTTTCTCACCCCTGCCCATGGCTGGTGAAAAACCAACTGAGTTTTTCTTGAGTTGTTTTCCAAGGAGTAGAGATGAGTTTATAAACAGAACACATCTTCAGGGTAAAACAGGCAGAGTCCTTTTCCAGCAGACCAGACAGCTATGAAGGATTTTCAACAGAGGCGCCCAGAAGCTGAGAGAGAAAGCCTCCAGGACACTACAAAAAGCTGCCCAAACTGCCTTCTCCATGGCACTACTGAAATAGGAAAGAACAAATCTGACTCCATATTTGATCTGTACCTTTGACTTTAACAAAGCCAAGTTAATATGCTCCGGTCTTTTCATGGGTTATGATGTCACAGAGGAGATGGACAGGTCAACAAGGAACCACTCTACCGTGATTACAGAGCCGGAAAAAGGGATGGGCTGCAAGATGTATGACGCAGCTGCAACTGTGCCTGTGCTTGTAGGCAGGTATCCAAAATCGCCTCGACAATGTGTCAAACACTTGTGCCCACGTCCTCATCAACAGACATGTATTAAAGACAAATGGAACCATATAAAAGGCCAATACCCTTGCTGGGTACACCGTCCAAAGAACAAAGTCTCAGTTTGACAACTGGCCATCTCGGTTCCCTGGGATTCATTCTTGAAGAACCTTAAAAACCACTCCTCTGTCCTCAAGAAGTGCTGCATATTTGTCCTATCTTTGGCTCAGGGATGGAACACGTTCAAATGAACTTTAATGTCTGCACAGATTTGACTGTCTTTCTCCAGGTTCACTTGTCCATTCCAAAGAGGCCTGAGCTAAGTCCATCCTCCGTAAGATCTATGAGTGACAGCTCATTGAGCCTGCAATTAAAAGCCAAGTGAACAAGACTGTCCTCAGCTAAAAAGTTCACCCACCCTTCACTGTTTTCTTAATATCCTCTCCTGGCTAATTGCAACAGACTAACCCCTCCCTCCACCAAGATACCCAACTGTGTCATTTTGTCTCCCCAAAGAGAAAGTAAGGTCCATAAAAGAGGAGACAACTACATAGTCACCTCTGAATTCTTAGCATATAGTAATGTCAATAAATAGAACTCAGATTATTGCTACTTTCCTTTAAAACCATTCTGGTTATTTGAATGAGACCTTGGAAGAGAGGTGTTTGCTGTCCAGTATCTTGATCCACAAGACTCTGGAGGCCTTTTTCGGAATAGCTGTTCACTGATTCATTCAAAACACAACTTATCAATCAAGGAGTAGCTGTGGTTTTCTGCCAGGAGTTTGTGGTCACTCTCATGCCAGAACAGCTTTAAACTATATCCTTACTTTGGATTTGTTATTTTTCCCCTCTTCCAAAAAATTGACTTTCCTTACTTTCTTGTCTTGAGGAATTTTTTTTTTCCTCTTTCACCCTTTAGTAAACCAAGATTCTCAGGATGGGCTAGGCCCATTATATGATCACCCATCCAACTCCTAGTGTGAGATGCCTGGGGCTAACTTCCTGCCCTCCTGTCAAGGCAACTGAAAATCAGTTCAGGAGCCAACCAGCACACCACGGATTCTAACGCTCACGTATCTCCCAGAATCCCTGTTTTCTCCTTTGTCTTGGCTTCTGAGAATTTCCCCTTTCTTGACAATTAGTTGTGCAGCTTGAAAGATGAGGAAGGAAGGTTTTATTTCTCAATCAGCATTTTAAGAAACTTGTCTAATGAAGGTTTCCAAGAGTTTCTACAACCCTCCATTGCCGAGACAGAAAACACACTAGACATTTTCTAAATTTAGGTCTCATGTGCATTTTTTCTTTGCTTTTGTTTTCTTAACTGCTAACAGACATTATTTAATTGAAAAAAAATAAGGCCCCAAAAAGGATATAACACTGAAGGGGCAAACAAAATTAAAGGGCAAAGACAGAAAAATGATAACTACTCTACAAATTTAATATAATACATACACTATGTATCAGATCAGAAATTCTCAGTAACAGCTAATTGAAACATGACCATGATGTAAAATTTCTCTCCTGTCAGGACATGACCAACAGAAAATACAATTAAACCAACAAACTAATATCCTAAGTCTGGCAAGGTACAGAAGGCTACAAGCTAAATGTGTCTTCTTCTGGAAAAGAGGGAGACTCACCAGCACTTCTCTGTGGAGCCTGAGCCCACGGGAGGACGGTGAAGTGAGCTCTGTAAGTACCCAATTAGCAAAGTGAGTGATGAATAAATAGACGTGAGCTTTGTTGACAGTGATAATACTACTATTCATTTGTCCTTTAAAATATGACTTCACTTTCAGTGATCAATACTTCGGCGTCCTCAGGAGTTGAGATTTTTGGAAAATGTACATCCTGGGCCCAGACCTCCTCTTTAAGCTCGTGACTCTGCACGTAGGTATCTCAAGGGCACTCCCAACTCAACCTGCAAAGAGCTGACTTCACAGTGCTCCTCCCATAGCCGTCCTGCCCAGGGCCTCTGTTCAGGGGGTAAGGTCTCCCTGCGTTTACCAACTCAGGCCCATTACTCACAGATGTGTATGGACCCCTCCTTCAGGGACCAGATATCCTCTGTCACAGAGTACCACCACCCTCAACTGACCTACCAGATACTCACTGGCACTCACTCAGCACTGAATCTGTGCTGGAGACCACGCTGCACACTGCACAGTGTATCTTCCTGGATCTCCACAACAGTCCTGGGAATTGGGTACATCACTGCTTCAATTGATTAGATAAACTGTTTCAATTCCTTGCGTGTGTCATTCAAACTGACACGGCTACTAAGCCACAAGCCTGGGCCTGAAAACCACTTGAAAATTGAACACTGCTACACCTCGCAGCCACCCTACTCTGACTCATCACATCACCTGCTGCCAAGCCTTCTAAACTTTTCCAAGCATTCTACAAGACAAATGTGAACTACGAGAGCACCCTACTCTCCTACTTAAAATCTGTCAATGATGGTGCACTGCCCTTAGGAGAAAGCCCCACCGGGCTTGAGCACAGCCTAAGACCCCAGCATCCGCTTTCCCTGCGTGGCCGCGCTGCCTCACCCACCACGCAGCTCTACACGTGCCGTGTCCAGGACAGGGATGCTGACTCCGCACAACCCAGGGCTTGTCTCACTCGAACAATGATCACTTTCTTCAGTGTTCATCTTCATTGCTGACTCTCACAAAAATGTTTTCTCATGATGAATCAATATCTTTTTCCTTACAACTTCCCATCATTGATAATGAGCTCCCCCCAAAAGAGAGAAGACCTAATTCTCAGTCTCCTTATCTGTAAAGTGAGAATAACAAGGAAATATATGAGGTTTTAAGAGAAATAATATTCATGTGAGGCTGAGGGACAATTCCATCATACAGTAAGCACTCAATGTGTGCTTACTTAATATTAGTAAGAATATATTGCATTCTAGCAACCTTCAATCAATGTTTTATGACTTTGTCCAACAGACTACTGACAAACTGTTGGACGAACCACTTTGAGCAGATCAGCACTAGCGTACTGGGAGAGGTAAGCGCTGACTCCAGTTACAGCTGCAGCCACCCAGCACTACGGGACGGGGGCAGTTTGCTCAAACTCTTAAATGTTGCTTGAGCATTTAGTCCTCGTTATAGAATAAAGATAGGTGTTCTATAGTCAAATCTCCTGAAACATAAATCTTCAAAGATTGATGCAAAAAGGTTTCAAGTACAACACTCTCACTAGAATTTATTTGAAAATTATAGTCTTAGCTACTCCGCACATCAAAAGGGCATAATCTTAATGTATCTGACTAAATACACTGAAAGGGTTGTTTAAAAGAAATTAAGAAGAAGCCATTCTGAATAAGCTCTCAGTATCATCTGCACAAAGCCCCACCCATGGGTCTCATTTCTCACTTCCACATAGGTGTTTTCAAGTAGCTTACCTTGGGTCTTGGTTTCTTATAACACGGGGCGGGGAATAGTTGTGGATAGATTTATGTAGCAAATATATACCTAGGGTATTTGCTGTGAAGGAATTCTAGAAATAAGAAGATTGATATATAGTCCCACCCATAAGAAACTCAGCCTTTCCATTTACAACAGCATTAAGAATAAAGTGAGAGATACATTTAACAAAAATTTACAAGATTTGTACATTGAACTTTTTGAAGTATCACCAAAATAAATTTTAAAAGATCTACATATATGGAAGACATTCCATTTTCATGGAATGATTGACAATATTATTAAAAATGTTAAGACTCCTCAAAGTGATCTATATATTCAGTGGAATCCCTATCAAAATTCCAGCTAACTTCATTGCAAAAATTGAAAAACTGAACCCAAAATTCATATGGACGTGCAAGGGGCCCAGGACAGCAAAAACAACCTTGAAAAAGAAGAGTAAAGTTGGAGGACTCACTTTAAAGTGTACTAAAATGCTATAGCACGAAGTCAGTATGAAACTGGCATAAGTTTGGATAAATAAATTAAAGAGACACAATAAAAACCCACGGGGAAAACTTTCATTTACAGACAGTTTTCCACTAGGGGGCCAAAAACACTCCATTGAAAGAATAGTCTATTCAACAAATGGTGCAGGGACAGCTGGGTGTCTGCAGGCAAAAGAATCAATCTGGAATCTGAACACCCATATTTTATATAACAAATAAAATTAATTCATAATAGATCACAGACAGAAATGTAAAAATTAAACTTATAAACTTTCTAAAAGAAGACACAGTATAAATCTTTGTGGGCCTAGGATAGGCTTTGGTTTCCTAGATACAAAACCAAGAGCACAAGTGATAGAAGAAAAAAGCAGATAAACTGGACTTCATCAAAATTAAAATCTTTTTATTACAAAGGACATCATCAAGAAAGTGAAATGAGAGGGGAAGTAGTTATCTCAAGTCAGAGAGGGCGTGCTTAGCAAGAAAAATAAAATAAATCATTTCATCTATCTACCTCCCCTGTAAAGAAATTGTTTTAATGTTTAAAAAAAATATAGTGAAAAGACAGTTTGCAGAATAGAAGAAAAATTATGCAAAGCATGTATCTAATAAAAGAGTAGTATCCAGGATATATAACGAATGCTTTCAACTGAACAATACAAGGAAATAGACACAATTTTTAAATTTACCATGAATTTAAATAGATATACAAACGGCCAATAAGCATATGAAACGATGCTCAGCATCACTAGTGAAATCAAGAACAAAATGAGATCTCATTTTACACCCACTAGGATGGTTATAACCAAAACATGGACAATAACAAATGTCATTCAGGAGGCAGAAAAACCTCATATGCGGCCAGGGGAAAGGGACAATGGTGCAGCTTCTTTGGAGAAGTCTGGTATTTCCTCAAAAGCTTAGAGTTATATGGCTCAGCAATTCCACTCCTATATGTAGAGTCATCCCTCAATACCCTTGGGTGGTTGGTTTCAGGAACCCCACACCCTGGATACCATAATCCAAGGATGTTCGAGTCCCTTTACAATCAGCCATCTGGATCCATGTAGTGGAAACTACAGATATGGCGGGCCAAATGTACAGCCAACAGAATGAAAACATATTCTCATAAAAAATTTCACATCAATATTCATAGCAGTATCATTCAGAGTAGCCAAAAGTTACTAACAATATCCATCCATCAATGAACGGATAAACAAAATTACCAAGAATAGGCCCACAAACTTTTGGCCATTGAAACTTTGACAAAGGAGGTGACAACATACAATGGAGTAAAGACAGCCTCTTCAGCAAATGGTGTAGGGAAAACTGCACAGCTGCATGTAAATCATTGAAGCTAGACTACTGCCACACTGCATACACAAAAAAGAATTAAAAATGTGTTAAAGACTTAAACATGTAGAGAAGACACTATAAACCTCTTAGAAGCAACCATAGGCAAAACATCTGACATACATCTCAGCAATGTTTTCCTAGAGCAGTCTACTCAAGCAATAGAAAAACAACCAAAAATATACAAGAGGGATCTAATTAAACTTACAAACTTTTACACAGCTAAGAAAACAGTAAGCAAAACAAAAAGACAACCAACCTATGGAATGGGAGAAAATATTTGCAATAAATGAAACTGCTAGGGGCTTAATTCCCAGAATATGTAAGCAGCTTTTACAGTTAATATGAAAAAAAACAAACAATCAATTCAAAAATTGGCAGAAGTCCTAAAGAAACATTTCTCCAATGAAGACGTACAAATGGCCAGTAGCCACATGAAAAAATGTTCAATATCTTTATCAGAGAAATGCAAATCAAAACTGCAATCAAGTATCACCTCTCACCAGTCAGAATAGGCATCATTCAGAAGTTCACTGACAATAAATACTGGAGAGGCTGCGGAGAATTGGGAACACTCCTACACTGTGGAGGGAATTCAGTTTGGTGGAGCCATTGTGGAAAAGTGTATAGATGTTCCTCTAAAGACAAAAAATTGACCTCCCATATGAACTAGCAATGCCACTCCTGGGCATATATCCAGAAGGAACCCTAATTCAAAAAGACACCTACACCCCAATCTTCACAGCAGCACTATTTACAATAGCAAGACATGGAAACAACCGAAATGTCCACTGAGAGATGACTGGATAAAAAGGTTGTAGCATATTTGTCCAATAGACTACTATTCAGCCATAAAATAATAATAAATTAATGCAATTTGTAGCAACATCAATGGACCTGGAGAATGTCATTCTAAGTGAAGTAAGCTATAAAGAGAAAGGAAAATACCATATGAGATTGCTCACATGTGGAATCTAAAAAAAAAGAAAGAAACAAAAAGATAAACTTATCTACAGAACAGAAACAGACACAGAGTCATAGAAACCAAACTATGGTTACCAGAGGGGAGAGGGTGTGGGAAGGAATAAATTGGGAGTTCAAGATTTGCAGATACTGAGTATGTAACAAATAAACAGCAAGTTTATACTGTATAGCACAGGAGAATATATTTAATATCTTATAGTATCTTGTGTTTAAAAAGAGTATGAAAATGAATACAGGTATGTTCCTATTTAACTGAAGTGTTGTGCTGCACACAAGAAACTGACACAAAATTATAAACTGACTAGACTTCAATGAAAATATTTTTAAATAGACCAAAAACGAAAAAAAGGAAAATGATATTATCAAACAAAAAGAATAAAGTACTAATTCAGGCTACAATATGGATGAACCTTGAAACTTTATGCTAAAAAGCCAGACACAAAAAGTCAAATAGTGCCCTTTAAGGTGAAATGTATCTAAGCTTTTATTTTACTACTCCTGTAAATTTTCCGGTGGTTTGAAATCTATCAATATCAAAATAAGATGTATTATACATTAAAAGCTTAAAACGCTTCCTCACAGCAGGGCTTTTATTATTAAATTCAGAAACGCATATAAAGCTCTTGGAAAAACACTTTGCACCTCCACACACAATCACTGCTGTCACTGCCACTCAAAGGGTGGTGCCAGCACTGATGAGAGCTGCCTCCACTCGCTCCCCTGCAGAAAGGAGTGAAGGCCTGAGCTCTGACAGGCAGGGTGAGCGTGAACCTGGGTCAGACACAGCCATGTCCCAGGGTCTGCGTTACCCAACTTTCTTATAAAAACTGCAACATGAGATGTAAACATGCTAGAGGGATGTATCTTACAACACTGGGAATACAGACAATGTTTTACAGTAACTATAAATGGAGCATCTATTGTACACCTGAAACTAATATCATATTTTAAATCAGCTATATCTTTCTAAAAAATTAAAAAATATTTCTAAAATGTTATCACTTTAATATTCAATTTGGTTTTTAAGTAACTACTAAACAGCTTAGAATGTATAAAAGCATTTAATTGTGCTGTTTGTTTACATATTTATTCACATTCAGCCTCTTGCTAAAGAGAATTTAAACAATTCTTTTAAAAACAGCTTAACAACCTTAACAACAAGAAGGCAAACCTGAGAGTGAAGAGAAAATGGATATTCAATACTTAAATGAAACCAGGGGGAGATAAACTCATAAAAATTGATTCCATGAAGTCAGAGCAAGTGTTAAAGGCTGACTAGATATTCAGCTGTAGGATTCTTGGCAGCTAAACCAAAAAGAAAAGATGATGGGGCGGGTGGTAGAGCGTGTGCTTAGCGTGCACGGGGTCCTGGGTTGAAGCCCCAGGGCTTCCACTAACAGATAAATACATCTAATTACCTGCCCCCATAAAAGATCACCAAAGAAAAGAAAAAGAGAAATTTCTTTCCCAAAAAACCCTGATATTAAATTTGGATTAAATACTTAAAAAAAGCAAAAAAGAAAAATAGAAAAGATAAGTGACACTGTGAAGGAAAACCACAGCTGGTCTAACAAGCTAAGTCACAAATCTAAGTGTGATAAGTGTCGGTTTACTGATCTAAGTTTTGCTGGGATACCTGGTAAATCTGAAGTTTAGTGTCAGTTTACTGGGCTAATAAGCTAACCCGAAAATCCAAGGTCAACAATTGTCAGTAACGGGATCTGTTCCAAATTGATAAGCTTCAGTGTACTGATTCCTTGCTTTTTGTTGTTTGAGCCTTATTGGCTAATAGCCCCATACTTGTAATTAACCGTATAAAACATCATGTGCACATCTTGGAGGGGCTCAGAGCTTTGGAAAAGAAGCCCCTCTGAGCCCGCCAATGTAATAAATCTCAGTACTCCAACCCTCTGAGTGATTCTTGTTTCTTGGCTGGCCTGTTGTTTCCATAACAACACAAGGGATAATGCCCGTGAGATAAATCTGCAGTGGCTGCTGGCAGGTCCCCATGTCTCACGTGGGAAAATCTGAAACATCCTTCTCAACACTCAGAGTCATCATAAGCCCACCCCAAACCTGCAGCCTTTAAATGCAGGAGCACAGGTAGGGCCTGGCCTTTGCTGTCTCTGTGTCATCACAGTGAGACAGGATGGAAGGGGGAAGAGCACAGCCATTCAAGGAAGGCCACCGCAATTAACAAAAAAATGGTGAAGGATTCAAACCCCAATAGGTCTTGAGGCTCAGGATGAAGAGATTTAACTTCTAGCAGATCTTGAGATTCAGTAAACACCCATTGTAATAGTAACGTGGTGAATAACATGCCCCAGGCAACATGGCAGTCCCAATGATAGCCACAAAAGGTCAAAGGGTGGGAAATGGCCAACTCCCTGGAAATCCCAGCCCCTTGCCCTAAGGCTGGTCCTTCTACTTATTAGCATATGAAACCACCAAGCCCAAGAAAACAAGCAACACAGCGCCACCTCGCGGTCACCACTCTCTTTCCCTCTTTGGTGAAGGCCCACACTCTGTCTGTGAAGTGTGTACCTACTTCTAATCTGAGCATCAAACCCCGACACCTCGTGAAGTTTCTCTTGCCTATCAATGTATCTCTCTGAATAAATATACCTTTACTCAACACTGGCTTGCTCTTGAATTCTTTACTGCATGAAGTCAAGGAACAAAATCTGGTGGGGCACATCCCAGGGACTCAACAAAAGCCTGGGACACAGCCCTTCTCATGCCCAATGTTTTTTTATTCTTGTATCAACAGGACTGGTCTGTGAAGGGAGGTCTGAGACCCCAGCTAAGGGACAGAACCAGCCTCCAGGGCTCCAGCTTGCAGGCAGCCTCTCCCCCAGCATGGGTCTTGGGGTCTGCCCGGTTCTCTGTGTTTCTCTGTTGTGCTGACTCCCCAGCCAGACAGCGTACTCCTAGGCCTGTCCCCACAAAACCCTTCTCTCCAAAATACAAGCACATCATGTCACAATCCTCTTGTTCAACCAGGAAATGTTAGCCCACTTTTTTCCTCCCCAATAAAGTACCCAACTGTCCTCCCTCCCATCACATCACTTCTTTTTTTGTGAGAAATCTGCACTCGCCACACCCCATCCTGAACACAGGTGTCTTGCTGGCTGTGACCGAGATGTTTCTTTCTCACATAGCCTGCGTCCTTTCTCTTTCCCCTTATTACCTTAAAAAAGCCTTTCCTGAGTCACCCACCCCACTGATTCTGAACTCACAAAGTGCTGAGGTTGCAGTCACTATGTGCATACCTCCCAGGTTTTGGCCAGGTTTCCATCGCAAGATCTTCATTAAGGAGCTGCATCAAGAAGTTTAAAGAGGCTATTCTTACATCTGAGTGGAGGAGCCTGCAAAAGATTTACATGGCTTTGAAGAGAGAGTTAACCAGGGACAGAGAAGTCACGGGTCCTAGTCAAAAGTTTCATGAGGCAAAATGTTCTCCCAAGGCTCAGAGTGGCTTCTGAACATGGAGTCGGCAGGAAGGAGGTGACAGGCAGTGAGTAGGGTGGGTGATACAGGGTACGCTCCCCCAGCCGGGAAAGAATAGGTTTTTTTCTAGTTTTCCAAACAATTTCTTACTGCCTTTTTTCCCTTATTACCACATACCATTTCCTACGAATTAAGCATATCAAGGTAAGTCATTTGGGCCACTTGGGAGAAGCTACATGATGCCATTCACAGGGCCGGGACATGACAGCCACACCAGTCAAGGTTGAAAGACCAGTGGGAATATTTCCATGGTAATCATGGGCATGCAGCAAACTCCCCAGCTTCAATGACCTCCTCTCAAAGTTGGCGCCAATAAAGCTACCAGTCAAAATGCGTGATGATTATGGCCAACATCTGTTTATTAGTTAAGTGCCCGAGACAGCTGTCGCTTAATGAGGAATGAGTAAGATCAATGAGGCCCTGTCTACCTGGCCACACGCGCCCTGCCTTCCTGCCTTGGTGCAGCAGCAGAGTTAGTTAAGCTGAGATGAACGCCCCCAGAGCAGCCCGACGGGAAAGCTCCCAGCTCTGCACGGCGAGACGTGTTCCTTTCCTTCTCAGGGCTGATCACAGTTTGCTGTCGTCTGTTTTTATGTTTATCCCTTTTGTAACTGCCTCTCCTCCGGAGATTTTGCTCAAGCAGCACGGGGCCAGTTGTGTCTTGCGGCCTGCCGGATATTTTGGGCAGGGAAACAGCCGAGCCCACTTCTGGCTCTGGTGCTGAACGGAGAAGGCACAAGGCCCAGGGGCCCATGCTGAACCGAGGCCCCTGCACCCAAAATTATGGTCTGAATTTGGGCAAATTACATAGTCTTTTTTACCCTGAGATTCCTCATCTGTCTATGAAAATAACTGCCCATGGAACACAGAGTTACAAGTATTAAAGGAAATCACCAAATTCACAACCTAGCCAAGGGGCTACCAGTGCATCCTCAACAGATAAATACTGCCTTTACGGCTCTGACACACGCCAAGCTTGGTGGCCGCACAAAGTGTAAACTGCTAAGTGCCAGTGTGTTAAGTGTTTCATGTGTGCTATAATACCCTTTAGAACTTACAACAATCCCAGGAAGTAACGAATATTATCATGCCCATTTCACAGATTCACCAACAGGTTAAGAGTGGTTACATTCTAGTCCAAGGCGCTATGGTGAGGTAATGGCGATTTCAACGTGAATATGGCCCCAGGCCTGGGCTCCATCTCTGTCTCATCCACCTGACCACTTGCCTATGAAATCCACCTGTCCAATACCCAAGTTTGAAGCCGGGCAGCTCTTAAATGCAATGTGTGCCACCGTTTGTCTATGTTCCTTAATTACCATAAACAGTTCTCAGAAAGCACTTCAGAAAGGAAAGTTGGACTCACGTCCCTGCCCACAAAGAAGAGGAATTCTGCCTTGCCTTCTCCTGTAACGTGCAGAAACCCTTCCCATTCACCACCGAATCCTTTTGTATGCTTCCTCCGTGTTCATGTTTGCACACGGCTTATTAAAGTAGAAGTTACCTGCAGTAATTCCATCTCGGTTCCTTTCCAAGGTTCCAGATTATCCATAATCAGGGTAATATCATAATTTTCTGTGAACGAAAATACTACAATGTGAATGAAAATACTGCAACCATGTCACTAAACAAAGAATGCTGAAAACAAGTCATCAGCGACTGCTGCCGCACCCCAGTGAAAACAGGCCTGCAGCCACTCACAACGGTGCCCTCTGAGCAGACTCAGAATAAGAAAGGACAGATTACTGGCCCTAGATAGCTAGGTGCTTGTCTAAAGAATATATTCAGTGAGCCCAAAGGTTGGCTTCCTCCCATATATTGAAAAGCACTAAATTCTTGAACGTGAGATACCTGGCTTTCTTTAGATAGCAAGCAATGTTTTATTGTTCTAACTACCTGGTCTTTGTTGTAAAGCTCCTGTATAATCCTAGCTTCTCCCCTACTCTTGGGAGCAGTCCCTCAGAGTGTTCCGAGAGGCGGTCATCCTGGCTCGAGTCCTCCTGACAAATAAAACATAACTCTTAACATTCAGGCTGCACGTTTATTTCAATCAAGTCCCAGAATAGACACAACTCATCAGTTCTGTAATGGGACACACTGGATCAGGAACCAAAAGAGTGTAGTAGTCCCGAAGAACTACGGCTCCCTCTTTCTTCCTGTCATTATACAATCCCACCAGAACTCATTACTTTGCTGTCTGCCCCTCTGGCAACCAAACTCATAGAAGAGTGAACTCAGCAGAGCACCATGCTGGGGAGAACCCCCCGCAGCAGCACTGCAGGCTGCCTGCCCTCCCGCACGCTCTGCCGACCGCTAGTGTCCTCCGTGGAGACCAGGTCAAAAGAGCTGTTCCCAACAACTGCAAAGTCCCACATATTAAATAAAAACATTTTATTTTATACGATATGTTACGTATATACCCATCTCTGAAAACAGCTTTGCCAGAAGCCCAAACCTTCAATATTAATATGCAAAGGCAAACCCGGTCCCCAAGGGAAAACAAGTCTTAAGACGACGCTAAGGCCTCCAAAGTCCTCTCCACGACAATGAACCAAACTGCCTGCAGGTCTGCAGCTGCAGGAGGCTACATGTCTGCTTTTAAAGCAGCCCCTTCCTGCCCTCGTGTGCTACAATGCCCTTTTATGCCCTCCCATCGCAGGGCAAGAGCAGCCGCTGCAGAAACTTGCAGGGGCCTCAGAGCCAGGGAATATGCCCAGGTCACACTGCAAACCTACTGCCCGCCTCACAGCCCCCAGCCAGCAGGTCACCTGGAAGTCACAGCAAGTGCCCCAATCCAGAAGTCTCTTCATTTGCCAGCACAACTGATCACTGGTCTCCAACCTTCGTCAGTTTTGCACAAAACAGCACCTTCTACTGTGAAGCGGGTGGTTTTCGCTTCTGTGCCCCATCCTTACTGGAAACGTTAAGGGAAACCAAAAGGCCTCTTCTCAACCCTTTTCTGATGACACCCTCCCACCCACAATACTCATATGCTCAAGAGTTTGGATCCACGTGATTTTGTTTCCCTTATGCTAAGTGGCTCAAAACACTGCGAGATTCTTTCTCCTTTGAGTGTATTAGCACTCCGTTTCTCGGCTTTAATCTGTTTTTGTCTCTCTCTTCAGTGTCCCTAGCAGTTGCCACCTCTTACTCCCTTCAGCAGCCTCTCTCCCAACATCTATTCTAGGGAATCAGCTGTGATGAGGGGCCCGAGGGCAGTCACAGAAGATGCAACTAAGGCACAGAGAGGCTACATAATTTGCCCAAGAAATCACCTTGAGCCACCAACAGAGTGTGTCACGTCCCTCTATTTAACAGTTATGCTAAGCAAGTTAACTTTTTGTAGATTATGTTTATAAACAGATGAGAAATCAAAATACATACAAGGACACACATCAACTCTAAGATGTTCATTAACTCCACTGTTTTGTTTCAATTTATTTTATTTCTATTAAAAAATTGAGAACCCCTGCAGCCTATATAGCAAAATGTTACTGGGGTTTAAATCCAGAATATAGAGGGGTTATGTCATTACTCATTCTTATATGTATGTTCAGAAGACAAAATGATTTGAAAGTCTCTCTCCCCACCCCCTACTCACTACTGGCTCTCACCAGAGCTCCCAGATCACACATCTAATACCTTTTCACTTTACCCACAGCTGAACTCATCAGTTTTCCCCCAGAACTCCCTCTGCAGCTTTCCGTCCTCAGAACACAGCAGGACCATCATTTAACTCATTAATCCACCCAGAAACCTGGGCCTTACTCCATCCTACCTTCACAGACAGCATTGATCCTTTCATTTTAACCATCAAAACATGCCTTCAATCTGTTCGCTTTTACCCACTGACTGTCCCACCGCTCAAGTGGAAGCCACCAACACTGCCCACCTGGACTCACGAGTCTCCCAAGTGGCCCCACAGCCACTCTTTAGACAAATGGGATTGTGTCACTCCCGCGCTTTTTGGACTCTTCAGACCCAATTTTCTTAGAAGAAACTTCAATTTCTTCACCTGGTGAAGGTCTTTGCCATGAAACTGTCAGCTCAGGGAGGGCAGGACCCGCCCTCTCCCCTTGGCCCCGCCCTCTGGCAGAGCTTCAGCTTGGGAGGACCTGCTGAGCTAAATCAGCCTGTATCCTAAACCTGGTCTTGAGTTCTTAGCAAACAACTTCACTTATCCATACAAATCCAACGTAGATTACAAAGATTTTAGATGTTGAGCTAGACAATTGATTTGGGGATTTTGCACTGGCAACCTGCAAGTATATGTTCTAATGATTGTGTCTTGTTAAAACCACACACAGATTAAAGGAGTATTTGTGGAATGTCTTCGGAGTAAAAGGGACTGTACTTTTACAGATTTTATGTTTTATTACATGAACAACCAGGACAGGGTCACAATTGGAACCGCCTCACAAGTGACAGAAGACAGGTGAGACGCATATAGCAACAGGTCACAAAGATGGTAAGAGTAAAGTTGTTTATCCAACCCCCGAAAAAATTCCTCCAAGAACAGAAAACTCAGAATTTTGAAAATAAAATTCTATCATCTAAAGAAAGAAAATAAATAATCCTCTTCATCAGGGTTTCTAGATCTGACTGCAGAGTTATTAGCAGGCCATACTGAATCCTAGCACAGAAAAATCAGATGGACTAGTGGTGAGTAAGTTCCAGGAAAATGGCAGTAATTCCTCCACTTGAAAGAGGACACACACTCACTTGTTGAAGGTGACTGTAAACCGCATTCTGCAGAAATTCAGAAGATTGAGACACCGCTTCTACATGATGATGACACGGAAGGACGGCTTGGATGCATGCTTCTAACTGAGTCACCGGCATTCTTACACAGCAGGGTGAAACGGAGGCCCTCAGCCAAGAGCACAGATGTTCCTGTCATGTATCCCAGATCGTGCCTCGGGGACTCAGTGTCCTGTAGCAGTGCGGCCCCAGGCGAGGACCCGCAGCATGGCCCACGCAAGCAGGAGGGGCACTATGCTTGAGAAATCCCAACCCCGATGGGGGCAAGACGGGCTGGTGGGGTTGTGTGAACCTATAAATGCTCATAGAAATAAACCTGCATACATTCACGTGATAAAATTAACTGTAGCAGGCTATTTAACAAAATTTCAATTATCAGTGTTAATTTTACCATTCCTTTCCTCTTGTCCCCTGCACTCTGAGACAGGCTTAGGCTCTCTCACACATGCAGCTCTGATGCAATAGTTGTGAATTTATTTTATTTTGCTACAAGTGTTTTCGCTCCCAGTGTCGCTGTGACTGTCGTCTCTTAACACAGTCAGATGTCTTCCTGGATCTCTCCCTGTGTTCCTTGCTCCTGCTTCTCAGATCCTGAGATAAAGAACAGGTGAAGGCATATGACTGGGAATGTCAATGTGGACTTGATCAAAGTCCTCAGTGACCCCCTAGGTGAGTGCTGCCCACCCCTTACCTTCGATTCTCAAGGTTCTGCCCAGGGTGACATCCAGACAGGAGATATTCCTGGGCCCAATTAAGAGCTGTGTGGCTTGGGTGCGGGGAAAGGTGCAGGAGCTGGTTCCGTAGCCGGTCACTTCCATATCTCTGCTACTCTCTCTCCCGAGGCCCCGCTGCCAAGCCCCCAGGCTCCCTGATATTCTGTCCTTCTCTTCTACTCTAATTCAAGCCCTTTTCCTCTTCCTTTACTCCCTGATTATCCCCAGCTGGAGTGATTTTCCCATCACAGATTCTGAAAAATTTTCCTGCAGCTGAAAAACAGGTCTCCAGAGGTCAATGCCCATATGGTGGTTCCTGAAGAGAGCCCCTGGTTAGGGGGACCCTCACCAACAATCACGGGACATCAGGCATGTTGCAGGGTCGACCACCCCCAACAAGAGTTTGCTGTGACCCCAAAGCACGCACAGCATCCCTGCTCACTAAAGTGTAGTTTTAGTCGTTTATTAAGAAGCAAAAATAAAAAAATTGCTCATGTTTCTTACTAAAATTATTTATGAGGTAGAAAAAGTAATTCTAATAGAAAAGAACAAATTTCACTCCATGTTAGATGTGTTCGTCTGACTTTAAACCTGTACCTTGTTTTCTAGGCTCAGACTTGCTGTTTCTGCACCTTTTGTAAAAGAATGTTGCCTTTAGCCTGAAATACCCAGGAGGGCCTATTCTCCAGGCTCTGATCTTTAAGGATATTAGCTCTTCTACACTTATGTACAGATGGCAAGTTGCAAAATAGAGAATAACCTTTCTTTTTTTTGGAGGTTATACGGGGGCACCATAATTTGACCCACATGGACAGCTGCAGGAACAAAGGATTCCAAGGAGAAACAATTCGTACAGCAAGAAGTTTGCAACAACCAGCCACATCCCCGCCGCTTTTTAGTATAAAAGGAGACTGAATTCTGCCTTGGGGAAGAGAGTTCTACTGGATATCAATATGCCATTTTCTGGGTCTGCCGTCTTTTCAAATAAAGTCACTATTCCTTACTCCAACATCTCATCTCCCGATTTATTGGCCTGTCATGCAGCAAGCAGAACGAGTTTGGACTTGGTAACAAAGTGACTGCATTAGAGGTAGTATGTCTCCACTGTTTCCTCATTTCCAGAATGTCACAACCTATCAGTTTTATATGCTGTTGAACAACACGAACAAACAACCTATTATACAGAACTGATTCCAAGAAATAAAATTATTTCTACTCCTTCAAACATTTTTTTCTTTTTTTTGTTTTGTTATGCTTATTGAAAAGAAAAGTCAAATCATTTTATTTCACGTATTTTTTAAAGCTACATATTGTAAGTACTACAAAGATATTTAAATTGCAATAAAATTGTTCATATATTAGTATAAAGATATATACACAATCAATGCAGATTAGGAAAGGAGTAGATATTTACTAAAAATCCACTGCACATCCAGTCTTTTACAAGCATATCCTGGAATATAAACTCTATTATCCCGGAGTCCCCCACCCCAATTCTCACTGCGGAGTCCCTTAGTAATCAACTACCAAGGCACCAGCATAGAACCATGCAATCACTATTTTAGGTATAAATGAGTGTATTAGCTCATTCAATTCTAAAACAGAAACCTTAAAATAAATACTGAACTTATTTACAGATAAACAAATTTGGACACAAAAAAATACAGTTTCTCCCCCAAGACACAAAGATAATAATTGGTAAAGGCAAGATTTGAACTAATCTGCCTGATTCTAAAAGCTAAGGTGGGAATCCCCTTTGACTTTGGAGGTACAGCAGCACAACCTATCACCCTATCTTTGTTCAGATCTAGCTTTAGACAGCCTGAGACAGCACCCCATTCCAATGGAACTCGAGGGCAAACAATAACAATAAGGATTTTATATTCAGTATTTTCTTAAGTCTCAATTATATAAAGTGTCAGCAGATCAGCAGAAAACTCTGGGAAATATGAGTGGGTCCAGAGCTTTTTGCTGATAAGAAACTCATTCTATCAGGACAGAGTGACCTTCCCATGAGAGGCCTCATGTACATAAACTAAAGGCAGCTGAGCAATGAAAACTAGCAAGAACATGGAACTCAAGCAAGAAGGATGCCTGCCATCCCCTGCCCAGTTGCCTCTTCACCCACGTGGACAAGATGGCAGAAGATCCAGGTTCTTGTCCAAGTGACAACATAATGGACTCTCACCCATGAAATGTTATGACTCTATGCTGTCTTAAGTCCTTTCCAACTAAAATATGATGACACCAATATCTCAGCAGAATGTCTATGTCTCCACTTTCTCTCTTCTATTAGGAGACTATATCTATGGCTACAAAGCAGAAATTCAATTAAAAACACCATGCACGAAGCCTGGTGAAAGTCTGTGTAAGAGACATTGTTCTCACGCTCAGTGAGTGAAAACTCAGAAAAAGTGGTCCTTCTCCCTCTGCAAGTGGGAGGTAGCCTGATTGTGTGTGTGTGTGTGTGCACACGTGTGTGTGTGTAAATCAAATACAACGTATTCTGGGATGTGCACAGATTTTTTTTTATGTTACTATTATTTCGTGAGAATGAGTCTACCTTTAAATTAATTTGAATCTATTATTCTGAGAGAGTCTCAGGCTCTTTTGGTGGAGGATGGGAAAGGGGAAAGGAAAGGAGGAAAGAAGTAAATGAAGCAA
Organism: Vicugna pacos; assembly: GCF_048564905.1. Lineage (NCBI taxonomy): Eukaryota > Metazoa > Chordata > Mammalia > Artiodactyla > Camelidae > Vicugna > Vicugna pacos. The sequence continues at coordinate 32,032,013 of NC_133000.1, forward strand.
AGCTGTAAGAGTACTGCTAGGGAAAGGCAAGACATTAATTTTGTTCCTACTTGCATCACACACAAATTAGGGACTGGCTTTCCCCCATGTCTTGTCAAGCACTGAGTTGCAGAAGAACAGGCAACAGCCCTTTTCTCACTGAGCTTGTGACTGTACGTGACATCTTATAGACACAAATTATTTAACCTGATCAAACACTCTAGCAGCAGGATGTAATTCTCCTACTTTGAGAGACAAGGAAACAGGAAGTGAAAGAGTGTATATAGCTTGACCAAAGTCAGAGGACAAGTAAACTAAAGAGGATGAATTCAAACTCAGATCTGAATGCAGAGTCTGATCTTCCCACTACTAGGGCTGGAAAATCCTTAACACACAGGGTCCCCAGCTCCTCTGCATTGTTCCTGGCACCAAGCATTTCCCATGGCGATGGTCTCCAGTTCTCAGACACAGCGCTCTGTGCAGCCAATAACCTCCATTCGACCTTGATCATCTACCTGCCACGCCCACCAGGCTTCACCATACAGGCAGGAAAGCTGGCTTTCAAGTGCATACAAAGCCACCCCTGGTCTAACCTGGACTCTTCAGCAGCTTTTCCAGCATAAAGGCAGCCATGAAAGTGCTCAAAGTTTGTACATGAGCCACACTACCTCTCTCCATCTGTCTCCCCACGTATACTACTTAGCTATGACCATTTTGAGAGTCTTGGAAACAAATTTTTAAAAACAGAAAAGAAAGGATTCTGTAACAAGTACTTAATACTTTCAATTTTAAATGAGAAGTTACAAAGTGAGTATTTACAAACCGAATCTGCCTTCCTAGGTGTCAGTTTTAACAGTTAAATAATATAATAGCAAAAATTTCTCACTTAAAAAGTTAACAAAAACATCAACAATAATCTGGAATAAACTCAAAAACAATGCCCATGTTGTATATGGAGGAAGTACAGGACTGTACTGAGGGGTAAAGTAAGAAGTGTGAAAGTAGAGACATCAACCTTTTGTATGGAGGAAAGCAGTTTTGTAAAGATGTACGTTCTCCTAAAGATAATTCAAAATTACTAAAAAATCCCATGACAACACTTATCCTTTTTTTAACTTGAAAAAATTATATCAGAATTCTTCAGGAAAAATGAAGTCATAATAATAGCAAAGAAAAATAGGGATCGAAAAGCAAATCAAAAAATTGCACTGTCAGATATTAAATAAATTTTTACAATATGTAAGATATAGTGCTAGAGTAAGAAAGTAAGATTGACAGAAATAAATCATGAGCTCAAAAAGAGACTCTAGTGTACATAAGTATTTTTTACAGGTGGGATTTCAAATTAAAAAGCAAAGTATGAATTCAATAATTGTCTTGGTACAATCAGAGAATCCCTGGAAAAAACAAATTCTTTTCCAGTCATAATGACCACAAGAAAAATTACTGAAAGTGATGTAAATATTAGAAAGTACTAATAAGAGCAAATACAACTCTTTGCTCATATCAATTCAGCTTCTCCTCACTGTAACAAGTACCATTACCATCTCCATCTTAGAGATTAAAAAAAGCTACAGAAGAAATTTATACCATTATAAGAAAGCATTTCTAAGAATAATATCAAGAATAAAACCCAAAAAGAAGACATTTACTATCTAAAGGTTATTTTGGGCCACAACAAAAATGAACCTACTGAACAAATTGAAAGGCAAAAATGACAAGGGAAAGCTCTGTGATACATGTTGATGAAGACAAGGGGCTAATGTTCATAATATTCATAGAGCTGTCACAAAGCAACAAGAAGCTCCCTCACTTAAATATTTGCAAAGGACAAAAGGGATCATTCACTTTTTAAAAGTTAGGTGGCTAATGAGTGAAAAATGCTCAATAGCACATTGGTCATAAAGTGCAAACTAAAACAATGAAAATCATTTTGCTCATCATATTGGCAAATATTTGTAAAAGATATTCTAGCTAGTGTCCATTTTTGAGACAACAAACTGTGAGCGATCTTTTGGAGGATGACATGTCAATGGATATATAAACCCTGGAAAACGTGTGTACACACAGGCTGAACTTCACTTTTAGTAATCGTTTATTTACGAAAAGAATCAGTTCAAAAAGATGTACTCATCAGAGCATTTACACAGCACTGTTTACATTGGTGGGAAGAAATGCTGAAGTGGAATCTTACCCAGGGATAGAGAATTGGTTACAAAATTTATTCTACATCTTTTCATTCCCCACAGGAGAAGGAATTTCTAGATTCACTTGAAAGGAGCCTGTGATTTATGTAGTTGTCACATCCAAGGACTAAATTTCCAGAAACCTTAACTAAAGGAATACTCATACAAGATCACAGGAATGTTTGTACAAGAAGGATGCCAGTCAGACACCCTTTCTGACAGTGGAAAATGGAGAAAACTTAAGTGTCCACCATCAAGACAATGATGCGGTAAATCACGGTGAGCTGTGGCCACTAAAGTTCCGGTGTTTCGGCGTGGTCCAAGGCCTTGTCCACAGTACTCTCCCACGAAAGGTGTCCTTACACAAGAGACCAAACCTGCACATCAGGAGACCACTCTACTCTATCTGAAAGGACCAGGTGAGTCTGGAGGGAGAGGACGTCTGTGATATATACCTTAGTGAATAAACCGAGCTGCAGAAAACATATAGTATGGCCTTATTTTTCAATAAAGCTTATATACACACACATATACATAGATTTCTCATATACGTTTATGTATGTGTATATATATATGACATAGGCCTAAAGGTCATGAAATATATACTCCACATTGTCAGCAGTTTTTACTCTCAGGAAAAAAGGGGAAGGGAAATAGAGGACTTTCGGTACCACCACAGTTCTCTTTTCAGTATTCCAGTTAAGTTTACTTGGAATTTAAAAGTTTACTTAAGTCCAAAGTAAAATGGACGGGGATTCCACAACACAGAATGCTATAATGGTCATTAAAAATCATGCCAGCAGAGATAGAATACTGTAAAAAAAATTGTAATAAGCCGAATGGAAAATGGAGGTCTCCATACAGCAAACAGGCACACAGTGCTCGCTGGTTTTTATGACAGAGTTAATACACACTGATGAAAAGAACAGAAAATAGATTTTAAAGTGTTAATTATTATCTCTGAATACTGGGAACAGGATAGACCCTTTTGACCCTTTTTTCAGACTTTTATATTTAATACACATTATTTTTCATCTGAAAAATGCATTTTTAGATGTCTAGTACCACACATTGGAAAAAATACATGAGTACTTACAGAAACAAATAACTAGGAGACACCGCAGCACCATCACACAGTGCAGAATGGGTGATCCTGAATAACACCACGCAGTTACATAAGGACCCAAAAAGTGAAAGCACCCGCTGTAACAGGGTGCGGCCCCCTTCTATTTGTCAGTTGTGCCTTCAGGGCTGAGGCAGTTCTGAGCACGGCCAGTGTCAGTGCTGGTGTCTGGATGGATGCCACTGGAGGTGAAGGCACCTGCAAGCCGAGAGAAAGAACAGAAATCATCCTCTGCTTTTTCTGTCTTGTTCCTTTTTCACTTTTAAAGAGAGGCGGAAATAAGATAAACTGAATCTTCCCTACTGAAATTTCAGTATTGAGACAGTTTTATATTGTTCACAACTTATATTCTGCCTATAATTGTCTTTTCAACAAACCATTATATTTATTAAATGTTAATTAACTCAGTTAATTAACTACCTGTTGAAACCTATTAAAGAACATAACATGCACTACGTGAAAGCACCACACCTGCAGTGACTAGCACAGCTGTCTTGACGACAGTGTAGTCAGCCCCCACCATCCCGTGGCCCTGAGCTCCTGATGCTGGGAAGAGAGCACGCTGCCGCCTCAGGCGGAGAAATATGGTAAAAGCATTTTCTGAAATCTACAGCACTGACAAAACATAACTGATTAATCCCAGGCTCCTTTGAGGCTGTCATTTTCCGTTTCTGGCCAACACAAGTCAATGAGCAGAACCACCCCATTCCCGAGTCATGGGACTCACGTGGGCAGCAGTTTTGGAGAAATTTCCAGGTATAGAATGTAAACCAACTATACATAAAACTCTGAAAAAGAAAAGATGCAATAATATGATTTTGGAAGACACTCAATATATTCTCCTAAGCCTTAGTAGTTGGAAAGGCTGGGCTTCTCCTAAGCCACTTATTTATTTCACAGACATTGAGCATCTCCCACAAACCCTGTTTCCCTGTGTGTTGGGAGCCTCAGGCACATTGATGCTGTCTATCTTATAAGTCACAAGGCAGAGGCGTGTGTCTCACGCCTGCAAATCTCACACAGGCTCAACTCTGAGCTTCACTGTCTGATATTGGCCCCATTTTCTCACCTGTTTATTTGGTATCTGTTCTTCTGTAAGCTGCCTGAAATGCTTCTTGAAACAAGTCAGAAGAATGAGTGGGTAGAGAAATGGACAGATGGACAGGTGAGAGATGGGCAGACAAACAGGGAGACTCCAAGAGAAGGGGAGCAAACAAAATTTCCTATGCAAAACCCTCTTCTAGTCAAGGAAGAAAACCATCACGAAGAAGTGTGAAGAGGCAGGTGGCTTAGGACTGTTTCCTGGATTCCATCAAAAGTCACACCACGTGATGAGAGGGTAGAAGTATAAATAATAAAAGAAAAAAAGCATGCATGTTTGAAAAATATATCTACATTATGTACTTTCTAAAGAATAGATTTATATCAGCAAGGCTCAATAACACAATCTTTGGGTATTTACAGAAGTGAGAATCCCATCTCCAATCCGCAAGACATCCCTTCGGAGCACTGAGAGTCTACAAGGTGCGATCATAAAGCCGTCACCGCAAAAGCTGTGCTATCCTGCACTTGCGAGGAATGAGCAGGTGTGCTCGGGCTGCACACTCGCATCATTTACACCCCACAGCACCTCTACGGGGTAGGGAGGCCTAGCGAGCCCCGTCTCTGCAGGACAGAAAATCAGTCCTGGAGAGGCTAAGCCGATCTACCAGTTCTCCATCTCACAATACTTGTCACTCCAGAGCAGGACTCGAACTCGGACCCACGTTTGTAACCACAGTACTACCGTACTTTATGTGCTTTTTGTGTGTATAATACATTTGTTTCTGGCATGAAAGGGTATTTAATAAATGATTGGTTGTCTTGTCTATCTCATTATCTCACAATCTTTATATTTTTGAATTGTACACTTCCCCTGGAGAAATGAACGGAAAGAGCAGTGGTCAGAATGAGGTGGGGCTCCATTCTTTATCTGTTACCTCATCTCATCCAAGTCCCCAAACATGGAGAAGGAGCAAAGGTTTTCTTCATCATTTAAAGAGAGGGCTCCAGTGATGGTGACTTACTCAACTCCAAAACCGAGTCTGGGGGAAGGGCACATGCAGCAACGAGAACAGTATCAACTGTAGGAAAGTGAAAAGAGCTCAGGGGATGGTCAATGGGTCAGCCTGATTTAATTTCAATCGATAATACAATAACACACTCTAAAAATACTAGCATGCAACGGATTTGATCTTTCTTGGCATCTAGCAAGTTTCCACAGCCCACATGTAACATTATCATGAACTAGTGAAAGGATGAGTCCACAGACAAGAAAAATCAATGCCACAGGCAGGCTGAAACCCAGGCTGGAAGAAAGGAAGGGAAAGGGCATAGTTAAGAAGAGGGGAAAGTCTGGGAAAAAGACATCATCACAAGGACTCTCAAGCATCATCCAGCAATCATATAATCATTCTTTCAAGAGAGAGTTACTTAGGTCCTATTTTGTGCGAGATTTTACAAAGAGCAGAGAGACCCCAGCGTCCATGGTGGCAGCAATTTGCGGGGCTATATTACAATTCAAATCCCGGTAACTTGCAACTTGTACTCAGTATAAAGGGAAAAAATAAAGTAAAATAATACTATGTAAACTCTACACATTGCTGAAAAAAAATTAAAGAAGACCTAAATACCTGGACACACAACGCAGATTCCTGGATCAGATTACAACATTCCTGGGATGGCAATGGTCCCCAGAGCGATGCAAACATACAACGTGGTCTCGATCACAATCCCAGTGGGCTCCTCTGCAGAAACTGACTAGCTGCTGCTACAATTCCTATGGGAATTTGAGGGTCTCAGTAACCAAAACGTACTTGAAATAGAAGAACAACGTGAGAGGACTTGTAATTCTCAATTTCAAACCTTACAGCTGTATCTCCAAGTGAGATTAGAGGCCATTTTTAAGTTATTATTTTGTTTATCCTTATTTTCTAAATTCTGTACAATGAATATACCTGTTAGAATAAGAAAAATAAAAAGTAAGGTATCTTTTAAAACTTGCACACCGATTCATTTATTGGGAAAAAATTATTTTAACTCTAAAGAAGTAAACAAATATCTAGTGAAAAAGGACTACTTAAAAACAAGTGTGCATTTACAATTTTCATAAATTGAAAACTGAAAAGCACAAACACATCAAGTTTCTAGGGAGACTCGTGAAAAATATTAATAATTATTTTCAAAAATTCTAATTGAAAAATGAAAACTCAAGAAAGGGAAATTCGTGATTGATAGGCAACTGCGAACACGTGGAGAGCAAAGGCCTTGAAATCACTGTTCCTTTAACTCTGCTACTAGCTCAATAGGAGAGGAAATTCCTCACTGAGGGGACAGTGGAATCCCATGCATAAGATAGGATACACAGTACAAACTGCAGTAGTATCGGGAGTGAATATGTTAGAAGAATTCTGAAGTTACAACATTGCTGAAAAACTATAAAAACACTGACAGACAGATTAAAACACACAGTCATACATATTATATAGAAACATGAACTCTGCTCCCATGTTGCATAGAAATACAAACATATTTGTTCATTTATGGGCACTGATTACTTTATCCCAGGTAGAATATTTCAACTAAAACAAATAATCAATATTATACTCCTATTGTCAAATGTACTTGATAAGTTACTCTGCTATGTAACCATATGTGTCTAAGATAGATCTAAAATTAGTGAAAAAGAGCTTTGTATGGTTTCTTGAATTCTTCTCAAAATTCCAAGCTTAATTTTAAAATAGATCTGAGCAGTATTTCTATATTATCTTTTCCCTTGTGAAATGAACAACACAGTCTTTTTTCAAAATTCTGTCCTTACAATCATTCACGAGCACAGTATCCTCACAAAACTGCTGGACAGCAGAGCACTATCCAGACACTGTGACCAAATAAATGAAACAGAAGGAAGACAGTGACCCTATTCTGGAGGGCTTATAGTCTGTGTCAACACTGGGGTTTTTACTTGATTGGTTTGATTGGGTAGCAAAATAAAATCAATCAAGTACTTTCTTCTTTGAGCATTCTATAAGTCATGACTGTTTTTAGTGTCATTAGCAGGAAAGACTTAAGCATGACTTGGTTAGGTCAACTAGCAACAATCATCACTGGAGAGTGAGTAATAAAGAAGTTAACTGATAGCAATGCTTCTGCCTACATGAGACCTAAAATAAATCTACACTGACATCCGAAAGGAAAATAAGGAGATGAGGTCCCCAATGAGAAAACAAACTAACAAGAAATCAAAAAAGGAAAGATGTATTCATTAACGATTCCAGGCAGTAGTGGAGCATGGTGGTGAAGATCACAGATTCTGGGGACAAACATGAGGGTCTGAACTCCCACAGCACTGGGTAGCTGTGACACTGATATTTCAGGGAAATTTTCTGCATCTCAGTCTCCTATCCATAGACTGGGGACAACAACCGTACCCATCTCCTAGAATGTTCCTACAAATTTAGATATTTTATACATAAAAGTTTAAATAAAATACTTCAGATTTTAAATAATACCCCAAAAGCAGAAGGAACAAAGAAAACAGAGATAAATTGGAGTTCATCAAAATTTAAAATTTGCTTCAAAGGGAACCATACAGAAAGTGAAAAAACAACACACTGGAGAAAATTTTTTCAGATCATTTATCTAACAAGGAATTTGTATCTCCAAATGAAGAAAAAACAACCCTACAACTCAACAATAAAAAGGCAACTCAATTAAAAGGTTAATAAAGTATCTGAGAAGGTATTTTTCAAGAAAAATATAGAAATGTCAAATAAGCACAATGAAATGATGTTCAATAGCATTAGCTATAAGCGAAATGAAGTCAAAACCACTAGGAGAAACAGCTTCACACTCACAACAATAGGTTATAATAAAAAAAAAAGGGTAACAAGCACTAATGAGGACACAGAGGAAGCGGAGCGCACAGCCATTGCTGGTGGGGACGTAACACAGCGTGGCCACTTTGGAAAACAGCCTGGCAGGGCCTCAGAGACTTGAACATTTGGTTTCTGTCTGACCCAGCAATTCTGCTCTCTGGGCACACACGTAAGAGAACTGAAAACAAATATCCACATAAATAATACCACATGAGTGTTCACGGCGACATTACTCATCACAGACAAAAAGCAGAAACAACCCAAATGCCTATCACCTGGTGAATGGGTAAACAGAGGGGCCCAGCCATACAGTGGAAAGTTATTCAGCAATAGCAAAGAATAGAATAGTGACTCAGGCCACAACATGGACAAACATTGAAAACGTTACTGAGTGTGAAAGAAGTCAGTCACAATAGACGGTTCCACTTATATGAAGTGACTCGATTTACATGAAATGTCCGGCACAGGCAAATCCACAGATAGAAAAGTGGCTCCTTAGGGCTGGGGGAGGATGGGGAAGATGGGAATGTCTGCTTATGCATACGGGGCTTCCTGTTGGGGGGATGAAATTGTTCTAAGATAGACTGCGATGCACAATTCTGGGCATAGAGTAAAAACCGCTGTACATTTTAATGGGTGAATTGTATTAAAACTGTTAAGAACAAAAGCACCTCGGGCCAGTACCTTCCATTGTAAATGCAAATTGCTAACTTTTATTAGAGGAAAAAGAAACTGCCCTCAGCATGAAAGCAGGAGATTAGCAAATGTGAGTTAACCGAAATTGGACAAGAGCATTTCACTTGAAAGAGTTGCTGAGTGTACACGAAATATTCAGAAATAGGAAAATCACCTTGACATCACAAAGAACATTCTGCTTCAAATGCAGATCAAGAATTCGGCAAGCCCAGCTGCCGGAAATGACCAGAGAAGAATCCTGGTTCATAAAACTAGCACCAGAGCCAACAAGGAATTGGTGGTGAGGAAAGTAGGTGGTGAATATCTGGAACAGTTTGCTGCAAATAATTTCTCCACCGAAAATATAAAAATAAAATGAAAGTGATGAAATGGTCTGTTGACATCACGTGAATGGGCTTCCTTTGGTGCTCGACTGTTCTGTAACCCAGATTGAGAGATTCAGGAGAATCAGCATGGCTCCTGGGGGTCCCCAAAGGACTGCCCACCAGCACGCTGACCACCATCACATCTACCAGGGTTGAATTGCAGGGAAGAGACCAAGTTCTGAAAGGTACAGGAAATGTTGACAAGGGAAGAAAAGGCTGAGTTCAGTCCTGGGACAGAGGCCCGCTGAGCAGAGGCCAGAAGGCTGCAGGTGATCTGCTGTAGCCCTGGGGCAGGAAGGGATCACGGGGGAGCATATCTCAATTCTCTTCTCTCTCTCCCTCCAGTAGGAGAGCTAAAGCCTGCATCCTCCTCACCTGGAACTGTGGGTTCTGGCTGGCGGAAGTCTTACAGACACGGAATGATTATTCAAGACTCTGTGGAAAAAGTCAAGAAATCGAGAGGGAGTAGGGAGCCATCTCCATGAGCCTCTCAAATGTTCCCATATTTATTGTGTATAATCAAAGGGAAAATTCGTTAACAGTTGTGAGAGAGTAAGGAGGAAATTCGGGAAAGACAGTATGAGGCAGAGATTGTAGAATACACAATGAGTACAAAGGATTAGTGTATCTTTAGGGAAGTCATGGGGTGAGGGGAACAAGATACATTTTTTATATGTTCATTACAAAGCAGACCACCAGACAAGCCAGGTCCTTGTTTTGGGGATTATAGACTATCTAACAGCACACAAGCCCAGCGTTTATAGCTGAGGGTCTCGGTCCTTTGCAACCAGCAGAGTGCTATCTAAAACCTCAACTACACAAGCAAAGCATTGTCTCTGCTTTTTAAGGCAACGAGACTGGAGTGAGGATGCACCGGCACTTGCTTGCAAAGCAGTATCAAAGCATATTTTTTCTTCTTAAAGTTCAGAGGCGACTGGGCTGTGTTATAAATTGTTAACCCAATCATGGGCTCCCACATGGAACCATTATGGAGGACACCCTAGGATGACAAATCCTGGATGTGGGTCTTTTCCTGCCATCTTCAGCCACTCTAGCAGGGTCTAGGCACATCCGAGAATAACGATCCTACGGAACCACCCACTCTCTTAACTCCTGGTGCTTGAAACTTAATTTTAGCTCTACACAACTTAACGTAGAAAAGTTTCAGAAATAAAAGATATAATATTCCTTTTATATCTCATCATATTACTGATTTTTCTGATTGCTCTATGCTGCTTCTACTTGGTAAAACACCTCATTCTGCAGGTGAATTCAGTAATTTCCATTGTGCATTTCCAGCCAGTTTGGGCTCGCTAACTTCTATTGGTCAAATATCGATACACTTAATTGATTTCTTTGTTTATCAATTTCAGCCAGGTGGAGAGGGATTGTCACTCGTTTCCTCAGCTCAACCTCAACTCTTTTCTCATCAACTCAGGCCTCCTGAAAACAAAACAAAGTATTTGTTTCCCTTCTACTCTTTCCACAAACCCAACAGGAAACAGCCTGGAGAAAGAATTCAACACAAATGTTAAAACAAAAATCTATAAACCTGAAACAATACCATCTCTGAATCATGATACACAATGACATGAGAGTAATTGTGTCAGCCACAAAGCATGAGGGAGCCTGACTACCTGATTTCCTATTCTTCAAAGGAAGGAAGGAAGGTTTTCGTATTTTTTATTATCATTCTTGGTCATTGTTTCTGATTATGCCAAAAAATAGTTTATGAAATAATTATGCACTGCAATAACAGATTTTTAATGTATCAATTTTAGAAGGCATTCAGAGGGGATAGGAAAACCCACCTCTGTAAAACATGCAAAATTTCTTCCCCTGTTAAGAACACGAATACAAATTGCAACAGAGAATTCAAATTCTTGTGGAGAGGAGCAAAAGCCACAGAATCAAATCAAAGTCATTACAATGAGTCAATTTAAAATTCACTGGACAAACATGCTCAATGCATACAAATAATTTCAAAGGCACACTGCAAACCATTCACTTAATGATCTGCAGGCTAGAGGAAGAATTTCCCTCTTTAACAGACAACAGAAATCATTAGGGTGCCCCACCAAACCTGGAGCAGAGAACAATCAGGTTTTTAACAGTTCTGATAAATCAGCATGTTCTAAAGATCAAAATCCAGAAATTTTAAACATTCATTCAAACCACAATGAACCAAGCACTTAAAGAAAAAAAAAAACACAAAGAAACTAAGCACAGAGATCATTTAGATAGATCAATGAGAATTTCTTGTACTGCTGGAAGAAAGAACAGGCTATAACCTTTTACTTGAAAAATAAAACTTCTTTTAAAGATAAATGCTAAAACACATTTCATCATTCATGTTGCCTTTAAAAATCTGAGGTACTTGTATCTGATCAGAAAAGCAATTCTGAGTAATAGTATGTTACAATTCAGTGCCAGTTTGCTTTAGAAGAAAAGAGAAAAATTACTGTTTCTCATTCTGCACAAAGTTTAAAGTACCTCCCTGCCTCTATCTCCTACCATTTCCTAAACTCAATCTCCCTAAACTTTCTGAAACAAGTATGAGAAAGTCTTATTCTCAATATGCCAAATGACAAAAGAATATCAATTTATTTGTGTAAATATATGCCTACACCTTGAAATGGAGGCGAAAGTTATCAGAAGTCTATATGGAACTTCTTTCTACCTTCCTGAAATCACACACACAAACGTTCACACAGACACAGACACATACCCCCTGGATTACTGGGCACTTCACAAGCTTAGTACTTACAACTTGTAGAAGATAACTTTATACTTAATTTAAAATACAAATCTGTCAGCTTTTGAAAGTCTTCATCATCTGCTAAACCATCTAATATCAAAGAGACCCAATTAGCCTTCTCTGTAGAATGTAATTTCCTATGATGGCAAAACAGACCTTAAGAATTACTGGATTAAAGATTCATGTTTATCACTACCTATGATCGTTTTTAAGCACATTAACAGATTCAGAAATGTATGTCTCATCAACATTTATTCCTATAGAAATAGCATATGTGTTCAATTGTCTATAAAGTGACTAGTTCCCATGATGGTGTTTAAGAGCTATTTTGTGTATAGCAATATTTATATTCAAGTGCAGAAAAGGAGGGTGTGTATTACTCAGTTGTAGAGCACTGGATTAGCATGCACAATGTCCTGGCTTCAGTCCCCAGTACCTCCAAAAATATAAATAAACTAAGTGCATATTTAAAAATAAGAATAAACACAGGGAAATATACACAAAATGTTATGATATATCACAGAGAAAAAATGTGACAATGAGTGTGTATATATCCATGAATGACTGAAAAATTGTGCTGAACACTGGAATTTGACCCAACACTGTAAAATGATTATAAATCAATAAAAATGTTAAAAAAATAAAAATAAAAATAAATAAATAAAGTTGCAAAACAAAAAAAAATAAGAATAAAGTTATAAAAAAATGCAGACTAAAAACCACTGCAACCTAGGTGCTACAATTATACTAAAAAAACAAGTGTTTCTATCAAATATTCACTATATGCCAATCACAGAGACAACCACAAGTCACACCTGGAGCATCACGTGTGATTCTCAACAACCCTACTAAGTAGACACGGATGAGAAACCCGGCTCTGAGGATGAGGAGACGGAGCTCGGAGGAGCCGGGGACGCTGACCGTCCTGCTCCGTGTGACACCGCGTCAGCCCAGGGCAAGCACTGACAGTGCTGCACTGAGGGGACACCCAGCTGCATGGACCCTTGGGGTACTGGGGAGCCCCAGAAAACACTAAAAATTTTTCAGTGAAAAACCAGCTAAAATATATTACACTGTGCCGCATCCCTTAAACAGGGAACGTGAATGAGACCTTTTTGATGCCTCCGTGTCCTTTCTGCCATCATCAGTTACTTGCCCTCACAGCGCGACCAGTGAGGATCTGGATCCCATATGAAGTGCACTCAGATGGCAGAGCTTTTAAAGCTGTTTTATGAAGTTTGTAAGACTCTGTCTATGCTTCACAGTGGCGGTCATCCATCACTTCTCACCAGTGTGGACGTACCACCTGAAATCATTCCTTTCTGCTTTTTAAAATCCCTTCATCTACTCCAGAATTTTCAACAGCAAAGAAGCAGCTCAACCACAGACACTGGATAGCTTTTCACCAAATGGACTCGAACAGCCCATCTGACTACCTGGAAGCCCTTGTCTTCTATTAAACCCACTTCCAGGTACTTCATCATTTTCTGATTGGTGGACTCGGCCTCTGACTGGCCTACTCAGAGAGCTCCCAACCTCACATCCAGGGGTGGGAGAGGACCCTGCTGTTGGGGAAAATCAGTGAGGAAGGTGGACATACTTCAGCCACGTCTGCACGGGTAGAAGTGCCACAGCGTGCTCAGAAATTATACCGTCATCACCCCTGGGCTCCCATGGACTGGTTTCACATTAACCAAACTCATGAGACACTGATGCAAGAAAACCAGAAACTTAGCTTATTAATGTAACAGAAGACGTGAATCTATGAACCAGACTGAAATATCAGAGTTCAACCATGAGTACATTTTCTCCTCCACGGCCCAATCACGGGCAGGCAGTCACATGGCAAGCATGGACAGAAACGGAGCAGGAAATGTTTCTAGATTAACTCAATGGACTAAATTTCTATTATACGAACAGATCTACTGCCCAGAAGTCAATTAACGCCATTCACGGTGCACTCTCCGTGGACAGTGGCAAGACATGACAATGAGCACCCGTGTAACTCTCCTTTCCCTGTCCTTTATTGGCTAACTGATGCACAGAGGTACAAAGATTCAGGGATGCTGATAACGCTAAACACCAAAAGCCCATCTCTGGGAGCATCAAAACCAGACAGCCAGGGTTTAAATACCAGCTCTGTCAATTACTAGTTCTGTGATTTTGCCAACTTACTTACCCTCTGTGTGCCTCAATTTCCACACTGTAAAACTGGGATAATAATCAAACCTTCCTTACTCGCTTGTTGAGAAGATTGAAGGATTCATTTCTGTAAAACACTCAGAAAAGAATGTAGCACATTTTGGGTGTTCAACTAATGTCAACTTAATATCAAAGTGATTTACAAATCTCCCCTCTAATCATCTTATGTGTTTCCTGGCTAGCCTAAGTCCCAAAGAACATCCTTATTTCTCCTTTTATAAACTCTTGGGGAGTACCCTTATGATCCATCCAACCACCTGTTTAAACTGAGGGAGGGGATGCCTCCTAAACACTCCTCTGGGCCATGGAGTGTGCTTCTCCCTTCACACCCCTGGCCCCTGGCCCACAGCTAGCACTCATCACACTAACAGAGTGAGGTGTGAGTCCGGGGAGACAAGTGGGGCATGTGAAACCCTTCCTTTCACTCCAGTGTTGGTCACCATTGGGAAGCACCTGGGATGCTCAGCTTCATGGCAGGAAAGCCCTATGCATGAAGGGGCACGTCTTCTCAAGGGAAGGCTCGCTGTGGCCCAGAGCTTCATGGGACAGGGTGAGTCTCTATTTCTGGGACACAGTATCATGACACGCATTTTCCCACAGCCTTGAAGTTCATGGAGAACGTGGCTTCATCAGTAACAAAGAAGACATTTATCGCCTGTCTACTCTTTTGTGTCATCTCTCAGTTGGCTGCTGGAGACAACATGTGTATAAGTATTGGGTCTCCTTAAGCCCCAAAATATATGAAGTAACAAATAATTCTGTGGCTTAACATTGGTTCAGGGTGACTGTGTAACAGTTTTTACTCTGCTGATGCTAAATTATGGGTATAGGAACTATGGAACCTCCTCAAATATCTTTCATCATAAAAACAGCTCTTCTTATTTTCCTTATTTTCCTGTATATTCCTGTCTTCACCACAAAGAGCAGATACTATAAATTCCTGATGTAGGATGAGGCTGCCGCCACAAACTGACTCAGCTTGAAATTAATATCCAAGATGAAGCAGCGGATACACGTAAATATTCACGATTGTCAAGTCTGCTCACGGGTCTGGGCCCTTCACTGCCTGAACGGGGGTGAAATCCCCACCCGTGTCTGGGAGAGATACACGGCTCTTCCCGGGGTCACCCAGGCTTCACGGGCTATTTCCCCCCACAGACTGGCTTCAACGATTAAAAGCTCTCAAGGTATTTACACCATGCAAAACTAAAAGACATTTCTGCAGATGGAGCACTTCTCAGGCTTAAAACTTTTTTTGCCTACAATCACCCAGGGGGAAAAAAGAAACATGACTCTGCAAAGTCTCTGACCCTCACCACTCACAGGAGTAGAACGGCCACAGCAGAAGATGGCACTTCACATTGCAGGATGAGAACAAAATAAAGACGCCCCAACAGGCACTCCCAGAGACAGCGCTCAGCAGTCTTCTGCACAATCACGGTTGTGCAGCCCTCATCACCTTCTATTTCCAGAACACTTCACCAGCCCAAAAGAATCCCCCTATCACTAGCATTCACTCCCTAATCCCCCTCCACTCAGCCCCTTCCAACCATCACCTGCTCTCTGCCTCTGCATGTGCCTATTCTGGGCATTTCAGATCACTGAAATCAACAATTTGTGACCGTTTGTGTCTGCTTCCTTTCAAGTAACAAGCTGTTATCAAGGCTTGTACATTTTGAAGTGGTATCAGCATCTCTTTCTTTTTTTTTTTTTGAAAACTTTAAAGATTATTAGAAGGTGGTAAGTACTATCAAAAAGAGTAGAGTGGAGCATAAGTGATTGGGTTTCAAAGGGAAAAGTGTGGGTTGAATAGTCAGGGTGGACTTCCAAAAACAGGTGGCCTTTTTCATTTTCCTCTTTTTTTTTCTTTTTAATTCGTTCTTACGTGTGAATAATGTTCCACTACATGGAGATACTACATTCTCTTCATCCATTCAGCAGCTATTTATGGACGAGGTCCAGAAAAATGAGTGTAAGAGGTGACTAGCATGGATGGCATTTAAGCAAAAGCAAAAAGTGCTTTCAAAAAAAGCCAACAAACAGAGGCACAAGGAAATTCAGTGCGTTTCTGAGCAAAGTGCTTGCTTGCTTCGGCAGGACTACCATGCAGGACTGTGGCGGATATTGGCAGGAGTCATGGTGTGGGAGTCACCTGAGAAGACACCCTACTGCAAGTAGCTCAGCCAATTCTCCTCCCTCATCCTGTATTGTTAGAGCAATGTTTCTAGGTTACTCTTATTTCAAGTAATAGCACTTTAACTGCATATCTGATCATCTCCATCAGACCACCTTAACTCCAAGCCACAGAAAATCATTCACTGACCGGAGCAGCTCCAGGACATAATGGTGACGGATTAGGGAGTCCTGTAGCATTCCAGCCTGCAGGCACAAACCCCACATGTGCCCTGGTGATGTCCAGAAAATAAAATGCATGGAAATATCTCACTGTTTGTACACGACACCTGCCCTCAAATTGCCCCAAAATCATGCTGGCAAAGCACTACTCAACCCTCTCACTACAAAAAAAAAAAAAGCTAAGAAGGCAAATTTAGGCTCTTCCATTGAAAACCAGCAACCATCACTGCCAGTATCTGAGCTGGAATGCTCCTGACTTCGAAAACCACTACGCAGTTACTTTTCAAGCATGAAACTCATAGATGTATTCCATGTAGATGATATTGCAGTAGGATTTTTGTTTTCAAAATTTCCACTTGCAACATTAGCACAAGAAAGTTTATGTTTAGGCTTTAAAAAAATCAATTATCCTCCACTTTCTTAATTTTGAACTTATTATTATTTTATCAATTGGGCTATGCTACGTATTTCAAACCATTTGATTTCTGAAAACAAGACCTTTATGACCTCACTATTTCAGAGAAAACATTAACGATTCTTTGAGAGGTGGGGCCTGGGGCGCCCACTAACAGCTCTTTAAATACTGACAAGGATGTGCTATTAAGTAATGCAAAGGCTCTAACTCCACATTAGCTCAGAAAGCAAAGAAAATACACCAAAGACATCCTTAAATATTTTATATACTCCTATTCTTTTGAATATTAAATTTCTTAAAAGATATGATTTTTTTGAAAAAGAAAACAGCTGTATTAAATTTCCTCTCACCAAGAAAGCAATCTTTATGAAGAAAAACACCCCTATGTAAATCGAAATGCCAGGACGTTTCTATCTAAGTGAACATCCAGATCTGAACAGAAACCTAAATCCAATCAGATCTCACTCGAAGGAGCTCAACAAAGTCCTGGGCAACTCTGGAAATTAGCTCTTTTGTTCCAAATGTTGGCTGAGCTAAGATCATCACACTAGGCAGGGAAGGAGAGAAGAGGACAGTCCACCTGGTGGCCACCATCCGTTTTCTTCCAGGCACAAAGTGCCTCTAGGGCGGCCCCGCTAACAAGCCCCCCATAAGAAAAGCCGGCATCCACACTGCCCCTGCCGTCCTCAAGAAGCCCCGATGCCCATATTCCAGCCTGTGAAAGGTCTTCTAATGATCCCCCATTTGGTGGCACCCACCGCCTCTTCGCCGCTACACAAACACACAGAGCCACGGCAGCCTTCCCAAATCACAAATTTGATTACATCAACCCCCACTTCAAATGCTTCAGAGGCTCCCTGGTAGAGTTCTAGCCCCACCCCAGACCCTGCTCGCCCAGCCTCACCTAAGTACACAGGTCCTCAGTGTCCTCAGGGGCCCCCTGACCTGCTCCTACTTCCCACTTGCCTCCAGGCTCATTTTGACTGTTTCCCAAGGAAGCCTTCCCTCCCTCCAACCTCCACAATTTGTTCCTCTCTTCCTAGAACATTCTAGGCTAAGTCAACTTCTGACAATGCTAAGCTCTCAAGAAGCAAATACATTTAGCTTACTAATGTGGCTACACTCTGTCTCCCCTAGACTCACAGAAGTGCACGTGTAATGAATAAATGAATGACGGGTTGGGTCTCAAAGGGACAGACATACATGCTCTCTCCTGTCCCGACCCATCTGTCTGTAGAATATCAGAAGCAAAACCAGAAGTTCCTTTCCTGAGGGTCACTTCTGTTGACACCCTTCACTGCCTACTGTGTCAGTATTAGTAAAACTCAACTTATTCCAAAGCCCTACATCCCGGACTCTCTCCAGTGTCCTCCCCAGCAGGGGCTCCCTCCACCCTGGACCACATAGGGCACTCTACCCGGGTCCCCACGCCAAAAGCTTCCAGGCCTCTGCCCGGGCTGCACCTGCGACCTGAGCCACATTCTTGACTCCTTCTCCTGGCTGACTCTTACTCTGTCCTCACAAATGAATGTAGAGCCCATTTCTTCCAGGAAGTCCTCTCTGATAATGTCCTTTATGTCTTGTCTGGCCTCTATCTATAGCAGCAGTACATGGTGACCAACTGGGTGTTTGCCCGCTCCTTTGAGACCACGAACCCTTGGGGACAACGTGGGAAGGAGTGAGAGATTACAAGACGGTTGAGGGAAGCAAAAAGCAGAAATCACAGTCCAAGTCCCAAATTCAAGGATACTTTCTCATAAAAAAGTATAAACTATTTCACACGTGTGCAATTTGGCTACTATTTTTGTGGCTTGTGGACAGCAAAAACTTGGTGTTCTAGTCCAAAACCCAGGTTACATGCAAAGAAATGTATATATTCATATCCAAAGGAAACCAGAGCTGCTCAACAACAGTTTGCAGTTAGAACTGAAAGGAATTTTGATAAAGGCAATCTCTCTCTCTCTCTCCTTTCTTTTCTGGAATCATATAATTTTAGAAGTATTTGCGTGACTAACAGATGGCTACAGCCCGTGATTCTGCACTGGAGTGTATGGGGCTGAGGAAGACCAGATTACATTCACTCTGTAAGTGCAATCACACCAACACACTGATAGGTGCCGTGGTCGTGCAGCTGATGTTCCAAAGCAGGCAACCTTATTCGGTAAGAGAACTCTAAATAGAAAGGAAGAAATGCAATGTCCTATACTGAATTTCATTTGCTATATGCTGATAGTATATCTTGACTAATGAAACCCAAAAATAAATTGTCAAGTCGGGTTTCTTCATCTGACTGTTTTATGCTAACATCGGATATTAAACCCTCACTCCATATGGAAAGCTCAGGCCTACGCTGCAGCACGGTTACATCACGTGGAAGAAAGCCGACCAAGGGAGAATTGGAGAGTTCCCTGTAAAAGCTGCGAAGTGTGGTTTTGAACCTATACATCATTTGCAACCACATAACCGACAATGGAGTTAGACGTTACCTTTGTGGGTCGAAAAGCACTGCATGCTTCAGAACCATCAAAGAACGCTGAGCTTTGTGAAACAGTCCTGAGGCACTTAAATCATACTTTTTCTGAAAGGCTCCTAATCTGACCCACTTCACCATTACAGGTATTAGAGGGAAGTACTGGAAACAGTAGAGAGAACATGCCCTTGAAGTCTGACAAGGTCCTGCTTGAATCCTGCTACAGCATTTACCAACCGCTAAGCAGACCAATTCCTTAACCCCTCTGAGAAGGCTTCCCAATCTGCAAAAGGGGGCTGCCACCGCCCACCTGGGAGTCATGGATGTGAATGAAATACGCAAGTAGGGCGGCCGACTGGTACCTGACACGGGGCCTGGCTAGTTTCCCTCCGCTGCCCTTCTCCCCCTTTAAACTTGCACTGATCCCCCTGGTAAGGATCAAGCCCCCGGAACAGACTGCCCCTATCTTCTGTGTATCCCTGGATACATGCCTTACCCTTAGGAGGCCAGAAAAACAACTGCCTCCTCCCAAGTCACTAACAATATTCTTAAGAGTCTGGGTATTTTTAACTCTAGTTTTCAAGGAGACTATTCCAGAACTTTCCAAGCACCATTCTCCAGGTTGGCTCCCCTCCCAGTGCCCATCCTTCTCACCTCAGATCCTCTGTCTGACTGCCTTCTGTTCATGGGAAAGAGAGTCCGGTAGGGTGGGGACTCCCTAGGCCTCCCTCCCTCCCTCACAGGTGACTGTGACTACCTTCTCCCCACTCCAACTCCAGCTTCTGAGGATTCTAACCTCCCGTATCCTGCAGCCTCTACATCTTCTCAAGACGCACAAGTGGCCACGACCCTCCCTTCAGATTTCTTTCTGGCTGGCCCTGCCGACCCCCAGGCCCCTTAAGGATAAATGGCATTGCTCTGAAAATGGCAAACACCGCTGACTGACACACCAAAGCTGCATGGTCTGGGCTTTCCTCCAACCCAGGCACAGCCCTGCCCCCCCTCAGCCTCAGTCTGCAGCCCTCGAGAAGATCTAATTCACATGCAAGGCTGTGAACACCAGCTAAGAATGACGACTCCCAACGTGTATCTCTAGTCCGGCTCCTTCACTTGAGCCCCAGTCTCATAGAGCCGAGTGCCTCTTTGAAGTCCTAACTTGGATGAAAAATGGCATCTTAAAAATGCCTCATGTCCACCATTTACTCTGGAATTTGATTCCTGGCAGTTACCTCCCTGACTCTTCATTTTAGTTACAGCGCCAGCACCCACCTAGATGTCTGAGGTCACATTCAAATTCCACTGTTCCCTACCCCTGTCCCTGCCCTGGAATCAGTCCTGT
Source organism: Vicugna pacos (assembly GCF_048564905.1). Taxonomy (NCBI): domain Eukaryota; kingdom Metazoa; phylum Chordata; class Mammalia; order Artiodactyla; family Camelidae; genus Vicugna; species Vicugna pacos. The sequence continues at coordinate 32,052,817 of NC_133000.1, forward strand.
TATTTCCGACAATAAGCCCATCTCAAGTGTGGTTCTGCAGGGACCATGGCCAGAACCCCACAAGCTCACAGCATGGTGCACTGAATAACAGTCCTCCGTAGGGTGCTCCCTGGAGGGGGAGGCATCTCCTGCCGCTGGTCACCTCAGAAGGCATGGATTCTCACACAGGAGGCCCAGGAGAAGGGACTCAAGGTTTTCCCGTGGTCTGAGCTTTGAAGGGCCCGAGGTCTGGGGGAGCTCCTAGTTAGCAGACACACTTGCCAGTGAGTAGATGAGGATGGGGGAACCCAGGCAAGGCTGTCCTCACTCCAACTCCTGGGCTCTCGGGAGCCACGGGAAAGGCCTGTGTCCAGGGTACAGCCCGGCCATCACAGATCCCAGCCTGCAATTGCCAACCTGGACAGCCTAGACTCCATCTACTTGAGACACTTATTTCTGTTCTGTTCCCCACCCAGAATGTGATGGACTCATTCAGATATTGTGGCCTGTCTCAAGCGAGACAAATTCAGTGAAAAATGAAGTGTCCATATTGGACCAGAGCATGAAAGGAGAAACAAGGCCTCATGGTCAGCATGATGGTGGTGGCCACACCCTTTCACCGGGTGAGATGAACCATGGTGAGGGTGAGAATCCAAGGTCCTAGGTCGGTCAAATCATCTTCCTTCACGGTTGTCTGGGGTGTTGGAGACTGACTAACACAAACTAACGACACCGCTATCAGTGGTGGACGTCAGCTGCAACAGAAACTGTTTCAGCTCTTTACTGCCAGCATGGGTTAAAAGTAAATGCCGGGGCAGGGAGGTCTGCACGGCTGCTGGGGCAAACCACAGACCCAGCTCTGAATGCCCACTGACTGGAACAGAGAGGAAGCTACGGCCCTTTTAGCTGTCCCTGTGTCCAACAGATCCAGGTGAGCCAGCTACTTAGGAGAAGGCCATGTATTCCTGATACTCAGAAAAACCAGCCTCGTAAAGGGAACAAATAGTGGCATGGATTTTAGAACCTATTCTGCCCCTTTATGTAGGCAAAGTAAAGTAAATGGCACGGGGAAGTTGAATGCAAAAAAAAAAAAATTAAAGAACCAAACGGTGACTGCTTCCTCCAACAGCATCCCCTGCAGCTGCTCACCCCCGAGACGGCCACTTCCTCACCAGTGACCGCCGGCCAGGAAGCGAAGTCACGCACTTCACACAGAGACAGCCAGGAATAGCGGGCCGAGCACGTTTCTGTAAAAGCAAGAATCGAGCAAGATGCTGCAGAATTTGACTTAACAAGTTTAAATACTCCATGAAAAGAATCCCTCAGCAGCCGCCTAAATCAATTCGCATCTCACTTTTTCAAAACAATCAAATTTAATAAGGACGCATTTGTCACCAAATAAAAGTAGGACCAAACAGGTTCCTCAAAGCAAGGATTTTAACAGGTATCAAACACCAGTGGGTAATGTGCTAACAAAGTAAATATTCCAAAATATTAGAAAATAAAAAATTACTAGGATAATACATGGATCAAGACAGCTGTTAAGTTTTTGCTTTTAAAAGCGATTGAGACAGCACGGATGGTAATCTGTCTATTTCCAATGCAGGGTGTGCACAGCCCACATATCCAGATGCAACAACATGCTCACTGGGCAGTACAAGTGAAAAAGGAATAAAGAAAAAGGAAAAGAGGAACAAGAGAAAATTAGAAACACACAAGAACAAAAATGATTTTGACAGCATGTACAAGAATTTACGTGAGTCTGTGAGGCCAGGAACGCGGGGATGGTGAGACTCAACCACACCTCCTGCTCCAGGGAAAGCAGGGGCCTGAGGGGAGCGGCGCTGCCCGTGGACCCCAACGTGTTCAGCGCCCCTAACCAAAATTCCACCTACAAGAGTCTAGGCAGATTTTGAGCTACAAATTGTGGTCGCATTTCAGTCTGGACCGTTTTACTCACTTCCACCAAGAGTAGCAGGAGAGAATTAGGCTCTGCTCCTGCAACATATCATTGTTTAAAAAATTAATGACTGTGGAATACTAAAAGCAACAATGGGGTAAAAGTGACTGGAGGAGAATGTGCTTGACCCGAGCTCACTGGCCGCATTATCTCACAGACGTTCAGATGCTGGCTGAGCTCTTATGGTACCAGAACAGACAGACCCAAGAGGAGGGAGGTTTAATGCGCTGTTATATTTTGATGCCGGGAGCCATGCCTGGTACACGAGGTTCTGGGTAATCAATGGTGACAGTGCCAATCACTGTGGGCTAAGTACACATTCGGCTACTCCGCCAAGTCCCAAGGGCAGACTTCAAAAGACAAAAACAAGGTGGCATTCTCTGGTGGGTCTGCAGACTCAGAGACAAGCATTTGTTGAGCAAAAATGTCACCAGTGCCTCCTATGACAACAGAGGAGGCACTGGCGTGGGGGCTGGAGCAGGGTTCCAGGCTTCCACTGCTCACTCACCAGTCTGTCCAGGGGGAGAAGGTGGTCCCTGCTTACGTTGCACCGATGCACCTACCTTGACTAATGCCTGGGGCCTCAGCAGGAGTTGACAGGTGAGGGGAACGGAGCCAGACTCTGTGTACCACGGTGCTGGCAGCTATGCCCTCAGCAGTGCCCAGGCTCCTAAACATGCTAGCTCATCCCCAAGAAGCAGATGGGGAGTGCGGGCATGTAGATCACAGGGCCCTGAGAGGACAAGTACAGATCATGGCCACGACATGCCTCTCCCCTTCCTTAAGCCATTGAGGTATTACTGGGAGGAACAGAAAATTCATCCAGAACCCGCTAGGTTGTCTCTCGCAGGTGGAACTCGTGTCCTCTGTGCTTCTCACTCACAGGGCTGGTCTAGACATTCTTTTTTATCAATTCTCTAGCATCTTCTCCTCCAACTTATCAACAACCAGAAAGTAGGATCTGATCTTAGGTAAGTTCAAGAATCACAGAGCACTTCCTTCACGGTGGTCCCAGCAGCATGTGCCAGGTTCTGCGACAGTTACCTGTGGGACCACCATGAGCCCTCTCCAGACTCAAGGACAGAGGCCGTAGGATGGGGGGACACAGCTTCCCTCACTCTCCCCAGCAAATGTGTCCATGTCTCGGCAAAGACATCTCACCCTCTTCTGCCTGAGAGACAGCACGATAGATACACCGGGAAACAGAGCAGAAGGTGGGGGGGTAGGCAGCCCAGAAGAGCTCGTCTGTATTTCCGAGGCAAAGTGGGGTCTTTGACTTAATCACAGGGACAAACTGAGAATGAACATTTCCCTGCTCTGTCCCAAACACCGTGATACGCCTTTCCCTGCATAAGGAGTTCATTCGGAAGTCCCTGGCGGTGTTTCTGATGTCCTAACTTGACATGGTGGCTGTCGGGCAGGAAGAGAGGGCTTGAGCAGAACAGGTGCTGGTCCTGGGAGGCAGGAGACACCGGCTCCAGCCCCAGCTCAACCAGCGCCTCGTTCCGCCTCTCGGGGTTCAGCATCTCATCTATAAGCAAAGGGATGAGACTGTCCCAGGGCAGGCTGCCCAACAGAAATGAAATGAGAGCCATGTAAAGAAAGTTTCCCAGTTGCCACGTTTAAAATGGTAAACAAAGCAACAAACCAACAAACAAAAACCAATACTAGAAACTGATTTTAAGAACAGATCTTACTTAATCTACTGTATGTTAAATACTATCATTTTGACATGTAATCAATATAGGAAGTAAAGAGATAGTTTATATACTTTTACTAGACAAGCCTCAGCGTCTGATGTGCATTTGACCTACAGCACATCTCAGCTCAGCCCAGCCTCCTACCCAGTGCTCCTAGCATCCGTGGATTTGGCTACTTTATTGGACAGGCAACTCCAGGGTTCTCACCATGGTCCTGGCTGTAAAGCAGGAGTAAGTGTCCACACTAACCCTAAAAGGATCTCTCTGAAACAAAGGCGGATTCACTTTGAAATATCTGTAAACCAGCGGGCTGCACCTCCCTCCCCCCTTGGCTACAAGACAGACTTCTTCCTTGCTGATCCCTTTCTGGATGTATGGAAGCAATCCGGCACACAGCCAGGGTGGACTGTCCTCCAGGTAAACTTACCTGCTCTCTGTGTCCAGTCTCATGAATTCCTCCTTCTCAAACGGGATGCAGAGGAGGGGGATCTTGTCCCTAGATTTCTTGGGGCCACCAGCCAGCCACTTGGACTTGAGCAAGATGAAGAGTGACTCAGTGAATTTCTCGATCTTCTTCTCCACCACCCTGCAGTCCTCGTAGTTTGAAGGCAAAGTCGGTACGTGGCTGCTCGACTACTCCACATGCAGTACAAAGACAAAAAGCTGAGTCAATATCGAGGTGCCATACAGCTCCTCTGCACGTGGAGCTTCTCGAAGGCCTTGGCAGAGAGACAGTCGGTAATGGTGACAAGACCCACAACATTGCGGTGGGTCTGGAAGATGCTCCACCCAATATCGGGAACATAGTGGTGCCTGTAGTGGATACAGAGTGTCCACTGGGAGCCAAATGGGCTGATATGGCTCACCAAGGTGAGTAGCTGATAGATGCAAAAGAAATTCTCCTCTGACATGATCTCTAAGTATTGGACCACAACGGGACGAGTCTGGTGGTCCTCAGCACACTGCACGTAGTCAGGGATGCTCATGTTGCAGGCCCTGCCGAGAGGGGAGAGGATATCGAGGTACATAATCTGCTGTGTGCTAAGGGCCCATCTGGGTTGCTGTGACCTGGTGTGTACCAGCCAGAAGGCAAGGGAAGCCAAAGCAAATCCAACGATACAGTTTGTTCTCAGAGTCTGCACATGGCTACTGTAGCTCGGATCACATTACCCAGCTTTTGGTCTAGGCTTCCTGCCTCTGCAGAGAAGGGTCACTTCTTATTTTATATTTCCAAGCACCTAGCAAGGCCCTGATGCAAAGTCACGGCTCAAAAATGCTGAATAAAAAATGAACAAAGGAAATGCTTTCCCCAATCCCCTTCAGCAGAATATAAAGAAAAGGACCACAGTAGGATCAAAAGATCTGGATTTCTATCCAATTTATTTGAACTCCTAAGCTTCATAATAATGGATAAGAAAACTTGCCTTGGGGAAGAGTGTACAGTTCAGTGGTAGAGCACATGCTTAGCATGTACGACGTCCTGGGTTCAAACCCCACTACCTCATTAAAAAAAAATGACACAAATAAATACACCTAATTACCCAGCTGAAAAAGTATTTTTTAATTCAAAACTCAAAAAAAACCTTGCAACTGACACAACATTGTGAACTTGACTATACTTCAATTAAAAAAAAATCCTTGCCTTACAAGAATATATCTGGATTACGGATGTTTGAAAATGTAATATGCCTAGGGTACCACCTGCATAAAAGGAGGTGACTGTACAAATGTTCTATCCCTCCTTTATGAGATATATTTCCTTTGGGTGGGTTATAACCTCTCAGAGCTAATTTTCTCAGATTAAAAATATAAATATTACCAGATTCTCAGTACTGCTGAAGAATCAGATAACCCTAAGAAAGCATCTGACCCACAGAGATTACTCAATAAATGTTTGTTGAATGAATGAATAAACAATCAAAGTGAATGCTGCTCCCTGCCACAAACCATCATAATGGTACTGCCTGGAATTCCCAAGCCCATGTACACCCGACTCTGCACTAACAATGTGGGTGACCTGGGCAGGCCTGTGTTCTTCTCTAAGCCCCAGTTTAATCATGAATAGAAATAAGGGCAATAACACAAACCCCAAATTGTTAGTGAGCCAGTAATGAATTGTACCCCAACACTGCAAGATGGAACCATTAAGAAACCTGGGCAAAGGGTCCATATGCCCTCTCCATATAATCTCTTACTACCACATGGGAATCTACATTACATCTCAAAATAAGAAGTCTAATATTTTAAAGAGGTCATTGAGGTTAGGTGAGCTCACTGTCTCAAATAAGGAACACACTGTACAAATAGGACAATGCCCAGCCCATGAGATACACTCAGTTAACATTCCCACTGAACCCACTAGTCCCTCCAACTTCAGAGCAAGAGGATGGGTCCTCGTGGCAACAGGCCACAGCACCTGAATCTAACAAAGATAATGGTGTCCACTTCCAAGAGCCCCTGTCACCAACCTTGTTCTAATTTTCTATTTGTAATTTTTTACTTTTCATTAAATTGAAACTCCCAATTGCATAGAATTCTTACCAGATATCATGATGGCAGCCCTTCAAAACCTGACCACAGAGATCATGATGGCAGCCCTTCTTGGTGAAACAATAAAATGAAAAGCCATTTCCACAAGACCTCTGTGTAAATCTACTAGGAGACTTCATCCTGGACTGAGGAAGAGGACTGGGGACTAGCGGGTAAACTGGGGTACGGAGAACTATGGGCCACCTGTCCCACGATGGACTTTAGACTCACCCTCACCCTCCAGGAACTTCAAAATACACACAGACAGAGTGCTATGGACAAGAATTTTTTTTTTAATCAAATTCCTGAATCCCTAGCAGATCTTGTTTCTACCGAGACACAAATGGCTTATGTGTATAATGTTTCACAAAAACCTTAAAATATTATCACCCCAACTTGACCCATCAAGAAACTGAGGTAGAGAAGTTTATCACATTCTACAAGATTAGAGAGAGGCCACGTCAGACACCGTATTTAAATCCAAGTCCCTGCTCCAGTGCTCACACTAGAAAGTGTCACATACTGCCCCTTTCCTGCCCTCTCCCTGCAATCAATCTCTGAAGAGTCTTTTCTGTGTCACCTGGAATCAAAATCACATCAATTTTTCACAAAGATCTATGTAACTCCTTAGAGGACTTATCAAAATCTAAAGGGTTGGGTTGAGAGGAGAGATTTGCAATTTCTGTTTCTCAAAGGAAACATGGCTTTAAAAGAAACTGAAAAGTACTTATCTAGTCTAAGCCCTCATTGTGCAGAGAAAGAAACGGAGGCTCAGAGGAGAAGATGAAACGGTGTTATTAACAAATATTGCCTCAGCGCAGCACCAAGCCAGCCCTGGGCACTTCTGGGGGAGGATCTGGAAGGCCCAGGAGAATGAGTGTTAGAAAATAGAAAGAGAAGAAGCATATAAGGCCCCGTCTCTACACCACCATACCATGAATTTCCACCAAATTACCCAGTATGGGTGCAGCCAATATTAAGGTTGTCTAAACAGGTTATTGAAACCTGGAATTCTCAACCATAGTGGAAATTCCAGCATTTACTGTGCTTTTTTCCCAGTCCAACCATCAATTCAGTGGACACTCTGTACCGGGGACTACACGAGCCCTGGGGTTCTCACAAATAAAGATCTCTATTACCACGTGTGCAAGCCACATAAAGGCTACCAGAAGAAAAGCGCCCACAGATAAGATGGAATTACTGAAACCTAAAGCATCCAAAGGGCATATATTACTAGGAAAAATGGTGCTCCTAGAAATGGACTCATGGACATAGAAAGCAAACTGTGTTTAGCAGGCAGGAAAGGGGGGATTAACAGATACAAATTGGTAAATATAAAATAAATGACAAGGACCTGCTATATAACACAGGGAAATATATTCAATTTCTTGTAATGAGTTATACTAAGAACAATCTAAAACATATGTATATACATATGCATATGTTTATAACTGAATCTCTGCTGTACACCTGAAACTAACATTGTAACTTGACTACACTTAAATAAAAAATAATTTAAAAAATAAGTAAAAATAAAAGCAACGCCGTTAAGAAAAAATAAAAGAACACTCTAATCCCCTTAGCTGTAGGTGGTGAAGAATTCTGGTTGCAAGCACCAAGTCCATTGGATCACTCCAGCCCTGGCTGTCACTCTTTCTGAACATCAGGGAGTCACTTGCTTCACTGAGGTTTCTTTTCTCTTCTGTGAAAGGATACAGTTGCAACTAACGATGTATAGAATCTCATCATTCACAAGTACAACAAATACTGAAGACTTCCCATGGGCCAGGCACTGGACAGATGAAAAGATAGGGTCCCAGATATATTCATGGGTAGAAGAAGTTTATGCCATAAAGACAATAAATCTTCCTGTTTTGATAGACAGATTCTTTGCAATTCTGATTAGAATTCCTTCAAGGTTTTTCTTGGAATGTAACAAGTGAATTTATGGTCAGAAATAGCCAAGAAATTTCTTTAGAACCACCACTGGGGAGGGGTGGATGGGTCATTAATTTCCACTGCTCTTTCTGAAGTGATAAAAACGTTCTGGAATAATAATGGTTGCACCACTGTGAATATGCTAAAAGCTGCTGAATTGTACCATTTAAATGGAAGGACTTCATGGTGTGTGAACTATATCACAATAACGCTGTTACATGAAAAAATATTTCTTGACAAATATTTTTCTGTTTATACCACGAGTGTGTCCCACAATTTAAGAAAAGCAAAAAACCAAAACAAACCAAACTGTGCCAGGAGCTTTTTAGGACTTCAATATCCCTGGGTCTCCAAGGCCTCTGGTGGTGCTGTTCCTGTTAACACACACTAGCTGGGCTGGGCTAGTTAGGGACTGTAACTATCTTTTTAAAATCGATGATCACTCCTTTCATCCTGGTAGAGGGAAGGAAGGAGAATGTCTCAGCCTCATACCTTCAGCTCATTTTTAACAGAACCAAGCCCTGCTTTCACCACTGTAATCCCTCTCACTATAAAAACACGTGACATCAACAAGCACCGCCATCATAACACCTGAAAGTGTTCAAAGTACTTACATGCAGCAGAAATACTGAGGGAGGAGACAGAAACTCCCTCAGCACTGAGGCTCCCTTTTCCCAACTCCAACTGGAGTAGCAGGGCGTTACAGCCTGAGGCTCTCAGCCCAGGGAGCAGTGCCCACGCCACTGAGCTGGTCCTCCGGGAGCGGGAAAGGGAGAGAAGGGCAGCCCCGGGTGGGAGGGAAAGAGGGGGGGACGCGGGCTGCAGGCCCGCTCAGAGGCCAGCCCGAGACCCAGCCACAGCCGCCCTCCCCGTCCGGGTCCGCAGTCCCCGCCCGCCCAGACACAGCCCTCCCAGGGGCGTGAATAGGCCAGCGGCCAAGGAGAGGAAGCCAGGGAGGAGAGGACTAGCGGGCGGGAGAGGTGAAGGGGACGCCAGCCGCGGACTGAGGGGTTCCGGCTGGGTGAGAGGTGGCAGGTGCACACCTGGCCCTGGACAGCTGTGGCCGGGGCGCCGGGGCAGGTGGCGTTGTGAGAGGGGCTGGCCTGGGCAATTCAGCTGAACACAAGCTGACTGGCGCCCTGGGGGACTGTGACAGGCTGACCGCCCTCCCGCAGCCGCCTGATCCCTTTCCCGGGAGCCCCCCACCTTGCACTTCCACAGTCAGAGGCCCCAGCCCCAGGCAGGAACCAAAGGCCTAATGGGCCACAGAGTTGAGAAGCCTTTGGGCCCGATCCCCGGCTCGGATATGGAGCTTCCAACCAGCGGACCACCTGGCACTACTGCGCATGCGCAGGAGGGCCAGGGATCCTCTCTGAGTTCTGTGAGAGAAGGTGGGACAGCGAGGGAGGTAGAAGATGGGAGCAGGTGGAGCAGAGGGGAAAAGTGGAGGGATACAGATGGACAGGATGAGCAGAGAGTAGGGAGGGATATGGAGAGGGGAGGGTGGTAGCGGTGTTGGAGAGAAAAAGCTTAACCTCTGGGGCACCCAGAGGTGGCAGACCTGCCTCGGTACCATTCTGTAACCCTTCAAGTCCCGCAGCTCAAGTTTTACCTCCCTGATCCAGCCCTCCAACCGATGATTCTGCAGAAGCCCTATGGGGATCACACCCATTGCCCCCACGCGGACCTGGGTTTTCTGTTGCTCTGAGAACCAAGCACCTGCAGGTGTTGTCGCTCAGAACTACCTTGGGAAAGGTACATAATCCCCTTTTACACGCTGGGAAACAGGCAGGCAGGATCACTGCCTTAGCTCCACTGTCCCAGGTGTTGGGCTGGCGGGGAGCGGGATGATACAAGATCAGAGCCCCAGACAGAGCAGACTGCCTGAGTGTTGGTGCATAGTCCCCATATCTCCTTGGTAAACCATACCCAACCCTAGTGGAAACATCAAGGGCTCACAGTAGTTCCCTGGGTGTGGGAGAGCTGTCCTCATGTGAAGGAAAAGTCCAGCTGGGCTAACAAGCTAAGTCACAAATCTAAGTGTGGTAAGTGTCAGTTTACTGATCTAAATTCTGCTGGGCTATCTCATATATCTGAAGTTTAGTGTCAGTTTATTGGGCTAACAACCTTACTCGTAATTCCAAGCACAACAGGTGTCAGTAATGTGATCTATTACAAATTGATAAGCTCCAGTGTACTGATTCCTTGCTTATTGTTCTTTGAGCCTTATTGGCTAATTCCCCCTTACTTGTAATTAAGCCTTTAAAACCTCATGTGCACGTCTTGGAGGTGCTCAGAACTTCGGAGCAGGAGCCCCTCTGAGCCCACCGGCATAATATTTCTGAGTACACCAACACCCCGATTGGTGCTTTTCTTGGCTGGCCTGTTTCCATAACACTCAGCTCCAGTGCCCAGCTTTCTAAGTAGATAGGAGTGTTACCAAGTCGAAATTCTTTCTCCTCAGTGCAGGACAGGACAATAAATTGGGAGACCAGATGTTGGGGCATGGAATTGCAGGTTTCTGTAGACCTAGATCACAAACTAATGTCCTGGAAAACCATCTCCCAAAGTCACAATTCAGGCTCCTTTCCTATGTGCTTGGTTGTTGCAAACTTCTTAGTGTAGGAATTCCTTCTTGTTAGAATCCTTTCTTCTTGCAGCTATCTGCGTGGGTCAGATCCCTGCAATCCTCCAACAAAACAAAAGTTATTTTCTATTATGCAATTTGCTATCTTTTAATGAATGAAAAAGTGTTAAATATCCTTAAAGGTCAGAGCCTTCAGAAAAGGATCTCCTGTTTATTTCAGGCTCTAGGCAACATTGTTTTACAAGCCAGATGAAGCCTAGGAAACAGAGCATAGGGTTAAATTCAAAGGAACGGATCTAATATGGAGTCAGATTTGTTCTGTTCTATTACCCGGCCAGAAGCCACTTGAGGATTTAAATCCCTTTAAGTTAAAAATAACTAAAATTTTAAAGGAATTTACATACATAGGTGGGAACGTGCAAAGCATATCTGGAAAAGCACCCAATGGATAGTAAACAGTGGCATCTCCAGAGAGGGCCGAAAGAACAGAGGATGAGGGAAATCTCCTTTCACTTGTGTATTTTTGTGCTCTGTTTGAGTTTTTTTTTTTAACCATTTGCTTGTATTTCTTTTTCAGTTAATAAAATGTGTAATGGAGCAAAGGAGTAACTAGCTTAGCAAATAGAGCAGCCATGAAATCACTGAGTCATCACGTTTGATTTAAGCCAGAAAGCATTTATTGACTCTCTCCAATGTGCTCAGTCCTGTTTTAAGACTCCTTTTAATATTCTTATTATTATTATTACTACTAATACTACTAATATCACAATTAATATTATTACTATTATTTTATGAAATAATAACACTGTTTACCTCACCCCTGCCCATGGCTGGTGGAAAACCAACTGAGTTTCTATTGAGTTGTTTTCCAAGTAGTAGTGATGAGTTTATAAACAGAACACATCTTCAGGGTAAAATAGGCAGAGTGCTTTTCCATCAGGCCAGACAGCTATGAAGGGTTTTCAACAGAGGTGCCCAGAAGCTGAGAGAGAAAGCCTCCAGGACACTACAAAAAGCTGACCAAACTGTCTTCTCCATGGCACTACTGAAATAGGAAAGAACAAATCTGACTCCATATTTGATCTGTACCTTTGACTTTAACAAAGCCAAGTTAATATGCTCCGGTCCTTTCATGGGTTATGATGTCACTTAGGAGATGGACAGGTCAACAAGGAACCACTCTGCCGTGGTTATGGAGCCGGGGAAAGGGATGGGCTGCAAGATGTATGACGCAGCGGCAACTGTACCCGTGCTTCTAGGCAGGTATCCAAAATCGCCTCGACAATGTGTCAAACACTTGTGACCACGCCCTCATCAACAGACATGTATTAAAGACAAATGGAAACATATAAAAGGCCAATACCCTTGATGGGTACACCGTCCAAAGAGCAAAATCTCAGTTTGACAACTGGCCATCTCGGTTCCCTGGGATTCATTCTTGAAGAACCTTAAAAACCACTCCTCTGTCCTCAAGAAGTGCTGCATATTTGTCCTATCTTTGGCTCAGGGATGGAGCACGTTCAAGTGAACTTTAATGTCTGCACAGATTTGACAGTCTTTCTCCAGGTTCACTTGTCCATTCCAATGAGGCCTGAGCTAAGTCCATCCTCCGTATGATCTATTCCCTCCAGTGACAGCTCATTGAGCCTGCAATTAAAAGCCAAGTGAACAAGACTGTCCTCAGCTAAAATGTTCACCCACCCTTCACTGATTTCTTAATCTCCTCTCCTGGCTAATTGCAACAGACTAACACCTCCCTCCACCAAGATACACAACTATGTCATTTTGTCCCCCCAAAGAGAAAGTAAGGTCCATAAAAGAGGAGACAACTACATAGTCACCTCTGAATTCCAAGCATATAGTAATGTCAATAAATAGAACTCAGATTATTGATAGTTTCCTTTAAAACCTTTCTGGTTATTTGAATGAGACCTTGGAAGTGAGGTGTTTGCTGTCCAGTATATTGATCCACAAGACTCTGGAGGCCTTTTTCGGAATGGCTGTTCACTGATTCATTCAAAACACAACTTATCAATCAAGGAGTAGCTGTGGTTTTCTGCCAGGAGTTTGTGGTCACTCTAATGCCAGAACAGCTTTAAACTATATCCTTACTTTGGATTTGTTATTTTTCCCTACTTCCAACAAAATTGACTTTCCTTACTTTCTTGCCTTGAGGAATATTTTTCCTCTTTCACCCTTTAGTAAACCAAGATTCTCAGGATTGGCTAGGCCCATAATATGATCACCCATCCAACTCCTATTTTGAGAGGCCTGGGGCTCATCTCCTCCCCTCCTGTCAAGGCAACTGAAAATAAGTTCAGGAGCCAAGCAGCACCCCACGGCTTCTAACGCTCACGTATCTCCCAGAATCCCTGCTTTCTCGTTTGTCTTGGCTTCTGAGAATTTCCCCTCACTTTCTTGACAATTAGTTGTGCAGCTTGAAAGATGAGGAAGGAAGGTTTTATTTGTTAATCAGCATTTTAAAGCACTTGTCTAATGAAGGTTTCTAAGAGTTTCTAGAACCATCCATTGCCGAGGCAGAAACCACACTAGACATTTTCTAAATTTAGCTCTCATGTGCATTTTTTCTTTGCCTTTGTTTTCTTAACTGCTAACAGACATTATTTAATTAAAAAAAAATAAGGCCCCAAAAAGGATATAACACTGAAGGGGCAAACAAAATTAAAGGGCAAAGACAGAAAAATGATAACTACTCTACAAAGTTAATATAATACATACACTATGTATCAGATCAGCACTTCTCAGTAACAGCTAATTGAAACATGACCATGAGGTAAAATTACTCTCCTGTCAGGACATGGCCAACAGAAAATACAATTAAACCAACACACTAATATCCTAAGTCTGGCAAGGTACAGAACGCTACAAGCTAAATGTGTCTACTTCTTGAAATGAGGGAGACTCACCAGCTCTTCTCTGTGGAGCCTGAGCCCACGGGAGGACGGTGAAGTGAGCTCTGTAAGTACCCAATTAGCAAAGTGAGTGATGAATAAATAGACGTGAGCTTTGATGACAGAGATGATACTACTCTTCATTTGTCCTTTAAAGTATGACTTCACTTTCAGTGATCAATACTTCGGCGTCTTCAGGATTTGAGATTTTAGGAAAATGCACAGCCTGGGCCAAGACCTCCTATTTAAGCTCGTGACACTGCATGTAGATGTTTCAAGGGCACCTCCAACTCCACCTGCAAAGAGCTGTCTTCACGGTGCCCCTCCCATAGCCGTCCTGCCCAGGGCCTCTGGTAGGGGGGTAAGGTCTCCCTGCGTTTACCAACTCAGGCCCATCACTCACAGATGCGAATGGACCCCTCCTTCAAGGATCAGATATCCTCAGTCACCGAGTCCCACCACCCTAAACTGACCTACCAGATACTCACTGGCACTCACTCAGCACTGACTCTGTGCTGGAGACCATGCTGCATACTGCACAGTGTATCTCACTGGATCTCCAAACAGACCTGGGAATTGGGTACATCACTGCTTCAATTGACTAGATAAACTGTTTCAATTCCTTGCATGTGTCATTCAAACTGACACGGCTACTAAGCCATAAGCCTGGGCCTGAAAACCACTTGAAAATTGAACACTGCTACACCTCGCAGTCACCCTACACTGACTCATCACATCACCTCCTGCCAAGCCTTCTAAATGTTTCCAAGCATTCTACAAGACAAATGTGAACTACGAGAGCACCCCACTCTCCTACTTAAAATCTGTCAATGATGGTCCACTGCCCTTAGGAGAAAGCCCCACCGGGCTTGAGCACAGCCTAAGGCCCCAGCATCCGCATTCCCTGCGCGGCCGCGCCACCTCACCCACCACGCAGCCCTACACATACCGTGTCCAGGACAGGGATGTTGACTCCGCACAACCCAGGGCTTGTCTCACTCGAACAATGATCACTTTCTTCAGTGTTCATCTTCTTCATTGCTGACTCTCACAAAAATGTTTTCTCATGATGAATCAATATCTTTTTCCTTACAAATTCTCATCATTGATAATGAGCTCCCCCCAAAAGAGAGAAGACATAATTCTCAGTCTCCTTATTTGTAAAGTGAGAATAACAAGGAAATATGAGAGGTTTTAAGAGAAATAATATTCATGTGAGGCTGAGGGACAATTCCATCATACAGTAAGCACTCAATATGTACTTACTTAATATTAATAAGTATATATTGCATTCCAGCAACCTTCAATCAATGTTTTATGACATTGTCTAACAGACTACTGACAAACTGTTGGACGAGCCACTTAGAGCAGATCACCACAAGCATACTGGGAGAGGTAAGCGCTGACTCAGTTACAGCTGCAGCCACCCAGCACTACGGGGCGGGGGCAGTTTGCTCAAACTCTTACATGTTGCTTGAGCATTTAGTTCTCGTTATTGAATAAAGACAGGTGTTCTTTAGTCAAATCTCCTGAAACATAAATCTTCAAAGATTGATGCAAATTAGGTTTCAATTACAACACTCTCACTAGAATTTATTTGAAAATTATAGTCTTAGCTACTCCGCACATCAAAAGGGCATAATCTTAATGTATCTGACTAAATACACTGAAAGGGTTGTTCAAAAGAAATTAAGAAGAAGCCATTCTGAATAAGCTCTCAGTATCATCTGCACAAAGCCCCACCCATGGGTCTCATTTCTCACTTCCACATAGGTGTTTTCAAGTAGCTTACCTTGGGTCTTGGTTTCTTATAACACGGGGCGGGGAATAGTTGTGGATAGATTTATGTAGCAAATATATACCTAGGGTATTTGCTGTGAAGGAATTCTAGAAATAAGAAGATTGATATATAGTCCCACCCATAAGAAACTCAGCCTTTCCATTTACAACAGCATTAAGAATAAAGTGAGAGATACATTTAACAAAAATTTACAAGATTTGTACATTGAACTTTTTGAAGTATCACCAAAATAAATTTTAAAAGAACTACATATATGGAAGACATTCCATTTTCATGGAATGATTGACAATATTATTAAAAATGTTAAGGCTCCTCAAAGTGATCTATATATTCAGTGGAATCCCTATCAAAATTCCAGCTAACATCATTGCAAAAATTGAAAAACTGAACCCAAAATTCATATGGACGTGCAAGGGGCCCAGGACAGCAAAAACAACCTTGAAAAAGAAGAGTAAAGTTGGAGGACTCACTTTAAAGTGTACTAAAATGCTATAGTACTAAGTCAGTATGATACTGGCATAAGTTTGGATAAATATATCTAAGAGACACAATAAAAACCCACGGGGAAAACTTACATTTACAGACAGTTTTCCACTAGGGGGCCAAAAACACTCCATTGAAAGAATAGTCTATTCAACAAATGGTTCAGGGACAGCTGGGTGTCTGCAGGCAAAAGAATCAATCTGGAATCTGAACACCCATATTTTATATAACAAATAAAATTAATTCATAATAGATCACAGACAGAAATGTAAAAATTAAACCTATACACTTTCTAAAAGAAAACACAGTATAAATCTTTTTGGGCCTAGGATAGGCTTTGGTTTCCTAGATACAAAACCAAGAGCACAAATGATAGAAGAAAAAAGCAGATAAACTGGACTTCATCAAAATTAAAATCTTTTTCTTACAAAGGACATCATCAAGAAAGTGAAATGAGAGGGAAAATGGGTATCTCAAGTTAGAGAGTGCATGCTTAACAAGAAAAATAAAATAAATCTTTACATAACTACCTCCCCTGTAAAGAAATTGTTTTAATGTTTAAAAAAAAATAGTGAAAGGACAATGTGCAGAATAGATGAAAAATTTTGCAAAGCATTTATCTAATAAGAGAGTATTATCCAGGATATATAACGAATGCTTTCAACTGAACAATACAAGGAAATAAGCCCAATTTTTAAATTTACCACGAATTCAAATAGATAAACAAATGGCCAATAAGCATATGAAAAGATGCTCAGCATCACTAGGGAAATCAAAAACAAAATGAGATCTCATTTTACACCCACTAGGATGGTTATAACCAAAACATGGACAATAACAAATGTCATTCAGGAGGCAGAGTAACCTCTTATGCGGCCAGAGGAAAGGGGCAATGGTGCAGCTTCTTTGGAGAAGTCTGTTATTTCCTCAAAAGCTTAGAGTTATATGGCTCAGCAATTCCACTCCTATATGTAGAGTCATCCCTCAATACCCTTGGGTGGTTGGTTTCAGGAACCCCACACCCTGGATACCATAATCCAAGGATGTTCGAGTGCCTTTACAATCAGCCATCTGGATCCATGTAGTGGAAACTACAGATATGGCGGGCCAAATGTACAGCCAACAGAATGAAAACATATTCTCATAAAAAATTTCACATCAATATTCATAGCAGTATCATTTAGAGTAGCCAAAAGTTACTAACAATATCCACCCATCAATGAACGGATAAACAAAATTATCAAGAATAGGCCCACAAACATTTGGTCATTGAAACTTTGACAAAGGAGGTCACAGCATGGAATGGAGTAAAGACAGCCTCTTCAGCAAATGGTGTAGGGAAAACTGAACAGCTGAATGTAAATCATTGAAGTTAGACTACTTCCTCACAGCATACACAAAAATGAATTCAAAATGTGTTAAAGACTTAAACATGTAGACAAGACAGTATAAACCTCTTAGAAACAACCATAGGCAAAACATCTGACATACATCTCAGCAATGTTTTCCTAGAGCAGTCTACTCAAGCAATAGAAAAACAACCAAAAATATACAAGAGGGATCTAATTAAACTTACAAACTTTTACACAGCTAAGAAAACAGTAAGCAAAACAAAAAGACAACCAACCTATGGAATGGGAGAAAATATTTGCAATAAATGAAACTGCTAGGGGCTTATTCCCAGAATATGAAAACAGCTTTTACATTTAATAAGAAAAACAAACAAACAATTCAATTCAAAAATTTGCGGAAGTCCTAAAGAAACATTTCTCCAATGAAGACGTACAAGTGGCCAGTAGGCACATGAAAAAATGTTCAATATCATTATCAGAGAAATGCAAATCAAAACTGCAATTAAGTGTCACCTCTCACCAGTCAGAATAGCCATCTTTCAGAAGTTCACTGTCAATAAATACTGGAGAGTCTCTGGAGAATTGGGAACACACCTACACTGTGGTGGGAATTCAGTTTGGTGGAGCCATTGTGGAAAACTGTATAGATGTTCCTCTAAAGACAAAATATTGACCTCCCATATGAACCAGCAATTCCACTCCTGGGCATATATCCAGAAGGAACCCTAATTCAAAAAGACACCTACACCCCAATTTTCACAGCAGCACTATTTACAATAGCAAGACATGGAAACAACCGAAATGTCCACTGACAGATGGCTGGATAAAGAGGTTGTAGCATATTTGTCCAATAGACTACTATTCAGCCATAAAATAATAATAAAATAATGCAATTTGTAGCAACATCAATGGACCTGGAGAATGTCATTCTAAGTGAAGTAAGCCAGAAAGAGAAAGGAAAATACCATATGAGATTGCTCACATGTGGAATCTAAAAAAAAAAGAAAGAAAGAAAAAAAAAAACTTATCTACAGAACAGAAACAGACACAGAGACTTAGAAACCAAACTATGGTTACCAGTGGGGAGAGGGTGTGGGAAGGAATAAATTGGGAGTTCAAGATTTGCAGATACTGAGTATGTAAAGAATAAACAGCAAGTTTATACTGTATAGCACAGGAGAATATATTTAATATCTTATAGTAACTTATGTTTAAAAAGAGTATGAAAATGACTACAGGTATGTTCCTATTTAACTGAAATGTTGTGCGGTACACAAGAAACTGACACAACATTATAAACTAACAAGACTTCAATGAAAATATTTTTAAATAGACCAAAAACAAAAAAAAATGGAAAATGATGTTATCAAACAAAAAGAATTAAAGTACTGATTCAGGCTACAATATGGATGAACCTTGAAACTTTATGCTAAAATAAGCCAGACACAGAAAGCCAAATAGTGCCCTTTAAAGTGAACTGTATCTAAGCATTTATTTTACTACTCCTGTAAATTTTCCAGAGGTTTGAAATCCATCAATATCAAAATAAAATGTATTATACATTAAAAACTTATAACGCTTCCTCACAGGAGGGCTTTTATTATTAAATGCAGAAACGCATATAAAGCTCTTGGAAAAATACTTTGCACCTCCACACAAAATCATTGCTGTCACTGCCACTCAGAGGGTGGTGCCAGCACTGATGAGAGCTGCCTCCACTCGCTCCCGTGCAGACAGTTGTGAAGGCGTGAGCTCTGACAGGCAGGATGAGCGTGAACCTGGGTCAGACACAGCCACGTCCCAGGCTCTGCGTTACCCAACTTTCTTATACAAACTGCAACATGTAATGTAAACACGCTAGATGGATGTATCTTACAACACAGGGAATACAGACAATGTTTTACAGTAACTATAAATGGAGCATCTATTGTACACCTGAAACTAATATCATATTTTAAATCAGCTATATTTTTATAAAAAATTAAAAAATATTTCTAAAATGTTATCACTTTAATATTCAATTCGGTTTTTAAGTAACTACTAAACAGCTCAGAATGTATAAAAGCATTTAATTGTGCTGTTTGTTTACATATTTATTTACATTCAGCCTCTTGCTAAAAGAGAATTTTAACAATTCTTTTATAAACAGCTTAAGAACCATAACAACAAAAAGGCAAAACTGAGAGTGAAGAGAAAATGGATATTCAATACTTAAATGAAACCAGGGGGAGATAAACTCATAAAAATGGATTCCATGAAGTCAGGGCAAGTGTTAAAGGCTGACTAGAAATTCAGCTGTAGGATTCTTGGCAGCTAAATCAAAAAGAATAGATGATGGAGCGGGTGGTAGAGCGTGTGCTTAGCGTGCATGGGGTCCTGGGTTGAAGCCCCAGGGCTTCCATTTACAGATAAATACATCTAATTACCTGCCCCTCAAAAGAGCCCCAAAGAAAAGAAAAAGAGAAATTTCTTTCCCAAAGAACCCTGATATTAAATTTGGATTAAATATTTAAAAAAAGAAAAAAGAAAAATACAAAAGATAAGTGACACTGTGAAGGAAAACCACAGCTGGGCTAACAAGCTAAGTCACAAATCTAAGTGTGATAAGTGTCGGTTTAGTGATGTAATTTTTGCTGGGCTACCTGGTAAATCTGAAGTTTAGTGTCAGTTTACTGGGCTAATAAGTTAACCCGAAAATCCAAGGTCAACATTTGTCACTAACGTGATCTGTTCCAAGTTGATAAGCTTCAGTGTACTGATTCCTTGCTTTTTGTT
Source organism: Vicugna pacos (assembly GCF_048564905.1). Lineage (NCBI taxonomy): Eukaryota > Metazoa > Chordata > Mammalia > Artiodactyla > Camelidae > Vicugna > Vicugna pacos. The sequence continues at coordinate 32,072,833 of NC_133000.1, forward strand.
GTTTGAGCCTTATTGGCTAATAGCCCCATACTTGTAATTAACCTTATAAAACCTCATGTGCACATCTTGGAGGTGCTCAGAGCTTTGGAAAAGAAACCCTTCTGAGCCTGCCAGCGTAATAAATCTCAGTACTCCAACCCTCTGTGTGACTCTTGTTTCTTGGCTGGCCTGTTGTTTCCATAACAACACAAGCGATAATGCCCGTGAGATAAATCTGGGGAGGCTGCTGGCAGATCCCCATGTCTCACGTGAGAAAATCTGAAACATCCTTCTCACCACTCAGAGTCATCATAAGCCCACCCCACACTTCCCGCCGTTAAATGCAGGAGCACGGTTAGGGCCCAGCCTTTACTGTCTTTGTGTCATCACAGTGATACAGGATGGAAGGGGAAAGAGCACAGCCATTCAAGGAAGGCCGCAGCCATTGACATCAAAATGGTGAAGGATTCAACCCCCAAAAGGCCTTGAGGCTCAGGATGAAGAGATTTAACTTCTAGCAGATCTTGAGATTCAGTAAACACCCATTGTAATAGTAACGTGGTGAATAACATGCCCCAGGCAACATGGTAGTCCCATGGCTAGCCACAAAAGATCAAAGGGTGGGAAATGGCCAACTCCCTGGGAATCCCAGCCCCTTGCCTTTAGGCTGGTCCTTCTACTTATTAGCATATGAAACCACCAAGCCCAAGAAAACAAGCAACACAGCGCCACCTCGCGGTCACCACTCTCTCTCCCTCTTTGGAGAAGGCCCACACTCTGTCTGTGGAGTGTGTACCTACTTCTAATTTGTGCATCAAACCCCCACACCTCTTGACGTTTCTCTTCCATTTCAATGTATCTCTCTGAATATATATACCTTTACTCAACACTGGCTTGCTCTTGAATTCTTTACTGCATGAAGTCAAAGAACAAAATCTGGTGGGGCACATTCCAGGGGCTAAACGAAAGGGTGGGGCACAGCCCTTCTCATGCCCAACGCTTTTTATTCTTGTATCAACAGGACTGGGCTGTGAAGCGAAGTCTGAGTCCCCAGCTAAGGGACAGAACCAGCCTCCAGGGCTCCAATTTGCGGACAGCCTCTCGCCAGCTTGGGCCTTGGGGTCTGCCAGGATCTCTGTGTTTCTCTGTTGTGCTGACTCCCCAGCCAGACAGCGTACTCCTAGGCCTATCCCCACAAAACCCTTCTCTCCAAAATACAAGCACATCATGTCACAATCCTCTTGTTCAACCAGGAAATGTTCAGCCCACTTTTTTCTCCCCAATAAAGTACCCAACTGTCCTCCCTCCCATCACATCACTTCTTTATTTGTGAGAACTCTGCACTCGTCACACCCCATCCTGAACACAGGTGTCCTGTTGGCTTTGACCGAGATGTTTCTTTCTCAAACAGCCTGCATCCTTTCACTTTCCCCTTGTTACCTTAAAAAAGCCTTTCCTGAGTCACCCACCCCTCTGATTATGAACTCACAATGTGCTGAGGTTGCAGTCACTGTGCATACATCCCAGTTTTGGTTAGGTTTCCATCGCAAGATCTTCATTAAGGAGCTGCATCAAGAAGTTTAAGAGACTATTCTTACATCTGAGTGGAGGAGACTGCAAAAAATTTAAATGGCTTTGAAGAGAGAGTTAACCAGGGACAGAGATGTCGCGGGTCCTAGTCAAAAGTGTCATGAGGAAAAATGTTCTCCCAAGGCTCAGAGTGGCTTCTGAACACGGAGTCAGCAGGGAGGAGGTGACAGGCAGTGATTAGGGTGGGTGATACAGGTTACGCTCCCCCAGCCGGGAAAGAATAGGTTTTTTTCTAGTTTTCCAAACAATTTCTTACTGCCTTTTTTCCCTTACTACCACATACCATTTCCTACGAATTAAGCATATCAATGTAAGTCATTTGGGGCACTTGGGAGAAGCTACATGATGCCATTCACAGGGCTGGGGCATGACAGCCACACCAGTCTAGATTGAAAGAACAGTTGGGGTATTTGCAAGGTAATCACGGGCATGCAGCAAACTCCCCAGGTTCAATGACCTCATCTCAAAGCTGGGGTCAATAAAACTACCAAGCAAAGTGCGTGATGATTATGGCCAATGTTTACTAGGTAAGTGCCCGTGAAAGCTGCCGCTTAATGGGGAATGAGTACGATCAATAAGGCCCTGTCTACCTACCCACACGCGCCCTGCCTTCCTACCTTGCTGCAAAAGCAGAGCTTGTTTAGCTGAGATGAACGCACCCAGACCAGCCCAGAAGGGAAAGCTCCCAGCTCTGCATGGCGAGATGTGTTCCCTTCCTTCTCAGGGCTGATCACAGTTTACTCTCGTCTGTTTTTATGTTTATCCCTTTTGTAACTGCCTCTCCTCCGGAGTTTTTGCTCAAGCAGCACAGGGCCAGGTGTGTCTTGCCGCCTGCCGGATATTCTGGGCAGTGAAACAGCCAACTCCATATCTGGCTCTGGTGCTGAATGGAGAGAGCAGAAGGCCCAGGGGCCCATGCTGAACCGAAGCCCCTGCACCCAAAATTATGGTCTGACTTTGGGCAAATTACACAGTCTTCTTTACCCTGAGATTCCTCATCTGTCCATGAAAATAAGTGCCCATATCACACAGAGTTACAAGTATTAAAGGAAATCAGCAAATTCACAACCTAGCCAAGGGGCTACAAGTGCGTCCTCAACAGACAAATGCTGCCTTTACGGCTCTGACACATGCTAAGCGGGGCGGCCCCACACAGTGAACACTGCTAAGTGCCAGTGTGTAAAATGCTTCATGTGTGCTATAATACTCTTTAGATCTTACAACAATCCCAGGAAGAAACGAATATTTTCATGCCCATTTCACAGATTCACCAACAGGTTAAGAGAGTATGCATTCTATTCCAAGGCCCTATGTTGAAGAAATGGTGATTTAAACCGGAATCTGGGCCCAGGCCTTGGCTCCATCTCTCTCCCATCCACCTGACAACTTGCCTATGAATTCCACCTGTCCAATATACAAGTTTGCAGCCAGCCATCTCTTAAATGCAATGTGTGCCACATTTGTCAATGTTGTTTAATTACCATAAAATGTTCTCAGAAACCACTACAGTAAAGGAACGTGGACTTAAGGAATTCTGCATTGCGTTCTCCTGTAATGTGCAGAATCCCTTCCCTACACCTCCAAATCCAAGTATATGCTTCCTCCATGTTTATGTTTGCACACGGCTTATTAAAGCAGAAGGTATCTGCACTAATTCCATCTCGGTTGCTTTCCAAGTTTGCAGATTATCCATAATCGGTCTGTGAACGAAAATACTACAATGTGAATGAGAATACTGCAACCATATCAGTAAACAAAGAATACTGATACCAAGTCATTAAAGGCTGCCGCCACCCCCCAGCGAGGACAGGCCTGGAGCCCAGCCACAGCAGCAAATCACAATGGTGCCCTCTGAGCAGACTCAGAATAAGAAAGGACAGGCTACTGGCCTGAGATAGCTAGGTGCTTGTCTAAAAAATGAATTCAGTGAGTCCTAATATTTGCTTCTTCCCATTCATACAAAATCACTAAATTCGTGAACTTGAGACACCTGGCTTTCTTTAGATAACAAGTAATCTTTTATTGTTCCAACAACCTGGTCTTTGTTGTAAAGCTCCTATGTATCCTAGCTCTTCCTCAACCTTTTGGAAGCAGTCCCTCAGAGAGTTCTGAAAGGCTGTCATCCCGGCTCGAGTCCTCCCACCAAATAAAACAAAACTCTTAACTTTTAAGCTGCACATGTATTTCAGTCAACAGTTTTGGACACCATGAAGGGACCCACAGCAGATTTCTCTCCACCTGAACTCTCCAAGTAACCGAAGCCTTGCTACCAGCACTGGCCCTTTGTGCCCATCCGCCTCCTCGGGGAGTCCAGATGAATTTTGCTGAGTCTCTCCTGGTTCTCAGATCTCACATATTGGTTGATGATCCTAAGTTTTATCTGGCGGTGTATCCAGGTGCGTGGCCCTCCAGTTGAAAGAAACTGAGGTGAATTACCCACCCAGTGGAGACATACTGGGTGGGGCCTGTTTGAAAGATAACAGGAAATACCCACCTTGAGGATATGTCCAAAGTGGGGCTGGTGGAAACATATGAGGGAAATACTCACCCAGTGGAGACATCCCGAGTGGGTCCAAGTTGAAAGACACTGGGTTCAGGACTGAGTGGTTAGGTAAGTGGCTGGTCTAATATTTTCCTCAATTTGGTTACCTCCATTGAATTTTTCAGGATAAAAGTAAAACTCTTATGAGGAAATTTTCAACTCAAAAATTCGGACCATCCTCCTGGCTGGTAACAGCATTCTCGGGTGACAGAGAATCTTCCAGGAGTGGTAGAGACAAAGGCTTCATGCCACAGAGTTGTCCCTGTGGGAAATCTTACTAGCAAATTTATTGTGAGAACCCGACCTTACAATGGGGAATAGAACTTTCAAAAAAAATAAAGAACAAAAAAGAAAAGAAAAAGAAATGACAGATTGCCAGTCTCCAACTACTACCCCAGCCAGATTTATGTACATACAAAACTTACAACATTAATCGGGAATAAGAAAAAAAAAAAACTCACTCTGAAAATAACCAGGCCTGATAAAAATATTTTTTGGAATTCTGAACTTATAAAAACAAAATCCCCTTTAGGGGGAACTTGGATTTCTCTTCCTGTGTCCTTGAAATGTAAATGTTTTATCTTTCTCTGGGTGTTTTAAGTGTGTGTATGTAAGTATATATATGTTTAGTTTAGTTTTTAAAGGAAACCTTGGACTCTGCTGTACAAAGTTTCAAGTATTGTGTACATATGGTGGCCACACAAATAAATTGGGATTCTAAGCAATTCTTTGATTGTACCAATTTTCAGATATTTTGCCATCTTAAACTTTGCTGCATCAGCCTGGACCACGAAGGCTTTAAGCTTTTGGAGAGTAAACCTTTGAATTTTATTTAGGCAACACCCCGACTCTCATGTGGAAGGGCCTCTTCACCTTATTGGTTTAAAATCACTATATATATATATAAATTGGTGGCCATATGATGGATTTTTTAATTTGGAAAAACTTTTTAATTGGTGAAAGTTTAAAGAGATCTCATTATAAACAGCTGTTTTATTGGTACCTATTAAAATAAAGTTTAAATGCAGAAAATTATATCTAATGGTTAACCTAAGAACTCAGATAAAAAAATATAACTGGTTTGAAAAGCTACATTTGTGTTTTTCCTTTCTGATAAATGTTTCTATAGATGCTAATAAAAACTTAGAATAATTAATGTTAATTAGGTTGAATAACTGGAAAAATGATTGTAAAAATGTCGAAAAAACAGATAAGTAGCTTATCCCAAAACGATAAATATTTTTATATGGTTATTTTGAATGAGATAAATAAAATGGACATTTTTGGATTTACATACAGGGTTTTGATACTACACTACGTAAAGTTAAAAAAAAAAAGGACCAAAGAGATCACCTACTCCCCCTCAACATTAAAGTTTAAACAAGTCCGTTTTATTTACCACAGTTAAAAATATATTTATATGTAGACTGAAATACTTGATCAATGATTGGGACAACAGACCAATAAATGAAATTAAAAATCGAGAAGGGCCTAAGCTCTTTGGCTGAAACTTGGGCATCCTAGAGACTTCTATAAAATTATATACAATGCAAACACACAAAAAAAAGGTTTCTGGCACTCCTTCTAGAAAAAAGAATTATTGATTAAACTTAATAAATATAAAAATTAAAGGTATAAGATTTAATAAAATTGAGATAAAAGTTTGTGAAATTGGTATATTTAAATGGTCTTTATATAAACCTTTTGCTTATGTTGTCGGATAGATATGTTTCAGTGGAAAAACGCTTCCCCTTCTTGGTATTATAAGGCTGGGCACATATCTGTCCCTCTGAAAATATTAATTGAACAAATTAAAGGAAACCAATATAGTTACATGAGCCATCCAATATAACGTAAAACTAAAAACTAATTTGAGTGGCTAATAAAAAAATATAGGTTTACCCTGGGTTTAACTTATAACTCAAGGAAAAGAGACCTTAATAAATGACTTATGCAAGCTTTGGAAGACATAATAAAGAAAACCTTAAAGTTTTATTACATGGAATTCTTTGTTTACAGCTCTTCTCACTGATACAAAAATGCCAATTAAGGAGGTAAAATTGGGTCTGGGTGACAGAGCAGTTCTCTGGGGACATGGAAGAGAGTGTCTTTGTCTTGAAGATCAGAAATATAAATACAACAAACAGTGACCTAGGACTGAGCTTAATTAGCTCAACGAAATAAAACTTGAGGCCAAGAAATTTTTGGCATTTTAGAACTCAGAACTCTGACGGGTCCTTCAGACTTTGTGAAGAAATCTTAACTATCTGTTTCATAAATAGTAAGCCTTAGTGATTTGAGCAAGCAAATTCAGCTTACTCCAACTATTATTATAAATATCTTATAAGTAAGTTTTTAAGTGAATCTATGAGATCTCTAGCTTTTGTCTGTTCATAAGCCTGCATACAGATTATAGAAGTGAGATATTTCTACTGCTAAAAAAAAAAATTCAAAGTCAAAGAGCTCTGCTTAATTGACGTAAAAATATACGAGCTTAAAAATTAAGTATTTTTATAATAAAAACTTAACAAATTGACTTTCAGCATCATGTGAATTGGAAAATATTCAATATTAAGATAATATTTGATATTGTTTAGTTTAAGTATGTTCTAATTAATATAGACATCTTTAAAGTCATCAATATTATGTATAATACCTTTACTGTACCTAGGTTTAATGAAAGTCAAATAAGATCCTGTTATATCTGTTGCAGATTTGTCAAAAAAAAAATAACAGTAATGTGCTGTGGTAAAATTTTAAGTAAATTAAATGCAAATGAGATGAGAGCTTTGGGTAAATATTTAAAATATATTTTTAAAATGTATGCTTAAAATAATGTCTAAATGTTTGTTATCTTTAAATTCTAGAGTTGTGCTAAATTAAGTTAAATGACAAGATTTTATTAAATATCTATGCCATTGTCAGATAAAATAAGATTGAAATATGAATTACTTAACATTTAACTTCCTCTTACAGTGAAACTAAAGGTGTTTAGAAATATTAATCAATGGTTGGTGCCACACAGAAATGGTCTCTATTAGTAAGGGAATGATCTCAGTATCCTAGGAAAGTAATATAAATGTGTAAAGGAAGATGTAAGAATGGAATTATACTTTGTTAATGAAAAATAGTGACTTTCTCCTGAAGCTGGTTACTTCTGAATGGAAGACAAAATAAGGGACACATCTGTGGAAGGCTTGTGGAAAAGGAACCCCGAGGAAAGTTTTGTACGTGGTCAGAATTGGCTAAGTTTAGAATCAAATTGGGCAACGCAAATGAATCTTAGAAGTAAGCTGGTACAAGATTAGATTTGGTTTTCTCTCTGTTAAGAGGAAAAAATTTTCTTAAAATATTAATCCACCTTCAGTAACAGATTGTAAAACTTCTTATACCACTTAGCTGACCTGTTCTGCCTTTACGTTGACATATTTTCTTGTTAATGAATTAGTACTACTTTACAATGATCTATATGTTTCTCTGATCAAGTGTTCTGAAATCTTTCAAAAAGCTCCCCAAATATAAAATTATAATTAATTACATTAAAATTAATTTAATTAATTAAAATTCTTTTAATCTCTAGTTAAGTTCGGGATGCTACAGAAGGCCCCTGAAACATCCCAAAGAGAGATTTTTAACTATAAGGTTTCATTTGGCATTTTAAATAACATGGAATTGTCAAATGAATCATAAAACTTCTAAGGTTATATTGAATGAGAAATATTATTAATATAGGTATTGTAGAAATTATATGGACTCCCTAAAATTCTGGTTTATCTGAAATGTTACCAGTGATAATTATGGGTATAGTGAACAGGTTTCTTTATTGATTATAGTGTAACGGTGTTTAACCATGCTTTTAAATATTTTGTCATTTATAGACAGTTAATTGTTTTCTTCTGATGGTTTTGCAAAATGCTTTCTCTTCAAGGAGATTTACTGATTTCTAATAAATTTCAAACTACAGCACTGAACTAAACTGGGTAAGAAATTTTAAAGTTCTAATGAAAACTCTCATTAAAAGAATTAGTTACATGGGACTGAGTAACCTGGTGAATATGGTTATAATTTTTGATATTGTTTGAAATACTACTGGCTTTTAACCTGTTTCCAAGACATAAAGAATCTCTTCTCCTTAAGCTAGTTATGGTTCACAGCAATTTGATAAATTATACCTATGTATACAGACTTGGAACAGTTATCTTTTCTCTCTATCTGATCCCTCAAAAGACTAAAAATACTTAGGTCCCCAGTGGCTCTATCAGACAAATTAGAGAGATCATCTCCTAAGAGATATAGGAGTATAAAGGTATTTTAAGGATTTTAAAGAGAAAAGAATTTACCGAAATCTGTAAGGCAAAAATCCATGAAAAGCCTTGACGTGGCTTTCTTGGTCTTAGAAAACCTTATTAATATTTTACCCTGAGACTCCGTATTAAAACTTCCAACACAGTCAATTTAAAAAGCCTATATGATCAAATAATCAGATTTAACTTGTAAAGAAAGTAATCTTGATTTGGCTATATTTGAGAAAACTGAGGGTAACTTTAGAGAGAAAAAAATTATATTTTAGTGGATATTAAATTCTAGTTTTGTTAATTGAGGTCCATATTTACTAAGACAAGTGTCCCAGATCATTCCTTGCTGTTATGTCACTTTACTGTACAGTTTAATTGAATTATGAAAAGAATAATCTAGGTTTGTTTCTGAAGCTCAGTAATCTATCCTTGGGTAAAGTTCCAATGCCCCATGACCTGCAGCCAGGGGATTATACATACTGCAACAGGCATGACTTAAAGAACTGTCTCCAACCTGAATGGAAAGACCCTTTTTCAGGTACTCTTAACTAGACCATACAAACCAAAGCTGAAGGAAACGGAGTCTCGGATTCATTTCCTATCTGAAACATCCCCTGCAGTGCACTGGCCTATCGAGCGCTGCTCACCTTAAAACAATGCCCAAATGGAGAAAAAGCTTCCAGACCAGGATGAGAAGAAGACGTCATCTGAGCTAGACAGCTGACCCAAGACACCGGACCAGGACTGTATACCAACTACTTTGATAATTTATCCAACCTTTGATTATGAACTACTCCACTTGTTAAGTTTATGATAAATTACCTATGTCTAGTACTTCTGTGTTACCTTGGTGGGTTTCCCTACTCCAAGGCTCTAACTAGATAGCCCTCAGAAACGTTATTCTAAAAAGAAATTATAGTTCTGTTTAGGCCACTGTTGATCTTACAAGGTGGGAGATTTCACCTGGCCAATTAATACCTGCCCTGACCCTGACCATAATTATGAACTTTCTCATAGGATCAAACTCAGAAACACAAGCAAAATTTTAACCCAAAATTACAACTTCTCGACTATTAAATTCTTACTCATGACTTTATTATCGTTACTAGCATTATTACTTATATCCTGTCTATTTTATAAAATTGTTGTCTGTTACATTTCCCAATGTGTAACTAGGCCCACAAGATTGATGATGGCTAAACATCTTGAAGAAACAGATGAAATTTATAACCCTGAATAAAATAAATATAATAGTGTGATTCTAGGTATGGAAATGAGCAAAGAAGTTTAAACACTTCCTGGATCATAATAGACTAGTAAGACAGGTGATCCAGAGAACTTTTAGTATCAACAGGGCCTGATAAAAAAACTAACACCTTGAATGGCAACTCAGAAGATTCTTCACCTGAACTAGGAATGAGCCATCCTAGCACCGTGGGACAAAATTGGTCATGAAATGTCTCTCAAAATATTGGTCGAATTTAGGACCAAGGGGGACCACTGTGAATGAAAATACTACAATGTGCATGAAAATACTGCAACCATGTCAGTAAACAAAGAATGCTGAATCCAAGTCATCAGCGGCTGCTGCCAACCCCCAGCGAGTACATGCCTGCAGCCCGGCCTGTCAACCACTCACAGTGGTGCCCACTGAGCAGACTCAGAGCAAGAAAGGACAGGATACTGGCCCTAGATAGCCAGGTGCTTGCCAAAGGAATGAATTCAATGACCCAAATGTTTGCTTCCCACCATACATAGAAAAGCAGTAAATACTTGAACTTGAGATATCTGGTTTTCTTTAGATAACAAGCAATATTTTATTGTTCCAATTACCTGGTCTTTGTTGTAAAGATTCTATATATCCTAGCTCCTCCCCTACCTCTTGGGAGCAGTTCCTCAGAGTGATCTGAGATGCTGTCATCCCGGCTCGAGTCCTCCAGCCAAATAAATCAAAGCCCTTAACATTTAGGCTGAACGTTTATTTCAATGACGTTCCAGAATAGACACAACTCATCAATTCTGTAATGGAACACACTGAATCAGGAACCAAAAGCGTGTTTTAGTCCGGAAAATCTCCAGGTTCCTATTTCTTCCTGTCATTATACAATCCCTCCAGAACTCATTACTTTGCTGTCTGCTCCTCTGGCAACCAAACTCAGAGAAGAGTCAACTCAGCAGAGCACCATGCTGGGGAGAACACCCCGCAGAAGCACTGCAGGCTGCCTTCCCTCCCGCATGCTCTGCTGATCCTTGGTGTCCTCCGTGGAGACCAGGCCAACAGAGCTGTTCCCAACAGCTGCAAAGTCGCACACGTTAAATAAATCATTTTATTTTATATGATATTATACGTATATACCCATCCCTGAAAACAGCTTTGCCAGAAGCCCAAATCTTCAACAATAATCTGCAAAGGCAAATCAGGTCCCCAAGGGAAAACATGTCTTAAGTCGATGCAAAGGCCTCCAAAGTCCTCTCCAAGAATATAAACCAAACTGCCTGCAGGTCTGCAGCTGCAGGCGGTTACATGTCTGCTTTTAAAGCAACCCCTTCCTGCCCTCGGGTGCTACAATGCCCTTTTATGCCCTCCCATCGCAGGGCAAGAGCAGCCGCTGCAGAACCTTGCAGGGCAGCACTGACAGGACTGGACAAAGAGGATCAGAGCTAAACTAAGCCTTCTGATGACACGAGTTGTCACTCTGTCACTTTACAGATGAAGATATATATAGAGAGAGGTGGGGTGATAATGCTCAAAGTCACACAGCTAATAAGTGACAAAGTATATAACTCTGCTCCTCCCTCCTGTGTGACGCCCAACTGGGACACCCACAGGGTTCTCTCGTGGCTGCCTGAACAGTCTTTTCCTATCACTCATGACACACCACAGTGTCTGAACTTAGCATGCTTTTGCAGCATCTTTTCCCTCCAGTTTCTCAGGAACAAGGCTGTTCGGGCCTGTATGAATTCCGGCTTCCTGAAATCTCCATGCTCAGGCTGGTCTTGCCTGTGCATCTGGCATGCTGCTCAGAGGCTTTTCCTCCCCTGCAGGAGGACGTTTCTAATCTTCACAGGGACACAACCTCAGGGGAGCTCTCCTCTCGCCCTCAGCACGGCAGGTGTCCCAGACCTCATCCCGAGCAGCCCCATTAGGACGGTGTCTGCCCAGCTCTGCTAGTCAGAACAGCAGCCTCAATGCCAGGGATTATGCCCAGGTCACACTGCAAACCTACTGCCCGCCTCACAGCCCCCAGCCAGCAGGTCACCTGGAAGTCACAGCAAGTGCCCCACCCAATCCAGAAGTCTCTCCTTTTGCCAGCACCACTGATGACTGGTTTCCAACCTTTGGTCAGTTTCGCACAAAAGAGCACCTTCTACAGTGAAGCGGGTGGTTTTTCTTCTGCACCTCATCCTTACTGGAAACGTAAAGGGAAACCAAAAGGCCTTTTCTCAACCCTTTTCTGATGAAACCCTCCCACCCACAATACTCATATGCTCAAGAGCTTTGGATCCACATGATTTTCTTTCCCTTATGCTAAGTGGCTCAAAAAACTGAGGGATTCTTTCTCCTTTGAGGGTATTAGCACTCAGTTTCTCGGCTTTAATCTGTTTTTGTCTCTCTCTTCAGTGACCCTAGCAGTTGCCACCTCTTACTCCCTTCAGCAGCCTCCCTCCCAACATCTAGTCCAGGAAATCAGCTGTGATGAGGGGCCCGGGGGCCGTCACAGAAGATGCAACTAAGGCAGAGAGAGGCTACATAATTTGCCTAAGAAATCACCTTGAACCACCAACAGAGTGTGTCACCTCCCTCTGTTTAACTCTTATGCTAAGCAAGTTAACTTTTTGTAGATTATGTTTATAAACAGATGAGGTATGAAAATACATACAAGAGCACACATCAACTCTAAGATATTCATTAACTCCACTATTTTGTTTCTATTTATTTTATTTCTATTAAAAAATTAAGAACCCCTGCAGTCAATATAGCAAAATGTTACTGGGTTTTAAATCCAGAATATAGAGGGGTTGTGTCATTACTTATTCTTATATGTATATTCACAAGACAAAATGATTTGAAAGTCTCTCTCCTCGCCCCCTACTCACTATTGGCTCTTACCAGAGCTCCCAGACCACACATCTAAGAGCCTTTCACTTTACCAACAGCTGAACTCATCAGTTTTCCCCCAGAACTCCCTCTGCAGCTTTCCCTCCTCAGAACACAGCAGGACCATTATTTAACTCATTAATCCACCCAGAAACCTGGGCCTTACTCCATCCTACCTTCACAGAAAGCATTGACCCTTTCCTCTTTACCATCTAAACATGCCTTCAATATGTTCGCTTTTACCCACTGACCGTCCCACCGCTCAAGTGGAAGCCAACAACACTGCCCACCTGGACTCATGAGTCTCCCAAGTGGCCCCACAGCCACTCTCCCCTACTTGAGACAAATGGGATTGTGTCACTCCCACGCTTTTTGGACTCTTTTCAGACCCTCTGTTCTTAGAAGAAACTTCAATTTCTTCACCTGGTGAAGGTCTTTGCCATGAAACTATCAGCTCAGGAAGGGCAGGACATGCCCTCGTTCCTCGGCCACACCATCTGGCAGAGCATCAGCTTGGGAGGATTGAGTTCTTAGCAAACTAATTCACTTATCCATACAAACCCATGGTACATTAGAAAGATTTTAGATGTTGAGCTCGACTATTAATTTGGGGATTTTGCACTGGCAACCTGCAAGTATATATTCTAATCATTGTGTCTTCTTAAAACCACACCCAGATAAAAGGAGTATTTGTGGAATGTCTTCGGAGTAAAAGGGACTGTACTTTTACAGATTTTATGTTTTATACTATGAACAACCCGGACAGGGTCACAAATGGAACCGCCTCACAAGTGACAGAAGACAGGTGAGACGCATATAGCAAAAGGTCACAAAGATGGTAAGAGCAAAGTTGTTTCTCCAACCCCCGAAAAAATTCCTCCAAGAACTGAAAACTAAGAATTTTGAAAGTAAAATGCTATCATATAAAGAAAGAAAATAAATAATCCTCTTCATCAGGGTTTCTAGATCTGACTGCAGAGTTATTAGCAGGCCATACTGAATCCTAGAACAGAAAAATCAGATGGACTAGTGGTAAGTTCCAGGAAAACGGCAGTAATTCCTCCACTTGAAAGAGGACACACACTCACTTGTTGAAGGTGATTGTAAACCACATTCTGCAGAAATTCAGAAGATTCAGGCACCGCTTCTAGATGGTGATGACACGGAAGGACGGCTTGGATGCATGCTTCTAACTGAGTCACCGGCATTCTTACACTGCAGGGGGAAATGGAGGCCCTCAGCCAAGAGCAAAGATGTTCCTGTCATGTATCCCAGGCCGTGCCTCGGGGACTCAGTGTCCTGTAGCAGGCCGTCCCCAGGCGAGGACCCGCAGCGTGGCCCAAGCAAGCAGGAGGGGCACTGTGCTTGAGAAATCCCATCCCCCATGGGGGCAAGAGGGGCTGGTGGGGTTGTGTGAACCTATAAATGCTCATAGAAATACACCTGCATACATTCAAGTGATAAAATTAAAAGTAGCAGGCTATTTAACAAAATTTCAATTGTCAGTGTTAATTTTACCATTCCATTCCGCTTGTCCCCTGCACACTGAGACAGGCTTAGGCTCTCTCACACCTGCAGCTCTGATGCAATAGTTGTGAATTTATTTTACTTTGCTGCAAGTGTCTTCGCTCCCAGTGTCACTGTGAATGTCGTCTCTTAACACAGTCAGGTATCTTCCTGGATCTCTCCCTGAGTTCCTTGCTCCTGCTTCTCAGATCCTGAGATAAAGAACAGGTGAAGGCACATGACTGGAAAAGTCAATGTGGACTTGACCAAAGTCCTCAGTGACCCCCTAGGTGAGTGCTGCCCACCCCTTACCTTCAATTCTCAAGGTTCTGCCCAGAGTGACATCCAGACAGGAGAGAGTCCTGGGCCCTATTAAAAGCTGTGTGGCTTGGGTGCAGGGAAAGCAGCAGGAGCTTGTTCCGTAGCCGGTCCCATCCACACCTCTGCTCCTCTCTCTCCCGAGGCCCCGCTGCCAAGCCCCCAGGCTCCCTGAGCTTCTGTCCTTCTCTTCTACTCTACTTCAAGCCCATTTCCTCTTCCTTTATTCCCTGATTATCCCCAGCTGGAGTGATTTTTCTATCATAGAATCTGAAAAAATTTCCTGCAGCTGAAAAAGAGGTGCCAGAGGTCAACGCCCATATGGTGGTTCCTGAAGAGAGCCCCTTGTTAGGGAGACCCTCACCAACACTCACAGGGCATCAGGCATGTTGCAGGGTGGACCACCCCCAATAAGAGTTTGCTGTGACCCCAAGGCACGCACAGCATCCCTGCTCACTAAAATATAGTTGTAGTCCTTTATTAAGAAGCAAAAATAAAAAAATTGCTCATGTTTCTTAGTAGAATTATTTATGAGGGAGAAAAAGAAATTGTAATAGAAAGAACAAATTTCACTCCATGTTAGATGTGTTCGTTTGGCTTTAATCCTGTACCTTGTTTTCTAGGCTCAGACTTGCTGTTTCTGCACCTTTTGTAAAAGAAAGTTGCCTTTAGCCTGAAATATCCAGGAGGGCCTATTCTCCCGGCTCTGATCTTTAAGAATATTTGCTCTTCTACACTTATGTATAGATGGCAAGTTGTAAAATAGTGAATAACCTTTCTTTTTTTTGGAGGTTATACGGGGGCACCATAATTTGACCCACATGGACAGCTGCAGGAACAAAGGATTTCAAGGACAAACAATTCATACAACAAGAAGATTGCAACAACCAGCCACATCCCTGCCCCTTTTTGGTATAAAAGGAGACTGAATTCTGCCCTGGGGATGAGAGTTCTACTGGATAACAATATGCCATTTCCTGGGCCTGCCAGCTTTTCAAATAAAGTCTCTTTCCCTTACTCCAACATCT
This sequence comes from Vicugna pacos, assembly GCF_048564905.1. Taxonomy (NCBI): domain Eukaryota; kingdom Metazoa; phylum Chordata; class Mammalia; order Artiodactyla; family Camelidae; genus Vicugna; species Vicugna pacos. The sequence goes on from NC_133000.1 coordinate 32,088,190, forward strand.
CATCTCCCGATTTATTGGCCTGTCATGCAGCAAGCAGAACGAGTTTGGACTTGGTAACAAATTGACTGCCTTAGAGGTAGTATGTCTCCACTGTTTCCTCATTTCCAGTATGTCACAATCTATCAATTTTATATGCTTTTTAACAACACGAACAAAAAACCTATTATAAGGAATTGATTCCACAGAAATAAAATTATTTCTACTCCTTCAAAACTTTTTTCTATTTTAGTTTGTTTTGCTTATTGAAAAGAAAATAAATTCAAATCATTTTATATCATGTATTTTTATAGCTAGATATTGTAAATACTACAAAGGTATTTAAATTGCAATAAAAATTGTTCATATATTAGTATAAAGATATATACACAATCAATGCAGATTAGGAAAGGAGTAGATATTTACTAAAAATCCACTGCACATCCAGTCTTTTACAAGCATATCCTGGAATATAAGCTCTATTATCCAGGGGCCCCCCACCCCCATTCTCACTGCCGTGTCCCTTAGTAATCAACTACCAAGGCACCAGCATAGAACCATGCGATCGCTATTTTAGGTGTAAATGAGGGAATTAGCTCATTCAATTCTAAAACAGAAACCTTAAAATAAATACTGAACTTATTTACAGATAAACAAATTTGGACACAAGAAAGTACAGTTTCTCCCCAAATTCACAAAGATAATAACTGGTAAAGGCAAGATTTGAACTCATCTGCCTTGAATATAAAGCTAAGGTGGAAATCCCCTTCGACTGTGGAGGAACAGCAGCACAACCTGTCACCTTATCTTTGTTCGGATCTGGCTTTAGACAGCCTGAGACAGCACCCCATTCCTATGGAACTTGAGGGCAAACAATAACAATAAGGATTTTATATTCAGTATTTTCTTAAGTCTCAATTATATAAAGTGTCAGCAGGTCAGCAGAAAACTCTGGGAAATATGAGTGGGTCCAGAGCTTTTTGCTGATAAGAAACTCAATCTATCAGGACAGAGTGACCTTCCCATGAGAGGCCTCATGTACATAAACTAAAGGCAGCTGAGCAATGAAAACTAGCAAGAACATGGAACTCAAGCAAGAAGGATCCCTACCATTCCCTGCCCAGTTGCCTCTTCACCCTTGTGGACAAGATGGCAGAAGGTCCAGGTTCTTGTCCAAGTTACAACATCATGGATTCTCACCCATAATATATTACGACTCTATTCTGTCTTAAGTCCTTTCCAACTAAAATATGATGACACCAATATCTCAGCAGAATGTCTATGTCTCCACTTTCTCTCTTCTATTAGGAGACTATATCTATGGCTACAAAGCAGAAATTCAATTAAAAACACCATGCACGAAGCCTGGTGAACGTCTGTGTAAGAGACACTGTTCTCACGCTCAGTGAGTGAAAACTCAGAAAAAGTGGTCCTTCTCCCTCTGCAAGTGGGAGGGAGGCTGATTGTGTGTGTGTGTGTGTGCACGCGTGTGTTTGTAAATCAAATACAATGTATTCTGGGATGTGCACAGATTTTCTTTATGTTACTATCATTTCATGAGGATGAGCCAACCTTTAAATTAATTTGAATCTAGTATTCTGAGAGAGTCTCAGGCTCTTTTGGTGGAGGATGGGAAAGGGGAAAGGAAAGGAGGAAAGAAGTAAATGAAGCAAAGTTGTAAGAATACTGCTAGGGAAAGGCAAGTCATTAATTTTGTTCCTACTTGCATCACACACAAATTAGGGACTGGCTTTCCCCCATGTCTTGTCAAGCACTGAGTTGCAGAAGAACAGCCGACAGCCCATTTCTCACTGAGCTTGTGACTGTACGTGGCATCTTATAGACGCTAATTATTTAACCTGACCAAACAATCTAGCAGCAGGCTGTAATTCTCCTATTTTGAGAGATAAGAAAACAGGAAGTGAAAGAGGGTATATAGCTTGACAAAAGTCAGAGGACAAGTAAACTAAAGAGGATGAATTCAAACTCAGATCTGAATGCAGAGTCTGATCTTCCCACTCCCAGGGCTGGAAAATCCTTAACACACAGGGTCCCCAGCTCCTCTGCATTGTTCCTGGCACCAAGCATTTCCCATGGTGATATTCTCCAGTTCTCAGACACAGCGCTCTGTGCAGCCAATAACCTCCATTCGACCTTGATCATCTACCTGCCATGCCCACCAGACTTCACCAGGCAGGAAAGCTGGCTTTCAACTGCATACAAAGCCACCCCTGGTTTATCCTGGACTCTTCAGTGGCTTTTCCAGCGTAAAGGCAGCCATGAAAGTGCTCACAGTTTGTACATGAGCCACACTACCTCTCTCCATCTGTCTCCTCATCTATACTACTTTGCTATGACCATTTTGAGAATCTTGGAAACAAATTTTTAAAAACAGAAAAGAAAGGATTCTGTAACTAGTACTTAATACTTACAATTTTAAATGAGAAGTTACAAAGTGAGTATTTACAAACCGAATCTTCCTTCCTAGGTGTCAGTTTTAACAGTTAAAAAATATAATAGCAAAAAATTCTCACTTAAAAAATTAACAAAATCATCAACAATAATCTGGAATAAACTCAAAAACAATGCCCATGTTGTACATGGAGAAAGTACAGGACTGTACTGTGGGGTAAAGTAAGAGGTGTGAAAGTAGAGACATCAACATTTTGTATGGAGGAAAGCAGTTTTGAAAAAATGTACGTTCTCCTAAATATAATTCAAAATTACTAAAAAATCCCATGACAACACTTCTTTTTTTTTTAACTTGAAAAATTATATTAGAATTCTTCAGGAATAATAAAGTCATAATACTAGCCAAGAAAATATGGGATGGTAAAGAGAATCAAAAAAAATCGCACTGTCAGATATTAAATATATTTTTACAATATGTAAGATATAGTGCTAGAGTAAGAAAGTAAGATTGACAGAAATAAACCATGAGCTCAAAAAGAGACTCTAGTGTACATAAGTATTCTTTACAGGTGTGATTTCAAGTTAAAAAGCAAAGTATGAATTCAATAATTGTCTTGGGACAATCAGAGAATCCCCTGGAAAGAACAAATTCTATTCCAGTCATAATGACCGCAAGAAAAATTACAGAAAGTGATGTGAATATTAGAAAGTACTAATAACAGCGAATATAATTCTTTGCTCATATTAATTCAACTTCTCCTCACTATAACAAGTACCATTATCATCTCCATCTTAGAGATTAAAAAAACCTACAGAAGAAATTTATACCGTTATAAGAAAGTATTTCTAAGAATAATATCAAGGATAAAACCCAAAAAGAAGACATTTACTATCTTAAGATTATTTTGGGCCACAACAAAAATGAACCTACTGAACAAAATGAAAGGCAAAAAATGACAAGGAAAAGCTCTCTGATACATCTTGATGAAGACAAGGGGTTAATGTTCATAATATATATAGAGCTGTCACAAAGCAACAAGAAGCTCCCTCACTTAAATGTGTTCAACGGACAAAAGAGATCATTCACTTTTTAAAAGTCAGATGGCTAATGAGTGAAAAATGCTCAATACCTCACTGGTCATCAAGTGTAAATTAAAACAATGAAAAAGTACTTTTGCTCATCATATTGGCACATATTTTTAAAAGATATTCTAGCTAGTGTCCATGTTTGAGAGAACAAACTGTGAGCGATCTTCTGGAGGACGACATGTCAATGGATATGTAAACTCTGAAAAACGTGTGTACACACAGGCTGAACTCCACTTTTAGGAATCGTTTCATTTAGAAAAAATCAGTTCAAAAAGATGTACTCATCAGAGCATTTACACAGCACTGTTTAAAATGGTGAGAAGAAAAGCTGAAGTGAAATCATATCCAGCGATAGAGAATTGGTTACATAAGTTATTCTACATCTTTTCATTCCCCAAAGGAGAAGGAATTTCTAGATTCACTTGAAAGGAGCCTGTGATTTATGTAGTTGTCACATCCAAGGACTAAATTTCCAGAAACCTTAACTAGAGAAATACTTATACAAGATCGCAGGAATGTTTGTATAAGAAGGATTCCAGTCAAACACCCTTTCTGACAGTGGAAGATGGAGAAAACTTAAGTGTCTACCATCAAGACAATGATGCGGTAAATCACGGCGAGCTGTGGGCACTAAAGTTCCGGCGTTTCGGCGTGGTCCAAGGCCTTGTCCACAGTACTCTCCCACGAAAGGTGTCCTTACACGAGACCAAACCTGCACATCAGGAAAACCCTCTACTCTATCTGAAAGGACCGGGTGAGACTAGAGGGGGAAGAAGTCAATGATATATACCTGAGTGAATAAACCGAGCTGCAGAAAACATATAGTATGGCCTTATTTTTCAATAAAGCATATATACACTCACATATACATAGATTTCTCATATTCGTGATGTATGTGTATATATATATGACATAGGCATAAAGGTCATGAAATACATACTCCATATTGTCAGCAGTTTTTACTCTCTGGAAATAAGGGGAAGGGAAGTAGGGGACTTTCGGTACCACCACAGTTCTCTTTTCAGTATTTCAGTTAAGTATACTTGGAGTTTAAAAGTTTATTTAAGTCCAAAGTAAAATGGACGATGCCTCCACAAGACAGAATGCTATACTGGTCATTAAAAATCATGCCAGTGGAGATAGAATATTGTAGAAAAATGTGTAATAAGCCGAATGGAAAATGGAGGTCTCCATACAGAAAACAGGCACACAGTGCTCGCTGGTTTTTATGACAGAGGTAATACACACTGATGAAAAGAACAGAAAATAGATGTTAAAGTGTTAATTATTATCTCTGAGTACTGGGAACAAGATAGACACTTTTGACACTTTTTTCAGACTTTTATATTAAATACACACTATTTTTCACCTGAAAAAAGCATTTTTTGATGTCTAGTACCACACATTGGAAAAAACACACGAGTACTTACATAAACAAATAACTAGGAGACACCGCAGCACCGTCACGCAGTGTAGAAAGGGCGATCCTGAATAACACCACGCAGTTACATAAGGACCCACAAAGTGAGAGCACCCCCTGTAACAGGGCGCCCCCCCTTCTATTTGTCAGTTGTGTCTTCAGGGCTGAGGCAATTCTGAGCACGGCCAGTGTCAGTGCTGGTGTCTGGATGGATGCCACTGGAGGTGAAGGCACCTGCAAGCTGAGAGGAAGAACAGAAATCATCCTCTGCTTTTTCTGTCTTGTTTCTTTGTTACTTTTAAAGAGAGGCGTAAATAAGATAAACTGAATCTTCCCTACTGAAATTTCAGTAATGAAACCGTTTTTAAAGTGTTCACAACTTATATTCTGCCTATGACTGTCTTTTCAACAAAGCATCATATTTATTAAATGTTAATTAACTCAGTTAATTAACTACTTGTTGAAACCAATTAAAGAACATGAAATGCACTACGTGAAAGCACCAAGCCTGCAGTGACTAGCTCAGCTGTCTTGACGTCAGTGCAGTCAAACCCCACCATCCCGTGGCCCTGAGCTTCTGATGCTGGTAAGAGAGCACGCTGCTGCCTCAGATGGAGAGAAACGGTGAAAGCATTTTCTGAAATCTACAGCACTGAAAAAACATAACTGATAAATCCCAGGCTCCTTTGAGGCTGTCATTTTCCGTTTCTGGCCAACACCCGTTAATGAGCAGAACCACCCCATTCCCGAGTCATGGGACTCACGTGGGCAGAAGTTTTGGAGAATTTTCCAGGTATAGAATGTAAACCAACTATACATAAGACTCTGAAAAAGAAAAGATGCAATACTTTGATTTTGGAAGACACTAAAATATTCTCCTAATCCTTAGTATTTGGAAAGGTTGGGCTTCTACTAAGCCACTTATTTATTTCACAGCCAATGAGCATCTTCCACAAACCCTGTTTCCCTGTGTCTGCTGGGAACTTCAGGCACATTGATGCTGTCTATCTTATAAGTCACAAGGCAGAGGCGTGTGTCTCACGCCTGCAAATCTCACACAGACTCAACTCCTAGCCTCACTGTATGAACTTGGCCCCATTTTCTCACCTGTTTATTTGGTATCTGTTCTTCTGTAAGCTGCCTGAAATGCTTCTTGGAACAAGTCAGAAGAATGAGTGGGTAGAGAAATGGACAGATGGACAGGTGAGAGATGGGCAGACAAACAGAGAGTCTCCAAGAGAAGGGGAGCAATCAAAATTACCTATGCAAAACCCTCTTCTAGTCAGGGAAGGAAACCACCACGGAGAAGTGTGAAGAGGCAGGTAGCTTAGGACTGTTTCCTGGATTCCATGAAAAGTCACACCAAGAGATGAGAGGGTAGAAGTATAAATAATAAAAGAAAAAAAGCATGCATGTTTGAAAAATATATCTACATTATGTACTTTCTAAAGAATAGAGTCAAATCAGCAAGGCCCAATAACACAGTCCTTGGGTATTTACAGAAGTGAGAATCCCATCTCCAATTCGCAAGGCATCCCTTCGGAGCACTGAGAATCTACACGGTGTGGTCATAAAGCCATCACCGCAAAAGCTATGCTATCCTGCACTTACGAGGAAAGAGCAGCTGTGCTCGGTCTGCCTACACGCGTCTTTTACAGCCCTCAGCACCTCTACGGGGGAGGGACGCCTAGCGAGCCCCATCTCTGCAGGACAGAAAACAAGTCCAGGAGAGGCTAAGCCGACCCACCAATTCTCCATCTCACAGGACTTGTCACTCCAGACCCGGACTCGAACTCGGACCCACGTTTGTAACCACAGTACTACAGTACTTTATGTGCTTTTTGTGTGTATAATACATTTGTTTCTGGCATGAAAGGGTATTTAATAAATGATCGGTTGTCTTGTCTATCTCATTAGCTCACAATCTTTATATTTTTGTATTGTACTCTTCCCCTGGAGAAAGGAACGGAAAGAGCGGGGGTCAGAATGAGGTGGGGCTCCATTCTTTATCTGTTACCTCATCTCATCCAAGTCCCCAAACAGGGAGAAAGAGCAAGTGTTCTCTTCATCATTTAAAGAGAGGGCTCCAGTGATGGTGACTTACTCAACTCCAAAACCAAGTCTGGGGGAAGGGCACATGCAGCAACGAGAGCAGTATCACCTGTAGGAAGGCAAAAAGAGCTCAGGGGATGGCTCAATGGGTCAGCCTGATTTAATTTCAATCGATAAAACAATAACACACTCTAAAAATATTAGCATACAATGGATTTGCTCTTTCTTGACATCTAGCAAGTTTCCACATCTCACATGTAACATTATCATGAACTAGTGAAAGGAAGAGTCCACAGACAAGGAAAATCAATGCCACAGGCAGACTGAAACCCAGGCTGGAGGAAAGGAAGAGAAAGGGCATAGTTAAGAAGAGGGGAAATTCTGGGAAAAATACATCATCACAAGGACTCTCAAACATCATCCAGCAATCATATAATCATTCTTTCAAGAGAGAGTTACTTAGGTCCTATTTTGTGCAGCATTGTACAGTGGGCGAAGCAAGAGCACAGCGTCCGGTGGCAGCAAGTTGCGGAGCTCCAATACACTTCTGATCCCGGTACCTTGCACACTTGTCCTCAGTATAAAGGCAAAAAATATAGTAAAATAATCCAATGTAAACTCTATGCAATGCTGAAAAAAAATTAAAGAAGACCTAAATACCTGGACAGACACACCACGCACATTCCTGGATCAAATGACAGCATTCTTGGTATGGCAGTGCTCCCCAGAGCGATCCATATATTCAACGTGGACTCGATCACAATCCCAGCGGGTTGCTCTGCAGAAACTGACTATCTGCTCCTACAATTCATATGGGAATTCGAGGATCTCAGTAACCAAACCGTAGTTGAAATAGAAGAACAATTTGAGAGGACTTGTAATTCTCAATTTCAAACCTTACAACTGTATCTCCAGGTGAGATTAGAGGCCATTTTTAAGTTATAATTGTGTTTATCCTTATTTTCTAAATTCTGTACAATGAATATACCTGTTAGAATAAGAAATATAAAAAGTAAGGTATTTTTTAAAACATGCAAACCGATTCATTCATTGGGAAAAAAATATTTTGACTATAAAGATGAAAACAAATATCTAGTGAAAAAGGACTATTTAAAAACAAGAGTGCATTTACATTTTTCGTAAATTGGAACCTGAAAAGCACAAACACATCAAGTTTCTAGGGAGAGTGTTGCAACATATTAATTGTTATTTCCAAAATTCTAATTGAACAATGAAAACTCAAGAAAGGGAAAATCTTGATTGACAGCCAACTGCAAACACATGGAGATCAAAGGCCTAGAAATCATAGTTCCTTTAACTCTGCTACTAACTCAATAGGAGAGGAAATTCCTCACAGAGGGGACAGTGGAATCCCATGCATAAGACAGGATACACACTACAAACTGCACTAGAATTTGGGGTGGTTTCCTTAGAAGAATTCTAAAGTTACAACATTGCTGAAAAACTATAAAAACACTGACAGACAGATTAAAACACACAGTCATATATATTATATAGAAAGATATGAAGTCTGCTCCCATGTTGCATAGAAATACGAACATATTTGTTCATTTATGGGCACTGATTACTTTATCCCAGGTAGAATATTTCAACTAAAATAGATAATCAATAATACACTCCTCTTGTCAAGGCTAGTTGATAAGTTACTCTGCTATGTAAGCATAATGTGTCTAAGATAGATTTAAAATTAGTGAAAAAGATTTTTGTATGGTTTCTTGAACCCTTCTCAAAACACCAAGCTTAATTTTAAAATAAATCTGAGCAGTATTTCTATATGATCTTTTCCCTCGTGAAACGAACAACACAGTCTGTTGTCAAAATTCTTTCCTTACAATGATTCACGAGCACCGTATCCTCACAAAACTGCTGGACAGCAAGGCACTATCCAGACACTGTGACAAAAGAAATGAAACACAAGGAAGACAGTGACCCTATTCTGCAGGGCTAATAATCTGTTCCAACACCGGGTTTTTATTTGATTGGTTTGATTGGTTAGAAAAATAAAATCACTCAAGTACATTCTTCTTTGAGCATTATGTAAATCATGACTCTCTTTTTAGTGTCATGAGCAGGAAAGACTTGAGCATGAATTGATTAGATCAACTAGGCACAATCATCACTGGAGCCTGAGTAATAAATAAGTACATGAGACCTAAAATAAACCTACACAGATCTCTACAAGGAAAATGAAGAGGTGAGTTCCCCAATGAGAAAACAAACAATCAAGAAATCAAAAAAGGAAAACTTTTTCATTAACGATTCCAGGCAGTAGTGGAGCATGGTGGTGAAGATCACAAATGCTGGGGACAAACATGAGGGTCTGAAATCCCACAGCACTGGGTAGCTGTGACACTGATATTTCAGTGAAATTTTCTGCAACTCAGTCTCCTATCCATAGACTGTGGACAACCACAGCACCCATCTCCTAGAACGGTCTTAAGAATTAAGTTATTTTTTATATAAAAGTTTAAATAAAATACCTCAGATTTTAATTACCCCAAAAGCTCAAGGAACAAAGAAAACAGTGATAAATTGGAGTTCATCAAATGTTAAAAATTTGCTTCAAAGGACACCATCCAGAAAGTGAAAAAACAACAGAGAGGAGAAAATTTTTTCAAATTATTTATCTGATTAAGTATTCAGATAAAATAAAAGAAAAAACTCCTACAACTCAAGAAAAAGAGAACTCAATTAAAATGTGAATAAAGTATCTGAAAATGTATTTTTCAAAGAAAATATACAAATGGCCAATAATCACAATCAAACGATGTTCAATATCATTAGCTGTAAAAGAAATCAAGTCAAAACCACTAGGAGAAACCGCTTCACACTCACTACAATAGGTTATAATAAAAAAATGTGTAACAAGCACTAATGAAGACACAGAGGAAGCGGAGCGCGCAGCCCTTACTGGTGAGGATGTAACACAGCGTGGCCACTTTAGAAAACAGCCTGGCAGGTCCTCAGAGAGTTGAACATTTGGTTTATGAATGACCCAGCATTTCTGCTCTCTGGTCACACAAGTAAGAGAACTGAAAACAAATGTCCACATAAAAACTCCTACAGGAGTATTCACGGTGCCATTACTCTTCACACCCAAAAAGCAGAAACAACACAAATGACTATCACCTGATGAATGGGTAAACAGTGGGGCCCGGATATACAGTAGAATATAATTCAGCAATAGCAAAGCATAGAGTACTGACCCAGGCCACAACCTGGAAAAACATTGAAAAAGTTACTCAGTGTGAAAGAAGTCAGTCACAATAGACAGTTCCATTTACATGAAATAACTTGTTTTACATGAAATGTCCAGCACAGGCAAATCCACAGAGAGAGAACAGTGGCTGCCTGGGGCTGGGGGAGGATGAGGAAGATGGGAATGACTGCTTGTGCATACAGGGCTTCCTGTTGGGGGATGAAAATATTCTAAGATTGACTGCGATGCACAATTCTGGGCATTGAGTAAAAACCGCTGTACATTTTAATGGGTGAATTGTATTAAAACTGTTAAGGACAAAAGCACCTAGGGCCAGAACCTTCAAATAGTAAATGCAAATTGCTAACTTTTATTACAGGAAGAAGAAACTGCCCTCAGCATGAAAGCAGGAGATCGGCAAATGTGGGTTAACAGAATTGGACAAGAGCATTTCACTTGAAAGAGTTGCTGAGTGTACACGAAATATTCAGAAATAGGAAAATCAGCTTGACATCACGAAGAAGCATTCTGCTTCAAATGCAGATCAAGGATTCGGCAAGCCCAGCTGCTAGAAATAACCAGAGAAGAAACCTGGTTCTTAAAACAAGCACCAGAGCCAACAAGGAAATGGTGGTGAGGAAAGCAGGCAGCCAAAAATCTGGAACAGTTTGCTACAAATAATTTCTCCATTGAAAATTCAAAAATAAAATGAAAGTGATGCAATGCTGAGCTGGCCTCAAGTTAAAGGGCTTCCTCTGTTGCTCGACAGTACTGTAACCCCGAATATGAGACTCAGGAGAATCAGCATGGCTCCTGGCAGTCCCCAAGTGACTGCCCACCAGCACGCTTACCACCATCACATCTGCCAGGGTTGTATTGCACAGAAGAGACCAACTTCTAAAAGGCCCAGGAAATGTTGACAAGGGAAGAAAAGGCTGCTGTCAGTCCTGGGACAGAGGCCCTGTGAGCAGAGGCCAGAAGGCTGCAGGTGAACTGGAGTAGACCTGGGGCAGGAAGGGACCACGGAAGAGCAGATCTCAATTTTCTACTCTCTCTCCCTCGGGTAGGAGAGATAAAGCCTGCATCCTTCTCACCTGGAACTGTGGGTTCTGGCTGGCAGAAGTCTTACGTACAGGGAATGAATACTCAAGACTCTGTGGAAAAAGTCAAGAAAGCGAGAGGGCGTAGGGACCCAACTCCACGATTCTCTCAAATGCTCTCACATTTATTGTGTATAATCAAAGGAAAACGTCATTAACAGTTGTGTGATAGTAAGCAGGAACTTGGGGAAAGAAGGATGAGACAGAGATTGTAGAATCCACCATGAGTACAAAGGCTTAGTGTATCTTTAGGGAAGTCATGGGGTGAGGGGAATAAGATACATTCTTTAGACATGTGAATTACAAAGCAGACCACCAGACCAGCTAGGTCCTTGTTTGGGGGATAATAGAGTATCTAACTGCACACAAGCCCAGCCTTTATAGCTGAGGGCCTGGGTCATTGCTTTGCGATGAGCAGAGTGCTATCTAAAACCTCATCTACGCAAGCAAAGCATTATCTCTGCTTTTTAAGGCAAGGAGACAGGAGTGAGTATGCACAGGGCCCTGCTTGCAAAGCAGTTACTAAGTATATGTTTTCTTCTTAAATTTGACAGGCGGCTGGGGTCTGTTAAAATTTGTTAACCCAATCATGGGCTCCCACATGGAACCATTATGGAGGACACCCTAGGGTGACAAATCCTGGCTCTGGGTCTTTTCCTGCCAGCTTCAGCCACTCTAGCAGAGTCTAGGCACATTCCTGAATAATGATCATACAGAACCACCCACACTGTTAACCCCTGGTGCTTGAAACTTAATTTTAGCTCTACACAACTTAACGTAGAAAAGTTTCAGAAATAAAAGATATTATATTTATTTTATATCTCATCATAGGACTGATTTTTCTGATTGCTCTAAGCTGCTTCTTCTTGGTAAAGCACCTAATTCTGCAGGTGAATTCAGTACTTTCTTTGGGCATAACTAGCCAGTTTGGGCTCGCTAACTTCTATTGGTCAAATACCGATACACTTAATTGATTTCATTGTTAATCAATTTCAGCTGGGAGCAGATGGAGTGTCACTCTGTTCCTCAGCCCACCCTCAACTCTTTATCATCAGCAACTCAGGCCTCCGGAAACCAAAAAAAGCTTTTGTTTCCCTTCTACAGTTTCAACAAACCCAACAGGATACATAAGCCTGGAGAAAGAATTCAAAACAAATGTTAAAACAAAAAATCAATAAACCTGAAGCAACTCCATCTCCGAATCATGATACACAATGACATGAGATTAAGTGTGTCAGGCACAAAGCATGGGTGAGCCTGACCACCTGATTTCTATTCTTCAAAGGAAGGAAAGTTTTCCTATTTTTTATTATCACTCTGTCATTGTTTCTGATTAAGCCAAAAACTAGTTTATGAAATAATTAAGCATTGAAATAACAGATTTTGGTTGTATCAATTACAGAAGGCATTCAGAGGTGTTAGGAAAAACCACCTCTGTAAAAAATGTCTTCCACTGTGAAGAACACGTATACAAAATGCAACAGAGAATTCAAGCTCTTGTGGAGAGGAGTAAAAGCCACAGAAACAAAGCAAAGTCATTACTATGAGTCAACTCAAAATTCACTGGACAATCATGTTCAATGCATTCAATGAAATTTAAAGGCATACTGCAAACCATACACTTAATGATCTGCAGGCTAGAGGAAGAATTTCTCTCTTTAACACACAAGATTAATCAACAGGGTGCCCCACCAAACAAGGACCAAAGAACAATCAGGTTTTTAACAATTCTGAAATATCAGCATTTTCTAAAGATCAAAATCCAGAAATTTTAAACATTCATTCACACCACAATGAAACAAGCACTTAAAAAAAAAACCCAAAGAAAATAAGCACGTAGAACATGTACATAGATCAATGAGTATTTCTTGTGACGCTGGAAGAAACAGGCTATAGTCTTTTGCTTGAGAAATAAAACTACTTTTAAAGATAAATGCTAAAACACATTTCATCATTCATGTTGCCTTGAAAAATCTGAGGCACTTGTATCTGATTAGAAAAGCAATTCTGAGTAATAGTGTGTTACAATTCAGTGCCAGTTTGCTTTAGAAGAAAAGAGAAAAGAAAAGCTACTGTTTCTCATATCCTGCACAAAGTGTGAAGTGTCTCCCTGCCTCTTTCTCCTCCCGTTTTCTAAGCTCATGCTTCCCAACCCTTCTGAAACAACTATGAGAACCTCTTATTCCCGCCAATATGCCAAATGACAAAAGAAAATCAATTTATTTGTGTAAGTATATGCTTATACCTTGAACTGGAAGAGAAAGATATCAGAAGTCTATATGGAACTTATTTCTACATTCCTGAAATCACACACACAAACGTTCACACAGACACAGACACAGACACATACCCCCTGGATTACTGGGAAATTCACAAGGTTATGATTTCCATCTTCTAGAAGATAACTTTGTAGTTAGATTAAAATACAAAACTGTCAGCTTTGGAAAGCCTTGATCACCTGCTAAACCATCCAAATATCAAAGAGACCCAATTAGCCTTCTCGGTAGAATGTAATTTCCCATGATGGCAAAACATACCCTAAGAAGTACTGGATCCAAGTCTCGTGTTTATCACTAGCTATGATCGTTTTTAAGCACATTAACAGATTCAGAAACCTATGTCTCAACAGCATTTATTCTTATTGAAATAGTATACGTGTTCAATTGCCTATACAGAGACCAGGTCCCATGATGGAGTTTAAGAGCTATTTTGTGTATTGCAATATTTATTTTTAAGTGCAGACAAGGAGGGTGGGTATTACTCAGTTGTAGAGCACCTGCATAGCATGCACAATGTCCTTGCTTCAGTCCCCAGTACCTCAAAAAAATAAAATAAAATAAGGGCATATTTAAAAATGAGTAAAGTTATAAAAAAATGCAGACTAAAAACCACTGCAATCTAGGAGACACAATTACAATAAAAAAACAAGAGTTTCTATCAATTATTGGCTATTTGCCAGTCACAGAGACAACCAGAAATCACACGATGATTCTCAGCAACCCTACTAAGTAGACACGGATGAGAAACCAGGCTCTGCGGATGAGGAGACGGAGCTCAGAGGAGCTGGGGACGCTGACCGTCCTGCTTCCCATGACACCACATCAGCCCAGGGCAAGCGCTGATGAAGCTGCAATGAGGGGACACCCAGCTGCATGGAACCTTGGGGCACTGGGGAGTCCCAGAAAACACTAAAAACTGTTCAGTGAAAAACCAGCTCAAATATAATACACTGTGCCACATTCTTTAAACAGGGAACATGACTGAGAACTTTTTGATGCCTCCGTGTCCTTTCTGCCATCGTCAGTTACTTGCCCTCACAGCGTGACCAGTGATGAACTGGACCCCATATGAAGTGCACTCAGATGGCAGAGCATTTGAAGCTGTTTTATGAAGTTTGTAAGACTCTGTCTATGCTTCACAGTGGCGGTCATCCATCACTTCTCACCGGTGTGGACGTACCACCTGAAATCACTCCTTTCTGCTTTTTAAAATCCCTTCATCTACTCCAGACTTTTCAACAGCAAAGAAGCAGCTAAACCACAGACAGTGGACAGCTTTTCACCAAATTTCTTGAACAGCCCATCGGACTACCTGGAAGCCCTTTACTTTTATTAAACCCACTTCCAGGTACTTCATCATTTTCTGATTGGTGGACTTGGCCTCTGACTGAGCTACTCAGAGAGCTCCCAGCCTCACATCCGTGAGAGGACCCTGCTGTTGGGAGAAATCAGTGAGAAAGGCGTACATCCCCCAGTCAGGTCTGCACAGCTAGAAGTGCCACAACGTGCTAAAAATTTATACCGTCATAACCCCTGGGCTCCCATGGACTGGTTTCACATTAACCAAACTCATGAGACACAGATACAAGAAACCAGAAATTTAACTTTTTAATGTAACAGAAGACGTGAAACTATGAACCAGACTACAATATCAGAGTTCAACCATGAGTATATGTTCTCCTCCACGGCACAATCACGGGCAGGCAGTCACATGGCAAGTGTGGACAGAAGCAGAGCAGGAAGGATTTCTAGATTAATTCAATGGACTAAATTTCTGTTATACCAACAGATCTGCTGCCTGGAAAACAATTAATGCTAATCACGGTGCACTCTTCGTGGACAGTTGCCGAGACACGACTGTGAGCACCTGTGTAACTCTCCTTTCCCTGTCCTTTCTGGGCTAATTGAGGCACAGACGTACAGAAATCGAGGGATGCAGATACATCTAAACACCCAAAGCCCATTCTGGGAGCCACAATACCATACAGCCAGGGTTAAAATACTTGCTCTGCCACTTACTGGTTCTGTGACCTTGGCCAACTTACCCTCTGTGTGCCTCAATTTCCACACTGTAAAACTGGGATAACAATCAAACCTTCCTTACTCGCTTGTTGAGAAGATTGAAGGATTCATTTCTGTAAAACGCTCAGAAAAGAGTGTAGCACATTTTTGGTGCTCAACAAATGTCAAATTAATATTACAGTGGTTTACAAGTCTCCTTCCTAATCATCTTCTGTGTTTCCTGGCTAGACTAATACCAAAAGGAAATTTTTATTTCTCCTTTTATAAACTCTTGGGGTGCACCCTTCTGTTCCATCCCACCACCTGTTTAAACTGATGGAAGGGATACCTCCTCCCCACTCCTCTGGGCCATGCAGAGTGCTACTCCCTTCACAGCCCTGACCCCTGGCCCACAGCTAGCCCTCCTCACATTAACAGATTGAGTTGTGATTCCAGGGAGACAAGCAGGGCATGTGAAACCCTTCCTTTCCCTCCAGTGTTGGCCACCCTAGGGAAGCACCCTGGATGCTCAGCTCCATGGCAGAACAGCCCTGTGCATGATGGGGCAGATTCTCTCAAGGGAAGGCTTGTTGTGGCCCAGAGATACCTGGGACAGGGTGAGTCTCTACTTCTGGGACACAGTATCATGACACTCATTTACCCACAGCCCTGAAGTTCATGGAGAACGTGTCTTCATCAGTAACAAAGAAGACATTTAACGCCTGCCTACTCTTTTGTGTCACCTCTCAGTTGGCTGCTGGAGACAACATGTGTATAAGTATTGGTTCCCCTTAGGCCCCAACATATATGAAGTAACAAAAATTTCTGTGGCTTAACGTTGGTCCAGGGCGACTGTGTAACAGTTCTGACTCTGCTGATGCTAAATTATGGGTGTAGGAATTATGGAACCTCCTCAAATATCTTTCATCATAAAATCAGCTTTTCTTATTTTCTTGTTTCTTTGTAATTACCAAAGACTATAAAATGATGGCTTCACACAAAACAGCAGCTAAAGTTTATGAGTTCTCTTGACGTACCCACTGTGTTAAACACGTTACATAATTACTAATTCTCACAATTCTACAAAGCAGATATGAGCGTCCCCTTCTCACAGACGAGGGGAAAACTCAGAACGAGCTGACTCAGGATCATGTGGTTCAGTGGCAGCACGTGCAGGCAAACCCAAGTCAAGAAACTACACCCCTTCATATATGTACCAAATCAACTGCCACCAATTAACACATAGCGGCGGGGTCAATACTCAGGGAACTCAACACACTTTTCAGCTTTATGGTGCTCCAGAGGCAGCTTCTAGCTGTTTTATAAAATCCCGGCTCACTGGTTTCTAACACTAGAAGAAAAGGCCGATTTTGCCATTGTTTGCACAGCAAGTCTGAAATGTTCACAGCGAGATAACAGAATAAAACTATGATATAAGCAGAAAAATTTTTCCAGGTAGAAAGACATAATGGACATTGTGCTATTCTGAAGCATTAAGCAAAGAAATCAAAATAAAATCACATTGTTTAAGCCTTATTTTACAAACAGAAAAATTAAGACTGTAAAAAGTTGCAACAGCGCCACCTATGGCTAAAAAGACCTTCCAGGTTGCCGGGAAACATGCAACACAAAAATTGACTGTAGGATGAGAAACGAGAATCAGATAACTAGAAGCTTATGTAGCATATACTGCACTTTGCTTCGGGGGAATGGACGGGTATTCAGTATTTAATCTGATATTGCTAATACTCCTAAATATAAACAAAAGACATAGGCTCATGAAAATTCATCTTAGAAGTGGAAAGATTCCAGTCCAGCCACTTCATTTTACACGAGGGGAGACTGAGACCTGAGATCTATCCTCCTGGCAATCAGCAGCAAAGCTCTCCTAGGTCTCATGTCTTGCACTGTAGTAAAAACCAACAGAACTGTACTACACCTATATTCATAAAAGTCACGTCTGTATTTTTCCAACAGTAGGTAATCTAAGTATCTTGCAAAATAGTTCTCAAAGAGCCAGGAAATGATACAAGTTTTTTGAAATACAAAAACATTTATTTACATATTAAAACAGCATGAGCTTTATTCTCTCTATTAAAAAAGTGACATGTCAAATCAAAATTTTGAAATTTTAAAACCTGAAAAGAGTGCAGAAAAAAATCAAAATATTCTTTAATCACAAAAGAGAGAAGCTTATTCCCAGAAAATAATCAATGTGGATTTTTCTAAACTTAATGGTTCTGGTCAGAATCCGGAGAAATTAAATGTCTGATGGATGGTTACACGGCAACATGAATTCTGAGCTGTAACAATACACATTCTGTGTAAATAATCTTCAAGGTCGTCTGCTTAAGGCAATTTAAGTAGTCCCTGTCTCACTAGAATGACACAGATTTCAATAAAGCTTCATACTGCACTTAAAAAAACTGAATCCTAGTTACTTTAAGCCATATTAATGTATATCATATATATACATATTGAATATGCATCAGAAATAAGCTACCCTTTTTAGTATTCAGAGTTGATACTTCTAAACTATCAGTCACTGTGACAGCACATTTTTATTAAGCACCTATACGGTGCCTTGTATACAAGGCGTCCAGCTCTCACAGTCAGACAAGGTAAACCATATTACTCAGATTTCACAAATGACGAAATATACTTAAGCCAGGTAAACAACTAAGATATTCATCATCAGGAAAGAAAAGAGTAAGGATTTTACTTACAATACTCACTGACAAAGTTTTCTTTCATACTAAGACTATATAAAACAAATTCAGTGTTTGGAAATTTTTCAGTAAATAAACACCACTAGAAAAAAAAAGTAACATCATTAGCAACAGTTGGACTTTCAAAGACCACTTCTCTCTTGCACAATAGTTATTTTAAATGTTTTGTTTTTAGTTCTCACAAAGCACTAAATTAAAAAAATATTACCTTTAAAGTCATTACCTGAGAATAAAACATTTGTGAAAATGTACAATTTTAATTTATGTCACTCTGCCTCACATTCTCACTGGTGTCTCTCCTTTGAAGACCTCATCAGGCTGAGATAGCTAAAATCGGTCATTTATGGACTCACAGGAGTTCGGGAAAACACTCAACAGGAGGCTGATTAGAGGAGCAATTGAGAATTCATCCTGTGCAGCCTGGATTCCAGCATCGAGCTAGCCACCGCCAGCTGCGTGTGATTTGGGGCAAGCTGGCCCATCTCTCAATCCCTCAGCTACAAAAAAGGAGACACTGATACCTACAATCAAACACCTGCTATGAAGTAAAATATGAGCAAAGCATTTTAGCCTCAGTTAGGCGTCCACTCACAGCGAGTTTGGTCATTATGATGATGAGGATGGCAGTTAATAAATTAAGCTCGACCAAACAGGAGATATCACCTTAAAGGAGAAACATTCTAAGTCCATGAGAATTTCCTTTTGGATGGATTGCAGAATATTCTATAGATTTTTTTTTAATAAAACAAATTTTGTCCATTAATTGTAGATTTACAGGTTCATGGACAAGTCTCCAGAAAAAGAATTAGAGGCCTCTAACCTCTGAAAACTAAGATGTAAATTTAAAAAAAAATCAGGGAAGAGATTATACCTCATTTGGGAGAGTATGTGCTTAGCATGCATGAGGCCCTCAGTTCAGTCCCCAGTAACTCCATCTAAAAACTTTGTTTTTTAAGAAATAGAGAATTAAAGCAAAAAGATGGAGGAATAGGGAATTTTTTAGAGACTCATCTCAGATTTAAGATGGGGAAGAAACCATCCAATTCTCAGAAGAAATCTTGAGGACTATGTAAACTGGATCTGAGATGTCTAGTCTTTTAACATTATTCATGAAATCATATTACCAAGTCTTAAAACTACCTGATAACCCACAGTGGTGATACTGATCATAACAGCTACCATCACGTATTGAGCTCCGGCTAGGACTGCTCTGTTCTGACATCTCTGCCCCTGAGGCCTCACCAGGCGGAGAGCACTAAATTCGGTCATTTATGAGCATCTCGTGTAAGTCCTCCATTTGTGCTTCTCACTCTCCCCTCACCAGCTCCTCTGAGGGAAGCACTGTTATCATCTTCCCCACCCACAGATAAGGCCACTGAGGCACAGAGACTAAACCTGTTCCAGGCCACATTGGCATTAAAGGACGTCTGTATTTCTGCTGTTTTGCTTTTCACAAAGGAATCTGATATATCAATTCAAGGCAGACTGTTAAATAATCAAGTCTGTCAGGTCTTCACCTCAAAGAGCAGATACTATAAATTCCTGATGTAGGATGAGGCTGCCGCCACAAACTGACTCAGCTTGAAATTAATATCCAAGATGAAGCAGCGGATACACGTAAATATTCACAATTGTCAACTCTGCTCACGGGTCTGGGCCCTTCACTGCCTGAAAGGGGGTGAAATCCCCACCCGTGTCTGGGAGGGAAGCCCGGCTCTTCCCGGGCTCACCCAGGCTTCATGGGCTATTTACCCCCACAGACTAGCCTCAACGGTTAAAAGCTCTCAAGATTTTTACACCAGGCAAAACTGAAAGACATTTCTGCAGATGGAGCACTTTCTCAGGCTTAAATTTTTTTGCCTACACTCAGCCAGAGGGAGAAAAGGAACAGAACTCTACAAAGTCTCTGACCCTCACCACTCACAGGAGTAGAATGACCACAGCAGAAGATGGCACTTCACATTGCAGGATGAGAACAAAATAAAGATGCCCCAACAACAGGCACTCCCAGACACAGCGCTCAGCAGTCTTCTGCACAATCACGGTTGTGCAGCCCTCATCACCTTCTATTTCCAGAACACTTCACCAGCCCAAAAGAATCCCCCTATCACTAGCATTCACTCCTTAATCCCCCTCCACTCAGCCCCTTCCAACCATCACCTGCTCTCTGCCTCTGCATGTGCCTATTCTGGGCATTTCAGATCACTGAAATCAACAATTTGTGACCGTTTGTGTCTGCTTCCTTTCAAGTAACATGCTGTTATCAAGGCTTGTATATTTTGAAGTGGTATCAGCATCTCTTTCTTTTTTTTTTTTGGAATCGTTAAAGATTATTAGAAGGTGGTATGTACTATCAAAAAGAGTAGAGTGGAGCATAAGTGATTGGGTTTCAAACGGAAAAGTGTGGGTTGAACAGTCAGGGTGGAATTCCCAAAACAGGTGGCTTTTTCATTCTCCTCTTTTTTTTTCTTTTTTACTCACTCTTAAGTGTGAATAATGTTCCACTACATGGAGATACTACATTCTGTTCATCCATTCAGCAGCTATTTATGGACGAGGTCCAGAAAAATGAGTGTAAGAGGTGACTAGCATGGATGGCATTTAAGCAAAGGGCAAAATGTGCTTTCAAAAAAAAAGCCAACAAACAGAGGCACAAGGAAATTCAGGGCGTTTCTGAGCAAAGTGCTTGCTTGCTTCAGCAGGACTACCGTGCAGGGCTGGGGCGGATATTGGCAGGAATCACGGTGAGGGAGTCAACTGAGAAGACACCCCACTGCAAGCAGCTCAGCCAATCCTCCTCCCTCATCCTGTATTGTTAGAGCAATGTGTCTAGGTTACTCTTATTTCAATTAATAGCACTTTAACTGCACATCTGATCATCTCCATCAGACCACATTACCTCCAAGTCACAGAAAATCATTCACTGACTGGAGCAGCACCAGGACATAACGGTGATGGATCAGGGAGTCCTACAGCATTCCAGCCTGCAGGCACAAACCCCACATGTGCCCTGGTGATGTCCAGAAAATAAAATGCATGGAAATATCTCACTGCTGGTACACGACATCTGACCTCAAATTGCCCGAAAATCATGCTGGCAAAGCACTACTCAACCTTCTCAGTACAAAAAAAAAAAAAGCTAAGAAGGCAAATTTAGGCTCTTCCATTGAAAACCAGCAGCCACCACTGCCAGTATTTCAGCTGGAATGCTCCTGACGTTGAAAACCACTGCGCAGTTACTTTTCAAACGTGAAACTCATATATATATATACCACGTAGATGATATTGCAGTAGGATTTTTCTTTTCAAAATTTCCAGTTGCAAGATTAGCACAAGAAAGTTTATGTTTAGGCTTTAAAAAAAATCAATTATCCTCCACTTTCTTAATTATGAACTTATTATTATTTTATAAATGGAGCTATGGTGCGTATTTAAAACCTTTTGATTTCTGAAAACAAGACCTTTATGACCTCACTATTTCAGAGCAAACTTTAACGATTCTGAGAGGTGGGGCCTGGGGCGCTCACTAACAGCGCTTTAAATACTGGCAAGGATGTGCTACTAAGTAATGCAATGGCTCTAACTCCACATTAGCTCAGAAAGCAAAGAAACCACACCAATGTCTTCCTTAAATATTTTTATATTCCTATTCTTTTGAATATTAAAGTTCTTAAAATATATGATTTTTTTTGAAAAAGACAACAGCTGTATTAATTTTCCTCTCACCAAGAAAGCAGTCTTTATCAGGAATAAAAACCCCTATGGAAATCGAAATGACAGGACGTTTCTAGCTAAGTGAACATCCAGATATGAACACAAACCTAAATCCTACCAGATCTCACTCGAAGGAGCTCAACAAAGGCCTGGGCAACCCGGGAGATTAGCTCTTTTGTTTCAAATGTTGGCTGAGCTAAGATCATCACACTAGGCATGGAAGGAGAGAAGAGGAATGTCCACCTGGCGGCCTCCATCAGTTTTCTTCCAGCCACAAGGTGCCTCTAGGGCAGCCCTGCTAACAAGCCCCACATAAGGAAAGCCGGCATCCACACTGCCCCTGCCATCCCGAAGTAGCCCTGATGCCCATATTCCAGCCTGTGAATGGTCTTCTAATAATCCCCCAGTTGGTGGCACCCTCCCCCTCTTCCCCGCTACACACAGATACACAGAGCCACGACAGCCTTCCCAAAGCACAAATTTGATTACATCAACCCCACTTCAAACACTTCAGAGGCTCCCTGGTAGAGTTCTAGCCCCACCCCAGACCCTTCTCGCCCAGTCTCATCTCAGTACATAGGTCCCCAGTGACCTCAGGAGCCCCCTGACCTGCTCCTACTTCCCACTTGCCTCCAGGCTCATTTTGACTGTTTCCCAAGGAAGCCTTCCCTCCCTCCAACCTCCACAATTTGTTCCTCTCTTCCTAAAACATTCTAGGCTAAGTCAACTTCTGACAATGCTAAGTTCTCAAGAAGCAAATACATTTTGCTTACTAATGTGGCTACACTCTGTCTCCCCTAGACTCACTGAAGTGCACGTGTTATGAATAAATGAATGACGGGTTGGGTCTCAAAGGGACCAACATACCTGCTCTCGCCCGTCCCGACCCTTTTGTCTGTAGTATATCAGAAGCAAAACCAGAAGTACCTTTCCTGAGGGTCACTTTTTGTTGACACCCTTCACTGCCTACTGTGTCAGTATTAGTAAAACTCAACTTATTCCAAAGCCCTACATCCCGGACTCTCTCCAGTGTCCTCCCCAGCAGGGGCTCCCTCCACCCTGGACCACACAGGGCACTCTCCCCGGGTCCCCACGCCAAAAGCTTCCAGGCCTCTACCCGGGCTGCACCTGCGACCTGAGCCACATTCTTGACTCCTTCTCCTGGCTGACTCTTACTCTGTCCTCACAACTGAATGTAGAGCCCATTTCTTCCAGGAAGTCCTCTCTGATAATGTCCTTTATGTCTTGTCTGGCCTCTATCTATAGCAGCAGTACATGGTGACCAACTGGGTGTTTGCCTGCTCCTTTGAGTCCACGAACCCTTGGGGGCCACGTGGGAAGGAGTGAGAGATTGCAAGACGGGTGGGGGAAGCAAAAAGCAAAAATCACAGCCCAAGTCCCAAATTCAAGGATACTTTCTCAGAAAAAAGTATAAACTATTTCACACGGGTCCAATTTGGCTACTATTTTTGTGGCTTGTGGACAGCAAAAACTTGGTGTTCTAGTCCAAAACCCAGGTTACATGCAAAGAAATGTATATATTCATATCCAAAGGAAACCAGAGCTGCTCAACAACAGTTTGCAGTTAGAACTGAAAGGAAATTTGATAAAATCAATCTCTCTCTCTCTCTTCTTCCTTTTCTAGCATCATATAATTTTAGAAGTATTTGCGTGACTAACAGATGGCTACAGCCCGTGATTCTGCACTGAAGTGTTTGGGGCTGAGGAAGACCAGATTACATTCACTCTGTAAATGCAATCACACCAACACACTGATAGGTGCCGTGAGTGGTGCAGCTGATGTTCCAAAGCAGGCAACAATATTCTGTAAGAGAACTCTAAATAGAAAGGAAGAAATGCAATGTCCTGTACTCAATTTCATTTGTAATATGGGCCATTAACTGATAGTATATTTTGACAAATGAAACCCAAAAATAAATTGTCAACGTCGATTTTCTTCATCTGACTGTTTTATGCTAACATCGGATAATAAACCCTCACTCCATACGGAAAGCTCAGGCCTATGCTGCAGCACAGTTACATCCTGTGGAAGAAAGCCGACCAAGGGAGAATTGGAGAGTTTCCCTTCAGAAGCTGCGAAGTGTGGTTTTGAACCTGTCCATCATTTGCAACCACGACATCGACAAAGGAGTTAGACGTTACCTCTGTGGGGCGAAAATCACTGCGTGCTTCAGAACCATCAAAGAACGCTGAGCTTTGTAAAACAGTCCAGAGGCGCTTAAATCATACTTTTTCTGAAAGGATCCAAAACTGACCCACTTCACCATTCCAGGTATAACAGGGAAGTACTGGAAACAGTAGAGAGAACATGCCCTTGAAGTCTGACAAGGCCCTGCTTGAATCCTGCTACAGCATTTACTAGCCGCTAAATGGACCAATTCCTTAACCCCTCTGAGAAGGCTTCCCAAACCGCAAAAGGGGGCTGCCACCGCCCACCTGGGAGGCATGGATGTGAATGCAACACGCAAGTAGGGCGGCCGACTGGTACCTGACACGGGGCCTGGCTAGTTTCCCTCCTCTGCCCTTCTCCCCCTTTAAACTTGCACTGTTCCCCCGGTAACGATCAAGCCCCTGAAACAGACTACCCGTATCTTCTGTGTATCCCTGGATACATGCCTTACCCTTAGGAGGCCAGAAAAACAACTGCCTCCTCCCAAGTCACTAACAATGTTCTTAAGAGTCTGGGTATTTTTAACTCTATTTTTCAGGGAGACTATTCCAGAACTTTCCAAGCACCATTCTCCAGGTTGGCTCCCCTCCCAGTGCCCATCCCTTCTCACCTCAGATCCTCTGTCTAACTGCCTTCTGTTCATGGGAAAACCAGTCCAGTAGGGTGGGGCTCCCAAGGCCTCCCTCCCTCCCTCACAGGTGATTGTGACAAACTTCTCCCCACTCCTCACTCCAACTCTAGCTTCTGAGGAGTCTACCCTCCCGGACCCTGCAGACTCTGCACCTTCCCAAGACGCACACGTGGCCACGACCCTCCCTTCAGATTTCTTCCTGGCTGGTCCTGCCCAGCCCCCGGCCCCTTAAGGATAACTGGCATTGCTTTGACAATGGCAAACGCCACTGACTGACACACCAAAGCTGCATGGTCTGGGCTTTCCTCCAATCCAGACACAGCCCTGCCCCACCTCAGCCTCAGTCTGCAGCCCTCAAGATGATCTAATTCACATGCAAGGCTGTGAACAGCAGCTAAGAATGTATCTCTAGTACGGCTCCTTCACCTGAGCCCCAGGCTCATCGACCCGAGTGCCTCTTTGAAGTCCTAACTTGGATGACAAATGGCATCTTAAAAATGCCTCATGTCCACCATTTACTCTGGAATTCCATTCCTGGCAGGTATCTCCCAGACTCCCCATT
The DNA here is from genome assembly GCF_048564905.1 of Vicugna pacos. Taxonomy (NCBI): domain Eukaryota; kingdom Metazoa; phylum Chordata; class Mammalia; order Artiodactyla; family Camelidae; genus Vicugna; species Vicugna pacos. Next base: position 32,113,566 of record NC_133000.1, read on the forward strand.
TTAGTAACAGCCCCAGCACCCACCGAGGTGTCTGAGGTCACATTCAATTTCCACTGTTCCCTCCCCCCAGCCCTGCCCTGGAATCAGTCCTGTTATTTCCGTCAATAAGCCCATCTCAAGTGTAGTTCTGCAGGGACCATGGCCGGAAACACACAAACTCACAGCATGGTGCACTAACAGTCCTCCGTAGGGTGCTCCCTGGAGGGGGAGGCATCTCCTGCCGCTGTTCACCTCAGAAGGCACTGGATTCTCACACAGGAGGCCCAGGAGGAGGGACTCAAGGTTCTCCCGTGGTCTGAGCTTTGAAGGGCCCGAGGTCTGGGGGAGCTCCTAATTAGCAGACACACTTGCCAATGAGCAGATGAGGATGAGGGAACCCATGCAAGGCTGTTATCACTTCAACTCATGGGCTCTCAGGGGCCACGGGAAAGGCCTGTGTCCAAGGTACAGACCGGCCTTCACAGATCCCAGCCTGCATTTGCCAACCCGGACAGCCTAGACTCCATCTACTTGTGACACTTACTTCTGTTCTGTTCCCCACCCAGAATGTGATGGACTCATTCAGATATTCTGGCTTGTCTCAAGCAAGACAAATTCAGTGAAAAATGAAGTGTCCACATTTGGACCAGAGCATGAAAGGAGAAACAAGGCCTCATGGTCAGCATGATGGTGGTGACCAAACAATTCCGCCAGGTGAGATGAACCAGGGTAGGGGTGAGAATCCAAGGTCCTAGGTCGGCCAAATCATCTTCTTTCACGGTTGTCTGGGGTGTTGGGGACTGACTAACACAAACTAACGACACGGCCGTCAGTGGTGGACGTCAGCTGCAACAGAAACGGATTCAGCTCTTTACTGCCAACATGGGTTAAAAGTAAAGGCCGAGGCAGGGAGGTCTGCACGGCTGCTGAGGCAAACCACAGACCCAGCTCTGAATGCCCACTGGCTGGAGCAGAGAGGAAGCTACGGCCCTTTTAGCAGTCCCTGTGTCCAACAGATCCAGGTAAGCTAGCTACTTAGGAGAAGGCCATGTTGTCCTGATACTCAGAAAAACCAGCCTCGTAAAGGGAACAAAATAGTGGCATGGATTTTAGACCCAATTCTGCCCCTTTATGAAGGCAAAGTAATGTAAATGGCACGGGGAAGTTGAATGCAAAAAAAAAAAATATTAAAGAACCAAACGTTGACCGCTTCCTCCAACAGCGTCCCCTGCAGCTGTCACCTCCGTGGCGGCCACTTCCTCACCAGTGACCGCCAGCCAGGAAGCGCCGTCACGCACGTCACACAGCGACAGCCAGGAACTGCGTGCCGAGCACGTTTGTGTAAAAGCAGGAATCGAGCAAAATGCTGCAGAATTAGACCTTACAAGTTTAAATACTCCATGAAAAGAATCCCTCAGCAGCCACCTAAATCAAATCGCATCTTACTTCTACAAAACAATCAAACAAATTTAATAAGAGCGCATTTGTCACCAAATAAAAGGACGACCAAACATGTTCCTCAAAAGCAAGGATTTCAACAGGTATAAAACACCATTGGGTGATGAGCTAACAAAGCAAATATTCCAAAAAATTAGAAAATTAAAAAATGACTAAGGTAATAGATGGATCAAAACAGCTGTTAAGTTGTTGCTTTTTAAAGCAATGGAGACGTACGGAGGGCAATCTGGCTATTTCCAATGCAGGGTGTGCACAGCCCACATTTTCAGAAGCAACAACATGCTCACTGGGCAGTACAAGTGAAAAAGGAATAAAGAAAAAGGAAAAGAGGAACAAGAGAAAATTAGAAACACACAAGAACAAAAATGATTTTGACTGCATGTACAAGAATTTACGTGAGTGTGTGAGGTCAGGGATGCGGGGATGGTGAGACCCACCCTCACCTCCTGCTCCAGGGAAAGCAGGGGCCTGAGGGGAGCGGCGCTGCCAGGGGACCACAACGTGTTCAGCGCCCCTAACCAAAATTCCACCTACAAGCGTCGAGGCAGCTTTTGAGCTACAAATTGTGGTCGCATTTCAGTCTGGACAGATTTAGTCACTGCCACCAAGAGTAGCAGGAAAGAATGAGGCTCTGCTCCTGCACCAAGGCATTGTTTAAAAAATTAATGACTGTGGAATAGTAAAAGCAACAATGGAGTAGAAGTGACTGGAGGAGAATGTGCTTGACCCTCGCTCACTGGCCGCGTTATCTCACTGACGTTCAGATGCTGGCTGAGCCCTTATGGTACCAGAACAGACAGACCCACAAGGAGGGAAGATTAATGCGCTGAACCACTGTGGGCTAAGTACACATCCAGCTACTACGCTAAGTCCCAAGGGCAGACTTCAAAAGGCAAAAACAAGCTGGCATTCTCTGGTGGGTCTGCAGACTCAGAGACAAGCATTTGTTGAGCAAAAATGTCACCAGTGCCTCCTATGGCAAAGAAGTGGCACTGGCGTGGGGTCTGGGGCAAGGCTCCAGGCTTCCACTGCTCACTCACCAGTCTGTCCAGGGGGAGAAGAAGTTCCCTGCTTAGGTTTCGCTGATGAACCTACCTTGACTAATGTCTGGGGCCTCAGCAGGAGTTGACAGATGAGGTGAACGGAGCCAGACTCTGTGTAGCACGGTGCTGGCAGCTATGCCCTCAGCAGTGCCCAGGCTCCTAAACATGTCAGCTCATCTCCAAGAAGTAGATGGGGATTGCGGGCATGTAGATCATAGGGCCCTGTGAGGACAAGTACAGATCATGGCCACGACATGCCTCTCCTCTTCCTTAAGCCATAGAGGTATGTCCTGGGAGGAACAGAATATTCATCCAGAGCCTGCTAGGAGGGCTCTCGCAGGTGGGACTCGGGTCCCCCGTGCTTTTCACTCACAGGGCTGGTCTAGACATTCTATTTATCAATTCTCTAGCATCTTCTCCTCCAACTTACCAACAACCAGAAAGTAGGATCTGATCTTACGTAAGTTCAAGAATCACAGAGCACCTCCTCCAAAGTGGGCCTGGTAGCACATGCCAGGTCCTCCGACCGTCACCTGTGGGACCACCATGAGCCCTCTCCAGACCCAAGGACAGAGGCCGTAGGCTGGGGGGACACAGCTTCCCTCACTCACCCCAGAAAAGGGGGACCACGTCTCGGCAAAGGCATCTCACCCTCTTCTGCCCGAGGGACAGCACGATATATACACCGGGAAACAGAGCAGAAGGTGGGGGGGAAGGCAGCCCAGAAGAGCTCGTCTGTACTTCCGAGGCAAAGTGGGGCCTTTGACTTAATCACAGGGACAAACTGAGAATGAATATTTCCCTGCTCTGTCCCAAACACCGTGATACGCCTTTCCCTGCATAAGGAGTTCATTCAGAAGTCCCTGACGGTGTTTCTGATGTCCTAACATGGCATGGTGGCTGTCGGGCAGGAAGAGACTGCCTGAGCTGAAAAGGTGCTGGGCCTGGGAGGCAGGTGATAGCGGATCCAGCAGCAGCTCAACCAGCGCCTCGTTTTGCCTCTCGGGGTTCAGCATCTCATCTAAAAGCAAAGGGATGAGCATGTCCCAGGACAGGCTGCCCAACAGAAATGAAATGAGAGCCATGTAAAGAAAGTTTCCCAGTTGCCACGTTTAAAATTTTAAACAAAGAAACAAACCAATAAACAAAAAACAAATACTAGAATGTGATTTTAAGAACAGATTTTACTTAATCTACTGTATGTTCAATACTATCATTTTGACATGTAATCAATATAGGAAGTAAAGAGATAGTTTATGTACTTTTACTAGACAAGCCTCAGCGTCTGATATGCATTTGACCTACAGCACATCTCAGCTCAGTCCAGCCTCCTCCCCAGTGCTCCTAGCATCAGTGGCTTTGGCTACTTTCTTGGACAGCAACTCCAGGGTTCCCACCATGGTCCTGGCTGTAAAGCGGGAGTAAGTGTCCACACTAACCCTAAAAGGATCTCTCTGAAACAAAGGCGGATTCTCTTTGAAATGTCTGTAAAGCGGCGGGCTGCACCTCCCCTCCCCTTGGCTACAAGACAGACTTCTTCCTTGCTGATCCCTTTCTGGATGTAGGGAAGCAATCCGGCACACAGCCAGGGTGGACTGTCCTCCAGGTAAACTTACCTGCTCTCTGTGTCCAGTCTCATGAATTCCTCCTTCTCAAACGGGATGCAGAGGAGGGGGATCTTGTCCCCAGATTTCTTGGGGCCACCATCCAGCCACTTGGACTTGAGCAAGATGAAGAGTGAGTCAGTGAAGTCCTCGATCCTCTTCTCCACCACCCTGCAGTCCTCTTAGTTTGAAGGCAACGTCGGTGCGTGGCTGCTCGGCTACCTCCCCATGCTGCACAAAGACAAAAAGCTAAGAGTCATTAAACGAGGTGCCATAGAGCTCCTCTGCACGTGGAGCTTCTCGAAGGCCTTGGCAGAGAGACAGTCGGTAATGGTGACAAGGCCCACGACCTTGCGGTGGGTCTGGAAGATGCTCCACCCATTGTCGGGCACATAGTGGTGCCTGTAGTGGATACAATGTGTCCACTGGGAGCCAAATGGGCTGATATGGCTCACCAAGGTGAGTAGCTGATAGATGCAAAGAAATTCTCCTCTGAGATGATCTCTATGGATTGGACCACAACGGGACGAGTCTGGTGGTCCTCAGCACACTGCACGTAGTCAGGGATGCTCATGTTGCAGGCCCTGCCAAGAGGGGAGAGGAGATCGTGGTACTACTCTGCTGTGTGCTACGGGCCCATCTGGGTTGCTGTGACCTGGTGTGTACCAGCCAGAAGGCAAAGGAAGCCAAAGCAAATCCAACGGTACAGTTTGTCCTCAGAGTCTGCACATGGCCACTGTAGCTCGGATCACATTACCCAGCTTTTGGTCTAGGCTTCCTGCCTCTGCAGAGAAGGGTCACTTCTTATTTTCTATTTCCAAGCACCTAGCAAGGCCCTGATGCAAAGTCACTGCTCAAAAATGCTGAATAAAGAAATGAACAAAGGAAATGCTTTCCCCAACCCCCTTCAGCAGAATATAAAGAAAAGGACCACAGTAGGATCAAAAGATCTGGATTTCTATCCAATTTATTTGAACTCTTAAGCTTCATAATAATGGATAAGAAAACTTGCCTTGGGGAAGAGTGTACAGTTCAGTGGTAGAGCACATGCTTAGCATGTACGAGGTCCTGGGTTCAAACCCCACTACCTCATTTTAAAAATGAAACAAATAAATACACCTAATTACCCAGCTGAAAATGTATTTTTTAATTCAAAAGTCTAAAAACACCTTGCAATTGACACAACATTGTAAACTTGACTATACTTCATTTAAAAAAAAAATCTTTGCCTTACAAGAATATATCTGGATTACGGATGTTTTCAAATGTAAAATGCCTAGGGTACCACCTGCATAAAAGGAGGTGACTGTACAAATGTTCTATCCCTCCTTTATGAGATATACTTCCTTTGGGTGGGTTATAAACTCTCAGAGCTAATTTTCTCAGATTAAAAATATAAATATTACCTGATTCTCAGTACTGCTGAAGAATCAGATAACCCTAAGAAAGCTTCTGACACACAGAGATTACTCAATAAATGTTTGTTGAATGAATGAATAAACAATCAAAGTGAATGCTGCTCCCTGCCACAAGCCATCATAATGGTACTGCCTGGAAATCCCAAGCCCACGTTCACCCGACTCTGCACTAACAATGTGGGATACCTGGGCAGGCTTGTGTGCTTCTCTAAGCCCCAGTTTAATCATGAATAGAAATAAGGGCAATAACACAAACCTCAAATTGTTAGTGAGTCAGTAATTAATTGTACCCCAACACTGCAAGATGGAACCATTAAGAAAACTGGGCAAAGTGTCCACATGCCCTCTCCATATAATCTTTTACTACCACATGGGAATCTACATTACATCTCAAAATAAGAAGTCTAATATTTTAAAGAGGTCATTGAGGTTAGGTGAGCTCACTGTCTCAAATAAAGAACACACAGTACAAATAGGACAATGCCCAGCCCATGAGATACACTCAGTTAAAATTCCCACTGAACCCACTAGTCCCTCCAACTTCAGAGCAAGAGGATGGGTCCTCGTGGCAACAGGCCGCAGCACCTGAAGCTAACAAAGCTAATGGTGTCCACTTAAAAGAGCCCCTGTCACCACCCTTGTTCTAATTTTCTATTTGTAATCTTTTTCTATTCATTAAATTGAAACTCCCAATTGCATAGAATTCTTACCAGATATCATGATGGCAGCCCTTCAAAACCTGACCACAGAGATCATGATGGCAGCCCTTCTTGGTGAAACAATAAAATGAAGAGCCATTTCCACAAGACCTCTGTGTAAATCTACTAGGGAACTTCATCCTGGACTGAGGAAGAGGACTGGGGAGTAGCGGGTAAACTGGGGCACAGAGAAATAGGGGCCACCTGTCCCACGATGGACTTTAGACTCACCCTCACCCTCCAGGAACTTCAAAATACACACAGACAGAGTGCTATGGACAAGAATTTTTTTTAAACAAATCCCTGAATCCCTAGCAGATCTTGTTTCTACCGAGACACAAATGGCTTATGTGTATAATGTTTCACAGAAGCCTTAAAATATTATCACCCCAACTTGACCCATCAAGAAACTGAGGTAGAGAAGTTTATCACATTCTACAAGATTAGAGAGAGGCCACGTCAGACACCGTATTTAAATCCAAGTCCCTGCTCCAGTGCTCACACTAGAAAATGTCACATACTGCCTCTTTCCTGCCCTCTCCCTGCAATAAATCCCTGAAGAGTCATTTCTGTGTCACCTGGAATCAAACTCACATCAATTTTTCACAAAGAGCTATGTAACTCCTTAGAGGATTTATCAAAATCTAAAGGGTTGGGTTGATAAGAGAAATTTGCATGTTCTGTTTCTCAAAGGAAACATGGCTTTAAAAGAAACTGAAAAGTACTTATCTAGTCTAAGCCCTCATTGTGCACAGAAAGAAACGGAGGCTCAGAGGAGAAGAGGAAAGGGCGTTATTAAGAAATATTGCCTCAGCGCGGCACCAAGCCAGCCCTGGGCCCTTCTGGGGGAGGATCTGGAAGGCCCAGGAGAATGAGTGTTAGAAAATAGAAAGAGAAGAAGCATATAAGGCCCCGTCTCTACACCACCATACCATGAATTTCCACCAATTACCCAGTATGGGTGCAGCCAATATTAAGGTTGTCTGAACAGGTTATTGAAACCTGGAATTCTCAACCATAGTGGAAATTCCAGCATTTACTGTGCTTTTTTCCCAGTTCAAGCATCAATTCAGTGGGCACTCTGTACCAGGGACTACACGAGGCCTGGAGTTCTCCCAATTACAAATCTCTATTACCACGTGTGCAAAGCACATAAAGGCCAGCAGAAGAAAAGTGCCCACAGATAAGATGGAATTACTGAAACCGAAAGCAGCCAAAGAGCATATATTACTAGGAAAAACGGTGCTCCTAGAAATGGACTCATGGACATAGAAAGCAAACTGTGTTTAGCAGGCAGGAAAGGGGGGATTAACAGATACAAATTAGTAAATATAAAATAAATGACAAGGACCTGCTATATAACACAGGGAACTATATTCAATTTCTTGTAATGAGTTATACTAAAAACAATCTAAAACATATGTATATACATATGCATATGTTTATAACTGAATCTCTGCTCTACACCTGAAACTAACATTGTAAATTGACTACACTTAAATAGAAAATAATTTAAAAAATAAGTAAAAATAAAAGCAATGCCGTTAAGAAAAAATAAAAGAACACTCTAATCCCCTTAGCTGTATGTGGTGGAGAATTCTGGTTGCAAGCACCAAGTCCACTGGATCACTCCAGCACTGGCTGTCACTCTTTCTGACCATCAGAGAGTCCCTTGCTTCACTGAGGTTACTTTTCTCTTCTGTGAAAGAAAGGCTACAGCTGCAACTAACGATGTATAGAATCTCATCATTCACAAGCCCAACAAGTAGTGAGGACTTCCCGTGGGCCCGGCTCTGGACAGAGGAAAAGATAGGGTCCGAGATATATTCATGGGTAGAAGAAGTTTATGCCTTAAAGACATTAATTCTTCCTGTTTTGATAGACAGATTCATTGCAATTCTGATTAGAATTCCTACCAGATTTTTCTTGGAATGTAACAAGTGAATTTATGGTCAAGAATAGCCAAGAAATTTCTTTAGAACCACCACTGGGGAGGGGTGGATAGGTCATTAATTTCCACTGCTCTTTCTGAAGTGATAAAAACGTTCTGGAATAATAATGGTTGCACAACTGTGAATATGCTAAAAGCTGCTGAATTTTACCATTTAAATGGATGGACTTCATGGTGTGTGAACTATATCACAATAACGCTGTTATATGAAAAAATATTTCTTGAGAAATATTTTTCTTTTTATACCACTACTCTGTCCCACAATTTAAGAAAAACAAGAAACCAATACAAACCAAACTCTGCCAGGAGCTCTTTAGGACTGCAATATCCCTGGGTCTCCAAGGCCTCTGGTGGTGCTGTTCCTGTTAACACACACTAGCTGGGCTGGGCAAGTTAGGGACTGTAACGATCTTTTAAAAATCGACGGTCACACGTTTCACCCTTGGAGAGGGAAGGAAGGAGGATATTACAGCTTCATGCCTTCAGCTCATTTTTAACAGAACCAAGCCCTGCTTGCACCACTGTAATCCCTCTCACTATAAAAACACGTGACATCAACAAACATCGCCATCATAACACCTGAAAGTGTTCAAGGTACTTACCTGCGGCAGAAACACTGAGGGAGGAGACAGAAGCTTGCTCAGCACTCATGCTCCGTTTTCCCGACTCCACCAGGTGAAGCTGGGCGATACAGCCAGAGGCTCTCAGCCCGGGGAGCAGCACACACGCCACTGAGCTGGTCCTGAGGGAGGGTGAAAGGGAAAGGAGGGCAGCCCCTGGGGGGAGGGAAAGCGGGGGGGGGGGGACGCGGGCTGCAGGCCCGCTCAGAGGCCAGCCCGAGACCCAGCCACAGCCGCCCTCCCCGTCCGGGTCCGCAGTCCCCGCCCGCCCAGACACAGCCCTCCCAGGGGCGTGAATAGGCCAGCGGCCAAGGAGAGGAAGCCAGGGAGGAGAGGACTAGCGGGCGGGAGAGGTGAAGGGGACGCCAGCCGCGGACTGAGGGGTTCCGGCTGGGTGAGAGGTGGCAGGTGCACACCTGGCCCTGGACAGCTGTGGCCGGGGCGCCGGGGCAGGTGGCGTTGTGAGAGGGGCTGGCCTGGGCAATTCAGCTGAACACAAGCTGACTGGCGCCCTGGGGGACTGTGACAGGCTGACCGCCCTCCCGCAGCCGCCTGATCCCTTTCCCGGGAGCCCCCCACCTTGCACTTCCACAGTCAGAGGCCCCAGCCCCAGGCAGGAACCAAAGGCCTAATGGGCCACAGAGTTGAGAAGCCTTTGGGCCCGATCCCCGGCTCGGATATGGAGCTTCCAACCAGCGGACCACCTGGCACTACTGCGCATGCGCAGGAGGGCCAGGGATCCTCTCTGAGTTCTGTGAGAGAAGGTGGGACAGCGAGGGAGGTAGAAGATGGGAGCAGGTGGAGCAGAGGGGAAAAGTGGAGGGATACAGATGGACAGGATGAGCAGAGAGTAGGGAGGGATATGGAGAGGGGAGGGTGGTAGCGGTGTTGGAGAGAAAAAGCTTAACCTCTGGGGCACCCAGAGGTGGCAGACCTGCCTCGGTACCATTCTGTAACCCTTCAAGTCCCGCAGCTCAAGTTTTACCTCCCTGATCCAGCCCTCCAACCGATGATTCTGCAGAAGCCCTATGGGGATCACACCCATTGCCCCCACGCGGACCTGGGTTTTCTGTTGCTCTGAGAACCAAGCACCTGCAGGTGTTGTCGCTCAGAACTACCTTGGGAAAGGTACATAATCCCCTTTTACACGCTGGGAAACAGGCAGGCAGGATCACTGCCTTAGCTCCACTGTCCCAGGTGTTGGGCTGGCGGGGAGCGGGATGATACAAGATCAGAGCCCCAGACAGAGCAGACTGCCTGAGTGTTGGTGCATAGTCCCCATATCTCCTTGGTAAACCATACCCAACCCTAGTGGAAACATCAAGGGCTCACAGTAGTTCCCTGGGTGTGGGAGAGCTGTCCTCATGTGAAGGAAAAGTCCAGCTGGGCTAACAAGCTAAGTCACAAATCTAAGTGTGATTAGTGTCGGTTTAATGATCTGAATTCTGCTGGGCTATCTCATATATCTGAAGTTTAGTGTCAGTTTATTGGGCTAACAACCTAACTCGTAATTCCTTGCTCAACAAGTGTCAGTAACGTGATCTATTACAAATTTATAAGCTCCAGTGTACTGATTCCTTGCTTTTTGTTCTTTGAGCTTTATTGGCTAATACCCCCTTACTTGTATTTAAGCCTTTAAAACCTCATGTGCACGTCTTGAAGGTGCTCAGAATTTCGGAGCAGGAGCCCCTCTGAGCCCACCGGCATAATAATTCTGAGTACTCCATCACTCAGATTGGTGCTTGTTTCTTGGCTGGCCTGTTTCCATAACACTCAGCTCCAGTGCCCAGCTTTCTAGGTAGATAGGAGTGTTACCAAGTACAAATTCATTCTCTTCAGTGCAGGACAGGCCAATAAGTTTGGAAACAAGATGTTGGGGCATGGATTTGCAAGTTTCTGTAGACCTAGTTGGCAAACTAATGTCCTGGAAAACCATCTCCCCAAGTCACAATTCAGGCTCCTTTCCTACGTGCTTGGTTGTTACAAACTTCTTAGTGTAAAAATTCCTTATTGTTAGAATCCTTTCTTCTTGCAGCTATCTGCGTGGGTCAGATCCCTGTAAACCTCCAACAAAAGAAACGTTATTGTCTATTCTGCAATTTGCTATCTTTTAATGAATGAAAAAGTGTTAAATATCCTTAAAGGTCAGAGCCTTCAGAATAAGCTCTCCTGTGTATTTCAGGCTCTAGGCAACGATTTTTTACAAGCAAGATGAAGCCTAGGAGACAGAGCATATGGTTAAAGTCAAAGGAACAGATCTAATATGGAGTCAGATTTTTTCTGTTCTATTACCCGGGCAGAAGCCACTTGAGGATTTAAATCTCTTTAAGTTAAAAATAACTAAAATTTTAAAGGAATTTACATACATAGGTGGGAATGTGCAAAGCATATCTGGAGAAGCACCCAAAGGATAGTAAACAGTGGCATCTCCAGACAGGGCTGAAAGAACAGAGGATGAGGGAAAACTTCTTTCAATTGTGTATTCTTGTGCTCTATATGAGTTTATTTTTTTTAACCATTTGCTTGCATTTCTTTTTCAGTTAAAAATTGTGTAATGGAGCAAAGGAGTAACTAGCTTAGCAAATACAGCAGCCATGGAATCACTAAGTCATCACTTTTGATTTAAGCCAGAAAGCATTTATTGACTCTCTCCAATGTGCTCAGTCCTGTTTTAAGACTTCTTTTATTATTATTATTATTATTATTATTATTATTATTATTATTATTATTATTTCTAGTACTATTACTATTACTATTATTTTATGAAATAATAACATGGTATACCTCACCCCTGCCCATGGCTGGTGGAAAACCAACTGAGTTTTTATTGAGTTGTTTTCCAAGGAGTAGAGATAAGTTTATAAACAGAACACATCTTCAGGGCAAAACAGGCAGTGTGCTTTACCAGCAGGCCAGACAGCAATGAAGGGTTTTCAACAGAGGCGCCCAGAAGCTGAGAGAGAAAGCCTCCAGGACACTACAAAAAGCTGACCAAACTGCCTTCTCCATGGCACTACTGAAATAGGAAAGAACAAATCTGACTCCATATTTGATCTGTTCCTTTGACTTTAACAAAGCCAAGTTAATATGCTCCGGTCTTTTCATGTGTTATGATGTCACAGAGGAAACGGACAGGTCAACAAGGAACCACTCTGCCGTGATCAAGGAGCCGGGGAAAGGGATGGGCTGCAAGATGTATGAAGCAGCCGCATCTGTGCCCGTGCTTCTAGGCAGGTATCCAAAATCGCCTCGACAAGGTGTCAAACATTTGTGCCCACGTCCTCATCAACAGACATGTATTAAAGACAAATGGAAACATATAAAAGGCCAATACCCTTGCTGGGTACACCGTCCAAAGTGCAAAGTCTCAGTTTGACAACTGGCCATCTCGGTTCCCTGGGATTCATTCTTGGAGAACCTTAAAAACCACTTTTCTGTCTTCAAGAACTGCTGCATATTTGTCCTATCTTTGGCTCAGTGATGCAGCACGTTCAAGTGAACTTTAATGTCTGCACAGATTTGACTGTCTTTCTCCAGGTTCATTTGTCCATTCCAATGAGGCCTGAGCTAAGTTCATCCTCTGTAAGGTCTATTCCCTCCAGGGACAGCTCATTGAGCCTGCAATTAAAAGCCAAGTGAACAAGACTGTCCTCAGCTAAAAAGTTCACCCACCCTTCAGTGTTTCTTAATCTCCTCTCCTGACTAATTGCAACAGACTAACACCTCCCTCACCAAGATAACCAACTATGTCATTTTGTCTCCCCAAAGAGAAAGTAAGGTCCATAAAAGAGGAGACAACTACATAGTCACCTCTGAATTCGTAGCATATAGAAATGTCAATAAATAGAACTATGATTATGGCTTCTTTCCTTTAAAACCTTTCAGGTTATTTGAATGAGACCTTGGAAGAGAGGTGTTTGCTGTCCAGTATCTTGATCCACAAGACTCTGGAGGCCTTTTTCAGAATGGCTGTTCACTGATTCATTCAAAACACAACTTATCAATCAAGGAGTAGCTGTGGTTTTCTGCCAGGAGTTTGTGGTCACTCTCATGCCAGAACAGCTTCAAACTATATCCTTACTTTGGATTTGTTATTTTTCCCCTCTTCCAACAAAATTGACTTTCCTTACTTTCTTGTCTTGAGGAATTTTTTTTTTCCTATTTCACCCTTTAGTAAACCAAGATCCTCAGGATGGGCTTGGCCCATAATATGAACCCCCATCCAACTCCTAGTGTGAGAGGCCTGGGGCTCACATCTTGCCCTCCTGTCAAGGCAACTGAAAATCAGTTCAGGAGCGAACTAGCACCCGAGGGATTCTAAGGCTCGCATATCTCCCAGAAACCCTGCTTTCTCATTTTTCTTGGCTTCTGAGAATTTCCCCTCACTTTCTTGACAATTAGTTGTGCAGCTTGAAAGATGAGGAAGGAAGGTTTTATTTCTTAATCAGCATTTTAAGGAACTTGTGTAATGAAACTTTTCACGAGTTTCTAGAACCCTCCATTGCCAAGATAGAAAACACACTAGACATTTTCTAAATTTAGCTCTCATGTGCATTTTTTCTTTGCTTTTGTTTTCTTAACTGTTAACAGACATTTTTTAATTAAAAAAATATAAGGCCCCAAAAAGGATAGAACACTGAAGGGGCAAACAAAATTAAAGGGCAAAGACAGAAAAATGATAACTACTCTAAAAATTTAATATAATACATACACTATGTATCAGATCAGCACTTCTCAGTAACAGCTAATTGAAACATGACCATGAGGTAAAATTACTCTCCTGTCAGGACATGGCCAACAGAAAAAACAATTAAACCAACAAACTAATATCCTAAGTCTGGCAAGGTACAGAAGGCTACAAGCTAAATGTGTCTTCTTCTGGAAAAGAGGGAGATACACCGGCTCTTTTCTGTGGAGCCTGAGCCCACGGGAGGACGGTGAAGTGAGCTCTGTAAGTACCCAATTAGCAAACTGAGTGATGAATAAATAGACGTGAGCTTTGATGACAGAGCTGATACTAATATTCATTTGTCCTGTAAAGTATGACTTCCGTTCAGTGATCAATACTTCGGAATCCTCAGGAGTTGACATTATGGGAAAATGCACAGCCTGGGCCCAGACCTCCTCTTTCATCTCGTGACACTGCACTTAGATGTCACAAGGACACCTCCAACTCCACCTGCAAAGAGCTGACTTCATGGTGCTCCTCCCATAGCCGTCCTGCCCAGGGCCTCTGGTAGGGGGATAAGGTCTCCATGCCTCTCCCAACTCAGGCCCATCACTCACAGATGTGAATGGACCCCTCCTTCAGGGCCCAGATATCCTCAGTCACCGAGTCCCACCACCCACACCTGAGCTACCAGATACTCACTGACACTCACTCAGCACTGACTCTGTGCTGGGGACCACGCTGCACACTGCAAACGTTATCTCACTGGATCTCCAAAACAGTCCTGGGAATTGGGTACATCACTGCTCCAATTGATTAGATAAATTGTTTCACTTCCTTGCGTGCGTCATTCAAACTGACACGGCTACTGAGCCACAAGCCTGGGCCTGAAAACAACTTGAAACTTGAACACTGCTACACCTCGCAGCCACCCTACTCTGACTCATCACATCACCTCCTGCCAAGCCTTCTAAATGTTTCTAAGCATTCTACAAGACAAAAGTGAACTACGAGATCACCCCACTCTCCTACTTAAAATCTGTCAATGATGGTCCACTGCCCTTAGGAGAAAGCCCCACCGGGCCTGAGCAAAGCCCAACGGCCCAGCATCCGCGTTCCCTGCGCGGCCGCGCCGCCTCACCCACTACGCAGCTCTACACGTGCCTTGTCTAGGACAAGGATGCTGACTCCGCACAACCCAGGGCTTGTCTCACTAGAACAATGATCATCTTCTTCAGTGTTCATCTTCTTCTTTGCTGACCCTCAGAAAAATGTTTTCTCATGATGAATCAATATCTTTTTCCTTATAACTTCCCATCATTGATAATGAGCTCCCCCCAAAAGAGAGAAGACCTAATTGTCAGTCTCCTTATCTGTAAAGTGAGAATAACAAGGAAATATGTGAGGTTTTATGAGAAATAATATTCATGTGAGGCTGAGGGACAATTCCATCATACAATAAGCACTCAATATGTGCTTAATTAATATTAATAAGAATATATTGCATCTAGCAACCTTCAATCAATGTTTTATGACATTGTCCAACAGACTACTGACAAACTGTTGGACGATCCCCTTTGAGCAGATCAGCACAAGCGTACTGGGAGAGGTAAGCGCTGACTCCAGTTGCAGCTGCAGCCATCCAGCACTATGGGGCGGGGGCAGTTTGCTCAAGCTCTTACATGTTGCTTGAGCATTTAGTTGTCGTTATTGATTAAAGACAGGTGTTCTTTAGTCAAAGCTCCTGAAACTTAAATCTTCAATGATTGATGCAAATTAGGTTTCAAGAACAATACTCTCACTAGAAATTATTTGAAAATCATAGTCTTAGCTACTCCGCACATCAAAAGGGCATGTTCTTAATGTATCTGACTAAATACACCAAAAGGGTTGTTTAAAAGAAATTACGATGAAGCCATCCTGAATAAGCTCCAGTATCATCTGCACAAAGCCCCACCCAAGGGTCTCATTTCACATTTCCACATAGGTGTTCAGGTAGCTTAACTTGGGTCTTGGTTTCTTATAACACGGGGTGGGGAATAGTTGTGGATAGATTTATGTAGCAAATATATACCTAGGGTTTTTGCTGTTAAGGACTTCTAGAAATAAGAAGATTGATATATAGTCCCACCCATAAGAAACTCAGCATTTCCATTTACAGCAGCATTAAAAATAAAATGAGAGATACATTTAACAAAAATTTACAAGATTTGTACATTGAAATATTTGAAGTATCACCAAAATAAATTTTAAAAGATCTACATATATGGAAGACATCCCATTTTCATGGAATGATAGACAATATTATTAAAAATGTTAAGACTCCTCAAAATGATCTACATATACAGTGGAATCCCTAGCAAAATTCCAGCTGACTTCTTTGCAAAAATTGAAAAACTGATCCCAAAATTCATATGGACGTGCAAGGGGCCCAGGATAGCCAAAACAAGCTTGCAAAACAAGAGTAAAGTTGGAGGACTCACTTTGAAGGGTAATAAAATTCTATAGTAATATGTCACTATGATACTGGCATAAGTTTGGATAAATAAATCTATGAGACACAATAAAAACCCAGGGGGAAAAACTTACACTTACAGACAGTTTTCCACAAGGGGGCCAAAAACACCCCATTGAAAGAATAGTCTATTCAACAAATGGTGCAGGGACAGCTGGGTATCTGCAGGCAAAAGAATCAATCTGGAATCTGAACACCCATATTTTATATAACAAATAAAAATTAAAACAAAATAGATCACAGACAGAAATGTAAAAATTAAACCTATAAACTTTCTAAAAGAAGACACAGTATAAATCTTTGTGGTCCTAGGATAGGCTTTGGTTTCCTGGATGCAATACCAAGAGCACAATTGATAGAAGAAAAAAGCAGATAAACTGGACTTCATCAAAATTAAAACCTTTTTCTTACAAAGGATATCATCAAGAAAGTGAAATGACGGGGGAAAAGGGTGTCTCAAGTCAGAGAGTGCGTGCTTAGCAAGAAAAATAAAATAAATCATTACATCTAACTACATCCCCTGTAAAGAAATTGTTTTAATGTTTAAAAATATATAGTGAAAGACAATGTGCAGAATGGAAGAAAAATTTTGCAAAGCATGTATCTAATAAGAGAGTAGCATCCAGGATATATAATGAATGCTTACAACTGAACAATACAATAAAATAGACCCAATTTTTAAATTTACCACGAATTTAGATACATATACAAATGGCCAATAAGCATATGAAAAGATGCTCAGCATCACTAGCCAAATCAAAATCAAAATGAGATCTCATTTTACACCCACTAGGATGGTTATAACCAAAACATGGACAATAACAAATGTCATTCAGGAGGCAGAGAAACCTCATATGCGGCCAGGGGAAAGGGACAATGGTGCAGCTTCTTTGGAGAAGTCTGTTATTTCCTCAAAAGCTTAGAGTTATATGGCTCAGCAATTCCACTCCTATATGTAGAGTCATCCCTCAATACCCTTGGGTGGTTGGTTTCAGGAACCCCACACCCTGGATACCATAATCCAAGGATGTTCGAGTCCCTTTACAATCAGCCATCTGGATCCATGTAGTGGAAACTACAGATATGGCGGGCCAAATGTACAGCCAACAGAATGAAAACATATTCTCATAAAAAATTTCACATCAATATTCATAGCAGTATCATTCAGAGTAGCCAAAAGTTACTAACAATATCCATCCATCAATGAACGGATAAACAAATTTACCAAGAATAGACCCACAAACTTTTGGTCATTGAAACTTTGACAAAGGAGGTGAGAACATACAATGGAGTAAAGACAGCCTCTTCAGCAAATGGTGTAGGGAAAACTGCACAGCTGCATGTAAATCATTGAAGTTAGACTACTCCCTCACAGCATACACAAAAATGAATTCAAAATGTGTTAAAGAATTAAACATGTAGACAAGACACTATAAACCTCTTAGAAACAACCATAGGCAAAACATCTGACATACATCTCAGCAATGTTTTCCTAGAGCAGTCTACTCAAGCAATAGAAAAACAACCAAAAATATACAAGAGGGATCTAATTAAACTTACAAACTTTTACACAGCTAAGGAAACCGTAAGCAAAACAAAAAGACAACCAACCTATGGAATGGGACAAAATATTTGCAATAAATGAAACAGCTAGGGGCTTAATTCCCAGAATATGTAAACCGCTTTTACACTTAATAAGAAAGAATAACAAACAATTCAATTCAAAAATTAGCAGAAGTCCTAAAGAAACATTTCTCCAATGAAGACGCACAAATGGCCAGTAGGCACATGAAAAAATGTTCAATATCATTATCAGAGAAATGCAAATCAAAACTGCTATCAAGTATCACCTCTCACTAGTCAGAATAGCCATCATTCAGAAGTTCACAGACAATAAATACTGGAGAGGCTGCGGAGAATTGGGAACCCTCCTACACTGTGGTGGGAATGCAGTTTGGTGGAGCCATTGTGGAAAAATATATAGAGGTTCATCAAAAGACAAAACCTTGACCTCCCAGGTGACCCAGCAATCCCACTCCTGGGCATATATCCAGAAGGAACCCTAATTCAAAAAGACACCTACGCCCCAATCTTCACAGCAGCACTATTTACAATAGCAAGACATGGAAACAACCGAAATGTCCACTGACAGATGGCTGGATAAAGAGGTTGTAGCATATTTGTCCAATAGACTACTATTCAGCCATAAAATAATAATAAAATAATGCCATTTGCAGCAACATCAATGGACATGGAGAATGTCATTCTAAGTGAAGTAAGCCAGAAAGAGAAAGGAAAATACCATATGAGATTGCTCACATGTGGAATCTAAAAAAAAAAAAAAAAGAAACAAAAAGATAAATTTATCTACAGAACAGAAACAGACACAGAGTCACAGAAACCAAACTATGGTTACCAGAGGGGGGAGGGTGTGGGAAGGAATAAATTGGGAGATCAAGATTTGCAGATACTGAGTATGTAAAGAATAAACAGCAAGTTTATACTGTATAGCACAGGGGAATATATTTAATATCTTAAAATAACTTATGTTTAAAAACAGTATGAAAATGAATGCAGGTATGTTCCTATTTAACTGAAGTGTTGTGCTGTAGACAAGTAACTGACACAACATTATAAACTGACTAGACTTCAATGAAAATATTTTTAAATAGACTAAAACCAAAAAAAATGGAAAAGGATATTATCAAACAAAAAGAATAAAGTACTGATGCAGGGTACAATATGGATGAACCTTGAAATTTTATGCTAAAATAAGCCAGACACAAAAAGCCAAATAGTGCCCTTTAAGGTGAACTGTATCTAAGCGTTTACTGTACTACTCCTGTAAATTTTCCGGAGATTTGAAATCTATCAATATCTAAATAAATTGTATTATGCATTAAAAACTTAAAACGCTTCCTCACAGGAGGGCTTTAATTATTAAATTTAGAAACGCATATAAAGCTCTTGGAACAACAATTTGCAAGTCCACACACAGTCACTGCTGTCACTGCCACTCAGAGGGTGGTGCCAGCGCTGATGAGAGCTGCCTCCACTGACTCCCCTGCAGAAAGGAGTGAAGGCCTGAGCTCTGACAGGCAGGGTGAGCGTGAACCTGAGTCAGACACAGCCACGTCCCAGACTCTGCGTTACCCAACTTTCTTAAACAAACTGCAACATGTAATGTAAACACGCTAGAGGGATGTATCTTACAACACAGGGAATACAGACAATGTTTTACAGTAACTATAAATGGAGCATTTTTGTACACCTGAAACTAATATCATATTTTAAATCAGCTATATCTCTATAAAAAATTAAAAAATATTTTTAAAATGTTATCACTTTAATATTCAATTCGGTTTTTATGTAACTACTAAACAGCTTAGAATATATAAAAGCATTTATTTGTGCTGTTTGTTTACATATTTATTTACATTCAGACTCTTGCTAAAAGAGAATTTAAACATTTTTTTAAACACAGCTTAACAACCATAACAACAAAAATGCAAAACGGAGAGTGAAGAGAAAATGGACATTCAATACTTAAGTGAAACCAGGGGGAGATAAACTCGTAAAAATGGATTCCATGAAGTCAGGGCAAGTGTTAAAGGCCGACTAGAAATTCAGCTGTAAGATTCTTGGCAGCTAAAGCAAAAAGATGATGGGGCGGGTGGTAGAGCATGTGCTTAGCGTGCACGGGGTCCTGGGTTCAAGCCCCAG
Organism: Vicugna pacos; assembly: GCF_048564905.1. Lineage (NCBI taxonomy): Eukaryota > Metazoa > Chordata > Mammalia > Artiodactyla > Camelidae > Vicugna > Vicugna pacos. The sequence continues at coordinate 32,133,244 of NC_133000.1, forward strand.
GGCCTCCACTAACAGATAAATACATCTAATTACCTGCCCCCCAAAAGAGCCCCAAAGAAAAGATAAAGAGAAATTTCTTTCCCAAAAAACTCTGATATTAAATTTGGATTAAATACTTAAATAAAAGATAAAAAGAAAAATAAAAAAGATAAGTGACACTGTGAAGGAAAACCCCAGCTCGGCTAACAAGCTAAGTCACAAATCTAAGTGTGATAAGTGTCGGTTTACTGATCTAAGTTTTGCTGGGCTACCTGGTAAACCTGAAGTTTAGTGTCAGTTTACTGGGCTAATAAGCTAACATGTAAATCCAAGGACAACAATTGTCAGTAACGGGATCTGTTCCAAATTGATAAGCTTAAGTGTACTGATTCCTTGCTTTTTGTTGTTTGAGCCTTATTGGCTAATAACCCCATACTTGTAATTAACCCTATAAAACCTCATGTGCACGTCTTGGAGGTGCTCAGAGCTTTGGAAAAGAAGCCCCTCTGAGCGCGCCAGCGTAATAAATCTCAGTACTCCAACCCTCTGAGTTATTCTTTTTTCTTGGCTGGCCTGTTGTTTCCATAACAACACAAGCGATAATGCCCATGAGATAAATCTGCGGAGGCTGCTGTCAGGTCCCCATGTCTCACGTAGGAAAATCTGAAACATCTTTCTCACCACTCAGAGTCATCATAAGCCCACCCCACACCTCCCGCCGTTAAATGCAGGAGCACAGGTAGAGCCCGACCTTTGCTGTCTTTGTGTCATCACAGTGAGACAGGATGGAAGGGGAAGAGCACAGCCATTCAAGGAAGGCCACAGCAATTAACATCAAAATGTTAAAGGATTCAACCCCCAATAGGCCTTGAGGCTCAGGATGAAGAGATTTAACTTCTAGCAGATCTTGAGATTCAGTAAACATCCATTGTAATAGTAACGTGGTGAATAACATGCCCCAGGCACATGGCAGTCCCAATGATAGCCACAAAAGGTCAAAGGGTGGGAAATTGCCAACTCCCTGGGAATCCCAGCCCCTTGCCCTAGGGCTGGCCCTTCTACTTATTAGCATATGAAACCACCAAGCCCAAGAAAACAAGCAACACAGCGCCACCTCGCGGTCACCACTCTCTCTCCCTCTTTGGGGAAGGCCCAAAATCTGTGGAGTGTGTACCTACTTCTAATATGAGCATCAAACCCCCACACATCTTGACGTTTCTCTTGCATTTCAATGTATCTCTCTGAATAAATCTACCTTTACTCAACACTGGCTTGCTCTTGAATTCTTTACTGCATGAAGTTAAGGAACAAAATCTGGTGGGGCACATCCCAGGGGCTCAACGAAAGCCTGGGACACACCCCGTCTCATGCCCAACGTTTTTTATTCTTGTATCAACAGGACTGGGCTGTGAAGCGAGGTCTGAGGCCACAGCTAAGGGACAGGATCAGCCTCCAGGGCTCCAGTTGGTGCGCAGTCTCTCCCCCAGCATGGGTCTTGGGGTCTGCCCAGTTCTCTGTGTTTCTCTGTTGTGCTGACTCCCCAGCCATACAGCATACTCCTAGGCCTGTCCCCACAAAACCCCTGTCTCCAAAATACAAGCACATCTTGTCACAATCCTCTTGTTCAACAAGGAAATGTACAGCCCACTTTTTTTCCTCCCCAATAAAGTACCCAACTGTCCTCGCTCCCATCACACCACTCTTTTCTTAGTGAGAACTCTGCACTCGCCACACCCCATCCTGAACACAGGTGCCTTGCTGGCTGTGACCGAGATGTTTCTTTCTCACACAGCCTGCGTCCTTTCACTTTCCCCTTGTTACTTTAAAAAAGCCTTTCCTGAGTCACTCACCCCTCTGATTCTGAACTAACAAAGTGCTGAGTTTGCAGTCACTATGTGCATAACTCCCAGGTTTTGGCTATGTTTCCTTCGCAAGATCTTCATTACGGAGCTGCATCAAGAAGTTTAAAGAGGCTATTCTTACATCTGAGTGGAGGAGCCTGCAAAAAATTTAAATGGCTTTGAAGAGAGAGTTAACCAGGGACAGAGATGTCGCGGGTCCTAGTCAAAAGTGTCATGAGGCAAAATGTTCTCCCAAGGCTCAGAGTGGCTTCTGAACACGGAGTCGGCAGGGAGGAGGTGACAGGCAGTGAGTAGGGTGAATGATACAGGTTACGCTCCCCCAGCTGGGGAAGAATAGGTTTTTTCCAGTTTTCCAAACAATTTCTTACCACCTTTTTCTATTATTGTCACATACCATTTCCAACGAATTAAGCATATCAATGTCAGTCATTTGGGCCACTTGGGAGAAGCTACACGATGCCATTCACAGGGCTGGGGCATGACAGCCACACCAGTCTAGATTGAAAGAACAGTTGGGGTATTTGCAAGGTAATCACGGGCATGCAGCAAACTCCCCAGCTTCAATGACCTCATTTCAAAGCTGGGGCAAATAAAACTACCAAGCAAAGTGCGTGATGATTATGGCCCACATCTGTTTACTAGGTAAGTGCCTGTGAAAGCTGCCGCTTAATGGGGAATGAGTACGATCAATGAGGCCCTGTCTACCTGGCCACACGCGCCCTGCCTTCCTGCCTTGGTGCAGCAGCAGAACTTGTTTAGCTGAGATGAACACCCCCAGAGCAGCCCCGACGGGAAAGCTCCCAGCTCTGCACGGCGAGACGTGTTCCTTTCCTTCTCAGAGCTGATCACAATTTGCTGTCGTCTGTTTTTATGTTTATCACTTTTGTAACTGTCTCTCCTCGGAGTTTTTGCTCAAGCAGCACAGGGCCAGATGTGTCTTGCGGCCTGCCGGATACCCTGGGCAGGGAAACAGCCGACTCCATATCTGGCTCTGGTGCTGAACAGAGAGGGGAGAAGGCCCAGGGGCCCATGCTGAACCGAGGCCACTGAACCCAAAATTATGGTCTGATTTTGGGCAAATTATACAATCTTTTTACCATGAGATTCCTCATCTGTCCATGAAAATAACTGTCCATGGCACATAGAGTTACAAGGATTAAAGGAAATCACCAAATTCATAACCTAGCCAAGGGGCTACAAGTGCATCCTCAACAGACAAATGCTGCCTTTACGGCTCTGACACATGCTAAGCGGGGTGGCCCCACACAGTGAACGCTGCTAACTGTCAGTGAGTTAAGTGCTTCATGTGTGCTATAATACTCTTTAGATCTTACAACAATCCCAGGAAGAAACGAATATTTTCATGCCCATTTCACAGATTCACCAACAGGTTAAGAGAGTTTGCATTCTATTCCAAGGCCCTGTGGTGAAGAAATGGCGATTTAAACCGGAATTTGGGCCCAGGCCTTGGCTCCATCTCTCTCCCATCCACCTGACCACTTGCCTATGAATTCCACCTGTCCAATATACAAGTTTGCAGCCAGCCAGCTCTTAAATGCAATGTGTGCCACCGTTTGTCAATGTTGGTTAAATATCATAAACTGTTCTCAGAAACCACTACAGTAAAGAAAGCTGGACTTAAGGACTTCTGCATTGCGTTCTCCTGTAATGTGCAGAAACCCTTCCCTACACCTCCAAATCCAAGTGTATGCTTCCTCCATGTTTATGTTTGCACACGGCTTATTAAAGCAGAAGGTACCTGCAGTAATTCCATCTCGGTTGCTTTCCAAGGTTGCAGATTATCCATAATCGGTCTGTGAACGAAAATACTACAATGTGAATGAGAATACTGCAACCATGACAGTAAACAAAGAATACTGAAACCAAGTCATTAAAGGCTGCCACCACCCCCCAGCTAGGACAGGCCTGCAGCCCAGCTGCTACAGCAACTCACAATGGTGTCATCTGAGCAGACTCAGAATAAGAAAGGACAGGCTACTGGCCCGAGATAGCTAGGTGCTTGTCTAAAAAATGAATTCAGTGAGTCCAAATATTTGCTTCCTCTCATACATACAAAAGTACTAAATCCTTGAACTTGAGATACCTGGCTTTCTTTAGATAACAAGCAATCTTTTATTGTTCCAACAACCTGGTCTTTGTTGTAAAGCTCCTATATATCCTAGCTCTTCCTCAACCTCTTGGGAACAGTCCCTCATAGAGTTCTGTGTGACTGTCCGCTCAGCTCGAGTCCTCCCGCCAAATAAAACATAACTCTTAACTTTTAGACTGCACATGTATTTCAGTCAACAGTTTTGGACACCATGAAGCACCACAGCAGATTTCTCTCCACCTGAACTCTCCGAGTAACCGGAGCCTTGGTACCAGCAGTGGCCCTTTGTGCCCATCCGCCTCCTCGGGGAGTCCAGATGAATTTGGGTGAGTCTCTCCTGGTTCTCGGATCTCACATATTGGTTGATGATCCTAAGTTTTATCTGGCGGTGTATCCAGGTACGTGGCCCTCCAGTTGAAAGAAACTGAGGTGAATTACCCACCCAGTGGAGACATACTGGGTGGGGCCTGGTTGAAAGGTAATAGGAAATACCCACCTTGAGGATATGTCCAAAGGGGGGCTGGTGGAAACATATGAGGAAAATATTCACCCAGTGGAGACATCCCGAGTGAGTCCAAGTTGAAAGACACTGGGTTCAGGACTGAGTGGTTAGGTAAGAGTCTGGTCTAATATTTTCCTCAATTTGGTTACCTCCATTGAATTTTTCAGGATAAAAGTAAAACTCTTATGAGGAAACTTTCAACTCCAAAATTCGGAACATCCTCCTGGCTGGTGACAGCTTTCTCGGGTGACAGAGAGTCTTCCAGGATTGGTAGAGACAAAGGCTTCATGCCACAGAGTTGTCCCTGTGGGAAATCTTACTAGCAAATTTATTTTGAGAACCCGACCTTACAATGGGGAATAGAACTTTCAAAAAAAAATAAAGAACAGAAACGAAAAGAAAAGAAAAAGAAATGACAGATTGCCAGTCTCCAACTATTACCCCAGCCAGGTTTATGTACATACAAAACTTACAACATTAATTGGGAATAAGGAAAAAAAAAACTTACTCTGAAAATAACTAACCAGGACTGATAAAAGCATTTTTTGGAATTCTGAACTTATAAAAACAAAATCCCCTTTAGGGGGAACTTGGATTTCTCTTCCTGTGTCCTTGAAATGTAAATGTTTTATCTTTCTCTGTGTGTTTTAAGTGTGTGTATGTATGTATATATATGTTTAGTTTATTTTTTAAAGGAAACCTTGGACTCCGCCATACAAAAGTTTCAAGTATTGTGTACATATGGTGGCCACGCAAATAAATTGGGATTCTAAGCAATTCTTTGATTGTACCAATTTTCAGATATTTTGTCATCTTAAACTTTGTTGCATCAGCTTGGACCACAAAGTCTTTTAGCTTTTGGAGAGTAAACCTTTGAATTTCATTTAGGCAACACCCCGACTCTCATGTGGAAGGGCCTCTTCATCTTATTGGTTTAAAATCACTATATATATATATATATATTTGTATATAATTTGATGGCCATATGATGGATTTTTTAATTTGGAAAAACTTTTTAATTGGTGAAAGTTTAAAGAGATCTCATTATAAACAGCTGTATTATTGGTATCTATTAAAATCAAGTTTAAATGTAGAAAAATATATCTAATGGTTAACCTAAGAACTTAGTTAAAAAAAAAAACTGGTTTGAAAAGCTACATTTGTGTTTTTCCTTCCCGATAAATGTTTCTAGATATGCTAATAAAAATTTAGGATAATTAATGTTAATTATGTTGAATAACTGGAAAAATGATTGTAAAAATGTCGAAAAAAAATAAGTGGCTTATCCCAAAAGGATAAATATTTTTATATGGTTATTTTGAATCAAATAAATAAAATGAACATTTTTGGATTTACAAACAAGGTTTTGATACTACACAACGTAAAGTTAAAAAAAAAGGGCCAAAGAGTTCACCTACTCCCCCCCAAGATTAAAGTTCAAACAAGTCCATTTTATTTACCACAGTTTAAAATATATGTATATATAGACTGAAATACTTGATCAATAATTGGGATAACAGACCAATTAATGAAATTAAAAACTGAGAAGTGCCTAAGCTCTTTGGCTGAAACTTGGGCATCCTAGAGACTTCTATAAAATTATATACAATGCACAAAAAAAAAAAAAAGGTTTCTTGCACTCCTTCTAGAAATAAGAATTATTGATTAAACTTAATAAATATAAAAATTAAAGGTATAAGATTTAATAAAATTGAGATAAAAGTTTGTGAAATTGGTATATTTAAATGGTCTTTATACAAAACTTTTGCTTATGTTGTGGGATACATATGTTTCAGAGGAAAAACGTTTCTCCTTCTTGGTATTATGAGGCTGGGCACATATCTGTCCCTCTGAAAATATTAATTGAACAAATTAAAATAAACCAATATAGTTACATAAGCCTTCCAATATAATGTAAAACTAAAAACTAATTTGAGTGGCTAATAAAAAAATACAGGTTTACCCTGGGTTTAACTTATAACACAAGGAAAAGGGACCTTACTAAATGCATTATGCAAGTTTTGGAAGACATAATTAAGTAAACCTTAAAGTTTTATTACATGGAATTCTTTGTTTACAGCTCTTCTCACTGATACAAAAATGCCAATTAAGGAGGTAAAATTGGGTCTGGGTGACAGAGCAGTTATCTGGGGACCTGGAAGTCAGTGTCTTTGTCTTGCAGATCAGAAATATAAATACAACAAACAGTGACCTAGAACTGAGCCTAAATAGCTCAACGAAATAAAACTTAAGGCCAAGAAATTTTTGGCATATTAGAACTCAGAACTCTGACGGGTCCTTCAGACTTTGTGAAGAAATTTTAACTGTCTGTTTCATAAATAGTAAGCCTTAGTGATTTGAGCAAGCAAATTCAGCTTACTCCAACTATTATTATACCTATCTTATAAGTAAGTTTTAAAGTGAAGCTATGAGATCTCTAGCTTTTGTCTGATTATAAGCCTGTGTACACATTATAGAAGTGAGATATTTCTACTGCTAAAGAAAAAAAAATCAAAGTCAAAGAGCTCTGCTTAATTGACATAAAAATATAAGAGCTTAAACATTAAGAATTTTTATAATAAAAACTGAACAAATTGACTTTCAGCGTCATGTGAATTGGAAAATATTCAATATTAAGATAATATTTGATATTGTTTAGTTTAAGTATGTTCTAATTAATATAGACATCTTTAAAGTCATCAATATTATGTATAATACCTTTACTGTACCTAGGTTTAATGAAAGTCAAATAAGATCCTGTTATATCTGTTGCAGATTTGTTAAAAAAAATAAAAGTAATGTGCTGTGGTAACATTTTAAGTAAATTAAATGCAAATGAGATGAGAGCTTTGGGTAAATATTTAAAATATATTTTTAAAATGTATGCTTAAGATAATCTCTAAATGTTTGGTATCTTTAGATTCTAGTGTTGTGCTAAATTAAGTTAAATTACAAGATTTTATTAAATAGCTATGCCATTTTCAGATAAAATAACATTGAAATACGAATTAGTTAACATTTAACTTCCTCTTACAGTGAAACTAAAGGTGTATAGAAATATTAATATATGATTGGTGCCACACGGAAATAGTCTCTATTAGTAAGGGAATGATCTCAGTATCTTAGGAAAGTAATATAAATATGTAAAGGAAGATATAAGAATGGAATTATATTTTGTTAATGAAAAATAGTGACTTTCTCCTGAACCTGGTTACTTCTGAATGGAAGAAAAATAAGGGACACACTAATATAACTATAGAAAGCTGTGGAAGGCTTGTGGAAAAGGAACCCCGAGGAAAGAGTTTTGTACATGGTCAGAATTGGCTAAGTTTAGAAACAAATTGGGCAACGTAAATGAATCTTAGAAGTAAGCTGGTACAAGATTAGAATTGTTTTTCTCTCTGTTAAGAGGAAAAAATTTTCTTAAAATGTTAATCCACCTTCAGTAACAGATTGTAAAACTTCTTATACCACTTAGCTGATCTGTTCTGCCTTTACATTTGACGTATTTTCTTGTTAATGAATTAGTACTACTTTACAGTGATCTATATGTTTATCTGACCAAGTGTTCTGAAATCTTTCAAAAAGCTCCCCAAATATAAAATTCTAATTAATTAAATAAAAATTAATTTAATTAATTAAAATTCTTTTAATCTCCAGTTAAGTTTGGGATGCTACAGAAGGCCCCTGAAATATCCCAAAGAGAGATTTTAAACTATAAATTTTCATTTGGCATTTTAAATAACATGGAATTGTCAAATGAATCATAAAACTTCTAAGGTTATATTGAATGAGACAATATTATTAATATAGATATTGTAGAAATTATATGGACTCCCTAAAATTCTGGTATATCTGAAATGTTACCAGTGATAATTATGGGTATAGTGAACATGTTTCTTTATTGATTATAGTGTAATGGTGTTTAACCATGCTTTTAAATCTTTTGTCATTTATAGACAGTTAATTGTTTTCTTCTGATGGTTTTGCAAAATGCTTTCTCTTCAAGGAGATTTACTGATTTCTAATAAATTTCACACTATAGCAGTGAACTAAACTGGGTAAGACATTTTAAAGTTCTAATGAAAACTCTCATTAAAAGAATTAGTTACATGGGACTGATTAACCTGTTGAATATGGTTATAATTTTTGATATTGTTTGAAATACTACTGGATTTTAACCTGTTTCCCAGACATAAAGAATCTCTTCTCCTTAAGCTAGTTACGGTTCACAGCAATTTGATAAATTATACCTATGTAATCACACTTGGAACAGTTATCTTTTCTCTCTATCTGATCCCTCAAGAGACTAAAACACTTAGGTCCCCAGTGGCTTTATCAAATTAGGGAGATCATCTCCTAACAGATATAGGAGTATAAAGGTATTTTAAGGATTTTAAAGAGAAAAGAATTTACCTAAATCTGTAAGGCAGAAACCCATGAAAAGCCTTGACGTGGCTTTCTTGGCCTTAGCAAACCTTAACATTCTACCCTGAGACTCCGTATTAAAACTTCCAACACAGCCAATTTAAAAAAGCCTATATGATCAAATAATCAGACTTAACTTGGAAAAACTTAATCTTGATTTGGCTATATTTGAGAAAACTGAGGGTAACTTAAGAGAGAAAAAAATTATATTTTAGTGGATATTAAATTCTAGTTTTGTTAATTGAGGTCCATATTTACTAAGACACTTCCCAGATCATTCCTTGCTGTTATGTCACATTACTGTACAGTTTAATTGAATTATGAAAAGGATACTCTAGGTTTGTTCTGAAGCTCAGTAATCTATCCTTGGGTAAAGTTCCAATGCCTCATGACCTGCAGCCAGGGGATTATACATACTGCAACAGGCATGACTTAAAGAACTGTCTCCAACCTGAATGGAAGGACCCTTTTTCAGGTACTCTTAACTAGACCATACAAACCAAAGCTGAAGGAAACGGAGTCTCGGATTCATTTCCTATCAGAAACATCCCCTGCAGTGCACTGGCCTATCGAGCGCTGCTCACCTTAAAACAATGCCCAAATGGAGAAAAAGCTACCAGACCAGGATGAGAAGAAGACGTCATCTGAGCTAGACAGCTGACCCAAGACACCGGACCAGGACTGTATACCAACTACTTTGATAATTTATCCAACCTTTGATTATGAACTACTCCACTTGTTAAGTTTATGATAAATTACCTATGTCTAGTACTTCTGTGTTACCTTAGTGGGTTTCCCTACTCCAAGGCTCTAACTAGATAGCCCTCAGAAACGTTATTCTAAAAAGAAATTATAGTTCTGTTTAGGCCACTGTTGATCTTACAAAGTGGGAGATTTCACCTGGCCAATTAATACCTGCTCTGACCCTGACCATAAATATGAACTTTCTCATAGGATCAAACTCAGAAACACAAGCAAAATTTTAACCCAAAAATACAACTTCTCGACTATTAAATTCTTACTCGTGACTTTATTAACATTACTAGCTGTATTATTTATATTCTGTCTATTTTACAAAATTGTTGTCTGTTACATTTCCCAATGTGTAACTAGGCCCACAAGATTGATGATGGCTAAACATCTTGAAGAAACAGATGAAATTTATAACCCTGAATAAAATAAATATAATAGTGTGATTCTAGGTATGGAAATGAGCAAAGAAGGGTTAACACTTTCTGGATCATAATAGACTAGTAAGACAGGTGATCCAGATAACTTTTAGTATCAACAGGGCCTGATAAAAAAACTAACACCTTGAGTGGCAACTCAGAAGATTCTTCACCTGAACTAGGAATGAGCCATCCTAGCACCGTGGGACAAAATTGGTCATGAAATGTCTCTCAAAATATTGGTCGAATTTAGGACCAAACGGGAGCACTGTGAATGAAAATACCACAATGTGCATGAAAATACTGCATCCATGACAGTAAACAAAGAATGCTGAATCCAAGTCATCAGCGGCTGCTGCCAACCCCCAGCGAGTACATGCCTGCAGCCCGGCCTGTCAGCCACTCACAGTGGTGCCATCTGAGCAGACTCAGAGTAAGAAAGGACAGGATACTGGCCCTAGATAGCCAGGTGCTTGCCAAAAGAATGAATTCAATGACCCAGATGTTTGCTTCTCACCATACATAGAAAAGCAGTAAATACTTGAACTTGAGATATCTGGTTTTCTTTAGATAACAAGCAATATTTTATTATTCCAATTACCTGGTCCTTGTTGTATGCTTCTATATATCCTAGCTCCTCCCCTACCTCTTGGGAGCAGTCCCTCAGAGTGATCTGAGAGGCTGTCATCCCGGCTCGAGTCCTCCAGCCAAATAAAAAAAGCCCTTAACATTTAGGCTGAACGTTTATTTCAATGACGTTCCAGAATAGACACAACTCATCAATTCTGTAATGGAACACACTGAATCAGGAACCAAAAGCGTGTTTTAGTCCGGAAAATCTCCAGGTTCCTATTTCTTCCTGTCATTATACAATCCCTCCAGAACTCATTAATTTGCTGTCTGCTCCTCTGGCAACCAAACTCATAGAAGACTCAACTCAGCAGAGCGCCCTGCTGGGGAGAACACCCCACAGAAGCACTGCAGGCTGCCTGCCCTCCTGCACGCTCTGCTCACCCTTGGTGTCCACCGTGGAGACCAGGCCAACAGAGCTGTTCCTAACAGCTACAAAGTCAGACACGTTAAATAAATCATTTTATTTTATATGATATTTTACGTATATACACATCTCTGAAAACAGCTTTGCAGAAGCTCAAATCTTCAACATCAATCCCCAAAGGCAAATCCGGTCCCCAAGGGGAAACAAGACTTAAGACGACGCTAAGGCCTCCAAAGTCCTCTCAAGGACCGTCAACCAAACTGCCTGCAGGTCTGCAGCTGCAGGCGGTTACATGTCTGCTTTTAAAGCAACCCCTTCCTGCCCTCGGGTATTACAATGTCCCTCTAAGCCCTCCCGTCTCAGGGTAAAAGCAGCCGTTGCAGAACCTTGCAGGGAAGCACTGACAGGACTGGACAAAGAGGATCAGAGCTAAGCTAATACTTCTGATGACACGACCTTGTCACTGTGTCACTTTACAGATGAATATATATAGAGAGAGATGTGGGGTGATATTGCTCAAAGTCACACAGCTAATAAGTGGCAAAGTCTATAACTCTGTTCTTCCCTTTGGCGTGACACCCCAGCTGGGACGCCCACAGGGTTCTCTCATGCCTGCCTGAACAGTCCTCTCCTGTCACTCATAACCCACCACAGGGTCTGACCCTAGCCTGCCTTTTCAGCATCTATTCCCTCCAGTCTCTCAGGAACAAGGCCGTTTGGGCCACTGTATGACTTCCGGCTCCCGGAAACCTCATTGCTCAGGCTGGTCTTGCCTGTGCATCCGGCCCGCTGCTCAGAGGCTCTTCCTCCCCTGCAGGTGTAGGTTTCCAATCTCCGCAGGGACACCCCCTCAGGGGAGCCCTCTTCTCGCTCTCAGCACGACAGGTGTCCCAGGCCACATCCCGAGCTGCCCCATTAGGACAGTGTGCGCCCAGATCTGTTAATCAGACCAGCAGCATCAGAGCCAGGGATTATGCCCGGGCCACCCTGCAAAACTACTGCCCGCCTCACAGCCCCCAGCCAGCAGGTCACCTGGAAGTCACAGCAAGTGCCCCACCCAATCCAGAAGCCTCTTCATTTGCCAGCATCGCTGATGACTGGTTTCCAAACTTTGGTCAGTTTCGCACAAAACAGCACCTTCAACTGTGAAGCAGAGGGTTTCGCTTCTGCTCCCCATCCTTACTGGTTATGTCAAGGAAAACAAAGAGGCCTTTTCTCAACACTTTTATAAAGACACCCTCCCACCCACAATACTCATATGCTCAAGAGCTTTGGATCCACGTGATTTTTTTTCTCTTATGATAAGCGGCTCAAAACACTGCAGGATTCCTTCTATTTAGATGGTATTTGTACTCAGTTTATCGGCTTTAATCTGTTTTTGTCTCTCTTTTCAATATCCCTAGCAGTTGCCACCTCTTAATCCCTTCAGCAGCCTCCCTCCCAACATCTACTCTAGGAAATCAGCTGTGATGAGGGGCCCTGGGGCAGTCACAGACGATGCAACTAAGGCAAAGAGAGGGTCCATAATTTGCCCGAGAAGATCAGCTTCAACCCCCAACAATGTGTGTCACGTCCCTGTGTTTAACTCTTATGCTAAGCAAGATAACTTTTCGTAGATTATGGTTATAAACAGATGAGGTATAAAAATACATACAAGGACACATATCTACTCTAAGATGCTCACTAACTCCACTATTTTGTTTCTACTTATTTCTATTAAAAAATATTAAGAGCCTCTGCAGTCAGTATAGCAAAATGTTACTGGGCTTTAAATCCAGAATATAGAGGTGTTAATTGTGTCCTTACTCATACTTATTTGTATGTTCACAAGACAGAATTATTTGAAAGTCCCTCTCACCTCCCCCTATTCACTACTGGCTCTCACCTGAGCTCCCAGACCACACATCTAACAACCTTTCACTTTACCCACAGCTGAACTCATCAGTTTTCCGCAGAACTCCCTCTGCAGCTTTCCCTCCTCAGAGCACAGAAGGACCATCATTTAACTCATTAATCCACCCAGAAACCTGGGCCTTACTCCATCCTGCATTCACAGACAGCCTTCATCCTTTCCTTTTTGCCATCTAAACATGCCTTCAATATGTTCGCTTTTAAACACTGACCGTCCCACCGCTCAAGTGGAAGCCACCAACACTGCCCACCTGGACTCATGAGTCTCCTAAGTGGCCCCACAGCCGCTCTCCCTTACTTGAGACAAATGGGACTGTGTCACTCCCGCGCTTTTTGGACTCTTTTCAGACCCACTCTTCTTAGAAGAAACTCCAAGTTCTTCACCAGGTGAAAGTCTTTGCCATGAAATTGTCACCTCAGGGAGGGCAGGACCCGCCCTCTCCCCTCGGCCCCGCCCTCTGGCAGAGCATCAGCTTGGGAGGACCTGCTGAGCTACACCAGCCTGTATTCTAAACCTGGTCTGAGTTCTTAGCAAACTGCTTCACTTATCCATACAATTCCAAGGTAAATTAGAAAGATTTTAGATGTTGAGCTAGACTATTGATTTTGGGATTTTGCACTAGCAACCTGCAAGGACATATTCTAAAGATTCTGTCTTCTTAAAACCACACCCAGGTTAAAGGAGTATTTGTGGAATGTCTTCGGAGGAAAAGGGACTGTACTTTTACAGGCTTTATGTTTTATAACATGAACAACCCGGACAGGGTCACAAATGGAACCGCCTCACAAGTGACAGGAGACAGGTGAGAGGCACAAAGCAACAGGTCGCAAAGTTGATTCTCCAGCCCCCCCAAAAAATTCCTGAAACAACCAAAAATTCTGAATTTTAAAAGTAAAAGAGTATCATATAGAGAAATGAAATAAATAATGCTCTTCATCAGGGTTTCAAGATCTCACTCCAGAGTTTTTAGCAGGCCATACTGAATCCTAGCACAGAAAAATCAAATGGACTTGTAGTGAGAAAGTTCCAGGAAAACTGCAGTAATTCCTCCACTTGTGTAAAGACATACACTCACCTGCTGAAGGTGAATGTAGACCGCATTCTGGATAAATTCTGAAGCTTCCAGTCTCCGCTTCTGGATGCCAAGGACATGGACAGCTTGGAAGCATGCTTCTAACTCAGTCACCGGCATTTTTACACTGCAGGGGAAACAGAGGCACCCAGTCAAGGGCAGAGATGTTCCTGTCGTGTCTCACAGGCCGTGCCTCGGGGATTCAGTGCCCTGCAGCAGCCCGGCCCCAGGCAAGGACCAGCAGCGTTTTCCACCCAAGCAGGAGGGGCACTGTGCTTGAGAAAGCCCTTCTCCGATGGGGGCAAGAGGGGCTGGTGGGGTTGAGTGAACCTATAAATGCCCACAGAAATATGCCTGCATTCATTCAAGTGATGCAAACAAATGTAGCAGGCTATTTAACAAAATTTCAACTGTCAGTGGAAATTTTGCCATTCCTTTCCGCATGTCCACTGCACTCTGAGACAGGCTTAGGCTCTCTTACACCTGCAGCTCTGTGCAATAGTTGTGAAGTCATTTTACTTTACAGATACCACGGTTCTGCCCAGGGTGATATCCAGCCCAGAGAGGTGGCCCAGGCCAATTTAAAGCTATGTGGCTTGGGCGCGGGGACAATTACAGGAGCTGGTTCCGGAGCCAGGCCCCTCCCCACCTCTGCTCCCCTCTCTCCCGAGGCCCCGCTGCCAAGCACTCAGGCTCCATGAACTTATGTCCTACTCTTCTACTCTACTCCAAACCCTTTTCCTTTTCTTTTTTTCCCTAATTATTCCCAGCTGGAGTGATTTTTCAATCTCAATATCTGAAAAAAATTCCTGCAGCCGAAAAAGAGGTCTCCAGAGGTCAATGCCCATATGCTGGTTCCTGAAGAGAGCCCCTGGCTACAGGGACCCTCACCAACACTCACGGGGCATCAGAGATGTTGCAGGGTCGGCCACCCCCAACAAGAGTTTGCTGTCACCCCAATGCCTGCACAGCACCCCTGCTCACAAAATATAGTTGGTCCACTTATCGGTTATTAAGAAGCAAAAATACAAAATTGCTCATGTTTCTTACTAAAATTATCTATGAAGCTGGAGAGGGAATTGTAATAAAATATAACTGTTTTTACCCTATGTTAGATCTGTTCCTTTGGGTTTAAACCTGTGCCCTGTTTCCTAGGCTCAGACTTGGTAGCTCTGCACCATTTGAAAAAGAAAGTTGCCTTTAGCCTGAAATCTACAGGAAAGCCTATTCTCCTGGCCCTGATCTTTAAAAATGTTAGCTCATCTGCACTTCTGTAGAGATGGCAAGTTGCATACTAGAGAATAGCCTTTGTTTTTTTGGAGGTTTTACAGGGGTACCATGATTTGATCCACGTGGACAGCTGCAAGAACAGCGGATTCAAAGGACAAACAATTCATAAAGCAAGAAGTATGCAACAACCAACCACAACCCCGCCCCTTTTTAGTATAAAAGGAGACTGAATTCTTACTTGGGGAAGATAGTTCTCCAGGACATCAGTGTGCCGTCTTCTGGGTCTGCCAGTGTTGCAAGTGAAGTCACTATTCCTTGCTCCAACACCTCATCTCCCGGTTTATTGGCCTGTCATGCGGCTAGCAGAACGAGTTTGGACTCGGTAACAAAATGACTGCATTGGAGGTAGTATGTCTCCAATGTTTCCTTGTTTCCAATATGTAACATGCACATCATTTATGATCTAGTGCAAATAATTCATCAAAGACAACCACAAAAAGAAACTATACTCACCTAGCTATCAACATTGAAGTCACAACCTGTCAATTTTATATGCTGTTGAACAACACAATGGAAAAACTTAACATAGGGAGTTGATTCCACGGAAATAAAATTATTTCTACTCCTTCAATACTTTTTCTTTTCTTTTCTATTTTATTTTGTTTTGCTTATTGAAAGGAAAATAAAAGTCAAGTCATTTTATTTCACGTATTTTTGTTATAGCTACATTCTTTAAATACTACAAAGAGATTTAAATTGCAAAAAAATTGTTCATATATTAGTATAAAGATATATACACAATCAATGGGGATTAGGAAAGGAATGGACATTTACTAAAAATCCACTGCAATCCTGTCTTTTACAAGCATATCCTGGAATATAAGCTGTATGATCCAGGGGCCCCACCCCCATTCTCACTGTTGTGTCCCTTAGTAATCAACTACTAAGGCACCAGCATAGAATCATGTGATCAGTATTTTAGGAATAAATTAGGGAATTAGCTCATTCAATTCTAAAACAAAAACCCTAAAATAAATACTGAACTTATTTACAGATAAAGAAAATTGGAACCAAAAAGTAGTTATTTCCCCAAGGTCACAAAGCTAATAACTGATAAAGACAAGATTTGAACTCATCTGCCTGATTCTAAAAACTAAGGTGGAAATCCCATTTGACTGGGGAGGGTCCAGCAGCACAGCCTATCACCCTATCTTTGTTCAGATCTAGCCTTAGACAGCCTGAGACAGCACCCCATTCCTATTGAACTTGAGGGCAAATGATAACAATAAGGATTTTATATCCAGTAGTTTGTTAGATCTCATTTATATAAAGTGTCAGCAGGTCAGCAGAAAAACTCTGGAAAATATGAGTGGGTCCAGAGCTTTCTGCTGATTAGTAACTCAGTCTCTCAGGACATAGTGACCTTCCCATGAGAGGCCTCATGGACATAAACTAAAGGCAGCTGAGCAATGAAAACTAACAAGAACCTGGAACTCAAGCAAGAAGGTTCCCTGCCATCCCCCACCCAGTTGCCTCTTCACCCGCGTGGACACGATGGCAGGAGACCCAGGTTCTTGTCCAAGGTACATCATCATGGATTCTCATCCATAAAAATTTATGACTCTATGCTGTCTTATGTCCATTAAAACTCAAATATGATAACACCAATATCTCAGCAGACTATCTATGTCTCCACTTCCTGTCTTCTAATAGGAGAATAGTTTTATGGACAAAAAGCAGAAATCCAATTTAAAAAACCATGCACGAAGCCAGGTGAAATTCTGCTTAAGAGACTGCTCTCACGCTCAGTAAATGAAAACTCAGTAAAAGTGGTGCTTCTCCCTCAGCAAATGGGAGGTAGCCTGATGTGTGTGTGTGTGTGCACGTGTGTGTGTGTAAATCAAATACAATGAATTCTGGGATGTGTACAGTTTTTTTTAAGTCACTGTCATTTCATGGGAATGAGCCAACATTTAAATAATTTGAATCTAGTGTTCTGAGAGAGTCTCAGGCTCTTGGTGGAGGAGGTGAAAGGGGAGAGTGAAGGAGAAAAGAGGTACATGAAGCAAAGAAGTAAGAATACTGCCAGGGAAAGGCAAGACGTTAGTTTTGTTCTTCCTTGCACCACATACAATTTAGGGACTCGCTTTCCGCTGATGACTTATCGAGCATTGAGTTGCAGGAGAAGAGGGGACAGCTCATTGCTCACTGAGCTTGTGACTGTATGTGGCATCTTATAGACACAAATCATTTACCCTGATCAAACACTCTAGCAGCAGGCTGTAATTCTCCTGTTTTGAGAGACAACAAAGCAGGAGTTCAAACAGGTTGCATAACTTGACAAAAGTCAGAGGTCCAGTAAATTAAAGAGGATTAATTCAAACTCACATCTGAATGCAGAGTCTGATCTTCCCACTCCCAGGACTGGAAAATCCTTAACACAGGCTCCCCAGCTCCCCTGCTTTGTTCCTGGCACCAAGCATTTCCCATGGCAATGGTCACCATTTCTCACAGACACAGCGCTCTGTGCAGCAAATGACCTTGATCAGACCTTGATCATCTACCTGCCACGCCCACCAGGCTTCACCATACAGGTAGGAAAGCTGGCTTTCAAGTGCATACAAAGCCATTCCTTGTCTAACCTGGGCTCTTCTGTGGTTTCTCCAGCCTAAAGGCAGCCATGACACTGCTCACAGTTTGTACATGAGCCACACTACCTCTCTCCATCTGTCTCCCCACCTATACTACTTAGCTATGACCATTTTGAGAATCTTTGACACAAATTTTTAAAAACAAAAAAGAAAGGATTCTGGAACAACTACTTAATACTTACAATTTTAAATGACAAATTACAAAGTGAGTATTTACAAACCGAATCTTCCTTTCTAAATTTCAGTTTTAAGCATTTAAAAATATAATAGCAAAAAATTTTCACTTACAAAATTGACAAAAACAGAAACAATAATCTGGAATAAGTTAAAAAATAATGCCCATGTTCTAAATGGAGAAACTTCAGGACTGTACTGAGGGGTAAAGTAAGAGGTGAGAATGTAGAGACATAAACAAATTGCATGGAGGAAAGCAGTTTTGTAAAGATGTAAGTTCTCATCAGAATAATTCAAAACTTACTAAAAAATCCCATGACAACTCCAATCTGATTTTTTTTAACTTGAACAAAATATTTTGGAATTCTTCAGGAATAATAAAATCATAATACTAGACAAGAAAATTTGGGATGGAAGAAAAGAATCAAAAAAAATTCAGACTGCCAATTATTAAATAAATTTTTACAATATGTAAGTTATGGTGCTGGAGTAAGAAAGACAGATTGACAGAAGGGAACCATGAGCTCAAAAAGAGACTCTAGTGTATATAAGTATTTTGTAAAGGTGGGATTTCAAATCAAAGAGAAAAGTATGACTTCTATAATTGTCCTGAGACAATCTGAGAATCACCTGGAAAGAATAAATACTATTCCTCTCATAAGGACCACAAGATAAATTACAGACAGTGATGTAAATATTAAAAAGTACTAATAACAGCAAATACAACACTTTGCTCTTATTAACTCAACTTACCCTTACATTAACAAGCACTATTATCATCTCCATCTTAGAGATTAAAAAAAACCTACAGAGGAGATTTATTCCAGTATAAGAAATTATTTTTAAGAATAATGTCAAAGATAAAACCCATAAGGAATACATTTATTATCATAAGAATATTTTGAGACACTACCAAAATAAAAATCCTCCTAAACAAAATGAAAGGCAAGAAATGACAAGAAAAAGCTCTGTGATACATGTTGTTGAAGACAAGAAGTTAATGTTCATAACATACAAAGAGCTTCACAAAGCAACAAGAAGCTCCCCCACTTAAATGTGTGCAAAGGATAAAAGGAATCATTCATTTTAAAAAAGTCAAATGGCTGATGAGTGAAAAATGCTCAATACCTCACTGGTCATCAAATGCAAACTAAAACAATGAAAAAGCACTTTTGCTCATCATATTGGCAAATATTTTTAAAAGATATTCTAGCTAGTGTCCATCTGTGGGAGAAGAAACCATGAGCGACATTTTCAGAGGACGACATGTCAATGGATATGTAAACTCTGAAAAACGTACGTACACACTGACTCAACACCACTTCTACGAATCGTTTCCTTTAGGAAAAAACAAATTTAGTCCAAAAAGATGTACCCATCAGGGCATTTACACAGCACTGTTTACAATGGTGGGAAGAAAAACTGAAGTGAAATCATATCCAGCAATAGAGAATTCGTTACATAAGTAATTGTGCATCTTTTCATTCCCCTATGGAAGGAATTTCTAGAGTCACTTGAAAGGAGTCTGTGATGAATGTAAATGTCACATCCAGGGACTGAATTTCCAGAAGCCTTAACTAAAGGAATACTCATAAAAGATCACAGGAATGTCTGTACAAGAAGGATGCCAGTCAAATATCCTTTCTGACAGTGGAAAATGGAGAAAACTTAACTGTCCACCATCAAGACAATGATGCGGTAAATCACGACGAGCTGCGAGCAATGAGGGAGCCGGCGTTTTGCCGTGGTCCAGGGCCTTGTCCACAGCATTCTCTCACCAAAGGTGTGCGTGGGAAAGAGACCACACCCGCAAATCAGGAGACCCCTCCACTCTATCTGAAAGGACCGGGTGAGTCTGGAGTGGGAGGACGTCTATGATATACACCTGAGTGATTAAAGCGAGCTGCAGATAAACATATAGTATGGTCTCATTTTTAAATAAAGCATATATACACACACGTATACATGGAATTCTCATATGTGTGTATATATGTATGTCATAGGCATAAAGGTCATGAAATATATATACCAAATTTTCAACAGCTTTTAATCTTCGGAAATAAGGGGAAGGGAGGTAGGGCCTTCCTGTACCACCACAGTTCTCTTTTCAGTATTTCAGTTAAGTATACTTGGAATTTAAAAGTTTATTTAAGTCCGAAGTAAAATGGACGATGCCTCCACAAGACAGAATGCTATACTGGTCATCAAAAATCATCCCAGAGGAGATAGAATATTGTAGAAAAACATATAAAAAGCCGAATGGAAAATGGAGGTGTCCACACAGTAAACAATCACAGAGTGCTCTCTGGTTTTTTATGACAGAGGTGATACACACTGACGAAAATATACGTTAACGTGTTAATTATTATCTTTGAATAGCGGGACAAGGAAAGCCTCTTTTGCCCACTTTTTCAGACTTATTATTTTAAATGCACATTCTTTTTCATCTGAAAAAAAGCATTTTTAGGTGTGTAGTACTACGCATTGGAGAATAATACAAGAATACTTAGAGAAACAAGTAACTAGGAGACAAGGCAGCAGCATCACAAAATGTAGGACGGGCGATCCTGATTAACACCATGCAGTTACATAAGGACCCACAAATTGAGAGCACCTGCTGTAACAGGGCATGATCCCCTTCTATTTGTCAGCAGTGTCTTCAGGCCTGAGGCAGTTCTGAGCACGGCCAGTGTCAGTGCTGGTGTCTGGATTGATGCTACTGGGGGTGAGGGCACCTGCAAGCCGAGAGGAAGAACAGAAATCATCCTCTGCCTTTTCTGTCTTGTTTCTTTGTTACTTTAAAAGAGAGGCATATATAAGATAAACTGTGTATCTACCCAAATGAAATTTCAGTAATGAAATCGTTTTTAAAGACTTCACAGCTTATATTCTGCCTATAACTGTCTTTTCAACAAAGCATCATATTTATTAAATGTTAATTAACTCAGTTAATTAACTCCCTGTTGAAACATTCTAGTAAAGAACATGAAATGCAGTATGTAAAAGAACCACACCTGCAGTGACTAGCTCAGCTGTCTTGACGGCAGTGCAGTCAACCCCCACCATCTTGTGGCCCTGAGCTCCTGATGCTGGTAAGACATCACGCTGCTGCCTCAGATGGAGAGAAATGGTGAAAGCATTTCTTGAACCCTACAGCACTGACAAAACATAACTGACAAATCCCAGGCTCCTTTGAGGCTCTCATTTTCTGTTTCTGGCCAACCCCCGTCAATGAGCAGAACCACCGAATTCCTGAGCCATGGGACTCACGTGGGAAGGAGTTTTGGAGAAATTTCCAGGTATAGAATGTAACCAACTATACATAGAACTCTGAAAAAAGAAAAGATGCCATACTCTGATTTTGGAAGACACCCAAAATATTCTCCTGAGCCTTAGTAGCTGGAAAGGCTGAGCTTCTCCTAAGCCACTTATTTATTTCACAGCCAGTAAGCATCTCCCACAAACCCTGCTTCCCTGTGTCTGCTGGGAGCTTGAAGCACACTGCTGCTGTCGATCTTATAAGTCACAGGGCAGAGGCGTGTGTCTCACGCCTGCAACCCTCACACAGGCTCGCCTCCTAGCCTCACTGTCTGAACTTGGCTCCATTTTCTCACCTGTTTATTTAGTATCTGTTCTTCTGTAAGCTGCCTGAAATGCGTTTTGGAACATGTCAGAAGAATCAGTGGGTTGAGAAATGGACAGATTGAGAGGTGAGAGATGGGCAGACAGAGAGAGAGACTCCAAGAAAAGGGGAAAAAATAAAATTTCCTATGCAAACCCTCTTCTAATCAGGGAAGGAAACCACCACGGAAAAGTGTGAAGAGGCAGGTAGCTTAGGACTGTTTCCTGGATTCCATGAAAAGTCACACCAAGAGATGAGAGGGTAGAACTTTAAATAGTAAAAGAAAAAAGTATGCATGCTTGAAAAATATATCTACAATATGTACTTTCTAAAGAATAGACTCAAATCAGCAAGGCCCAATAACACTATACTTGGGTATTTACAGAAGTGAGAATCCCATCTCCAAACCACAAGGCATCCCTTCGGAACACTGACAGTCTACATGGGGCGGTCATAAAGCCGTCACTGCAAAAGCTATGCTACCCTGCACTTATGAGGAACGAGCAGCTGTGCTCAGGCTGCCCACGCGCGTCACTTACACCCCACAGCACCTCTACGGGGGGGGACGCCTAGCGAGCCCCGTCTCTGCAGGACAGAAAATCAGTTCTGGAGAGGCTAAGCCAACCTACCAGTTCTCCATCACACAGGACTTGTCACTCCAGAGCAGGAATCGAACTCGGTCCCACGAATGTAACCATGGTACTACCGTGCTTTGTGTGCTGTTTGTGTGTATAATACATTTGTTTCTATCATGAAAGGGTATTTAATAAATGATCGGTTGTCTTGTCTATCTCATTAGCTTACAATTAATCTTTATACTGTTGAATAGTACTCTTTTCCCGTGAAGAAATGAACGGAAAGAGCGGAGGTCAGAATGAGGTGGGGCTCCATTCTTTATCTGGGATCTCATCTCATCGAAGTCCCCAAACAGGGAGAAGGAGCAAATGTTCTCTTTATCTTTTAAAGAGAGGGCTCCAGTGATGGTGACTTATTCAATTCCAAAACCAAAGCTGGGGAAAGGGCACATGCAGCAATTAGAGCAGTATCAGCTGTAGGAAGGCGAAAAGAGCTCACGGGAGGGCTCAGGGGGCAGCCTCATTTAATTTCAATCGATAAAACAATAACACACTCTAAAAATATTAGCATACAATGGATTTGCTCTTTCTTGACATCTAGCAAGTTTCCACAGCCCACATGTAACATTATCGTGAACTAGTGAAAGGAAGAGTCCACAAACAGGGAAAATCAATGCCACAGGCAGGCTGAAACCCAGGCTGGAGTTTAGGAAGGGAAAGGACATAGTTAAGGACTGAGGAAAGGCTGGGGGAAAGAATCATCACAATGACTCTCAAGCATCATCCAACAATCATATAATCATTCATTCAAGAGAGAGTTACTGAGGTCGTATTCTGTGCAAGATTGTACAGCGGGCGAAGCAAGAGCGCAGCATCCATGGTGGCAGCAAGTTGCGGGGCTCAAATACATTTCTGATCCCGGTAACTTGCACACTTGTCCTCAGTATAAAGGCAAAGATAAAAAAAGTAAAATAGTACTCTGTAAACTCAAAGCATAGTTGAAAAAAAAGTTAAGAAGACCTAAATACAAGGACAGACACTCCACACACATTCCTCTATCAAAAGACAGTGCTCTTGGAATGGCAGTGCTCCCCAGAGCGATTCGTATATTCAACGTGGTCTCGATCACAATCCCAGCGGGCTCCTCTGCAGAAACTGACTACCTGCTGCTACAATTCATTTGGAAATTCGAGGATCTCAGTAAACAAAACGTACTTGAAAAAGAACAATTTGAGAGGACTTGTAATTCTCAATTTCAAACCTTACAACTGTACCTCCAGGTGAGATTAGAGGCCATTGTGAAGTTATTACTGTGTTTATCCTTATTTACTAAATTCTCTACAATGAATATTACTGTTACAATAAGAAAAATAAAAAATAAGTTATCCTTTAAAACATGCACACAGATTCATTCATTGGGAAAACATTATTTTATCAATAAAGAGATAAACAAATATCTAGTGAAAAAGGACAACTTAAAAACAAGAGTGCATTTGCATTTTTCATAAATTGAAAACTGAAAAGCACTAAGACGTCAAGTTTCTAGGGAGACCAATGCAACATATTAATAGTTATTTTCAGAAATCCTAATATAACAATGAAAACTCAGGAAAGGGAAAATCGTGACTGACAGCCAACTGCAAACACATGGAGAGCAAAGGCCTAGAAATCACAGTTCCTTTAACTCTGCTACTAACACAATAGGAGAGAAATTCCTCACTGAGGGGACAGTGGAATCCCATGCATAAGACAGGATACACAGTACAAACTGCACTAGAATCGGGGGTGATTTTCTTAGAAGAATTCTAAAGTTACAAAATTGCTGAAAAACTATTAAAACACTGACAGAAAGATTAAAACACACAGTCATATATATTATATAGAAACATATGAAGTCTGCTCCCATGTTGCATAGAAATACAAACATATTTGTTCATTTATAGGCACTGATTACTTTATCCCAGGTAGAATATTTCAATTAAAACAAATAATCAATATTACACTCCTCTTGTCAAATCTACTTGATAAGTTACTCTGCTATGTAAACATAATGTGTCTAAGATAGATCTAAAATTAGTGAAAAAAATCTTTTTATGGTTTCTTGAACTATTCTCAAAATTCAAAGCTTAATTTTAAAACAGATCTGAGAAGTAATTCTATACTACCTTTTCCCTCATGAAATAAACAACAGTCTATTGTCAAAATTCTGTCCTTAAAATGATTCACGAGCACCGTATCCTCACAAAACTGCTGGACAGCAAGGCACTATCCAGACACTGTGACCCAACAAATGAAACACAAGGAAGACAGTGACCCTATTCTGGAGGGCTTATAGTCTGTGTCAACACTGGGGTTTTTATTTGATTGATTCGATTGGGTAGCAAAATAAAATCAGTCAAGTACTTTCTTCTTTGAGCATTCTATAAGTCATGACTCTGCTGTTAGTGTCATGAGCAGGAAAGACTTAAGCATGACTTGATTAGGTCAACTAGTAACAATCATCACTGGAGAGTGAGTAATAAAGAAGTTAACTGATAGCAATGCTTCTCCATATATGAGACCTAAAATAAATCTACACTGATATCCAAAAGTAAAATGAGCAGATGAGGTCCCCAATGAGAAAAAAATCTAACAAGAAATCAAAAAAGTAAAGACTTTTTCTTTAACGATTCCTGGAAAGAGTGGAGCATAGTGGTGAAGAGCTCAGATGCTAGGGGAAAATATGAGGGTCTGAATTCCCACAGCACTGGGAAGCTTTGACACTGATATGTCAGTGAAATTCTCTGCATCTCAGTCTCCGATGCATAGACTGGGGACAACAACAGTACCCATCTCCTAGAACGGTCTAAGAATTAAGTTATTTTAAATATACAAGTTTAAATAAAATACATCAGATATTTAATATTACCCCAAAAGCACAAGGAAAAATGAAAACAGAGATAAATTGGAGTTCATTAAAATTTAAAACTTTGCTTCAAAAGACACCATCCAGAAAGTGAAAAAACAACACTCAGGAGAAAATTTTTTCAAATCATTTATCTGATTAGGAATTTGTGTATCAAAAATAAAATTCCACAGCTCAACAATAAAAAGACAACTCAATTAAAAAATGAATAAAGGATCTGAAAATATATTTTTCAAGGAAAATATACAAATGGCCAATAAGCACAATGAAACGATGTTGAATAACATTAGCTCTAAAGGAAATCAAGTCAAAACAACTAGGAGAAACCGCTTCACACTCACTACAATAGATTATAATCAAAAAAAGATTAACAAGCATTAATGAGGACACAGAGGAAGTGGAGCTCGCAGCCCTTGCTCGTGAGAACATAACACAGCGTGGCCTCTTTGGAAAACATCCTGGCATGTCCTCAGAGAATTGAATATTTGGTTTCTGAATGATCCAGCAATTCTGCTTCCTGGGCACAGAAGTAAGAGAACTGAAAACAAATATTCACATAAAAACTCCTACAGAAATTTTCACCATTACTTTTCTCCATTACTTTTCAGAGCCAAAAAACAGAAACAACCCAAATGTCTATCACGTGATGAATGGGTAAACAGAGGGGCCCAGCCATACAGTGGAATATTATTCAGCAATAGCAAAGCATAGAGTACTGACCCAGGGCCACAAGGTGGACAAATATTGAAAACGTTACTCAGTGTGAAAGAAGTCAGTCAAAATAGACGGTTCCACTTACATGAAGTGACTCGATTTGCATGAAATGTTCAGCACACGCAAATCCACAGAGACAGAAGAGTGGCTCCCTGGGGCTTGGGGAGAATGGGGAAGTTGATAATGTCTGCTTATGCGTACTGGGTTTCCTGTTGGGGGGATGAAAATGTTCTAAGATTGACTGGGATGCACATTTCTGGGCATAGAGTAAAATCCGCTGTACATTTTAATGGGTGATTTGTATTAAAACTATTAAGAACAAAAGCACCTTGGGCTAGTACCTTCCATAGTAAATGCAAATTGCTAACATTTATTACAGGAAGAAGAAACTGCCCTCAGCATGAAAGCAGGAGATCAGCAAATATTAGTTAACCGAAATTGGACAAGAGCATTTCACTTGAAACTGTTACTGAGTGTACACGAAATATTCAGACATGACAAGGAAAATCAGTTTGACATCACGAAGAAGCATTCTGCTTCAAATGCAATTCAAGGATTCGGCAAGCCCAGCTGCTACAAATGACCAGAGAAGAAACCTGGTTCTTAAAACAAGCACCAGAGCCAACAAGGAAATGGTGGTGAGGAAAGCAGGCGGCCTAAAATCTGGAACAGTGTGCTACAAATAATTTCTCCACTGAAAATTCAAAAATAAAATGAAAGTGATGTAATGCTGTGTTGAACTCACGTGAATGGCCTTCCTGCAGTGCTTGACAGTTCTGTAACCCCGAATGACTCAGGAGAATCAGCATGGCTCCTGGGATTCCCCAAGTAACTGCCCACAAGCACGCTGACCACCATCATATCTGCCAGGGTTGAATTGCAGAGAAGAGACCAACCTCTGAAAGGCACAGGGAATGTTGACAAGGGAATAAAAGGCTGCAGTCAATCCTGGGACAGAGGCCCTGTGAGCAGAGGCCAAAAGGCTGCAGGTGAACTGGAGTGGCCCTGGGGCAGGAAGGGACCACAGGGAAGCATATCTCAATTATCTACTCTCTCTCCCTCGGGTAGGAGGGATAAAGCCTGCATCCTTCTCACCTGGAACTGTGGGTTCTGGCTGGTGGAAGTCTTACCGACAAGGAATGAATTACTCAAGACTGCGGAAAAAGGAAAGAAAGCGAGAGGGATTAGGGAGCCAACTCCACGAGTCTCTCAAATGCTCCCATATTTATTGTGTATAATCAAAGGAAAAAGTCATTAACAGTTGTGAGATAGTAGGCAGGAACTTGGGGAAAGAAGGGATGAGACAGAGATTGTAGACTCCACGATGAGTACTAAGGCTTAGTTTACCTTTAGGGAAGTCATAGGGTGAGGGGAACAAGGTACATTTTTTAGACATGTTTATTACAAAGCAGACCATCAGACCAGCCTGGTCCCTGTTTTGGGGATAATAGACTATCTAACACCAAGCAGGCCCGGCGTTTATAGCTGAGGGCCTGGGTCATTGCTGTGCAATAAGCAGAGTGCTATCTATACCCTCAAATATGTAAGCAAGGCATTGTCTCTCCTTTTTATGGCAAGGAGACAGAAGTGAGGATGCACAGGTGCTTGCTTTAAAGCAGTTACTAAGCACATTTTTTCTTCTTAAAGTTGACAGTCGGCTGGGATGTGTTACAATTTGTTAACCCAACCATGGGCTCCCACATGGAACCATTATGGAGGACATCCTAGGATGACAAATCCTGGCTCTGGGTCTTTTCCTGCCAGCTTCGGCCACTCCAGCAGGGTCTAGACACATCCCTGAATAACGATCCCACAGAACCACCTAAACTCTTAACTCCTGGTGCTTGAAAATTAATTTTAGCTCTACACAACTTTCCGTAGAAAAGTTTCAGAAATAAAAGATATTGTATTCTTTTTATATCTCATCATAAGACTGATTTTTCTGATTGCTCTAAGCTGCTTCTACATGGAAAAGCACCTAATTCTGCAGGTGAATTCAGTACTTTCCTTTGGGCATAACTAGACAGTCTGGGCTGTCTGACTTCTATTAGTCAAATACCGATACACTTAATTGATTTCTTTGTTCATCAATTTCAGCCTGGAGGTGAGGGTCTGTCACTATTTTCCTCAGCCCACCCTCTACTCTTTTCTCATCAACATCTCAGGCCTCCTGAAAACAAAACAAAGCATTTGTTTCCCTTCATCTACACTTTCCACAAAGGCAACAGGAATCATCATGCCTAGAGAATGAATTCAACACAAATGTTACAACAAAAATCTATAAACCTGAAGCAACTCCATCTCCAAATCATGATACACAATGACATGAGAGTAAGTGTGTCAGGTACAAAGCACGTGTGAGCCTGAACACCTCATTTCTATTCTTCAAAGGAAGGAAGGTTTTCATATTTTTTCTTATCATTCTTTGTCATTGTTTCTGATTAAGCCAAAAATTTTTTTATGAAATAATTAAGCACTGCAATAACAGATTTTCGCTGTATCAATTACAGAAGGAATTCAGAGGGGATAGGAAAACCCACCTCTGTAAAATATGCAAAATTCCTTCCCCTGTTAAGAACACGAATACAAAATTCAACAGAGAATTCAAATTCTTGTGGAGAGGACAAAAGCCACAGAATCAAAGCAAAGTCATTATTATGACTCAATCCAAAATTCACTGGACAAACATGCTCAATGCATTCAAATAATTTTTAAGGCACACTGCAAACCATTCACTTAATTATCTACAGGCTAGAGGAAGAATTTCCCTCTATAACAGACAACATAAATCAATAGGTTGCCCCACCAAACAAGGAACAAACATCAGGTTTTTAGCAGTTCTGATAAATCAGCAAGTTTTAAAGATCAAAATCCAGAAATTTTAAACATTCATTCACACCAGAATGAATCAAGCACTTTAAAAAAAAATAACCCAAAGAAACTAAACACATTGATCACGTACCTGGATCAATGAGAAATTCTTGTACAGCTGGAAAAAAAAAAAACAGGCTATAGCCTTTTACTTGAAAAATAAAGCTACTTTTAAAGATAACTGCTAAAACACATTTCATCATTCATGTTGCCTTGAAAAATCTGAGGAACTTGTCTCTGATCAGAAAAGCAATTCTGAGTATTAGTATTTTACAATTCAGTGCCAGTTTGCTTTAGAAGAAAAAAGAAAAGCTACTGTTTCTCATCTTGCACAAAGTTTAAAGAACCTCCCTGCCTCTATCTCCTCTCATTTTCTAAGCTCATGCTCCCCAACCCTTCTGAAACAATTATGGGAACCTCTTACTCCCACCAATATGCCAAATCACAAAAGAGTATCAATTTATTTGTGTAAATATATATTTACACCTTGAACTGGAGGAGAAAGGTTTCAGAAGGCTATATGGAACTTATTGCTACATTCCTGAAATCACACACATACACGTTCAGAGACACAGACATATACAAACTGAATTACTGGGCACTTCACAAGCTAAGGACTTACAACTTCTAGAAGATAACTTTGTAGTTAGTTTAAAATACAAAACGGTCAGCTTTTGAAAGCCTTGAAGATTGCAAAATCATCCAAATATCAATGAGATCCAATTAGCCTTCTCTGTAGAATGTAATTCCCCATGATGGCAAAGCAGACACTAAGAAGTAGTGGATCCAAGACTCGTGTTTTTCACTAGCTATGATCGTTTTAAAACACGTTAACAGATTTAGAAAAGTATGTCCCTACGACATTTATTCGTATTGAGATGGCATATGTATTCAATTGTCTATGCAGAAAATAGGACCCATGATGGTGTTTAAGAAATATTTTGTGTATTGAAATATTTATTTTAAAGTGCAGACAAGGAGGGTGGGTATTACTCCGTTGTAGAGGACCTGTTGAGCATGCATATGTTCCTGGCTTCAATCCCCAGTACCTTCATGAAAATAAATAAATACAAGTGTTTATTTAAAAATAAGAATAAATTTATATAAAAACATAAATGCAGACTAAAAACCACTGCAATCTAGGAGCCACAATTATAATAAAAAACAAGTGTTTCTATCAAATATTGACTAAACGCCAATCACAGAGACAACCACAAATCACACCTGACAAGCATCACGTGTGATTCTCAGCAACCCTACTAAGTAGACACGGATGAGAAACCAGGCTCTGCGGATGAGGAGACGGAGCTCAGAGGAGCCAGGGACGCTGACCGTCCTGCTTCCCGTGACACCACATCAGCCCAGGGAAAGCGCTGACAGAGCTGCACTGAGGGGACACCCAGCTGCATGGAACCTTGGGGGATTGGGGAGTCCTAGAAAATACTCTAAAGTGTTCAGTGAAAAACCAGCTCAAATATATTACACTGTGCTCCATCCTCTAAACACGGAACATGACTGAGACCTTTTTGATGCCTCCGTGTCCTTCCTGCCATCATCAGTTACGTGCCCTCTCAGCGCGACCAGTCATGAACTGGACCCCGTACGAAGTGCACCCCATATGCAGAGCTTTTAAAGCTGTTTTATGAAGTTTGTAAGACTCCGTCTATTCCTCACAAAGGCGGTCATCCAGCACTAGTCACCGGTGCGGATGTACCACCTGAAATCACACCTTTCTGCTTTTTAAAATCCCTTCATGTAATACAGAGTTTTAAACAGCAAAGAAGCAGCTAAACCACAGACAGTGGACAGCTTTTCACCAAACGGACTCGAACAGCCCATCGGAATACCTGGAAGCCCTTTTCTTCTATTAAACCCACTTCCAGGTACTTCATCTGATTGGTGGACTCGGCCTCTGACTGACCTACTCAGAGAGATCCCATCCTCACATCCGGGGGTGGGAGAGGACCCTGCTGCTGGGAGAAATCAGTGAGGAAGGTGGATATCGTCCAGCCACATCTGCACGGGTAGAAATGCCACATGCTCAGAAATTATACCGTCAGCACCCCTGGGCTCCCATGGACTGGTTTCACATTAACTAAACTTATGACACACTGATGCAAGAAAACCAGAAATTCAATTTATTAATGTAACAGGAGATGTGAAACTACAAAAGAGATTGAAATATCAGAGTTCAACCATGAGTACAGATTCTCCTCCATGGCCCAATCTCGGGCAGGCAGTCACATGGCAAGCTTGGACAGAAGCAGAGCAGGAAGAGTTTCTAGATTAACTCAATGGACTAAATTTCTGTTATAAGAACAGATCTACTGCCTGGAAAACAATTAACGCCAATCACGGGGCACACTTCATGGGCAGTGGCTGAGACACGACTGTGAGCCCCTGTATAACTCCCCTTTCCCTGTCCTTTCTGGTCTAACTGATGCAGAGGTACAGAGATCCAGGGATGCAGATACCTCTAAACTCCCAAAGCTCATCCCTGGGAGCCTGGAAACCAGATAGCCAGGGTTTAAACCCCAGCTCTGCCACTTACTAGCTCTGTTACCTTGGCCAAATTACTTACCCTCTGTGTGCCTCAATTTCCACACTGTAAACCTGGGATAACAATCAAATCTTTCTTACTCACTTGTTGTGAAGATTGAAGGATTCATTTCTGTAAAACTCTCAGAAAAGAATGTAGCATATTTTTGGTGCCCAACAAATGTCAATTTAATAAGAAAGTGATTTACAAGTCTCCCATCTAATCATCTTCTGTGTTTCATGGCTAGTCTGAGTCCCAAAGGAAATCCTTATTTCCCCTCTTATAAACTCTTGAGGAGCACCCTTCTCTTTCAAGCCACCACCTGTTTAAACTGAGGGAGGGGATCCCTCCTCCCCACTCCTCTGGTCCATGGGAGACTGCTTCTCCCTTCACACCCCTGACCACTGGCCCACGGCTAGACCTCCTCACACTAACAGATTGAGGTGTGAGTCCGGGGAGACAAGCAGGGCATATGAAACCTTTCCTTTCCCTCCAGTGTTGGCCACCAATAGGAAGCAGCTGGGATGCTCAGCTCCATGGCAAGACACTCCTGTGCATTATGGGCCAGATCCTCTCAAGGGAATGCTCGCTGTGGCCCAGAGTTACCTGGGACTGCGTGAGTCTCTAATTCTGGGACATAGTGTCATGACACTCACTCTCCCACAGCCCTGAATTTCATGGAGAATGTGGCTTCATCAGTAATAAAGGAGACATTTATCGCCTGCCTGTTCTTCTTTGTCATCTCTCAGTTGGCTGCTGGACACAACATGTGTATAAGTATTGGGTCCCCTTAAGCCCCAACATATATGAAGTAACAAAAAATTCTGTGGCTTAACATTGGTTCAGGGCGACTGTGTAACGGTCCTGACTCTGCTGATGCTAAATTATGTGTTTAGGAACTATGGAACTTCCTCAAATATCTTTCATCATAAAGCCAGCTTTCCTTATTTTCCTGTTTCTCAGTAATTGCCAAAGACTATCAAATGATGGCTTCACACCAAACAGCAGTTAAGTTTATGAGCCCTCTTGACATACACACTGTGCTAAACACTTTACATAATTTCTTATTCTCACAATTCTACAAAGCAGAAATGAGTGTCCCCATCTCACAGACGAGGGAAAAACTCCGAACGAACTGACTCAGGATCACTTAGCTCAGTGGCAGCGCGTGCACGCAAACCCAAGTCAAAACACTACACCCCTTCGTATATGTACCAAATCTCCTACCACCCATTGACACACAGCGGTGGGGATAATACTTAGGGAACTCAGTACACTTTTCAGCTTTAAGGTGCTCCAGAGGCCTCTTCTAGCTCTTTTATAAAATCCCGGCTCACTGGTTTCTAACACTGCAAGAGAAGTCCGATGTTCGGAGCGCCGGCCAGGGCGGAGCGCCGGCGCAGAGCACGCAGCCGCACAGAGCAGCGGAGCTACCGGCGGCGCAGGCAGGGGGAGAGCGGCCCCCCGCCTGTCGGGCAGGAACACAACCCCTGACCGAGGTGCTGGGAGGGGGCACGACCCGCCATCATGCCTGTCCAGTCTGCAACATCTGACTGCGGCATCCGGAGGGGCAGTGACCCGCCCGCCCGCAGCAAAAGAGAGCTGCATCTGACCCCGTGTTAGGAGGAGGCGCGATCTGCTTGCCGACAAGTGCTGGGAGCAGCACAGAAGAGGGCGCCAACGGAGGGCCTATGAAAACAAGCTGAGCTTCCAAAACAGGACGAAGACAGAAGGACTTCACATTAAAAGCACACAGACTCCAGGAGAACAACGACAACAACCCTTTTTTTTTGTTTGTTTTGTTTTGTTTTTTGTTTTTTGGTTTTTGGTTTTTGTTTTTGTTTTGTTTTTAATCTGTTTTTACCTGTTCTATTTTCAATTACTCTCTTAATTTTTACTTCTTAATTCATTTCTATTTCTCTTGGATTTTGATGTCCTGTTATTGATTAGACACAGGCTTCAAACACATATATTCATCTCCCCACCCCCCTTTTTTATTTTTTAAAGGTTTTAAAAGGACGTCTCCACCCGATTAATACTCTACTTCAACCCGCTCTTCTATTATTCATTATACAATGTTTTCAAACCCTCTTTCTCCCTTCTTTTAAAAATCTTTCTCTCTCTCTCTTATTTTTTTCTCTTTTTTTTTATTTTCTTTTTTCTTTTTTTTCTAAGTTCTATTCCTAAATAGGCATTAGATAGATAAAATTCTTAAGATCCAAAATAGAGAACTGATACTCCATAAACCACAATGCCAGAGAGGTATGAGCAAGATGAAGAAGCAGAGAAACCTTTCCCAATTAAAAGAACAAGAGGAATCCCCTGAAAGAAAGCTCAATGAAATAGACTTAAATAGCCAACTAGATCAAGATTTCAAAAAAGGAGTGGTCAAATTGCTGAAGGAATTAAAA
Organism: Vicugna pacos; assembly: GCF_048564905.1. Taxonomy (NCBI): domain Eukaryota; kingdom Metazoa; phylum Chordata; class Mammalia; order Artiodactyla; family Camelidae; genus Vicugna; species Vicugna pacos. The sequence goes on from NC_133000.1 coordinate 32,166,967, forward strand.
GAGATAGTGCTTAGAGAAATAAAATATGCCAAAGATGAAATTGAAGCTATAAAGAAGAGCCAAGCAAAATGGGAAAACTCATTGACAGAGATGAGGAATGATCTAACAGCTGTGCAAAGCCGACTAGTTAATGCAGAGGAACGAATTAGTGATCTAGAAGACAGGGCAACAGAAAGCACCCATTCAGAAGAACTACAAGATAAGCAAATAAAAAATAATGATAATAGCATAAGGGACCTATGGGATAATATAAAGCATCCCAATCTTCGCATAATAGGGGTCCCAGAAGGGGAAGAAGGATCAAAGGGGATTGAAAAGGTTTTTGAAGAAATCATGACTGAAAACTTCCCAAACTTAAAGAAGGAATCAGATATCCAAGTACAGGAAGCTCAGAGGGTCCCAAACAGGAAGAACCCAAATACACCCACACCAAGACATATCATAATCAAGATGGCCAGAGTCAAGGATAAAGAAATGATTATAAAGGCAGCAAGAGCAAAGCAAAGAGTGAATTACAAGGGAACCCCCATAAGGCTCTCAGCTGATTTCTCTACACAAACACTACAGGCCAGAAGGGAGTGGCAAGATATATTCAAAGCCCTGAATGAAAAAAAAGATGCAGCCTATGAAACTTTATCCAGCAAGGCTACCCTTTAGGATAGAAGGAGAAATAAAGAGTTTCACAGACAAAAAAAAAAAAAGCTGCAAGAGTTTAGCAACACTAAACCCATGCTAAAAGAAATATTGAAATGGCTATTCTAAATTGAAAAGCAGCAGGATGCTACAGAAATGAGAAACGTACAGCTGGAAAGGTGATAACCCATGAATTACAAATAAAGAAAACACGAAATTATAAAAGAAGACATACAAATCACTGAGAGTGGGAGAGGGAGGCAGGGAAATATAGAATCTTTTTTTCTTTCTTTTTTAAATTTTTTTAACAGAAGGATGGGTTTGAGATCATGTTATTATCAGTTTAATAAAACCGGGTATAGGTTAATAGATTTACAAAAAAGGGTAACCACAAGTCAAAAATTTACAAGGGAGTCACAAAAATTAAATAAAATCCATGATAATAGAAAGGAAAATTACCAAACCACAAAAGGAAGAAGAAAGGAACAAAGAGGATATATCAATTCAACTGCAAAGATAAGTTCAAAATGGCAATAAACACACATCTATCATTAATTACTGTAAATGTTAATGGACTAAATGCTCCAGTCAAAAGACATAGAGTGGCAGAGTGGATAATAAAGCAAGAACCTTCAATATGCTGCATAAAAGAGACCCACTTTAGGGAGGACACATATAGATTGAGAGTGAAAGGATGGAAAAGGATATTCCATGCAAATGGAAAAGCCAAAAAAGCAGGTGTTGCAGTACTGATTTCAGACAAAATAGACTTTAAAACAAAGGCCATAAATAAAGATAAAGAGGGACATTTTATAATGATTAAAGGAGTGATACAAGATGAAGACATTACACTCGTTAATATATATGCACCCAATATAGGAGCACCTAAGTACATACAAGAATTACTAACAGAGATAAAGGGGGATATTGATGGGGATACAATCATAGTTGGAGATTTTAACACTGCATTAACATCACTAGACAGATCTTCCAGACAGAAAATAAACAAGGCAACAGAGAAATTAAATACTACAATAGAAAAACTAGATTTGGTGGATATTTTCAGAGCTTTACACCCCCCAAAAATAGAATATACATTCTTTTCAAGTGCACATGGAACATTTTCCAGGATCAATCATGTACTTGGGCACAAAAGAAACCTCAACAATATTAAGAAGATAGAAATTATCTCAAGCATCTTTACTGACCACAATGCCATGAAACTGGAAATCAACAACAGAGAAACAAAAGAGAAAAAAAGAAAAGCATGGACATTAAACAATATGTTATTGAAAAAAAAATGGATCAATGAGGAAATCAAAGCTGAAATTAAAAAATGCCTTGAGAAAAATGATAATGAAAGCACAACCACTCAAAACCTATGGGACAGCAAAGGCAGTGCTAAGAGGGAAGCTTATACCAATACAGGCCTTCCTCAAAAAAGAACAATCTCAAATAAACAAGTTAACCCAACACCTGAATGAATTAGAAAAAGAACAAAAAGCCCCAAAAAGCAGCAGAAGGAAGGAAATAATAAAGATCAGAGAGGAATTAAATACAATGGAGATTAACAAGACCATAGGAAAAATCAACAGAATCAAAAGCTGTTTTTTTGGAAAAGTAAATAAAGTCCACAAACCTCTGGCCAAACTCACAAAGAAGAAAAAAGAGAAAGCACAAATTAGCAAAATAAGAAAGGAAAATGGAGAAATTACAACAAACAAAATAGAAATATAGAATATCATATGAAAATATTATGAAAAAGTATATGGAACCAAACTGGATAACCTAGAGGAGATGGACAAATTTCTGGAAACATACTGTCCACCAAAACTGAATCAAGAAGAAACTGAACACTTAAACAATCCGATCACTAGAAAGGAAATAGAAATAGCAATTAAAAACCTCCCTACAAATAAAAGTCCAGGACCGGATGGCTTCACCAGGGAATTCTACCAAACATAAAAGAAGAACTCACACCAGCCCTTCTCAAACTCTTCCAGATGATTGAAAAGGAGGGAATTCTCCCAAACTCATTCTATGAAGCCACCATCACCCTGATACAAAACCAGGCAAAGACACTACAAAAAAAAAGAGAATTATAGGCCAATGTCACTGATGAACATAAACGCCAAAATCCTCACCAAAATTTTAGCAAATAGAATTCAACAACACATAAAAAAGATTATACATCATGACCAAGTGAGGTTCATCGCAGGGACACAAGGCTGGTTCAACATACGCAAATCAATCAATGTAATACATCACATCAACAAGAGAAAGGACAAAAACCACATGATCATCTCAATCGATGCAGAAAAAGCATTTTATAAAATTCAACATCCATTTATGATAAAAACTCTCGCCAAAGTGGGTATAGAGGGAACATATCTCAACATAATAAAAGCTATATATGACAAACCTACAGCCAGCATAGTACTCAACGGTGAAAATCTCAAAAGCTTCCCAATAAAATCTGGGACAAGACAAGGATGCCCACTATCACCACTCCTATTCAAAATAGTCCTGGAAGTCCTAGCCACAGTAGTCAGGCAAGAGAAAGAAATAAAAGGGATCCAAATTGGAAAAGAAGAGTTAAAAGTGTCATTATATGCTGATGACATGTTACTATATATAGAAAACCCTAAAAGGTCCACACAAAAGTTTCTAGAGCTGATTGAAGAATTCAGCAAGGTAGCAGGTTACACAATTAACGTTCAAAAACCAGTTGCCTTTCTTTACACTAACGATAAATCAACTGAAAAAGAAAGTAAAGAAACACTCCCCTTTAAAATAGCACCCAAAGTAATAAAATATCTGGGAATAAATCTAACCAAGGAGGTGAAAGAATTATACACAGAAAACTATAAACCACTGATGAAGGAAATTAAAGAAGACTTTAAAAAATGGAAAGATATTCCATGCTCCTGGATTGGAAGAATCAATATTGTTAAAATGGTCACACGGCCCAAGGCAATCTACAGATTTAATGCAATCCCTATCCAATTACCCAGGACATATTTCACAGAACTAGAACAAATCATAATAAAATTTATATGGAATCATCAAAGACCTAGAATTGCCAAAGAATTACTGAAGAGAAAGAAAGAGGCTGAAGGAATAACTCTCCCAGACTTCAGACAATACTATAGAGCTACAGTCATCAAGACAGCATGGTATTGGTACCAAAACAGACATATAGACCAATGGAACAGAATAGAGAGCCCAGAAATGAACCCACAAACTTTTGGTCAACACATCTCGACAAAGGAGGCAAGAATATACAATGGAATAAAGACAGTCTCTTCAGCAAATGGTGTTGGGAAACCTGGACAGCAGCATGTAAAACAATGAAGCTAGAACACTCCCTTACACCATATACAAAAATCAACTCAAAATGGATTAAAGACTTTAACATAAGAAAAGATACAATGAAACTCCTAGAGGAATACATAGGCAAAACATTATCTGACATACATTTCAAAAATTTTCTCCTAGAAGAAATTAAAGCAAGAATAAACAAATGGGACCTAATGAAACTTACAAGCTTCTGCAGAGCAAAGGAAACCAGAAGTAACGGAAGAAGAAAACCTATGGAATGGGAGAAAATTTTTGCAAATGTAACCGACAAAGGCTTGATCTCCAGAATATATAAGCAGCTCATACATCTCAATAAGAAAAAAATAAACAACCCAATCCAAAAATGGGCAGAAGACCTAAACAAGCAATTCTCCAAGAAAGACATACAAATGATCAAAAAGCACATGAAAAAATGCTCAATATCACTAATTATCAGAGAAATGCAAATCAAAACTACAATGAGATATCACCTCACACCAGGCAGAATGGCCGTCATTCAAAAATCCACAAATGACAAATGCTGGAGAGTCTGTGGAGAAAGGGGAACCCTCCTGCACTGCTGGTGGGAATGCAGTTTGGTGCAGCCACTGTGGAAAACAGTGTGGATATTCCTCAAAAGACTAGGAATAGACTTACCATATGGCCCAGGAATCCCACTCCTGTGCTTGTATCCAGAAGGAAATCTACTTCAGGATGACACCTGCACTCCAATGTTCATAGCAGCACTATTTACAATAGCCAAAACATGGAAACAGCCTAAATGTCCAACAACAGGTGACTGGATAAAGAAGATATGGTATGTTTATACAATGGAATACTACTCAGCCATAAAACCGACAACATAACACCATTTGCAGCAACATAGATGCTCTTTGAGAATGTCATTCTAAGTGAAGTAAGCCAGAAAGAGAAAGAAAAATACCATATGAGATCGCTATTGTGTGGAATCTAAAAAACCAAAACAAACAAACAAACAAAAACAAAGCATAAATACAGGACAGAAATAGACTCATGGACAGAGAATACAGACTTGTGGTTACCGGGGAGGGGGTAGAGGGTGGGAAGGGATAGACTGGTATTTCAAAGTTGTAGAATAGATAAACAAGATTGCACTGTATAGCACAGGGAAATATACACAAAATGTTATGATAAATCACAGAGAAAAAAATGTGACAATGAGTGTGTATATGTCCATGAATGACTGAAAAATTGTGCTGAACACTGGAATTTGACACAACACTGTAAAATGATTATGAATCAATAAAAAATGTAAAAAAAAAAAAAGAAAAGTCCGATGTTGCCACTGTTTGCACAGGAAGTCTGAAATGTTCACAGCGAGATCAGAGAATAAAACTAAGACGTAAGCAGAATAATATTTCCAGGTAGTCAGACATAATGGACAATTTGCTACCCTGAAGCACTAAGCAAAGGAATAAAAAAAAATAACGTTGTTTAAGACTTCCTTTACAAACAGGAAAGTTAAGACTGTAAGAAAGTGCAACAGCGCCACCTATGGCTTAAAAGGCCTTCCAGGTTGCCTGGAAAGATGCAACACAAAAATTGTCTGTGGATCAGAAACAAGAATCAGATAACTAAATGCTTATGTAGCACATACTGCACTTCGCTTCAGGAAAGGGAGGGGTATTCAGTACTTAATCAGATATTGCTAATACTCCTGAATATATACAAAAGACACAGGCTCATGGAAACTCATCTTTGAAGAGGAAAGAATCCAGTCCAGCCACTTCATTTTACAGGAGGGGAGACTGAGATCTGGGATCTGTCCTCCTGGCCATCAGCAGCAAAGCTCTCCTAGTCCTCATGTCTTGCACTGTAGCAAAAACCAACAGACCTGTATTAGCCCTATATTCATAAATGTCATGTCTGTATTTTTTCCAACAGTAGGTAATCTAAGTATCTTGCAAAATACTTCTCAAAGAGCCAGGAAGTCATAGAAGTGTATTGAAATACAAAAACATTTATTTACATATTAAAACAGCATGAGCTTTTTTCTATTAAAAAAGCTGACATGTCAAATCAATGTTTTGATATTTTAAAACCTATTAAGAGTGCAGAAAAATAAATCAAAATTTTCTTTAATCACAAAAGAGAGAAGCTTATTCCCTGAAAATGATCAATGTGGATTTTTCTAAACTTAATGCTTCTGGTCAGATTCCTACGAATTTAAATGTCTGAGTGTATAGTTACACGGCAGCATGTACACTGAGTTGTAACAATACACATTCTGTGTAAATAATCTTCAAGGTCGTCTGCTTAAGTCAATTTAACTAGTCCCTGTCTCAATAGAATGATACAGATTTCATTAAAACTTCATACTGCACGCACACACACACACAAAACCCTGAATCCTTGTTACTTTAAGCCATATTCATATATATCCATATTGAATATGCATCAGAAACAAGCCACCCTCTTTAGTATTCACAGTTGATCCTTCTAAACTATCTGTCATTGTGACAGCACATTTTTACTAAGCAGCTCTTGGATGCTTTGTATACAAGGCATCTACCTCTCACAGTCAGACACGGTAAATGGCATCACTCAAATTTCACAAATGAGGAAATATACTTAAGCCATGGAAACAACGTACATATTTATCATCAGGACAGAAAAGAGTAAAGATTTTACTTTCAATATTCACTGACAAACTTTTCCTCCATACTAAGACTACATACATAAAATAAATTCAGTCACTGTAAATTATTCTGTCAAAAAACACCACTAGAGAAAAACAAGCAACATCATTAGCAATGATTGGACTTTCAAAGCCCACTCCTATTTTGCACTATAATAATTTTTAACGTTTTGTTTTTAGTGCTTACATAGCACTAAAATAAAGAAAACATAAACTATTTAAGTCATTACCTGAGAATGCAACATTTGTGAAAATGTACAATTTTAATTTATGCCACTCTGTCTCACATTCTCAATGGTGTCTCTCCTCTGAAGGCCTCATCAGGCTGAGATCGCAAAAATCGGTCATTTATGGACTCACAGGTGTTCTGGAAACCACTCAACGAGAGGCTGATCAGAGGAGAAATTGAGAATGCATCCTGTGCAGCCTGGGTTCCAGCACCGAGCTAGGCACCGCCAGCTGCGTTTGATTTGGGACAAGCTGCCCACCTCTCAATCCCTCAGCTGCAAAAAGGAGACATTTATACCTATCGTCAAATACCTGCTTTGAAGTAAAACATGAGAAAAACAGTTTAGCTTTTGGTAGGTGTCCACTCACAGCAAGCTTGGTCATTATGATGATGAGGATTACTTTTAATAAGTTAAGCTAGACCAAAAATTAGAAATCACCATAAAGGAGAAACATTTTAACTCAATAAGCATTTCCTTTTGAATGGATTGAAGAAAGTTCTAATGATTTTTTTAATAAACCAAATTTTGTCCATTAATTTTAGATTTACAGGTTTATAGACAAGTCTCCAAAAAAAGAATTAGAGGCCTCTAACCTCTGCATACTAAGAAAGTAAAGTTTAAAAAAATTATGGGTGAGAGTATACCTCAGTTGAGATAGTATGTGCTCAGCACGCGTGAGGCCCTCAGTTCAGTCCCCAGTAACTCCATTTAAAAACTTTTTTTTTTAAAAAAGGAGAATTAAAGGAAAAAGATGGAGGACTACGGAATTTTTTTAGAGAATCCACTCAGATTTAAGATGGGGAAAAAATATCCATTTCTCACAGGAAATCTTGAGAACTATGTAAACCGGATCTGAGTTGTCTAGTCTGTAACATTATTCATGAATTCATATTACCAAGTCTTAAAACTACCTGATAACCCACAGTGGTGATAGTGATCATAAAACCTGCCAATGCGGATCGAACTCCGGCTAGGGCTGCTCTGTTCTGACATCTCTGTCCCTGAGGCCTCACCAGGCTGACAGCACTAAATATTGTCATTCATGAGCATCTCGTGTAAGTCTTCCATTTGTGCTTCTCAGTCTCCTCTCACCAGCCCCTCTGAGGGAAGCACTGTTATAAACTTCCCCACCCACAGATAAGGCCACTGAGGCACAGAAACTAAACCTGCTCCAGGTCGCATCGGCATTAAAGGACGTCTGTATTTCTGCTGTTTTGCGATTGACAAGGGAATTTGAGATATCAATACAAGATAGACTGTTAAATAATCAAGTCTGTCAGGTCTTCACCTCAAAGAGCAGATACTATAAATTCCTGATGTAGGAAGAGTCTACCGCCACAAAATGACTCAGCTAGAAATTAATATCCAAGATGAAGCAGCGGATACACATAAATATTCACGACTGTCAACTTCACTCATGGGTCTTGGCCCTTCACTGCCTGAACGGGGGTGAAATCCCCACCCGTGTCTGGGAGGGAAGAGTGGCTCTTCCAGGTCTCACCCAGGCTTCACGGGCTGTTTCCCCCTACAGACTGTCCTAAACGATTAAAAAGCTCTCAAGATTTTTACACCAGGCAAAACTGAAAGACATTTCTGCATATGGAGCACTTTCTCAGGCTTAAACCATTTTTGCCTACACTCAGCAAGGGGGAAAAAAGAAACATGACTCTGCAAAGTCTCTTAGCCTTACCACTCACAGGAGTTGAATGATCTCAGCACAAGATGACCCTTCACATTACAGGATGAGAACAAAATAAAGCCGCCCCAACAACAGGCACTCCCAGAGACAGCGCTCAGTAGTCTTCTGCACTCTCACGGTTGTGCAGCCCTCACCACCATCTATTTCCAGAACACTTCATCACCCCAATAGAACACCCCTGTCACTAGCAGTCACTCCACAACCCTCCTCCACCCAGCCCCTTGCAACCATCATCTGCTCTCTGCCACTGCATGAGCCTATTCTGGGCATTTCAGATCACTGAAATCAACAATATGCGGCCGTTTGTGTCTGGTTCCTTTCAATTAACGTGCTGTTATCAAGGCTTTCCCATGTTGAAGTGGTATCAGCATGTCTCTTTTCTTTTGAAAATGTTAAACATTATTAGAAGGTGGTAAATACTATCAAAAATAGTAGAGAGGGGTATAAGGGATGGGGTTTCAAAGGGAAAAGGCCGGGTTGAGCAGTCAGGGTGGACTTCCCAGAGCAGATGGATTTTTCATATTCCCCTTTATTTATTTTTTCTTTTTTATTCACTCTTATGTCTGAATAATGTTCCGCTAAATGGAGATACTACATTTTGTTCATCCATTCAGCAGCTATATATGGACGAGGTCCAGAAGAATGAGTGTAAGTGGTGGCTAGCAAGGCCGGCATTTAAGCAAAGGGCAAGATGTGCTTTCAAAAAAAAAAAAAGCGAACAATCAGAGGCACAAGGAAATTCAGCGCGTTTCTGAGAAAGTGCATGGTTGCTTCAGTAGGACTGCCGTGCAGGGCTGTGGGGGAGAGTGACAGGAGACACAGTGAGGGAGTCACCTGAGAATATTCCCCTCTGCAAGCAGCTCAGCCAATTCTCCTCCCTCATCCTGTATTTTAGAGACATTTTTGCTAGCTTTTCTCTTATTTCAAGTAACAGTACTTTAGTTACACATCTGATCATCTGCATCAGACCACATTAGCTCCAAGCCACAGAAAATCATTCACTGACCGGAGCAGCTCCAAGACATAACATTGATGGACCAGGGAGTCCTGCAGCATCGCATCCTGCAGGCACAAACCACACATGTTCCCTGGTGATGTCCGGAAAGTAAAAGGCATGGAAATATCTCACTGCTGCTGCACGACATCTGCCCCCAAATTGCCCCCAAATCATGCTGGCACAGCACTACTCAACCCTCGCACTACCCAAAAAAAAAAAGAGAGAGAGAAAAGGAAAGAAAAGAAAAGAAAAGAAAAGAAAAGAAAAGAAAAGAAAAGAAAAGAAAAGAAAAAGAAAAGAATAAAGCTAAGAAAGCAAATTTAGGTTCTTCCATTGAAAACCAGCAAACATCACTGCCAGTATCTGAGCTGGAATGATCCTGACTTCAAAAACCACTGTGCAGTTACTATTCAAACGTGACAGACATATATGTATTTCACGTAGATGATATTACAGTGGGATTTTTCTTTTCGAAATTTCCAGTTGCAACATTAGCACAAGAAAGTTTATGTTTCAGTTTTTTAAAAAATCAATTATTTTCCACTTTCTTAATTTTGAACCTATTATTATTTTATAAAGGGAGCTATGCTGCAGATTATAAACCAAATATCTGGCTTCTGCAAAAAAGACCTATATGACTTCACTATTTCAGAGCAAGCTTTAATGATGCTTTCAAAAGTGGGGTCTAGGGCGCTCACTAACAGCTCTTTAAATACTGACAAAGATGTGCTATTATGTAATGCAAAGGGTCTACCTACACATCAACTCAGAAACCGAAGAAACTACACGAAAGCCTTAGTTTATCATTTTAAAATATTCCTATTATTTTGAATATTAAATTTCTTAAAAGATAAGATTTTTTTTTTGAGAAAGACATCAGTTGTATTAAATTTCCTCTCACCAAGAAAGCAATCTTTATCAAGAATTAATACCCCTATGGAAATCCAAATGACGGGACGTTTCTAGCTAAGTTAACCTACAGATCTCAACACAAGACTAAATCCTATCAAATCTCACTTGAACGAGCTCAGCAAAGTCCTGGGCTACTCTGGAACTTAGCTCTTCTTTTCCATATGTTGGCAGAGCTAAGATCATCATACAAAGCAGGGAAGGAGAGAAGAGGTAAGTCCACCTGGCGGCCTCCATCTGTTTACTTCCAGCCACAAGGTGTCGCTAGAGCGACCCCGCTAACAAGCCCTCCCCATAAGGAAATCCGGCATCCACACTGCCCCTGCGGTCCCCAAGCAGCCCCGACGCCCCTCTCCCACTGGTGACCTCCGAGCCTGTGAATGGTCTTCTAATGACCCTCCCAGTTGGTGACATCCTCCCCCTCTTCCCTGCTACACACACACACACACACACACAGCCAAGGCAGCCTTCCCAAAGCACAAATTTGATTACATCTCCCCCACTTCAAACCCTTCAGAGTCTCCCTGGTAGAGTTCTAGCCCCACCCCCAACCCTGCTTGCCTATCCTCACCTCAGTACCAGGTCCCCAGTTACCTCAGGGGCCCTGTGACCTGCTGCTACTTCCCACTAGCCTCCAGGCTCATTTTGACTGTTTGTCAAGGAAGCCTTCCTTCCCTCCAACCTCCGCACTTTGGATTAGGTGCCCTGCTGTGTTAATAGAACATTTTAATCTAAGTCAACTTCTGACACTGCTAAGCTCTCAAGAAGCAAGTACATTTTGCTTACTACTGTGGGTCCACCCCCTCTCCCCTAGGCACTCAGAATTGCGTGTGTTATGAATAAAAGAATGAAGGGGTGGGACTCAAAAGGACAGGTAGAGCTGCTCTCCTAAGGGTCACTTCCTGCTGACACCATTCACTGCCTCCTCTGTGTCAGTTCTAGTAAAAACCAAGCTCCTCCAAAGCCCTCCACCCCTAGGCCCTCTCCAGTGTCCTTCAAAGCAGGGTCACCCACCACCCTGGACCACACAGGGCAGTCTCCCCGAGTCCCCACCCCACAAGCCTCCAGGCCTCTACCCGGGCTGCTCCTGCCTCCTGAGTCACCCTCTTGATTCCTTCTCATGGCTGACTCTTACTCTGTCCTCAGAACTGAATGTAGAGCCAATTTCTTCCAGGAAGTCCTCCCTGATGATGTCCTTTAGCTCTTGGCTGGGCTCCGTCTACAGCAGCACTTCTTGGCGACCAACTGGTATTTGTCCACCTGCTCCTTTGAGACCATGAACTCTTGGAGGCCATGTGGGAAAAAGGAGTGAGGTGACAAGAGGGGTGGGAAGAGCAAACAGCAAAATCACAGCTCAAGTCCCAAATTCAAGGATTCTGTCTCAGATAAAAAGAATAAAATGTTTCATAGGTGTGTCATTTGGCTATGATTTTTGTGGCTCATGGAAAACAAGAGCTTGGTGTTCAAGCCTAAAATCCAAGTTACATGCAAAGAAATGTATATATTCATAGCCAAAGGAAACCAGAGCTGCTCAACAACACTTTGCAGTTAAAATCCAAAGGAACTTTGATAAAGGCAATCTCCCTCTCTCTCTTTATTTTTATATATTTTCTTTTGGTATCATATAGTTTTAGAAGTATTTGTATAACTAAGTGATGGCTGCAGCCTATGATTCTGCACTGGAGTGTTTGGGGCTAAGGAAGCCCAGATTACATGCACTGTGTAAATGCAATCACACCAACACAATGACAGGCGCCCTAGTGGCAGAGCTGAAGTTCCAAAGCAGAGAATCTTATGTTGGAAGACATCTCTCAGTAGAAAGTAAGAAATGCAATGTTCTGTACTCAATTTCATTTGCTTTATGGGCCATTAACAGATAGTATATCTTGTCTAATGAAACCCGAAAATATATTGTCATCTTCGATTTTCTCCATCTGACTGTTTTATGTTAAATTTGGATATCAAACCCTCACTCCATACGGAAAGCTCAGGCCTACGCTGCAGCACAGTTACATCCCGTGGAAGAAAGCGGATCAAGGGAGAACTGGAGAGTTTCCCTTCAGAAGCTGCTAAGTGTGGTTTTGCACCTGTACGTCATTTACAACCACACCATCGTCAAAAGAGTAAGACCTTACATCTGTGGAGCAAAAAGCACTGCGGTGCTTCCGAACCACCAAAGAACACTGAGCTTTGTGCAACAGTCCTGAGGCACTTAAAGCGTACTTTCTCTGAAAGGCTCCGAAACTGACTCACTTCACCATTTCAGGTACAACGGGGAGGTACCGGAATTAGTAGAGAGAACATGCCCTTGAAGTCTGACAAGGCCCTGCTTGAATCCTGCTACAGCATTTACTAGCCGCTAAACGGACCAATTCCTTAACCCCTCTGAGAAGGCTTCCCAATCTTCAAAACAGGGCTGCCACCGCCCATTTGGGAGGCATGGATGTGAATGCAACACGCAAGTAGGGCGGCCGACTGGTACATGACACGGGGCCTGGCTAGTTTCCCTCCGCTGCCCTTCTCCCCCTTTAAACTTGCACTTTTCCCCCTGGTACGGGTGAAGCCCCCGGAACAGACTGCCCGATTCTTCTGTGTATCCCTGGATACATACCTTACCCTTAGGAGGCCAGAAAAACAACTGCCTCCTCCCCAGTCACTATCAATATTCTTAAGAGTCTGGGTTTTTTTAACTCTACGTTTCAGGGAGACTACTCCAGAATTGTTCAACCACCTTTCTCCAGGTTGGCTCCTCTCCCAGCGCCCATCCCTTCTCACTTCAAATCTTCTGTCTGATTGCCTTTTGTTCGTGGGAAAGAGTCCGCTAGGGTGCGGACTCCCGAGGCCTCCCTCCCTTCCTCACAGGAGAGTGTGACTACATTCTCCCAACTCCCCACTGCGACTCCAGCTTCTGAGGAGTTTCCCCTTGTGGACCCTGCAGCCTCTGGATCGTCCCAAGATGCGCACACGTGGCCAAAACCCTCCCTTCAGATTTCTTCCTGGGTGGCCCTGCCCACCCCCCAGAACCTTAAGGATAAATGCCATTGCTCTGAAAATCACAAACACCGCTGGCTGACACACCAAAGCTGCATGGTCTGGGCTTTCCTCCAAACCAGGCACAGCCCTGCCCCCACCAGCCACAGTCTGCACCTCTTGAGATGAGCTGATCCACTTGCACGGCTGTGAACACCAGCTAAGAATGACAAATCCTAACGTGTATCTCTAGTCCGGCTCCTTCACCTGAGCCCCAGGCTCATAGACCCGAGTGCCTCTTGGAAGTCCTAACTTGGATGACAAATGGCATCTTAAAAATGCCTTATGTCAAAAAAAAAAAAAGCCTTATGACCACCATTTACTCTAGACTTCGATTCCTGGCAGGTACCTCCCAGGCTCCCCATTTTAGTAACAGCCCCATCACCCACCTAGGTTTTTGAGGTCACATTCAATTTCCACTGTTCCCTCCACCTGGCCCTGCCCTGGAATCAGTCTTGTCATTTCTGTCACTAAGCCAGTCTCAAGTCTGGTTCTGCAGGGAGCACGGATGGAAACCGTTAAGCTCACAGCAAGGTGCACTGAGTCACAGTCCTCCGATGGGAGTTCCCTGGAGGGATAGGCATCTCCTGCTGCCGGTCACCTCAGAAGGCACTGGATTCTCACAAAGAAGGACCAGGAGAAGGGACTCAAGGATCTCCCGTGGTCTGAGCTTTGAAGGGCCCGAGGTTTGGGGGAGCTCCTCGTTAGCTGACACTCATGTCAGTGAGTAGATGAGGATGGTAGGAACCCAGGCAAGTCTGTTCTCGCTCCGACCCCCTTTCTCTCGGGAGCCACGGGAAAGGCCTGTTTCCAGGGCACAGACCAGACATCACAGATCCCAGCCTGCATTTGCCAACCCAGACAGCCTAGACTCCTTAAGAGTCTAGTAAGTACTTGTGACTCTTACTTTTGTTCTGTTCCCCCCCCCAGAATGTGATGGACTCTTTCAGAAAGTCTGGACTGTCTCAAGCAAGACCAAGTCAGTGAAGGATGAAGTGTCCACATTTGGACCAGAGCATGAAAGGAGAAACAAGGCCTCATGTCCAGCATGACGGTGGTGGCCAAACCCTTCCCCTGGGTGAGATGAAACAGGGTCGGGGTGAGAATGCAAGGTCCCTTCACGGCTGACAGGGGTGTTGGAGACTCACTACCGCAAAATAACGACATGGCCGTCAGTGGTGGACATCAGCTGCAACAGACACAGAGTCAGCTATTAACTGCCAAAAAGGGGTAAAAGTAAAGGCCGGTGCAGGGAGGCCTGCACGGCTGCTGAGGCAAACCACAGACCCGGCTCTGAATACCCACTGGCTGAAGAAGAGAGGAAGCTACGGTCCCCTTTAGCGGTCCCTGTGTCCACCAGATCCAAGTGAACCAGCTCCTTAGGACAAGGCAATGTTTTCCTGATACTTAGAAAAACCAGCCTCATAAAGGGAACAAAAGAGTGGCATGGTTTTAGACCCGCTCCTGCCCCTCTATGAATGCAAAATAAAGTAAATGGCTCTGGGAAGGTGAATGCAAAAATAAAACGAAAAAAACAAAAAACTGGTGACTGCTTCCTCCAACAGAGTCCACTGCAGCTGCTCACCCCCGAGCCGGCCACTTCCTCACCAGTGACCGCCGGCCAGGAAGTGCCGTCACGCACGTCACACAGCGACAGCCAGGAACCGTGTGCCGAGCACGTTTGTGTAAAAGCCAGAATCAAGCAAGGTGCTGCAGATTTTGACTTTCCAAGTTTAAATACTCCATGAAAAAAATCCCTCAGCAGCCGCCTAAATCAATTCGCATCTCTCTTCTTCAAAACAAATAAACAAAATTAGTGAGAGAGCATTTGTTACCAAATATAAGGAGGAACAAACAGGTTCCTCAAAGCAAGGACTTTAACAGGTATCAAACTCCAGTGGGTGATGTGCTAACAGAGCAAAAATTCCAAAAAACTAGAAAATAAGAAGATGACTAGGATAATATATGAATCATGGCAACTTTTAAGTTTTTGCTTTTTAAAGCGATGGAGACAGCACAGAGGGCGATCTGGCTATTCCAATGCAGGGTGTGCACAGCCCACATTTTCAGACCCAACAACATGCTCACAGGGTGGTATAAGAGAAAAAGGAAAATAGAAACAGGAAAAGAGGAAAAGCGAAAATAAGAAACACACAAGAACAAAAATAACTGACAGCATTTGCAAGAAATTACGTGAGTGTGATGAGGACAGGGACGCGGGGACGGTGAGACCCACCCTCACCTCCTGATCCAGGGAAGGCAGGGGCCTGAGGGGAGCGGTGCTGCCGGGGGACCCCAACGTGGTCAGCGCCCCAAACCAAAACTTCACCTAGTTGCGTGTAGACAGCTTTTGGGCTACAAAATGTGTTCACATTTCAAGCTGGACAATGTTACTCACTCCCACCAAGAGGAACAGGGGAGAATTAGGTTCTGCTCCTGAACCAAAGCATTGTTTAAAAAATTAATGACTGTGGAATAGTAAAAGCAACTATGGAGTAAAAGTGACTGGAGGAGAACGTGCTTGACCTGAGCTCACTGGCCGCGTTATCTCACTGACGTTCAGATGCTGGCTGAGCCCTTGTGGTACCAAAACAGACAGACCCACAAGGAGGGAGGTTTAATGCGCTGCTGTATTTTGATGCCTGGAGCCATGCCTGGTACACGAGGTTCTGGGTAAACAATGGTGACAGTGTCAACCACTATGGGCTAAGCACACATCCAGCTACTCCACCAAATCCCAAGGGCAGACTTCAAAAGGCAAAAACAATCTGGCATTCTCTGGTGGGTCTGCAGACTCAAAGCCAAGCAGTTGCTGAGCAAAAATGTCACCAGTGCCTCCTTTGACAAAAGAGGAGTCACTGGCCTGGGGGCTGGTGCAGGGCTCCGGGCTTCCACTGCTCACCCACCAGTCTGTCCAGGGCGAGAAGGTGGTCCCTGCTTACATTGCACCGATGCACCTACCTTGAATGACGCCTTGGGACTCAACAGGAGGTGACAGGTGAGGTGAACGGAGCCAGCCTTGGTGTAGCACGGTTCTGGCAGCTATGCCCTCAGCAGTGCCCAGTTTCCTAAACCTGACACCTCATCTCCAAGGAGCAGAAGGGTAGTGTGGGCATGTAGATCACAGGACCATGTGAGGACAAGTACAGATCATGGCCACGACATGCCTCTCCCCTTCCTTAAGCCATAGAGGAATGTCCGGGGAGGAAGTGAAAATTAATCCAGAGCCCGCCAGGCACCACACGCAGGTGGGACACGGATCCCCTGTGTCTGTCATTCACAGGACTGGTGTGGATTTTCTTTTTATCAATTCTCTGGCATCTTCTCCTCCATCTTACCAACAACAAGAAAGGAGAATCTGACCTTAGAATCAGACAATCACAGAGCCCCTCCTGCACAGCGGGCCCGGCAGCACGTGTCATGTCCTCCGACCGTCACCTGTGGGACCGCCATGAATGCTCTCGAGACTCAAGGCCCGAGACCGCAGGCCGGGGGGGACACAGCTCCCCTCAATCTCCCCAGTAAAGGGGGACCACCTCTCGGCAAAGACATCTCACCCTCTTCTGCCCGAGGGACAGCTTGAAAGATACACAGGGAAACATAGTAGAGGGTGAGGGGGTAGGCAGCCCAGAAGAGCTCGTCTGCCCTTCCAAGGCAGAGTGGGGCCTTTGACATAATCACAGGGACAAAGTGAGGACGAATTTTTCCCTGCTCTGTTCCATTCTCCGTGACACGCCTTTCCCTGCATAAGGAGCTCATTCGGATGCCCCTGGCAGTGTTTCTGATGTCCTAAATTGGCATGGTGGCTGTCAGGCAGGGGAGAGGGCCTGAGCCGTGCTGGTGCTGGGCCTGGGATGCAGGAGACACCGGCTCCACCCCGAGCTCAACCAGCACCTCGTTCTGCGTCTCGGGAATCAGAGTCTCATCTATAAGCAAAGGGATGAAACTGTCCCAGGACAGGCTGTCCAACAGGAATGAAATGAGAGTCATGTAAATAACGTTTCCCAGTTGCCACGTTTAAAATGTAAAAAAAAAAAAAAAAAACAAGTAACTGATTTTAAGAACAGACCTTACTTATTCTACTGTATGTAAAATACTATCATTTTGACATGTAATCAATATAGAAAATAACAAGATAGTTTATATTCTTTTTACTAGACAAGTTTCAGCGTCTGATGTGCATTTGACCTACAGCACATCTCAGCTCAGACCAGCCTCCTCCCCAGCACTCCTAACATGAGTGGCTGTGGCTACTCTATTGGACAGCAACTCCAGGGGTCCCACCAAGTTTCCTGGCTGAAAAGGGGGAGTAAGTGTCCACACTAACCCTAAAAGTATCTCTCTGAAACAAAAGCAGATTCACTTTTAAACGTCTGAAAACCGGCGGGCTGCACCTCCTTCCCGCCTTGGCTACAAGACAGCCCTCCTCCTTGCTGATCCCATTCTGGATGTAGGGAAGCAGTCTTTCACACAGCCAGGGTGGCCCGGCCTTCAGGTTGACTTGCCTTCTGTCTGTGTCCAGTCCCACGATGTCCTTCTACTCAAATAGGATGTAGAGGAGGGGGGTCTTCTCCCCAGAATTTTCGGGGGCCCCATCCAGCCACTTGGACTTGGGCAAGATGAAGAGTGACTCAGTGAAGTCGTCGATCCTCTTCTCCACCACCCTGCAGTCCTCGTAGATTGAAGGCCACGTCGGTGCGCGGCTGCTCGGCCACCTCCCCATACAGCACAAAGACAAAGAGCTGAGAGTCGTAGAGCGTGGTGCCATACAGCTCCTCTGTGCGTGGAGCTTCTAGAAGGTCTTGGCCAAGAGGCAGTTGGTAATGGTGACAAGGCCCACGACATTGCGGTGGGTCTGGGAGTCACTCCATCCATTCTCGGGCACATAGTGATACCTATAGTAGATACAGAGTGCCCACTGGGAGCCGCACGGTCTGATTTGGCTCACCAAGGAGATTCCATTATAGATGCAAAAGAAATTCTCTAAGATGATCCCCACGGGTTGGACCACAACGGGGAGAGTCTGGTGGTCCTCAGCACACTGCACGTAGTCAGGGGCGCTCATGTTGCAGTCCCTGCCGAGAAGGGAGGGTAAATCGATGTACATACTGTGCTGTGGGCTGCGGGCCTCACTGGGTTGCAGCGACCTGGTGTGCACCAGCCAGAAGGCAAGGGAAGTCCAAGCAAATCATGGATAAGTTTGTCCTCAGCGTCTGCACATGGCTACTGAAGCTCAGATCACATTACCCAGCTTTTGGTCTAGGCTTCCATCCCCTGCAGAAAAGGGTCATTTCTTGTTTTCTGTTTCCAACCACCTAGGCAGGCCCTGATGCAGTCGGTGCTCAAAACTGCTGAATAAAGGAATGAAAAAAGGAACTGCTTCCCCACCCCTCAGCAGGATATAATGCAAAGAACCATAGTAGGATCAAAATATCTGGATTTCAACTCCAATTTATTTGAACTCCTAAGGTGCAGAATAATGGGTAAGAAAACTTGCTTTGGGGAGGAGGGTACAGTTCAGTGGTAGAGCATGTGCTTAGCATGTTCAAGGACCTAGGCTCAATCCTCAGTACCTCATTTTAGAACAATGAAACAAATAAATAAACTTAATTAACCCCCTCAAAAAATATTTTCTCAATTCAAAATTCAAAAAAAAAACCCACCTTGCAATTGACACAACATTGTAAACTTGACTATAATTCAATTAAAAAAAAACTCCTTGCCTTACAAGAATATATCTGGATTATGGAATTATGCAGATGTAAAATGCCTAGGGTACCACCTGCATAAGAAGAAGGAACTGTACAAGTGTACTATCCCTCATTTATGAGCTATTTTTCCTTTGGGGAGGTTATAACCTCTCAGAGATATTTTTCTCATATTAAAAAAAAAAAAAAGAAAATATTACCTGATTCTCCATACTGCTGAAGAATCAGATAACCCTATGAAAGCATCTGAACCACAGAGTTTATTCAATAAATGTTTGTTGAATGAATGAATAAACAAGCAAAGTGAATGCTGCTCCCTGCCACAGACCATCATAATGGTACTGCTTGGAAATGCCAAGCCCACGTTCCACCCAAATCTATACTAACCACGTGGTTGACCTGGGCAGACCTGTGTGCTTCTCTAAACACCAGTTTATTCATAAATAGAAATGAGGGCAATAACACAAACCTAAAAGGGTTAGTGAGTCACGAATGAATAGTACCCCAACTTTGCAAGATGGAACCATTAAAGAAAATTGGGCAAAGAGTCCATAGGCCCTCTCCATATTATCTCTTACAACTACATGGGAATCTACATTACATCTAAAAATAAAAAGTCTAATATTTTAAAGAGGCTATTGTGTTTAAATGAGCTCACTGTCTCAAATAAGGAACACACAGTACAATTAAAACAATGCACAGCCCATGAGATGCACTCAGTAAATATTCCCACTGAACCCACTGGTCCCTCCAACTTCAGAGCATGAGGATGTGTCCTCGTGGCCAGAGGCCACTGCACCTGAAGCTAACAAAGCTAATGGTCCCCACTTTCAAAAGCCCCTGCCACCAACCTAGGTCTAATTTTGTATTTGTAATTTTTTTTCTTTTTATTAAATAGAAATCCCCAATTGCATAGCCTTCAGGTCACCAAAACCTGACCACAGAGATCATGATGGCAACCCTCCTTGGTGAAACAATACAATGAAGAGCCATTTCCACAAGACCTCTGTGTAAATCTACTAGGGAACTTCATCCTGGACTGAGAGGAAGAGGACTGGGGAGGAGGGGGAAATCTGAGGCACACAGACCCATGGGCCACCTGTCCCACGATGGACATTACACTCAACCCTCACCCTCCAGGAACTTCAAAATACACACAGACAGAGTGCTGTGGACAATATATATGTATTTTTAAAGAAATTCCGACTCTCTAGCAGGTCTTGTATCTACAGAGACACAAATGGCTTATGTGTATAATGTTTCACAAAAGCCTTAAAATATTACCACCCCAACTTGACACATTAAGAAACTAGGGATAGAGGTTTATCACATTGTGCAAGATTAGAGAGATGCCACATCAGACACCGTATTTAAACCCAAGCCTTTGCTCCAGTGCTCACACAAGAAAGTGTTACATACTGCCCTTTTCCTGCCCTCTCCCTGCAATCAATCTCTGAAGAGTCTTTTCTGTGCCACGTGGAATCACAATCACATCAATTTACCACAAAGAGCTATGTGACTCCTTGGAGGACGCGTCAAAATCTAAAGGGTTGGGATGGGAGGAGAGATTTGCATTTTCTGTTTCTCAAAGGAAACATGGCTTTAAAAGAAACTGAAAAGCACTTATCTAGTCTAAGCCCTCATTGTGCAGAGAAGGAAATGGAGGCTCAGAAGAGATGAGGAAAGGGCCTTATTAACAAATATTGCCTAAGTGCAGCACCAAGCCAGCCCTGGGCCCTTCTGGGGGAGTACCTGGAAGGCCCAGGAGAATGACTGTTAGAAAAAGGAAAGAGAAGAAGCATACAAGGCCCTGTCTCTATACCACCATACCATGAAGTTCCACCAAATTATCCAGTATGGGTGCAGCCAAAATTTAGGTGGGCTAAACAGGTTATAGAAACCTGGAAGTCTCAACCATAGTGGAAATTCCAACTTTTACTGTTTTCTTCCAAGTTCAAGCATCAGTTCAGTGGGCGCTCCATACGAGGGACTACACAAGGCCTGGAGTCCTCCCAAATACAGATCTCTATTATCACGTGTGCACACCACACACAGGCCCACCAGAAGAAAAACGCCCACACATAAGATGGAATTACTGAAACAGAAAAGAGCCAACCAGCATATATTGCTAGCAAAAACGGTGCTGCTAGAAATAGACTCATGGACATAGAAAGCAAACTGTTGTTAGCAGGCAGGAAAGGGAGGATTAACAGATACACATTAATAAATATAAAATAAATGACAAGGACCTACTATATAGCACAGGGTACTATTTTCAATTACTTGTAATGAGTTGTACTAAAAACAATCTGAAAAACATTTATATACATATTCATAAGCTTATAACTGAATCTCTGCTGTACATCTGAAGCTAACATGGTAAATTGACTACACTTCAATAAAAAATAATTTTATATAATAAGTAAAAATAAAAGTAATGCCATAAAAAAAAAGTAAAAGAACACGGTAATCCCCTTAGCTGTAGGTGGTGGAGAACTCTGCAAGCACCAAGTCCACTCGAACACTCCAGCACTGGCGGTCACTCATTCTAACCATCAGAGAATCACTTGGCTTCTACGAGGTTACTTTTCTCTTCAGTGAAAGGCTACAGTTGCATCTAATGATGTATTGAACCTCATCATTCACAAACCCAAGAATTAATGAGGATTTCCCATAGGCCTGGCTCTGGATAGATGAAAAGATAGGGTCCCAGATATATTCATGTGTAGAAAAAGTTTATGCCATAAAGACATTAATTCTTCCTGCTTTGATAGACAGATTCATTGCAATTCTGATTAGAATTCCTCCTAGATATTTCATGGAATGTAACAAGTTAATTTATGGTCAGGAACAGCCAAGAAACTTCTTTAGAACCACCACTGGGAAGGGGTGGATAGGTCATGCATTTCAACTGCTCTTTCTGATGTGATGAAAACGTTCTGGAATAATAATGGTTGCACAAATGTGAATATGCTAAAAGCTGCTGAATTGTAACATTTAAGTGGGTGGACTTCATGGTGTGTGAACAATATCACAATAAAGCTGTTATATGAAAAAATCCTTCTTGCCAATTATTTTTCCCTCTATACTACTAGTCTGTCCCACAATTTAAGAAAAACAAAGAAAAACAAAACAAAACAAAACAAACCAGATTTTGCCAGGAGCTCTTTAGGAGTGCAGTGTCACTGGGTCTCCAACCCCTCGGGTTGTGTTGTTCCTGATAACACACAATAGCTGGGCTGGACTAGTTAGGGACTATAAGTATCTTTTTAAGATCAACGGTCTCACGTTTCACCCTGGGAGAGTGAAGGATGGAGGATGAGACAGCCTCATGCCTTCAGCTCATTTTTAACTGAACCAAGCCCTGCTTTCACCACTGTAATTCCACTCAGTATAAAAACACGTGACATCAACAAGCACCGCCATCATAACACCTGAAAGAGTTCAAGGTACTTACCTGGGGCAGAAATACTGATCAAGGAGACAGAAGCTCCCTCAGCACTGCTGCTCCATTTTCCCGACTCCACCAGGAGAAGCTGGGCGTTACAGCCGCGGGCTGTCAGCCCAGGGAGCAGCGCCCACGCCGCTAATCTTGACCTCAGGGATCGGGAAAGGGAGAGGAAGGCAGCCCCGGTGTCGCGGGGCAGGGAGAGCGGGGTGGGGGACGCGGGCTGCAGCCCCGCGCTCGGAGGCCAGCCCCAGCCCCAGCCCAAGCCGCCCGCCCCGTCTGGGTGTGCAGACCCCGCCCGCCCGGGACACAGCCCGCCCAGTGGTGGGGACGGGTCGGCGGCCAAGGAGAGGAAGCCCGGGAGGAGAGGACTCGAGGGAGGGAGAGGGGAAGGGGACGCCAGCCGCGGACTGAGGGGAGCCCGGCTGGGCCAAGAGGCGGCAGGGGCACACCTGGCCCTGGAAAGCTGTGGCCGGGGCGCCGGGGCAGGTGGCGCGGGCAGAGGGGCCTGGCCCGAGCAATCCAGCTGAACACACGCTGACTGGCGCCCTGGGGGGCTGTGACACGCCGACCGCCCTCCCGCAGCCGCCTCACCCCTTTCCCGATATCCCCTCACCTTGCACTTCCACAGTCAGAGGCCCCGGCCCCAGGCAGGAGCCAAAGGCCTACAGGGCGACAGAGCTGAGAAGCCATTGGGGCAGATCCCCGGCTCGGAGCTGGAGCTTCCAAACCGCGGTCCAGCTGGCAGCGACTGCGCATGCGCAGGAGGGCCATCGATCTGCTCTGGGTCCTGAGAGAGAAGGGGAACCGAGGGAGGGAGAAGAGGGGAGGAGGAGGGGAGGAGGGGAAAAGTGGAGGGAGACACATGGACAGGAGGAGCAGAGAGAAGGCAGTTATCTGGAATTGGGAGGGGAGTAGCAGAGATGGGGAGAAAGCGTTTTACCTCTTGGGGCATCCCGAAGGAGGCAGCAGTCCTGCCTATACACCCTTCTCTAACCCGTCATTACCCACAGCTCATATTTTACGTCCCTGGCCCAGCCCTCCAGCTAAGGTCTCTGCAGAAACCCTACGGGTATCACACCTGTTGCCCCCACAAGGAGCTAGGTTTACTGTTGCTCCGGGAACCAAGCACCCGCAGGTGTTGTTTCTCAGAACTACCTTGGGAAGAGTACATATTCCCCTTTTACACACTGGGAAACAGGCAGGCACGATCTCTGCCTTAGCTCCACTTTCCCAAGTGTTGGGCTGGCAGGGAGCGGGAGGTAAAATGTCAGAGCCCCAGAAGGATCAGACTGCCTGAGTGTTGGTGTATAGTCCCCATCCCTCCTGGGTAAACCACACCCCAACCTCTGGGAATAATCAAGGGCTCACGGTAGGCCCCTGTGTGTGGGAGAGCTGCCCTCAGTCCCAGTACCCAGCTTGCTAGGTAGGTAGAAGTGTTATTGAGTCCAAATTCATTCTCCTCAGTGCAGGACAGGCCAGTAAGTTGGGAGACCAAGTGTTGGGGCATGGAATAGCAAGTTTCTGTAGACCTAGATGGCAAACTAATGTCCTAGAAAACCATCTCCCCAAGTCAGAATTCAGGCTGCTTTCCTATGTGCTTGGTTTTTGCAAACTTCTTGGTGTAGGAATTCCTTCTTGTTAGAATCCTTTGTTCTTGCAGCTATCTCCCGGGGTCAGATCCCTGTAAACCTCCAACAAAACAAACGTTATTTTCTATTCTGCAACTTGTTATCTTTATATGATTGGAAAAGTGTTAAATACCCTTAAAGGTCAGAGCCTTCCGAATAGGCTCTCCTGTATATTTTAGGCTCTAGGCAACATTGTTTTACAAGCAAGATGAAGCCTAGGAGACAGAGCACAGGGTTAAAGTCAAAGGAACAGATCTAATATGGAGTCAGATTTCTTCTTTTCTATTACTGTGGCAGAAGCCACTTGAGGATTTAAGTCCCTTTAAGTTAAAAATAAGTAAAACTTTAAAGGAATTTACATACATTGGTGGGAACGTGCATAGCATATCTGGAAAAGCACACAAAGGATTGTAAACATTGGCATCTCCAGGGAGGCGTGTAAGAACAGAGGATGAGGGAAAACTTCTTTCACTTGAGTATTTTTTGCTCTGTTTGAATTTTTTTATCCATATGCATATATTTCTTTTTCAGTTAAAATAAATGTGTAATGGAGCAAAGGAGTAACTAGCTCAGCAAATACAGCAGCCATAGACTCACTGAGTCATCACTTTTGATTTAAGCCAGGAAGCATTGTTTGTCTCTCTCCTATGTGTCCAGTGTTGTTTTAAAACTTCTTTTATATTTTTTTTTATAAAATAATAACATGCTATCCCTCACCCCTGCCCAGGGCTGGTGGAAAACCAACTGAGTCTTTACTGAGTTGTTTTCCAAGGAGTAGAGATGAGTTATAAACAGAACACAACTTCAGGGCAAAACAGGCGGAGTGGTTTTCCAGCAGGCCAATAGCGATGACCGGTTTTCAATAGAGGTGCACAGAGGCTGAGAGAGAAAGCCTCCAGGACCCTACAGAAAGCTGCCCAAAGTGCCTTCCCCATGGCACTACTGAAATAGGAAAGAAGAAATCTGACTCCATATTAGATCTGTTCCTTTGACTTTAACCCTGTGCCCTGTGTCCTAGGCTTAGTCTTGTTGTTTCTGCACCTTTTGTGAAACAATGTAGCCTAGATCCTGAAATATACAGGAGACCCTATTCTCAAGGCTCTGACTTTGAAGGATATTAACACTTTTCCATTCGTATAAAGATAACAAGATACAGAATAGAAAATAACATTTGCTTGTTGGAGGTTTACACGGATCTGACCCAGGTGAAGAGCTGCAAGAACAAAGGATTCTAACAACAAAGAATTCATACACCAAGTTTGCAACAACCAAGCATTCCCGCTTCCCCTTTTTAATATAAGAGCCTGAATTCAGATTTGGGATGATGGTTCTCCAGGACATTGGTCTACCATCTTCTCCGCTGGCTTTACAAATTTAAGCCGCTCTTTCTTGCCCCAAATCCTTGTCTCCTGATGTGTTGGCCTGTAATACACGAGTAGAACAAGCCTGGACTCGGAAACACAAACATACATTGAAAGTACGCATTTGGTATATTAAATGACATGCTTCCACTCGTATTCCTGAGGTTTTCTTCTCTTGACCACTCCTACTATATTTTTGAAAAACCTGTCATGTGGACACATTTCCATCTCTAGCCACTACCCTTCCAGGTAAGAACTGATGCCAAGAAGGTAATGAAAGTTGCTAGAAGGTATTACCTCGCCAAAAAAGAGCAGAAGTGGGTTCTGGCTGATGTTCAGGAGCAGGCCGGGGCACCTGACAAGATGTCGTAAGTACGGATAGACATCTGGGCACCAAAGGAGAAGCTTCTAAACTTCCATGAGGGACTTGTTGGATAGGAAGGAACAGTCCCAGACTATAGTTCTGATCCCACCACGAGCTTCCTGGGCAAGGCTGGGCAAGTTATTTAAATTCTCTAGACCCGTGCTGTCCAACACGGGAGCCACCAGCCACATGCAGGATTATGATGTTATTCTGTAGCCAGACAGAATTATAAATAAACACTTTATTGCAAAGGGTCAGCAGGTATAATATTTAAAAACATTATTGGTTATCTTGCCCTAACAAGTTATTTTTGTATGTCTAGCTTTCTGTGGTTTGTAATGCCTGCAACTAATGATTCCCTTACAGTGAGGTATTTTGAAATTATAAGTTACTGGACACAGTACACTCATATCACAGTTGAAAAAAACTGATCCAAATAAGCAAGGTGATCTGACTTATTAGTTATGAGCAGGGGCTCTGGGGCCAGCCTGCATAAGTATTAATTCTCACTCTACCTCCAGGGAGTTCTGTGTGAATCTTGGACAAACTATTGTTGTTGTTGTTGTTGTTGTTGTTGTTGTCGTTGTCTTTGTTATTATTTGTGCCTCTTTTTCCTTACCTTTTAAATAGCGAGGAATATGTTGACTCTATCCCCTACAGTGTTGGCAGGATTAAATGAGTAAACGTCTGTGCTGCCCACTTCCCTGGGTTTCAGCATTCTCCAGGCAATCAGTGCCAAACGCAGTGGCATTCTCCACTGTCTTCGTCAGTCTGGGATTCTGTAACAAATTACCGTGGGTAGGGTGGCTTAAACAACCAGCATATTCCTTACGGTTTGGAGGCTGAGGCTTTCAAGGTCAATGTATCTGGGAGAGGATTGCCAGCTCGAAGATGGCTGTCTTCCCACTATCTTCACGGCCCAGAGAGGAGAGAGAAGCAAGCACTTTGGGGCCCTGTATAAGAACACTAATACCATTCATGAGGGCTCTACTCTCATGACCTCATTTTATCCTACTAATCACCTCCCAAAGGCCCCGCCTCCCTGTACCATCACCCTGGGAGATGAGGTTTCGACAGATGGATTTTGAGGGGATGCATTCAGTCCACACATCGGCTAATTCTCCCAAACATGCAGTCATCAAACCTGTAGCTAGTTTCAAAATAATGTTTATATCTCTCTACCCATTTCCATTCCTACATCTACTAACACTGAAGCCCTGTTACATTTTATTTCTTATTTTCCTTGTAGAGGTTTAATTGATTCCTCTAACTCCAAGGCTTCGCTCGCTCCAGTCTGCTTGACAGCCCTGCCAGGTAGGTCTTCCTTAAATCACCTTCCCACTTCACCTGGTTGTTTTTTAGGTGTAAATGTCAGAATTCTCTCCACACCCGATCCTACACCTTTAATCCCTTACACTACCGCTCACTATGTTATTTTCCTATTACCACTGTAACAAATTCCCATAAGCTTAATAGCTTAAACTAGCACAGAATTTTCAGCTTATGGCTGTGTAGGTCAGAGAACCAACAGAGTTCTCATTGGGCTAAATTCAAGGTACCAGCAGGTTTCCTTCCTTCTAGAGGGTCTAGAAGAGAATGTTTCCTTTTTTTTCCCCCCAGTTTACAGAGGTCACCCACCTTCCATAGCTTGTGCCCCTCAACTTCCTCCATTTTCATGGTCAGCAGCCTTTCTGAACATTGCTCCATCGCTACACCTCCCTCTGATTTTAAACTCAGCTGGGAAATATCCTCGATTTTAAGGACACCTGTGATTACATTGGGCCCACCTGGACAGTCCGGGCTACTCACCCTATTGTCTCATCTCAGGATCCCCTTGTCCCATCCCACTCAGTCAGTATGTATGTGGCTGTGACATTCACCTTGTGTAACATTTTCTCTCATGAGCAATTTATGGTTCAAGGCACTTATAAGTGCCTTTTTGTTTTTCTTCCTTATCCTTTCTACATTCAGTATGTCTGGTGAGATTATATGAATCCTTTTTATTTGTGCCCCTGCACTAATCTTTAATAATGTATCATGGGTTTAAAAGGCTAACTAATAGACAATTTAGGAGACAGAAATCCTCTAAGATTTTTATCCTAAAATATCTGTCATCCCTTTTGCCATGTACAGTAACATGTCACAGGTGGCTACCCTGTGGCCGGGGAGGGACATGATTCTGCCATCACACTCCTCTCATTCTCACCAATGTGCTGATCAACTAACCAAGGACCTATGCTCTCAACTTCACTCACTTCCTCCTCCTTTCCATTGACTATCCTGTTCCCACCGCTTCCTTCATTCACCACATCAGGATTTCATGACCACATTCTTCTCTAAATGAAATGGGTATCTTGCATCTAATGTCTGACAGCTGTTCTTATTGTATATGCACACACTGTCCTACACATAATCCCGTCCATCTCTTTATTTTCCTAGAATCATCCAGAAGAATCAGTTCCATGATGATGATGACGATAGTGACAATGATGACAGGGGCCTCTCAAGGATTCTGATAAAGAGGGAATCAATAAAGGGAGGGAATCATTGCAAAATTGCCCCAGAAACAGGCTTAAAGGTAAATAACTCTTATAGTGTTTAATGAAATTGACTAATATTTAACTATTTTTAAGACTTTATATCACTGAATTTAAAATTTTAACGGGAATTTTCATTCACCACTAACCAAGATTCAACTCTAGGACCAAAATCCAAGGATTTCTGTCTTCTAAAAAATTGCCCACTAGCCTTTTAAACACGTGATCCTTTTAAAAAGTTTAGTGCTGGGCTGACAATAAGCAGGATTCATATAATCTCACGAGACACAGTGAATGTGGAAAGACTAAGAAATAAAAACAAAAAGCCATTCATAACGTCTTGAACTTTACGTTGCTCATAGGAGAAAATGTTTGCCAATGTGAGTGTCACATCAACATGATGACTGAGTGGGATGGGGAAGCTGATCTTCCTCATCAGTCATTTATGCTGATTTGTTAGATGCCAAAACAGTTTCCTCATTGAAATTGCTTCTAACAAATATGGAAGAATTTAGGTTCTACCAAAAGCAGGCTAAACATTTTCCCCTGCTTTCAGGTCTCTGGACTGAATGTCCCCACAAGAAGGACATGATTATGTTTCATAGGGAAGTCTTCCTGAGAAGCAACAGGCTTTCCTAGGGCAGAACTGCAGGGCCCCCCATGGAGGGCTGGAGGAGGGCTAGAGGGGACACTGGAAAAACAGCAGGAGTGAGTTCGGATACTGCTGCTCAGGTCGCCAAAGTCAGCATTGCTATCTCTAAGGGTATGACATTCTCCCAAATGTTCCATGAGTGAAGGAGCCTGTGAACACTAAGCAGGTTGTTAAGACACAGCAGCACATAACTTGCGTGACAACACAATTAGAGTATGATTTGATATTTGGAAAATAATTAGCCCATTGTTCTTTGAAACTGCAGCAGTAGCAATAGAAATAAAAAAGACTGAGCCGTCTTGGAGACAACAATCAATAAACAATTCTAAATCTGCAGAATTCCTTGACAATATTCAAGCAATGAGCTAGATGTGTGCTGCAGATACCTCTTACTGCAGGGCTCACTCCTGCAAAGCATAGAACTAGTTTCTCAGCACACAGAGGGAACCAAGTCAAGATTCCTAATCCTTTGAGATTTACTATATGGCTGGAAAGATCAGACAAGTACATACAGCCAAATATGATTAAATGTAATCAAATATTATCAAATGTGATTTGAGCACAGACAAAAGTGAAATTCCTTTCACCTGGGATGTAGAGAGACTTCTTCAGAAAATGTGGCTTTGGAGACGGCCAAAGACATGGGTGGAATTTTGGCGGAACAGGATGTAAGGAATTTAAAAGCTTATTCTAAAATTCATATAAAAATTCAAAGGATCCAAATATCCAAAACAACTTTGAACAAGAAAAACAAAGTTGGAAGACTTGCACTATCTGATTTTCAGACTTTATTTTATAAAGCTACAGTAATCAGAAATTATGGTGTTGGTGTAAAACAGGAAAATAGAATAATGGAACACAATAGAATGTTCAAAACTAAACCAACACTTATACAGACAATTGATTCTCAAAAAGGATGCTGTGGAGAAAGGGTCTTTTCAACATGTAGTGCTGGAACAATTAGATAGTGATACACAAAAAAAAAAATGAACTTTGATCCACACCTCACAAAATATACAAAATTTACCTCAAAATGGATCATAGATCTTAATAGGAAATCTAAAACTATAAAACAGCTAGGAGAACAAGCATAGGCTTAAGCTTTATGGCCTTGGGTTTGGCAAATATTTCTTTGCTATGACACCAAAAGTATCATCTATTTTAAAAAGAAACTGATAGAGTGAACTTTGTCAACATGAAGACTCTTCAAAGCTCTTCTAAACACTGCTAAGCAAATGAAAAGACAAGCCATAGACAGAAGCTATTTGCAGATCATAAATCTGATAAAGGTCTCTCTTTCTATCTGATCCAGAATAAAGAGGTCTCAAAATTCAATAATAATTCAAACACCTGAAAGAATGAATGAGGCCAGAAAACACACTTCAGTAAAGATATCCAGATGGATAATAAGCATATGAAAAGATGCTGATTAAAGATGTCATTAGTCATTAGAGAAATACTTTTAAAAGCCACAGTAAGATACTAGTTCACATACATACTAGAAAGAATACGATTAGAAAGACTGACCTTACAAGGTGCTGGCAAGGAAGTAGAGCAACCAGAACTCATACACACCACGAGGAATTTACAATAGTACAACCATTTTAGAAAAGTCTTTAACAGATTCTTTTAAAAAGGTAAACACCTATGTATCATATAACCCAGACATTCCTCATCTGGTGCTTTAGAAAGGAAACTCATATGTCCATACAAAGACTTGTAACCAAATATTCACTGCTATTTTATTTATAACAGCTCAAGTTGTAAATAACCCATGCATCCATCAAGAAGTAAATGCAGAAAGAAATGATGGTCTATACAAACACTGCTCACAATAAACTCTTCAGTAAAAAATCAGCACTAAACAATACTCTACTATAAGACAAATAAGCTATTAATACAGCAACACAGATGATTCTCAAAATAATTACACTGAATGAAAGAAGTCAGACAACATAGAGTAGATAATGCATGAATCCATTCATATAAGGATCTTGAAAATGCAAACCAATATGTTGTGATAGAAAGCAGATCAATGGTTCCCAGGGGAAGAGACGGGGAGGGAGGGAGGGACAACAAAAGGCAGGAGAGAAGCTTTGTGGGTGATGGGTATGTTCACTCTCTTGAGTGTGGTCATGGTTTCTTGGGGATATTCTTATGTCAAAACGTATTAAGCTGTACACTTTAAACGTGTGAAAATTATTTTGCCAAGTATACCTCAAAGCTGTTTTAAAAAAAAAGGCACTTTAGTCCTGATCCACCTCAGCGCCTGATTGGAGTGACATGATCAGTCCCTCACACTGTCTGCCTAACGGGAAGGTAGAAAAGCTCTCACGGAAGATAACATGGATTTTTCATTTGCAATGTCTGCCATGTTATTACATGCAACATGTCCAGACTATATGACAGATAACATGAGAATAAGGAGCATTAGACAAAGGATGCAAACCCCCAGGTGATGTAGGCATCAGAGCTACCAATAGAGGCTATAAAATACTTTTAATATATTCAAGAAAATAAGGAAATGATGGGAGAATAGATAACAGGGTAGAGACTTTCACCAGAGAAATATACTGGAATGTATTTTTAAGAAAAATCAAACAGATACTCTAGAACTGAAGCTTTCAGCTCTGGAAACAGGTAAACAGAGCTAATTAGGATCTCTTTTAAGTAAAACTTTCAGTAATTCCGGGTAAAATATAACAACAATGTAACACAGAGCTAACTATGGAGAGAGAAGTTCCCTGATGACAAAACAAAGAGGACACTTAAAGCCCAGAGTGGTCATCTTGTGAGCTGATGCCACCGCACCCTGGAGGGAAGGGGTTTTCATCTGCACATAAATAGGGATACAATGTCCATTTAGGAAAAAGGGTCCATACCAGATGTAGAAGACTCTTCCTCTATATCTATATAGTCAGAGACAGAGATGTAAAGTGGCAGCAGAGGTCACAGTGACACAGGGCCCTGGGCCAAGGAGTGTGAGCACCTCTGCAAGCTGGGAAAGGTAGGAAGACGAATCCCTCCCAAGAGCCTCGGTGTGGAACTTAGCCTTGGCCACTCGTTGGTTTTAGCAACTGACATTGACCTTGCACTTCTGCACCCTAGAACAGTGGGAAGATGAATGTGTATTGCTTTAAGCCACTGAGTCTGTGGTCCTTTGTTACAACAGCAATAGGAAAGGAACTCAGGAACCAATATGAACTTGAACCACAGGCTGCCTGCTGTGCTGGCTGGAAGTCCTTTGTCTCTGATCCTGGGGGAGTGTCCTGTCCTCTGGCAGCATCCACAAACTACCTCATGCTAACTTGGCAGTTTGCAGAGGGTTAAATCTTAACCCTGCACAGTTCTTGATATTTAGTTAATAAAAATGATGGTGTCATCATGGGTATTTTTCCATCTTTTAAATAACCTTCAGTCTTCTAATAAAGCTACTTCTAATTAAGAGACTGTGTAAATAGTTTTCAATCTTCATAATAAATAACTGTGGTTTTATCTGGTTACTTAAATTATGAATAATAATGTTCACATTTGTAAAAGTTATTAAAATCAACATTGTTTAATGAAAATATCATTTTTTTGCATGAACATGTATTAACTACAAGAAATGTTCCATGCTTTGTTCTACGATTTACTGTTAGAGCCTTAAAGAATAATATTTTCCTCAAAAGATATTACGACAAAGGGATTTCTTTTGGTGGAACAGTTCCGGCATCAAATCTGGTGCATGTCTCAGGCCACTGGCAACACAGAGATGATAGAAATTAGGAGGCATTATAAACACAGAATCATTTTTAAAGGAATTAAAAAAAACTGGATGTGTGTAAACAAAGAATCAGAGGATATTCTGGTGAAACAAATGTATTTTTCAGCTTAAGCAAGACACGGGGTGAATAAATCTGAAATGAAAAAAACACCCAGAGATTAGCAGCGAGTCATGCATGCAGTGTGAATGATCAAAACCAAGTTGTTTCCAAACCAGTGTGCAGGCTTGATGCCTTCATGAATCAAATCTGTGTGGCAACAGGCCACCTCGAATACATGTTGATGAGGTATTTATAAGCCCTTCACCATCCCAAATCAAAGCCCACGCATGAGCCACAAGACCATCACCTACACATTTGGAAAACACACAACATGGTGAATAGCACTTTTCTTGTTCAGTAGCCGGTGGCCGCGAACTGTGAGCAGACAGAGATACAGGGACACAGAGGCACCTCCCCTCACTCAGCTGATAAACTTCCGTGCATTCCTGGGGACAGGATTGTCATAAAATGCACCATGGATTGATCCTCCTCCTAGGAAAGGAACTGTAGGGCTGTCATTAGGTTTGAGCAGGGGTGGGTGGAGGATCTCAGAAGAGTTGTTTCAGCACAACCAATAGAATTCTTGGCCACCGTGACCACGAAAGACAAGTCCCCTGCCATCCCAGTAGGCACTTGGGCTCCTGACAAAAGCTGGGCTCAGTAAAGGGTTGAGTAGAAGGCACAGGCCTGAGGGATGCCCCAGCAATAGGCAGGAGGTAGGGCCTGGTTTATACTGCTCTAGGTGTATCCCAGCCTCATCTGAATACGAAATCAGAAATTTGCAAAACAGCAGAGTTGGGGTGGATCATCCACTCCAGACTCCTCACCTTACAGTTAAAAGGGTGGCAGCCCTGACAGGCAAAGCAACGTGCTAAAGGCAGAGCGTGGAAGTGGCAGCGCCAGATGAAACGCAGCGTGAAACCCCCGTTCAAGGCCGCTGACTCTGACGACGGGGCCAAGGTTTCCAACGAGGAGAATAAGACACCGTAAATACTTTGTTCCCCCTAAAACCCCAAATGTTTTTTAAAGGCACAAAAACTCACCTTAACTAGCTCTCTTCTGAGGGGGCTCTCTTCTGCTTCTTCGTCTTTCTGTCTCCATTTCCCTCTCTCAGACACAAACACATTCAGTTTTGTGAAAGGGGACTTCCTGCCATACAAAGACAGACTTCACATCTTCAGAAAGATACCTGACAAAGCACGTTTCTCAATTCAAGTCTTTGTGTGAGTTCTGGGCAACTGGCTTATTTTCTAGAACAATCGGTAGTTACAAAATCAGGAAATCATTTTCCACAAAGGAAGAGTTCTGGTCCGTGTTGATAAAGTTGGGGATGTCACATTTCATGAGTCTGTTCGGCTCCTCCTCTGGCCACCTGCTGCTTCTGATGGCTTCCTGGAGCAGAATATCACTGTAAAGGGCTATGGTAGGGATACCAGCTTTGGCCTTGTCCAAGTGGTCCACTCCATTGATGTAGCAGTGAAAGAGGGACCTAGATTCGTGATTGCACTGCCAGAGAACACCTTGGGCAGCAGCCATCTTCCAAAGCTGTTCAGTCTGAATCTCTTCTCGGGAGACTCTGCATTGCTATAAAGAAAACCAAAATAAAATATCGTTCACACTTTAGCTCGGTGACCTGAAGAATCAGTTTTTGCCATCTACTGAGAGCAAATCCCTGCACAGAGCATACTGACATGCACTGGAAGTGAAAGACATCACTTCTGAACACATACAATTAAACCCAAGGCAAAAGTCTAAAGTGAGGGCCCTTGGACCAACCTGAAAAGACATCGTTCCCTGAGAATCCTCAATATTGGTGTCTCGCACACCAGTGTTTCTCCGTGGGACACTCAGATCTCTTCATCAGGATTCGTTAAAGTGCTTCTTAAAATGCAGAATTCTGGGGTGCACACCCTCAGAGTCTCCAGAGGTAGCGACTGGTAGTCTGTATTTTCATAGCCACCAGGATCACTAAACATGCTCAGGTTTAGCACCGCGGTCTACATCGGGTCACCTGAGCATCGACAATTCTGCCTCACGGGGTGGGGGGTGCCATGTGTGTCAGGGTGCTGTCCTACCCACGTGTCTCCCCTGATTCTCAGAACTGACAGTGCTGCCCCATTGGGCACGAAATACCACCATTTCACAATGCATACGCAGGGCGCCCGACTGACAGATACAATCAGTGATAGGACAGGGGACAAAACTCAGCTTCCTGATACCTACTTTCACTTACTGTGGGACGAGTGATCAATTCAAGGGTAATAAATCAGTGAATGAGTGAATAACATGACTCTCGTTAGTCCCACGAGTGCCTGGAAGAGCAAGCCTGGGCACACTGAGAACCATAACAGCCCATCTACTTAAATGTCATCCTCCACAGATCTATGTAAAGGTTACTTCCATCCAGGCAGTGACTCCAGAAGGGCAAGAATCATGTATGAACACACTCTCAAATCCAGAACAGAACCTGACAACAATTAGGCTCTGGAGTCTGTGTTTAGCGAGTGTGGAATCTCAGTGATTCCAGCTCTTACACATTGTCTTCCCATCCCACCCCTCATGATATGGCCCCTATGACCAGTTCTCCCAGGGCTGGGGCCACGGAACCCATTTATAGGACTGGAAGAATCTGATCATATAAACCATCCCCCAGATTATCATCAAGAGTCACCTGCATTTCAGGGATCAGTAATCCCAGAAGCTTTGCAGTTCAGGCAGCTGAGGGATTTTTATATCAGCTCTGTCTTCTACTGTGACTGCCTGGGTGACATCAGACAAGGAATTCTGAAAAGCCTGAACTTTTCCTTTCAGGAATAATCTAATTAACAAATCTCGTTGACCACTCAAGAAATGTGATGTGAAGATCAATGATTTACACAGGAGTACAACATTCACTAGGTCGTGGATTTAGAATCAGAGAAAAATCATTTGAGAAAGATTGACAGAATGTAGCTTTAATGCGAATTTAAGTAGTCTTACCTTTCAGTAAATCATCTTCCCCTACTTATCACTTCACCCAAGTTTAAAAATATTTGAGAACAGGGATGAGTGTGCCAGCAATCTGAGACCCAATAACCTAAAATGTCACCTAGGAAAAAGAGGGGAGTAACATATTTTTAAAAAGCATGGTGAGGATGGCGGGGCCATCACCAACCCCAGACTAAGAAGCTCTGAGTAATAGCTTTCCTGCCTGCCTGGGACATCAGCTGATATGAAAATCCACCCAGAAAACTCACTGTCCAGCAGCTCTTCCGTAACACAGGATACACTTTCTCAGAATTAAGAATTGCGTCCAGTAACCACTTTGCTGAAGAATAAAGACAAAGGAGAACAAGAGATTTCTGCCCCTCCCAAGGGAGAGCCCAGACCTCGGGCTGCATGCACTGCGCCCACCTCCCTGGAGAAGAATAAACTGGACAAGGGCGTTCTGCGAAACTGGGGCAGCAAATGTTGAGATGGGAACAAATTGATCAGCTGGCCAGGGACAGCCCCCTCCGTCGCTGCCTTGGCGGCTGCCTCAGCGCTCTCAGCCCATCCTGCCCACCTCTGGTGGCTAAGCTGTCAGGGAAACTGCTTTGCGACCTGGAGCAAGAGAGGCTGCCCTCAGGCCAAGCTGTGGAAAAGATGGGAGCTAAACCCCCTGCTCCCAAGCGGCAGGCTCCATACCCCCGCCAACACCCCGCGGCCCCCGCACCCTACTGCAACCCCAGGGAAATATGACCCGAAGAAGTGTGACCTGGGAACGAGGGGCAGCAGAGGCCGCCCCCACGTCAGGCCTCCAGAGAGATTGGTGCTTATCCTCCAGCTCTCCAGGGGCAGCCCCCTGTCCTCTCCACCTCCTGATCTCACTGCGCCCACCTCCCAGGAGCAATCAGACCGGGTGTGGGGTGTCAGGCGAATCTTGCGCCAGAGAGGACGTCCCCAGGCCAGGTCAGGGGAGAGGAGAAGAAGTGGCCCCATTAGGCGGGGCAGCCGGCCGTCGCAACTGCCTCTGCCCCTCGACCGCATCGGGCCCGTCTCCCAGGAGCAAGCTGACCTGGAGACGGGCATCCGGCTTCTTGGGCAGCAGAGGACGCCCCCAGGATTGGTCGTGGGGAAGAGGAGAGCAAATTGACAGGCTCCGCGCTGCAGGTCTTCTACCTCCGCCATCGCCACCCCGGCACCTTAAAGGCACCGCCCAGGGCGCCCCTCCCCCAGCAGGCTGAGTGGGACAGGTGCGTCTGGTGATCTGGGGCAGGAGTGGCCACTCCCACACTAGGCCATCGGGGAGACGGGAGCCAATCCACCAGCTCCCCAAGGCAGCCCCTACCCCCGCAGCAGCCACCACTCTTGCCCATGACCTCACAGTGGCCTCCTCTAGGGAGCAGGCTGACCTGGAGATGGACGTCCGGCGAACTTGGGACAACAGAGACCGCCCCCAGGGCAAACCATGGGGGGAAGTGGGAGCAAATGGATAAGCTCCATTGGAAAACCTGCCGCTGCTGCCACCACCCCCAAAGTACCAAGTCCAACTCCCGGGGTCAGGCCGACTAGGATACACGCTTCTCGTAACACAGGGCAACAGCGACCACCCCCAGGACAAGACGCGGGGAAGATGGGAGCAAATGGGCCGCTCCCCCGCTGCAGGCCGCCGACCACCGCCACCCCTGCACCCTGACTACCCTGCCTCCCGCCCCCAGCAGGCAAAGTGGGACAGGGGTGTCCCGGGACCTGGAGCAGCAGAGGCCGCCTTCAGGCCACGCAGTGCAGACATGGAGCTAATCCACAAGCTCCTCCGGGGCAGCCTCCCTATGCCCGCAGCCACCACCTTACCAGCCCCCTGACCGCACCGCACCCATCTCCCAGGAGCAAGCTCACCTGGAGTCGGACCTCAGGCAAATCTCCGGCGGCAGAGGTCGCCCCCAAGCCAGGCCGCGGGGGAGAGAAGAAATGGAGCAGCTCCCTGGAACACATCCCCTGCCCCTGCCGCCTCCGCCGCCGCCTCCCAGGAGCAAGCTCATCTGGAGAACCGCGTCCCGCCTCTAGGGCAGCAGAAGCCGCCCCTCGCTCCGCCGCTGGGGAGAGCGGAGCGAATTGACTGGCTCCCCCGCGGCAGCCCCCCTCCCCCCGTGGGCCCCGCACCTTAACGGCCCCGCCCCCACTCCGCACTCAGCAAGCTGAGTGGGACAGGAGTGTCCGGCTACCTGGGGAAGCAGAGGCCGCTCCCAGGCCCAGCAGCCGGGAAATGGCAGCTATTCCACCCGTTCGCCAGGGGTAGCCCCGCTCCGCCCCTCTACCGCTGCCGCCGCCCGCTGACCTAACCGCCCCACCTCCCAGGAGCAAGCTTACCTGGAGTCCAACATCTGGCGAATCTCCGCCGGCCAAGCCCCACCCCAGGCCAGGCTGGAGGGAAGAGAAGAAATCGACCGGCTTGCCCGGGCAGCCTCCCAACCGCCACCGCCGCCTCCGCCGCCGCCGCCGCCCCAAAGCATTGCAATAGCCTCCCGGGGTCAGGCTGACTGCAAGGATGTGCACTTGCCTTCTAATCCTGGCCACGTCCCTGAGCACCTCCCTGCATCCCTACACTCCCTGCACCTCTGAACCCCTGCTACACTCTGCAATTCTGCATCCCTCCACCCCCACATCCCCTGAAATGCCTGCGCCCTCCACAGCCCCTGCACCCCTGTCACCAGTTACACTTTTGCACTGCTTACAATCCTGCACCCCTGCATGTCCCACACACCACCTCTTGGGCCTTTGGCAGAGTCTCTGCTGTTAGACCAATGCACAGGGACTCACTCTTTGCCAGTACATGATGCATCAGTGGACGTCAGGGGTTGCCTGCAGGAAGGTACATGTTCCCGGTCACTAGCCTGGGCCACTAGGGTGATCTCTGTGAGGTCACCCAGGATGGGTTCAGAGATGCTGTTCTCTGGGAAGAGAGGAGTTGAAACCGGTCTTGAGGGCAGAGCTGTGCTCACCAGGCCGTCCACGCTTCATGTTTTACACAGGGCTTCGGAGAAGTGAAATGGATCCAGCCAAGTAAGACCGGCCTGCTGTGCGCCCACCTCAGTCCTGGGCTCTGAGTCAGACCGACAGGCTCCCACACTCAGGGCCCAGTTTGGGCACCTGAATTGTCCCTTTGAGGCATCCCATCAGTTCTCAGGATGAAGTCTGGCTGCTTCCACCCCATGGCCCTCCCTCCTACTGTGCTGGCCTCAGGAAGGTTCATTATTTGGGGAAGAAGGCAGCCCACACCTTACCCCACCCCTCACGTTTCTCTAACCCAGGCTGGTGCTCTCTCTGCCCCTCAGAGTCTGGGAAGCCATCCCTCTTCAGTTATGTCCCTTCTGAGATGGACTTGCTTCCACTCAATTCTAGGCGAGGATGCACCATGGAATGCACTGAGTAAGAGAACCAAAATAAATAATTTCTTCTGTGAGGTTGTCTGTTTATCTACTGGGGCTGGGCTGTGTGTAGTTTGCTACAGCTATTGGTGTGAGAGGCTAAAACAGCCTGTGTGTCCTTGTTTTCATCTCCCCGCTGTCTTTGGGTTTTCCCTAGACACTCCTGAGACATTTACTTCTTTTAGTTTTACTCCTGTTATTACACACGGGCCCTACTGACATGGAGGTAAGGTGTTGGGGGAGCGGGACAGAGCAGGGCATCTGCAGTCCTGTGATTAGTTCTCATTGAGCCTGTGCCCTGAGCTGTGACCTCCACAAGTGTGTCTCTTTCCCCCACCCCAATTTGGGTGACACAGAAGGGATTTCCCTTCTCCCAGGTTGGTTAGGCTCTGGTAAAATTATTTCTCATTAAAAAAACAAACAAACAAAAAACAACTTCCCCCAATGAAACGGAATGTTCTGGGTGTATTTCAATACAGTTATTTTCTCCTTTCCAAGCAGGAAGAATGAGGAGTTATCCTCTGACCTTCATTCTGAGAACAGGACACGGTCCTGGATGTAAAATACATGAAAAAGAGCATGGGGCCCCTCTGACTGGCCCCCTGGAGTTGTCACACTCTGATTTCCCCACACTGAGCCTCCTGCTGGCCTCAGGGACCTGTTAAATCTACCTGCCCCCGGGATTCTTATAAAAGCAGGTTCTGCCTTGGGAGCTGTGACTCTCCAAGCCTGCCCGCTGTTCCCTTTGCAATCTCTCTGGGTTGGGAGCAGCTTTCCCCCTCAGTTTTCTGGGATCTAAGAAGAGCAGTGGGTTTGCAGCTCCCTCAGATCTGGTGTTATTTTCAGGACAGGAGGAAGAACTTCTGAGCTGCACACGAGCTGGACCAGAGGCTGGAATCCTCCCTTCCTCTGCCACTGTGCAATCAGTGGCTGTGGTTCTAGCCGAGTTTCTGAAGATGTGGACTTAAACACACATATCCCAGCCCCCACAGGAGCACACAGTCCCATAAATCCACTTAGTTTCCACTGGTAACTATGGAGCCGATGGGGACACGGGTTTCGGGACCACAGAGGCCTGACTGCACGACTTGCTCCGTGGCCTATTTACGTGGTTGCTCTGGGCCTTGTCTGAAGTGGCTTGCTTACCACACCTGGTACGTGGGAAACACAAAATAAGTACTAGAACCTTCACTTTTTCTCCCTCCAGGGCCTTCAAACATAGAAAGTAATAAGTGAACTCAGACAGCCTAGTCACCACAATGAGGTCCGTCCAGCCTGGCTCTCCTGAGTGATGGGCACTGACTTGCACCTTAACTCGGAACAGTAGAGGAACCGCCTTCCTCTAACTGGGCCTCTCCCCACACCAGGCACACCCGCAGCTCAGACGGGGCCAGCTGCCCCACTGAGGTGTGTGCTGGTGGCTTCAGTGTGACCTGGCCCTGCCGGGACATGAACCTGCAGTGAGTGAGGTGGAGGGTCGGGTGGAGGGGGGTCCCTTCTGGGGTGGCAGGGGCCCGGTAGCACCCCTCCCAGCCTGGTGCCTGGGGCTCCCTAACACCTCCTACAACTCCTGGGTTGGCTCCGGTCCTGGCCACTCCACACACCCTCCCAGTATCTTTTCATTATGTCCCTTTTCTGCTTTTATCAGCGAGAAGTGGCTTCTGTTGCTTGTTCAGTGAAACAGTACATCGGTAAACCAGACTACTTCTAATATCAGTAAAATACCAACCTCGGTCAGCTCGCCGGGCAGACCGTGCAGCACAAAGGCCTGAACAGGGCTGTGCGAACGGCTTACGTGAAGGGTCCTCATCATCTGTCTTCAGAGATACAGAAGCTGATGGTTCAGGTAAAACCTCAGGGTGGGATTGAGGAATCCAAAGCTGGTTGGTTTCAAAGGCTAACTGGTCAGACCAGACCCCTGAGCTGTGGTCAGAAGTCTGGCTCAAAATCACGCAGACTCAGCGTCCTAAGTGCTGGGTGCTGTTCCCTTTGCAGGCTCTCGTTGGGGATTCACTGTAGCCCCTTAAATACAGCAGAAATTCCAGCCCCATTAGCCCCCACCCTGAGTGTTCCATGACACAAATCCCGGGAGTGTTTAATTTTCATCTTTGTTTAGGAGGATGAAGGTGGTTCAAGAGAAGACATAAATTCACACTTAGTGACACAAGGTCACAGCCAGTACTTCCTCCACGGAGAGCTATGTGCTCCCACAGTGGTGGCTGGGGGCTGGGCAGAGACTATCTGCTGGTCCCAGAGGGACTCGCTCCTCTGGCCACAACTCATGGGTCGGACAACAGATCCAGAGGGTGACAGAGCATCTTTCCTGGGAATTTGGAACTGACACATAGAAATCAAGTTCACTCATCTGGGGATTGGTGGAGGGGAGGGGCGGTGGTTGGAAATCAAATGAAACCAGAGCATGAGAGAAAGTTAGAAGTGAAAGAGCGAGAGACAGAGAGACTGAGCTTGTGAGAGCAAAGAGTCAGAAAGAAGGCAAACAATCAGGGGACAGAGGAATTCCAGCTCCTGACTGTCTAGTCTGTCCCAGCCCATCAACGACCCCGTGAGATGTTTAAAAACATTCCAGTTTTGCAGATTAGGAAACAGGCTGAAAGAGGTGGGGGCTGGGTTTGGGTGCACAGTTAATTCAATTGCCGCTGGACCCCACACTTCCCATTGCCTGAAGGCCCCCTAATCCTCACTGGGACCCCTGTGGTCCCCTGACAGCCCAGCACCCTGATCAAAGGGCCCCTGCGGGAGTGGGAACCCCTCTTGAGTGTGGAGAGTTCCCTGACCCAAGATGCCATGCATCAGCAGGCTCCCGCTCACCCCAGGTTAACATCAGCCCAGCTGTACAGTCTCCCGACCCGCTTCCCTCCCTGCCAGGCACCCCCATCCTTACCACCGAGTGTACTGCAGGAATTCAGGCACAGGGATGCCCAAATCAACTCGAGCCCACCGGCTATAGAAACAGCAGACTCCCAGCCCCACCTGGGTTGCGAGGGGACAGAAGGTGTCCTCAACTTTCATG
The DNA here is from genome assembly GCF_048564905.1 of Vicugna pacos. Taxonomy (NCBI): domain Eukaryota; kingdom Metazoa; phylum Chordata; class Mammalia; order Artiodactyla; family Camelidae; genus Vicugna; species Vicugna pacos. The sequence continues at coordinate 32,209,405 of NC_133000.1, forward strand.
TGTCTAAGACAATCTTCTTCAGCTGGAGGTTCTAGAGAAAAATAAAAGGTCCAAAACATAGTTCAGTGAGGAATTCCTCCAAGGACCTGACTCCAGTGTCTACAACCATGTGTACCTACCCCCAGACTTGGGGTGAAGGTGGATTATTGATCAGCACAACCCCTGGTGGCCCAGCTCCTTGGCTTGGCTGCCCAGAGGGGGCTGGGGGAATGGGTAAGGCCAGGGCAATCAGGAAAAGCACAGAGGACCTGACCTCTCCCTTCTGCACTCGTAAACCCTTCCCCAAATCTCAAGGCATTGGACAGAGAGCCGCCACAATAATGAGATGCTCCCATCTCTTCACTCACTCCTGTCGGTTCACTTACATGCTGAGCATCCACTGGGTCCCAGGACATGACACATAGGATGGCTGATGGGACAGGCTTGGTCCTTCCCCCTGGAACCTGTTCAATCTGATCAAAGAATGATCACTCATAAAGAGTTTCTCAAAATTATACAGAGACCAAAGACCAACTGCAGAGTGAACCAAATTTAAAAATATATATGAAGATACCCCAGTCTCCCCGCCTAAGGTTAACAGCATAAAGCAAAAAATTCTTGCCTTTAATCACCAAGGAAGTTGTCACCCCCTCTCAGGTGGAAAGGAGAGTTATTCTTTGAGCACGTCACAGAAGTGCTCCATCGGATTGGACCAGGGCACCTACATTCATTCAGCAAATGTGTATAAGCTCCTACTATGTACGGGAATCTCCTAACTAGACCGTTCCCAAGGCTCTCGGGCTTTATCAGTCAACAAAATAGACATGACTCCCCATCACTGGGGGCTCAGAATTTTAGCAGAGGAAACAGGCAGCATGTTGGGGTAGCAAGAGTTTGGAAAAATTTTTAAAAAAGAGTGATATGAGCAAACTCGGGTGATGGCGGTGGGGTGGGAGGCAGGCAGGAGGGAATAAGGCAATCCTGGCAGATCTCACGGAGTAATGAACTTGAAGCAGAATAGATCCGGAGGAAGAAGGAAGAGCCGGAGCCAGAGGCCCCCAGAGTGAGGGGGAGAGTGTGGGCAGAGAGGCAGAACACGCCGGGTCCTGAGGCCTTTGTGACGACTTTGGCTCCTAATGACATGGTGAACCGTTTAGTGAGTTTTGAGGGGAGGGGTGATGTAGTCCAACTTATGCTTTTGTGTTTGTGTTTTTTGGGGGGAGGTAATTTATTTATTTTAATGAATGTGCTGGGGATTGAACCCAGGATCTCAAGCATGCTAAGCATGCGGCCTACCACTGAGCTACACCCACCACCCCCAATTTATGTTTTTACAGGCTCCCTCTGACTCTGTGTGGATGAGAGATTGTAGGAAAGCAAAGATGGAAACAGGAGGCTATTGGTATCCAGGAAGGGCTGAAGGTGGCTCTTAGGAGGGCGGGGAGCAGAGAGCAGGTATTTAATTAAGACAAAATATCCAGAATTTTCTAACAAGCTGGATTTGCTATCTGTGAGTGTAAAAGAAAGAGAGAGAAAGGACATGGTTCCAACATCTGGGCCTGGACAATGGGAGGGATGTCCTCTCCGGATGGGAAAGGGGATGGGAAAAGGTGGGGCTGAGCAGGTGGAAAGGGGCTGGTATCAGCTCAGTTCTTCAATGTCATGGTTAAGGGGTGTATTACATATTGCCACAGAAGTGCCTAGTAGGTAGAGGAATCTGTTTTCTTTTTCTTTTTAACATTTAAAAAATATAATTTAAACATATTAATTGTATTATGTGAATGATTTGGGAATTTTGTTTCATGCCAAGGTATAAGTTATATATAGCCAAATGGAACATATATCAAAAAAGGGGAGAAATGAGGGCTTTCACATAAACTGACTGTCCGTAACGTAGGTAAAATTTCAATAAAACCAGTCTTCAGGGCAAAAACCTCATCTCGGTGTTACATAAAAATAAATGAAAAACGACTATGTTGATGTACCATTATTTCATGTTACATAATAGCCCCAAACTAACACAGTGTTTAACTATGAGGCTTGTAGAAATACTATTCGCTTTATTCACATAAATACAGAAGTGCAGAAATGTTCTAAGGTAGAATTAGCATCTTAGTGGAAATAATACATATTTGAGCATTTTACATGATATATATGTACTGATTCAAAATTTGGAAAAGTAATTACATAGTAGAACATATGTATGAATGAGAAAGCAAGATGAATGAAAGGAAAAGAATGTGATGTGAGTCTCAGGGATAAAGGCTCAGATGGAAAGGGGAAATCAGGGAATTTTGGAGAAATCGAGAAATTGATGGCATGCCAATTTCCAAGGCTGGGTTGCTTCCACCAAAGGAATAGCAGAGAGAGAGAGGAGAGGCCCAGGAACCCACCCTGGGGAACACCCACAGTATATGTTTGGAAAAAACAGGAGACATTGGCAAAGGACCAGCCAGCAGGCCAAAAGCAGAAACAGACAGAGCGATGGGCTGGAGGTTGAATGAAGCAGGAACACGGGGTAGGAGGGATGGAAGAGCTGGGTCAAATGCTGCCGAGGGGCCAAGCATGATGAGGAGTCAAAATTGACCACTATATTTAGCAACATGGGGTCACTGATGGCCTTGACAGGGCAGTTTCCAAAGAGCGAGGGATCAGGCGAAAAGCCAGAGTGGGTGTAAAAGGGGATGGCTCAAGAGAAGATGCAGACAGTGAGTTTAAACAACTCCTTAAAGATTTGCTGCAAAGACACAGGGTGGCAATTGGTGGGGGTGAATTAGGGTCAAGGAGTGCTGTTTGTTTAAGAGGATGGACGTTTATATACTGATGGTGCCAACTAGCAGGAGAACAAAATAGATGAGGCAGTGAAAGAGAGGATGGTTTTGGGAGTGACAACCCAGAGAAGATGGGAGGGATGGGGCCTCGGGGACTTTTGGAGGAACTGCCTTTCGATGCCAATTTTAATAAGCAGTGGGGCACCGAGAGTGAGGTCACAGACATCAGAAGGCGAGCGGATGTGCTGGGAGTTGCTTGTGAAATTTCTCTTCTGTTGGCTTGTTTGCTTGTTCAAAATATAAAACAAATGTTACCAGCTGAGGAACAAGGAGGAAGAAAGAGTTACTGGAGCCATGAGCAGAAGATAAGAAAGAGCCTTCCAGGGAGAATGGGACAGTAAAAAGGGCAGGGGGAGGCGGGGGAGTGAGCTCCCAGAAAGTTACATTTTCTCTTTGACGTCCCCAAATGTGTGATGTGTTATTACCCTTCCTGCTGTCTACAAAATAAAAATTAATTATATTTCAGAGGAAATGCTATTTCATTCTAAGAGGCTGCCTGTTTCTCAGGAATGGTCATCTTAAACTGCAAATATTACAAACAACGTTGAAAAGATGAACCTGTGTACCTAGAATCCCCTATTTTCTATTAATCTGTTTACTACTTATTTCCCCTATCAATAACACATAACAAATACTGCCATGATGGAGGTTCATCGATGCTTAAAAGGAAATGAAATCTGTATCCTTTTGCTAAATTCCATGGCTTCCTTAATATGCAGTTCCACTTGGAATTTAGGAATGTCTGGTATAAGAAGTGAGAAACAGTTTGAGAAAATCCCGGCTCAGAATTATACATCACAACCACATCTCACAAGTATATACAGCCGTAAAAATGTTTAAAAGCAAAACTCCGTAACTACTCTTAAAGAACTTTGCAAACCTGGGCCTGCCAAGATGTTTCCAAACTGGAAAGGAACTCCAATCTCTTGCCTGGTACCGGAACAGAGGCTGGCCAGCCTTTTCTGTAAAAGCGAGAGAGTAAATATTTTCAGTTTTGCAGATCATTTTGTTGTAACCATGCAGGTAGGCAATAAGAAAGCTAAGAGCCCTGGGAGACAGGAAACAAATGGGCATGCCCACACTCTCCCTTCCACTCAGGGCAGCTTCTCTGTGGTGGGGAGCTTTGCCACAATCACTTGCTTCTTTGTTTCCATTGGTTTCTTTGTTTCCACCTTACTGCTCAAGCTCAGAACTTCAGGTGGGCCTGGTCCTTCAGCATCCATGCAGAGAAGGCTGAGCGGGGTTGGGAACCCCACCTGATGGAGAAGAGAGATTACTGGGAGGGACATTGTGGAGGCCACCATGACACGAGACAATCACACCTTCCGCAGTGAAAGGGAACGAAGACAAGGGAAGGACACAGTAGTGGGACCCCTAGGTCGCCTGCCAGGCTTGTTCTCCCTCCACGGCAACCATGGGGGCCTGGGGAGTGTTGGGCTTCAGCTACGGTGATTAGGATGAAGGGACTCAATATAAAGGACCCTCCACCTCCTCACTAGGTTCCAAACGCAGCCCCTCTAAGTCCACCCTCTGAGTTTCTGGAACTCTGCTGGAAGAATACATGAGCAGGCCAGAGCCAGAGCCCAAGCCAAACATGACAGGGGTCTCGTGGGGCTGTAACCCCATGCTCAGTGGTCGGGGACTCCTTGCAAATCTGCATAAATCCCTGTTCCACCTCATTCCTGGGAGAAACCCCAGATCTCCTCCTGCTCTGTCTGTTCTTCTCTTGAGGCTATTGTCCTGGAGGGATGCTGAGTCCTTGAACCTGGTCCTCCAAACGTACATAAGCAGCCTGTTCAATAAAACAAATTATGCACTTTTTCACATTTGCCAGTTTTTTGATTCCAGAAAGGCTGTGGGACTCATTCTCACAGTCTCCTGTGCCGCCACCACATGGTGACCCTCTGCTCATGTAAACACGATTTCCCACAACTGCACCCTGCCTCCCAGCTTGTCAGAGGGGAGTGTCCCACAAAGACACAGGTGTTTGGGAGGATCCTGTCCCCCAGCAGAAAGCCTGCTCCTGGAGCCACGGACAGGGATCTGGCCTCCTAAGCCGCTCAGCTCTAATTCAAAGCCTAAAGTGGGGGCCCCGAACATTGCTGAATGACTTTCTGAATCACCTGGACTGGAGGGGACTGATTTTCTTTCCAGGAATGGAGGTAGCGTAGCCTCCATTTTCAGGGCTGACCTTGACGATGGATCTAGTTCCCCCGACTGCACCGCAGGAAGGAGAGGCCCTTCCATCCCACAGCTTGGAAACCCAACCCAAGGGAGTACTGAAGCAGTACATTGCTGCCAGGTCCAGCATCCCTGCAGAGTGGCCTCTGCCCTTGAATGAGCCCCTTCCCAGGGCCTTTCTTGCCTGGACACGACCACACCCCAGACTGTGCCAGAGCTCTGGGGCTCTGCGTGTCCAGGGCACACAGGTGGGACCTGAGCCAGGTGTCCCCTGGGCCTCAAGGGAGAGAGGTCTGCTTCTGCATCAGGGGAAGGTGACCCCACAAGGCTGGCAGGACACTCTCAATATGGACCTCCAGGAGCCCTGAGAGCAGTTTCCCTGCAGGTGTGAAGAGCCATCATCAGGAGGGCAGGCCCCTCTTTATGCAGACCATCCAGCAGTGCTGGGCCCACGTGCTGACCTCAGAAATCTACATGCCCCCAGGATACCCCAGGCAACCTCACAACTTCGTCACTTGGTGACCTGGGTACCACGAGCTCCTTGGCCATCCCATGAGGGTGGTCCTTGCAGGCATGGTCTCCAGGTTCTCCCGTTGAGAAATCCCCCTGGGTTTCTGTGGTCACAGAGCACACACCAGAAGATTCTAGTCCTGCAGTGACCCCCACAGCAGTCAGCTCCCCTGTGCATGTCCAGGGACAAATGACAGCAATTTATTGCCAGGAACCGTGATGAACAAGGGGGTGGGATTCCATACTAAGTTCAGGATTCTGGTAACTCACTCTGCACCCCAAAAAGCTTCCATGAGAAATGTGTGTATTGGGATGTCTGTGCCCCTAGAAGAGCTGTTCCTGAGGGTTCCTGGGACCCTCCAGCCCCTCTCAAGGTTCTCAGATCCTGGGTCTAAATTTCTATCTGCCTCTTTTGGTGTACGGCACCTGTGTCTCGTGGTCACAGGTCACTTTATTGCATGACTTGGCATGTTCTTAGTGCTCGTCCTCCACCCCTGCACTAGACTCCCAAGATGTTCCCACTGACCCTTGGCTCCCTGGGTGGCTTGGGGGGCCCTAAGTCTGCACACTTCACTCTCCTCCTCTACCCCCACCTCTGGGGCCACCCCTAGGTGGACTTGGAGGTGTTTGTAAATGAGTCTTACACAAGGACATGTCTGGACAAAGCAGGACCCCACCCCCGGAAAACTCACCTGCTCCCTTCTCAGAAGAGGACCCCACAGCCCCACATTGCCTCCCAGGGGTCTACTCAGGACACAGTCCTCCAGTTATGGGCAAGGTGTCTCCCTGGAATCCTTGCTTCCAGGAAGAGTCTCTCTGTCCTTCTTCAGAGTTTAGAGGCGTTCCCATGTCCCTGACCACCAAGATGCCCAGCACAGTCCCTTCAGTGACCTGGAGAGACAAGGAACTTATGTGGCCACAGGTCTCACAGGACACACCTGCAGGGACCCCAGACTAAAGGGCTGTCCTTCTGCCTTCTCAGGTGTGGCTCCTGTGGTACCTTTTTGCAGGGGGTCCAAACGGGGAGTGTGGCCCAAAGCAGTTCATGGGGCTCTCTGGGCAGGGAAGACTTGGGCCAGGTGGCCTTGCCTGGTTTCCCTGCTGGGCCACTCTGAAAACCCCCGCTCCTCTGGCTGTGGCTGGAGGACCCCCAAACCTCAGGGCGGGGCCCTTTCTCTCAGCCTCCACTGACTCCAAAGCCACGCTGGTGCTGGCGAGGGGAAAGAGCTTTCTTGCCTTCTTTTGGCCAAGTTGCCACAGGTGGATGCTGCGGGAGGCTGGAGAGAGAGGTAGCACTTGCTCAGATGTGAGTGGTTAAGCAATTTGACACCCTGTCAACTAGCCTTAAACATTGGAATGAGGACTTTCCCGGTAAAGCTGGAAGTTACTTTCAGTAACTTGTCTAAAGATTTCTTTCTTTTTTTTCCACTTAAAGACTCATAAAATCTCTCCCAGGTCATTCCTGGTATGGACCATTATCCAGGGATCAATCAGGAAATGCAGGAGGAGAGGGGTGGGGGTGGGGGAGAGGGGAGGTTAGATCAGAGCCCACGGAGAGGAGATGCCCCTCCCAGGAGCCACACACTGGGCTGTGGCTTCTGGCATCCAGCTCTCCTGTTCTCAGGCCCATTCCATCTGCGGAGTTTTCCAAAAAAACAATGGTGGAAGGGCCATGGAGGACACCTAGACCTTCCAGAATAGACAGGGGGAGCAGAGTCACCATGCTGGCCCTGGGTTTGGAGACAGACCTGCAGTGGAGACCACAGGCTTCTAAGAAGCCAGTTTCGAAATAAAGGCAGTATGCGCTGAAATACCCGGTTCTAGCGAGTTCTTCATCATAGACATGTAATTTACATAGTTCTCACCACGAAATTCTGTGTTCCCAACACGCTACATGAATGACGGCTTCAACACACATTCATTTCTGAGATGTGAACAAGTGTAGAGCCGCTCTTTCATCCAGCATAATGGGCATGGCTACACCTAAGAACACTTACCAAGATTTCTCAGCAAGAGCCAATTTCGAAATAAAGGCAGTTTGTGCAGGAAAAGCCTGTTGGAGTGAGGGCTTCCCCATACACATGTAAGTTATATAGTTCCTCTCACCATGAAACGCTGTTCCCAACATGCTACATGCATGAAGGCTTCGACACACATTCAGTTCTAAGATGTAAGCATGTGGAGAGCCGCTCTTTCATTCAGCACAAAAGGCATGGTTACACCCAGGAAGATTTACCCAGATTTCTCAGCTGCTTCCTTCAGCCAGATTCAAAATAAAGGCAGTTTGTGCTGGGAAAGCCTGTTGGAGCGTGTTCAGAGCTGTTTCGGGCTCTGTCCCAGCTGGAGGGTGCAAAGCCCAACCTCCAGAAAGAGGGACCAGGACCCCACCCGCCAGGTGGTGTTGCCTTTGTTGGGGAACAGTGATCTTTGGGTAAGATATTTTGCGGCTCTCTCTAAAAACTGATTTGACTTAAGTTTGCATCCTAGCCACCAGTTCCAGGACAACAGAAAAGGCATACCCTACATCCCTTTGCACTCAACTCTTCCCAAAAGAGCAAATATTTGTCCATGAAAATACCAGCTGCTCTTCTAAGGCCCACTAAATACCCAGCAGTGTGGGCGGCGCACTCTTGATCAGGGACAGGAGGAGAGGGAACAGCGGTCCTCCGGCAGGCTTGGCCTGGTGTGGCAGCTGCGCTGTGGGTGCGTGGTGGGGAGGGAATGCAGGGAATCCTGTTTGAGGGGCCTCTGTGCACGCCTGCATTATAGTCTGAGGTTTCATACAAAGGCTCCAGGCATCCTAACTGATCAGATACAGCCCCCACCCTTGGGCTGGAACCACCAGGAGATAAGTACCTGTAACAGGGACACTGCCTGGTGTGGGGAGAGGTCATGGGACACTCCGGGGGCAGGGGCGGTGGTGCTGGGGAAGGCAGGGGATGCAGTGAAGGGTGGAGGGAGCAGGGTCCTTTGCTTGGGGGTGCGAGTTCTTTGGGAGACCACAGGGCATGGCACACATCATCCCCACCCTATACCCCAAATTCCTAGCCCCGCCAAAACAGGGGCTGCTCTGCACCCTCTCAACGTGGCTCTCCTGTAAGACCGCACCCAACCAGGCATCTGGCACCCTGCCCTACCTCCCCTCTTGGGACAGATCCCTTCTTCTTGGAAACTGCCTAGCAGCGCGTATTCAAGGCCGGCAGTCGGCCTGGCGGATCTGCACTTCAGGTGCCCTACCTGGCCAGCCGTGCCTGCCTGGGCTCAGTCCTCTATCTTGCCCACCGGTAGCCTGGGTCCACTTCCGGTGCAAGCGGAGGCCCCGGAGCCCAGGCTGAGCCCCGCACACAGACAGGTGAGGGTGCCCCCGCCCCGCTGCCCCGCCGCCCCGCCGCCCCGCCCACTGATGGCAGCACTGCCCCAGCCTCCGGCCGGTGCCACCTGCAGGTGAGGACGTCCGCGCGGCCCCGCCCGCCCCGGCCCCGCCCAGCTGCCCCATAAGCCTCCCCCCACCCCCGTCCTGGCCGCGCCCTGGCTCCCATTGGCTCCGAAAGTTCTGCCCTCGCACGTCTAGCCTCGGGAGGACGCAGACGCAAGCGCTAGGGGAGGGCCCCGCGGCGTTGCCATGGATACAGACGCCGCGCTCCTCGCGGGCCGGCGTGCGCTTCTGGGGCAGGCAGCGGGCTCCGGAAGTGTGCAGCTGCCCGGGACCATGGCGGTGTTTGCTGCTGGGGATGGCGGCTTGCTTGGCCGGGCCACTAGTTCTGGCCGCGTCAGTCGGCGGCCGACATCCTTTCTGGGGCGGCGTCTCACAGACGGTAAACGTACGGCCGCGCCGTTGGCGGGGCCAGTGGACATGGACCGGGGTGGGATCCGGGTTGGTGTGGCGGCCGGGGAGTGCTGTGGTGCCGGGGAGCGGGTTGGGGCGGGGGGGACAGGGCTGGGGCACAGCCTCTGGCTTTCCTCCCCCTCGGGCTCTGGGGCTTGGACCGCGAGTCCGGGTAGCCCTGCGTGGCCGCGGCCTCCCAGAACCCCTGGGAAGGGCAGGTGGAGGACCCGTCTTTTATGAAGCGGGGCCTTACCCGGGTTTTGAAGAGCCCCAAAATCAGATGTTGGAATAGGGTGGTTTATCAGCCTTGTATATCAGCAGGGAAATTTCAGTTCCATCCAGATGTTGGCTCCTTCGATAAAACTCAGGAGTAAGACAAGGGTCAGTGTCAATTAGCAGTTATCTAGGGCTTGACTCAAAATAGACTGTGCGGGGTGTAGAGATGGTAGATGGGCCCTCCCTTTCAAGGTTGGTAGTCTTCTGGAATTAGAGGCCTCAGTTGAGGATTACATCCTCATCTGCAGTAATGGAGGTTGTGGGAAACATTAACACAGAGAAGGGAGGGGTGTTGCTGCGGTAACTCATTAAAGAAGCCAGGACACTTGCCTGGCTCTTGTGTAGGAGAGTCTCGCCTAGGGTAGGGCAGCAGTTATCAAAGTGAGTCCGAGGCCCCTGAGATGCAAGACTATTTTCGTAGAAACGCCGGGAAGTCACCTGCCTTTTGCACACTCTTGCACTCCCGAGTTTCCTGTGGGGTTTTCCAGGGAAAACCTGGTCTGTGATATCACAAAACAGGTAATGTAGAGGCAGATAGAATTAAGCTCTCACCAGTCCAAAAGAGATTTTCAGAAATTAAAATCACTGCTATTCCTCTCATTAATGATTTTTGTTTAGAAAAATATACTTATTTTTTGCTTAAGAGTATTAATGGTATCATGTAGTAGGTTGTTATTATTTTTAAGTGAACTCATAAGCATTTTTTAAAGTTCTTATTTAACTTCTAACACAGGAACTATTGATAGATTTAACCTACATAAACAGCAGCCTTTTGAAGTCCTCAGTAATTAAGAGTGTACAGGGGTCTTTAGGCCAAGAAGTTTGAGAGCCCCTGGAGAACGGGTGCTCAGGTACTAGTCAGGTGCTTAGCATTGATAGACAGATGCCAAGATGTCTTCTGCATGTGCTCCCGGACTCGAAATAATTGGCCACACAGAGATCAGTGGGCAGTGCCTCCACTATACAAACCAGAAGCTGCTGAACGTGTCTTGAGTCTAGGCCATGTGCTGTGCAGAGATTCCCATTGTATCTGTTCTATCTAAGCCGGGATTCCTGTGCAGAGACCTGGCCCTGAAGACCCGCTCTCCTTTGCTCCCTGCCAGGTACCTTCTGTGTTATGTCAACCCTCCGGAGGGCTTCAGCCTCCGTAGGGGCGTCTGTATCCACATCGCCTTCCTCCTGAAGACCCTGCTGAAAATGGAGGAGTCGGTGCTGGTGATACCCCCTTGGGGCCACCTCTACCATTGGCAGAGCCTGGACATCCACCAGGTCCGGATTCCCTGGCCTGACTTTTTTGATCTCTCAAGTCTCAACAGAAACATCCCTGACACTGAGTATGAACAGTTCATTGCAGGTGAGATGGTGATCGTTTAACTGGGGCCAGACGGTTTTTGTTCTGGTTCCGATGTGAACATCGGGCCGTCTTGCTTCGGGCTTGTCAGTCTGCTTAGGGGCCGTGCTCATGTTTCCTGCACTGCAGGTGAATTTGGTCTTTCCACAGTTTTTCTCAGGAAATATATCTGAAGTGTAAGAGCTCTGTGTTCCCTCCCCTCTGAAAACCCTGGCCTTCTGGTGAGATGGAGCGGTGACAAGGAGGCCACTGCCACAGAGGCCTTGTCCCAGCAGGACTCACTCCCTGGGCAGTAAGGGCCATTCTTACCTGAAGGAAAACACGATGTATGTGTACCATGGGCCACGTGCTGGAGAAGGTATGTAACCTCTCATTCAGTATAATTTGGTCCTGCTCAAGCTTCCCATTTTACTTTTTGTAGGAGGTAAGAGTTGAAGATTTTCTTTGAATACAGCTATTTAGAGCTTATCTTTTTTTCTAAATTGAAATGTGGTTGATTTACAATGTTTAGTTAGTTTCAGATATACAGCTGTTTTGTTAGTTTCAGGTATACAGCATAGTGATTCAGTTGTACATATACATAGTCTATTCTTTTTCAGGTTCTTTTCCATTATAGGTTGCAAGATACTGAACATTTTCCCCTGTGTTCTACAGTGAATCCTTGCTGTTTGTCTGTTTTACATATAGTAGTTTGTAATTGTTAATCCCAAACTCCTAAGTTTGTTTTCTAAGTCTGTGAGTCTGTTTTTGTTTTGTAAATAAGTTTATTTGTATCTTTTTTAAAAATTCCACATATAAGTGATATCATTATGTTACTTGTCTTTCTCTGTCTGAGTTATTTCACTTTAGTGTGATAATCTCCAAGTCCATCCATGTTGCTGTAAATGGCATTATTTCCTTCTTTGTTACAACTGAGTAATATTCTTTTATATCTAAATACTACATCTGTATCCAGTCATTTGTCAGTGGGCGTTTAGGTTGCTTCTATCTCTTGGTCATTGAAAACAATGCTGCTGTGAACATTGGGGTGCAGGTATATTTTGAAATTAAGGTTCCCTCTGGATATATGCCCAGGAGTGGGATTGCTGGATCAAATGATGTCTTTTTTTAGTCTTTTGAGGAATCTCCATACTGTTTTCCACATTGGCTTCACCAAAATACATTCCCAGCAATAATGTAGGAGGGTTCCCTTTTCTCCAAGCCTCTCCAGCATTTATGGTGAGTGGATGTTTGAATGGTGGCCATTCTGAGTAGTGTGAGATGATAGCTTATTGTAGTTTTGATTTGCATTTCTCAGATAATTAACGATATTGTGCCTTTTTTTCATATGCCTATTGGCCATTTGTATATCTTCATTGGAGAATTGCTTGTTTAGTTGTTCTGCCCATTTTTGGATTGGGTTCTTTATTTTTTTTTCTTATAAAGTTGTATGAACTATTTTTATAGTCTACAAGTTAAGCCATGTTCAGTCTCATCTTTTGCAAATATTTTCTCACATTCCATAGGTTGTCTTTTCGTTTTGCTTATGGTTTCTATTGCTTTGAAATAGCTGATAGGTGTAACTAGGTCCCATTTGTTTATTTTGGCTTTTATTTTCTGTTGCTTGGGTGGATTGCCCTAGGAAAACACTGCTGATATATATGTCAAATAATGTTTTGCCTATGTTTTCTTCTGAGAGTTTTTTAGCGTCTTGTCTAATGTTTAAGTCTTTAAGCCATTTAGAGTTTGTTTCTTTTTTGGGTTTTTTTTTTCAACTCTATTATATTCTTTCTATTTGTGGTTACCCTATTTTTCAAGTATATCAACCCATTATCATATCTATTTCCTTTAGACTGATAATCACGTAGGCTCCAACACATCCTAAGAATAATGAGAAAAAGGAAAAAGAAAGAGAAAAAAAATCTATCTTTTCTTGCTACCGTCTCCCTTTCCCACCTTTTTGTATTTTGATGTACTTTTTCTTTTTTACATCTTCATGTTTATTGTCTTGTAACTCGTTATTTCATTTCCAATGATGGTTTTCCCATTTCTATAGCATCCTGCTTCCTTTCTGTTTAGAGTAGAACCTTTTAATGTCTCTGTTTGGTTCCATAATGCTGAATTATCTCCCTAACCCCCTCCCTCCTGAGCCTCTGAATACTCAGTACAGGGAAGCCAAACCATCCTAGCCTTCATCGGTCTTGGGATGCAATCTTCAGAGTGGGAAAGAAGAATCATTGAAAAATAATATTCTGTTTGTTGCTTTCTACCCTTGCCCAGAGAGTGAGAATCACCTCTGAAGGCGGAGGAAGAAAGATGGGGGCACGGGGCACAAAGTCTTTTCTCCTTTTGCTACTGAAAAAATGATTTCTTTTGTAATTAGTGATGATGCCCTTTAAATTGGTAAGATCGAGATTCCACAGCTTCAGCGCCTGTGAATAACCAGCTGGGAGAAAGCTCTCCAGGGCCCCTGCAGTGGGAAAGGCAGCCCCTCTGAGCACCTGTTGTTCTGTATTCTTCCTGCCTCCACACAGGTTCACTAGGCACTGTGCAGGATGATGCAGTTCCCCAAGGTGGAGGACTGGGAGACCCCTGCTTGGTGGCGAGCCACAGGAGCCCACACTTGAAGGACAAAGTGAAGAGTAGTGGGGCGGGCATAGGAACAGAGGATGGTTGAGACCCAGGATAGTTTCCTGGAGGCCAGCAGGTGAGACTGGTGGGGCAGATGGGGCCCTGGTGCATGGGCAGTCCTTGAGGGATCTGAAGCAAAGATATGAACCAAGATACTGGATTCGTGTGGGGGTAAATCTCCCCCTGGAGGCTACGTGGCAGTGCAGCGAGCCCAGGAGGAGCGGGCATTTCCCCAAAGTTGGGTTGACAGATCACAACCAACTCACTGGGAACCGAGAGGTACAGAGATATTGTTAACTTTTTGTCCCTCTTCCTGGAAAAAAATTGCTTCCTGTTGAATAGCCTGTGTAGTTAGTGAGAATTAAAGACATGAAGTAACATTTCCTCAAAAGTCATCCATTGTGTAGTTGTTAATAAGGGTCAAATGCAAACTTGAATAGATTAAATCAAACAGTCATCATCATATTTTAAAATCTTTTAAAATAAAAAATCTTGCTGTCTTTGTTCTTCATTTCAGGGTTCACTTGGTGATAATAGTAACAAAAGCAACAGCAAACCTTTAAAGAATTCTGTCCTGCTGTTCCAGGAACTCTGTGTTCATGACAAACCAATGAGGTGGCACTTTACAGGAAGGACAGTCATTAATCACACAGCTAGTAAATGGCAGGGGTGGGACTTGAACCCAAGCTGTCTGGCCCCAGAGCCCCCTCTCAGGCCCTTCAGTGCAGCTCATCACTTGGTATGCCCAACAGAGGCCAGCATTAAAGAGCAGTGTGACCTTGGCCAAGGCTGCTTCACTGCTTGGCCTCTGTTTCTTCATCTGTAGAATGGGGGTGTGGGCAGTGAACTCTGTGAGCTCAGTGGTCACTTCCTCCAGCTCTGCTATTCTACTGCTTTGAGTTAATTTAAGAAGTATCCGAGCCCCTGAATGGCCCACCCATAGGCTGGCGCTTTGCTAGGCCGTGGCTTACGGAGAAAAATAAGATCAGCCTGCTTCTCCGAGGAGCCTGTGTCCCTCCACGGCAAACGGCTGTGAGGCCCAGGCTCCCTCGCTGGCAGTCGGGGACTGGGCAGGAATGTCTGATAGAAGATGGAGGCAGAGCCCCTCCGGGAACAGTGGTGGCCACAGAGCTATCAGGAGCGGGAGCATCTGTCCAGGCTGCTGAGAGGGGGGCCCTCATGAGGCCAGTAGCCCCCCCAAACTAAGCCCTCAGGACAAAGATCCAGCCATTCCTGCAGTGTCACAACAGAGCCAGTCCATCCTCATCACTGTGCCCCTGTGCTCCTTTGTCCTGGGGCCTCTCTTCCCCCTACACCCAGAAGACTCTTCTCCCTCTCTTCTCTGAGTGTCCCCTCACTTCACCCATGGTCCCTGCTTCCTGGGCCACCATCTATGGAGTTGACGATTTGCCCCCTCACACCCTCCGTTTGATCAGGAGCCTGGGTTGACCCTCTTATGCTCACTTTCCCCCATGAGGTGATTTCTCCTCCTCTCTTGGGAACACCTGGAAAACCCAGTCCATTCCTAGCAGTGCCTGCCACCCTGGCCTCCCTGCTCATCTGCCTCAGTCAGGAGCAGCTGGACCACCAACTCTGTATTGCCTCACCACCTACCATCAAGACGTCAATGTTGATTCTCCCTCCACCACCCAGTATGGTCATTGTAGGGTCTTCTTCTCCGTCAGACTGAGCCAGACACCTCCCATTCACCCTACCCCCGGGCTCATACCTGGGCGTGTCTCCACCCCAGGTCCAGCCTCTCTCCTTTATGTGCCCAACTCTAGCCATCCAGCTGCTTCTCCACCAGCCTCCTTGGCCCTCCTTCACCCTCACTGGGGCATCATGCACTGATTCCTCTGCTTTCCTACCTGTCCATGTTCCTCTTACTTCCACTTCCCCACCTTCCAGCTCTGCATCCACTGTCAGCACTCTCTTTATGACAAACAAAACTCCCTTGACCCTTGATCTTTTCATTTCCTCACCAGGACGACTTCCATCTCGGTTCACCCAGCTCTATTTGTTCTGAGCCTGCAGGCAGCAGGCTCTCCCAGCACAGATTTCTAAGACTACAAATCAATGCCCAGCATGTTGCCACTGCCAGGCAATCCTCCAGGATTTCTCTAGTGAGCACATTTCCCCACTTGCCACACAGTGGTGTCAACATTCTATGCTCTCTGCACACCTCTAAGCTTCCCTCTGTCTCTTCCCTGACTCCCAGCAGATGGCCTTGCCTCCTGCTTCAGAGAGAATGACATGTTACTGGAAAGGAACTCGCTCACCTGCAGCAAATCTGCTCACCTCACCTTTTATCTGTCCCTCTCCCACCTGGACTCTAGCTGTAGTTGTTCTTAATTTAGTGAGTTTAGTTGACATATATATTATACACAGTTAAAAGCTTAGCACACTATAGGCTACCTTCTTGGGCTTACTTTTTCAATTTAACAGAGTGTATGATGCATCCACTTCGTTGCATGTACCTGCAGTTCATTTGTTTTAACTGATCTTAAATGTTGTGTGTGTGAAAGTAACACAAGGCAAGTGTAAGCCAGGATTCAGGATGCTGGTTACTTCCTGTGAGAAGAGGCCTAGGGCAGGATAGGACACAGTATGTCACTGTCAATAGTCCTGTTCTGGTGCTGGGTGATAGGTTCACAACTGTTTCTTATAATATTAATTTTAATACATAAATACTTCTGACAGGCACATAAGGTGAGAATGTGTCATGAGCCAAGATATACAATGGATAATATTACATCATTATTGTTATGTAATCTTGTTATAAAATATATTAATCATAATCCTACATTGTTATGTGTTATATATTATATAGATGCATGAATTATATATTATGTATATAAATAACTACATATGTATTATATACTATCTGATAATAAATAAACAGAACATAACATGCTAGTATATCTACTATTATGTATTATTTAATAAATAATATACAATATCCTGTTATATGACATGGCACCTAATCTTTAATCAAATAAAAATATGTCACTATATGTAATGGTAATTAATAAAATTAAATGAAAATGCCCTCAGCTTTTAACGCCAACACCGCTCCAGCTGTCACTGTCTATCTTCTTCCCTTTCATGGTCGAGGTCCTCACGGTGCTATCTGTTCCCCTTTTCATCTCGTTATCCTGAACCTTCCTCCCCCTCCCATCCCATGCTGCCTTCTTCCCCGTGGTCCCTCTAGTCACCAGCGGCCTCTGGGGCACTGATTTCCAGGCAGTGTCTCAGGCCCAAACTCACCAGCCTGTCCTCCGCCTCTGCCACCGCTGGTGGGGACGGGTCAGGGGGCAGAGTGCACCTGTTGTCCTGGAAGAGAATGCAGCACAGACTCCGTGACCAGCAGGAGGTGTGGCCGGGACCTGCAGGACTGGGGGAGAGCCAGACTGTCTGCATCCAGACTGGGGGCACTTGGAGTGTGAAGAAGCCCAGTCCTCACTGCCCCTGAAGTGAGGAAAACACCCTCAGGTGAGTTAAAGTGCTTATGACCTAGGTCTGTTGGCTGCAAAGGACAAAGGGGTCTCTAAGGGGAGGTTAGTTGATGTTCCAGGCCCCACCAAGGCCCTAAGGGCTGGCGGGGAAGCAGGCTGGATGCTCCACTGGACCCAGTGTCCCCTCGGGGGTGGGACCTTCTGGAACAAGCAGAAAGCCCTCAGTCTCTGGGGGAACGCGGCAGTGTGGGAGCATCCCTGCAGTGAGTCAAGTGACGTCAGGGCCTGTGGGATCCGTTTTTATGGCCACATTGAGCCACAGCAGGAGTGGATTCCTGTCTCTCCAGCTGACATCCTCGTGTCTGAGTGCCAGGTTTCAGACCCGATCCCCTGGGGCGCTAGGACAGTTATACACAGAGGCGGCTCGGGGAGGCCTCAAGAGGGCTGTACTGGCCTTGCTGCCAACACCATTACACAAAGATCAAACAATCCATCGATGGGAAGAAAATAAGAACCATGGTCACATCTGGACCGCAAGCTCAGATGTGGTATATGGGTGATATTTATCGACAATCTGGCGAGGATCTGGTCAAAGCTAGAGGCCAAGGCAGCAAACCGGTAGTGACACTAAGGAACATCGTGGTGCAGAGGCTGGACTGGGGGTCTGCAGGCTCCTCCCAGGAGGAGCCTCAGTGTTTGGGAGGTGGCTAACGTGCCTGCTTCATGTCACTAGCAAGTGATGCCACCTGCGGAAAATCAGCTATAATCCTGAGCCGGGTCAGCCCTGGGTGATGTGATAAAGGCTCCTACAAGAGGAGGCGCCAGACGGATAGTGAACCAACCAACAGGCTGATGAGTTTCTGGCCTGTGTTTACCGTGCTTTCGCAGCCAAGAATGAGGAGAGAGTTGAGTGGCTCACCATGAAGATTTTAACAACTTAAGAGAGTTCCGTGTCTCACTGCATTTCAGTGTCACCCAGAGGAATTCAGGAGGTGTTTAGACCCAGAGGGGACTAACGGCCTCTTGGTTCCTCATCAACCTGACAAACCCACCAGCCCTCTATGGCCAGACCTTGGCAAGTGCCTTCCCTTGTTCTAACAAATCCCTTTCCACTCACGCCTGTGGTATGCTTTTATTTTTGTTTAATTAATGGGAATGAAGATACCTTACAGCCTCTTCAGACCTTTCCTTAGGCCTTCTGCTCTTAGACCCCGGCAAGGGGGCCCGCTGCCCTGGGTCCTGCACTGCAGAGGGTCCCTCTGGCCCTGACACTTCCTCTGGCCACGCCCTCCATGGGGTGGAGTCAGCAGGGCCAAGGGGACAGGGTCATTGGCTCCATCCCGTGCTCTAGAAACCCAGGACCCCAGATGCCCTGTCTCAGCAGCCCCTGACCCATTCCTAGTGCCTGCACCGGCTCTCCCGGAAGCTCAGATTCCCAGGACTCACAGAGAGGCCAAAGGGCAGCTGTATGTATGGAGGGTATGAGCAGATCCCGGATGTGAGTTTTGAGTGTTCCCCTGTGCACATCCAAGGCCCCTTGTGGCAAGGGATGGACCCAGCATTGGGAAGAAAAGGATCAGGCTAGTGGTCAGAGACTGGGAATCAGCTCTCCCCACACGCTCACTTTCTTTGCTGGACTCCCTTTGTCTTGGAATTCTAAATTTGAACCTGGCCTTCCCCCTTATAATGAACGTATATTTGTAAAGGCAGGACTTTAGAACCTACTGCACTTAACATGTTTACATGTATAGGATGTGAGTTCCCAGGTATGCTCTGGCCCTGCACTTCCAAAGGTCCAGAGCAGTTATGTTGGCTCTACTGAGACTGTAATTGGTAAAGACCATCTCCAGAGAGGAGGGCTCCTGCTTCACGCTCCAAAGTCAGGATCTTCTGAGTGGATAAAACAATGGACACTGGACCCTCAATTGTAAATTGATTTAGAATAACGCCAAAGTGTGTAAGACGTGTGTGTGTGCACGCACGCACCTTGGGACGTGTGTTGTACATGACTGTGTGTTTGTGTGTGCTCACGTGCACCTGGGGATGTATGTGGTTCTGTATGTTATGTGTGTGTGTGCGCCTGAGGACGTGTGTGGTTGTGTGTATGTTATGGGTGTGTGGGTGGTACATGACTCCATGTGTGTGTGCCCGTGGGGATGTATGTGGACCAGAGCAAGTGTGTCTGCACGTGTGTTTGTGTGTATGTACATGCATTACTTTTAATAGTAGAAGCTGTCCTTTAGAAATACGATGTAGTAAAAATTGTATGATGTCCTTTGCTGTATAAATCAAAATTAAAATTATCTTCAATCACCAGAAATTTAGTCCCCCTCAGATTCTGTTTTTTTTTCCATATTGATTATGTCCTCATTTTACTGATGAGGAAACTGTAGCTTAGAGATGTTAACTGACTCAACCAAGGGCATGGAGCTCGCGCGCCCAGGGCCAGGACCCAGTCCAAGCCGCGCTGCTCCAGAGGCCTGGAGCCCTGCTCACGATCATGCGTGGCCTCTTGGTGGGGGAACAGATTCTGATGAGCTGTGGCCAGCGTGCAGGCTGCCCGTGCCAGGGACTCGGGAAGCCGAGTGGAGAGTACCAGACAGCAGACAAGAGTGAAGGGCTGCTCAGAAGTCAGATAGTTTCCTAGGTCTTGGATGAGGAAGGAGGCTCACTGCTCATCCTTGATCCCTTTGCTGGTGGCCAAAAGGGACCAAGGCCCACGAGAGCACTTCTGGGAGCTGCCTGCCAACACCTGGAAAATGACTGCTCAGGACTGGCTCTGCAGTAGGAGCAGAGGAAGGAAATGTTGCCTCCTGGTGGACATCCTTTGTGATGGCAGTAGGAGGCCTAGGAGCCTTGGTATCGAGGTGGCAAGGCAAGGTCCTAGTGGATGATCGTTTCCACGTGTCTTAAAAATCATTGCTTCATATATTTTATCCATTTTGTTGTTTATTTTAGGGTGGTAAATATGGTCAGTGTTACTCCATATTACCTAGATTAATTAATTTTTTATTGTTAATTTTCTCTTCAGTGATTTGGAAGCTATATTGCCTCTTAAAGAAAATTCTCTCTAAATCTTTATAAATCATCTCTAAGTTCATATATTTATATGCAATTGGACCAGTATTCCTTTAAGTGTCTCAAAAATGAAATAATCTATTAGATCCTGTTCCTCAATAATGATAAATTTAGCATATTTTACCTCTCTGTTGTTCTAAATTGTGTGTGTGTGTGTTTGTGTGCTCCAGTTACTACTTTTTAGACAGTTGCTTTAAGTTTGTTACATTAACAAAGAAAATATAGGTATATACATCTTGGATTTCATTGCTCACTACCACTATTTAATCCCATGTCTTTCCCACTTTTGAGTTATTTACTTATTGGGATTTCCCAATCAACTGGACACATGATTGACTAATTGTTTTTGAGTGGTGGACTTGGAACACTTACATATCTATATGCAGATTTATGTTCTCCTCATCAACAACTCTCAGAGTGTTGTTGATGGCCCAAGCCTTGTTTTAAATTAAGACATTGTTTTTCATCACCAAAAAAAAAAAATTATTAATTTAAGGTGCTGTCTTTTTATGGCTGGCTAGTCTTTTATGGTGAATGGATATTAATAGAGATTTCCTTAACCTTCCTCCTTCTTTTTGCCATAACTCGTATTCATTGAGAAGCATGTTTTTACCATTTCTCAGATTGGCTTCAACTTTGACTTCTGCTTTAAACCATCACCCAACTCTTTTTCTCCATGCTTATTCCTGAAAAAGTGAGCTCTCTATTGGTTTATAGGTGGTTCCCGTCAAAGATGTGTGACTCCCTGTCCAAAGTTCCAAAGGAAGAGAAAAGGAAAGATTCCTGTTTCTGGTGGTTACATTTTGTCAGGTTAGAGATCTAGTTATCCGTGTGGCTGCGGTGGAATCTGCAATATCTTGGCTCAGAGTTTCCTTTTTCTGGCTTACTGGGGGAACCGCATTAGCTGGGGTCACGTCGCTGTGGCCGTTGTCAGGATCCTGGGACTGAGGCAGCCCCTTTCCCTCCTTGTTATTTTGATCTTGCAAACTGGGTCCCAGCTATGTGATCCCTGCACCTGGTGTCCAGGATCGCCCCACACGTGACGTGTACCCAGTTCCTTGGCGTTCCTCACTGCTATCAGCTAGTTCCAGTAAGTGTACGTGATGGCTTCCACTACTGTCCTTCCTCCATCCTCTCCAGGCAGGCCCTCCTTTCCCACTAGTTGGCCCTAAGCCTTCTCTCCTGCGCTACATACGCTGACGGAATTCCTCAGGGTTTCCAGCAGGTAGATGGGTCTCTTCTATGTTTGGAACCCTTCAGTGCTTGCAGTGAAAATATAGGATGTGGGAAGGAGGAGCTTGGGGCTTCTCCGTATCTAGGGGCTCCCTATCCAGCAGATTCAACTAACGGTGGATTGAAAATATTGTTGAAAAAACAGAAAGTTTCAAAAAGCAACACTTGAATTTGCCATACACTGGCAACTACTTACATAGCATTCATGTTGTATTAGATACCATGAGTAATCTAGAGATAATTTAAAGTACACAGGAGGACACAGTGAAAGAGAAAGTGACAACAAATATATGTGTATATTCATGTATAACTGAAAACTTGTGCTGTATGCTGGAATTTGATACAACTTTGCAAAATGACTATAACTCAATAAAAAAAGTTTGTATATATATATAAAAGTAGATGGGAGGATGTACATGAGTCCCATGCAAGTCCTATGTCATTTTATACAAGAGGCGTCAGCATCCATGGATGTTGACTTCAGGGTGAGTCCTGGAACCAGTGCCCCATGGTTACCAAGGGATTACTGGAAGTCCAGGCTCCTTATCCCAGCCTGCCATGTCCCCACATGGTCTGACTCCTACCTGTACCACACTTCCCTTGTCACTCTCCTCCAGCCCTGGCAGACTGCCCTCTGATTCTTGAACAGGCCACACTCACTGCGCATCATGTCTGGCCTTTAGAAATACCCGTTACTTTCTGAGCATGGCTCTGCTTTCACAAGATGGGCTGCATTGTCACTAGAGAAGTCAGTGTGGAGGTTCCTTTAAAAACTGAAAATGGACTTAACTCATGATCCAGCCTTCCCACTCCCGGGCATATGTCAGAAGAAAACTCTAATTCAAAAAGTCACATGCACCTCAATGCTCACAGAAGCAGTATTTATAATAGCCAGGTCATGGCAACAACCCAAATGTCCATTGACAGGTGACTGGATAAAGAAGTAGTAGTATATTTATACAATGGAATACTACTGAGCCATGAAAAAACAAATAATGTCATTTGCAGCAACATGGATGGACGTAGAGATAGTCATTCTAAGTGAAGTAAACCAGAAAAAGAGAAAAATGCCATATGATATCACTTATATGTGGAATCAAAAAAAGACACAAATGAACTTAAATACAGAAGAGAAACAGACCCACAGACATAGAGAAACAAACTTACGGTTCACAGGGAGAGAAGGGGATGGGAAGGGATAAATATGGGGATTCGAATAGTGCCCCTCTTGGGGAGTGATGGAAATGTTAGCTATCTTGATAATGGTTTTGGTTTTCTGGGTGTAGACATTTATCAAATTCACCAAGTAGTACATGTGAAATATGTGAATTTTATTGTACAGGTATCATACCACAATAAAGGTGCCCTTAAAAAAACCAGGAAAACACTGTCAGCATTTTGTCCTACGTTTTTATGTGTCTTAAGTGAGTGGGTCTTCAAGATTCTGGTCTGCCATATATTCTGAACCAGAAGTGCCCTCCTTCCCTTTTCTTTGGTAAACTGTCAGTGGGTGGCATTTATTCCCGTGGCTTCAACTGCTCTCTGTCCAATGATTAACTGTCAAATCTTTTCCAACATGGACATCTCAGTTCAGTCCCAGAAATATACTTCTAATTGACAAGTAGACATTCACATTTGATTAGCCCATAAAAATCTCAAGCTCTGTTTGTCTGGATTTACACTCGCTCAGAACTAGTTTTACTTTTTCAAACAATGGCATCACTATCCCATCTCTTTTCTGTGCCAAACATCTGGGAGTTTTCCTTTACTTTTCCACTCCCTCACCCCCATCAGTACTAAAATTCTATTCCTTAATGTCCCCCAACTAAGTCCCTGCTCCTCGCTCCCCACTGCATTAATTCCCCCCCTTGCTAGTCTCCCCAGTGCTGTACTTTAGAGTGAACAATCCACTTTGCTCACTTTTAATGACTAATCTGTGTCACTCTCCTCTTATAACCCCAAAGAATTCCACGCTGCGTGTGTGAGGAAGTCCACGCTCCCTGATTTAACGTCACACCTTCTCATCACCTAGTTGCTGCTTTTTTTCAGCCTCAGCTTCCGTTAGTTCCTCACAGCCTCTAGCCTCACTGACGTTCCTTCCCTAAGTGCAAAGTGCTCTTAGACATGACCAGGGGTCTGCACGAGACACGCAAGCTGCTGAGAATCCCGTCCCCACCATGCACTCTCCTGGTCTAGAGATTTGCTGGAATCCGCCAGATGTCAGTGCAGAAAGCATTTCCTCTCTGACACCTTCCCTATCTTCTAGAACACAGCCCCAGGCAGTGCAAGAGCCCCTCTGAACATATAGTATATATGATGCAAAGTGACTCTTACCACATTGTTTTGAAAATCTATTTAAATTTGTATCTTCCACGACACACTGTGATCTCCTTGAGGGATGGGGGGCTGTGTGGTATTTGTCTAGACAGCTAATGTCTGGCATAGACCCCGGGCCATCGGAAACAGTGTGCTGACTCATCAAGAAGACTTGTCGTCTTTGCGATGTACGAAAGACTACATGCTCTCTGATCTTACACCATCCGGCAAGGGTCAAAATAATTTCACATAGAACTACAGAGGCAAAATATGTGTATTCTTTTCCTCTTTGTGAGCCCGAGATCATAGGCATCCTGGAACGGAGGTGTCACTCAAAGCTGTCTGTCCCCTAGGCTGTTACGCCCAGATTCAACATATTTTTTGAAGTTGTAGGGATACGTGTACATCACTCCGTCTTAGAGCAAATGGTGCTTCAGCCTGACCAAGTTTAATGTCCATATAAAAATCAGAAATCTTCCAAACTGAAGCCTGAAGAAACATTTCCCTTTTCTCCTTCCAGTCTGTGTGTCATCTGCACCCCACATCCCCACTGCTCATCTGCGTCAGGCCACGTTCTATCTAGAAACATTTCCGGTGGGACACTTGGACAAGAACTAATTACAGCAGTAATGAAACTGGTCCCATGAACGTAGGCTCTGCACAACAAGGATGTTTGACGGGAGGCCTCAGCCGCGGCCTGCAGGGTCTGTTCACGTTTTCTGCCTGGCTTCCCTGCAGATGTTGTGCAGAAAATGAAGCCTGCAGTTAAAGTCATAGAAGGCCCAAGAAATCCAGAAAAAATGGAGTGAGATTCATCTCCTTGGGAATATTTTTGAAAACCATCCACTAATAAGAAGAAGAGATTTAAGAGGTACGTTTCAGACCAGATGATGTCCAACTGCAGGTGGGTCAGTTTTGTCATTGTTGCTCGCTAGTTGGCTTTCTGCTGCTTCTAACATGCCGCTTGTAAGAGAAGTGGCCTGAGTCGGCCCTCAGAGCAGAAAGGTGAGCTGGGCCTGGAGACAGCCAAGCTCCTCTGCTGTGTAGTGACCCGCTGAGAAGGAAGGGTTGGCCCAGGGCTTCCTCTGACTCTCTCCCTCAGTTATAAACTCTATGAAGGGAAAATGGAACAAAAATCTTAATTCAATATGGTATTGTCAAAGTATAAAAATAATTGTCTTTGGAGGGGATGGTATAGTTCAAGGGGTAGATTACATGCTGGATTCAATTTGCGGTACCTCAATGTAAAAAAATAATTAAAAAAATCTTTAAAAAAAGAAAAATAATGAAGAAGAAAAGAGATCTCAAACAACCCCAGTTTAAAAAGAAAAAAATCCTTTAAAAATAGTAGTCAGCTAGGTCTTTTGCTAGACTAGGAGTTTGGGATTAACAGGTACACACTACTATGTATAAAATAAATAACCAACTCTCAGGTCCTTAATAAATTATTTCAACCTGAATCCTTTTTCTTTTTTCCCCTAAGCAACCCATGGAAGCCTCTGAAATTCTCATCTTATAAAAGAATTCATTTAAAGGTGGTTTGAAAGTTACTGGTTAGAACAGTTATTTGTGGTTCCATGAATATAGGTCTAGTAAGAAAGACAGACAGTAAACCAGTAAGCAAATAAATATATGATGTACTGCCAGGTACTAATAATTGCCACAAAGAAACATAAAGCATATTAGGAGAGAAAATGTTTGAATAGGAAATATGTGTGTGCTATTTTAAATAATCTGGTCAGATAAGTCCTCTCTGAGGGTAAATAATTTGAACAAAGTCCTGAATAAAGCAAAAGAATAAGCCACGTAGGTAACAGACAAGAAAAGCCTCCCAGGCCGGAAGAAGTGTAAGTACTAGACTTGGAGTTAGAAACGCAGCTCTCCTGGTGGGGACCATCGGGGCGGTGAAGATGGGCTGGAGCAGAACGGTGAGAGCTAAGGCTGCAGAGATCGGTGAGGACCCGGATCACATAGGGCCTTGGTAGGGACTCTGGATATCCTTCTGAATACAATGGAAAATCACGAAAGTATTTTGCAATGCGGAACAACTTGATCTGATTCATACTTTAATAAGACCGTTGTGGGTAACGTATGGGGAATAAGCAATGGAAACAGGGCAAGGTAAGCTGATGGGAAGCCAGTGGGAAGAGTGCTGCTGACCTGGAGAGAGACACCGAGGTTGGACTGGGATGATGGCGGGAGACGGGCAGAAAGGGGGACACGATTTAACAGTAACGGTCACAGGCCTTAATGCTCGAATTGGACACAGACACAGAGTGGTACAGGGTGATGGGTATGTGATATTTGGGGATGAGCCACAGTTTTTGTGCAGAGACCTGACAGGAGAATAAAGTGGGGACGTTGACGTCGGTAAGAAAGGTTGGTGGGTTTTGAATTCCCCCTAGAGTCGCGTCTGTTTCTCTGTACATGACGTCAGCAGAGCAGGGATGGGTGTTCCTACTTCTGCAGAGAATTGCGTGTCCTCCTCATCGACTAATTCGAGAGGCCGACCTGCCCATCCAATTGCAACATCTTGAATCTGCTTCTTTCTATCCAGGAGGAGATTTCCAACTAAGATGCCAATCAAAAATTCCCGTGTCCAGAGTTAGAGATTTGTGCCCTTGGGGGGGTCTCAGAGATGCCTCCACAGAGGCTCGGTGTGCTCTCTCTCCCTCAGAGAACACAGTTACCTTCAGTCCGCTGGGTCTCAGCAGAGAAGATTTCACACATAGCCCCTCTCAGGCCCTGGGGACCAACCTCCCGCTTGGCCGAGCTCTGAAAATGAGAACGAGTTCCGGGCAAAGGGCCTTCTCCAGGGGGCCATCTGGCAGATTACATGAGGACAGTGTACAAAAGGGTGGGAGGGTTGATGGTATAAATGCATTTTAATTTTTGCTCTGATCTGAAACTGATTCTGTCCTTCCGTTTTGTTAAGCAAGTGTTCTTAGGCCAGACATGATTCTCCTTTTTTCTTTATATTTGATCATCCAAGAGGTTTAGATAGGGGATTTGTTTTAGGGTAAGAATCTTTAAAAAAAAAACCCTTGCAAATAGCGTCTTGTTAGGCATTTTGACAAGTGAATTCTCCAGGCAGTATTGAACCCCCTTGTTCCTCCAGGGGATCTCCAAAGGTATACATGTTCCAAATCTGACCCAAAACCAATGAGACTTTTCTTTTTTTTAAGAACTTCACCATGGACAAAAGATGTCACTAAAGAAGGTGAGAAAAGAGCAGGTCCCCATAATCCAGAGTCCCTCCCAAAGAGCCCACAGAAGTAAAGAGGAGATGAACGAGAGAAACGTTTTATTTATGCACACGCAGGAGCCAACCAGAAAAGTAACTACCATGTTAAATGGTGAAAGTTAAAGGCTTTTTTATCAACCTAACTTAATAGGGAAAAGGGAAAGGAGAGAATTGGCTTCCATGACAGGTTTTCTTCTGCATCTTTTGAATCTCACTTATCTTCAGCTTAAAGAGGTTTTGTATTAACCGTGGGTTCCATCTGACTTTCCATTCCTCGAACTTTGTTCTTCTTTTTCAAGATTCACTCATGTATTCTGACCTCCTGGATTTTCCACGTGAATTTTAGATTGATTGTCAATTCCTGCAAAATACCACCTGGGATTTGGGTAGGCATTCTTTGAATCCTTAGATCTATTCGTGTACCTTTGTCATCTTAGTAGAATGAAGCCTTCTGCTCCATGAATATGGGATTATTCTCTTTGAATATAGGTCTTAATTTCTCTCAATACACTCTCTCATCTATTGTAGTCTTCAGTGTCCAAGTCGGGTACTTCTTGCTCACCTGTATTGGATGCTGATTCAGAAGAGACACGACCTCCTGGAGAACCTCTGCTTCCACTGAGCTGACATGGAACTGAGTCCTGAGAAGGCTTTAAATTCTTTTAAAAATAGGATTAATGTACTTTAATTACTCCATAGATGAGTAATGAATGGGTCACATTAGCATAGGATTTTAATCCTTTTAGAATTAGTAGAGTAATACAGACACAGTACAAAAAATTGAAATATTGCCTAAAAAAGAAGTGATTTGTAATTCCCACCCACAGCGGTGTCTGTCATGAATGATTTGGTGCTTATGTCTCAGTCTCTGTGTCTCTCAGTATGTCTCTCTCCATCTCTGTCTCTCACACACTCACAATCAGATCAATTTCCATCTGTATTGATTTCACACACATGTGGTCGTGCAGATGGGACCCTGGATGCAGAGAGTGGGTCTGCATACTTCGACCCTGAGGCCTCCCTTGACATTGGGTTGAGACCAGGCACCCACTTTTCCAACTGAACAACATTCATTCATCCACATGAACCAGAACGAATGGACCCCATCCCCTCTCCATCAATATTAGTGTTGCCTTAATTCCGACTGTTTCAACCAGTGCTGTGATGGACACCCTTGAAAAGGCATCTTTGAATAGGTGTGTAAGGATTTTAATGGGATGAACTGTAAGTATCAGATCTTCTGAGGAAGAGATGCATCTGTGGCCCTTTGATGCGTCCTGCACCCTGTTCTCCTGAAGAGGAGCGTCCCTTCACTCTTCCCTCCAGGGGATCTGCTGGAGCCTCTGCCTGCTTACATTGTCACCAGGGCTGGTTGTCACCTGACTAAAGAACTGCCAGTGTGATGGTGACCGATGCTGTCTCTGCAGTGTTTCTCTCTGCCTCTGTTCTCACCTGAGAGGTCAAGCATCTCTAACACACACTGGCCACCTGCATTGCCTCTCATTGGAACTGCCCATGCCTGTTCTGTTTCTGTTTAGAACACTGAGTTTCAAAAGGATTTTGGACTACAGGGATGGGAAAAATTTCTCCAACTTTGGGTTATGAGGAATGAATTTTCCAGGTTGTGGTTTGCCTTTCAAGCAATTTTTCTGGGCTTTTACTAATTTTTTTGATTCGTTTGGTTTTGTTTTTGCCACAGGAAGAGCTAAGCATCTCCCTTGTGTCTTCTGGCTGTGGTGTCACAGGGGGAACAGCAGTGTCTACCCTGAGATTATGCACAGAGTTACCAAAAGGGCTTCATTTTGTGCATCACATCTTTAATCCCCCTGGATATCCCCTGAAAATAATAAAAATGCTGTTTCAAGTGAAAACAAACAAAAATCCTCAGCCCCAGGTGAAAACATGTGGGCAGGAAGGAAAAAATCCTTTTTTAAAATTTCATTGGCAGGGAACAACCAGTAGAGGTAAAGACACGCAAAGAGAAAGAGGACTTGGGGTTGTCAGGGGCTGGGTGAGGAGGGAGGGGAGTGCATGCTCTGGATCCAAGGTTTCACTTTGAGGAAAGAAATAGTGTGACACTAGATGGTAGTGATGGTCGCACAACATTGTGAATGCCCCTAATGCTCCTGAATTGCACAATTTAAAAGGGGAAAAGTCTATATTTTATTACATGAAACTCTAAAAAGAAAAATAAAGGATGTCATAAATGATGTGAAACAAGCAAAGGAAACTAAAGAAAATGAAACAAAAACATCTCCAGCGGAAGGGACGTCAAGTTTGTGGGGGGACTGACGGTGGGATTTTGGAAAACATTTTGGAGAAGAAGGTGTGGGTGGGTGCAGAGGGGGCTCTACCCCAGGTGGTGGTGATGCCTGAACTGGTTCTCCGTTGCCCAGCAGTCCAGCTGCAGATGCAGGTTCAGGAAGAGCTGCAGGAGTGGCAGGAGGTAGCTCGAGGTCTCCTGCAGGATCCAGTTCGTCCCATTTTTGGTCTCTGACATCTTCCCCTGCCCCTGCCTCCTCTGTAACTATTGGAAGTGGAGAGAGTTTTAAGTCTTGTGGAAGACCTCATGCTGTGAGAGAGGAAAATTTTACGCACCTGCCTCCCTTTCCATGTGCCTCTACAAGGACAGAAATCTTCCCAGAGCTTTCCAGACAGCTCCCACCCAGAAAGTGCCCACAGGATGTGTTCTGTGACTGAATTTTTCCAGACAGGTGGTCTGAGGCCATTCTTTTTTCTGGTCCCAACAGTAGCCTCTAGGGACACCTCCCTGTGTGGCCCAGCCTACTCCCCACCCTCACCTACACACATACACCAGCCCTGCCTTTTTGACCTTTGGTCTCTGCTTCAGGGGCTCCTGGTCCTCCACCTGACTTGCAGCGAAGTGGGCACGGTGCTCCAGGTCAGACCAGGGTGTGCTGAGCTACCCGTCAGCCCCGGGTAGGTCCCTGGGAGAGCCCTGGGTGATGTCAGGGTCGGAGGCCTGCCCCACTGATTTGTGGGCCATGGTGGTGGGGACCCCTCCATATCCAGACCCACCAGGAGTCTGCACTGGCCCTCAGAAGAGTGACACACCAGCCCTTCACTTGGGGAGGGGGCGTTGGTGTTCTTATTCATCAGCTTCTTTTCAATATGTGGTATCTGGCTCTGCAATGATAGTGACCAGCAGCTGACCCAGCATGGAAGTCTCAGAGTCCTTCCCGGCCAGGAACACTCCTGATTCTGTAGACTCTACCCTCTGCTGCTAGATCAGACCAGAACCTTGTTCAGCTCAGACATCCGGGAGGGAAAATACATACCCAGAGAGCATGGGCTCCACCTCGGGCAGCAGGACCGTTCCCGGGCTCTCCACATCTCAGCCAGCCAGCTTTGTCCTGGGCTGTCTATGTGACCGGGCCCCCCAGGCCTCTGTCCTGCTCTTTCTTGAGGCAGATACCCATCCCCAACATGACTGCTCCACCTCCACCAGGCAGGATGGGGCCGTGTGGCTACCTGGATGGGATCTGAGTGGTGGCCCAGCCTGGAGGGGCCTGCCCTGGGCCTCCCTGTGTTACCTTTGGGTCTCTCTGGCCAAAAGGCCAGAGGTGCCTTGGGTGAGACCTGACCCAGTGCCGGCAGCGTTGGTAGAGACCCTCACTGCGGGCTTTCCGGGGCCTGCGGCCTCAGGATAATGGAATGCAGCAGAACATGCCTCTGTCTCCAACCAGGTGAGCTGAGTAGGGACTTCTCTACAGAGTGGGTGCCTGGTGACTTCGGTTCCAAGTTCTGTTGGGCTCTATTGCCAGGGAAGTGAGGTCACTTCCTGGGGTCCACTTCTCCAAGCTTCCTCCTGACACAAAGCTCCTCAAGGGCCTTTCTGGGCTTCCAATCTCTCATTTCTCACTCCATGCCATGTCCACACACAGTGACACCAACTCAGCCCCCCCCCATAGCCCTGGGGAGGCCTGGATGCAACCAGTGCCGCAGCTCTGAAGACACAGCTGGGTTCAGACCTGTCTCCCCCTACTCAGCAGTCTTATCATCCTGGACAAGCCATGTGCCTCTCAGGGTCTCCCCAATCCCCCATCAGCACAGTGGGGATCATTCTGGCCCCTGCTTCCTAGAGAAGCCATCCTGTCTCTAGACCTAGAAACACCTATTGCATCTGTCACCCCCATGGGCTGGCATCACAGGGAGATCGTGCACAGACTCAGCAAAGGAAGGACCCCACAGAGGGCTGGCAGAGTGCAAAGCACACCCCACACAGGCCGGGGTCTGCCCTGGGGTCTGGAGAAAGTCACTTTCCTTGCTGCTTGCTTCCCCGCTCCCAGTCGTGAGACTGAAATTAAATACAACTCTGACATCGTCCGCTCTGGCATACAACCTCCTAGGTCATTCTGTCATGTTGACATACAGGCCCAGTGTCCCATCTCGGCCTCTGTGGTGGGCTGCCCCACAATGGCTTCCTATTTT
This sequence comes from Vicugna pacos, assembly GCF_048564905.1. NCBI lineage: Eukaryota > Metazoa > Chordata > Mammalia > Artiodactyla > Camelidae > Vicugna > Vicugna pacos. The sequence continues at coordinate 32,240,747 of NC_133000.1, forward strand.
TTGCCTTCTGTTCCCACACCCTTGTGGGATCCCCACACCCTCCCCTGGAGGGTGGATCGACTTTGGGACCAGGTGCTGACACATAGACTGACTTGTGAAAATGTATGTGAGTTCCACTCATTACCAGCTCCAGTGTTCTTTCTCTCGGTCTCTGTCTCTCAGTGCCTCTCTGAGTTGTCTCTCTCTCTGTTTCTCTGCCTCCCCCTGCTTCTCTGTGTTTCAGTCTGTCTGTCTCTTTTCCTGTATGTATGTGTGTATATATTTATGTGTATATGTGTGTATTTATGTGTGTGTATTGTACGGGTCCAGGGCAGGTCACTTCTGAAAATCCCTTGATGACATATTGATTATTTTGAATTCATGTTACTGAAGAAACATTATCTTTGAAAATTGTGCAAGCACTTTGGTGGGATCTTCTCTAAGGCTCAGCACTGCTAGGGAAGGGATGCACCTGTGGCACTTTGATGTATCCTACACCTTGTTCTGCTGGAGAGGAGCGTCCATTTGCTCTTCCTTCCAGGGTACCTCCTGGGGCCTCTGCCTGCTCACGTTGTCACCAGGGCTGGTAGTCACTGGGCTAAAGACCTGCCAGGGTGATGGTGGCCAATGCTGTCTCTGCAGTCTGTCTGTCTGCCTGTGTCCTCACCTGAGAGGTCGAGCATCTCCAGCACAAACCGGCCACCTGCACTGCCTCTCGTTGGAACTGACTCTGTGTGTTTTGTTTCTTTTCAGAACACTGGGCTTCAAGAGCTTTTTGGACCACAGGGATGTGAAGCTTTTTTCCGACCTTGGGTCATGAGGAAAGGTTTTTCCAGGCTGTGGTTTGTCTTTCCAGCTGTCTTTCTTGGCCTTTGTTTTCTGCTTTTGTTTGGTTTTATTTTGCCACTGTTTGGTTTTATTTTACCACAAGAAGAGCTAAGCATCTCCCTTCTGGCTCTGATTTCACACTTAGAACAGCAGTGCCTACCCCGAGATTATACACAGAGTTACTAAAAGGGCTTCATATGGTACGTCTCATCTTTAATCCATCTGGACTTTCCTCTCAAAATACAAAAATGCTAATTCATGTGAAAAAAAAATAATTCACCCGTCCCTACTTAAGATATGTGGGCAGACAAACCAAAAAAAAAAGCCACCTTTTATACGATTTCATTGATAGGGAACCTCCAGGATAGGTAAAGACATAGAGAGAGAAAGGAGATTAGGGCTTGTCATGGGCTGGGGGAGGTAGGACGTGGGGTGCTCTTTGTATACAAGCTTTTACTTTGAGGAAGGAAATAGTCTGAAACAAGTGGTGCTTGTCTCACAGCACTGTGAATGCAATTAATGCTCCTTAAAATTGCACAATTTAAAATGGGAAAAGGCTAAACTTTATTCTTATATACTTAAAACAAAAATAGAATATAGTATAATAGAAAAGAAAAAAATCTGACTCCATAGAAGATCTGTCCTTTTGGCTTTAACCCTTTGCTCTCTTTTCTAGGCTTAGTTTTACTAGCTCTGCACCTTTTGTAAAACAATGTTGCCTTTAGCCTTAAATATACAGGAGAGCCTACTTTCAAGGCTCTGATTTTTAAGGATATTAACACTTTTGCACTTATATAAAGACAACAGGTTGCAGACTAGAAAACTACTTTTGTTTTGTTAGAGGATTTACAGAGGCACTATGACCTGGTCTACGTAAACAGCTGTAAACCAAGATAATGGCGGACTAATATCTTGGAGAACCATCTTCCACATGTCAACTTCAGGCTCCTATTCTGCTAAAAAGTGGAGGGGCTGTGGTTGGTTGTTGCAAACTTGTTGGTGTAGAAATTCCTTGTTCTTGGAATCCTTTGCAGCTGTCCACGTGGGTCAGATCATGGTGTTCCTGCAAAACCTGCAACAAAACTAACTTTTTCTATTCTGCAACTTGTTATCTTTATAGGATTGCAAAGTGTTAATATCCTTAAAGCTCAGACTTTTGAGAATAGGCTCTTCTGTTTATTTCAGGCTAAAGGCAACACTGTTTTACAAAAAGTGCAGAGCTAGCAAGTCTAAGCCTAGAAAACACTGCAGAGGGTTAAAGAAAAGGAACAGATCCAATATGGAGTCAGATTTGTTCTTCTCTATTACAGTGACTTTTGGTGAGAGCTAAGTGGATGATTCCTGGGTGGGTCCTCCACTGTCCCAGGCTGGATTTCAGGCAGGATCCCTGCCAGATTCACCATGATTTTGGACCTAATCTACTGCAGAGAAACTGACAATTATTGGATTAAAATTACCTTTCAAAGTCCCTTCAATTGCCTGTAAACTATACCACAGCAGGGGATGTCTCATTGGCCAGTCAACTGCCAGTCTCCCCTGATGCAAGGGACAAGCGCCGCGGCGAGATCCATGGTGGCCTGGCCAGTGCACCTTCCTACTTTGCTCTAAAGCTTTGGATTCCTCACTTTGACACTTTAAAAACTCCCTTTCCTCTTCCCTCTGGCCTGGTGTGAATGAACAAGGTCCCTGCACCCACCTGTGCTGAGTCCATGCCATGCACATAGCCCCATGCACACAGCCCACCATCTGCTGTGTAACCCTGGGATCAAGTGCAAACTCTGAACTCCCCCACACCAAAGGTCCGCGTGCCCAGTGCCTCCGCCCTAGGGGTCCAAATCACCATCAGTACCATCAACCACCCAAAGCCCAAGGCCAGTGGCTGGCAGCCTGGGATCAACCTGACCCATCGGGTCAGTTGAGGCACAGGCTGCGGGGATCAGGGTGCCAAGGCGGGAATTGGAACCACCTTCAGCCCAGCCTGCCTCACCCTGTAGTCTCAGACATTAACTATGAAGGTGCACACTAGGCTCGATCCCCCACTGGTGGCAGTAGTCATCATTACTGGAGCACGGATTTCCCCACCCCAGCCACAAGGTGAGGGGTGAGTGAGTGAGCTCAGAGTAGGGGTGCACTCAGATTGAAGGGGATCCCATGGTGTGGGGGTACAGGTTGAGAGGTGTGGGGCCCGATCAGAGTGGAAATGACCTGGCTGAGAGGTGAGGGCGATAATTTCAGGTTGTTGGGTGTCCTGTGTTGAGGCATGAGGGGTAAGCTTGTGGGTGTAGGGGCCATAGGTTAGGACCTAGCAGGATGGAGTGTCAGGGCAGGGACAATGGTGTGAGGAGAAGGAGCCCTGTCTTCAAGGTCTGGTGGGAGACTGGGCCTGGCCAGTGGTGGGAGGGTAGTAACAGGGAGGGGAAGTTGATCAGGGGAAGTGGGGCTGGGTGGGTGAGGCCTGGCCTAGGGCAGTCGTGGTTCTAGTTCTGTGCCAGGACACAGTCGGTGGCTGGGTGAAGGCTCTGGGGATGGAGACCCGGCGGGACAAGCAGGAGGGGCCCCACCTGGCTCCTCCCGGCCCCAGCGGTCAGGGCCGGTAAAGCAGGAGACCCACCCGAGCAGTTTGCGCTGCGGGCGGGAGGAGGAGGGGCGCGCATGCGCAGACGGACAGACGCGCGGACGCCGGAACCCACCCAGAACGCATGGAAGCTGGCGGCAGCCGGTTGCTCCTGGACCAGCTCCTGGAAGAGGAACACGGCCTGGGGTCTGGGCCGCCGCTTGCCCGCGGCTCGGCTGCCGCTGCCGGACAGTTAAGAGGGCGCTGGTAGGGGCGCGCTTCTCGGGGACCCGGCGGGTGACGCCTGGGCTGTGCAGCTGAGGATGCGCCCAGGGAGGGGTGCGGAGGTGAGGTCCCGGCCGCGCGTCCCGTTAGGACCCTGAGGCGGGTCCCAGCCGCCGCTGTGGTTCGTGGTAACCCCAGTATTAGTAGTTCCTGAACACCGCGTTTTTGCCGCCGCTTCTACCCGGGTTTAGGAGAGCAGGTACAGCCCCGGGAGTTGGGAGGGCGCGTGGACGGTTCCAGAGCATCTCCGACTGGCCCTCAGACGATGGCCTGCTCCTGGCAGGCGGGTGCGGTGCAGTCGCGGGGCCTCGGATGAAATGGGGACTGCCCCATGAGAGCCCCTGGATTTGCTCCCATCTTACCCGCGGCCTGACCTTGGGGGCGGCCTCTAAAGACCCAGGTTAGTGGGACTCAGGTTACAGGTCAGTCTGCTCCTGGGAGATGGGCTCGGTGCGATCAGTGTGCTGGGATGGCTGCAGCAGCAGCGGGAAATTGTTGCAACCCCCGCGCTCTCACAGGGCAGCCCCAATCCCGCCATCGCAGCTGCCGCCTTTCCCTGACAGCACAGCACCCGCCTTCCAGGAGCAGGCTGACCTGTAACCTGAGTTCCACGGACCTGAGGCAGCAGAGGCCAAGCTTAGGCCATGCGCTGGGGAGTTTGAAGCAAATCCAAGGGCTCCCATGGGCAGACCCCATAACCCGCCACTGCCTTTGACCACACCGTGCCCTCCTCCCGAGAGCAGGCTGACCTGCGGACCGTGCCTGGAGCAGCAGAGGCCGAGCCCTTGACAGGCCGTGGGGGAGATGGGGGCAAATCTACCAGCTTGCCAGGTCGCTGCCCATCTCCCTGCCGCTGCCCCAGGTTCGTGGACCACTTGTTTTCAAGTCAGTGGTTTCCTGAGAGGCAGGCGTGGTGCAGTCAGGTGGCGGGGGCTGCAGGGAGGGGTGCTGCCCCAAGGGGAGCAGGTGGACTTGCTCCCATCTCCCCTAGGGCCAGACCTGGGGACGGCCTCTGCTGCCCCAGGTTTGCAGGACGCATGTCATGTCAGCCTGTCCCTGGGAGGAAAGCTCAGTGTACTCGGGGCAGCCTCAGTGGCTGACAAGGATTTTAGAAGTGGGCTCTAGCCCAGCATAACTAACTCTCCTTTCTTCTCTTGCTTCCTCAGTTGGTGGCTGTATCGGCTTTTTCATTACAGGTTATTGCTAGATAATGAACATAGGTTTCTGTGCTATATAGAAGAAACTTAACTTAAAATCTCTTTTTATATATAGTGGCTGACATTTGTAAATCTCGAACTCCCAAATTTATCCCTTCCTATCCCCTTTCCCTGGTAACCTTGACTGTTTACTAAGTCTGCAAGTCTGTTTCTGTTCTGTAGATGAGTTCACAGTGTCTTTTTCTCTTTTTTTACATTGCACATATGAGTGGTATCATTTGGTATTTTTCTGTTTCTGGCTGCTTTCACTTAGAATGACGATCTCTAGCTCCATCCATGTTGCTGCAAATGGTTTTATTTTGTCCTATTCATGGTAGAGTAGTATTCCAGTGTATAAATATGCCACAACTTCTTTATCCAGTCATCTGTTGCTACATTTAGCTTTCCTCCATGTCTCGGCTATTGTATACAGTGGTGCTGTGAATACTGGTGTGCAGGTATCTTTTCACATTGGAGTTCTTTCCAGTTATATACCCAGATGTGGGATTGCTGGGTCATAGGGTAAGTCTACTTTTAGTTTTTTCAGGGATTTCCATGCTTTCCATAATGACTACACCAAACTAGATTCCCACCAGCAGTGTAAGAGGGTACCCTTCACTCTACAGCCTCTCTAGCATTTATCATTCATGAACTGCTGAGCGATGGCCATTCTGACTGATGGGAGCTGATACTTCATTATAGTTTTGATTTGAATTTCTCAGTTTATTAGTGATATCGAGCATTCTTTCATGTGCCTATTGGCCATTTGTGTCTTCATTGGAGAAATGCTTCTTTAGGTCTTCTGCCTATTTTAAGATTGAGTTGTTTGTTTTTTTGTTATTAAGTTGTATGAGCTGTTTATATATTCTGAAAATTAAGCCTCTGTTAGTCGTATCATTTGCAAATATTTTCTCCCATTCGTAGGTTGTTGTTTCCTTTTGTTTTACTTATGGTTGTCTTTGCTGTGAAGAAATTTATGAGTTTAATTACGTCCCTTTTGTTTATTTTTTTCTCTTATTTCCATTGCCTGGGTAGATTACCCTAGGAGAATGTTGCTAAGATTTATGTCAGATAATGTTTTGCCTATGTTTTCTTTTAGGAGATTTATCATGTCTTGTCCATCTGCATCTTAAGTCTGTACTCAACATCTGTGCTTCAGTTTTGAATTTTGAGCTTCTTAGAGAAAACCTACTCTTAGCTCATACGTCAGATTCAACATGTCTAAAGCTGATTTCATAATCTTTTTTCTTGCAGCGTCTCCACTTATTCAGTGGGATAATCATTCTTCCGGTCTTGAATACACAAAGGCTTGGAGTGGTCTTTGATTTATCTTTCTCTCACCACCCTCCACATTTTGTCAGCTTCTTGAACTGTATGTTGTTGGTTTCAAGTGTCTATTCTGATTGCTGATACTCTGATGAAGAGCTTTCATCCCTGATACATGAATTTTTCCTTCTGCTGAATTCTTGGATATTCTCTCCCCCCCTTTCAGTCAACCTAGAGTTTTGGTGCTCCAACATCTACAGTCAAGTCAAAGACTTAACACAACCAGATCTCAGCCAGGGAGTCTCGACCCTTCATCATTTTGGACTTACCTTATTTGTTCCAATCATTATGTAACTTAGCCTCCTAGGGTAACCTGTGCCTTATTAAAAACCAGGAGTCACCAGCCTTTTCCTATCCAGTCCTCAGTTAAAAGAGCTTAGAATTGCCCTGAGAACTAGTTGGAGCCCCATCCCCTTCATAGAGTCTTCCCTATTTATTCCAAATACTTCTAGCTCCTCTTTGTATTCCTGTACTGTTTATGATCAGTAGCCTGTAATCTTGGATTTGAGTACTGACTTGGTACCATTCCTGGGTGATTTCCAATGTGTCTCCTCACTTAGCTGGTAACTGGAGAAGACTCACTTGTTCAGCCTCCTTTATAACCCTCACACTGCTTAGCATCGGGCAATAACAGGCATCCAGGCAGTGCTTGCCTTCTTTATTTATTCGCAGTGGTGGTGGTGTGGATTATAGCTAATAACTATTAATTCAGTGTTGCAGTTAAAAAAGAAAGCCAAGAAAATCCAAAAAACTTTATCTCCATGTTCAGTTTAGTGCTTTACCTCAATAGTTTTCTTAAGACTGTGTTTACATTCACATAGTGTTCAGTGCTTGTACAGTTCCCTGAGGCAAGCAGGTGAGATGTCATTATGTTTGACTTTCACGTTACATTTCATATTGGATATATTTGTGTAATGACAAAACCTTATTTTATAAGTAAACAGCCGGAAGCCCAGAGAGACTAAGAGCTTAACCCAGGATCACCTGGTTAGTGTTTGGCACAGGCCAGGACCGCAGTGCACATCTTCCAGCTGATCCTCTTCCAGTGCCTTTTCATTCCACTGCTGGGAAATGTAGCCCCATCAGCCAAACGGCCAAGTCACATTGCTGCCCCTTTACCTGCCAGTGATGGCAGTGCTACAAAAAGTGGCAAAGGAAAGGTCAGAAATAGGAGTGATAAAAGACATGGAAGTGCTGGAAATGGATCCTCAACCTCCTCCTCCCTACTTGAGTGCCTCATAAGTGTCCCACTCTGAGAGTGCTGTTCATTGTTTATAACATAGCCTTAAAATCAGACTGATCTTTTATAGGACATGCTTTTATCCTGGTCCCTTTCCTGCTAGTAGTCACCGTCATGGGCAGAAAGTGCCTGGCTGTGCTCTGTTGGTCACATAGGTGGGAGGGAAAGTGGGAGAGGGAGTTGGTTGAACTGAAGCCGAGGTTTTTACAGCTCTGTTGTTCTAGGACCAGAGCAGTTCCACTCTTTCTTTCATCACCTCTCCACCTCCGAGTCCCAGCCACCCATTCCTGCCTGCTTCCCCACATGCCACGTCCTGGGGGAGGACAGAGTGGTGAGCAATGCCCCCTCTGCCCTCTGTTCTGGGAGGTACAGGAGTCTGCTTTAACTTTTGAGCTGTTTTGGTAATTGGGCATTTCCAGCTTTTCTAGACATCTCCTTTCCAGCTCTGAGAAATTGGAGATGTAACTTAACCATACATGGACTATACTAATATATTCAGTGACATTAGTGTCATGTTGTCTGTAATTGTGTTCTGTGACTGGATAGGAGGTTTTTTATCTCACAGGATGCTTCACATCCAATTCTAAAGGCCTAGAGGCTGCAGGTGTAATCCAAGTCCTTACATGTCTGTAAGGTAGACATGAACATTATTTGATAATATGACCATATGTTCATAGATTACGGTTAGTCCACCGGCTCTGTATCTAATGAAAGTTTAAATATCAAACGCTTGAAGAAAATTTGCGGGCCATGTCTTTTTGCCTGTAAGTAGTTGCAAAAACTGAAATCACAACTCTACCACAAGCCACAGTGTTTCCCAGTAGAGAAAGCCCTCTAATTTTACAACCTCTAAGTAATGCAGTGGTTCTTTGAGTGAGATGAGGGATGCCAGAGTATTTTTTGGGACACTAGAGTGGCATGACAAGTATTCTGGGACTGGTTACAGTTGAATCTCTACTTCCTATATCCTGGACTGATTACAGAGGCAATGTTAGTGCGGTAACCATCTTGTGGATGCAAGTGTAGCTAGGAAGACAACAGAGAAAATAGAAGGGATATAAAGTAATGGAGGGACTTCATAGCAGTACAAATGGTGACTTTGACACCACCAGCTGCTGATGTGAACTTGGCAAGAATTTGTGAGAAGTGGTGGGTGTCATTGCAAGCAGGAGAGTTCTGCAGCTTTTGGGGAGAACAGGCAAAGGGGAGAGCAGATATGGTGGCTATCCAGGGGCTGTTTTTGTCCTGAATGTGAAAATGTCCAGTCCCCTGTTCAATTTTGCAGCCACAACTTCACATGACTCAGGGCATTATTTCCACCAGAATACCATAAAAATATAAACAACCTGTTTCCCAAAGTGTTTGTTCTCGATCTGAGATGATTGTCCTGTGGTGGTAGGTAAGTGGGCGATGGGGCCTATTACATCACCCCCTTTCACTAGAAGTCTACCTTGCTACTTTTCACCCTACTCCTAGAGGTCCTGTCATTCTGTTACACCTAGGCCTGTGAGACGGGCTTGCCTGAATCCTCACGTGAAAAGGTATGGTTATGTGCAGTTTTAAAAAATTGCTTGGGTCATGTGGTCCTTTGTTCCTTCCAATGGAAATCACTATTCCAGAGCAAATAGTATGCCTCTATAGAAAGTATATTGTTTGTAAGTTGTCTTCAGAGGCTTTGCAGTTGGTTTAAATATTTGCTTGGTGATGGCATCTTGATTGATTGAAGGAGGCAACCCTCACTAGGGGCATTGTGTGCTTTCTGTCTGAGAGTTCCTTTACTGGCAGCAGAGTGTTCGTAGGCAGAGTTAGAAAGTTACCTGGTCTGAGAAGCCGAATTTGCCCGCAGCTGGGAATTGGCAGAAGAGTCTGTTATGGAAGGAAAGCTTTAGGATTATCTGGTAACAGAGTTCTGGGATCCAAACCCTGGGAAACCTCAGCTTTTGTAGAGTATGTTCTGTAACAATAGGCTATAGGATAATTTTTACACTTGTTATAGGATGTAGAGTTGGGGAAAGGCTTAAAAGTGAAAGAACCTTAAAAGAGAATCTCCGAATATTTTAAAGAAGACAGTTTTCAGAATGAGAGCTTTTCTGGAAAAGACTAGCTCTTCACTTCACAGGGGAAGCAGGGAGCAGGTGTAACTGCACTTATGGTAACTTAAAAGGTAAACCTTACCCTCCCACTTAGCTGTTTCCTGGTGTAGGTTCATCTCCCACATCTGTAGTTTTAGACCTGATGTGTCATTTTCTGGTACTCCATTCTGCTTCTTAGTGAGAGACTGACCCAAAGTCACATAGCAATTGAAAAATTGCACAAAGGTCTTTATTGTTAAAAATGTAGACCTGTGGCAGGGTGCTGCATTTGCAATTGACTTTCAGTACAGAGAACACTGAAAAGAATGCAGTGTTATTTCTTTTTTTATTCCTTTAAGCCTTTGAATAGAAGGTTTTCTTTGCAGAGTTTCTGGAGTACATCAGAACAAGCAGAAACTAAAATAGCTTTAAGAAAGCTCCAGTATAGACTTTGCTTATAGTGTGGTATCTGTCTTATGTTAATTCTTTAAAGCAGGAAGTTGTAACTCTCAATTTCTTAAGCAAATATAAACATTCTTGACTCTTATTGACATTCTTTGTGGGGTGAAGCTGCTTTTGCTTCCATTCTGAGCATTGAAAGGCCTTCTATGATACTTCTACCAGTCCTCAGTATTTTATTTTCCCTCTGTTGTGAATTTGTTTTTAAATTTGAAGCAGATATAAATATCATTAACTTGCTACATATGTAGATATTCAGTGTTACATAGTCAGAAAGTTTGTGTACATCACACGTATCTACATAATTCCCCCCTTTCCAACTGTGTTCCTGATGAAAGGATGGTGGGAAATGGCATTATGGGGATATGTCTTACAGTACACAGTGTTTCCCCTGTTCCCTCTACCATATCTGGATGTTCTTTCATCTTTCAGCTTCTAGACTTACTTGCTCTTTTTCTTAAGCCAGGTGTATCTCATCCCCCTGCGCACACACACATGTGTACACACACACACATTCTACCGTAGGGAGTAGCGTGCACCATCCAATTCTCCCACTCCAGCTCTGGACCCACCCACTGGAGGCAGTGTCTTGCATGAATTCATTTGTAAGTTGCTTTTTAAAACTCGAGTGGTCAGGAATTAGGACTGATATCCACACCTACTAGGCAGGCCCTCAAGGACAACTTCTATGGTTAATGCCAGGTTATCTTAATGTTTGACTACCTGGGTTTCATGTCTTCCTGTGCCACCTGTGTGACCCATGATTCCCACATTTCTGTCTCCTGCTAGAATTTTTCTCTCCAACTCTGGACTCTTACAATCTTCTACTGATTTGACATCTTCAATTGAAACTCTGATATCTTAAAAGCAACATGTGTAAAAACTGAGCTCTTTGTTCTCCTACCCCCCAAACTGGTTCTTCCTGCAACCTCCCCCATTCAGTTAGTGGAAACTTAATCCATCCAGCTGCTTGGGTTAAAAAGCTTAGAGTTACTCTGACTTTCACTGACATACCACATGAATTCTGTCAATAGATCTGGTTTAACACTGCCTTTAAACCATATCCAGAACCCAGCCACTTCTCACCATGGCTCCTGCCTCCACTGCTGCTTCCCTGCCCTGAGCCACTGTCCTCTCCTCCTGCACAGCCCTTTTCAGAGGCTTCCCACCTTTCATTTCTGACCCGTTTCGACTATTCTCACCCGGCAGTCAAGTGAGCCTCGAAAACCTAAGTTAGATAGTGTCGTCCTTTGGCAGTGCCTCCCCATTTCACTCTGGGTAAAAGCCACAGTCCTTACAACGTCCTCCAAGGCCATACAGGACCTGCACTGACCCTTCTCCGCAGCTCCAGCCGTGCCCCCATTCTGGAACATGCGAGGTGCGCGCTGCCCTTGGTGATGGTTATTCCGTCCACCTGGGACTTCTTACCTCCAAGTCTTAGTTCTAACCTCAGTCCTCAGTGTGGCCTGCTCTGGTATTTAATACAACATCACCCTCATCCCATACCCTCAACTCTCTTTACCTTGCCCTTTTTTGATTTTTCCATGGTTCCTCTTTCCTAACATGCCACCTCCTCTGCTGCTCTGTTGTGTGAATTGTCATCTCCACCCCCATCCCAGCTAGACTCCAACCAAGCTCCGTGAGGACAGGAATTTTGTTTTGTTTATTGATCTATTCCAAGTGCCTAGACTAGTCCTGGGTACATAGTAGGCAGTCAAAAATTATTTGCTGAATAAAGTTAAAGACTATTTTAAAAATGAATCATCCTTTCAGGAACGGGTGAGGATCGGAAGCTGCATGAAGGAAAATGGTGCAGTAAATAATGATATTTGCCTGTTGTTCTTTGTGTGATATATATATGTGTTTTAGTCTTAATTTGGTATCCCAGTTTCTTAATTTAATAGCTGTATTAAGGTGTAATTTACAGGCCATAAAATTCACACATTATAATTGTACAAGTCAGCCATTTATCTATTTCTAGATTTGTGCAACTTTGTCCTCATAAAGTCCCCTTGTGTCCGTCCATATGCAGTTTGCCCTCCCCTCAGTGGCACCCTGATTTTATTTCTTTTTTTTTTTTGGCAATCACATCTCAAATGGATAATTTACACAGCAGTACTAATATAGCTTTGCACTTTTTGAAATGACACACTTAAATATGAAATTAGCGGTCATTGCTGAATGTAGGTAGCATATCCGACATTGGTGAGAAGAATGGACTTGAGTGTCAGACTGGCTGCAGTCTTACTCAGCTCCACCATTTACCAAGTTACCCAAATTATTTTCTGCCTCAAGCTCTTTATCTGTTATATGGGGGTAATAATAGCAGCTTACAGAGTTGTTGTGAGGATTAAGCAAACAGGGAAAAAAAATTTAGTATAGTGGCCTGCTTATGTTATTACCTAAGAAATAGCCTTGCAGGTAAAGGGCAAAATTCAAATCAGTTTCTAAAGTATATGTAAAATATAATCCAGTTCCTGCCTGGTTTGTAAACACGTATGCCTACTGAAGAATTTAAAAGCAGGCTAATTTCCAACAGAAAAGATCATTTCTCAGCATTTCTTTCAAAGATAGCTGCAAAATCACTTACTAAATGTTCCATGCCCAACTCTTACAGAAATTTGACACCATGGACGTAATTATCTACATTTTTGTTAAAATGATTCTGACCATCAGGAAGTGTTCTCAATTATATTTTAGCCTTTATGCTGAGAAATACTGTGAGACTTCTTCTAAATTAATGGGTGGGGGCATTCATCGTAGCTCTTGTAGCCTGATAAGCCTGCACTAAATTATCTTTTTTTAACTTTTAATTAAAGTAATAAATTAATTTTTCGCTGGGGGGTGGTAATTAGGTTTTTATTTATTTATTTTATTTTTAGAAGAAGTACTGGGAATTGAACCCAGGCCCTTGGGCATGCTAAGAACATGATCGTCCACTTGAGCTATACCCTCCCCCCTAAATTATCTTAAATAAGGTCTTTTTCTCTGTTTTGTTAATTTATGTACAGATGCGCAAAGCAGGGTCATCAGAAGCCTCTCAATCACGAAGATGATAATAGTGAAAAACATTGCGCAGTGACAGTGAATCCTTGGCATATGAAGAAAGATTGTAAAGTCCTGAATGAATTAAGAAGGTACTGTTACATTAACATACATGTAAGCATGGCTCTCTTACCTTTATTTTTCACTTTATAATGAAGATAATCCCCACCCGTCAAGGTTGCTTTGTTTGATAGAGGGCATATCTAAACCCTTTTCTGCAAGTTTTTTAAATAAGAAAGAGCAGCTAATTTATCAGAAGTGTGAATGGTGTAATCTGGTCTGTCTAGTATGGTAGCCACGAGCCACATGTGGCTATTGTGAATTGAGATGTTCTATAAGTGGAAAATACATAATAGATTTTCAAGACTTTGTACAACAAAGATAATGTAAAATATTATTAATAAGTTTTAAAAATGTCAATCACACTTTTGAAATGATAGTGTATTGGATATTTTGGGATAAATGTAATTATTACTGGAATTAATTTCACTTATTCCTTTTTATTTTCTAAATGGAATTACTGGAAAATTGTGACTTGCACTATGTTTCTATTGACAGTGCTGGCTTCTAACTTATTGCAAATAATATGAAAAGAAAACTTTGATTAAAATTTTTGTAATTGAGTCGTTGATTTACATCATATTAGTTTCAGGTGTACAAAATAGAGGCTCAACATTTTCATAGATTATATTCCATTTAAAGTCACCATAAAATAATGGCTATATTTCCCTGTGCTGTATGATACAGCCCTGTAACCTATCCATTTTATACATAGTACTTTTTACCTCTCAATCCCCTAACCCCTTCCTGCCTCCCCTCTTCTCCTTCTCCCCATTGGTAACCACCAGTCTGTTCTGTGTACCTGTGAGTCGATTTCTGTTTTATTATAGTCATTAATTTGTTTTATTTTTTAGATATACATATAAGTTAATACATAGAATATTTGTTTATCTTTCTCTGACTTATTTCACTTAGCATAATACCCTGTAGGTCCATCCATGTTATTGAAAATGGCATTATTTTATTTTTTAATGGCTGAACAGTATTCCATTTGTGTGTGTGTTCATGGTATGTATATATGTGTGTGTATATATATGTATACATGTATATATACATATATATATATTTATAATATACCACAACTTCTTTATCCAGTCATCTGTCAGTGAACATTTGGGTTGTTTCAGTGTCTTGGCTATTTTAAATAGTGCTGCTGTGAACATTGGGGTGCATGTGTCTTTTTGAATTAAATTTTTCTCCAAACATATACCCATGAATGGGATTGCTGGATCACACGGAAGTCTATTTTCATTTTTTTATGGAACCTCTCTTCTGTCCTCCATAGAGGCTGCACCAATTTACATTCCCACCAATCGAGTAGGAGGGTTCCTTTTTCCTTAAAAGGTAAAAAATTCTCTACATTTACCTACCTTCCTTTCAGTTTAGGACACAGTTTGGCAAAAACCAGATAGAATTTAATAGGAGTAAATGCAGTATTTATTTTGAATGTCCATGCATTATGGATAGATATGTTATTGATGAGTTGGTTCCCTATTTTTGTAGGTGCAGATGTTTTTATAGCTTCACAGACATTTCAGTCTTGCAGAGAGGAAAATTTCTTTTTATTTTGCTGAACTTGTCCGGGTGTCTTTATCGGACTTGGCCCAGGCCTGCAGAGGTGAATACACATCCAAACCTGAACCATTTGAATGTCTGCAAGATTTTAAGAGTCTAGAATATCAGATCTGGACTGTAACTCTGGTAAATGACATCAGTGACTGGACTCAAGAAAACTCCATTTGAGGACAAAACCTTTCATAAGCCAAAAAGGCTTTGAAATTGTGGCAAAGCCAGAGACTTTTGTGCACCACTTATGGCCACAAACCCATGAGGACAACCACAGGCCTTCTGGAGTGCCAAGGGAATTCCATGTGAGGAGTCCAGCACTCACAGGAATCCAACAAGTCCCTGTCTGCCAGAGCACTTTCATTGCTACTGTGCTGTTTTGAGTAAATGTCTTTTCATCAGGTTCAAATTGGTTTGTTGTTATTTTTTTGCATAAAAAAAAACTTCTTGTTCCCTGGTGAAAGTAAAAGCCTAACATTTTCTGATTTCTTTTGACAGAGAAAACATGAGCCTGTGGATCTAACCTCATCTGTGATGGTCTGCAGCTGGGAGCAACCAGATCAGTGTCAGTCCCCTTGCAGCCATTGGCTGGGAGCCTGCATGTTCCTTGGAATGGTATTTGAAACATGTCACACTAGCCGTGCCTTCGCTGTGGGCTGGGAGGTGTGTCAGTCAGAATCTGCATTATGGAATGTATGTTTCAGATCTACAGTTAGGAGATCTTTTTTAATAGCCAGAGAATATAGTCATAAATATATCTATTAATGTATTTATGCAAGAACCTTTTTAAAGATTTTTTTATTATAAAAAGTTACCCCCCAGAATTGAAAATGAAAGAACAGTGGAATTAAAAATCATCTGTACCTTAATTATACATAAAGAATCATAAAATCCTTCTAAACTTTTTTTGTTCAAATGAAGATATTTTTCCCTTCCAAAAAGGAAAATTATTATTTCACATTTTTTTGCTTTCTCATTTTATTATATATTCCATATCAATAAATATAAATCTTTTAAATCCCTTTTAATGGCTGTTTAACACTATATTGAACAGATATGTAAATAGTCCTAGGTTTCAGAAATTTAAAAAATTGTCATTACAATACCACTGCAAAGAATATTTTGGTGTTTCTATTTTTAGTTACTAACTTGGACTAAAAATTAACAAGTTTGCTTTTCTTCATCTAAAACATTGGTTATTTGATGAAGGAACTGTAAGGATTTTAAATAACTTTTCAGTAATTTCAACAAAGAAATTATCTTTAAGGCAAAAATGTATGATGGATTGCAAATCTATTTTTATTATATCTTCACTTTTACCAGTGTGACATATGTGTGTGTTTACACAAGTGCTTTAACTACCAGCAACGTAAGAAAAATCTGTGTACTAAAAATGTGAAAATACTTTCCCGGTTTGTGTTTTCATTCTCCCAATATAGGTTTTGGATGACAAGCTTGTATTTGCAAAAGTACACCCCCTGTGGGAGGTGTTCTGTACATACGCTGAGATACTGCACATAATATTGCCTCTGAAGCCCAATGATCTGAAAACCCGGTCCTCAGCCTTTGATAACTTCAGATGTTTTATGAAAGTCCTCCAAGTGGATGAAAGTATCAACAACCGGAACAAGAGCTTTTCTTTGCCCTATTTGAGAAGAGCTCAGTGAATGACTTTTATATTCAGCATAGAGATACATCCTCCAATCCAACCACCAGAAACCGCATTGTAAGTCTAAACCGAGTTTAGCTGCTGTCTTGGGGGTGATTTAGAACCTGCTGTTGAATTATCAGTGATTTGGTTTGGTTGGTTTGATTTGGTTTTTAAAAGCTGCCCATAAAAAGGAAAAAAGAGAAAGAAAAGAAATATGCCTACAGATTCCTGTTAGGATAGTAAACAGTGGCTGGTTAGTTACCTTGTATAAACCACAAGCTCTCTTAGAACATTTTTAGGTTTACTTCATCCTTTCTCAGATCAAGTATCAAGTAAGGGACAGTGTTAAAAAAAATTCAGGATTAACAGGTTTGTGAGCTCCAGGATTTGCAAGGCAGCTTTCCCTCCCCATGGTGTAAGTCAAATGGCAGAATTGAAATAAAGCACCTCATGTATCCTCCAGTGTTAACAGGAAAAGGCTAATCTTCTTGACCTTGTTTCTTCCTGGGTAAAATGAAGATAATATATCAGGAGGCGACAAGCTCATTTAAGGCAGGAAGCATGTTGTCTTGTTCACTGCTGAATCACAGGCACCGGGAAGGCTGAGTTTAATGAGCGAATGAATGAACTGTACTTCCCCCACAGTTACCATGTGGGACAGTGAGGATTAGAAGCTAAGAGCATAGACTCTAGAGGGTAGGGCACAGCTCAAGTGATGGGGTGCATGCTTAGCAAGCATAAGGTCCTGGGTTCAGCCCCCATCACGTCCTCTAAAATAGACATATAACCCTAATTACCTCCCCACCCCCCACCAGAATTACCTTATTATCTCCCCACCACCAAAAAAAAAAAAGAGAAGTGGCCAAGAGCGTAGACTCAAGCTGGAACACCTGTGTTGGCTTCTCGCTGTCAACCTTGTAAATGTCATTTACCCTCTGTGTCTATCAAGTTCCTCACCAATAAAATGGGGATAATTGTAGTACCAACCTCGTAGAGATGCTATGGGGATTAATGAATCTGTGTCAGTGATACAACAGCCCTGGCTTATATTAAGTACTATGCATCTGTCAGCTCTTTTCATAATTACTGACAGATGTTATTATGGACAAAAGACGTATTAGTTCTTTGAAAGAGAAATGCATGTTAGACCATTTCATTTATCACTTTCTGTAATTCAGGCTTTTCCCTCTGAAATACCATCTTATGTCTGTGCACTAGAAAGCCACAGGGCTTTCCAAATTTCATCTGTCTGGGTTCTTGTCATGACGGCAATACTGCAGATTGCTGACATGTTTTGGGACTCCGTCTGAGATGACAGCAACCCCTCAAATTTAGGAGCGCTTCTCTAACTGATAGCATCTCGCTAGAAATGAAGTTTTTATAATGTAACAGCTTCAGACGATTAATGATGCCATAAATGCAAGGATGTTATATCTAAGCTCTTTAAATAAATCCTGTCATTGAAATAAAGGAAATACTATATTATAGCCCTCTATGACTTTGTTATCTTTGCTATCTGTTTATCTGACTCTCTAAGACCAAAGAAAGCAAATACTAAGATTGATCATTACTACTGTGTGGTACACGTATTTGTGGATGAAGACAATATTGAAATGCACTGTTTAAGATATTAAAATGGACACTAAACAGCTTCTTGATGCACATGCATGAACAGAACAGGGAGCTGGGTGCAGGGAGCAGACACTGAGCTTCCTGGATTAGAGACCCAGCTTAGCAGTCCAGCCCAGCAGTCCACATGTTTCATATTTATGTTCCAGCAAAATTAGCAGTGAGAGTCTGAAATGAACTTTGGGGACACTTGCAAACAGCTGTCATGATTACTAATGTGGGACACCAGGATTCTACAGTGTTTAGTTGGCATCTGTGCATAACCAGTTCTTTTCCACTAAAGCTTCTTGTAATTGCTGGTCCCACATCCAGGTTGAGGAATCATCTCATGTGGTGTTTGGGAGGGAGGTAAGTGGAGTCAGGACCCATGTTAAGGCTGGGTGGGTAATAATCTGGTGCTAGTACAAGAGAAAGGAAAGTAGGTCAGGTGGGAAGGAGAATGACTGGATTTAAACTTTGTTTCTTGAGTAAGCTAAATATATGACATCATGTCAAGTTACTTTGTTGTTTATATTCCATGTGCTGTCACCGAATAACTACTGAATTGTGGGGACAAAAATGCCTGGGTTTTAGAATTGACCCTGCCTCTAACCTGCCAGAGTCCAGGTTCCTCTGGGTGCCCAAAGAGCGGGCTGGACCATCAGGTGTCCCTCCACTGCAGCAGTTTGGGCACTTGGGTGGCCTAGATTTTTGCTGTGGAAGACTGGCCCGGTTGTAGGACATTAAGCATCTGCAAGGCTCTCACTAGGTACCCACGGTGGTCCCAGGACTGTGACATCCAATTGTTCCTTTCCACCCACGTTTGCAAATGACCCTCAAGGGGTTAATATTAATCCTGGGTGAAAATTATGAAAAATTATATTGTACCTCCATCGCTCCTGGCAAGTGAGGGCCCCTTATTTACAAATGACCACAGAGTGTTAGCACCAGATTTTATCAACAGAACATGTGAACATTTTGTGACAGTGACACTCACCTGTTTGCTTCTGATTCCCAGTGCCACTTCAGCCTCTGTCAGAGGACTTCAGCTGCCCCAGTGATCAGAGCCTTCTGTACAGGGAATGGGCTCCTCCTCGAAGCACAGACAAGCAGCAGCCCTTAGGTCTCATCAGGTGAGCTCTTGTGGAGAGCACTCCAGTGGGAAGGGCTCAGGGTTGTCCTCATGGCATCTGAGTGTGACAGTCCTCCAAGAGTGTTAACAACCAGGAAGCTCACAGGAGCTCTGAGCTTCGTTGCCCCAAGTTTTTACTGCAGGCTTTATTACAAAGCCATGATTTATTGGGTCACTACCGACATGGCTATCCCAAACCCTAACTGTAAGTCAAACCTTTCCTTAGCCCTAAACTTTGAGCCCCTTCCTCTCCTGGTGGCCACTCACTTGTCACAAAGCTTAAAGCCCCACTCCTCTAATCACATGGTTGGTGTCTCTGGCTGGCCAGTCCCCATCCTGAGTCATCTCATGAACACAAGCCATCCAAGGTTCCACCATGAATAGCATAGACACTCCTATCTTGGGAAATTTCGAGGCTTTAGCGGTTGCTGCCTAGGAACTGGGAAAAAAGACCTACCAAATCCTTCATTAAATAGGAGTAAATGTTATATTTCATTTAAATTATAAAATAAGAGAGAAATTCTCACTGCTTTTCTGTATCTGCTGTTCGACACCGTTTCACTACACCACGTGATTGTAATGTCGCGCTCAGCATGTGTCTTCTCAGAGCACCAGCGCCAGCTGCTCCCCGGGAGCTTATGCTGTTTGGGCAAGGCTGCTGGGGGGATGGAGGCCAAGGACAACCGAGAAAACAAAAATAATCGGGCAAATAAGGAAACAATGTCAGATTGAAATGAAGAAATAACACAGTGTTGAGATGGGAGACTTGGGGGGAAGTGAGTTAAGAAAGCTATCTTTGTGTAGGTTACATGTGAGCTGAGATGGCGATAAGGAGGCTGGAATTTGAAGATCTGGGAAAAGTCACCCATGGAATAGAGGCAGCTTGTCCATTGGCCCTGAGGCACAAATGTGCTCAGCAGGTTTGAGGAGATACTGGAGCCAGAGCTGGTGAGAGTGATGAGACGCGAGGTTTAGAAGGGCATCAGGAGCACGGAAAGGAGTGTAGGCTCTAAGCGCAGTGAGAAGCAGTCATGATTGCTTAAGCACTAAAGTAATTTTCTCTCACTCACATTTTGCAAAGATAATGTGGAGAATGTATGGCAGTGACCCAGGAAGCAGGGAGGCCAGGTAGGAGGCTCTTGGATTGGGCCAGATGAGAGGTGGTGGGAGCCAATGAGGAATGCGTTTGGGGAGTGGGGCTGACAGGATGCAGTTATGGGCTGGCTTTGGATGGTTAGGAGAAGAGGAGGGTCAAGGTAGCCCCAGGCCGGTCTGGAGGCAGGTGTCTGTTCTTTCTTTTCTCAGTGCCCCATGCAGTTGCCCACCTACTTGGGCAAACCTCTTAACCTTCAAAGTGAGGGTTTTAAAACACTGAAGTCTATTTGTTGTTTCACATTTTATGGAAAGATTCAAACATGTACAGAAATAGAGAGAACAGTACAGCCAGCCTGCCTGTATCAGTCACCCAGCTCCAGAATTATAAACTCAGAGTCACTGTTGTTGCATCTTTCATCTCCATCTCCTCCCCTCCCCCACTATGGGGTCATTTTGAAGACAATCCTACATAGCTTAACCTTTCATTAGTGAAATGACAAGGTCTCTTTCAAATAAAATTGGAATATTCCTTTTTTTTAGGGTTACAAAATAATTCCCTGCTTGTCACAAAAATACACTTTTAAGTAGTTTTGGGGTTGAAATCAAGATCCATACAAGATTCAGACATTGCAGCTAGCATATCTCTCAAGTGCGTTCTAATCTATAATTTTCCTGTTTCTCATTTTCCTTGAAATTGCTGAGGGGTTTCTCTATTTCCTGTTTGGCTGATTTCATTCTCCCCTATGGTGTTAGACTTGTTTCTCCATCCTATGTATTGGCTTTAGCTAAGTGATTTAATCCTCCCCTAAAAGCTTGGTCTGATTGAGGTTCAACATTGTGCAAAAATATTTGTTATGTGAAGTTTTGTACTCCTGTCATAAGGTACATAATATTACAGTTGACTCTCTTTTTTGTGATGACAGCAGCCAAAAATGATTGTCACCCGGGATCATTATTTCATATGGAATTTTATTTCATGTGGTCATACTCTAATTTCCTCCCTCAATTATCAGCAGGATCAGTCACGAAGAGGCACTTTCTCCTTAACCCGGGTTATCCTTTAGAACACAGTTTTAAAGGAGGATATTTGTTAATATGTAAATATTTAAAATTGATAATTTTTTTTCTTTTTAATTTTTTTTTCTAATGGAGGTACTGAAGATTGAATCTAGGACCTTATGCATGCTGAGCACACACTCTGCCACTGAGTGTACCCAATCCCACTTGAGATTCATATTGATTTGATATCTTCCTTCTGTTATTTTTGTTTTGTGTTATACAGAATTTGAAGGCAGGGCAATGGGTTTGACTGCTCTTTAATCATTCTTTATGGTCTTTTGGGGTTTGTGTGTGTGTTTGTGTTTGTAAAGAAAACAATTTTCCCACTATTTTAAGTATGTATTGCTAAGGCAATTATGTTGATTTTTTCCCTGCTCCTGGTCCATGTATTCCCTTGTTACTTCCCACTAGTGGCCCCTTGAGCTCTGTGACAAGACTAGCATGTCGTTAATCCATGTGGAAGGAAATCTGAAGAGATTTAATCAAGGAGATGAAATTTGTAGACAATGTATTGGAAAGTATTGTGAAAGTTGTTCGTTAAGAGAAGGTCTGAGGTTGAATTGTTAAGTGCACAGAAATCTAAGCTATGAACCACCAAGACAATTATTAACTCCAGGAAAACAAAGTAGGGAAGAAAAGGTAAGACTAGCACAAATTGCTACAGCTTTGAATAGTCTGTACAGAGTAATAATAATGTAAAGCAAGGATACTGAGCTGATGAAAATTATAATGTAATTGTATTAAAAGGTTGGAAGAAAGAAGGTTTGGGTATGTAGATGAGATGGGGTTTGAAAGAGATCTGAATCCTCATTTTCCAAAATAGAAAGTTAAATAGGTGATACATAAAGCTGAAAAAGTCAGTAGGCTGTGTTACAAGGATATTAGTCAGAGAAAGGGAGTAAGTATTCCAAGAGTCAGCAGTAGGAGCTGAACGTGGTTGTTTCTGGCCAGGAAATGGGGCAGTTGTTGGGAACTGCTCCTTTTTACAATCGGTGTTCGAGAACTGTTCGACTCTTTATTGAATGTATGGCATTAGTTTGATGAAAAGAAATCAAAGCTGAATTTTGAAAAATTTATGTTAAGAATTGGGATGCTTTTGCAGAGAGAGATAACAATCAGCAAAACTACATTTGAAGGGATCCTCATTATTCCTTGCATTTCAGCAAGGACTAGGAGGCAGACATCTGTTTAAGGTTCAAAAATTCTGTCTGACCTTCCTGCCGACTTGTAACCTTTGGAAGTAATGAACTCCCCGTCACTATAAATATCTAGGCAGAGGCTGCCTGACCAGCTCTCTAACTGTAGCAGGGTGTGTTTACCATTGGGCAGTTAGAGCAGGCAACTTCTAACATTCTTTCAGTTTTGAATTTGGCATTTTCAGGATGGATAGTTGATAAGAATACAAAAAGCTTAACAAGAGAGTCCAAGACATCTCAAACCCATTGCCAGGGTTTTCTCTGCCAGACACCATCCTGAGCCTGCCACCCGTGAGCCAGGCCACAAAGCCCAGTCACATAAGAATGAACACACTTTGTCGCTCCTATCTGATTTGGCATCGGGCTCAGCCCTTTTCCCCATGGAATGGTCCACGCCCATGTCTCTGACGATGGAGCTGGTCTCACAGCAGCCCTGTGAGCGCTGGTCCAGCCCAAGGGATTCCTGCGTGAAGTTTTCCAGGATTCCAGGCTATTCTCAGAGCTGAGTCCCCCTTAGGCTAAGCACACGGAACTCATCTCAGCTCCAGACTGAGCCGGAAGCCTCAGAGAGAACTCAGAGCTGAGGAAATCCACAGGTTTTACCCAGCACTGCCGAGTCAGCAGTGAGCCAGTTGAGGGAAGGATCAGCAACAGCAAGACACACCTGAGCCGCCGTCTCATTGTTCCGCCTCATCCCTAAACCCTCTGTGTCTGCCTGTCTGTGTCGGTCTCCCTTTTAGGATCAGCCTGGCACCACTTCATGCCCTGCCTCCTTCCTTCTAATCTTGCCTCCCTGGCCTGTTCCATCTACTCCAGTTTAACTGAGAAGAGGTTTTAAAACCTAGGAACAACAGACGTGCTAGATACAAAGAATACAAGGCAGTGTCTTCCTCAGTCACATCCCTCCTGCCCTCTCCCATTCCCACAATGAGTTTTATAAATATTTTGTCAGACAGACATTGCACTCCCAGTTGTTATCATTATCAGCCATTTCCTTATTATCTGTGGTTTACGATGCATTTGCTCCAGGGTCTTCCCCGAGATAAGGCAGGAGCAGATGACTGAGCCACTTGTTGATGTCCACTTGTGTCAAGCCTGTTAAGAATGATCTTTGGGGGGATTTGTTGAATGTGCCAGACTGTCCAGTGAGTGGTGATGATCCCCTGCATCTGCTCTGGAGTCGGCCTCGTCCCCTCCTTTGCTCTGTTCTCATTTATCTCTCTTCAGCAGGTGAGCCAGTGATCTGTACTTCTATGATACATAAAACACTTCTTATTTCACGGTAGATTATGGGGCTGCTATGAAAACGCATATGTTTTAAGAGTGAATTGAGTCGGAGGTTTAAACTTAAAGCCCCCTTGATTTAGAATCAGAAATTAATATGATGGAGGGAGGGTAGAGCTCAGTGGTAGAGTGCATGTCTAGCATGCATGAGGTCCTGGGTTCAATCCCCAATGCCTCCATTTAAAAACAAATAAATAAACCTAATTATGCCCCCCAAAAAAGAAAAAATAAATTAACATGAGGATGAAGCTACAGAGTGATTATTTGTGTCTTCTGAAACTTCCTTCTGTCTTTCTGCAGGAAATTCTAAGGAGAGAAGTTCGGAATCTACATTGCTTGGCTGGGCTATTACACTCAGATGCTCCTCCTGGCAGCAGTCGTGAGGGTGACTTGCTTACTGTGTGGATATTTTAATCAAAATAACTGTACCTGTGGGTAACTTGTCTTTATTCCTTGTTACCGTGCTTACTTAACTTAGAATGACATTCTCCAGGAGCATCCATGTTGCTGCAAATGGCCCTATATTGTCAGTTTATATGGCCGAGTAGTATTCCATTGTATAAATATACCACTTCTTTAGCCAGTCATCCGCTGATGGACATTTAGGCTGTATCCATGTCTTGGCTACTGTAAATAGTGCTTCTATGAACATTGGGATGCAGGTGTCATCCTGAAGTAGGGTTCCTTCAGGATACATGCCCAGGAGCAGGATTCCTGGGTCATATGGCAAGTCTATTCCTAGACATTTGAGGGAACTCAATACTGTTTTCCACAGTGGCTGCACCAAACTGCATTCCCACCAGAAGTGTAGGAGGTTCCCCTTTCTCCACAGCCTCTCTAGCATTTGTCATTTGTGGATATTTGAATGATGGCCATTATGACTGGCTTGAGGTGATACCTCATTGTAGTTTTGATTTGCATTTCTCTGATAATTAGTGACATTGAGCATTTTTTCATGTGCCCATTGATCATTTGTATGTCTTCCTTGGAGAATTGCTTGTTTAGGTCTTCTGCCCATTTTTGGATTAGGTTATTTGGTTGTTTCTTATTAAGTCATTTGAGCTGCTTATATATTCTGGAGATCAAGCCTTTGTCAGTTTCATTTGCAAAAATATTCTCCCATTCTGTAGGTTGTCTTTTTTTTTTTACTTATGGTGTCCTTTGCTGTGCAGAAGCTTGTAAGTTTCTTTAGGTCCCATTTGTTTATTCTTGCTTTTATTTCTATTGCTTGGGTAGACTGACCTAAGGGAACATTTCTGAGATGTATGTCAGATATTTTGCCTGTATTTTCTTCTAGGAGGTTTATTGTATCTTGTCTTATGTTTATCTTGCTGAAGAGACTGTCTTTATTCCATTGTATATTCTTGCCTCCTTTGTCGAAGATTAGTTGACCAAAAGTTTGTGGGTTCATTTCTGGGCTCTCTATTCTGTTCCATTGGTCTATATGTATGTTTTTGTACCAATACCATGCTGTTTTGATGACTGTAACTCTATAGTATTGTCTGAAGTCTGGGAGAGTTATTCCTCCAGGCTCTTTCTTTTTTTTCTTCAGTAATACCCTGGAATTTCTATGTCTTTGATGGTTCCATATAAATTTTATTGTGATTTGTTCTAGTTCTATGAAATATGTCTTGGGTAATTTTACAGGGATTGCATTAAATCTGTATATTGCCCTGGGCAGTGTGACCATTTTAACAATATTGATTCTTGCAATCCAAGAGCATGAGATACCTTTCCATTTTTTAAAGTCTTCTTCAATTACCTTCACCAATGGTTTATAGTTTTCTGTGTATAATTCTCTCACCTCTGTGGTTAGATTTATTCCTAGAAATTTTATTACTTTGGGTGCTATTTTAAAGTGTTTTATTTCTTTACTTCTTTTTTCTGTTGATTCATCATTAGTGTAAAGAAATGCAACTGATTTTTGAACATTAATCTTGTAACCTGCTACCTTGTTAAATTCTTCGATCAGCATTAGTAGTTTTGGTGTGGACCTTTTAGGGTTTTCTATAAATAGTGTCGTGTCATCTGCATGTAGTGACACTTTTACCTCTTCTTTTCCAATTTAGACCCCTTTTACTTCTCTTACTTGCCTGATTGCTATGGTCAGGACTTCCAAGCCTATGTTGAATAGGAGTGGTGATAGTGGCATCCTTGTCTTGTCCCGGAATTTAGTGAGAAGCTTTTGAGGTTTTCACCATTTAGTGCTATGCTGGCTGTAGGTTTGTCTTATATAGCTTTCATGATGTTGAGTTATGTTCCCTCAATACCCACTTTGGTGAGAATTTTTATCATAAATGGGTGTTGAATTTTATCAAAAGCTTTTATGCATCTATTGAGATGATCATGTGGTTTTAGTCCTTTCTCTTGTTGATGTGAAGTATTACATTGATTGATTTGCATATGTTGAACCACCTTTGTGTCCCTGAGATGAACCCCATTTGAGCATGTTGTATAATCTTTTTTATGTGCTGTGGAATTCTATTTGCTAGTATTTTGGTAAGGACTTTTTTGCATCTGTGTTCATCAGTGATATTGGTCTGTAATTCTCTTTTTTGGTGGTGTCTTTGCCTGGTTTTGGTATCAGGGTGATTGTGGCTTCATAGAATGAGTTTGGGAATATTCCTTCATTTCAGTCTTCTGGAAGAGTTTGAGAAGGACTGGTATGAGTACTTCTTTGTATGTGTGGCAGAATTCCCTGGTGAAGCTGTCCAGTTCTGGATTTTACTTGTAGGGATTCTTTTTTAATTGTTAATTCGATTTCATTCCTAGTGATCGGTTTGTTCAAGTGGTCAGTTTCTTCTTGATTCAGTTTTAGTGGACTGTATGTTTCCAGAAACTTGTCCATCTCCTCTAGGTTATCCCTGTTTTTATGTAGTTTTTCATGATATTCTCATATGATATTCTATATTTCTATGTTATTTGTTGTAATTTCTCCATTTTCCTTTCTTATTTTGCAAATTTGTGCTCTCTCTTTTTTCTTCTTTGTGAGTTTGGCCAGAGGTTCTCGATTTTATTTACTCTTTCAAAAAATTGCTTTTGGTTTGATTGATTATTTTCTCTATTTCTTTTAATCTCTATTTTATTTATTTCCTCCCAGATCTTAATTATTTCCTTTCTTCTGCTGACTTTTGGGTGTTTTTACTCTTTAGTTTCTAGTTCTTTTAACTGGTGGGTTAGATTGTTTTTTTTTTTTTGATATTGTTCTTCTTTTTTGAGGAAGGCCTGTATCACTCTAAACTTTCCTCTTAGCACTGCTTTTGCTTTGTCCCATAAGTTTTTGTGGTTGTTTTCATTTTCATTTGTCTCAAGGTATTCCTTAATTTCAACTTTGATTTCATCATTGACCCATTTTTTTTTAATAGCATGTTGTTTAATCTCTATGCTTTCCTTTTTTTTATGCTTTGTTTCTCTGAAGTTGTTTTCTAGTTTCAATGGCATTGTGGTCAGTAAGGATGCTTGAGATAATTTCTATCTTCTTAAAATTTTTGAGGCTTCTTTTGTGACCAAGTACATGATGAATCCTAGAAAATGTTCCACGCACACTTGAAAAGAATGTATATCCTATTTTGGGGGGTTGTAATGCTCTGCAAATATCCATTAAATCTAATTTTTCTATTGTATCATTTAATTTCTCTGTTGCATTATTTATTTTTTGTGTGGAAGATCTGTCTAGTGATGTTAATGTGGTGTTAAAACTTCTGACAATGATTGTATTCCCATCAATTTCCCCGTTTATCTCTGTTAGTAGTTGTTTTATGTACTTAGGTGCTCATGTTGGATGCATATATATTAATGATTGTAATATCCTCATCTTGTATTGCTCCTTTAATCATTATAAAATGCCTTTATTTATCTTTCTTTATGGCCCTTGTTTTAAAGTCTATTTAGTCTGAAATCAGAACTGCTACACCTGCTTTTTTGGAGTTTCCATTTGCATGGAATATCCTTTTCCGTCCATTCACTCTCAATCTCTATGTGTCCTTCTCCCTAAAGTGTGTCTCTTGTATGCAGTTTATTGAAGTTTCTTGCTTTATTATCCAGTCTGCCACTCTGTCTTTTGACTGGAGCATTTAGTCCATTATCATTTAGAGTAATTAATGATAAATGAGTGTTTATTGCTATTTGAACTTATATTTGCAGTTGATTTCATATTTCTTCTTTGTTCCTTTCTTCTTCCTTTTGTGGTATGGTAATTTTCCTTTGTGTTATCTTGGATTGTATTTAGTTTTTGTTACTCACTTGTAAGTTTTTGGCTTGTGGTTACACTTTTTTGTAAGTCTGTTAACCAATTACTGTAACTGTGTACTAAACAGATAGTAATGTAATCTCAAACCCATCCTACCGAGAACAAAAAATTTAAGAAAAAAGAAGAAAGAAAAAATACTCTGTATTTTCTTGCTTCCCTCTCCCACTCAATGATTTAGATGTCTTCTTTTACAATTTCATGTTTATTCTATTTGTAATTCATGGTAGTTATCACCTTTCCAGTTATAAGCTCTCATTTCTGTATCATCCTGCTTCTTTTTTATTTAGAGTGTACCTTACAATATTTCTTTTAGCATGGATTTAGTGTTGCTAAAGTCTTTTAGTTTTTCTTCTCTGTGAAATTCATTACCTCTCCCTCTGTTCTAAAGGATAGCCTTGCTGCAGAAAGTATCCTAGGCTGCATCTGTTTTTTCATTCAGGACTTTGAATATATCTTTCCACTCCCTTCTGGCCTGTAGTGTTTCTGTAGAGAAATCAGCTGAGAGCCATCTCTTGTAACTCACTCTTTGTTTTTCTCTTGCTGCCTTTAGGATCATTTCTTTATCCTTCAGTCTGGCCATCTTGATTTTGTTGTCTTGGTGTGAGTCTCTTTAGGCTGTTCCTGTTTGGGAACCTCTGAGCCTCCTGTACTTGGGTGTCTGATTCTTTCTTTATGTTTGGGAATTTTTCAGTTATGATTTCTTTAAATACCTTCTCCATCCCCTTTGTTCTTTCTTCCCCTTCTGGAACTCTTATGATGCATAGATTGGCATGCTTTATATTATCCCATAGGTTCCTTATATTGTTTTCATTGTTTTTTATTTTTTTCTCTCAACTGTTCTGATTGTGTGCTTTCTGTTGTCCTGTCTTCTAGGTCACTTATTCGTTCCTCTGCATTATCTAGCCTGCATTGTACTGCCTTTAGGTCAGATCTCATTTCAGCCAATGAAATTACCAATTTTACTTGGCTCTTCTTTATAGCTACTATTTTGTTTTTGACATATTTTATGTCTCTAAACACTATCTCTTTTAATTCCTTCAGTAATTCGATCACTTCTTTTTAGAAATCTTGATCTAATAGGCCATTAATATCTATTTCATTGATCGTTCTTTCAGGGGATTTCTCTTTCTCTTTTAATTGGGAATACTTCCTCTGCTTCTTCAACTGCTCATATCTCTCTGACACTGTGGCTTAAGGAGTATCAGTTATCTATTGTGACCCTTAAAGGGGTTTATTTCTTTATCTATCTAAGGCCTATGCTGGAATAAAACTTAAAAACGAGAGAGAGAAATAGAATTTTAAAAGAATGGAGAAAAAGAAGGTTTGAAAACAGTGCATAATCAATAATAGAAGAGCAAGTTGAAGAAGAATAGGAATCGAGTTGAGATGTCTTTTTAAAACCTTAACAAAAAGAAGAAAAAAATCAAAACACAGTATTTAAAACCTGTGAATAATCAATAACAGATCAAATCCAAGAGAATTAAAAATGAAATGAGAATTGTAAACATATAGAACTGTTTAAAAAGTAAAGATTAAAAAGCTAATAGAAAATAAAACAGGTATAAAAAGATTTTAAAAACAAAGATGTGTTCTCCTAGAGACTGAATGCTCTTAATGGTTTTATTGAGAGGTCTTTGTGTCTTCGCCCTGTTTCATGAACTCAGCCTGCTCTGTTGGCCCCCTCGTCTGTGCTGCTCACAGTGTCCATTGGCAAGAAGATTGCACCCCTCCAACACTGGGTCAGGTGCTGCTCTCCTTCGCGGTGGGCGGGTGGATCACTCCCCATCCAGATGCCACAGTCAGTGCTGTGTCAGTTGCTCCAAAGGTAGGCTCAGCTTCAAGAATAACAGGTTTATGGAGATATAATTCACATACCATAAAATGCAGCCATTGAAAGTGTGCATTAGGGTTTTATGTACATTTCAGGGTTGTGTAGCCATCACCCCCAAAAGGAACCAGTACCCTTTAGTAAGTCAGTCCCTAACCTTCCTTTCCCTTAGCCCTCAACAGCCACCACTCTACTTTCTGCCTCTATGGGTTTGCCTGTTCTAGGCATTTCATATAAATAGAACCATACAGTATGCTGTCTTTTTTGATTATCGTCTTTCATTTAGTGTGACGTTGTCAAGGCTCATCCATCGTGTAGCATATATCAATACCCAAATTCCTTTTTGTATTCATATAATATGCCATATTTATAAATACACCACATTGCTTATCCATCCATCAGTTGATGATGAATAATTCTGCTGTAAATGCTCATGGACAAGTTTTTGTGTGAACACATATTTTCACTTCTCTTCAGGATATATCAAAAAATGGAATCGCTGGGATGTATTCTACTTTTAAATTTTTGAGGAATTGCTAATATAGCTTTTAAAGTGACTGAAGCATTGTATATTTCCAGAAATAATGTATGAGGAGTCCAGTTTCTCCACATCCTCATCTACACTTTTTATTACTGGGTTTATAGATTCATATTTATATATCATATATCATATATATATGTCATCCTAGTTGGTATGAAGTGGTATGTCATTGTGATTTTGATTTCTGTTTCCCTAATGCCTACTGATGTTGAACATCTTTTTATGTGCTTAGTTCCCATTCGTATGTCTTCTTTGGAGAAACACCTATTCAAATTCTTTGCCCATTTTAATTATATTTGTCTTTGTATTGTCATGTTTTAAGTCTTCTTTGTCTATTCTGGATAAAAGTCCCTTATCAGGGAAAATTTTGGAAATATTTTCATCCATCCTGTGGATTGTCTTCTTACTTTCTTGATGAAGTCCTTTGAAGCACAGAAGTTTTTAATTTTACTGAAGTCCAGTTTACTTGATTGTTTTTCTTTTGTTGTTTGTGCTTTTGGTGTCATATATTACAAGTATTTGTAATCCAAAGTCCTGAAGATTTTCTCATTGTTCATTTTCTAAATGTTTCATAGTTTCAGGTCTGTGATTTATTTTGAGTTAATTTCCATAAATGGTGTTAAGATAAAAGTTCAGTTTTCTTTCTTTCCAGGTGTATGTACAGGTGTCCCAGCATCATTTTTGTAAAGATTATTTTTTCCCCATTGGATTGTCATGGCACCTTTGTCAAAAATTAAATGGCTGTGTGTAAGACTTTGTTTATGGTCTCTTAGTTCTTTTCTCTCAATCTATTTTTCTGTCCTTTCTGCAAGTATCACACTGTATGGATCACAGTTTTGTTAGTGAGTTTTGAATTTGGAAACTTCAAAACTTTGTGTTCTTTTTCAAGATTGTTTTGACTATATTGGGTATCTTGCATTTCCATATTAGTTTTAGGATCAGCTTGTTCATTTCTGCCAAAAAGCCAGAGCTGCATTGAATGTATAGGTCATTTTGAGGACAATGGCCATCCTAACAATAATAAGGCTTCTGATCCATGAACACAGAAGAGCTTTCCATTTATTTTAGGTCATTTTTAACTTCTATCACTAGTATTTTAGTTTTCAATATACAAGTTTCAGATATTTTTCTCAGTATTCCACATATTTTTCTTAATATTATAATTATTTTATTCTTTTTGATGCTATTGTAAATGAAAAGGTTTCCTTCATTTTATTTTTAGATTATTCACTGCTGTTGAATAGAAATGTAATTAATTTTTGTATATTCATTTGTGTCTTACAATTTTGGTCAGACTGGGTTATTAATTCTAAGAGGATTTTTTTTTCTTTTCTCTCTATTTTTCCTTTGTGGATTCCTTGTGATTTCAATATATAATATCATATCATCTGGAATCAAAACAGTTTTGTTTCTTTCTTTCTAATCTAGAGGCTTTATTTTCTTTGTCTGATTGATTTGACTAGAACTTCTAGTACAATGTTGATTTTGGGAGGGAATAATTCAGTGCTTCTGCATTATGTATGATCTTTGCTTCAGGTTTTTCATAGATGTTCTCTGTCAAGTTGAGGAAGTTCTCTTCTATTCCTAGTTTTTATCCATTATTCTATTAATATGGTGTATTACATGAATTGACTTTTGTATGTTGTACTGCCTTTGCATACCTGGATACATCCCACTTAATTGTGGTCTATTTTATATGTTACTGTTTTGGATTTGCTTGTATTCTGTTGAGGATTTTTGCATTTATATTCATAAGAGATAGTCTTTAGTTTTCTTGTGATGCCTTTGTCTGGTTTTCCTATCAGTGTGATACTAGTCTCATTGAATGAATTGGGAAGTGTGCCCACCTCTTTATTTTCAGACGAATTTGTGAAGCATTTTTTGTTTGTTTTTGTTTTTGTTTTTTCTTTAAGTAGTTGATGGAATTCACCAGCAAAGCCATACGGGCCTAGCATTTCTTTGTGTGAATGTTTTGGATTGCTATTTCAGTCACTACTTACTGTAGGATTATTTGAGTTTTCTATTTCTCCTTGAATTAGCTTCAGTCATTTATGTCCTTCTAGGAATTTATCCATTTCATCTAGATTATCTCATTTATTGGCTATATAATTATCCATGGTATTCCCTTATATTCCTTGTTATTTTTGTAAGGGCAGTAGTGACATCCTTCCTTTCATTTCTCATTTTAGTAATTTGAATCTTCTCTCTCTTTTTTTCAGTACTAGATAAAATTTGTCAATTTTACTGATCTTTTCAAAGAACCAACTATTCCTTTTGTTGATTATTCTCTGTTGTTCATCTATTGTCTATTCCATTTATTTCTGCCTTTAGTATTTTGATTAGAATGTTTAATTCATTTATATTAATGTAATTTCTTATCAGATTGAAGTTACAACTGCTGTCTACTTTCTATATGTCTTTTTTTCCCATTCCTCTATTACTACACATTTTTGTACAAAGTAAGCATTTTCAAGTGTGCCATTTTAATTTGTTTATTTTATCTTTTTCTTCTCCTCCTCCTACTCTTCCTCCTCCTCCTTCTCTTCCATTGCCCTGGAGATTATAATTAACATCTTGTTTTAAAGCAATCTAGTTCACATGAATACCAACTTAATTTCAACAGTACACAAAAACTTTGCTTTGGTATCAGTCTTTTCCCTCCCCCTCCTCATGCTGTCACTGTCATACAAATTGCACCTTTATGCATTTATAAGCTCATCTACACAGTTTCATAAGTATTGTTTTATGCAGTTGTCCTTTACATCAAATAGAGCAAAACATTTACATGTAATACCCGATTTATACTGTTTTATTTTTTTACTCATGTAGTAGTGCTTTTTATTTTTCAAGCGAGTGTCCTTTCATTTACACCTGTTGGACTATCCTTAGTATTTCTTGTAGGGCAGGCCTGCTAGCAATGGATTCTTTCAGATTTTGTTTTTGTAGGAGTGT
This sequence comes from Vicugna pacos, assembly GCF_048564905.1. Lineage (NCBI taxonomy): Eukaryota > Metazoa > Chordata > Mammalia > Artiodactyla > Camelidae > Vicugna > Vicugna pacos. The sequence continues at coordinate 32,273,952 of NC_133000.1, forward strand.
CTTAATTTTTCCTTTAATTTTTTTGAAGAATCATTTTGCTGGCTATAAAATACTTGGTGACAGTCTTTTCCTTTTATCTCTTTGACGATACCATCCACTGCCTTCTGGTCTTCATGGTTTTTGATGAGAAATCAACTGTCTTACTGAGGAGCCTTTCTATATGTTGAGCCACTTTTGTCTTTCGGCTGTCAAGATACTTTATTCTTGTCTTTTGACACACTGAATCTGATGTGCCTATTTTAGATGTCTCTACGTTTATACCACGTGGAGTTTGTTGAGCTGCTGGGATGTACAAATTAATGTTTTCATCAAATTTGGGAAGTTTTCAGCCATTATTTCTTTATATATTCTTTCTGCCCCTTTTTTTCTCTCCCTCCTTCTGGCGCTCCCATTATGTGTGTATTGGTATTGTTGATGGTGTCCCACCTATCTCTGACACAGTGTTCATTTTTTTTTTTCATTCCTTTTTCTTTCTGTTCCACAGACAGGATAATCTCAGTAGTTTTAATTTAACTGACTTTTTCTTCAACAAGTTCATATCTACAGAGAAACCACTTATTGAAGTTTTTATTTTAGTCATTATATTTGTATCTCTAAAATTTCTAGTTGTTTTTTATTATAAATTTTATTTATTGTTATTCTCTGTACAATGAGATGAGCACATAATTTAATCCTTTAGGCATGGTTTCTGTTAGTATTTTGAACATATGTGTAATTGCTTATTTATGTCTTTGTCTAGTATGTCCAGTGTCTGGGCTACCTCAGGGAGTTTCTGTTGACTACTTTTTCCCCGTCTGTTATGACCAAACTTTTCTGTTTCTTTGTACATCTTCTAATTTTCTGTTGAAAACTGGACATTTAAAATATTACAATGTGGCAGATCTGAAAGCCTGATTTTCCTCATCTCCAGGGTTTATCATTGCTTTCATTGTCATTGCTGCTGCTGCTATTTATTTAGTTACTTTCCTGAACAAATTCTGTAAAGTCTGTTTTCTTTATCATGCATGACCATGAGATCAGTGTGTGTGAAGAAAGCCTAGTTGTCATCACTGTAGTAATGATTGGACAGTGATTTCTTTCAATGCCTGGAGCCAATCGTTTGAGCTGTTGCCAGGTGGCTGTGTGTCCACGTGCTGAGGGATGCCCTCAGCACCGGCATGCAGTCAGCAGCTCTTCCGTAGCCTTTAGTTCTTGCTTATGCAGAACCTCAAGTTCAGCCAGAGTTGAAGGCTTAGGATTTTCTCAGATCTTTCCTTGCCATGTGCCACACATGTATATTGCCTTCTACAATTCTCAGAATTTTTTGGAGCTTTTTAACCCTACCTTCACCCCCAGAAAGTCTCATTACTCAATTTTGCCTTCTAAGTTTCCTAGTCAGCACCTAGTTAGCCTCTACTGGTCCCACTGCCTCAGACAGTTGTAATGTTAGATACTCACTGCTGTTTCCCACACACACTCTGGGGACAGGCTGTTTGCACAGCATGAGTCTGTGATAGGTCACATAGTGACAGCTCTCTGGGGGCGGATTTTTTGGGTAACTTTAAATCACTTCTGCCCCTACCTTGATTGTGAGACTATTGCTTATAAAGGCCACCATTTAGGTGAGGATACAGGGATGGGGTAGATCAAGTTACAATGCCTCAAAACTCACTATCTTTATGGAGATTTAGCTGGGTTTTTTTTCTCAAATAAAGACTCCCCGGATTGCTGGAAGTCTTGGTTTAATTTCCAGAGTTCTACAGAGGTTAATTTTGACAAATTTTGCCATTGTCATTGCTTCATAGAGGAGTAAGTTTTCCAAGATGTTTACTCAGATAGTCTAGAAGTGTATCCCATTTGCATTTGTGTTCAACTGAGTTACTTGCAAGACTAACTAATTCTACAGCTCCAGCTCCATTCACGTAAGAGTCCATCTGCATGGATTCTCCTACAGCAGTGTACAACCTGTTGTCAGATTGTTGTTTTTCTTATTAAAGTGTAGGGGTTTTTAAAAATATGCTCATGAATAGCCTTTTGTCATTTTTACACATTACAAAACTTCCACTAGTCTGTAGCTATTTTTTCCCCTCACTTATTGTTGCTTTAATGAAGTTCTCACTTTTAAGGATTTTCAGTATAGCAGTTTGTGAATGCTGATCACACGGGTGAGGCATTTAACTACTGTCTAAACCTCAGTCTTTGCTCTGATTCACTGTCTGGAACATCTGAACACATCTACTGAACCCCGTATACCAATGGATGCTGACAGACCTAATTAAAAAAATGCTTTTTAAGTAAAGCAAAGAATATTAACTTTGACACTGGAAACGACAAATCTCAAATTTCCTAGCTGATCTTGCTTTCTGTGATCATGAGCTACATCATGTTTTTAGAGCCGACAGGCATATTGAACTACTGATTTTACTTCATCGGATTTTAGAATGCAGAACACATTTCAGGCCCACTTATAGCAACATATGTGTATCTTAAAGGATATGTACATATGATGATGTCTTTATTATAAGTACCTTATTTTATTTTAGGTACCTACTGCTGTGCACCTCATTAAGGAAAGCTTGAAACTGCACTACTGAAATTTTTCATACCACCATCATCCCATAGCATCACTTTTGCACTTAGATGTTGTGTGGCAGAGTATTTTTCTGCTCCCTAGAAATGATCAATGTTGAAGGGGGAAAAAAAAACCCTCCTCAAATAAATATACTCCAAATCACACACTTATCTGAACAATGGCCACCATTTTAGTCCATAGTCCACACCAATCCATCTACTCATACTGACTCAGAGTACTCAACATAGACAATCCACCCCTGAATTCAGGGCCCTCAACACACGTTCTATCCCCTCCCCATTCCTTGTTGATTCTGACCTACTTTTGTCCAACGCGTCCTGCCAGTCTCTTTGCTACCTGACTGCACTTTTTAATTTTTACCTTTGAGTTCCAGGCTGCGCCTAGTGATTCCCAGAGAAACGCCAGACACTTGGCTCAACAGGAGGGGCGGTGAGGATTTCAGAAAGCTGTTAACCTAACTCACTTTCAGATCAGTGAGTGGCTGTTGTGAGCATTCCTTCTAGATCTCTGCCATACCGGCTGCATCCACCCCAGCAAAATAACGTAGCTCCTCCAACCACCTCTGCCTCCATTCATCTGGGTTTCTGCTTTCAGTGACACTCAGATGCTGCTGATGGGCATTATATATATATATATTTTTTTTTTTTTAATTAAAGTATAGTCAGTTACAATGTGTCAATTTCTGATGTACAGCACAATGTTCCAGTCCTTCATATTCACATATATATGTATGAATTCCTTTTCATATTTTTTTACTAAAGTTTATTCCAAGATATTAAATATTGTTCCATGTGCTATACAGAAGAAATTTAGTTTTTTAGCTATTTTTAAATATAGTAGTTAATATTTGCAAATCTCAATCTCTGATGGAAATATTTAAAGCCACATCTGGAACCCTTGTTGTGGAAGTGTCTGAGAAATATATTTTCGACCTCATAGACTTTTGGTTAGGAAGTTGGAATAAAGGCTGACCTGGCTCACCTAACTTGTCTGCCTTTGTGAGTAAAGAGGTCTGGAGTTTCAAGTCCCAATGAAATGTCCCAGCCCTTCAGTAGCAATCTCTTAAAGCAACCAAAATGCTCCCATCTACCAGAGCATGACTTGTCCTTAGACACTGCTGGACATAACCACCGACGCTGTCTAAGGCGTCGTCTTCATCTGGTGCACACTTTCTTTAGATGTGTAATATCCTGATTAACAGGACAAGTTAGTTTGGATTCCCAAGTCCACAGGCAGCCTTCTGCCTGACTTTGGAGTATATATGTTCATTGAAGAGTCCTCTTTCAGATCAGCTAGAGCTGTCTGGTGTGTGGTGTCCCAGAGAATGTGGGTGCAGTGCTCCCCACCAGAGTCCTACCAGTTGTTTTATTGCAGGAAGAGAGAGAGCAAAAGAGACAGAACAGGAAGTTCTTGTCCAGCCTCAAACACAGTCACCCCCTCCCAGGGCTCTTGCTCTGGGACAGACAGCAGTGCAGGTCAGCAACGATGTGGCCCCGGTGTACTCCAAAACATGGTGTGGTTTTACTGGGCTATCTGTGTCTTTCATGGGCCCTGCAAAGTTCTCGGCTTTGTGAAATGGGGAACTAAGGAACTCCCACCCATGGCTGTAACTCCCAGGGTTTGCACCCTTACGGGTTTTGAGGATTTGCTGGCAACTCTTTCTTTTTCACTGGGTCATGTCTCGGTTACACCTGCAGTCCTGTGACTTCCTTATCAGAACTGCTCCTTACGTTCGGGATTTAGTGAAAGATGCCATTTTAGCCTGTAAGTTCATGTTCAGGGAGGAGGAGGAAGAAGCACAGATCAGAATTGCTCTTTTGCTTTTTTTTATTATTGTTTTCATAAGCCATCTCCTGTTGTCGAATGGACACTGAGCCAATGAATGACTGTTACACCCCCATTTGAATGATGAGAAAAATGACACTCAGGGAGAGGAGGCAAACTTCCTGAGGTTCCAAAGACCAAAAGGGATGAGCACAGAATAAGATCCCTGCAAATTTCTTGTCTGTCATTCGCCTTTAGGTCAATGACAGAGTGCCGTGTGTAGTAGTAAAGTTGTAACATGCTTTTAAAAGGGTGCAGATGTTCTTGTTTTGTTTATAAAATCACAGTGTTTTGTCTGAGACTCTGAAAAAGAGAAATGGGTTAGTAAATGTTGGTTTCTCATCCTTGGTCCTTCCTCCCCTTCACAGATATGGACCCTTCCATCTGTAGCAGGAATAAGACAGCCCCAGCCTTCCCGTCTCATGAGATCAGTACTCATTCATTTCATTCCTGCCCACCAGTAGGTGATAAAGCACAGCGAGATTTTCATGTCCTGCTTCACTGATTCTTGTGAAATTAGGTGTTTGAAGATAGAAACTCATGAAAGGAAGCTGCTTTTTTTTATATAAAGTGCAGTAATTTTCCTAGCAGAGAAGGAAATTGAGGATTTTCTTCATTGAAAATTAATAGAGATTTCAAGAGCATCTGTATTTCTGATGCATAGATTAAAATGACAAAATCTAGAGGGATTACAGAAACACAAGGAAGATACCAAAAGTGCCTTTAAAGAGCTTTTCTAAGACTGGGCTTGTAAAGAGACTGTTAGTTGACAGAGACCCTCTTCTCACCCATAGTCCCTCTCCTTAGGTTGGAAAGGGCCAGCGCTTCCCATGTGTGCAGTCCTGGTGCTTCAAGTGAGTTGTAGGGTAGGGCAGTGCTTATGGTGCTCCCTTCAGTTTGTCCATCCTAAGTAACCCCTGGCAGTCAGGGCGAGTGTGTTGCAACTACGTGAACCATTCACCATGCTCTCCGTGGTGTGTGCTCATCTCAGCTCATCCAGCCTCAGGTGATGGCAGAGCAGAGAGTGGTGGCAATAGGTCAGCCATGAGTAAGAGGGAGCCACTGGAGTCAGCTGGGGCCCAAGTGGCTAGGAGTTCCAGGTTGAATTCCCAGGACTTCCCACAGCTTATTCATTCAGCTAATACTTCTCCAGCACCTGTCATGTGCTGGTGCTTCCATTGTGAACAGAACCAAATCCCTGTCCTCATGAAGATGACGTTCTAGTGGACATAAGAAATGATAAACGCAGAAGCAGATCCAGGTCAGGACACATGAGTGCTGTCTACTTTGGAGTGCACAAGGTGAGATCCTTTGGGAAGGAATGTATGATACAGGAAAATGTGGGGGAGAGGATGGCCGTATCCCAGGTCTTATTTGGGTCCCTGAGATGCACCTCGTGATGTGTGGGTATTTGGTTTGCACAGGAACGAATCCAAGAGAGAGCCACAATTCAGTAAATGTAGATTTATTCAGAGAGATATATACTCCACAGACAGAATGGGCTGTTTCAGAAGGCAAGAGAAAGGCCATGAGGAGTGAGGGTTGGGTGCTCCAGTTTAAAGTAAAAGTAGATACACACTCCACAGACATAGTGTGGGCTGTCTCCCTCAGCAGAGAGAGCAGCCACGAGGTGTGGTTGTTAGTTTTTATGCACTCAGTATCTTCATATGCTAATAAGTGGGAGGAATATTCCAACCGCTTTGGGGAAGGTGTTGCGATTACCAGAAATTGGGCCACCACTCACCCTTTGACCTTTCATGGTCAGCCTTGAACCTGTCCTGGCACCTGTGGGAGTGCCAGTTAGCATCCTGCTGTATTTCAGTGAGTGTGTATTGAAGCTCAAGATCTACTGGGAGTTGACTTTTCCACCGTCACGGTGCTAATGGCTGTGCCATGCTATTAATGGCTGTGCCCGGCCCCCTTCCCTCCTGTCTCATGAAGGAGCTCTGGACTGATTGCACAATTGCAGAGCAGGGGATAGAGTGGAAAGAACTTCATAAGTGGAAGGTGGAAGGCAGTGTTTGTAGTAGAATTCTCAAGTCAATTATAAAGTAAGGGTCTTCTGTTTGCTGGGATTACCTGGTGTCACATTAGGGAGCTGTGAGCCTTGGGGACTTCAGTGAGTGGGTGGCTCACTGTATATACTGTGTTGCTTCTTAGGCGGCTCGAGAACAGTTGGCTTATATGTGACCCATTCACTCAAGCAGGGGTCTTTTTGGGGATTTTCTGCACTTGAGGCTAACATGGGTCACATGGGGGGGCAGGACCGGCCAGTCACAGCTTGGTCCACAGTCACCTAGTGCCCTCGTGGCTTTCATCCCATGGATGTGTCCCCTCCCCCTCAATGGGGACAAGGTCAAAAGTGGTGGGGCAGCTTCTCAGTGGCGAAGGCATTGCACTCCAGACCCAACACTCAACAGCATGGACCCCTGGTGTTGGCCACAGTCTTAGCTAGATGAGGCTGTTGAGTAGCTGAGCTCATGAGACGTGGGTGCCATGCTTCCACTCTCACCAAGAGCTCTACTTTTGAAGGTTCTGATCAGACAGCCACAAATACTCCCTAGCCCATAAACAAGGAACAGTCCCTTTCACCCGGGGAAGGGCACACAGAAGGAGAATGGATCATCCCGAGAGCAGGAGAGGCCAAATCAGTCCTGCCCTCAGGGGTCTGACAGACGAGCCAGCTCAGTTCCTCTTACTAGTTGTTTACTTGGAGGATGTGGGGTATTTTGGTGACCTGCAAGTGTCAGGAAATAGTACACGAGGGCTTTGTAGATTTTCTGGTCCGGTGTTAACTCACCCCATTGTAGCTGTTGTGCAAGGAAACAAAACTTGGTGGACAACAGGCCATGGCCTCTGCTCCCTGGTGGAGCCAGGAGATTACAATGTTAAGAACGACTGCAGGGGCATCATTTCTATGTTGAGAGGCCAGATGGCCTTACATATCTCTCATGCTGGATGCCTAAGTTGCAAAGGGAAACTGGAATTCATCCAGCTCTCCAGCCAAGGAGGAGGCCACAAGTGGCCTCCCCCACCAACTGTGAGCTCTTTGCCTCCACTGACAGCAGCATGTATAGCAAAAAGCTGGGCTGCCACCTGCGTTTCCGTGTAAACATCCGAGTAGCCACAACAATGGCCTCGTGAGCGATGGTGTGCCCAAGGAAGCGCTGTGTGGGACAGAGGGAGGAGTGCCGGGGTCAGACCCCGGGAGGGCAGGCAGGCAGTGAGGACATCTGTGCAGCGCAGGTGCCATGGAACTGAGCCAAAGGGAGGCTGGTTTTGGAGCAGGGAGCCTGGGCAGTGCCGTGTTGTTCGTAAGAAGATCCTGGGCTCTGGATCCAAGAAGTCATTGGCTTGATTCCTGACCTCAACCCTCATCTTGGGCAAATGTTTGAAGCTTTCTGTGCCTCTGTTTCTTGGTGTCCCAGTTGGGGACAATAGTAGCAATTACTTCTGAGAGTCAGGAGTGCCTTTATAGATGTCATTTCATTACGCTCACATCAGCCCACGAGCACAGTGCTAGGTCCCCCATTTTACACATGGCAGACAAGTAACTTTTAATCAGTAATCACGCAGCTAATAATGGTCATAATCAGCATTTGAATTTGATCCCTGTGTCCAGATAATTTCTATTCTCACTCAGTATTACTGGAAAACTAGTAAAGTCAGAACAAACACTGCTGAGAAGTGGGTGCTTGAAACATGTTTGTCATCTTTGCCATTGGGGAGTGTTGAGTTCACATTCCTCACAGCACTTCTGAGGCTCCCTGCATCTCCGCTGCCCCTGGTGGGGTCTACAGGGCTCTGGGCAGCTTCTCCTTGTTCTCTAACCCCAAGGCTCTCTGCTCTCTGCAGGTTGATTCTCAACCCTGACTGCTCGGTAGAGCTAGTGTCTAAAAACAAAAAAATGTGGGGAGGGTACGGCTCAGTGGTAGAGCACGTGCTTAGCATGCAAGAGGTCCTGGGTTCAATTCCCAGTACCTCCATTAAAATAAATAATGCTCAATACTCCCCACAAAAAGAAAAGAAGTATTTAAAAAATAATAAACAGTACAAAGGCCCCACTCCAGGCTGTGGTGCACTATTGTTTAAAGGCTCCCAAATGCATCCCATATGCAGGAGGGTGAGAGCTATCCCTATACACTTCTTGTGAGCTTGTCCACTCACACCCATTAGCCTCTTGAAACAGTAAAACTACTTGGCTCAGCCTAGAACTTTCTCCCGATTTCTAGAGTTTTATTTTACTACTGCACATCTCTCCTGGAGCCCACAGGAACTCAGCCAGAACTGAATCAGTTGTCTCTTCTCATGACTTGCCCCTCTTCCTGCCCTTCTTTTTTTTTTAACATTTTTTATTCATTTATAATCATTTTACAATGTTGTGTCAAATTCCAGTGTTCAGCACAATTTTTCAGTCATTCATGGACATATACACACTCATTGGCACAATTTTTCTCTGTGATTTATCATAACACTTTGTGTATATTTCCCTGTGCTATACAGTGTAATCTCGTTTATCTAGTCTACAATTTTGAAATCCCAGTCTATCCCTTCCCACCGTCTACCCCCCTGGTAAACACAAGTCTGTATTCTCTGTCCATGAGTCTATTTCTGTCCTGTATTTATGCTTTGCTTTTGTTTGTTTGTTTGTTTTTGTTTTTTAGATTCCACATAATAGCGATCTCATATGGTATTTTTCTTTCTCTTTCTGGCTTACTTCACTTAGAATGACATTCTCCAGGAGCAACCATGTTGCTGCAAATGACATTATGTTGTCGGTTTTTATGGCTGAGTAGTATTCCATTGTATAAATATACCACATCTTCTTTATCCAGTCACCTGTTGATAGACATTTAGGCTGTTTCCATGTTTTGGCTATTGTAAATAGTGCTGCTATGAACATTGGGGTGCAGGTGTCATCCTGAAGTAGATTTCCTTCTGGATTCAAGCCCAGGAGTGGAATTCCTGGGTCATATGGTAAGTCTATTCCTAGTCTTTTGAGGAATCTCCACACTGTTTTCCATAGTGGCTGCACCAAACTGCATTCCCACCAGCAGTGTAGGAGGGTTCCCCTTTCTCCACAGCCTCTCCAGCATTTGTCATTTGTGGATTTTTGAATGACGGCCATTCTGACTGGTGTGAGGTGATACCTCACTGTAGTTTTGATTTGCATTTCTCTGATGATTAGTGATATTGAACATTTTTTATGTGCTTTTTGATCATTTGAATGTCTTCCTTGGAGAATTGCTTGTTTAGGTATTCTGCCCATTTTTGGATTGGGTTGTTTATTTTTCTCTTATTGAGTTGTATGAGCTGCTTATATATTTTGGAGATCAAGCCTTTGTCGGTTTCACTTGCAAAAATTTTCTCCCATTCCGTAGGTTTTCTTCTTGTTTTATTTCTGGTTTCCTTTGCTCTGAAGAAGCTTGTAAGTTTCATTAGGTCCCATTTGTTTATTCTTGCTTTTATTTCTTCTAGGAGAAAATTTTTGAAATGTATGTCAGATAATGTTTTGCCTATGTTTTCCTCTAGGAGGTTCTTGCCCTTCTTATTTCAGGGAATGGCACTATAATTTAGACACTGCCAAAGCCAGAAAGCTGGCCGGCATCTTTGACCTCTTCCTGCCCTTCCATCACACCTGTGGCCAATCCGTCCACCTGCTGAAATGTTTTCTTCTCTCTCCTCCTGGCAGGGCCTCAGCAGGACTTCACATGAACCTGCCAATTGTCCTCCCTGACACTATCTTGTCTCTTTCTAGATCACTTTGCATGTCTCCTCTACCTTGGAGGCACACAGAGTCCTTTGTGATGTACACCTGTGATCTCCCCACCTGGTTGTCTCATCTGCCTCCCACACCCTGTGCTCGCTTGTAGACTATTTGCAGTTCCTGGAAGGGACCTGGCTCTCTTTGGCCTCCCACCATTGCATGCGCAGCTCCCCAGGGAGAAATGGCCTTAACATTATAAGTTCACCTGATCAATTCTAGGGCATCTCAGAGCTCACCACAGTGGTTCTCTCCTCTGGGAGAGCCTTGGCTACAGTTTCGGCTCCCTGCCCCGAGCACCCTCTGCTGACTGTTATCCAAGCCCTCTTAACATGCCTCCTCAGCCATTATTTCACGATGAGTCCTGTGCACCTAGGAGCTCCCAGAAGCAGGGACTGTGTCTTTTTCCTCTTTATTCTCAGAGCATTGTAGAGACTCAGGTATAACGGTGGAGGGCACAGTGGTTATTCTGCAATTTCTCTAGAGTTGGGGCCTAGGGGTAACAGTCTGGTGGGAAGAAGGGCTTAGGGGATTTACCCTGAAGCCACATTTTCAATTAACATTTCATGTTGTTTTTGTCTACTATTTAAAGTTACGAGTCTTAAAACACAATGACGATTTCTAAAAATTACATTACCGATGATTGAGAAAAATGGCAGTTTTCCATATTTAAGAATATTATTTTAAGTTTGTGTGACTGGGGTGGTGGAAAATAGAAATGCAGGGGCTACTAAAGCATTCTCATCCCCTTCCCCACCCTCAGGTCCTTTGGACAGAAGAGACAGAGGGATGTGAGGAGAAGGCTTGGAGGGTGAACCGTGCAGTGCTTTTAAATTGTGACAGTTACTTGTGCTTTTTTTACTTTTTTTTTAATGGAGGTAATGGGGCTTGAACCCAGGACCTTGTACATGCTTAGCACGTGCTCTATCACTGAGCTATACCCACCCTTCCCCCCGATATTTGTGTTTTTAGTGGGCATAATGTGCTGGTAGCAGGTACGTTAGCATCAGACACAGTCACCTGCCTCTGACCATCACGTTAATACCTTTCCCTTGAGCTAGAGAACTAGTCTGTTTCCAAAAGTTCAATAAATTATCTACATTTTCTTTTTTCTTAAACAAAAGGTATTAACTCATTTTTTTCTTTAGTATCGCCTATAAATAAAATGTGATTTTATTAACCATTTACCAAAGTGTTAAGTGTAATAAATATTAAGTACAGATTTCTGAAGCATCAGGCATCACTGAAGATCCACATTCTTCTGTTCTGTCTCTCTGTTAGTCACCTTACTTTTGGAGTTCTGGAAGCGGTGCCAGGCAGAACTTGAGTACAAATGGGAGACGGTTGGGCAGGAAGAACAAGTCCGGCCAGAATAGGAGGCGAGGTGTCCCCACGTGGAGATAGATGAGATTACCCAGGAAAAGCGGGCGCTGTTTAGATGCACTTTATTCTGTTTACTTCTGGACTTGTCAGCCTTGGCTGCATGTTGGAATCACCAGGGGACCTTAAAAAATGTTGGTGCCTGGGTTCCATCACTGCAAACTCTGATTGTACTTAGTGGCCTGGGGTGCATTCTGGCATAGGGAAGTTTTTAAAGCTCCTCTGGTTATTCTAATGTGCAGCCAAGTTGAAGGAGCACTGCCTGGAATGGTGGACACAGAAGAGAAGTGAGGTCCTTCCTTCATAATAACAGTAAAAAGGGGGAAAAGAAAAAGACTGGTATAAGTGTATATGTAAAGAGGCATTGATTTGTATCCTTTCATGACACCAATAAAAAATGCAAAATATAAATTAGCTGCAATGACATAGATGTAGAAGGAAAGACAAATTGGTTTTTATAGTTGACTCCCATTTTTTTAAATGCGCCTTCATTATTGTGGCCTCCTTTTCATCATAGACTAGGTGCCCCTTTGTCTTGAACTAAGTCCCGGTCACTGCTCCCCCTTCCTACTGGGATGTGCACAAAGCAGCATGGCTCTCATCCTAAAGTCAGAGAAAGGGTAGAAGAAGCAGGGAAACATTTGTTGAGGTGCCATCAGTGTTTGAGCAGTGTTTGAGCTAGTCATTTTACATAACTGGAAATGTAAATTTATTGCTGCCACTCCTGCTGCAAAATTAAAAAAATAAAACTGTATATCTTTGTATCAACATTCCAGAGCTATGAAAAGATGATTTTTGAGTCATTTGTATTATTGCTTCTTTCCATCAGCTGAGATAATTTAGAGCTGATGGTGCTTGCAGTCAGCAGCAGCAGGACAGTAGGTTGTGAGAATGAATAACTCTTGGGAAAAAAAGGCTTTTACTAGGAGTATCTGAAAATGTCTCCAAATATAGATTTAATAAATTGAATCACAGATCTACAGAATGTTGGCACTGAAAAGATATGGAGGGAGCAGGTCAAACTCCTCTTTTTATAAATGGAAAAAAATGAGGTTCAGCTACCAATAGAAAGTGACATTTGTCTTTTACAATGTAATAAGCTTCTAATAATCCCCATTATGAATAGTTCCCATTGTTTACAACTGAAGATGGGGGTAAAAGCATATGTTGGTGAAAGACTGTACATTCAGAGATGAAAGCTGAATCTTAGACAAAATTAGATGTTCATAATGCTTTTGAGTCATGAAAAACAAAAACTTATCATATTGGCAGCATACAAAAAATACTGAAGAGAAGTTTTTTGGTCATTTAAACTGCCAAGTTTAAATTTAAATTTGCAAGCTAATAAGTTTAAATTTTCATTGGAACATGCTTGTTGAAAAATTGAAGATGAAGACTCATTTAACTTTATCATTCTTCCTTATTTAAAAAATTGCCTTATTATTTTTTTAGTTTTTTATTTGAAGTATTTTACTTTACTTGAGAAAGCATGCTCCATTGTTTAGAGAGGCCAGCATTGTGGTAGTGAGATCTTGTGAATGAAGTTGCCTAAATTCATATTTGAACACAGCAGCTTGCTTCCTGAGTGATCTTGGACAACTTAACTTCTCTGTGCCATAGTTTCCTATAAAATAAGAATAAGAGAGTTGCTTCTTCATGACAGTGGTAAGGAAGGGTCAAAGTAATGTATAGAATCTACTTGGAAGGCTTCCTGGCACAGAGGAAGGGCCATGTACTTAGTTACAGCTATTATTATACTATATCTGGTTTTATAATCCAGTTAAATCTTGATTCTTGCTGATTTCATCTATTAAAAAATTCTAAATATAAACTCTAAAATGGAAACTCTTAAACTTCATAGTTGTAGCTAATTAACACATAAAGCTCAACCAAGAAACACACAGTGGACACCAGTTAGCTGCAGACAACTGTGATTCTTTCTGTCCTGCACAGACCCTAAGCTGTCACTACCTTCACTTCTGAAATCAAAGGCAAGCTAAGGAATAGAGCTTTAAATCTTGGCCTCGTCAGGTGCTCAGACCATGGCAGGGAAACAGTTTACTGTTCACATGTGCATTTTCAAAAAATAGTATTAAAACGAACACTGTACATATTTTGTTGTGTGTTTGACATCGTTAACAGAAAAGAAAAGAAAAAAAAAACAGGAAAAAACCCATGCATTTACAAACAAGGAGGCTATGTCTGAAATTTTTTTTTTATATTATGTTTAGGATTTACTGACCAGTTAGGAGAAATATCATTTCATTGGTGTAATCCCTTGATTGACTAAACTTGTTTTTTTAATTAGGAAGAAGAGCGTGTTCCCTTTACCACCTGGGGAAAGTGTATACATATAACCCTTTGTGCAAGTGCTCTTTTTCTGGGTAAGAACCTGCCACAGACTTTTAAAATCTAATGTGAAATGCTGAGAAAACTGAAAGTCAAGCTGGGAACTATGTAGTCTCATAGAGGAAACTTTTTCCAGAGAACATCTGAGCCAATGCAGGGCGCCGCTCTGGAGGTTCCACAGTCTCTTCTGCTCACAGTGCTTCCCCCAATTCTTTTCACCTCATTTGTTCAAATCAGATCAGTGGTTTAGGATTCTCCAGGGTCTGATTAAGAGACCAGATGGAGGCATTAAATTTCTAAAATTTTCCAAGTGTAACAACCTAGGTAAAATGTCTAAGAATAGCCTAACAAAAGGATAGTAGGAACTATCAAAAAATAAAAGTAAAAACTACTGAAAGATATAAAAGGTGCTTTAATCACATGATTCTAGATTAAAAGATCATATCTCCAAAATATCAGAAGTTATAAAATTGATTTGGGTTTATTGTGAATAAAATCATATTAGTAATATAAAAATTAATAAGATAATGAGAGTTTTACTAGTTCAAGAATAGCCAGATTATAAAATAAGGCAGGAAGTCCAGATATGGGCTCTGATATCAATAATAATTGAATATAAGAGATGGAAGGCATTACAAATCAGGGAGATAAATAAAGTTTATTCAGTGAATGGAACACTTGTTAGCTACTTGGGGGAAAAGAAAAGATTGAAATCATACAGTGAACCATATATTGTGATAAATTCCAGAAACATTTAAAAAGTAACACAATTAGAAAAAAACTACAAATAAATATGGATGAGTATACAACCTCTAGATGGACAGTAAGTATCAGAGGAAATTATACAAAGATTTCCATGCATCAGAGCATCCTAATTTTAAACAAAACACCAGAGAATGTTATTTGCTTACAAATCCGACAAGGGGCTAATTCCTTCAATACATAGAGAGTTCAGATCACTTCAAAGGTAACATCAAAATATCTCAGAAGCGTAGAAGGCAGAGAAGATGAACACACATTCACAAAAGAAAAAATAGATGTCACACTTCAATGGTAATTCACTCAGTGCACATCAAAATGAAATAGTTTTCCACCTCTCAAGTGACACAGCTCTGTTTATGAGGATGAATTGCCAGTGATCACCAATCCCATGCCTAGGTTCCTGGATAATTTTTGTGAAGTATGGTTGATTTACAATGCTGTGTTAATTTCTGGTGTACTCCTCAAGCCTTCTTAGAAAGCAGTCTGGCAGTTGATATCAAGAGTCAAAAATATTCATATGTTTTAATCCACTAATTCAGCTTTGAAAAACTTTTAATCAGGAATTATTTCAAAATGGCAGGGAAAAGTCAGTATGGATGCAAGTCACAGACATACTT
Source organism: Vicugna pacos (assembly GCF_048564905.1). Taxonomy (NCBI): domain Eukaryota; kingdom Metazoa; phylum Chordata; class Mammalia; order Artiodactyla; family Camelidae; genus Vicugna; species Vicugna pacos. The sequence continues at coordinate 32,289,220 of NC_133000.1, forward strand.
TTATATGTGTATATATATATATAAAATCTCAGCCAAAATATTCTTCCAACTCTTCACAAAGTAGAATAGTATGCAGTCATGAAAAAGTGTGTCCATGAAAATATTTTATGACATGTCAAAGTGTTATGCTTATGATAGATTGGAGAATTAAATTAATATAAAAAATGATTTGTAATATACAAACAATGCACCATTCTGAAGGAATTATGTCTATAGGTTGAAGCATTATTCTTATTTTATTTTTTATTCATTTTCAGAGTTGGAGTCTTTTGATTGTAGGTGACAAAATCAATCTCCAATGTGTTTAAACAACAACCAAAAAATGGGGATCCATGGGATTCATTGGTTCCTGTAAATGAAAACCTCAGGTCTGAGGTCTGGCTTCAGTCAAGGAGAGATACTCTAGCCCAGATGATGTCAAGGGCTGCTTTTGTCCTGTCTTCATTCTGTGTCCAAAGATGTCTCAGCATGATGCTTCTAGGCACGCAGCATCCCAGATCATCCATCCAAACCAAGACAGGTCTCTTTTGGCAGCTTCCTCTCTTGATAGAGGAAGCTTATGATTCACATGGGCACCAGCATGTATCTCCTCACATAATAGTGGCTCTTCCTGGGTTATTTGCCAATTCTCCAATCATGTGCGAGGCCAATACAATGAGGGGTATTATTTGTCTTAAACCAGCTGAGATCTACTTCTGGTGCTTCAGAAAGAGTGGGTCAATTGAGGTTAAATCACAGGACTAAAAACAAAAGGGAGGTTATTTATCCTAAAGCAAGTTCTGGGTCCTCTTCTAAGACTGGGGACAGATCCAGGACAGCAGTTCTGTCCACTACTGAGTACTTTCAAATTTTCTTTAATGAGCAAATGTTAAATTTATGATCAGAAAAGATGATAAATAAGAAACTTGAGGAAGGAGAACGGAAAGCTTTCCTGTTTCTTAAGAAATAGTGAACCCATTAAGTGCTTGGAAGAAAAATGGAAATGTGTCAAGTTTGTAAAAGTTCTGAAATGAATTAGAATTGATTTTACAGACCATGTAGGAGACAGTGCTATACAGTTAGTGTGTCTTTGGGCTCTTTGAGTATTTCAGTACTTTCACTTAATAGTTGCTTCATTTGGGGCAAATTGCAACATCTCCACGTGGCTCTATTTCCACATCTGTAAAAGAGATATAATATTACCTTCCCCACAGGGTGATTGTGAGGATTTTGAAAAATAGATGTGTGCTGAAGCAATAGTAAGTATTTAAGCATTCTTAACTATTATGTTTACTTAATACATAATTAAAAAATTACTATGCAGACTTTTAAAAAATGCATACTATTTAAATGGCCTATATGAGCTGTACAAGAGAGGAAGGCTTAATATACCTTCTATAATACATTTTTCTCAGCCTTAACTAATTTTCACATTTAATCACACACACACCAAAAAGTTATTCCTTTCACAAGCATGAAGACTTAACTGTGAAGAAAAGGATGATGAAAGAGAGTAGAGGAGAAAATAAAATGCTTTCTCTACAAACTGATGGCTTAAAAACTAAGAAAAAACACCTTTTTAAGACTTTGGTCACCATATTCATAGCTTATACTTAGGTAGAGTTTTTCACATGCCTGCGGTTAATGTTCCAATTGTTTTCACAATTAGTAAATAATTGACTCATCACAATAGTCCTATAAATTGCTATTATTATCCCCCCATTATATGGGTGAGGAGATTGGAGCCCCTAGAGGTTAAGAAATTTGCACAAGGCCCCACAGCTAGCATCAGAGCTGGGATCCAGATGCAGGAGTGTGGCTCCAGGAGGGGCTTGTAAACACTCCCTCTGCTCTCCCATGCAGGTGCAAGCCAGCCACCTGCTATTACTGTAAATAACATGATGTGGTTCACTTAGTCCTGAAATTCACATTCTTTGTAGCTTTCTCTCTGGGGCACCCATCAGGAGCAGCCAGGGACACTGAGTACATGCTTCTGGACTATGACCAAGAAGGTAGATGGAAGGAAAACTGTTTAAAAATGGGATCTTTAATGTTCATTCTTCAGTGGCCAGGAAAAAAACCTGCCTAGTGAGGAACTGAAACCCTATTAGCCACGTGCAAATTATGCTTCAGACACCCCCGCTGCCCTTGGGTCCACACAGTCAAAACTACAGTGGATTAGGGACATGAATCTTGTGCAAATGCAGGGAGTAGGAATACCTGCCATTTTAAGATCTCAAGGAGTATGAAAAGCATGTGAAGCTTTCATCAGCAGAGACCTGCTGTCACTTCCACTGTTTCCCTCAGGGCATGTCCACAGCTTCACTGGTCCTATTCAGAATGAAGACGACAGCTAGCACCTGCTGACCCCTGAATCAGTGATAGGTTCTCCCTTGAAAGGAAGCATATCCCCTTCATGGGTTACAACTAGTTCATAACCTAAGTAATTCTACAGATGTAGAAGGGATACTTTCATTGGTTCTGCTATCACAGACTTCCCTCCAAAAGATCATGCCACCAGTTACCCCATTTTCACCCATTAAAATATAGTTAACAGGCTTCCTTCTTTAGTGCAGTTTTAGGTTTACAGAAAAATTCACAGAAAGTGGAGTTCCCATATATTCCCTATGCCCTGCACACAGCTGCTCCTGCTGCCAGCGTGTTACATTAGTGGATGCACTCATTCTTTTTGACATCTTTCATTCCTCCTCCCCTAAAATTTAACATGACTGATATTCACGTCTCTTATGGCATTTACGTGTGATTTATATCACTTCTCACGTTTATGTGAAGTTTACAACACATGCATGTTTTCTGTTTAAGCTGGGTTGGGGGCAAGTTTTCTGTGTAAAAATACGATCATTAGTGAGTCTCATGCTGCTGGGTTTTTGGGTTGTCAGGTCCTGTTAACCATTGTTTCAGTTATTGGGATCATTGTCTACGGACTTTCAGTGTTCATTGTATTTCCTGCAAAACTTCCCAAGAACCTGAATGGAACAGACACAATCCAAAAGTACCTGACTGTGCAGGTGGGCCACGCCAATCACTGCTTCCCTTATCAGTTTTATCATCATGGTGACCCTGAACGCCATATATGAGAAAGTGGCAATCATGATGACTGACTCTGGTAAGCTCCTCCTGCAGCTGAGATAATTTCTACACCAGTTTTAGAACCAGGTCAAAACAGAGACTATCTTTTAGGCACTTCAATTGCAGTACATTACAGTCTTTAGTTAACTTCAACTGCAAACCTATTTTCTCTAGCCTATATGAGAAGTGAATTAGCTCCATTTTTGCATTAGTAAAAGGGACAAAGGAAGCTTTAGAATGTCCAAGCTCTGTGTAAATATGTCAGTGCTTAATAATAATTTCAATTACATTAGATAATGTACCCTGTTGTTGAAAGTAAATAGTCTCTGTATTGCAAATAAGTGGAAGAGGGTCGTGGTTCCAGTGGCAGATTTGCTTGCGCGTTACGGAGAGGACAAGTAATCACACTGTTATGTGTCTTCCCCCCATGCTGTTCCTGTTAGTGTAGCTCCATTCTCATCAGCTGCGGCTTCTATAATAAATGTTTCTTCTCTCTGGCTTGTATCCCACCCAGCGGCTTAGCGGCCTAAGTTAAGTGCTTCCCACACATTGCATGTGGCTGGGTGGTCCTCCCAGTGGTCTGCTCAGTGGTCATCTTCTGAAAATACTAAGACCAATTCAAATTCTGAACTAGGAGGATGACCCGTTTTATGTTCCCCAAATGCTTCTAGCAAGTTGCCCCGTGTTTTGTTTGTCTTCTTCAATAGTCCTACCTTACTGCCTTTCAGGGAGACAAGAGAATATTATCTAGCAGGATGTTTAGAAGTAGCTTTCTTTCAAATTACACCTGACAGAGGACAGTTCTTGCCCATTGGATACTGTTGTGCTTATAAATTTTAAGGAACAGGTGACTTTTTTTTTTGCCTTGTGGGATATCACTTTCTTAGTGGGAGAAACTCTTACAACAGTGTGTACAGTTGGAATTAACATAGTGGATATGTTAAGAAATTCAAAACAGCTGGTATGAAAACAGTGTGAATTGTGTGTGTGTGTGTGTATATACATATACATATATATATATTAAATGTGTTAACTCATGTGTCCGTGGCTTTGATTAGGGTCTCAAAGCCGTTCACAGTTTTACAGACTTACCTTTTCTTTATTCTAGCTGGAGAGCTCCCAAGGACCAGACTGACTATGAGAACAACCCAGCCATGAAGGTTTTCTTGTTCCATTTTGTCAACTACTACTCCTCGTGTTTCTACATCACATTCTTTAAGGGCAGATTTGTGACTTATCCATGAGATCTGGTGTATTGGCTGTAAAAATACAGAAATGAAGAGGTGTGAATACAGCTTTGTGTTCTGACAGTCTAACCTGTTTCAGGTTTTCTCTTAGTTGCCCAATGGAGAGTGTCTTTACTCTCTGCTCCTTAGATTTTTTTAGGCATAAAATAATGACTTTATTTCATGTTAGAGCTATCTAAAATTTAAATGAGATTTTCTTTCTAATATTCCAGTGTGACCCAAGTGGTTGTCTCCTTGAACTGATGACACAGCTGACAATAATCATGGGAGGACAACCCATCTGTAATAACATACAAGAGGTGTTAATTCCGTGAGTACTCAGTCATGTGATCTTGGGTGGGTGAGAATGGCCCACCCACCCACATCATTTTCCTGCGTGCCCATCTCTAGAACAGTGGAGACTCTCTGCTTATTAAAGCTCTCCAGATAAGATGATCCAGCCAACAGTATAAACGTACCTGATGTTTAATAATTATGTTTAAATACCTTCCTTTTTATGTTTAACATAAATCCTCAAGTGCTATAGTCTCTGCTTATTAGCCCACCACTGGGGACTGACTGATCAGAGCCCATTGAGAGATGGCCCTTTTTGGGGCCATGAACTTAGTTTTCCCACAATTTCCTGCAAATTTCTCCTCCTTTTATATATGCATTTAAAAATCCATAACAGGAATTTGTTGAGTGCCTAGTATGTGCTAGTCACTGTATTAAATGTTGTACCTATATGTGTGTGTGTGTGTGTGTGTGTACAAGTTAATCACCCAAACAATCCTTATTCTTATCTTCCTTTTGCAAATGAAGATCCTGTGGCTTAAAGAGGGTAACTGATATGCCCAAGCTCTCATTGCCAATAAGAGACCACTGTGGGACTCAGATGTAAGACACTATCTCTCTGAATCCATGTTCTTCTAAGAAGAGACTCTCTTAGGGTCCTAAGGCACAGGGTTACATAAAGTTTTAAGAGACACTTGTCTAAAATAATAACAACAGAGGTTTTGACTTACTGTTCTCTTCCTAAAAATGAGAAAAGCAGATGTTAGCAAAGGTCACACTGTCCTTTTGATTTTCACATAAGCCCAATCCCACATCAAAGTGGACAGTCCAGTGTTATCTGCAATTTCTGAACATTTCAAGGAGCTTACTCTATTCACTTTCTGTTGCTGTTGTAACAAGTATCCCCAAACGTCATGGTAGTAGGAAGAGAAAAGAAAAAGTCTCTACTAAACAACACAAATTTAAACTTGTAGTTTTCTTGAACGCAGAAGCCTGCTGAAGTCAAAGTGTTGGCACGGCTCTTTCTGAAGGCCTCAGGGGAACCTGTATCTGACTTTTCTGGATTCCAGAGACCACCTGCGTCTCTTGGCCTGTGACCACTTTTCTCATTCTCAAGGTCAGCATGGTTGTGTGCCTCTGACTCTGAACCTGTGTTCAGATCTCCTCTCCTCTCTCCCCTCTTCTGCCTCTTTCTTCCTCCTTTAACGACCCTGGTGATTACACTGGGCCCAAATCTATAATCCAGCTGGTCTCTCTTAGAGTCAACTGGTTAGCAACCTTAACCACATCTGCAACCATAGGCCCCCTTTGCCAGGGAATCTGACCTCTTCCTATGTTCTGGGGATAAGGACATAGACATATTGGGGGGGAACATTTTTCTACCTACCACACTAACCATTTTAAGATAATTTCTGGCTTTGAGTTTCTGTTTTCATGAAACTGTTGAACTCTCTTCTGTCTTGCCTTCCACACAAGCATTCTGCTCCTGGTCAACCTAACTGCAGAGCTCGCCCCTCTCTGTGGTGTCCCCCAAAACCACTTACACAAGCAGGTCTTACTGTTGTTTGGAGAATGGGGGAGAAACTCAAACAACTTGAATTTTGAAATAAAAAACCTCCATCATTTTAAAATCTTCCATGCCACTATAAAAATATTTATTTTTTTAAATTTGCTTTTTAATTTTTAAACTATTTTAAAATTTGTAACTTTTTTAAACTTTATTTTTTTCTTATCATCCTTCATTGTAGGCTCCAGAAACCTGCTCTTCTGCCCACCGCATCCAAGTTCCCTTTCATTGTTTCTCCTCCCTTCACTAACCTTCCTTCTCTCGCGCTTATTACCAAGTTTCTGTCCATTCTCTTTATAGGGCAGTTAAATTATTTTTTCTTTCTTTCTTTCTTTCTTTCTTTCTTTCTTTCTTTCTTTCTTTCTTTCTTTCTTTCTTTCTTTCTTTCTTTCTTTCTTTCTTTCTTTCTGTTTTTGCAGAGTGAACACTTTTGCGTGTCAGTGTGTCATTCCACATTTCTTCATAATGGCTTCATCTTTCAGCTTCAGTATGGATTACTGGGGTCTGTCTCAAAACAAAGACATTTCCCTTGTCCCCCAGCTCACCACGCCCCTCAAAAAAAGATTCTGATCTTCGCTGTGAAATGAATCTTCTTTTTCCCTACTGTGCAGTAGACAATCCGTACCCTGAGCTCACAGTCAGATATTTCCAGAGAAGTAAAAGTAGGTCATGTGCAAATAATACTACTTTTCTCTGTGAAAAGAAATACAGCAGATAGAGGAAATACTTAACTCAGATTACTCAAAAGCATTTCCTGAAGGAAATAAGTAAATTATTTAACAATAAATTTTGTTGAATCTGGTTATCTGTGAGCTATTTTTACCAATCAAGGAGGATATATTTCCTAAACTGGTACTGAGCAATTCATGTGAAATGAAACTTGCTCACATGAACTAGTTTAAAGTAAAGGATGGATTATAGTATCTGTGGTCTGTTTATACCTTCGCTTAAGTAAGCACATTGTTCTAGGTTCCAGTGAGCTGAACTTTGCCTCCATGTATTTCTACTATGGGCTAAAATATTTAGGGAATTTATTTTGAATTTTGTTTCCCTTTTTTGAAAACCAGGAATTCTGAATTGTAGCCAAGTTCAAGGGTGGCTTTTTTTTCCCTCACTGCCTCTTCTCTTTGTATAAGTGCAGTTTCCTTCTTAATTTTTCATATAAAATCCTAACATACCAAAGATCTATCAATTACTCTTGCTGCACCAAAACTATACCCATCCTCAAAAATACATAGGAAGGGAAAAGAAAACTTATCAAAATTAGCTACTATTTTCATGCTATTTAAATATGTCTAAAGGAACATAATGAAATGAATTTCACCATATCTCACCTGCCTCCACCCCCCAATCCCATGTGGGGTTCTTGAGTAGGATTCTGGGAGCAAATGAAGGAAAGTGATGCCGTGATCCAGGCTCCCTCTGGGGTCTCCCCAGCACTTGGATTGGCACTGGTATAAAATAGGTCTCAGTCCGAGCCAGCTGAGTGAGTGAGTGACTCACAGGCATCGAATGCGTAAAATCAGTGAATTAACAGCATTCTTTGTAGGACTCAGAGAATAAGCTGAGTGCCCTGTGGCCTTCCCACCCTCACAAACTATTTTGATGTTGGGGTCATTTCTGGGAATGTTATTCTGTACTGGACAAAAGGCTAGTACAATTCCAGGGTTAAGCAACTTTCCTAGGGAAATTTTATGATAAAATATTAAGAAAAATAGTTAAATGCCCCAAATGACATAGCATTGTCCTTTGGTGTTTAGATAATGTATGGCTGTAATTTTCTTACTTTATATGTTTTCTACATTTTCCACTGTGTGTATGCACTACTATATAATAAGAAAAACAAATGTTTAAAAGAGAAAATCTCTCTTCTCCAGATATGATTTGGTTAGAGGATGAGTCACATACATATAATAAGAGAATCTTAATTACATGTGTCCATAATTCACTCTTTAAATTCAGGAACAGGAAACTCAGGAATGAAAGAGATTAAGAGAATCAAAGATACTTGTATTCAAGATTAGCAAGTAGGAGTGTCCTCAACAGAAAAGGTGATAATCAATAATGCAGGGATTAAATGTGATAATGAAGGTACAAAGACAACATGAAGTAGAAAATGCCACGTGGCAAGCACAGAGTAAAGGGCAATTTACTATGATTATGCCAATATGTGTGGTCAATTCCCAAGCAAATGATTGTGTAACCCCTGCTAGAGGGAGAAAGCTTCCAGCCTTGGCTGGAGAGGGGGGAGGATCCAGTGTCTGTATTTTTTAAAATGTCTACAGTTGCTTCTCATTTGCAAATTGATATCCCTGCACGAGAACCTTAAACCAACAGAAAGCCCAAAAGACCGTGGACAATGATGGGTAAACGACAGCCCAAGCTTTTCTGCCACAGATGAGTGGTTCCACTCAGGAACACTGAGCAAGAGACTCAGAGTCTTAACTAAGGACAAGCAAGTTGGGACTTCTAATATTACCTAATGCCACCGACGTGGGAGGGCAGTTCAGCACAAGAAGGAAGCGACAGGTGAGTTAACATGGAAGTTTCATCATGGATCCAAACCGTGATGGATTTGGGTCACGGAGGGTAAAAGCCCTTCTTCCCTGGGGCATGGACTGGATTCCACAAGTGGCTGAGACAGGAAGTATGAGGCAGAGAAAAATTCCCCCAGGAGAATCCCGAGTCTGGGTGCCAGGGAGGGTGATGGACGAGCGCGGTCCCAGCGCCATCCGCACCGCAGGGCTCCGAGGGGCTGTGGAGTTGCGCGCCCCTGGCCGGACCACAGACCTGCCTGCAGCGCTCCGGGCTGCGGCCTGGGGAGCGGCTTCAGCAGCAGGCTGGCCCCGTCATTCTCGTAGGTGCTGCAGTGACCCCCACCCCTGTGGCCACGGTGATCCCAAGCCAAGGGTCTAAGTGACTTCAACCCTATTTACAGGTGACCACAGCCGGATAGCCAGTGCTGCTCAAAAGGAAGATCCCACATGGGGTCTTGCTGTGTCAGGGGGGTTGCTAATACCTGGCCTGCTTTGAATCGTTTCATCGTGACAGCAGTCTGGGCAGTGGAAGTTTCATCTCTCAATTTTATTTCAACTTTTTTTGTTGAAAGTATAGTTGGTTTACAATATTGTGCTAATTCTTGGTGTACAGCATAGTGGCTCATATATATATATATATATTCCTTGTCATATACTTTTCCACTAAAGGCTATTAAAAGTTATTGAGTGTAGTTCCCTGTGCTATACAGAAGGATCTTGTTGTTTGAAACAAAAATTACTAAACAAAGTAACAAAGTAAGCAGACTAAACCTAGCCATGTATATGACACAGCTGAGTTTATCTAAGGATTTAAATGTGGTTTTGATCTCCAGGATCTCTTTATCCAAGTATCATATGTAAAGTGCCTGTGGAACACTTCTCAGAAAAATGTTTTAAAATCATAATATATAGAGAATAAAGAAGAAAGATAATTATACTGAAAAGCAGATATCAAAATATAGAAATGGGCATTTGTGATACAGTAATATCTGAAATATTGGAAGAACGTGTTGAATAAGAGGATCCAGTGGTGAGTCTACTAACCGCAACATTCTGCCATAGCAGTGAGTGTAAATCATCTTCTGAGATCTGCAACAATTGCATTTTGAATGTAAATAAAGTTAAATAACAAATAAGCCATGAAGTGTGGATTCAGATTCAGGGGTATCTCGAGTCCATATCCCCAGCATTTCCCAGGGCTCCCTGCTCTTCCCCTAATGTCATTGAAAGAAGTGGGGAACGTTTGTGAAGCGAAGGGCATGTTCCATTGCAAAGAAATCTCGTAGCAAACCTGGGAGCATGGCCAGTGAAAGGTTAATGCTGAAATTAGAGGCCGTGGGAAACCAAGCAGAGGCAGCTCTTTACAAGTCACATCATATGCTCTGTGTGTGTCTACGTGTGTATGCATACAGACGTGTGGGCATGTATGATGTATACACCTGCCTTTCGTGTGAAGCCGCCTCACTGTCCAAATTTGAAATCCGTCCAAACATGCAGTGCAGTCAGCCGAAACTCAGCCAGATGCTAAGTTGTCTGTTGTTGCTCTGTCTCTTCTGCTGAACTCCACGAGTAAACCACGCGCCAGCTGTTGCTTTCAGGGACAACAGCTCTGTAGGCTACAGGTCCATGCCTTGTTTCACTGCCAACTCTGATTTCCTTTCAGGATAAATTGCCATTTGAAAAGGGGGAAGCATTCAGTTGGCCCACAAGCCTCTGAGTGAGGAAAAAACATAACTTTAGAGACAGCTCTGTGAGACAGCATCCAGAAGGGGACAGAGCATTGGGCTGGGAGTCGAGGCTGTGTTTCTTTCAAGCTCTGCACTGAATTTGAGGTGGCATGTCACTTCTTTGTCCCTTGATTTGTTCAGCTTATATTAGGGTCTTGGACCTGTTCTATCCAACATTAGAGTATCACATTTTTGCTCGGTGACCCTCCATGGCTCTGCAATTCCTTCAAAGGGAAAAATGCCCACATCCTCACGGCAGACTCTAAGGCTCCACCCCCAAAACCACCACTTATTTCCTATTCGCTGTGGCCCACACCAGTCTCCATGCTGTCTGTCCAGCGTGAGGGACCTCCAGGCCTGTGATCACTGTTTCCTCTGCCCCTCCTCTGCCCACCCCTTTGCTTCAGTCTTTGCCTTATTCAAAGGTCACTGCCCCATCCCCACTCCTCCCTAGCACACATTCTTCGCTCTCCTTTATTTTCCTCCACAGCACTTATCACCAGCTCACAGAACCTGTATTTCTTTCTTTTACTTATTTTCTCTGACGACTTTCAGACTGGAAAGGCCATGGTGGATAATAGGAGAGAAGTGGGGGTAAAAAAGACAAATGAGGGAAGGCATCTTCTAAAAGCTAAAATGCCCACCTGAAAAGGAGGTAGGAGATAAAGTAGTAGTAGTCGTTACACTTTTGGTAAACCCAAGGCACGTAGTCAGGACTAGTTTTCACAATATTTGAGGGTAGGGAGGCAGCAATAAAAAGAAATTTATCCTGAAAACAAGAAATTAAATTCTTGGGAAGATGATGTGTTCAGCTTGAGATATCAGTAATACCTTTATGACCTTGGTCTGATAATATCCTGCCTTATAATTTGATCTGTTTGACAGCTGGATCATGAATCTAATGATGCCACAGTTTTGGGAGCAGAACAGACCAACCCACGATGGGAACAGGAAAACCATCTGTATCCCATGGGCAAACTGGGGTTATTTTATGAATACCCTGAACTGAGTAAGTCATCAATGGAGATTTCTGTGCTGTCGGTTATACTAGAGTATGCTTTGGGTCTCAGAAGCATTGGTTACCGAGCCAAACAATGTCCTAGCATACCGAAACGGAGCCCGCTTTTCTCCATTAGATGCAATTATGCAGTCAGGCTTTCAAATAGGGTGCCTGTGTGTATCTTTGTCAATATTTATGTTGCACAAAGCTGAAGATTTACTGCCAAGGAATGAAATGGAATACTCATTCAGATACATCTCCTCCATTGATTTTCAGATCCTTCTGGTCATGTCGTCTAAGGATGAACTCAGAACCGTTACTAGATGTGACTCAGCTCAGGCTGTAGCCCGTGTGGCACAGCTGTTGGCTGATATCCTTCTAAATAGAGTCATGTGAGCCAGCCAGCCTGTGCAGAAAGCCCGCAAGCACATCCTGCCTCATTGCAGCAAGGTTCACAGGGCCACCCCTTCCACATCTCACACCTGCCTTTGATATTGTTCCTATTTCTTCTGGCTGATGGTTTCTGCCTGATTCCTTGAGTGACATCATGTCACATCACTGGCTTGAATTCAGGATGAATTTGCTGATCTGGAGTATCGGTAGAACACAGATCCCCTCCTTCTCCAATGACTTTGTCCATTTCTGTACATTTGCTTGGGCTCTGTTCCTCTTTGGTTGAACTTGGTTTTGAGCTCTCAGTTGCCTTTAAATTGTTGAATCTCAAAATAGATTTCCATAGGAAACGTTATCTTTTCTATTATGCATGGCGCACTTTTATCTACTAGAAGGCTGATGATGTGCACGTTTTGTATCTGAGCCCTTTCAGCTCACCACTGCCTTGAAGTAGTTTGTTTTTTTTTAAGCTTAGGAGACAGGAAAGGATTTTTGTCAGTACGCTTTGCATTTATGCATGCAGGTTCTTGTTGGCAAAGGCACCCCTTTGTGCTTCCTGTTTATAAGTCTACAGATGGAGTTTTCTTTTTCCTAAATTGCATTCTATATATAAAATAATTGCTTTTAACAATATACATTATACATAGAAACGCATCTGGTTCCCTCGGTGAATGAAAGGTCATCTTGTGGCATCTTCAGTCAGCTATGCTTTGTGGCCTGGTGTCTGATTTGAGTTTCATCTTTGCTTTTGTTGTGTTTAGTGACCAGGTTCCATTAAGGGTGCAGCTGCTGTCCCTGGTGTAGAAATTATGTTCGTTTATTCTTCTTATTTTCAAAAGGACTTTAAACCAATGACCTGTTATTCCAAAATGAGTCATAATTGTAAATATGTCTTATTGGGGCTATTATCAGTATGAATAATAACAACAACATTCTGGGGGCAGCATATCATTAGGTATTTTAATACACACAAAAAAAGCCTTGGAAAAAAGTTATTCTAATTAAGTCAAATAAATGTCATGAAAGGAAAAGCTGTACGCTTTTGGGAGAAATTGATAAGGCTTTTAGAAATTTATAGTCTCATTAAAATATCAATTAAATAATTCAGCCTAACTCTACCCTACATAACAGGATGGAGTAACAGCTATTCTAGAGAGATTGTTCAGATTTATTCGTTTTCCTATTATCTAAATAATCCCTGATGAATTAGAAAATTCAATCCATTTCTGAGAGTAGGCAGTCTGTTATTCTGTATTCAACGCTGGAGTGAAACTTATTTTGTGTTCTTTTCGTTCATGGGAGATAGAATTTCCAAGTGCTTTTTGAATTATTTTTGTTCCTCTAAAATAAATTGCCTTTGGTGGTGATCTCCTGACCTCAATTTCCTCCTCCCAGTTTTCCCCATGATCATTAATGACACCCCACCTGCCGTTTTAGTTATGCCTCTTAGCTGCTGAAGGGGAACAGCTACTGACAGATGACCCTGGAGCCCTCCACCCGTGCTTCGTTAGGCCTTGCACCCAGCCACCAACCCTAGTCTCCTTCGCCTGAATTATATTTCTCTGCTTTTGTGCCTGGAAGGACACTTGCCAAGCCTTGGCAGGGACCCCTCCACTATTTAGAGATTATCTGCTCTCCTGTCTAGGCATGAATTGCACTTGATTCTTGTCTTGATGGTGTGTGATCGTGTCCATGTCCATTGTACTCCCCGACTGGACTGATCCTGTTGGAGGCAGTAGTCAGGCTTTTCATCTTCCCGTCCATGTCTGGAGCACCACAGCCTGGACCCTGGTTCTCCTACTTGTTTAAGTGACTTGAGCTTGGAGTTTCAACACACTCAAATAAAACTGTTAGATGAGGTGGCGGTAACATTGCCCCCAATGCCCCCACAAAGTTCTATATGACATATGGTTTTTTCTGAGTGAAATTTCTCTTTTATTTGTTTTCATGAATTCCCCACTGTCCTTTGAGATTATTAGAGTAACCCTGAGTTGTTAACCACAATATCTCTCCCCCCACCAGCGAATGATCCTGCTGCCTGAGAACTCAGACATGGGACATAAGAGAAATTATCTATCAGTCTTAAAATCTGGAAGCCATAAGATACCGTTTTGTACTTAGAGCACCCACAGCACAAACACCAGTCTCTCAAGAATTTGACACTGCCTTCACAGAGGGCAGGTGCCATAAGTGAAATGCTGTGAGGGATGAAGTGGGAGCTCTTCATCTCTGGTACTGCCTTTTCCACCCTTGCTTTGTTAACTTGATTTTCCCTTCATATATTATGTTCTCCATTTAATTTACTGCATTTAATATCAGTTGTTCTTCAACATCTCCTTGCACCCGCCCCCTCCATTCCCTCTCTCTCCAGTGCTCTCCCACCCACGCCTATCCTGCGCTCTCCAGGACCAGGCCTGTCTCCCCCACGCCCTCACCACTGTTCTGTCTGCCCACCACCTGCACTCACATTTCCTTAACTCCGCAGAATGAACTTCCCAAAATGGCAGCTGAGTAACTGGGGGCGATTGTAGACCTCTCATCTCTTTACTGATTCATTCATTTATCCAACCAACAAACATTGAGCACTGCTATGCCAAACACTGTATCAACTGCTGGGGAGACCAAAACAGGTAAGACTTGGTGTCTGCACTCCCCAGGCTAGGCGAGGCATGGCGAGTAGTTGATGGATTGCTAAGCAGGTGAACACAAATTGGACTCCCTAGAGCTGGAAATATTTGAACTGAATCTTGAAAGGTGAAAGGAAGTTAGCTCTCTATTTTGTGGTAGAGGGAGTGGACACTTCATGCAGAGAGGTGGGGACATATATGTGTACACAGCATGAAGTGGCTTGGCCAGACTGAAGAACAACAAGTAGGGCTAGAACAAAGGATCCATAGGTGGGAATGTCAGGTGCACAAGGCCTCTGTCACGATGGGCCTTGTGTGCTTAGACTTCAATGTATCCTTAAGGAAGCAGGGATATATTGGATTATTTGTAAGTAAGAGAATTGCATAATGTTTATGTTGCAGAATATCTGGTTTTTCTGGCAGCAGAATGGAAGATACTATTTTAGGGGGAGAGGCCCATATTTTGGGGGAAAGGATATTTTGGGGACCAACGCAGGTAACCCAGACAACAAGTGGCACACGCCTGCTGAGAGGCCGTGGGCAGAAAGAGAGAGACATGGGCAGCAGAAGTGGTGACTGCTGCAGTGGGGATTGGAGGGCCGGGGCGGCGGGCCGCAGAGCTGCTGAGGTGACTTTCCAGTGACCCATCCGGAGAGCAGATCTGCAGGGGGAGTGTAAGGAGAGGAGCTGGTTTCGAGGAGATGGTTCTGTGTGTGACATTTTGAGTGCGAAGTGTCTATGGGACATATAAGGAGTGATGTCCGTTGTTAAGCTGGATTCACCAGTCAGGAGCTCAGAGGAGCTGTGGGTGAGGCCGTGGGGGCGATTCAGTCCTGCCAGGTGGAGGACTGAAGATGAGGCCCTGGGGAAAAGGGCCATGTACATGGCAAATGGGAGAAGAGAGGTCCACCAAGAGAAAGAAGAATAGCAGTGCAGTTGAGAGAAAATGATTTGAGGCAACACAGAGAAGGCTGTAACCTGGCTTAAGAGGAATTTGAACACTGACTAAAAGGAGCGAAGTGAGAAAGGGGGGTGTGTGGGGCATAAAAGCAAGGGCTAAAGCCCACCTTTAATTGTCTAAACTGAGGAAAAGGCGGAGTTGGACTACACTAATGTAGCCTTTAAAAAACAGATCTGTGTGTATCTGTGTGTGTGCATATGTGCACACACACTTTTCTGCCTGGGCTTTTAAAATTTATTTAAGTAAAACAAAAATGAAGGGGGGAAAATATTCCACTGAAAGGAAAATATTTGTCCACGGCAAAAGCTACCTGGTAATCAAATAAACAGGAGCTGAGAATGCCCACTGGTTTGAAACACGCAGCCACCGGCAGTGCAACTCCTGTATCAGTGCCGTGGTGGGGCTGTGGGGGATGCAGGGCTCTGAGCCCTGGAGGAGTCATCAGCGCAGGCACTTCTCCAAGAAACTGGACTTTAAAGGGAAGAAGAAAGTATAGAAAGTATCAGAGAGCAATACAGGTCCGTGAGAGAGGGTTGGGCGAGGGTCAGCTTTGTTTTACAGGGGGCGTTTCTGGCCTTGCTGAGTTGCTAGGCCTTTGCTCTTGTTGGTCTTTGTTCCAAAAGCTTTTTTGAAAGTTCTTCTCGCTTGAATATCTGAACAGATTAAATCATGTTGGGTTATTTCTAGTGTTTTATTTTTAATTAAAAATTTTCTGGAATTTATTTTAATGTCAAAATTGAGGACAGTGTACCAGGCCTTCTAATGATTTAGCTAATTACACCAGTACCTGAATCCACTGATTTTAAGTGTCAGTTTTATAATATTTCTAAAATCTCTTAAATATCCACGTCTATTCTTGAAATGTATTCTATTTCATTCATTCTCTCAGTGCACTATTTCTATACTGTTTCCATGACCATAGATTAATATCTCCTACAGTTGGTCCTATTTTATCCTTTTCCAGAATGTCCCTAATATTACAAATTCAAACATCCCTCCTCATTATTTTATTTGTATATTTGTGTATATTTCTGGAAGAAATTTAGGATCACCTTTCAGAATTTTTTCTTAAATCCATTCAGGATTATTAACTAAATTTGCATTCAGATACTAAATTTATTTTGGAGAAAAAATGTTCAAGTCCCCCAAATTTGAGTCTGCCAACTGAAGAGGATGGTGCATTCTACTGTTCATTCAATTATCATTTTTTTCTTTTTTTAAGTCATTTATCAGAATCATTTTAACATTTTTCATTAATTTATTTCTGAATAGTCTGTGCCTTTGTTGTCATTATAAATGATATCTTTTCTGGGTTTGAAGAGGGATGATTGCTAATGAAGTCTTAATTTCTGGTTTCTCTTGAATAAGAAAGGGATCTGACAGTGTGGGGCCCTCTTTCCAATATGGTGACTGTGAGCAGTGCATTTCATTAAGATGTCCACTTGCCAATTTGCCAGTGGCTGCACCCACTCCACATATTTCTGCTACTTACCTGCCCCCTGTAGGCAGATGTGCTCATGTAGGGTTAGGTGGGTTATGGAAACATATGCTGATATCACTGCTGCCACGCTGCTGACCCTGTGGCATCACTAACTCTGGTTCTTTCTCTGTGACCTCCCTGAATATGACAGCTCCTTTTAGGCTGTGGACATGAGGCTTCTTTCCAGCACTGTCGGTTTTTCTGCAACACACCCCTGCCTCTCAGGTCAGAAGCAAATGTCAGCTCCTCCTACCCATCCACCCAATCCACTGTCTTGCCATTCCTGGCCAGAGTGGTCCCTATCCCTTGACTGAGCAGTAACACTGAAGGGACTACAAACTTGCCTCTCATCCACTGTCTTAGTTACATACCTGTGCTAGTTTACTTAAAAGTCTGCCAGTTAGGGTCTAAAAGTCTTTAAGATCACTGGCCTTATCATTTCTAACTGCTCCCCCACCCCATGGAACAGCTTACCGCAGATCTCTGCTGCCCCATCTGTAGCAATGTCCTGTAAATTACAGACAGAGAGAAAAGAACTTCTAAGCCACCACCATAACTTTGACTTCCTGTGACCACACAGACCATAGAAATATCAAGATAAAAATTCCTGAAGAAGGATATTTTGCTTAGGAAGACACTTTAATTGCATACCTTTCTGTGACTTGTAATAACTTCATAGACTCTCTGAATGTGCTGCACTCACCTTCCCAGACTCAAGGGAGCTTGCTCACTTGCCTATTTTCAGTTCATTTCCTCCAACATTCTCTATGCAGAGCTTTCCCAAAAGTACATTCCTTATTCCTTTTTAAATTCTTATATACAACCACAGTATTCTTTTTCTTAATCCTCAATGACAAATCATCTTCCAAGATTGTATTATCAACACTGAGAGTGAATAATATGCTTCAAGATTCCCAAGTTTATTACCAGCAAATAACTATGATTGGTTGAAGATTTTTAAGTATGTTATTCCTACTAAGGTTATATACGTGAAAGAAACAGTTTGTAATGAGTCTTCTTCCGAGAGATTTTATATTTGCCTTTTGTTTGGATTCTTTCACTGTTGAATATTATTATTACCATGAATGTCTTTTCTCTTTGGGATTTAGTTCACCATTTGCCCCTCTCTCTTTACAGGAGTAGAGGAATTGTTGTTGTCCTTCCATCCATCCACCACTCCATGTTGTGTGTCCATTCCTTCAACAGGTATTCAGTTTGGGTTCACCACCTTATCTGTGGCCTCTTTCCAGTGGCCCCTCCGTTGGCTCTGGAGAACAATATATTGCAAATCAGAGTGGGTATGTGGAAACTTGACTACCCAGTATAGACGCATGGTGCCAGAAAAAGCCCAGGACATCGCAGCGTGGCAGCCCACCATGCAAGGAACAGCAATTCTGGCTGTGGTGGACCAATGTGAGTAAAAAGGCCTCATGGGCTGAAGACTTTGAAAAGTCCAAACATGCATTGGCATTGCTTCCTAAGGAATCCAGTGTTGGGTATTGTTTAATATGAGAGGGAGATGCTAACACTATCATCGCTATAAACAACATATTTGTTGTAACTGTAATTGTTATTATTTTAATATATTTTCTTTATAATTTTTATTTGTGACTTACAAGAGCTCTTACAGAGGCAGTTGTTAAGAAGCGTGGCCATTATACTGTTGCTGAAATGTTAATTCAGTAGAAGCATGGTAATAGTATTAATAAGTACTCACTCGTTTGATCCTCACATGGCTCTAAAGGTTACCCAGCAGTGCTTGTATAATGGAGATAGAAATCCATCCGTTTAAGTGTTTGCAGAACCTAAAATAAGAGCAGTCATTCCACCGTATTTTACCATATATTCCAGACTATCATTTTAAAGTAGGAACTACCTGATGAGGCCATATAAACCCTTTGTGAATCCCCAATCATTCATTACATTCCTGGACCCTGGGGCAGAGGTTCTTCTAGAAGGTGGTCCCATCTCTCCTCCCCACCCCACTCTTGGGCTTTGCTACCCACTGTTGGTCATTAGCTAAGCATCCTCATGTCCTGCATGTGTCTGAGCTGTGAGGGAACAGACCTCAGCTCTTTACAAACTGTAGTGACTTTGACCAGTCTGAACAGTCTCTCTCCTTCCCTGCCCACTCCCACACAGGGCAACAGGGGGCTCACAACCACAGCGATTCCCATGCCAGCCCATTAGGGAGCCTTCTTCCCTAGAAATGTTCTTACAACCAGGGCTGTTTCCTCCCTTACTTCACTGACAGTTTCACTCCCAGCTTACAGTCCCCAACAAAAGTCTATCCCAGTTTGAATTCCTTAATCAAGTCATATTTACGCTAAGTCCATGGCACTTTCCCATGAGCACTCATAGAAACAGAACAGGGCCTGACAGTGGCTGTGGGCCAGGTTCCTGAGTGAGGGGACTTGCTGGGCCCTTCAGGTTCTGTAGTCTGGCCCGAGCTTAGTTCCCAGCCTGGCATCTTCCCATCTGCATGATTTCGGGCAAGGTTTCAACACTTTAGAGCTTCATTTTATCTCTGCTTCATATTTTAAGACTGTTATGTACCAAAAAGTGTGCTTAGGGAATTCAGTGAGTCAATGAATGGATGTCACATAAGATGGTCCTCAGGGAAGGTTAGTTATTTTCATTATGCACCATCGATAAAATTGGCTGCACAGACTTGGCCAGGTATCACAGCTACAGGCACAAGAATTTGACAATGTGTCACTGTGGATCATAGTCACTATTTTACACAGTAAAACAGCTACCTGAGACCACCCAGCTGTCAGCCCACCTGACTCCCCACCCCACGATCCCTGAATTTATCTGATTTGCTTGCTACCCCTACTTTTTGGAGAAAGTTGGCAAATCACACACAGTCAATGACTGCTAGGTTATGTCCATTCCCATTCACTCAATTTGCCCCATTTTCAGTATCCACTGTGCTGCAAAACATAGACTAATATTCAGAATATGACAGCAAGGCCTTTCCCATTCCACAGTCAGAGAAGCATAAATCTGTCATGTTTAATATGGCATATGACACTAAGCAAGGCAGGAAAACAGGCTCCTGTGCTTTAAGAACATTTTTAATAATGACGTTTGAAACTAAAAGTGTTTTTGTTTGACCTTCAGCAAACCAGAAAATTCAATTGACTCCTATTACCCATTCCTCAGATGTCCTGATTTGATTGTATTAGGCACTTTTTCCTCATCTCCCCAGCATGACTTTGCTCCATCAGCACAGATGGAGTGTCTCCAAGGCTGCTCCGTGTGCATGGGCATGTGTGTGCACACATGTGCCCCCACTGGTTGGTGCCACTGATTCATATCCAGGGGTTGTTCTGTCTTATAACTCAGGCATTGCTTTATTATATCCTAGAAAACTGCTTTTAGATCTTTGATTGAACTATAGACCATCCTCTTGCCCACATTAGGAAGTGACGTCTTCCAAGACACAGGTCCTCTGTGCTTGTATTTATGTATAAATAAGAATTAAATATGCATGTCATCCCCTCATATATTTAATTTGTGCCTTCCCAATTGAATGTGCACAGTAAGGGCTAACTCCATAACAGGAGAACTTTTAGGAAGAAAGAAGAAGGAATTAGCCACAAGGGAGAAGACAGGACATCAAGCAGGAGTTTGGTATAAAGTCATTTACTCTAAAGCTGCTCTGGCTCAATAAATAAGTGGAATTGACATTGTTGTATCATGCCAGAGCATCTGCTGTTGAAGACCGATTTTAATTTACTTTGATATAACTGGAAAATTGTGTTGGAACAACATGGGAAATGAAGCACACTGCATCAATCTGTACTCCTGAAGTGTGTCTCACAGCTACTTAGTTTTGAAGAAAAGTATCTTGTCTGGAGACAATACAATTATTTTCATTGTTGGAATTTTTCTGGCTTCCAGAAGCACATCTGCAGGTGATTCTGTAAAAGTCTAGATTTGACTTAAATAGCAGGAAATTTTAGCCTATTGAAATCAGGAGAAGTGAAATATTTTTGCCTACCACCACCACCACCACCAGGCAAGCACGTGTACACCCAGAGAGATTTCACATCAGATGGAACGACAAAGCTGGTTCTGTTACCGAGGCCAAACTTGTTCTGCTCACTACACAACAGTGATACAAAAATAAATCAGGAGACAAGGTTTTGGAGCAAGGTATAGTAACTTTATTCAGAAAGCTGGCAGACCAAGAAGATGGGGGACTAATGTCCTGGAGAATCATCTTGCCCAAGTCAGAATTCAGGCCCCTTTTAAGCTAAAAAGGGGAGGGAGTGTGGTTGGCTGTGCAAACTTCTTGCTGCAGGCATTCTTTGTTCTTGCAGTCATCCATGTGGGTCAGGCTGTGGTGTCCCTTTAAACCTCCAACAAAACAAAGGTTATTCTCTATTTTGCAACTTGCCATCCTTGCATAAGTGCAGAAGTGCTAACATCATTAAAGGTCAGAGCCCCGAGAATAGGCTTTCCTGTAGGTTTTAGGCTAAAGGCAACGTTGTTTTACAAAAGGTGCAGAGCCAGCAAGTTTAAGCCTGGAAAACAGGGCACAGTGCTTCAAACTAAAGGAACAGATCCAATGTGGTGTCAGATTTGTTCTCTATTACAGTTCGATTTAGGGGAAATTTTGCAGTAGAAAGTCCCCTCAGTTTTTTTTCTTGCTTTACCTGACATCTTGTTTGTTGGCTTGTGGTCTCATGGTGTCTAAACCGTATGTTCAGATGAATAATATTAAAATCATATGGTGCAGAAAACATATCTGTTCCGCTTCAAAAAATGACTGAAACATTTAGCTTTGTTTATTCCCATAGAATTTGGATTGAATCATTTCTCGACTTTCTTCTTCCTTCAAACCAGTATTTTATTGGAGGGTTTAAAGCCCAAATTAAAGAATTTTGCAGGGAAATATACACAAAATGTTATGATAACTCACAGAGAAAAAATGTGATAATGAGTGTGTATATGTCCATGAATGACTGAAAAATTGTGCTGAACACTGGAATTAGACACAACATTGTAAAATGATTATAAATCAATAAAAAATGTTTAAAAAAAGAATTTTGGAGAAGACTCATGTAATTCATAACAGCTTTACATCCGAATTTAAGGCTGACCCATATTTATACTTTTAATCAAGGAACACAATAAACTTTCTTAGTGGATCATTTATGGAGTTTTTAACTTTGTCCATGTAATCGTTTGGAAGTTAAGAGGCCTAGACAGCTGATCTAACAAAACAGGAATCATTGCTTGACTCTGTGAATGAAAGAATCCCAGTATAGTTTCCTGCAAGTATATTTTATTAAAAATAATAAGGAATTCTTGCTCTCTAATAAAGCAACAGACAGAAGAACATTCTGAGTGTTTAAAATAAATCAGACTATGGGTTAACTTATCTAAACAAGTCAAGATAGTTTAGGGAAAAAAGTATGAACTTGAAGGAAAATACATACTGTGTAATTAATATCCTATTTTTAAGAAGCAAATGATAAAAAAACCCAAAATTTAATCATTTATTTAAAAAGTAGTTATATAAAGCCAACTTATTTTCATAAGTTACATAAATAAGAGGGCTATCAAAATCTACATTATTAAAGATTAAATTATACCAAATAGATCACCAAGGTTGATTGATTTTCATGATATAAATAATTTTTGAAAATATAACTTACATATAACATATCCAAGCAGCCCTTCAGTTATCCACAGTACCCTAGTCTACAGTTGTTCTTACTGTACTTAAAACAATTAATAGGCAAGGTTCAGGCCCTTTCATTTGAACTGCCACTGGAATTCTGGATATTCCCTTAGTTTAAAGACCAAAAGCAAAGTAACAATTCTAGTTTAAAGCAGTTGCTAAAAGACTATAAAACATTCACTATCTATATCCAGTTACAGGAAAGAATTAAGTTTTCTGAACCATAAAAAAAGAAATCTGCTGAAAATGAAATTCTGTCATGTATGCTGACCATAACTATACAGGCTCTTAATTAATGCTCCCTTTACTGTTTTAATACCAACATAGGTCATTATAATCGCTTTCAAATTCCACTTATGCTAGATGAACGAACGCCTCTCCACATGCTCAATTCTGACAGCTGAGTGTGTGTGAAAGCCGTCAATCACCTAGCTAGTTGGGAACACACAGTTTCTTTTCAGTGGGAAAACACACGACATAAATATATATGGGGAGGTACTAGCTCCAACTCGGTTTAACAGAGAAAAGTGCATGAACTTGAAACTGACACTAAGAAGCATACTGAGAAATCACATTAAGTGTTTCTATGGCTCCTCAATCCCTTTATGCTACATTAACGAACGCGTCTCCACATGCTCAATTCTGAGAGTTGAATGTGCGTGTAATCGGTCAATGACCTATCTTGTTGTGAACACACAGTTTCTTTAGAGTGTGGAACTAAAGTACATATATATATATGGATAGGTAGTAGCTCCAACATGGTTTTACACTGAAAACTGCATGAACTTTAAACCGGCACTAGAAAACATACGTACAAATCGCAGTAAGTGTTTCTAAAGTTACAAAATCCATTTATGCTACATGAACGAAAGCCTCTACACATGTTCAATTCTGAGAGTTGAATGTGTGTGAAAGCCATCAAACAACTAGCTTGTTGGGAAAACACAGTTTCTTTTCTATTGGAAACTACACAATATCTATATGGTGAGATACTAGCAACAACCTGGTTTTACAGAGGAAATTGCATGAAATTCAAACCGGACTTTGGAAAAATAATGAGAAACCAGACTAAGTGTTTCTACTGCAACCCATTGCCCTCATCCTAGATGAATGAACGCCTCTCTCCATGCTCAGTTCTGAGAGATGAATGTGTTCAAAAGCCTTCTATCGGTTAGCTTGTAGGGAACACACAGATTCTTTTGAGTGGGGAAAAACAATACATACATATATGTGGGAGGTAATATTTCCAAGTCGACTTTACAGTGAAAAGTGCATGAAATTCAAACCAGCACTAGGAACGAAACTGAGAAACCAGAGTAAGTGTTTCTAATGCAACCCATTCCCTTTATGGTAGATGAATGAACGTATCTTAAAATGCTCTATTCTGAGACTTAAGTGTGCGTGAAAGCCATCAATCACCTAGCTTTTTGGGAACACACAGTTTCTTTTGAGTTGGGAATAACACTATATAAATATATATGGGGAGGTACTAGCTCCAACTCTGTTTCACAGTGAAAAATGCATGAAATTCAAACTGGCATGAGGAAATATACTGAGAAACCATAGTAAGTGTTTCTACGGCAAATCATTCCCTTCATCCTAGATGAACGAACGTCTCTCCACAGGCTCAGTTCTGAGGGTTGAATGTGTGCAAAATCATCTATCACTAGTCTTGTAGGGAACACACAGTTTCTTTTGACTGGGGAACTACACTACATACATATATATGGGGAGGTACTAGCTCCAAGTCGATTTTACAGTGAAAACTGCATGAAATTCAAACCGGCACTAGGAAATATACTGAGAAATCAGAGTAAGTGTTTCTTATGCTACCCATTCCCTTTATGCTAGATGAACGAACCAGACTCCACATGCTCAATTCTGAGAGTTAAGTGTGTGTGAAAGCCGACAGTCAACTAGCTTGTTGGAAACAAACATATTCTTTTGAGTGGAAAACTACAATACATTCGTATATATGGAGAGGTACTAGGTCCAACTGTACTAGGTCCAACTGTTTCACCGTGAAACCTGCAGCAAATTTACCGACACTAGGAAACATACTAAGAAACAAGAGTAATTATTTCTAGTGCAAACCATTCCCTTTATACTAGACGAACGAAAGCCTGTCCACATGCTCTGTTCTGAGTTTAATGCTAGTGAATACCATCTATCACTTAGCTTGTAGGGAACACAGTTTCTTTTGAGTGCCGAACTAACTACATACATATATATGGGGAGGTACTAGCCCGAAGTCAATTTTACAATGAAAACTGAATGAACTTCAAACTGGCACTAGGAAACATAACTGAAAATCCAGATAAGTGTTTCAACTGCAACCCATTCCCTTCATCCTAGATGAACTAACGCTTCACCCCATGCTCAGTTCTGAGAGTTAACTCTGTGTGAAAGCCATCTATCACTTAGCTTGTAGGGAACACACAGTTACTTTTGATTGGGGAAATACACTACATACGTATAAATGAGGAGGTACTAGTTCCAAGTCGGTTCAAAAGTGCAAAATGCATGAAGTTCAGACCGGCACTAGTTAATATACTGAGAAACCAGAGTAAGTGTTTCTATTGCTAACTATTCCCTTTATGCTATATGAATGAATGTCTCTACACATGCTCAATTCTGAGAGTTAAATGAATATAAAATCCGTTAGTAAGCTAACTTTTTGGGAACACACAAATTCTTTTCAGTGGGAAACAACACTAAATACCTATATATGGGGAGGTACTAGTTCCAAATCGGTTTTACAGTTAAAACTGCATGAACTTCAAACCCAAAATAGGAAACATACTGAGAAAACAGAGAAAGTGTTTCTACTGCAAATCATTCCCTTTAAGCTAGTTGAAAGAATGCCTCTCCACATGCTCAGTTCTGAGTGTTGAATATGTTCGAATGTAAACTGTAACTTAGCTTGTAGGGAAAACATAGTTTCCTTTGAGTGGGGAAATACACTACATATATCTATATTGGAAGGTAATAGCTCCAAGTCGTTTTTACACTGAAAACTGCATGAATTTCAAACCGCCACTAGGAAACATACTGAGAAACCAGAGTAGTTATTTCAAGTGTTACCTCTTCTCTTTATGCTAGATGAAAGAACGTATCTTAACATGCTCAATTCTGAGAGTAAGTGAGTGTGAAAGCCATCAAACACCTAGCTTGTTGGGGAAACACAATCTTTTTCATGGGGAAAATACATGACATGATTTTATATGGGGAGGTACTAGCCTCAACACGGTTTTACGGTGAGAACTGCATGAACTTCAAACCGGCACGATGAAACAGACTGAGAAACCCGTGTAAGTGTTTCAACAGCAAACAATTCCCTTTATCCTAATTGAATGAAAGCCTCTACACATGCTCAGTTTTGAGGGATGAATGTGTGCATATGTAAAACATAACTTAGCTTGTAGGGAAAACATAGTTTCTAAAGAGTGCAGAACAACACTACATATACATATATATATATATATTGGGGTAATACCTCCAACTCGGGTTTACAGTGAAAAATACATGAACTTTAAACGGAAACTAAGAAACATCCTGACAAACCAGGGTAGTTCTTTCTACTGCAAACCATTATCTTTTGGCTAAAAGAACGAACGTCTCTCCACATGCTCAATTCTGAGAATTAATTGTGTGTGAAAGCCGTCAATCATCTAGCAACTTGGGAACACACACATTCTATCCAGTGGGAAACTACTCTCTTTCTATATATATATATATATATATATATATATATATAGGGAGGTACAAGCTCCAACTCGTGTCTAAAGTGAAAAGTGTATGAACTTCAAAACGGCAATAGGAAACATACTGAGAAACCAGAGTAAATGTTTCAACTGCAACACATTCCCTTCATGTTAGATGAAAAAACGTCACAACTCAAGCTCAATTCTGAGATTTAAGAGTGTGTGAAAGCCGTCAACCAACTATCTTGTTTGGAACACACACTTCCTTTACACTGGAAAACTACACCATATAAATATATATGGGGAGGTAATATTTCCAACTCGGTTTTACAGTGAAAACTGCATGAAATTCAAACCATCACTAGGAAACATACTGAGAAACCAAGTTAGCGTTTCTACTACAAACCATTCCCTTTAGGTTAGATGAACTAAACTCTATCCACATGCTAAATTCTGAGATTTAGGTCAGTGTAAAAGTCATCAATTACCTAGCTTTTTGGGAAAACAAAGTTTTATTGAGTGGGAAACTACACTGTATATATATATATATATATGGGATCATACTAGCTCCAACTCAGTTTTACAGTGAAAAATGCATCAATTTGAAACCAGAATAAGGAAACATACTCAGACCCCACAGTAAGTGTATATACAGCAATCCATTCTGTTTAGTGTAGATGAACGAATCCCTCCTCATATAGTCAGTTTCAAAAATTGAATGTGTGTGAAAGCCGAAAATCAAAAATCTTATCGGGATCACATAGTTTGTTTACAGTGAGGAACACACTACATAAATATATATCGGCAGGTACATTTTCCAACTAGGTTTTACAGTGAAAACTTCATGAAGTTCAAACCAAAAATATTAAAAATACAGCGAAACCAGAGTATGAGTTTCTAGTGGCACCTACTCTTTTTATGCTATATGAACAAATGTCTCTCCACTTGCTAAGTACTGAGAGTTCAGACGGTGTGGAAGCCATCAAAAAAATAGCATGAAGGGAACACAGACTTTCATTCAGTGGGAAAACAATCTACATACATAAATAGGGGGGTAATAGCTCAACTCGGTTTTACAGTGAAAATTGCATGAACTTCAAGTTGACACTAAAAAACATACTGAGAAAACAGAGTAAGTGAATCTACTGCAACCCATTCACTTTCGGTTAGATGAATGGACGACTGTTCACATACTGAACTCCGACAATAAAGTTTGTGTGAAATCCGTGATAACCTAGCTTGTTGGGAACATATAGTTCTTTCTACTGGAAAAAAACTATATACATATATATGGGGAGGTAAAAGTCAAACTCGATTTAACACTGAAAACTGCATGAACATCTAAGCAGCTCTAGGAAACATAATGAGAAAAAAGAGTAAGTGTTATAACTGACACCCATTCACTTAATGATAGATAGACGAACGACACTACACATGCTCAAATATGACAGAGAAGTGTGTGTGAAAACCAACAATCACCAAGCATTTTGGGAACACAAAGATTCTTTTCATTTGGAAACCACATTACAATCATATATATGGGGAGGACTATGCTACAACTCTGTTTATATTCAAAATTGCAGGAAATTAAAATCAGAAATAGGAAACAGACTGAGAAACCAGGTTGAGGGTTCTAACAGAAACGAGTTTCAATTGTGCTAGATGAAAAAAAGTCTCTCCAAATGTGAAACGTTAAACTGAAAAGAAAGTTTGTGTTCCCAAAAAGCTAGTTGAAGGACGGCTTTCACACACACTTATTTCTCAGAACTGAGCATGTGGAGAGACGTTCGCTCTCCAAGAACAAAGAAATGGGTTAGGAGAAACACTTACTCTGGTTTCTTAGTCTGTTTCCTAGTGCCAGTTAGAAATACCTGAACATTTCACTGTAAACCAGAGTTGGAACATGTACTTCCACATAAATATATATGTAGTGGAGTTTGCAACTGAAAATGAATATTGCGTTCCCACAAGCTAGGTGAAGGACCGTTTACACACATTACCTCTAAGAAATGAGCATGTGGATAGACGTTCATTCATCAAGAACCAAGGGAAAGTGTTGCAGGAGAAACACATACTCAGGTTTCTCAGTCAGTTTCCTACTGCCGTTTATAAGTTCCTGCAATATTCAGTCTAAAAAAGGGTTAGAGAATGTACCTAGCCATATATAAGTATGCAGTGGGGTTTGATAGTGAAAAGAAACCCTGTGTTCCCAACAAGCTGGATGAAGGATGAGTTTCACATACACTTATCTCCCAGAATTGAGTATGAGGAGAGATGTTCATTCATCCAGCACCAAGGGAACGGGTTGCAGGAGAAACACTTACTCTGGTTTCTCAGTCTGTTTCCTAGTGCCGGTTTGAAGTGCCTGCCGTTTTCACTGTAAAATCGAGTTGGAGGTTGTACCTCCCCATATATATGTATGGAGTGGAGTTGGCAACTGAAAAGAAACTTTGTGTTCCCTTCAAGCTAGGTGAAGGACGGCTTTCACACACACTTATCTCTCAGAACTGAGCATGTGGAGAGACGTTCGATCATCCAGCACCAAGGGAACGGGTTGCAGGAGAAACACTTACTCTGGTTTCTCAGTCTGTTTCCTAGTGCCGGTTTGAAGTGCCTGCCGTTTTCACTGTAAAACCGAGTTGGAGCTTGTACCTCCCCATATATATGTATGGAGTGGAGTTGGCAACTGAAAAGAAACTTTGTGTTCCCTTCAAACTAGGTGAAAGACGGCTTTCACACACACTTATCTCTCAGAACTGAGCATGTGGAGAGACGTTCGTTCATCCAGCACCAAGGGAACGGGTTGCAGGGGAAACACTTACTCTGGTTTCTGAGTCTGTTTCCTAGTGCCTGTTTGAAGTGCCTGCCGTTTTCACTGTAAAACCGAGTTGGAGCTTGTACCTCCCCATATATATGTATGGAGTGGAGTTGGCAACTGAAAAGAAACTTTGTGTTCCCTTCAAGCTAGGTGAAGGACGGCTTTCACACACACTTATCTCTCAGAACTGAGCATGTGGAGAGACGTTCGTTCATCCAGCACCAAGGGAACGGGTTGCAGGAGAAACACTTACTCTGGTTTCTCAGTATGTTTCCTAGTGCCGGTTTGAAGTGCCTGCCGTTTTCACTGTAAAACCGAGTTGGAGCTTGTACCTCCCCATATATATGTATGGAGTGGAGTTGGCAACTGAAAAGAAACTTTGTGTTCCCTTTAATCTAGGTGAAGGACGGCTTTCACACAGACATATCTCTCAGAATTGAGCATGAGGAGAGACGTTCGTTCATCCAGCACCAAGGGAACGGGTTGCAGGAGAAACACTTACTCTGGTTTCTGAGTCTGTTTCCTAGTGCCGGTTTGAAGTGCCTGCCGTTTTCACTGTAAAACAGAGTTGGAGCTTGTACCTCCCCATATATATGTATAGAGTGGAGTTGGCAAATGAAAAGAAACTTTGTGTTCCCTTCAAGCTTGGTGAAGGACGGCTTTAACACACACTTATCTCTCAGAACTGAGCATGTGGAGAGACGTTCGTTCATCCAGCACCAAGGGAACGGGTTGCAGGAGAAACAGTTACTCTGGTTTCTCAGTCTGTTTCCTACTGCCGGTTTGAAGTGCCTGCCGTTTTCACTGTAAAACCGAGTTGGAGCTTGTACCTCCCCATATATATGTATGGAGTGGAGTTGGCAACTGAAAAGAAACTTTGTGTTCCCTTCAAGCTAGGTGAAGGACGGCTTTTACACTCACTTATCTCTCAGAACTGAGCATGTGGAGAGACGTTCGTTCATCCAGCACCAAGGGAACGGATTGCAGGAGAAACACTTACTCTGGTTTCTGAGTCTGTTTCCTAGTGCCGGTTTGAATTGCCTGCAGTTTTCACTGTAAAACCGAGTTGGAGCTTGTACCTCCCCATATATATGTATGGAGTGGAGTTGGTAACTGAAAAGAAACTTTGTGTTCCCTTCAAGCTAGGTGAAGGACGGCTTTCACACACACATATCTCTCAGAACTGAGCATGTGGAGAGACGTTCGTTCATCCAGGACCAAGGGAATGCGTTGCATTAGAAACAATTACTCTGTTTTCTGAGTCTGTTTCCTAGTGCCGGTTTGAAGTGCCTGCCGTTTTCACTGTAAAATCGAGTTGGAGCTTGTACCTCCCCATATATATGTATGGAGTGGAGTTGGCAACTGAAAAGAAATTTTGTGTTCCCTTCAAGCTAGGTGAAGGACGGCTTTCACACACACTTATCTCTCAGAACTGAGCATGTGGAGAGACGTTCGTTCATCCAGCACCAAGGGAACGGGTTACAGGAGAAACACTTAGTCGGATTTCTGAGTCTGTTTCATAGTGCCGGTTAGAAGTGCCTGCCGTTTTCACTGTAAAACCGAGTTGGAGCTTGTACCTCCCCATATATATGTATGGAGTGGAGTTGGCAACTGAAAAGAAACTTTGTGTTCCCTTCAAGCTAGGTGAAGGACGGCTTTCACACACAATTATCTCTCAGAACTGAGCATATGGAGAGACGTTCGTTCATCCAGCACCAAGGGATCGGTTTGCAGGAGAAACAGTTACTCTGGTTTCTGAGTCTGTTTCCTAGTGCCGGTTTGAAGTGCCTGCCGTTTTCACTGTAAAACCGTGTTTGGGCTTGTACCTCCCCATATATATGTATGGAGTGGAGTTGGCAACTGAAAAGAAACTTTGTGTTCCCTTCAAGCTAGGTGAAGGAAGGCTTTCACACACACTTATCTCTCAGAACTGAGCATGTGGAGAGACGTTCGTTCATCCAGCACCAAGGGAACGGGTTGCCGGAGAAACACTTACTCTGGTTTCTCAGTCTGTTTCGTAGTGCCGGTTTGAAGTGCCTGCCGTTTTCACTGTAAAACCGAGTTGGAGCTTGTACCTCCCCATATATATGTATGGAGTGGATTTGGCAACTGAAAAGAAACTTTGTGTTCCCTTCAAGCTAGGTGAAGGACGGCTTTCACACACACTTATCTCTCAGAACTGAGCATGTGGAGAGACGTTCGTTCATCCAGCACCAAGGGAACGGGTTGCAGGAGAAACAATTCCTCTGGTTTCTCAGTCTGTTTCTTAGTGCCGGTTTGAAGTGCCTGCCGTTTTCACTGTAAAACCGAGTTGGAGCTTGTACCTCCCCATATATATGTATGGAGTGGAGTTGGCAACTGAAAAGAAACTTTGTGTTCCCTTCAAGCTAGGTGAAGGACGGCTTTCACACACACTTATCTCTCAGAACTGAGCATGTGGAAAGACGTTCGTTCATCCAGCACCAAGGGAACGGGTTGCAGGAGAAACACTTACTCTGGTTTCTCAGTCTGTTTCCTAGTGCCGGTTTGAAGTGCCTGCCGTTTTCACTGTAAAACCGAGTTGGAGGTTGTACCTCCCCATATACATATATGGAGTGGAGTTGGCAACTGAAAAGAAACTTTATGTTCCCTTCAAGCTAGGTGAAGGACGGCTTTCACACACAGTTATCTCTCAGAACTGAGCATGTGGAGAGACGTTCGTTCATCCAGCACCAAGGGAACGGGTTGCAGGTGAAACACTTACTCTGGTTTCTGTGTCTGTTTCCTAGTGCCCGTTTGAAGTGCCTGCAGTTTTCACTGTAAAAGAGAGTTTGAGCTTGTACCTCCCCATATATATGTATGGAGTGGAGTTGGCAACTGAAAAGAAACTTTGTGTTCCCTTCAAGTTAGGTGAAGTACGGCTTTCACACACACTTATCTGTCAGAACAGAGCATGTGGAGAGACGTTCGTTCATCCAGCACCAAGGGAACGGGATGCAGGAGAAACACTTTCTCTGGTTTCTCAGTCTGTTTCCTAGTGCCGGTTTGAAGTGCCTGCCGTTTTCACTGTAAAACCGAGTTGGAGCTTGTACCTCCCCATATATATGTATGGAGTGGAGTTGCCAACTGAAAAGAAACTTTGTGTTCCCTTCAAGCTAGGTGAAGGACGGCTTTCACACACACTTATCTCTCAGAACTGAGCATGTGGAGAGACGTTCGTTCATCCAGCACCAATGGAACGGGTTGCAGGAGAAACACTTCCTCTGGTTTCTCAGTCTGTTTCCTAGTGCCGGTTTGAAGTGCCTGCCGTTTTCACTGTAAATCCGAGTTGGATCTTGTACCTCCCCATATATATGTATGGAGTGGAGTTGGCAACTGAAAAGAAACTTTGTGCTCCCTTCAAGCTAGGTGAAGGACGGCTTTCACACACACTTATCTCTCAGAACTGAGCATGTGGAGAGACGTTCGTTCATCCAGCACCAAGGGAACGCGTTGCAGGAGAAACTCTTACTCTGGTTTCTGAGTCTGTTTCCTAGTGCCGGTTTGAAGTGCCTGCCGTTTACACTGTAAAACCAAGTTGGAGCTTGTACCACCCCAAATATATGTATAGAGTGGAGTTGGCAACTGTAAAGAAACTTTGTGTTCCCTTCAAGCTAGGTGAAGGACGGCTTTCACACACACTTATCTCTCAGAACTGAGCATGTGGAGAGACGTTCGTTCATCCAGCACCAAGGGAACGGGTTGCAGGAGAAACACTTCCTCTGGGTCCCAGTCTGTTTCCTAGTGCCGGTTTGAAGTGCCTGCCGTTTTCACTGTAAAACCGAGTTGGAGCTTGTACCTCCCCATATATATGTATGGAGTGGAGTTGGCAACTGAAAAGAAACTTTGTGTTCCCTTCAAGCTAGGTGAAGGACGGCTTTCACACACACTTATCTCTCAGAACTGAGCATGTGGAGAGACGTTCGTTCATCCAGCACCAAGGGAACGGGTTGCAGGAGAAACACTTACTCTGGTTTCTCAGTCTGTTTCCTAGTGCCGGTTTGAAGTGCCTGGCGTTTTCACTGTAAAACCGAGTTGGAGCTTGTACCTCCCCATATATATGTATGGAGTGGAGTTGGCAACTTAAAAGAAACTTTGTGTTCCCTTCAAGCTAGGTGAAGGACGGCTTTCACACACACTTATCTCTCAGAACTGAGCATGTGGAGAGACGTTCTTTCATCCAGCACCAAGGGAACGGGTTGCAGGAGAAACACTTACTCTGGTTTCTGAGTCTGTTTCCTAGTGCCGGTTTGAAGTGCCTGCAGTTTTCACTGTAAAACCGAGTTGGAGCTTGTACCTCCCCATATATATGTATGGAGGGGAGTTGGCAACTGAAAAGAATCTTTGTGTTCCCTTCAAGCTAGGTGAAGGACGGCTTTCACACACACTTATCTCTCAGAACTGAGCATGTGGAGAGACGTTCATTCATCCAGCACCAAGGGAACGGTTTGCCGAGAAACACTTACTCTGGTTTCTGAGTCTGTTTCCTAGTGCCGGTTTGAAGTGCCTGCCGTTTTCACTGTAAAACCGAGTTGGAGCTTGTACCTCCCCATATATATGTATGGAGTGGAGTTGGCAACTGAAAAGAAACTTTGTGTTCCCTTCAAGCTAGGTGAAGGACGGCTTTCACACACACTTATCTCTCAGAACTGGGCATGTGCATAGACGTTCGTTCATCCAGCACCGAGGGAACGGGTTGCAGGAGAAACACTTACTCTGGGTTCTCAGTCGGTTTCCTACTGCCGGTTTTAAGTGCCTGCCCTTTTCACTGTAAAACCGAGTTGGAGCTTCTACCTCCACATATATATATGTCAGGAGTGGTGTTGGCAACTGAAAAGAAACTTTGTGTTCCCTTCAAGCTAGGTGAAGGACGGCTTTCACACACACTTATCTCTCAGAACTGAGCATGTGGAGAGACGTTCATTCATCCAGCACCAAGGGAACGGGTTGCAGGAGAAACACTTACTCTGGTTTCTCAGTCTGTTTCCTAGTGCCGGTTTGAAGTGCCTGCCGTTTTCACTGTAAAACCGAGTTGGAGCTTGTACCTCCCCATATATATGTATGGAGTGAAGTTGGCAACTGAAAAGAAACTTTGTGTTCCCTTCAAGCTAGGTGAAGGACGGCTTTCACACACACTTATCTCTCAGAACTGAGCATGTGGAGAGACGTTCGTTCATCCAGCACCAAGGGAACGGGTTGCAGGGGAAACACTTACTCTGATTTCTGAGTCTGTTTCCTAGTGCCGGTTTGAATTGCCTGCCGTTTTCACTGTAAATCCGAGTTGGGGCTTGTACCTCCCCATATATATGTATGGAGTGGAGTTGGCAACTGAAAAGAAACTTTGTGTTCCCTTCAAGCTAGGTGAAGGACGGCTTTCACACACACTTATCTCTGAAAACTGAGCATGTGGAGAGACGTTCGTTCATCCAGCACCAAGGGAACGGGTTGCAGGAGAAACACTTACTCTTGTTTCTGGGACTGTTTCCTAGTGGCGGTTTGAAGTGCCTGCCGTTTTCACTGTAAAAACGAGTTGGAGCTTGTACCTCCACATTATATATGTATGGAGGGGAGTTGGCAAATGAAAAGAAACTTTGTGTTCCCTTCCAGCTAGGTGAAGGACGGCTTTCACACACATTTATCTCTCAGAACTGAGCATGTGAAGAGACGTTCCTTCATCCAGCACCAAGGGAACGGGTTACAGGAGAAACACTTACTCTGGTTTCTCAGTCTGTTTCCTAGTGCCGGTTTGAATTGCCTGCCGTTTTCACTGTAAAACCGAGTTGGAGCTTGTACCTCCCCATATATATGTATGGAGTGGAGTTGGCAACTGAAAAGAAACTTTGTGTTCCCTTCAAGCTAGGTGAAGGACGGCTTTCACACACACTTATCTCTCAGAACTGAGCATGTGGAGAGACGTTCGTTCATCCAGCACCAAGGGAACGGGTTGCAGGAGAAACACTTACTCTGGTTTCTGAGTCTGTTTCCTAGTGCCGGTTTGAAGTGCCTGCCGTTTTCACTGTAAAACCGAGTTGGAGCTTGTACCTCCCCATATATATGTATGGAGGGGAGTTGGCAACTGAAAAGAAACTTTGTGTTCCCTTCAAGCTAGGTGAAGGACGGCTTTCACACACACTTATCTCTCAGAACTGAGCATGTGGAGAGACGTTCGTTCATCCAGCACCAAGGGAACGGGTTGCAGGAGAAACACTTACTCTGGTTTCTCAGTCTGTTTCCTAGTGCCGGTTTGAATTGCCTGCCGTTTTCACTGTAAAACCGAGTTGGAGCTTGTACCTCCCCATATATATGTATGGAGGGGAGTTGGCAACTGAAAAGAAACTTTGTGTTCCCTTCAAGCTAGGTGAAGGACGGCTTTCACACACACTTATCTCTCAGAACTGAGCATGTGGAGAGACGTTCGTTCATCCAGCACCAAGGGAACGGTTTGCCGAGAAACCCTTACTCTGGTTTCTCAGTCTGTTTCCTAGTGCCGGTTTGAAGTGCCTGCCGTTTTCACTGTAAAACCGAGTTGGAGCTTGTACCTCCCCATATATATGTATGGAGTGGAGTTGGCAACTGAAAAGAAACTTTGTGTTCCCTTCAAGCTAGGTGAAGGACGGCTTTCACACACACTTATCTCTCAGAACTGAGCATGTGGAGAGACGTTCGTTCATCCAGCACCAAGGGAACGGGTTGCAGGATAAACACTTACTCTGGATTCTGAGTCTGTTTCCTAGTGCCGGTTTGAAGTGCCTGCCGTTTTCACTGTAAAACCGAGTTGGAGCTTGTACCACCCCATATTTATGTATAGAGTGGAGTTGGCAACTGAAAAGAAACTTTGTGTTCCCTTCAAGCTAGGTGAAGGACGGCTTTCACACACACTTATCTCTTAGAACTGAGCATGTGGAGAGACGTTCGTTCATCCAGCACCAAGGGAACGGGTTGCAGGTGAAACACTTACTCTGGTTTCTCAGTCTGTTTCCTAGTGCCGGTTTGAAGTGCCTGCCTTTTTCACTGTAAAACCGAGTTGGAGCTTGAACCACCCCATATATATGTATGGAGTGGAGTTGGCAACTGAAAAGAAACTTTGTGTTCCCTTCAAGCTAGGTGAAGGACGGCTTTCACACACATTTATCTCTCAGAACTGAGCATGTGCAGAGACGTTCGTTCATCCAGCACCAAGGGAACGGGTTGCAGGAGAAACACTTACTCTGGTTTCTGAGTCTGTTTCCTAGTGCCGGTTTGAAGTGCCTGCCGTTTTCACTGTAAAACCGAGTTGGAGCTTGTACCTCCCTATATATATGTATGGAGGGGAGTTGGCAACTGAAAAGAAACTTTGTGTTCCCTTCAAGCTAGGTGAAGGACGGCTTTCACACACACTTATCTCTCAGAACTGAGCATGTGGAGAGACGTTCGTTCATCCAGGACCAAGGGAACGGGTTGCAGGAGAAACACTTACTCTGGATTCTGAATCTGTTTCCTAGTGCCGGTTTGAAGTGCCTGCCGTTTTAACTGTAAAACCGAGTTGGAGCTTGTACCACCCCATATATATGTATAGAGTGGAGTTGGCAACTGAAAAGAAACTTTGTGTTCCCTTCAAGCTAGGTGAAGGACGGCTTTCACACACACTTATCTCTCAGAACTGAGCATGTGGAGAGACGTTCGTTCATCCAGCACCAAGGGAACGGGTTGCAGGAGAAACACTTACTCTGGTTTCTGAGTCTGTATCCTAGTGCCGGTTTGAATTGCCTGCCGTTTTCACTGTAAAACCGAGTTGGAGCTTGTACCTCCCCATATATATGTATGGAAGGATGTTGGCAACTGAAAAGAAACTTTGTGTTCCCTTCAAGCTAGGTGAAGGACGGCTTTCACACACACTTATCTCTCAGAACTGAGCATGTGGAGAGACGTTCGTTCATCCAGCACCAAGGGAACGTGTTGCAGGAGAAATACTTACTCTGGTTTCTCAGTCTGTTTCCTAGTGCCGGTTTGAAGTGCCTGCCGTTTCCACTGTAAAACCGAGTTGGAGCTTGTACATCCCCATATATATGTACGGAGTTGGGTTGGCAACTGAAAAGAAACTTTGTGTTCCCTACAAGCTAGGTGAAGGACGGCTTTCACACACACTTATCTCTCAGAACTGAGCATGTGGAGAGACGTTCGTTCATCAAGCACCAAGGGAACGGGTTGCAGGATAAACACTTACTCTGGTTTCTGAATCTGTTTCCTAGTGCCGGTTTGAAGTGCCTGCCGTTTTCACTGTAAAACCGAGTTGGAGCTTGTACCTCCCCTTATATATGAATGAAGTGGAGTTGGCAACTGAAAAGAAACTTTGTGTTCCCTTCAAGCCAGGTGAAGGACGGCTTTCACACACACTTATCTCTCAGAACTGAGCATGTGGAGAGACGTTCGTTCATCCAGCACCAAGGGAACGGGTTGCAGGAGAAACACTTACTCTGGTTTCTCAGTCTGTTTCCTAGTGCCGGTTTGAAGTGCCTGCCGTTTTCACTGTAAAACCGAGTTGGAGCTTGTACCTCCCCATATATATGTATGGAGTGGAGTTGGCAACTGAAAAGAAACTTTGTGTTCCCTTCAAGCTAGGTGAAGGACGGCTTTCACACACACTTATCTCTCAAAACTGAGCATGTGGAGAGACGTTCGTTCATCCAGCACCAAGGGAACGGGTTGCAGGAGAAACACTTACTCTGGTTTCTGAGACTGTTTCCTAGTGCCGGTTTGAAGTGCCTGCCGTTTTCACTGTAAAAACGAGTTGGAGCTTGTACCTCCACATTATATATGTATGGAGGGGAGTTGGCAACTGAAAAGAAACTTTGTTTTCCCTTCCAGATAGGTGAAGGACGGCTTTCACACACACTTATCTCTCAGAACTGAGCATGTGAAGAGACGTTCGTTCATCCAGCACCAAGGGAACGGGTTACAGGAGAATCACTTACTCTGGTTTCTCAGTCTGTTTCCTAGTGCCGGTTTGAAGTGCCTGACGTTTTCACTGTAAAACCGAGTTGGAGCTTGTACCTCCCCATATATATGTATGGAGTGGAGTTGGCAACTGAAAAGAAACTTTGTGTTCCCTTCAAGCTAGGTGAAGGACGGCTTTCACACACACTTATCTCTCAGAACTGAGCATGTGGAGAGACGTTCGTTCATCCAGCACCAAGGGAACGGGTTGCAGGATAAACACTTACTCTGGATTCTGAGTCTGTTTCCTAGTGCCGGTTTGAAGTGCCTGCCGTTTTCACTGTAAAACCGAGTTGGAGCTTGTACCACCCCATATTTATGTATAGAGTGGAGTTGGCAACTGAAAAGAAACTTTGTGTTCCCTTCAAGCTAGGTGAAGGACGGCTTTCACACACACTTATCTCTTAGAACTGAGCATGTGGAGAGACGTTCGTTCATCCAGCACCAAGGGAACGGGTTGCAGGTGAAACACTTACTCTGGTTTCTCAGTCTGTTTCCTAGTGCCGGTTTGAAGTGCCTGCCGTTTTCACTGTAAAACCGAGTTGGAGCTTGTACCACCCCATATAAATGTATGGAGTGGAGTTGGCAACTGAAAAGAAACTTTGTGTTCCCTTCAAGCTAGGTGAAGGACGGCTTTCACACACACTTATCTCTCAGAACTGAGCATGTGCAGAGTCGTTCGTTCATCCAGCACCAAGGGAACGGGTTGCAGGAGAAACACTTACTCTGGTTTCTGAGTCTGTTTCCTAGTGCCGGTTTGAAGTGCCTGCCGTTTTCACTGTAAAACCGAGTTGGAGCTTGTACCTCCCTATATATATGTATGGAGGGGAGTTGGCAACTGAAAAGAAACTTTGTGTTCCCTTCAAGCTAGGTGAAGGACGGCTTTCACACACACTTATCTCTCAGAACTGAGCATGTGGAGAGACGTTCCTTCATCCAGGACCAAGGGAACGGGTTGCAGGAGAAACACTTACTCTGGATTCTGAGTCTGTTTCCTAGTGCCGGTTTGAAGTGCCTGCCGTTTTAACTGTAAAACCGAGTTGGAGCTTGTACCACCCCATATATATGTATAGAGTGGGGTTGGCAACTGAAAAGAAACTTTGTGTTCCCTTCAAGCTAGGTGAAGGACGGCTTTCACACACACTTATCTCTCAGAACTGAGCATGTGGAGAGACGTTCGTTCATCCAGCACCAAGGGAACGGGTTGCAGGAGAAACACTTACTCTGGTTTCTGAGTCTGTATCCTAGTGCCGGTTTGAATTGCCTGCCGTTTTCACTGTAAAACCGAGTTGGAGCTTGTACCTCCCCATATATATGTATGGAAGGATGTTGGCAACTGAAAAGAAACTTTGTGTTCCCTTCAAGCTAGGTGAAGGACGGCTTTCACACACACTTATCTCTCAGAACTGAGCATGTGGAGAGACGTTCGTTCATCCAGCACCAAGGGAACGTGTTGCAGGAGAAATACTTACTCTGGTTTCTCAGTCTGTTTCCTAGTGCCGGTTTGAAGTGCCTGCCGTTTTCACTGTAAAACCGAGTTGGAGCTTGTACATCCCCATATATATGTACGGAGTTGGGTTGGCAACTGAAAAGAAACTTTGTGTTCCCTACAAGCTAGATGAAGGACGGCTTTCACACACACTTATCTCTCAGAACTGAGCATGTGGAGAGACGTTCGTTCATCCAGCACCAAGGGAACGGGTTGCAGGAGAAACACTTACTCTGGTTTCTGAATCTGTTTCCAAGTGCCGGTTTGAAGTGCCTGCCGTTTTCACTGTAAAATCGAGTTGGAGCTTGTACCTCCCCTTATATATGTATGAAGTGGAGTTGGCAACTGAAAAGAAACTTTGTGTTCCCTTCAAGCCAGGTGAAGGACGGCTTTCACACACACTTATCTCTCAGAACTGAGCATGTGGAGAGACGTTCGTTCATCCAGCACCAAGGGAACGGGTTGCAGGAGAAACACTTACTCTGGTTTCTCAGTCTGTTTCCTTGTGCCGGTTTGAAGTGCCTGCCGTTTTCACTGTAAAACCGAGTTGGAGCTTGTACCTCCACATTATATATGTATGGAGGGGAGTTGGCAAATGAAAAGAAACTTTGTGTTCCCTTCCAGCTAGGTGAAGGACGGCTTTCACACACACTTATCTCTCAGAACTGAGCATGTGAAGAGACGTTCCTTCATCCAGCACCAAGGGAACGGGTTACAGGAGAAACACTTACTCTGGTTTCTCAGTCTGTTTCCTAGTGCCGGTTTGAAGTGCCTGCCGTTTTCACTGTAAAACCGAGTTGGAGCTTGTACCTCCCCATATATATGTATGGAGTGGAGTTGGCAACTGAAAAGAAACTTTGTGTTCCCTTCAAGCTAGGTGAAGGGCGGCTTTCACACACACTTATCTCTCAGAACTGAGCATGTGGAGAGACGTTCGTTCATCCAGCACCAAGGGAACGGGTTGCAGGAGAAACACTTACTCTGGTTTCTCAGTCTGTTTCCTAGTGCCGGTTTGAAGTGCCTGCCGTTTTCACTGTAAAACCGAGTTGGAGCTTGTACCTCCCCATATATATGTATGGAGGGGAATTGGCAACTGAAAAGAAACTTTGTGTTCCCTTCAAGCTAGGTGAAGGACGGCTTTCACACACACTTATCTCTCAGAACTGAGCATGTGGAGAGACGTTCGTTCATCCAGCACCAAGGGAACGGGTTGCAGGAGAAACACTTACTCTGGTTTCTCAGTCTGTTTCCTAGTGCCGTTTTGAATTGCCTGCCGTTTTCACTGTAAAACCGAGTTGGAGCTTGTACCTCCCCATATATATGTATGGAGGGGAGTTGGCAACTGAAAAGAAACTTTGTGTTCCCTTCAAGCTAGGTGAAGGACGGCTTTCACACACACTTATCTCTCAGAACTGAGCATGTGGAGAGACGTTCGTTCATCCAGCACCAAGGGAACGGGTTACCGAAAAACCCTTACTCTGGTTTCTCAGTCTGTTTCCTAGTGCCGGTTTGAAGTGCCTGCCGTTTTCACTGTAAAACCGAGTTGGAGCTTGTACCTCCCCATATATATGTATGGAGTGGAGTTGGCAACTGAAAAGAAACTTTGTGTTCCCTTCAAGCTAGGTGAAGGACGGCTTTCACACACACTTATCTCTCTGAACTGAGCATGTGGAGAGACGTTCGTTCATCCAGCACCAAGGGAACGGGTTGCAGGATAAACACTTACTCTGGATTCTGAGTCTGTTTCCTAGTGCCGGTTTGAAGTGCCTGCCGTTTTCACTGTAAAACCGAGTTGGAGCTTGTACCATCCCATATTTATGTATAGAGTGGAGTTGGCAACTGAAAAGAAACTTTGTGCTCCCTTCAAGCTAGGTGAAGGACGGCTTTCACACACACTTATCTCTCAGAACTGAGCATGTGGAGAGACGTTCGTTCATCCAGCACCAAGGGAACGCGTTGCAGGAGAAACTCTTACTCTGGTTTCTGAGTCTGTTTCCTAGTGCCGGTTTGAAGTGCCTGCCGTTTACACTGTAAAACCAACTTGGAGCTTGTACCACCCCATATATATGTATAGAGTGGAGTTGGCAACTGAAAAGAAACTTTTGGTTCCCTTCAAGCTAGGTGAAGGACGGCTTTCACACACACTTATCTCTCAGAACTGAGCATGTGGAGAGACGTTCGTTCATCCAGCACCAAGGGAACGGGTTGCAGGAGAAACACTTCCTCTGGGTCCCAGTCTGTTTCCTAGTGCCGGTTTGAAGTGCCTGCCGTTTTCACTGTAAAACCGAGTTGGAGCTTGTACCTCCCCATATATATGTATGGAGTGGAGTTGGCAACTGAAAAGAAACTTTGTGTTCCCTTCAAGCTAGGTGAAGGACGGCTTTCACACACACTTATCTCTCAGAACTGAGCATGTGGAGAGACGTTCGTTCATCCAGCACCAAGGGAACGGGTTGCAGGAGAAACACTTACTCTGGTTTCTCAGTCTGTTTCCTAGTGCCGGTTTGAAGTGCCTGGCGTTTTCACTGTAAAACCGAGTTGGAGCTTGTACCTCCCCATATATATGTATGGAGTGGAGTTG
Source organism: Vicugna pacos (assembly GCF_048564905.1). Classification (NCBI taxonomy): domain Eukaryota; kingdom Metazoa; phylum Chordata; class Mammalia; order Artiodactyla; family Camelidae; genus Vicugna; species Vicugna pacos. The sequence goes on from NC_133000.1 coordinate 32,331,382, forward strand.
GCAACTGAAAAGAAACTTTGTGTTCCCTTCAAGCTAGGTGAAGGACGGCTTTCACACACACTTATCTCTCAGAACTGAGCATGTGGAGAGACGTTCTTTCATCCAGCACCAAGGGAACGGGTTGCAGGAGAAACACTTACTCTGGTTTCTGAGACTGTTTCCTAGTGCCGGTTTGAAGTGCCTGCAGTTTTCACTGTAAAACCGAGTTGGAGCTTGTACCTCCCCATATATATGTATGGAGGGGAGTTGGCAACTGAAAAGAATCTTTGTGTTCCCTTCAAGCTAGGTGAAGGACGGCTTTCACACACACTTATCTCTCAGAACTGAGCATGTGGAGAGACGTTCATTCATCCAGCACCAAGGGAACGGTTTGCCGAGAAACACTTACTCTGGTTTCTGAGTCTGTTTCCTAGTGCCGGTTTGAAGTGCCTGCCGTTTTCACTGTAAAACCGAGTTGGAGCTTGTACCTCCCCATATATATGTATGGAGTGGAGTTGGCAACTGAAAAGAAACTTTGTGTTCCCTTCAAGCTAGGTGAAGGACGGCTTTCACACACACTTATCTCTCAGAACTGAGCATGTGCATAGACGTTCGTTCATCCAGCACCAAGGGAACGGGTTGCAGGAGAAACACTTACTCTGGGTTCTCAGTCGGTTTCCTACTGCCGGTTTTAAGTGCCTGCCCTTTTCACAGTAAAACCGAGTTGGAGCTTCTAACTCCACATATATATATTTCAGGAGTGGTGTTGGCAACTGAAAAGAAACTTTGTGTTCCCTTCAAGCTAGGTGAAGGACGGCTTTCACACACACTTATCTCTCAGAACTGAGAATGTGGAGAGACGTTCATTCATCCAGCACCAAGGGAACGGGTTGCAGGAGAAACACTTACTCTGGTTTCTCAGTCTGTTTCCTAGTGCCGGTTTGAAGTGCCTGCCGTTTTCACTGTAAAACCGAGTTGGAGCTTGTACCTCCCCATATATATGTATGGAGTGAAGTTGGCAACTGAAAAGAAACTTTGTGTTCCCTTCAAGCTAGGTGAAGGACGGCTTTCACACACACTTATCTCTCAGAACTGAGCATGTGGAGAGACGTTCGTTCATCCAGCACCAAGGGAACGGGTTGCAGGGGAAACACTTACTCTGAATTCTGAGTCTGTTTCCTAGTGCCGGTTTGAATTGCCTGCCGTTTTCACTGTAAATCCGAGTTGGGGCTTGTACCTCCCCATATATATGTATGGAGTGGAGTTGGCAACTGAAAAGAAACTTTGTGTTCCCTTCAAGCTAGGTGAAGGACGGCTTTCACACACACTTATCTCTGAAAACTGAGCATGTGGAGAGACGTTCGTTCATCCAGCACCAAGGGAACGGGTTTCAGGAGAAACACTTACTCTTGTTTCTGAGACTGTTTCCTAGTGCCGGTTTGAAGTGCCTGCCGTTTTCACTGTAAAAACGAGTTGGAGCTTGTACCTCCACATTATATATGTATGGAGGGGAGTTGGCAACTGAAAAGAAACTTTGTGTTCCCTTCCAGCTAGGTGAAGGACGGCTTTCACACACACTTATCTCTCAGAACTGAGCATGTGAAGAGACGTTCCTTCATCCAGCACCAAGGGAACGGGTTACAGGAGAAACACTTACTCTGGTTTCTCAGTCTGTTTCCTAGTGCCGGTTTGAAGTGCCTGCCGTTTTCACTGTAAAGCCGAGTTGGAGCTTGTACCTCCCCATATATATGTATGGAGTGGAGTTTGCAACTGAAAAGAAACTTTGTGTTCCCTTCAAGCTAGGTGAAGGACGGCTTTCACACACACTTATCTCTCAGAACTGAGCATGTGGAGAGACGTTCGTTCATCCAGCACCAAGGGAACGGGTTGCAGGAGAAACACTTACTCTGGTTTCTGAGTCTGTTTCCTAGTGCCGGTTTGAAGTGCCTGCCGTTTTCACTGTAAAACCGAGTTGGAGCTTGTACCTCCCCATATATATGTATGGAGGGGAGTTGGCAACTGAAAAGAAACTTTGTGTTCCCTTCAAGCTAGGTGAAGGACGGCTTTCACACACACTTATCTCTCAGAACTGAGCATGTGGAGAGACGTTCGTTCATCCAGCACCAAGGGAACGGGTTGCAGGAGAAACACTTACTCTGGTTTCTCAGTCTGTTTCCTAGTGCCGGTTTGAATTGCCTGCCTTTTTCACTGTAAAACCGAGTTGGAGCTTGTACCTCCCCATATATATGTATGGAGGGGAGTTGGCAACTGAAAAGAAACTTTGTGTTCCCTTCAAGCTAGGTGAAGGACGGCTTTCACACACACTTATCTCTCAGAACTGAGCATGTGGAGAGACGTTCGTTCATCCAGCACCAAGGGAACGGTTTGCCGAGAAACCCTTACTCTGGTTTCTCAGTCTGTTTCCTAGTGCCGGTTTGAAGTGCCTGCCGTTTTCACTGTAAAACCGAGTTGGAGCTTGTACCTCCCCATATATATGTATGGAGTGGAGTTGGCAACTGAAAAGAAACTTTGTGTTCCCTTCAAGCTAGGTGAAGGACGGCTTTCACACACACTTATCTCTCAGAACTGAGCATGTGGAGAGACGTTCGTTCATCCAGCACCAAGGGAACGGGTTGCAGGATAAACACTTACTCTGGATTCTGAGTCTGTTTCCTAGTGCCGGTTTGAAGTGCCTGCCGTTTTCACTGTAAAACCGAGTTGGGGCTTGTACCACCCCATATTTATGTATAGAGTGGAGTTGGCAAATGAAAAGAAACTTTGTGTTCCCTTCAAGCTAGGTGAAGGACGGCTTTCACACACACTTATCTCTTAGAACTGAGCATGTGGAGAGACGTTCGTTCATCCAGCACCAAGGGAACGGGTTGCAGGTGAAACACTTACTCTGGTTTCTCAGTCTGTTTCCTAGTGCCGGTTTGAAGTGCCTGCCTTTTTCACTGTAAAACCGAGTTGGAGCTTGTACCACCCCATATATATGTATGGAGTGGAGTTGGCAACTGAAAAGAAACTTTGTGTTCCCTTCAAGCTAGGTGAAGGACGGCTTTCACACACACTTATCTCTCAGAACTGAGCATGTGCAGAGACGTTCGTTCATCCAGCACCAAGGGAACGGGTTGCAGGAGAAACACTTACTCTGGTTTCTGAGTCTGTTTCCTAGTGCCGGTTTGAAGTGCCTGCCGTTTTCACTGTAAAACCGAGTTGGAGCTTGTACCTCCCTATATATATGTATGGAGGGGAGTTGGCAACTGAAAAGAAACTTTGTGTTCCCTTCAAGCTAGGTGAAGGACGGCTTTCACACACACTTATCTCTCAGAACTGAGCATGTGGAGAGACGTTCGTTCATCCAGGACCAAGGGAACGGGTTGCAGGAGAAACACTTACTCTGGATTCTGAATCTGTTTCCTAGTGCCGGTTTGAAGTGCCTGCCGTTTTCACTGTAAAACCGAGTTGGAGCTTGTACCACCCCATATATATGTATAGAGTGGAGTTGGCAACTGAAAAGAAACTTTGTGTTCCCTTCAAGCTAGGTGAAGGACGGCTTTCACACACACTTATCTCTCAGAACTGAGCATGTGGAGAGACGTTCGTTCATCCAGCACCAAGGGAACGGGTTGCAGGAGAAACACTTACTCTGGTTTCTGAGTCTGTATCCTAGTGCCGGTTTGAATTGCCTGCCGTTTTCACTGTAAAACCGAGTTGGAGCTTGTACCTCCCCATATATATGTATGGAAGGATGTTGGCAACTGAAAAGAAACTTTGTGTTCCCTTCAAGCTAGGTGAAGGACGGCTTTCACACACACTTATCTCTCAGAACTGAGCATGTGGAGAGACGTTCGTTCATCCAGCACCAAGGGAACGTGTTGCAGGAGAAATACTTACTCTGGTTTCTCAGTCTGTTTCCTAGTGCCGGTTTGAAGTGCCTGCCGTTTTCACTGTAAAACCGAGTTGGAGCTTGTACATCCCCATATATATGTACGGAGTTGGGTTGGCAACTGAAAAGAAACTTTGTGTTCCCTACAAGCTAGGTGAAGGACGGCTTTCACACACACTTATCTCTCAGAACTGAGCATGTGGAGAGACGTTCGTTCATCCAGCACCAAGGGAACGGGTTGCAGGAGAAACACTTACTCTGGTTTCTGAATCTGTTTCCTAGTGCCGGTTTGAAGTGCCTGCCGTTTTCACTGTAAAACCGAGTTGGAGCTTGTACCTACCCTTATATATGTATGAATTGGAGTTGGCAACTGAAAAGAAACTTTGTGTTCCCTTCAAGCCAGGTGAAGGACGGCTTTCACACACACTTATCTCTCAGAACTGAGCATGTGGAGAGACGTTCGTTCATCCAGCACCAAGGGAACGGGTTGCAGGAGAAACACTTACTCTGGTTTCTCAGTCTGTTTCCTAGTGCCGGTTTGAAGTGCCTGCCGTTTTCACTGTAAAACCGAGTTGGAGCTTGTACCTCCCCATATATATGTATGGAGTGGAGTTGGCATCTGAAAAGAAACTTTGTGTTCCCTTCAAGCTAGGTGAAGGACGGCTTTCACACACACTTATCTCTCAGAACTGAGCATGTGGAGAGACGTTCGTTCATCCAGCACCAAGGGAACGGGTTGCAGGAGAAACACTTACTCTGGTTTCTCAGTCTGTTTCCTAGTGCCGGTTTGAAGTGCCTGCCGTTTTCACTGTAAAACCGAGTTGGAGCTTGTACCTCCCCATATATATGTATGGAGGGGAGTTGGCAACTGAAAAGAAACTTTGTGTTCCCTTCAAGCTAGGTGAAGGACGGCTTTCACACACACTTATCTCTCAGAACTGAGCATGTGGAGAGACGTTCGTTCATCCAGCACCAAGGGAACGGTGTGCCGAGAAACACTTACTCTGGTTTCTCAGTCTGTTTCCTAGTGCCGGTTTGAAGTGCCTGCCGTTTTCACTGTAAAACCGAGTTGGAGCTTGTACCTCCCCATATATATGTATGGAGTGGAGTTGGCAACTGAAAAGAAACTTTGTGTTCCCTTCAAGCTAGGTGAAGGACGGCTTTCACACACACTTATCTCTCAGAACTGAGCATGTGGAGAGACGTTCGTTCATCCAGCACCAAGGGAACGGGTTACCGAAAAACCCTTACTCTGGTTTCTCAGTCTGTTTCCTAGTGCCGGTTTGAAGTGCCTGCCGTTTTCACTGTAAAACCGAGTTGGAGCTTGTACCTCCCCATATATATGTATGGAGTGGAGTTGGCAACTGAAAAGAAACTTTGTGTTCCCTTCAAGCTAGGTGAAGGACGGCTTTCACACACACTTATCTCTCTGAACTGAGCATGTGGAGAGACGTTCGTTCATCCAGCACCAAGGGAACGGGTTGCAGGATAAACACTTACTCTGGATTCTGAGTCTGTTTCCTAGTGCCGGTTTGAAGTGCCTGCCGTTTTCACTGTAAAACCGAGTTGGAGCTTGTACCATCCCATATTTATGTATAGAGTGGAGTTGGCAACTGAAAAGAAACTTTGTGCTCCCTTCAAGCTAGGTGAAGGACGGCTTTCACACACACTTATCTCTCAGAACTGAGCATGTGGAGAGACGTTCGTTCATCCAGCACCAAGGGAACGCGTTGCAGGAGAAACTCTTACTCTGGTTTCTGAGTCTGTTTCCTAGTGCCGGTTTGAAGTGCCTGCCGTTTACACTGTAAAACCAACTTGGAGCTTGTACCACCCCATATATATGTATAGAGTGGAGTTGGCAACTGAAAAGAAACTTTTGGTTCCCTTCAAGCTAGGTGAAGGACGGCTTTCACACACACTTATCTCTCAGAACTGAGCATGTGGAGAGACGTTCGTTCATCCAGCACCAAGGGAACGGGTTGCAGGAGAAACACTTCCTCTGGGTCCCAGTCTGTTTCCTAGTGCCGGTTTGAAGTGCCTGCCGTTTTCACTGTAAAACCGAGTTGGAGCTTGTACCTCCCCATATATATGTATGGAGTGGAGTTGGCAACTGAAAAGAAACTTTGTGTTCCCTTCAAGCTAGGTGAAGGACGGCTTTCACACACACTTATCTCTCAGAACTGAGCATGTGGAGAGACGTTCGTTCATCCAGCACCAAGGGAACGGGTTGCAGGAGAAACACTTACTCTGGTTTCTCAGTCTGTTTCCTAGTGCCGGTTTGAAGTGCCTGGCGTTTTCACTGTAAAACCGAGTTGGAGCTTGTACCTCCCCATATATATGTATGGAGTGGAGTTGGCAACTGAAAAGAAACTTTGTGTTCCCTTCAAGCTAGGTGAAGGACGGCTTTCACACACACTTATCTCTCAGAACTGAGCATGTGGAGAGACGTTCTTTCATCCAGCACCAAGGGAACGGGTTGCAGGAGAAACACTTACTCTGGTTTCTGAGACTGTTTCCTAGTGCCGGTTTGAAGTGCCTGCAGTTTTCACTGTAAAACCGAGTTGGAGCTTGTACCTCCCCATATATATGTATGGAGGGGAGTTGGCAACTGAAAAGAATCTTTGTGTTCCCTTCAAGCTAGGTGAAGGACGGCTTTCACACACACTTATCTCTCAGAACTGAGCATGTGGAGAGACGTTCATTCATCCAGCACCAAGGGAACGGTTTGCCGAGAAACACTTACTCTGGTTTCTGAGTCTGTTTCCTAGTGCCGGTTTGAAGTGCCTGCCGTTTTCACTGTAAAACCGAGTTGGAGCTTGTACCTCCCCATATATATGTATGGAGTGGAGTTGGCAACTGAAAAGAAACTTTGTGTTCCCTTCAAGCTAGGTGAAGGACGGCTTTCACACACACTTATCTCTCAGAACTGAGCATGTGCATAGACGTTCGTTCATCCAGCACCAAGGGAACGGGTTGCAGGAGAAACACTTACTCTGGGTTCTCAGTCGGTTTCCTACTGCCGGTTTTAAGTGCCTGCCCTTTTCACTGTAAAACCGAGTTGGAGCTTCTAACTCCACATATATATATTTCAGGAGTGGTGTTGGCAACTGAAAAGAAACTTTGTGTTCCCTTCAAGCTAGGTGAAGGACGGCTTTCACACACACTTATCTCTCAGAACTGAGAATGTGGAGAGACGTTCATTCATCCAGCACCAAGGGAACGGGTTGCAGGAGAAACACTTACTCTGGTTTCTCAGTCTGTTTCCTAGTGCCGGTTTGAAGTGCCTGCCGTTTTCACTGTAAAACCGAGTTGGAGCTTGTACCTCCCCATATATATGTATGGAGTGAAGTTGGCAACTGAAAAGAAACTTTGTGTTCCCTTCAAGCTAGGTGAAGGACGGCTTTCACACACACTTATCTCTCAGAACTGAGCATGTGGAGAGACGTTCGTTCATCCAGCACCAAGGGAACGGGTTGCAGGGGAAACACTTACTCTGAATTCTGAGTCTGTTTCCTAGTGCCGGTTTGAATTGCCTGCCGTTTTCACTGTAAATCCGAGTTGGGGCTTGTACCTCCCCATATATATGTATGGAGTGGAGTTGGCAACTGAAAAGAAACTTTGTGTTCCCTTCAAGCTAGGTGAAGGACGGCTTTCACACACACTTATCTCTGAAAACTGAGCATGTGGAGAGACGTTCGTTCATCCAGCACCAAGGGAACGGGTTTCAGGAGAAACACTTACTCTTGTTTCTGAGACTGTTTCCTAGTGCCGGTTTGAAGTGCCTGCCGTTTTCACTGTAAAAACGAGTTGGAGCTTGTACCTCCACATTATATATGTATGGAGGGGAGTTGGCAACTGAAAAGAAACTTTGTGTTCCCTTCCAGCTAGGTGAAGGACGGCTTTCACACACACTTATCTCTCAGAACTGAGCATGTGAAGAGACGTTCCTTCATCCAGCACCAAGGGAACGGGTTACAGGAGAAACACTTACTCTGGTTTCTCAGTCTGTTTCCTAGTGCCGGTTTGAAGTGCCTGCCGTTTTCACTGTAAAGCCGAGTTGGAGCTTGTACCTCCCCATATATATGTATGGAGTGGAGTTTGCAACTGAAAAGAAACTTTGTGTTCCCTTCAAGCTAGGTGAAGGACGGCTTTCACACACACTTATCTCTCAGAACTGAGCATGTGGAGAGACGTTCGTTCATCCAGCACCAAGGGAACGGGTTGCAGGAGAAACACTTACTCTGGTTTCTGAGTCTGTTTCCTAGTGCCGGTTTGAAGTGCCTGCCGTTTTCACTGTAAAACCGAGTTGGAGCTTGTACCTCCCCATATATATGTATGGAGGGGAGTTGGCAACTGAAAAGAAACTTTGTGTTCCCTTCAAGCTAGGTGAAGGACGGCTTTCACACACACTTATCTCTCAGAACTGAGCATGTGGAGAGACGTTCGTTCATCCAGCACCAAGGGAACGGGTTGCAGGAGAAACACTTACTCTGGTTTCTCAGTCTGTTTCCTAGTGCCGGTTTGAATTGCCTGCCTTTTTCACTGTAAAACCGAGTTGGAGCTTGTACCTCCCCATATATATGTATGGAGGGGAGTTGGCAACTGAAAAGAAACTTTGTGTTCCCTTCAAGCTAGGTGAAGGACGGCTTTCACACACACTTATCTCTCAGAACTGAGCATGTGGAGAGACGTTCGTTCATCCAGCACCAAGGGAACGGTTTGCCGAGAAACCCTTACTCTGGTTTCTCAGTCTGTTTCCTAGTGCCGGTTTGAAGTGCCTGCCGTTTTCACTGTAAAACCGAGTTGGAGCTTGTACCTCCCCATATATATGTATGGAGTGGAGTTGGCAACTGAAAAGAAACTTTGTGTTCCCTTCAAGCTAGGTGAAGGACGGCTTTCACACACACTTATCTCTCAGAACTGAGCATGTGGAGAGACGTTCGTTCATCCAGCACCAAGGGAACGGGTTGCAGGATAAACACTTACTCTGGATTCTGAGTCTGTTTCCTAGTGCCGGTTTGAAGTGCCTGCCGTTTTCACTGTAAAACCGAGTTGGGGCTTGTACCACCCAATATTTATGTATAGAGTGGAGTTGGCAAATGAAAAGAAACTTTGTGTTCCCTTCAAGCTAGGTGAAGGACGGCTTTCACACACACTTATCTCTTAGAACTGAGCATGTGGAGAGACGTTCGTTCATCCAGCACCAAGGGAACGGGTTGCAGGTGAAACACTTACTCTGGTTTCTCAGTCTGTTTCCTAGTGCCGGTTTGAAGTGCCTGCCTTTTTCACTGTAAAACCGAGTTGGAGCTTGTACCACCCCATATATATGTATGGAGTGGAGTTGGCAACTGAAAAGAAACTTTGTGTTCCCTTCAAGCTAGGTGAAGGACGGCTTTCACACACACTTATCTCTCAGAACTGAGCATGTGCAGAGACGTTCGTTCATCCAGCACCAAGGGAACGGGTTGCAGGAGAAACACTTACTCTGGTTTCTGAGTCTGTTTCCTAGTGCCGGTTTGAAGTGCCTGCCGTTTTCACTGTAAAACCGAGTTGGAGCTTGTACCTCCCTATATATATGTATGGAGGGGAGTTGGCAACTGAAAAGAAACTTTGTGTTCCCTTCAAGCTAGGTGAAGGACGGCTTTCACACACACTTATCTCTCAGAACTGAGCATGTGGAGAGACGTTCGTTCATCCAGGACCAAGGGAACGGGTTGCAGGAGAAACACTTACTCTGGATTCTGAATCTGTTTCCTAGTGCCGGTTTGAAGTGCCTGCCGTTTTCACTGTAAAACCGAGTTGGAGCTTGTACCACCCTATATATATGTATAGAGTGGAGTTGGCAACTGAAAAGAAACTTTGTGTTCCCTTCAAGCTAGGTGAAGGACGGCTTTCACACACACTTATCTCTCAGAACTGAGCATGTGGAGAGACGTTCGTTCATCCAGCACCAAGGGAACGGGTTGCAGGAGAAACACTTACTCTGGTTTCTGAGTCTGTATCCTAGTGCCGGTTTGAATTGCCTGCCGTTTTCACTGTAAAACCGAGTTGGAGCTTGTACCTCCCCATATATATGTATGGAAGGATGTTGGCAACTGAAAAGAAACTTTGTGTTCCCTTCAAGCTAGGTGAAGGACGGCTTTCACACACACTTATCTCTCAGAACTGAGCATGTGGAGAGACGTTCGTTCATCCAGCACCAAGGGAACGTGTTGCAGGAGAAATACTTACTCTGGTTTCTCAGTCTGTTTCCTAGTGCCGGTTTGAAGTGCCTGCCGTTTTCACTGTAAAACCGAGTTGGAGCTTGTACATCCCCATATATATGTACGGAGTTGGGTTGGCAACTGAAAAGAAACTTTGTGTTCCCTACAAGCTAGGTGAAGGACGGCTTTCACACACACTTATCTCTCAGAACTGAGCATGTGGAGAGACGTTCGTTCATCCAGCACCAAGGGAACGGGTTGCAGGAGAAACACTTACTCTGGTTTCTGAATCTGTTTCCTAGTGCCGGTTTGAAGTGCCTGCCGTTTTCACTGTAAAACCGAGTTGGAGCTTGTACCTACCCTTATATATGTATGAATTGGAGTTGGCAACTGAAAAGAAACTTTGTGTTCCCTTCAAGCCAGGTGAAGGACGGCTTTCACACACACTTATCTCTCAGAACTGAGCATGTGGAGAGACGTTCGTTCATCCAGCACCAAGGGAACGGGTTGCAGGAGAAACACTTACTCTGGTTTCTCAGTCTGTTTCCTAGTGCCGGTTTGAAGTGCCTGCCGTTTTCACTGTAAAACCGAGTTGGAGCTTGTACCTCCCCATATATATGTATGGAGTGGAGTTGGCATCTGAAAAGAAACTTTGTGTTCCCTTCAAGCTAGGTGAAGGACGGCTTTCACACACACTTATCTCTCAGAACTGAGCATGTGGAGAGACTTTCGTTCATCCAGCATCAAGGGAACGGGTTGCAGGAGAAACACTTACTTTGGTTTCTGAGTCTGTTTCCTAGTGCCGGTTTGAATTGCCTGCCGTTTTCACTGTAAAACCGAGTTGGAGCTTGTACCTCCCCATATATATGTATGGAGGGGAGTTGGCAACTGAAAAGAAACTTTGTGTTCCCTTCAAGCTAGGTGAAGGACGGCTTTCACACACACTTATCTCTCAGAACTGAGCATGTGGAGAGACGTTCGTTCATCCAGCAGCAAGGGAACGGTGTGCCGAGAAACACTTACTCTGGTTTCTCAGTCTGTTTCCTAGTGCCGGTTTGAAGTGCCTGCCGTTTTCACTGTAAAACCGAGTTGGAGCTTGTACCTCCCCATATATATGTATGGAGTGGAGTTGGCAACTGAAAAGAAACTTTGTGTTCCCTTCAAGCTAGGTGAAGGACGGCTTTCACACACACTTATCTCTCAGAACTGAGCATGTGGAGAGACGTTCGTTCATCCAGCACCAAGGGAACGGGTTGCAGGAGAAACACTTACTCTGGTTTCTGAGTCTGTTTCCTAGTGCCGGTTTGAAGTGCCTGCCGTTTTCACTGTAAAACCGAGTTGGAGCTTGTACCTCCCCATATATATGTATGGAGGGGAGTTGGCAACTGAAAAGAAACTTTGTGTTCCCTTCAAGCTAGGTGAAGGACGGCTTTCACACACACTTATCTCTCAGAACTGAGCATGTGGAGAGACGTTCGTTCATCCAGCACCAAGGGAACGGGTTGCAGGAGAAACACTTACTCTGGTTTCTCAGTCTGTTTCCTAGTGCCGGTTTGAATTGCCTGCCTTTTTCACTGTAAAACCGAGTTGGAGCTTGTACCTCCCCATATATATGTATGGAGGGGAGTTGGCAACTGAAAAGAAACTTTGTGTTCCCTTCAAGCTAGGTGAAGGACGGCTTTCACACACACTTATCTCTCAGAACTGAGCATGTGGAGAGACGTTCGTTCATCCAGCACCAAGGGAACGGTTTGCCGAGAAACCCTTACTCTGGTTTCTCAGTCTGTTTCCTAGTGCCGGTTTGAAGTGCCTGCCGTTTTCACTGTAAAACCGAGTTGGAGCTTGTACCTCCCCATATATATGTATGGAGTGGAGTTGGCAACTGAAAAGAAACTTTGTGTTCCCTTCAAGCTAGGTGAAGGACGGCTTTCACACACACTTATCTCTCAGAACTGAGCATGTGGAGAGACGTTCGTTCATCCAGCACCAAGGGAACGGGTTGCAGGATAAACACTTACTCTGGATTCTGAGTCTGTTTCCTAGTGCCGGTTTGAAGTGCCTGCCGTTTTCACTGTAAAACCGAGTTGGGGCTTGTACCACCCAATATTTATGTATAGAGTGGAGTTGGCAAATGAAAAGAAACTTTGTGTTCCCTTCAAGCTAGGTGAAGGACGGCTTTCACACACACTTATCTCTTAGAACTGAGCATGTGGAGAGACGTTCGTTCATCCAGCACCAAGGGAACGGGTTGCAGGTGAAACACTTACTCTGGTTTCTCAGTCTGTTTCCTAGTGCCGGTTTGAAGTGCCTGCCTTTTTCACTGTAAAACCGAGTTGGAGCTTGTACCACCCCATATATATGTATGGAGTGGAGTTGGCAACTGAAAAGAAACTTTGTGTTCCCTTCAAGCTAGGTGAAGGACGGCTTTCACACACACTTATCTCTCAGAACTGAGCATGTGCAGAGACGTTCGTTCATCCAGCACCAAGGGAACGGGTTGCAGGAGAAACACTTACTCTGGTTTCTGAGTCTGTTTCCTAGTGCCGGTTTGAAGTGCCTGCCGTTTTCACTGTAAAACCGAGTTGGAGCTTGTACCTCCCTATATATATGTATGGAGGGGAGTTGGCAACTGAAAAGAAACTTTGTGTTCCCTTCAAGCTAGGTGAAGGACGGCTTTCACACACACTTATCTCTCAGAACTGAGCATGTGGAGAGACGTTCGTTCATCCAGGACCAAGGGAACGGGTTGCAGGAGAAACACTTACTCTGGATTCTGAATCTGTTTCATAGTGCCGGTTTGAAGTGCCTGCCGTTTTCACTGTAAAACCGAGTTGGAGCTTGTACCACCCCATATATATGTATAGAGTGGAGTTGGCAACTGAAAAGAAACTTTGTGTTCCCTTCAAGCTAGGTGAAGGACGGCTTTCACACACACTTATCTCTCAGAACTGAGCATGTGGAGAGACGTTCGTTCATCCAGCACCAAGGGAACGGGTTGCAGGAGAAACACTTACTCTGGTTTCTGAGTCTGTATCCTAGTGCCGGTTTGAATTGCCTGCCGTTTTCACTGTAAAACCGAGTTGGAGCTTGTACCTCCCCATATATATGTATGGAAGGATGTTGGCAACTGAAAAGAAACTTTGTGTTCCCTTCAAGCTAGGTGAAGGACGGCTTTCACACACACTTATCTCTCAGAACTGAGCATGTGGAGAGACGTTCGTTCATCCAGCACCAAGGGAACGTGTTGCAGGAGAAATACTTACTCTGGTTTCTCAGTCTGTTTCCTAGTGCCGGTTTGAAGTGCCTGCCGTTTTCACTGTAAAACCGAGTTGGAGCTTGTACATCCCCATATATATGTACGGAGTTGGGTTGGCAACTGAAAAGAAACTTTGTGTTCCCTACAAGCTAGGTGAAGGACGGCTTTCACACACACTTATCTCTCAGAACTGAGCATGTGGAGAGACGTTCGTTCATCCAGCACCAAGGGAACGGGTTGCAGGAGAAACACTTACTCTGGTTTCTGAATCTGTTTCCTAGTGCCGGTTTGAAGTGCCTGCCGTTTTCACTGTAAAACCGAGTTGGAGGTTGTACCTACCCTTATATATGTATGAATTGGAGTTGGCAACTGAAAAGAAACTTTGTGTTCCCTTCAAGCCAGGTGAAGGACGGCTTTCACACACACTTATCTCTCAGAACTGAGCATGTGGAGAGACGTTCGTTCATCCAGCACCAAGGGAACGGGTTGCAGGAGAAACACTTACTCTGGTTTCTCAGTCTGTTTCCTAGTGCCGGTTTGAAGTGCCTGCCGTTTTCACTGTAAAACCGAGTTGGAGCTTGTACCTCCCCATATATATGTATGGAGTGGAGTTGGCATCTGAAAAGAAACTTTGTGTTCCCTTCAAGCTAGGTGAAGGACGGCTTTCACACACACTTATCTCTCAGAACTGAGCATGTGGAGAGACTTTCGTTCATCCAGCATCAAGGGAACGGGTTGCAGGAGAAACACTTACTTTGGTTTCTGAGTCTGTTTCCTAGTGCCGGTTTGAATTGCCTGCCGTTTTCACTGTAAAACCGAGTTGGAGCTTGTACCTCCCCATATATATGTATGGAGGGGAGTTGGCAACTGAAAAGAAACTTTGTGTTCCCTTCAAGCTAGGTGAAGGACGGCTTTCACACACACTTATCTCTCAGAACTGAGCATGTGGAGAGACGTTCGTTCATCCAGCAGCAAGGGAACGGTGTGCCGAGAAACACTTACTCTGGTTTCTCAGTCTGTTTCCTAGTGCCGGTTTGAAGTGCCTGCCGTTTTCACTGTAAAACCGAGTTGGAGCTTGTACCTCCCCATATATATGTATGGAGTGGAGTTGGCAACTGAAAAGAAACTTTGTGTTCCCTTCAAGCTAGGTGAAGGACGGCTTTCACACACACTTATCTCTCAGAACTGAGCATGTGCAGAGACGTTCGTTCATCCAGCACCAAGGGAACGGGTTGCAGGAGAAACACTTACTCTGGTTTCTGAGTCTGTTTCCTAGTGCCGGTTTGAAGTGCCTGCCGTTTTCACTGTAAAACCGAGTTGGAGCTTGTACCTCCCTATATATGTGTATGGAGGGGAGTTGGCAACTGAAAAGAAACTTTGTGTTCCCTTCAAGCTAGGTGAAGGACGGCTTTCACACACACTTATCTCTCAGAACTGAGCATGTGGAGAGACGTTCGTTCATCCAGCACCAAGGGAACGGGTTGCAGGAGAAACACTTAGTCTGATTTCTGAGTCTGTTTCCTAGTGCCGGTTTGAAGTGCCTGCCGTTTTAACTGTAAAACCGAGTTGGAGCTTGTACCACCCCATATATATGTATAGAGTGGAGTTGGCAACTGAAAAGAAACTTTGTGTTCCCTTCAAGCTAGGTGAAGGACGGCATTCACACACACTTATCTCTCAGAACTGAGCATGTGGAGAGACGTTCGTTCATCCAGCACCAAGGGAACGGGTTGCAGGAGAAACACTTACTCTGGTTTCTGAGTCTGTATCCTAGTGCCGGATTGAATTGTCTGCCGTTTTCACTGTAAAACCGAGTTGGAGCTTGTTCCTCCCCATATATATGTATGGAAGGATGTTGGCAACTGAAAAGAAACTTTGTGTTCCCTTCAAGCTAGGTGAAGGACGGCTTTCACACACACTTATCTCTCAGAACTGAGCATGTGGAGAGACGTTCGTTCATCCAGCACCAAGGGAACGTGTTGCAGGAGAAATACTTACTCTGTTTTCTCAGTCTGTTTCCTAGTGCCGGTTTGAAGTGCCTGCCGTTTTCACTGTAAAACCGAGTTGGAGCTTGTACAACCCCATATATATGTATGGAGGGGAGTTGGCAACTTAATAGAAACTTTGTGTTCCCTTCAAGCTAGGTGAAGGACGGCTTTCACACACACTTATCTCTCAGAACTGAGCATGTGGAGAGACGTTCGTTCATCCAGCACCAAGGGAACGGTTTGCCGAGAAACACTTACTCTGGTTTCTCAGTCTGTTTCCTAGTGCCGGTTTGAAGTGCCTGCCGTTTTCACTGTAAAACCGAGTTGGAGCTTGTACCTCCCCATATATATGTATGGAGTGGAGTTGGCATCTGAAAAGAAACTTTGTGTTCCCTTCAAGCTAGGTGAAGGACGGCTTTCACACACACTTATCTCTCAGAACTGAGCATGTGGAGAGACGTTCGTTCATCCAGCATCAAGGGAACGGGTTGCAGGAGAAACACTTACTTTGGTTTCTGAGTCTGTTTCCTAGTGCCGGTTTGAATTGCCTGCCGTTTTCACTGTAAAACCGAGTTGGAGCTTGTACCTCCCCATATATATGTATGGAGGGGAGTTGGCAACTGAAAAGAAACTTTGTGTTCCCTTCAAGCTAGGTGAAGGACGGCTTTCACACACACTTATCTCTCAGAACTGAGCATGTGGAGAGACGTTCGTTCATCCAGCACCAAGGGAACGGTTTGCCGAGAAACACTTACTCTGGTTTCTCAGTCTGTTTCCTAGTGCCGGTTTGAAGTGCCTGCCGTTTTCACTGTAAAACCGAGTTGGAGCTTGTACCTCCCTATATATGTGTATGGAGGGGAGTTGGCAACTGAAAAGAAACTTTGTGTTCCCTTCAAGCTAGGTGAAGGACGGCTTTCACACACACTTATCTCTCAGAACTGAGCATGTGGAGAGACGTTCGTTCATCCAGCACCAAGGGAACGGGTTGCAGGAGAAACACTTACTCTGATTTCTGAGTCTGTTTCCTACTGACGGTTTGAAGTGCCTGCCGTTTTAACTGTAAAACCGAGTTGGAGCTTGTACCACCCCATATATATGTACAGAGTGGAGTTGGCAACTGAAAAGAAACTTTGTGTTCCCTTCAAGCTAGGTGAAGGACGGCATTCACACACACTTATCTCTCAGAACTGAGCATGTGGAGAGACGTTCGTTCATCCAGCACCAAGGGAACGGGTTGCAGGAGAAACACTTACTCTGGTTTCTGAGTCTGTATCCTAGTGCCTGATTGAATTGTCTGCCGTTTTCACTGTAAAACCGAGTTGGATCTTGTACCTCCCCATATATATGTATGAAAGGATGTTGGCAACTAAAAAGAAACTTTGTGTTCCCTTCAAGCTAGGTGAAGGACGGCTTTCACACACACTTATCTCTCAGAACTGAGCATGTGGAGAGACGTTCGTTCATCCAGCACCAAGGGAACGTGTTGCAGGAGAAATACTTACTCTGTTTTCTCAGTCTGTTTCCTAGTGCCGGTTTGAAGTGCCTGCCGTTTTCACTGTAAAACCGAGTTGGAGCTTGTACCTCCCCATATATATGTACGGAGTTGGGTTGGCAACTGAAAAGAAACTTTGTGTTCCCTACAAGCTAGGTGAAGGACGGCTTTCACACACACTTATCTCTCAGAACTGAGCATGTGGAGAGACGTTCGTTCATCCAGCACCAAGGGAACGGGTTGCAGGAGAAACACTTACTCTGGTTTCTGAATCTGTTTCCTAGTGCCGGTTTGAAGTGCCTGCCGTTTTCACTGTAAAACCGAGTTGGAGCTTGTACCACCCCTTATATATGTATGGAGTGGAGTTGGCAACTGAAAAGAACCTTTGTGTTCCCTTCAAGCCAGGTGAAGGACGGCTTTCACACACACTTATCTCTCAGAACTGAGCATGTGGAGAGACGTTCGTTCATCCAGCACCAAGGGAACGGGTTGCAGGAGAAACACTTACTCTGGTTTCTGAGTCTGTTTCCTAGTGCCGGTTTGAAGTGCCTGCCGTTTTCACTGTAAAACCGAGTTGGAGCTTGTACCTCCCTATATATATGTATGGAGGGGAGTTGGCAACTGAAAAGAAACTTTGTGTTCCCTTCAAGCTAGGTGAAGGACGGCTTTCACACACACTTATCTCTCAGAACTGAGCATGTGGAGAGACGTTCGTTCATCCAGGACCAAGGGAACGGGTTGCAGGAGAAACACTTACTCTGGATTCTGAATCTGTTTCCTAGTGCCGGTTTGAAGTGCCTGCCGTTTTCACTGTAAAACCGAGTTGGAGCTTGTACCACCCCATATATATGTATAGAGTGGAGTTGGCAACTGAAAAGAAACTTTGTGTTCCCTTCAAGCTAGGTGAAGGACGGCTTTCACACACACTTATCTCTCAGAACTGAGCATGTGGAGAGACGTTCGTTCATCCAGCACCAAGGGAACGGGTTGCAGGAGAAACACTTACTCTGGTTTCTGAGTCTGTATCCTTGTGCCGGTTTGAATTGCCTGCCGTTTTCACTGTAAAACCGAGTTGGAGCTTGTACCTCCCCATATATATGTATGGAAGGATGTTGGCAACTGAAAAGAAACTTTGTGTTCCCTTCAAGCTAGGTGAAGGACGGCTTTCACACACACTTATCTCTCAGAACTGAGCATGTGGAGAGACGTTCGTTCATCCAGCACCAAGGGAACGTGTTGCAGGAGAAATACTTACTCTGGTTTCTCAGTCTGTTTCCTAGTGCCGGTTTGAAGTGCCTGCCGTTTTCACTGTAAAACCGAGTTGGAGCTTGTACATCCCCATATATATGTACGGAGTTGGGTTGGCAACTGAAAAGAAACTTTGTGTTCCCTACAAGCTAGGTGAAGGACGGCTTTCACACACACTTATCTCTCAGAACTGAGCATGTGGAGAGACGTTCGTTCATCCAGCACCAAGGGAACGGGTTGCAGGAGAAACACTTACTCTGGTTTCTGAATCTGTTTCCTAGTGCCGGTTTGAAGTGCCTGCCGTTTTCACTGTAAAACCGAGTTGGAGCTTGTACCTACCCTTATATATGTATGAATTGGAGTTGGCAACTGAAAAGAAACTTTGTGTTCCCTTCAAGCCAGGTGAAGGACGGCTTTCACACACACTTATCTCTCAGAACTGAGCATGTGGAGAGACGTTCGTTCATCCAGCACCAAGGGAACGGGTTGCAGGAGAAACACTTACTCTGGTTTCTCAGTCTGTTTCCTAGTGCCGGTTTGAAGTGCCTGCCGTTTTCACTGTAAAACCGAGTTGGAGCTTGTACCTCCCCATATATATGTATGGAGTGGAGTTGGCATCTGAAAAGAAACTTTGTGTTCCCTTCAAGCTAGGTGAAGGACGGCTTTCACACACACTTATCTCTCAGAACTGAGCATGTGGAGAGACTTTCGTTCATCCAGCATCAAGGGAACGGGTTGCAGGAGAAACACTTACTTTGGTTTCTGAGTCTGTTTCCTAGTGCCGGTTTGAATTGCCTGCCGTTTTCACTGTAAAACCGAGTTGGAGCTTGTACCTCCCCATATATATGTATGGAGGGGAGTTGGCAACTGAAAAGAAACTTTGTGTTCCCTTCAAGCTAGGTGAAGGACGGCTTTCACACACACTTATCTCTCAGAACTGAGCATGTGGAGAGACGTTCGTTCATCCAGCAGCAAGGGAACGGTGTGCCGAGAAACACTTACTCTGGTTTCTCAGTCTGTTTCCTAGTGCCGGTTTGAAGTGCCTGCCGTTTTCACTGTAAAACCGAGTTGGAGCTTGTACCTCCCCATATATATGTATGGAGTGGAGTTGGCAACTGAAAAGAAACTTTGTGTTCCCTTCAAGCTAGGTGAAGGACGGCTTTCACACACACTTATCTCTCAGAACTGAGCATGTGCAGAGACGTTCGTTCATCCAGCACCAAGGGAACGGGTTGCAGGAGAAACACTTACTCTGGTTTCTGAGTCTGTTTCCTAGTGCCGGTTTGAAGTGCCTGCCGTTTTCACTGTAAAACCGAGTTGGAGCTTGTACCTCCCTATATATGTGTATGGAGGGGAGTTGGCAACTGAAAAGAAACTTTGTGTTCCCTTCAAGCTAGGTGAAGGACGGCTTTCACACACACTTATCTCTCAGAACTGAGCATGTGGAGAGACGTTCGTTCATCCAGCACCAAGGGAACGGGTTGCAGGAGAAACACTTACTCTGATTTCTGAGTCTGTTTCCTAGTGCCGGTTTGAAGTGCCTGCAGTTTTAACTGTAAAACCGAGTTGGAGCTTGTACCACCCCATATATATGTATAGAGTGGAGTTGGCAACTGAAAAGAAACTTTGTGTTCCCTTCAAGCTAGGTGAAGGACGGCATTCACACACACTTATCTCTCAGAACTGAGCATGTGGAGAGACGTTCGTTCATCCAGCACCAAGGGAACGGGTTGCAGGAGAAACACTTACTCTGGTTTCTGAGTCTGTATCCTAGTGCCGGATTGAATTGTCTGCCGTTTTCACTGTAAAACCGAGTTGGAGCTTGTTCCTCCCCATATATATGTATGGAAGGATGTTGGCAACTGAAAAGAAACTTTGTGTTCCCTTCAAGCTAGGTGAAGGACGGCTTTCACACACACTTATCTCTCAGAACTGAGCATGTGGAGAGACGTTCGTTCATCCAGCACCAAGGGAACGTGTTGCAGGAGAAATACTTACTCTGTTTTCTCAGTCTGTTTCCTAGTGCCGGTTTGAAGTGCCTGCCGTTTTCACTGTAAAACCGAGTTGGAGCTTGTACAACCCCATATATATGTATGGAGGGGAGTTGGCAACTTAATAGAAACTTTGTGTTCCCTTCAAGCTAGGTGAAGGACGGCTTTCACACACACTTATCTCTCAGAACTGAGCATGTGGAGAGACGTTCGTTCATCCAGCACCAAGGGAACGGTTTGCCGAGAAACACTTACTCTGGTTTCTCAGTCTGTTTCCTAGTGCCGGTTTGAAGTGCCTGCCGTTTTCACTGTAAAACCGAGTTGGAGCTTGTACCTCCCCATATATATGTATGGAGTGGAGTTGGCATCTGAAAAGAAACTTTGTGTTCCCTTCAAGCAAGGTGAAGGACGGCTTTCACACACACTTATCTCTCAGAACTGAGCATGTGGAGAGACGTTCGTTCATCCAGCATCAAGGGAACGGGTTGCAGGAGAAACACTTACTTTGGTTTCTGAGTCTGTTTCCTAGTGCCGGTTTGAATTGCCTGCCGTTTTCACTGTAAAACCGAGTTGGAGCTTGTACCTCCCCATATATATGTATGGAGGGGAGTTGGCAACTGAAAAGAAACTTTGTGTTCCCTTCAAGCTAGGTGAAGGACGGCTTTCACACACACTTATCTCTCAGAACTGAGCATGTGGAGAGACGTTCGTTCATCCAGCACCAAGGGAACGGTTTGCCGAGAAACACTTACTCTGGTTTCTCAGTCTGTTTCCTAGTGCCGGTTTGAAGTGCCTGCCGTTTTCACTGTAAAACCGAGTTGGAGCTTGTACCTCCCTATATATGTGTATGGAGGGGAGTTGGCAACTGAAAAGAAACTTTGTGTTCCCTTCAAGCTAGGTGAAGGACGGCTTTCACACACACTTATCTCTCAGAACTGAGCATGTGGAGAGACGTTCGTTCATCCAGCACCAAGGGAACGGGTTGCAGGAGAAACACTTACTCTGATTTCTGAGTCTGTTTCCTACTGACGGTTTGAAGTGCCTGCCGTTTTAACTGTAAAACCGAGTTGGAGCTTGTACCACCCCATATATATGTACAGAGTGGAGTTGGCAACTGAAAAGAAACTTTGTGTTCCCTTCAAGCTAGGTGAAGGACGGCATTCACACACACTTATCTCTCAGAACTGAGCATGTGGAGAGACGTTCGTTCATCCAGCACCAAGGGAACGGGTTGCAGGAGAAACACTTACTCTGGTTTCTGAGTCTGTATCCTAGTGCCTGATTGAATTGTCTGCCGTTTTCACTGTAAAACCGAGTTGGATCTTGTACCTCCCCATATATATGTATGAAAGGATGTTGGCAACTAAAAAGAAACTTTGTGTTCCCTTCAAGCTAGGTGAAGGACGGCTTTCACACACACTTATCTCTCAGAACTGAGCATGTGGAGAGACGTTCGTTCATCCAGCACCAAGGGAACGTGTTGCAGGAGAAATACTTACTCTGTTTTCTCAGTCTGTTTCCTAGTGCCGGTTTGAAGTGCCTGCCGTTTTCACTGTAAAACCGAGTTGGAGCTTGTACCTCCCCATATATATGTACGGAGTTGGGTTGGCAACTGAAAAGAAACTTTGTGTTCCCTACAAGCTAGGTGAAGGACGGCTTTCACACACACTTATCTCTCAGAACTGAGCATGTGGAGAGACGTTCGTTCATCCAGCACCAAGGGAACGGGTTGCAGGAGAAACACTTACTCTGGTTTCTGAATCTGTTTCCTAGTGCCGGTTTGAAGTGCCTGCCGTTTTCACTGTAAAACCGAGTTGGAGCTTGTACCACCCCTTATATATGTATGGAGTGGAGTTGGCAACTGAAAAGAACCTTTGTGTTCCCTTCAAGCCAGGTGAAGGACGGCTTTCACACACACTTATCTCTCAGAACTGAGCATGTGGAGAGACGTTCGTTCATCCAGCACCAAGGGAACGGGTTGCAGGAGAAACACTTACTCTGGTTTCTCAGTCTGTTTCCTAGTGCCGGTTTGAAGTGCCTGCCGTTTTCACTGTAAAACCGAGTTGGAGCTTGTACCTCCACATATATATATGTAAGGAGTGGTGTTGGCAACTGAAAAGAAACTTTGTGTTCCCTTCAAGCAAGGTGAAGGACGGCTTTCACACACACTTATCTCTCAGAACTGAGCATGTGGAGAGACTTTCATTCATCCAGCACCAAGGGAACGGGTTGCAGGAGAAACACTTACTCTGGTTTCTCAGTCTGTTTCCTAGTGCCGGTTTGAAGTGCCTGCCGTTTTCACTGTAAAACCGAGTTGGAGCTTGTACCTCCCCATATATATGTATGGAGTGGAGTTGGCAACTGAAAAGAAACTTTGTGTTCCCTTCAAGCTAGGTGAAGGACGGCTTTCACACACACTTATCTCTCAGAACTGAGCATGTGGAGAGACGATCGTTCATCCAGCACCAAGGGAACGGGTTGCAGGGGAAACACTTACTCTGGTTTCTCAGTCTGTTTCCTAGTGCCGGTTTGAATTGCCTTCCGTTTTCACTGTAAAACCGAGTTGGGGCTTGTACCTCCCCATATATATGTATGGAGTGGAGTTGGCACCTGAAAAGAAACTTTGTGTTCCCTTCAAGCTAGGTGAAGGACGGCTTTCACACACACTTATCTCTCAGAACTGAGCATGTGGAGAGACGTTCGTTCATCCAGCACCAAGGGAACGGGTTGCAGGAGAAACACTTACTCTGGTTTCTGAGACAGTTTCCTAGTGCCGGTTTGAAGTGCCTGCCGTTTTCACTGTAAAAACGAGTTGGAGCTTGTACCTCCACATTATATATGTATGGAGGGGAGTTGGCAACTGAAAAGAAACTTTGTGTTCCCTTCCAGATAGGTGAAGGACGGCTTTCACACACACTTATCTCTCAGAACTGAGCATGTGAAGAGACGTTCGTTCATCCAGCACCAAGGGAACGGGTTACAGGAGAAACACTTACTCTGGTTTCTCAGTCTGTTTCCTAGTGCCGGTTTGAAGTGCCTGCCGTTTTCACTGTAAAACCGAGTTGGAGCTTGTACCTCCCCATATATATGTATGGAGTGGAGTTGGCAACTGAAAAGAAACTTTGTGTTCCCTTCAAGCTAGGTGAAGGACGGCTTTCACACACACATATCTCTCAGAACTGAGCATGTGGAGAGACGTTCGTTCATCCAGCACCAAGGGAACGGGTTGCAGGGAAACACTTACTCTGGGTTCTCAGTCGGTTTCCTACTGCCGGTTTGAAGTGCCTGCCGTTTTCACTGTAAAACCGAGTTGGAGCTTTTACCTCCCCATATATATGTATGGAGTGGAGTTGGCAACTAAAAAGAAACTTTGTGTTCCCTTCAAGCTAGGTGAAGGACGGCTTTCACACACACTTATCTCTCAGAACTGAGCATGTGGAGAGACGTTCGTTCATCCAGCTCCAAGGGAACGGCTTGCAGGAGAAACACTTTCTCTGAATTCTGAGTCTGTTTCCTAGTGCCGGTTTGAAGTGCCTGCCTTTTTCACTGTAAAACCGAGTTGGAGCTTGTACCTCCCCATATATATGTATGGAGTGGAGTTGGCAACTGAAAAGAATCTTTGTGTTCCCTTCAAGCTAGGTGAAGGACGGCTTTCACACACACTTATCTCTCAGAACTGAGCATGTGGAGAGACGTTCGTTCATCCAGCACCAAGGGAACGGGTTGCAGGAGAAACACTTACTCTGGGTTCTCAGTCTGTTTCCTAGTGCCGGTTTGAAGTGCCTGCCGTTTTCACTGTAAAACCGAGTTGGAGCTTGTACCACCCTTATATATGTATGGAGTGGAGTTGGCAACTGAAAAGAAACTTTGTGTTCCCTTCAAGCTAGGTGAAGGACGGCTTACACACACACTTATCTCTCAGAACTGAGCATGTGGAGAGACGTTCGTTCATCAAGCACCAAGGGAACGGGTTGCAGGAGAAACACTTACTCTGGTTTCTCAGTCTGTTTCCTAGTGCCGGTTTGAAGTGCCTGCCGTTTTCACTGTAAAACCGAGTTGGAGCTTGTACCTCCCCATATATATGTATGGAGTGGAGTTGGCAACTGAAAAGAAACTTTGTGTTCCCTTCAAGCTAGGTGAAGGACGGCTTTCACACACACTTATCTCTCAGAACTGAGCATGTGGAGAGACGTTCGTTCATCCAGCACCAAGGGAACGGGTTGCAGGAGAAACACTTACTCTGGTTTCTCAGTTTGTTTCCTAGTGCCGGTTTGAAGTGCCTACCGTTTTCACTGTAAAACCGAGTTGGAGCTTGTACCTCCCCATATATATGTATGGAGTGGAGTTGGCAACTGAAAAGAATCTTTGTGTTCCCTTCAAGCTAGGTGAAGGACGGCTTTCACACACACTTATCTCTCAGAACTGAGCATGTGGAGAGACGTTCTTTCATCCAGCACCAAGGGAACGGCTTGCAGGAGAAACACTTACTCTGGTTTCTGAGTCTGTTTCCTAGTGCCGGTTTCAAGTGCCTGCCGTTTTCACTGTAAAACCGAGTTGGAGCTTGTACCTCCCCATATATATGTATGGAGTGGAGTTGGCAACTGAAAAGAAACTTTGTGTTCCCTTCAAGCTAGGTGAAGGACGGCTTTGACACACACTTATCTCTCAGAACTGAGCATGTGCAGAGACGTTCGTTCATCCAGCACCAAGGGAACGGGTTGCAGGAGAAACACTTACTCTGGGTTCTCAGTCGGTTTCCTACTGCCGGTATGAAGTGCCTGCCGTTTTCACTGTAAAACCGAGTTGGAGCTTGTACCTCCCCATATATATGTATGGAGTGGAGTTGGCAACTAAAAAGAAACTTTGTGTTCCCTTCAAGCTAGGTGAAGGACGGCTTTCACACACACATATATCTCAGAACTGAGCATGTGGAGAGACGTTCGTTCATCCAGCACCAAGGGAACGGGTTGCAGGAGAAACACTTTCTCTGAATTCTGAGTCTGTTTCCTAGTGCCGGTTTGAAGTGCCTGCCGTTTTCACTGTAAAACCGAGTTGGAGCTTGTACCTCCCCATATATATGTATGGAGTGGAGTTGGCAACTGAAAAGAATCTTTGTGTTTCCTTCAAGCTAGGTGAAGGACGGCTTACACACACACTTATCTCTCAGAACTGAGCATGTGGAGAGACGTTCGTTCATCCAGCACCAAGGGAACGGTTTGCAGGGGAAACAATTACTCTTGTTTCTAAGTCTGCTTCCTAGTGCTGGTTTGAAATGCCTGCCGTTTTCACTGTAAAACCGAGTTGGAGCTTGTACCTCCCCATATACATATACGGAGTGGAGTTGGCAACTGAAAAGAAACTTTGTGTTCCCTTCAATCTAGGTGAAGGACGGCTTTCACACACACTTATCTCTCAGAACTGAGCATGTGGAGAGACGTTCGTTCATCCAGCACCAAGGGAACGGGTTGCAGGAGAAACACTTACTCTGGTTTCTCAGTCTGTTTCCTAGTGCCGGTTTGAAGTGCCTGCCGTTTTCACTGTAAAACCGAGTTGGAGCTTGTACCTCCCCATATATATGTATGGAGGGGAGTTGGCAACTGAAAAGAAACTTCGTGTTCCCTTCAAGCTAGGTGAAGGACGGCTGTCACACACACTTATCTCTCAGAACTGAGCATGTGGAGAGACGTTCGTTCATCCAGCACCAAGGAAACGGGTTGCAGGAGAAACACTTACTCTGGATTCTGAGTCTGTTTCCTAGTGCCGGTTTGAAGTGCCTGCCGTTTTCACTGTAAAACCGAGTTGGAGCTTGTACCACCCCATATATATGTATAGGGTGGAGTTGGCAACTGAAAAGAAACTTTGTGTTCCCTTCAAGCTAGGTGAAGGACGGCTTTCACACACACTTATCTCTCAGAACTGAGCATGTGGAGAGACGTTCTTTCATCCAGCACCAAGGGAACGGCTTGGAAGAGAAACACTTACTCTGGTTTCTGAGTCTGTTTCCAAGTGCCGGTTTGAAGTGCCTGCCGTTTTCACTGTAAAACCGAGTTGGAGCTTGTACCTCCCCATATATATGTATGGAGTGGAGTTGGCAACTGAAAAGAAACTTTGTGTTCCCTTCAAGCTAGGTGAAGGACGGCTTTCACACACACTTATCTCTCAGAACTGAGCATGTGCAGAGACGTTCGTTCATCCAGCACCAAGGGAACTTTTTGCAGGAGAAACACTTACTCTGGGTTCTCAGTCGGTTTCCTAGTGTCGGTTTGAAGTGCCTGCCGTTTTCACTGTAAAACCGAGTTGGAGCTTGTACCTCCCCATATATATGTATGGAGTGGAGTTGGCAACTGAAAAGAAACTTTGTGTTCCCTTCAAGCTAGGTGAAGGACGGCTTTCACACACACTTATCTCTCAGAACTGAGCATGTGGAGAGACGTTCGTTCATCCAGCACCAAGGGAACGGGTTGCAGGAGAAACACTTACTCTGGTTTCTGAGTCTGTTTCCTAGTGCCGGTTTGAAGTGCCTGCTGTTTTCACTGTAAAACCGAGTTGGAGCTTGTACCTCCCTATATATATGTATGGAGGGGAGTTGGCAACTGAAAAGAAACTTTGTGTTCCCATCAAGCTAGGTGAAGGACGGCTTTCACACACACTTATATCTCAGAACTGAGCATGTGAAGAGACGTTCGTTCATCCAGCACCAAGGGAACGGGTTGCAGGAGAAACACTTACTCTGGTTTCTAAGTCTGTTTCCTAGTGCTGGTTTGAAGTGCCTGCCGTTTTAACTGTAAAACCGAGTTGGAGCTTGTACCACCCCATATATATGTATAGAGTGGAGTTGGCAACTGAAAAGAAACTTTGTGTTCCCTTCAAGCTAGGTGAAGGACGGCTTTCACACACACTTATCTCTCAGAACTGAGCATGTGGAGAGACGTTCGTTCATCCAGCACCAAGGGAACGGGTTGCAGGAGAAACACTTACTCTGGTTTCTGAGTCTGTATCCTAGTGCCGGTTTGAATTGCATGCCGTTTTCACTGTAAAACCGAGTTGGAGCTTTTACCTCCCTATATATATGTATGGAAGGGTGTTGGCAACTGAAAAGAAACTTTGTGTTCCCTTCAAGCTAGGTGAAGGACGGCTTTCACACACACTTATCTCTCAGAACTGAGCATGTGGAGAGACGTTCGTTCATCCAGCACCAAGGGAACGGTTTGCCGAGAAACACTTACTCTGGTTTCTCAGTCTGTTTCATAGTGCCGGTTTGAAGTGCCTGCCATTTTCACTGTAAAACCGAGTTGGAGCTTGTACCTCCCCATATATATGTATGGAGTGGAGTTGGCAACTGAAAAGGAACTTTGTGTTCCCTTCAAGCTAGGTGAAGGACGGCTTTCACACACACTTATCTCTCAGAACTGAGCATGTGGAGAGACGTTCGCTCATCCAGCACCAATGGAACGGTTTGCCGAGAAACACTTACTCTGGTTTCTGAGTCTGTTTCCTAGAGCCGGTTTGAAGTGCCTGCCGTTTTCACTGTAAAACCGAGTTGGAGCTTGTACCTCCCCATATATATGTATGGAGTTGAGTTGGCAACTGAAAAGGAACTTTGTGTTCCCTTCAAGCTAGGTGAAGGACGGCTTTCACACACACTTATCTCTCAGAACTGAGCATGTGGAGAGACGTTCGTTCATCCAGCACCAAGGGAACTGCTTGCAGGAGAAACACTTTCTCTGAATTCTGAGTCTGTTTCCTAGTGCCGGTTTGAAGTGCCTGCCGTTTTCACTGTAAAACCGAGTTGTAGATTGTACCTCCCCATATAAATGTATGGAGTGGAGTTGGCAACTGAAAAGAATCTTTGTGTTCCCTTCAAGCTAGGTGAAGGACGGCTTTCACACACACTTATCTCTCAGAACTGAGCATGTGGAGAGACGTTCGTTCATCCAGCACCAAGGGAACGGGTTGCAGGAGAAACACTTACTCTGGTTTCTCAGTCTGTTTCCTAGTGCCGGTTTGAAGTGCCTGCCGTTTTCACTGTAAAACCGAGTTGTAGCTTGTACCTCCCCATATACATATACGGAGTGGAGTTGGCAACTGAAAAGAAACTTTATGTTCCCTTCAAGCTAGATGAAGGACGGCTTTAACACACACTTATCTCTCAGAACTGAGCATGTGGAGAGACTTTCTTTCATCAAGCACCAAGGGAACGGTTTGCCGAGAAACACTTACTCTGGTTTCTGAGTCTGTTTCCTAGTGCCGGTTTGAAGTGCCTGCCGTTTTCACTGTAAAGCCGAGTTGGAGCTTGTACCTCCCCATATATATGTATGGAGTGGAGTTGGCAACTGAAAAGAAACTTTGTGTTCCCTTCAAGCTAGGTGAAGGACGTCTTTCACACACACTTATCTCTCAGAACTGAGCATGTGGAGAGACGTTCGTCAATCCAGCACCAAGGGAACGGTTTGCCGAGAAACACTTACTCTGGTTTCTCAGTCTGTTTCCTAGTGCCGGTTTGAAGTGCCTGCCGTTTTCACTGTAAAACCGAGTTGGAGCTTGTACCTCCCCATATATATGTATGGAGTGGAGTTGGCAACTGAAAAAAAACTTTGTGTTCCCTTCAAGCAAGGTGAAGGACGGCTTTCACACACACTTATCTCTCAGAACTGAGCATGTGGAGAGACGTTCGTTCATCCAGCACCAAGGGAACGGGTTGCAGGAGAAACACTTACTCTGGTTTCTGAGTCTGTATCCTAGTGCCGGTTTGAATTGCATGCCGTTTTCACTGTAAAACCGAGTTGGAGCTTTTACCTCCCTATATATATGTATGGAAGGGTGTTGGCAACTGAAAAGAAACTTTGTGTTCCCTTCAAGCTAGGTGAAGGACGGCTTTCACACACACTTATCTCTCAGAACTGAGCATGTGGAGAGACGTTCGTTCATCCAGCACCAAGGGAACGGTTTGCCGAGAAACACTTACTCTGGTTTCTCAGTCTGTTTCATAGTGCCGGTTTGAAGTGCCTGCCATTTTCACTGTAAAACCGAGTTGGAGCTTGTACCTCCCCATATAAATGTATGGAGTGGAGTTGGCAACTGAAAAGAATCTTTGTGTTCCCTTCAAGCTAGGTGAAGGACGGCTTTCACACACACTTATCTCTCAGAACTGAGCATGTGGAGAGACGTTCGTTCATCCAGCACCAAGGGAACGGGTTGCAGGAGAAACACTTACTCTGGTTTCTCAGTCTGTTTCCTAGTGCCGGTTTGAAGTGCCTGCCGTTTTCACTGTAAAACCGAGTTGTAGCTTGTACCTCCCCATATACATATACGGAGTGGAGTTGGCAACTGAAAAGAAACTTTATGTTCCCTTCAAGCTAGATGAAGGACGGCTTTAACACACACTTATCTCTCAGAACTGAGCATGTGGAGAGACTTTCTTTCATCAAGCACCAAGGGAACGGTTTGCCGAGAAACACTTACTCTGGTTTCTGAGTCTGTTTCCTAGTGCCGGTTTGAAGTGCCTGCCGTTTTCACTGTAAAGCCGAGTTGGAGCTTGTACCTCCCCATATATATGTATGGAGTGGAGTTGGCAACTGAAAAGAAACTTTGTGTTCCCTTCAAGCTAGGTGAAGGACGTCTTTCACACACACTTATCTCTCAGAACTGAGCATGTGGAGAGACGTTCGTCAATCCAGCACCAAGGGAACGGTTTGCCGAGAAACACTTACTCTGGTTTCTCAGTCTGTTTCCTAGTGCCGGTTTGAAGTGCCTGCCGTTTTCACTGTAAAACCGAGTTGGAGCTTGTACCTCCCCATATATATGTATGGAGTGGAGTTGGCAACTGAAAAAAAACTTTGTGTTCCCTTCAAGCAAGGTGAAGGACGGCTTTCACACACAATTAACTCTCAGAAATGAGCATGTGGAGAGACGTTCGTTCATCCAGCACCAAGGGAACGGGTTGCAGGAGAAACACTTACTCTGGGTTCTCAGTCGGTTTCCTACTGTCGGTTTGAAGTGCCTGCCGTTTTCACTGTAAAACCGAGTTGGAGCTTGTACTTCCCCATATATATGTATGGAGTTGAGTTGGCAACTGTAAAGAAACTTTGTGTTCCCTTCAAGCTAGGTGAAGGACGGCTTTCACACACACTTATCTCTCAGAACTGAGCATGTGGAGAGACGTTCGTTCATCCAGCACCAAGGGAACTGCTTGCAGGAGAAACACTTTCTCTGAATTCTGAGTCTGTTTCCTAGTGCCGGTTTGAAGTGCCTGCCGTTTTCACTGTAAAACCGAGTTTTAGCTTGTACCTCCCCATATAAATGTATGGAGTGGAGTTGGCAACTGAAAAGAATCTTTGTGTTCCCTTCAAGCTAGGTGAAGGACGGCTTTCACACACACTTATCTCTCAGAACTGAGCATGTGGAGAGACGTTCGTTCATCCAGCACCAAGGGAACGGGTTGCAGGAGAAACAATTACTCTGGTTTCTAAGACTGTTTCCTAGTGCCGGTTTGAAGTGCCTGCCGTTTTCACTGTAAAACCGAGTTGTAGCTTGTACCTCCCCATATACATATACGGAGTGGAGTTGGCAACTGAAAAGAAACTTTATGTTCCCTTCAAGCTAGGTGAAGGACGGATTTCACACACACTTATCTCTCAGAACTGAGCATGTGGAGAGACGTTCGTTCATCCAGCACCAAGGGAACGGTTTGCCGAGAAACACTTACTCTGGTTTCTCAGTCTGTTTCCTAGTGCCGGTTTGAAGTGCCTGCCGTTTTCACTGTAAAACCGAGTTGGAGCTTGTACCTCCCCATATATATGTAAGGAGTGGAGTTGGCAACTGAAAAGAAACTTTGTGTTCCCTTCAAGCTAGGTGAAGGACAGCTTTCACACACACTTATCTCTCAGAACTGAGCATGTGGAGAGACGTTCGTTCATCCAGCACCAAGGGAACGGTTTGCCGAGAAACACTTACTCTGGTTTCTGAGTCTGTTTCCTAGTGCCGGTTTGAAGTGCCTGCCGTTTTCACTGTAAAACCGAGTTGGAGCTTGTACCTCCCCATATATATGTATGGAGTGGAGTTGCCAACTGAAAAGAAACTTTGTGTTCCCTTCAAGCTAGGTGAAGGACGGCTTTCACACACACTTATCTCTCAGAACTGAGCATGTGCAGAGACGTTCGTTCATCCAGCACCAAGGGAACGGTTTGCCGAGAAACACTTACTCTGGTCTCTGAGTCTGTTTCCTAGTGCCGGTTTGAAGTGCCTGCCGTTTTCACTGTAAAACCGAGTTGGAGCTTGTACCTCCCCATATATATGTATGGAGTAGAGTTGGCAACTGAAAAGAAACTTTGTGTTCCCTTCAAGCTAGGTGAAGGACGGCTTTCACACACACTTATCTCTCAGAACTGAGCATGTGGAGAGACGTTCGTTCATCCAGCACCAAGGGAACTGCTTGCAGGAGAAACACTTTCTCTGAATTCTGAGTCTGTTTCCTAGTGCCGGTTTGAAGTGCCTGCTGTTTTCACTGTAAAACCGAGTTGTAGATTGTACCTCCCCATATAAATGTATGGAGTGGAGTTGGCAACTGAAAAGAATCTTTGTGTTCCCTTCAAGCTAGGTGAAGGACGGCTTTCACACACACTTATCTCTCAGAACTGAGCATGTGGAGAGACGTTCGTTCATCCAGCACCAAGGGAACGGGTTGCAGGAGAAACACTTACTCTGGTTTCTCAGTCTGTTTCCTAGTGCCGGTTTGAAGTGCCTGCCGTTTTCACTGTAAAACCGAGTTGTAGCTTGTACCTCCCCATATACATATACGGAGTGGAGTTGGCAACTGAAAAGAAACTTTATGTTCCCTTCAAGCTAGATGAAGGACGGCTTTAACACACACTTATCTCTCAGAACTGAGCATGTGGAGAGACTTTCTTTCATCAAGCACCAAGGGAACGGTTTGCCGAGAAACACTTACTCTGGTTTCTGAGTCTGTTTCCTAGTGCCGGTTTGAAGTGCCTGCCGTTTTCACTGTAAAGCCGAGTTGGAGCTTGTACCTCCCCATATATATGTATGGAGTGGAGTTGGCAACTGAAAAGAAACTTTGTGTTCCCTTCAAGCTAGGTGAAGGACGTCTTTCACACACACTTATCTCTCAGAACTGAGCATGTGGAGAGACGTTCGTCAATCCAGCACCAAGGGAACGGTTTGCCGAGAAACACTTACTCTGGTTTCTCAGTCTGTTTCCTAGTGCCGGTTTGAAGTGCCTGCCGTTTTCACTGTAAAACCGAGTTGGAGCTTGTACCTCCCCATATATATGTATGGAGTGGAGTTGGCAACTGAAAAAAAACTTTGTGTTCCCTTCAAGCAAGGTGAAGGACGGCTTTCACACACAATTAACTCTCAGAAATGAGCATGTGGAGAGACGTTCGTTCATCCAGCACCAAGGGAACGGGTTGCAGGAGAAACACTTACTCTGGGTTCTCAGTCGGTTTCCTACTGTCGGTTTGAAGTGCCTGCCGTTTTCACTGTAAAACCGAGTTGGAGCTTGTACTTCCCCATATATATGTATGGAGTTGAGTTGGCAACTGTAAAGAAACTTTGTGTTCCCTTCAAGCTAGGTGAAGGACGGCTTTCACACACACTTATCTCTCAGAACTGAGCATGTGGAGAGACGTTCGTTCATCCAGCACCAAGGGAACTGCTTGCAGGAGAAACACTTTCTCTGAATTCTGAGTCTGTTTCCTAGTGCCGGTTTGAAGTGCCTGCCGTTTTCACTGTAAAACCGAGTTTTAGCTTGTACCTCCCCATATAAATGTATGGAGTGGAGTTGGCAACTGAAAAGAATCTTTGTGTTCCCTTCAAGCTAGGTGAAGGACGGCTTTCACACACACTTATCTCTCAGAACTGAGCATGTGAAGAGACGTTCGTTCATCCAGCACCAAGGGAACGGGTTGCAGGAGAAACAATTACTCTGGTTTCTAAGACTGTTTCCTAGTGCCGGTTTGAAGTGCCTGCCGTTTTCACTGTAAAACCGAGTTGTAGCTTGTACCTCCCCATATACATATACGGAGTGGAGTTGGCAACTGAAAAGAAACTTTATGTTCCCTTTAAGCTAGGTGAAGGACGGCTTTCACACACACTTATCTCTCAGAACTGAGCATGTGGAGAGACGTTCGTTCATCCAGCACCAAGGGAACGGTTTGCCGAGAAACACTTACTCTGGTTTCTCAGTCTGTTTCCTAGTGCCGGTTTGAAGTGCCTGCCGTTTTCACTGTAAAACCGAGTTGGAGCTTGTACCTCCCCATATATATGTAAGGAGTGGAGTTGGCAACTGAAAAGAAACTTTGTGTTCCCTTCAAGCTAGGTGAAGGACAGCTTTCACACACACTTATCTCTCAGAACTGAGCATGTGGAGAGACGTTCGTTCATCCAGCACCAAGGGAACGGTTTGCCGAGAAACACTTACTCTGGTTTCTGAGTCTGTTTCCTAGTGCCGGTTTGAAGTGCCTGCCGTTTTCACTGTAAAACCGAGTTGGAGCTTGTACCTCCCCATATATATGTATGGAGTGGAGTTGCCAACTGAAAAGAAACTTTGTGTTCCCTTCAAGCTAGGTGAAGGACGGCTTTCACACACACTTATCTCTCAGAACTGAGCATGTGCAGAGACGTTCGTTCATCCAGCACCAAGGGAACGGTTTGCCGAGAAACACTTACTCTGGTCTCTGAGTCTGTTTCCTAGTGCCGGTTTGAAGTGCCTGCCGTTTTCACTGTAAAACCGAGTTGGAGCTTGTACCTCCCCATATATATGTATGGAGTAGAGTTGGCAACTGAAAAGAAACTTTGTGTTCCCTTCAAGCTAGGTGAAGGACGGCTTTCACACACACTTATCTCTCAGAACTGAGCATGTGGAGAGACGTTCGTTCATCCAGCACCAAGGGAACGGTTTGCCGAGAAACACTTACTCTGGTTTCTGAGTCTGTTTCCTAGTGCCGGTTTGAAGTGCCTGCCGTTTTCACTGTAAAACCGAGTTGGAGCTTGTACCTCCCCATATATATGTATGGAGTGGAGTTGGCAACTGAAAAGAAACTTTGTGTTCCCTTCAAGCTAGGTGAAGGACGGCTTTCACACACACTTATCTCTCAGAACTGAGCATGTGCAGAGACGTTCGTTCATCCAGCACCAAGGGAACGGGTTGCAGGAGAAACACTTACTCTGGGTTCTCAGTCGGCTTCCTACTGCCGGTTTGAAGTGCCTGCCGTTTTCACTGTAAAACCGAGTTGGAGCTTGTACCTCCCCATATATATGTATGGAGTTGAGTTGGCAACTGTAAAGAAACTTTGTGTTCCCTTCAAGCTAGGTGAAGGACGGCTTTCACACACACTTATCTCTCAGAACTGAGCATGTGGAGAGACGTTCGTTCATCCAGCACCAAGGGAACTGCTTGCAGGAGAAACACTTTCTCTGAATTCTGAGTCTGTTTCCTAGTGCCGGTTTGAAGTGCCTGCCGTTTTCACTGTAAAACCGAGTTGTAGCTTGTACCTCCCCATATAAATGTATGGATTGGAGTTGGCAACTGAAAAGAATCTTTGTGTTCCCTTCAAGCTAGGTGAAGGACGGCTTTCACACACACTTATCTCTCAGAACTGAGCATGTGGAGAGACGTTCGTTCATCCAGCACCAAGGGAACGGGTTGCAGGAGAAACAATTACTCTGGTTTCTAAGTCTGTTTCCTAGTGCCGGTTTGAAGTGCCTGCCGTTTTCACTGTAAAACCGAGTTGTAGCTTGTACCTCCCCATATACATATACGGAGTGGAGTTGGCAACTGAAAAGAAACTTTATGTTCCCTTCAAGCTAGGTGAAGACGGCTTTCACACACATATCTCTCAGAACTGAGCATGTGGAGAGATGTTCGTTCATCCAGCACCAAGGGAACTGTTTGCCGAGAAACACTTACTCTGGTTTCTCAGTCTGTTTCCTAGTGCCGGTTTGAAGTGCCTGCCGTTTTCACTGTAAAACCGAGTTGGAGCTTGTACCTCCCATATATATGTAAGGAGTGGAGTTGGCAACTGAAAAGAAACTTTGTGTTCCCTTCAAGCTAGGTGAAGGACGGCTTTCACACACACTTATCTCTCAGAACTGAGCATGTGGAGAGACGTTCGTTCATCCAGCACCAAGGGAACGGGTTGCAGGAGAAACACTTACTCTGGTTTCTGAGTCTGTTTCCTAGTGCCGGTTTGAAGTGCCTGCCGTTTTCACTGTAAAACCGAGTTGGAGCTTGTACCTCCCCATATATATGTATGGAGTGGAGTTGGCAACTGAAAAGAAACTTTGTGTTCCCTTCAAGCTAGGTGAAGGACGGCTTTCACACACACTTATCTCTCAGAACTGAGCATGTGCAGAGACGTTCGTTCATCCAGCACCAAGGGAACGGGTTGCAGGAGAAACACTTACTCTGGGTTCTCAGTCTGTTTCCTAGTGCCGGTTTGAAGTGCCTGCCGTTTTCTCTGTAATACCGAGTTGGAGCTTGTACCTCCCCATATATATGTATGGAGTTGAGTTGGCAACTGTAAAGAAACTTTGTGTTCCCTTCAAGCTAGGTGAAGGACGGCTTTCACACACACTTATCTCTCAGAACTGAGCATGTGGAGAGACGTTCGTTCATCCAGCACCAAGGGAACTGCTTGCAGGAGAAACACTTTCTCTGAATTCTGAGTCTGTTTCCTAGTGCCGGTTTGAAGTGCCTGCCGTTTTCACTGTAAACCGAGTTGTAGATTGTACCTCCCCATATAAATATATGGAGTGGAGTTGGCAACTGAAAAGAATCTTTGTGTTCCCTTCAAGCTAGGTGAAGGACGGCTTTCACACACACTTATCTCTCAGAACTGAGCATGTGGAGAGACGTTCGTTCATCCAGCACCAAGGGAACGGGTTGCAGGAGAAACACTTACTCTGGTTTCTCAGTCTGTTTCCTAGTGCCGATATGAAGTGCCTACCGTTTTCACTGTAAAACCGAGTTGGAGCTTGTACCTCCCCTTATATATGTATGGAGTGGAGTTGGCAACTGAAAAGAAACTTTGTGTTCCCTTCAAGCTAGGTGAAGGACGGCTTTCACACACACTTATCTCTCAGAACTGAGCATGTGGAGAGACGTTCGTTCATCCAGCACCAAGGGAACGGGTTGCAGGAGAAACAATTACTCTGGTTTCTAAGTCTGTTTCCTAGTGCCGGTTTGAAGTGCCTGCCGTTTTAACTGTAAAACCGAGTTGTAGCTTGTACCTCCCCATAAACATATACGGAGTGGAGTTGGCAACTGAAAAGAAACTTTATGTTCCCTTCAAGCTAGGTGAAGGACGGCTTTAACACACACTTATCTCTCAGAACTGAGCATGTGGAGAGACGTTCGTTCATCCAGCACCAAGGGAACGGTTTGCCGAGAAACACTTACTCTGGTTTCTCAGTCTGTTTCCTAGTGCCGGTTTGAAGTGCCTGCCGTTTTCACTGTAAAACCGAGTTGGAGCTTGTACCTCCCCATATATATGTATGGAGTGGAGTTGGCAACTGTAAAGAAACTTTGTGTTCCCTTCAAGCTAGGTGAAGGACGTCTTTCACACACACTTATCTCTCAGAACTGAGCATGTGGAGAGACGTTCGTTCATCCAGCACCAAGGGAACGGTTTGCCGAGAAACACTTACTCTGGTTTCTCAGTCTGTTTCCTAGTGCCGGTATGAAGTGCCTACCGTTTTCACTGTAAAACCGAGTTGGAGCTTGTACCTCCCCATATATATGTATGGAGTTGAGTTGGCAACTGAAAAGAAACTTTGTGTTCCCTTCAAGCTAGGTGAAGGACGGCTTTCACACACAATTAACTCTCAGAAATGAGCATGTGGAGAGACGTTCGTTCATCCAGCACCAAGGGAACGGGTTGCAGGAGAAACACTTACTCTGGTTTCTAAGTCTGTTTCCTAGTGCCGGTTTGAAGTGCCTGCCGTTTTAACTGTAAAACCGAGTTGGAGCTTGTACCACCCCATATTTATGTATAGAGTGGAGTTGGCAACTGAAAAGAAACTTTGTGTTCCCTTCAAGCTAGGTGAAGGACGGCTTTCACACACACTTATCTCTCAGAACTGAGCATGTGGAGAGACGTTCGTTCATCCAGCACCAAGGGAACGGGTTGCAGGAGAAACACTTACTCTGGTTTCTGAGTCTGTATCCTAGTGCCGGTTTGAATTGCCTGCCGTTTTCACTGTAAAACCGAGTTGGAGCTTGTACCTCCCCATATATATGTATGGAAGGGTGTTGGCAACTGAAAAGAAACTTTGTGTTCCCTTCAAGCTAGGTGAAGGGCGGCATTCACACACACTTATCTCACAGAACTGAGCATGTGGAGAGACGTTCGTTCATCCAGCACCAAGGGAACGGTTTGCCGAGAAACACTTAATCTGTTTTCTCAGTCTGTTTCCTAGTGCCGGTTTGAAGTGCCTGCCGTTTTCACTGTAAAACCGAGTTGGAGCTTGTACCTCCCCATATATATGTATGGAGTGGAGTTGGCAACTGAAAAGAAACTTTGTGTTCCCTTCAAGCTAGGTGAAGGACGGCTTTCACACACACTTATCTCTCAGAACTGAGCATGTGCAGAGACGTTCGTTCATCCAGCACCAAGGGAACGGGTTGCAGGAGAAACACTTACTCTGGGTTCTCAGTCGGTTTCCTAGTGCCGGTTTGAAGTGCCTGCCGTTTTCACTGTAAAACCGAGTTGGAGCTTGTACCTCCCCATATATATGTATGGAGTTGAGTTGGCAACTGTAAAGAAACTTTGTGTTCCCTTCAAGCTAGGTGAAGGACGGCTTTCACACACACTTATCTCTCAGAACTGAGCATGTGGAGAGACGTTCGTTCATCCAGCACCAAGGGAACTGCTTGCAGGAGAAACACTTTCTCTGAATTCTGAGTCTGTTTCCTAGTGCCGGTTTCAAGTGCCTGCCGTTTTCACTGTAAAACCGAGTTGTAGCTTGTACCTCCCCATATAAATGTATGGAGTGGAGTTGGCAACTGAAAAGAATCTTTGTGTTCCCTTCAAGCTAGGTGAAGGACGGCTTTCACACACACTTATCTCTCAGAACTGAGCATGTGGAGAGACGTTCGTTCATCCAGCACCAAGGGAACGGGTTGCAGGAGAAACAATTACTCTAGTTTCTAAGTCTGTTTCCTAGTGCCGGTTTGAAGTGCCTGCCGTTTTCACTGTAAAACCGAGTTGTAGCTTGTACCTCCCCATATACATATACGGAGTGGAGTTGGCAAATGAAAAGAAACTTTATGTTCCCTTCAAGCTAGGTGAAGGACGGCTTTCACACACACTTATCTCTCAGAACTGAGCATGTGGAGAGACGTTCGTTCATCCAGCACCAAGGGAACGGTTTGCCGAGAAACACTTACTCTGGTTTCTCAGTCTGTTTCCTAGTGCCGGTTTGAAGTGCCTGCCGTTTTCACTGTAAAACCGAGTTGGAGCTTGTACCTCCCCATATATATGTATGGAGTGGAGTTGGCAACTGAAAAGAAACTTTGTGTTCCCTTCAAGCTAGGTGAAGGACGGCTTTCACACACACTTATCTCTCAGAACTGAGCATGTGGAGAGACGTTCGTTCATCCAGCACCAAGGGAACGGTTTGCCGAGAAACACTTACTCTGGTTTCTGAGTCTGTTTCCTAGTGCCGGTTTGAAGTGCCTGCCGTTTTCACTGTAAAACCGAGTTGGAGCTTGTACCTCCCCATATATATGTATGGAGTGGAGTTGCCAACTGAAAAGAAACTTTGTGTTCCCTTCAAGCTAGGTGAAGGACGGCTTTCACACACACTTATCTCTCAGAACTGAGCATGTGCAGAGACGTTCGTTCATCCAGCACCAAGGGAACGGGTTGCAGGAGAAACACTTACTCTGGGTTCTCAGTCGGTTTCCTACTGCCGGTTTGAAGTGCCTGCCGTTTTCACTGTAATACCGAGTTGGAGCTTGTACCTCCCCATATATATGTATGGAGTTGAGTTGGCAACTGTAAAGAAACTTTGTGTTCCCTTCAAGCTAGGTGAAGGACGGCTTTCACACACACTTGTCTCTCAGAACTGAGCATGTGGAGAGACGTTCGTTCATCCAGCACCAAGGGAACGGCTTGCAGGAGAAACACTTTCTCTGAATTCTGAGTCTGTTTCCTAGGGCCGGTTTGAAGTGCCTGCCGTTTTCACTGTAAAACCGAGTTGTAGCTTGTACCTCCCCATATAAATGTATGGAGTGGAGTTGGCAACTGAAAAGAATCTTTGTGTTCCCTTCAAGCTAGGTGAAGGACAGCTTTCACACACACTTATCTCTCAGAACTGAGCATGTGGAGAGACGTTCGTTCATCCAGCACCAAGGGAACGGGTTGCAGGAGAAACACTTACTCTGGTTTCTCAGTCTGTTTCCTAGTGCCGGTTTGAAGTGCCTGCCGTTTTCACTGTAAAACCTAGTTGGAGATTGTACCTCCCCTTATATATGTATGGAGTGGAGTTGGCAACTGAAAAGAAACTTTGTGTTCCCTTCAAGCTAGGTGAAGGACGGCTTACACACACACTTATCTCTCAGAACTGAGCATGTGGAGAGACGTTCGTTCATCCAGCACCAAGGGAACGGTTTGCCGAGAAACTCTTACTCTGGTTTCTCAGTCTGTTTCCTAGTGCCGGTTTGAAGTGCCTGCCGTTTTCACTGTAAAACCGAGTTGGAGCTTGTACCTCCCCATATATATGTATGGAGTGGAGTTGGCAACTGAAAAGAAACTTTGTGTTCCCTTCAAGCTAGGTGAAGGACGGCTTTCACACACACTTATCTCTCAGAACTGAGCATGTGGAGAGACGTTCGTTCATCCAGCACCAAGGGAACGGTTTGCCGAGAAACACTTACTCTGGTTTCTGAGTCTGTTTCCTAGTGCCGGTTTAAAGTGCCTGCCGTTTTCAGTGTAAAACCGAGTTGGAGCTTGTACCTCCCCATATATATGTATGGAGTGGAGTTGGCAACTGAAAAGAAACTTTGAGTTCCCTTCAAGCTAGGTGAAGGACGGCTTTCACACACACTTATCTCTCAGAACTGAGCATGTGCAGAGACGTTCGTTCATCCAGCACCAAGGGAACGGGTTGCAGGAGAAACACTTACTCTGGGTTCTCAGTCGGTTTCCTACTGCCGGTTTGAAGTGCCTGCCGTTTTCACTGTAAAACCGAGTTGGAGCTTGTACCTCCCCATATATATGTATGGAGTTGAGTTGGCAACTGAAAAGAAACTTTGTGTTCCCTTCAAGCTAGGTGAAGGACGGCTTACACACACACTTATCTCTCAGAACTGAGCATGTGGAGAGACGTTCGTTCATCCAGCACCAAGGGAACTGCTTGCAGGAGAAACACTTTCTCTGAATTCTGAGTCTGTTTCCTAGTGCCGGTTTGAAGTGCCTGCCGTTTTCACTGTAAAACCGAGTTGTAGCTTGTATCTCCCCATATAAATGTATGGATTGGAGTTGGCAACTGAAAAGAATCTTTGTGTTCCCTTCAAGCTAGGTGAAGGACGGCTTTCACACACACTTATCTCTCAGAACTGAGCATGTGGAGAGACTTTCGTTCATCCAGCACCAAGGGAATGGGTTGCAGGAGAAACACTTACTCTGGTTTCTCAGTCTGTTTCCTAGTGCCGGTATGAACTGCCTACCGTTTTCACTGTAAAACCGAGTTGGAGCTTGTACCTCCCCTTATATATGTATGGAGTGGAGTTGGCAACTGAAAAGAAACTTTGTGTTCCCTTCAAGCTAGGTGAAGGACGGCTTTCACACACACTTATCTCTCAGAACTGAGCATGTGGAGAGACGTTCGTTCATCCAGCACCAAGGGAACGGGTTGCAGGAGAAACAATTACTCTGGTTTCTAAGTCTGTTTCCTAGTGCCGGTTTGAAGTGCCTGCCGTTTTCACTGTAAAACCGAGTTGTAGCTTGTACCTCCCCATATACATATACGGAGTGGAGTTGGCAACTGAAAAGAAACTTTATGTTCCCTTCAAGCTAGGTGAAGGACGGCTTTCACACACACTTATCTCTCAGAACTGAGCATGTGGAGAGACTTTCGTTCATCCAGCACCAAGGGAACGGTTTGCCGAGAAACACTTACTCTGGTTTCTCAGTCTGTTTCCTAGTGCCGGTTTGAAGTGCCTGCCGTTTTCACTGTAAAACCGAGTTGGAGCTTGTACCTCCCCATATATATGTATGGAGTGGAGTTGGCAACTGAAAAGAAACTTTGTGTTCCCTTCAAGCTAGGTGAAGGACGTCTTTCACACACACTTATCTCTCAGAACTGAGCATGTGGAGAGACGTTCGTTCATCCAGCACCAAGGGAACGGTTTGCCGAGAAACACTTACTCAGTTTCTCAGTCTGTTTCCTAGTGCCGGTTTGAAGTGCCTGCCGTTTTCACTGTAAAACCGAGTTGGAGCTTGTACCTCCCCATATATATGTATGGAGTGGAGTTGGCAACTGAAAAGAAACTTTGTGTTCCCTTCAAGCTAGGTGAAGGACGGTTTTCACACACACTTAACTCTCAGAAATGAGCATGTGGAGAGACGTTCGTTCATCCAGCACCAAGGGAACGGGTTGCAGGAGAAACACTTACTCTGGTTTCTGAGTCTGTTTCCTAGTGCCGGTTTGAAGTGCCTGCCGTTTTCACTGTAAAACCGAGTTGGAGCTTGTACCTCCCTATATATATGTATGGAGGGGAGTTGGCAACTGAAAAGAAACTTTGTGTTCCCTTCAAGCTAGGTGAAGGACGGCTTTCACACACACTTATCTCTCAGAACTGAGCATGTGGAGAGACGTTCGTTCATCCAGCACCAAGGGAACGGGTTGCAGGAGAAACACTTACTCTGGTTTCTAAGTCTGTTTCCTAGTGCCGGTTTGAAGTGCCTGTCGTTTTAACTGTAAAACCGAGTTGGAGCTTGTACCACCCCATATATATGTATAGAGTGGAGTTGGCAACTGAAAAGAAACTTTGTGTTCCCTTCAAGCTAGGTGAAGGACAGCTTTCACACACACTTATCTCTCAGAACTGAGCATGTGGAGAGACGTTCGTTCATCCAGCACCAAGGGAACGGGTTGCAGGAGAAACACTTACTCTGGTTTCTGAGTCTGTATCCTACTGTCGGTTTGAAGTGCCTGCCGTTTTCACTGTAAAACCGAGTTGGAGCTTGTACCTCCCCATATATATGTATGGAAGGGTGTTGGCAACTGAAAAGAAACTTTGTGTTCCCTTCAAGCTAGGTGAAGGACGTCTTTCACACACACTTATCTCTCAGAACTGAGCAAGTGGAGAGACGTTCGTTCATCCTGCACCAAGGGAACGGTTTGCCGAGAAACACTTACTCTGGTTTCTCAGTCTGTTTCCTAGTGCCGGTTTGAAGTGCCTGCCGTTTTCACTGTAAAACCGAGTTGGAGCTTGTACCTCCCCATATATATGTATGGAGTGGAATTGGCAACTGAAAAGAAACTTTGTGTTCCCTTCAAGCTAGGTGAAGGACGGCTTTCACACACACTTATCTCTCAGAACTGAGCATGTGGAGAGACGTTCGTTTATCCAGCACCAAGGGAACGGTTTGCCGAGAAACACATACTCTGGTTTCTGAGTCTGTTTCCTAGTGCCGGTTTGAAGTGCCTGCCGTTTTCACTGTAAAACCGATTTGGAGCTTGTACCTCCCCATATATATGTATGGAGTAGAGTTGGCAACTGAAAAGAAACTTTGTGTTCCCTTCAAGCTAGGTGAAGGACGGCTTTCACACACACTTATCTCTCAGAACTGAGCATGTGCAGAGACGTTCGTTCATCCAGCACCAAGGGAACTGGTTGCAGGAGAAACACTTACTCTGGGTTCTCAGTCGGTTTCCTACTGCCGGTTTGAAGTGCCTGCCGTTTTCACTGTAAAACCGAGTTGGAGCTTGTACCTCCCCATATATATGTATGGAGTTGAGTTGGCAACTGAAAAGAAACTTTGTGTTCCCTTCAAGCTAGGTGAAGGACGGCTTTCACACACACTTATCTCTCAGAACTGAGCATGTGGAGAGACGTTCGTTCATCCAGCACCAAGGGAACTGCTTGCAGGAGAAACACTTTCTCTGAATTCTGAGTCTGTTTCCTAGTGCCGGTTTCAAGTGCCTGCCGTTTTCACTGTAAAACCGAGTTGTAGCTTGTACCTCCCCATATAAATGTATGGAGTGGAGTTGGCAACTGAAAAGAATCTTTGTGTTCCCTTCAAGCTAGGTGAAGGACGGCTTTCACACACACTTATCTCTCAGAACTGAGCATGTGGAG
Organism: Vicugna pacos; assembly: GCF_048564905.1. Lineage (NCBI taxonomy): Eukaryota > Metazoa > Chordata > Mammalia > Artiodactyla > Camelidae > Vicugna > Vicugna pacos. The sequence goes on from NC_133000.1 coordinate 32,374,754, forward strand.
AGACGTTCGTTCATCCAGCACCAAGGGAACGGGTTGCAGGAGAAACAATTACTCTAGTTTCTAAGTCTGTTTCCTAGTGCCGGTTTGAAGTGCCTGCCGTTTTCACTGTAAAACCGAGTTGTAGCTTGTACCTCCCCATATACATATACGGAGTGGAGTTGGCAAATGAAAAGAAACTTTATGTTCCCTTCAAGCTAGGTGAAGGACGGCTTTCACACACACTTATCTCTCAGAACTGAGCATGTGGAGAGACGTTCGTTCATCCAGCACCAAGGGAACGGTTTGCCGAGAAACACTTACTCTGGTTTCTCAGTCTGTTTCCTAGTGCCGGTTTGAAGTGCCTGCCGTTTTCACTGTAAAACCGAGTTGGAGCTTGTACCTCCCCATATATATGTATGGAGTGGAGTTGGCAACTGAAAAGAAACTTTGTGTTCCCTTCAAGCTAGGTGAAGGACGGCTTTCACACACACTTATCTCTCAGAACTGAGCATGTGGAGAGACGTTCGTTCATCCAGCACCAAGGGAACGGTTTGCCGAGAAACACTTACTCTGGTTTCTGAGTCTGTTTCCTAGTGCCGGTTTGAAGTGCCTGCCGTTTTCACTGTAAAACCGAGTTGGAGCTTGTACCTCCCCATATATATGTATGGAGTGGAGTTGCCAACTGAAAAGAAACTTTGTGTTCCCTTCAAGCTAGGTGAAGGACGGCTTTCACACACACTTATCTCTCAGAACTGAGCATGTGCAGAGACGTTCGTTCATCCAGCACCAAGGGAACGGGTTGCAGGAGAAACACTTACTCTGGGTTCTCAGTCGGTTTCCTACTGCCGGTTTGAAGTGCCTGCCGTTTTCACTGTAATACCGAGTTGGAGCTTGTACCTCCCCATATATATGTATGGAGTTGAGTTGGCAACTGTAAAGAAACTTTGTGTTCCCTTCAAGCTAGGTGAAGGACGGCTTTCACACACACTTATCTCTCAGAACTGAGCATGTGGAGAGACGTTCGTTCATCCAGCACCAAGGGAACGGCTTGCAGGAGAAACACTTTCTCTGAATTCTGAGTCTGTTTCCTAGGGCCGGTTTGAAGTGCCTGCCGTTTTCACTGTAAAACCGAGTTGTAGCTTGTACCTCCCCATATAAATGTATGGAGTGGAGTTGGCAACTGAAAAGAATCTTTGTGTTCCCTTCAAGCTAGGTGAAGGACAGCTTTCACACACACTTATCTCTCAGAACTGAGCATGTGGAGAGACGTTCGTTCATCCAGCACCAAGGGAACGGGTTGCAGGAGAAACACTTACTCTGGTTTCTCAGTCTGTTTCCTAGTGCCGGTTTGAAGTGCCTGCCGTTTTCACTGTAAAACCTAGTTGGAGATTGTACCTCCCCTTATATATGTATGGAGTGGAGTTGGCAACTGAAAAGAAACTTTGTGTTCCCTTCAAGCTAGGTGAAGGACGGCTTACACACACACTTACCTCTCAGAACTGAGCATGTGGAGAGACGTTCGTTCATCCAGCACCAAGGGAACGGTTTGCCGAGAAACTCTTACTCTGGTTTCTCAGTCTGTTTCCTAGTGCCGGTTTGAAGTGCCTGCCGTTTTCACTGTAAAACCGAGTTGGAGCTTGTACCTCCCCATATATATGTATGGAGTGGAGTTGGCAACTGAAAAGAAACTTTGTGTTCCCTTCAAGCTAGGTGAAGGACGGCTTTCACACACACTTATCTCTCAGAACTGAGCATGTGGAGAGACGTTCGTTCATCCAGCACCAAGGGAACGGTTTGCCGAGAAACACTTACTCTGGTTTCTGAGTCTGTTTCCTAGTGCCGGTTTAAAGTGCCTGCCGTTTTCAGTGTAAAACCGAGTTGGAGCTTGTACCTCCCCATATATATGTATGGAGTGGAGTTGGCAACTGAAAAGAAACTTTGTGTTCCCTTCAAGCTAGGTGAAGGACGGCTTTCACACACACTTATCTCTCAGAACTGAGCATGTGCAGAGACGTTCGTTCATCCAGCACCAAGGGAACGGGTTGCAGGAGAAACACTTACTCTGGGTTCTCAGTCGGTTTCCTACTGCCGGTTTGAAGTGCCTGCCGTTTTCACTGTAAAACCGAGTTGGAGCTTGTACCTCCCCATATATATGTATGGAGTTGAGTTGGCAACTGAAAAGAAACTTTGTGTTCCCTTCAAGCTAGGTGAAGGACGGCTTTCACACACACTTATCTCTCAGAACTGAGCATGTGGAGAGACGTTCGTTCATCCAGCACCAAGGGAACTGCTTGCAGGAGAAACACTTTCTCTGAATTCTGAGTCTGTTTCCTAGTGCCGGTTTCAAGTGCCTGCCGTTTTCACTGTAAAACCGAGTTGTAGCTTGTACCTCCCCATATAAATGTATGGAGTGGAGTTGGCAACTGAAAAGAATCTTTGTGTTCCCTTCAAGCTAGGTGAAGGACGGCTTTCACACACACTTATCTCTCAGAACTGAGCATGTGGAGAGACGTTCGTTCATCCAGCACCAAGGGAACGGGTTGCAGGAGAAACAATTACTCTAGTTTCTAAGTCTGTTTCCTAGTGCCGGTTTGAAGTGCCTGCCGTTTTCACTGTAAAACCGAGTTGTAGCTTGTACCTCCCCATATACATATACGGAGTGGAGTTGGCAAATGAAAAGAAACTTTATGTTCCCTTCAAGCTAGGTGAAGGACGGCTTTCACACACACTTATCTCTCAGAACTGAGCATGTGGAGAGACGTTCGTTCATCCAGCACCAAGGGAACGGTTTGCCGAGAAACACTTACTCTGGTTTCTCAGTCTGTTTCCTAGTGCCGGTTTGAAGTGCCTGCCGTTTTCACTGTAAAACCGAGTTGGAGCTTGTACCTCCCCATATATATGTATGGAGTGGAGTTGGCAACTGAAAAGAAACTTTGTGTTCCCTTCAAGCTAGGTGAAGGACGGCTTTCACACACACTTATCTCTCAGAACTGAGCATGTGGAGAGACGTTCGTTCATCCAGCACCAAGGGAACGGTTTGCCGAGAAACACTTACTCTGGTTTCTGAGTCTGTTTCCTAGTGCCGGTTTGAAGTGCCTGCCGTTTTCACTGTAAAACCGAGTTGGAGCTTGTACCTCCCCATATATATGTATGGAGTGGAGTTGCCAACTGAAAAGAAACTTTGTGTTCCCTTCAAGCTAGGTGAAGGACGGCTTTCACACACACTTATCTCTCAGAACTGAGCATGTGCAGAGACGTTCGTTCATCCAGCACCAAGGGAACGGGTTGCAGGAGAAACACTTACTCTGGGTTCTCAGTCGGTTTCCTACTGCCGGTTTGAAGTGCCTGCCGTTTTCACTGTAATACCGAGTTGGAGCTTGTACCTCCCCATATATATGTATGGAGTTGAGTTGGCAACTGTAAAGAAACTTTGTGTTCCCTTCAAGCTAGGTGAAGGACGGCTTTCACACACACTTATCTCTCAGAACTGAGCATGTGGAGAGACGTTCGTTCATCCAGCACCAAGGGAACGGCTTGCAGGGGAAACACTTTCTCTGAATTCTGAGTCTGTTTCCTAGGGCCGGTTTGAAGTGCCTGCCGTTTTCACTGTAAAACCGAGTTGTAGCTTGTACCTCCCCATATAAATGTATGGAGTGGAGTTGGCAACTGAAAAGAATCTTTGTGTTCCCTTCAAGCTAGGTGAAGGACAGCTTTCACACACACTTATCTCTCAGAACTGAGCATGTGGAGAGACGTTCGTTCATCCAGCACCAAGGGAACGGGTTGCAGGAGAAACACTTACTCTGGTTTCTCAGTCTGTTTCCTAGTGCCGGTTTGAAGTGCCTGCCGTTTTCACTGTAAAACCTAGTTGGAGATTGTACCTCCCCTTATATATGTATGGAGTGGAGTTGGCAACTGAAAAGAAACTTTGTGTTCCCTTCAAGCTAGGTGAAGGACGGCTTACACACACACTTATCTCTCAGAACTGAGCATGTGGAGAGACGTTCGTTCATCCAGCACCAAGGGAACGGTTTGCCGAGAAACTCTTACTCTGGTTTCTCAGTCTGTTTCCTAGTGCCGGTTTGAAGTGCCTGCCGTTTTCACTGTAAAACCGAGTTGGAGCTTGTACCTCCCCATATATATGTATGGAGTGGAGTTGGCAACTGAAAAGAAACTTTGTGTTCCCTTCAAGCTAGGTGAAGGACGGCTTTCACACACACTTATCTCTCAGAACTGAGCATGTGGAGAGACGTTCGTTCATCCAGCACCAAGGGAACGGGTTGCAGGAGAAACAATTACTCTGGTTTCTAAGTCTGTTTCCTAGTGCCGGTTTGAAGTGCCTGCCGTTTTCACTGTAAAACCGAGTTGTAGCTTGTACCTCCCCATATACATATACGGAGTGGAGTTGGCAACTGAAAAGAAACTTTATGTTCCCTTCAAGCTAGGTGAAGGACGGCTTTCACACACACTTATCTCTCAGAACTGAGCATGTGGAGAGACTTTCGTTCATCCAGCACCAAGGGAACGGTTTGCCGAGAAACACTTACTCTGGTTTCTCAGTCTGTTTCCTAGTGCCGGTTTGAAGTGCCTGCCGTTTTCACTGTAAAACCGAGTTGGAGCTTGTACCTCCCCATATATATGTATGGAGGGGAGTTGGCAACTGAAAAGAAACTTTGTGTTCCCTTCAAGCTAGGTGAAGGACGGCTTTCACACACACTTATCTCTCAGAACTGAGCATGTGGAGAGACGTTCGTTCATCCAGCACCAAGGGAACGGGTTGCAGGAGAAACACTTACTCTGGTTTCTAAGTCTGTTTCCTAGTGCCGGTTTGAAGTGCCTGTCGTTTTAACTGTAAAACCGAGTTGGAGCTTGTACCACCCCATATATATGTATAGAGTGGAGTTGGCAACTGAAAAGAAACTTTGTGTTCCCTTCAAGCTAGGTGAAGGACAGCTTTCACACACACTTATCTCTCAGAACTGAGCATGTGGAGAGACGTTCGTTCATCCAGCACCAAGGGAACGGGTTGCAGGAGAAACACTTACTCTGGTTTCTGAGTCTGTATCCTACTGTCGGTTTGAAGTGCCTGCCGTTTTCACTGTAAAACCGAGTTGGAGCTTGTACCTCCCCATATATATGTATGGAAGGGTGTTGGCAACTGAAAAGAAACTTTGTGTTCCCTTCAAGCTAGGTGAAGGACGTCTTTCACACACACTTATCTCTCAGAACTGAGCATGTGGAGAGACGTTCGTTCATCCTGCACCAAGGGAACGGTTTGCCGAGAAACACTTACTCTGGTTTCTCAGTCTGTTTCCTAGTGCCGGTTTGAAGTGCCTGCCGTTTTCACTGTAAAACCGAGTTGGAGCTTGTACCTCCCCATATATATGTATGGAGTGGAATTGGCAACTGAAAAGAAACTTTGTGTTCCCTTCAAGCTAGGTGAAGGACGGCTTTCACACACACTTATCTCTCAGAACTGAGCATGTGGAGAGACGTTCGTTTATCCAGCACCAAGGGAACGGTTTGCCGAGAAACACATACTCTGGTTTCTGAGTCTGTTTCCTAGTGCCGGTTTGAAGTGCCTGCCTTTTTCACTGTAAAACCGATTTGGAGCTTGTACCTCCCCATATATATGTATGGAGTAGAGTTGGCAACTGAAAAGAAACTTTGTGTTCCCTTCAAGCTAGGTGAAGGACGGCTTTCACACACACTTATCTCTCAGAACTGAGCATGTGGAGAGACGTTCGTTCATCCAGCACCAAGGGAACGGTTTGCCGAGAAACACTTACTCTGGTTTCTGAGTCTGTTTCCTAGTGCCGGTTTGAAGTGCCTGCCGTTTTCACTGTAAAACCGAGTTGGAGCTTGTACCTCCCCATATATATATATGGAGTGGTGTTGGAAACTGAAAAGAAACTTTGTGTTCCCTTCAAGCTAGGTGAAGAACGGCTTTCACACACACTTATCTCTCAGAACTGAGCATGTGCAGAGACGTTCGTTCATCCAGCACCAAGGGAACGGGTTGCAGGAGAAACAGTAACTCTGGTTTCTGAGTTGGTTTCCTAGTGCCAGTTTGAATTGAATGCCGTTTTCACTGTAAAACCGAGTTTGGGCTTGTACCTCCCCATATATATGTATGGAGTGGAGTTGGCAACTGAAAAGAAACTTTGTGTTCCCTTCAAGCTAGGTGAAGGAATGCTTTCACACACACTTATCTCTCAGAACTGAGCATGTGGAGAGACGTTCGTTCATCCAGCACCAAGGGAACGGGTTGCAGGAGAAACACTTACTCTGGTTTCTCAGTCTGTTTCCTAGTGCCGGTTTGAAGTGCCTGCCGTTTTCACTATAAAACCGAGTTGGAGCTTGTACCTCCCCATATATATGTATGGAGTGGAGTTGGCAACTGAAAAGAAACTTTGTGTTCCCTTCAAGCTAGGTGAAGGACGGCTTTCACACACACTTATCTCTCATAACTGAGCATGTGGAAAGACGTTCGTTCATCCAGCACCAAAGGAACGGATTGCAGGAGAAACACTTACTCTGTTTTCTGAGTCTGTTTCCAAGTGCCGGTTTGAAGTGCCTGCCGTTTTCACTGTAAAACCGAGTTGGAGCTTGTACCTCCCCATATATATGTATGGAGTGGAGTTGGAAACTGAAAAGAATCTTTGTGTTCCCTTCAAGCTAGGTGAAGGAAGGCTTTCACACACACTTATCTCTCAGAACTAAGCATGTGGAGAGACGTTCGTTCATCCAGCACCAAGGGAACGGGTTGCAGGAGAAACACTTACTCTGGATTCTGAGTCTGTTTCCTAGTGCCGGTTTGAAGTGCCTGCCGTTTTCACTGTAAAACCGAGTTGGAGCTTGTACCCCCCATTATATATGTATAGATTGGAGTTGGCAACTGAAAAGAAACTTTGTGTTCCCTTCAAGCTAGGTGAAGGACGGCTTTCACACACACTTATCTCTCAGAACTGAGCATGTGGAGAGACGTTCGTTCATCCAGCACCAAGGGAACGGGTTGTAGGTGAAACACTTACTCTGGTTTCTGAGTCTGTTTCCTAGTGCCGGTTTGAAGTGCCTGCCGTTTTCATTGTAAAACCGAGTTGGAGCTTGTACCTCCCCATATACATATATGGAGTGGAGTTGGCAACTGAAAAGAAACTTTATGTTCCCTTCAAGCTAGGTGAAGGACGGCTTTCACACACACTTATCTCTCAGAACTGAGCATGTGGAGAGACGTTCGTTCATCCAGCACCAAGGTATCGGGTTGCAGGAGAAACAGTAACTCTGGTTTCTGAGTTGGTTTCCTAGTGCCAGTTTGAATTGAATGCCGTTTTCACTGTAAAACCGAGTTTGGGCTTGTACCTCCCCATATATATGTATGGAGTGGAGTTGGCATCTGAAAAGAAACTTTGTGTTCCCTTCAAGCTAGGTGAAGGAAGGCTTTCACACACACTTATCTCTCAGAACTGAGCATGTGGAGAGACTTTCGTTCATCCAGCACCAAGGGAACGGGTTGCAGGAGAAACACTTACTCTGGTTTCTCAGTCTGTTTCCTAGTGCCGGTTTGAAGTGCCTGCCGTTTTCACTGTAAAACCGAGTTGGAGCTTGTACCTCCCCATATATATGTATGGAGTGGAGTTGGCAACTGAAAAGAAACTTTATGTTCCCTTCAAGCTAGGTGAAGGACGGCTTTCACACACACTTATCTCTCAGAACTGAGCATGTGGAAAGACGTTCGTTCATCCAGCACCAAAGGAACGGATTGCAAGAGAAACACTTACTCTGTTTTCTGAGTCTGTTTCCAAGTGCCGGTTTGAAGTGCCTGCCGTTTTCACTGTAAAACCGAGTTGGAGCTTGTACCTCCCCATATATATGTATGGAGTGGAGTTGGAAACTGAAAAGAAACTTTGTGTTCCCTTCAAGCTAGGTGAAGGAAGGCTTTCACACACACTTATCTCTCAGAACTGAGCATGTGGAGAGACGTTCGTTCATCCAGCACCAAGGGAACGGGTTGCAGGAGAAACACTTACTCTGGATTCTGAGTCTGTTTCCTAGTGCCGGTTTGAAGTGCCTGCCGTTTTCACTGTAAAACAGAGTTGGAGATTGTACCCCCCCATATATATGTATAGATTGGAGTTGGCAACTGAAAAGAAACTTTGTGTTCCCTTCAAGCTAGGTGAAGGACGGCTTTCACACACACTTATCTCTCAGAACTGAGCATGTGGAGAGACGTTCGTTCATCCAGCACCAAGGGAACGGGTTGTAGGAGAAACACTTTCTCTGGTTTCTGAGTCTGTTTCCTAGTGCCGGTTTGAAGTGCCTGCCGTTTTCATTGTAAAACCGAGTTGGAGCTTGTACCTCCCCATATACATATATGGAGTGGAGTTGGCAACTGAAAAGAAACTTTATGTTCCCTTCAAGCTAGGTGAAGGACGGCTTTCACACACACTTATCTCTCAGAACTGAGCATGTGGAGAGACGTTCGTTCATCCAGCACCAAGGGAACGGGTTGCAGGAGAAACACTTACTCTGGATTCTGAGTCTGTTTCCTAGTGCCGGTTTGAAGTGCCTGCCGTTTTCACTGTAAAACCGAGTTGGAGCTTGTACCCCCCCATATATATGTATAGATTGGAGTTGGCAACTGAAAAGAAACTTTGTGTTCCCTTCAAGCTAGGTGAAGGACGGCTTTCACACACATTTATCTCTCAGAACTGAGCATGTGGAGAGACGTTCGTTCATCCAGCACCAAGGGAACGGGTTGTAGGAGAAACACTTACTCTGGTTTCTGAGTCTGTTTCCTAGTGCCGGTTTGAAGTGCCTGCCGTTTTCATTGTAAAACCGAGTTGGAGCTTGTACCTCCCCATATACATATATGGAGTGGAGTTGGCAACTGAAAAGAAACTTTATGTTCCCTTCAAGCTAGGTGAAGGACGGCTTTCACACACACTTATCTCTCAGAACTGAGCATGTGGAGAGACGTTCGTTCATCCAGCACCAAGGGAACGGGTTGCAGGAGAAACACTTACTCTGGTTTCTGAGTCTGTTTCCTAGTGCCGGTTTGAAGTGCCTGCCGTTTTCACTGTAAAACCGAGTTGGAGCTTCTACCTCCCCATATGTATGTATGGAGTGGAGTTGGCAACTGAAAAGAAACTTGGTGTTCCCTTCAAGCTAGGTGAAGGACGGCTTTCACACACACTTATCTCTCAGAACTGAGCATGTGGAGAGACGTTCGATCATCCAGCACCTAGGGAACGGGTTGCAGGAGAAACACTTACTCAGGTTTCTCAGTCTATTTCCTAGTGCCGGTTTGAAGTGCCTGCCGTTTTCACTGTAAAACCGAGTTGGAGCTTGTACCTCCCCATATATATGTATGGAGTGGAGTTGGCAACTGAAAAGAAACTTTGTGTTCCCTTCAAGCTAGGTGAAGGACGGCTTTCACACACACTTATCTCTCAGAACTGAGCATGTGGAGAGACTTTCTTTCATCCAGCACCAAGGGAACGGTTTGCAGGAGAAACACTTACTCTGGATTCTGATTCTGTTTCCTAGTGCCGGTTTGAAGTGCCTGCCGTTTTCACTGTAAAACAGAGTTGGAGCTTGTACCACCCCATATATATGTATAGAGTGGAGTTGGCAACTGAAAAGAAACTTTGTGTTCCCATCAAGCTAGGTGAAGGACGGCTTTCACACACACTTATCTCTCAGAACTGAGCATGTGGAGAGACGTTCGTTCATCCAGCACCAAGGGAACGGTTTGCCGAGAAACACTTACTCTGGTTTCTGAGTCTGTTTCTTAGTGCCGGTTTGAATTGCCTGCCGTTTTCACTGTAAAACCGAGTTGGAGCTTGTACCACCCCATATATATGTATGGAGGGGAGTTGGCAATTGAAAAGTAACTTTGTGTTCCCTTCAAGCTAGGTGAAGGACGGCTTTCACACACACTTATCTCTCAGATCTGAGCATGTGGAGAGACGTTCGTTCATCCAGCACCAAGGGAACGGGTTGCAGGAGAAACACTTACTCTGGATTCTGAGTCTGTTTCCTAGTGCCGTTTTGAAGTGCCTGCCGTTTTCACTGTAAAACCGAGTTGGAGCTTGTACCCCCCCATATATATGTATAGATTGGAGTTGGCAAATGAAAAGAAACTTTGTGTTCCCTTCAAGCTAGGTGAAGGACGGCTTTCACACACACTTATCTCTCAGAACTGAGCATGTGGAGAGACGTTCGTTCATCCTGCACCAAGGGAACGGGTTGCAGGAGAAACACTTACTCTGGTTTCTGAGTCTGTTTCCTAATGCCGGTTTGAAGTGCCTGCCGTTTTCATTTTAAAACCGAGTTGGAGCTTGTACTTCCCCATATACATATATGGAGTGGAGTTGGCAACTGAAAAGAAACTTTGTGTTCCCTTCAAGCTAGGTGAAGGACGGCTTTCACACACACTTATCTCTCAGAACTGAGCATGTGGAGAGACGTTCGTTCATCCAGCACCAAGGGAACGGGTTGCAGGAGAAACACTTACTCTGGTTTCTGAGTCTGTTTCCTAGTGCCGGTTTGAAGTGCCTGCCGTTTTCACTGTAAATCCGAGTTGGAGCTTGTACCTACCCATATATATGTATGGAGTGGATTTGGCAACTGAAAAGAAACTTTGTGTTCCCTTCAAGCTAGGTGAAGGACGGCTTTCACACACACTTATCTATCAGAACTGAGCATGTGGAGAGACGTTCGTTCATCCAGCACCAAGGGAACGGTTTGCAGGAGAAACACATACTCTGGTTTCTGAGTCTGTTTCCTAGTGCCGGTTTGAAGTGCCTGCCGTTTTCACTGTAAATCCGATTTGGAGCTTGTACCTCCCCATATATATGTATGGAGTGGAGTTGGCATCTGAAAAGAAACTTTGTGTTCCCTTCAAGCTAGGTGAAGGACGGCTTTCACACACACTTATCTCTCAGAACTGAGCATGTGGAGAGACGTTCGTTCATCCAGCACCAAGGGAACGGGTTGCAGGAGAAACACTTACTCTGGATTCTGAGTCTGTTTCCTAGTGCCGGTTTGAAGTGCCTGCCGTTTTCACTGTAAAACCGAGTTGGAGCTTGTACCACCCCATATATATGTATAGATTGGAGTTGGCAACTGAATAGAAACTTGGTGTTCCCTTCAAGCTAGGTGAAGGACGGCTTTCACACACACTTATCTCTCAGAACTGAGCATGTGGAGAGACGTTCGTTCATCCTGCACCAAGGGAACGGGTTGCAGGAGAAACACTTACTCTGGTTTCTGAGTCTGTTTCCTAGTGCCGGTTTGAAGTGCCTGCCGTTTTCATTGTAAAACCGAGTTGGAGCTTGTACCTCCCCATATACATATATGGTGTGGAGTTGGCAACTGAAAAGAAACTTTATGTTCCCTTCAAGCTAGGTGAAGGACGGCTTTCACACACACATATCTCTCAGAACTGAGCATGTGGAGAGACGTTCGTTCATCCAGCACCAAGGGAACGGGTTGCAGGAGAAACACTTACTCTGGTTTCTCAGTCTGTTTCCTAGTGCCGGTTTGAAGTGCCTGCCGTTTTCACTGTAAATCCGAGTTGGAGCTTGTACATCCCCATATATATGTATGGAGTGGAGTTGGCAACTGAAAGAAACTTGGTGTTCCCTTCAAGCTAGGTGAAGGACGGCTTTCACACACACTTATCTCTCACAATTGAGCATGTGGAGAGACGTTCGTTCATCCAGCACCAAGGGATCGGGTTGCAGGAGAAACACTTACTCTGGTTTCTGAGTCTGTTTCCTAGTGCCGGTTTGAAGTGCCTGCCGTTTTCACTGTAAAACCGAGTTGGAGCTTGTACCTCCCCATATAGATGTATGGAGTGGAGTTGGAAACTGAAAAGAAATTTTGTGTTCCCTTCAAGCTAGGTGAAGGCCGGCTTTCACACACACTTATCTCTCAGAACTGAGCATGTGGAGAGACGTTCGTTCATCCAGCACCAAGGGAACGGGTTGCAGGAGAAACACATACTCTGGTTTCTGAGTCTGTTTCCTAGTGCCGGTTTGAAGTGCCTGCCGTTTTCACTGTAAATCCGAGTTGGAGCTTGTACCTCCCCATATATATGTATGGAGTGGAGTTGGCAACTGAAAAGAAACTTTGTGTTCCCTTCAAGCTAGGTGAAAGACGGCTTTCACACACACTTATCTCTCAGAACTGAGCATGTGGAGAGACGTTCGTTCATCCAACACCAAGGGAACGGGTTGCAGGAGAAACACTTACTCTGGATTCTGAGTCTGTTTCCTAGTGCCGGTTTGAAGTGCCTGCCGTTTTCACTGTAAAACCGAGTTGGAGCTTGTACACCCCCTTATACATGTATAGATTGGAGTTGGCAACTGAAAAGAAACTTTGTGTTCCCTTCAAGCTAGGTGAAGGACGGCTTTCACACACACTTATCTCTCAGAACTGAGCATGTGGAGAGACGTTCGTTCATCCAGCACCAAGGGAACGGGTTGTAGGAGAAACACTTACTCTGGTTTCTGAGTCTGTTTCCTAGTGCCGGTTTGAAGTGCCTGCCGTTTTCACTGTAAAACCGAGTTGGAGCTTCAACCTCCCCATATGTATGTATGGAGTGGAGTTGGCAACTGAAAAGAAACTTTGTGTTCCCTTCAAGCTAGGTGAAGGACGGCTTTCACACACACTTATCTCTCAGAACTGAGCATGTGGAGAGACGTTCGATCATCCAGCACCAAGGGAACGGGTTGCAGGAGAAACACTTACTCAGGTTTCTTAGTCTATTTCCTAGTGCCGGTTTGAAGTGCCTGCCGTTTTCACTGTAAAACCGAGTTGGAGCTTGTACCTCCCCATATATATGTATGGAGTGGAGTTGGCAACTGAAAAGAAACTTTGTGTTCCCTTCAAGCTAGGTGAAGGACGGCTTTCACACACACTTATCTCTCAGAACTGAGCATGTGGAGAGACGTTCTTTCATCCAGCACCAAGGGAACGGTTTGCAGGAGAAACACTTACTCTGGATTCTGAGTCTGTTTCCTAGTGCCGGTTTGAAGTGCCTGCCGTTTTCACTGTAAAACAGAGTTGGAGCTTGTACCACCCCATATATATGTATAGAGTGGAGTTGGCAACTGAAAAGAAACTTTGTGTTCCCATCAAGCTAGGTGAAGGACGGCTTTCACACACACTTATCTCTCAGAACTGAGCATGTGGAGAGACGTTCGTTCATCCAGCACCAAGGGAACGGGTTGCAGGAGAAACACTTACTCTGGTTTCTGAGTCTGTTTCCTAGTGCCGGTTTGAATTGCCTGCCGTTTTCACTGTAAAACCGAGTTGGAGGTTGTACCACCCCATATATATGTATGGAGGGGAGTTGGCAATTGAAAAGTAACTTTGTGTTCCCTTCAAGCTAGGTGAAGGACGGCTTTCACACACACTTATCTCTCAGATCTGAGCATGTGGAGAGACGTTCGTTCATCCAGCACCAAGGGAACGGGTTGCAGGAGAAACACTTACTCTGGATTCTGAGTCTGTTTCCTAGTGCCGGTTTGAAGTGCCTGCCGTTTTCACTGTAAAACCGAGTTGGAGCTTGTACCCCCCCATATATATGTATAGATTGGAGTTGGCAACTGAAAAGAAACTTTGTGTTCCCTTCAAGCTAGGTGAAGGACGGCTTTCACACACACTTATCTCTCAGAACTGAGCATGTGGAGAGACGTTCGTTCATCCTGCACCAAGGGAACGGGTTGCAGGAGAAACACTTACTCTGGTTTCTGAGTCTGTTTCCTAGTGCCGGTTTGAAGTGCCTGCCGTTTTCATTGTAAAACCGAGTTGGAGCTTGTACCTCCCCATATACATATATGGTGTGGAGTTGGCAACTGAAAAGAAACTTTATGTTCCCTTCAAGCTAGGTGAAGGACGGCTTTCACACACACTTATCTCTCAGAACTGAGCATGTGGAGAGACGTTCGTTCATCCAGCACCAAGGGAACGGGTTGCAGGAGAAACACTTACTATGGTTTCTCAGTCGGTTTCCTACTGCCGGTTTGAAGTGCCTGCCGTTTTCACTGTAAAACCGATTTGGAGCTTCTACCTCCCCATATGTATTTATGGAGTGGAGTTGGCAACTGAAAAGATACTTGGTGTTCCCTTCAAGCTAGGTGAAGGACGGCTTTCACACACAATTATCTCTCACAACTGAGCATGTGGAGAGACGTTCGTTCATCCAGCACCAAGGGAACGGGTTGCAGGAGAAACACTTACTCTGGTTTCTCAGTCTGTTTCCTAGTGCCGGTTTGAAGTGCCTGCCGTTTTCACTGTAAAACCGAGTTGGAGCTTGTACCTCCCCATATATATGTATGGAGTGGAGTTGGCAACTGAAAAGAAACTTTGTGTTCCCTTCAAGCTAGGTGAAGGACGGCTTTCACACACACTTATCTCTCAGAACTGAGCATGTGGAGAGACGTTCTTTCATCCAGCACCAAGGGAACGGTTTGCAGGAGAAACTCTTACTCTGGATTCTGAGTCTGTTTCCTAGTGCCGGTTTGAAGTGCCTGCCGTTTTCACTGTAAAACAGAGTTGGAGCTTGTACCTCCCCATATATATGTATAGAGTGGAGTTGGCAACTGAAAAGAAACTTTGTGTTCCCATCAAGCTAGGTGAAGGACGGCTTTCACACACACTTATCTCTCAGAACTGAGCATGTGGAGAGACGTTCGTTCATCCAGCACCAAGGGAACGGGTTACAGGAGAAACACTTACTCTGGTTTCTGAGTCTGTTTCCTAGTGCCGGTTTGAAGTGCCTGCCGTTTTCACTGTAAAACCGAGTTGGAGCTTGTACCACCCCATATATATGTATGGAGGGGAGTTGGCAATTGAAAAGTAACTTTGTGTTCCCTTCAAGCTAGGTGAAGGACGGCTTTCACACACACTTATCTCTCAGAACTGAGCATGTGGAGACACGTTCGTTCATCCAGCACCAAGGGAACGGGTTGCAGGAGAAACACTTACTCTGGTTTCTCAGTCTGTTTCCTAGTGCCGGTTTGAAGTGCCTGACGTTTTCACTGTAAATCCGAGTTGGAGCTTGTACCTATCCATATATATATATGGAGTGGATTTGGAAACTGAAAAGAAATTTTGTGTTCTCTTCAAGCTAGGTGAAGGACGGCTTTCACACACACTTATCTCTCAGAACTGAGCATGTGGAGAGACGTTCGTTCATCCAGCACCAAGGGAACGGGTTGCAGGAGAAACAGTATCTCTGGTTTCTGAGTCTGTTTCCTAGTGCCGGTTTGAAGTGCCTGCCGTTTTCTTTGTAAAATCGAGTTGGGGCTTGTACCTCCCCATATACATATATGGAGTGGATTTGGCAACTGAAAATAAACTTGATGATCTCTTCAAGCTAGGTGAAGTACGGCTTTCACACACACTTATCTCTCAGAACTGAGCATGTGGAGAGACGTTCGTTCATCCAGCACCAAGGGAACGGGTTGCAGGAGAAACACTTACTCTGGTTTCTGAGTCTGTTTCCTAGTGCCGGTTTGAAGTGCCTGCCGTTTTCTTTGTAAAACCGTGTTGGAGTTTGTACCTCCCCATATAAATATATGGAGTGGATTTGGCAACTGAAAAGAAACTTGATGATCCCTTCAAGCTAGGTGAAGTACGGCTTTCACACACACTTATCTCTCAGAACTGAGCATGTGGAGAGACGTTCGTTCATCCAGCACCAAGGGAACGGGTTGCAGGAGAAACACTTACTCTGGTTTCTGAGTCTGTTTCCTAGTGCCGGTTTGAAGTGCCTGCCGTTTTCACTGTAAAACCGAGTTGGAGCTTGTACCTCCCCATATACATATATGGAGTGGATTTGGCAACTGAAAAGAAACTTTATGTTCCCTTCAAGCTAGGTGAAGTACAGCTTTCACACACACTTATCTCTCAGAACTGAGCATGTGGAGAGACGTTCGTTCATCCAGCACCAAGGGAACGGGTTGCAGGAGAAACACTTACTCTGGTTTCTGAGTCTGTTTCCTAGTGCCGGTTTGAAGTGCCTGCCGTTTTCACTGTAAAACCGAGTTGGAGCTTCTACGTCCCCATATGTATGTATGGATTGGAGTTGGCAACTGAAAAGAAACTTGGTGTTCCCTTCAAGCTAGGTGAAGTACTGCTTTCACACACACTTATCTCTCACAACTGAGCATGTGGAGAGACGTTCGTTCATCCAGCACCAAGGGAACGGATTGCAGGAAAAACACTTACTCTGGTTTCTCAGTCTGTTTCCTAGTGCCGGTTTGAAGTGCCTGCCGTTTTCACTGTAAAACCGAGTTGGAGCTTGTACCTCCCCATATATATGTATGGAGTGGAGTTGGCAACTGAAAAGAAACTTTGTGTTCCCTTCAAGCTAGGTGAAGGACGGCTTTCACACACTCTTATCTCTCAGAACTGAGCATGTGGAGAGACGTTCGTTCATCCAGCACCAAGGGAACGGTTTGCAGGAGAAACTCTTACTCTGGATTCTGAGTCTGTTTCCTAGTGCCGGTTTGAAGTGCCTGCCGTTTTCTTTGTAAAACCGAGTTGGAGTTTGTACCTCCCCATATAAATATATGGAGTGGATTTGGCAACTGAAAAGAAACTTGTTGATCCCTTCAAGCTAGGTGAAGTACGGCTTTCACACACACTTATCTCTCAGAACTGAGCATGTGGAGAGACGTTCGTTCATCCAGCACCAAGGGAACGGGTTGCAGGAGAAACACTTACTCTGGTTTCTGAGTCTGTTTCCTAGTGCCGGGTTGAAGTGCCTGCCGTTTTCACTGTAAAACCGAGTTGGAGCTTCTACCTCCCCATATGTATGTATGGAGTGGAGTTGGCAACTGAAAAGAAACTTTGTGTTCCCTTCAAGCTAGGTGAAGGACGGCTTTCACACACACTTATCTCTCAGAACTGAGCATGTGGAGAGACGTTCGTTCATCCAGCACCAAGGGAACTGGTTGCAGGAAAAACACTTACTCTGGTTTCTGAGTCTGTTTCCTAGTGCCGGTTTGAAGTGCCTGCCGTTTTCACTGTAAAACCGAGTTGGAGCTTGTACCTCCCCATATATATGTATGGAGTGGAGTTGGCAACTGAAAAGAAACTTTGTGTTCCCTTCAAGCTAGGTGAAGGACGGCTTTCACACACACTTATCTCTCAGAACTAAGCATGTGGAGAGACGTTCGTTCATCCAGCACCAAGGGAACGGGTTGCAGGAGAAACACTTACTCTGGTTTCTCAGTCTGTTTCCTAGTGCCGGTTTGAAGTGCCTGCCGTTTTCACTGTAAAACCGAGTTGGAGCTTGTACCTCCCCATATATATGTATGGAGTGGAGTTGGCAACTGAAAAGAAACTTTGTGTTCCCTTCAAGCTAGGTGAAGGACGGCTTTCACACACACTTATCTCTCAGAACTAAGCATGTGGAGAGACGTTTGTTCATCCAGCACCAAAGGAACGGATTGCAGGAGAAACACTTACTCTGTTTTCTGAGTCTGTTTCCAAGTGCCGGTTTGAAGTGCCTGCCGTTTTCACTGTAAAATCGAGTTGGAGCTTGTACCTCCCCATATATATGTATGGAGTGGAGTTGGAAACTGAAAAGAAACTTTGTGTTCCCTTCAAGCTAGGTGAAGGACGGCTTTCACACACACTTATCTCTCAGAACTGAGCATGTGGAGAGACGTTCGTTCATCCAGCACCAAGGGAACGGGTTGCAGGAGAAACACTTACTCTGGATTCTGAGTCTGTTTCCTAGTGCCGGTTTGAAGTGCCTGCCGTTTTCACTGTAAAACCGAGTTGGAGCTTGTACCTCCCAATATACATATACGGAGTGGAGTTGGCAACTGAAAAGAAACTTTATGTTCCCTTCAAGCTAGGTGAAGGACGGCTTTAACACACACTTATCTCTCAGAACTGAGCATGTGGAGAGACGTTCGTTCATCCAGCACCAAGGGAACGGGTTGCAGGAGAAACACATACTCTGGTTTCTGAGTCTGTTTCCTAGTGCCGGTTTGAAGTGCCTGCCGTTTTCACTGTAAATCCGATTTGGAGCTTGTACCTCCCCATATATATGTATGGAGTGGAGTTGGCAACTGAAAAGAAACTTTGTGTTCCCTTCAAGCTAGGTGAAGGACGGCTTTCACACACACTTATCTCTCAGAACTGAGCATGTGGAGAGACGTTCGTTCATCCAGCACCAAGGGAACGGGTTGCAGGAGAAACACTTACTCTGGTTTCTCAGTCTGTTTCCTAGTGCCGGTTTGAAGTGCCTGCCGTTTTCACTGTAAAACCGAGTTGGAGCTTGTACCTCCCCATATATATGTATGGAGGGAAGTTGGCAACTGAAAAGAAACTTTGTGTTCCCTTCAAGCTAGGTGAAGGACGGCTTTCACACACACTTATCTCTCAGAACTGAGCATGTGGAGAGACGTTCGTTCATCCAGCACCAAGGGAACGGTTTGCCGAGAAACACTTACTCTGGTTTCTCAGTCTGTTTCCTAGTGCCGGTTTGAAGTGCCTGCCGTTTTCACTGTAAAACCGAGTTGGAGCTTGTACCTCCCCATATATATGTATGGAGTGGAGTTGGCAACTGAAAAGAAACTTTGTGTTCCCTTCAAGCTAGGTGAAGGACGGCTTTCACACACACTTATCTCTCAGAACTGAGCATGTGCAGAGACGTTCGTTCATCCAGCACCAAGGGAACGGGTTGCAGGAGAAACACTTACTCTGGGTTTTCAGTCGGTTTCCTAGTGCCGATTTGAAGTGCCTGCCGTTTTCACTGTAAAACCGAGTTGGAGCTTGTACCTCCCCATATATATGTATGGAGGAGAGTTGGCAATTGAAAAGTAATTTTGTGTTCCCTTCAAGCTAGGTGAAGGACGGCTTTCACACACACTTATCTCTCAGAACTGAGCATGTGGAGAGACGTTCGTTCATCCAGCACCAAGGGAACGGGTTGCAGGAGGAACACTTACTCTGGTTTCTGAGTCTGTTTCCTAGTGCCGGTTTGAAGTGCCTGCCGTTTTCACTGTAAATCCGAGTTGGAGCTTGTACCTACCCATATATATGTATGGAGTGGAGTTGGTAACTTAAAAGAAACTTTGTGTTCCCTTCAAGCTAGGTGAAGGACGGCTTTCACACACACTTATCTCTCAGAACTGAGCATGTGGAGAGAAGTTCGTTCATCCAGCACCAAGGGAACGGGTTGCAGGAGAAACACTTACTCAGGTTTCTCAGTCTGTTTCCTAGTGCCGGTTTGAAGTGCCTGCCGTTTTCACTGTAAAACCGAGTTGGAGCTTGTACCTCCCCATATATATGTATGGAGTGGAGTTGGCAACTGAAAAGAAACTTTGTGTTCCCTTCAAGCTAGGTGAAGGACGGCTTTCACACACACTTATCTCTCAGAACTGAGCATGTGGAGAGACGTTCTTTCATCTAGCACCAAGGGAAAGGTTTGCAGGAGAAACAATTACTCTGGATTCTGAGTCTGTTTCCTAGTGCCGGTTTGAAGTGCCTGCCGTTTTCACTGTAAAACAGAGTTGGAGCTTGTACCACCCCATATATATGTATAGAGTGGAGTTGGCAACTGAAAAGAAACTTTGTGTTCCCATCAAGCTAGGTGAAGTACGGCTTTCACACACACATATCTCTCAGAACTGAGCATGTGGAGAGACGTTCGTTCATCCAGCACCAAGGGAACGGGTTGCAGGAGAAACACTTACTCTTGTTTCTGAGTCTGTTTCCTAGTGCCGGTTTGAATTGCCTGCCGTTTTCACTGTAAAACCGAGTTGGAGCTTGTACCACCCCATATATATGTATGGAGGGGAGTTGACAATTGAAAAGTAACTTTGTGTTCCCTTCAAGCTAGGTGAAGGACGGCTTTCACACACACTTATCTCTCAGAACTGAGCATGTGGAGAGACGTTCGTTCATCCAGCACCAAGGGAACGGGTTGCAGGGGAAACACATACTCTGGTTTCTGAGTCTGTTTCCTAGTGCCGGTTTGAAGTGCCTGCCGTTTTCACTGTAAATCCGATTTGGAGCTTGTACCTCCCCATATATATGTATGGAGTGGAGTTGGCAACTGAAAAGAAACTTTGTGTTCCCTTCAAGCTAGGTGAAGGACGGCTTTCACACACACTTATCTCTCAGAACTGAGCATGTGGAGAGACGTTCGTTCATCCAGCACCAAGGGAACGGGTTGCAGGAGAAACACTTACTCTGGATTCTGAGTCTGTTTCCTAGTGCCGGTTTGAAGTGCCTGCCGTTTTCACTGTAAAACCGAGTTGGAGCTTGTACCTCCCCATATATATGTATGGAGGGGAGTTGGCAACTGAAAAGAAACTTTGTGTTCCCTTCAAGCTAGGTGAAGGAAGGCTTTCACACACACTTATCTCTCAGAACGGAGCATGTGGAGAGACGTTCGTTCATCCAGCACCAAGGGAACGGTTTGCCGAGAAACACTTACTCTGGTTTCTCAGTCTGTTTCCTAGTGCCGGTTTGAAGTGCCTGCCGTTTTCACTGTAAAACCGAGTTGGAGCTTGTACCTCCCCATATATATGTATGGAGTGGAGTTGGCAACTGAAAAGAAACTTTGTGTTCCCTTCAAGCTAGGTGAAGGACGGCTTTCACACACACTTATCTCTCAGAACTGAGCATGTGCAGAGACGTTCGTTCATCCAGCACCAAGGGAACGGGTTGCAGGAGAAACACTTACTCTGGGTTCTCAGTCGGTTTCCTACTGCCGATTTGAAGTGCCTGCCGTTTTCACTGTAAAACCGAGTTGGAGCTTGTACCTCCCCATATATATGTATGGAGGGGAGTTGGCTATTGAAAAGTAATTTTGTGTTCCCTTCAAGCTAGGTGAAGGACGGCTTTCACACACACTTATCTCTCAGAACTGAGCATGTGGAGAGACGTTCGTTCATCCAGCACCAAGGGAACGGGTTGCAGGAGAAACACTTACTCTGGTTTCTGAGTCTGTTTCCTAGTGCCGGTTTGAAGTGCCTGCCGTTTTCACTGTAAATCCGAGTTGGAGCTTGTACCTACCCATATATATGTATGGAGTGGAGTTGGTAACTTAAAAGAAACTTTGTGTTCCCTTCAAGCTAGTTGAAGGACGGCTTTCACACACACTTATCTCTCAGAACTGAGCATGTGGAGAGACGTTCGTTCATCCAGCACCAAGGGATCGGGTTGCAGGAGAAACAGTATCTCTGGATTCTGAGTCTGTTTCCTAGTGCCGATTTGAAGTGCCTGCCGTTTTCACTGTAAAACCGAGTTGGAGCTTGTACCTCCCCATATATATGTATGGAGTGGAGTTGACAACTGAAAAGAAACTTTGTGTTCCCTTCAAGCTAGGTGAAGGACGGCTTTCACACACACTTATCTCTCAGAACTGAGCATGTGGAGAGACGTTCTTTCATCCAGAACCAAGAGAACGGGTTGCAGGTGAAACATTTACTCTGGTTTCTCAGTCTGTTTCCTAGTGCCGGTTTGAATTGCATGCCTTTTTCACTGTTAAACCGAGTTGGAACTTGTACCTCCCAATATACATATACGGAGTGGAGTTGGCAACTGAAAAGAAACTTTATGTTCCCTTCAAGCTAGGTGAAGGACGGCTTTAACACACACTTATCTCTCAGAACTGAGCATGTGGAGAGACGTTCGTTCATCCAGCACCAAGGGAACGGGTTGCAGGAGAAACACATACTCTATTTTCTGAGTCTGTTTCCTAGTGCCGGTTTGAAGTGCCTGCCGTTTTCACTGTAAATCCGATTTGGAGCTTGTACCTCCCCATATATATGTATGGAGTGGTGTTGGCAACTGAAAAGAAACTTTGTGTTCCCTTCAAGCTAGGTGAAGGACGGCTTTCACACACACTTATCTCTCAGAACTGAGCATGTGGAGAGACGTTCGTTCATCCAGCACCAAGGGAACGGGTTGCAGGAGAAACACTTACTCTGGATTCTGAGTCTGTTTCCTAGTGCCGGTTTGAAGTGCCTGCCGTTTTCACTGTAAAACCGAGTTGGAGCTTGTACCTCCCCATATATATGTATGGAGGGGAGTTGGCAACTGAAAAGAAACTTTGTGTTCCCTTCAAGCTAGGTGAAGGACGGCTTTCACACACACTTATCTCTCAGAACTGAGCATGTGGAGAGACGTTCGTTCATCCAGCACCAAGGGAACGGTTTGCCGAGAAACACTTACTCTGGTTTCTCAGTCTGTTTCCTAGTGCCGGTTTGAAGTGCCTGCCGTTTTCACTGTAAAACCGAGTTGGAGCTTGTACCTCCCAATATATATGTATGGAGTGGAGTTGGCAACTGAAAAGAAACTTTGTGTTCCCTTCAAGCTAGGTGAAGGACGGCTTTCACACACACTTATCTCTCAGAACTGAGCATGTGCAGAGACGTTCGTTCATCCAGCACCAAGGGAACGGGTTGCAGGAGAAACACTTACTCTGGGTTCTCAGTCGGTTTCCTACTGCCGATTTGAAGTGCCTGCCGTTTTCACTGTAAAACCGAGTTGGAGCTTGTACCTCCCCATATATATGAATGGAGGGGAGTTGGCAATTGAAAAGTAATTTTGTGTTCCCTTCAAGCTAGGTGAAGGACGGCTTTCACACACACTTATCTCTCAGAACTGAGCATGTGGAGAGACGTTCGTTCATCCAGCACCAAGGGAACGGGTTGCAGGAGGAACACTTACTCTGGTTTCTGAGTCTGTTTCCTAGTGCCGGTTTGAAGTGCCTGCCGTTTTCACTGTAAATCCGAGTTGGAGCTTGTACCTACCCATATATATGTATGGAGTGGAGTTGGTAACTTAAAAGAAACTTTGTGTTCCCTTCAAGCTAGGTGAAGGACGGATTTCACACACACTTATCTCTCAGAACTGAGCATGTGGAGAGAAGTTCGTTCATCCAGCACCAAGGGAACGGGTTGCAGGAGAAACACTTACTCAGGTTTCTCAGTCTGTTTCCTAGTGCCGGTTTGAAGTGCCTGCCGTTTTCACTGTAAAACCGAGTTGGAGCTTGTACCTCCCCATATATATGTATGGAGTGGAGTTGGCAACTGAAAAGAAACTTTGTGTTCCCTTCAAGCTAGGTGAAGGACGGCTTTCACACACACTTATCTCTCAGAACTGAGCATGTGGAGAGACGTTCTTTCATCTAGCACCAAGGGAAAGGTTTGCAGGAGAAACAATTGCTCTGGATTCTGAGTCTGTTTCCTAGTGACGGTTTGAAGTGCCTGCCGTTTTCACTGTAAAACAGAGTTGGAGCTTGTACCACCCCATATATATGTATAGAGTGGAGTTGGCAACTGAAAAGAAACTTTGTGTTCCCATCAAGCTAGTGAAGTACGGCTTTCACACACACATATCTCTCAGAACTGAGCATGTGGAGAGACGTTCGTTCATCCAGCACCAAGGGAACGGGTTGCAGGAGAAACACTTACTCTGGTTTCTGAGTCTGTTTCCTAGTGCCGGTTTGAATTGCCTGCCGTTTTCACTGTAAAACCGAGTTGGAGCTTGTACCACCCCATATATATGTATGGAGGGGAGTTGGCAATTGAAAAGTAACTTTGTGTTCCCTTCAAGCTAGGTGAAGGACGGCTTTCACACACACTTATCTTTCAGAACTGAGCATGTGGAGAGACGTTCGTTCATCCAGCACCAAGGGAACGGGTTGCAGGGGAAACACATACTCTGGTTTCTGAGTCTGTTTCCTAGTGCCGGTTTGAATTGCCTGCCGTTTTCACTGTAAATCCGATTTGGAGCTTGTACCTCCCCATATATATGTATGGAGTGGAGTTGGCAACTGAAAAGAAACTTTGTGTTCCCTTCAAGCTAGGTGAAGGACGGCTTTCACACACACTTATCTCTCAGAACTGAGCATGTGGAGAGACGTTCGTTCATCCAGCACCAAGGGAACGGGTTGCAGGAGAAACACTTACTCTGGATTCTGAGTCTGTTTCCTAGTGCCGGTTTGAAGTGCCTGCCGTTTTCACTGTAAAACCGAGTTGGAGCTTGTACCTCCCCATATATATGTATGGAGTGGAGTTGGCAACTGAAAAGAAACTTTGTGTTCCCTTCAAGCTAGGTGAAGGACGGCTTTCACACACACTTATCTCTCAGAACTGAGCATGTGGAGAGACGTTCGTTCATCCAGCACCAAGGGAACGGGTTGCAGGAGGAACACTTACTCTGGTTTCTGAGTCTGTTTCCTAGTGCCGGTTTGAAGTGCCTGCCGTTTTCACTGTAAATCCGAGTTGGAGCTTGTACCTACCCATATATATGTATGGAGTGGAGTTGGTAACTTAAAAGAAACTTTGTGTTCCCTTCAAGCTAGGTGAAGGACGGCTTTCACACACACTTATCTCTCAGAACTGAGCATGTGGAGAGACGTTCGTTCATCCAGCACCAAGGGATCGGGTTGCAGGAGAAACAGTATCTCTGAATTCTGAGTCTGTTTCCTAGTGCCGGTTTGAAGTGCCTGCCGTTTTCACTGTAAAACCGAGTTGGAGCTTGTACCTCCCCATATATATGTATGGAGTGGAGTTGGCAACTGAAAAGAAACTTTGTGTTCCCTTCAAGCTAGGTGAAGGACGGCTTTCACACACACTTATCTCTCAGAACTGAGCATGTGCAGAGACGTTCGTTCATCCAGCACCAAGGGAACGGGTTGCAGGAGAAACACTTACTCTGGATTCTGAGTCTGTTTCCTAGTGCCGGTTTGAAGTGCCTGCCGTTTTCACTGTAAAACCGAGTTGGAGCTTGTACCTCCCCATATATATGTATGGAGGGGAGTTGGCAACTGAAAAGAAACTTTGTGTTCCCTTCAAGCTAGGTGAAGGAATGCTTTCACACACACTTATCTCTCAGAACTGAGCATGTGGAGAGACGTTCGTTCATCCAGCACCAAGGGAACGGTTTGCCGAGAAACACTTACTCTGGTTTCTCAGTCTGTTTCCTAGTGCCGGTTTGAAGTGCCTGCCGTTTTCACTGTAAAACCGAGTTGGAGCTTGTACCTCCCCATATATATGTATGGAGTGGAGTTGGCAACTGAAAAGAAACTTTGTGTTCCCTTCAAGCTAGGTGAAGGACGGCTTTCACACACACTTATCTCTCAGAACTGAGCATGTGGAGAGACGTTCGTTCATCCAGCACCAAGAGAACGGGTTGCAGGAGGAACACTTACTCTGGTTTCTGAGTCTGTTTCCTAGTGCCGGTTTGAAGTGCCTGCCGTTTTCACTGTAAATCCGAGTTGGAGCTTGTACCTACCCATATATATGTATGGAGTGGAGTTGGTAACTTAAAAGAAACTTTGTGTTCCCTTCAAGCTAGGTGAAGGACGGCTTTCACACACACTTATCTCTCAGAACTGAGCATGTGGAGAGACGTTCGTTCATCCAGCACCAAGGGATCGGGTTGCAGGAGAAACAGTATCTCTGAATTCTGAGTCTGTTTCCTAGTGCCGGTTTGAAGTGCCTGCCGTTTTCACTGTAAAACCGATTTGGAGCTTGTACCTCCCCATATATATGTATGGAGTGGAGTTGGCAACTGAAAAGAAACTTTGTGTTCCCTTCAAGCTAGGTGAAGGACGGCTTTCACACACACTTATCTCTCAGAACTGAGCATGTGGAGAGACGTTCTTTCATCCAGCACCAAGAGAACGGGTTGCAGGTGAAACATTTTCTCTGGTTTCTCAGTCTGTTTCCTAGTGCCGGTTTGAATTGCCTGCCTTTTTCACTGTAAAACCGAGTTGGAACTTGTACCTCCCAATATACATATACGGAGTGGAGTTGGCAACTGAAAAGAAACTTTATGTTCCCTTCAAGCTAGGTGAAGGACGGCTTTAACACACACTTATCTCTCAGAACTGAGCATGTGGAGAGACGTTCGTTCATCCAGCACCAAGGGAACGGGTTGCAGGGGAAACACATACTCTGGTTTCTGAGTCTGTTTCCTAGTGCCGGTTTGAATTGCCTGCCTTTTTCACTGTAAATCCGATTTGGAGCTTGTACCTCCCCATATATATGTATGGAGTGGAGTTGGCTACTGAAAAGAAACTTTGTGTTCCCTTCAAGCTAGGTGAAGGACGGCTTTCACACACACTTATCTCTCAGAACTGAGCATGTGGAGAGACGTTCGTTCATCCAGCACCAAGGGAACGGGTTGCAGGAGAAACACTTACTCTGGATTCTGAGTCTGTTTCCTAGTGCCGGTTTGAAGTGCCTGCCGTTTTCACTGTAAAACCGAGTTGGAGCTTGTACCTCCCCATATATATGTATGGAGGGGAGTTGGCAACTGAAAAGAAACTTTGTGTTCCCTTCAAGCTAGGTGAAGGAATGCTTTCACACACACTTATCTCTCAGAACTGAGCATGTGGAGAGACGTTCGTTCATCCAGCACCAAGGGAACGGTTTGCCGAGAAACACTTACTCTGGTTTCTCAGTCTGTTTCCTAGTGCCGGTTTGAAGTGCCTGCCGTTTTCACTGTAAAACCGAGTTGGAGCTTGTACCTCCCCATATATATGTATGGAGTGGAGTTGGCAACTGAAAAGAAACTTTGTGTTCCCTTCAAGCTAGGTGAAGGACGGCTTTCACACACACTTATCTCTCAGAACTGAGCATGTGGAGAGACGTTCGTTCATCCAGCACCAAGGGAACGGGTTGCAGGAGGAACACTTACTCTGGTTTCTGAGTCTGTTTCCTAGTGCCGGTTTGAAGTGCCTGCCGTTTTCACTGTAAATCCGAGTTGGAGCTTGTACCTACCCATATATATGTATGGAGTGGAGTTGGTAACTTAAAAGAAACTTTGTGTTCCCTTCAAGCTAGGTGAAGGACGGCTTTCACACACACTTATCTCTCAGAACTGAGCATGTGGAGAGACGTTCGTTCATCCAGCACCAAGGGATCGGGTTGCAGGAGAAACAGTATCTCTGAATTCTGAGTCTGTTTCCTAGTGCCGGTTTGAAGTGCCTGCCGTTTTCACTGTAAAACCGAGTTGGAGCTTGTACCTCCCCATATATATGTATGGAGTGGAGTTGGCAACTGAAAAGAAACTTTGTGTTCCCTTCAAGCTAGGTGAAGGACGGCTTTCACACACACTTATCTCTCAGAACTGAGCATGTGGAGAGACGTTCGTTCATCCAGCACCAAGGGAACGGGTTGCAGGAGAAACACTTACTCTGGTTTCTCAGTTTGTTTCCTAGTGCCGGTTTGAAGTGCCTGCCGTTTTCACTGTAAAACCGAGTTGGAGCTTGTACCTCCCCATATATATGTATGGAGTGGAGTTGGCAACTGAAAAGAAACTTTGTGTTCCCTTCAAGCTAGGTGAAGGACGGCTTTCACACACACTTATCTCTCAGAACTGAGCATGTGGAGAGACGTTCGTTCATCCAGCACCAAGGGAACGGGTTGCAGGAGAAACACTTACTCAGGTTTCTCAGTCTGTTTCCTAGTGCCGGTTTGAAGTGCCTGCCGTTTTCACTGTAAAACCGAGTTGGAGCTTGTACCTCCCCATATATATGTATGGAGTGGAGTTGGCAACTGAAAAGAAACTTTGTGTTCCCTTCAAGCTAGGTGAAGGACGGCTTTCA
Source organism: Vicugna pacos (assembly GCF_048564905.1). Lineage (NCBI taxonomy): Eukaryota > Metazoa > Chordata > Mammalia > Artiodactyla > Camelidae > Vicugna > Vicugna pacos. The sequence continues at coordinate 32,402,340 of NC_133000.1, forward strand.
CACACACTTATCTCTCAGAACTGAGCATGTGGAGAGACGTTCTTTCATCTAGCACCAAGGGAAAGGTTTGCAGGAGAAACACTTACTCTGGATTCTGAGTCTGTTTCCTAGTGCCGGTTTGAAGTGCCTGCCGTTTTCACTGTAAAACCGAGTTGGAGCTTGTACCTCCCCATATATATGTATGGAGGGGAGTTGGCAACTGAAAAGAAACTTTGTGTTCCCTTCAAGCTAGGTGAAGGAATGCTTTCACACACACTTATCTCTCAGAACTGAGCATGTGGAGAGACGTTCGTTCATCCAGCACCAAGGGAACGGTTTGCCGAGAAACACTTACTCTGGTTTCTCAGTCTGTTTCCTAGTGCCGGTTTGAAGTGCCTGCCGTTTTCACTGTAAAACCGAGTTGGAGTTTGTACCTCCCCATATATATGTATGGAGTAGAGTTGGCAACTGAAAAGAAACTTTGTGTTCCCTTCAAGCTAGGTGAAGGACGGCTTTCACACACACTTATCTCTCAGAACTGAGCATGTGGAGAGACGTTCGTTCATCCAGCACCAAGGGAACGGGTTGCAGGAGGAACACTTACTCTGGTTTCTGAGTCTGTTTCCTAGTGCCGGTTTGAAGTGCCTGCCGTTTTCACTGTAAATCCGAGTTGGAGCTTGTACCTACCCATATATATGTATGGAGTGGAGTTGGTAACTTAAAAGAAACTTTGTGTTCCCTTCAAGCTAGGTGAAGGACGGCTTTCACACACACTTATCTCTCAGAACTGAGCATGTGGAGAGACGTTCGTTCATCCAGCACCAAGGGATCGGGTTGCAGGAGAAACAGTATCTCTGAATTCTGAGTCTGTTTCCTAGTGCCGGTTTGAAGTGCCTGCCGTTTTCACTGTAAAACCGAGTTGGAGCTTGTACCTCCCCATATATATGTATGGAGTGGAGTTGGCAACTGAAAAGAAACTTTGTGTTCCCTTCAAGCTAGGTGAAGGACGGCTTTCACACACACTTATCTCTCAGAACTGAGCATGTGGAGAGACGTTCTTTCATCCAGCACCAAGAGAACGGGTTGCAGGTGAAACATTTTCTCTGGTTTCTCAGTCTGTTTCCTAGTGCCGGTTTGAATTGCCTGCCTTTTTCACTGTAAAACCGAGTTGGAACTTGTACCTCCCAATATACATATACGGAGTTGAGTTGGCAACTGAAAAGAAACTTTATGTTCCCTTCAAGCTAGGTGAAGGACGGCTTTAACACACACTTATCTCTCAGAACTGAGCATGTGGAGAGACGTTCTTTCATCCAGCACCAAGGGAAAGGCTTGCATTAGAAACACTTACTCTGGTTTCTCAGTCTGTTTCCTAGTGCCGGTTTGAAGTGCCTGCCGTTTTCACTGTAAAACCGAGTTGGAGCTTGTACCTCCCCATATATATGTATGGAGTGGAGTTGGCAACTGAAAAGAAACTTTGTGTTCCCTTCAAGCTAGGTGAAGGACGGCTTTCACACACACTTATCTCTCAGAACTGAGCATGTGGAGAGACGTTCGTTCATCCAGCACCAAGGGAACGGGTTGCAGGAGAAACACTTACTCTGGTTTCTGAGTCTGTTTCCTAGTGCCGGTTTGAAGTGCCTGCCGTTTTCACTGTAAATCCGAGTTGGAGCTTGTACCTCCCCATATATATGTATGGAGTGGAGTTGGCAACTGAAAAGAAACTTTGTGTTCCCTTCAAGCTAGGTGAAGGACGGCTTTCACACACACTTATCTCTCAGAACTGAGCATGTGGAGAGACGTTCGTTCATCCAGCACCAAGGGAACGGGTTGCAAGAGAAACACTTACTCTGGATTCTGAGTCTGTTTCCTAGTGCCGGTTTGAAGTGCCTGCCGTTTTCACTGTAAAACCGAGTTGGAGCTTGTACACCCCCTTATATATGTATAGATTGGATTTGGCAACTGAAAAGAAACTTTGTGTTCCCTTCAAGCTAGGTGAAGGACGGCTTTCACACACACTTATCTCTCAGAACTGAGCATGTGGAGAGACGTTCGTTCATCCTGCACCAAGGGAACGGGTTGCAGGAGAAACACTTACTCTGGTTTCTGAGTCTGTTTCCTAGTGCCGGTTTGAAGTGCCTGCCGTTTTCATTGTAAAACCGAGTTGGAGCTTGTACCTCCCCATATACATATATGGAGAGGAGTTGGCAACTGAAAAGAAACTTTATGTTCCCTTCAAGCTAGGTGAAGGACGGCTTTCACACACACTTATCTCTCAGAACTGAGCATGTGGAGAGACGTTCGTTCATCCAGCACCAAGGGAACGGGTTGCAGGAGAAACACTTACTCTGGTTTCTCAGTCTGTTTCCTTGTGCCGGTTTGAAGTGCCTGCCGTTTTCACTGTAAAACCGAGTTGGAGCTTCTACCTCCCCATATGTATGTATGGAGTGGAGTTGGCAACTGAAAAGAAACTTTGTGTTCCCTTCAAGCTAGGTGAAGGACGGCTTTCACACACACTTATCTCTCAGAACTGAGCATGTGGAGAGACGTTCGTTCATCCAGCACCAAGGGATCGGGTTGCAGGAGAAACACTTACTCTGGTTTCTGAGTCTGTTTCCTAGTGCCGGTTTGAAGTGCCTGCCGTTTTCACTGTAAAACAGAGTTTGTGCTTGTACCTCCCCATATATAAGTATGGAGTGGAGTTGGCAACTGAAAAGAAACTTTGTGTTCCCTTCAAGCTAGGTGAAGGAAGGCTTTCACACACACTTATCTCTCAGAACTGAGCATGTGGAGAGACGTTCGTTCATCCAGAACCAAGGGAACGGGTTGCAGGGGAAACACTTACTCTGGTTTCTGAGTCTGTTTCCTAGTGCCGGTTTGAACTGCCTGCCGTTTTCACTGTAAAACCGAGTTGGAGCTTGTACATCCCCATATATATGTATGGAGTGGTGTTGGCAACTGAAAAGAAACTTTGTGTTCCCTTCAAGCTAGGTGAAGGACGGCTTTCACACACACTTATCTCTCAGAACTGAGCATGTGGAGAGACTTTCGTTCATCCAGCACCAAGGGAACGGGTTGCAGGAGAAACACTTACTCTGGTTTCGGAGTCTGTTTCTAGTTCCGTTTTGAAGTGCCTGCCGTTTTCACTGTAAAACCGAGTTTGGGCTTGTACCTCCCCATATATATGTATGGAGTGGAGTTGGCAACTGTAAAGAAACTTTGTGTTCCCTTCAAGCTAGGTGAAGGACGGCTTTCACACACACTTATCTCTCAGAACTGAGCATGTGGAGAGACGTTCGTTCATCCAGCACCAAGGGAACGGTTTGCAGGAGAAACACTTACTCTGGTTTCTGAGTCTGTTTCCTAGTGCTGGTTTGAAGTGCCTGCCGTTTTCACTGTAAAACCGAGTTGGAGCTTGTACCTCCCCATATATATGTATGGAGTGGAGTTGGCAACTGAAAAGAAACTTTGTGTTCCCTTCAAGCTAGGTGAAGGACGGCTTTCACACACACTTATCTCTCAGAACTGAGCATGTGGAGAGACGTTCGTTCATCCAGCACCAAGGGAACGGGTTGCAGGAGAAACACTTACTCTGGTTTCTGAGTCTGTTTCCTAGTGCCGGTTTGAAGTGCCTGCCGTTTTCACTGTAAATCCGAGTTGGAGCTTGTACCTCCCCATATATATGTATGGAGTGGAGTTGGCAACTGAAAAGAAACTTTGTGTTCCCTTCAAGCTAGGTGAAGGACGGCTTTCACACACACTTATCTCTCAGAACTGAGCATGTGGAGAGACGTTCGTTCATCCAGCACCAAGGGAACGGGTTGCAAGAGAAACACTTACTCTGGATTCTGAGTCTGTTTCCTAGTGCCGGTTTGAAGTGCCTGCCGTTTTCACTGTAAAACCGAGTTGGAGCTTGTACACCCCCTTATATATGTATAGATTGGATTTGGCAACTGAAAAGAAACTTTGTGTTCCCTTCAAGCTAGGTGAAGGACGGCTTTCACACACACTTATCTCTCAGAACTGAGCATGTGGAGAGACGTTCGTTCATCCTGCACCAAGGGAACGGGTTGCAGGAGAAACACTTACTCTGGTTTCTGAGTCTGTTTCCTAGTGCCGGTTTGAAGTGCCTGCCGTTTTCATTGTAAAACCGAGTTGGAGCTTGTACCTCCCCATATACATATATGGAGAGGAGTTGGCAACTGAAAAGAAACTTTATGTTCCCTTCAAGCTAGGTGAAGGACGGCTTTCACACACACTTATCTCTCAGAACTGAGCATGTGGAGAGACGTTCGTTCATCCAGCACCAAGGGAACGGGTTGCAGGAGAAACACTTACTCTGGTTTCTCAGTCTGTTTCCTTGTGCCGGTTTGAAGTGCCTGCCGTTTTCACTGTAAAACCGAGTTGGAGCTTCTACCTCCCCATATGTATGTATGGAGTGGAGTTGGCAACTGAAAAGAAACTTTGTGTTCCCTTCAAGCTAGGTGAAGGACGGCTTTCACACACACTTATCTCTCAGAACTGAGCATGTGGAGAGACGTTCGTTCATCCAGCACCAAGGGATCGGGTTGCAGGAGAAACACTTACTCTGGTTTCTGAGTCTGTTTCCTAGTGCCGGTTTGAAGTGCCTGCCGTTTTCACTGTAAAACAGAGTTTGTGCTTGTACCTCCCCATATATAAGTATGGAGTGGAGTTGGCAACTGAAAAGAAACTTTGTGTTCCCTTCAAGCTAGGTGAAGGAAGGCTTTCACACACACTTATCTCTCAGAACTGAGCATGTGGAGAGACGTTCGTTCATCCAGAACCAAGGGAACGGGTTGCAGGGGAAACACTTACTCTGGTTTCTGAGTCTGTTTCCTAGTGCCGGTTTGAACTGCCTGCCGTTTTCACTGTAAAACCGAGTTGGAGCTTGTACATCCCCATATATATGTATGGAGTGGTGTTGGCAACTGAAAAGAAACTTTGTGTTCCCTTCAAGCTAGGTGAAGGACGGCTTTCACACACACTTATCTCTCAGAACTGAGCATGTGGAGAGACTTTCGTTCATCCAGCACCAAGGGAACGGGTTGCAGGAGAAACACTTACTCTGGTTTCGGAGTCTGTTTCTAGTTCCGTTTTGAAGTGCCTGCCGTTTTCACTGTAAAACCGAGTTTGGGCTTGTACCTCCCCATATATATGTATGGAGTGGAGTTGGCAACTGTAAAGAAACTTTGTGTTCCCTTCAAGCTAGGTGAAGGACGGCTTTCACACACACTTATCTCTCAGAACTGAGCATGTGGAGAGACGTTCGTTCATCCAGCACCAAGGGAACGGTTTGCAGGAGAAACACTTACTCTGGTTTCTGAGTCTGTTTCCTAGTGCTGGTTTGAAGTGCCTGCCGTTTTCACTGTAAAACCGAGTTGGAGCTTGTACCTCCCCATATATATGTATGGAGTGGAGTTGGCAACTGAAAAGAAACTTTGTGTTCCCTTCAAGCTAGGTGAAGGACGGCTTTCACACACACTTATCTCTCAGAACTGAGCATGTGGAGAGACTTTCGTTCATCCAGCACCAAGGGAACGGGTTGCAGGAGAAACATTTACTCTGGTTTCTCAGTCTGTTTCCTAGTGCCGGTTTGAAGTGCCTGCCGTTTTCACAGTAAAATCGAGTTGGAGCTTGTACCTCCCCATATACATATATGGAGAGGAGTTGGCAACTGAAAAGAAACTTTATGTTCCCTTCAAGCTAGGTGAAGGACGGCTTTCACACACACTTATCTCTCAGAACTGAGCATGTGGAGAGACGTTCGTTCATCCAGCACCAAGGGAACGGGTTGCAGGAGAAACACTTACTCTGGTTTCTGAGTCTGTTTCCTAGTGCCGGTTTGAAGTGCCTGCCGTTTTCACTGTAAAACCGAGTTTGGGCTTGTACCTTCCCATATATATTTATGGAGTGGAGTTGGCAACTGAAAAGAAACTTTGTGTTCCCTTCAAGCTAGGTGAAGGAAGGCTTTCACACACACTTATCTCTCAGAACTGAGCATGAGTGAGACGTTCGTTCATCCAGCACCAAGGGAACCGGTTGCAGGAGAAACACTTACTCTGGTTTCTCAGTCTGTTTCCTAGTGCCGGTTTGAAGTGCCTGCCGTTTTCACTGTAAAACCGAGTTGGAGCTTGTACCTCCCCATATATATGTATGGAGTGGAGTTGGCAACTGAAAAGAAACTTTGTGTTCCCTTCAAGCTATGTGAAGGATGGCTTTCACACACACTTATCTCTCAGAACTGAGCATGTGGAGAGACGTACGTTCATCCAACACCAAGGGAACGGGTTGCATGAGAAACACTTACTCTGGTTTCTCAGTCTGTTTCATAGTGCCGGTTTGAAGTGCCTGCCGTTTTCACTGTAAAACCGAGTTTGGGCTTGTACCTCCCCATATATAAGTATGGAGTGGAGTTGGCAACTGAAAAGAAACTTTGTGTTCCCTTCAAGCAATGTGAAGGAAGGCTTTCACACACAATTATCTCTCAGAACTGAGCATGTGGAGAGACGTTCGTTCATCCAGCACCAAGGGAACGGGTTGCAGGAGAAACACTTACTCTGCTTTCTGAGTCTGTTTCCTAGTGCCGGTTTGAAGTGCCTGCCGTTTTCACTGTAAAACCGAGTTGGAGCTTGTACATCCCCATATATATTTATGGAGTGGAGTTGGCAACTGAAAAGAAACTTTGTGTTCCCTTCAAGCTAATTGAAGGACGGCTTTCACACACACTTATCTCTCAGATCTGAGCATGTGGAGAGACTTTCGTTCATCCAGCACCAAGGGATCGGGTTGAAGGAGAAACAGTATCTCTGGTTTCTTAGTCTGTTTCCTAGTGCCGGTTTGAAGTGCCTGCCGTTTTCACTGTAAAACCGAGTTTGGGCTTGTACCTTCCCATATATATGTATGGATTGGAGTTGGCAACTGAAAAGAAACTTTGAGTTCCCTTCAAGCTAGGTGAAGGAAGGCTTTCACACACACTTATCTCTCAGAACTGAGCATGAGGAGAGACGTTCGTTCATCCAGCACCAAGGGAACGGGTTGCAGGAGAAACACTTACTCTGGTTTCTGAGTCTGTTTCCTAGTGCCGGTTTGAAGTGCCTGCCGTTTTCACTGTAAAACCGAGTTGGAGCTTGTACCTCCCCATATATATGTATGGAGTGGAGTTGGCAACTGAAAAGAAACTTTGTGTTCCCTTCAACCTAGGTGAAGGAAGGCTTTCACACACACTTATCTCTCAGAACTGAGCATGTGAGAGACGTTCGTTCATCCAGCACCAAGGGATCGGGTTGCAGGAGAAACACTTACTCTGGTTTCTCAGTCTGTTTCCTAGTGCCGGTTTGAACTGCCTGCCGTTTTCACTGTAAAACCGAGTTTGGGCTTGTACCTCCCCATATATATGTGTGGAGTGGAGTTGGCAACTGAAAAGAAACTTAGTGTTCCCTTCAAGCTAGGTGAAGGAAGGCTTTCACACACACTTATCTCTCAGAACTGAGCATGTGGAGAGACGTTCGTTCATCCAGCACCAAGGGAACGGGTTGCAGGAGAAACACTTACTCTGGTTTCTGAGTCTGTTTCCTAGTGCCGGTTTGAAGTGCCTGCCGTTTTCACTGTAAAACCGAATTGGAGCTTGTACCTCCCAATATACATATATGGAGTGGAGTTGGCATCTGAAAAGAATCTTTATGTTCCCTTCAAGCTAGGTGAAGGACGGCTTTCACACACACTTATCTCTCAGAACTGAGCATGTGGAGATACTTTCGCTCATCCAGCACCAAGGGAACGGGTTGCAGGAGAAACATTTACTCTGGTTTCTGAGTCTGTTTCTTATTGCCGGTTTGAAGTGCCTGCCGTTTTCTCTGTAAAACCGAGTTGGAGCTTGTACCTCCCCATATATATGTATGGAGTGGAGTTGGCAACTGAAAAGAAACTTTGTGTTCCCTTCAAGCTAGGTGAAGGACGGCTTTCACACACACTTATATCTCAGAACTGAGCATGTGGAGAGACGTTCGTTCATCCAGCACCAAGGGAACGGGTTGCAGGAGAAACACTTACTCTGGATTCTGAGTCTGTTTCCTAGTGCCGGTATGAGGTGCCTGCCTTTTTCACTGTAAAACAGTGTTGGAGCTTGTACCACCCCATATATATGTATAGAGTGGAGTTGGCAACTGAAAAGAAACTTTGTGTTCCCTTCAAGCTAGGTGAAGGACGGCTTTCACACACACTTATCTCTCAGAACTGAGCATGTGGTGAGACGTTCGTTCATCCAGCACCAAGGGAACGGGTTGCAGGAGAAACACTTACTCTGGTTTCTGAGTCTGTTTCCTAGTGCCGGTTGGAAGTGCCTGCCGTTTTCACTGTAAAACCGAGTTGGAGCTTGTACCTCCCCATATACATATATGGAGTGGAGTTGGCAACTGAAAAGAAACTTTATGTTCCCTTCAAGCTAGGTGAAGGACGGCTTTCACACACACTTATCTCTCAGAACTGAGCATGTGGAGAGACATTCGTTCATCCAGCACCAAGGGAACGCGTTGCAGGAGAAACATTCACTCTGGTTTCTGAGTCTGTTTCCTAGTGCCGGTTTGAAGTGCCTGCCGTTTTCACTGTAAACCCGAGTTGGAGCTTGTACATCCCCATATATATGTATGGAGTGGAGTTGGCAACTGAAAAGAAACTTTGTGTTCCCTTCAAGCTAGGTGAAGGAAGGCTTTCACACACACTTATCTCTCAGAATTGAGCATGTGGAGAGACGTTCGTTCATCCAGCACCAAGGGATCGGGTTGCAGGAGAAACAGTTACTCTGGTTTCTGAGTCTGTTTCCTAGTGCCGGTTTGAAGTGCCTGCCGTTTTCACTGTAAAACCGAGTTTGGGCTTGTACCTCCCCATATATATGTATGGAGTGGAGTTGGCAACTGAAAAGAAACTTTGTGTTCCCTTCAAGTTAGGTGAAGGACGGCTTTCACACACACTTATCTCTCAGAACTGAGCATGTGGAGAGACGTTCTTTCATCCAGCACCAAGGGAACGGGTTGCAGGAGAAACACTTACTCTGGATTCTGAGTCTGTTTCTTAGTGCCGGTTTGAAGTACCTGCCATTTTCACTGTAAAACCGAGTTGGAGCTTGTACCACCCCATATATATGTATAGAGTGGAGTTGGCAACTGAAAAGAAACTTTGTGTTCCCTTCAAGCTAGGTGAAGGACGGCTTTCACACACACTTATCTCTCAGAACTGAGCATGTGGAGAGACTTTCGTTCATCCAGCACCAAGGGAACGGGTTGCAGGAGAAACAGTTACTCTGGTTTCTGAGTCTGTTTCCTAGTGCCGGTTTGAATTGCCTGCCGTTTTCACTGTAAAACCGAGTTGGAACTTGTACCTCCCCATATATATGTAGGGATGGGAGTTGGCAACTGAAAAGAAACTTTGTGTTCCCTTCAAGCTAGGTGAAGGACGGCTTTCACACACACTTATATCTCAGAACTGAGCATGTGGAGAGACGTTCGTTCATCCAGCACCAAGGGAACGGGTTGCAGGAGAAACACTTACTCTGGATTCTGAGTCTGTTTCCTAGTGCCGGTATGAGGTGCCTGCCTTTTTCACTGTAAAACCGTGTTGGAGCTTGTACCACCCCATATATATGTATAGAGTGGAGTTGGCAACTGAAAAGAAACTTTGTGTTCCCTTCAAGCTAGGTGAAGGACGGCTTTCACACACACTTATCTCTCAGAACTGAGCATGTGGTGAGACGTTCGTTCATCCAGCACCAAGGGAACGGGTTGCAGGAGAAACACTTACTCTGGTTTCTGAGTCTGTTTCCTAGTGCCGGTTGGAAGTGCCTGCCGTTTTCACTGTAAAACCGAGTTGGAGCTTGTACCTCCCCATATACATATATGGAGTGGAGTTGGCAACTGAAAAGAAACTTTATGTTCCCTTCAAGCTAGGTGAAGGACGGCTTTCACACACACTTATCTCTCAGAACTGAGCATGTGGAGAGACATTCGTTCATTCAGCACCAAGGGAACGCGTTGCAGGAGAAACATTCACTCTGGTTTCTGAGTCTGTTTCCTAGTGCCGGTTTGAAGTGCCTGCCGTTTTCACTGTAAACCCGAGTTGGAGCTTGTACATCCCCATATATATGTATGGAGTGGAGTTGGCAACTGAAAAGAAACTTTGTGTTCCCTTCAAGCTAGTTGAAGGAAGGCTTTCACACACACTTATCTCTCAGAGCTGAGCATGTGGAGAGACGTTCGTTCATCCAGCACCAAGGGATCGGGTTGCAGGAGAAACAGTTACTCTGGTTTCTGAGTCTGTTTCCTAGTGCCGGTTTGAAGTGCCTGCCGTTTTCACTGTAAAACCGAGTTTGGGCTTGTACCTCCCCATATATATGTATGGAGTGGAGTTGGCAACTGAAAAGAAACTTTGTGTTCCCTTCAAGTTAGGTGAAGGACGGCTTTCACACACACTTATCTCTCAGAACTGAGCATGTGGAGAGACGTTCTTTCATCCAGCACCAAGGGAACGGGTTGCAGGAGAAACACTTACTCTGGATTCTGAGTCTGTTTCTTAGTGCCGGTTTGAAGTGCCTGCCATTTTCACTGTAAAACCGAGTTGGAGCTTGTACCACCCCATATATATGTATAGAGTGGAGTTGGCAACTGAAAAGAAACTTTGTGTTCCCTTCAAGCTAGGTGAAGGACGGCTTTCACACACACTTATCTCTCAGAACTGAGCATGTGGAGAGACTTTCGTTCATCCAGCACCAAGGGAACGGGTTGCAGGAGAAACACTTACTCTGGTTTCTGAGTCTGTTTCCTAGTGCCGGTTTGAATTGCCTGCCGTTTTCACTGTAAAACCGAGTTGGAACTTGTACCTCCCCATATATATGTAGGGATGGGAGTTGGCAACTGAAAAGAAACTTTGTGTTCCCTTCAAGCTAGGTGAAGGACGGCTTTCACACACACTTATCTCTCAGAACTGAGCATGTGGAGAGACATTCGTTCATCCAGCACCAAGGGAACGGGTTGCAGGAGAAACACTTACTCTGGGTTCTCAGTCGGTTTCCTACTGCCGGTTTGAAATGCCTGCCGTTTTCACTGTAAAACCGAGTTGGAGCTTGTACCTCCCAATATATATGTATGGAGTTGAGTTGGCAACTGTAAAGAAACTTTGTGTTCCCTTCAAACAAGGTGAAGGATGGCTTTCACACACACTTATCTCTCAGAACTGAGCATGTGGAGAGACGTTCGTTAATCCAGCACCAAGGGAACGGCTTGCAGGAGAAACACTTTCTCTGAATTCTGAGTCTGTTTCCTAGTGCCGGTTTGAAGTGCCTGCCGTTTTCACTGTAAAACCGATTTGGAGCTTGTACCTCCCCATATAAATGTATGGAGTGGAGTTGGCAACTGAAAAGAATCTTTGTGTTCCCTTCAAGCTAGGTGAAGGGCGGCTTACACACACACTTATCTCTCAGAACTGAGCATGTGGAGAGACGTTCGTTCATCCAGCACCAAGGGAACGGGTTGCAGGAGAAACACTTACCCTGGTTTCTAAGTCTGTTTCCTAGTGCCGGTTTGAAGTGCCTGCCGTTTTCACTGTAAAACCGAGTTGGAGCTTGTACCTCCCCATATACATATACAGAGTGAAGTTGACAACTGAAAAGAAACTTTATGTTCCCTTCAAGCTAGTTGAAGGACGGCTTTCACACACACTTATCTCACAGAACTGAGCATGTGGAAAGACGTTCGTTCATCCAGCACCAAGGGAACGGCTTGCAGGAGAAACACTTTCTCTGGTTTCTGAGTCTGTTTCCTAGTGCCGGTTTGAAGTGCCTGCCGTTTTCACTGTAAAACCGAGGTGGAGCTTGTAACTCCCCATATATATGTATGGAGTGGGGTTGGCAACTGAAAAGAAACTTTGTGTTCCGTTCAAGCTATGTGAAGGACGGCTTTCACACACACTTATCTCTCAGAACTGAGCATGTGGAGAGACGTTCGTTCATCCAGCACCAAGGAATCGGGTTGCAGGAGAAACAGTAACTCTGGTTTCTGAGTCGGTTTCCTAGTGCCGGTTTGAAGTGCCTGCCGTTTTCACTGTAAAACCGAGTTTGGGCTTGTACCTCCCCATATATATGTATGGAGTGGAGTTGGCAACTGAAAAGAAACTTTGTGTTCCCTTCAAGCTAGGTGAAGGAAGGCTTTCACACACACTTATCTCTCAGAACTGAGCATGTGGAGAGACGTTCGTTCATCCAGCACCAAGGGAACCAGTTGCAAGAGAAACACTTACTCTGGTTTCTGAGTCTGTTTCCTAGTGCCGGTTTGAAGTGCCTGCCGTTTTCACTGTAAAACCGAGTTGGAGCTTGTACCTCCCCATATATATGTATGGAGTGGAGTTGGCAACTGAAAAGAAACTTTGTGTTCCCTTCAAGCTAGGTGAAGGACGGCTTTCACACACACTTATCTCTCAGAACTGAGCATGTGGAGAGACGTTCGTTCATCCAGCACCAAGGGAACGGGTTGCAGGAGAAACACTTACTCTGGATTCTGAGTCTGTTTCCTAGTGCCGGTTTTAAGTGCCTGCCTTTTTCACTGCAAAACCGAGTTGGAGCTTGTACCTCCCCATATATATGTATGGAGGGGAGTTGGCAACTGAAAAGAAACTTTGTGTTCCCTTCAAGCTAGGTGAAGGACGGCTTTCACACACACTTATCTCTCAGAACTGAGCATGTGGAGAGACGTTCGTTCATCCAGCACCAAGGGATCGGGTTGCCGGGAAACACTTACTCTGGTTTCTCAGTCTGTTTCCCAGTGCCGGTTTGAAGTGCCTGCCGTTTTCACTGTAAAACCGAGTTGGAGCTTGTACCTCCCCATATATATGTATGGAGTGGAGTTGGCAACTGAAAAGAAACTTTGTGTTCCCTTCAAGCTAGGTGAAGGACGGCTTTCACACACACTTATCTCTCAGAACTGAGCTTATGGAGAGACGTTCGTTCATCCAGCACCAAGGGAACGGGTTGCAGGAGAAACACTTACTCTGGATTCTGAGTCTGTTTCCTAGTGCCGGTTTGAAGTTCCTGCCGTTTTCACTGTAAAACCGAGTTGGAGCTTGTACCTCCCCATATATATTTATGGAGGGGAGTTGGCAACTGAAAAGAAATTTGTGTTCCATTCAAGCTAGGTGAAGGACGGCTTTCACACACACTTATCTCTCAGAACTGAGCATGTGGAGAGACTTTCATCATCCAGCACCAAGGGAACGGTTTGCCGAGAAACACTTACTCTGGTTTCTCAGTCTGTTTCCTAGTGCCGGTTTGAAGTGCCTGCCGTTTTCACTGTAAAACCGAGTTGGAGCTTGTACCTCCCCATATATATGTATGGAGTGGAGTTGGCAACTGAAAAGAAACTTTGTGTTCCTTCAAGCTAGGTGAAGGACGGCTTTCACACACACTTATCTCTCAGAACTGAGCATGTGCAGAGACGTTCGTTCATTCAGCACCAAGGGAACGGGTTGCAGGAGAAACACTTACTCTGGGTTCTCAGTCGGATTCCTACTGCCGGTTTGAAGTGCCTGCCGTTTTCACTGTAAAACCGAGTTGGAGCTTGTACGTCCCCATATATATGTATGGAGTGGAGTTGGCATCTAAAAAGAAACTTTGTGTTCCCTTCAAGCTAGGTGAAGGACGGCTTTCACACACACTTATCTCTCAGAACTGAGCATGTAGAGAGACGTTCGTTCATCCAGCACCAAGGGAACGGGTTGCAGGAGAAACACTTACTCTGGATTCTGAGTCTGTTTCCTAGTGCCGGTTTGAAGTGCCTGCCTTTTTCACTGTAAAAGGGAGTTGGAGCTTGTACCTCCCCATATATATGTATGGAGTGGAGTTGGCAACTGAAAAGTAACTTTGTGTTCCCTTCAATTTGGTGAAGGATGGCTTTCACACACACTTATCTCTCAGAACTGAGCATTTGGAGAGACATTCGTTCATCCAGCACCAAGGGAATGGGTTGCAGGAGAAACACTTACTCTGTTTTCTGAGTCTGTTTCCTAGTGCCGGTTTGAAGTGCCTGCCGTTTTCACTGTAAAACCGTGTTGGAGCTTGTACCTCCCCATATATATGTATGGATTGGAGTTGGAAACTGAAAAGAAATTTTGTGTTCCATTCAAGCTAGGTGAAGGACGGCTTTCACACACACTTATCTCTCAGAACTGAGCATGTGGAGAGACGTTCGTTCATCCAGCACCAAGGGATCGGGTTGCAGGAGAAACAGTAACTCTGGTTTCTGAGTCGGTTTCCTAGTGCCGGTTTGAAGTGCCTGCCGTTTTCACTGTAAAACCGAGTTTGGGCTTGTACCTCCCCATATATATGTATGGAGTGGAGTTGGCAACTGAAAAGAAACTTTGTGTTCCCTTCAAGCTAGGTGAAGTACGGCTTTCACACACACTTACCTCTGAGAACTGAGCATGTGGAGAGACGTTCGTTCATCCAGCACCAAGGGAACGGTTTGCCGAGAAACACTTACTCTGGTTTCTCAGTCTGTTTCCTAGTGCCGGTTTGAAGTGCCTGCCTTTTTCACTGTAAAACCGAGTTGGAGCTTGTACCTCCCCATATATATGTATGGAGTGGAGTTGGCAACTGAAAAGAAACTTTGTGTTCCCTTCAAGCTAGGTGGAGGATGGCTTTCACACACACTTATCTCTCAGAACTGAGCATGTGGAGAGACGTTCGTTCATCCAGCACCAAGGGAATGGGTTGCAGGAGAAACACTTACTCTGTTTTCTGAGTCTGTTTCCTAGTGCCGGTTTGAAGTGCCTGACGTTTTCACTGTAAAACCGAGTTGGAGCTTGTACCTCCCCATATATATGTATGGAGTGGTGTTGGAAACTGAGAAGAAATTTTGTGTTCCCTTCAAGCTAGGTGAAGGACGGCTTTCACACACACTTATCTCTCAGAACTGAGCATGTGGAGAGACGTTCGTTCATCCAGCACCAAGGGAACGGGTTGCAGGAGAAACACTTACTCTGGTTTCTCAGTCTGTTTCCTAGTGCCGGTTTGAAGTGCCTGCCGTTTTCACTGTAAAACCGAGTTGGAGCTTGTACCTCCCCATATACATATATGGAGGGGAGTTGGCAACTGAAAAGAAACTTTATGTTCCCTTCAAGCTAGGTGAAGGACGGCTTTCACACACACTTATCTCTCAGAACTGAGCATGTGGAGAGACGTTCGTTCATCCAGCACGAACGGAACGGGTTGCTGGAGAAACACTTACTCTGGTTTCTCAGTCTGTTTCCTAGTGCCGGTTTGAAGTGCCTGCCGTTTTCACTGTAAAACCGAGTTGGAGGTTGTACCTCCCCATATATATGTATGGAGTGGAATTGGCAACTGAAAAGAAACTTTGTGTTCCCTTTAAGCTAGGTGAAGGACGGCTTTCACACACACTTATCTCTCAGAACTGAGCATGTGGAGAGTAGTTCGTTCATCCAGCACCAAGGGATCGGGTTGCAGTAGAAACAGTTACTCTGGTTTCTGAGTCTGTTTCCTAGTGCCGGTTTGAAGTGCCTGTCGTTTTCACTGTAAAACCGTGTTTGGGCTTGTACCTCCCCATATATATGTATGGAGTGGAGTTGGCAACTGAAAAGAAACTTTGTGTTCCCTTCAAGCTAGGTGAAGGAAGGCTTTCACACACACTTATCTCTCAGACCTGAGCATGTGGAGAGACGTTCGTTCATCCAGCACCAAGGGAACGGGTTGCAGGAGAAACACTTCCTCTGGGTCCCAGTCTGTTTCCTAGTGCCGGTTTGAAGTGCCTGCCGTTTTCACTGTAAAACCGAGTTGGAGCTTGTACCTCCCCATATATATGTATGCAGTGGAGTTGGCAAATGAAAAGAAACTTTGTGTTCCCTTCAAGCTAGGTGAAGGACGGCTTTCACACACACTTATCTCTCAGAACTGAGCATGTGGAGAGACTTTCGTTCATCCAGCACCAAGGGAACGGGTTGCAGGAGAAACACTTACTCTGGTTTCTCAGTCTGTTTCCTAGTGCCGGTTTGAAGTGCCTGCCGTTTTCACTGTAAAACCGAGTTGGAGCTTGTACCTCCCCATATACATATATGGAGTGGAGTTGGCAACTGAAAAGAAACTTTATGTTCCCTTCAAGCTAGGTGAAGGACGGCTTTCACACACACTTATCTCTCAGAACTGAGCATGTGGAGAGACGTTCGTTCATCCAGCACCAAGGGAACGGGTTGCTGGAGAAACACTTACTCTGGTTTCTCAGTCTGTTTCCTAGTGCCGGTTTGAAGTGCCTGCCGTTTTCACTGTAAAACCGAGTTGGAGGTTGTACCTCCCCATATATATGTATGGAGTGGAGTTGGCAACTGAAAAGAAACTTTGTGTTCCCTTCAAGCTAGGTGAAGGACGGCTTTCACACACACTTATCTCTCAGAACTGAGCATGTGGAGAGACGTTCGTTCATCCAGCACCAAGGGATCGGGTTGCAGGAGAAACACTTACTCTGGTTTCTGAGTCTGTTTCCTAGTGCCGGTTTGATGTGCCTGTCGTTTTCACTGTAAAACCGTGTTTGGGCTTGTACCTCCCCATATATATGTATGGAGTGGAGTTGGCAACTGAAAAGAAACTTTGTGTTCCCTTCAAGCTAGGTGAAGGAAGGCTTTCACACACACTTATCTCTCAGACCTGAGCATGTGGAGAGACGTTCGTTCATCCAGCACCAAGGGAACGGGTTGCAGGAGAAACACTTACTCTGGTTTCTCAGTCTGTTTCCTAGTGCCGGTTTGAATTGCCTGCCGTTTTCACTGTAAAACCGAGTTGGAGCTTGTTCCTCCACATATATATGTATGGAGTGGAGTTGGCAACTGAAAAGAAACTTTGTGTTCCGTTCAAGCTAGGTGAAGGATGGCTTTCACACACACTTATCTCTCAGAACTGAGCATGTGGAGAGACGTTCGTTCATCCAGCACCAATGGAACGGTTTTCCGAGAAACACTTACTCTGGTTTCTCAGTCTGTTTCCTAGTGCCGGTTTGAAGTGCCTGCCGTTTTCACTGTAAAACCGAGTTGGAGCTTGTACCTCCCCATATATATGTATGGAGTGGTGTTGGCAACTGAAAAGAAACTTTGTGTTCCCTTCACGCTAGGTGAAGGACGGCTTTCACACACACTTAACTCTCAGAACTGAGCATGTGGAGAGACGTTCGCTCATCCAGCACCAAGGGATCGGGTTGCAAGAGAAACACTTACTCTGGTTTCTCAGTCTGTTTCCTAGTGCCGGTTTGAAGTGCCTGCCGTTTTCACTGTAAAACCGAGTTGGAGGTTGTACCTCCCCATATATATGTATGGAGTGGAATTGGCAACTGAAAAGAAACTTTGTGTTCCCTTCAAGCTAGGTGAAGGACGGCTTTCACACACACTTATCTCTCAGAACTGAGCATGTGGAGAGACGTTCGTTCATCCAGCACCAAGGGAACGGGTTGCAGGAGAAACACTTACTCTGGTTTCTCAGTCTGTTTCCTAGTGCCGGTTTGAATTGCCTGCCGTTTTCACTGTAAAACCGAGTTGGAGCTTGTTCCTCCACATATATATGTATGGAGTGGAGTTGGCAACTGAAAAGAAACTTTGTGTTCCCTTCAAGCTAGGTGAAGGACGGCTTTCACACACACTTATCTCTCAGAACTGAGCATGTGGAGAGACGTTCGTTCATCCAGCACCAAGGGAACGGTTTTCCGAGAAACACTTACTCTGGTTTCTCAGTCTGTTTCCTAGTGCCGGTTTGAAGTGCCTGCCGTTTTCACTGTAAAACCGAGTTTGGGCTTGTACCTCCCCATATATATGTATGGAGTGGAGTTGGCAACTGAAAAGAAACTTTGTGTTCCCTTCAATCTAGGTGAAGGAAGGCTTTCACACACACTTATCTCTCAGAACTGAGCATGGGGAGAGACGTTCGTTCATCCAGCACCAAGGGAACGGGTTGCAGGAGAAACACTTACTCTGGTTTCTCAGTCTGTTTCCTAGTGCCGGTTTGAAGTGCCTGCCGTTTTCACTGTAAAACCGAGTTGGAGATTGTACCTCCCCTTATACATGTATGGAGTGGAGTTGGCAACTGAAAAGAAACTTTGTGTTCCCTTCAAGCTAGGTGAAGGACGGCTTTCACACACACTTATCTCTCAGAACTGAGCATGTGGAGAGACGTTCCTTCATCCAGCACCAAGGGAACGGGTTACATGAGAAACAATTACTCTGGTTTCTCAGTCTGTTTCCTAGTGCCGGTTTGAAGTGCCTGCCGTTTTCACTGTAAAACCGAGTTGGAGCTTGTACCTCCCCATATACATATACGCAGTGGAGTTGGCAACTGAAAAGAAACTTTATGTTCCCTTCAAGCTAGGTGAAGTACGGCTTTTACACACACTTATCTATCAGAACTGAGCATGTGGAAAGACGTTCGTTCATCCAGCACCAAGGGAACGGCTTGCAGGAGAAACACTTTCTCTGGGTTCTGAGTCTGTATCCTAGTGCCGGTTTGAAGTGCCTGCCGTTTTCACTGTAAAACCGAGTTGGAGCTTGTACCTCCCCATATATATGTATGGAGTGGTGTTGACAACTGAAAAGAAACTTTGTGTTCCCTTCAAGCTAGGTGAAGGACGGCTTTCACACACACTTATCTCTCAGAACTGAGCATGTGTAGAGACGTTCGTTCATCCAGCACCAACGGATCGGGTTGCAGGAGAAACAGTAACTCTGGTTTCTGAGTCGGTTTCCTAGTGCCGGTTTGAAGTGCCTGCCGTTTTCACTGTAAAACCGAGTTGGAGCTTGTACCTCCCCATATATATGTATGGAGTGGAGTTGGCAACTGAAAAGAAACTTTGTGTTCCCTTCAAGCTAGGTGAAGGACGGCTTTCACACACACTTATCTCTCAGAACTGAGCATGTGGAGAGACTTACGTTCATCCAGCACCAAGGGAACGGGTTGCAGGAGAAACACTTACTCTGTTTTCTGAGTCTGTTTCCTAGTGCCGGTTTGAAATGCCTGCCGTTTTCACTGTAAAACCGAGTTGGAGCTTGTACCTCCCCATATATATGTATGGAGTGGAGTTGGAAACTGAAAAGAAATTTTGTGTTCCCTTCAAGCTAGGTGAAGGACGGTTTTCACACACACTTATCTCTCAGAACTGAGCATGTGGAGAGACGTTTGTTCATCCAGCACCAAGGGAACGGGTTGCAGGAGAAACACTTACTCTGGTTTCTCAGTCTGTTTCCTAGTGCCGGTTTGAAGTGCCTGCATTTTTCACTGTAAAACCGAGTTGGAGCTTGTACCTCCCCATATATATGTATGGAGTGGAGTTGGCAACTGAAAAGAAACTTTGTGTTCCCTTCAAGCTAGGTGAAGGACGGCTTTCACACACACTTATCTCTCAGAAATGAGCATGTGGAGAGACGTTCGTTCATCCAGCACCAAGGGAGCGGGTTGCAGGTGAAACAGTTACTCTGGTTTCTGAGTCTGTTTCCTAGTGCCGGTTTGAAGTGCCTGCCGTTTTCACTGTAAATCCGAGTTTGGGCTTGTACCTCCCCATATATATGTATGGAGTGGAGTTGGCAACTGAAAAGAAACTTTGTGTTCCCTTCAAGCTAGGTGAAGGAAGGCTTTCACACACACTTATCTCTCAGAACTGAGCATGTGGAGAGACGTTCGTTCATCCAGCACCAAGGGAACGGCTTGCAGGAGAAACACTTACTCTGGTTTCTGACTCTGTTTCCTAGTGCCGGTTTGAAGTGCCTGCCTTTTTCACTGTAAAACCGAGTTTGGGCTTCTACCTCCCCATATATATGTATGGAGTGGAGTTCGCAACTGAAAAGAAACTTTGTTTTCCCTTCAAGCTAGGTGAAGGACGGCTTTCACAAACACTTATCTCTCAGAACTGAGCATGTGGAGAAACGTTCGTTCATCCAGCTCCAAGGGATCGGGAAGCAGGAGAAACAGTATCTCTGGTTTCTGAGTCTGTTTCCTAGTGCCGGTTTGAAGTGCCTGCCGTTTTCACTGTAAATCCGAGTTTGGGCTTGTACCTCCCCAAATATATTTATGGAGTGGAGTTGGCAACTGAAAAGAAACTTTGTGTTCCCTTCAAGCTAGGTGAAGGAAGGCTTTCACACACACTTATCTCTCAGAACTGAGCATGTGGAGAGACGTTCGTTCATCCAGCACCAAGGGAACGGGTTGAAGGAGAAACACTTACTCTGGATTCTGAGTCTGTTTCCTAGTGCCGGTTTGAAGTTCCTGCCGTTTTCACTGTAAAACCGAGTTGGAGCTTGTACCTCCCCATATATATTTATGGAGGGGAGTTGGCAACTGAAAAGAAACTTTGTGTTCCATTCAAGCTAGGTGAAGGACGGCTTTCACACACACTTATCTCTCAGAACTGAGCATGTGGAGAGACTTTCATCATCCAGCACCAAGGGAACGGTTTGCCGAGAAACACTGACTCTGGTTTCTCAGTCTGTTTCCTAGTGCCGGTTTGAAGTGCCTGCCGTTTTCACTGTAAAACCGAGTTGGAGCTTGTACCTCCCCATATATATGTATGGAGTGGAGTTGGCAACTGAAAAGAAACTTTGTGTTCCTTCAAGCTAGGTGAAGGACGGCTTTCACACACACTTATCTCTCAGAACTGAGCATGTGCAGAGACGTTCGTTCATTCAGCACCAAGGGAACGGGTTGTAGGAGAAACACTTACTCTGGGTTCTCAGTCGGTTTCCTACTGCCGGTTTGAAGTGCCTGCCGTTTTCACTGTAAAACCGAGTTGGAGCTTGTACGTCCCCATATATATGTATGGAGTGGAGTTGGCATCTAAAAAGAAACTTTGTGTTCCCTTCAAGCTAGGTGAAGGACGGCTTTCACACACACTTATCTCTCAGAACTGAGCATGTAGAGAGACGTTCGTTCATCCAGCACCAAGGGAACGGGTTGCAGGAGAAACACTTACTCTGGATTCTGAGTCTGTTTCCTAGTGCCGGTTTGAAGTGCCTGCCGTTTTCACTGTAAAACCGAGTTGGAGCTTGTACCTCCCCATATATATGTATGGAGTGGAGTTGGCAAATGAAAAGAAACTTTGTGCTCCCTTCAAGCTAGGTGAAAGACGGCTTTCACACACACTTATCTCTCAGAACCTAGCATGTGGAGAGAAGGTCGTTCATCCAGCACCAAGGGAACGGGTTGCAAAAGAAACACTTACTCTGGTTTCTCAGTCTGTTTCCTAGTGCCGGTTTGAAGTGCCTGCCTTTTTCACTGTAAAAGGGAGTTGGAGCTTGTACCTCCCCATATATATGTATGGAGTGGAGTTGGCAACTGAAAAGTAACTTTGTGTTCCCTTCAATTTGGTGAAGGATGGCTTTCACACACACTTATCTCTCAGAACTGAGCATGTGGAGAGACGTTCGTTCATCCAGCACCAAGGGAACGGGTTGCTGGAGAAACACTTACTCTGGTTTCTCAGTCTGTTTCCTAGTGCCGGTTTGAAGTGCCTGCCGTTTTCACTGTAAAACCGAGTTGGAGGTTGTACCTCCCCATATATATGTATGGAGTGGAATTGGCAACTGAAAAGAAACTTTGTGTTCAATTTAAGCTAGGTGAAGGACGGCTTTCACACACACTTATCTCTCAGAACTGAGCATGTGGAGAGTCGTTCGTTCATCCAGCACCAAGGGATCGGGTTGCAGTAGAAACAGTTACTCTGGTTTCTGAGTCTGTTTCCTAGTGCCGGTTTGAAGTGCCTGTCGTTTTCACTGTAAAACCGTGTTTGGGCTTGTACCTCCCCATATATATGTATGGAGTGGAGTTGGCAACTGAAAAGAAACTTTGTGTTCCCTTCAAGCTAGGTGAAGGAAGGCTTTCACACACACTTATCTCTCAGAACTGAGCATGTGGAGAGACGTTCGTTCATCCAGCACCAAGGGAACGGGTTGCAGGAGAAACACTTCCTCTGGGTCCCAGTCTGTTTCCTAGTGCCGGTTTGAAGTGCCTGCCGTTTTCACTGTAAAACCGAGTTGGAGCTTGTACCTCCCCATATATATGTATGCAGTGGAGTTGGCAAATGAAAAGAAACTTTGTGTTCCCTTCAAGCTAGGTGAAGGACGGCTTTCACACACACTTATCTCTCAGAACTGAGCATGTGGAGAGACTTTCGTTCATCCAGCACCAAGGGAACGGGTTGCAGGAGAAACACTTACTCTGGTTTCTCAGTCTGTTTCCTAGTGCCGGTTTGAAGTGCCTGCCGTTTTCACTGTAAAACCGAGTTGGAGCTTGTACCTCCCCATATACATATATGGAGTGGAGTTGGCAACTGAAAAGAAACTTTATGTTCCCTTCAAGCTAGGTGAAGGACGGCTTTCACACACACTTATCTCTCAGAACTGAGCATGTGGAGAGACTTTCGTTCATCCAGCACCAAGGGAACGGGTTGCTGGAGAAACACTTACTCTGGTTTCTCAGTCTGTTTCCTAGTGCCGGTTTGAAGTGCCTGCCGTTTTCACTGTAAAACCGAGTTGGAGCTTGTACCTCCCCATATATATGTATGGAGTGGAGTTGGCAACTGAAAAGAAACTTTGTGTTCCCTTCAAGCTAGGTGAAGGACGGCTTTCACACACACTTATCTCTCAGAACTGAGCATGTGGAGAGACGTTCGTTCATCCAGCACCAAGGGATCGGGTTGCAGGAGAAACACTTACTCTGGTTTCTGAGTCTGTTTCCTAGTGCCGGTTTGAAGTGCCTGTCGTTTTCACTGTAAAACCGTGTTTGGGCTTGTACCTCCCCATATATATGTATGGAGTGGAGTTGGCAACTGAAAAGAAACTTTGTGTTCCCTTCAAGCTAGGTGAAGGAAGGCTTTCACACACACTTATCTCTCAGACCTGAGCATGTGGAGAGACATTCGTTCATCCAGCACCAAGGGAACGGGTTGCAGGAGAAACACTTCCTCTGGGTCGCAGCCTGTTTCCTAGTGCCGGATTGAAGTGCCTGCCGTTTTCACTGTAAAACCGAGTTGGAGCTTGTACATCCCCATATATATGTATGCAGTGGAGTTGGCAACTGAAAAGAAACTTTGTGTTCCATTCAAGCTAGGTGAAGGACGGCTTTCACACACACTTATCTCTCAGAACTGAGCATGTGGAGAGACGTTCGTTCATCCAGCACCAAGGGAACGGGTTGCAGGAGAAACACTTACTCTGGTTTCTCAGTCTGTTTCCTAGTGCCGGTTTGAATTGCCTGCCGTTTTCACTGTAAAACCGAGTTGGAGCTTGTTCCTCCACATATATATGTATGGAGTGGAGTTGGCAACTGAAAAGAAACTTTGTGTTCCCTTCAAGCTAGGTGAAGGATGGCTTTCACACACACTTATCTCTCAGAACTGAGCATGTGGAGAGACGTTCGTTCATCCAGCACCAATGGAACGGTTTTCCGAGAAACACTTACTCTGGTTTCTCAGTCTGTTTCCTAGTGCCGGTTTGAAGTGCCTGCCGTTTTCACTGTAAAACCGAGTTGGAGCTTGTACCTCCCCATATATATGTATGGAGTGGAGTTGGCAACTGAAAAGAAACTTTGTGTTCCCTTCACGCTAGGTGAAGGACGGCTTTCACACACACTTAACTCTCAGAACTGAGCATGTGGAGAGACGTTCGCTCATCCAGCACCAAGGGATCGGGTTGCAAGAGAAACACTTACTCTGGTTTCTCAGTCTGTTTCCTAGTGCCGGTTTGAAGTGCCTGCCGTTTTCACTGTAAATCCGAGTTGGAGGTTGTACCTCCCCATATATATGTATGGAGTGGAATTGGCAACTGAAAAGAAACTTTGTGTTCCCTTCAAGCTAGGTGAAGGACGGCTTTCACACACACTTATCTCTCAGAACTGAGCATGTGGAGAGACGTTCGTTCATCCAGCACCAAGGGAACGGGTTGCAGGAGAAACACTTACTCTGGTTTCTCAGTCTGTTTCCTAGTGCCGGTTTGAAGTGCCTGCCGTTTTCACTGTAAAACCGAGTTGGAGCTTGTACCTCCCCATATACATATATGGAGTGGAGTTGGCAACTGAAAAGAAACTTTATGTTCCCTTCAAGCTAGGTGAAGGACGGCTTTCACACACACTTATCTCTCAGAACTGAGCATGTGGAGAGACGTTCGTTCATCCAGCACCAAGGGAACGGGTTGCTGGAGAAACACTTACTCTGGTTTCTCAGTCTGTTTCCTAGTGCCGGTTTGAAGTGCCTGCCGTTTTCACTGTAAAACCGAGTTGGAGGTTGTACCTCCCCATATATATGTATGGAGTGGAGTTGGCAACTGAAAAGAAACTTTGTGTTCCCTTCAAGCTAGGTGAAGGACGGCTTTCACACACACTTATCTCTCAGAACTGAGCATGTGGAGAGACGTTCGTTCATCCAGCACCAAGGGATCGGGTTGCAGGAGAAACACTTACTCTGGTTTCTGAGTCTGTTTCCTAGTGCCGGTTTGAAGTGCCTGTCGTTTTCACTGTAAAACCGTGTTTGGGCTTGTACCTCCCCATATATATGTATGGAGTGGAGTTGGCAACTGAAAAGAAACTTTGTGTTCCCTTCAAGCTAGGTGAAGGAAGGCTTTCACACACACTTATCTCTCAGACCTGAGCATGTGGAGAGACGTTCGTTCATCCAGCACCAAGGGAACGGGTTGCAGGAGAAACACTTCCTCTGGGTCGCAGCCTGTTTCCTAGTGCCGGATTGAAGTGCCTGCCGTTTTCACTGTAAAACCGAGTTGGAGCTTGTACCTCCCCATATATATGTATGCAGTGGAGTTGGCAACTGAAAAGAAACTTTGTGTTCCATTCAAGCTAGGTGAAGGACGGCTTTCACACACACTTATCTCTCAGAACTGAGCATGTGGAGAGACGTTCGTTCATCCAGCACCAAGGGAACGGGTTGCAGGAGAAACACTTACTCTGGTTTCTCAGTCTGTTTCCTAGTGCCGGTTTGAATTGCCTGCCGTTTTCACTGTAAAACCGAGTTGGAGCTTGTTCCTCCACATATATATGTATGGAGTGGAGTTGGCAACTGAAAAGAAACTTTGTGTTCCCTTCAAGCTAGGTGAAGGATGGCTTTCACACACACTTATCTCTCAGAACTGAGCATGTGGAGAGACGTTCGTTCATCCAGCACCAATGGAACGGTTTTCCGAGAAACACTTACTCTGGTTTCTCAGTCTGTTTCCTAGTGCCGGTTTGAAGTGCCTGCCGTTTTCACTGTAAAACCGAGTTGGAGCTTGTACCTCCCCATATATATGTATGGAGTGGAGTTGGCAACTGAAAAGAAACTTTGTGTTCCCTTCACGCTATGTGAAGGACGGCTTTCACACACACTTAACTCTCAGAACTGAGCATGTGGAGAGACGTTCGCTCATCCAGCACCAAGGGATCGGGTTGCAAGAGAAACACTTACTCTGGTTTCTCAGTCTGTTTCCTAGTGCCGGTTTGAAGTGCCTGCCATTTTCACTGTAAAACCGAGTTGGAGGTTGTACCTCCCCATATATATGTATGGAGTGGAATTGGCAACTGAAAAGAAACTTTGTGTTCCCTTCAAGCTAGGTGAAGGACGGCTTTCACACACACTTATCTCTCAGAACTGAGCATGTGGAGAGACGTTCGTTCATCCAGCACCAAGGGAACGGGTTGCAGGAGAAACACTTACTCTGGTTTCTCAGTCTGTTTCCTAGTGCCGGTTTGAAGTGCCTGCCGTTTTCACTGTAAAACCGAGTTGGAGCTTGTACCTCCCCATATACATATATGGAGTGGAGTTGGCAACTGAAAAGAAACTTTATGTTCCCTTCAAGCTAGGTGAAGGACGGCTTTCACACACACTTATCTCTCAGAACTGAGCATGTGGAGAGACGTTCGTTCATCCAGCACCAAAGGAACGGGTTGCTGGAGAAACACTTACTCTGGTTTCTCAGTCTGTTTCCTAGTGCCGGTTTGAAGTGCCTGCCGTTTTCACTGTAAAACCGAGTTGGAGGTTGTACCTCCCCATATATATGTATGGAGTGGAGTTGGCAACTGAAAAGAAACTTTGTGTTCCCTTCAAGCTAGTTGAAGGACGGCTTTCACACACACTTATCTCTCAGAACTGAGCATGTGGAGAGACGTTCGTTCATCCAGCACCAAGGGATCGGTTGCAGGAGAAACACTTACTCTGGTTTCTGAGTCTGTTTCCTAGTGCCGGTTTGAAGTGCCTGTCGTTTTCACTGTAAAACCGTGTTTGGGCTTGTACCTCCCCATATATATGTATGGAGTGGAGTTGGCAACTGAAAAGAAACTTTGTGTTCCCTTCAAGCTAGGTGAAGGAAGGCTTTCACACACACTTATCTCTCAGACCTGAGTATGTGGAGAGACGTTCGTTCATCCAGCACCAAGGGAACGGGTTGCAGGAGAAACACTTCCTCTGGGTCGCAGCCTGTTTCCTAGTGCCGGTTTGAAGTGCCTGCCGTTTTCACTGTAAAACCGAGTTGGAGCTTGTTCCTCCCCATATATATGTATGCAGTGGAGTTGGCAACTGAAAAGAAACTTTGTGTTCCCTTCAAGCTAGGTGAAGGACGGCTTTCACACACACTTATCTCTCAGAACTGAGCATGTGGAGAGACGTTCGTTCATCCAGCACCAAGGGAACGGGTTGCAGGAGAAACACTTACTCTGGTTTCTCAGTCTGTTTCCTAGTGCCGGTTTGAATTGCCTGCCGTTTTCACTGTAAAACCGAGTTGGAGCTTGTTCCTCCACATATATATGTATGGAGTGGAGTTGGCAACTGAAAAGAAACTTTGTGTTCCCTTCAAGCTAGGTGAAGGACGGCTTTCACACACACTTATCTCTCAGAACTGAGCATGTGGAGAGACGTTCGTTCATCCAGCACCAAGGGAACGGTTTTCCGAGAAACACTTACTCTGGTTTCTCAGTCTGTTTCCTAGTGCCGGTTTGAAGTGCCTGCCGTTTTCACTGTAAAACCGAGTTTGGGCTTGTACCTCCCCATATATATGTATGGAGTGGAGTTGGCAACTGAAAAGAAACTTTGTGTTCCCTTCAATCTAGGTGAAGGAAGGCTTTCACACACACTTATCTCTCAGAACTGAGCATGTGGAGAGACGTTCGTTCATCCAGCACCAAGGGAACGGGTTGCAGGAGAAACACTTACTCTGGTTTCTCAGTCTGTTTCCTAGTGCCGGTTTGAAGTGCCTGCCGTTTTCACAGTAAAACCGAGTTGGAGATTGTACCTCCCCTTATACATGTATGGAGTGGAGTTGGCAAATGAAAAGAAACTTTGTGTTCCCTTCAAGCTAGGTGAAGGACGGCTTTCACACACACTTATCTCTCAGAACTGAGCATGTGGAGAGACGTTCCTTCATCCAGCACCAAGGGAACGGGTTACAGGAGAAACAATTACTCTGGTTTCTCAGTCTGTTTCCTAGTGCCGGTTTGAAGTGCCTGCCGTTTTCACTGTAAAACCGAGTTGGAGCTTGTACCTCCCCATATACATATACGCAGTGGAGTTGGCAACTGAAAAGAAACTTTATGTTCCCTTCAAGCTAGGTGAAGTACGGCTTTTACACACACTTATCTATCAGAACTGAGCATGTGGAAAGACGTTCGTTCATCCAGCACCAAGGGAACGGCTTGCAGGAGAAACACTTTCTCTGGGTTCTGAGTCTGTATCCTAGTGCCGGTTTGAAGTGCCTGCCGTTTTCACTGTAAAACCGAGTTGGAGCTTGTACCTCCCCATATATATGTATGGAGTGGTGTTGACAACTGAAAAGAAACTTTGTGTTCCCTTCAAGCTAGGTGAAGGACGGCTTTCACACACACTTATCTCTCAGAACTGAGCATGTGTAGAGACGTTCGTTCATCCAGCACCAACGGATCGGGTTGCAGGAGAAACAGTAACTCTGGTTTCTGAGTCGGTTTCCTAGTGCCGGTTTGAAGTGCCTGCCGTTTTCACTGTAAAAACGAGTTGGAGCTTGTACCTCCCCATATATATGTATGGAGTGGAGTTGGCAACTGAAAAGAAACTTTGTGTTCCCTTCAAGCTAGGTGAAGGACGGCTTTCACACACACTTATATCTCAGAACTGAGCATGTGGAGAGACTTTCGTTCATCCAGCACCAAGGGAACGGGTTGCAGGAGAAACACTTACTCTGTTTTCTGAGTCTGTTTCCTAGTGCCGGTTTGAAATGCCTGCCGTTTTCACTGTAAAACCGAGTTGGAGCTTGTACCTCCCCATATATATGTATGGAGTGGAGTTGGAAACTGAAAAGAAATTTTGTGTTCCATTCAAGCTAGGTGAAGGACGGTTTTCACACACACTTATCTCTCAGAACTGAGCATGTGGAGAGACGTTCGTTCATCCAGCACCAAGGGAACGGGTTGCAGGAGAAACACTTACTCTGGTTTCTCAGTCTGTTTCCTAGTGCCGGTTTGAAGTGCCTGCATTTTTCACTGTAAAACCGAGTTGGAGCTTGTACCTCCCCATATATATGTATGGAGTGGAGTTGGCAACTGAAAAGAAACTTTGTGTTCCCTTCAAGCTAGGTGAAGGACGGCTTTCACACACACTTATCTCTCAGAAATGAGCATGTGGAGAGACGTTCGTTCATCCAGCACCAAGGGAGCGGGTTGCAGGTGAAACAGTTACTCTGGTTTCTGAGTCTGTTTCCTAGTGCCGGTTTGAAGTGCCTGCCGTTTTCACTGTAAATCCGAGTTTGGGCTTGTACCTCCCCATATATATGTATGGAGTGGAGTTGGCAACTGAAAAGAAATTTTGTGTTCCCTTCAAGCTAGGTGAAGGAAGGCTTTCACACACACTTATCTCTCAGAACTGAGCATGTGGAGAGACGTTCGTTCATCCAGCACAAAGGGAACGGCTTGCAGGAGAAACACTTACTCTGGTTTCTGACTCTGTTTCCTAGTGCCGGTTTGAAGTGCCTGCCTTTTTCACTGTAAAACCGAGTTTGGGCTTGTACCTCCCCATATATATGTATGGAGTGGAGTTCGCAACTGAAAAGAAACTTTGTGTTCCCTTCAAGCTAGGTGAAGGACGGCTTTCACAAACACTTATCTCTCAGAACTTAGCATGTGGAGAGACGTTCCTTCATCCAGCTCCAAGGGATCGGGAAGCAGGAGAAACAGTATCTCTGGTTTCTGAGTCTGTTTCCTAGTGCCGGTTTGAAGTGCCTGCCGTTTTCACTGTAAATCCGAGTTTGGGCTTGTACCTCCCCAAATATATTTATGGAGTGGAGTTGGCAACTGAAAAGAAACTTTGTGTTCCCTTCCAACTAGGTGAAGGAAGGCTTTCACACACACTTATCTCTCAGAACTGAGCATGTGGAGAGACGTTCGTTCATCCAGTACCAAGGGAACGGGTTGCATGAGAAACACTTACTCTGGTTTCTCAGTCTGTTTCCTAGTGCCGGTTTGAAGTGCCTGCCGTTTTCACTGTAAAACCGAGTTGGAGCTTGTACCTCCCCATATATATGTATGGAGTGGAGTTGGCAACTGGAAAGAAACTTTGTGTTCCCTTCAAGCTAGGTGAAGGATGGCTTTCACACACACTTATCTCTCAGAACTGAGCATGTGGAGAGACGTTCGTTCATCCAGCACCAAGGGAATGTGTTGCAGGAGAACAATTACTCTGGTTTCTCAGTCTGTTTCCTACTGCCGTTTTGAAGTGCCTGCCGTTTTCACTGTAAAACCGAGTTGGAGCTTGTACCTCCCCATATATATGTATGGAGTGGTGTTGGCAACTGAAAAGAAATTTTGTGTTCCCTTCAAGCTAGGTGAAGGACGGCTTTCACACACACTTATCTCTCAGAACTGAGCATGTGGAGAGACGTTCGTTCATCCAGCACCAAGGGAACGGGTTGCAGGAGAAACACTTACTCTGGATTCTCAGTCTGTTTCCTAGTGCCGGTTTGAAGTGCCTGCCGTTTTCACTGTAAAACCGAGGTGGAGCTTGTACCTCCCCATATACATATATGGAGTGGAGTTGGCAACTGAAAAGAAACTTTGTGTTCCCTTCAAGCTAGGAGAAGGACGGCTTTCACACACACTTATCTCTCAGAACTGAGCATGTGGAGAGACGTTCGTTCATCCAGCACCAAGGGAACGGGTTGCAAGAGAAACACTTACTCTGGTTTCTCAGTCTGTTTCCTAGTGCGGGTTTGAAGTGCCTGCCTTTTTCACTGTAAAACCGAGTTGGAGCTTGTACCTCCCCATATATATGTATGGAGTGGTGTTGGCAACTGAAAAGAAACTTTGTGTTCCCTTCAAGCTAGGTGAAGGACGGCTTTCACACACACTTATCTCTCAGAACTGAGCATGTGGAGAGACGTTCGTTCATCCAGCACCAACGGATCGGGTTGCAGGAGAAACAGTAACTCTGGTTTCTGAGTCGGTTTCCTAGTGCCGGTTTGAAGTGCCTGCCGTTTTCACTGTAAAAACGAGTTGGAGCTTGTACCTCCCCATATATATGTATGGAGTGGAGTTGGCAACTGAAAAGAAACTTTGTGTTCCCTTCAAGCTAGGTGAAGGACGGCTTTCACACACACTTATCTCTCAGAACTGAGCATGTGGAGAGACTTTCGTTCATCCAGCACCAAGGGAACGGGTTGCAGGAGAAACACTTACTCTGTTTTCTGAGTCTGTTTCCTAGTGCCGGTTTGAAATGCCTGCCGTTTTCACTGTAAAACCGAGTTGGAGCTTGTACCTCCCCATATATATGTATGGAGTGGAGTTGGCAACTGAAAAGATACTTTGTGTTCCCTTCAAGCTAAGTGAAGGATGGCTTTCACACACACTTATCTCTCAGAACTGAGCATGTGGAGAGACGTTCGTTCATCCAGCACCAAGGGAACGCGTTGCAGGAGAAACACTTACTCTGGTTTCTCAGTCTGTTTCCTAGTGCCGGTTTGAAGTGCCTGCATTTTTCACTGTAAAACCGAGTTGGAGCTTGTACCTCCCCATATATATGTATGGAGTGGAGTTGGCAACTGAAAAGAAACTTTGTGTTCCCTTCAAGCTAGGTGAAGGACGGCTTTCACACACACTTATCTCTCAGAACTGAGCATGTGGAGAGACGTTCGTTCATCCAGCACCAAGGGAACGGGTTGCAGGTGAAACAGTTACTCTGGTTTCTGAGTCTGTTTCCTAGTGCCGGTTTGAAGTGCCTGCCGTTTTCACTGTAAATCCGAGTTTGGGCTTGTACCTCCCCATATATATGTATGGAGTGGAGTTGGCAACTGAAAAGAAACTTTGTGTTCCCTTCAAGCTAGGTGAAGGAAGGCTTTCACACACACTTATCTCTCAGAACTGAGCATGTGGAGAGACTTTCGTTCATCCAGCACCAAGGGAACGGCTTGCAGGAGAAACACTTACTCTGGTTTCTGACTCTGTTTCCTAGTGCCGGTTTGAAGTGCCTGCCTTTTTCACTGTAAAACCGAGTTTGGGCTTGTACCTCCCCATATATATGTATGGAGTGGAGTTGGCAACTGAAAAGAAACTTTGTGTTCCCTTCAAGCTAGTTGAAGGACGGCTTTCACAAACACTTATCTCTCAGAACTGAGCATGTGGAGAGACGTTCGTTCATCCAGCTCGAAGGGATCGGGTTGCAGGAGAAACTGTATCTCTGGTTTCTGAGTCTGTTTCCTAGTGCCGGTTTGAAGTGCCTGCCGTTTTCACTGTAAAACTGAGTTTTGGCTTGTACCTCCCCATATATATGTATGGAGTGGAGTTGGCAACTGAAAAGAAACTTTGTTTTCCCTTCAAGCTAGGTGAAGGAAGGCTTTCACACACACTTATTTCTCAGAACTGAGCATGTGGAGAGACTTTCGTTCATCCAGCACCAAGGGAACGGTTTGCAGAGAAACACTTACTCTGGTTTCTCAGTCTGTTTGCTAGTGCCGGTTTGAAGTGCCTGCCGTTTTCACTGTAAAACCGAGTTGGAGCTTGTACCTCCCCATATATATGTATGGAGTCGTGTTGGCAACTGAAAAGAAACTTTTTGTTCCTTCAAGCAAGGTGAAGGACGGCTTTCACACACACTTATCTCTCAGATCTGAGCATGTGGAGAGACTTTCGTTCATGCAGTACCAAGGGAACGGGTTGCAGGAGAAACATTTACTCTGGTTTCTCAGTCTGTTTCCTAGTGCCGGTTTGAAGTGCCTGCCGTTTTCACAGTAAAACCGAGTTGGAGCTTGTACCTCCCCATATACATATATGGAGAGGAGTTTGCAACTGAAAAGAAACTTTATGTTCCCTTCAAGCTAGGTGAAGGACGGCTTTCACACACACTTATCTCTCAGAACTGAGCATGAGGGAGACGTTCGTTCATCCAGCACCAAGGGAACCGGTTGCAGGAGAAACACTTACTCTGGTTTCTCAGTCTGTTTCCTAGTGCCGGTTTGAAGTGCCTGCCGTTTTCACTGTAAAACCGAGTTGGAGCTTGTACCTCCCCATATATATGTATGGAGTGGAGTTGGCAACTGAAAAGAAACTTTGTGTTCCCTTCAAGCTAGGTAAAGGACGGCTTTCACACACACTTATCTCTCAGAACTGAGCATGTGGAGAGACGTTCGTTCATCCAGTACCAAGGGAACGGGTTGCATGAGAAACACTTACTCTGGTTTCTCAGTCTGTTTCCTAGTGCCGGTTTGAAGTGCCTGCCGTTTTCACTGTAAAACCGAGTTGGAGCTTGTACCTCCCCATATATATGTATGGAGTGGAGTTGGCAACTGGAAAGAAACTTTGTGTTCCCTTCAAGCTAGGTGAAGGATGGCTTTCACACACACTTATCTCTCAGAACTGAGCATGTGGAGAGACGTTCGTTCATCCAGCACCAAGGGAATGTGTTGCAGGAGAAACAATTACTCTGGTTTCTCAGTCTGTTTCCTAGTGCCGGTTTGAAGTGCCTGCCGTTTTCACTGTAAAACCGAGTTGGAGCTTGTACCTCCCCATATATATGTATGGAGTGGAGTTGGAAACTGAAAAGAAATTTTGTGTTCTCTTCAAGCTAGGTGAAGGACGGCTTTCACACACACTTATCTCTCAGAACTGAGCATGTGGAGAGACGTTCATTCATCCAGCAGCAAGGGAACGGGTTGCAGGAGAAACACTTACTCTGGATTCTCAGTCTGTTTCCTAGTGCCGGTTTGAAGTGCCTGCCGTTTTCACTGTAAAACCGAGTTGGAGCTTGTACCTCCCCATATACATATATGGAGTGGAGTTGGCAACTGAAAAGAAACTTTGTGTTCCCTTCAAGCTAGGAGAAGGACGGCTTTCACACACACTTATCTCTCAGAACTGAGCATGTGGAGAGACGTTCGTTCATCCAGCACCAAGGGAACGGGTTGCAAGAGAAACACTTACTCTGGTTTCTCAGTCTGTTTCCTAGTGCGGGTTTGAAGTGCCTGCCTTTTTCACTGTAAAACCGAGTTGGAGCTTGTACCTCCCCATATATATGTATGGAGTGGTGTTGGCAACTGAAAAGAAACTTTGTGTTCCCTTCAAGCTAGGTGAAGGACGGCTTTCACACACACTTATCTTTCAGAACTGAGCATGTGGAGAGACGTTCGTTCATCCAGCACCAAGGGATCGGGTTGCAGGAGAAACACTTACTCTGGTTTCTGAGTCTGTTTCCTAGTGCCGGTTTGAAGTGCCTGCCGTTTTCACTGTAAAACCGAGTTGGAGATTGTACCTCCCCATATATATGTATGGAGTGGAGTTGGCAACTGAAAAGAAACTTTGTGTTCCCTTCAAGCTAGTTGAAGGACGGCTTTCACACACACTTATCTCTCAGAACTGAGCATGTGGAGAGACGTTCGTTCATTCAGCACCAAGGGATCGGGTTGCAGGAGAAACAGTTACTCTGGTTTCTGAGTCTGTTTCCTAGTGCCGGTTTGAAGTGCCTGCCTTTTTCACTGTAAAACCGAGTTTGGGCTTGTACCTCCCCATATATATGTATGGAGTGGAGTTGGCAACTGAAAAGAAACTTTGTGTTCCCTTCAAGCTAGGTGAAGGAAGGCTTTCACACACACTTATCTCTCAGAACTGAGCATGTGGAGAGACGTTCGTTCATCCAGCACCAAGGGAACGGGTTGCAGGAGAAACAATTACTCTGGTTTCTCAGTCTGTTTCCTAGTGCCGGTTTGAAGTGCCTGCCGTTTTCACTGTAAAACCGAGTTGGAGCTTGTACCTCCCCATATATATGTATGGAGTGGAGTTGGCAACTGGAAAGAAACTTTGTGTTCCCTTCAAGCTAGGTGAAGGACGGCTTTCACACACACTTATCTCTCAGAACTGAGCATGTGGAGAGACGTTCGTTCATCCAGCGCCAAGGGAACGGGTTGCAGGAGAAACAGTTACTCTGGTTTCTGAGTCTGTTTCCTAGTGCCGGTTTGAAGTGCCTGCCGTTTTCACTGTAAAACCGAGTTGGAGCTTGTACCTCCCCATATACATATATGGAGTGGAGTTGGCAACTGAAAAGAAACTTTATGTTCCCTTCAAGCTAGGTGAAGGACGGCTTTCACACACACTTATCTCTCAGAACTGAGCATGTGGAGAGACGTTCGTTCATCCAGCACCAAGGGAACGGGTTGCTGGAGAAACACTTACTCTGGTTTCTCAGTCTGTTTCCTAGTGCCGGTTTGAAGTGCCTGCCGTTTTCACTGTAAAACCGAGTTGGAGGTTGTACCTCCCCATATATATGTATGGAGTGGAGTTGGCAACTGAAAAGAAACTTTGTGTTCCCTTCAAGCTAGGTGAAGGACGGCTTTCACACACACTTATCTCTCAGAACTGAGCATGTGGAGAGACGTTCGTTCATCCAGCACCAAGGGATCGGGTTGCAGGAGAAACACTTACTCTGGTTTCTGAGTCTGTTTCCTAGTGCCGGTTTGAAGTGCCTGTCGTTTTCACTGTAAAACCGTGTTTGGGCTTGTACCTCCCCATATATATGTATGGAGTGGAGTTGGCAACTGAAAAGAAACTTTGTGTTCCCTTCAAGCTAGGTGAAGGAAGGCTTTCACACACACTTATCTCTCAGACCTGAGCATGTGGAGAGACGTTCGTTCATCCAGCACCAAGGGAACGGGTTGCAGGAGAAACACTTCCTCTGGGTCGCAGCCTGTTTCCTAGTGCCGGTTTGAAGTGCCTGCCGTTTTCACTGTAAAACCGAGTTGGAGCTTGTACCTCCCCATATATATGTATGGAGTGGAGTTGGCAACTGAAAAGAAACTTTGTGTTCCCTTCAAGCTAGGTGAAGGACGGCTTTCACACACATTTAACTCTCAGAACTGAGCATGTGGAGAGACGTTCGCTCATCCAGCACCAAGGGATCGGGTTGCAAGAGAAACACTTACTCTGGTTTCTCAGTCTGTTTCCTAGTGCCGGTTTGAAGTGCCTGCCGTTTTCACTGTAAAACCGAGTTGGAGGTTGTACCTCCCCATATATATGTATGGAGTGGAATTGGCAACTGAAAAGAAACTTTGTGTTCCCTTCAAGCTAGGTGAAGGACGGCTTTCACACACACTTATCTCTCAGAACTGAGCAAGTGGAGAGACGTTCGTTCATCCAGCACCAAGGGAACGGGTTGCAGGAGAAACACTTACTCTGGTTTCTCAGTCTGTTTCCTAGTGCCGGTTTGATGTGCCTGCCGTTTTCACTGTAAAACCGAGTTGGAGCTTGTACCTCCCCATATACATATATGGAGTGGAGTTGGCAACTGAAAAGAAACTTTATGTTCCCTTCAAGCTAGGTGAAGGACGGCTTTCACACACACTTATCTCTCAGAACTGAGCATGTGGAGAGACGTTCGTTCATCCAGCACCAAGGGAACGGGTTGCTGGAGAAACACTTACTCTGGTTTCTCAGTCTGTTTCCTAGTGCCGGTTTGAAGTGCCTGCCGTTTTCACTGTAAAACCGAGTTGGAGGTTGTACCTCCCCATATATATGTATGGAGTGGAGTTGGCAACTGAAAAGAAACTTTGTGTT
This sequence comes from Vicugna pacos, assembly GCF_048564905.1. Lineage (NCBI taxonomy): Eukaryota > Metazoa > Chordata > Mammalia > Artiodactyla > Camelidae > Vicugna > Vicugna pacos. The sequence goes on from NC_133000.1 coordinate 32,438,383, forward strand.
CCCTTCAAGCTAGGTGAAGGACGGCTTTCACACACACTTATGTCTCAGAACTGAGCATGTGGAGAGACGTTCGTTCATCCAGCACCAAAGGATCGGTTGCAGGAGAAACACTTACTCGGGTTTCTGAGTCTGTTTCCTAGTGCCGGTTTGAAGTGCCTGTCGTTTTCACTGTAAAACCGTGTTTGGGCTTGTACCTCCCCATATATATGTATGGAGTGGAGTTGGCAACTGAAAAGAAACTTTGTGTTCCCTTCAAGCTAGGTGAAGGAAGGCTTTCACACACACTTATCTCTCAGACCTGAGCATGTGGAGAGACGTTCGTTCATCCAGCACCAAGGGAACGGGTTGCAGGAGAAACACTTCCTCTGGGTCGCAGCCTGTTTCCTAGTGCCGGTTTGAAGTGCCTGCCGTTTTCACTGTAAAACCGAGTTGGAGCTTGTACCTCCCCATATATATGTATGCAGTGGAGTTGGCAACTGAAAAGAAACTTTGTGTTCCCTTCAAGCTAGGTGAAGGACGTCTTTCACACACACTTATCTCTCAGAACTGAGCATGTGGAGAGACGTTCGTTCATCTTGCACCAAGGGAACGGGTTGCAGGAGAAACACTTACTCTGGTTTCTCAGTCTGTTTCCTAGTGCCGGTTTGAATTGCCTGCCGTTTTCACTGTAAAACCGAGTTGGAGCTTGTTCCTCCACATATATATGTATGGAGTGGAGTTGGCAACTGAAAAGAAACTTTGTGTTCCCTTCAAGCTAGGTGAAGGACGGCTTTCACACACACTTATCTCTCAGAACTGAGCATGTGGAGAGACGTTCGTTCATCCAGCATCAAGGGAACGGTTTTCCGAGAAACACTTACTCTGGTTTCTCAGTCTGTTTCCTAGTGCCGGTTTGAAGTGCCTGCCGTTTTCACTGTAAAACCGAGTTTGGGCTTGTACCTCCCCATATATATGTATGGAGTGGAGTTGGCAACTGAAAAGAAACTTTGTGTTCCCTTCAAGCTAGGTGAAGGACGGCTTTCACACACACTTAACTCTCAGAACTGAGCATGTGGAGAGACGTTCGCTCATCCAGCACCAAGGGATCGGGTTGCAAGAGAAACACTTACTCTGGTTTCTCAGTCTGTTTCCTAGTGCCGGTTTGAAGTGCCTGCCGTTTTCACTGTAAAACCGAGTTTGGGCTTGTACCTCCCCATATATATGTATGGAGTGGAGTTGGCAACTGAAAAGAAACTTTGTGTTCCCTTCAATCTAGGTGAAGGAAGGCTTTCACACACACTTATCTCTCAGAACTGAGCATGTGGAGAGACGTTCGTTCATCCAGCACCAAGGGAACGGGTTGCAGGAGAAACACTTACCCTGGTTTCTCAGTCTGTTTCCTAGTGCCGGTTTGAAGTGCCTGCCGTTTTCACTGTAAAACCGAGTTGGAGATTGTACCTCCCCTTATACATGTATGGAGTGGAGTTGGCAACTGAAAAGAAACTTTGTGTTCCCTTCAAGCTAGGTGAAGGACGGCTTTCACACACACTTATCTCTCAGAACTGAGCATGTGGAGAGACGTTCGTTCATCCAGCACCAAGGGAACGGGTTACAGGAGAAACAATTACTCTGGTTTCTCAGTCTGTTTCCTAGTGCCGGTTTGAAGTGCCTGCCGTTTTCACTGTAAAACCGAGTTGGAGCTTGTACCTCCCCATATACATATACGCAGTGGAGTTGGCAACTGAAAAGAAACTTTATGTTCCCTTCAAGCTAGGTGAAGGACGGCTTTTACACACACTAATCTATCAGAACTGAGCATGTGGAAAGACGTTCGTTCATCCAGCACCAAGGGAACGGCTTGCAGGAGAAACACTTTCTCTGGGTTCTGAGTCTGTATCCTAGTGCCGGTTTGAAGTGCCTGCCGTTTTCACTGTAAAACCGAGTTGGAGCTTGTACCTCCCCATATATATGTATGGAGTGGTGTTGGCAACTGAAAAGAAACTTTGTGTTCCCTTCAAGCTAGGTGAAGGACGGCTTTCACACACACTTATCTCTCAGAACTGAGCATGTGGAGAGACGTTCGTTCATCCAGCACCAAGGGAACGGGTTACAGGAGAAACAATTACTCTGGTTTCTCAGTCTGTTTCCTAGTGCCGGTTTGAAGTGCCTGCCGTTTTCACTGTAAAACCGAGTTGGAGCTTGTACCTCCCCATATACATATACGCAGTGGAGTTGGCAACTGAAAAGAAACTTTATGTTCCCTTCAAGCTAGGTGAAGGACGGCTTTTACACACACTAATCTATCAGAACTGAGCATGTGGAAAGACGTTCGTTCATTCAGCACCAAGGGAACGGCTTGCAGGAGAAACACTTTCTCTGGGTTCTGAGTCTGTATCCTAGTGCCGGTTTGAAGTGCCTGCCGTTTTCACTGTAAAACCGAGTTGGAGCTTGTACCTCCCCATATATATGTATGGAGTGGTGTTGGCAACTGAAAAGAAACTTTGTGTTCCCTTCAAGCTAGGTGAAGGACGGCTTTCACACACACTTATCTCTCAGAACTGAGCATGTGTAGAGACGTTCGTTCATCCAGCACCAACGGATCGGGTTGCAGGAGAAACAGTAACTCTGGTTTCTGAGTCGGTTTCCTAGTGCCGGTTTGAAGTGCCTGCCGTTTTCACTGTAAAAACGAGTTGGAGCTTGTACCTCCCCATATATATGTATGGAGTGGAGTTGGCAACTGAAAAGAAACTTTGTTTTCCCTTCAAGCTAGGTGAAGGAAGGCTTTCACACACACTTATTTCTCAGAACTGAGCATGTGGAGAGACTTTCGTTCATCCAGCACCAAGGGAATGGTTTGCAGAGAAACACTTACTCTGGTTTCTCAGTCTGTTTGCTAGTGCCGGTTTGAAGTGCCTGCCGTTTTCACTGTAAAACCGAGTTGGAGCTTGTACCTCCCCATATATATGTATGGAGTCGTGTTGGCAACTGAAAAGAAACTTTGTGTTCCTTCAAGCTAGGTGAAGGACGGCTTTCACACACACTTATCTCTCAGATCTGAGCATGTGGAGAGACTTTCGTTCATCCAGTACCAAGGGAACGGATTGCAGGAGAAACATTTACTCTGGTTTCTCAGTCTGTTTCCTAGTGCCGGTTTGAAGTGCCTGCCGTTTTCACAGTAAAACCGAGTTGGAGCTTGTACCTCCCCATATACATATATGGAGAGGAGTTTGCAACTGAAAAGAAACTTTATGTTCCCTTCAAGCTAGGTGAAGAACGGCTTTCACACACACTTATCTCTCAGAACTGAGCATGAGGGAGACGTTCGTTCATCCAGCACCAAGGGAACCGGTTGCAGGAGAAACACTTACTCTGGTTTCTCAGTCTGTTTCCTAGTGCCGGTTTGAAGTGCCTGACGTTTTCACTGTAAAACCGAGTTGGGGCTTGTACCTCCCCATATATATGTATGGAGTGGAGTTGGCAACTGAAAAGAAACTTTGTGTTCCCTTCAAGCTAGGTAAAGGACGGCTTTCACACACACTTATCTCTCAGAACTGAGCATGTGGAGAGACGTTCGTTCATCCAGTAACAAGGGAACGGGTTGCATGAGAAACACTTACTCTGGTTTCTCAGTCTGTTTCCTAGTGCCGGTTTGAAGTGCCTGCCGTTTTCACTGTAAAACCGAGTTGGAGCTTGTACCTCCCCATATATATGTATGGAGTGGAGTTGGCAACTGGAAAGAAACTTTGTGTTCCCTTCAAGCTAGGTGAAGGATGGCTTTCACACACACTTATCTCTCAGAACTGAGCATGTGGAGAGACGTTCGTTCATCCAGCACCAAGGGAACGGGTTACAGGAGAAACATTTACTCTGGTTTCTCAGTCTGTTTCCTAGTGCCGGTTTGAAGTGCCTGCCGTTTTCACTGTAAAACCGAGTTGGAGCTTGTACCTCCCCATATACATATACGCAGTGGAGTTGGCAACTGAAAAGAAACTTTATGTTCCCTTCAAGCTAGGTGAAGGACGGCTTTTACACACACTAATCTATCAGAACTGAGCATGTGGAAAGACGTTCGTTCATTCAGCACCTAGGGAACGGCTTGCAGGAGAAACACTTTCTCTGGGTTCTGAGTCTCTATCCTAGTGCCGGTTTGAAGTGCCTGCCGTTTTCACTGTAAAACCGAGTTGGAGCTTGTACCTCCCCATATATATGTATGGAGTGGTGTTGGCAACTGAAAAGAAACTTTGTGTTCCCTTCAAGCTAGGTGAAGGACGGCTTTCACACACACTTATCTCTCAGAACTGAGCATGTGTAGAGACGTTCGTTCATCCAGCACCAACGGATCGGGTTGCAGGAGAAACAGTAACTCTGGTTTCTGAGTCGGTTTCCTAGTGCCGGTTTGAAGTGCCTGCCGTTTTCACTGTAAAAACGAGTTGGAGCTTGTACCTCCCCATATATATGTATGGAGTGGAGTTGGCAACTGAAAAGAAACTTTGTGTTCCCTTCAAGCTAGGTGAAGGACGGCTTTCACACACACTTATCTCTCAGAACTGAGCATGTGGAGAGACGTTCGTTCATCCAGCACCAAGGGAACGGGTTGCAGGAGAAACACTTACTCTGTTTTCTGAGTCTGTTTCCTAGTGCCGGTTTGAAATGCCTGCCGTTTTCACTGTAAAACCGAGTTGGAGCTTGTACCTCCCCATATATATGTATGGATTGGAGTTGGAAACTGAAAAGAAATTTTGTGTTCCCTTCAAGCTAGGTGAAGGACGGTTTTCACACACACTTATCTCTCAGAACTGAGCATGTGGAGAGACGTTCGTTCATCCTGCACCAAGGGAACGGGTTGCAGGAGAAACACTTACTCTGGTTTCTCAGTCTGTTTCCTAGTGCCGGTTTGAATTGCCTGCCGTTTTCACTGTAAAACCGAGTTGGAGCTTGTTCCTCCACATATATATGTATGGAGTGGAGTTGGCAACTGAAAAGAAACTTTGTGTTCCCTTCAAGCTAGGTGAAGGACGGCTTTCACACACACTTATCTCTCAGAACTGAGCATGTGGAGAGACGTTCGTTCATCCAGCACCAAGGGAACGGTTTTCCGAGAAACACTTACTCTGGTTTCTCAGTCTGTTTCCTAGTGCCGATTTGAAGTGCCTGCCGTTTTCACTGTAAAACCGAGTTTGGGCTTGTACCTCCCCATATATATGTATGGAGTGGAGTTGGCAACTGAAAAGAAACTTTGTGTTCCCTTCAAGCTAGGTGAAGGACGGCTTTCACACACACTTAACTCTCAGAACTGAGCATGTGGAGAGACGTTCGCTCATCCAGCACCAAGGGATCGGGTTGCAAGAGAAACACTTACTCTGGTTTCTCAGTCTGTTTCCTAGTGCCGGTTTGAAGTGCCTGCCGTTTTCACTGTAAAACCGAGTTTGGGCTTGTACCTCCCCATATATATGTATGGAGTGGAGTTGGCAACTGAAAAGAAACTTTGTGTTCCCTTCAATCTAGGTGAAGGAAGGCTTTCACACACACTTATCTCTCAGAACTGAGCATGTGGAGAGACGTTCGTTCATCCAGCACCAAGGGAACGGGTTGCAGGAGAAACACTTACCCTGGTTTCTCAGTCTGTTTCCTAGTGCCGGTTTGAAGTGCCTGCCGTTTTCACTGTAAAACCGAGTTGGAGATTGTACCTCCCCTTATACATGTATGGAGTGGAGTTGGCAACTGAAAAGAAACTTTGTGTTCCCTTCAAGCTAGGTGAAGGACGGCTTTCACACACACTTATCTCTCAGAACTGAGCATGTGGAGAGACGTTCGTTCATCCAGCACCAAGGGAACGGGTTACAGGAGAAACAATTACTCTGGTTTCTCAGTCTGTTTCCTAGTGCCGGTTTGAAGTGCCTGCCGTTTTCACTGTAAAACCGAGTTGGAGCTTGTACCTCCCCATATACATATACGCAGTGGAGTTGGCAACTGAAAAGAAACTTTATGTTCCCTTCAAGCTAGGTGAAGGACGGCTTTTACACACACTAATCTATCAGAACTGAGCATGTGGAAAGACGTTCGTTCATCCAGCACCAAGGGAACGGCTTGCAGGAGAAACACTTTCTCTGGGTTCTGAGTCTGTATCCTAGTGCCGGTTTGAAGTGCCTGCCGTTTTCACTGTAAAACCGAGTTGGAGCTTGTACCTCCCCATATATATGTATGGAGTGGTGTTGGCAACTGAAAAGAAACTTTGTGTTCCCTTCAAGCTAGGTGAAGGACGGCTTTCACACACACTTATCTCTCAGAACTGAGCATGTGGAGAGACGTTCGTTCATCCAGCACCAAGGGAACGGGTTACAGGAGAAACAATTACTCTGGTTTCTCAGTCTGTTTCCTAGTGCCGGTTTGAAGTGCCTGCCGTTTTCACTGTAAAACCGAGTTGGAGCTTGTACCTCCCCATATACATATACGCAGTGGAGTTGGCAACTGAAAAGAAACTTTATGTTCCCTTCAAGCTAGGTGAAGGACGGCTTTTACACACACTAATCTATCAGAACTGAGCATGTGGAAAGACGTTCGTTCATTCAGCACCAAGGGAACGGCTTGCAGGAGAAACACTTTCTCTGGGTTCTGAGTCTGTATCCTAGTGCCGGTTTGAAGTGCCTGCCGTTTTCACTGTAAAACCGAGTTGGAGCTTGTACCTCCCCATATATATGTATGGAGTGGTGTTGGCAACTGAAAAGAAACTTTGTGTTCCCTTCAAGCTAGGTGAAGGACGGCTTTCACACACACTTATCTCTCAGAACTGAGCATGTGTAGAGACGTTCGTTCATCCAGCACCAACGGATCGGGTTGCAGGAGAAACAGTAACTCTGGTTTCTGAGTCGGTTTCCTAGTGCCGGTTTGAAGTGCCTGCCGTTTTCACTGTAAAAACGAGTTGGAGCTTGTACCTCCCCATATATATGTATGGAGTGGAGTTGGCAACTGAAAAGAAACTTTGTGTTCCCTTCAAGCTAGGTGAAGGACGGCTTTCACACACACTTATCTCTCAGAACTGAGCATGTGGAGAGACGTTCGTTCATCCAGCACCAAGGGAACGGGTTGCAGGAGAAACACTTACTCTGTTTTCTGAGTCTGTTTCCTAGTGCCGGTTTGAAATGCCTGCCGTTTTCACTGTAAAACCGAGTTGGAGCTTGTACCTCCCCATATATATGTATGGAGTGGAGTTGGAAACTGAAAAGAAATTTTGTGTTCCCTTCAAGCTAGGTGAAGGACGGTTTTCACACACACTTATCTCTCAGAACTGAGCATGTGGAGAGACGTTCGTTCATCCAGCACCAAGGGAACGGGTTGCAGGAGAAACACTTACTCTGGTTTCTCAGTCTGTTTCCTAGTGCCGGTTTGAAGTGCCTGCATTTTTCACTGTAAAACCGAGTTGGAGCTTGTACCTCCCCATATATATTTATGGAGTGGAGTTGGCAACTGAAAAGAAACTTTGTGTTCCCTTCAAGCTAGGTGAAGGAAGGCTTTCACACACACTTATCTCTCAGAACTGAGCATGTGGAGAGACGTTCGTTCATCCAGCACCAAGGGAACGGCTTGCAGGAGAAACACTTACTCTGGTTTCTGACTCTGTTTCCTAGTGCCGGTTTGAAGTGCCTGCCTTTTTCACTGTAAAACCGAGTTTGGGCTTCTACCTCCCCATATATATGTATGGAGTGGAGTTGGCAACTGAAAAGAAACTTTGTGTTCCCTTCAAGCTAGGTGAAGGACGGCTTTCACAAACACTTATCTCTCAGAACTGAGCATGTGGAGAGACGTTCGTTCATCCAGCTCCAAGGGATCGGGTTGCAGGAGAAACAGTATCTCTGGTTTCTGAGTCTGTTTCCTAGTGCCGGTTTGAAGTGCCTGCCGTTTTCACTGTAAAACTGAGTTTTGGCTTGTACCTCCCCATATATATGTATGGAGTGGAGTTGGCAACTGAAAAGAAACTTTGTTTTCCCTTCAAGCTAGGTGAAGGAAGGCTTTCACACACACTTATTTCTCAGAACTGAGCATGTGGAGAGACTTTCGTTCATCCAGCACCAAGGGAATGGTTTGCAGAGAAACACTTACTCTGGTTTCTCAGTCTGTTTGCTAGTGCCGGTTTGAAGTGCCTGCCGTTTTCACTGTAAAACCGAGTTGGAGCTTGTACCTCCCCATATATATGTATGGAGTCGTGTTGGCAACTGAAAAGAAACTTTGTGTTCCTTCAAGCTAGGTGAAGGACGGCTTTCACACACACTTATCTCTCAGATCTGAGCATGTGGAGAGACTTTCGTTCATCCAGTACCAAGGGAACGGGTTGCAGGAGAAACATTTACTCTGGTTTCTCAGTCTGTTTCCTAGTGCCGGTTTGAAGTGCCTGCCGTTTTCACAGTAAAACCGAGTTGGAGCTTGTACCTCCCCATATACATATATGGAGAGGAGTTTGCAATTGAAAAGAAACTTTATGTTCCCTTCAAGCTAGGTGAAGGACGGCTTTCACACACACTTATCTCTCAGAACTGAGCATGAGGGAGACGTTCGTTCATCCAGCACCAAGGGAACCGGTTGCAGGAGAAACACTTACTCTGGTTTCTCAGTCTGTTTCCTAGTGCCGGTTTGAAGTGCCTGCCGTTTTCACTGTAAAACTGAGTTGGAGCTTGTACCTCCCCATATATATGTATGGAGTGGAGTTGGCAACTGAAAAGAAACTTTGTGTTCCCTTCAAGCTAGGTAAAGGACGGCTTTCACACACACTTATCTCTCAGAACTGAGCATTTGGAGAGACGTTCGTTCATCCAGTACCAAGGGAACGGGTTGCATGAGAAACACTTACTCTGGTTTCTCAGTCTGTTTCCTAGTGCCGGTTTGAAGTGCCTGCCGTTTTCACTGTAAAACCGAGTTGGAGCTTGTACCACCCCATATATATGTATGGAGTGGAGTTGGCAACTGGAAAGAAACTTTGTGTTCCCTTCAAGCTAGGTGAAGGATGGCTTTCACACACACTTATCTCTCAGAACTGAGCATGTGGAGAGACGTTCGTTCATCCAGCACCAAGGGAACGGGTTACAGGAGAAACAATTACTCTGGTTTCTCAGTCTGTTTCCTAGTGCCGGTTTGAAGTGCCTGCCGTTTTCACTGTAAAACCGAGTTGGAGCTTGTACCTCCCCATATACATATACGCAGTGGAGTTGGCAACTGAAAAGAAACTTTATGTTCCCTTCAAGCTAGGTGAAGGACGGCTTTTACACACACTTATCTCTCAGAACTGAGCATGTGGAAAGACGTTCGTTCATTCAGCACCAAGGGAACGGCTTGCAGGAGAAACACTTTCTCTGGGTTCTGAGTCTGTATCCTAGTGCCGGTTTGAAGTGCCTGCCGTTTTCACTGTAAAACCGAGTTGGAGCTTGTACCTCCCCATATATATGTATGGAGTGGTGTTGGCAACTGAAAAGAAACTTTGTGTTCCCTTCAAGCTAGGTGAAGGACGGCTTTCACACACACTTATCTCTCAGAACTGAGCATGTGTAGAGACGTTCGTTCATCCAGCACCAACGGATCGGGTTGCAGGAGAAACAGTAACTCTGGTTTCTGAGTCGGTTTCCTAGTGCCGGTTTGAAGTGCCTGCCGTTTTCACTGTAAAAACGAGTTGGAGCTTGTACCTCCCCATATATATGTATGGAGTGGAGTTGGCAACTGAAAAGAAACTTTGTGTTCCCTTCAAGCTAGGTGAAGGACGGCTTTCACACACACTTATCTCTCAGAACTGAGCATGTGGAGAGACGTTCGTTCATCCAGCACCAAGGGAACGGGTTGCAGGAGAAACACTTACTCTGTTTTCTGAGTCTGTTTCCTAGTGCCGGTTTGAAATGCCTGCCGTTTTCACTGTAAAACCGAGTTGGAGCTTGTACCTCCCCATATATATGTATGGAGTGGAGTTGGAAACTGAAAAGAAATTTTGTGTTCCCTTCAAGCTAGGTGAAGGACGGTTTTCACACACACTTATCTCTCAGAACTGAGCATGTGGAGAGACGTTCGTTCATCCAGCACCAAGGGAACGGGTTGCAGGAGAAACACTTACTCTGGTTTCTCAGTCTGTTTCCTAGTGCCGGTTTGAAGTGCCTGCATTTTTCACTGTAAAACCGAGTTGGAGCTTGTACCTCCCCATATATATGTATGGAGTGGAGTTGGCAACTGAAAAGAAACTTTGTGTTCCCTTCAAGCTAGGTGAAGGAAGGCTTTCACACACACTTATCTCTCAGAACTGAGCATGTGGAGAGACGTTCGTTCATCCAGCACCAAGGGAACGGCTTGCAGGAGAAACACTTACTCTGGTTTCTGACTCTGTTTCCTAGTGCCGGTTTGAAGTGCCTGCCTTTTTCACTGTAAAACCGAGTTTGGGCTTGTACCTCCCCATATATATGTATGGAGTGGAGTTGGCAACTGAAAAGAAACTTTGTGTTCCCTTCAAGCTAGGTGAAGGACGGCTTTCACAAACACTTATCTCTCAGAACTGAGCATGTGGAGAGACGTTCGTTCATCCAGCTCCAAGGGATCGGGTTGCAGGAGAAACAGTATCTCTGGTTTCTGAGTCTGTTTCCTAGTGCCGGTTTGAAGTGCCTGCCGTTTTCACTGTAAAACTGAGTTTTGGCTTGTACCTCCCCATATATATGTATGGAGTGGAGTTGGCAACTGAAAAGAAACTTTGTTTTCCCTTCAAGCTAGGTGAAGGACGGCTTTCACACACACTTATCTCTCAGATCTGAGCATGTGGAGAGACTTTCGTTCATCCAGTACCAAGGGAACGGGTTGCAGGAGAAACATTTACTCTGGTTTCTCAGTCTGTTTCCTAGTGCCGGTTTGAAGTGCCTGCCGTTTTCACAGTAAAACCGAGTTGGAGCTTGTACCTCCCCATATACATATATGGAGAGGAGTTTGCAACTGAAAAGAAACTTTATGTTCCCTTCAAGCTAGGTGAAGGACGGCTTTCACACACACTTATCTCTCAGAACTGAGCATGAGGGAGACGTTCGTTCATCCAGCACCAAGGGAACCGGTTGCAGGAGGAACACTTACTCTGGTTTCTCAGTCTGTTTCCTAGTGCCGGTTTGAAGTGCCTGCCGTTTTCACTGTAAAACCGAGTTGGAGCTTGTACCTCCCCATATATATGTATGGAGTGGAGTTGGCAACTGAAAAGAAACTTTGTGTTCCCTTCAAGCTAGGTAAAGGACGGCTTTCACACACACTTATCTCTCAGAACTGAGCATGTGGAGAGACGTTCGTTCATCCAGTACCAAGGGAACGGGTTGCATGAGAAACACTTACTCTGGTTTCTCAGTCTGTTTCCTAGTGCCGGTTTGAAGTGCCTGCCGTTTTCACTGTAAAACCGAGTTGGAGCTTGTACCTCCCCATATATATGTATGGAGTGGAGTTGGCAACTGGAAAGAAACTTTGTGTTCCCTTCAAGCTAGGTGAAGGATGGCTTTCACACACACTTATCTCTCAGAACTGAGCATGTGGAGAGACGTTCGTTCATCCAGCACCAAGGGAATGTGTTGCAGGAGAACAATTACTCTGGTTTCTCAGTCTGTTTCCTAGTGCCGGTTTGAAGTGCCTGCCGTTTTCACTGTAAAACCGAGTTCGAGCTTGTACCTCCCCATATATATGTATGGAGTGGTGTTGGCAACTGAAAAGAAATTTTGTGTTCCCTTCAAGCTAGGTGAAGGACGGCTTTCACACACACTTATCTCTCAGAACTGAGCATGTGGAGAGACGTTCGTTCATCCAGCACCAAGGGAACGGGTTGCAGGAGAAACACTTACTCTGGATTCTCAGTCTGTTTCCTAGTGCCGGTTTGAAGTGCCTGCCGTTTTCACTGTAAAACCGAGTTGGAGCTTGTACCTCCCCATATACATATATGGAGTGGAGTTGGCAACTGAAAAGAAACTTTGTGTTCCCTTCAAGCTAGGAGAAGGACGGCTTTCACACACACTTATCTCTCAGAACTGAGCATGTGGAGAGACGTTCGTTCATCCAGCACCAAGGGAACGGGTTGCAAGAGAAACACTTACTCTGGTTTCTCAGTCTGTTTCCTAGTGCGGGTTTGAAGTGCCTGCCTTTTTCACTGTAAAACCGAGTTGGAGCTTGTACCTCCCCATATATATGTATGGAGTGGTGTTGGCAACTGAAAAGAAACTTTGTGTTCCCTTCAAGCTAGGTGAAGGACGGCTTTCACACACACTTATCTCTCAGAACTGAGCATGTGGAGAGACGTTCGTTCATCCAGCACCAACGGATCGGGTTGCAGGAGAAACAGTAACTCTGGTTTCTGAGTCGGTTTCCTAGTGCCGGTTTGAAGTGCCTGCCGTTTTCACTGTAAAACCGAGTTGGAGCTTGTACCTCCCCATATATATGTATGGAGTGGAGTTGGCAACTGAAAAGAAACTTTGTGTTCCCTTCAAGCTAGGTGAAGGACGGCTTTCACACACACTTATCTCTCAGAACTGAGCATGTGGAGAGACGTTCGTTCATCCAGCACCAAGGGAACGGGTTGCAGGAGAAACACTTACTCTGTTTTCTGAGTCTGTTTCATAGTGCCGGTTTGAAATGCCTGCCGTTTTCACTGTAAAACCGAGTTGGAGCTTGTACCTCCCCATATATATGTATGGAGTGGAGTTGGCAACTGAAAAGAAATTTTGTGTTCCCTTCAAGCTAGGTGAAGGACGGTTTTCACACACACTTATCTCTCAGAACTGAGCATGTGGAGAGACGTTCGTTCATCCAGCACCAAGGGAACGGGTTGCAGGAGAAACACTTACTCTGGTTTCTCAGTCTGTTTCCTAGTGCCGGTTTGAAGTGCCTGCATTTTTCACTGTAAAACCGAGTTGGAGCTTGTACCTCCCCATATATATTTATGGAGTGGAGTTGGCAACTGAAAAGAAACTTTGTGTTCCCTTCAAGCTAGTTGAAGGACGGCTTTCACACACACTTATCTCTCAGAACTGAGCATGTGGAGAGACGTTCGTTCATCCAGCACCAAGGGAGCGGGTTGCAGGTGAAACAGTTACTCTGGTTTCTGAGTCTGTTTCCTAGTGCCGGTTTGAAGTGCCTGCCGTTTTCACTGTAAATCCGAGTTTGGGCTTGTACCTCCCCATATATATGTATGGAGTGGAGTTGGCAACTGAAAAGAAACTTTGTGTTCCCTTCAAGCTAGGTGAAGGAAGGCTTTCACACACACTTATCTCTCAGAACTGAGCATGTGGAGAGACGTTCGTTCATCCAGCACCAAGGGAACGGGTTACAGGAGAAACAATTACTCTGGTTTCTCAGTCTGTTTCCTAGTGCCGGTTTGAAGTGCCTGCCGTTTTCACTGTAAAACCGAGTTGGAGCTTGTACCTCCCCATATACATATACGCAGTGGAGTTGGCAACTGAAAAGAAACTTTATGTTCCCTTCAAGCTAGGTGAAGGACGGCTTTTACACACACTAATCTATCAGAACTGAGCATGTGGAAAGACGTTCGTTCATTCAGCACCAAGGGAACGGCTTGCAGGAGAAACACTTTCTCTGGGTTCTGAGTCTCTATCCTAGTGCCGGTTTGAAGTGCCTGCCGTTTTCACTGTAAAACCGAGTTGGAGCTTGTACCTCCCCATATATATGTATGGAGTGGTGTTGGCAACTGAAAAGAAACTTTGTGTTCCCTTCAAGCTAGGTGAAGGACGGCTTTCACACACACTTATCTCTCAGAACTGAGCATGTGTAGAGACGTTCGTTCATCCAGCACCAACGGATCGGGTTGCAGGAGAAACAGTAACTCTGGTTTCTGAGTCGGTTTCCTAGTGCCGGTTTGAAGTGCCTGCCGTTTTCACTGTAAAAACGAGTTGGAGCTTGTACCTCCCCATATATATGTATGGAGTGGAGTTGGCAACTGAAAAGAAACTTTGTGTTCCCTTCAAGCTAGGTGAAGGACGGCTTTCACACACACTTATCTCTCAGAACTGAGCATGTGGAGAAACGTTCGTTCATCCAGCACCAAGGGAACGGGTTGCAGGAGAAACACTTACTCTGTTTTCTGAGTCTGTTTCCTAGTGCCGGTTTGAAATGCCTGCCGTTTTCACTGTAAAACCGAGTTGGAGCTTGTACCTCCCCATATATATGTATGGAGTGGAGTTGGAAACTGAAAAGAAATTTTGTGTTCCCTTCAAGCTAGGTGAAGGACGGTTTTCACACACACTTATCTCTCAGAACTGTGCATGTGGAGAGACGTTCGTTCATCCAGCACCAAGGGAACGGGTTGCAGGAGAAACACTTACTCTGGTTTCTCAGTCTGTTTCCTAGTGCCGGTTTGAAGTGCCTGCATTTTTCACTGTAAAACCGAGTTGGAGCTTGTACCTCCCCATATATATGTATGGAGTGGAGTTGGCAACTGAAAAGAAACTTTGTGTTCCCTTCAAGCTAGGTGAAGGACGGCTTTCACACACACTTATCTCTCAGAACTGAGCATGTGGAGAGACGTTCGTTCATCCAGCACCAAGGGAGCGGGTTGCAGGTGAAACAGTTACTCTGGTTTCTGAGTCTGTTTCCTAGTGCCGGTTTGAAGTGCCTGCCGTTTTCACTGTAAATCCGAGTTTGGGCTTGTACCTCCCCATATATATGTATGGAGTGGAGTTGGCAACTGAAAAGAAACTTTGTGTTCCCTTCAAGCTAGGTGAAGGAAGGCTTTCACACACACTTATCTCTCAGAACTGAGCATGTGGAGAGACGTTCGTTCATCCAGCACCAAGGGAACGGCTTGCAGGAGAAACACTTACTCTGGTTTCTGACTCTGTTTCCTAGTGCCGGTTTGAAGTGCCTGCCTTTTTCACTGTAAAACCGAGTTTGGGCTTGTACCTCCCCATATATATGTATGGAGTGGAGTTGGCAACTGAAAAGAAACTTTGTGTTCCCTTCAAGCTAGGTGAAGGACGGCTTTCACAAACACTTATCTCTCAGAACTGAGCATGTGGAGAGACGTTCGTTCATCCAGCTCCAAGGGATCGGGTTGCAGGAGAAACAGTATCTCTGGTTTCTGAGTCTGTTTCCTAGTGCCGGTTTGAAGTGCCTGCCGTTTTCACTGTAAAACTGAGTTTTGGCTTGTACCTCCCCATATATATGTATGGAGTGGAGTTGGCAACTGAAAAGAAACTTTGTTTTCCCTTCAAGCTAGGTGAAGGAAGGCTTTCACACACACTTATTTCTCAGAACTGAGCATGTGGAGAGACTTTCGTTCATCCAGCACCAAGGGAATGGTTTGCAGAGAAACACTTACTCTGGTTTCTCAGTCTGTTTGCTAGTGCCGGTTTGAAGTGCCTGCCGTTTTCACTGTAAAACCGAGTTGGAGCTTGTACATCCCCATATATATGTATGGAGTCGTGTTGGCAACTGAAAAGAAACTTTGTGTTCCTTCAAGCTAGGTGAAGGACGGCTTTCACACACACTTATCTCTCAGATCTGAGCATGTGGAGAGACTTTCGTTCATCCAGTACCAAGGGAACGGTTTGCAGGAGAAACATTTACTCTGGTTTCTCAGTCTGTTTCCTAGTGCCGGTTTGAAGTGCCTGCCGTTTTCACAGTAAAACCGAGTTGGAGCTTGTACCTCCCCATATACATATATGGAGAGGAGTTTGCAACTGAAAAGAAACTTTATGTTCCCTTCAAGCTAGGTGAAGGACGGCTTTCACACACACTTATCTCTCAGAACTGAGCATGAGGGAGACGTTCGTTCATCCAGCACCAAGGGAACCGGTTGCAGGAGAAACACTTACTCTGGTTTCTCAGTCTGTTTCCTAGTGCCGGTTTGAAGTGCCTGCCGTTTTCACTGTAAAACCGAGTTGGAGCTTGTACCTCCCCATATATATGTATGGAGTGGAGTTGGCAACTGAAAAGAAACTTTGTGTTCCCTTCAAGCTAGGTAAAGGACGGCTTTCACAGACACTTATCTCTCAGAACTGAGCATGTGGAGAGACTTTCGTTCATCCAGTACCAAGGGAACGGGTTGCATGAGAAACACTTACTCTGGTTTCTCAGTCTGTTTCCTAGTGCCGGTTTGAAGTGCCTGCCGTTTTCACTGTAAAACCGAGTTGGAGCTTGTACCTCCCCATATATATGTATGGAGTGGAGTTGGCAACTGGAAAGAAACTTTGTGTTCCCTTCAAACAAGGTGAAGGATGGCTTTCACACACACTTATCTCTCAGAACTGAGCATGTGGAGAGACGTTCGTTCATCCAGCACCAAGGGAATGTGTTGCAGGAGAACAATTACTCTGGTTTCTCAGTCTGTTTCCTAGTGCGGGTTTGAAGTGCCTGCCTTTTTCACTGTAAAACCGAGTTGGAGCTTGTACCTCCCCATATATATGTATGGAGTGGTGTTGGCAACTGAAAAGAAACTTTATGTTCCCTTCAAGCTAGGTGAAGGACGGCTTTCACACACACTTATCTCTCAGAACTGAGCATGTGGAGAGACGTTCGTTCATCCAGCACCAACGGATCGGGTTGCAGGAGAAACAGTAACTCTGGTTTCTGAGTCGGTTTCCTAGTGCCGGTTTGAAGTGCCTGCCGTTTTCACTGTAAAACCGAGTTGGAGCTTGTAACTCCCCATATATATGTATGGAGTGGAGTTGGCAACTGAAAAGAAACTTTGTGTTCCCTTCAAGCTAGGTGAAGGACGGCTTTCACACACACTTATCTCTCAGAACTGAGCATGTGGAGAGACGTTCGTTCATCCAGCACCAAGGGAACGGGTTGCAGGAGAAACACTTACTCTGTTTTCTGAGTCTGTTTCATAGTGCCGGTTTGAAATGCCTGCCGTTTTCACTGTAAAACCGAGTTGGAGCTTGTACCTCCCCATATATATGTATGGAGTGGAGTTGGCAACTGAAAAGAAATTTTGTGTTCCCTTCAAGCTAGGTGAAGGACGGTTTTCACACACACTTATCTCTCAGAACTGAGCATGTGGAGAGACGTTCGTTCATCCAGCACCAAGGGAACGGGTTGCAGGAGAAACACTTACTCTGGTTTCTCAGTCTGTTTCCTATTGCCGGTTTGAAGTGCCTGCATTTTTCACTGTAAAACCGAGTTGGAGCTTGTACCTCCCCATATATATGTATGGAGTGGAGTTGGCAACTGAAAAGAAACTTTGTGTTCCCTTCAAGCTAGGTGAAGGACGGCTTTCACACACACTTATCTCTCAGAACTGAGCATGTGGAGAGACGTTCGTTCATCCAGCACCAAGGGAGCGGGTTGCAGGTGAAACAGTTACTCTGGTTTCTGAGTCTGTTTCCTAGTGCCGGTTTGAACTGCCTGCCGTTTTCACTGTAAATCCGAGTTTGGGCTTGTACCTCCCCATATATATGTATGGAGTGGAGTTGGCAACTGAAAAGAAACTTTGTGTTCCCTTCAAGCTAGGTGAAGGAAGGCTTTCACACACACTTATCTCTCAAAACTGAGCATGTGGAGAGACGTTCGTTCATCCAGTACCAAGGGAACGGGTTGCATGAGAAACACTTACTCTGGTTTCTCAGTCTGTTTCCTAGTGCCGGTTTGAAGTGCCTGCCGTTTTCACTGTAAAACCGTGTTGGAGCTTGTACCTCCCCATATATATGTATGGAGTGGAGTTGGCAACTGGAAAGAAACTTTGTGTTCCCTTCAAGCTAGGTGAAGGATGGCTTTCACACACACTTATCTCTCAGAACTGAGCATGTGGAGAGACGTTCGTTCATCCAGCACCAAGGGAATGTGTTGCAGGAGAACAATTACTCTGGTTTCTCAGTCTGTTTCCTAGTGCCGGTTTGAAGTGCCTGCAGTTTTCACTGTAAAACCGAGTTGGAGCTTGTACCTCCCCATATATATGTATGGAGTGGTGTTGGCAACTGAAAAGAAATTTTGTGTTCCCTTCAAGCTAGGTGAAGGACGGCTTTCACACACACTTATCTCTCAGAACTGAGCATGTGGAGAGACGTTCGTTCATCCAGCACCAAGGGAACGGGTTGCAGGAGAAACACTTACTCTGGATTATCAGTCTGTTTCCTAGTGCCGGTTTGAAGTGCCTGCCGTTTTCACTGTAAAACCGAGTTGGAGCTTGTACCTCCCCATATACATATATGGAGTGGAGTTGGCAACTGAAAAGAAACTTTGTGTTCCCTTCAAGCTAGGAGAAGGACGGCTTTCACACACACTTATCTCTCAGAACTGAGCATGTGGAGAGACGTTCGTTCATCCAGCACCAAGGGAACGGGTTGCAAGAGAAACACTTACTCTGGTTTCTCAGTCTGTTTCCTAGTGCGGGTTTGAAGTGCCTGCCTTTTTCACTGTAAAACCGAGTTGGAGCTTGTACATCCCCATATATATGTATGGAGTGGTGTTGGCAACTGAAAAGAAACTTTGTGTTCCCTTTAAGCTAGGTGAAGGACGGCTTTCACACACACTTATCTCTCAGAACTGAGCATGTGGAGAGACGTTCGTTCATCCAGCACCAACGGATCGGGTTGCAGGAGAAACAGTAACTCTGGTTTCTGAGTCGGTTTCCTAGTGCCGGTTTGAAGTGCCTGCCGTTTTCACTGTAAAACCGAGTTGGAGCTTGTACCTCCCCATATATATGTATGGAGTGGAGTTGGCAACTGAAAAGAAACTTTGTGTTCCCTTCAAGCTAGGTGAAGGACGGCTTTCACACACACTTATCTCTCAGAACTGAGCATGTGGAGAGACGTTCGTTCATCCAGCACCAAGGGAACGGGTTGCAGGAGAAACACTTACTCTGTTTTCTGAGTCTGTTTCCTAGTGCCGGTTTGAAATGCCTGCTGTTTTCACTGTAAAACCGAGTTGGAGCTTGTACCTCCCCATATATATGTATGGAGTGGAGTTGGAAACTGAAAAGAAATTTTGTGTTCCCTTCAAGCTAGGTGAAGGACGGTTTTCACACACACTTATCTCTCAGAACTGAGCATGTGGAGAGACGTTCGTTCATCCAGCACCAAGGGAACGGGTTGCAGGAGAAACACTTACTCTGGTTTCTCAGTCTGTTTCCTAGTGCCGGTTTGAAGTGCCTGCATTTTTCACTGTAAAACCGAGTTGGAGCTTGTACCTCCCCATATATATGTATGGAGTGGAGTTGGCAACTGAAAAGAAACTTTGTGTTCCCTTCAAGCTAGGTGAAGGACGGCTTTCACACACACTTATCTCTCAGATCTGAGCATGTGGAGAGACGTTCGTTCATCCAGCACCAAGGGAGCGGGTTGCTGGTGAAACAGTTACTCTGGTTTCTGAGTCTGTTTCCTAGTGCCGGATTGAAGTGCCTGCCGTTTTCACTGTAAATCCGAGTTTGGGCTTGTACCTCCCCATATATATGTATGGAGTGGAGTTGGCAACTGAAAAGAAACTTTGTGTTCCCTTCAAGCTAGGTGAAGGAAGGCTTTCACACACACTTATCTCTCAGAACTGAGCATGTGGAGAGACGTTCGTTCATCCAGCACCAAGGGAACGGCTTGCAGGAGAAACACTTACTCTGGTTTCTGACTCTGTTTCCTAGTGCCGGTTTGAAGTGCCTGCCTTTTTCACTGTAAAACCGAGTTTGGGCTTGTACCTCCCCATATATATGTATGGAGTGGAGTTGGCAACTGAAAAGAAACTTTGTGTTCCCTTCAAGCTAGTTGAAGGACGGCTTTCACAAACACTTATCTCTCAGAACTGAGCATGTGGAGAGACGTTCGTTCATCCAGCTCGAAGGGATCGGGTTGCAGGAGAAACTGTATCTCTGGTTTCTGAGTCTGTTTCCTAGTGCCGGTTTGAAGTGCCTGCCGTTTTCAATGTAAAACTGAGTTTTGGCTTGTACCTCCCCATATATATGTATGGAGTGGAGTTGGCAACTGAAAAGAAACTTTGTTTTCCCTACAAGCTAGGTGAAGTAAGGCTTTCACACACACTTATTTCTCAGAACTGAGCATGTGGAGAGACTTTCGTTCATCCAGCACCAAGGGAACGGTTTGCAGAGAAACACTTACTCTGGTTTCTCAGTCTGTTTGCTAGTGCCGGTTTGAAGTGCCTGCCGTTTTCACTGTAAAACCGAGTTGGAGCTTGTACCTCCCCATATATATGTATGGAGTCGTGTTGGCAACTGAAAAGAAACTTTGTGTTCCTTCAAGCAAGGTGAAGGACGGCTTTCACACACACTTATCTCTCAGATCTGAGCATGTGGAGAGACTTTCGTTCATCCAGTACCAAGGGAACGGGTTGCAGGAGAAACATTTACTCTGGTTTCTCAGTCTGTTTCCTAGTGCCGGTTTGAAGTGCCTGCCGTTTTCACAGTAAAACCGAGTTGGAGCTTGTACCTCCCCATATACATATATGGAGAGGAGTTTGCAACTGAAAAGAAACTTTATGTTCCCTTCAAGCTAGGTGAAGGACGGCTTTCACACACACTTATCTCTCAGAACTGAGCATGAGGGAGACGTTCGTTCATCCAGCACCAAGGGAACCGGTTGCAGGAGAAACACTTACTCTGGTTTCTCAGTCTGTTTCCTAATGCCGGTTTGAAGTGCCTGCCGTTTTCACTGTAAAACCGAGTTGGAGCTTGTACCTCCCAATATATATGTATGGAGTGGAGTTGGCAACTGAAAAGAAACTTTGTGTTCCCTTCAAGCTAGGTAAAGGACGGCTTTCACACACACTTATCTCTCAGAACTGAGCATGTGGAGAGACGTTCGTTCATCCAGTACCAAGGGAACGGGTTGCATGAGAAACACTTACTCTGGTTTCTCAGTCTGTTTCCTAGTGCCGGTTTGAAGTGCCTGCCGTTTTCACTGTAAAACCGAGTTGGAGCTTGTACCTCCCCATATATATGTATGGAGTGGAGTTGGCAACTGGAAAGAAACTTTGTGTTCCCTTCAAGCTAGGTGAAGGATGGCTTTCACACACACTTATCTCTCAGAACTGAGCATGTGGAGAGACGTTCGTTCATCCAGCACCAAGGGAATGTGTTGCAGGAGAAACAATTACTCTGGTTTCTCAGTCTGTTTCCTAGTGCCGGTTTGAAGTGCCTGCCGTTTTCACTGTAAAACCGAGTTGGAGCTTGTACCTCCCCATATATATGTATGGAGTGGAGTTGGAAACTGTAAAGAAATTTTGTGTTCCCTTCAAGCTAGGTGAAGGACGGCTTTCACACACACTTATCTCTCAGAACTGAGCATGTGGAGAGACGTTCGTTCATCCAGCACCAAGGGAACGGGTTGCAGGAGAAACACTTACTCTGGATTCTCAGTCTGTTTCCTAGTGCCGGTTTGAAGTGCCTGCCGTTTTCACTGTAAAACCGAGTTGGAGCTTGTACCTCCCCATATACATATATGGAGTGGAGTTGGCAACTGAAAAGAAACTTTGTGTTCCCTTCAAGCTAGGAGAAGGACGGCTTTCACACACACTTATCTCTCAGAACTGAGCATGTGCAGAGACGTTCGTTCATCCAGCACCAAGGGAACGGGTTGCAAGAGAAACACTTACTCTGGTTTCTCAGTCTGTTTCCTAGTGCGGGTTTGAAGTGCCTGCCTTTTTCACTGTAAAACCGAGTTGGAGCTTGTACCTCCCCATATATATGTATGGAGTGGTGTTGGCAACTGAAAAGAAACTTTGTGTTCCCTTCAAGCTAGGTGAAGGACGGCTTTCACACACACTTATCTTTCAGAACTGAGCATGTGGAGAGACGTTCGTTCATCCAGCACCAAGGGATCGGGTTGCAGGAGAAACACTTACTCTGGTTTCTGAGTCTGTTTCCTAGTGCCGGTTTGAAGTGCCTGCCGTTTTCACTGTAAAACCGAGTTTGGGCTTGTACCTCCCCATATATAAGTATGGAGTGGAGTTGGCAACTGAAAAGTAACTTTGTGTTCCCTTCAAGCTAGGTGAAGGAAGGCTTTCACACACACTTATCTCTCAGAACTGAGCATGTGGAGAGACGTTCGTTCATCCAGCACCAAGGGAACGGGTTGCAGGAGAAACACTTACTCTGGTTTCTCAGTCTGTTTCCTAGTGCCGGTTTGAAGTGCCTGCCGTTTTCACTGTAAAACCGAGTTGGAGCTTATACCACCCCATATATATGTATGGGGTGGAGTTGGCAACTGAAAAGAAACTTTGTGTTCCCTTCAAGTTAGGTGAAGGACGGCTTTCACACACACTTTTCTCTCAGAACTGAGCATGTGGAGAGACGTTCGTTCATCCAGAACCAAGGGAACGGGTTGCAGGAGAAACACTTACTCTGGTTTCTGAGTCTGTTTCCTAGTGCCGGTTTGAAGTGCCTGCCGTTTTCACTGTAAAACCGAGTTGGAGCTTGTACATCCCCATATATATGTATGGAGTGGTGTTGGCAACTGAAAAGAAACTTTGTGTTCCCTTCAAGCTAATTGAAGGACGGCTTTCACACACACTTATCTCTCAGATCTGAGCATGTGGAGAGACTTTCGTTCATCCAGCAACAAGGGATCGGGTTGCAGGAGAAACAGTATCTCTGGTTTCTGAGTCTGTTTCCTAGTGCCGGTTTGAAGTGCCTGCCTTTTTCACTGTAAAACCGAGTTTGGGCTTGTAAATTCACATATATATGTATGGAGTGGAGTTGGCAACTGAAAAGAAACTTTGTGTTCCCTTCAAGCTAGGTGAAGGAAGGCTTTCACACACACTTATCTCTCAGAACTGAGCATGAGGAGAGACGTTCGTTTAACCAGCACCAAGGGAACGGGTTGCAGGAGAAACACTTACTCTTGTTTCTGAGTCTGTTTCCTAGTGCCGGTTTGAAGTGCCTGCCGTTTTCACTGTAAAACCGAGTTGGAGATTGTACCTCCCCTTATATATGTATGGAGTGGAGTTGGCAACTGAAAAGAAACTTTGTGTTCCCTTCAAGCTAGGTGAAGGACGGCTTTCACACACACTTATCTCTCAGAAGTGAGCATGTGGAGAGACGTTCGTTCATACAAAACCAAGGGATCGGGTTGCAGGAGAAACAGTATCTCTGAATTCTGAGTCTGTTTCCTACTGCCGTTTGGAAGTGCCTGCCGTTTTCACTGTAAAACCGAGTTTGGGCTTGTACATCCCCATATATATGTATGGAGTGGAGTTGGCAACTGAAAAGAAACTTTGTGTTCCCTTAAGCTAGGTGAAGGACGGCTTTCACACACACTTATCTCTCAGAACTGAGCATGTGGAGAGACGTTCGTTCATCCAGCACCAAGGGAACGGGTTGCATGAGAAACACTTACTCTGGTTTCTCAGTCTGTTTCCTAGTGCCGGTTTGAAGTGCCTGCCGTTTTCACTGTAAAACCGAGTTGGAGCTTGTACCTCCCCATATATATGTATGGAGAGGAGTTGGCAACTGAAAAGAAACTTTGTGTTCCCTTCAAGCTAGGTGAAGGATGGCTTTCACACACACTTATCTCTCAGAACTGAGCATGTGGAGAGACGTTCGTTCATCCAGCACCAAGGGAATGGGTTGCAGGAGAAACACTTACTCTGTTTTCTGAGTCTGTTTCCTAGTGCCGGTTTGAAGTGCCTGCCGTTTTCACTGTAAAACCGCGTTGGAGCTTGTACCTCCCCATATATATGTATGGAGTGGAGTTGGAACCTGAAAAGAAATTTTGTGTTCCCTTCAAGCTAGGTGAAGGACGGCTTTCACACAAACTTATCTCTCAGAACTGAGCATGTGGAGAGACGTTCGTTCATCCAGCACCAAGGGAACGGGTTGCAGAAGAAACACTTATTCTGGTTTCTCAGTCTGTTTCCTAGTGCCGGTTTGAAGTGCCTGCCGTTTTCACTGTAAAACCGTGTTGGAGCTTGTACCTCCCCATATACATATATGGAGTGGAGTTGGCAACTGAAAAGAAACTTTGTTTTCCCTTCAAGCTAGGTGAAGGACGGCTTTCACACACACTTATCTCTCAGAACTGAGCATGTGGAGAGACGTTCGTTCATCCAGCACCAAGGGAACGGGTTGCAAGAGAAACACTTACTCTGGTTTCTCAGTCTGTTTCCTAGTGCCGGTTTGAAGTGCCTGCCGTTTTCACTGTAAAACCGAGTTGGAGCTTGTACCTAACCATATATATGTATGTAGTGGAGTTGGCAACTGAAAAGAAACTTTGTGTTCCCTTCAAGCTAGGTGAAGGACGGCTTTCACACACACTTATCTCTCAGAACCGAGCATGTGGAGAGACGTTCGTTCATCCAGCACCTAGGGTATGGGTTGCAGGAGAAACACTTACTCTGGTTTCTGAGTCTGTTTCCTAGTGCCGGTTTGAAGTGCCTGCCGTTTTCACTGTAAAACCGAGTTTGGGCTTGTACCTCCCCATATGTAAGTATGGATTGGCGATGGCAACTGAAAAGAAACTTTGTGTTCCCTTCAAGCTAGGTGAAGGACGGCTTTCACACACACTTATCTCTCAGAACTGAGCATGTGGAGAGACGTTTGTTCATCCAGCACCAAGGGAACGGGTTGCAGGAGAAACACTTACACTGGTTTCTGAGTCTGTTTCCTAGTGCCGGTTTGAAGTGCCTGCCGTTTTCACTGTAAAACCGAGTTGGAGCTTGTACCACCCCATATATATGTATGGAGTGGTGTTGGCAACTGAAAAGAAACTTTGTGTTCCCTTCAAGCTAGGTGAAGGACGGCTTTCACACACACTTATCTCTCAGAACTGAGCATGTGGAGAGACTTTCGTTCATCCAGCACCAAGGGATCGGGTTGCAGGAGAAACAGTATCTCTGGTTTCTGAGTCTGTTTCCTAGTGCCGGTTTGAAGTGCCTGCCGTTTTCACTGTAAAACCGAGTTTGGGCTTGTACCTTCCCATATATATGTATGGAGTGGAGTTGGCAACTGAAAAGAAACTTTGTGTTCCCTTCAAGCTAGGTGAAGGAAGGCTTTCACACACACTTATCTCTCAGAACTGAGCATGAGGAGAGACGTTCGTTCATCCAGCACCAAGGGAACGGGTTGCAGGAGAAACACTTACTCTGGTTTCTGAGTCTGTTTCCTAGTGCAGGTTTGAAGTGCCTGCCGTTTTCACTGTAAAACCGACTTGGAGCTTGTACCTCGCCATATATATGTATGGAGTGGAGTTGGCAACTGAAAAGAAACTTTGTGTTCCCTTCAAGCTATGTGAAGGACGGCTTTCACACACACTTATCTCTCAGAACTGAGCATGTGGAGAGACGTTCGTTCATCCAGCACCAAGGGATCGGGTTGCAGGAGAAACACTTACTCTGGTTTCTGAGTCTGTTTCCTAGTGCCGGTTTGAAGTGCCTGCCGTTTTCACTGTAAAACCGAGTTTGGGCTTGTACCTCCCCATATATATGTATGGAGTGGAGTTGGCAACTGAAAAGAAACTTTGTGTTCCCTTCAAGCTAGGTGAAGGAAGGCTTTCACACACACTTATCTCTCAGAACTGAGCATGTGGAGAGACGTTCGTTCATCCAGCACCAAGGGAACGGGTTGCAGGAGAAACACTTACTCTGGTTTCTGAGTCTGTTTCCTAGTGCCGGATTGAAGTGCCTGCCTTTTTCACTGTAAAACCGAGTTGGAGCTTGTACCTCCCCATATATATGTATGGAGTGGAGTTAGCAACTGAAAAGAAACTTTGTGTTCCCTTCAAGCTAGGTGAAGGACGGCTTTCACACACACTTATCTCTCAGAACTGAGCATGTGGAGAGACGTTCGTTCATCCAGCACCAAGGGAACGGGTTGCAGGAGAAACACTTACTCTGGTTTCTGAGTCTGTTTCCTAGTGCAGGTTTGAAGTGCCTGCCGTTTTCACTGTAAAACCGACTTGGAGCTTGTACCTCCCCATATATATGTATGGAGTGGAGTTGGCAACTGAAAAGAAACTTTGTGTTCCCTTCAAGCTTGGTGAAGGCGGCTTTCACACACACTTATCTCTCAGAACTGAGCATGCGGAGAGACGTTCGTTCATCCAGCACCAAGGGAGCGGGTTGCAGGAGAAACACTTACTCTGGTTTCTGAGTCTGTTTCCTAGTGCCGGTTTGAAGTGCCTGCCGTTTTCACTGTAAAACCGAGTTGGAGTTTGTACCTCCCCATATACATATATGGAGTGGAGTTGGCAACTGAAAAGAAACTTTATGTTCCCTTCAAGCTAGGTGAAGGACGGCTTTCACACACACTTATCTCTCAGAACTGAGCATGTGGAGAGACGTTCGTTCATCCAGCACCAAGGGAACGGGTTGCAGGAGTAACACTTACTCTGGTTTCTTTGTCTGTTTCCTAGTGCCGGTTTGAAGTGCCTGCCGTTTTCACTGTAAAACCGAGTTGGAGCTTGTACCTCCCCATATACATATATGGAGTGGAGTTGGCAACTGAAAAGAAACTTTGTGTTCCCTTCAAGCTAGGTGAAGGACGGCTTTCACACACACTTATCTCTCAGAAATGAGCATGTGGAGAGACGTTAGTTCATCCAGCACCAAGGGAACGGGTTACAGGAGAAACACTTACTCTGGTTTCTCAGTCTGTTTCCTAGTGCCGGTTTGAAGTGCCTGCCGTTTTCACTGTAAAACCGAGTTGGAGCTTGTACCTCCCCATATATATGTATGGAGTGGAGTTGGCAACTGAAAAGAAACTTTGTGTTCCCTTCAATCTAGGTGAAGGACGGCTTTCACACACACTTATCTCTCAGAACTGAGCATGTGGAGAGACGTTCGTTCATCCAGCACCAAGGGATCGGGTTGCAGGAGAAACACTTACTCTGGTTTCTGAGTCTGTTTCCTTGTGCCGGTTTGAAGTGCCTGCCGTTTTCACTGTAAAACCGAGTTTGGGCTTGTACCTCCCCATATATATGTATGGAGTGGAGTTGGCAACTGAAAAGAAACTTTGTGTTCCCTTCAAGCTAGGTGAAGGAAGGCTTTCACACACACTTATCTCTCAGAACTGAGCATGTGGAGAGACGTTCTTTCATCCAGCACCAAGGGAACGGGTTGCAGGAGAAACACTTACTCTGGTTTCTCAGTCTGTTTCCTAGTGCCGGTTTGAAGTGCCTGCCGTTTTCACTGTAAAACCGAGTTGGAGCTTGTACCTCCCCATATATATGTATGGAGTGGAGTTGGCAACTGAAAAGAAACTTTGTGTTCCCTTCAAGCTAGGTGAAGGACGGCTTTCACACACACTTATCTCTCAGAACTGAGCATGTGGAGAGACGTTCGTTCATCCAGCACCAAGGGAACGGGTTGCAGGAGAAACACTTACTCTGGTTTCTGAGTCTGTTTCCTAGTGCCGGTTTGAAGTGCCTGCCGTTTTCACTGTAAAACCAAGTTGGAGCTTGTACCTCCCCATATACATATATGAAGTTGTGTTGGCAACTGAAAAGAAACTTTATGTTCCCTTCAAGCTAGGTGAAGGACGGCTTTCACACACACTTATCTCTCAGAACTGAGCATGTGGAGAGACGTTCGTTCATCCAGCACCAAGGGAACGGTTTGCAGGAGAAACAATTACTCTGGTTTCTGAGTCTGTTTCCTAGTGCCGGTTTGAAGTGCCTGCCGTTTTCACTGTAAAACCGAGTTTGGGCTTGTACCTCCCCATATATATGTATGGAGTGGAGTTGGCAACTGAAAAGAAACTTTGTGTTCCCTTCAAGCTAGGTGAAGGACGGCTTTCACACACACTTATCTCTCAGAACTGAGCATGTGGAGAGACGTTCGTTCATCCAGCACCAAGGGAACGGGTTGCATGAGAAACACTTACTCTGGTTTCTCAGTCTGTTTCCTAGTGCCGGTTTGAAGTGCCTGCCGTTTTCACTGTAAAACCGAGTTGGAGCTTGTACCTCCCCATATATATGTATGGAGAGGAGTTGGCAACTGAAAAGAAACTTTGTGTTCCCTTCAAGCTAGGTGAAGTATGGCTTTCACACACACTTATCTCTCAGAACTGAGCATGTGGAGAGACGTTCGTTCATCCAGCACCAAGGGAATGGGTTGCAGGAGAAACACTTACTCTGTTTTCTGAGTCTGTTTCCTAGTGCCGGTTTGAAGTGCCTGCCGTTTTCACTGTAAAACCGCGTTGGAGCTTGTACCTCCCCATATATATGTATGGAGTGGAGTTGGAACCTGAAAAGAAATTTTGTGTTCCCTTCAAGCTAGGTGAAGGACGGCTTTCACACAAACTTATCTCTCAGAACTGAGCATGTGGAGAGACGTTCGTTCATCCAGCACCAAGGGAACGGGTTGCAGGAGAAACACTTATTCTGGTTTCTCAGTCTGTTTCCTAGTGCCGGTTTGAAGTGCCTGCCGTTTTCACTGTAAAACCGTGTTGGAGCTTGTACCTCCCCATATACATATATGGATTGGAGTTGGCAACTGAAAAGAAACTTTGTTTTCCCTTCAAGCTAGGTGAAGGACGGCTTTCACACACACTTATCTCTCAGAACTGAGCATGTGGAGAGACGTTCGTTCATCCAGCACCAAGGGAACGGGTTGCAAGAGAAACACTTACTCTGGTTTCTCAGTCTGTTTCCTAGTGCCGGTTTGAAGTGCCTGCCGTTTTCACTGTAAAACCGAGTTGGAGCTTGTACCTAACCATATATATATGTAGTGGAGTTGGCAACTGAAAAGAAACTTTGTGTTCCCTTCAAGCTAGGTGAAGGACGGCTTTCACACACACTTATCTCTCAGAACCGAGCATGTGGAGAGACGTTCGTTCATCCAGCACCTAGGGTATGGGTTGCAGGAGAAACACTTACTCTGGTTTCTGAGTCTGTTTCCTAGTGCCGGTTTGAAGTGCCTGCCGTTTTCACTGTAAAACCGAGTTTGGGCTTGTACGTCCCCATATGTAAGTATGGATTGGAGATGGCAACTGAAAAGAAACTTTGTGTTCCCTTCAAGCTAGGTGAAGGACGGCTTTCACACACACTTATCTCTCAGAACTGAGCATGTGGAGAGACGTTTGTTCATCCAGCACCAAGGGAACTGGTTGCAGGAGAAACACTTACACTGGTTTCTGAGTCTGTTTCCTAGTGCCGGTTTGAAGTGCCTGCCGTTTTCACTGTAAAACCGAGTTGGAGCTTGTACCTCCCCATATATATGTATGGAGTGGAGTTGGCAACTGAAAAGAAACTTTGTGTTCCCTTCAAGCTAGGTGAAGGACGGCTTTCACACACACTTATCTCTCAGAACTGAGCATGTGGAGAGACTTTCGTTCATCCAGCACCAAGGGATCGGGTTGCAGGAGAAACAGTATCTCTGGTTTCTGAGTCTGTTTCCTAGTGCCGGTTTGAAGTGCCTGCCGTTTTCACTGTAAAACCGAGTTTGGGCTTGTACCTTCCCATATATATGTATGGAGTGGAGTTGGCAACTGAAAAGAAACTTTGTGTTCCCTTCAAGCTAGGTGAAGGAAGGCTTTCACACACACTTATCTCTCAGAACTGAGCATGAGGAGAGACGTTCGTTCATCCAGCACCAAGGGAACGGGTTGCAGGAGAAACACTTACTCTGGTTTCTGAGTCTGTTTCCTAGTGCAGGTTTGAAGTGCCTGCCGTTTTCACTGTAAAACCGACTTGGAGCTTGTACCTCGCCATATATATGTATGGAGTGGAGTTGGCAACTGAAAAGAAACTTTGTGTTCCCTTCAAGCTATGTGAAGGACGGCTTTCACACACACTTATCTCTCAGAACTGAGCATGTGGAGAGACGTTCGTTCATCCAGCACCAAGGGATCGGGTTGCAGGAGAAACACTTACTCTGGTTTCTGAGTCTGTTTCCTAGTGCCGGTTTGAAGTGCCTGCCGTTTTCACTGTAAAACCGAGTTTGGGCTTGTACCTCCCCATATATATGTATGGAGTGGAGTTGGCAACTGAAAAGAAACTTTGTGTTCCCTTCAAGCTAGGTGAAGGAAGGCTTTCACACACACTTATCTCTCAGAACTGAGCATGTGGAGAGACGTTCGTTCATCCAGCACCAAGGGAACGGGTTGCAGGAGAAACACTTACTCTGGTTTCTGAGTCTGTTTCCTAGTGCCGGATTGAAGTGCCTGCCGTTTTCACTGTAAAACCGAGTTGGAGCTTGTACCTCCCCATATATATGTATGGAGTGGAGTTGGCAACTGAAAAGAAACTTTGTGTTACCTTCAAGCTAGGTGAAGGACGGCTTTCACACACACTTATCTCTCAGAACTGAGCATGTGGAGAGACGTTCGTTCATCCAGCACCAAGGGAACGGGTTGCAGGAGTAACACTTACT
Organism: Vicugna pacos; assembly: GCF_048564905.1. NCBI lineage: Eukaryota > Metazoa > Chordata > Mammalia > Artiodactyla > Camelidae > Vicugna > Vicugna pacos. Next base: position 32,468,605 of record NC_133000.1, read on the forward strand.
CTGGTTTCTTTGTCTGTTTCCTAGTGCCGGTTTGAAGTGCCTGCCGTTTTCACTGTAAAACCGAGTTGGAGCTTGTACCTCCCCATATACATATATGGAGTGGAGTTGGCAACTGAAAAGAAACTTTGTGTTCCCTTCAAGCTAGGTGAAGGACGGCTTTCACACACACTTATCTCTCAGAAATGAGCATGTGGAGAGACGTTCGTTCATCCAGCACCAAGGGAACGGGTTACAGGAGAAACACTTACTCTGGTTTCTCAGTCTGTTTCCTAGTGCCGGTTTGAAGTGCCTGCCGTTTTCACTGTAAAACCGAGTTGGAGCTTGTACCTCCCCATATATATGTATGGAGTGGAGTTGGCAACTGAAAAGAAACTTTGTGTTCCCTTCAAGCTAGGTGAAGGACGGCTTTCACACACACTTATCTCTCAGAACTGAGCATGTGGAGAGACGTTCGTTCATCCAGCACCAAGGGATCGGGTTGCAGGAGAAACACTTACTCTGGTTTCTGAGTCTGTTTCCTTGTGCCGGTTTGAAGTGCCTGCCGTTTTCACTGTAAAACCGAGTTTGGGCTTGTACCTCCCCATATATATGTATGGAGTGGAGTTGGCAACTGAAAAGAAACTTTGTGTTCCCTTCAAGCTAGGTGAAGGAAGGCTTTCACACACACTTATCTCTCAGAACTGAGCATGTGGAGAGACGTTCTTTCATCCAGCACCAAGGGAACGGGTTGCAGGAGAAACACTTACTCTGGTTTCTCAGTCTGTTTCCTAGTGCCGGTTTGAAGTGCCTGCCGTTTTCACTGTAAAACCGAGTTGGAGCTTGTACCTCCCCATATATATGTATGGAGTGGAGTTGGCAACTGAAAAGAAACTTTGTGTTCCCTTCAAGCTAGGTGAAGGACGGCTTTCACACACACTTATCTCTCAGAACTGAGCATGTGGAGAGACGTTCGTTCATCCAGCACCAAGGGAACGGGTTGCAGGAGAAACACTTACTCTGGTTTCTGAGTCTGTTTCCTAGTGCCGGTTTGAAGTGCCTGCCGTTTTCACTGTAAAACCAAGTTGGAGCTTGTACCTCCCCATATACATATATGAAGTTGTGTTGGCAACTGAAAAGAAACTTTATGTTCCCTTCAAGCTAGGTGAAGGACGGCTTTCACACACACTTATCTCTCAGAACTGAGCATGTGGAGAGACGTTCGTTCATCCAGCACCAAGGGAACGGTTTGCAGGAGAAACAATTACTCTGGTTTCTGAGTCTGTTTCCTAGTGCCGGTTTGAAGTGCCTGCCGTTTTCACTGTAAAACCGAGTTTGGGCTTGTACCTCCCCATATATATGTATGGAGTGGAGTTGGCAACTGAAAAGAAACTTTGTGTTCCCTTCAAGCTAGGTGAAGGACGGCTTTCACACACACTTATCTTTCAGAACTGAGCATGTGGAGAGACGTTCGTTCATCCAGCACCAAGGGAACGGGTTGCAGGAGAAACACTTACTCTGGTTTCTGAGTCTGTTTCCTAGTGCCGGTTTGAAGTGCCTGTGGTTTTCACTGTAAAACCGAGTTGGAGCTTGTACCTCCCCATATACATATATGGAGTGGAGTTGGCAACTGAAAAGAAACTTTATGTTCCCTTCAAGCTAGGTGAAGGACGGCTTTCACACACACTTATCTCTCAGAACTGAGCATGTGGAGAGACGTTCGTTCATCCAGCACCAAGGGAACGGGTTGCAGGAGAAACACTTACTCTGGTTTCTGAGTCTGTTTCCTAGTGCCGGTTTGAAGTGCCTGCCGTTTTCACTGTGAAACCTAGTTGGAGCTTGTACCATCCCATATATATGTATAGAGTGGAGTTGGCAAATGAAAAGAAACTTTGTGTTCCCTTCAAGCTAGGTGAAGGACGGCTTTCACACACACTTATCTCTCAGAGCTGAGCATGTGGAGAGACGTTCGTTCATCCAGCACCAAGGGAACGGGTTGCAGGAGAAACATTTACTCTGGTTTCTGAGTCTGTTTCCTAGTGCCGGTTGGAAGTGCCTGCCGTTTTCACTGTAAAACCGAGTTGGAGCTTGTACCTCCCCATATACATATATGGAGTGGAGTTGGCAACTGAAAAGAAACTTTATGTTCCCTTCAAGCTAGGTGAAGGACGGCTTTCACACACACTTATCTCTCAGAACTGAGCATGTGGAGAGACATTCGTTCATCCAACACCAAGGGAACGGGTTGCAGGAGAAACATTTACTCTGGTTTCTGAGTCTGTTTCCTAGTGCCGGTTTGAAGTGCCTGCCGTTTTCAGTGTAAAACAGAGTTGGAGCTTGTACATCCCCATATATATGTATGGAGTGGAGTTGGCAACTGAAAAGAAACTTTGTGTTCCCTTCAAGCTAGGTGAAGGAAGGCTTTCACACACACTTATCTCTCAGAACTGAGCATGTGGAGAGACGTTCGTTCATCCAGCACCAAGGGATCGGGTTGCAGGAGAAACAGTTACTCTGGTATCTGAGTCTGTTTCCTAGTGCCGGTTTGAAGTGCCTTCCGTTTTCACTGTAAAACCGAGTTTGGGCTTGTACCTCCCCATATATATGTATAGAGTGGAGTTGGCAACTGAAAAGAAACTTTGTGTTCCCTTCAAGCTAGGTGAAGGAAGGCTTTCACACACACTTATCTCTCAGAACTGAGCATGAGGAGAGACGTTCGTTCATCCAGCACCAAGGGAACGGGTTGCAGGAGAAACACTTACTCTGGTTTCTGAGTCTGTTTCCTAGTGCAGGTTTGAAGTGCCTGCCGTTTTCACTGTAAAACCGACTTGGAGCTTGTACCTCGCCATATATATGTATGGAGTGGAGTTGGCAACTGAAAAGAAACTTTGTGTTCCCTTCAAGCTATGTGAAGGACGGCTTTCACACACACTTATCTCTCAGAACTGAGCATGTGGAGAGACGTTCGTTCATCCAGCACCAAGGGATCGGGTTGCAGGAGAAACACTTACTCTGGTTTCTGAGTCTGTTTCCTAGTGCCGGTTTGAAGTGCCTGCCGTTTTCACTGTAAAACCGAGTTTGGGCTTGTACCTCCCCATATATATGTATGGAGTGGAGTTGGCAACTGAAAAGAAACTTTGTGTTCCCTTCAAGCTAGGTGAAGGAAGGCTTTCACACACAATTATCTCTCAGAACTGAGCATGTGGATAGACGTTCTTTCATCCAGCACCAAGGGAACGGGTTGCAGGAGAAACACTTACTCTGGTTTCTCAGTCTGTTTCCTAGTGCCGGTTTGAAGTTCCTGCAGTTTTCACTGTAAAACCGAGTTGGAGCTTGTACCTACCCATATACATATATGGAGTGGAGTTGGCAACTGAAAAGAAACTTTATGTTCCCTTCAAGCTAGGTGAAGGACGGCTTTCACACACACTTATCTCTCAGAACTGAGCATGTGGAGAGACGTTCGTTCATCCAGCACCAAGGGAACGGGTTGCAGGAGTAACACTTACTCTGGTTTCTTTGTCTGTTTCCTAGTGCCGGTTTGAAGTGCCTGCCGTTTTCACTGTAAAACCGAGTTGGAGCTTGTACCTCCCCATATACATATATGGAGTGGAGTTGGCAACTGAAAAGAAACTTTGTGTTCCCTTCAAGCTAGGTGAAGGACGGCTTTCACACACACTTATCTCTCAGAAATGAGCATGTGGAGAGACGTTCGTTCATCCAGCACCAAGGGAACGGGTTACAGGAGAAACACTTACTCTGGTTTCTCAGTCTGTTTCCTAGTGCCGGTTTGAAGTGCCTGCCGTTTTCACTGTAAAACCGAGTTGGAGCTTGTACCTCCCCATATATATGTATGGAGTGGAGTTGGCAACTGAAAAGAAATTTTGTGTTCCCTTCAAGCTAGGTGAAGGACGGCTTTCACACACACTTATCTCTCAGAACTGAGCATGTGTAGAGACGTTCGTTCATCCAGCACCAAGGGAACGGGTTGCAGGAGAAACACTTACTCTGGTTTCTGAGTCTGTTTCCTAGTGCCGGTTTGAAGTGCCTGCCGTTTTCACTGTAAAACCGAGTTTGGGCTTGTACCTCCCCATATATATGTATGGAGTGGAGTTGGCAACTGAAAAGAAACTTTGTGTTCCCTTCAAGCTAGGTGAAGGAAGGCTTTCACACACACTTATCTCTCAGAACTGAGCATGTGGAGAGACGTTCGTTCATCCAGCACCAAGGGAACGGGTTGCAGGAGTAACACTTACTCTGGTTTCTTTGTCTGTTTCCTAGTGCCGGTTTGAAGTGCCTGCCGTTTTCACTGTAAAACCGAGTTGGAGCTTGTACCTCCCCATATACATATATGGAGTGGAGTTGGCAACTGAAAAGAAACTTTGTGTTCCCTTCAAGCTAGGTGAAGGACGGCTTTCACACACACTTATCTCTCAGAAATGAGCATGTGGAGAGACGTTCGTTCATCCAGCACCAAGGGAACGGGTTACAGGAGAAACACTTACTCTGGTTTCTCAGTCTGTTTCCTAGTGCCGGTTTGAAGTGCCTGCCGTTTTCACTGTAAAACCGAGTTGGAGCTTGTACCTCCCCATATATATGTATGGAGTGGAGTTGGCAACTGAAAAGAAACTTTGTGTTCCCTTCAAGCTAGGTCAAGGACGGCTTTCACACACACTTATCTCTCAGAACTGAGCATGTGGAGAGACGTTCGTTCATCCAGCACCAAGGGATCGGGTTGCAGGAGAAACACTTACTCTGGTTTCTGAGTCTGTTTCCTAGTGCCGGTTTGAAGTGCCTGCCGTTTTCACTGTAAAACCGAGTTTGGGCTTGTACCTCCCCATATATATGTATGGAGTGGAGTTGGCAACTGAAAAGAAACTTTGTGTTCCCTTCAAGCTAGGTGAAGGAAGGCTTTCACACACACTTATCTCTCAGAACTGAGCATGTGGATAGACGTTCTTTCATCCAGCACCAAGGGAACGGGTTGCAGGAGAAACACTTACTCTGGTTTCTCAGTCTGTTTCCTAGTGCCGGTTTGAAGTGCCTGCAGTTTTCACTGTAAAACCGAGTTGGAGCTTGTACCTCCCCATATACATATATGGAGTGGAGTTGGCAACTGAAAAGAAACTTTATGTTCCCTTCAAGATAGGTGAAGGACGGCTTTCACACACACTTATCTCTCAGAACTGAGCATGTGGAGAGACGTTCGTTCATCCAGCACCAAGGGAACGGGTTGCAGGAGTAACACTTACTCTGGTTTCTTTGTCTGTTTCCTAGTGCCGGTTTGAAGTGCCTGCCGTTTTCACTGTAAAACCGAGTTGGAGCTTGTACCTCCCCATATACATATATGGAGTGGAGTTGGCAACTGAAAAGAAACTTTGTGTTCCCTTCAAGCTAGGTGAAGGACGGCTTTCACACACACTTATCTCTCAGAACTGAGCATGTGGAGAGACGTTCGTTCATCCAGCACCAAGGGAACGGGTTACAGGAGAAACACTTACTCTGGTTTCTCAGTCTGTTTCCTAGTGCCGGTTTGAAGTGCCTGCCGTTTTCACTGTAAAACCGAGTTGGAGCTTGTACCTCCCCATATATATGTATGGAGTGGAGTTGGCAACTGAAAAGAAATTTTGTGTTCCCTTCAAGCTAGGTGAAGGACGGCTTTCACACACACTTATCTCTCAGAACTGAGCATGTGGAGAGACGTTCGTTCATCCAGCACCAAGGGATCGGGTTGCAGGTGAAACACTTACTCTGGTTTCTGAGTCTGTTTCCTAGTGCCGGTTTGAAGTGCCTGCCGTTTTCACTGTAAAACCGAGTTTGGGCTTGTACCTCCCCATATATATGTATGGAGTGGAGTTGGCAACTGAAAAGAAACTTTGTGTTCCCTTCAAGCTAGGTGAAGGACGGCTTTCACACACACTTATCTCTCAGAACTGAGCATGTGGATAGACGTTCTTTCATCCAGCACCAAGGGAACGGGTTGCAGGAGAAACACTTACTCTGGTTTCTCAGTCTGTTTCCTAGTGCCGGTTTGAAGTGCCTGCCGTTTTCACTGTAAAACCGAGTTGGAGCTTGTACCTCCCCATATATATGTATGGAGTGGAGTTGGCAACTGAAAAGAAACTTTGTGTTCCCTTCAAGCTAGGTGAAGGACGGCTTTCACACACACTTATCTCTCAGAACTGAGCATGTGGAGAGACGTTCGTTCATCCAGCACCAAGGGAACGGGTTGCAGGAGAAACACTTACTCTGGTTTCTGAGTCTGTTTCCTAGTGCCGGTTTGAAGTGCCTGCCGTTTTCACTGTAAAACCGAGTTGGAGCTTGTACCTCCCCATATACATATATGGAGTTGTGTTGGCAACTGAAAAGAAACTTTATGTTCCCTTCAAGCTAGGTGAAGGACGGCTTTCACACACACTTATCTCTCAGAACTGAGCATGTGGAGAGACGTTCGTTCATCCAGCACCAAGGGAACGGTTTGCAGGTGAAACAATTACTCTGGTTTCTGAGTCGGTTTCCTAGTGCCGGTTTGAAGTGCCTGCCGTTTTCACTGTAAAACCGAGTTGGAGCTTGTACCTCCCCATATATATGTATGGAGTGGAGTTGGCAACTGAAAAGAAACTTTGTGTTCCCTTCAAGCTAGGTGAAGGACGGCTTTCACACACACTTATCTCTCAGAACTGAGCATGTGGAGAGACGTTCGTTCATCCAGCACCAAGGGAACGGGTTGCAGGAGAAACACTTACTCTGGTTTCTGAGTCTGTTTCCTAGTGCCGGTTTCAAGTGCCTGCCGTTTTCACTGTAAAACCGAGTTGGAGCTTGTACCTCCCATTTACATATATGGAGTGGAGTTGGCAACTGAAAAGAAACTTTATGTTCCCTTCAAGCTAGGTGAAGGACGGCTTTCACACACACTTATCTCTCAGAACTGAGCATGTGGAGAGACGTTCGTTCATCCAGCACCAAGGGAACGGGTTGCAGGAGAAACACTTACTCTGGTTTCTGAGTCTGTTTCCTAGTGCCGGTTTGAAGTGCCTGCCGTTTTCACTGTGAAACCTAGTTGGAGCTTGTACCATCCCATATATATGTATAGAGTGGAGTTGGCAAATGAAAAGAAACTTTGTGTTCCCTTCAAGCTAGGTGAAGGACGGCTTTAACACACACTTAACTCTCAGAGCTGAGCATGTGGAGAGACGTTCGTTCATCCAGCACCAAGGGAACGGGTTGCAGGAGAAACATTTACTCTGGTTTCTGAGTCTGTTTCCTAGTGCCGATTGGAAGTGCCTGCCGTTTTCACTGTAAAACCGAGTTGGAGCTTGTACCTCCCCATATACATATATGGAGTGGAGTTGGCAACTGAAAAGAAACTTTATGTTCCCTTCAAGCTAGGTGAAGTACGGCTTTCACACACACTTATCTCTCAGAACTGAGCATGTGGAGAGACATTCGTTCATCCAGCACCAAGGGAACGGGTTGCAGGAGAAACATTTACTCTGGTTTCTGAGTCTGTTTCCTAGTGCCGGTTTGAAGTGCCTGCCGTTTTCAGTGTAAAACAGAGTTGGAGCTTGTACATCCCCATATATATGTATGGAGTGGAGTTGGCAACTGAAAAGAAACTTTGTGTTCCCTTCAAGCTAGGTGAAGGAAGGCTTTCACACACACTTATCTCTCAGAACTGAGCATGTGGAGAGACGTTCTTTCATCCAGCACCAAGGAATCGGGTTGCAGGAGAAACAGTTACTCTGGTATCTGAGTCTGTTTCCTAGTGCCGGTATGAAGTGCCTTCCGTTTTCACTGTAAAACCGAGTTTGGGCTTGTACCTCCCCATATATATGTATGGAGTGGAGTTGGCAACTGAAAAGAAACTTTGTGTTCCCTTCAAGTTAGGTGAAGGACGGCTTTCACACACACTTATCTCTCAGAACTGAGCATGTGGAGAGACGTTCTTTCATCCAGCACGAAGGGAACGGGTTGCAGGAGAAACACTTACTCTGGATTCTGAGTCTGTTTCCTAGTGCCGGTTTGAAGTGCCTGCCATTTTCACTGTAAAACCGAGTTCGAGCTTGTACCACCCCATATATATGTATAGAGTGGAGTTGGCAACTGAAAAGAAACTTTGTGTTCCCTTCAAGCTAGGTGAAGGACGGCTTCACACACACTTATCTCTCAGAACTGAGCATGTGGAGAGACGTTCGTTCATCCAGCACCAAGGGAACGGGTTGCAGGAGAAACACTTACTCTGGTTTCTGAGTCTGTTTCCTAGTGCCGGTTTGAATTGCCTGCCGTTTTCACTGTAAAACCGAGTTGGAACTTGTACCTCCCCATATATATGTATGGATGGGAGTTGGCAACTGAAAAGAAACTTTGTGTTCCCTTCAAGCTAGGTGAAGGACGGCTTTCACACACACTTATCTCTCAGAACTGAGCATGTGGAGAGACGTTCGTTCATCCAGCACCAAGGGCACGGGTTGCAGGGAAACACTTACTCTGGTTTATCAGTCTGTTTCCTAGTGCAGGTTTGAAGTGAATGCCGTTTTCACTGTAAAACCGAGTTGGAGCTTGTACCACCCCATATATATGTATGAAGTTGGGTTGGCAACTGAAAAGAAACTTTGTGTTCCCTTAAAGCTAAGTGAAGGACGGCTTTCACACACATTTATCTCTCAGAACTGAGCATGTGGAGAGACGTTCGCTCATCAAGCACCAAGGGATCGGGTTGCAGGAGAAACAGTAACTCTGGTTTCTGAGTCTGTTTCCTAGTGCCGGTTTGAAGTGCCTGCCGTTTTCACTGTAAAACCGAGTTGGAGCTTGTACCTCCCCAAATATATGTATGGAGTGGAGTTGGCAACTGAAAAGAAACTATGTGTTCCCTTCAAGCTAGGTGAAGGACGCCTTTCACACACACTTATCTCTCAGAACTGAGCATGTGGAGAGACATTCGTTCATCCAGCACCAAGGGAACGGGTTGTAAGAGAAAAACTTACTCTGGTTTCTCAGTTTGTTTCCTAGTGCCGGTTTGAATTGTCTGCCGTTTTCACTGTAAAACCGAGTTGCAGCTTGTACCTCCCCATATATTTTTATGGAGTGGAATTGGCAACTGAAAAGAAACTTTGTGTTCCCTTCCAGCTTGGTGAAGGATGGATTTCACACACATTTATCTCTCAGAACTGAGCATGTGGAGAGACGTTCGTTCATCCAGCACCAAGGGAATGGGTTGCAGGAGAAACACTTACTCTGTTTTCTGAGTCTATTTCCAAGTGCCGGTTTGAAGTGCCTGCCGTTTTCACTGTAAAACCGAGTTGGAGCTTGTACCTCCCCATATATATGTATGGAGTGAAGTTGGCAACTGAAAAGAAATTTTGTGTTCCCTTCAAGCTAGGTGAAGGACGGCTTTCACACACACTTATCTCTCAGAACTGAGCATGTGGAGAGACGTTCGTTCATCCAGCACCAAGGGAACGGTTTGCAGGAGAAACACTTACTCTGGTTTCTCAGTCTGTTTCCTAGTGCCGGTTTGAAGTGCCTGCCGTTTTCACTGTAAAACCGAGTTGGACCTTGTACCTCCCCATATATATGTATGGAGTGGAGTTGGCAACTGAATATAAACTTTTTGTTCCCTTCAAGCTAGGTGAAGGATGGCTTTCACACACACTTATCTCTCAGAACTGAGCATGTGGAGAGACGTTCGTTCATCCAGTCCCAAGGGAATTGGTTGCAGGAGAAACACTTACTCTGTTTTCTGAGTCTGTTTCCTAGTGCCGGTTTGAAGTGCCTGCAGTTTTCACTGTAAAACCGAGTTGGAGCTTGTACCTCCCCATATATATGTATGGAGTGGAGTTGGCAACTGAAAAGAAATTTTGTGTTCCCTTCAAGCTAGGTGAAGGACGGCTTTCACACACACTTATCTTTCAGAACTGAGCATGTGTAGAGACGTTCGTTCATCCAGCACCAAGGGAACGGGTTGCAGGAGAAACACTTACTCTGGTTTCTGAGTCTGTTTCCTAGTGCCGGTTTGAAGTGCCTGCCGTTTTCACTGTAAAACCGAGTTTGGGCTTGTACCTCCCCATATATATGTATGGAGTGGAGTTGGCAACTGAAAAGAAACTTTGTGTTCCCTTCAAGCTAGGTGAAGGAAGGCTTTCACACACACTTATCTCTCAGAACTGAGCATGTGGAGAGACGTTCGTTCATCCAGCACCAAGGGAACGGGTTGCAGGAGTAACACTTACTCTGGTTTCTTTGTCTGTTTCCTAGTGCCGGTTTGAAGTGCCTGCCGTTTTCACTGTAAAACCGAGTTGGAGCTTGTACCTCCCCATATACATATATGGAGTGGAGTTGGCAACTGAAAAGAAACTTTGTGTTCCCTTCAAGCTAGGTGAAGGACGGCTTTCACACACACTTATCTCTCAGAACTGAGCATGTGGAGAGACGTTCGTTCATCCAGCACCAAGGGAACGGTTTGCAGGAGAAACACTTACTCTGGTTTCTCAGTCTGTTTCCTAGTGCCGGTTTGAAGTGCCTGCCGTTTTCACTGTAAAACCGAGTTGGACCTTGTACCTCCCCATATATATGTATGGAGTGGAGTTGGCAACTGAATATAAACTTTTTGTTCCCTTCAAGCTAGGTGAAGGATGGCTTTCACACACACTTATCTCTCAGAACTGAGCATGTGGAGAGACGTTCGTTCATCCAGTCCCAAGGGAATTGGTTGCAGGAGAAACACTTACTCTGTTTTCTGAGTCTGTTTCCTAGTGCCGGTTTGAAGTGCCTGCAGTTTTCACTGTAAAACCGAGTTGGAGCTTGTACCTCCCCATATATATGTATGGAGTGGAGTTGGCAACTGAAAAGAAATTTTGTGTTCCCTTCAAGCTAGGTGAAGGACGGCTTTCACACACACTTATCTCTCAGAACTGAGCATGTGTAGAGACGTTCGTTCATCCAGCACCAAGGGAACGGGTTGCAGGAGAAACACTTACTCTGGTTTCTGAGTCTGTTTCCTAGTGCCGGTTTGAAGTGCCTGCCGTTTTCACTGTAAAACCGAGTTTGGGCTTGTACCTCCCCATATATATGTATGGAGTGGAGTTGGCAACTGAAAAGAAACTTTGTGTTCCCTTCAAGCTAGGTGAAGGAAGGCTTTCACACACACTTATCTCTCAGAACTGAGCATGTGGAGAGACGTTCGTTCATCCAGCACCAAGGGAACGGGTTGCAGGAGTAACACTTACTCTGGTTTCTTTGTCTGTTTCCTAGTGCCGGTTTGAAGTGCCTGCCGTTTTCACTGTAAAACCGAGTTGGAGCTTGTACCTCCCCATATACATATATGGAGTGGAGTTGGCAACTGAAAAGAAACTTTGTGTTCCCTTCAAGCTAGGTGAAGGACGGCTTTCACACACACTTATCTCTCAGAAATGAGCATGTGGAGAGACGTTCGTTCATCCAGCACCAAGGGAACGGGTTATAGGAGAAACACTTACTCTGGTTTCTCAGTCTGTTTCCTAGTGCCGGTTTGAAGTGCCTGCCGTTTTCACTGTAAAACCGAGTTGGAGCTTGTACCTCCCCATATATATGTATGGAGTGGAGTTGGCAACTGAAAAGAAACTTTGTGTTCCCTTCAAGCTAGGTCAAGGACGGCTTTCACACACACTTATCTCTCAGAACTGAGCATGTGGAGAGACGTTCGTTCATCCAGCACCAAGGGATCGGGTTGCAGGAGAAACACTTACTCTGGTTTCTGAGTCTGTTTCCTAGTGCCGGTTTGAAGTGCCTGCCGTTTTCACTGTAAAACCGAGTTTGGGCTTGTACCTCCCCATATATATGTATGGAGTGGAGTTGGCAACTGAAAAGAAACTTTGTGTTCCCTTCAAGCTAGGTGAAGGAAGGCTTTCACACACACTTATCTCTCAGAACTGAGCATGTGGATAGACGTTCTTTCATCCAGCACCAAGGGAACGGGTTGCAGGAGAAACACTTACTCTGGTTTCTCAGTCTGTTTCCTAGTGCCGGTTTGAAGTGCCTGCAGTTTTCACTGTAAAACCGAGTTGGAGCTTGTACCTCCCCATATACATATATGGAGTGGAGTTGGCAACTGAAAAGAAACTTTATGTTCCCTTCAAGATAGGTGAAGGACGGCTTTCACACACACTTATCTCTCAGAACTGAGCATGTGGAGAGACGTTCGTTCATCCAGCACCAAGGGAACGGGTTGCAGGAGTAACACTTACTCTGGTTTCTTTGTCTGTTTCCTAGTGCCGGTTTGAAGTGCCTGCCGTTTTCACTGTAAAACCGAGTTGGAGCTTGTACCTCCCCATATACATATATGGAGTGGAGTTGGCAACTGAAAAGAAACTTTGTGTTCCCTTCAAGCTAGGTGAAGGACGGCTTTCACACACACTTATCTCTCAGAACTGAGCATGTGGAGAGACGTTCGTTCATCCAGCACCAAGGGAACGGGTTACAGGAGAAACACTTACTCTGGTTTCTCAGTCTGTTTCCTAGTGCCGGTTTGAAGTGCCTGCCGTTTTCACTGTAAAACCGAGTTGGAGCTTGTACCTCCCCATATATATGTATGGAGTGGAGTTGGCAACTGAAAAGAAATTTTGTGTTCCCTTCAAGCTAGGTGAAGGACGGCTTTCACACACACTTATCTCTCAGAACTGAGCATGTGGAGAGACGTTCGTTCATCCAGCACCAAGGGATCGGGTTGCAGGTGAAACACTTACTCTGGTTTCTGAGTCTGTTTCCTAGTGCCGGTTTGAAGTGCCTGCCGTTTTCACTGTAAAACCGAGTTTGGGCTTGTACCTCCCCATATATATGTATGGAGTGGAGTTGGCAACTGAAAAGAAACTTTGTGTTCCCTTCAAGCTAGGTGAAGGACGGCTTTCACACACACTTATCTCTCAGAACTGAGCATGTGGATAGACGTTCTTTCATCCAGCACCAAGGGAACGGGTTGCAGGAGAAACACTTACTCTGGTTTCTCAGTCTGTTTCCTAGTGCCGGTTTGAAGTGCCTGCCGTTTTCACTGTAAAACCGAGTTGGAGCTTGTACCTCCCCATATATATGTATGGAGTGGAGTTGGCAACTGAAAAGAAACTTTGTGTTCCCTTCAAGCTAGGTGAAGGACGGCTTTCACACACACTTATCTCTCAGAACTGAGCATGTGGAGAGACGTTCGTTCATCCAGCACCAAGGGAACGGGTTGCAGGAGAAACACTTACTCTGGTTTCTGAGTCTGTTTCCTAGTGCCGGTTTGAAGTGCCTGCCGTTTTCACTGTAAAACCGAGTTGGAGCTTGTACCTCCCCATATACATATATGGAGTTGTGTTGGCAACTGAAAAGAAACTTTATGTTCCCTTCAAGCTAGGTGAAGGACGGCTTTCACACACACTTATCTCTCAGAACTGAGCATGTGGAGAGACGTTCGTTCATCCAGCACCAAGGGAACGGTTTGCAGGTGAAACAATTACTCTGGTTTCTGAGTCGGTTTCCTAGTGCCGGTTTGAAGTGCCTGCCGTTTTCACTGTAAAACCGAGTTGGAGCTTGTACCTCCCCATATATATGTATGGAGTGGAGTTGGCAACTGAAAAGAAACTTTGTGTTCCCTTCAAGCTAGGTGAAGGACGGCTTTCACACACACTTATCTCTCAGAACTGAGCATGTGGAGAGACGTTCGTTCATCCAGCACCAAGGGAACGGGTTGCAGGAGAAACACTTACTCTGGTTTCTGAGTCTGTTTCCTAGTGCCGGTTTCAAGTGCCTGCCGTTTTCACTGTAAAACCGAGTTGGAGCTTGTACCTCCCATTTACATATATGGAGTGGAGTTGGCAACTGAAAAGAAACTTTATGTTCCCTTCAAGCTAGGTGAAGGACGGCTTTCACACACACTTATCTCTCAGAACTGAGCATGTGGAGAGACGTTCGTTCATCCAGCACCAAGGGAACGGGTTGCAGGAGAAACACTTACTCTGGTTTCTGAGTCTGTTTCCTAGTGCCGGTTTGAAGTGCCTGCCGTTTTCACTGTGAAACCTAGTTGGAGCTTGTACCATCCCATATATATGTATAGAGTGGAGTTGGCAAATGAAAAGAAACTTTGTGTTCCCTTCAAGCTAGGTGAAGGACGGCTTTAACACACACTTAACTCTCAGAGCTGAGCATGTGGAGAGACGTTCGTTCATCCAGCACCAAGGGAACGGGTTGCAGGAGAAACATTTACTCTGGTTTCTGAGTCTGTTTCCTAGTGCCGATTGGAAGTGCCTGCCGTTTTCACTGTAAAACCGAGTTGGAGCTTGTACCTCCCCATATACATATATGGAGTGGAGTTGGCAACTGAAAAGAAACTTTATGTTCCCTTCAAGCTAGGTGAAGTACGGCTTTCACACACACTTATCTCTCAGAACTGAGCATGTGGAGAGACATTCGTTCATCCAGCACCAAGGGAACGGGTTGCAGGAGAAACATTTACTCTGGTTTCTGAGTCTGTTTCCTAGTGCCGGTTTGAAGTGCCTGCCGTTTTCAGTGTAAAACAGAGTTGGAGCTTGTACATCCCCATATATATGTATGGAGTGGAGTTGGCAACTGAAAAGAAACTTTGTGTTCCCTTCAAGCTAGGTGAAGGAAGGCTTTCACACACACTTATCTCTCAGAACTGAGCATGTGGAGAGACGTTCTTTCATCCAGCACCAAGGAATCGGGTTGCAGGAGAAACAGTTACTCTGGTATCTGAGTCTGTTTCCTAGTGCCGGTATGAAGTGCCTTCCGTTTTCACTGTAAAACCGAGTTTGGGCTTGTACCTCCCCATATATATGTATGGAGTGGAGTTGGCAACTGAAAAGAAACTTTGTGTTCCCTTCAAGTTAGGTGAAGGACGGCTTTCACACACACTTATCTCTCAGAACTGAGCATGTGGAGAGACGTTCTTTCATCCAGCACGAAGGGAACGGGTTGCAGGAGAAACACTTACTCTGGATTCTGAGTCTGTTTCCTAGTGCCGGTTTGAAGTGCCTGCCATTTTCACTGTAAAACCGAGTTCGAGCTTGTACCACCCCATATATATGTATAGAGTGGAGTTGGCAA
The DNA here is from genome assembly GCF_048564905.1 of Vicugna pacos. Taxonomy (NCBI): domain Eukaryota; kingdom Metazoa; phylum Chordata; class Mammalia; order Artiodactyla; family Camelidae; genus Vicugna; species Vicugna pacos. The sequence continues at coordinate 32,483,653 of NC_133000.1, forward strand.
CTGAAAAGAAACTTTGTGTTCCCTTCAAGCTAGGTGAAGGACGGCTTCACACACACTTATCTCTCAGAACTGAGCATGTGGAGAGACGTTCGTTCATCCAGCACCAAGGGAACGGGTTGCAGGAGAAACACTTACTCTGGTTTCTGAGTCTGTTTCCTAGTGCCGGTTTGAATTGCCTGCCGTTTTCACTGTAAAACCGAGTTGGAACTTGTACCTCCCCATATATATGTATGGATGGGAGTTGGCAACTGAAAAGAAACTTTGTGTTCCCTTCAAGCTAGGTGAAGGACGGCTTTCACACACACTTATCTCTCAGAACTGAGCATGTGGAGAGACGTTCGTTCATCCAGCACCAAGGGCACGGGTTGCAGGGAAACACTTACTCTGGTTTATCAGTCTGTTTCCTAGTGCAGGTTTGAAGTGAATGCCGTTTTCACTGTAAAACCGAGTTGGAGCTTGTACCACCCCATATATATGTATGAAGTTGGGTTGGCAACTGAAAAGAAACTTTGTGTTCCCTTAAAGCTAAGTGAAGGACGGCTTTCACACACATTTATCTCTCAGAACTGAGCATGTGGAGAGACGTTCGCTCATCAAGCACCAAGGGATCGGGTTGCAGGAGAAACAGTAACTCTGGTTTCTGAGTCTGTTTCCTAGTGCCGGTTTGAAGTGCCTGCCGTTTTCACTGTAAAACCGAGTTGGAGCTTGTACCTCCCCAAATATATGTATGGAGTGGAGTTGGCAACTGAAAAGAAACTATGTGTTCCCTTCAAGCTAGGTGAAGGACGCCTTTCACACACACTTATCTCTCAGAACTGAGCATGTGGAGAGACATTCGTTCATCCAGCACCAAGGGAACGGGTTGTAAGAGAAAAACTTACTCTGGTTTCTCAGTTTGTTTCCTAGTGCCGGTTTGAATTGTCTGCCGTTTTCACTGTAAAACCGAGTTGCAGCTTGTACCTCCCCATATATATTTATGGAGTGGAATTGGCAACTGAAAAGAAACTTTGTGTTCCCTTCCAGCTTGGTGAAGGATGGATTTCACACACATTTATCTCTCAGAACTGAGCATGTGGAGAGACGTTCGTTCATCCAGCACCAAGGGAATGGGTTGCAGGAGAAACACTTACTCTGTTTTCTGAGTCTATTTCCAAGTGCCGGATTGAAGTGCCTGCCGTTTTCACTGTAAAACCGAGTTGGAGCTTGTACCTCCCCATATATATGTATGGAGTGAAGTTGGCAACTGAAAAGAAATTTTGTGTTCCCTTCAAGCTAGGTGAAGGACGGCTTTCACACACACTTATCTCTCAGAACTGAGCATGTGGAGAGACGTTCGTTCATCCAGCACCAAGGGAACGGTTTGCAGGAGAAACACTTACTCTGGTTTCTCAGTCTGTTTCCTAGTGCCGGTTTGAAGTGCCTGCCGTTTTCACTGTAAAACCGAGTTGGACCTTGTACCTCCCCATATATATGTATGGAGTGGAGTTGGCAACTGAATATAAACTTTTTGTTCCCTTCAAGCTAGGTGAAGGATGGCTTTCACACACACTTATCTCTCAGAACTGAGCATGTGGAGAGACGTTCGTTCATCCAGTCCCAAGGGAATTGGTTGCAGGAGAAACACTTACTCTGTTTTCTGAGTCTGTTTCCTAGTGCCGGTTTGAAGTGCCTGCAGTTTTCACTGTAAAACCGAGTTGGAGCTTGTACCTCCCCATATATATGTATGGAGTGGAGTTGGAAACTGAAAAGTAATTTTGTGTTCCCTTCAAGCTAGGTGAAGGACGGCTTTCACACACACTTATCTCTCAGAACTGAGCATGTGGAGAGACGTTCGTTCATCCAGCACCAATGGAACGGGTTGCAGGAGAAACACTTACTCTGGTTTCTCAGTCTGTTTCCTAGTGCCCGATTGAAGTGCCTGCCGTTTTCACTGTAAAACCGAGTTGGAGCTTGTACCTCGCCATATACATATATGGAGTGGAGTTGGCAACTGAAAAGAAACTTTATGTTCCCTTCAAGCTAGGTGAAGGACGGCTTTCACACACACTTATCTCTCAGAACTGAGCATGTGGAGAGACGTTCGTTCATCGAGCACCAAGGGATCGGGTTGCAGGAGAAACAGTTACTCTGGTTTCTGAGTCTGCTTCCTAGTGCCGGTTTGAAGTGCCTGCCGTTTTCACAGTAAAATCGAGTTTGGGTTTGTACCTCCCCATATATATGTATGGAGTGGAGTTGGCAACTGAAAAGAAACTTTGTGTTCCCTTCAAGCAAGGTGAAGGACGGCTTTCACACACACTTATCTCTCAGAACTGAGCATGTGGAGTGACGTTCGTTCATCCAGCACCAATGGAACTGTTTGCAGAAAAACACTTACTCTGGTTTCTCAGTCTGTTTCCTAGTGCCGGTTTGAAGTGCCTGCCGTTTTCACTCTAATACCGAGTTGGAGCTTGTATCTCCCCATATATATGTATGGAGTGGAGTTGGCAACTGAAAAGAAACTTTGCGTTCCTTTCAAGCTAGGTGAAGGACGGCTTTCAGACACACTTATCTCTCAGAACTGAGCATGTGGAGAGACGTTCGTTCATCCAGCACCAAGAGAACGGGTTGCAGGAGAAACACTTACTCTGGTTTCTCAGTCGGTTTCCTACTGCCGGTTTGAAGTGCCTGCCATTTTCACTGTAAAACCGAGTTGGAGCTTGTACCTCCCCATATATATGTATGGAGTGGAGTTGGCAACTGAAAATAAACTTTGTGTTCCATTCAAGCTAGGTGAAGGAAGGCTTTCACACACACTTATCACTCAGAACTTAGCATGTGGAGAGACGTTCGTTCATCCAGCACCAAAGGAACGGGTTGCAGGAGTAACACTTACTCTGGTTTCTCAGTCTGTTTCCTAGTGCCGGTTTGAAGTGCCTGCCGTTTTCACTGTAAAACCGAGTTGGAGCTTGTACCTCCCCAAATATATGTATGGAGTGGAGTTGGCAACTGAAAAGAAACTATGTGTTCCCTTCAAGTTAGGTGAAGGACGGCTTTCACACACACTTATCTCTCAGAACTGAGCATGTGGAGAGACGTTCGTTCATCCAGCACCAAGGGAACGGGTTGTAAGAGAAACACTTACTCTGGTTTCTCAGTTTGTTTCCTAGTGCCGGTTTGAATTGCCTGCCGTTTTCACTGTAAAACCGAGTTGGAGCTTGTAACTCCCCATATATATGTATGGAGTGGATTTGGCAACTGAAAAGAAACTTTGTGTTCCCTTCAAGCTAGGTGAAGGATGGCTTTCACACACACTTATCTCTCAGAACTGAGCATGTGGAGAGACGTTCGTTCATCCAGCACCAAGGGAATGGGTTGCAGGAGAAACACTACTCTGTTTTCTGAGTCTATTTCCAAGTGCCGGTTTGAAGTGCCTGCCGTTTTCACTGTAAATCCGAGTTGGAGCATGTACCTCCCCATATATATGTATGGAGTGGAGTTGGAAACTGAAAAGAAATTTTGTGTTCCCTTCAAGCTAGGTGAAGAACGGCTTTCACACACACTTATCTCTCAGAACTGAGCATGTGGAGAGACGTTCGTTCATCCAGCACCAATGGAACGGGTTGCAGGAGAAACACTTACTCTGGTTTCTCAGTCTGTTTCCTAGTGCCCGTTTGAAGTGCCTGCCGTTTTCACTGTAAAACCGAGTTGGAGCTTGTACCTCCCCATATACATATATGGAGTGGAGTTGGCAACTGAAAAGAAACTTTATGTTCCCTTCAAGCTAGGTGAAGGACGGCTTTCACACACACTTATCTCTCAGAACTGAGCATGTGGAGAGACGTTCGTTCATCCAGCACCAAGGGATCGGGTTGCAGGAGAAACACTTACTCTGGTTTCTGCGTCTGTTTCCTAGTGCCGGTTTGAAGTGCCTGCCGTTTTCACTGTAAAACCGAGTTTGGGCTTGTACCTCCCCATATATATGTATGGAGTGGAGTTGGCAACTGAAAAGAAACTTTGTGTTCCCTTCAAGCTAGGTGAAGGACGGCTTTCACACACACTTATCTCTCAGAACAGAGCATGTGGAGTGACGTTCGTTCATCCAGCACGAAGGGAACTGTTTGCAGAGAAACACTTACTCTGGTTTCTCAGTCTGTTTCCTAGTGCCGGTTTGAAGTGCCTGCCGTTTTCACTGTAAAACCGAGTTGGAGCTTGTACCTCCCCATATATATGTATGGAGTGGAGTTGGCAACTGAAAAGAAACTTTGTGTTCCTTTCAAGCTAGGTGAAGGACGGCTTTCACACACACTTATCTCTCAGAACTGAGCATGTGGAGAGACGTTCGTTCATCCAGCACCAAGGGAACGGGTTGCAGGAGAAACACTTACTCTGGTTTCTCAGTCGGTTTCCTACTGCCGGTTTGAAGTGCCTGCCGTTTTCACTGTAAAACCGAGTTGGAGCTTGTACCTCCCCATATATATGTATGGATTGGAGTTGGCAACTAAAAAGAAACTTTGTGTTCCCTTCAAGCTATGTGAAGGATGGCTTTCACACACACTTATCTCTCAGAACTGAGCATGTGGAGAGACGTTCATTCATCCAGCACCAAGGGAACGGGTTGCAGGAGAAACACTTACTATGGATTCTGAGTCTGATTCCTAGTGCCGGTTTGAAGTGCCTGCCGTTTTCACTGTAAAACCGAGTTGGAGCTTGTACCTCCCCATATATATGTATTGAGTGGAGTTGGCAATTGAAAAGAAACTTTGTGTTCCCTTCAAGCTAGGTGAAGGACGGCTTTCACACACACTTATCTCTCAGAACTCAGCATGTGGAGAGACGATCGTTCATCCAGCACCAAGGGAACGGTTTGCAGGAGAAACATTTACTCTGGTTTCTCAGTCTGTTTCCTAGTGCCGGTTTGAAGTGCCTGCCGTTTTCACTGTAAAACCGAGTTGGAGCTTGTACCTCCCCATATATATGTATGGAGTGGAGTTGGCAACTGAAAAGAAACTTTGTGTTCCCTTCAAGCTAAGTGAAGGATGGCTTTCACACACACTTATCTCTCAGAACTGAGCATGTGGAGAGACGTTCGTTCATCCAGCACCAAGGGAACGGGTTGCAGGAGAAACACTTACTCTGTTTTCTGAGTCTGTTTCCTAGTGCCGGTTTGAAGTGCCTGCCGTTTTCACTGTAAAACCGAGTTGGAGCTTGTACCTCTCCATATATATGTATGGAGTGGAGTTGGCAACTGAAAAGAAACTTTGTGTTCCCTTCAAGCTAGGTGAAGGACGGCTTTCACACACACTTATCTCTCAGAACTGAGCATGTGGAGAGACATTCGTTCCTCCAGCACCAAGGGAACGGGTTGCAAGAGAAACATTACTCTGCTTTCTCAGTCTGTTTCCTAGTGCCGGTTTGAAGTGCCTGCCGTTTTCACTGTAAAACCGAGTTGGAGCTTGTACCTCCCCATATATATGTATGGAGTGGAGTTGGCAACTGAAAAGAAACTTTGTGTTCCCTTCAAGCTAAGTGAAGGATGGCTTTCACACACACTTATCTCTCAGAACTGAGCATGTGGAGAGACGTTCGTTCATCCAGCACCAAGGGAACGGGTTGCAGGAGAAACACTTACTCTGTTTTCTGAGTCTGTTTCCTAGTGCCGGTTTGAAGTGCCTGCCGTTTTCACTGTAAAACCGAGTTGGAGCTTGTACCTCTCCATATATATGTATGGAGTGGAGTTGGCAACTGAAAAGAAACTTTGTGTTCCCTTCAAGCTAGGTGAAGGACGGCTTTCACACACACTTATCTCTCAGAACTGAGCATGTGGAGAGACATTCGTTCCTCCAGCACCAAGGGAACGGGTTGCAAGAGAAACATTACTCTGCTTTCTCAGTCTGTTTCCTAGTGCCGGTTTGAAGTGCCTGCCGTTTTCACTGTAAAACCGAGTTGGAGCTTGTACCTCCCCATATATATGTATGGAGTGGAGTTGGCAACTGAAAAGACACTTTGTGTTCCCTTCAAGCTAGTTGAAGGATGACTTTCACACACAGTTATATCTCAGAACTGAGCATGTGGAGAGACGTTCGTTCATCCAGCACCAAGGGAATGGGTTGCAGGAGGAACACTTACTCTGTTTTCTGAGTCTATTTCCTAGTGCCGGTTTGAAGTGCCTGCCGTTTTCACTGTAATACCGAGTTGGAGCTTGTATCTCCCTATATATTTGTATGGAGTGAAGTTGGAAACTGAAAAGAAATTTTGTGTTCCCTTCAAGCTAGGTGAAGGACGGCTTTCACACACACTTATCTCTCAGAACTGAGCATGTGGAGAGACGTTCGTTCATCCAGCACCAAGGGAACGGGTTGCAGGAGAAACACTTACTCTGGTTTCTCAGTGTGTTTCCTAGTGCCGGTTTGAATTGCCTGCCGTTTTCACTGTAAAACCGAGTTGGAGCTTGTACCTCCCCATATATATGTATGGAGGGGAGTTGGCAACTGAAAAGAAACTTTGTGTTCCCTTCAAGCTAGGTGAAGGACGGCTTTCACACACACTTATCTCTCAGAACTGAGCATGTGGAGAGACGTTCTTTCATCCAGCACCAAGGGATCGGGATGCAGGAGAAACACTTACTCTGGTTTCTGAGTCTGTTTCCTAGTGCAGGTTTGAAGTGAATGCCGTTTTCACTGTAAAACCGAGTTGGAGCTTGTACTTCCCCATATATATATATGGAGTGGAGTTGGCAACTGAAAAGAAACTTTGTGTTCCCTTCAACCTAGGTGAAGGACGGATTTCACACACACTTATCTCTCAGAACTGAGCATGTGGAGAGACGTTCGTTCATCCAGCACCAAGGGAACGGGTTGCAGGAGAAACACTTACTCTGGTTTCTCAGTCGGTTTCCTACTGACGGTTTGAAGTGCCTGCCGTTTTCACTGTAAAACCGAGTTGGAGCTTGTACCTCCCCATATATATGTATGGAGTGGAGTTGGCAACTAAAAAGAAACTTTGTGTTCCCTTCAAGCTAGGTGAAGGACGGCTTTCACACACACTTATCTCTCAGAACTGAGCATGTGGATAGACGTTCATTCATCCAGCACCAAGGGATCGGGTTGCATGAGAAACACTTACTCTGGATTCTGAGTCTGTTTCCTAGTGCCGGTTTGAAGTGCCTGCCGTTTTCACTGTAAAACCGAGTTTGGGCTTGTACCTCCCCATATATATGTATGGAGTGGAGTTGGCAACTGAAAAGAAACTTTGTGTTCCCTTCAAGCTAGGTGAAGTACGGCTTTCACACACACTTATGTCTCAGAACTGAGCATGTGGAGAGACGTTCGTTCATCCAGCACCAAGGGATCGGGTTGCAGGAGAAACAGTAACTCTGGTTTCTGAGTCGGTTTCCTATTGCCGGTTTGAAGTGCCTGCCGTTTTCACTGTAAAACCGAGTTTGGGCTTGTACCTCCCCATATATATGTATGGAGTGGAGTTGGCAACTGAAAAGAATCTTTGTGTTCCCTTCAAGCTAGGTGAAGGAAGGCTTTCACACACACTTATCTCTCAGAACTGAGCATGTGGAGAGACGTTCTTTCATCCAGCACCAAGGGAACGGGTTGCAGGAGAAACACTTACTCTGGTTTCTCAGTCTGTTTCCTAGTGCCGGTTTGAAGTGCCTGCCGTTTTCATTGTAAAACTGAGTTGGTGCTTGTACCTCCCCATATATATGTATGGAGTGGAGTTGGCAACTGAAAAGAAACTTTTTGTTCCCTTTAAGATAGGTGAAGGACGGCTTTCACACACACTTATCTCTCAGAACTTAGCATGTGGAGAGACGTTCGTTCATCCAGCACCAAGGAAACGGGTTGCAAGAGAAACACTTACTCTGGTTTCTCAGTCTGTTTCCTAGTGTCGGTTTGAAGTGCCTGCCTTTTTCACTGTTAAACCGATTTGGAGCTTGTACCTCCCCATATATATGTATGGAGTGGAGTTGGCAACTGAAAAGAAACTTTGTGTTCCCTTCAAGCTAGGTGAAGGATGGCTTTCACACACACTTATCTCTCAGAATTGAGCATGTGGTGAGACTTTCGTTCATCCAGCACCAAGGGAATTGGTTGCAGAAGAAACACTTACTCAGTTTCCTGAGTTTGTTTCTTAGTGCCGGTTTGAAGTGCCTGCCGTTTTCACTGTAAAACCGAGTTGGAGCTTGTACCTCCCCATATATATGTATGGAGTCGGGTTGGCAACTGAAAAGAATCTTTGTGTTCCCTTCAAGCTAGGTGAAGGACGGCTTTCACACACACTTATCTCTCAGAACTGAGCATGTGGAGAGACGTTCGTTCATCCAGCACCAAGGGAACGGGCTGCAAGGGAAACACTTTCTCTGGTTTCTCAATGTTTCCTAGTGCCGGTTTGAAGTGCCTGCCGTTTTCACTGTAAAACCGAGTTGGAGCTTGTACCTCCCCATATATATGTATGGAGTGGAGTTGGCAACTGAAAAGAAACTTTGTGTTCCCTTCAAGCTAGGTGAAGGACGGCTTTCACACACAATTATCTCTCAGAACTGAGCATGTGGAGAGACGTTCGTTCATCCAGCACCAATGGAACGACTTGCAGGAGAAACACTTTCTCTGGTTTCTGAGTCTGTTTCCTAGTGCCGGTTTGAATTGCCTGCCGTTTTCACTGTAAAACCGAGTTTGGGCTTGTACCTCCCCATATATATGTATGGAGTGGAGTTGGCAACTGAAAAGAAACTTTGTGTTCCCTTCAAGCTAGGTGAAGAACGGCTTTCACACACACTTATCTCTCAGAACTGAGCATGTGGAGAGACGTTCGTTCATCCAGCACCAATGGAACGGGTTGCAGGAGAAACACTTACTCTGGTTTCTCAGTCTGTTTCCTAGTGCCGGTTTGAAGTGCCTGCCGTTTTCACTGTAAAACCGAGTTGGAGCTTGTACCTCCCCATATATATGTATGGAGTGGTGTTGGCAACTGAAAAGAAACTTTGTGTTCCCTTCAAGGTAGTTGAAGGATGGCTTTCACACACAGTTATCTCTCAGAACTGAGCATGTGGAGAGACGTTCGTTCATCCAGCACCAAGGGAATGGGTTGCAGGAGGAACACTTACTCTTTTTTCTGAGTCTATTTCCTAGTGCCGGTTTGAAGTGCCTGCCGTTTTCACTGTAATACCGAGTTGGAGCTTGTATCTCCCCATATATTTGTATGGAGTGAAGTTGGAAACTGAAAAGAAATTTTGTGTTCCCTTCAAGCTAGGTGAAGGACGGCTTTCACACACACTTATCTCTCAGAAATGAGCATGTGGAGAGACGTTCGCTCATCCAGCACCAAGGGATCGGGTTGTAGGAGAAACAGTAACTCTGGTTTCTGAGTCTGTTTCCTAGTGCCGGTTTGAATTGCCTGCCGTTTTCACTGTAAAACCGAGTTTGGGCTTGTACCTCCCCATATATATGTATGGAGTGGAGTTGGCAACTGAAAAGAAACTTTGTGTTCCCTTCAAGCTAGGTGAAGGACGGCTTTCACACACACTTATCTCTCAGAACTGAGCATGTGGAGAGACGTTCGTTCATCCAGCACCAATGGAACGGGTTGCAGGAGAAACACTTACTCTGGTTTCTCAGTCTGTTTCCTAGTGCCGGTTTGAAGTGCCTGCCGTTTTCACTGTAAAACCGAGTTGGAGCTTGTACCTCCCCATATATATGTATGGAGTGGTGTTGGCAACTGAAAAGAAACTTTGTGTTCCCTTCAAGGTAGTTGAAGGATGGCTTTCACACACAGTTATCTCTCAGAACTGAGCATGTGGAGAGACGTTCGTTCATCCAGCACCAAGGGAATGGGTTGCAGGAGGAACACTTACTCTGTTTTCTGAGTCTATTTCCTAGTGCCGGTTTGAAGTGCCTGCCGTTTTCACTGTAATACCGAGTTGGAGCTTGTATCTCCCCATATATTTGTATGGAGTGAAGTTGGAAACTGAAAAGAAATTTTGTGTTCCCTTCAAGCTAGGTGAAGGACGGCTTTCACACACACTTATCTCTCAGAAATGAGCATGTGGAGAGACGTTCGTTCATCCAGCACCAAGGGAACGGGTTGCAGGAGAAACACTTACTCTGGTTTCTCAGTGTGTTTCCTAGTGCCGGTTTGAAGTGCCTGCCGTTTTCACTGTAAAACCGAGTTGGAGCTTGTACCTCCCCATATATATGTATGGAGGGGAGTTGGCAACTGAAAAGAAACTTTGTGTTCCCTTCAAGCTAGGTGAAGGACGGCTTTCACTCACACTTATCTCTCAGAACTGAGCATGTGGAGAGACGTTCTTTCATCCAGCACCAAGGGATCGGGATGCAGGAGAAACACTTACTCTGGTTTCTGAGACTGTTTCCTAGTGCAGGTTTGAAGTGAATGCCGTTTTCACTGTAAAACCGAGTTGGAGCTTGTACCTCCCCATATATATATATGGAGTGGAGTTGGCAACTGAAAAAAACTTTGTGTACCCTTCAACCTAGGTGAAGGACGGCTTTCACACACACTTATCTCTCAGAACTGAGCATGTGGAGAGACGTTCGTTCATCCAGCACCAATGGAACGGGTTGCAGGAGAAACACTTACTCTGGTTTCTCAGTCGGTTTCCTACTGACGGTTTGAAGTGCCTGCCGTTTTCACTGTAAAACCGAGTTGGAGCTTGTACCTCCCCATATATATGTATGGAGTGGAGTTGGCAACTAAAAAGAAACTTTGTGTTCCCTTCAAGCTAGGTGAAGGACGGCTTTCACACACACTTATCTCTCAGAACTGAGCATGTGGATAGACGTTCATTCATCCAGCACCAAGGGAACGGGTTGCATGAGAAACACTTACTCTGGATTCTGAGTCTGTTTCCTAGTGCCGGTTTGAAGTGCCTTCCGTTTTCACTGTAAAACCGAGTTTGGACTTGTACCTCCCCATATATATGTATGGAGTGGAGTTGGTAACTGAAAAGAAACTTTGTGTTCCCTTCAAGCTAGGTGAAGGACGGCTTTCACACACACTTATCTCTCAAAACTGAGCATGTGGAGAGACGTTCGTTCATCCAGCACCAAGGGATCGGGTTGCAGGAGAAACAGTAACTCTGGTTTCTGAGTCGGTTTCCTAGTGCCGGTTTGAAGTGCCTGCCGTTTTCACTGTAAAACCGAGTTTGGGCTTGTACCTCCCCATATATATGTATGGAGTGGAGTTGGCAACTGAAAAGAATCTTTGTGTTCCCTTCAAGCTAGGTGAAGGAAGGCTTTCACACACACTTCTCTCTCAGAACTGAGCATGTGGAGAGACGTTCGTTCATCCAGCACCAAGGGAACGGGTTGCAGGAGAAACACTTACTCTGGTTTCTCAGTCTGTTTCCTAGTGCCGGTTTGAAGTGCCTGCCGTTTTCACTGTAAAACCGAGTTGGAGCTTGTACCTCCCCATATATATGTATGGAGTGGAGTTGGCAACTAAAAAGAAAGTTTGTGTTCCCTTCAATCTAGGTGAAGGACGGCTTTCACACACACTTATCTCTCAGAACTGAGCATGTGGAGAGACGTTCTTTCATTAAGCACCAAGGGAACGGGTTGCAGGAGAAACACTTACTCTGGATTCTGAGTCTGTTTCCTAGTGCCGGTTTGAAGTGCCTGCCGTTTTCACTGTAAAACCGAGTTGGAGCTTGTACCTCCCCATATATTTGTATGGAGTGGAGTTGGCAACTGAAAAGAAACTTTGTGTTCCCTTCAAGCTAGGTGAAGGACGGCTTTCACACACACTTATCTCTTAGAAATGAGCATGTGGAGAGACGTTCGCTCATCCAGCACCAAGGGATCGGGTTGCAGGAGAAACAGTAACTCTGGTTTCTGAGTCTGTTTCCTAGTGCCGGTTTGAAGTGCCTGCCGTTTTCACTGTAAAACCGATTTTGGGCTCGTACCTCCCCATATATATGTATGGAGTGGAGTTGGCAACTGAAAAGAAACTTTGTGTTCCCTTCAAGCTAGCTGAAGGAAGGCTTTCACACACACTTATCTCTCAGAACTGAGCATGTGGAGAGACGTTCGTTCATCCAGCACCAAGGGAACGGGTTGCAGGAGAAACACTTACTCTGGTTTCTCAGTCTGTTTCCTAGTGCCGGTTTTAAGTGCCTGCCGTTTTCACTGTAAAACCGAGTTGGAGCTTGTACCTCCCCATATATATCTATGGAGTGGAGTTGGCAACTGAAAAGAAACTTTGTGTTCCCTTCAAGATAGGTGAAGGACGGCTTTCACACACACTTATCTCTCAGAACTGAGCATGTGGAGTGACGTTCGTTCATCCAGCACCAAGGGAACGGTTTGCAGAGAAACACTTACTCTGGTTTCTCAGTGTGTTTCCTAGTGCCGGTTTGAAGTGCCTGCCGTTTTCACTGTAAAACCGAGTTGGAGCTTGTACCTCCCCATATATATGTATGGAGTGGAGTAGGCAACTGAAAAGAAACTTTGTGTTCCCTTCAAGCTAGGTGAAGGACGGCTTTCACACACACTTATCTCTCAGAACTGAACATGTGGAGAGACTATCGTTCATCCAGCACCAAGGGAACGGGTTGCAGGGGAAACACTTACTCTGGTTTCTCAGTCTGATTCCTAGTGCCGGTTTGATGTGCCGGCCGTTTTCACTGTAAAACCGAGTTGGAGCTTGTACCTCCCCATATATATGTATGGAGTGGAGTTGGCAACTAAAAAGAAAACTTGTGTTCCCTTCAAGCTAGGTGAAGGACGGCTATCACGCACACTTATCTCTCAGAACTGAGCATGTGGAGAGACGTTCGTTCATCCAGCACCAAGGGAACGGGTTGCAGAAGAAACACTTACTCTGGATTCTGAGTCTGTTTCCTAGTGCCGGTTTGAAGTGCCTGCCGTTTTCACTGTAAAACCGAGTTGGAGCTTGTACCTCCCCATATATATGTATGGAGTGGAGTTGGCAACTGAAAAGAAACTTTGTGTTCCCTTCAAGCTAGGTGAAGGACGGCTTTCACACACACTTATCTCTTAGAACTGAGCATGTGGAGAGACGTTCGCACATCCAGCACCAAGGGAACGGGTTGCAGGTGAAATAGTAACTCTGGTTTCTGAGTCTGTTTCCTAGTGCCGGTTTGAAGTGCCTGCCGTTTTCACTGTAAAACCGAGTTTGGGCTTGTACCTCCCCATATATATGTATGGAGTGGAGTTGGCAACTGAAAAGAAACTTTGTGTTCCCTTCAAGCTTGGTGAAGGAAGGCTTTCACACACACTTATCTCTCAGAACTGAGCATGTGGAGAGACGTTCGTTCATCCAGCACCAAGGGAACGGGTTGCAGGAGAAACACTTACTCTGGTTTCTCAGTCTGTTTCCTAGTGCCGGTTTGAAGTGCCTGCCGTTTTCACTGTAAAACCGAGTTGGAGCTTGTACCTCCCCATATATATGTATGGAGTGGAGTTGGCAACTGAAAAGAAACTTTGTGTTCCCTTCAAGCTAGGTGAAGGACGGCTTTCACACACACTTATCTCTCAGAACTGAGCATGTGGAGACTTTCGTTCATCCAGCACCAAGGGAACGGGTTGCAGGGGAAACACTTACTCTGGTTTCTCAGTCTGATTCCTAGTGCCGGTTTGATGTGCCTGCCGTTTTCACTGTAAAACCGAGTTGGAGCTTGTACCTCCTCATATATATGTATGGAGTGGAGTTGGCAACTAAAAAGAAATCTTGTGTTCCCTTCAAGCTAGGTGAAGGACGGCTATCACGCACACTTATCTCTCAGAACTGAGCATGTGGAGAGACGTTCGTTCATCCAGCACCAAGGGAACGGGTTGCAGAAGAAACACTTACTCTGGATTCTGAGTCTGTTTCCTAGTGCCGGTTTGAAGTGCCTGCCGTTATCACTGTAAAACCGAGTTGGAGCTTGTACCTCCCCATATATATGTATGGAGTGGAGTTGGCAACTGAAAAGAAACTTTGTGTTCCCTTCAAGCTAGGTGAAGGACGGCTTTCACACACACTTATCTCTTAGAACTGAGCATGTGGAGAGACGTTCGCACATCCAGCACCAAGGGAACGGTTTGCAGGTGAAATATTAACTCTGGTTTCTGAGTCTGTTTCCTAGTGCCGGTTTGAAGTGCCTGCCGTTTTCACTGTAAAACCGAGTTTGGGCTTGTACCTCCCCATATATATGTATGGAGTGGAGTTGGCAACTGAAAAGAAACTTTGTGTTCCCTTCAAGCTTGGTGAAGGAAGGCTTTCACACACACTTATCTCTCAGAACTGAGCATGTGGAGAGACGTTCGTTCATCCAGCACCAAGGGAACGGGTTGCAAGAGAAACACTTACTCTGGTTTCTCAGTCTGTTTCCTAGTGCCGGTTTGAAGTGCCTGCCGTTTTCACTGTAAAACCGAGTTGGAGCTTGTACCTCCCCATATATATGTATGGAGTGGAGTTGGTAACTGAAAAGAAACTTTGTGTTCCCTTCAAGCTAGTTGAAGGATGGCTTTCACACACAGTTATCTCTCAGAACTGAGCATGTGGAGAGACGTTCGTTCATCCAGCACCAAGGGAATGGGTTGCAGGAGGAACAATTACTCTGTTTTCTGAGTCTATTTCCTAGTGCCGGTTTGAAGTGCCTACCGTTTTCACTGTAATACCGAGTTGAAGCTTGTATCCCCCCATATATTTGTATGGAGTGAAGTTGGAAACTGAAAAGAAATTTTGTGTTCCCTTCAAGCTAGGTGAAGGACGGCTTTCACACACACTTATCTCTCAGAACTGAGCATGTGGAGAGACGTTCGTTCATCCAGCACCAAGGGAACGGGTTGCAGGAGAGACACTTACTCTGGTTTCTCAGTGTGTTTCCTAGTGCCGGTTTGAATTGCCTGCCGTTTTCACTGTAAAACCGAGTTGGAGCTTGTACCTCCCCATATATATGTATGGAGGGGAGTTGGCAACTGAAAAGAAATTTTGTGTTCCCTTTAAGCTAGGTGAAGGACGGCTTTCACACACACTTATCTCTCAGAACTGAGCATGTGGAGAGACGTTCTTTCATCCAGCACCAAGGGATCGGGATGCAGGAGAAACACTTACTCTGGTTTCTCAGTCTGTTTCCTAGTGCAGGTTTGAAGTGAATGCCGTTTTCACTGTAAAACCGAGTTGGAGCTTGTACTTCCCCATATATATATATGGAGTGGAGTTGGCAACTGAAAAGAAACTTTGTGTTCCCTTCAAGCTAGGTGAAGGACGGCTTTCACACACACTTATCTCTCAGAACTGAGCATGTGGAGAGACGTTCGTTCATCCAGCACCAAGGGAACGGGTTGTAGGAGAAACACTTACTCTGCTTTCTCAGTCTGTTTCCTAGAGTCGGTTTGAAGTGCTTGCCGTTTTCACTGTAAAACCGAGTTGGTGATTGTACCTCCCCATATATATGTATGGAGTGGAGTTGGCAACTGAAAAGAAACTTTTTGTTCCCTTCAAGCTAGGTGAAGGACGGCGTTCACACACACTTATCTCTCAGAACTGAGCATGTGGAGAGACGTTCGTTCATCCAGCACGAAGGGAACGGGTTGCAAGAGAACCACTTACTCTGGATTCTCAGACTGTTTCCTAGTGCCGGTTTGAATTGCCTGCCGTTTTCACTGTAAAACCGAGTTGGAGCTTGTACCTCCCCATATATATGTATGGAGTGGAGTTGGCAACTGAAAAGAAACTTTGTGTTCCCTTCAAGATAGGTGAAGGGTGGCTTTCACACACACTTATCTCTCAGAACTGAGCATGTGGAGAGACTTTCGTTCATCCAGCACCAAGGGAATTGGTTGCAGGAGAAACACTTACTCAGTTTCCTGAGTCTGTTTCCTAGTGCCAGTTTGAAGTGCCTGCCGTTTTCACTGTAAATCCGAGTTGGAGCTTGTACCTCCCCATATATATGTATGGAGTGGTGTTGGCAACTGAAAAGAAACTTTGTGTTCCCTTCAAGCTAGGTGAAGGACGGCTTTCACACACACTTATCTCTCATAACTGAGCATGTGGAGAGACGTTCGTTCATACAGCACCAACGGATCGGGTTGCAGGAGAAACAGTTACTCTGGTTTCTGAGTCTGTTTCCTAGTGCCGGTTTGAAGTGCCTGCCGTTTTCACTGTAAAACCGAGTTATAGCTTGTACCTCCCCATATATATGTATGGAGTGGAGTTGGCAACTGAAAAGAAACTTTGTGTTCCCTTCAAGCTAGGTGAAGGACGGCTTTCACACACACTTATATCTCAGAACTGAGCATGTGGAGAGACGTTCGTTCATCCAGCAACAAGGGATCGGGTTGCAGGAGAAACAGTAACTCTGGTTTCTGAGTCGGTTTCCTAGTGCCGGTTTGAAGTGCCTGCCGTTTTCACTGTAAAACCGAGTTTGGGCTTGTTCCTCCCCATATATATGTATGGAGTGGAGTTGGCAACTGAAAAGAATCTTTGTGTTCCCTTCAAGCTAGGTGAAGGAAGGCTTTCACACACACTTATCTCTCAGAACTGAGCATGTGGAGAGACGTTCGTTCATCCAGCACCAAGGGAACGGGTTGCAGGAGAAACACTTACTCTGCTTTCTCAGTCTGTTTCCTAGAGTCGGTTTGAAGTGCCTGCCGTTTTCACTGTAAAACCGAGTTGGTGATTGTACCTCCCCATATATATGTATGGAGTGGAGTTGGCAACTGAAAAGAAACTTTGTGTTCCCTTCAAGCTAGGTGAAGGATGGCTTTCACACACACTTATCTCTCAGAACTGAGCATGTGGAGAGACTTTCGTTCATCCAGCACCAAGGGAATTGGTTGCAGGAGAAACAATTACTCAGTTTCCTGAGTCTGTTTCCTAGTGCCAGTTTGAAGTGCCTGCCGTTTTCACTGTAAATCCGAGTTGGAGCTTGTACCTCCCCATATATATGTATGGAGTGGAGTTGGCAACTGAAAAGAAACTTTGTGTTCCCTTCAAGCTAGGTGAAGGACGGCTTTCACACACACTTATCTCTCAGAACTGAGCATGTGGAGAGACGTTCGTTCATCCAGCACCAAGGGATCGGGTTGCAGGAGAAACAGTTACTCTGGTTTCTGAGTCTGTTTCCTAGTGCCGGTTTGAAGTGCCTGCCGTTTTCACTGTAAAACCGAGTTGGAGCTTGTACCTCCCCATATATATGTATGGAGTGGAGTTGGCAACTGAAAAGAAACTTTGTGTTCCCTTCAAGCTAGGTGAAGGACGGCTTTCACACACACTTATCTCTCAGAACTGAGCATGTGTAGAGACGTTCGTTCATCCAGCACCAAGGGAACGGGTTGCAGGAGAAACACTTACTCTGGTTTCTGAGTTTGTTTCCTTGTGCCGGTTTGAAGTGCCTGCCGTTTTCACTGTAAAACCGAGTTGGAGCTTGTACCTCCCCATATATATGTATGGACTGGAGTTGGCAACTGAAAAGAAACTTTGTGTTCCCTTCAAGCTAGGTGAAGGACGGCTTTCACACACATTTATCTCTCAGAACTGAGCATGTGGAGAGACGTTCGTTCATCCAGCACCAAGGGAACGGGTTGCAGGAGAAACAGTATCTCTGGTTTCTCAGTCAGTTTCCTAGTGCTTGTTTGAAGTGCCTGCCGTTTTCACTGTAAACCCGAGGTGGAGGTTGTACCTCCCCATATATATGTATGGAGTGGAGTTGGCAACTGAAAAGAAACTTTGTGTTCCCTTCAAGCTAGGTGAAGGATGGCTTTCACACACACTTATCTCTCAGAACTGAGCATGTGGAGAGACGTTCGTTCATCCAGCACCAAGGGAATGGGTTGAAAGAGAAACACTTACTCAGTTTTCTGAGTCTGTTTCCTAGTGCCGGTTTGAAGTGCCTGCCTTTTTCACTGTAAAACTGAGTTGGAGCTTGTACCTCCCCATATATATGTATGGATTGGAGTTGGAAACTGAAAAGAAATTTTGTGTTCCCTGCAAGCTTGGTGAAGGACGGCTTTCACACACATTTATCTCTCAGAACTGAGCATGTGGAGAGACGTTCGTTCATCCAGCACCAAGGGAACGGGTTGCAGGAGAAACACTTACTCTGGTTTCTCAGTCTGTTTCCTAGTGCCGGTTTGAAGTGCCTGCCGTTTTTACTGTAAAACCGAGTTGGAGCTTGAACCTCCCCATATATATGTATGGAGTGGGTTTGGCAACTGAAAAGAATCTTTGTGTTCCCTTCAATCTAGGTGAAGGTCGGCTTTCACACACATTTATCTCTTAGAACTGAGCATGTGGAGAGACGTTCGTTCATCCAGCACCAAGGGAACGGGTTGCAGGAGAAACACTTACTCTGGTTTCTGAGTCTGTTTCCTAGTGCCGGTTTGAAGTGCCTGCCGTTTTCACTGTAAAACCGGGTTGGAGCTTGTACCTCCCCATATATAGGTATGGAGTGGAGTTGGCAACTGAAAAGAAACTTTGTGTTCCCTTCAATCAAGGTGAAGGACGGCTTTCACACACACTTATCTCTCAGAACTGAGCATGTGGAGAGGCGTTCGTTCATCCAGCACCAAGGGAACGGGTTGCAGGAGAAACACTTACTCTGGTTTCTGAGTCTGTTTCCTAGTGCCGGTTTGAAGTGCCTGCCGTTTTCACTGTAAAACCGAGTTTGGGCTTGTACCACCCCATATATATGTATGGAGTGGAGTTGGCAACTGAAAAGAAACTTTGTGTTCCCTTCAAGCTAGGTGAAGGAAGGCTTTCACACACACTTATCTCTCAGAACTGAGCATGTGGAGAGACGTTCGTTCATCCAGCACCAAGGGATCGGGTTGCAGGAGAAACACTTACTCTGGTTTCTGAGTCTGTTTCCGAGTGCCGGTTTGAAGTGCCTGCCGTTTTCACTGTAAAACCGAGTTTGGGCTTGTACCTCCCCATATATATGTATGGAGTGGAGTTGGCAACTGAAAAGAAACTTTGTGTTCCCTTCAAGCTAGGTGAAGGAAGGCTTTCACACACACTTATCTCTCAGAACTGAGCATGTGGGAGACGTTCATTCATCCAGCACCAAGGGAACGTGTTGCAGGAGAAACACTTACTATGGTTTCTCAGTCTGTTTCCTAGTACCGGTTTGAAGTGCCTGCCGTTTTCACTGTAAAACCGTGTTTGGGCTTCTACCTCCCCATATATATGTATGGAGCGGAGTTGGCAAATGAAAAGAAACTTTTTGTTCCCTTCAAGCTAGGTGAAGGAAGGCTTTCACACACACTTATCTCTCAGAACTGAGCATGTGGAGATACGTTCGTTCATCCAGCACCAAGGGATCGGGTTGCAGGATAAACAATTACTCTGGTTTCTGAGTCTGTTTCCTAGTGCCGGTTTGAAGTGCCTGCCGTTTTCACTTTAAAACCGAGTTTGGGCTTGTACCTCCCCATATATATGTATAGAGTGGAGTTGGCAACTGAAAAGAAACTTTGTGTTCCCTTCAAGCTAGGTGAAGGAAGGCTTTCACACACACTTAACTCTCAGAAATGAGCATGTGGAGAGACGTTCGTTCATCCAGCACCAAGGGAACGTGTTGCAGGAGAAACACTTACTCTGGTTTCTCAGTCTGTTTCCTAGTGCCAGTTTGAAGTGCCTGCCGTTTTCACTGTAAAACCGAGTTGGAGCTTGTACCTCCCCATATATATGTATGGAGTGGAGTTGGAAACTGAAAAGAAACTTTGTGTTCCCTTCAAGCTAGGTGAAGGACGGCTTTCACACACACTTATCTCTCAGAACTTAGCATGTGGAGAGACGTTCGTTCATCCAGCACCAAGGGAACGGGTTGCAGGAGAAACACTTACTCTGGTTTCTCAGTCTGTTTCCTAGTGCCGGTTTGAAGTGCCTGCCGTTTTCACTGTAAAACCGAGTTGGAGCTTGTACCTCCCCATATATATGTATGGAGTGGAGTTGGCAAATGAAAAGAAACTTTGTGTTCCCTTCAAGCTAGGTGAAGGACGGCTTTCACACACACTTATTTCTCAGAACTGAGCATGTGGAGAGACGTTCGTTCATCCAGCACCAAGGGAACGGGTTGCAGGAGAAACACTTACTCTGGTTTCTCAGTCTGTTTCCTAGTGCCGGTTTGAAGTGCCTGCCGTTTTCACTGTAAAACCGAGTTGGAGCTTGTACCTCCCCATATATATGTATGGAGTGGAGTTTGCAACTGAAAAGAAACTTTGTGTTCCCTTCAAGCTAGGTGAAGGACGGCTTTCACACACACTTATCTCTCAGAACTGAGCATGTGGAGAGACGTTCGTTCATCCAGCACCAAGGGAACGGGTTGCAAGGGAAACACTTACTCTGGTTTCTCAGTCAGTTTCCTACTGACGGTTTGAAGTGCCTGCCGTTTTCACTGTAAACCCGAGGTGGAGGTTGTACCTCCCCATATATATGTATGGAGTGGAGTTGGCAACTGAAAAGAAACTTTGTGTTCCCTTCAAGCTAGGTGAAGGACGGCTTTCACACACACTTATCTATCAGAACTGAGCATGTGGAGAGACGTTCGTTCATCCAGCACCAAGGGAACGGGTTGCAGGAGAAACACTTACTCTGGTTTCTCATTCTGTTTCCTAGTGCCGGTTTGAAGTGCCTGCCGTTTTCACTGTAAAACCGAGTTGGAGCTTGTACCTCCCCATATATATGTATGGAGTGGAGTTGGCAACTGAAAAGAAACTTTGTGTTCCCTTCAATCTAGGTGAAGGTCGGCTTTCACACACACTTATCTCTTAGAACTGAGCATGTGGAGAGACGTTCGTTCATCCAGCACCAAGGGAACGGGTTGCAGGAGAAACACTTACTCTGGTTTCTGAGTCTGTTTCCTAGTGCCGGTTTGAAGTGCCTGCCGTTTTCACTGTAAAACCGGGTTGGAGCTTGTACCTCCCCATATATAGGTATGGAGTGGAGTTGGCAACTGAAAAGAAACTTTGTGTTCCCTTCAATCAAGGTGAAGGACGGCTTTCACACACACTTATCTCTCAGAACTGAGCATGTGGAGAGACGTTCGTTCATCCAGCACCAAGGGAACGGGTTGCAGGAGAAACACTTACTCTGGTTTCTGAGTCTGTTTCCTAGTGCCGGTTTGAAGTGCCTGCCGTTTTCACTGTAAAACCGAGTTTGGGCTTGTACCACCCCATATATATGTATGGAGTGGAGTTGGCAACTGAAAAGAAACATTGTGTTCCCTTCAAGCTAGGTGAAGGAAGGCTTTCACACACACTTATCTCTCAGAACTGAGCATGTGGAGAGACGTTCGTTCATCCAGCACCAAGGGATCGGGTTGCAGGAGAAACACTTACTCTGGTTTCTGAGTCTGTTTCCGAGTGCCGGTTTGAAGTGCCTGCCGTTTTCACTGTAAAACCGAGTTTGGGCTTGTACCTCCCCATATATATGTATGGAGTGGAGTTGGCAACTGAAAAGAAACTTTGTGTTCCCTTCAAGCTAGGTGAAGGAAGGCTTTCACACACACTTATCTCTCAGAACTGAGCATGTGGGAGACGTTCATTCATCCAGCACCAAGGGAACGTGTTGCAGGAGAAACACTTACTATGGTTTCTCAGTCTGTTTCCTAGTACCGGTTTGAAGTGCCTGCCGTTTTCACTGTAAAACCGTGTTTGGGCTTCTACCTCCCCATATATATGTATGCAGCGGAGTTGGCAAATGAAAAGAAACTTTTTGTTCCCTTCAAGCTAGGTGAAGGAAGGCTTTCACACACACTTATCTCTCAGAACTGAGCATGTGGAGATACGTTCGTTCATCCAGCACCAAGGGATCGGGTTGCAGGATAAACAATTACTCTGGTTTCTGAGTCTGTTTCCTAGTGCCGGTTTGAAGTGCCTGCCGTTTTCACTTTAAAACCGAGTTTGGGCTTGTACCTCCCCATATATATGTATAGAGTGGAGTTGGCAACTGAAAAGAAACTTTGTGTTCCCTTCAAGCTAGGTGAAGGAAGGCTTTCACACACACTTAACTCTCAGAAATGAGCATGTGGAGAGACGTTCGTTCATCCAGCACCAAGGGAACGTGTTGCAGGAGAAACACTTACTCTGGTTTCTCAGTCTGTTTCCTAGTGCCGGTTTGAAGTGCCTGCCGTTTTCACTGTAAAACCGAGTTGGAGCTTGTACCTCCCCTTATATATGTATGGAGTGGAGTTGGCAACTGAAAAGAAACTTTGTGTTCCCTTCATGCTAGGTGAAGGACGGCTTTCACACACACTTATCTCTCAGAACTGAGCATGTGGAGAGACGTTCGTTCATCCAGCACCAAGGGAATGGGTTGCAGGAGAAACACTTACTCTGGTTTCTCAGTCTGTTTCCTAGTGCCAGTTTGAAGTGCCTGCCGTTTTCACTGTAAAACCGAGTTGGAGCTTGTACCTCCCCATATATATGTATGGAGTGGACTTGGCAACTGAAAAGAAACTTTGTGTTCCCTTCAAGCTAGGTGAAGGACGGCTTTCACACACACTTATCTCTCAGAACTGACCATGTGGAGAGACGTTCGTTCATCCAGCACCAAGGGAACGGGTTGCAGGAGAAACACTTACTCTGGTTTCTGAGTCTGTTTCCTAGTGCCGGTTTGAAGTGCCTGCCGTTTTCACTGTAAAACGAAGTTGGAGGTTGTACCTCCCCATATATATGTATGGAGTGGAGTTGGCAACTGAAAAGAAACTTTGTGTTCCCTTCAAGCTAGGTGAAGGACGGCTTTCACACACACTTATTTCTCAGAACTGAGCATGTGGAGAGACGTTCGTTCATCCAGCACCAAGGGAACGGGTTGCAGGAGAAACACTTACTCTGGTTTCTCAGTCTGTTTCCTAGTGCCGGTTTGAAGTGCCTGCCGTTTTCACTGTAAAACCGAGTTGGAGCTTGTACCTCCCCATATATATGTATGGATTGGAGTTTGCAACTGAAAAGAAACTTTGTGTTCCCTTCAAGCTAGGTGAAGGACGGCTTTCACACACACTTATCTCTCAGAACTGAGCATGTGGAGAGACGTTCGTTCATCCAGCACCAAGGGAACGGGTTGCAAGGGAAACACTTACTCTGGTTTCTCAGTCAGTTTCCTACTGACGGTTTGAAGTGCCTGCCGTTTTCACTGTAAACCCGAGGTGGAGGTTGTACCTCCCCATATATATGTATGGAGTGGAGTTGGCAACTGAAAAGAAACTTTGTGTTCCCTTCAAGCTAGGTGAAGGACGGCTTACACACACACTTATCTATCAGAACTGAGCATGTGGAGAGACGTTCGTTCATCCAGCACCAAGGGAACGGGTTGCAGGAGAAACACTTACTCTGGTTTCTCAGTCTGTTTCCTAGTGCCGGTTTTAAGTGCCTGCCGTTTTCACTGTAAAACCGAGTTGGAGCTTGTACCTCCCCATATATATGTATGGAGTGGAGTTGGCAACTGAAAAGAAACTTTGTGTTCCCTTCAATCTAGGTGAAGGTCGGTTTTCACACACACTTATCTCTTAGAACTGAGCATGTGGAGAGACGTTCGTTCATCCAGCACCAAGGGAACGGGTTGCAGGAGAAACACTTACTCTGGTTTCTGAGTCTGTTTCCTAGTGCCGGTTTGAAGTGCCTGCCGTTTTCACTGTAAAACCGGGTTGGAGCTTGTACCTCCCCATATATAGGTATGGAGTGGAGTTGGCAACTGAAAAGAAACTTTGTGTTCCCTTCAATCAAGGTGAAGGACGGCTTCCACACACACTTATCTCTCAGAACTGAGCATGTGGAGAGACGTTCGTTCATCCAGCACCAAGGGAACGGGTTGCAGGAGAAACAATTACTCTGGTTTCTCAGTCTGTTTCCTAGTGCCGGTTTGAAGTGCCTGCCGTTTTCACTGTAAAACCGAGTTGGAGCTTGTACCTCCCCATATACATATACGGAGTGGAGTTGGCAACTGAAAAGAAACTTTATGTTCCCTTCAATCTAGGTGAAGGACGGCTTTGACACACACTTATCTCTCAGAACTGAGCATGTGCATAGACGTTCGTTCATCCAGCACCAAGGGAACGGGTTGCAGGAGAAACACTTACTCTGGTTTCTGAGTCTGTTTCCTTGTGCCGGTTTGAAGTGCCTGCCGTTTTCACTGTTAAACCGAGTCGGAGCTTGTACCTCCCCATATATATGTATGGAGTGGAGTTGGCAACTGAAAAGAAACTTTGTGTTCCCTTCAAGCTAGGTGAAGGACGGCTTTCACACACATTTATCTCTCAGAACTGAGCATGTGGAGAGACGTTCGTTCATCCAGCACAAAGGGATCGGGTTACAGGAGAAACAGTATCTCTGGATTCTGAGTCTGTTTCCTAGTGCTGGTTTGAAGTGCCTGCCGTTTTCACTGTAAAACTGAGTTTGGGCTTGTACCTCCCCATATATATGTATGGAGTGGAGTTGGCAACTGAAAAGAAACTTTGTGTTCCCTTCAAGCTAGGTGAAGGAAGGCTTTCACACACACTTATCTCTCAGAAATGAGCATGTGGAGAGACGTTCGTTCATCCAGCACCAAGGGAACGGGTTGCAGGAGAAACATTACTCTGGTTTCTCAGTCTGTTTCCTAGTGCCGGTTTGAAGTGCCTGCCGTTTTCACTGTAAAACCGAGTTGGAGCTTGTACCTCCCCATATATATGTATGGAGTGGAGTTGGCAACTGAAAAGAAACTTTGTGTTCCCTTCAAGCTAGGTGAAGGATGGCTTTCACACACACTTATCTCTCAGAACTGAGCATGTGGAGAGACGTTCGTTCATCCAGCACCAAGGGAATGGGTTGCAGGGGAAACACTTACTCAGTTTTCTGAGTCTGTTTCCTAGTGCCGGTTTGAAGTGCCTGCCGTTTTCACTGTAAAACCGAGTTGGAGCTTGTACCTCCCCATATATATGTATGGATTGGAGTTGGAAACTGAAAAGAAATTTTGTGTTTCCTGCAAGCTAGGTGAAGGACGGCTTTCACACACATTTATCTCTCGGAACTGAGCATGTGGAGAGACGTTCGTTCATCCAGCACCAAGGGAACGGGTTGCAGGAGAAACACTTTCTCTGGTTTCTCAGTCTGTTTCCTATTGCCGGTTTGAAGTGCCTGCCGTTTTCACTGTAAAACCGAGTTGGAGCTTGTAACTCCCCATATATATGCATGGAGTGGAGTTGGCAACTGAAAAGGATCTTTGTGTTCCCTTCAAGCTAGGTGAAGGACGGCTTTCACACACACTTTTCTCTCAGAACTGAGCATGTGGAGAGACGTTCGTTCATCCAGCACCAAGGGAACGGGTTGCAAGAGAAACACTTACTCTGGTTTCTCAGTCTGTTTCCTAGTGCCGGTTTGAATTGTCTGCCGTTTTCACTGTAAAACCGAGTTGGAGCTTGTACCTCCCCATATATATGTATGGAGTGGAGTTGGCAACTGAAAAGAAACTTTGTGTTCCCTTCAAGCTAGGTGAAAGATGGCTTTAACACACACTTATCTCTCAGATCTGAGCATGTGGAGAGACGTTCGTTCATCCAGCACCAAGGGATTGGGTTGCAGGAGAAACACTTACTCAGTTTTCTGAGTCTGTTTCATAGTGCCGGTTTGAAGTGCCTGCCGTTTTCACTGTAAAACCGAGTTGGAGCTTGTACCACCCTAATTTATATGTAAGGAGTGGAGTAGGAAACTGAAAAGAAATTTTGTGTTCCCTTCAAGCTAGGTGAAGGACGGCTTTCACACACACTTATCTCTCAGAACTGAGCATGTGGAGAGACGTTCGTTCATTCAGCAACAAGGGAACGGTTTGCAGGAGAAACACTTACTCTGGTTTCTCAGTCTGTTTCCTAGTGCCGGTTTGAAGTGCCTGCCGTTTTCACTGTAAAACCGAGTTGGAGCTTGTACCTCCCCATATATATGTATGGAGCGGAGTTGGCAACTGAAAAGAAACTTTGTGTTCCCTTCAAGCTAGGTGAAGGACGGCTTTCACACACACTTATCTCTCAGAACTGAGCATGTGGAGAGACGTTCGTTCATCCAGCACCAAGGGAACGTGTTGCAGGAGAAACAATTACTCTGGTTTCTCAGTGTCTTTCCTAATGCCCGTTTGAAGTGCCTGCCGTTTTCACTGTAAAACCGAGTTGGAGCTTGTACCTCCCCATATACATATATGGAGTGGAGTTTGCAACTGAAAAGAAACTTTGTGTTCCCTTCAAGCTAGGTGAAGGCCGGCTTTCACACACACTTATCTCTCAGAACTGAGCATGTGGAGAGACGTTCGTTCATCCAGCACCAAGGGATCGGGATGCAGGAGAAACACTTACTCTGGTTTCTGAGTCTGTTTCCTAGTGCCGGTTTGAAGTGCCTGCCGTTTTCACTGTAAAACCGAGTTTGGGCTTGTACCTCCCCATATATATGTATGGAGCGGAGTTGGCAACTGAAAAGAAACTTTGTGTTCCCTTCAAGCTAGGTGAAGGAAGGCTTTCACACACACTTATCTCTCAGAACTGAGCATGTGGAGATACGTTCGTTCATCCAGCACCAAGGGATCGGGTTGCAGGAGAAACACTTACTCTGGTTTCTGAGTCTGTTTCCTAGTGCCCGTTTGAAGTGCCTGCCGTTTTCACTGTAAAACCGAGTTTGGGCTTGTACCTCCCCATATATATGTATGGAGTGGAGTTGGCAACTGAAAAGAAACTTTGTGTTCCCTTCAAGCTAGGTGAAGGACGGCATTCACACACACTTATCTCTCAGAACTGAGCATGTGGAGAGACGTTCGTTCATCCAGCACCAAGGGAACGGGTTGCAGGAGAAACACTTACTCTGTTTTCGCAGTCTGTTTCCTAGTGCCGGTTTGAAGTGCCTGCCGTTTTCACTGTAAAACCGAATTGGAGCTTGTACCTCCCCATATATATGTATGGAGGGGAGTTGGCAACTGAAAAGAAACTTTGTGTTCCCTTCAAGCTAGGTGAAGGACGGCTTTCACACACACTTATCTCTCAGAACTGAGCATGTGGAGAGACGTTCGTTCATCCAGCACCAAGGGATCGGTTTGCAGGAGAAACACTTACTCTGGTTTCTGAGTCTCTTTCCTAGTGCCGGTTTGAAGTGCCTGCCGTTTTCACTGTAAAACCGAGTTTGGGCTTGTACCTCCCCATATATATGTATGGAGCGGAGTTGGCAACTGAAAAGAAACTTTGTGTTCCCTTCAAGCTAGGTGAAGGAAGGCTTTCACACACACTTATCTCTCAGAACTGAGCATGTGGAGAGACGTTCGTTCATCCAGCACCAAGGGATCGGGTTGCAGGAGAAACACTTACTCTGGTTTCTGAGTCTGTTTCCTAGTGCCGGTTTGAAGTGCCTGCCGTTTTCACTCTAAAACCGATTTGGAGCTTGTACCTCCCCTTATATATGTATGGAGTGGAGTTGGCAACTGAAAAGAAACTTTGTGTTCCCTTCAAGCCAGGTGAAGGACGGCTTTCACACACACTTATCTCTCAGAACTGAGCATGTGGAGAGACGTTCGTTCATCCAGCACCAAGGGAACCGGTTGCAGGAGAAACACTTACTCTGGTTTCTCAGTCTGTTTCCTAGTGCCGGTTTGAAGTGCCTGCCGTTTTCACTGTAAAACCGAGTTGGAGCTTGTACCTCCCCATATATATGTATAGAGTGGAGTTGGCAACTGAAAAGAAACTTTGTGTTCCCTTTAAGCTAGGTGAAGGAAGGCTTTCACACACACTTATCTCTCAGAACTGAGCATGTGGAGAGACGTTCGTTCATCCAGCACCAAGGGAACGTGTTGCAGGAGAAACACTTACTCTGGTTTCTCAGTCTGTTTCCTAGTGCCGGTTTGAAGTGCCTGCCGTTTTCACTGTAAACCCGAGTTGGAGCTTGTACCTCCCCATATATATGTATGGAGCGGAGTTGGCAACTAAAAAGAAACTTTGTGTTCCCTTCAAGCTAGGTGAAGGAAGGCTTTCACACACACTTATCTCTCAGAACTGAGCATGTGGAGAGACGTTCGTTCATCCAGCACCAAGGGATCGGGTTGCAGGAGAAACACTTACTCTGGTTTCTGAGTCTGTTTCCTAGTGACGGTTTGAAGTGCCTGCCGTTTTCACTGTAAAACCGAGTTTGGGCTTGTACCTCCCCATATATATGTATGGAGTGGAGTTGGCAACTGAAAAGAAACTTTGTGTTCCCTTCAAGCTAGGTGAAGGAAGGCTTTCACACACACTTAACTCTCAGAAATGAGCATGTGGAGAGACGTTCGTTCATCCAGCACCAAGGGAACGGGTTGCAGGAGAAACACTTACTCTGGTTTCTCAGTCTGTTTCCTAGTGCCGGTTTGAAGTGCCTGCCGTTTTCACTGTAAAACCGAGTTGGAGCTTGTACCTCCCCATATATATGTATGGAGTGGAGTTGGCAACTGAAAAGAAACTTTGTGTTCCCTTCAAGCTAGGTGAAGGACGGCTTTCACACACACTTATCTCTCATAACTGAGCATGTGGAGAGACGTTCGTTCATCCAGCACCAAGGGAACGGGTTGCAGGAGAAACACTTACTCTGTTTTCTCAGTCTGTTTCCTAGTGCCGTTTTGAAGTGCCTGCCGTTTTCACTGTAAAACCGATTTGGAGCTTGTACCTCCCCTTATATATGTATGGAGTGGAGTTGGCAACTGAAAAGAAACTTTGTGTTCCCTTCAAGCTAGGTGAAGGACGGCTTTCACACACACTTATCTCTCAGAACTGAGCATGTGGAGAGACGTTCGTTCATCCAGCACCAAGGGAACGGGTTGCAGGTGAAACACTTACTCTGGTTTCTCAGTCTGTTTCCTAGTGCCGGTTTGAAGTGCCTGCCGTTTTCACTGTAAAACCGAGTTTGGGCTTGTACCTCCCCATATATATGTATAGAGTGGAGTTGGCAACTGAAAAGAAACTTTGTGTTCCCTTCAGGCTAGGTGAAGGAAGGCTTTCACACACACTTATCTCTCAGAACTGAGCATGTGGAGAGACGTTCGTTCATCCAGCACCAAGGGAACGTGTTGCAGGAGAAACACTTACTCTGGTTTCTCAGTCTGTTTCCTAGTGCCGGTTTGAAGTGCCTGCCTTTTTCACTGTAAAACCGAGTTGGAACTTGTACCTCCCCAAATATATGTATGGAGTGGAGTTGGCAACTGGAAAGAAACTTTGTGTTCCCTTCAAGCTAGGTGAAGGACGGCTTTCACACACACTTATCTCTCAGAACTGAGCATGTGGAGAGACTTTCGTTCATCCAGCACCAAGGGATCGGTTTGCAGGAGAAACACTTACTCTGGTTTCTGAGTCTCTTTCCTAGTGCCGGTTTGAAGTGCCTGCCGTTTTCACTGTAAAACCGAGTTTGGGCTTGTACCTCCCCATATATATGTATGGAGCGGAGTTGGCAACTGAAAAGAAACTTTGTGTTCCCTTCAATCTAGGTGAAGGAAGGCTTTCACACACACTTATCTCTCAGAACTGAGCATGTGGAGAGACGTTCGTTCATCCAGCACCAAGGGATCGGGTTGCAGGAGAAACACTTACTTTGGTTTCTGAGTCTGTTTCCTAGTGCCGGTTTGAAGTGCCTGCCGTTTTCACTGTAAAACCGAGTTTGGGCTTGTACCTCCCCATATATATGTATGGAGTGGAGTTGGCAACTGAAAAGAAACTTTGTGTTCCCTTCAAGCTAGGTGAAGGAAGGCTTTCACACAAACTTTTCTCTCAGAACTGAGCATGTGGAGAGACGTTCGTTCATCCAGCACCAAGGGAACGTGTTGCAGGAGAAACACTTACTCTGGTTTCTCAGTCTGTTTCCTAGTGCCGTTTTGAAGTGCCTGCCGTTTTCACTGTAAAACCGATTTGGAGCTTGTACCTCCCCTTATATATGTATGGAGTGGAGTTGGCAACTGAAAAGAAACTTTGTGTTCCCTTCATGCTAGGTGAAGGACGGCTTTCACACACACTTATCTCTCAGAACTGAGCATGTGGAGAGACGTTCGTTCATCCAGCACCAAGGGAACGTGTTGCAGGAGAAACACTTACTCTGGTTTCTGAGTCTGTTTCCTAGTGCCGGTTTGAAGTGCCTGCCGTTTTCACTGTAAAACCGAGTTTGGGCTTGTACCTCCCCATATATATGTATGGAGTGGAGTTGGCAACTGAAAAGAAACTTTGTGTTCCCTTCAAGCTAGGTGAAGGAAGGCTTTCACACACACTTAACTCTCAGAAATGAGCATGTGGAGAGACGTTCGTTCATCCAGCACCAAGGGAACGTGTTGCAGGAGAAACACTTACTCTGGTTTCTCAGTCTGTTTCCTAGTGCCGGTTTGAAGTGCCTGCCGTTTTCACTGTAAAACCGAGTTGGAGCTTGTACCTCCCTTTATATATGTATGGAGTGGAGTTGGCAACTGAAAAGAAACTTTGTGTTCCCTTCAAGCTAGGTGAAGGACGGCTTTCACACACACTTATCTCTCAGAACTGACCATGTGGAGAGACGTTCGTTCATCCAGCACCAAGGGAACGGGTTGCAGGAGAAACACTTACTCTGGTTTCTGAGTCTGTTTCTTAGTGCCGGTTTGAAGTGCCTGCAGTTTTCACTGTAAAACCGAGTTGGAGCTTGTACCTCCCCATATATATGTATGGAGTGGAGTTGGCAACTGAAAAGAAACTTTGTGTTCCCTTCAAGCTAGGTGAAGGACGGCTTTCACACACACTTATCTCTCAGAACTGAGCATGTGGAGAGACGTTCGTTCATCCAGCACAAAGGGAACGGTTTGCAGGAGAAACACTTACTCTGGTTTCGCAGTCTGTTTCCTAGTGCCGGTTTGAAGTGCCTGCCGTTTTCACTGTAAAACCGAGTTGGAGCTTGTACCTCCCCATATATATGTATGGAGTGGAGTTGGCAACTGAAAAGAAACTTTTTGTTCCCTTCAAGCTAGGTGAAGGACGGCTTTCACACACACTTATCTCTCAGAACTGAGCATGTGGAGAGACGTTCGTTCATCTAGCACCAAGGGAACGGGTTGCAGGAGAAACACTTACTCTGGTTTCTGAGTCTGTTTCCTAGTGCCGGTTTGAAGTGCCTGCCGTTTTCACTGTAAAACCGAGTTGGAGCTTGTACCTCCCCATATATATGTATGGAGTGGAGTTGGCAACTGAAAAGAAACTTTGTGTTCCCTTCAAGCTAGGTGAAGGACGGCTTTCACACACACTTATCTCTCAGAACTGAGCATGTGGAGAGACGTTCGTTCATCCAGCACCAAGGGAACGGGTTGCAGGAGAAACACTTACTCTGGTTTCGCAGTCTGTTTCCTAGTGCCTGTTTGAAGTGCCTGCCGTTTTCACTGTAAAACCGAGTTTGAGCTTGTACCTCCCCATATATATGTATGGAGTGGAGTTGGCAACTGAAAAGAAACTTTGTGTTCCCTTCAAGCTAGGTGAAGGACGGCTTTCACACACAATTATCTCTCAGAACTGAGCATGTGGAGAGACGTTCGTTCATCCAGCACCAAGGGAACGGGTTGCAGGAGAAACACTTACTCTGGTTTCTCAGTCTGTTTCCTAGTGCCGGTTTGAAGTGCCTGCCTTTTTCACAGTAAAACCGAGTTGGAACTTGTACCTCCCCATATATATGTATGGAGTGGAGTTGGCAACTGGAAAGAAACTTTGTGTACCCTTCAAGCTAGGTGAAGGACGGCTTTCACACACACTTATCTCTCAGAACTGAGCATGTGGAGAGATGTTCGTTCATCCAGCACCAAGGGAACGTGTTGCAGGAGAAACAATTACTCTGGTTTCTCAGTCTGTTTCCTAGTGCCGGTTTGAAGTGCCTGCCGTTTTCACTGTAAAACCGAGTTGGAGCTTGTACCTCCCCATATATATGTATGGAGTGGAGTTGGCAACTGAAAAGAAACTTTGTGTTCCCTTCAAGCTAGGTGAAGGACGGCTTTCACACACACTTATCTCTCAGAACTGAGCATGTGGAGAGACGTTCGTTCATCCAGCACCAAGGGATCGGGTTGCAGGAGAAACACTTACTCTGGTTTCTGAGTCTCTTTCCTAGTGCCGGTTTGAAGTGCCTGCCGTTTTCACTGTAAAACCGAGTTTGGGCTTGTACCTCCCCATATATATGTATGGAGCGTAGTTGGCAACTTAAAAGAAACTTTGTGTTCCCTTCAAGCTTGGTGAAGGAAGGCTTTCACACACACTTATCTCTCAGAACTGAGCATGTGGAGAGACGTTCGTTCATCCAGCACCAAGGGATCGGGTTGCAGGAGAAACACTTACTCTGGTTTCTGAGTCTGTTTCCTAGTGCCGGTTTGAAGTGCCTGCCGTTTTCACTGTAAAACCGAGTTTGGGCTTGTACCTCCCCATATATATGTATGGAGTGGAGTTGGCAACTGAAAAGAAACTTTGTGTTCCCTTCAAGCTAGGTGAAGGAAGGCTTTCACACAAACTTTTCTCTCAGAAATGAGCATGTGGAGAGACGTTCGTTCATCCAGCACCAAGGGAACGTGTTGCAGGAGAAACACTTACTCTGGTTTCTCAGTCTGTTTCCTAGTGCCGTTTTGAAGTGCCTGCCGTTTTCACTGTAAAACCGAGTTGGAGCTTGTACCTCCCCTTATAT
Organism: Vicugna pacos; assembly: GCF_048564905.1. Taxonomy (NCBI): domain Eukaryota; kingdom Metazoa; phylum Chordata; class Mammalia; order Artiodactyla; family Camelidae; genus Vicugna; species Vicugna pacos. The sequence goes on from NC_133000.1 coordinate 32,516,235, forward strand.
ATGTATGGAGTGGAGTTGGCAACTGAAAAGAAACTTTGTGTTCCCTTCAAGCTAGGTGAAGGACGGCTTTCACACACACTTATCTCTCAGAACTGAGCATGTGGAGAGACGTTCGTTCATCCAGCACCAAGGGAACGGGTTGCAGGAGAAACACTTACTCTGGTTTCTCTGTCTGTTTCCTTGTGCCGGTTTGAAATGCCTGCCGTTTTCACTGTAAAACCGAGTTTGGGCTTTTACCTCCCCATATATATGTATGGAGTGGAGTTGGCAACTGAAAAGAAACTTTGTGTTCCCTTCAAGCTAGTGAAGGAAGGCTTTCACACAAACTTTTCTCTCAGAAATGAGCATGTGGAGAGACGTTCGTTCATCCAGCACCAAGGGAACGTGTTGCAGGAGAAACACTTACTCTGGTTTCTCAGTCTGTTTCCTAGTGCCGTTTTGAAGTGCCTTCCGTTTTCACTGTAAAACCGTTTTGGAGCTTGTACCACCCCTTATATATGTATGGAGTGGAGTTGGCAACTGAAAAGAAACTTTGTGTTCCCTTCAAGCTAGGTGAAGGACGGCTTTCACACACACTTATCTCTCAGAACTTAGCATGTGGAGAGACGTTCGTTCATCCAGCACCAAGGGAACGGGTTGCAGGAGAAACACTTACTCTGGTTTCTCAGTCTGTTTCCTAGTGCCGGTTTGAAGTGCCTGCCTTTTTCACTGTAAAACCGAGTTGGAACTTGTACCTCCCCATATATATGTATGGAGTGGAGTTGGCAACTGGAAAGAAACTTTGTGTTCCCTTCAAGCTAGGTGAAGGACGGCTTTCACACACACTTATCTCTCAGAACTGAGCATGTGGAGAGACGTTCGTTCATCCAGCACCAAGGGAACGTGTTGCAGGAGAAACAATTATTCTGGTTTCTCAGTCTGTTTCCTAGTGCCGGTTTGAAGTGCCTGCCGTTTTCACTGTAAAACCGAGTTGGAGCTTGTACCTCCCCATATATATGTATGGAGTGGAGTTGGCAACTGAAAAGAAACTTTGTGTTCCCTTCAAGCTAGGTGAAGGACGGCTTTCACACACACTTATCTCTCAGAACTGAGCATGTGGAGAGACGTTCGTTCATCCAGCACCAAGGGATCGGGTTGCAGGAGAAACACTTACTCTGGTTTCTGAGTCTCTTTCCTAGTGCCGGTTTGAAGTGCCTGCCGTTTTCACTGTAAAACCGAGTTTGGGCTTGTACCTCCCCATATATATGTATGGAGCGGAGTTGGCAACTGAAAAGAAACTTTGTGTTCCCTTCAAGCTAGGTGAAGGACGGCTTTCACACACTCTTATCTCTCAGAACTGAGCATGTGGAGAGACTTTCGTTCATCCAGCACCAAGGGAACGGGTTGCAGGTGAAACACTTACTCTGGTTTCTGAGTCTGTTTCCTAGTGCCAGTTTGAAGTGCCTGCCGTTTTCACTATAAGTCCATGTTGGAGTTTATACCTCCCCAGATATTTGTATGGAGTGGATTTTGCAACTGAAAAAATTTTGTGTTCTCTTCAATCTAGGTGAAGGACGACTTTCACACACACTTATCTCTCAGTACTGAGCATGTGGAGGGACGTTCGTTCATCCATCACAAAAGAAACTGTTTGCAGGCAAACACTTACTCTGGTTTCTCAGTCTGTTTCGTAGTGCCGGTTTGAAGTGCCTGCCTTTTTCACTGTAAAACCGCATTGGAGCTTGTACCTCCCCATATATATGTATGGACCATAGGCCGACACCAAAGAAGAGATTATAGAAAATATAGAGAGCCTGAAATTATTGTCTGGAAAACCTAGCTAAGATTCCTAAATGGCCCAACTTAACTAACCACAGGACTGCCACATCAATTATGGGGCAAATTGTTCCTAGTGGATTTTTTTTAATAAATAAATAATGATCCACTTCCTATCACAGGGAATTATGATAAGACTGAGTATATGTTCTAACAACAAATAGTGTAGAAATTATAATTTCTACTTTATTCAAACTGCTTCTTCTATAAATTTTTGAATCTTTTTTCTTAAGACTGATTTGTTCCATATGACCTCGTGATAAAATTTTCAACAGGTTTTATTAAAAAATTTCACCATAGTGAGAGTTTATTACATCAACTATTCCTTTATGGGAAACCCATGTGCCTTGTCACTCTCTTTCATAAGATTTCCTGTGGAAAATTCAATCCTTCATTCAGAAAAATGCTGAGCAATATATCTCATGGAAAACCGTCATAAACTGCCACACAAGAAAATGAAAATGACACTGAGCAGCCCGTGAACCCGTCAGACACACACAGTTCACTGTTGTGTTCCCGCCTCGAATTTCTGTAACCAGCAGGGAAATGTGCATCTCTAGAAATAGACATAAACAATTTTCAGTACCTGAGCACACAATTTCCCTTTCAGGGTTTAGTGGGCTTCCATTTAATTCTATGAGAAATGTTTAAAACAACCGAACAACAGCTGAGATAGGGTTTAAAGTAACTTTTATGTCAGTGAAAATAAAGCCAACTGACAGTTATCATTTTTACTTTATTTGATCTCACTCTCTTACTTTACCTCCCCGACCTCCTCCACAAAATGATGGTGAACATCCCCTCCTGGGTCAGAAATCTAAGTAGAAATTACCAATCACATTGAGGTGTGCTTTGTTGTTTTATTTTTCAAAACAACACAGTTTCATTCATATGATTTAATAATTAAGATCAGAAACAAAGTCTAATCAATAAATGGTAGACAACACATGTCGTCATAGCTGCTCATCAGGTTTGGCCCCACGTTACACACTTTTACATGGACATGTGCCATGTGCTGTCATGGGAAACGGTGAGTGGGGACAGGGCCTCTGCTCTCACAGGGCACACAGCCTGGTGGGGCAGGCGGTGTTCAATCATTGCCCTTTTCTCTTTAATGTACTTACAAATTATGGGAAATGCTATTTAAAAAGAACAAAATGAGTCAATGAAAGTGAAAAATACAAGGATAGTATTTAGGCTGAGGGAAGACAGGGAATCTCTTTGAATATCTGACACTCCACTGAGACCCAAAGGACAACTCTGGCACTGCAGGTGAAGGGCAGGGACACACTGATAAAGGGCTGAAATCCGGAATATACCAAAATTTCTTTACACTCAACAAGAAGGATGAATAACCTGATTAAAAAATGAGCAAAATGCCTGAACACACACCTCATCAAAGAAGAAATCTAGATGCCAAAGAAGCCTTTGGAAAGATGCTCCACAGCACCTGTCATCAAGGGGATGCAGAGTGAAACAGCGAGATACCACTGCACACCTGTCAGAACTGCCAAAATGCAGAACACTGACAGCACCGAATGCTGGTGAGGATGTGGAGCACCAGAAAATATAATGCATTGTTGGTGGGAATGAAAAATGGCCCAGGTACATTGGAAGACGGTCTGGCAAATTTTTACAGAGCTAGACGTAATTCTAACATATGATCTGGCAACTGTGCTCCTTGGTGTTTACTCGATGAAATTGAAACTTATGTTCACACACAAATCTGCATACAGATGTTAATAGCAGCTTTATTCATACTCAACAGAATTCAGAAGCAACTAAGCTCTTCTTCAGTAGGTGAATGGATAAATAAACTGTGGTCCCGCCAGAAAATGGACTATTATTTGGTGCTAAAATGAAATGAGTTATCAAGGAATGGAAAGACATGGAGGAACCTTAAATGCATATTACCAAGTGAAAGAAGCCAATCTGGGAAGTTTCAGCAACTGTCTGATTCCAAATGTATGGTGTTCTGGGAAATGGAAAAACACAGAGACTGAAAGATCAGTGGCTGCCAGAGGCTAGAGGGGAAAGAGCAATGAATGTGGTGCAGCACGGAGCATTTTAAGGTCACTAAGACAGACGACTCTGTATGATGCTGTGATGGTGGATACATGTCATTGTACATCTGTCCAAACCCACAGAGTGCACAACACAATGTGTAAATCCTAGTGTCAACTGTGGGCTATGGGTGATGATGACGTGTCAGTGTAGGTTCACCCATTGTCACAAATGTACACTCTGGTGCAGGTGTCAATATTGAGGAGGCTGTGGGGACAAACTGCAGTTCATACACCCAATCCAGCCCCAGCCACCGCTGTTAATAAAGCTCTATGGGTGTGTGGACTGTCTGGCTGTTCTGGCATCTAAACAGCAGAGCTGAGCAGCTGCACCAGAGATCAGGAGGTTTTCAGACCCTGAAATATTTACCCCCAAGCCCTTGAAAGGAAAAGTCTGCTGAGCCCTGTTCTAAATGAATCAAAATTCACCCTGATGAGGCAGGACAGCAGGGCCCAAACCAGGCATGGTTAATGGGGCTGAAGCAATGTTTTAGTTCCAACACATTTGCTGAAGTCCTGCAGGTCCAGCGACAGACTGTAGCCAGGAAGCATCTGCAGGAGGAGTCGGGAGCAGGCCTTCCCGCCAGGCTCTGGGATGCCGGGGGCCGCGTGCCGCACGGGGGCCACCCGCTTGAAGAAGGTGGACTTGCAGTGGAAGCCGATCAACTCGTAGAGCTCGGAGAGGATGCTGCACGGCTGAATTCTCTCCTCGGAACGCTGAAGCACAGGGAGAAAAGCAACAAGCATCTGAATGAAACACGTAAGTGAAAAAAGACCCATAAAAATGGTTTTCCCTTAAAACAGAGACCCGATGACACAGGAAGGAAGAGGAAGGCTGACTTAGTGCACTGATGGGACCGGATGCAGAAACGCAGGGAAGCAGCACTGTGCAGACACTCCAGACCCCCTCTGGGCCCCACCTCTCCGCATTCCACCTGTCCCTTTACTAGAAAAGCCCGTATTCCCTGAAATAGAGGAATCTGCTACCTAAACATGGGACACAGAGAAGGGAAAGAGGAAAAGGAAGGGAAAGTAAAAGAACAACAGTTCATCTAGACCCTAGGGTCTGGGCGGGACTTTCACCAAACACACAACTTCTCAAAGCACAGAGCGCACAGGGAGAGGCTGACAGAGTGACTGCGACTTCTGCTCCTAAAGCACCCAGCTACCTGTCAGCACACGCTGCGCCCGTTACTGAATCATTACAATCATCTCAGAAACAACTACTACCCCGGCTCACAGGCAAGGAAATCTGAAACTCGGGGAGGAATTATTATCATCCTGGACAAAGTCCCACAGCCCAGTAGTCTCAGAGCCTCCGGCAGACCCTGGGCTAAAATGCTCCTCATCACCACGGGCCCTGAGACTCAGGCTGAGGCCACGTCAGGTCTGCACGGGCCCAGAGCACAGTCTGTGGGACAGGGAATGCTCCCACTCGAAGTGCCAGGTCAAGGCCCTCAGGAACTTGTGTAATGAAACCAAATCCCCAAATTCATTTCCAACCCACTGCCCTGTCCGGGAGGACTGCTCGGCACAACTGCGCTGTCACCTGTGCACAGGCTGAGCAAGGGGCCCAGACAGTGATGTGACATCCCAGTGGAAGTGGCTCGGAGACCACTTCATCACAGGACAGATTCTCCCGGCTTCCAACGTTAACTCTCCATTCCATTTCCAACTGGAAAGTAAGTTTAGACTTGTTTTCCTCTCTTAGAAACAAAGAGAGCAGTAACATCAGAGGGAAACTCAAGACTGAGGAAGAGTCTCCTGGTCATTTGCAAGGATAGGCTGGGGAGGGAACAGAGACAGGGATCAGAAAGACCCGTGTTCCAGTCCAAAGTCTGCATGTCACTCGCTTTGACAGTTTCCTTTTTAATACAGGTGATAAAATCTAATTATGATTGTTGGGAAAACTAAATGAAATAACGTATTCCACTAGCATAGGTGTAAAATCCTCCATGAGTGTTCCAGAAATGGACGTGATCGTGGTTAGTTACTGTCTGCCAATTCTTGTGTTCTCAGCTCACATCACCCAACCAGAGATGTGCGAGAGAATGCCTCACCAGCCAGCAGCCTTCTCCAACTTGGAAACTTACAGTGTCCGAAGAGCAGGCAGTGTTGGATGCTTTGCGGCACTCTGGAGGTAGCACTCCAGTGATGACTTTAAAAAGCTGGGGAGAATTTAGGGGACCATACAGTTCAAATACAGAGTACTCATTCCATGTCTACAAATATTCATCTCTAGCCATGATGATTAAGAGAGGAAATACATATTCAAACATACATCATTTTCCCACATAAGTGCATCAAAACAATTTGGAAAGAGTGTAACTTTCTTCTCTAGATCACACAGCGGGGATTACAAGGTTTGTACTGACAGCCCTACTTGTAAATCATCTGCAAACGTAACTGGGTCCACTATCAGTCATCATAATTTGAAGGGAATGTTAGAAAAGAAAAAAGCCAAGCTAATACTCTCCAGTCTTTTGTTTGGTTACGATGTCACAGAGGAGATGGACAGCTCAATAAGGAACCACTCTGCCGTGATCACGGAGCCGGGGAGCGGGATGTGCGGCAAGATGTATGACGCAGCCGCAACTGTGCCCATGCTTCTAGGCAGGTACCCAAAGTCACCTTGACAAGGTGTGAAACGTTTATGCCCACTTCCTCATAACCTGACATGTATTAAAGAGAAATGGAAACTTATAAACGGCCAATACCCTTGGTGGATACACCGTCCAAAGAGCAAAGTCACAGTTTGACAACTGGCCATCCCGGTACCTTGGGATTCATTCTTGAAGAACCTTAAAAACCACTCCTCTGTACTCAAGAAGTGCTGCCTACTAGTCCTATCTTTGGCTCATGGATACCGCATGTTGAAGTGAACTTCAATGTCTGCACAGATTTGACTGTCTTTCTCCAGGTTCACTTGTCCATTCTGAAGAGGCCTGAGTTAAGTCCAAATTCCTTAAGATTAATTCCCTCCAGTGACAACTCAACGAGCCTGTAATTACAAGCCAACTGAACAGGACTGTCCTCAGCGAAAAATGTCACCAACCCTTCACTGCTTTCTTAAATTCCTCTCCTGGTTAATTGCAATATACTAACACCACCCTCCACCAAGTTCCCCAACTATGTCAAATAGAAAGTAAGGTCCATAAAAGAGGAGACAACTCCATAGTCACCTTTGAATTCCTAGCATAAAGTAATGTCAATAAATAGAACTATGATTATGGCTTCTTTCCTTTAAAACCTTTCTGGTTATTTAAGTGAGACCATGGAAGGGAGGTGTTTGAGTCCAGTATCTTGATCCAGAAGACTCTGGAGGCCTTTTTCAGAATGGCTGTCCACTGATTCATTCAAAACACACCTTCTCTTTCCGGGAGGAGCTGTGATTTTCTGCCATGGGTTTGTGGTCACTCTCATGCCAGAACAGCTTTAAACTAAATCCTTACTTTGGATATGTTATTTTTTCCCGCTTCCAAAAAATTTTACTTTCCTTACTTCCTTGCCTTGAGGAATGCTTTTATTCTTTTCTTTCTAATTCAACCTTTTATAAAGCAGGATTCTCAGGATGTGCTTGGCCTTACATAAGAACAGCCATCCAACTCCCAGTGTGAGAGGCCACAGGCTCACCTCCTGCCCTCCTGCCAGGGCAACTGAAACTCAGTTCAGGAGCCAACCGGCACCCCAGGGCTTCTAAGGCTCACGTATCTCCCAGAATCCCTGCTTTCTGGTTTGTCTTGGCTTCTGTGAATTTCCCCTCACTTTCTTGACAATTAACTGTGCAGCTTGAAAGATGAGGAAGGAAGGTTTTATTTCTTAATCAGAATTTAAAGGAACTTATGTAATGAAGCTTTTCACGAGTTTCTAGAACCCTCCATTGCTGAGACAGAAAACACACAAGATATTTTCTAAATTTAGCTATCATGTGCATTTTTCTTTGCTTTTGTTTTGTTAACTGCTAATAGACATTTTTTAATTAAAAAATAAAATAAGGTCCCAAATAAGATAGAAAATTGAAGGGGCAAACAAAATTAAAGAGCAAAGACAGAAAAATGATAAGTACTCTACAAAGTTAATAGAATAAATACACTATGGATCAGACCAGCAATTCTCAGTAACAGCTAATTGAAACCTGACCATGAGGTAAAACGTCTCTCCTGTCAGGAGATGACCAACAGAAAATAGAATTAAATCAACAACCTAAAATTCTAAGTCTGGTGAGGTATAGAAGTCTACCAGCTAAATGTGTCTTCTTCTGGAAAAGAGGGAGACTCACCAGCTCTTTTCTGTGGAGCCTGAGCCCAGGAGAGGACAGTGAAGTGTGTTCTGTAAGTACCCAATTAGCAATGTGAGTGATGAATAAAGAGATGTGAGCTTTGATGAGAGATGATACTACTATTCACTTGTCCTGTAAAGTATGCCTTCGCGTTCAGAGATCAATATCTCGGCAGGAAAATGCACAGCCCGGGACCAGACCACTTCTGTGATTGTGACACTGCACTTAGATGTCTCAAGGGCACCTCCAACTCCACCTGCAAAGAGCTAACTTCACGGTGTTCCTCCCATAGCCATCCTGCCCAGGGCCCCTGGTCGGGGGCAAGGTCTCCCTGCCTCTCCCAGCTCAGGCCAATCACTCACAGATGTGACAAGACCCCTCCTTCAGGGACAAATTTCCTCAGTCAACGAGATCCACCACCCACACCTGTCCTACCAGGTACTCACTGGCACTCCCTCAGCACTGACTCTGTGCTGGGGACCATGCTGCACACTGTGCACACGTTATCTCACTGGATCTACACAGCAGCCCTGGGAGTTCGGTACATCACTGCTTCTATTGATTAGATAAATTGTTTCACTTCCTTGGGTGTGTCATCCAAAGTGACACGGCTACTGAGCCACAAACCTGGGACTGAAAATCACTTGAAAATTGAACACTGCTACACCTCGCAGCCACCCTACTCTGACTCATCACATCACCTCCTGCCGAGCCTTCTAAATGTTTCTAAGCATTCTACAAGACAAAAGTGATCTACGAGAGCACCGCACTAGCCTACTTAAAATCTGTCATTGACGGTCCACTGCTCTTAGGAGAAAGCCCCACCGGGCCTGAGCACAGCCCAACGGCCCGGCATCCGCTTTCCCTGCGCGGCCGCGCCGCCTCACCCACCACGCAGCTCTACACGTGCAGCGTCCAGGACAGGGATGCTGACTCCGTACAACCCGGGACTCGTCTCACTCATACAATGATCACCATCTTCAGTGGTTACCTTCTTCAATACTGAATCTCAGAAAAATATTTTCTCTGGATGAATCAATATCTTTTTCCTTACAACTTCCCATCATTGATAATGAGCTCCCCCCAAAAGAGAGAAGACCTAATCCTCAGTCTTCTTATCTGTAAAGTGCAAATAACAGGGAAATATGAGAGGTTTTATTAGAAGTAATATTCATGTGAGGCTGAGGGACAATTCCCAACATACAGTAAGTACTCAATATGTGCTTACTTAATAGTAATAAGAATAGATTACATTCCAGCAACCTTAAATCAATGCTTTATGGCTTTGTCTAAAAGACTACTGACAAACTGTTGGACGAACTGTTTTGAGCAGATCAGCACAAGTGTACTGGGCGAGGTAAGCGCTGACTCCAGTTACAGCTGCAACCAACCAGCACTACGGGGCGGGAGCAGTTTGCTCAAACTCTTACATGTTGCTTGAGGATTTAGTTGTAGTTATTGAATGAAGACAGGTATTATTTACTCAAAGCTCCTGAAACATAAATCTTCAAAGATTGATGCAAATTATGTTCCAAGTACAACACTCTCACTAGAAATTACTTGAAAATTATAGTCTTAGCTCCTCCGCACATCAAAAGAGCATTTTCCTAATGTATCTGACTATATACTCTGAAAGGATTGTTTAAAAGAAATTAAGATGAAGCCATCCTGAATAAGATCTCAGTATCATCTACACAAACCCCACCCAAAGGTCTCATTTCTCACTTCCACATAGGTGTTCAGATGGCTTAAGCTGGGTCTTGGTTTCTTATGACACGGGGGTGGGAAGAATTGTGGATAGATCAATGTAGCAAATATAAACCTAGTGTATTTGCTATGTAGGAATCCTAGAAATAAATAAATTGATATATATAGCCCCACCCTTATGAAGCTAAGCCTTTCCATTTACAACAGCATAAAAAATAAAATGAGAGATACATTTAACAAAAGTTTACAAGGTTTGTACATTGAATATTTTGAAGTATCACCAAAAAAAATTTAAAATATCTTCATATATGGAAGGCATCAAATGATCATGCAATGGTAGAAAATATTGTTAAAAATGTTAAGACTTCCCAAAGTAATCTACATATTTAATGAATTTCCTATCAAAATTCCAGCTGACTTCTTTGCAAAAATTGAAAAACTGATCCCAAAATTCATATTGAAAGCAAGGGACCCAGGTCAGCCAAAACAATCTTGAAAAAGAAGAGCAAATTTGGAGGACTCACTCAAAGGTTACAGCAAATCTATAGCACTCAAGTCATTATGCTTCTGTCATAAGTTTGGATGCAGAAATCTATGAGACACAATAAAAAATCCTGGGGGGAAACTTACATTTACAGTTAGTTTTCCAGAAATGTGCCAACAACACTCCATTGAAAGTATAGTCTATTCAACAAATGGAGCAGAGACACCTGGGTATCTGAAGGCAAAAGAATGTATCTGGAATCTGGACCCCGTATTTTATATAACAAATATTAATTCAAAATGGATCACAGACAGAAACGTAAAAACTAAATGTATGAACTTTCTAAAAGAAGACATAGTATGAATCTTTGTGGTCATAGGATAGGCTATGGCTTCCTAGATACAATACCAAGAACACAAGTGATAAAACAAAATAGATAAAATGGACTTCATCAAATTAAAATCATTTGTTACAAAGGACATCATCAAGAGTGTGAAATGAAAGGGGAAAGGGGTAGCTCAAATGATAGAGTGCGTGCCAAGGAAGAAAAACAAAATGAATAAATCTAATTGCCCCCCCTATAAAGAAATTGTTTTAATGTTTAAAAAAATTAAAGTGAAATGACAATCTGCAGAATAGGAGAAAAATCTTGCAAAGCATATATCTAATAAGAGACTAGTATCCAGGATATAAAACAAATGCTTACAACTGAACAATACAAAGAAAATCGACCCAATTTTTTAATTTGCCAAGGATTTAAATAGATACACAATTGGCCAATAAGCATCTGAAAAGATGCTCAGCATCACTAGCGAAATCAAAATCAAAATGAGATCTCATTTTAAACTCACTAGGATGGTTATAATCAAAACATGGACAATAACAAGTGTCAGTCAGGAGGCAGAGAAATGGATACCCTCAATATGCAGCCGTTGGAAAGGGGCAATGGTGCAGCTTCTTTGGAAAAGCCCGATGTTTCCTCAAAAGGTTAGAGTTATGTGGCTGAGCAATTCCACTCCTACATGTAGAGTCATCCTTCAGTGTCCTCGGGGGGTTGGTTTCAGGAACCCCCCACCCTGGATACCATAATCCAAGGATGATCAAGTCCCTTTGCAATCAGCCATCTGGATCCATGAAGTGGAAACTACAGATATGGTGGGCCAACTGTACAGCCAACAGAATGGAAATGTATTCTCACAAAAACTTGCACATCAATATTCATAGCAGTATCATTCAGAGTAGCTAAAAGTCACTAAAAATATCCATCCATCAATGAATGGATAAACAAAATTACCAAGAATAGTCCCACAAACTTTTGGTAATTGAATCTTTGACAAAGGAGGTGAGAACATACAATGGAGTAAAGACAGCCTCTTCAGCAAATGGTGCAGGGAAAACTGCACAGCTGCATGTAAATCAATGAAGTTAGACTACCCCCTCACAACATACAAAAAAATGAATTCAAAATGGCTTAAAGACTTAAAATTGTAGACAAGACACTATAAACCTCTTAGAAGAAGACATAGGCAAAACATCTGACATATATCTCAACAATGTTTTCCAAGAGCAGTCTACTCAAGCAATAGAAATACAAGCAAAAATATACAAGTGGGTTCTAATTAAACTTACAAGCTTTTGCACAGAAAAGAAAACAAAAATTAAAGCAAAAAGACAACCTATGGAATGGGAGAAAATAGTTGCATTAAATGAAAGTGACAAGGGCTTAATTCCCAGAATATGTAAACAGCTTTTACACTTGATAAAAAAGAAAAACAAACAATTCAATCCAAAAATGGGCAGAAGACCTAAAGAAACATTTCTCCAATGAAGACATACAAATGGCCAATAGGCACATGAAAAAATGCTCAATATCATTATCAGAGAAATGCAAATCAAAACTGCAATCAAGTATCACCTTTCACCAGTCAGAATAGCCATCATTCATAAGTTCATAGACACTAAATGCTGGAGAGGCTGTGGAGAATTTGGAACACTCCTACACTGTGGTGGGAATGCAGTTTGGTGGAGCCATTGTGGAAAACTGTATAGAGGTTCCTCAAAAGACAAAACCTTGGGGGCCCAGATGACACAGCAATCCCACTCCAGGGCATATATCCGTAAGGAACCGTAATTCAAAAAGACACTTTCACCCCAATGTTCACAGCAGCACTATTTACAATATCAAGACATGGAAACAACCTAAATGTCCACTGACAGACGACTGGATAAAGAGGTTGTAGTATATATGTCCAATAGACTACTATTCAGCAATAAAATAATAATAAAATAATGCCATTTGCAGCAATATGAATGGACCAGGAGAATGTGATTCTAAGTGAAATAAGCCAGAAAGAGAAAGAAAAATACCATATGAGATCGCTCACATGTGGAATCTAAAACAAACAAACAAAAAAAAACAAAAACAAAGAAACAAAAAGATAAACTTATCTACGGAACAGAAACAGACACAGAGACATAGAACCCAAACTATGGTTACCAGAGGGGAGAGGGTGTGGAAGGAATAAATTGGGAGTTCAAGAATTGCAGGTGCTGAGTATGTATACAATAAACAGCAAGTTTATACTGTATAGCACAGGAGAATATATTTAATAACTTATAGTAACTTATGTTTAAAAAGAATATGAAAATGAATACAGGTATGTTCCTATTTAACTGAAGTTTTGTGCTGTATACAAGAAACTGACGCAACACTATAAACTGACTAGACTTCAATGAAAATATTTTTAAATAGACCAAAAATGAAAAAAAAGGAAAAGGATATTATCAAACAAAAAGAATAAAGTACTGATTCAGGCTACAATATGAATGAACCTTGAAAATTTATGCTAAAATAAGCCCGTCACAAAAGGGCAAATAGTGCCCTTTAAGGTGAACTGTATCTAAGCATTTATTGTACTACTCCTGTAAATTTTCCGGAGTTTTGAAGTCTATCAATATCAAAATAAAATGTATTATACATTAAAAACTTAAAACGCTTCCTCACAGGAGGGCTTTAATTATTAAATGCAGAAAAGCATGTAAAACTCTTGGAACAACAATTTTCACGTCCACACACAGTCACTGCTGTCACTGCCACTCAGAGTGTGGTGCCAGCGCTGATGAGAGCTGCCTCCACTCGCTTCCCTGCAGACAGGAGTGAAGGCCTGAGCTTTGACAGGCAGGGTTTGCGTGAACCTGGGTCAGCCACAGCCACGTCCCAGACTCTGCGTTACCCAAATTTCTTATACAAACTGCAACATGTAATGTAAACACTCTAGAGGGATGTATCTTACAACACAGGGAATACAGACAATGTTTTACAGTAACTATAAATGGAGCATCTATTGTACACCTGAAACATATATTTTAAATCAGCTATGTCTGTATAAAAAATTAAAAAATAATTTAAAAATGTTATCCCTTTAATATTCAATTTGGTTTTTAATTAACTACTAAACAGCTTAGAATATATAAAAGCATTTAAGTGTGATGTTTGTTTACATATTTATTTACTTCAGCCTCCTGCTAAAAGAGAAATTAAACAATTTTTTAAACACAGCTTAACAACCATAACAACAAAAAGGCAAAACTGAGAGTGAAGAGAAAATGGAGATTCAATACTTAAATGAAACCAGGGGGAGGTAAACTCATAAAAATGGATTCCATGAAGTCAGGGCAAGTGTTAAAGGCCGACTAGAAATTCAGCTGTAAGATTCTTCGCAGCTAAACCAAAAAGAAAAAGATGATGGGGCAGGTGGTAGAGCGTGTGCTTAGTGTGCACGGGGTCCTGGGTTCAAGCCCCAGGGCCTCCACTAACAGATAAATATACCTAATTACCTACCCCCCAAAAGAGCCCCAAAGAAAAGAAAAAGAGAAATTTCTTTCCAAAAAAATCCTGATATTAAATTTGGATTAAATACTTTAAAAAAAAAAGAAAAATAGAAAAGATGAGTGACACTGTGAACAAAAACCCCAGCTGGGCTAACAAGCTAAGTCACAAATCTAAGTGTGATACGTGTCGGTTTACTGATCTAAGTTTTGCTGGGCTAACTCCTAAATCTGAAGTTCAGTGTCAGTTTACTGGGCTAACATGCTAACTCGTAAATCCAAGGTCAACAATTGTCAGTAACGTGATCTGTTCCAAATTGATAAGCTTCAGTGTACTGATTCCTTGCTTTTTGTTGTTTGAGCCTTATTGGCTAAAAGCCCCATACTTGTAATTAACCCTATAAAACCTCATGTGCACGTCTTGGAGGTAGGTGCTCAGGGCTTGGGAACAGAAGCCCCTCTGAGCCCGCTGGCATAATAAATCTCAGTACTCCCACCCTCTGAGTGGTGCTTATTTCTTGGCTGGCCTGTTTTTTCCGTAACAACACAAGCGATAATGCCCGTGAGATAAATCTGCGATGGCTGCTGGCAGGTCCCCATGTCTCATGTGGGAAAATCTGAAACATTTCTCACCACTCAGAGTCATCCTCAGCCCACCCCACATCTCCCGCTGTTAAATGCAGGAACACACGCAGGGCCCGGCCTTTGCTCTCTCTGTGTCATCACAGTGAGACAGGATGGAAGGGGGCAGAGCAAGCCATTCAAGAAAGACCACAGCAATTAACATCAAAATGGTGAAGAATTCAACCCCCAATAGGTCTTGAGGCTCAGGATGAAGAGATTTAACTTCTAGCAGATCTTGAGCTTCATTATACACCCATTGTAATAGTAACATGGTGAATAACACGGCCCCAGGCACCATGGCAGTCACAAGGCTAGCCACAAAATGTCAAAGGGTGGGAAATGGCCAACTCCCTGGAATCCCAGTCCCTTGCCCTAAGGCTGGTCCTTCTACTTATTAGCATATGAAACCACGAAGCCCAAGAAAAGGAGCAACACAGAGCCACCTCCCAGGAACCCCTCTCTCTACCTCTTCGGAGAAGGCCCACACTATTTCTGTGGAGTGTGTGCCTACTTTTAATCTGAGCATCAAACCCCCATACTTCGTGACGTTTCTCATGCCTGTCAATGTATCTCTCTGAATAAATCTACCTTTACTCAACACTGGCTTGTTCTTGAATTCTTTACTGCATGAAGCCAAGGAACAAAATCTGGTGGGGCACATCCCAGGGGCTCAACGGAAGCCTGGGACACAGCCCTTCTCATGCCCCACATATTTTTTCTTGTATCAACAGGACTGGGATATGAAGTGAGGTCTGAGGCCCCAGCTAAGGGACAGAAGCAGCCTCCAGGTCTCCAATTGGTGGGCAGCCTCTCCCCCATCAGGGGCCATGGGGTCTGCCCGGTTCTCTGTGTTTTTTTGTTGTGCTGACTCCCCAGTCAGAGAGATTTCTCCTTAGGCCTGGCTCCACAAAACCCTTCTCTCCAAAATACAAGCACATCATGTCACAATCCTCTTGTTCAACCATGAATTGTTCAGCCAACTTTTTCCTTCCCCAGTTAAGTACCTAAATGTCCTCCCTGCCATCCCACCACTTCTTTCTTTTTGAGAACTCTGCACTCCCCACACACCATCCTGAACGCAGGTGACTTGCTGGCTGGGACCGAGATGTTTCAGTCTCAAACATCCTGAGTCCTTTCTCTTTCCACTTTCTAACTTAAAAAGGCCTTCCTGTGTCTCCCACCGCTCTGATTCTGAACGTCAAAAAATGCTCAGGTTACATTCACTATGGGAATACCTCCCAGGTTTTGGCTAGGTTTCCTTCCCAAGATCTTCATTAAGGAGCTGCATCAAGAAGTTTAAAGGGGCTATTCTTACATTTGAGTGGAGGAGCCTGCAAGAAATTTAAATGGCTTTGAAGAGAGAGTTAAGCAGGGACAGAGAGGTCGCAGGTCCTAGTCAACAGTGTCATGAGGCAAAATGTTCTTCAAAGGCTCAGAGTGGCTTCTGAACACGGAGTCCTCAGGGAGGAGGTGACAGGCAGTGAGTGGGGTGAGTGACACAGGGTACGGTCCCCCAGCAGGGGAAGAATTGGTTATTTTCTAGTTTTGCAATTTCTTACTAACTTTTTCTCTTATTGTCACATACCATTTCCTACGAATTAAGCATATCAATGTCAGTCATTTGGGCCACTTGGGAGAAGCTACACGATGCCATTCACAAGGCTGGGACATGACAGCCACACCAGTCTAGGTTGAAAGACCAGTGGGGGTATATCCATGGTAATCAGGGGCATGCAGCAAACTCCCCAGATTCAAAGACCTCCTCTCAAAGTTGGCGCCAATAAAACTACCAAGCAAAATGCGTGATGATTATGGCCAACATCTGTTTATTAGTTAAGTGCCTGTGACACCTGCCACTTAATAGGGAATGAGTACGATCAACGAGGCCCTGTCTACCTGGCCACACGCGCCCTGCCTTCCTGCCTTGGTGCAGCAGCAGAGCTTGTTTAGCTGAGATGAGAACCCCCAGAGCAGCCCCGATGGGAAAGCTCCCAGCTCTGCACGGCCAGACGTGTTCCTTTCCTTCTTAGAGCTGATCACAATTTGCTGTCATCTATTTTTATGTTTATCCCTTTTGTAACTGCCTCTCCTCCGGAGATTTTGCTCAAGCAGCACAGGACCAGGTGTGTCTTGTGGCCTGCCGGATATTCTGGGCTGGGAAACAGCCGAGCCCACATCTGGCTCTGGTGCTGAACGGAGAGAGCAGAAGGCCCAGGAGCCCATGCTGAAACGAGGCCCCTGCACACAAAATTATGGTCTGACTTTGGGCAAATTACAGTCTTTTTTAACCTGAGATTCCTCATCTGTCCATAAAAATAACTGCCCATGGCACACAGAGTTACAAGTATTAAAGGAAATCACCAAATTCACAAACTAGCCAAGGGGCTACCAGTGCATCCTAAACAGACACATGCTGCCTTTAAGGCTCTGACACACACCAAGCGTGGTGGTCGAACAAAGTGTACACTGCTAAGTGTCAGTGTGTTAAGTGCTTCATGTGTGCTATAATAATCTTCAGAACTTACAACAATCCCAGGAAGTAACGAATATTATCATGCCCATTTCACAGATTCACCATCAGTTTAAGAGAGGTTACATTCAAGTCCAAGGCGCTATGGTGAGTAAATGGCGATTTCAACGTGAATATGGCCCCAGGCCTGGGCTCCATCTCTGTCCCATACACCTGACCACTGCCTATGAATTCCACCTGTCCAATACCCAAGTTGAAGCCAGCCAGCTCTTAAATGCAATGTGTGTAACCGTTTGTCAATGTTGGTTCATTACCATAAACAGTTCTCAGAAAGCACTTCAGAAAGGAAAGTTGGACTCACATACCTGCCCACAAAGAAGAGGAATTCTGCCTTGCCTTCTCCTGTAACGTGCAGAAACCCTTCCCATTCACTACCGAATCCTTTTGTATGCTTCCTCCGTGTTCATGTTTACACATGGCTTATTAAAGTAGAAGTTACCTGCAGTAATTCCATCTCGGTTCCATTCCAAGCTTCCAGATTATCCATAATCAGGGTAATATCATAATTTTCTGTGAATGAAATTACTACAAATTGAATGAAAATATTGCAACCATGTCACTAAACAAAGAATGCTGAAAACAAGTCATCAGCGGCTGCCGCCACCCCCCAGTGAAGACAGGCCTGCAGCCACTCACAACGGTGCCCTCTGAGCAGACTCAGAATAAGAAAGGACAGATTACTGGCCCTAGATAGCTAGGTGCTTGTCTAAAGTATATATTCAGTCAGCCCAAATGTTGGCTTCCTTCCATATATTGAAAAGCATTAAATTCATGAACTTGAGATACCTGGCTTTCTTTAGATAACAAGCAATGTTTTATTGTTCCGACTACCTGGTCTTTGTTGTAAAGCTCCTATATAATCCTAGCTTCTCCCTTACTCTTGGGAGCAGTCCCTCAGAGTGTTCCGAGAGGCGGTCATCCTGGCTCGAGTCCTCCTGACAAATAAAACATAACTCTTAACATTCAGGCTGCACGTTTATTCCAATCAAGTCCCAGAATAGACACAACTCATCAATTCTGTAATGGGACACACTGGATCAGGAGCCAAAAGAGTGTAGTAGTCCCGAAGAACTACGGCTCCCTCTTTCTTCCTGTCATTATACAATCCCACCAGAACTCATTACTTTGCTGTCTGCTCCTCTGGCAACCAAACTCAGAGAAGAGTCAACTCAGCAGAGCGTCCTGCTGGGGAGAACCCCCGCAGCAGCACTGCAGGCTGCCTGCCCTCCCGCACGCTCTGACGACCGCTAGTGTCCTCCGTGGAAACCAGGCCAACAGAGCTGTTCCCTACAGCTACAAAGTCCCAAATATTAAATAAAACCTTTCATTTTATACTATATGTTACATATATACCCATCTCTGAAAACAGCTTTGCCAGAAGCCCAAATCTTCAACATTAATCTGCAAAGGCAAATCAGGTCCCCAAGGGAAAACAAGTCTTAAGACGATGCTAAGACCTCCAAAGTCCTCTCCACGACCATAAACCAAACTGCCTGTAGGTCTGCAGCTGCAGGAGGCTACATGTCTGCTTTTAAGCAACCCCTTCCTGCCCTCGGGTGCTACAATGCCCTTCTACGCCCTCCCATCTCAGGGTAAGAGCAGCCACTGCAGAACCTTGCAGGGCAGCACTGACAGGACTGGACAAAGAGGATCAGAGCTAAACTAAGCCTTCTGATGACACGAGTTGTCACTCTGTCACTTTACAGATGAAGATATATATAGAGAGTGGTGGGGTGATATTTTTCAAAGTCACACAGATAAAAAGTGACAAAGTCTATAACTCTGCTCCTCCCACTGGTGTGACGCCCCAACTGGGACAACCACAGGGTTCTCTTGTGCCTGCCTGACCAGTTCCTTCCTATCACTCATGACCCACCACAGGGTCTGAAATTAGCCTGCATTTGCAGCATCTTTTCCCTCCAGTTTCTCAGGAACAAGGCTGTTCGGGCCACTTTATGACTTCCAGGTCCCCGAAATCTCCGTGCTCAGGCTGCTCTTGCCTGTGCATCCGGCCCGCTGCTCAGAGGCTCTTCCTCCCCTGCAGGAGGACGTTTCTACTCTTCACAGGGACACTCCTTTAGGGGATCCCTCCTCTCGCCCTCAGCATGGCAGGTGTCCCAGGCCACATCACGAGATGCCCCAATAGGACTGCATCTGCCCAGGTCTGCTAGTCAGACCAGCAGCCTCAGAGCCAGGGATTATGCCCAGGTCACACTGCAAACCTACTGCCCGCCTCACAGCCCCCAGCCAGCAGGTCACCTGGAAGTCACAGCAAGTGCCCCACCCAATCCAGAAGCCTCTTCATTTCCCAGCACCACTGATGACTGGTTTCCAAACTTTGGTCAGTTTCGCACAAAACAACACCTTCTACTGTGAAGCGGGTGGTTTTCACTTCTGCGCCCCATTCTTACTGAAAACGTTAAGGGAAACCAAAAAGCCTCTTCTCAACCCTTTTCTGATGATACCCTCCCACCCACAATATACATATGCTCAAGAGATTTGGATCCACGTGATTTTGTTTCCCTTACGGTAAGTGGCTCAAAACACTGCGGGATTATTTCTCCTTTGAGGGTATTAGGACTCAGTTTCTCGGCTTTAATCTGTTTTTGTCTCTGTCTTCTTTGTTCTTAGCAGTTGCCACCTCTTACTCCCTTCAGCAGCCTCCCTCCCAACTTCTAGTCTAGGAAATCAGCTGTGATGAGGGGCCCGGGGGCATTCACAGAAGATGCAACAAAGGCAAAGAGAGGCTACATAATTTGCCAAAGATATCACCTTCAAACCCCAACAGAGTGTGTCATGTCCCTGTGTTTAACTCTTATTCTAAGCAAGTTAACTTTTTGTAGATTATGTTTATAAACAGATGAGAAATCAAAATACATACAAGGACACACATCAACTCTAAGATATTCATTAACTCCACTATTTTGTTTCTATTTATTTTATTTGTATTAAAAAATTAAGAACCCCTGCAATCAATATAGCAAAATGTTACTGGGTTTTAAATACAGAATATAGAGGGGTTAAGTGTGTCATTACTCATCCTTATATGTATGTTCACAAGATAAAATTATTTGAGTCTCTCTCCCCACTCCCTACTCACTACTGGCTCTCACCTGATCTCCCAGACCACACATCTAACAACCTTTCACTTTACCCACAGCTGAACTCATCAGTTTTCCCCCAGAAATCCCTCTGCAGCTTTCCCTCCTTAGAACACAGCAGGACCATCATTTAACTCATTAATCCACCCAGAAACCTGGGCCTTACTCCATCCTACCTTCACAGACAGCTTTAATTCTTTCTTTTTACCATCTAAACATGCCTTCAATCTGTTCGCTTTTACCCACTATCCTACCGCTCAAGTGGAAGCCACCAACACTGCCCACCTGGACTCACGAGTCTCCCAAGTGGCCCCACAGCCACTCTCCCCTACTTGAGACAAATGGGATTGTGTCACTCCCACGCTTTTTGGGCTCTTTTCAGACCCACTGTTCATAGAAGAAACTCCAATTTCTTCACCTGGTGAAGGTGTTTGCCATGAAACTGTCAGCTCATGGAGGGCAGGGCACGCCCTCTCCCCTCAACCCCACTCTCTGGCAGAGCATCAGCTTGGGAGGACCTGCTGAGCTACATCAGCCTGTATCCTAAACCTGGTCTTGAGTTCTTAGCAAACTGCTTCACTTATCCATACATATCCAAGGTAGATAAGAAAGATTTTGGATGTTGAGCTAGGCTATTCATTTGGGGATTTTGCACTGGCAACCTGCAAGTATATGTTCTAATGATTGTGTCTTGTTAAAAACACACCCAGATTAAAGGAGTATTTGTGGAATGTCTTTGGAGTAAAAGGGTTCTGTACTTTTACAGATATTATGTTTTATAACATGAATAACCCGGACAGGGTCACAAATGGAACCGCCTCACAAGTGACAGAAGACAGGTGAGACGCATATAGCAACAGGTCACAAAGATGGTAAGAGCAAAGTTGTTTCTCCAAACCCCAAAAAAATTCCTCCAAGAACAGAAAACTCAGAATTTTGAAAGTAAAATACTATCATATAAGGAAAGAAAATAAATAATCCTCTTCATCAGGGTTTCAAGATCTGACTGCAGAGTTATTAGCAGGCTATACTGAATCCTAGCACAGAAAAATCAGATGGACTAGTGGTGAGTAAGTTCCAGGAAAATGGCAGTAATTCCTCCACTTGAAAGAGGACACACACTCACTTGTTCAAGGTGATTGTAAACAACATTCTGCAGAAATTCAGAATATTCAGGCACCGCTTCTAGATGGTGATGACATGGAAGGATGGCTTGGATGCATGCTTCTAACTGAGTCACCGGCATTCTTACACTGCAGGGGGAAACGGAGGCCCTCAGCCAAGAGCAGAGATGTTCCTGTCATGTATCCCAGGCCGTGCCTCGGGGACTCAGTGTCCTGTAGCAGTCCGGGCCCAGGCGAGGACCAGCAGCGTGGCCCACCCAAGCAGGAAGGGCACTGTGCTTGAGAAAGCCCACACCAGATGGGAGCAAGAGTGGTTGGTGGGGTTTTGTGAACCTATGAATGCTCATAGAAAAACACCTGCATACATTCAAGTGATACAATTAACAGTAGCATTCTTTTTAACAAAATTTCAAATGTCAGTGTTAATTTTACCATTCCTTTTCTCTTGTCCCCTGCACTCTGAGACAGGCTTACGCTCTCTCACACTTGCAGCTCTGATGCAATAGTTGTGAATTTATTTTACTTTACTGCAAGTGTTTTCGCTCCCAGTGTCGCTGTGACTGTCGTCTCTTAACACAGTCAGATGTCTTCCTGGATCTCTCCATGAGTTCCTTGCTCCTCCTTCTCAGATCCTGAGATAAAGAACAGGTGAAGGCACATGACTGGAAAAGTCAATGTGGACTTGAGCAAAGTCCTCAGTGACCCCCTAGGTGAGTGTTGACCACCCCTTAGCTTCGATTCTCAAAGTTCTGCCCAGGGTGACATCCAGACAGGAGGGAGTCCTGGGCCCAATTCAAAGCTGTGTGGCTTGGGTGCGGGGAAAGGTGCAGGAGCTGGTTCCGTAGCCGGGACCCTCCACACCTCTGCTCCTCTCTCTCCCGAGGCCCCGTTGCCAAGCCCCCAGGTTCCCTGATCTTCTGTCCTTCTCTTCTACTCTACTTCAAGCCCTTTTCCTCTTCCTTTATTCCCTGATTATCCCCAGCTGGAGTGATTTTTCCATCACAAAATCTGAAAAAATTTCCTGCAGCTGAAAAAGAGGTCTCCAGAGGTCAATGCCCATATGGTGGTTCCTGAAGAGAGCCCCTGGTTAGGGGGACCCTCACCAACACTCACGGGACATCAGGCATGTTGCAGGGTCGACCACCCCCAACAAGAGTTTGCTGTGACCCCAAGGCACGCACAGCATCCCTGCTCACTAAAGTGTAGTTGTAATCCGTTATTAAGAAGCAAAAATAAAAAAAATTTCTCATGTTTCTTACTAAAATTATTTATGAGTTAGAAAAAGAAATTGTAATAGAAAAGGACAAATTTGACTCCATGTTAGATGTGTTCGTTTGGCTTTAAACCTGTACCTTGTTTTCTAGGCTCCGACTTGCTATCTCTGCACCTTTTGTAAAAAAGTTGCCTTTAGCCTGAAATATCCAGGACAGCCTATTCTCCGGGCTCTGATCTTTAAGGATATTAGCTCTTCTACACTTATGTACAGATGGCAAGTTGCAAAATAGAGAATAACCTTTCTTTTATTTGGAGGTTTTAAGGGGGCACCTTAAGTTGACCCACATGGACAGCTGCAGGAACAAAGGATTACAAGGACAAACAATTCATACAGCGAGAAGTTTGCAACAACCAACCACATCCCCGTCGCTTTTTTGTATAAAAGGAGACTGAATTCTGCTTTGGGGAAGAGAGTTCTACTGGATATCAATATGCCATTTTCTGGGTCTGCCAGATTTTCAAATAAAGTCACTATTCCTTACTCCAACATCTCATCTCCCCATTTTTTGGCCTGTCATGCAGCAAGCAGAACGAGTTTGGACTTGGTAACAAAATGACTGCATTAGAGGTAGTATGTCTCCACTGTTTCCTCATTTCCAGTATGTCACAACCTATCAATTTTATATGCTGTTTAACAACACGACAAAAAACCTATTATACGGAATTGATTCCACAGAAATAAAATTATTTCTACTCCCTCAAAACTTTTTTCTTTTCTATTTTATTTTGTTTTGCTTATTGACAAGAAAATAAAAGTCAAATCATTTTATTTCACGTATTTTTTATAGCAACATAATGTAAATACTACAAAAATATTAAAATTGCAATAAAAATTGTTCATATATTTGTATAAAGATATATAAACAATCAATGCAGATTAGGAAAGGAGTAGATATTTACTAAAAATCCACTGCACATCCAGTCTTTTACAAGCATATCCTGGAATATAAGCTCTATTATCCAGGGGTCCCCCACCCCCATTCTCACTGCTGATTCCCTAAGTAATCAACTACCAAGGCACCAGCATAGAACCATGTGATCACTATTTTAGGTATAAATGAAGGAATTAGCTCATTCAATTCTAAAACAGAAACCTTAAAATAAATACTGAACTTATTTACAGATAAACATATTTGGACACAAAAAAGTACAGTTTCTCCCCAAGACACAAAGATAATAATTGGTGAAGGCAAGATTTGAACTAATCTGCCTGATTATAAAGCTAAGGTGGAAATCCCCTTCAACTGTGTAGGTCCAGCAGCACAGCCCATCACCCTATCTTTGTTCAGATCTGGCTTTAGACAGCCTGAGACAGCACCCCATTCCTATGGAACTCGAGGGCAAACAATAACAATAAGGATTTTATATTCAGTAGTTTCTTAGGTCTCAATTATATAAAGTGTCAGCAGGTCAGCAGAAAACTCTGGGAAATATGAGTGGGTCCAGAGCTTTTCGCTGATAAGAAACTCGATCTATCAGGACAGAGTGACCTTCCCATGAGTGGCCTCATGAACATAAACTAAAGGCAGCTGAAATGAAAACTAGCAAGAACACGGAAGTGAAGCAGGAAGGATCCCTACTATCCCCTGCCCAGTTGCCTCTTCACCCGCGTGGACAAGATGGCAGAAGACCCAGGTTCTTGTCCAAGTTACAACATCATGGATTCTCACCCATAAAATGTTGCGACTCTATGCTGTCTTAAGTCCTTTACAACTAAAATATGATGACACCAATATCTCAGCGGAATGTCTAGGTCTCCACTTTCTCTCTTCTATTAGGAGACTATATGGCCACAAACAGAAATTCAATTAAAAACACCATGCACGAAGCCTGGTGAAAGTCTGTGTAAGAGACATTGTTCTCACACTCTGTGAATGAAAACTCAGAAAAAGTGGACCTTCTCCCTCTGCAAGTGGGAGGTAGACTGATTTTGTGTGTGTGTGTGTTTGCACGCACATGTGTGTGTGTAAATCAAATAAAATATATTCTGGGATGTGCACAGTTTTTTTTTTATGATACTATCATTTCATGAGGATGAGCCAACCTTTAAAGTAATTTGAACCTACTTTTCTGAGAGGCTCTTTTGGTGGAGGATGGGAAAGTGGAAAGGAAAGGAGGAAAGAAGTAAATGAAGCAAAGCTGTAAGAGTACTGTTAGGGAAAGGCAAGACATTAATTTTGTTCCTACTTGCATCACACACAAATTAGGGACTGGCTTTCCCCCATGTCTTGTCAAGCACTGAGCTGCAGAAGAACAGGCGACAGCCCATTTCTCACTGAGCTTGTGACTGTACGTGGCATCTTATAGACACAAATCATTTACCCTGATCAAACACTCTAGCAGCAGGCTGTAATTCTCCTAATTTGAGAGACAAGAAAACAGGAAGTGAAAGAGGGTATATAGCTTGACCAAAGTCAGAGGACAAGTAAACTAAAGAGGATGAATTCAAACTCAGATCTGAATGCAGAGTCTGATATTCCCACTCCCAGGGCTGGAAAATCCTTAACACAAGGCTCCCCAGCTCCTCTGCATTGTTCCTGGCACCAAGCATTTCCCATGGCGATGGTCTCCAGTTCTCAGACACAGTGCTCTGTGCAGCCAATAACCTCCATTCGACCTTGATCATCTACCTGCCACGCCTACCAGGCTTCACCATACAGGCAGGAAAGCTGGATTTCAAGTGCATACAAAGCCACCCTGGTTTAAGCTGGACTGTTTATCAGCTTTTCCAGCATAAAGGCAGCCATGAAAGGGCTCACAGTTTGTACATGAGCCACACTACCTCTCTCCATCTGTCTCCCCACCTATACTACTTAGCTATGACCATTTTGAGAATCTTGGAAACAAATTTTTAAAAACAGAAAAGAAAGGATTCTGTAACAAGTACTTAATACTTACAATTTTAAATGAGAAGTTACAAAGTGAGTATTTACAAACCGAATCTGCCTTCCTAGGTGTCAGTTTTAACAGTTAAAAAATATAATAGCAAAAATTTCTCACTTAAAAAATTAACAAAAACATCAACAATAATCTGGAATAAACTCAAAAACAATGCCCATGTTGTACATGGAGAAAGTACAGGACTGTACTGAGGGGTAAAGTAAGAAGTGTGAAAGTAGAGACATCAACATATTGTATGGAGGAAAGCAGTTTTAAAGATGTACGTTCTCCTAAAGATAATTCAAAATTACTAAAAAATCCCATGACAACACTTATCTGTTTTTTTTTAACTTGAAAAAATTATATTAGAATTCTTCAGGAATAATAAAAGTCATAATACAAGCCAAGAAATTTAGGGATCGAAAAAAGAATCAAAAAATTCACACTGTAATATATTAAATAAATTTTTACAATATGTAAGATATAGTGCTAGAGTAAGAAAGTAAGATTTACAGAAATAAATCATGAGCTCAAAAAGAGACTCTAGTGTACATAAGTATTTTTTACAGGTGGGATTTCAAATTAAAAAGCAAAGTATGAATTTAATAATTGTCTTGTTACAATCAGAGAATACCTGGAAAAAACAAATTCTATTCCAGTCAAAATGACCGCAAGAAAAATTAGAGAAAGTGATGTAAATATTAGAAAGTACTAATAAGAGCAAATACAACTCTTTGCTCATATCAATTCAGCTTCTCCTCACTGTAACAAGTACCATTATCATCTCCATCTTAGAGATTAAAAAACCTACAGAAGAAATTTATACCATTATAAGAAAGCATTTCTAAGAATAAAACCCAAAAAGAAGACATTTACTATCTTAAGATTATTTTGGGCCACAACAATAATGAACCTACTGAACAAAATGAAAGGCAAGAAATGACAAGTAAAAGCTCTCTGATACATGTTGATGAAGACAAGGGGTTAATGTTCATAATATACATTGAGCTGTCACAAAGCAACAAGAAGCTCCCCCACTTAAATGTTTGCAAAGGACAAAAGGGATCATTCACTTTTTAAAAGTCAGATGGCTAATGAGTGAAAAATGCTCAAAACCTCACTGGTCATCAAGTGCAAACTAAAATAATGAAAATCATTTTGCTCGTCATATTGGCAAATATGTTTAAAAGATATTATAGCTAGTGTCCATCTTTGAGACAACAAACTGTGAGCGATCTTTTGGAGGATGACATGTCAATGGATATGTAAACTCTGAAAAACGTGTGTGCACACAGGCTGAACTCCACTTTTAGGAATCGTTACATTTAGAAAAAATCAGTTCAAAAAGATGTACTCATCAGAACATTTACACAGCACTGTTTACATTGGTGGGAAGAAAAGCTGAAGTGAAATCATATCCAGTGATATAGAATTGGTTACATAATTTATTCCACATCTTTTCATTCCCCACAGGAGAAGGAATTTCTAGATTCACTTGAAAGGATCCTGTGATGTATGAAGTTGTCACATCCAAGGACTAAATTTCCAGAAACCTTAGCTAAAGGAATACTCATACAAGATCACAGGAATGTTTGTACAAGAAGGATTCCAGTCAAACACCCTTTCTGACAGTGAAAAATGGAGAAAACTTAAGTGTTCACCATCAAGACAATGATGCGGTAAATCACGGCGAGCTGTGGGCACTAAAGTTGCGGCGTTTCGGCATGGTCCAAGGCCTTGTCCACAGTACTCTCCCACGAAAGGTGTCGTTACACAAGAGACCAAACCTGCACATCAGGGGACCCCTTTACTCTATCTGAAAGGACCGGGTGAGTCTGGAGGGGGAGGACGTCTATGATATATACGTTAGTGAATAAACCGAGCTGCAGAAAACATATAGTATGGCCTTATTTTTCAATAAAGCATATATACACACACATATACATAGATTTCTCATATACGTGTATGTATGTATGTATATATATATGACAAAGGCATAAAGGTCATGAAATATATACTCCACATTGTCAGCAGCTTTTACTCTCAGGAAAAAAGGGGAAGGGAAGTAGGGGACTTTCGGTACCACCACAGTTCTCTTTTCAGAATTTCAATTAAGTATACTTGGAATTTAAAAGTTTACTTAAGTACAAAGTAAAATGGACGATGCCTCCACAAAACAGAATGCTATACTGGTCATTAAAAATCATGTCAGGGGAGATAGAATATTGTAGAAAAATGTGTAATAAGCCGAATGTAAAATGGAGGTCTCCACACAGTAAACAGGCACACAGTGCTCGCTGGTTTTTATGACAGAGCTGATACACACTGATGAAAAGAACAGAAAATAGATGTTAAAGTGTTAATTATTATCTCTGAGTACTGGGACCAGGATAGACCCTTTTGACTCTTTTTTCAGACTTTTATATTAAATACACATTATTTTTCATCTGAAAAATGCATTTTTAGATGTCTAGTACCACACATTGGAAAAAATACATGAGTAGTTACAGAAACAAATAACTAGGAGACACCGCAGCACCGTCACACAGTGTAGAAAGGGCGATCCTGAATAACCCCACGCAGTTACATAAGGACCCACAAAGTGAGAGCACCCACTATAACAGGCCGCGGCTCCCTTCTATTTGTCAGTTGTGTCTTCAGGGCTGAGGCATTTCTGAGCACGGCCAGTGTCAGTGCTGGTGTCTGGATGGATGCCACTGGAGGTGAGGGCACCTGCAAGCCGAGAGGAAGAACAGAAATCATCCTCTGCTTTTTCTGTCTTGTTTCTTTGTTACTTTTAAAGAGAGGCGTAAATAAGTTAAACTGAATCTTCCTTACTGAAATTTCAGTAATGAAGCCATTTTTAAAGTGTTCACAACTTATATTCTGCCTATAACTGTCTTTTCAAAAAAGCCTCATATTTATTAAATGTTAATTAACTCAGTTAATTAACTACCTGTTGAAACCTTTTAAAAAACATGAAATGAACTATGTGAAAGCACCACACATGCAGTGACTAGCTCAGCTGTCTTTACGGCAGTGCAGTCAGCCCCCACCATCCCGAGACACTGAGCTCCTGATGCTGGGAAGAGAGCATGCTGCTTCCTCAGATGGAGAGAAATGGTAAAAGCATTTTCTGAAATCTACAGCACTGACAAAACATAACTGACAAATCCCAGGCTCCTTTGAGGCTGTCATTTTCCGTTTCTGGCCAACACCCGTCAATGAGCAGAACCACCCCATTCCCGAGTCATGGGACTCACGTGAGCAGCAGTTTTGGAGAAATTTCCAGTTATAGAATGTTAACCAACTATACATAAAACTCTGAAAAAGAAAAGATGAAATACTCAGATTTTGGAAGACACTCAAAATATTCTCCTAAGTCTTAGTAGTTGGAAAGGCTGGGCTTCTCCTAAGCCACTTATTTATTTCACAGCCAGTGAGCATCTCCCACAAACCCTGCTTCCCTGTGTGTGCTGGGAGCCTCAGGCACATTGATGCTGTCTATCTTATAAGTCACAAGGCAGAGGCGTGTGTCTCACGCCTGCAACTCTCACACAGGCTCAACCCTGAGCCTCAATTTGTGAACTTGGCCCCATTTTCTCACCTGTTTATTTGGTATCTGTTCTTCTGTACGCTGCCTGAAGTGCTTCTCGGAACAAGTTAGAAGAATGAGTGGGTAGAGAAATGGACAGATGGACAGGTGAGAGATGGGCAGACAAACAGGGAGACTCCAAGAGAAGGGGAGCAAACAAAATTTCCTATGCAAAACCCTCTTCTAGTCAAGGAAGAAAACCATCACGAAGAAGTGTGAAGAGGCAGGTGGCTTAGGACTGTTTCCTGGATTCCATCAAAAGTCACACCACGTGATGAGAGGGTAGAAGTATAAATAATAAAAGAAAAAAAAGCATGCATGTTTGAAAAATATATCTACATTATGTACTTTCTAAAGAATAGATTTATATCAGCAAGGCTCAATAACACAATCTTTGGGTATTTACAGAAGTGAGAATCCCATCTCCAATCCGCAAGACATCCCTTCGGAGCACTGAGAGTCTACAAGGTGCGATCATAAAGCCGTCACCGCAAAAGCTGTGCTATCCTGCACTTACGAGGAACGGGCAGCTGTGCTCGGCCTGCCCACGCGCGTCATTTACAACCCACAGCACCTCTACGGGGGAGGGATGACTAGCGAGCCCTGTCTCTGCAGGACAGAAAAAAAGTCCGGGAGAGGCTAAGCCAACCTACAAGTTCTCCATCTCACAGGACTTGTCACTCCAGACCCGGACTCGAACTCGGCCCACGTTTGTAACCACAGTACTACCGTACTTTATGTGCTTTTTGTGTGTATAATACATTTGTTTCTGGCATGAAAGGGTATTTAATAAATGATCGGTTGTCTTGTATATTTCATTAGCTCACAATTTTTATATTTTTGAATTGTACTCTTCCCCTGGAGAAATGAACGGAAAGAGCAGTGGTCAGAATGAGGTGGGGCTCCATTCTTTATCTGTTACCTCATCTCATCCAAGTCCCCAAGCAGGGAGAAGGAGCAAATGTTCTCTTCATCTTTTAAAGAGAGGGCTCCAGTGATGGTGATTTACTCAACTCCAAAACTAAGTCTGGGGGAAGGGCACATGCAGCAACGAGAGCAGTATCACCTGTAGGAAGGCGAAAAGAGCTCAGGGGATGGCTCAATGGGTCAGCCTGATTTAATTTCAATTGATAATTCAATAACACACTCTAAAAATACTAGCATGCAATGGATTTGCTCTTTCTTGACATCTAGCAAGTTTCCACAGCCGACATGTAACATTATCATGAACTAGTGAAAGGAAGAGTCCACAGACAAGGAAAATCAATGCCACAGGCAGGCTGAAACCCAGGCTGGAGGAAAGGAAGAGAAAGGGCATATTTAAGAAGAGGGGAAAGTCTGGGAAAAAGACATCATCACAAGGACTCTCAAGCATCATCCAGCAATCATATAATCATTCTTTCAAGAGAGAGTTACTTAGGTCCTATTTTGTGCGAGATTTTACAAAGGGCAAAGAGAGACCGCAGCGTCCATGGTGGCAGCAAGTTGTGGGGCTATATTACAATTCTAATCCTGGTAACTTGCACAGTTGTCCTCAGTATAAAGGCAAAAATTAAAGTAAAATAATACTATGTAAACCATACACATTGCTGAAATAAATTAAAGAAGACCTAAATACCTGGAAAGAAAAACCACGCAAATTCCTGGATCAGATGACAATATTCTTGGGATGGCAGTGCTCCCCAGAGTGAAGCACACATACAACGTGGTCTCGATCACAATCCCAGTGGGCTCCTCTGCAATAACTGACTAGCTTCTGCTACAATTTATATGGGAATTCGAGGGTCTCAGTAACCAAAACGTACTTGAAAGAGTAGAACAAAGTGAGAGGACTTGTAATTCTCAATTTCAAACTTTACAACTGTATCTACAAGTGAGATTAGAGGCCATTTTTAAGTTATTATTGTGTTTATCCTTATTTTCTAAATTCTGTACAACGAATATACCTGTTAGAATAAGAAAAATAAAAAGTAAGGTATCTTTTAAAACATGCACACCGATTCATTCATTGGGGAAAAATTATTTTAACTATAAAGAGGTAAACAAATATCTAGTGAAAAAGGACTACTTAAAAACAAGTGTGCATTTACAATTTTCATAAATTCAAAACTGAAAAGCACAAACACATCAAGTTTCTAGGGAGACTGATGAAACATATTAATAATTATTTTCAAAAATTCTAATTGCACAATGAAAACACAAGAAAGGGAAAATCGTGATTGACAGGAAACTGCGAACACGTGGAGAGCAAAGGCCTTGAAATCACTGTTCCTTTAACTCTGCTACTAGCTCAATAGGAGAGGAAATTCCTCACTGAGGGGACAGTGGAATCCCATGCATAAGATAGGATACACAGTACAAACTGCAGTAGTATCGGGAGTGAATATGTTAGAAGAATTCTGAAGTTACAACATTGCTGAAAAACTATAAAAACACTGACAGACAGATTAAAACACACAGTCATACATATTATATAGAAACATGAACTCTGCTCCCATGTTGCATAGAAATACAAACATATTTGTTCATTTATGGGCACTGATTACTTTATCCCAGGTAGAATATTTCAACTAAAACAAATAATCAATATTACACTCCTATTGTCAAATGTACTTGATAAGTTACTCTGCTATGTAACCATATGTGTCTAAGATAGATCTAAAATTAGTGAAAAAGAGCTTTGTATGGTTTCTTGAATTCTTCTCAAAATTCCAAGCTTAATTTTAAAATAGATCTGAGCAGTATTTCTATATTATCTTTTCCCTTGTGAAATGAACAACACAGTCTGTTGTCAAAATTCTGTCCTTACAATGATTCACGAGCACCGTATCCTCACAAAACTGCTGGACAGCAAGTCACTATCCAGACACTGTGACCAAATAAATGAAACAGAAGGAAGACAGTGACCCTATTCTGGAGGGCTTATAGTCTGTGTCAACACTGGGGTTTTTACTTGATTGGTTTGATTGGGTAGCAAAATAAAATCAATCAAGTACTTTCTTTGAGCATTCTATAAGTCATGACTGTTTTTAGTGTCATTAGCAGGAAAGACTTAAGCATGACTTGGTTAGGTCAACTAACAACAATCATCACTGGAGAGTGAGTAATAAAGAAGTTAACTGATAGCAATGCTTCTGCCTACATGAGACCTAAAATAAATCTACACTGATATCCGAAAGGAAAATAAGGAGATGAGGTCCCCAATGAGAAAACAAGCAAACAAGAAATCAAAAAATGAAAGTCATTTTCATTAACGATTCCAGGCAGTAGTGGAGCATGGTGGTGAAGATCACAAATGCTGGGGACAAACATGAGGGTCTGAAATCCCACAGCACTAGGTAGATGTGACACTGATATTTCAGTGAAATTTTCTGCATCTCAGTCTCCTATCCATAGACTGGGGACAACAACTGCACCCATCTCCTATAACGGTCCTAAGAATTAAGTTATTTTATATATAAAAGCTTAAATAAAATACCTCAGAGTTTAAATAATACCCCAAAAGCACAAGAAACAAAGAAAACAGAGACAAATTGCAGTTCATCAAAATTTAAAACTTTGCTTCAAAGGGCACCATCCAGAAAGTGAAACAACAACACAGAGGAGAAAATTTTTTCAAATCACTTATCTGGTAAGGAATTTGTATCTCAAAATGAAAAAAAAAAATACCCTACAACTCAACAATAAAAAGGCAACTCAATTAAAAGGTTAATAAAGTATCTGAAAAGGTATTTTTCAAGGAAAATATACAAATGTCCATAAAGCACAATGTAATGATGTTCAATAGCATTAGCTGTAAGGGAAATCAAGTCAAAACCACTAGGAGAAACCGCTTCACACTCACTACAATAGGTTATAATAAAAAAAAAAGGGTAACAATCACTAAAGAGGACACAGAGGAAGTGGAGCACGCAGCCCTTGCTGGTGAGGATGTAACACAGCGTGGCCACTTTGGAAAACAGCCTGGCAGGGCCTCAGAGAGTTGAACATTTCATTTCTGACTTACCCAGCAATTCTGCTCCCTGGGCACACACGTAAGAGAACTGAAAACAAATATCCACATAAATAATACCACATGAGTGTTCACGGCGACATTACTCATCACAGCCAAAAACAGAAACAACCCAAATGCGTATCACCTGATGAATGGGTAAACAGTGGGGCCCAGCCATAGAGTGGAATGTTATTCAGCAATAGCATAGCATAGAACAGTGACTAAGGCCACAACATGAGCAAACATTGAAAACGTTACTCAGTGTGAAAGAAGTCAGTCACAATAGACGTTTCCACTTATATGAAGTGACTCGATTTACATGAAATGTCCAGCACAGGCAAATCCACAGAGAGAAAAGTGGCTCCTTGGGGCTGGGGGAGGATGAGGAAGATGGGAATGTCTGTTTATGCGTACGGGGCTTCCTGTTGGGGGGATGAAAATATTCTAAGATTGAATGGGATGCACAATTCTGGGCATAGAGTAAAAACCGCTGTACTTTTTAATGGGTGAATTGTATTAAAACTCTTAAGAACAAAAGGACCTTGGGCCAGTATCTTCCATAGTAAATGCAAATTGCTAACTTTTATTAGAGGAAAAAGAAACTGCTCTCAGCATGAAAGCAGGAGATTAGCAAATGTGAGTTAACCGAAATTGGACAAGAGCATTTCACTTGAAACAATTGCTGAGTGTACACGAAATATTCAGAAATAGGAAAATCACCTTGACATCACGAGGAAGCATTCTGTTTCAAATACAGATCAAGGATTCGGCAAGCCCAGCTGCCAGAAATGACCAGAGAAGAATCCTGGTTTATAAAACTAGCACCAGAGACAACAAGGAATGGTGATGAGGAAAGCAGGCAGTGAATATCTGGAACAGTTCGCTACAAATAATTTCTCCACCAAAAATTGAAAAATAAAATGAAAGTGATGAAATGCTCTGTTGACCTCTCGAGAATGGGCTTCCTTCGGTGCTCGACTGTTCTGTAACCCCGATTGAGAGACTCAGGAGAATCAGCATGGCTCCTGCGGGTCCCCAAAGGACTGCCCACCAGCACGCTGACCACCATCACATCTGCCAGGTTTGAATTGCAGAGAAGAGACCAAGTTCTGAAAGGCACAGGAAATATTGACAAGGGAAGAAAACGCTGAGGTCAGTCCTGGGACAGAGGCCCTCTGAGCAGAGGCCAGAAGGCTGCAGGTGAACTGCAGTAGACCTGGGGCAGGAAGGGATCACGGGGGAGCATATCTCAATTCTCTTCTGTCTCTGCCTCCGGTAGGAGAGATAAAGCCTGCATCCTTCTCACCTGGAACTGTGGGTTCTGGCTGGCAGAAGTCTTACTGACACGGAATGATTATTCAAGACTCTGTGAAAAAAGTCAAGAAATCGAGAGGGAGTAGGGAGCCATCTCCATGAGCCTCTCAAATGCTCCCATATTTATAGGGTATAATCAAAGGAAAACTTCGTTAACAGTTGTGAGATAGTAAGGAGGAAATTCGGGAAAGACAGGATGAGGCAGAGATTGTAGAATACACAATGAGTACAAAGGATTAGTGTATCTTTAGGGAAGTCATGGGGTGAGGGGAACAAGATACATTTTTAGATATGTTCATTAAAAAGCAGACCACCAGACCAGCCAGGTCCTTGTTTTGGGGATAATACACTATCTAACAACACACAAGCCCAGCGTTTATAGCTGAGGGTCTCGGTCCTTGCTTTACAACCAGCAGAGTGCTATCTAAAACCTCAACTACACAAGCAAAGCATTGTCTCTGCTTTTTAAGGCAAGGAGTCTGGAGTGAGGATGCACAGGAACTTGCTTGTAAAGCAGTATCAAAGCATATTTTTTCTTCTTAAAATTCAGAGGCGACTGGGGTGTGTTACAATTTGTTAACCCAATCATGGGCTCCCACATGGAACCATTATGGAGGACACCCTAGGATGAAAATCCTGGATGTGGTTCTTTTCCTGCCATCTTCAGCCACTCTATCAGGGTCTAGGCACATCCGTGAATAACGATCCTACAGTACCACTCACTCTCTTAACTCCTGGTGCTTGAAACTTAATTTTAGCTCTACACAGCTTAACGTAGAAAAGTTTCAGCAATAAAATATATAATATTCCATTTATATCTCATCATATTACTGATTTTCTGATTGCTCTAAGCTGCTTCTACTTGGTAAAGCACCTCATTCTGAAGCTGAATTCAGTAATTTCCATTGTGCATTTCTAGCCAGTTTGGGCTCGTTAACTTCTTTTGGTCAAATATCGATACACTTATTTGATTTCCTTGTTTATCAATTTCAGCCAGGAGGAGAGGGAGTGTCACTCGTTTCCTCAGCCCACCCTCAACCCTTTTCCCATCAACTCAGGCCTCCTGAAAACAAAACAAAGTATTTTTTTCCCTTCTACTCTTTCCACAAACCCAACAGGAAACATCAGCCTGGAGAAAGAATTCAACACAAATGTTAAAACAAAAATCTATAAACCTGAAACAATACCATCTCCGAATCATGATACACAATGACATGAGAGTAAGTGTGTCAGGCACAAAGCATGCGGGAGCCTGACTACTGATTTCTATTCTTCAAAGGAAGGAAGGTTTTCGTA
The DNA here is from genome assembly GCF_048564905.1 of Vicugna pacos. NCBI lineage: Eukaryota > Metazoa > Chordata > Mammalia > Artiodactyla > Camelidae > Vicugna > Vicugna pacos. The sequence continues at coordinate 32,552,144 of NC_133000.1, forward strand.
TTTTTTATTATCATTCTTGGTCATTGTTTCTGATTATGCCAAAAAATAATTTATGAAATAATTATGCACTGCAATAACTGATTTTTATTGTATCAATTTTAGAAGGCATTCAGAGGGGATAGGAAAACCCACCTCTGTAAAAAATGCAAAATTTCTTCCCCTGTTAAGAACACGTATACAAAATGCAACAGAGAATTCAAATTCTTGTGGAGAGGAGCAAAAGCCACAGAATCAAATCAAAGTCATTACAATGAGTCAATTTAAAATTCACTGGACAAACATGCTCAATGCATACAAATAATTTTAAAGGCACACTGCAAACCATTCACTTAATGATCTGCAGGCTAGAGGAAGAATTTCACTCTTTAACAGACAACAGAAATCAATAGGGTGCCCCACCAAACAAGGAGCAGTGAACAATCAGGTTTTTAACAGTTCTGATAAATCAGCATGTTCTAAAGATCAAAATCCAGAAATTTTAAACATTCATTCAAACCACAATGAAAAAAGCACTTAAAGAAAAAAAAAAGAACGTAAGCACATAGATCATTTCAACAGAACAATGAGAATTTCTTGTACTGCTGGAAGAAAGAACAGGCTATAGCCCTTTACTTGAAAAGAGACTACTTTTAAAAATAACTGCTAAAACACATTTCATCATTCATGTTGCCTTTAAAAATCTGAGGTACATGTATCTGATTAGAAAAGCAGTTCTGAGTAATAGTATGTTACAATTCAGTGCCAGTTTGCTTTAGAAGAAAAGAGAAAATTTACTGTTTCTAATTCTGCACAAAGTTTAAAGAACCTCCCTGCCTCTATCTCCTCCCATTTCCTAAGCTCATGCTCCCTAACCCTTCTGAAACAAGTATGAGAAAGTCTTATTCCCAATATGCCAAATGACAACTGAATATCAATTTGTTAGTGTAAATATATGCCAACACCTTGAAATGGAGGAGAAAGGTATCAGAAGTCTATATGGAATTTCTTTCTACCTTCCTGAAATCACACACACCAACGTTCACACAGACACAGACACAGACACAGACACATACCCCCTGGATTACTGGGCACTTCACAAGCTTAGTACTTACAACTTGTAGAAGGTAACTTTGTAGTTACTTTAAAATACAAAACTGTCAGCTTTTGAAAGCCTTCATCATCTGCTAAACCATCCAAATATCAAAGAGACCCAATTAGCCTTCTCTGTAGAATGTAATTTTCCTTGATGGCAAAACAGACTCTAAGAAGTACTGGATCAAAGATTCGTGTTTATCACTACCTATGATCGTTTTTAAGCACATTAACAGATTCAGAAATGTATGTCTCAAAAACATTTATTCCTATTGAAATAGTATACGTGTTCAATTGTCTATACAGTGACTAGGTCCCATGATGGTGTTTAAGAGCTATTTTGTGTATAGCAATATTTACTTTCAAGTACAGAAAAGGAGGGTGTGTATTACTCAGTTGTAGAGCACCTGCTTAGCATGCACAATGTCCTGGCTTCAGTCCCCAGTACCTCCAAAAAAAATAAATAAAAATAAGTGCATATTTAAAAATAAGAATAAAGTTATAAAAAATGCAGACTAAAAACCACTGCAATCTAGGTGCTACAATTATACTACAAAAACAAGTGTTTCTATCAAATATTAACTATATGCCAATCACAGAGACAACCACAAGTCACACCTGAAGCATCACGTGTGATTCTCAGCAACCCTACTAAGTAGACACGGATGAGAAACCCGGCTCTGCGGATGAGGAGACGGAGCTCGGAGGAGCCGGGGACGTGGACCGTCCTGCTCCCCGTGACACAGCGTCAGCCCAGGGCAAGCGATGACAGAGCTGCACTGAGGGGACACCCAGCTGCATGGAACCTTGGGGCACTGGGGAGCCCCAGAAAACACTAAAAACTTTTCAGTGAAAAACCAGCTAAAATATATTACACTGTGCTGCATCCTTTAAACAGGGAAAGTGACTGAGACCTTTTTGATGCCTCCGTGTCCTTTCTGCCATCATCAGTTACTTGCCCTCACAGTGCGACCAGTGATGATCTGGACCCCATATGAAGTGCACTCAGATGGCAGAGCTTTTAAAGCTGTTTTATGAAGTTTGTAAGACTCTGTCTATGCTTCACAGTGGCGGTCATCCATCACTTCTCACCAGTGTGGACGTACCACCTGAAATCATTCCTTTCTGCTTTTTAAAATCCCTTCATCTACTCCAGAATTTTCAACAGCAAAGAAGCAGCTCAACCACAGACACTGGATAGCTTTTCACCAAATGGACTCGAACAGCCCACCTGACTACCTGGAAGCCCTTGTCTTCTATTAAACCCACTTCCAGGTACTTCATCATTTTCTGATTGGTGGACTCGGCCTCTGACTGGCCTACTCAGAGAGCTCCCAACCTCACATCCAGGGGTGGGAGAGGACCCTGCTGTTGGGGAAAATCAGTGAGGAAGGTGGACATACTTCAGCCACGTCTGCACGGGTAGAAGTGCCACAGCGTGCTCAGAAATTATACCGTCATCACCCCTGGGCTCCCATGGACTGGTTTCACATTAACCAAACTCATGAGACACTGATGCAAGAAAACCAGAAACTTAGCTTATTAATGTAACAGAAGACGTGAATCTATGAACCAGACTGAAATATCAGAGTTCAACCATGAGTACATTTTCTCCTCCACGGCCCAATCACGGGCAGGCAGTCACATGGCAAGCATGGACAGAAACGGAGCAGGAAGGGTTTCTAGATTAATTCAATATTTCTATTATACGAACAGATCTACTGCCCAGAAGTCAATTAACGCCAATCACGGTGCACTCTCCGTGGACAGTGGCCAAGACATGACTATGAGCTCCTGTGTAACACTCCTTTCTCTGTCCTTTCTAGGCTAACTGATGCACAGAGGTACAAAGATTCAGGGATGCCGATAACGCTAAACACCCAAAGCCCATCTCTGGGAACCTCAAAACCAGACAGCCAGGGTTTAAATACCAGCTCTGCCAATTACTAGTTCTGTGATTTTGCCAACTTACTTACCCTCTGTGTGCCTCAATTTCCACACTGTAAAACTGGGATAACAATCAAACCTTCCTTACTCGCTTGTTGAGAAGATTGAAGGATTCATTTCTGTAAACCTCTCTGAAAAGAATGTAGCACATTTTGGGTGTTCAACAAATGTCAACTTAATATCAAATTGTTTTACAAGTCTCCCCTCTAATCATCTTATGTGTTTCCTGGCTAGCCTAAGTCCCAAATAACATCCTTATTTCTCCTTTTATACACTCTTGGGGAGTACCCTTATGATCCATCCAACCACCTGTTTAAACTGAGGGAGTGGATGTCTCCTAACCACTCCTCTGGGCCATGGAGGGTGCTTCTCCCTTCACACTCCTGGCCCCCTGGCCCACAGTTAGCACTCATTACACTAACAGAGTGAGGTGTGAGTCCGGGGAGACAAGCAGGGCATGTGAAACCCTTCCTTTCACTCCAGTGTTGGTCACCATTGGGAAGCACACGGGATGCTCAGCTCCATGGCAGGAAAGCCCTGTGCATGAAAGGGCAGGTCTTCTCAAGGAAAGGCTCGCTGTGGCCCAGAGCTACATGGGACAGGGTGATTCTGTATTTCTGGAACACAGTATCATGACACGCATTTTCCCACAGCCTTGAAGTTCATGGAGAATGTGGCTTCATCAGTAACAAAGAAGACATTTATTGCCTGTCTACTCTTTTGTGTCATCTCTCAGTAGGCTGCTGGAGACAACATGTGTATAAGTATTGGGTCTCCTTAAACCCCAAAATATATGAAGTAACAAATAATCCTGTGGCTTAACGTTGGTTTAGGGCGACTGTGTAACAGTTCTGACTCTGCTGATGCTAAATTATGGGTATAGGAACTATGGAACCTCCTCATATATCTTTCATCATAAAACCATCTCTTCTTATTTTCCTGTTTCTTAGTAATTGCCAAAGACTCTCAAATGATGGCTTCACACAAAACAGCAGCTAAAGTTTAAGAGCCGTCTTGACATACACACTGTGGTAAACACTGCACATAATTTCTAATTCTCCCAATTCTACAAATCAGAAATGAATGTCCCCATCTCACAGATGGGGGAAAATCTCAAAACGAACTGACTCAGGCTCAAGTGGCTCAGTGGCAGCGCGTGCAGGCAAACCATATCAAAAACTACACCCCTTCGTATATGTACCAAATCTCCTACCACCAATTAACACACAGCGGCGGGGTCAAAACTCAGGGAACTCAATACACTTTTCACCTTTAAGGTCCTCCAGATGCCGCTTCTAGCTGTTTTATAAAATCCCGGCTCACTGGTTTCTAACACTAGAAGAAAAGCCCGATTTTGCTATTGTTTGCACAGCAAGTCTGAAATGTTCACAGTGAGATGACAGAATAAATCTAAGATATAAGCAGAATAACTTTTCCAGTTAGACAGACATAATGGACATTGGGCGATTCTGAAGCATTAAGTAAAGTAATCAAAATAAAATAACGTTGTTTAAGCCTTCTTTTACAAACAGGAAAGTTAAGACTGTAAGAAGGTGCAACAGTGCCACCTATGGCTAAAATGACCTTCCAGGTTACCGGGAAAGATGCAACACAAAAATTGCCTGTAGGATCAGTAACGAGAATCAGATAAATAAAACTTATGTAGCACATGCTGCACTTTGATTCGGGGGAAAGGAGGGATATTCAGTATTTAATCTGATATTGCTAATACTCCTGAATATAAACAGAAGACATAGGCTCATGGAAACTCATCTTAGAAGAGGAAAGAATCCAGTTCAGCCACTTCATTTTACAGGAGGGGAAACTGAGACATGGGATCTGTCCTCCTGGCAATCAGCAGCAAAGCTCTCCTATGCCTCATGTCTTGCACTGTAGCAAAAACCAACAGATCTGTACTAGGCCTATATTCATAAAATTCACGTTTGTATTTTTCCAACAGTAGGTTATCTAAGTATCTTGCAAAATACTAAAAGAGCCAGGATATCATACAATTTTATTGCCATACAAAAACATTTATTTACATAATAAAACAGCATGAGCTTTATTCTCTCTATTAAAAAAGTGACATGTCAAATCAATGTTTTGATATTTTAAACCTGTTAAGAATGTAGAAAAAAATCAAAATTTTCTTTAATCACAAAATAGAGGAGCTTATTCCCTGAAAATGATCAATATGGATTTTACTAAACTTAACGGATCTGGTCAGAATCCCACGAATTTAAATGTCTGAGTGGATGGTTACACGGCAACATAAATTCTGATTTGTAACAATACGTATTCTGTGTAAATAATCTTCAAGGTCATCTGATTAAGGCAATTTAACTAGTCCCTGTCTCACTAGAATGATACAGATTTCATTAAAACTTCATACTACACCAAAAAAAAAAATGAATCCTTGTTACTTTAAACCATATTCAAATATATCATAAAATACATATTGAATATGTATCAGAAATAAGCGACACTCTTTAGTATTCAGAGTTGATCCTTCTAAAATATCTGTCATTGTGACAGCACACTTTTATTAAGCACCTCTTGGGTTCTTTGTATACAAGGCATCTACCTCTCACAGTCAGACAAATTAAACGATATTACTCAAATTTCACAAGTGAGGAAATGTACTTAAGCCATGAAAATAACGTACATATTCATCAACAGGAAAGAAAAGAGTAAAGACTTTTCTTACAATATTCACTGACAATCTTTTCTTCCATATTAAAACTACATAAAACCAATTCAGTCTTTGTAAGTATTTCTGTCAAAAAGGGCCACAAGAGAAAAACAAGCAACATCATTAGCAGTGGTTAGACTTTAAGAGCTCACTTCTCTTTTGCACTATAATTATTTTTAATGTTTTGTTTTTAGTGCTTACAGAGCACTAAAATAAAAAAAATAACTTTTTATGTAATTACCTGAGAATTAAAAATTTGTGAAAATGAACAATTTTAATTTCTGTCACTCTGTCTCAACTTCTCAATGGTGTCTCTCCTTTCAAGGCCTCATCAGTCTGAGATCACTAAACTCGGCCATTTATGGAGTCACAGGTGTTCGGGTAACCACTTAACGGGAGGCTGATAAGAGGAGCAATTAAGAATGCATTCTGTGCAGCCTGGGTTCCAGCACCGAGCTAGCCACAGCCTGCTGCGTGTAATTTGGGACAAGCTGCCCCATCTCTCAATCCCTCAGCTGCAAAAAAGGAGACACTGATACCTACAATCAAACACCTGCTATGAAGTAAAACATGAGGAAAGCATTTTAGCCTTAGGTAGGTGTCCACTCACAGAGAGTTTGGTCATTATGATGATGAGGATGGCTGTTAACAAATTAAGCCAGACCAAACAGGAGAAATCACCTTAAAGGAGAAATATTTTAAGTCAATGAGCATTTCCTTTTGGATGAATTGCAGAATATTCTAATGATTTTTTAATAAACCAAATTTTGTCCATTAATTATAGATTTACAGGTTCATGGACAAGTCTCCAGAAAAAGAATTAGAGGCCTCTTACCTCTGTAAACTAAGAAAGTAAATTTTAAAAAAAATCACGGAGGAGATTATACCTCATTTGGGAGAGTATGTGCTTAGCATGCATGAGGCACTCAGTTCAGTCCCCATTAACTCCATTTAAAAACATTGTTTTTTAGGAAATGGAAAATTAAAGCAAAAAGATGGAGGAATACAGAATTTTTTAGAGACTCATCTCAGATTTAAGATGGGGAAGAAACCATCCATTTCTCAGAAGAAATCTTGAAGACTATGTAAACTGGATCTGAGATGTCTAGTCCTTTAACATTATTCAAGAATTCATATTACCAAGTCTTAAAATTACCTGATAACGCACAGTGGTGATACTGATCATAACAGCTGCCATCACGGATCGAGCTCCGGCTAGGACTGCTCTGTTCTGACATCTCTGCCCCTCAGGCCTCACCAGGCTGAGAGCACTAAATTCGGTCATTCAAGAGCATCTTTTGTAAGTCCTCCATTTGTGCTTCTCACTCTCCCCTCACCAGCTCCTCTGAGGGAAGCACTGTTATCATCTTCCCCACTCACAGATAAGGCCACTGAGGCACAGAGACTAAACCCATTCCAGGTCACATTGGCATTAAAGGACGTCTGTATTTCTGCTGTTTGCTTTTGACAAAGGAATCTGAGATATCAATTCAAGGCAGACTGTTAAATAATCAAGTCTGTCAGGTCTTCACCTCAAAGAGCAGATACTATAAATTCCTGATGTAGGATGAGGCTGCCGCCACAAACTGACTCAGCTTGAAATTAATATCCAAGATGAAGCAGCGGATACACGTAAATATTCACAATTGTCAACTCTGCTCACGGGTCTGGGCCCTTCACTGCCTGAACGGGGGTGGAATCCCCACCCGTGTCTGGGAGAGAAGCGCGGCTCTTCCCCGGCTCACCCAGGCTTCACGGGGTATTTCCCCCCACAGACTGGCCTCAACGATTAAAAGATCTCAAGATTTTTACACCATGCAAATCTAAAAGACATTTCTGCAGATGGAGCACTTTCTCAGGCTTAAATCTTTTTTGCCTACACTCAGCCAGGGGGAAAAAAGAAACATGACTCTACAAAGTCTCTGACCTGCACCACTCACAGGAATAGAACGGCCACAGCAGAAGATGGTTATTCACATTGCAGGATGAGAAAAAAATAAAGATGCCCCGACAACAGGCACTCCCAGAGACAGTGCTTAGCAGTCTTCTGCACACTCACGGTTGTGCAGCCCTAATCACCTTCTATATCCAGAACACTTCACCAGCCCAAAAGAATCCCCCTATCACTAGCAGTCACTCCCTAATCCCCCTCCAACCAGCTCCTTCCAACCATCACCTGCTCTCTGCCTCTGCATGTGCCTATGCTGGGCTTTTCATATCACTGAAATCAACAATATGTGGCCATTTGTTTCTGCTTCCTTTCAATTAACATGCTATCAAGTCTTGTATATTTTGAAGTGGTATCAGCATCTCTTTCTTTTTTTTTTTTTGAAAACTTTAAAGATTATTAGAAGGTGGTAAGTACTATCAAAAAGAGTAGAGTGGAGCATAAGTGATTGGGTTTCAAAGGGAAAAGTGTGGGTTGAACAGTCAAAGTGGACTTCCCAAAACAGGTGGCATTTTTCATTTTCCTCTTCTTTTTTGTCTTTTTTATTCACTCTTACATGTGAATAATGTTCCACTACATGGAGATACTACATTCTGTTCATCCATTCAGCAGCTATTTATTGACGAGGCCAGAAAAATGAGTGTAAGAGGTGACTAGCATGGATGGCATTTAAGCAAAGGGCAAAATGTGCTTTCAAAAAAATCCAACAAAGAGAGGCACAAGGAAATTCAGTGTGTTTCTGAGCAAAGTGCTTGCTTGCTTCGGCAGGACTACCGTGCACGGCTGGGGTGGATATTGGCAGGAGTCACGGTGAGGGAGTCAACTAAGACTCCCCACTGCAAGCAGCTCAGCCAATCCTCCTCCCTCATCCTGTATTGTTAGAGAAATGTTTCTAGGTTACTCTTATTTCAAGTAATAGCATTTGAACTGCACATCTGTTCATCTCCATCAGACCACATTATCTCCAAGCCACAGAAAATCATTCACTGACCGGAGCAGCTCCAAGACATAAAGGTGAATGATCAGGGAGTCCTGCAGCATTCCAGCCTGCAGGCACAAACCCCACATGTGCCCTGGTGATGTCCAGAAAATAAAATGCATGGAAATTTCTCACTGCTGGTACACGACATCTGCCCTCAAATTGCCCCAAAATCATGCTGGCAAAGCACTACTCAACCCTCTCACTATAAAAATCCAAAAAGCTAAGAAGGCAAATTTAGGCTCTTCCATTGAAAACCAGCAACCATCACTGCCAGTATCTGAGCAGGAATGCTCCTGACTTCGAAAACCACTGCGCAGATACTTTTCAAACGTGAAACTCATATATGTATTCCAAATAGATGATATTGCAGTAGGATTTTTCTTTTCAAAATTTCCACTTGCAACATTAGCACAAGAAAATTTATGTTTAGGCTTTAAAAAAATCATTTATCCTCCACTTTCTTAGTTTTGAACTTATTATTATTTTATAAATGGAGTTATGCTGTGTATTATAAACCGTTTGATTTCTGAAAACAAGACCTTTATGACCTCACTATTTCAGAGCAAACTTTAACGATTCTTTGAGAGGTGGGACCTGGGGCGCTCACTAACAGCTCTTTAAATACTGACAAGGATGTGCTATTAAGTAATGCAAAGTCTCTAACTCCACATTAGCTCAGAAAGCAAAGAAACTACACCAAAGACTTCCTTAAATATTTTATATATTCGTATTCTTTTGAATATTAAAATTCTTAAAAGATGATTTTTTTTGAAAAAGAAAACAGCTGTATTAAATTTCCTCTCACCAAGAAAGCAATCTTTATGAAGAAAAACACCCCTATGGAAATCGAAATGACAGGACGTTTCTAGCTAAGTGAACATCCAGATCTGAACACAACCCTAAATCCAATCAGATCTCACTCGAACGAGCTCAACAAAGTCCTGGGCAACCCTGGAAACTAGCTCTTTTGTTCCAAATGTTGGCTGAGCTAAGATCATCAAACAAGGAAGGGAAAGAGAGAAGACGAAAGTCCACCTGGCAGCCTCCATCAGTTTTCTTCCAGCCACAAGGTGCCTCTAGGGCGGCCCCGCTAACAAGCCCCCCATAAAGAAAGCCGGCATCCACACTGCCCCTGCCGTCCCCAAGTAGCCCCAATGCCCATATTCCAGCCTGTGAATGGTCTTCTAATGATCCCCCAGTTGGTGGCACCCACCCCCTCATTCCCGCTACACACACAGAGCCACAGCAGCCTTCCCAATTCACAAATTTGATTACATCAACCCCACTTCAAATGCTTCAGAGGCTCCCTGTTAGAGTTCTAGCCCCACCCCAGACCCTGCTTGCCCAGCCTCACCTCAGTACACAGGTTCCCAGTGACCTCATGGGTCCCCTGACATGCTCCTACATCTCACTTGCCTCCAGGCTCATTTTGACTGTTTCTCAAGGAAGCCTTCCCTCCCTCCAACCTCCACAATTTGTTCCTCTCTTCCTAGAGCTTTCCAGGCTAAGTCAACTTCTGACAATGCTAAGCTCTCAAGAAGCAAATACATTTTGCTTATTATCGTGGCTACACCCTCTCTCCCCTATACTCACAGAAGTGCACGTGTTATGAATAAATGAATGACGGGTTGGATCTCAAAGGGACAGACATACCTGCTCTCACCCATCCCGATCCTTCTGTCTGTAGAATATCAGAAGCAAAACCTGAAGTACCTTTCCTGAGGGTCACTTTCTGTTGACACCCTTCACTGCCTACTGTGTCAGTTCTAGTAAAACTCAACTTATTCCAAAGCCCTACACCCCAGACTCTCTCCAGTGTCCTCCCCAGCAGGGGCTCCCTCCACCCTGGACTGCACAGGGCACTCTCCCCGGGTCCCCACGCCAAAAGCCTCCAGGCCTCTGCCCGGGCTGCACCTGCGACCTGAGCCACATTCTTGACTCCTTCTCCTGGCTGACTCTTACTCTGTCCTCACAACTGAATTTAGAGCCCATTTCTTCCAGGAAGTCCTCTCTGAAAATGTCCTTAAGTCTTGTCTGGGCTCTATCTATAGCAGCAATATATGGAGACCAACTGGGTGCCTGCTCCTAATAAGACCACAAACCCTTGTGGGCCACGTGGGAAGGAGTGAGAGATTACAAGACGGGTGGGGGAATCAAAAAGCAAAAATCACAGCCCAAGTCCCAAATTCAAGGATACATTCTGAGAAAAAAGTATAAACTATTTCACACGTGTCCAATTTGGCTACTATTTTTGTGGCTTGTGGACAGCAAGGACTTGGTGTTCTAGTCCAAAACCTAGGTTACATGCAAAGAAATGTATATATTCATATCCAAAGGAAACCAGAGCTGCTCAACAACAGTTTGCAGTTAGAACTGAAAGGAAATTTGATAAAGGCAATCTCTCTCTCTCTCTTCTTTCTTTTCTGGAATCATATAATTTTAGAAGTATTTGCGTGACTAACAGATGGCTACAGCCCGTGATTTTGCACAGGAGTGTATGGGGCTTAGGAAGCCCAGATTAGATTCACTCTGTAAATGAAATCACACCAACAAACTGATAGGTGCCGTGGTGGTGGAGCTGATGTTCCAAAGCAGGCAACCTTATTCTGTAAGAGAACTCTAAATAGAAAGCAAGAAATGCAATGTCTTATACTGAAATTCATTTGCTATATGGGTCATTAACTGATCGTATATCTTGACTAATGGAACCCAAAAATAAGTTGTCAACGTCGGTTTTCTTCATCTGACCGTTTTATGCTAACTTTGGATATTAAACACTCACTCCATACGGAAAGCTCAGGCTTACGCTGCAGCACAGTTACATCCCGCGGAAGAAAGCTGACCAAGGGAGAACTGGAGAGTTTCCGTTCAGAAGCTGCAAAGTCTGGTTTTGCACCTGTACATCATTTGCAACCACGTCATCTTCAAAGGAGTTAGACGTTACCTCTGTGGGGCGAAAAGCACTGCGTGCTTCAGAATCATCAAAGAACGCTGAGCTTTGTGAAACAGTCCTGAGGCACTTAAATCATACTTTTTCTGAAAGGCTCCAAAACTGACCCACTTCACCATTCCAGGTTTAACAGGCAAGTACTGGAAAGAGTAGAGAGAACATGCCCTTGAAGTCTGACAAGGTCCTGCTTGAATCCTGCTACAGCATTTACTAGCCGCTAAACAGACCAATTCCTTAACCCCTCTGAGAAGGCTTCCCAATCTGCAAAAGGGGGCTGCCACCGCCCACCTGGGAGTCATGGATGTGAATGAAATACGCAAGTAGGGCGGCCGATGGTACCTGACACGGGGCCTGGCTAGTTTCCCTCCGCTGCCCTTCTCCCCATTTAAACTTGCACTGTTCCCCCGGTAACGATCAAGCCCCCAGAACAGACTACCCGTATCTTCTGTGTATCCCTGGATACATTCCTTACCCTTAGGAGGCCAGAAAAACAACTGCCTCCTCCCAAGTCACTAACAATGTTCTTAAGAGTCTGGGTATTTTTAACTCTAATTTTCAGGGAGACTACTCCAGAACTTTCCAAGCACCATTCTCCAGGTTGGCTCCCCTCCCTTTGCCCATCCCTTCTCACCTCAGATCCTCAGTCTGACTGCCTTCTGTTCATGGGAAAGAGAGTCCAGTAAGGTGGGGACTCCCTAGGCCTCCCTCCCTCCCTCACAGGTGACTGTGACTACATTCTCCCCACTCCCCACTCCAACTTCAGCTTCTGAGGACTCTACCCTCCCAGACCCTGCAGCCTCTGCACCTTCCCAAGACGCACATGTGGCCACGACCCTCCCTGCAGATTTCTTCCTGGCTAGCCCTGCCCACACCCCGGCCCCTTAAGGATAAATAGCATTGCTCTGAAAATGGCAAACTCCGCTAACTGACACACCAAAGCTGCATGGTCTGGGCTTTCCTCCAACCCAGGCACAGCCCTGCCCCCCTCAGCCTCAGTCTGCAGCCCTCGAGATGATCTAATTCACATGCAAGGCTGTGAACACCAGCTAAGAATGACGACTCCCAACGTGTATCTCTAGTCCGGCTCCTTCACTTGAGCCCCAGTCTCATAGAGCCGAGTGCCTCTTTGAAGTCCTAACTTGGATGAAAAATGGCATCTTAAAAATGCCTCATGTCCACCATTTACTCTGGAATTCGATTCCTGGCAGGTATCTCCCAGACTCCCATTTTAGCAACAGCCCCAGCACCCACCTAGTTGTCTGAGGTCACATTCAAATTCCACTCTTCCCTCCCCCCGGCCCTGCCCTGCAATCAGTCCTGTTATTTATGACAATAAGTCCATCTCAAGTGTGGTTCTGCAGGGACCATGGCCAGAACCCCAAAAGCTCACAGCATGGTGCACTGAATAACAGTCCTCCGTAGGGTGCTCCCTGGAGGGGGAGGCATCTCCTGCCACTGGCCACCTCAGAAGGCACTGGATTCTCACACAGGAGGCCCAGGAGAAGGGACTGAAGGTTCTCCCGTGGTCTGAGTTTGAAGGGCCCGAGGTCTTGGGGAGCTCCTATTTAGCAGACACACTTGAAAGTGAGCAGATGAGGATGTGGGAACCCAGGCAAGGCTGTTCTCACTCCAACTCCTGGGCTCACGGGAGCCACGGGAAAGGCCTGTGTCCAGGGTACAGCCCGGCCATCACAGATCCCAGCCTGCAATTGCCAACCCGGACAGCCTAGACTCCATCTACTTGTGACATTTACTTCTGTTCTGTTCACCACCCAGAATGTGATGGACTCATTCAGATATTCTGGCCTGTCTCAAGTGAGACAAATTCAGTGAAAAATGAAGTGTCCACATTTGGACCAGAGCATGAAAGGAGAAACAAGGCCTCATGTTCAGCATGATGGTGGTGGCCACACCCTTTCACCGGGTGAGATGAACCATGGTGAGGGTGAGAATCCAAGGTCCTAGGTCGGCCAAATCATCTTCCTTCACGGTTGTCTGGGGTGTTGGAGACTGACTACCACAAACTAATGACACGGCCGTCAGTGGTGGACGTCAGCTGCAACAGAAACGGATTCAGCTATTTACTACCAACATGGGTTAAAAGTAAATCCCTGGGTAGGGAGGTCTGCACGGCTGCTGAGGCAAACCACAGACCCAGCTCTGAATGCCCACTGGCTGAAGCAGAGAGGAAGCTGTGGCCCTTTTAGCTGTCCCTGTGTCCAACAGATCCAGGTGAGCCAGCTACTTAGGAGAAGGCCATGTTGTCCTGATACTCAGAAAAACCAGCCTCGTAAAGGGAACAAAATAGTGGCATGGATTTTAGACACAATTTGGCCCCTTTATGAAGGCAAAGTAAAGTAAATGGCACGGGGAAGTTGAATGCAAAAAAAAAAAAAATTAAAGAACCAAACGGTGACTGCTTCCTCCAACAGCGTCCCCTGCAGATGCTCACCCCCGAGCCGGCCACTTCCTCACCAGTGACCGCCGGCCAGGAAGCGCCGTCACGCACGTCACACAGCGACAGCCAGGAACCGCGTGCCGAGCACGTTTGTATAAAAGCAGGAATCGTGCAAGTTGCCGCAGAATTTGACTTTACAAGTTTAAATACTCCATGATAAGAATCCCTCAGCAGCTGCCTAAATCAATTCGCATCTCACTTCTTCAAAACAATGAAACAAATTTAATAAGGGCGCATTTGTCACCAAATAAAAGTAGGACCAAACAGGTTCCTCAAAGCAAGGATTTTAACAGGTATCAAAAACCAGTGGGTAATGTGCAAACAAAGTAAATATTCCAAAAATTAAGAAAATACAAAATGACGAGGATAATACATGGATCAAGACAGCTGTTAAGTTTTTGCTTTTTAAAACGATTGAGACAGCACGGATGGCAATCTGGCTATTTCCAATGCAGGATGTGCACAGCCCACATTTTCAGATGCAACAACATGCTCACTGGGCAGTACAAGTGAAAAAGGAATAAAGAAAAAGAAAAGATGAAGACGAGAAAATTAGAAACACACAAGAACAAAAATGATTTTGACAGCATGTACAAGAATTTACGTGAGTGTGTGAGGCCAGGGACGCGGGGATGGTGAAACCCACCCTCACCTCTTGCTCCAGGGAAAGCAGGGGCCTGAGGGGAGCGGTGCTGCCGGACGACCCCAACGTGGTCAGCGCCCCTAACCCAAATTCCACCTACAAGCGTCTAGGCAGATTTTGAGCTACAAATTGTGGTCGCATTTCATTCTGGACCGTTTTACTCACTTCCACCAAGAGTAGCAGGAGAGAATTAGGCTCTGCTCCTGCACCAAAGCATTGTTTAAAAAACTAATGACTGTGCAATACTAAAAGCAACAATGGGGTAAAAGTGACTGGAGGAGAATGTGCTTGACCCGAGCTCACTGGCCGCGTTATCTCACTGACGTTCAGATGCTGGCTGAGCTCTTATGGTACCAGGACAGACAGACCCAAGAGGAGGGAGGTTTAATGCGCTGCTGTATTTTGATGCCGGGAGCCATGCCTGGTACATGAGGTTCTGGGTAATCAATGGTGACAGTGTCAAACACTGTGGACTAAGTACACATTCGGCTACTCCGCCAAGTCCCAAGGGCAGACTTTAAAAGACAAAAACAAGGTGGCATTCTTTGGTGGCTCTGCAGACACAGAGACAAGCGTTTGTTGAGTAAAAATGTCACCAGTGACTCCTATGACAAAAGAGGAGGCACTGGCGTGGGGGCTGGGGCAGGGCTCAAGGCTTCCACTGCTCACTCACCAGTCTGTCCAGGGGGAGAAGGTGGTCCCTGCTTACGTTGCACCGATGCACCTACCTTGACTAATGCCTGGGGCCTCAGCAGGTGTTGACAGGTGAGGTGAACAGAGCCAGACTCGGTGTAGCACGGTGCTGGGAGCTATGCCCTCAGCAGTGCCCAGGCTCCTAAACATACCAGCACATCCCCAAGAAGCAGAAGGGGAGTGCGGGCATGTAGATCACAGGGCCCTGTGAGGACAAGCACAGATCATGGCCACGAGAAGCCTCTCCCCTTCCTTAAGCCATACAGGTATATCTGGAAGGAACAGAAAATTCATCCAGAGACCGCTAGGTGGGCTCTAGCAGGTGGGACTCGGGTCCACTTCTCTTCTCACTCACAGGGCTGGTCTAGACATTCTTTTTATCAATTCTCTAGAATCTTCTCCTCCAACTTACCAACAACCAGAAAGTAGGATCTGATCTTAGGTAAGTTCAAGAATCACAGAGCACTGCCTTCACGGCGGGCCCAGCAGCATGTGCCAGGTTCTCTGACCGTCACCTGTGGGACCACCATGAGACCTCTCCAGACTCAAGGACAGAGGCCGTAGGACGGGGGGACACAGCTTCCCTCACTCTCCCCAGCAAAGGGGGACCACTTCTAGGCAAAGACATCTCACCCTCTTCTGCCTGAGAGACAGCACGATAGATACACCGGGAAACAGAGCAGAAGGTGGGGGGGTAGGCAGCCCAAAAGAGCTCGTCTGTACTTCCTAGGCAAAGTGGGGCCTTTGACTTAATCACAGGGACAAACTGAGATTGAACATTTCCCTGCTCTGTCCCATACACCGTGATACGCCTTTCCCTGCATAAGGAGTTCATTCGGAAGTCCCTGGCGGTGTTTCTGATGTCCTAACTTGACATGGTGGCTGTCGGGCAAGAAGAGAGGGCCTGAGCCGAACAGGTGCTGGGCCTGGGAGGCAGGAGACACCGGCTCCAGCCCCAGCTCAACCAGCGCCTCGTTCCGCCTCTCGGGGTTAAGCATCTCATCCAAAAGCAAAGGGATGAGACTGTCCCAGGACAGGCTGCCCAACAGAAATGAAATGAGAGCCATGTAAAGAAAGTTTCCCAGTTGCCACGTTTAAAATAGTAAACAAAGAAACAAACCAACAAACAAAAAACAAATACTAGAAACTGATTTTAAGAACAGATATTACTTAATCAACTGTATGTAAAATACTATCATTTTGACATGTAATCAATGTAGGAAGTAAAGAGATAGTTTACATACTTTTGCTAGACAAGCCTCAGCGTCTGATGTGCATTTGACCTACAGCATATCTCAGCTCAGTCCAGCCTCCTCCCCAGTGCTCCTAGCATCAGTGGCTTTGGCTAATTTATTGGACAGCAATTCCAGGGTTCCCACCATGGTCCTGGCTGTAAAGCGGGAGTAAGTGTCCACACTAACCCTAAAAGGATCTCTCTGAAACAAAGGCGGATTCACTTTGAAATGTCTGTAAACCAGCGGGCTGCACCTCCCTCCCCCCTTGGCTACAAGACAGACTTCTTCCTTGCTGATCCCTTTCTGGATGTAGGGAAGAAATCCGGCACACAGCCAGGGTGGGCTGGCCTCCAGGTAAACTTACCTGCTGTCTGTGTCCAGTCCCATGATGTCCTCCTTCTCAAACGGGATGCAGAGGAGGGGAATCTTGCCCCAAAATTCTTGTGGCCACCATCCAGCCACTTGGACTTGAGCAAGATGAAGAGTGACTCAGTGAAGTTCTCGATCCTCTTCTCCACCACCCTGCAGTCCTCGTAGATTGAAGGACACGTCGGTGAACGGCTGCTCGGCTACCTCCCCATGCAGCACAAAGACAAAAAGCTGAGAGTCATTAAGCGCGGTGCCATACAGCCCCTCTGCACGTGCAGCTTCTCCAAGGCCTTGGCAGAGAGAGAGTTGGTAATGGTGACAAGGCCCACGACTTTGCGGTGTGTCTGGAAGACGCTCCACCCATTCTCGGGCACATAGTGGTGCCTGTAGTGGATACAGAATGTCCACTGGGAGCCGCATGGGGTGGCTCACCGAGGTGAGTAGCTGATAGATGCAAAAGAAATTCTCCTCTGAGATGATCTCCATTGGTTGGACCACAACGGGAAGTGTCTGGTGGTCCTCAGCACACTGCACGTAGTCAGGGATGCTCATGTTGCTGGCCCTGCTGAGAAGGGTGAGGAGATCAAGGTACATAATCTGCTGTGTGCTACGGGCCCATCTGGGTTGCTGTGACCTGGTGTGTACCAGCCAGAAGGCAAGGGAAGCCAAAGCAAATCCGGGGGTACAGTTTGTCCTCAGAGTCTGCACATGGCTAATGTATCTCAGATCATATTACCCAGCTTTTGGTCTAGGCTTCCTGCCTCTGCAGAGAAGGGTCATTTCTTATTTTCTATTTCCAAGCACCTAGCAAGGCCCTGATGCAAAGTCACTGCTCAAAAATGCTGAATAAAAAATGAACAAAGAAAATGCTTTCCCCAAACCCCCTCAGCAGAATATAAAGAAAAGGACCACAGTAGGATTAAAAGATCTGGATTTCTATCCAAATTATTTGAACCCCTAAGCTTCATAATAATGGATAAGAAAACTTGCCTAGGGGAAGAGGATACAGTTCAGTGGTACAGCACATGTTTACCATGTACGAGGTCCTGGGTTCAAAACCCAGTACCTCATTTTAAAAAATGAAACAAATAAATACACCTAATTACCCTCCTGAAAAAGTATTTTTCAATTCAAAAGTCAAAAAACACCTTGCAATTGACACAACATTGTAAACTGGACTATACTTCAATTAAAAAAAAAATCCTTGCCTTACAAGAATATATCTGAATTACGGATGTTTGCAAATGTAAAATGTCTAGGGTACCACCTGCATAAAAAGAGGTGACTGTACAAATGTACTATCCCTCCTTAATGAGCTATACTTCCTTTGGGGGGGTTATAACCTCTCAGAGCTAATTTTCTCAGATTAAAAAATATAAACATTGCCTGATTCTCAGTAGTGATGAATAATCAGATAAGCCAAAGAAAGCATATGACCCACAGAGTTTACTCAATAAATGTTTGTTGAATGAATGAATAAACAAGCAAGTGAATGCTGCTCCCTGCCACAGACCACCATAATGGTACTGCCTGGAAATCCCAAGCCCACGTTCACCCAACTCTGCACTAACAAAGTGGGTGACCTGGGTAGGCCTGTGTGCTTCTCTAAGCCCCAGTTTAATCATGAATAGAAATGAGGGCAATAACACAAACCACAAATTGTTAGTGAGTCAGTAATGAATTTTACCTCACCATTGCAAGATGGAACCATGAAGGAAAACTGGGCAAAAGGATCCATAAGCCCTCTCCATATAATCTCTTACTACCACATGGGAATCAACATTACATCTCAAAATAAAAAGTCTAACTTTTTAAAGAGGTTATTGAGGTTAGTTGAGCTCACTCTCTCAAATTAGGAACACACAGTACAAATAGGTCAATGCCCAGCCCATGAGATACACTCAGTTATCATTCCCACTGAACCCACTGGTACCTCCAACTTCAGAGCAAGAGAATGGGTCCTCGTGGCAACACGCCACAGCACCTGAAGCTAACAAAGCTAATGGTGTCCATTTCAAAGAGCCCCTGAAACCACCCTTGTTCTAAATTACTATTTGTAATTTTTTTTCCTTTTCATTAAATAGAAACTCCCAATTCCATAGAATTCTTACCAGATATCATGATGGCAGCCCTTCAAAGCCTGACCAAAGAGATCATGATGGCAGAACTTCTTGGTGAAACAATAAAATGAAAAGCTATTTCCACAAGACCTCTGAGTAAATCTACAAGGGAACTTCATCCTGGACTGAGGAAGAGGACTGGGGAGGAGGGGTTAATCTGGGGCACAGAGAACTATGGGCCACCTGTCCCACGATGGGCTTTAGACTCACCCTCACCCTCCAGGAACTTAAAATACACACAGACAGTCTGCTATGGACAAGATTTTTTTTAAACAAATCCCTGAATCCCTAGCAGGTCTTGTTTCTACCGAGACACAAATGGCTTATGTGTATAATGTTTCACAAAAGCCTTAAAATATTATCACCCCAACTTGACCCATCAAGAAACTGAGGTAGAGAAGTTTATCACATTCTACAAGATTAGAGAGAGTCCACGTCAGTCACCATATTTAAATCCAAGCCCCTGCTCCAGTGCTCACACTAGAAAATGTGACATAATGCCCCTTTCCTGCCCTCTCCCTGCAATCAATCTCTGAAGAGTCTTTTCTGTATCACCTGGGATCACAATCACATTCATTTTCCACAAAGAGCTATGTCACTCCTTGGAGGACTTATCAAAATCTAAAGGGTTGGGCTGAGAGGAGAGATTTGCATTTTCTGTTTCTCAAAGGAAACATGGCTTTAAAAGAAACTGAAAAGTACTTATCTAGTCTAAGCCCTCATTGTGCAGAGAAAGGACCGGAGGCTCAGATGAGAAGAGGAAAGGGCCTTATTAACAAATACTGCCTCAGCGCAGCACCAAGCCAGCCCTGGGCCCTTCTGGGGGAGGATCTGGGAGGCCCAGGAGAATGAGTGTAATAAAACAGAAAGAGAAGAAGCATACAAGGCCCTGTCTCTACACCACCATACCATGAATTTCCACCAAATTACCCAGTATGGGTGCAGCCAATATTAAGGTTGTCTAAACAGGTTATGGAACCCTGGAATTCTCAACCATAGTTGAAATTCCAAAATTTACTGTGCCTTTTTCCCAGTTCAAGCATCAATTCAGTGGGCACTCTGTACCAGGGACTACAGAGGCCTGAATTTCTCCCAAATACAGATCTCTATTACCACGTGTGCAAGCCACATAAAGGCCACCAGAATAAAAGCACCCACAGATAAGATGAAATTACTGAAACTGAAAGCAGCCAAAGAGCATATATTACTAGGAAAAACGGTGCTCCTAGAAATGGACTCATGGACATAGAAAGCAAACTGTGTTTAGCAGGCAGGAAAGGGGGGATTAACAGATACAAATTAGTAAATATAAAATAAATGACAAGGACCTGCTGTATAACACAGGGAACTATATTCAATTTCTTGTAATGAGTTATACTAAAAACAATCTAAAACATATATATACATATGCATATGTTTATAACTGAATCTCTGCTGTACACCTGAAACTAACATTGTAAATTGACTACACTTAAATAAAAATAATTTAAAAAAATAAGTAAAAATAAAAGCAACGCCATTAAGAAAAAATAAAAGAACACTCTAATCCCCTTAACTGTATGTGGTGGAGAATTCTGGTTGCAAGCACCAAGTCCACTAGATCACTTCAGCACTGGCTGTCACTCTTTCTGACCATCAGAGAGTCACTTGCTTCACTGAGGTTACTTTTCTCTTCTGTGAAAGGCTACAGTTGCAACTAACGATGTATAGAATCTCATCATTCACAAATACAACATGTAGTGAGGACTTCCCATGGGCCAGGCACTGGACAGATGAAAAGATAGGGTCCCAGATATATTCATGGGTAGAAGAAGTTTATGCCATAAAGACATTAATTCTTCCAGTTTTGATAGACAGATTCATTGCAATTCTTATTAGAATTCCTACCAGATTTTTCTTGGAATGTAACAAGTTAATTTATGATCATGAATAGCCAAGAAATTTCTTTAGAACCACCACTGGGGAGGGGTGGATAGGTCATTCATTTCCACTGGTCTTTCTGAAGTGATGAAAACGTTCTGGAATAATAATGGTTGCACCACTGTGAATATGCTAAAAGCTGCTGAATTGTCCCATTTAAATGGATGGAATTCATGGTGTGTGAACTATATCACAATAACACTGTTACATGAAGAATTATTTCTTGACAATTATTTTTCTGTTTATACCACTAGTCTATCACACAATTTAAGAAAAACAAAAAACCAAAACAAACCAAACTGTGCCAGGAGCTCTTTAGGACTGCAATATCCCTGGGTCTCCAAGGCCTCTGGTGGTGCTGTTCCTCTTAACACACACTAGCTGGGCTGGGCTAGTTAGGGACTGTAAATATCTTTTTAAAATCGAGGATCACTCCTTTCACCCTGGGAGAGGGAAGGAAGGAGGATGTCACAGCCTCATGCCTTCAGCTCATTTTTAACAGAACCAAGCCCTGCTTTCACCACTGTAATCACTCTCACTATAAAAACACGTGACATCAACAAGCACAGCCATGATAACACCTGAAAGTGTTAAAAGTACTTACCTGCAGCAGAAAAACTGAGGGAGGAGACAGAAGCTCGCTCAGCACTGAGGCTCCCTTTTCCCGACTCCAACTGGAGAAGCAGGGCGTTACAGCCGGAGGTTCTCAGCCCAGGGAACAGTGCCCAGGACACTGAGCTGGTGCTCCGGGAGCGGGAAAGGGAGAGGAGGGCTTTCCCGGGGGGGAGGGAAAGGGGAGGGACGCGGGCTGCAGCCCTGCTCGGAGGCCAGCCCCAGCCTCAGCCCCAGCCCCCCGCCCCGTCCGGGTCCGCAGTCCCCGCCCGCCCGGACACAGCCCTCCCAGGGACGTGAACAGGCCGGCGGCCAAGGAGAGGAAGCCAGGGAGGGGAGGACTCGCGGGCGGGAGAGGGGAAGGGGACGCCAGCCGCGGACTGAGGGGATCCCGGCTGGGTGAGAGGTGGCAGGTGCACACCTGGCCCTTGGCAGCTGTGGCCGGGGCGCCGGGGCAGGTGGCGCGGGTAGAGGGGTCTGGACTGAGCAATTCATCTGAACACGGGCTGACTGGCGCCCTTGGGGACTGTGACAGGTGGACCGCCCTCCCGCAACCGCCTGACCACTTTTCCGGGAGCCCCCCACCTTGCACTTCCACAGCCAGAGGCCCCGGCCCCAGACAGGAACCAAAGGCCTACCGGGCGACAGAGTTGAGAAAACTTTGGGCCCGATCCCCGGCTAGGATATGGAGCTTCCAACCAGCGGACCACTTGGCACTGACTGCGCATGCGCAGGAGGGCCAGCGATCCTCTCTGGGTTCTGTGAGAGAAGGTGGGACAGGGAGGGAGGGAGAAGATGGGAGCGGGTGGAGAGGACGGGAAAATTGGAGAGATACAGATGGACACGATGAGCAGAGAGTAGGGAGGGATCTGGAGAGGGGAGGGTCTTAGCGGAGTTGGAGAGAAAAAGCTTTACCTCTGGGGCAGCCCTAGGCGGCAGACCCGCCTCTGTACCCTTCTGTAACCCTTCAAGTCCCGCAGCTCAAGTTTTACCTCCCTGATCCAGCCCTCCATCATATGCTTCTGCAGAAACCCTATGGGGATCACACCCATTGCCCCCACGCGGACCTGGGTTTCCTCTTGCTCTGAGAACCAAGCACCCGCAGGTGTTGTCGCTCAGAACTACCTTGGGAAAGGTACATAATCCCCTTTTACACGCTGGGAAACAGACAGGCAGGATCACTGCCTTAGCTCCACTGTCCCAGGTGTTGGGCTGGCGGGGAGCGGGATGGTACAAGATCAGAGCCCCAGACAGAGCAGACTGCCTGAGTGTTGGTGCATAGTCCCCATCCCTCCTGGGTAAACCATACCCCACCCTAGTGGAAACATCAAGGGCTCACAGTAGTTCCCTGGGTGTGGGAGAGCTGTCCCCATGTGAAGGAAAAGTCCAGCTGGGCTAACAAGCTAAGTCACAAATCTAAGTGTGATTAGTGTCGGTTTAATGATCTAAATTCTGCTGGGCTATCTCATATATCTGAAGTTTAGTGTCAGTTTATTGGGCTAACAACCTAACTCGTAATTCCAAGCTCAACAAGTGTCAGTAATGTGATCTACTACAAATTGATAAGCTCCAGTGTACTGATTCCTTGCTTTTTGTTCTTTGAGCCTTATTGGCTAATTCCCCCTTACTTGTAATTAAGCCTTTAAAACCTCATGTGCACGTCTTGGAGGTGCTCAGAACTTCGGAGCAGGAGCCCCTCTGAGCCCACCGGCATAATACTCCTGAGTACACCAACACCCCGATTGGTGCTTTTCTTGGCTGGCCTGTTTCCATAACACTCAGCTCCAGTGCCCAGCTTTCTAGGTAGATAGGAGTGTTACCAAGTCGAAATTCTTTCTCCTCAGTGCAGAACAGTACAATAAATTGGGAGACCAGATGTTGGGGCATGGAATAGCAAGTTTCTGTAGGCCTAGATGGCAAAATAATGTCCTGGAAAACCATCTCCCCAAGTCACAATTCAGGCTCCTTTCCTATGTGCTTGGTTGTTGCAATCTTCTTAGTGTAGGAATTCCTTCTTGTTAGAATCCTTTCTTCTTGCAGCTATCTGCGTGGGTCAGATCCCTGCAAACCTCCAACAAAACAAACGTTATTTTCTATTCTGTAATTTGCTATCTTTAAATGAATGAAAAAGTGTTAAATATCCTTAAAGGTCAGAGGCTTCAGAATACAGCAGCCATGGAATCACTGAGTCATCACTTTTGATTTAAGCCAGAAAACATTTATTGACTCTCTCCAATGTGCAGTCGTGTTTTAAGAATTCTTTTAATATAATTATTATTATTATTATTACTACTACTACTGCTACTACTATTAATATTAATATTATTACTATTATTTTATGAAATAATAACACGGTTTTTCTCACCCCTGCCCATGGCTGGTGAAAAACCAACTGAGTTTTTCTTGAGTTGTTTTCCAAGGAGTAGAGATGAGTTTATAAACAGAACACATCTTCAGGGTAAAACAGGCAGAGTCCTTTTCCAGCAGACCAGACAGCTATGAAGGGTTTTCAACAGAGGTGCCCAGAAGCTGAGAGAGAAAGCCTCCAGGACACTACAAAAAGCTGCCCAAACTGCCTTCTCCATGGCACTACTGAAATAGGAAAGAACAAATCTGACTCCATATTTGATCTGTACCTTTGACTTTAACAAAGCCAAGTTAATATGCTCCGGTCTTTTCATGGGTTATGATGTCACAGAGGAGATGGACAGGTCAACAAGGAACCACTCTACCGTGATTACAGAGCCGGAAAAAGGGATGGGCTGCAAGATGTATGACGCAGCTGCAACTGTGCCTGTGCTTGTAGGCAGGTATCCAAAATCGCCTCGACAATGTGTCAAACACTTGTGCCCACGTCCTCATCAACAGACATGTATTAAAGACAAATGGAACCATATAAAAGGCCAATACCCTTGCTGGGTACACGGTCCAAAGAACAAAGTCTCAGTTTGACAACTGGCCATCTCGGTTCCCTGGGATTCATTCTTGAAGAACCTTAAAAACCACTCCTCTGTCCTCAAGAAGTGCTGCATATTTGTCCTATCTTTGGCTCAGGGATGGAACACGTTCAAATGAACTTTAATGTCTTCACAGATTTGACTGTCTTTCTCCAGGTTCACTTGTCCATTCCAAAGAGGCCTGAGCTAAGTCCATCCTCCGTAAGATCTATGAGTGACAGCTCATTGAGCCTGCAATTAAAAGCCAAGTGAACAAGACTGTCCTCAGCTAAAAAGTTCACCCACCCTTCACTGTTTTCTTAATATCCTCTCCTGGCTAATTGCAACAGACTAACCCCTCCCTCCACCAAGATACCCAACTGTGTCATTTTGTCTCCCCAAAGAGAAAGTAAGGTCCATAAAAGAGGAGACAACTACATAGTCACCTCTGAATTCTTAGCATATAGTAATGTCAATAAATAGAACTCAGATTATTGCTACTTTCCTTTAAAACCATTCTGGTTATTTGAATGAGACCTTGGAAGAGAGGTGTTTGCTGTCCAGTATCTTGATCCACAAGACTCTGGAGGCCTTTTTCGGAATAGCTGTTCACTGATTCATTCAAAACACAACTTATCAATCAAGGAGTAGCTGTGGTTTTCTGCCAGGAGTTTGTGGTCACTCTCATGCCAGAACAGCTTTAAACTATATCCTTACTTTGGATTTGTTATTTTTCCCCTCTTCCAAAAAATTGACTTTCCTTACTTTCTTGTCTTGAGGAATTTTTTTTTTCCTCTTTCACCCTTTAGTAAACCAAGATTCTCAGGATGGGCTAGGCCCATTATATGATCACCCATCCAACTCCTAGTGTGAGATGCCTGGGGCTAACTTCCTGCCCTCCTGTCAAGGCAACTGAAAATCAGTTCAGGAGCCAACCAGCACACCACGGATTCTAACGCTCACTTATCTCCCAGAATCCCTGTTTTCTCCTTTGTCTTGGCTTCTGAGGATTTCCCCTTTCTTGACAATTAGTTGTGCAGCTTGAAAGATGAGGAAGGAAGGTTTTATTTCTCAATCAGCATTTTAAGAAACTTGTCTAATGAAGGTTTCCAAGAGTTTCTACAACCCTCCATTGCCGAGACAGAAAACACACTAGACATTTTCTAAATTTAGGTCTCATGTGCATTTTTTCTTTGCTTTTGTTTTCTTAACTGCTAACAGACATTATTTAATTGAAAAAAAATAAGGCCCCAAAAAGGATATAACACTGAAGGGGCAAACAAAATTAAAGGGCAAAGACAGAAAAATGATAACTACTCTACAAATTTAATATAATACATACACTATGTATCAGATCAGAAATTCTCAGTAACAGCTAATTGAAACATGACCATGATGTAAAATTTCTCTCCTGTCAGGACATGACCAACAGAAAATACAATTAAACCAACAAACTAATATCCTAAGTCTGGCAAGGTACAGAAGGCTACAAGCTAAATGTGTCTTCTTCTGGAAAAGAGGGAGACTCACCAGCACTTCTCTGTGGAGCCTGAGCCCACGGGAGGACGGTGAAGTGAGCTCTGTAAGTACCCAATTAGCAAAGTGAGTGATGAATAAATAGACGTGAGCTTTGTTGACAGTGATGATACTACTATTCATTTGTCCTTTAAAATATGACTTCACTTTCAGTGATCAATACTTCGGCGTCCTCAGGAGTTGAGATTTTAGGAAAATGTACATCCTGGGCCCAGACCTCCTCTTTAAGCTCGTGACTCTGCACGTAGGTATCTCAAGGGCACTCCCAACTCAACCTGCAAAGAGCTGACTTCACAGTGCTCCTCCCATAGCCGTCCTGCCCAGGGCCTCTGGTCAGGGGGTAAGGTCTCCCTGCGTTTACCAACTCAGGCCCATTACTCACAGATGTGTATGGACCCCTCCTTCAGGGACCAGATATCCTCTGTCACAGAGTACCACCACCCTCAACTGACCTACCAGATACTCACTGGCACTCACTCAGCACTGAATCTGTGCTGGAGACCACGCTGCACACTGCACAGTGTATCTTCCTGGATCTCCACAACAGTCCTGGGAATTGGGTACATCACTGCTTCAATTGATTAGATAAACTGTTTCAATTCCTTGCGTGTGTCATTCAAACTGACACGGCTACTAAGCCACAAGCCTGGGCCTGAAAACCACTTGAAAATTGAACACTGCTACACCTCGCAGCCACCCTACTCTGACTCATCACATCACCTGCTGCCAAGCCTTCTAAACTTTTCCAAGCATTCTACAAGACAAATGTGAACTACGAGAGCACCCTACTCTCCTACTTAAAATCTGTCAATGATGGTGCACTGCCCTTAGGAGAAAGCCCCACCGGGCTTGAGCACAGCCTAAGACCCCAGCATCCGCTTTCCCTGCGTGGCCGCGCTGCCTCACCCACCACGCAGCTCTACACGTGCCGTGTCCAGGACAGGGATGCTGACTCCGCACAACCCAGGGCTTGTCTCACTCGAACAATGATCACTTTCTTCAGTGTTCATCTTCATTGCTGACTCTCACAAAAATGTTTTCTCATGATGAATCAATATCTTTTTCCTTACAACTTCCCATCATTGATAATGAGCTCCCCCCAAAAGAGAGAAGACCTAATTCTCAGTCTCCTTATCTGTAAAGTGAGAATAACAAGGAAATATATGAGGTTTTAAGAGAAATAATATTCATGTGAGGCTGAGGGACAATTCCATCATACAGTAAGCACTCAATGTGTGCTTACTTAATATTAGTAAGAATATATTGCATTCTAGCAACCTTCAATCAATGTTTTATGACTTTGTCCAACAGACTACTGACAAACTGTTGGACGAACCACTTTGAGCAGATCAGCACTAGCGTACTGGGAGAGGTAAGCGCTGACTCCAGTTACAGCTGCAGCCACCCAGCACTACGGGACGGGGGCAGTTTGCTCAAACTCTTAAATGTTGCTTGAGCATTTAGTCCTCGTTATAGAATAAAGATAGGTGTTCTTTAGTCAAATCTCCTGAAACATAAATCTTCAAAGATTGATGCAAAAAGGTTTCAAGTACAACACTCTCACTAGAATTTATTTGAAAATTATAGTCTTAGCTACTCCGCACATCAAAAGGGCATAATCTTAATGTATCTGACTAAATACACTGAAAGGGTTGTTTAAAAGAAATTAAGAAGAAGCCATTCTGAATAAGCTCTCAGTATCATCTGCACAAAGCCCCACCCATGGGTCTCATTTCTCACTTCCACATAGGTGTTTTCAAGTAGCTTACCTTGGGTCTTGGTTTCTTATAACACGGGGCGGGGAATAGTTGTGGATAGATTTATGTAGCAAATATATACCTAGGGTATTTGCTGTGAAGGAATTCTAGAAATAAGAAGATTGATATATAGTCCCACCCATAAGAAACTCAGCCTTTCCATTTACAACAGCATTAAGAATAAAGTGAGAGATACATTTAACAAAAATTTACAAGATTTGTACATTGAACTTTTTGAAGTATCACCAAAATAAATTTTAAAAGATCTACATATATGGAAGACATTCCATTTTCATGGAATGATTGACAATATTATTAAAAATGTTAAGACTCCTCAAAGTGATCTATATATTCAGTGGAATCCCTATCAAAATTCCAGCTAACTTCATTGCAAAAATTGAAAAACTGAACCCAAAATTCATATGGACGTGCAAGGGGCCCAGGACAGCAAAAACAACCTTGAAAAAGAAGAGTAAAGTTGGAGGACTCACTTTAAAGTGTACTAAAATGCTATAGCACTAAGTCAGTATGAAACTGGCATAAGTTTGGATAAATAAATTAAAGAGACACAATAAAAACCCACGGGGAAAACTTTCATTTACAGACAGTTTTCCACTAGGGGGCCAAAAACACTCCATTGAAAGAATAGTCTATTCAACAAATGGTGCAGGGACAGCTGGGTGTCTGCAGGCAAAAGAATCAATCTGGAATCTGAACACCCATATTTTATATAACAAATAAAATTAATTCATAATAGATCACAGACAGAAATGTAAAAATTAAACTTATAAACTTTCTAAAAGAAGACACAGTATAAATCTTTGTGGGCCTAGGATAGGCTTTGGTTTCCTAGATACAAAACCAAGAGCACAAGTGATAGAAGAAAAAAGCAGATAAACTGGACTTCATCAAAATTAAAATCTTTTTATTACAAAGGACATCATCAAGAAAGTGAAATGAGAGGGGAAGTAGTTATCTCAAGTCAGAGAGGGCGTGCTTAGCAAGAAAAATAAGATAAATCATTTCATCTATCTACCTCCCCTGTAAAGAAATTGTTTTAATGTTTAAAAAAAATATAGTGAAAAGACAGTTTGCAGAATAGAAGAAAAATTATGCAAAGCATGTATCTAATAAAAGAGTAGTATCCAGGATATATAACGAATGCTTTCAACTGAACAATACAAGGAAATAGACACAATTTTTAAATTTACCATGAATTTAAATAGATATACAAACGGCCAATAAGCATATGAAACGATGCTCAGCATCACTAGTGAAATCAAGAACAAAATGAGATCTCATTTTACACCCACTAGGATGGTTATAACCAAAACATGGACAATAACAAATGTCATTCAGGAGGCAGAAAAACCTCATATGCGGCCAGGGGAAAGGGACAATGGTGCAGCTTCTTTGGAGAAGTCTGGTATTTCCTCAAAAGCTTAGAGTTATATGGCTCAGCAATTCCACTCCTATATGTAGAGTCATCCCTCAATACCCTTGGGTGGTTGGTTTCAGGAACCCCACACCCTGGATACCATAATCCAAGGATGTTCGAGTCCCTTTACAATCAGCCATCTGGATCCATGTAGTGGAAACTACAGATATGGCGGGCCAAATGTAC
The DNA here is from genome assembly GCF_048564905.1 of Vicugna pacos. Taxonomy (NCBI): domain Eukaryota; kingdom Metazoa; phylum Chordata; class Mammalia; order Artiodactyla; family Camelidae; genus Vicugna; species Vicugna pacos. The sequence goes on from NC_133000.1 coordinate 32,581,637, forward strand.
AGCCAACAGAATGAAAACATATTCTCATAAAAAATTTCACATCAATATTCATAGCAGTATCATTCAGAGTAGCCAAAAGTTACTAACAATATCCATCCATCAATGAACGGATAAACAAAATTACCAAGAATAGGCCCACAAACTTTTGGCCATTGAAACTTTGACAAAGGAGGTGACAACATACAATGGAGTAAAGACAGCCTCTTCAGCAAATGGTGTAGGGAAAACTGCACAGCTGCATGTAAATCATTGAAGCTAGACTACTGCCACACTGCATACACAAAAAAGAATTAAAAATGTGTTAAAGACTTAAACATGTAGAGAAGACACTATAAACCTCTTAGAAGCAACCATAGGCAAAACATCTGACATACATCTCAGCAATGTTTTCCTAGAGCAGTCTACTCAAGCAATAGAAAAACAACCAAAAATATACAAGAGGGATCTAATTAAACTTACAAACTTTTACACAGCTAAGAAAACAGTAAGCAAAACAAAAAGACAACCAACCTATGGAATGGGAGAAAATATTTGCAATAAATGAAACTGCTAGGGGCTTAATTCCCAGAATATGTAAGCAGCTTTTACAGTTAATATGAAAAAAAACAAACAATCAATTCAAAAATTGGCAGAAGTCCTAAAGAAACATTTCTCCAATGAAGACGTACAAATGGCCAGTAGCCACATGAAAAAATGTTCAATATCTTTATCAGAGAAATGCAAATCAAAACTGCAATCAAGTATCACCTCTCACCAGTCAGAATAGGCATCATTCAGAAGTTCACTGACAATAAATACTGGAGAGGCTGCGGAGAATTGGGAACACTCCTACACTGTGGAGGGAATTCAGTTTGGTGGAGCCATTGTGGAAAAGTGTATAGATGTTCCTCTAAAGACAAAAAATTGACCTCCCATATGAACTAGCAATGCCACTCCTGGGCATATATCCAGAAGGAACCCTAATTCAAAAAGACACCTACACCCCAATGTTCACAGCAGCACTATTTACAATAGCAAGACATGGAAACAACCGAAATGTCCACTGAGAGATGACTGGATAAAAAGGTTGTAGCATATTTGTCCAATAGGCTACTATTCAGCCATAAAATAATAATAAATTAATGCAATTTGTAGCAACATCAATGGACCTGGAGAATGTCATTCTAAGTGAAGTAAGCTATAAAGAGAAAGGAAAATACCATATGAGATTGCTCACATGTGGAATCTAAAAAAAAAGAAAGAAACAAAAAGATAAACTTATCTACAGAACAGAAACAGACACAGAGTCATAGAAACCAAACTATGGTTACCAGAGGGGAGAGGGTGTGGGAAGGAATAAATTGGGAGTTCAAGATTTGCAGATACTGAGTATGTAACAAATAAACAGCAAGTTTATACTGTATAGCACAGGAGAATATATTTAATATCTTATAGTATCTTGTGTTTAAAAAGAGTATGAAAATGAATACAGGTATGTTCCTATTTAACTGAAGTGTTGTGCTGCACACAAGAAACTGACACAAAATTATAAACTGACTAGACTTCAATGAAAATATTTTTAAATAGACCAAAAACGAAAAAAAGGAAAATGATATTATCAAACAAAAAGAATAAAGTACTAATTCAGGCTACAATATGGATGAACCTTGAAACTTTATGCTAAAAAGCCAGACACAAAAAGTCAAATAGTGCCCTTTAAGGTGAAATGTATCTAAGCTTTTATTTTACTACTCCTGTAAATTTTCCGGTGGTTTGAAATCTATCAATATCAAAATAAGATGTATTATACATTAAAAGCTTAAAACGCTTCCTCACAGCAGGGCTTTTATTATTAAATTCAGAAACGCATATAAAGCTCTTGGAAAAACACTTTGCACCTCCACACACAATCACTGCTGTCACTGCCACTCAAAGGGTGGTGCCAGCACTGATGAGAGCTGCCTCCACTCGCTCCCCTGCAGAAAGGAGTGAAGGCCTGAGCTCTGACAGGCAGGGTGAGCGTGAACCTGGGTCAGACACAGCCATGTCCCAGGGTCTGCGTTACCCAACTTTCTTATAAAAACTGCAACATGAGATGTAAACATGCTAGAGGGATGTATCTTACAACACTGGGAATACAGACAATGTTTTACAGTAACTATAAATGGAGCATCTATTGTACAACTGAAACTAATATCATATTTTAAATCAGCTATATCTTTCTAAAAATTTAAAAAATATTTCTAAAATGTTATCACTTTAATATTCAATTTGGTTTTTAAGTAACTACTAAACAGCTTAGAATGTATAAAAGCATTTAATTGTGCTGTTTGTTTACATATTTATTCACATTCAGCCTCTTGCTAAAGAGAATTTAAACAATTCTTTTAAAAACAGCTTAACAACCTTAACAACAAGAAGGCAAACCTGAGAGTGAAGAGAAAATGGATATTCAATACTTAAATGAAACCAGGGGGAGATAAACTCATAAAAATGGATTCCATGAAGTCAGAGCAAGTGTTAAAGGCTGACTAGATATTCAGCTGTAGGATTCTTGGCAGCTAAACCAAAAAGAAAAGATGATGGGGCGGGTGGTAGAGCGTGTGCTTAGCGTGCACGGGGTCCTGGGTTGAAGCCCCAGGGCTTCCACTAACAGATAAATACATCTAATTACCTGCCCCCATAAAAGATCACCAAAGAAAAGAAAAAGAGAAATTTCTTTCCCAAAGAACCCTGATATTAAATTTGGATTAAATACTTAAAAAAAGCAAAAAAGAAAAATAGAAAAGATAAGTGACACTGTGAAGGAAAACCACAGCTGGTCTAACAAGCTAAGTCACAAATCTAAGTGTGATAAGTGTCGGTTTACTGATCTAAGTTTTGCTGGGATACCTGGTAAATCTGAAGTTTAATGTCAGTTTACTGGGCTAATAAGCTAACCCGAAAATCCAAGGTCAACAATTGTCAGTAACGGGATCTGTTCCAAATTGATAAGCTTCAGTGTACTGATTCCTTGCTTTTTGTTGTTTGAGCCTTATTGGCTAATAGCCCCATACTTGTAATTAACCGTATAAAACATCATGTGCACATCTTGGAGGGGCTCAGAGCTTTGGAAAAGAAGCCCCTCTGAGCCCGCCAATGTAATAAATCTCAATACTCCAACCCTCTGAGTGATTCTTGTTTCTTGGCTGGCCTGTTGTTTCCATAACAACACAAGGGATAATGCCCGTGAGATAAATCTGCAGTGGCTGCTGGCAGGTCCCCATGTCTCACGTGGGAAAATCTGAAACATCCTTCTCAACACTCAGAGTCATCATAAGCCCACCCCAAACCTGCAGCCTTTAAATGCAGGAGCACAGGTAGGGCCTGGCCTTTGCTGTCTCTGTGTCATCACAGTGAGACAGGATGGAAGGGGGAAGAGCACAGCCATTCAAGGAAGGCCACCGCAATTAACAAAAAAATGGTGAAGGATTCAAACCCCAATAGGTCTTGAGGCTCAGGATGAAGAGATTTAACTTCTAGCAGATCTTGAGATTCAGTAAACACCCATTGTAATAGTAACGTGGTGAATAACATGCCCCAGGCAACATGGCAGTCCCAATGATAGCCACAAAAGATCAAAGGGTGGGAAATGGCCAACTCCCTGGAAATCCCAGCCCCTTGCCCTAAGGCTGGTCCTTCTACTTATTAGCATATGAAACCACCAAGCCCAAGAAAACAAGCAACACAGCGCCACCTCGCGGTCACCACTCTCTTTCCCTCTTTGGTGAAGGCCCACACTCTGTCTGTGAAGTGTGTACCTACTTCTAATCTGAGCATCAAACCCCGACACCTCGTGAAGTTTCTCTTGCCTATCAATGTATCTCTCTGAATAAATATACCTTTACTCAACACTGGCTTGCTCTTGAATTCTTTACTGCATGAAGTCAAGGAACAAAATCTGGTGGGGCACATCCCAGGGACTCAACAAAAGCCTGGGACACAGCCCTTCTCATGCCCAACGTTTTTTTATTCTTGTATCAACAGGACTGGTCTGTGAAGGGAGGTCTGAGACCCCAGCTAAGGGACAGAACCAGCCTCCAGGGCTCCAGCTTGCAGGCAGCCTCTCCCCCAGCATGGGTCTTGGGGTCTGCCCGGTTCTCTGTGTTTCTCTGTTGTGCTGACTCCCCAGCCAGACAGCGTACTCCTAGGCCTGTCCCCACAAAACCCTTCTCTCCAAAATACAAGCACATCATGTCACAATCCTCTTGTTCAACCAGGAAATGTTAGCCCACTTTTTTCCTCCCCAATAAAGTACCCAACTGTCCTCCCTCCCATCACATCACTTCTTTTTTTGTGAGAAATCTGCACTCGCCACACCCCATCCTGAACACAGGTGTCTTGCTGGCTGTGACCGAGATGTTTCTTTCTCACATAGCCTGCGTCCTTTCTCTTTCCCCTTATTACCTTAAAAAAGCCTTTCCTGAGTCACCCACCCCACTGATTCTGAACTCACAAAGTGCTGAGGTTGCAGTCACTATGTGCATACCTCCCAGGTTTTGGCCAGGTTTCCATCGCAAGATCTTCATTAAGGAGCTGCATCAAGAAGTTTAAAGAGGCTATTCTTACATCTGAGTGGAGGAGCCTGCAAAAGATTTACATGGCTTTGAAGAGAGAGTTAACCAGGGACAGAGAAGTCACGGGTCCTAGTCAAAAGTTTCATGAGGCAAAATGTTCTCCCAAGGCTCAGAGTGGCTTCTGAACATGGAGTCGGCAGGAAGGAGGTGACAGGCAGTGAGTAGGGTGGGTGATACAGGGTACGCTCCCCCAGCCGGGAAAGAATAGGTTTTTTTCTAGTTTTCCAAACAATTTCTTACTGCCTTTTTTCCCTTATTACCACATACCATTTCCTACGAATTAAGCATATCAAGGTAAGTCATTTGGGCCACTTGGGAGAAGCTACATGATGCCATTCACAGGGCCGGGACATGACAGCCACACCAGTCAAGGTTGAAAGACCAGTGGGAATATTTCCATGGTAATCATGGGCATGCAGCAAACTCCCCAGCTTCAATGACCTCCTCTCAAAGTTGGCGCCAATAAAGCTACCAGTCAAAATGCGTGATGATTATGGCCAACATCTGTTTATTAGTTAAGTGCCCGAGACAGCTGTCGCTTAATGAGGAATGAGTAAGATCAATGAGGCCCTGTCTACCTGGCCACACGCGCCCTGCCTTCCTGCCTTGGTGCAGCAGCAGAGTTAGTTAAGCTGAGATGAACGCCCCCAGAGCAGCCCGACGGGAAAGCTCCCAGCTCTGCACGGCGAGACGTGTTCCTTTCCTTCTCAGGGCTGATCACAGTTTGCTGTCGTCTGTTTTTATGTTTATCCCTTTTGTAACTGCCTCTCCTCCGGAGATTTTGCTCAAGCAGCACGGGGCCAGTTGTGTCTTGCGGCCTGCCGGATATTTTGGGCAGGGAAACAGCCGAGCCCACATCTGGCTCTGGTGCTGAACGGAGAAGGCACAAGGCCCAGGGGCCCATGCTGAACTGAGGCCCCTGCACCCAAAATTATGGTCTGAATTTGGGCAAATTACATAGTCTTTTTTACCCTGAGATTCCTCATCTGTCTATGAAAATAACTGCCCATGGAACACAGAGTTACAAGTATTAAAGGAAATCACCAAATTCACAACCTAGCCAAGGGGCTACCAGTGCATCCTCAACAGATAAATACTGCCTTTACGGCTCTGACACACGCCAAGCTTGGTGGCCGCACAAAGTGTAAACTGCTAAGTGCCAGTGTGTTAAGTGTTTCATGTGTGCTATAATACCCTTTAGAACTTACAACAATCCCAGGAAGTAACGAATATTATCATGCCCATTTCACAGATTCACCAACAGGTTAAGAGTGGTTACATTCTAGTCCAAGGCGCTATGGTGAGGTAATGGCGATTTCAACGTGAATATGGCCCCAGGCCTGGGCTCCATCTCTGTCTCATCCACCTGACCACTTGCCTATGAAATCCACCTGTCCAATACCCAAGTTTGAAGCCGGGCAGCTCTTAAATGCAATGTGTGCCACCGTTTGTCTATGTTCCTTAATTACCATAAACAGTTCTCAGAAAGCACTTCAGAAAGGAAAGTTGGACTCACGTCCCTGCCCACAAAGAAGAGGAATTCTGCCTTGCCTTCTCCTGTAACGTGCAGAAACCCTTCCCATTCACCACCGAATCCTTTTGTATGCTTCCTCCGTGTTCATGTTTGCACACGGCTTATTAAAGTAGAAGTTACCTGCAGTAATTCCATCTCGGTTCCTTTCCAAGGTTCCAGATTATCCATAATCAGGGTAATATCATAATTTTCTGTGAACGAAAATACTACAATGTGAATGAAAATACTGCAACCATGTCACTAAACAAAGAATGCTGAAAACAAGTCATCAGCGACTGCTGCCGCACCCCAGTGAAAACAGGCCTGCAGCCACTCACAACGGTGCCCTCTGAGCAGACTCAGAATAAGAAAGGACAGATTACTGGCCCTAGATAGCTAGGTGCTTGTCTAAAGAATATATTCAGTGAGCCCAAAGGTTGGCTTCCTCCCATATATTGAAAAGCACTAAATTCTTGAACGTGAGATACCTGGCTTTCTTTAGATAGCAAGCAATGTTTTATTGTTCTAACTACCTGGTCTTTGTTGTAAAGCTCCTGTATAATCCTAGCTTCTCCCCTACTCTTGGGAGCAGTCCCTCAGAGTGTTCCGAGAGGCGGTCATCCTGGCTCGAGTCCTCCTGACAAATAAAACATAACTCTTAACATTCAGGCTGCACGTTTATTTCAATCAAGTCCCAGAATAGACACAACTCATCAGTTCTGTAATGGGACACACTGGATCAGGAACCAAAAGAGTGTAGTAGTCCCGAAGAACTACGGCTCCCTCTTTCTTCCTGTCATTATACAATCCCACCAGAACTCATTACTTTGCTGTCTGCCCCTCTGGCAACCAAACTCATAGAAGAGTGAACTCAGCAGAGCACCATGCTGGGGAGAACCCCCCGCAGCAGCACTGCAGGCTGCCTGCCCTCCCGCACGCTCTGCCGACCGCTAGTGTCCTCCGTGGAGACCAGGTCAAAAGAGCTGTTCCCAACAACTGCAAAGTCCCACATATTAAATAAAAACATTTTATTTTATACGATATGTTACGTATATACCCATCTCTGAAAACAGCTTTGCCAGAAGCCCAAACCTTCAATATTAATATGCAAAGGCAAACCCGGTCCCCAAGGGAAAACAAGTCTTAAGACGACGCTAAGGCCTCCAAAGTCCTCTCCACGACAATGAACCAAACTGCCTGCAGGTCTGCAGCTGCAGGAGGCTACATGTCTGCTTTTAAAGCAGCCCCTTCCTGCCCTCGTGTGCTACAATGCCCTTTTATGCCCTCCCATCGCAGGGCAAGAGCAGCCGCTGCAGAAACTTGCAGGGGCCTCAGAGCCAGGGAATATGCCCAGGTCACACTGCAAACCTACTGCCCGCCTCACAGCCCCCAGCCAGCAGGTCACCTGGAAGTCACAGCAAGTGCCCCAATCCAGAAGTCTCTTCATTTGCCAGCACAACTGATCACTGGTCTCCAACCTTCGTCAGTTTTGCACAAAACAGCACCTTCTACTGTGAAGCGGGTGGTTTTCGCTTCTGTGCCCCATCCTTACTGGAAACGTTAAGGGAAACCAAAAGGCCTCTTCTCAACCCTTTTCTGATGACACCCTCCCACCCACAATACTCATATGCTCAAGAGTTTGGATCCACGTGATTTTGTTTCCCTTATGCTAAGTGGCTCAAAACACTGCGAGATTCTTTCTCCTTTGAGTGTATTAGCACTCCGTTTCTCGGCTTTAATCTGTTTTTGTCTCTCTCTTCAGTGTCCCTAGCAGTTGCCACCTCTTACTCCCTTCAGCAGCCTCTCTCCCAACATCTATTCTAGGGAATCAGCTGTGATGAGGGGCCCGAGGGCAGTCACAGAAGATGCAACTAAGGCACAGAGAGGCTACATAATTTGCCCAAGAAATCACCTTGAGCCACCAACAGAGTGTGTCACGTCCCTCTATTTAACAGTTATGCTAAGCAAGTTAACTTTTTGTAGATTATGTTTATAAACAGATGAGAAATCAAAATACATACAAGGACACACATCAACTCTAAGATGTTCATTAACTCCACTGTTTTGTTTCAATTTATTTTATTTCTATTAAAAAATTGAGAACCCCTGCAGCCTATATAGCAAAATGTTACTGGGGTTTAAATCCAGAATATAGAGGGGTTATGTCATTACTCATTCTTATATGTATGTTCAGAAGACAAAATGATTTGAAAGTCTCTCTCCCCACCCCCTACTCACTACTGGCTCTCACCAGAGCTCCCAGATCACACATCTAATACCTTTTCACTTTACCCACAGCTGAACTCATCAGTTTTCCCCCAGAACTCCCTCTGCAGCTTTCCGTCCTCAGAACACAGCAGGACCATCATTTAACTCATTAATCCACCCAGAAACCTGGGCCTTACTCCATCCTACCTTCACAGACAGCATTGATCCTTTCATTTTAACCATCAAAACATGCCTTCAATCTGTTCGCTTTTACCCACTGACTGTCCCACCGCTCAAGTGGAAGCCACCAACACTGCCCACCTGGACTCACGAGTCTCCCAAGTGGCCCCACAGCCACTCTTTAGACAAATGGGATTGTGTCACTCCCGCGCTTTTTGGACTCTTCAGACCCAATTTTCTTAGAAGAAACTTCAATTTCTTCACCTGGTGAAGGTCTTTGCCATGAAACTGTCAGCTCAGGGAGGGCAGGACCCGCCCTCTCCCCTTGGCCCCGCCCTCTGGCAGAGCTTCAGCTTGGGAGGACCTGCTGAGCTAAATCAGCCTGTATCCTAAACCTGGTCTTGAGTTCTTAGCAAACAACTTCACTTATCCATACAAATCCAACGTAGATTACAAAGATTTTAGATGTTGAGCTAGACAATTGATTTGGGGATTTTGCACTGGCAACCTGCAAGTATATGTTCTAATGATTGTGTCTTGTTAAAACCACACACAGATTAAAGGAGTATTTGTGGAATGTCTTCGGAGTAAAAGGGACTGTACTTTTACAGATTTTATGTTTTATTACATGAACAACCAGGACAGGGTCACAATTGGAACCGCCTCACAAGTGACAGAAGACAGGTGAGACGCATATAGCAACAGGTCACAAAGATGGTAAGAGTAAAGTTGTTTATCCAACCCCCGAAAAAATTCCTCCAAGAACAGAAAACTCAGAATTTTGAAAATAAAATTCTATCATCTAAAGAAAGAAAATAAATAATCCTCTTCATCAGGGTTTCTAGATCTGACTGCAGAGTTATTAGCAGGCCATACTGAATCCTAGCACAGAAAAATCAGATGGACTAGTGGTGAGTAAGTTCCAGGAAAATGGCAGTAATTCCTCCACTTGAAAGAGGACACACACTCACTTGTTGAAGGTGACTGTAAACCGCATTCTGCAGAAATTCAGAAGATTGAGACACCGCTTCTACATGATGATGACACGGAAGGACGGCTTGGATGCATGCTTCTAACTGAGTCACCGGCATTCTTACACAGCAGGGTGAAACGGAGGCCCTCAGCCAAGAGCACAGATGTTCCTGTCATGTATCCCAGATCGTGCCTCGGGGACTCAGTGTCCTGTAGCAGTGCGGCCCCAGGCGAGGACCCGCAGCATGGCCCACGCAAGCAGGAGGGGCACTATGCTTGAGAAATCCCAACCCCGATGGGGGCAAGACGGGCTGGTGGGGTTGTGTGAACCTATAAATGCTCATAGAAATAAACCTGCATACATTCACGTGATAAAATTAACTGTAGCAGGCTATTTAACAAAATTTCAATTATCAGTGTTAATTTTACCATTCCTTTCCTCTTGTCCCCTGCACTCTGAGACAGGCTTAGGCTCTCTCACACATGCAGCTCTGATGCAATAGTTGTGAATTTATTTTATTTTGCTACAAGTGTTTTCGCTCCCAGTGTCGCTGTGACTGTCGTCTCTTAACACAGTCAGATGTCTTCCTGGATCTCTCCCTGTGTTCCTTGCTCCTGCTTCTCAGATCCTGAGATAAAGAACAGGTGAAGGCATATGACTGGGAATGTCAATGTGGACTTGATCAAAGTCCTCAGTGACCCCCTAGGTGAGTGCTGCCCACCCCTTACCTTCGATTCTCAAGGTTCTGCCCAGGGTGACATCCAGACAGGAGATATTCCTGGGCCCAATTAAGAGCTGTGTGGCTTGGGTGCGGGGAAAGGTGCAGGAGCTGGTTCCGTAGCCGGTCACTTCCATATCTCTGCTACTCTCTCTCCCGAGGCCCCGCTGCCAAGCCCCCAGGCTCCCTGATATTCTGTCCTTCTCTTCTACTCTAATTCAAGCCCTTTTCCTCTTCCTTTACTCCCTGATTATCCCCAGCTGGAGTGATTTTCCCATCACAGATTCTGAAAAATTTTCCTGCAGCTGAAAAACAGGTCTCCAGAGGTCAATGCCCATATGGTGGTTCCTGAAGAGAGCCCCTGGTTAGGGGGACCCTCACCAACAATCACGGGACATCAGGCATGTTGCAGGGTCGACCACCCCCAACAAGAGTTTGCTGTGACCCCAAAGCACGCACAGCATCCCTGCTCACTAAAGTGTAGTTTTAGTCGTTTATTAAGAAGCAAAAATAAAAAAATTGCTCATGTTTCTTACTAAAATTATTTATGAGGTAGAAAAAGTAATTCTAATAGAAAAGAACAAATTTCACTCCATGTTAGATGTGTTCGTCTGACTTTAAACCTGTACCTTGTTTTCTAGGCTCAGACTTGCTGTTTCTGCACCTTTTGTAAAAGAATGTTGCCTTTAGCCTGAAATACCCAGGAGGGCCTATTCTCCAGGCTCTGATCTTTAAGGATATTAGCTCTTCTACACTTATGTACAGATGGCAAGTTGCAAAATAGAGAATAACCTTTCTTTTTTTTGGAGGTTATACGGGGGCACCATAATTTGACCCACATGGACAGCTGCAGGAACAAAGGATTCCAAGGAGAAACAATTCGTACAGCAAGAAGTTTGCAACAACCAGCCACATCCCCGCCGCTTTTTAGTATAAAAGGAGACTGAATTCTGCCTTGGGGAAGAGAGTTCTACTGGATATCAATATGCCATTTTCTGGGTCTGCCGTCTTTTCAAATAAAGTCACTATTCCTTACTCCAACATCTCATCTCCCGATTTATTGGCCTGTCATGCAGCAAGCAGAACGAGTTTGGACTTGGTAACAAAGTGACTGCATTAGAGGTAGTATGTCTCCACTGTTTCCTCATTTCCAGAATGTCACAACCTATCAGTTTTATATGCTGTTGAACAACACGAACAAACAACCTATTATACAGAACTGATTCCAAGAAATAAAATTATTTCTACTCCTTCAAACATTTTTTTCTTTTTTTTGTTTTGTTATGCTTATTGAAAAGAAAAGTCAAATCATTTTATTTCACGTATTTTTTAAAGCTACATATTGTAAGTACTACAAAGATATTTAAATTGCAATAAAATTGTTCATATATTAGTATAAAGATATATACACAATCAATGCAGATTAGGAAAGGAGTAGATATTTACTAAAAATCCACTGCACATCCAGTCTTTTACAAGCATATCCTGGAATATAAACTCTATTATCCCGGAGTCCCCCACCCCAATTCTCACTGCGGAGTCCCTTAGTAATCAACTACCAAGGCACCAGCATAGAACCATGCAATCACTATTTTAGGTATAAATGAGTGTATTAGCTCATTCAATTCTAAAACAGAAACCTTAAAATAAATACTGAACTTATTTACAGATAAACAAATTTGGACACAAAAAAATACAGTTTCTCCCCCAAGACACAAAGATAATAATTGGTAAAGGCAAGATTTGAACTAATCTGCCTGATTCTAAAAGCTAAGGTGGGAATCCCCTTTGACTTTGGAGGTACAGCAGCACAACCTATCACCCTATCTTTGTTCAGATCTAGCTTTAGACAGCCTGAGACAGCACCCCATTCCAATGGAACTCGAGGGCAAACAATAACAATAAGGATTTTATATTCAGTATTTTCTTAAGTCTCAATTATATAAAGTGTCAGCAGATCAGCAGAAAACTCTGGGAAATATGAGTGGGTCCAGAGCTTTTTGCTGATAAGAAACTCATTCTATCAGGACAGAGTGACCTTCCCATGAGAGGCCTCATGTACATAAACTAAAGGCAGCTGAGCAATGAAAACTAGCAAGAACATGGAACTCAAGCAAGAAGGATGCCTGCCATCCCCTGCCCAGTTGCCTCTTCACCCACGTGGACAAGATGGCAGAAGATCCAGGTTCTTGTCCAAGTGACAACATAATGGACTCTCACCCATGAAATGTTATGACTCTATGCTGTCTTAAGTCCTTTCCAACTAAAATATGATGACACCAATATCTCAGCAGAATGTCTATGTCTCCACTTTCTCTCTTCTATTAGGAGACTATATCTATGGCTACAAAGCAGAAATTCAATTAAAAACACCATGCACGAAGCCTGGTGAAAGTCTGTGTAAGAGACATTGTTCTCACGCTCAGTGAGTGAAAACTCAGAAAAAGTGGTCCTTCTCCCTCTGCAAGTGGGAGGTAGCCTGATTGTGTGTGTGTGTGTGTGCACACGTGTGTGTGTGTAAATCAAATACAACGTATTCTGGGATGTGCACAGATTTTTTTTTATGTTACTATTATTTCGTGAGAATGAGTCTACCTTTAAATTAATTTGAATCTATTATTCTGAGAGAGTCTCAGGCTCTTTTGGTGGAGGATGGGAAAGGGGAAAGGAAAGGAGGAAAGAAGTAAATGAAGCAAAGCTGTAAGAGTACTGCTAGGGAAAGGCAAGACATTAATTTTGTTCCTACTTGCATCACACACAAATTAGGGACTGGCTTTCCCCCATGTCTTGTCAAGCACTGAGTTGCAGAAGAACAGGCAACAGCCCTTTTCTCACTGAGCTTGTGACTGTACGTGACATCTTATAGACACAAATTATTTAACCTGATCAAACACTCTAGCAGCAGGATGTAATTCTCCTACTTTGAGAGACAAGGAAACAGGAAGTGAAAGAGTGTATATAGCTTGACCAAAGTCAGAGGACAAGTAAACTAAAGAGGATGAATTCAAACTCAGATCTGAATGCAGAGTCTGATCTTCCCACTACTAGGGCTGGAAAATCCTTAACACACAGGGTCCCCAGCTCCTCTGCATTGTTCCTGGCACCAAGCATTTCCCATGGCGATGGTCTCCAGTTCTCAGACACAGCGCTCTGTGCAGCCAATAACCTCCATTCGACCTTGATCATCTACCTGCCACGCCCACCAGGCTTCACCATACAGGCAGGAAAGCTGGCTTTCAAGTGCATACAAAGCCACCCCTGGTCTAACCTGGACTCTTCAGCAGCTTTTCCAGCATAAAGGCAGCCATGAAAGTGCTCAAAGTTTGTACATGAGCCACACTACCTCTCTCCATCTGTCTCCCCACGTATACTACTTAGCTATGACCATTTTGAGAGTCTTGGAAACAAATTTTTAAAAACAGAAAAGAAAGGATTCTGTAACAAGTACTTAATACTTTCAATTTTAAATGAGAAGTTACAAAGTGAGTATTTACAAACCGAATCTGCCTTCCTAGGTGTCAGTTTTAACAGTTAAATAATATAATAGCAAAAATTTCTCACTTAAAAAGTTAACAAAAACATCAACAATAATCTGGAATAAACTCAAAAACAATGCCCATGTTGTATATGGAGGAAGTACAGGACTGTACTGAGGGGTAAAGTAAGAAGTGTGAAAGTAGAGACATCAACCTTTTGTATGGAGGAAAGCAGTTTTGTAAAGATGTACGTTCTCCTAAAGATAATTCAAAATTACTAAAAAATCCCATGACAACACTTATCCTTTTTTTAACTTGAAAAAATTATATCAGAATTCTTCAGGAAAAATGAAGTCATAATAATAGCAAAGAAAAATAGGGATCGAAAAGCAAATCAAAAAATTGCACTGTCAGATATTAAATAAATTTTTACAATATGTAAGATATAGTGCTAGAGTAAGAAAGTAAGATTGACAGAAATAAATCATGAGCTCAAAAAGAGACTCTAGTGTACATAAGTATTTTTTACAGGTGGGATTTCAAATTAAAAAGCAAAGTATGAATTCAATAATTGTCTTGGTACAATCAGAGAATCCCTGGAAAAAACAAATTCTTTTCCAGTCATAATGACCACAAGAAAAATTACTGAAAGTGATGTAAATATTAGAAAGTACTAATAAGAGCAAATACAACTCTTTGCTCATATCAATTCAGCTTCTCCTCACTGTAACAAGTACCATTACCATCTCCATCTTAGAGATTAAAAAAAGCTACAGAAGAAATTTATACCATTATAAGAAAGCATTTCTAAGAATAATATCAAGAATAAAACCCAAAAAGAAGACATTTACTATCTAAAGGTTATTTTGGGCCACAACAAAAATGAACCTACTGAACAAATTGAAAGGCAAAAATGACAAGTAAAAGCTCTGTGATACATGTTGATGAAGACAAGGGGCTAATGTTCATAATATTCATAGAGCTGTCACAAAGCAGCAAGAAGCTCCCTCACTTAAATATTTGCAAAGGACAAAAGGGATCATTCACTTTTTAAAAGTTAGGTGGCTAATGAGTGAAAAATGCTCAATAGCACATTGGTCATAAAGTGCAAACTAAAACAATGAAAATCATTTTGCTCATCATATTGGCAAATATTTGTAAAAGATATTCTAGCTAGTGTCCATTTTTGAGACAACAAACTGTGAGCGATCTTTTGGAGGATGACATGTCAATGGATATATAAACCCTGGAAAACGTGTGTACACACAGGCTGAACTTCACTTTTAGGAATCGTTTATTTACGAAAAGAATCAGTTCAAAAAGATGTACTCATCAGAGCATTTACACAGCACTGTTTACATTGGTGGGAAGAAATGCTGAAGTGGAATCTTACCCAGGGATAGAGAATTGGTTACAAAATTTATTCTACATCTTTTCATTCCCCACAGGAGAAGGAATTTCTAGATTCACTTGAAAGGAGCCTGTGATTTATGTAGTTGTCACATCCAAGGACTAAATTTCCAGAAACCTTAACTAAAGGAATACTCATACAAGATCACAGGAATGTTTGTACAAGAAGGATGCCAGTCAGACACCCTTTCTGACAGTGGAAAATGGAGAAAACTTAAGTGTCCACCATCAAGACAATGATGCGGTAAATCACGGTGAGCTGTGGCCACTAAAGTTCCGGTGTTTCGGCGTGGTCCAAGGCCTTGTCCACAGTACTCTCCCACGAAAGGTGTCCTTACACAAGAGACCAAACCTGCACATCAGGAGACCACTCTACTCTATCTGAAAGGACCAGGTGAGTCTGGAGGGAGAGGACGTCTGTGATATATACCTTAGTGAATAAACCGAGCTGCAGAAAACATATAGTATGGCCTTATTTTTCAATAAAGCTTATATACACACACATATACATAGATTTCTCATATACGTTTATGTATGTGTATATATATATGACATAGGCCTAAAGGTCATGAAATATATACTCCACATTGTCAGCAGTTTTTACTCTCAGGAAAAAAGGGGAAGGGAAATAGAGGACTTTCGGTACCACCACAGTTCTCTTTTCAGTATTCCAGTTAAGTTTACTTGGAATTTAAAAGTTTACTTAAGTCCAAAGTAAAATGGACGGGGATTCCACAACACAGAATGCTATAATGGTCATTAAAAATCATGCCAGCAGAGATAGAATACTGTAAAAAAAATTGTAATAAGCCGAATGGAAAATGGAGGTCTCCATACAGCAAACAGGCACACAGTGCTCGCTGGTTTTTATGACAGAGTTAATACACACTGATGAAAAGAACAGAAAATAGATTTTAAAGTGTTAATTATTATCTCTGAATACTGGGAACAGGATAGACCCTTTTGACCCTTTTTTCAGACTTTTATATTTAATACACATTATTTTTCATCTGAAAAATGCATTTTTAGATGTCTAGTACCACACATTGGAAAAAATACATGAGTACTTACAGAAACAAATAACTAGGAGACACCGCAGCACCATCACACAGTGCAGAATGGGTGATCCTGAATAACACCACGCAGTTACATAAGGACCCAAAAAGTGAAAGCACCCGCTGTAACAGGGTGCGGCCCCCTTCTATTTGTCAGTTGTGCCTTCAGGGCTGAGGCAGTTCTGAGCACGGCCAGTGTCAGTGCTGGTGTCTGGATGGATGCCACTGGAGGTGAAGGCACCTGCAAGCCGAGAGAAAGAACAGAAATCATCCTCTGCTTTTTCTGTCTTGTTCCTTTTTCACTTTTAAAGAGAGGCGGAAATAAGATAAACTGAATCTTCCCTACTGAAATTTCAGTATTGAGACAGTTTTATATTGTTCACAACTTATATTCTGCCTATAACTGTCTTTTCAACAAACCATTATATTTATTAAATGTTAATTAACTCAGTTAATTAACTACCTGTTGAAACCTATTAAAGAACATAACATGCACTACGTGAAAGCACCACACCTGCAGTGACTAGCACAGCTGTCTTGACGACAGTGTAGTCAGCCCCCACCATCCCGTGGCCCTGAGCTCCTGATGCTGGGAAGAGAGCACGCTGCCGCCTCAGGCGGAGAAATATGGTAAAAGCATTTTCTGAAATCTACAGCACTGACAAAACATAACTGATTAATCCCAGGCTCCTTTGAGGCTGTCATTTTCCGTTTCTGGCCAACACAAGTCAATGAGCAGAACCACCCCATTCCCGAGTCATGGGACTCACGTGGGCAGCAGTTTTGGAGAAATTTCCAGGTATAGAATGTAAACCAACTATACATAAAACTCTGAAAAAGAAAAGATGCAATAATCTGATTTTGGAAGACACTCAATATATTCTCTTAGTAGTTGGAAAGGCTGGGCTTCTCCTAAGCCACTTATTTATTTCACAGACATTGAGCATCTCCCACAAACCCTGTTTCCCTGTGTGTTGGGAGCCTCAGGCACATTGATGCTGTCTATCTTATAAGTCACAAGGCAGAGGCGTGTGTCTCACGCCTGCAAATCTCACACAGGCTCAACTCTGAGCTTCACTGTCTGATATTGGCCCCATTTTCTCACCTGTTTATTTGGTATCTGTTCTTCTGTAAGCTGCCTGAAATGCTTCTTGAAACAAGTCAGAAGAATGAGTGGGTAGAGAAATGGACAGATGGACAGGTGAGAGATGGGCAGACAAACAGGGAGACTCCAAGAGAAGGGGAGCAAACAAAATTTCCTATGCAAAACCCTCTTCTAGTCAAGGAAGAAAACCACCACAAAGAAGTGTGAAGAGGCAGGTGGCTTAGGACTGTTTCCTGGATTCCATGAAAAGTCACACCAAGAGATGAGAGGGTAGAAGTATAAATAATAAAAGAAAAAAGCATGCATGTTTGAAAAATATATCTACATTAAGTACTTTCTAAAGAATAGATTCAAATCAGCAAGGCCCAATAACCCAATCCTTGGATATTAACAGAAGTGAGAATCCCTTCTCCAATCAGCAAGGCATCCATTCGGAGCACTGAGAGTCTACACGGTGTGGTCATAAAGGCGTCACCGCAAAAGCTGTGCTATCCTGCACTTGCGAGGAATGAGCAGGTGTGCTCGGGCTGCACACTCGCATCATTTACACCCCACAGCACCTCTACGGGGTAGGGAGGCCTAGCGAGCCCCGTCTCTGCAGGACAGAAAATCAGTCCTGGAGAGGCTAAGCCGATCTACCAGTTCTCCATCTCACAATACTTGTCACTCCAGAGCAGGACTCGAACTCGGACCCACGTTTGTAACCACAGTACTACCGTACTTTATGTGCTTTTTGTGTGTATAATACATTTGTTTCTGGCATGAAAGGGTATTTAATAAATGATTGGTTGTCTTGTCTATCTCATTATCTCACAATCTTTATATTTTTGAATTGTACACTTCCCCTGGAGAAATGAACGGAAAGAGCAGTGGTCAGAATGAGGTGGGGCTCCATTCTTTATCTGTTACCTCATCTCATCCAAGTCCCCAAACATGGAGAAGGAGCAAAGGTTTTCTTCATCATTTAAAGAGAGGGCTCCAGTGATGGTGACTTACTCAACTCCAAAACCGAGTCTGGGGGAAGGGCACATGCAGCAACGAGAACAGTATCAACTGTAGGAAAGCGAAAAGAGCTCAGGGGATGGTCAATGGGTCAGCCTGATTTAATTTCAATCGATAATACAATAACACACTCTAAAAATACTAGCATGCAACGGATTTGATCTTTCTTGGCATCTAGCAAGTTTCCACAGCCCACATGTAACATTATCATGAACTAGTGAAAGGATGAGTCCACAGACAAGAAAAATCAATGCCACAGGCAGGCTGAAACCCAGGCTGGAAGAAAGGAAGGGAAAGGGCATAGTTAAGAAGAGGGGAAAGTCTGGGAAAAAGACATCATCACAAGGACTCTCAAGCATCATCCAGCAATCATATAATCATTCTTTCAAGAGAGAGTTACTTAGGTCCTATTTTGTGCGAGATTTTACAAAGAGCAGAGAGACCCCAGCGTCCATGGTGGCAGCAATTTGCGGGGCTATATTACAATTCAAATCCCGGTAACTTGCAACTTGTACTCAGTATAAAGGGAAAAAATAAAGTAAAATAATACTATGTAAACTCTACACATTGCTGAAAAAAAATTAAAGAAGACCTAAATACCTGGACACACAACGCAGATTCCTGGATCAGATTACAACATTCCTGGGATGGCAATGGTCCCCAGAGCGATGCAATCATACAACGTGGTCTCGATCACAATCCCAGTGGGCTCCTCTGCAGAAACTGACTAGCTGCTGCTACAATTCCTATGGGAATTTGAGGGTCTCAGTAACCAAAACGTACTTGAAATAGAAGAACAACGTGAGAGGACTTGTAATTCTCAATTTCAAACCTTACAGCTGTATCTCCAAGTGAGATTAGAGGCCATTTTTAAGTTATTATTTTGTTTATCCTTATTTTCTAAATTCTGTACAATGAATATACCTGTTAGAATAAGAAAAATAAAAAGTAAGGTATCTTTTAAAACTTGCACACCGATTCATTTATTGGGAAAAAATTATTTTAAATCTAAAGAAGTAAACAAATATCTAGTGAAAAAGGACTACTTAAAAACAAGTGTGCATTTACAATTTTCATAAATTCAAAACTGAAAAGCACAAACACATCAAGTTTCTTGGGAGACTCGTGAAAAATATTAATAATTATTTTCAAAAATTCTAATTGAAAAATGAAAACTCAAGAAAGGGAAATTCGTGATTGATAGGCAACTGCGAACACGTGGAGAGCAAAGGCCTTGAAATCACTGTTCCTTTAACTCTGCTACTAGCTCAATAGGAGAGGAAATTCCTCACTGAGGGGACAGTGGAATCCCATGCATAAGATAGGATACACAGTACAAACTGCAGTAGTATCGGGAGTGAATATGTTAGAAGAATTCTGAAGTTACAACATTGCTGAAAAACTATAAAAACACTGACAGACAGATTAAAACACACAGTCATACATATTATATAGAAACATGAACTCTGCTCCCATGTTGCATAGAAATACAAACATATTTGTTCATTTATGGGCACTGATTACTTTATCCCAGGTAGAATATTTCAACTAAAACAAATAATCAATATTATACTCCTATTGTCAAATGTACTTGATAAGTTACTCTGCTATGTAACCATATGTGTCTAAGATAGATCTAAAATTAGTGAAAAAGAGCTTTGTATGGTTTCTTGAATTCTTCTCAAAATTCCAAGCTTAATTTTAAAATAGATCTGAGCAGTATTTCTATATTATCTTTTCCCTTGTGAAATGAACAACACAGTCTTTTTTCAAAATTCTGTCCTTACAATCATTCACGAGCACAGTATCCTCACAAAACTGCTGGACAGCAGAGCACTATCCAGACACTGTGACCAAATAAATGAAACAGAAGGAAGACAGTGACCCTATTCTGGAGGGCTTATAGTCTGTGTCAACACTGGGGTTTTTACTTGATTGGTTTGATTGGGTAGCAAAATAAAATCAATCAAGTACTTTCTTCTTTGAGCATTCTATAAGTCATGACTGTTTTTAGTGTCATTAGCAGGAAAGACTTAAGCATGACTTGGTTAGGTCAACTAGCAACAATCATCACTGGAGAGTGAGTAATAAAGAAGTTAACTGATAGCAATGCTTCTGCCTACATGAGACCTAAAATAAATCTACACTGACATCCGAAAGGAAAATAAGGAGATGAGGTCCCCAATGAGAAAACAAACTAACAAGAAATCAAAAAAGGAAAGATGTATTCATTAACGATTCCAGGCAGTAGTGGAGCATGGTGGTGAAGATCACAGATTCTGGGGACAAACATGAGGGTCTGAACTCCCACAGCACTGGGTAGCTGTGACACTGATATTTCAGGGAAATTTTCTGCATCTCAGTCTCCTATCCATAGACTGGGGACAACAACCGTACCCATCTCCTAGAATGTTCCTACAAATTTAGATATTTTATACATAAAAGTTTAAATAAAATACTTCAGATTTTAAATAATACCCCAAAAGCAGAAGGAACAAAGAAAACAGAGATAAATTGGAGTTCATCAAAATTTAAAATTTGCTTCAAAGGGAACCATACAGAAAGTGAAAAAACAACACACTGGAGAAAATTTTTTCAGATCATTTATCTAACAAGGAATTTGTATCTCCAAATGAAGAAAAAACAACCCTACAACTCAACAATAAAAAGGCAACTCAATTAAAAGGTTAATAAAGTATCTGAGAAGGTATTTTTCAAGAAAAATATAGAAATGTCAAATAAGCACAATGAAATGATGTTCAATAGCATTAGCTATAAGCGAAATGAAGTCAAAACCACTAGGAGAAACAGCTTCACACTCACAACAATAGGTTATAATAAAAAAAAAAGGGTAACAAGCACTAATGAGGACACAGAGGAAGCGGAGCGCACAGCCATTGCTGGTGGGGACGTAACACAGCGTGGCCACTTTGGAAAACAGCCTGGCAGGGCCTCAGAGACTTGAACATTTGGTTTCTGTCTGACCCAGCAATTCTGCTCTCTGGGCACACACGTAAGAGAACTGAAAACAAATATCCACATAAATAATACCACATGAGTGTTCACGGCGACATTACTCATCACAGACAAAAAGCAGAAACAACCCAAATGCCTATCACCTGGTGAATGGGTAAACAGAGGGGCCCAGCCATACAGTGGAAAGTTATTCAGCAATAGCAAAGAATAGAATAGTGACTCAGGCCACAACATGGACAAACATTGAAAACGTTACTGAGTGTGAAAGAAGTCAGTCACAATAGACGGTTCCACTTATATGAAGTGACTCGATTTACATGAAATGTCCAGCACAGGCAAATCCACAGATAGAAAAGTGGCTCCTTAGGGCTGGGGGAGGATGGGGAAGATGGGAATGTCTGCTTATGCATACGGGGCTTCCTGTTGGGGGGATGAAATTGTTCTAAGATAGACTGCGATGCACAATTCTGGGCATAGAGTAAAAACCGCTGTACATTTTAATGGGTGAATTGTATTAAAACTGTTAAGAACAAAAGCACCTCGGGCCAGTACCTTCCATTGTAAATGCAAATTGCTAACTTTTATTAGAGGAAAAAGAAACTGCCCTCAGCATGAAAGCAGGAGATTAGCAAATGTGAGTTAACCAAAATTGGACAAGAGCATTTCACTTGAAAGAGTTGCTGAGTGTACACGAAATATTCAGAAATAGGAAAATCACCTTGACATCACAAAGAACATTCTGCTTCAAATGCAGATCAAGAATTCGGCAAGCCCAGCTGCCGGAAATGACCAGAGAAGAATCCTGGTTCATAAAACTAGCACCAGAGCCAACAAGGAATTGGTGGTGAGGAAAGTAGGTGGCGAATATCTGGAACAGTTTGCTGCAAATAATTTCTCCACCGAAAATATAAAAATAAAATGAAAGTGATGAAATGGTCTGTTGACATCACGTGAATGGGCTTCCTTTGGTGCTCGACTGTTCTGTAACCCAGATTGAGAGATTCAGGAGAATCAGCATGGCTCCTGCGGGTCCCCAAAGGACTGCCCACCAGCACGCTGACCACCATCACATCTACCAGGGTTGAATTGCAGGGAAGAGACCAAGTTCTGAAAGGTACAGGAAATGTTGACAAGGGAAGAAAAGGCTGAGTTCAGTCCTGGGACAGAGGCCCGCTGAGCAGAGGCCAGAAGGCTGCAGGTGATCTGCTGTAGCCCTGGGGCAGGAAGGGATCACGGGGGAGCATATCTCAATTCTCTTCTCTCTCTCCCTCCAGTAGGAGAGCTAAAGCCTGCATCCTCCTCACCTGGAACTGTGGGTTCTGGCTGGCGGAAGTCTTACAGACACGGAATGATTATTCAAGACTCTGTGGAAAAAGTCAAGAAATCGAGAGGGAGTAGGGAGCCATCTCCATGAGCCTCTCAAATGTTCCCATATTTATTGTGTATAATCAAAGGGAAAATTCGTTAACAGTTGTGAGAGAGTAAGGAGGAAATTCGGGAAAGACAGTATGAGGCAGAGATTGTAGAATACACAATGAGTACAAAGGATTAGTGTATCTTTAGGGAAGTCATGGGGTGAGGGGAACAAGATACATTTTTTATATGTTCATTACAAAGCAGACCACCAGACAAGCCAGGTCCTTGTTTTGGGGATTATAGACTATCTAACAGCACACAAGCCCAGCGTTTATAGCTGAGGGTCTCGGTCCTTTGCAACCAGCAGAGTGCTATCTAAAACCTCAACTACACAAGCAAAGCATTGTCTCTGCTTTTTAAGGCAACGAGACTGGAGTGAGGATGCACCGGCACTTGCTTGCAAAGCAGTATCAAAGCATATTTTTTCTTCTTAAAGTTCAGAGGCGACTGGGCTGTGTTATAAATTGTTAACCCAATCATGGGCTCCCACATGGAACCATTATGGAGGACACCCTAGGATGACAAATCCTGGATGTGGGTCTTTTCCTGCCATCTTCAGCCACTCTAGCAGGGTCTAGGCACATCCGAGAATAACGATCCTACGGAACCACCCACTCTCTTAACTCCTGGTGCTTGAAACTTAATTTTAGCTCTACACAACTTAACGTAGAAAAGTTTCAGAAATAAAAGATATAATATTCCTTTTATATCTCATCATATTACTGATTTTTCTGATTGCTCTATGCTGCTTCTACTTGGTAAAACACCTCATTCTGCAGGTGAATTCAGTAATTTCCATTGTGCATTTCCAGCCAGTTTGGGCTCGCTAACTTCTATTGGTCAAATATCGATACACTTAATTGATTTCTTTGTTTATCAATTTCAGCCAGGTGGAGAGGGATTGTCACTCGTTTCCTCAGCTCAACCTCAACTCTTTTCTCATCAACTCAGGCCTCCTGAAAACAAAACAAAGTATTTGTTTCCCTTCTACTCTTTCCACAAACCCAACAGGAAACAGCCTGGAGAAAGAATTCAACACAAATGTTAAAACAAAAATCTATAAACCTGAAACAATACCATCTCCGAATCATGATACACAATGACATGAGAGTAATTGTGTCAGCCACAAAGCATGAGGGAGCCTGACTACCTGATTTCCTATTCTTCAAAGGAAGGAAGGAAGGTTTTCGTATTTTTTATTATCATTCTTGGTCATTGTTTCTGATTATGCCAAAAAATAGTTTATGAAATAATTATGCACTGCAATAACAGATTTTTAATGTATCAATTTTAGAAGGCATTCAGAGGGGATAGGAAAACCCACCTCTGTAAAACATGCAAAATTTCTTCCCCTGTTAAGAACACGAATACAAATTGCAACAGAGAATTCAAATTCTTGTGGAGAGGAGCAAAAGCCACAGAATCAAATCAAAGTCATTACAATGAGTCAATTTAAAATTCACTGGACAAACATGCTCAATGCATACAAATAATTTCAAAGGCACACTGCAAACCATTCACTTAATGATCTGCAGGCTAGAGGAAGAATTTCCCTCTTTAACAGACAACAGAAATCATTAGGGTGCCCCCACCAAACCTGGAGCAGAGAACAATCAGGTTTTTAACAGTTCTGATAAATCAGCATGTTCTAAAGATCAAAATCCAGAAATTTTAAACATTCATTCAAACCACAATGAACCAAGCACTTAAAGAAAAAAAAAAACACAAAGAAACTAAGCACAGAGATCATTTAGATAGATCAATGAGAATTTCTTGTACTGCTGGAAGAAAGAACAGGCTATAACCTTTTACTTGAAAAATAAAACTTCTTTTAAAGATAAATGCTAAAACACATTTCATCATTCATGTTGCCTTTAAAAATCTGAGGTACTTGTATCTGATCAGAAAAGCAATTCTGAGTAATAGTATGTTACAATTCAGTGCCAGTTTGCTTTAGAAGAAAAGAGAAAAATTACTGTTTCTCATTCTGCACAAAGTTTAAAGTACCTCCCTGCCTCTATCTCCTACCATTTCCTAAACTCAATCTCCCTAAACTTTCTGAAACAAGTATGAGAAAGTCTTATTCTCAATATGCCAAATGACAAAAGAATATCAATTTATTTGTGTAAATATATGCCTACACCTTGAAATGGAGGCAAAAGTTATCAGAAGTCTATATGGAACTTCTTTCTACCTTCCTGAAATCACACACACAAACGTTCACACAGACACAGACACATACCCCCTGGATTACTGGGCACTTCACAAGCTTAGTACTTACAACTTGTAGAAGATAACTTTATAGTTAATTTAAAATACAAATCTGTCAGCTTTTGAAAGTCTTCATCATCTGCTAAACCATCTAAATATCAAAGAGACCCAATTAGCCTTCTCTGTAGAATGTAATTTCCTATGATGGCAAAACAGACCTTAAGAATTACTGGATTAAAGATTCATGTTTATCACTACCTATGATCGTTTTTAAGCACATTAACAGATTCAGAAATGTATGTCTCATCAACATTTATTCCTATAGAAATAGCATATGTGTTCAATTGTCTATAAAGTGACTAGTTCCCATGATGGTGTTTAAGAGCTATTTTGTGTATAGCAATATTTATATTCAAGTGCAGAAAAGGAGGGTGTGTATTACTCAGTTGTAGAGCACTGGATTAGCATGCACAATGTCCTGGCTTCAGTCCCCAGTACCTCCAAAAATATAAATAAACTAAGTGCATATTTAAAAATAAGAATAAACACAGGGAAATATACACAAAATGTTATGATATATCACAGAGAAAAAATGTGACAATGAGTGTGTATATATCCATGAATGACTGAAAAATTGTGCTGAACACTGGAATTTGACCCAACACTGTAAAATGATTATAAATCAATAAAAATGTTAAAAAAATAAAAATAAAAATAAATAAATAAAGTTGCAAAACAAAAAAAATAAGAATAAAGTTATAAAAAAATGCAGACTAAAAACCACTGCAACCTAGGTGCTACAATTATACTAAAAAAACAAGTGTTTCTATCAAATATTCACTATATGCCAATCACAGAGACAACCACAAGTCACACCTGGAGCATCACGTGTGATTCTCAACAACCCTACTAAGTAGACACGGATGAGAAACCCGGCTCTGAGGATGAGGAGACGGAGCTCGGAGGAGCCGGGGACGCTGACCGTCCTGCTCCATGTGACACCGCGTCAGCCCAGGGCAAGCACTGACAGTGCTGCACTGAGGGGACACCCAGCTGCATGGACCCTTGGGGTACTGGGGAGCCCCAGAAAACACTAAAAATTTTTCAGTGAAAAACCAGCTAAAATATATTACACTGTGCCGCATCCCTTAAACAGGGAACGTGAATGAGACCTTTTTGATGCCTCCGTGTCCTTTCTGCCATCATCAGTTACTTGCCCTCACAGCGCGACCAGTGAGGATCTGGATCCCATATGAAGTGCACTCAGATGGCAGAGCTTTTAAAGCTGTTTTATGAAGTTTGTAAGACTCTGTCTATGCTTCACAGTGGCGGTCATCCATCACTTCTCACCAGTGTGGACGTACCACCTGAAATCATTCCTTTCTGCTTTTTAAAATCCCTTCATCTACTCCAGAATTTTCAACAGCAAAGAAGCAGCTCAACCACAGACACTGGATAGCTTTTCACCAAATGGACTCGAACAGCCCATCTGACTACCTGGAAGCCCTTGTCTTCTATTAAACCCACTTCCAGGTACTTCATCATTTTCTGATTGGTGGACTCGGCCTCTGACTGGCCTACTCAGAGAGCTCCCAACCTCACATCCAGGGGTGGGAGAGGACCCTGCTGTTGGGGAAAATCAGTGAGGAAGGTGGACATACTTCAGCCACGTCTGCACGGGTAGAAGTGCCACAGCGTGCTCAGAAATTATACCGTCATCACCCCTGGGCTCCCATGGACTGGTTTCACATTAACCAAACTCATGAGACACTGATGCAAGAAAACCAGAAACTTAGCTTATTAATGTAACAGAAGACGTGAATCTATGAACCAGACTGAAATATCAGAGTTCAACCATGAGTACATTTTCTCCTCCACGGCCCAATCACGGGCAGGCAGTCACATGGCAAGCATGGACAGAAACGGAGCAGGAAATGTTTCTAGATTAACTCAATGGACTAAATTTCTATTATACGAACAGATCTACTGCCCAGAAGTCAATTAACGCCAATCACGGTGCACTCTCCGTGGACAGTGGCAAGACATGACAATGAGCACCCGTGTAACTCTCCTTTCCCTGTCCTTTATTGGCTAACTGATGCACAGAGGTACAAAGATTCAGGGATGCTGATAACGCTAAACACCCAAAGCCCATCTCTGGGAGCATCAAAACCAGACAGCCAGGGTTTAAATACCAGCTCTGTCAATTACTAGTTCTGTGATTTTGCCAACTTACTTACCCTCTGTGTGCCTCAATTTCCACACTGTAAAACTGGGATAATAATCAAACCTTCCTTACTCGCTTGTTGAGAAGATTGAAGGATTCATTTCTGTAAAACACTCAGAAAAGAATGTAGCACATTTTGGGTGTTCAACTAATGTCAACTTAATATCAAAGTGATTTACAAATCTCCCCTCTAATCATCTAATGTGTTTCCTGGCTAGCCTAAGTCCCAAAGAACATCCTTATTTCTCCTTTTATAAACTCTTGGGGAGTACCCTTATGATCCATCCAACCACCTGTTTAAACTGAGGGAGGGGATGCCTCCTAAACACTCCTCTGGGCCATGGAGTGTGCTTCTCCCTTCACACCCCTGGCCCCTGGCCCACAGCTAGCACTCATCACACTAACAGAGTGAGGTGTGAGTCCGGGGAGACAAGTGGGGCATGTGAAACCCTTCCTTTCACTCCAGTGTTGGTCACCATTGGGAAGCACCTGGGATGCTCAGCTTCATGGCAGGAAAGCCCTATGCATGAAGGGGCACGTCTTCTCAAGGGAAGGCTCGCTGTGGCCCAGAGCTTCATGGGACAGGGTGAGTCTCTACTTCTGGGACACAGTATCATGACACGCATTTTCCCACAGCCTTGAAGTTCATGGAGAACGTGGCTTCATCAGTAACAAAGAAGACATTTATCGCCTGTCTACTCTTTTGTGTCATCTCTCAGTTGGCTGCTGGAGACAACATGTGTATAAGTATTGGGTCTCCTTAAGCCCCAAAATATATGAAGTAACAAATAATTCTGTGGCTTAACATTGGTTCAGGGTGACTGTGTAACAGTTTTTACTCTGCTGATGCTAAATTATGGGTATAGGAACTATGGAACCTCCTCAAATATCTTTCATCATAAAAACAGCTCTTCTTATTTTCCTTATTTTCCTGTATATTCCTGTCTTCACCACAAAGAGCAGATACTATAAATTCCTGATGTAGGATGAGGCTGCCGCCACAAACTGACTCAGCTTGAAATTAATATCCAAGATGAAGCAGCGGATACACGTAAATATTCACAATTGTCAACTCTGCTCACGGGTCTGGGCCCTTCACTGCCTGAACGGGGGTGGAATCCCCACCCGTGTCTGGGAGAGATACACGGCTCTTCCCGGGGTCACCCAGGCTTCACGGGCTATTTCCCCCCACAGACTGGCTTCAACGATTAAAAGCTCTCAAGGTATTTACACCATGCAAAACTAAAAGACATTTCTGCAGATGGAGCACTTCTCAGGCTTAAAACTTTTTTGCCTACAATCACCCAGGGGGAAAAAAGAAACATGACTCTGCAAAGTCTCTGACCCTCACCACTCACAGGAGTAGAACGGCCACAGCAGAAGATGGCACTTCACATTGCAGGATGAGAACAAAATAAAGACGCCCCAACAGGCACTCCCAGAGACAGCGCTCAGCAGTCTTCTGCACAATCACGGTTGTGCAGCCCTCATCACCTTCTATTTCCAGAACACTTCACCAGCCCAAAAGAATCCCCCTATCACTAGCATTCACTCCCTAATCCCCCTCCACTCAGCCCCTTCCAACCATCACCTGCTCTCTGCCTCTGCATGTGCCTATTCTGGGCATTTCAGATCACTGAAATCAACAATTTGTGACCGTTTGTGTCTGCTTCCTTTCAAGTAACAAGCTGTTATCAAGGCTTGTACATTTTGAAGTGGTATCAGCATCTCTTTCTTTTTTTTTTTTTGAAAACTTTAAAGATTATTAGAAGGTGGTAAGTACTATCAAAAAGAGTAGAGTGGAGCATAAGTGATTGGGTATCAAAGGGAAAAGTGTGGGTTGAATAGTCAGGGTGGACTTCCAAAAACAGGTGGCCTTTTTCATTTTCCTCTTTTTTTTTCTTTTTAATTCGTTCTTACGTGTGAATAATGTTCCACTACATGGAGATACTACATTCTGTTCATCCATTCAGCAGCTATTTATGGACGAGGTCCAGAAAAATGAGTGTAAGAGGTGACTAGCATGGATGGCATTTAAGCAAAAGCAAAAAGTGCTTTCAAAAAAAGCCAACAAACAGAGGCACAAGGAAATTCAGTGCGTTTCTGAGCAAAGTGCTTGCTTGCTTCGGCAGGACTACCATGCAGGACTGTGGCGGATATTGGCAGGAGTCATGGTGTGGGAGTCACCTGAGAAGACACCCTACTGCAAGTAGCTCAGCCAATTCTCCTCCCTCATCCTGTATTGTTAGAGCAATGTTTCTAGGTTACTCTTATTTCAAGTAATAGCACTTTAACTGCATATCTGATCATCTCCATCAGACCACCTTAACTCCAAGCCACAGAAAATCATTCACTGACCGGAGCAGCTCCAGGACATAATGGTGACGGATTAGGGAGTCCTGTAGCATTCCAGCCTGCAGGCACAAACCCCACATGTGCCCTGGTGATGTCCAGAAAATAAAATGCATGGAAATATCTCACTGTTTGTACACGACACCTGCCCTCAAATTGCCCCAAAATCATGCTGGCAAGGCACTACTCAACCCTCTCACTACAAAAAAAAAAAAAAGCTAAGAAGGCAAATTTAGGCTCTTCCATTGAAAACCAGCAACCATCACTGCCAGTATCTGAGCTGGAATGCTCCTGACTTCGAAAACCACTGCGCAGTTACTTTTCAAGCATGAAACTCATAGATGTATTCCATGTAGATGATATTGCAGTAGGATTTTTGTTTTCAAAATTTCCACTTGCAACATTAGCACAAGAAAGTTTATGTTTAGGCTTTAAAAAAATCAATTATCCTCCACTTTCTTAATTTTGAACTTATTATTTTATCAATTGGGCTATGCTACGTATTTCAAACCATTTGATTTCTGAAAACAAGACCTTTATGACCTCACTATTTCAGAGAAAACATTAACGATTCTTTGAGAGGTGGGGCCTGGGGCGCCCACTAACAGCTCTTTAAATACTGACAAGGATGTGCTATTAAGTAATGCAAAGGCTCTAACTCCACATTAGCTCAGAAAGCAAAGAAACTACACCAAAGACTTCCTTAAATATTTTATATACTCCTATTCTTTTGAATATTAAATTTCTTAAAAGATATGATTTTTTTGAAAAAGAAAACAGCTGTATTAAATTTCCTCTCACCAAGAAAGCAATCTTTATGAAGAAAAACACCCCTATGTAAATCGAAATGCCAGGACGTTTCTATCTAAGTGAACATCCAGATCTGAACACAAACCTAAATCCAATCAGATCTCACTCGAAGGAGCTCAACAAAGTCCTGGGCAACTCTGGAAATTAGCTCTTTTGTTCCAAATGTTGGCTGAGCTAAGATCATCACACTAGGCAGGGAAGGAGAGAAGAGGACAGTCCACCTGGTGGCCACCATCCGTTTTCTTCCAGGCACAAAGTGCCTCTAGGGCGGCCCCGCTAACAAGCCCCCCATAAGAAAAGCCGGCATCCACACTGCCCCTGCCGTCCTCAAGAAGCCCCGATGCCCATATTCCAGCCTGTGAATGGTCTTCTAATGATCCCCCATTTGGTGGCACCCACCGCCTCTTCGCCGCTACACAAACACACAGAGCCACGGCAGCCTTCCCAAATCACAAATTTGATTACATCAACCCCCACTTCAAATGCTTCAGAGGCTCCCTGGTAGAGTTCTAGCCCCACCCCAGACCCTGCTCGCCCAGCCTCACCTAAGTACACAGGTCCTCAGTGACCTCAGGGGCCCCCTGACCTGCTCCTACTTCCCACTTGCCTCCAGGCTCATTTTGACTGTTTCCCAAGGAAGCCTTCCCTCCCTCCAACCTCCACAATTTGTTCTTCTCTTCCTAGAACATTCTAGGCTAAGTCAACTTCTGACAATGCTAAGCTCTCAAGAAGCAAATACATTTAGCTTACTAATGTGGCTACAATCTGTCTCCCCTAGACTCACAGAAGTGCACGTGTAATGAATAAATGAATGACGGGTTGGGTCTCAAAGGGACAGACATACATGCTCTCTCCTGTCCCGACCCATCTGTCTGTAGAATATCAGAAGCAAAACCAGAAGTTCCTTTCCTGAGGGTCACTTCTGTTGACACCCTTCACTGCCTACTGTGTCAGTATTAGTAAAACTCAACTTATTCCAAAGCCCTACATCCCGGACTCTCTCCAGTGTCCTCCCCAGCAGGGGCTCCCTCCACCCTGGACCACATAGGGCACTCTACCCGGGTCCCCACGCCAAAAGCTTCCAGGCCTCTGCCCGGGCTGCACCTGCGACCTGAGCCACATTCTTGACTCCTTCTCCTGGCTGACTCTTACTCTGTCCTCACAAATGAATGTAGAGCCCATTTCTTCCAGGAAGTCCTCTCTGATAATGTCCTTTATGTCTTGTCTGGCCTCTATCTATAGCAGCAGTACATGGTGACCAACTGGGTGTTTGCCCGCTCCTTTGAGACCACGAACCCTTGGGGACAACGTGGGAAGGAGTGAGAGATTACAAGACGGTTGAGGGAAGCAAAAAGCAGAAATCACAGTCCAAGTCCCAAATTCAAGGATACTTTCTCATAAAAAAGTATAAACTATTTCACACGTGTGCAATTTGGCTACTATTTTTGTGGCTTGTGGACAGCAAAAACTTGGTGTTCTTGTCCAAAACCCAGGTTACATGCAAAGAAATGTATATATTCATATCCAAAGGAAACCAGAGCTGCTCAACAACAGTTTGCAGTTAGAACTGAAAGGAAATTTGATAAAGGCAATCTCTCTCTCTCTCTCCTTTCTTTTCTGGAATCATATAATTTTAGAAGTATTTGCGTGACTAACAGATGGCTACAGCCCGTGATTCTGCACTGGAGTGTATGGGGCTGAGGAAGACCAGATTACATTCACTCTGTAAGTGCAATCACACCAACACACTGATAGGTGCCGTGGTCGTGCAGCTGATGTTCCAAAGCAGGCAACCTTATTCGGTAAGAGAACTCTAAATAGAAAGGAAGAAATGCAATGTCCTATACTGAATTTCATTTGCTATATGCTGATAGTATATCTTGACTAATGAAACCCAAAAATAAATTGTCAAGTCGGGTTTCTTCATCTGACTGTTTTATGCTAACATCGGATATTAAACCCTCACTCCATATGGAAAGCTCAGGCCTACGCTGCAGCACGGTTACATCACGTGGAAGAAAGCCGACCAAGGGAGAATTGGAGAGTTCCCTGTAAAAGCTGCGAAGTGTGGTTTTGAACCTATACATCATTTGCAACCACATAATCGACAATGGAGTTAGACGTTACCTTTGTGGGGCGAAAAGCACTGCATGCTTCAGAACCATCAAAGAACGCTGAGCTTTGTGAAACAGTCCTGAGGCACTTAAATCATACTTTTTCTGAAAGGCTCCTAATCTGACCCACTTCACCATTCCAGGTATAAGAGGGAAGTACTGGAAACAGTAGAGAGAACATGCCCTTGAAGTATGACAAGGTCCTGCTTGAATCCTGCTACAGCATTTACCAACCGCTAAGCAGACCAATTCCTTAACCCCTCTGAGAAGGCTTCCCAATCTGCAAAAGGGGGCTGCCACCGCCCACCTGGGAGTCATGGATGTGAATAAAATACGCAAGTAGGGCGGCCGACTGGTACCTGACACGGGGCCTGGCTAGTTTCCCTCCGCTGCCCTTCTCCCCCTTTAAACTTGCACTGATCCCCCTGGTAAGGATCAAGCCCCCGGAACAGACTGCCCCTATCTTCTGTGTATCCCTGGATACATGCCTTACCCTTAGGAGGCCAGAAAAACAACTGCCTCCTCCCAAGTCACTAACAATATTCTTAAGAGTCTGGGTATTTTTAACTCTAGTTTTCAAGGAGACTATTCCAGAACTTTCCAAGCACCATTCTCCAGGTTGGCTCCCCTCCCAGTGCCCATCCTTCTCACCTCAGATCCTCTGTCTGACTGCCTTCTGTTCATGGGAAAGAGAGTCCGGTAGGGTGGGGACTCCCTAGGCCTCCCTCCCTCCCTCACTGGTGACTGTGACTACCTTCTCCCCACTCGAACTCCAGCTTCTGAGGATTCTAACCTCCCGTATCCTGCAGCCTCTACATCTTCCCAAGACGCACAAGTGGCCACGACCCTCCCTTCAGAATTTTTCTGGCTGGCCCTGCCGACCCCCAGGCCCCTTAAGGATAAATGGCATTGCTCTGAAAATGGCAAACGCCGCTGACTGACACACCAAAGCTGCATGGTCTGGGCTTTCCTCCAACCCAGGCACAGCCCTGCCCCCCCTCAGCCTCAGTCTGCAGCCCTCGAGAAGATCTAATTCACATGCAAGGCTGTGAACACCAGCTAAGAATGACGACTCCCAACGTGTATCTCTAGTCCGGCTCCTTCAATAGAGCCCCAGTCTCATAGAGCCGAGTGCCTCTTTGAAGTCCTAACTTGGATGAAAAATGGCATCTTAAAAATGCCTCATGTCCACCATTTACTCTGGAATTTGATTCCTGGCAGTTACCTCCCAGACTCTTCATTTTAGTTACAGCCCCAGCACCCACCTAGATGTCTGAGGTCACATTCAAATTCCACTGTTCCCTACCCCTGTCCCTGCCCTGGAATCAGTCCTGTTATTTCCGACAATAAGCCCATCTCAAGTGTGGTTCTGCAGGGACCATGGCCAGAACCCCACAAGCTCACAGCATGGTGCACTGAATAACAGTCCTCCGTAGGGTGCTCCCTGGAGGGGGAGGCATCTCCTGCCGCTGGTCACCTCAGAAGGCATGGATTCTCACACAGGAGGCCCAGGAGAAGGGACTCAAGGTTTTCCCGTGGTCTGAGCTTTGAAGGGCCCGAGGTCTGGGGGAGCTCCTAGTTAGCAGACACACTTGCCAGTGAGTAGATGAGGATGGGGGAACCCAGGCAAGGCTGTCCTCACTCCAACTCCTGGGCTCTCGGGAGCCACGGGAAAGGCCTGTGTCCAGGGTACAGCCCGGCCATCACAGATCCCAGCCTGCAATTGCCAACCCGGACAGCCTAGACTCCATCTACTTGAGACACTTATTTCTGTTCTGTTCCCCACCCAGAATGTGATGGACTCATTCAGATATTGTGGCCTGTCTCAAGCGAGACAAATTCAGTGAAAAATGAAGTGTCCACATTGGACCAGAGCATGAAAGGAGAAACAAGGCCTCATGGTCAGCATGATGGTGGTGGCCACACCCTTTCACCGGGTGAGATGAACCATGGTGAGGGTGAGAATCCAAGGTCCTAGGTCGGTCAAATCATCTTCCTTCACGGTTGTCTGGGGTGTTGGAGACTGACTAACACAAACTAACGACACCGCTATCAGTGGTGGACGTCAGCTGCAACAGAAACTGTTTCAGCTCTTTACTGCCAGCATGGGTTAAAAGTAAATGACGGGGCAGGGAGGTCTGCACGGCTGCTGGGGCAAACCACAGACCCAGCTCTGAATGCCCACTGACTGGAACAGAGAGGAAGCTACGGCCCTTTTAGCTGTCCCTGTGTCCAACAGATCCAGGTGAGCCAGCTACTTAGGAGAAGGCCATGTATTCCTGATACTCAGAAAAACCAGCCTCGTAAAGGGAACAAATAGTGGCATGGATTTTAGAACCTATTCTGCCCCTTTATGTAGGCAAAGTAAAGTAAATGGCACGGGGAAGTTGAATGCAAAAAAAAAAAAATTAAAGAACCAAACGGTGACTGCTTCCTCCAACAGCATCCCCTGCAGCTGCTCACCCCCGAGACGGCCACTTCCTCACCAGTGACCGCCGGCCAGGAAGCGACGTCACGCACTTCACACAGACACAGCCAGGAATAGCGGGCCGAGCACGTTTCTGTAAAAGCAAGAATCGAGCAAGATGCTGCAGAATTTGACTTAACAAGTTTAAATACTCCATGAAAAGAATCCCTCAGCAGCCGCCTAAATCAATTCGCATCTCACTTTTTCAAAACAATCAAATTTAATAAGGACGCATTTGTCACCAAATAAAAGTAGGACCAAACAGGTTCCTCAAAGCAAGGATTTTAACAGGTATCAAACACCAGTGGGTAATGTGCTAACAAAGTAAATATTCCAAAATATTAGAAAATAAAAAATTACTAGGATAATACATGGATCAAGACAGCTGTTAAGTTTTTGCTTTTAAAAGCGATTGAGACAGCACGGATGGTAATCTGTCTATTTCCAATGCAGGGTGTGCACAGCCCACATATCCAGATGCAACAACATGCTCACTGGGCAGTACAAGTGAAAAAGGAATAAAGAAAAAGGAAAAGAGGAACAAGAGAAAATTAGAAACACACAAGAACAAAAATGATTTTGACAGCATGTACAAGAATTTACGTGAGTCTGTGAGGCCAGGAACGCGGGGATGGTGAGACTCAACCACACCTCCTGCTCCAGGGAAAGCAGGGGCCTGAGGGGAGCGGCGCTGCCCGTGGACCCCAACGTGTTCAGCGCCCCTAACCAAAATTCCACCTACAAGAGTCTAGGCAGATTTTGAGCTACAAATTGTGGTCGCATTTCAGTCTGGACCGTTTTACTCACTTCCACCAAGAGTAGCAGGAGAGAATTAGGCTCTGCTCCTGCAACATATCATTGTTTAAAAAATTAATGACTGTGTAATACTAAAAGCAACAATGGGGTAAAAGTGACTGGAGGAGAATGTGCTTGACCCGAGCTCACTGGCCGCATTATCTCACAGACGTTCAGATGCTGGCTGAGCTCTTATGGTACCAGAACAGACAGACCCAAGAGGAGGGAGGTTTAATGCGCTGTTATATTTTGATGCCGGGAGCCATGCCTGGTACACGAGGTTCTGGGTAATCAATGGTGACAGTGCCAATCACTGTGGGCTAAGTACACATTCGGCTACTCCGCCAAGTCCCAAGGGCAGACTTCAAAAGACAAAAACAAGGTGGCATTCTCTGGTGGGTCTGCAGACTCAGAGACAAGCATTTGTTGAGCAAAAATGTCACCAGTGCCTCCTATGACAACAGAGGAGGCACTGGCGTGGGGGCTGGAGCAGGGTTCCAGGCTTCCACTGCTCACTCACCAGTCTGTCCAGGGGGAGAAGGTGGTCCCTGCTTACGTTGCACCGATGCACCTACCTTGACTAATGCCTGGGGCCTCAGCAGGAGTTGACAGGTGAGGGGAACGGAGCCAGACTCTGTGTACCACGGTGCTGGCAGCTATGCCCTCAGCAGTGCCCAGGCTCCTAAACATGCTAGCTCATCCCCAAGAAGCAGATGGGGAGTGCGGGCATGTAGATCACAGGGCCCTGAGAGGACAAGTACAGATCATGGCCACGACATGCCTCTCCCCTTCCTTAAGCCATTGAGGTATTACTGGGAGGAACAGAAAATTCATCCAGAACCCGCTAGGTTGTCTCTCGCAGGTGGAACTCGTGTCCTCTGTGCTTCTCACTCACAGGGCTGGTCTAGACATTCTTTTTTATCAATTCTCTAGCATCTTCTCCTCCAACTTATCAACAACCAGAAAGTAGGATCTGATCTTAGGTAAGTTCAAGAATCACAGAGCACTTCCTTCACGGTGGTCCCAGCAGCATGTGCCAGGTTCTGCGACAGTTACCTGTGGGACCACCATGAGCCCTCTCCAGACTCAAGGACAGAGGCCGTAGGATGGGGGGACACAGCTTCCCTCACTCTCCCCAGCAAATGTGTCCATGTCTCGGCAAAGACATCTCACCCTCTTCTGCCTGAGAGACAGCACGATAGATACACCGGGAAACAGAGCAGAAGGTGGGGGGGTAGGCAGCCCAGAAGAGCTCGTCTGTATTTCCGAGGCAAAGTGGGGTCTTTGACTTAATCACAGGGACAAACTGAGAATGAACATTTCCCTGCTCTGTCCCAAACACCGTGATACGCCTTTCCCTGCATAAGGAGTTCATTCGGAAGTCCCTGG
This sequence comes from Vicugna pacos, assembly GCF_048564905.1. Taxonomy (NCBI): domain Eukaryota; kingdom Metazoa; phylum Chordata; class Mammalia; order Artiodactyla; family Camelidae; genus Vicugna; species Vicugna pacos. The sequence continues at coordinate 32,618,629 of NC_133000.1, forward strand.
CGGTGTTTCTGATGTCCTAACTTGACATGGTGGCTGTCGGGCAGGAAGAGAGGGCTTGAGCAGAAGAGGTGCTGGTCCTGGGAGGCAGGAGACACCGGCTCCAGCCCCAGCTCAACCAGCGCCACGTTCCGCCTCTCGGGGTTCAGCATCTCATCTATAAGCAAAGGGATGAGACTGTCCCAGGGCAGGCTGCCCAACAGAAATGAAATGAGAGCCATGTAAAGAAAGTTTCCCAGTTGCCACGTTTAAAATGGTAAACAAAGTAACAAACCAACAAACAAAAACCAATACTAGAAACTGATTTTAAGAACAGATCTTACTTAATCTACTGTATGTTAAATACTATCATTTTGACATGTAATCAATATAGGAAGTAAAGAGATAGTTTATATACTTTTACTAGACAAGCCTCAGCGTCTGATGTGCATTTGACCTACAGCACATCTCAGCTCAGTCCAGCCTCCTACCCAGTGCTCCTAGCATCCGTGGATTTGGCTACTTTATTGGACAGGCAACTCCAGGGTTCTCACCATGGTCCTGGCTGTAAAGCAGGAGTAAGTGTCCACACTAACCCTAAAAGGATCTCTCTGAAACAAAGGCGGATTCACTTTGAAATGTCTGTAAACCGGCGGGCTGCACCGCCCTCCCATCTTGGCTACAAGACAGACTTCTTCCTTGCTGATCCCTTTCTGGATGTATGGAAGCAATCCGGCACACAGCCAGGGTGGACTGTCCTCCAGGTAAACTTACCTGCTCTCTGTGTCCAGTCTCATGAATTCCTCCTTCTCAAACGGGATGCAGAGGAGGGGGATCTTGTCCCTAGATTTCTTGGGGCCACCAGCCAGCCACTTGGACTTGAGCAAGATGAAGAGTGACTCAGTGAATTTCTCGATCTTCTTCTCCACCACCCTGCAGTCCTCGTAGTTTGAAGGCAAAGTCGGTACGTGGCTGCTCGACTACTCCACATGCAGTACAAAGACAAAAAGCTAAGAGTCAATATCGAGGTGCCATACAGCTCCTCTGCACGTGGAGCTTCTCGAAGGCCTTGGCAGAGAGACAGTCGGTAATGGTGACAAGACCCACAACATTGTGGTGGGTCTGGAAGATGCTCCACCCAATATCGGGAACATAGTGGTGCCTGTAGTGGATACAGAGTGTCCACTGGGAGCCAAATGGGCTGATATGGCTCACCAAGGTGAGTAGCTGATAGATGCAAAAGAAATTCTCCTCTGACATGATCTCTAAGTATTGGACCACAACGGGACGAGTCTGGTGGTCCTCAGCACACTGCACGTAGTCAGGGATGCTCATGTTGCAGGCCCTGCCGAGAGGGGAGAGGAGATCGAGGTACATAATCTGCTGTGTGCTAAGGGCCCATCTGGGTTGCTGTGACCTGGTGTGTACCAGCCAGAAGGCAAGGGAAGCCAAAGCAAATCCAACGATACAGTTTGTTCTCAGAGTCTGCACATGGCTACTGTAGCTCGGATCACATTACCCAGCTTTTGGTCTAGGCTTCCTGCCTCTGCAGAGAAGGGTCACTTCTTATTTTATATTTCCAAGCACCTAGCAAAGCCCTGATGCAAAGTCACGGCTCAAAAATGCTGAATAAAGAAATGAACAAAGGAAATGCTTTCCCCAACCCCCTTCAGCAGAATATAAAGAAAAGGACCACAGTAGGATCAAAAGATCTGGATTTCTATCCAATTTATTTGAACTCCTAAGCTTCATAATAATGGATAAGAAAACTTGCCTTGGGGAAGAGTGTACAGTTCAGTGGTAGAGCACATGCTTAGCATGTACGACGTCCTGGGTTCAAACCCCACTACCTCATTAAAAAAAAATGACACAAATAAATACACCTAATTACCCAGCTGAAAAAGTATTTTTTAATTCAAAACTCAAAAAAAACCTTGCAACTGACACAACATTGTGAACTTGACTATACTTCAATTAAAAAAAAATCCTTGCCTTACAAGAATATATCTGGATTACGGATGTTTGAAAATGTAATATGCCTAGGGTACCACCTGCATAAAAGGAGGTGACTGTACAAATGTTCTATCCCTCCTTTATGAGATATATTTCCTTTGGGTGGGTTATAACCTCTCAGAGCTAATTTTCTCAGATTAAAAATATAAATATTACCAGATTCTCAGTACTGCTGAAGAATCAGATAACCCTAAGAAAGCATCTGACCCACAGAGATTACTCAATAAATGTTTGTTGAATGAATGAATAAACAATCAAAGTGAATGCTGCTCCCTGCCACAAACCATCATAATGGTACTGCCTGGAATTCCCAAGCCCATGTACACCCGACTCTGCACTAACAATGTGGGTGACCTGGGCAGGCCTGTGTTCTTCTCTAAGCCCCAGTTTAATCATGAATAGAAATAAGGGCAATAACACAAACCCCAAATTGTTAGTGAGCCAGTAATGAATTGTACCCCAACACTGCAAGATGGAACCATTAAGAAACCTGGGCAAAGGGTCCATATGCCCTCTCCATATAATCTCTTACTACCACATGGGAATCTACATTACATCTCAAAATAAGAAGTCTAATATTTTAAAGAGGTCATTGAGGTTAGGTGAGCTCACTGTCTCAAATAAGGAACACACTGTACAAATAGGACAATGCCCAGCCCATGAGATACACTCAGTTAACATTCCCACTGAACCCACTAGTCCCTCCAACTTCAGAGCAAGAGGATGGGTCCTCGTGGCAACAGGCCACAGCACCTGAATCTAACAAAGCTAATGGTGTCCACTTCCAAGAGCCCCTGTCACCAACCTTGTTCTAATTTTCTATTTGTAATTTTTTACTTTTCATTAAATTGAAACTCCCAATTGCATAGAATTCTTACCAGATATCATGATGGCAGCCCTTCAAAGCCTGACCACAGAGATCATGATGGCAGCCCTTCTTGGTGAAACAATAAAATGAAAAGCCATTTCCACAAGACCTCTGTGTAAATCTACTAGGAGACTTCATCCTGGACTGAGGAAGAGGACTGGGGAGTAGCGGGTAAACTGGGGTACGGAGAACTATGGGCCACCTGTCCCACGATGGACTTTAGACTCACCCTCACCCTCCAGGAACTTCAAAATACACACAGACAGAGTGCTATGGACAAGAATTTTTTTTTTAATCAAATTCCTGAATCCCTAGCAGATCTTGTTTCTACCGAGACACAAATGGCTTATGTGTATAATGTTTCACAAAAGCCTTAAAATATTATCACCCCAACTTGACCCATCAAGAAACTGAGGTAGAGAAGTTTATCACATTCTACAAGATTAGAGAGAGGCCACGTCAGACACCGTATTTAAATCCAAGTCCCTGCTCCAGTGCTCACACTAGAAAGTGTCACATACTGCCCCTTTCCTGCCCTCTCCCTGCAATCAATCTCTGAAGAGTCTTTTCTGTGTCACCTGGAATCAAAATCACATCAATTTTTCACAAAGATCTATGTAACTCCTTAGAGGACTTATCAAAATCTAAAGGGTTGGGTTGAGAGGAGAGATTTGCAATTTCTGTTTCTCAAAGGAAACATGGCTTTAAAAGAAACTGAAAAGTACTTATCTAGTCTAAGCCCTCATTGTGCAGAGAAAGAAACGGAGGCTCAGAGGAGAAGATGAAACGGTGTTATTAACAAATATTGCCTCAGCGCAGCACCAAGCCAGCCCTGGGCACTTCTGGGGGAGGATCTGGAAGGCCCAGGAGAATGAGTGTTAGAAAATAGAAAGAGAAGAAGCATATAAGGCCCCGTCTCTACACCACCATACCATGAATTTCCACCAAATTACCCAGTATGGGTGCAGCCAATATTAAGGTTGTCTAAACAGGTTATTGAAACCTGGAATTCTCAACCATAGTGGAAATTCCAGCATTTACTGTGCTTTTTTCCCAGTCCAACCATCAATTCAGTGGACACTCTGTACCGGGGACTACACGAGCCCTGGGGTTCTCACAAATAAAGATCTCTATTACCACGTGTGCAAGCCACATAAAGGCTACCAGAAGAAAAGCGCCCACAGATAAGATGGAATTACTGAAACCTAAAGCATCCAAAGGGCATATATTACTAGGAAAAATGGTGCTCCTAGAAATGGACTCATGGACATAGAAAGCAAACTGTGTTTAGCAGGCAGGAAAGGGGGGATTAACAGATACAAATTGGTAAATATAAAATAAATGACAAGGACCTGCTATATAACACAGGGAAATATATTCAATTTCTTGTAATGAGTTATACTAAGAACAATCTAAAACATATGTATATACATATGCATATGTTTATAACTGAATCTCTGCTGTACACCTGAAACTAACATTGTAACTTGACTACACTTAAATAAAAAATAATTTAAAAAATAAGTAAAAATAAAAGCAACGCCGTTAAGAAAAAATAAAAGAACACTCTAATCCCCTTAGCTGTAGGTGGTGAAGAATTCTGGTTGCAAGCACCAAGTCCATTGGATCACTCCAGCCCTGGCTGTCACTCTTTCTGAACATCAGGGAGTCACTTGCTTCACTGAGGTTTCTTTTCTCTTCTGTGAAAGGATACAGTTGCAACTAACGATGTATAGAATCTCATCATTCACAAGTACAACAAATAGTGAAGACTTCCCATGGGCCAGGCACTGGACAGATGAAAAGATAGGGTCCCAGATATATTCATGGGTAGAAGAAGTTTATGCCATAAAGACAATAAATCTTCCTGTTTTGATAGACAGATTCTTTGCAATTCTGATTAGAATTCCTTCAAGGTTTTTCTTGGAATGTAACAAGTGAATTTATGGTCAGAAATAGCCAAGAAATTTCTTTAGAACCACCACTGGGGAGGGGTGGATGGGTCATTCATTTCCACTGGTCTTTCTGAAGTGATAAAAACGTTCTGGAATAATAATGGTTGCACCACTGTGAATATGCTAAAAGCTGCTGAATTGTACCATTTAAATGGAAGGACTTCATGGTGTGTGAACTATATCACAATAACGCTGTTACATGAAAAAATATTTCTTGACAAATATTTTTCTGTTTATACCACGAGTGTGTCCCACAATTTAAGAAAAGCAAAAAACCAAAACAAACCAAACTGTGCCAGGAGCTTTTTAGGACTTCAATATCCCTGGGTCTCCAAGGCCTCTGGTGGTGCTGTTCCTGTTAACACACACTAGCTGGGCTGGGCTAGTTAGGGACTGTAACTATCTTTTTAAAATCGATGATCACTCCTTTCATCCTGGTAGAGGGAAGGAAGGAGGATGTCTCAGCCTCATACCTTCAGCTCATTTTTAACAGAACCAAGCCCTGCTTTCACCACTGTAATCCCTCTCACTATAAAAACACGTGACATCAACAAGCACCGCCATCATAACTCCTGAAAGTGTTCAAAGTACTTACATGCAGCAGAAATACTGAGGGAGGAGACAGAAACTCCCTCAGCACTGAGGCTCCCTTTTCCCAACTCCAACTGGAGTAGCAGGGCGTTACAGCCTGAGGCTCTCAGCCCAGGGAGCAGTGCCCACGCCACTGAGCTGGTCCTCCGGGAGCGGGAAAGGGAGAGAAGGGCAGCCCCGGGTGGGAGGGAAAGAGGGGGGGACGCGGGCTGCAGGCCCGCTCAGAGGCCAGCCCGAGACCCAGCCACAGCCGCCCTCCCCGTCCGGGTCCGCAGTCCCCGCCCGCCCAGACACAGCCCTCCCAGGGGCGTGAATAGGCCAGCGGCCAAGGAGAGGAAGCCAGGGAGGAGAGGACTAGCGGGCGGGAGAGGTGAAGGGGACGCCAGCCGCGGACTGAGGGGTTCCGGCTGGGTGAGAGGTGGCAGGTGCACACCTGGCCCTGGACAGCTGTGGCCGGGGCGCCGGGGCAGGTGGCGTTGTGAGAGGGGCTGGCCTGGGCAATTCAGCTGAACACAAGCTGACTGGCGCCCTGGGGGACTGTGACAGGCTGACCGCCCTCCCGCAGCCGCCTGATCCCTTTCCCGGGAGCCCCCCACCTTGCACTTCCACAGTCAGAGGCCCCAGCCCCAGGCAGGAACCAAAGGCCTAATGGGCCACAGAGTTGAGAAGCCTTTGGGCCCGATCCCCGGCTCGGATATGGAGCTTCCAACCAGCGGACCACCTGGCACTACTGCGCATGCGCAGGAGGGCCAGGGATCCTCTCTGAGTTCTGTGAGAGAAGGTGGGACAGCGAGGGAGGTAGAAGATGGGAGCAGGTGGAGCAGAGGGGAAAAGTGGAGGGATACAGATGGACAGGATGAGCAGAGAGTAGGGAGGGATACGGAGAGGGGAGGGTGGTAGCGGTGTTGGAGAGAAAAAGCTTAACCTCTGGGGCACCCAGAGGTGGCAGACCTGCCTCGGTACCATTCTGTAACACTTCAAGTCCCGCAGCTCAAGTTTTACCTCCCTGATCCAGCCCTCCAACCGATGATTCTGCAGAAGCCCTATGGGGATCACACCCATTGCCCCCACGCGGACCTGGGTTTTCTGTTGCTCTGAGAACCAAGCACCTGCAGGTGTTGTCGCTCAGAACTACCTTGGGAAAGGTACATAATCCCCTTTTACACGCTGGGAAACAGGCAGGCAGGATCACTGCCTTAGCTCCACTGTCCCAGGTGTTGGGCTGGCGGGGAGCGGGATGATACAAGATCAGAGCCCCAGACAGAGCAGACTGCCTGAGTGTTGGTGCATAGTCCCCATATCTCCTTGGTAAACCATACCCAACCCTAGTGGAAACATCAAGGGCTCACAGTAGTTCCCTGGGTGTGGGAGAGCTGTCCTCATGTGAAGGAAAAGTCCAGCTGGGCTAACAAGCTAAGTCACAAATCTAAGTGTGGTAAGTGTCAGTTTACTGATCTAAATTCTGCTGGGCTATCTCATATATCTGAAGTTTAGTGTCAGTTTATTGGGCTAACAACCTTACTCGTAATTCCAAGCACAACAGGTGTCAGTAATGTGATCTATTACAAATTGATAAGCTCCAGTGTACTGATTCCTTGCTTTTTGTTCTTTGAGCCTTATTGGCTAATTCCCCCTTACTTGTAATTAAGCCTTTAAAACCTCATGTGCACGTCTTGGAGGTGCTCAGAACTTCGGAGCAGGAGCCCCTCTGAGCCCACCGGCATAATATTTCTGAGTACACCAACACCCCGATTGGTGCTTTTCTTGGCTGGCCTGTTTCCATAACACTCAGCTCCAGTGCCCAGCTTTCTAATTAGATAGGAGTGTTACCAAGTCGAAATTCTTTCTCCTCAGTGCAGGACAGGACAATAAATTGGGAGACCAGATGTTGGGGCATGGAATAGCAGGTTTCTGTAGACCTAGATCACAAAGTAATGTCCTGGAAAACCATCTCCCCAAGTCACAATTCAGGCTCCTTTCCTATGTACTTGGTTGTTGCAAACTTCTTAGTGTAGGAATTCCTTCTTGTTAGAATCCTTTCTTCTTGCAGCTATCTGCGTGGGTCAGATCCCTGCAATCCTCCAACAAAACAAAAGTTATTTTCTATTATGCAATTTGCTATCTTTTAATGAATGAAAAAGTGTTAAATATCCTTAAAGGTCAGAGCCTTCAGAAAAGGATCTCCTGTTTATTTCAGGCTCTAGGCAACATTGTTTTACAAGCCAGATGAAGCCTAGGAAACAGAGCATAGGGTTAAATTCAAAGGAACGGATCTAATATGGAGTCAGATTTGTTCTGTTCTATTACCCGGCCAGAAGCCACTTGAGGATTTAAATCCCTTTAAGTTAAAAATAACTAAAATTTTAAAGGAATTTACATACATAGGTGGGAACGTGCAAAGCATATCTGGAAAAGCACCCAATGGATAGTAAACAGTGGCATCTCCAGAGAGGGCTGAAAGAACAGAGGATGAGGGAAATCTCCTTTCACTTGTGTATTTTTGTGCTCTGTTTGAGTTTTTTTTTTTAACCATTTGCTTGTATTTCTTTTTCAGTTAAAAAATGTGTAATGGAGCAAAGGAGTAACTAGCTTAGCAAATAGAGCAGCCATGAAATCACTGAGTCATCACGTTTGATTTAAGCCAGAAAGCATTTATTGACTCTCTCCAATGTGCTCAGTCCTGTTTTAAGACTTCTTTTAATATTCTTATTATTATTATTACTACTAATACTACTAATATCACAATTAATATTATTACTATTATTTTATGAAATAATAACACTGTTTACCTCACCCCTGCCCATGGCTGGTGGAAAACCAACTGAGTTTCTATTGAGTTGTTTTCCAAGTAGTAGTGATGAGTTTATAAACAGAACACATCTTCAGGGTAAAATAGGCAGAGTGCTTTTCCATCAGGCCAGACAGATATGAAGGGTTTTCAACAGAGGCGCCCAGAAGCTGAGAGAGAAAGCCTCCAGGACACTACAAAAAGCTGACCAAACTGTCTTCTCCATGGCACTACTGAAATAGGAAAGAACAAATCTGACTCCATATTTGATCTGTTCCTTTGACTTTAACAAAGCCAAGTTAATATGCTCCGGTCCTTTCATGGGTTATGATGTCACTTAGGAGATGGACAGGTCAACAAGGAACCACTCTGCCGTGGTTATGGAGCCGGGGAAAGGGATGGGCTGCAAGATGTATGACGCAGCGGCAACTGTACCCGTGCTTCTAGGCAGGTATCCAAAATCGCCTCGACAATGTGTCAAACACTTGTGACCACGCCCTCATCAACAGACATGTATTAAAGACAAATGGAAACATATAAAAGGCCAATACCCTTGATGGGTACACCGTCCAAAGAGCAAAATCTCAGTTTGACAACTGGCCATCTCGGTTCCCTGGGATTCATTCTTGAAGAACCTTAAAAACCACTCCTCTGTCCTCAAGAAGTGCTGCATATTTGTCCTATCTTTGGCTCAGGGATGGAGCACGTTCAAATGAACTTTAATGTCTGCACAGATTTGACAGTCTTTCTCCAGGTTCACTTGTCCATTCCAATGAGGCCTGAGCTAAGTTCATCCTCCGTATGATCTATTCCCTCCAGTGACAGCTCATTGAGCCTGCAATTAAAAGCCAAGTGAACAAGACTGTCCTCAGCTAAAATGTTCACCCACCCTTCACTGATTTCTTAATCTCCTCTCCTGGCTAATTGCAACAGACTAACACCTCCCTCCACCAAGATACACAACTATGTCATTTTGTCCCCCCAAAGAGAAAGTAAGGTCCATAAAAGAGGAGACAACTACATAGTCACCTCTGAATTCCAAGCATATAGTAATGTCAATAAATAGAACTCAGATTATTGATAGTTTCCTTTAAAACCTTTCTGGTTATTTGAATGAGACCTTGGAAGAGAGGTGTTTGCTGTCCAGTATATTGATCCACAAGACTCTGGAGGCCTTTTTCGGAATGGCTGTTCACTGATTCATTCAAAACACAACTTATCAATCAAGGAGTAGCTGTGGTTTTCTGCCAGGAGTTTGTGGTCACTCTCATGCCAGAACAGCTTTAAACTATATCCTTACTTTGGATTTGTTATTTTTCCCTACTTCCAACAAAATTGACTTTCCTTACTTTCTTGCCTTGAGGAATATTTTTCCTCTTTCACCCTTTAGTAAACCAAGATTCTCAGGATTGGCTAGGCCCATAATATGATCACCCATCCAACTCCTATTTTGAGAGGCCTGGGGCTCATCTCCTCCCCTCCTGTCAAGGCAACTGAAAATAAGTTCAGGAGCCAAGCAGCACCCCACGGCTTCTAACGCTCACGTATCTCCCAGAATCCCTGCTTTCTCGTTTGTCTTGGCTTCTGAGAATTTCCCCTCACTTTCTTGACAATTAGTTGTGCAGCTTGAAAGATGAGGAAGGAAGGTTTTATTTGTTAATCAGCATTTTAAAGCACTTGTCTAATGAAGGTTTCTAAGAGTTTCTAGAACCATCCATTGACGAGGCAGAAACCACACTAGACATTTTCTAAATTTAGCTCTCATGTGCATTTTTTCTTTGCCTTTGTTTTCTTAACTGCTAACAGACATTATTTAATTAAAAAAAAATAAGGCCCCAAAAAGGATATAACACTGAAGGGGCAAACAAAATTAAAGGGCAAAGACAGAAAAATGATAACTACTCTACAAAGTTAATATAATACATACACTATATATCAGATCAGAAATTCTCAGTAACAGCTAATTGAAACATGACCATGAGGTAAAATTACTCTCCTGTCAGGACATGGCCAACAGAAAATACAATTAAACCAACACACTAATATCCTAAGTCTGGCAAGGTACAGAACGCTACAAGCTAAATGTGTCTACTTCTTGAAATGAGGGAGACTCACCAGCTCTTCTCTGTGGAGCCTGAGCCCACGGGAGGACGGTGAAGTGAGCTCTGTAAGTACCCAATTAGCAAAGTGAGTGATGAATAAATAGACGTGAGCTTTGATGACAGAGATGATACTACTCTTCATTTGTCCTTTAAAGTATGACTTCACTTTCAGTGATCAATACTTCGGCGTCTTCAGGATTTGAGATTTTAGGAAAATGCACAGCCTGGGCCAAGACCTCCTATTTAAGCTCGTGACACTGCATGTAGATGTTTCAAGGGCACCTCCAACTCCACCTGCAAAGAGCTGTCTTCACGGTGCCCCTCCCATAGCCGTCCTGCCCAGGGCCTTTGGTAGGGGGGTAAGGTCTCCCTGCGTTTACCAACTCAGGCCCATCACTCACAGATGCGAATGGACCCCTCCTTCAAGGATCAGATATCCTCAGTCACCGAGTCCCACCACTCTAAACTGACCTACCAGATACTCACTGGCACTCACTCAGCACTGACTCTGTGCTGGAGACCATGCTGCATACTGCACAGTGTATCTCACTGGATCTCCAAACAGACCTGGGAATTGGGTACATCACTGCTTCAATTGACTAGATAAACTGTTTCAATTCCTTGCATGTGTCATTCAAACTGACACGGCTACTAAGCCATAAGCCTGGGCCTGAAAACCACTTGAAAATTGAACACTGCTACACCTCGCAGTCACCCTACACTGACTCATCACATCACCTCCTGCCAAGCCTTCTAAATGTTTCCAAGCATTCTACAAGACAAATGTGAACTACGAGAGCACCCCACTCTCCTACTTAAAATCTGTCAATGATGGTCCACTGCCCTTAGGAGAAAGCCCCACCGGGCTTGAGCACAGCCTAAGGCCCCAGCATCCGCGTTCCCTGCGCGGCCGCGCCACCTCACCCACCACGCAGCCCTACACATACCGTGTCCAGGACAGGGATGTTGACTCCGCACAACCCAGGGCTTGTCTCACTCGAACAATGATCACTTTCTTCAGTGTTCATCTTCTTCATTGCTGACTCTCACAAAAATGTTTTCTCATGATGAATCAATATCTTTTTCCTTACAAATTCTCATCATTGATAATGAGCTCCCCCCAAAAGAGAGAAGACATAATTCTCAGTCTCCTTATTTGTAAAGTGAGAATAACAAGGAAATATGAGAGGTTTTAAGAGAAATAATATTCATGTGAGGCTGAGGGACAATTCCATCATACAGTAAGCACTCAATATGTACTTACTTAATATTAATAAGAATATATTGCATTCCAGCAACCTTCAATCAATGTTTTATGACATTGTCTAACAGACTACTGACAAACTGTTGGACGAGCCCCTTAGAGCAGATCACCACAAGCATACTGGGAGAGGTAAGCGCTGACTCAGTTACAGCTGCAGCCACCCAGCACTACGGGGCGGGGGCAGTTTGCTCAAACTCTTAGATGTTGCTTGAGCATTTAGTTCTCGTTATTGAATAAAGACAGGTGTTCTTTAGTCAAATCTCCTGAAACATAAATCTTCAAAGATTGATGCAAATTAGGTTTCAAGTACAACACTCTCACTAGAATTTATTTGAAAATTATAGTCTTAGCTACTCCGCACATCAAAAGGGCATAATCTTAATGTATCTGACTAAATACACTGAAAGGGTTGTTTAAAAGAAATTAAGAAGAAGCCATTCTGAATAAGCTCTCAGTATCATCTGCACAAAGCCCCACCCATGGGTCTCATTTCTCACTTCCACATAGGTGTTTTCAAGTAGCTTACCTTGGGTCTTGGTTTCTTATAACACGGGGCGGGGAATAGTTGTGGATAGATTTATGTAGCAAATATATACCTAGGGTATTTGCTGTGAAGGAATTCTAGAAATAAGAAGATTGATATATAGTCCCACCCATAAGAAACTCAGCCTTTCCATTTACAACAGCATTAAGAATAAAGTGAGAGATACATTTAACAAAAATTTACAAGATTTGTACATTGAACTTTTTGAAGTATCACCAAAATAAATTTTAAAAGATCTACATATATGGAAGACATTCCATTTTCATGGAATGATTGACAATATTATTAAAAATGTTAAGGCTCCTCAAAGTGATCTATATATTCAGTGGAATACCTATCAAAATTCCAGCTAACATCATTGCAAAAATTGAAAAACTGAACCCAAAATTCATATGGACGTGCAAGGGGCCCAGGACAGCAAAAACAACCTTGAAAAAGAAGAGTAAAGTTGGAGGACTCACTTTAAAGTGTACTAAAATGTTATAGTACTAAGTCAGTATGATACTGGCATAAGTTTGGATAAATATATCTAAGAGACACAATAAAAACCCACGGGGAAAACTTACATTTACAGACAGTTTTCCACTAGGGGGCCAAAAACACTCCATTGAAAGAATAGTCTATTCAACAAATGGTTCAGGGACAGCTGGGTGTCTGCAGGCAAAAGAATCAATCTGGAATCTGAACACCCATATTTTATATAACAAATAAAATTAATTCATAATAGATCACAGACAGAAATGTAAAAATTAAACCTATACACTTTCTAAAAGAAAACACAGTATAAATCTTTGTGGGCCTAGGATAGGCTTTGGTTTCCTAGATACAAAACCAAGAGCACAAATGATAGAAGAAAAAAGCAGATAAACTGGACTTCATCAAAATTAAAATCTTTTTATTACAAAGGACATCATCAAGAAAGTGAAATGAGAGGGAAAATGGGTATCTCAAGTTAGAGAGTGCATGCTTAACAAGAAAAATAAAATAAATCTTTACATAACTACCTCCCCTTTAAAGAAATTGTTTTAATGTTTAAAAAAAAATAGTGAAAGGACAATGTGCAGAATAGATGAAAAATTTTGCAAAGCATTTATCTAAGAAGAGAGTATTATCCAGGATATATAACGAATGCTTTCAACTGAACAATACAAGGAAATAAGCCCAATTTTTAAATTTACCACGAATTCAAATAGATATACAAATGGCCAATAAGCATATGAAAAGATGCTCAGCATCACTAGGGAAATCAAAAACAAAATGAGATCTCATTTTACACCCACTAGGATGGTTATAACCAAAACATGGACAATAACAAATGTCATTCAGGAGGCAGAGTAACCTCTTATGCGGCCAGAGGAAAGGGGCAATGGTGCAGCTTCTTTGGAGAAGTCTGTTATTTCCTCAAAAGCTTAGAGTTATATGGCTCAGCAATTCCACTCCTATATGTAGAGTCATCCCTCAATACCCTTGGGTGGTTGGTTTCAGGAACCCCACACCCTGGATACCATAATCCAAGGATGTTCGAGTCCCTTTACAATCAGCCATCTGGATCCATGTAGTGGAAACTACAGATATGGCGGGCCAAATGTACAGCCAACAGAATGAAAACATATTCTCATAAAAAATTTCACATCAATATTCATAGCAGTATCATTTAGAGTAGCCAAAAGTTACTAACAATATCCACCCATCAATGAACGGATAAACAAAATTATCAAGAATAGGCCCACAAACTTTTGGTCATTGAAACTTTGACAAAGGAGGTCACAGCATAGAATGGAGTAAAGACAGCCTCTTCAGCAAATGGTGTAGGGAAAACTGAACAGCTGAATGTAAATCATTGAAGTTAGACTACTTCCTCACAGCATACACAAAAATGAATTCAAAATGTGTTAAAGACTTAAACATGTAGACAAGACAGTATAAACCTCTTAGAAACAACCATAGGCAAAACATCTGACATACATCTCAGCAATGTTTTCCTAGAGCAGTCTACTCAAGCAATAGAAAAACAACCAAAAATATACAAGAGGGATCTAATTAAACTTACAAACTTTTACACAGCTAAGAAAACAGTAAGCAAAACAAAAAGACAACCAACCTATGGAATGGGAGAAAATATTTGCAATAAATGAAACTGCTAGGGGCTTATTCCCAGAATATGTAAACAGCTTTTACACTTAATAAGAAAAACAAACAAACAATTCAATTCAAAAATTTGCGGAAGTCCTAAAGAAACATTTCTCCAATGAAGACGTACAAGTGGCCAGTAGGCACATGAAAAAATGTTCAATATCATTATCAGAGAAATGCAAATCAAAACTGCAATCAAGTGTCACCTCTCACCAGTCAGAATAGCCATCTTTCAGAAGTTCACTGTCAATAAATACTGGAGAGTCTCTGGAGAATTGGGAACACACCTACACTGTGGTGGGAATTCAGTTTGGTGGAGCCATTGTGGAAAACTGTATAGATGTTCCTCTAAAGACAAAATATTGACCTCCCATATGAACCAGCAATTCCACTCCTGGGCATATATCCAGAAGGAACCCTAATTCAAAAAGACACCTACACCCCAATCTTCACAGCAGCACTATTTACAATAGCAAGACATGGAAACAACCGAAATGTCCACTGACAGATGGCTGGATAAAGAGGTTGTAGCATATTTGTCCAATAGACTACTATTCAGCCATAAAATAATAATAAAATAATGCAATTTGTAGCAACATCAATGGACCTGGAGAATGTCATTCTAAGTGAAGTAAGCCAGAAAGAGAAAGGAAAATACCATATGAGATTGCTCACATGTGGAATCTAAAAAAAAAAGAAAGAAAGAAAAAAAAAACTTATCTACAGAACAGAAACAGACACAGAGACTTAGAAACCAAACTATGGTTACCAGTGGGGAGAGGGTGTGGGAAGGAATAAATTGGGAGTTCAAGATTTGCAGATACTGAGTATGTAAAGAATAAACAGCAAGTTTATACTGTATAGCACAGGAGAATATATTTAATATCTTATAGTAACTTATGTTTAAAAAGAGTATGAAAATGACTACAGGTATGTTCCTATTTAACTGAAATGTTGTGCGGTACACAAGAAACTGACACAACATTATAAACTAACAAGACTTCAATGAAAATATTTTTAAATAGACCAAAAACAAAAAAAAATGGAAAATGATGTTATCAAACAAAAAGAATTAAAGTACTGATTCAGGCTACAATATGGATGAACCTTGAAACTTTATGCTAAAATAAGCCAGACACAGAAAGCCAAATAGTGCCCTTTAAAGTGAACTGTATCTAAGCATTTATTTTACTACTCCTGTAAATTTTCCAGAGGTTTGAAATCCATCAATATCAAAATAAAATGTATTATACATTAAAAACTTATAACGCTTCCTCACAGGAGGGCTTTTATTATTAAATGCAGAAACGCATATAAAGCTCTTGGAAAAATACTTTGCACCTCCACACAAAATCACTGCTGTCACTGCCACTCAGAGGGTGGTGCCAGCACTGATGAGAGCTGCCTCCACTCGCTCCCGTGCAGACAGTTGTGAAGGCGTGAGCTCTGACAGGCAGGATGAGCGTGAACCTGGGTCAGACACAGCCACGTCCCAGGCTCTGCGTTACCCAACTTTCTTATACAAACTGCAACATGTAATGTAAACACGCTAGATGGATGTATCTTACAACACAGGGAATACAGACAATGTTTTACAGTAACTATAAATGGAGCATCTATTGTACACCTGAAACTAATATCATATTTTAAATCAGCTATATTTTTATAAAAAATTAAAAAATATTTCTAAAATGTTATCACTTTAATATTCAATTCGGTTTTTAAGTAACTACTAAACAGCTCAGAATGTATAAAAGCATTTAATTGTGCTGTTTGTTTACATATTTATTTACATTCAGCCTCTTGCTAAAAGAGAATTTAAACAATTCTTTTATAAACAGCTTAAGAACCATAACAACAAAAAGGCAAAACTGAGAGTGAAGAGAAAATGGATATTCAATACTTAAATGAAACCAGGGGGAGATAAACTCATAAAAATGGATTCCATGAAGTCAGGGCAAGTGTTAAAGGCTGACTAGAAATTCAGCTGTAGGATTCTTGGCAGCTAAATCAAAAAGAATAGATGATGGAGCGGGTGGTAGAGCGTGTGCTTAGCGTGCATGGGGTCCTGGGTTGAAGCCCCAGGGCTTCCATTTACAGATAAATACATCTAATTACCTGCCCCTCAAAAGAGCCCCAAAGAAAAGAAAAAGAGAAATTTCTTTCCCAAAGAACCCTGATATTAAATTTGGATTAAATATTTAAAAAAAGAAAAAAGAAAAATACAAAAGATTAGTGACACTGTGAAGGAAAACCACAGCTGGGCTAACAAGCTAAGTCACAAATCTAAGTGTGATAAGTGTCGGTTTAGTGATGTAATTTTTGCTGGGCTACCTGGTAAATCTGAAGTTTAGTGTCAGTTTACTGGGCTAATAAGCTAACCCGAAAATCCAAGGTCAACATTTGTCACTAACGTGATCTGTTCCAAGTTGATAAGCTTCAGTGTACTGATTCCTTGCTTTTTGTTGTTTGAGCCTTATTGGCTAATAGCCCCATACTTGTAATTAACCTTATAAAACCTCATGTGCACATCTTGGAGGTGCTCAGAGCTTTGGAAAAGAAACCCTTCTGAGCCTGCCAGCGTAATAAATCTCAGTACTCCAACCCTCTGTGTGACTCTTGTTTCTTGGCTGGCCTGTTGTTTCCATAACAACACAAGCGATAATGCCCGTGAGATAAATCTGGGGAGGCTGCTGGCAGATCCCCATGTCTCACGTGAGAAAATCTGAAACATCCTTCTCATCACTCAGAGTCATCATAAGCCCACCCCACAATTCCCGCCGTTAAATGCAGGAGCACGGTTAGGGCCCAGCCTTTACTGTCTTTGTGTCATCACAGTGATACAGGATGGAAGGGGGAAGAGCACAGCCATTCAAGGAAGGCCGCAGCCATTGACATCAAAATGGTGAAGGATTCAACCCCCAAAAGGCCTTGAGGCTCAGGATGAAGAGATTTAACTTCTAGCAGATCTTGAGATTCAGTAAACACCCATTGTAATAGTAACGTGGTGAATAACATGCCCCAGGCAACATGGTAGTCCCATGGCTAGCCACAAAAGATCAAAGGGTGGGAAATGGCCAACTCCCTGGGAATCCCAGCCCCTTGCCTTTAGGCTGGTCCTTCTACTTATTAGCATATGAAACCACCAAGCCCAAGAAAACAAGCAACACAGCGCCACCTCGCGGTCACCACTCTCTCTCCCTCTTTGGAGAAGGCCCACACTCTGTCTGTGGAGTGTGTACCTACTTCTAATTTGTGCATCAAACCCCCACACCTCTTGACGTTTCTCTTCCATTTCAATGTATCTCTCTGAATATATATACCTTTACTCAACACTGGCTTGCTCTTGAATTCTTTACTGCATGAAGTCAAAGAACAAAATCTGGTGGGGCACATTCCAGGGGCTAAACGAAAGGGTGGGGCACAGCCCTTCTCATGCCCAACGCTTTTTATTCTTGTATCAACAGGACTGGGCTGTGAAGCGAAGTCTGAGTCCCCAGCTAAGGGACAGAACCAGCCTCCAGGGCTCCAATTTGCGGACAGCCTCTCGCCAGCTTGGGCCTTGGGGTCTGCCAGGATCTCTGTGTTTCTCTGTTGTGCTGACTCCCCAGCCAGACAGCGTACTCCTAGGCCTATCCCCACAAAACCCTTCTCTCCAAAATACAAGCACATCATGTCACAATCCTCTTGTTCAACCAGGAAATGTTCAGCCCACTTTTTTCTCCCCAATAAAGTAACCCAACTGTCCTCCCTCCCATCACATCACTTCTTTATTTGTGAGAACTCTGCACTCGTCACACCCCATCCTGAACACAGGTGTCCTGTTGGCTGTGACCGAGATGTTTCTTTCTCAAACAGCCTGCATCCTTTCACTTTCCCCTTGTTACCTTAAAAAAGCCTTTCCTGAGTCACCCACCCCTCTGATTATGAACTCACAATGTGCTGAGGTTGCAGTCACTGTGCATACATCCCAGTTTTGGTTAGGTTTCCATCGCAAGATCTTCATTAAGGAGCTGCATCAAGAAGTTTAAGAGGCTATTCTTACATCTGAGTGGAGGAGACTGCAAAAAATTTAAATGGCTTTGAAGAGAGAGTTAACCAGGGACAGAGATGTCGCGGGTCCTAGTCAAAAGTGTCATGAGGAAAAATGTTCTCCCAAGGCTCAGAGTGGCTTCTGAACACGGAGTCAGCAGGGAGGAGGTGACAGGCAGTGATTAGGGTGGGTGATACAGGTTACGCTCCCCCAGCCGGGAAAGAATAGGTTTTTTTCTAGTTTTCCAAACAATTTCTTACTGCCTTTTTTCCCTTACTACCACATACCATTTCCTACGAATTAAGCATATCAATGTAAGTCATTTGGGGCACTTGGGAGAAGCTACATGATGCCATTCACAGGGCTGGGGCATGACAGCCACACCAGTCTAGATTGAAAGAACAGTTGGGGTATTTGCAAGGTAATCACGGGCATGCAGCAAACTCCCCAGGTTCAATGACCTCATCTCAAAGCTGGGGTCAATAAAACTACCAAGCAAAGTGCGTGATGATTATGGCCAATGTTTACTAGGTAAGTGCCCGTGAAAGCTGCCGCTTAATGGGGAATGAGTACGATCAATAAGGCCCTGTCTACCTACCCACACGCGCCCTGCCTTCCTACCTTGCTGCAAAAGCAGAGCTTGTTTAGCTGAGATGAACGCACCCAGACCAGCCCAGAAGGGAAAGCTCCCAGCTCTGCATGGCGAGATGTGTTCCTTTCCTTCTCAGGGCTGATCACAGTTTGCTCTCGTCTGTTTTTATGTTTATCCCTTTTGTAACTGCCTCTCCTCCGGAGTTTTTGCTCAAGCAGCACAGGGCCAGGTGTGTCTTGCCGCCTGCCGGATATTCTGGGCAGTGAAACAGCCAACTCCATATCTGGCTCTGGTGCTGAATGGAGAGAGCAGAAGGCCCAGGGGCCCATGCTGAACCGAAGCCCCTGCACCCAAAATTATGGTCTGACTTTGGGCAAATTACACAGTCTTCTTTACCCTGAGATTCCTCATCTGTCCATGAAAATAAGTGCCCATATCACACAGAGTTACAAGTATTAAAGGAAATCAGCAAATTCACAACCTAGCCAAGGGGCTACAAGTGCGTCCTCAACAGACAAATGCTGCCTTTACGGCTCTGACACATGCTAAGCGGGGCGGCCCCACACAGTGAACACTGCTAAGTGCCAGTGTGTAAAATGCTTCATGTGTGCTATAATACTCTTTAGATCTTACAACAATCCCAGGAAGAAACGAATATTTTCATGCCCATTTCACAGATTCACCAACAGGTTAAGAGAGTATGCATTCTATTCCAAGGCCCTATGTTGAAGAAATGGTGATTTAAACCGGAATCTGGGCCGAGGCCTTGGCTCCATCTCTCTCCCATCCACCTGACAACTTGCCTATGAATTCCACCTGTCCAATATACAAGTTTGCAGCCAGCCATCTCTTAAATGCAATGTGTGCCACCATTTGTCAATGTTGTTTAATTACCATAAAATGTTCTCAGAAACCACTACAGTAAAGGAACGTGGACTTAAGGAATTCTGCATTGCGTTCTCCTGTAATGTGCAGAATCCCTTCCCTACACCTCCAAATCCAAGTATATGCTTCCTCCATGTTTATGTTTGCACACGGCTTATTAAAGCAGAAGGTATCTGCACTAATTCCATCTCGGTTGCTTTCCAAGGTTGCAGATTATCCATAATCGGTCTGTGAACGAAAATACTACAATGTGAATGAGAATACTGCAACCATATCAGTAAACAAAGAATACTGATACCAAGTCATTAAAGGCTGCCGCCACCCCCCAGCGAGGACAGGCCTGGAGCCCAGCCACAGCAGCAAATCACAATGGTGCCCTCTGAGCAGACTCAGAATAAGAAAGGACAGGCTACTGGCCTGAGATAGCTAGGTGCTTGTCTAAAAAATGAATTCAGTGAGTCCTAATATTTGCTTCTTCCCATTCATACAAAATCACTAAATTCGTGAACTTGAGACACCTGGCTTTCTTTAGATAACAAGCAATCTTTTATTGTTCCAACAACCTGGTCTTTGTTGTAAAGCTCCTATGTATCCTAGCTCTTCCTCAACCTTTTGGAAGCAGTCCCTCAGAGAGTTCTGAAAGGCTGTCATCCTGGCTCGAGTCCTCCCACCAAATAAAACAAAACTCTTAACTTTTAAGCTGCACATGTATTTCAGTCAACAGTTTTGGACACCATGAAGGGACCCACAGCAGATTTCTCTCCACCTGAACTCTCCAAGTAACCGAAGCCTTGCTACCAGCACTGGCCCTTTGTGCCCATCCGCCTCCTCGGGGAGTCCAGATGAATTTTGCTGAGTCTCTCCTGGTTCTCAGATCTCACATATTGGTTGATGATCCTAAGTTTTATCTGGCGGTGTATCCAGGTGCGTGGCCCTCCAGTTGAAAGAAACTGAGGTGAATTACCCACCCAGTGGAGACATACTGGGTGGGGCCTGTTTGAAAGATAACAGGAAATACCCACCTTGAGGATATGTCCAAAGTGGGGCTGGTGGAAACATATGAGGGAAATACTCACCCAGTGGAGACATCCCGAGTGGGTCCAAGTTGAAAGACACTGGGTTCAGGACTGAGTGGTTAGGTAAGTGGCTGGTCTAATATTTTCCTCAATTTGGTTACCTCCATTGAATTTTTCAGGATAAAAGTAAAACTCTTATGAGGAAATTTTCAACTCAAAAATTCGGACCATCCTCCTGGCTGGTAACAGCATTCTCGGGTGACAGAGAATCTTCCAGGAGTGGTAGAGACAAAGGCTTCATGCCACAGAGTTGTCCCTGTGGGAAATCTTACTAGCAAATTTATTGTGAGAACCCGACCTTACAATGGGGAATAGAACTTTCAAAAAAAATAAAGAACAAAAAAGAAAAGAAAAAGAAATGACAGATTGCCAGTCTCCAACTACTACCCCAGCCAGATTTATGTACATACAAAACTTACAACATTAATCGGGAATAAGAAAAAAAAAAAACTCACTCTGAAAATAACCAGGCCTGATAAAAATATTTTTTGGAATTCTGAACTTATAAAAACAAAATCCCCTTTAGGGGGAACTTGGATTTCTCTTCCTGTGTCCTTGAAATGTAAATGTTTTATCTTTCTCTGGGTGTTTTAAGTGTGTGTATGTAAGTATATATATGTTTAGTTTAGTTTTTAAAGGAAACCTTGGACTCTGCTGTACAAAGTTTCAAGTATTGTGTACATATGGTGGCCACACAAATAAATTGGGATTCTAAGCAATTCTTTGATTGTACCAATTTTCAGATATTTTGCCATCTTAAACTTTGCTGCATCAGCCTGGACCACGAAGGCTTTAAGCTTTTGGAGAGTAAACCTTTGAATTTTATTTAGGCAACACCCCGACTCTCATGTGGAAGGGCCTCTTCACCTTATTGGTTTAAAATCACTATATATATATATATATATAAATTGGTGGCCATATGATGGATTTTTTAATTTGGAAAAACTTTTTAATTGGTGAAAGTTTAAAGAGATCTCATTATAAACAGCTGTTTTATTGGTACCTATTAAAATAAAGTTTAAATGCAGAAAATTATATCTAATGGTTAACCTAAGAACTCAGATAAAAAAATATAACTGGTTTGAAAAGCTACATTTGTGTTTTTCCTTTCTGATAAATGTTTCTATAGATGCTAATAAAAACTTAGAATAATTAATGTTAATTAGGTTGAA
This sequence comes from Vicugna pacos, assembly GCF_048564905.1. Lineage (NCBI taxonomy): Eukaryota > Metazoa > Chordata > Mammalia > Artiodactyla > Camelidae > Vicugna > Vicugna pacos. The sequence continues at coordinate 32,640,621 of NC_133000.1, forward strand.
TAACTGGAAAAATGATTGTAAAAATGTCGAAAAAACAGATAAGTAGCTTATCCCAAAACAATAAATATTTTTATATGGTTATTTTGAATGAGATAAATAAAATGGACATTTTTGGATTTACATACAGGGTTTTGATACTACACTACGTAAAGTTAAAAAAAAAAGGACCAAAGAGATCACCTACTCCCCCTCAACATTAAGGTTTAAACAAGTCCGTTTTATTTACCACAGTTAAAAATATATTTATATGTAGACTGAAATACTTGATCAATGATTGGGACAACAGACCAATAAATGAAATTAAAAATCGAGAAGGGCCTAAGCTCTTTGGCTGAAACTTGGGCATCCTAGAGACTTCTATAAAATTATATACAATGCAAACACACAAAAAAAAGGTTTCTGGCACTCCTTCTAGAAAAAAGAATTATTGATTAAACTTAATAAATATAAAAATTAAAGGTATAAGATTTAATAAAATTGAGATAAAAGTTTGTGAAATTGGTATATTTAAATGGTCTTTATATAAACCTTTTGCTTATGTTGTCGGATAGATATGTTTCAGTGGAAAAACGCTTCCCCTTCTTGGTATTATAAGGCTGGGCACATATCTGTCCCTCTGAAAATATTAATTGAACAAATTAAAGGAAACCAATATAGTTACATGAGCCATCCAATATAACGTAAAACTAAAAACTAATTTGAGTGGCTAATAAAAAAATATAGGTTTACCCTGGGTTTAACTTATAACTCAAGGAAAAGAGACCTTAATAAATGCCTTATGCAAGCTTTGGAAGACATAATAAAGAAAACCTTAAAGTTTTATTACATGGAATTCTTTGTTTACAGCTCTTCTCACTGATACAAAAATGCCAATTAAGGAGGTAAAATTGGGTCTGGGTGACAGAGCAGTTCTCTGGGGACATGGAAGAGAGTGTCTTTGTCTTGAAGATCAGAAATATAAATACAACAAACAGTGACCTAGGACTGAGCTTAATTAGCTCAACGAAATAAAACTTGAGGCCAAGAAATTTTTGGCATTTTAGAACTCAGAACTCTGACGGGTCCTTCAGACTTTGTGAAGAAATCTTAACTATCTGTTTCATAAATAGTAAGCCTTAGTGATTTGAGCAAGCAAATTCAGCTTACTCCAACTATTATTATAAATATCTTATAAGTAAGTTTTTAAGTGAATCTATGAGATCTCTAGCTTTTGTCTGTTCATAAGCCTGCATACAGATTATAGAAGTGAGATATTTCTACTGCTAAAAAAAAAAATTCAAAGTCAAAGAGCTCTGCTTAATTGACGTAAAAATATACGAGCTTAAAAATTAAGTATTTTTATAATAAAAACTTAACAAATTGACTTTCAGCATCATGTGAATTGGAAAATATTCAATATTAAGATAATATTTGATATTGTTTAGTTTAAGTATGTTCTAATTAATATAGACATCTTTAAAGTCATCAATATTATGTATAATACCTTTACTGTACCTAGGTTTAATGAAAGTCAAATAAGATCCTGTTATATCTGTTGCAGATTTGTCAAAAAAAAAAATAACAGTAATGTGCTGTGGTAAAATTTTAAGTAAATTAAATGCAAATGAGATGAGAGCTTTGGGTAAATATTTAAAATATATTTTTAAAATGTATGCTTAAAATAATGTCTAAATGTTTGTTATCTTTAAATTCTAGAGTTGTGCTAAATTAAGTTAAATGACAAGATTTTATTAAATATCTATGCCATTGTCAGATAAAATAAGATTGAAATATGAATTACTTAACATTTAACTTCCTCTTACAGTGAAACTAAAGGTGTTTAGAAATATTAATCAATGGTTGGTGCCACACAGAAATGGTCTCTATTAGTAAGGGAATGATCTCAGTATCCTAGGAAAGTAATATAAATGTGTAAAGGAAGATGTAAGAATGGAATTATACTTTGTTAATGAAAAATAGTGACTTTCTCCTGAAGCTGGTTACTTCTGAATGGAAGACAAAATAAGGGACACATCTGTGGAAGGCTTGTGGAAAAGGAACCCCGAGGAAAGTTTTGTACGTGGTCAGAATTGGCTGAGTTTAGAATCAAATTGGGCAACGCAAATGAATCTTAGAAGTAAGCTGGTACAAGATTAGATTTGGTTTTCTCTCTGTTAAGAGGAAAAAATTTTCTTAAAATATTAATCCACCTTCAGTAACAGATTGTAAAACTTCTTATACCACTTAGCTGACCTGTTCTGCCTTTACGTTGACATATTTTCTTGTTAATGAATTAGTACTACTTTACAATGATCTATATGTTTCTCTGATCAAGTGTTCTGAAATCTTTCAAAAAGCTCCCCAAATATAAAATTATAATTAATTACATTAAAATTAATTTAATTAATTAAAATTCTTTTAATCTCTAGTTAAGTTTGGGATGCTACAGAAGGCCCCTGAAACATCCCAAAGAGAGATTTTTAACTATAAGGTTTCATTTGGCATTTTAAATAACATGGAATTGTCAAATGAATCATAAAACTTCTAAGGTTATATTGAATGAGAAATATTATTAATATAGGTATTGTAGAAATTATATGGACTCCCTAAAATTCTGGTTTATCTGAAATGTTACCAGTGATAATTATGGGTATAGTGAACAGGTTTCTTTATTGATTATAGTGTAACGGTGTTTAACCATGCTTTTAAATATTTTGTCATTTATAGACAGTTAATTGTTTTCTTCTGATGGTTTTGCAAAATGCTTTCTCTTCAAGGAGATTTACTGATTTCTAATAAATTTCAAACTACAGCACTGAACTAAACTGGGTAAGAAATTTTAAAGTTCTAATGAAAACTCTCATTAAAAGAATTAGTTACATGGGACTGAGTAACCTGGTGAATATGGTTATAATTTTTGATATTGTTTGAAATACTACTGGCTTTTAACCTGTTTCCAAGACATAAAGAATCTCTTCTCCTTAAGCTAGTTATGGTTCACAGCAATTTGATAAATTATACCTATGTATACAGACTTGGAACAGTTATCTTTTCTCTCTATCTGATCCCTCAAAAGACTAAAAATACTTAGGTCCCCAGTGGCTCTATCAGACAAATTAGAGAGATCATCTCCTAAGAGATATAGGAGTATAAAGGTATTTTAAGGATTTTAAAGAGAAAAGAATTTACCGAAATCTGTAAGGCAAAAATCCATGAAAAGCCTTGACGTGGCTTTCTTGGTCTTAGAAAACCTTATTAACATTTTACCCTGAGACTCCATATTAAAACTTCCAACACAGCCAATTTAAAAAAGCCTATATGATCAAATAATCAGATTTAACTTGTAAAGAAAGTAATCTTGATTTGGCTATATTTGAGAAAACTGAGGGTAACTTTAGAGAGAAAAAAATTATATTTTAGTGGATATTAAATTCTAGTTTTGTTAATTGAGGTCCATATTTACTAAGACACTTCCCAGATCATTCCTTGCTGTTATGTCACTTTACTGTACAGTTTAATTGAATTATGAAAAGAATACTCTAGGTTTGTTTCTGAAGCTCAGTAATCTATCCTTGGGTAAAGTTCCAATGTCTCATGACCTGCAGCCAGGGGATTATACATACTGCAACAGGCATGACTTAAAGAACTGTCTCCAACCTGAATGGAAAGACCCTTTTTCAGGTACTCTTAACTAGACCATACAAACCAAAGCTGAAGGAAACGGAGTCTCGGATTCATTTCCTATCAGAAACATCCCCTGCAGTGCACTGGCCTATCGAGCGCTGCTCACCTTAAAACAATGCCCAAATGGAGAAAAAGCTTCCAGACCAGGATGAGAAGAAGACGACATCTGAGCCAGACAGCTGACCCAAGACACCAGACCAGGCCTGTATAAAAATTACTTTGATAATTTCTCCAACCTTTGATTATGAACTACTCCACTTGTTAAGTTTATGATAAATTACCTATGTCTAGTACTTCTGTGTTACCTTGGTGGGTTTCCCTACTCCAAGGCTCTAACTAGATAGCCCTCAGAAACGTTATTCTAAAAAGAAATTATAGTTCTGTTTAGGCCACTGTTGATCTTACAAGGTGGGAGATTTCACCTGGCCAATTAATACCTGCCCTGACCCTGACCATAATTATGAACTTTCTCATAGGATCAAACTCAGAAACACAAGCAAAATTTTAACCCAAAAATACAACTTCTCGACTATTAAATTCTTACTCATGACTTTATTAACGTTACTAGCTTTATTACTTATATCCTGTCTATTTTATAAAATTGTTGTCTGTTACATTTCCCAATGTGTAACTAGGCCCACAAGATTGATGATGGCTAAACATCTTGAAGAAAGAGATAAAATTTATAACCCTGAATAAAATAAATATAATAGTGTGATTCTAGGTATGGAAATGAGCAAAGAAGTTTAAACACTTCCTGGATCATAATAGACTAGTAAGACAGGTGATCCAGAGAACTTTTAGTATCAACAGGGCCTGATAAAAAAACTAACACCTTGAATGGCAACTCAGAAGATTCTTCACCTGAACTAGGAATGAGCCATCCTAGCACCGTGGGACAAAATTGGTCATGAAATGTCTCTCAAAATATTGGTCGAATTTAGGACCAAGGGGGAACACTGTGAATGAAAATACTACAATGTGCATGAAAATACTGCAACCATGTCAGTAAACAAAGAATGCTGAATCCAAGTCATCAGCGGCTGCTGCCAACCCCCAGCGAGTACATGCCTGCAGCCCGGCCTGTCAACCACTCACAGTGGTGCCCTCTGAGCAGACTCAGAGCAAGAAAGGACAGGATACTGGCCCTAGATAGCCAGGTGCTTGCCAAAGGAATGAATTCAATGACCCAAATGTTTGCTTCCCACCATACATAGAAAAGCAGTAAATACTTGAACTTGAGATATCTGGTTTTCTTTAGATAACAAGCAATATTTTATTGTTCCAATTACCTGGTCTTTGTTGTAAAGATTCTATATATCCTAGCTCCTCCCCTACCTCTTGGGAGCAGTTCCTCAGAGTGATCTGAGATGCTGTCATCCCGGCTCGAGTCCTCCAGCCAAATAAATCAAAGCCCTTAACATTTAGGCTGAACGTTTATTTCAATGACGTTCCAGAATAGACACAACTCATCAATTCTGTAATGGAACACACTGAATCAGGAACCAAAAGCGTGTTTTAGTCAGGAAAATCTCCAGGTTCCTATTTCTTCCTGTCATTATACAATCCCTCCAGAACTCATTACTTTGCTGTCTGCTCCTCTGGCAACCAAACTCAGAGAAGAGTCAACTCAGCAGAGCACCATGCTGGGGAGAACACCCCGCAGAAGCACTGCAGGCTGCCTTCCCTCCCGCATGCTCTGCTGATCCTTGGTGTCCTCCGTGGAGACCAGGCCAACAGAGCTGTTCCCAACAGCTGCAAAGTCGCACACGTTAAATAAATCATTTTATTTTATATGATATTATACGTATATACCCATCCCTGAAAACAGCTTTGCCAGAAGCCCAAATCTTCAACAATAATCTGCAAAGGCAAATCAGGTCCCCAAGGGAAAACATGTCTTAAGTCGATGCAAAGGCCTCCAAAGTCCTCTCCAAGAATATAAACCAAACTGCCTGCAGGTCTGCAGCTGCAGGCGGTTACATGTCTGCTTTTAAAGCAACCCCTTCCTGCCCTCGGGTGCTACAATGCCCTTTTATGCCCTCCCATCGCAGGGCAAGAGCAGCCGCTGCAGAACCTTGCAGGGCAGCACTGACAGGACTGGACAAAGAGGATCAGAGCTAAACTAAGCCTTCTGATGACACGAGTTGTCACTCTGTCACTTTACAGATGAAGATATATATAGAGAGAGGTGGGGTGATAATGCTCAAAGTCACACAGCTAATAAGTGACAAAGTATATAACTCTGCTCCTCCCTCCTGTGTGACGCCCAACTGGGACACCCACAGGGTTCTCTCGTGGCTGCCTGAACAGTCTTTTCCTATCACTCATGACACACCACAGTGTCTGAACTTAGCATGCTTTTGCAGCATCTTTTCCCTCCAGTTTCTCAGGAACAAGGCTGTTCGGGCCTGTATGAATTCCGGCTTCCTGAAATCTCCATGCTCAGGCTGGTCTTGCCTGTGCATCTGGCATGCTGCTCAGAGGCTTTTCCTCCCCTGCAGGAGGACGTTTCTAATCTTCACAGGGACACAACCTCAGGGGAGCTCTCCTCTCGCCCTCAGCACGGCAGGTGTCCCAGACCTCATCCCGAGCAGCCCCATTAGGACGGTGTCTGCCCAGCTCTGCTAGTCAGAACAGCAGCCTCAATGCCAGGGATTATGCCCAGGTCACACTGCAAACCTACTGCCCGCCTCACAGCCCCCAGCCAGCAGGTCACCTGGAAGTCACAGCAAGTGCCCCACCCAATCCAGAAGTCTCTCCTTTTGCCAGCACCACTGATGACTGGTTTCCAACCTTTGGTCAGTTTCGCACAAAAGAGCACCTTCTACAGTGAAGCGGGTGGTTTTTCTTCTGCACCTCATCCTTACTGGAAACGTAAAGGGAAACCAAAAGGCCTTTTCTCAACCCTTTTCTGATGAAACCCTCCCACCCACAATACTCATATGCTCAAGAGCTTTGGATCCACATGATTTTCTTTCCCTTATGCTAAGTGGCTCAAAAAACTGAGGGATTCTTTCTCCTTTGAGGGTATTAGCACTCAGTTTCTCGGCTTTAATCTGTTTTTGTCTCTCTCTTCAGTGACCCTAGCAGTTGCCACCTCTTACTCCCTTCAGCAGCCTCCCTCCCAACATCTAGTCCAGGAAATCAGCTGTGATGAGGGGCCCGGGGGCCGTCACAGAAGATGCAACTAAGGCAGAGAGAGGCTACATAATTTGCCTAAGAAATCACCTTGAACCACCAACAGAGTGTGTCACCTCCCTCTGTTTAACTCTTATGCTAAGCAAGTTAACTTTTTGTAGATTATGTTTATAAACAGATGAGGTATGAAAATACATACAAGGGCACACATCAACTCTAAGATATTCATTAACTCCACTATTTTGTTTCTATTTATTTTATTTCTATTAAAAAATTAAGAACCCCTGCAGTCAATATAGCAAAATGTTACTGGGTTTTAAATCCAGAATATAGAGGGGTTGTGTCATTACTTATTCTTATATGTATATTCACAAGACAAAATGATTTGAAAGTCTCTCTCCTCGCCCCCTACTCACTATTGGCTCTTACCAGAGCTCCCAGACCACACATCTAAGAGCCTTTCACTTTACCAACAGCTGAACTCATCAGTTTTCCCCCAGAACTCCCTCTGCAGCTTTCCCTCCTCAGAACACAGCAGGACCATTATTTAACTCATTAATCCACCCAGAAACCTGGGCCTTACTCCATCCTACCTTCACAGAAAGCATTGACCCTTTCCTCTTTACCATCTAAACATGCCTTCAATATGTTCGCTTTTACCCACTGACCGTCCCACCGCTCAAGTGGAAGCCAACAACACTGCCCACCTGGACTCATGAGTCTCCCAAGTGGCCCCACAGCCACTCTCCCCTACTTGAGACAAATGGGATTGTGTCACTCCCACGCTTTTTGGACTCTTTTCAGACCCTCTGTTCTTAGAAGAAACTTCAATTTCTTCACCTGGTGAAGGTCTTTGCCATGAAACTATCAGCTCAGGAAGGGCAGGACATGCCCTCGTTCCTCGGCCACACCATCTGGCAGAGCATCAGCTTGGGAGGATTGAGTTCTTAGCAAACTAATTCACTTATCCATACAAACCCATGGTACATTAGAAAGATTTTAGATGTTGAGCTCGACTATTAATTTGGGGATTTTGCACTGGCAACCTGCAAGTATATATTCTAATCATTGTGTCTTCTTAAAACCACACCCAGATAAAAGGAGTATTTGTGGAATGTCTTCGGAGTAAAAGGGACTGTACTTTTACAGATTTTATGTTTTATACTATGAACAACCCGGACAGGGTCACAAATGGAACCGTCTCACAAGTGACAGAAGACAGGTGAGACGCATATAGCAAAAGGTCACAAAGATGTAAGAGCAAAGTTGTTTCTCCAACCCCCGAAAAAATTCCTCCAAGAACTGAAAACTAAGAATTTTGAAAGTAAAATGCTATCATATAAAGAAAGAAAATAAATAATCCTCTTCATCAGGGTTTCTAGATCTGACTGCAGAGTTATTAGCAGGCCATACTGAATCCTAGCACAGAAAAATCAGATGGACTAGTGGTAAGTTCCAGGAAAACGGCAGTAATTCCTCCACTTGAAAGAGGACACACACTCACTTGTTGAAGGTGATTGTAAACCACATTCTGCAGAAATTCAGAAGACTCAGGCACCGCTTCTAGATGGTGATGACACGGAAGGACGGCTTGGATGCATGCTTCTAACTGAGTCACCGGCATTCTTACACTGCAGGGGGAAATGGAGGCCCTCAGCCAAGAGCAAAGATGTTCCTGTCATGTATCCCAGGCCGTGCCTCGGGGACTCAGTGTCCTGTAGCAGGCCGTCCCCAGGCGAGGACCCGCAGCGTGGCCCAAGCAAGCAGGAGGGGCACTGTGCTTGAGAAATCCCATCCCCCATGGGGGCAAGAGGGGCTGGTGGGGTTGTGTGAACCTATAAATGCTCATAGAAATACACCTGCATACATTCAAGTGATAAAATTAAAAGTAGCAGGCTATTTAACAAAATTTCAATTGTCAGTGTTAATTTTACCATTCCATTCCGCTTGTCCCCTGCACACTGAGACAGGCTTAGGCTGTCTCACACCTGCAGCTCTGATGCAATAGTTGTGAATTTATTTTACTTTGCTGCAAGTGTCTTCGCTCCCAGTGTCACTGTGACTGTCGTCTCTTAACACAGTCAGGTATCTTCCTGGATCTCTCCCTGAGTTCCTTGCTCCTGCTTCTCAGATCCTGAGATAAAGAACAGGTGAAGGCACATGACTGGAAAAGTCAATGTTGACTTGACCAAAGTCCTCAGTGACCCCCTAGGTGAGTGCTGCCCACCCCTTACCTTCGATTCTCAAGGTTCTGCCCAGAGTGACATCCAGACAGGAGAGAGTCCTGGGCCCTATTAAAAGCTGTGTGGCTTGGGTGCAGGGAAAGCAGCAGGAGCTTGTTCCGTAGCCGGTCCCATCCACACCTCTGCTCCTCTCTCACCCGAGGCCCCGCTGCCAAGCCCCCAGGCTCCCTGAGCTTCTGTCCTTCTCTTCTACTCTACTTCAAGCCCATTTCCTCTTCCTTTATTCCCTGATTATCCCCAGCTGGAGTGATTTTTCTATCATAGAATCTGAAAAAATTTCCTGCAGCTGAAAAAGAGGTGCCAGAGGTCAACGCCCATATGGTGGTTCCTGAAGAGAGCCCCTTGTTAGGGAGACCCTCACCAACACTCACGGGGCATCAGGCATGTTGCAGGGTGGACCACCCCCAATAAGAGTTTGCTGTGACCCCAAGGCACGCACAGCATCCCTGCTCACTAAAATATAGTTGTAGTCCTTTATTAAGAAGCAAAAATAAAAAAATTGCTCATGTTTCTTAGTAGAATTATTTATGAGGGAGAAAAAGAAATTGTAATAGAAAGAACAAATTTCACTCCATGTTAGATGTGTTCGTTTGGCTTTAATCCTGTACCTTGTTTTCTAGGCTCAGACTTGCTGTTTCTGCACCTTTTGTAAAAGAAAGTTGCCTTTAGCCTGAAATATCCAGGAGGGCCTATTCTCCCGGCTCTGATCTTTAAGAATATTTGCTCTTCTACACTTATGTATAGATGGCAAGTTGTAAAATAGTGAATAACCTTTCTTTTTTTTGGAGGTTATACGGGGGCACCATAATTTGACCCACATGGACAGCTGCAGGAACAAAGGATTTCAAGGACAAACAATTCATACAACAAGAAGATTGCAACAACCAGCCACATCCCTGCCCCTTTTTGGTATAAAAGGAGACTGAATTCTGCCCTGGGGATGAGAGTTCTACTGGATAACAATATGCCATTTCCTGGGCCTGCCAGCTTTTCAAATAAAGTCTCTTTCCCTTACTCCAACATCTCATCTCCCGATTTATTGGCCTGTCATGCAGCAAGCAGAACGAGTTTGGACTTGGTAACAAATTGACTGCCTTAGAGGTAGTATGTCTCCACTGTTTCCTCATTTCCAGTATGTCACAATCTATCAATTTTATATGCTTTTTAACAACACGAACAAAAAACCTATTATAAGGAATTGATTCCACAGAAATAAAATTATTTCTACTCCTTCAAAACTTTTTTCTATTTTAGTTTGTTTTGCTTATTGAAAAGAAAATAAATTCAAATCATTTTATATCATGTATTTTTATAGCTAGATATTGTAAATACTACAAAGATATTTAAATTGCAATAAAATTGTTCATATATTAGTATAAAGATATATACACAATCAATGCAGATTAGGAAAGGAGTAGATATTTACTAAAAATCCACTGCACATCCAGTCTTTTACAAGCATATCCTGGAATATAAGCTCTATTATCCAGGGGCCCCCCACCCCCATTCTCACTGCCGTGTCCCTTAGTAATCAACTACCAAGGCACCAGCATAGAACCATGCGATCGCTATTTTAGGTGTAAATGAGGGAATTAGCTCATTCAATTCTAAAACAGAAACCTTAAAATAAATACTGAACTTATTTACAGATAAACAAATTTGGACACAAAAAAGTACAGTTTCTCCCCAAATTCACAAAGATAATAACTGGTAAAGGCAAGATTTGAACTCATCTGCCTTGAATATAAAGCTAAGGTGGAAATCCCCTTCGACTGTGGAGGAACAGCAGCACAACCTGTCACCTTATCTTTGTTCGGATCTGGCTTTAGACAGCCTGAGACAGCACCCCATTCCTATGGAACTCGAGGGCAAACAATAACAATAAGGATTTTATATTCAGTAGTTTCTTAGGTCTCAATTATATAAAGTGTCAGCAGGTCAGCAGAAAACTCTGGGAAATATGAGTGGGTCCAGAGCTTTTTGCTGATAAGAAACTCAATCTATCAGGACAGAGTGACCTTCCCATGAGAGGCCTCATGTACATAAACTAAAGGCAGCTGAGCAATGAAAACTAGCAAGAACATGGAACTCAAGCAAGAAGGATCCCTACCATTCCCTGCCCAGTTGCCTCTTCACCCTTGTGGACAAGATGGCAGAAGGTCCAGGTTCTTGTCCAAGTTACAACATCATGGATTCTCACCCATAATATATTACGACTCTATTCTGTCTTAAGTCCTTTCCAACTAAAATATGATGACACCAATATCTCAGCAGAATGTCTATGTCTCCACTTTCTCTCTTCTATTAGGAGACTATATCTATGGCTACAAAGCAGAAATTCAATTAAAAACACCATGCACGAAGCCTGGTGAACGTCTGTGTAAGAGACACTGTTCTCACGCTCAGTGAGTGAAAACTCAGAAAAAGTGGTCCTTCTCCCTCTGCAAGTGGGAGGGAGGCTGATTGTGTGTGTGTGTGTGTGCACGCGTGTGTTTGTAAATCAAATACAATGTATTCTGGGATGTGCACAGATTTTCTTTATGTTACTATCATTTCATGAGGATGAGCCAACCTTTAAATTAATTTGAATCTAGTATTCTGAGAGAGTCTCAGGCTCTTTTGGTGGAGGATGGGAAAGGGGAAAGGAAAGGAGGAAAGAAGTAAATGAAGCAAAGTTGTAAGAATACTGCTAGGGAAAGGCATGTCATTAATTTTGTTCCTACTTGCATCACACACAAATTAGGGACTGGCTTTCCCCCATGTCTTGTCAAGCACTGAGTTGCAGAAGAACAGCCGACAGCCCATTTCTCACTGAGCTTGTGACTGTACGTGGCATCTTATAGACACTAATTATTTAACCTGACCAAACAATCTAGCAGCAGGCTGTAATTCTCCTATTTTGAGAGATAAGAAAACAGGAAGTGAAAGAGGGTATATAGCTTGACAAAAGTCAGAGGACAAGTAAACTAAAGAGGATGAATTCAAACTCAGATCTGAATGCAGAGTCTGATCTTCCCACTCCCAGGGCTGGAAAATCCTTAACACACAGGGTCCCCAGCTCCTCTGCATTGTTCCTGGCACCAAGCATTTCCCATGGTGATATTCTCCAGTTCTCAGACACAGCGCTCTGTGCAGCCAATAACCTCCATTCGACCTTGATCATCTACCTGCCATGCCCACCAGACTTCACCAGGCAGGAAAGCTGGCTTTCAACTGCATACAAAGCCACCCCTGGTTTATCCTGGACTCTTCAGCGGCTTTTCCAGCGTAAAGGCAGCCATGAAAGTGCTCACAGTTTGTACATGAGCCACACTACCTCTCTCCATCTGTCTCCTCATCTATACTACTTTGCTATGACCATTTTGAGAATCTTGGAAACAAATTTTTAAAAACAGAAAAGAAAGGATTCTTTAACTAGTACTTAATACTTACAATTTTAAATGAGAAGTTACAAAGTGAGTATTTACAAACCGAATCTTCCTTCCTAGGTGTCAGTTTTAACAGTTAAAAAATATAATAGCAAAAAATTCTCACTTAAAAAATTAACAAAATCATCAACAATAATCTGGAATAAACTCAAAAACAATGCCCATGTTGTACATGGAGAAAGTACAGGACTGTACTGTGGGGTAAAGTAAGAGGTGTGAAAGTAGAGACATCAACATTTTGTATGGAGGAAAGCAGTTTTGAAAAAATGTACGTTCTCCTAAGTATAATTCAAAATTACTAAAAAATCCCATGACAACACTTCTTTTTTTTTTAACTTGAAAAATTATATTAGAATTCTTCAGGAATAATAAAGTCATAATACTAGCCAAGAAAATATGGGATGGTAAAGAGAATCAAAAAAAATCGCACTGTCAGATATTAAATATATTTTTACAATATGTAAGATATAGTGCTAGAGTAAGAAAGTAAGATTGACAGAAATAAACCATGAGCTCAAAAAGAGACTCTAGTGTACATAAGTATTCTTTACAGGTGTGATTTCAAGTTAAAAAGCAAAGTATGAATTCAATAATTGTCTTGGGACAATCAGAGAATCCCCTGGAAAGAACAAATTCTATTCCAGTCATAATGACCGCAAGAAAAATTACAGAAAGTGATGTGAATATTAGAAAGTACTAATAACAGCGAATATAATTCTTTGCTCATATTAATTCAACTTCTCCTCACTATAACAAGTACCATTATCATCTCCATCTTAGAGATTAAAAAAACCTACAGAAGAAATTTATACCGTTATAAGAAAGTATTTCTAAGAATAATATCAAGGATAAAACCCAAAAAGAAGACATTTACTATCTTAAGATTATTTTGGGTCACAACAAAAATGAACCTACTGAACAAAATGAAAGGCAAAAAATGACAAGGAAAAGCTCTCTGATACATCTTGATGAAGACAAGGGGTTAATGTTCATAATATACATAGAGCTGTCACAAAGCAACAAGAAGCTCCCTCACTTAAATGTGTTCAACGGACAAAAGAGATCATTCACTTTTTAAAAGTCAGATGGCTAATGAGTGAAAAATGCTCAATACCTCACTGGTCATCAAGTGTAAATTAAAACAATGAAAAAGTACTTTTGCTCATCATATTGGCACATATTTTTAAAAGATATTCTAGCTAGTGTCCATGTTTGAGAGAACAAACTGTGAGCGATCTTCTGGAGGACGACATGTCAATGGATATGTAAACTCTGAAAAACGTGTGTACACACAGGCTGAACTCCACTTTTAGGAATCGTTTCATTTAGAAAAAATCAGTTCAAAAAGATGTACTCATCAGAGCATTTACACAGCACTGTTTAAAATGGTGAGAAGAAAAGCTGAAGTGAAATCATATCCAGCGATAGAGAATTGGTTACATAAGTTATTCTACATCTTTTCATTCCCCAAAGGAGAAGGAATTTCTAGATTCACTTGAAAGGAGCCTGTGATTTATGTAGTTGTCACATCCAAGGACTAAATTTCCAGAAACCTTAACTAGAGAAATACTTATACAAGATCACAGGAATGTTTGTATAAGGATTCCAGTCAAACACCCTTTCTGACAGTGGAAGATGGAGAAAACTTAAGTGTCTACCATCAAGACAATGATGCGGTAAATCACGGCGAGCTGTGGGCACTAAATTTCCGGTGTTTCGGCGTGGTCCAAGGCCTTGTCCACAGTACTCTCCCACGAAAGGTGTCCTTACACAAGAGACCAAACCTGCACATCAGGAAAACCCTCTACTCTATCTGAAAGGACCGGGTGAGTCTAGAGGGGGAAGAAGTCAATGATATATACCTGAGTGAATAAACCGAGCTGCAGAAAACATATAGTATGGCCTTATTTTTCAATAAAGCATATATACACTCACATATACATAGATTTCTCATATTCGTGATGTATGTGTATATATATATGACATAGGCATAAAGGTCATGAAATACATACTCCATATTGTCAGCAGTTTTTACTCTTTGGAAATAAGGGGAAGGGAAGTAGGGGACTTTCGGTACCACCACAGTTCTCTTTTCAGTATTTCAGTTAAGTATACTTGGAGTTTAAAAGTTTATTTAAGTCCAAAGTAAAATGGACGATGCCTCCACAAGACAGAATGCTATACTGGTCATTAAAAATCATGACAGTGGAGATAGAATATTGTAGAAAAATGTGTAATAAGCCGAATGGAAAATGGAGGTCTCCATACAGAAAACAGGCACACAGTGCTCGCTGGTTTTTATGACAGAGGTAATACACACTGATGAAAAGAACAGAAAATAGATGTTAAAGTGTTAATTATTATCTCTGAGTACTGGGAACAAGATAGACACTTTTGACACTTTTTTCAGACTTTTATATTAAATACACACTATTTTTCACCTGAAAAAAGCATTTTTTGATGTCTAGTACCACACATTGGAAAAAACACACGAGTACTTACATAAACAAATAACTAGGAGACACCGCAGCACCGTCACGCAGTGTAGAAAGGGCGATCCTGAATAACACCACGCAGTTACATAAGGACCCACAAAGTGAGAGCACCCCCTGTAACAGGGCGCCCCCCCTTCTATTTGTCAGTTGTGTCTTCAGGGCTGAGGCAATTCTGAGCACGGCCAGTGTCAGTGCTGGTGTCTGGATGGATGCCACTGGAGGTGAAGGCACCTGCAAGCTGAGAGGAAGAACAGAAATCATCCTCTGCTTTTTCTGTCTTGTTTCTTTGTTACTTTTAAAGAGAGGCGTAAATAAGATAAACTGAATCTTCCCTACTGAAATTTCAGTAATGAAACCGTTTTTAAAGTGTTCACAACTTATATTCTGCCTATGACTGTCTTTTCAACAAAGCATCATATTTATTAAATGTTAATTAACTCAGTTAATTAACTACTTGTTGAAACCAATTAAAGAACATGAAATGCACTACGTGAAAGCACCAAGCCTGCAGTGACTAGCTCAGCTGTCTTGACGTCAGTGCAGTCAAACCCCACCATCCCGTGGCCCTGAGCTTCTGATGCTGGTAAGAGAGCACGCTGCTGCCTCAGATGGAAAGAAACGGTGAAAGCATTTTCTGAAATCTACAGCACTGACAAAACATAACTGATTAATCCCAGGCTCCTTTGAGGCTGTCATTTTCCGTTTCTGGCCAACACCCGTTAATGAGCAGAACCACCCCATTCCCGAGTCATGGGACTCACGTGGGCAGAAGTTTTGGAGAAATTTCCAGGTATAGAATGTAAACCAACTATACATAAGACTCTGAAAAAGAAAAGATGCAATACTTTGATTTTGGAAGACACTAAAATATTCTCCTAATCCTTAGTATTTGGAAAGGCTGGGCTTCTACTAAGCCACTTATTTATTTCACAGCCAATGAGCATCTTCCACAAACCCTGTTTCCCTGTGTCTGCTGGGAACTTCAGGCACATTGATGCTGTCTATCTTATAAGTCACAAGGCAGAGGCGTGTGTCTCACGCCTGCAAATCTCACACAGACTCAACTCCTAGCCTCACTGTATGAACTTGGCCCCATTTTCTCACCTGTTTATTTGGTATCTGTTCTTCTGTAAGCTGCCTGAAATGCTTCTTGGAACAAGTCAGAAGAATGAGTGGGTAGAGAAATGGACAGATGGACAGGTGAGAGATGGGCAGACAAACAGAGAGTCTCCAAGAGAAGGGGAGCAATCAAAATTACCTATGCAAAACCCTCTTCTAGTCAGGGAAGGAAACCACCACGGAGAAGTGTGAAGAGGCAGGTAGCTTAGGACTGTTTCCTGGATTCCATGAAAAGTTACACCAAGAGATGAGAGGGTAGAACTATAAATAATAAAAGAAAAAAAGCATGCATGTTTGAAAAATATATCTACATTATGTACTTTCTAAAGAATAGAGTCAAATCAGCAAGGCCCAATAACACAGTCCTTGGGTATTTACAGAAGTGAGAATCCCATCTCCAATTCGCAAGGCATCCCTTCGGAGCACTGAGAATCTACACGGTGTGGTCATAAAGCCATCACCGCAAAAGCTATGCTATCCTGCACTTACGAGGAAAGAGCAGCTGTGCTCGGTCTGCCTACACGCGTCTTTTACAGCCCTCAGCACCTCTACGGGGGAGGGACGCCTAGCGAGCCCCATCTCTGCAGGACAGAAAACAAGTCCAGGAGAGGCTAAGCCGACCCACCAATTCTCCATCTCACAGGACTTGTCACTCCAGACCCGGACTCGAACTCGGACCCACGTTTGTAACCACAGTACTACAGTACTTTATGTGCTTTTTGTGTGTATAATACATTTGTTTCTGGCATGAAAGGGTATTTAATAAATGATCGGTTGTCTTGTCTATCTCATTAGCTCACAATCTTTATATTTTTGTATTGTACTCTTCCCCTGGAGAAAGGAACGGAAAGAGCGGGGGTCAGAATGAGGTGGAGCTCCATTCTTTATCTGTTACCTCATCTCATCCAAGTCCCCAAACAGGGAGAAAGAGCAAGTGTTCTCTTCATCATTTAAAGAGAGGGCTCCAGTGATGGTGACTTACTCAACTCCAAAACCAAGTCTGGGGGAAGGGCACATGCAGCAACGAGAGCAGTATCACCTGTAGGAAGGCAAAAAGAGCTCAGGGGATGGCTCAATGGGTCAGCCTGATTTAATTTCAATCGATAAAACAATAACACACTCTAAAAATATTAGCATACAATGGATTTGCTCTTTCTTGACATCTAGCAAGTTTCCACATCTCACATGTAACATTATCATGAACTAGTGAAAGGAAGAGTCCACAGACAAGGAAAATCAATGCCACAGGCAGGCTGAAACCCAGGCTGGAGGAAAGGAAGAGAAAGGGCATAGTTAAGAAGAGGGGAAATTCTGGGAAAAATACATCATCACAAGGACTCTCAAACATCATCCAGCAATCATATAATCATTCTTTCAAGAGAGAGTTACTTAGGTCCTATTTTGTGCAGCATTGTACAGTGGGCGAAGCAAGAGCACAGCGTCCGGTGGCAGCAAGTTGCGGAGCTCCAATACACTTCTGATCCCGGTACCTTGCACACTTGTCCTCAGTATAAAGGCAAAAAATATAGTAAAATAATCCAATGTAAACTCTATGCAATGCTGAAAAAAAATTAAAGAAGACCTAAATACCTGGACAGACACACCACGCACATTCCTGGATCAAATGACAGCATTCTTGGTATGGCAGTGCTCCCCAGAGCGATCCATATATTCAACGTGGACTCGATCACAATCCCAGCGGGTTGCTCTGCAGAAACTGACTATCTGCTCCTACAATTCATATGGGAATTCGAGGATCTCAGTAACCAAACCGTAGTTGAAATAGAAGAACAATTTGAGAGGACTTGTAATTCTCAATTTCAAACCTTACAACTGTATCTCCAGGTGAGATTAGAGGCCATTTTTAAGTTATAATTGTGTTTATCCTTATTTTCTAAATTCTGTACAATGAATATACCTGTTAGAATAAGAAATATAAAAAGTAAGGTATTTTTTAAAACATGCAAACCGATTCATTCATTGGGAAAAAAATATTTTGACTATAAAGATGAAAACAAATATCTAGTGAAAAAGGACTATTTAAAAACAAGAGTGCATTTACATTTTTCGTAAATTGGAACCTGAAAAGCACAAACACATCAAGTTTCTAGGGAGAGTGTTGCAACATATTAATTGTTATTTCCAAAATTCTAATTGAACAATGAAAACTCAAGAAAGGGAAAATCTTGATTGACAGCCAACTGCAAACACATGGAGATCAAAGGCCTAGAAATCATAGTTCCTTTAACTCTGCTACTAACTCAATAGGAGAGGAAATTCCTCACAGAGGGGACAGTGGAATCCCATGCATAAGACAGGATACACACTACAAACTGCACTAGAATTTGGGGTGGTTTCCTTAGAAGAATTCTAAAGTTACAACATTGCTGAAAAACTATAAAAACACTGACAGACAGATTAAAACACACAGTCATATATATTATATAGAAAGATATGAAGTCTGCTCCCATGTTGCATAGAAATACGAACATATTTGTTCATTTATGGGCACTGATTACTTTATCCCAGGTAGAATATTTCAACTAAAATAGATAATCAATAATACACTCCTCTTGTCAAGGCTAGTTGATAAGTTACTCTGCTATGTAAGCATAATGTGTCTAAGATAGATTTAAAATTAGTGAAAAAGATTTTTGTATGGTTTCTTGAACCCTTCTCAAAACACCAAGCTTAATTTTAAAATAAATCTGAGCAGTATTTCTATATGATCTTTTCCCTCGTGAAACGAACAACACAGTCTGTTGTCAAAATTCTTTCCTTACAATGATTCACGAGCACCGTATCCTCACAAAACTGCTGGACAGCAAGGCACTATCCAGACACTGTGACAAAAGAAATGAAACACAAGGAAGACAGTGACCCTATTCTGCAGGGCTAATAATCTGTTCCAACACCGGGTTTTTATTTGATTGGTTTGATTGGTTAGAAAAATAAAATCACTCAAGTACATTCTTCTTTGAGCATTATGTAAATCATGACTCTCTTTTTAGTGTCATGAGCAGGAAAGACTTGAGCATGAATTGATTAGATCAACTAGGCACAATCATCACTGGAGCCTGAGTAATAAATAAGTACATGAGACCTAAAATAAACCTACACAGATCTCTACAAGGAAAATGAAGAGGTGAGTTCCCCAATGAGAAAACAAACAATCAAGAAATCAAAAAAGGAAAACTTTTTCATTAACGATTCCAGGCAGTAGTGGAGCATGGTGGTGAAGATCACAAATGCTGGGGACAAACATGAGGGTCTGAAATCCCACAGCACTGGGTAGCTGTGACACTGATATTTCAGTGAAATTTTCTGCAACTCAGTCTCCTATCCATAGACTGTGGACAACCACAGCACCCATCTCCTAGAACGGTCTTAAGAATTAAGTTATTTTTTATATAAAAGTTTAAATAAAATACCTCAGATTTTAATTACCCCAAAAGCTCAAGGAACAAAGAAAACAGTGATAAATTGGAGTTCATCAAATGTTAAAAATTTGCTTCAAAGGACACCATCCAGAAAGTGAAAAAACAACAGAGAGGAGAAAATTTTTTCAAATTATTTATCTGATTAAGTATTCAGATAAAATAAAAGAAAAAACTCCTACAACTCAACTAGAAAAAGAGAACTCAATTAAAATGTGAATAAAGTATCTGAAAATGTATTTTTCAAAGAAAATATACAAATGGCCAATAAGCACAATCAAACGATGTTCAATATCATTAGCTGTAAAAGAAATCAAGTCAAAACCACTAGGAGAAACCACTTCACACTCACTACAATAGGTTATAATAAAAAAAATGTGTAACAAGCACTAATGAAGACACAGAGGAAGCGGAGCGCGCAGCCCTTACTGGTGAGGATGTAACACAGCGTGGCCACTTTAGAAAACAGCCTGGCAGGTCCTCAGAGAGTTGAACATTTGGTTTATGAATGACCCAGCATTTCTGCTCTCTGGTCACACAAGTAAGAGAACTGAAAACAAATGTCCACATAAAAACTCCTACAGGAGTATTCACGGTGCCATTACTATTCACACCCAAAAAGCAGAAACAACACAAATGACTATCACCTGATGAATGGGTAAACAGTGGGGCCCGGATATACAGTAGAATATAATTCAGCAATAGCAAAGCATAGAGTACTGACCCAGGCCACAACCTGGAAAAACATTGAAAAAGTTACTCAGTGTGAAAGAAGTCAGTCACAATAGACAGTTCCATTTACATGAAATAACTTGTTTTACATGAAATGTCCAGCACAGGCAAATCCACAGAGAGAGAACAGTGGCTGCCTGGGGCTGGGGGAGGATAAGGAAGATGGGAATGACTGCTTGTGCATACAGGGCTTCCTGTTGGGGGATGAAAATATTCTAAGATTGACTGCGATGCACAATTCTGGGCATTGAGTAAAAACCGCTGTACATTTTAATGGGTGAATTGTATTAAAACTGTTAAGGACAAAAGCACCTAGGGCCAGAACCTTCAAATAGTAAATGCAAATTGCTAACTTTTATTACAGGAAGAAGAAACTGCCCTCAGCATGAAAGCAGGAGATCGGCAAATGTGGGTTAACAGAATTGGACAAGAGCATTTCACTTGAAAGAGTTGCTGAGTGTACACGAAATATTCAGAAATAGGAAAATCAGCTTGACATCACGAAGAAGCATTCTGCTTCAAATGCAGATCAAGGATTCGGCAAGCCCAGCTGCTAGAAATAACCAGAGAAGAAACCTGGTTCTTAAAACAAGCACCAGAGCCAACAAGGAAATGGTGGTGAGGAAAGCAGGCAGCCAAAAATCTGGAACAGTTTGCTACAAATAATTTCTCCATTGAAAATTCAAAAATAAAATGAAAGTGATGCAATGCTGAGCTGGCCTCAAGTTAAAGGGCTTCCTCTGTTGCTCGACAGTTCTGTAACCCCGAATATGAGACTCAGGAGAATCAGCATGGCTCCTGGCAGTCCCCAAGTGACTGCCCACCAGCACGCTTACCACCATCACATCTGCCAGGGTTGTATTGCACAGAAGAGACCAACTTCTAAAAGGCCCAGGAAATGTTGACAAGGGAAGAAAAGGCTGCTGTCAGTCCTGGGACAGAGGCCCTGTGAGCAGAGGCCAGAAGGCTGCAGGTGAACTGGAGTAGACCTGGGGCAGGAAGGGACCACGGAAGAGCAGATCTCAATTTTCTACTCTCTCTCCCTCGGGTAGGAGAGATAAAGCCTGCATTCTTCTCACCTGGAACTGTGGGTTCTGGCTGGCAGAAGTCTTACGTACAGGGAATGAATACTCAAGACTCTGTGGAAAAAGTCAAGAAAGCGAGAGGGCGTAGGGACCCAACTCCACGATTCTCTCAAATGCTCTCACATTTATTGTGTATAATCAAAGGAAAACGTCATTAACAGTTGTGTGATAGTAAGCAGGAACTTGGGGAAAGAAGGATGAGACAGAGATTGTAGAATCCACCATGAGTACAAAGGCTTAGTGTATCTTTAGGGAAGTCATGGGGTGAGGGGAATAAGATACATTCTTTAGACATGTGAATTACAAAGCAGACCACCAGACCAGCTAGGTCCTTGTTTGGGGGATAATAGAGTATCTAACTGCACACAAGCCCAGCCTTTATAGCTGAGGGCCTGGGTCATTGCTTTGCGATGAGCAGAGTGCTATCTAAAACCTCATCTACGCAAGCAAAGCATTATCTCTGCTTTTTAAGGCAAGGAGACAGGAGTGAGTATGCACAGGGCCCTGCTTGCAAAGCAGTTACTAAGTATATGTTTTCTTCTTAAATTTGACAGGCGGCTGGGGTCTGTTAAAATTTGTTAACCCAATCATGGGCTCCCACATGGAACCATTATGGAGGACACCCTAGGGTGACAAATCCTGGCTCTGGGTCTTTTCCTGCCAGCTTCAGCCACTCTAGCAGAGTCTAGGCACATTCCTGAATAATGATCATACAGAACCACCCACACTGTTAACCCCTGGTGCTTGAAACTTAATTTTAGCTCTACACAACTTAACGTAGAAAAGTTTCAGAAATAAAAGATATTATATTTATTTTATATCTCATCATAGGACTGATTTTTCTGATTGCTCTAAGCTGCTTCTTCTTGGTAAAGCACCTAATTCTGCAGGTGAATTCAGTACTTTCTTTGGGCATAACTAGCCAGTTTGGGCTCGCTAACTTCTATTGGTCAAATACCGATACACTTAATTGATTTCATTGTTAATCAATTTCAGCTGGGAGCAGATGGAGTGTCACTCTGTTCCTCAGCCCACCCTCAACTCTTTATCATCAGCAACTCAGGCCTCCGGAAACCAAAAAAAGCTTTTGTTTCCCTTCTACAGTTTCAACAAACCCAACAGGATACATAAGCCTGGAGAAAGAATTCAAAACAAATGTTAAAACAAAAAATCAATAAACCTGAAGCAACTCCATCTCCGAATCATGATACACAATGACATGAGATTAAGTGTGTCAGGCACAAAGCATGGGTGAGCCTGACCACCTGATTTCTATTCTTCAAAGGAAGGAAAGTTTTCCTATTTTTTATTATCACTCTGTCATTGTTTCTGATTAAGCCAAAAACTAGTTTATGAAATAATTAAGCATTGAAATAACAGATTTTGGTTGTATCAATTACAGAAGGCATTCAGAGGTGTTAGGAAAAACCACCTCTGTAAAAAATGTCTTCCACTGTGAAGAACATGTATACAAAATGCAACAGAGAATTCAAGCTCTTGTGGAGAGGAGTAAAAGCCACAGAAACAAAGCAAAGTCATTACTATGAGTCAACTCAAAATTCACTGGACAATCATGTTCAATGCATTCAATGAAATTTAAAGGCATACTGCAAACCATACACTTAATGATCTGCAGGCTAGAGGAAGAATTTCTCTCTTTAACACACAAGATTAATCAACAGGGTGCCCCACCAAACAAGGACCAAAGAACAATCAGGTTTTTAACAATTCTGAAATATCAGCATTTTCTAAAGATCAAAATCCAGAAATTTTAAACATTCATTCACACCACAATGAAACAAGCACTTAAAAAAAAAACCCAAAGAAAATAAGCACGTAGAACATGTACATAGATCAATGAGTATTTCTTGTGATGCTGGAAGAAACAGGCTATAGTCTTTTGCTTGAGAAATAAAACTACTTTTAAAGATAAATGCTAAAACACATTTCATCATTCATGTTGCCTTGAAAAATCTGAGGCACTTGTATCTGATTAGAAAAGCAATTCTGAGTAATAGTGTGTTACAATTCAGTGCCAGTTTGCTTTAGAAGAAAAGAGAAAAGAAAAGCTACTGTTTCTCATATCCTGCACAAAGTGTGAAGTGTCTCCCTGCCTCTTTCTCCTCCCGTTTTCTAAGCTCATGCTTCCCAACCCTTCTGAAACAACTATGAGAACCTCTTATTCCCGCCAATATGCCAAATGACAAAAGAAAATCAATTTATTTGTGTAAGTATATGCTTATACCTTGAACTGGAAGAGAAAGATATCAGAAGTCTATATGGAACTTATTTCTACATTCCTGAAATCACACACACAAACGTTCACACAGACACAGACACAGACACATACCCCCTGGATTACTGGGAAATTCACAAGGTTATGATTTCCATCTTCTAGAAGATAACTTTGTAGTTAGATTAAAATACAAAACTGTCAGCTTTGGAAAGCCTTGATCACCTGCTAAACCATCCAAATATCAAAGAGACCCAATTAGCCTTCTCGGTAGAATGTAATTTCCCATGATGGCAAAACATACCCTAAGAAGTACTGGATCCAAGTCTCGTGTTTATCACTAGCTATGATCGTTTTTAAGCACATTAACAGATTCAGAAACCTATGTCTCAACAGCATTTATTCTTATTGAAATAGTATACGTGTTCAATTGCCTATACAGAGACCAGGTCCCATGATGGAGTTTAAGAGCTATTTTGTGTATTGCAATATTTATTTTTAAGTGCAGACAAGGAGGGTGGGTATTACTCAGTTGTAGAGCACCTGCATAGCATGCACAATGTCCTTGCTTCAGTCCCCAGTACCTCAAAAAAATAAAATAAAATAAGGGCATATTTAAAAATGAGTAAAGTTATAAAAAAATGCAGACTAAAAACCACTGCAATCTAGGAGACACAATTACAATAAAAAAACAAGAGTTTCTATCAATTATTGGCTATTTGCCAGTCACAGAGACAACCAGAAATCACACGATGATTCTCAGCAACCCTACTAAGTAGACACGGATGAGAAACCAGGCTCTGCGGATGAGGAGACGGAGCTCAGAGGAGCTGGGGACGCTGACCGTCCTGCTTCCCATGACACCACATCAGCCCAGGGCAAGCGCTGATGAAGCTGCAATGAGGGGACACCCAGCTGCATGGAACCTTGGGGCACTGGGGAGTCCCAGAAAACACTAAAAACTGTTCAGTGAAAAACCAGCTCAAATATAATACACTGTGCCACATTCTTTAAACAGGGAACATGACTGAGAACTTTTTGATGCCTCCGTGTCCTTTCTGCCATCGTCAGTTACTTGCCCTCACAGCGTGACCAGTGATGAACTGGACCCCATATGAAGTGCACTCAGATGGCAGAGCATTTGAAGCTGTTTTATGAAGTTTGTAAGACTCTGTCTATGCTTCACAGTGGCGGTCATCCATCACTTCTCACCGGTGTGGACGTACCACCTGAAATCACTCCTTTCTGCTTTTTAAAATCCCTTCATCTACTCCAGACTTTTCAACAGCAAAGAAGCAGCTAAACCACAGACAGTGGACAGCTTTTCACCAAATTTCTTGAACAGCCCATCGGACTACCTGGAAGCCCTTTACTTTTATTAAACCCACTTCCAGGTACTTCATCATTTTCTGATTGGTGGACTTGGCCTCTGACTGAGCTACTCAGAGAGCTCCCAGCCTCACATCCGTGAGAGGACCCTGCTGTTGGGAGAAATCAGTGAGAAAGGCGTACATCCCCCAGTCAGGTCTGCACAGCTAGAAGTGCCACAACGTGCTAAAAATTTATACCGTCATAACCCCTGGGCTCCCATGGACTGGTTTCACATTAACCAAACTCATGAGACACAGATACAAGAAACCAGAAATTTAACTTTTTAATGTAACAGAAGACGTGAAACTATGAACCAGACTACAATATCAGAGTTCAACCATGAGTATATGTTCTCCTCCACGGCACAATCACGGGCAGGCAGTCACATGGCAAGTGTGGACAGAAGCAGAGCAGGAAGGATTTCTAGATTAATTCAATGGACTAAATTTCTGTTATACCAACAGATCTGCTGCCTGGAAAACAATTAATGCTAATCACGGTGCACTCTTCGTGGACAGTTGCCGAGACACGACTGTGAGCACCTGTGTAACTCTCCTTTCCCTGTCCTTTCTGGGCTAATTGAGGCACAGACGTACAGAAATCGAGGGATGCAGATACATCTAAACACCCAAAGCCCATTCTGGGAGCCACAATACCATACAGCCAGGGTTAAAATACTTGCTCTGCCACTTACTGGTTCTGTGACCTTGGCCAACTTACCCTCTGTGTGCCTCAATTTCCACACTGTAAAACTGGGATAACAATCAAACCTTCCTTACTCGCTTGTTGAGAAGATTGAAGGATTCATTTCTGTAAAACGCTCAGAAAAGAATGTAGCACATTTTTGGTGCTCAACAAATGTCAAATTAATATTACAGTGGTTTACAAGTCTCCTTCCTAATCATCTTCTGTGTTTCCTGGCTAGACTAATACCAAAAGGAAATTTTTATTTCTCCTTTTATAAACTCTTGGGGTACACCCTTCTGTTCCATCCCACCACCTGTTTAAACTGATGGAAGGGATACCTCCTCCCCACTCCTCTGGGCCATGCAGAGTGCTACTCCCTTCACAGCCCTGACCCCTGGCCCACAGCTAGCCCTCCTCACATTAACAGATTGAGTTGTGATTCCAGGGAGACAAGCAGGGCATGTGAAACCCTTCCTTTCCCTCCAGTGTTGGCCACCCTAGGGAAGCACCCTGGATGCTCAGCTCCATGGCAGAACAGCCCTGTGCATGATGGGGCAGATTCTCTCAAGGGAAGGCTTGTTGTGGCCCAGAGATACCTGGGACAGGGTGAGTCTCTACTTCTGGGACACAGTATCATGACACTCATTTACCCACAGCCCTGAAGTTCATGGAGAACGTGTCTTCATCAGTAACAAAGAAGACATTTAACGCCTGCCTACTCTTTTGTGTCACCTCTCAGTTGGCTGCTGGAGACAACATGTGTATAAGTATTGGTTCCCCTTAGGCCCCAACATATATGAAGTAACAAAAATTTCTGTGGCTTAACGTTGGTCCAGGGCGACTGTGTAACAGTTCTGACTCTGCTGATGCTAAATTATGGGTGTAGGAATTATGGAACCTCCTCAAATATCTTTCATCATAAAATCAGCTTTTCTTATTTTCTTGTTTCTTTGTAATTACCAAAGACTATAAAATGATGGCTTCACACAAAACAGCAGCTAAAGTTTATGAGTTCTCTTGACGTACCCACTGTGTTAAACACGTTACATAATTACTAATTCTCACAATTCTACAAAGCAGATATGAGCGTCCCCTTCTCACAGACGAGGGGAAAACTCAGAACGAGCTGACTCAGGATCATGTGGTTCAGTGGCAGCACGTGCAGGCAAACCCAAGTCAAGAAACTACACCCCTTCATATATGTACCAAATCAACTGCCACCAATTAACACATAGCGGCGGGGTCAATACTCAGGGAACTCAACACACTTTTCAGCTTTATGGTGCTCCAGAGGCAGCTTCTAGCTGTTTTATAAAATCCCGGCTCACTGGTTTCTAACACTAGAAGAAAAGGCCGATTTTGCCATTGTTTGCACAGCAAGTCTGAAATGTTCACAGCGAGATAACAGAATAAAACTATGATATAAGCAGAAAAATTTTTCCAGGTAGAAAGACATAATGGACATTGTGCTATTCTGAAGCATTAAGCAAAGAAATCAAAATAAAATCACATTGTTTAAGCCTTATTTTACAAACAGAAAAATTAAGACTGTAAAAAGTTGCAACAGCGCCACCTATGGCTAAAAAGACCTTCCAGGTTGCCGGGAAACATGCAACACAAAAATTGACTGTAGGATGAGAAACGAGAATCAGATAACTAGAAGCTTATGTAGCATATACTGCACTTTGCTTCGGGGGAATGGACGGGTATTCAGTATTTAATCTGATATTGCTAATACTCCTAAATATAAACAAAAGACATAGGCTCATGAAAATTCATCTTAGAAGTGGAAAGATTCCAGTCCAGCCACTTCATTTTACACGAGGGGAGACTGAGACCTGAGATCTATCCTCCTGGCAATCAGCAGCAAAGCTCTCCTAGGTCTCATGTCTTGCACTGTAGTAAAAACCAACAGAACTGTACTACACCTATATTCATAAAAGTCACGTCTGTATTTTTCCAACAGTAGGTAATCTAAGTATCTTGCAAAATAGTTCTCAAAGAGCCAGGAAATGATACAAGTTTTTTGAAATACAAAAACATTTATTTACATATTAAAACAGCATGAGCTTTATTCTCTCTATTAAAAAAGTGACATGTCAAATCAAAATTTTGAAATTTTAAAACCTGAAAAGAGTGCAGAAAAAAATCAAAATATTCTTTAATCACAAAAGAGAGAAGCTTATTCCCAGAAAATAATCAATGTGGATTTTTCTAAACTTAATGGTTCTGGTCAGAATCCGGAGAAATTAAATGTCTGATGGATGGTTACACGGCAACATGAATTCTGAGCTGTAACAATACACATTCTGTGTAAATAATCTTCAAGGTCGTCTGCTTAAGGCAATTTAAGTAGTCCCTGTCTCACTAGAATGACACAGATTTCAATAAAGCTTCATACTGCACTTAAAAAAACTGAATCCTAGTTACTTTAAGCCATATTAATGTATATCATATATATACATATTGAATATGCATCAGAAATAAGCTACCCTTTTTAGTATTCAGAGTTGATACTTCTAAACTATCAGTCACTGTGACAGCACATTTTTATTAAGCACCTATACGGTGCCTTGTATACAAGGCGTCCAGCTCTCACAGTCAGACAAGGTAAACCATATTACTCAGATTTCACAAATGACGAAATATACTTAAGCCAGGTAAACAACTAAGATATTCATCATCAGGAAAGAAAAGAGTAAGGATTTTACTTACAATACTCACTGACAAAGTTTTCTTTCATACTAAGACTATATAAAACAAATTCAGTGTTTGGAAATTTTTCAGTAAATAAACACCACTAGAAAAAAAAAGTAACATCATTAGCAACAGTTGGACTTTCAAAGACCACTTCTCTCTTGCACAATAGTTATTTTAAATGTTTTGTTTTTAGTTCTCACAAAGCACTAAATTAAAAAAATATTACCTTTAAAGTCATTACCTGAGAATAAAACATTTGTGAAAATGTACAATTTTAATTTATGTCACTCTGCCTCACATTCTCACTGGTGTCTCTCCTTTGAAGACCTCATCAGGCTGAGATAGCTAAAATCGGTCATTTATGGACTCACAGGAGTTCGGGAAAACACTCAACAGGAGGCTGATTAGAGGAGCAATTGAGAATTCATCCTGTGCAGCCTGGATTCCAGCATCGAGCTAGCCACCGCCAGCTGCGTGTGATTTGGGGCAAGCTGGCCCATCTCTCAATCCCTCAGCTACAAAAAAGGAGACACTGATACCTACAATCAAACACCTGCTATGAAGTAAAATATGAGCAAAGCATTTTAGCCTCAGTTAGGCGTCCACTCACAGCGAGTTTGGTCATTATGATGATGAGGATGGCAGTTAATAAATTAAGCTCGACCAAACAGGAGATATCACCTTAAAGGAGAAACATTCTAAGTCCATGAGAATTTCCTTTTGGATGGATTGCAGAATATTCTATAGATTTTTTTTTAATAAAACAAATTTTGTCCATTAATTGTAGATTTACAGGTTCATGGACAAGTCTCCAGAAAAAGAATTAGAGGCCTCTAACCTCTGAAAACTAAGATGTAAATTTAAAAAAAAATCAGGGAAGAGATTATACCTCATTTGGGAGAGTATGTGCTTAGCATGCATGAGGCCCTCAGTTCAGTCCCCAGTAACTCCATCTAAAAACTTTGTTTTTTAAGAAATAGAGAATTAAAGCAAAAAGATGGAGGAATAGGGAATTTTTTAGAGACTCATCTCAGATTTAAGATGGGGAAGAAACCATCCAATTCTCAGAAGAAATCTTGAGGACTATGTAAACTGGATCTGAGATGTCTAGTCTTTTAACATTATTCATGAAATCATATTACCAAGTCTTAAAACTACCTGATAACCCACAGTGGTGATACTGATCATAACAGCTACCATCACGTATTGAGCTCCGGCTAGGACTGCTCTGTTCTGACATCTCTGCCCCTGAGGCCTCACCAGGCGGAGAGCACTAAATTCGGTCATTTATGAGCATCTCGTGTAAGTCCTCCATTTGTGCTTCTCACTCTCCCCTCACCAGCTCCTCTGAGGGAAGCACTGTTATCATCTTCCCCACCCACAGATAAGGCCACTGAGGCACAGAGACTAAACCTGTTCCAGGCCACATTGGCATTAAAGGACGTCTGTATTTCTGCTGTTTTGCTTTTCACAAAGGAATCTGATATATCAATTCAAGGCAGACTGTTAAATAATCAAGTCTGTCAGGTCTTCACCTCAAAGAGCAGATACTATAAATTCCTGATGTAGGATGAGGCTGCCGCCACAAACTGACTCAGCTTGAAATTAATATCCAAGATGAAGCAGCGGATACACGTAAATATTCACAATTGTCAACTCTGCTCACGGGTCTGGGCCCTTCACTGCCTGAAAGGGGGTGAAATCCCCACCCGTGTCTGGGAGGGAAGCCCGGCTCTTCCCGGGCTCACCCAGGCTTCATGGGCTATTTACCCCACAGACTAGCCTCAACGGTTAAAAGCTCTCAAGATTTTTACACCAGGCAAAACTGAAAGACATTTCTGCAGATGGAGCACTTTCTCAGGCTTAAATTTTTTTGCCTACACTCAGCCAGAGGGAGAAAAGGAACAGAACTCTACAAAGTCTCTGACCCTCACCACTCACAGGAGTAGAATGACCACAGCAGAAGATGGCACTTCACATTGCAGGATGAGAACAAAATAAAGATGCCCCAACAACAGGCACTCCCAGACACAGCGCTCAGCAGTCTTCTGCACAATCACGGTTGTGCAGCCCTCATCACCTTCTATTTCCAGAACACTTCACCAGCCCAAAAGAATCCCCCTATCACTAGCATTCACTCCTTAATCCCCCTCCACTCAGCCCCTTCCAACCATCACCTGCTCTCTGCCTCTGCATGTGCCTATTCTGGGCATTTCAGATCACTGAAATCAACAATTTGTGACCGTTTGTGTCTGCTTCCTTTCAAGTAACAAGCTGTTATCAAGGCTTGTATATTTTGAAGTGGTATCAGCATCTCTTTCTTTTTTTTTTTTGGAATCGTTAAAGATTATTAGAAGGTGGTATGTACTATCAAAAAGAGTAGAGTGGAGCATAAGTGATTGGGTTTCAAACGGAAAAGTGTGGGTTGAACAGTCAGGGTGGAATTCCCAAAACAGGTGGCTTTTTCATTCTCCTCTTTTTTTTTCTTTTTTACTCACTCTTAAGTGTGAATAATGTTCCACTACATGGAGATACTACATTCTGTTCATCCATTCAGCAGCTATTTATGGACGAGGTCCAGAAAAATGAGTGTAAGAGGTGACTAGCATGGATGGCATTTAAGCAAAGGGCAAAATGTGCTTTCAAAAAAAAAGCCAACAAACAGAGGCACAAGGAAATTCAGGGCGTTTCTGAGCAAAGTGCTTGCTTGCTTCAGCAGGACTACCGTGCAGGGCTGCGGCGGATATTGGCAGGAATCACGGTGAGGGAGTCAACTGAGAAGACACCCCACTGCAAGCAGCTCAGCCAATCCTCCTCCCTCATCCTGTATTGTTAGAGCAATGTGTCTAGGTTACTCTTATTTCAATTAATAGCACTTTAACTGCACATCTGATCATCTCCATCAGACCACATTACCTCCAAGTCACAGAAAATCATTCACTGACTGGAGCAGCACCAGGACATAACGGTGATGGATCAGGGAGTCCTACAGCATTCCAGCCTGCAGGCACAAACCCCACATGTGCCCTGGTGATGTCCAGAAAATAAAATGCATGGAAATATCTCACTGCTGGTACACGACATCTGACCTCAAATTGCCCGAAAATCATGCTGGCAAAGCACTACTCAACCTTCTCAGTACAAAAAAAAAAAAAGCTAAGAAGGCAAATTTAGGCTCTTCCATTGAAAACCAGCAGCCACCACTGCCAGTATTTCAGCTGGAATGCTCCTGACGTTGAAAACCACTGCGCAGTTACTTTTCAAACGTGAAACTCATATATATATATACCACGTAGATGATATTGCAGTAGGATTTTTCTTTTCAAAATTTCCAGTTGCAAGATTAGCACAAGAAAGTTTATGTTTAGGCTTTAAAAAAAATCAATTATCCTCCACTTTCTTAATTATGAACTTATTATTATTTTATAAATGGAGCTATGGTGCATATTTAAAACCTTTTGATTTCTGAAAACAAGACCTTTATGACCTCACTATTTCAGAGCAAACTTTAACGATTCTGATAGGTGGGGCCTGGGGCGCTCACTAACAGCGCTTTAAATACTGGCAAGGATGTGCTACTAAGTAATGCAATGGCTCTAACTCCACATTAGCTCAGAAAGTAAAGAAACCACACCAATGTCTTCCTTAAATATTTTTATATTCCTATTCTTTTGAATATTAAAGTTCTTAAAATATATGATTTTTTTTGAAAAAGACAACAGCTGTATTAATTTTCCTCTCACCAAGAAAGCAGTCTTTATCAGGAATAAAAACCCCTATGGAAATCGAAATTACAGGACGTTTCTAGCTAAGTGAACATCCAGATATGAACACAAACCTAAATCCTACCAGATCTCACTCGAAGGAGCTCAACAAAGGCCTGGGCAACCCGGGAGATTAGCTCTTTTGTTTCAAATGTTGGCTGAGCTAAGATCATCACACTAGGCATGGAAGGAGAGAAGAGGAATGTCCACCTGGCGGCCTCCATCAGTTTTCTTCCAGCCACAAGGTGCCTCTAGGGCAGCCCTGCTAACAAGCCCCACATAAGGAAAGCCGGCATCCACACTGCCCCTGCCATCCCGAAGTAGCCCTGATGCCCATATTCCAGCCTGTGAATGGTCTTCTAATAATCCCCCAGTTGGTGGCACCCTCCCCCTCTTCCCCGCTACACACAGATACACAGAGCCACGACAGCCTTCCCAAAGCACAAATTTGATTACATCAACCCCACTTCAAACACTTCAGAGGCTCCCTGGTAGAGTTCTAGCCCCACCCCAGACCCTTCTCGCCCAGTCTCATCTCAGTACATAGGTCCCCAGTGACCTCAGGAGCCCCCTGACCTGCTCCTACTTCCCACTTGCCTCCAGGCTCATTTTGACTGTTTCCCAAGGAAGCCTTCCCTCCCTCCAACCTCCACAATTTGTTCCTCTCTTCCTAAAACATTCTAGGCTAAGTCAACTTCTGACAATGCTAAGTTCTCAAGAAGCAAATACATTTTGCTTACTAATGTGGCTACACTCTGTCTCCCCTAGACTCACTGAAGTGCACGTGTTATGAATAAATGAATGACGGGTTGGGTCTCAAAGGGACCGACATACCTGCTCTCGCCCGTCCCGACCCTTTTGTCTGTAGTATATCAGAAGCAAAACCAGAAGTACCTTTCCTGAGGGTCACTTTCTGTTGACACCCTTCACTGCCTACTGTGTCAGTTCTAGTAAAACTCAACTTCTTCCAAAGCCCTACACCACGGACTCTCTCCAGTGTCCTCCCCAGCAGGGGCTCCCTCCACCCTGGACCGCACAGGGCACTCTCCCCGGGTCCCCACGCCAAAAGCTTCCAGGCCTCTACCCGGGCTGCACCTGCGACCTGAGCCACATTCTTGACTCCTTCTCCTGGCTGACTCTTACTCTGTCCTCACAACTGAATGTAGAGCCCATTTCTTCCAGGAAGTCCTCTCTGATAATGTCCTTTATGTCTTGTCTGGCCTCTATCTATAGCAGCAGTACATGGTGACCAACTGGGTGTTTGCCTGCTCCTTTGAGTCCACGAACCCTTGGGGGCCACGTGGGAAGGAGTGAGAGATTGCAAGACGGGTGGGGGAAGCAAAAAGCAAAAATCACAGCCCAAGTCCCAAATTCAAGGATACTTTCTCAGAAAAAAGTATAAACTATTTCACACGGGTCCAATTTGGCTACTATTTTTGTGGCTTGTGGACAGCAAAAACTTGGTGTTCTAGTCCAAAACCCAGGTTACATGCAAAGAAATGTATATATTCATATCCAAAGGAAACCAGAGCTGCTCAACAACAGTTTGCAGTTAGAACTGAAAGGAAATTTGATAAAATCAATCTCTCTCTCTCTCTTCTTCCTTTTCTAGCATCATATAATTTTAGAAGTATTTGCGTGACTAACAGATGGCTACAGCCCGTGATTCTGCACTGAAGTGTTTGGGGCTGAGGAAGCCCAGATTACATTCACTCTGTAAATGCAATCACACCAACACACTGATAGGTGCCGTGAGTGGTGCAGCTGATGTTCCAAAGCAGGCAACATTATTCTGTAAGAGAACTCTAAATAGAAAGGAAGAAATGCAATGTCCTGTACTCAATTTCATTTGTAATATGGGCCATTAACTGATAGTATATTTTGACAAATGAAACCCAAAAATAAATTGTCAACGTCGATTTTCTTCATCTGACTGTTTTATGCTAACATCGGATAATAAACCCTCACTCCATACGGAAAGCTCAGGCCTATGCTGCAGCACAGTTACATCCTGTGGAAGAAAGCCGACCAAGGGAGAATTGGAGAGTTTCCCTTCAGAAGCTGCGAAGTGTGGTTTTGAACCTGTCCATCATTTGCAACCACGACATCGACAAAGGAGTTAGACGTTACCTCTGTGGGGCGAAAATCACTGCGTGCTTCAGAACCATCAAAGAACGCTGAGCTTTGTAAAACAGTCCAGAGGCGCTTAAATCATACTTTTTCTGAAAGGCTCCAAAACTGACCCACTTCACCATTCCAGGTATAACAGGGAAGTACTGGAAACAGTAGAGAGAACATGCCCTTGAAGTCTGACAAGGCCCTGCTTGAATCCTGCTACAGCATTTACTAGCCGCTAAATGGACCAATTCCTTAACCCCTCTGAGAAGGCTTCCCAAACCGCAAAAGGGGGCTGCCACCGCCCATCTGGGAGGCATGGATGTGAATGCAACACGCAAGTAGGGCGGCCGACTGGTACCTGACACGGGGCCTGGCTAGTTTCCCTCCTCTGCCCTTCTCCCCCTTTAAACTTGCACTGTTCCCCCGGTAACGATCAAGCCCCTGAAACAGACTACCCGTATCTTCTGTGTATCCCTGGATACATGCCTTACCCTTAGGAGGCCAGAAAAACAACTGCCTCCTCCCAAGTCACTAACAATGTTCTTAAGAGTCTGGGTATTTTTAACTCTATTTTTCAGGGAGACTATTCCAGAACTTTCCAAGAACCATTCTCCAGGTTGGCTCCCCTCCCAGTGCCCATCCCTTCTCACCTCAGATCCTCTGTCTAACTGCCTTCTGTTCATGGGAAAACCAGTCCAGTAGGGTGGGGCTCCCAAGGCCTCCCTCCCTCCCTCACAGGTGATTGTGACAAACTTCTCCCCACTCCTCACTCCAACTCTAGCTTCTGAGGAGTCTACCCTCCCGGACCCTGCAGACTCTGCACCTTCCCAAGACGCACACGTGGCCACGACCCTCCCTTCAGATTTCTTCCTGGCTGGTCCTGCCCAGCCCCCGGCCCCTTAAGGATAACTGGCATTGCTTTGACAATGGCAAACGCCACTGACTGACACACCAAAGCTGCATGGTCTGGGCTTTCCTCCAATCCAGACACAGCCCTGCCCCACTTCAGCCTCAGTCTGCAGCCCTCAAGATGATCTAATTCACATGCAAGGCTGTGAACAGCAGCTAAGAATGTATCTCTAGTACGGCTCCTTCACCTGAGCCCCAGGCTCATCGACCCGAGTGCCTCTTTGAAGTCCTAACTTGGATGACAAATGGCATCTTAAAAATGCCTCATGTCCACCATTTACTCTGGAATTCCATTCCTGGCAGGTATCTCCCAGACTCCCCATTTTAGTAACAGCCCCAGCACCCACCGAGGTGTCTGAGGTCACATTCAATTTCCACTGTTCCCTCCCCCCAGCCCTGCCCTGGAATCAGTCCTGTTATTTCCGTCAATAAGCCCATCTCAAGTGTAGTTCTGCAGGGACCATGGCCGGAAACACACAAACTCACAGCATGGTGCACTAACAGTCCTCCGTAGGGTGCTCCCTGGAGGGGGAGGCATCTCCTGCCGCTGTTCACCTCAGAAGGCACTGGATTCTCACACAGGAGGCCCAGGAGGAGGGACTCAAGGTTCTCCCGTGGTCTGAGCTTTGAAGGGCCCGAGGTCTGGGGGAGCTCCTAATTAGCAGACACACTTGCCAATGAGCAGATGAGGATGAGGGAACCCATGCAAGGCTGTTATCACTTCAACTCATGGGCTCTCAGGGGCCACGGGAAAGGCCTGTGTCCAAGGTACAGCCCGGCCTTCACAGATCCCAGCCTGCATTTGCCAACCCGGACAGCCTAGACTCCATCTACTTGTGACACTTACTTCTGTTCTGTTCCCCACCCAGAATGTGATGGACTCATTCAGATATTCTGGCTTGTCTCAAGCAAGACAAATTCAGTGAAAAATGAAGTGTCCACATTTGGACCAGAGCATGAAAGGAGAAACAAGGCCTCATGGTCAGCATGATGGTGGTGACCAAACAATTCCGCCAGGTGAGATGAACCAGGGTAGGGGTGAGAATCCAAGGTCCTAGGTCGGCCAAATCATCTTCTTTCACGGTTGTCTGGGGTGTTGGGGACTGACTAACACAAACTAACGACACGGCCGTCAGTGGTGGACGTCAGCTGCAACAGAAACGGATTCAGCTCTTTACTGCCAACATGGGTTAAAAGTAAAGGCCGAGGCAGGGAGGTCTGCACGGCTGCTGAGGCAAACCACAGACCCAGCTCTGAATGCCCACTGGCTGGAGCAGAGAGGAAGCTACGGCCCTTTTAGCAGTCCCTGTGTCCAACAGATCCAGGTAAGCTAGCTACTTAGGAGAAGGCCATGTTGTCCTGATACTCAGAAAAACCAGCCTCGTAAAGGGAACAAAATAGTGGCATGGATTTTAGACCCAATTCTGCCCCTTTATGAAGGCAAAGTAATGTAAATGGCACGGGGAAGTTGAATGCAAAAAAAAAAATATTAAAGAACCAAACGTTGACCGCTTCCTCCAACAGCGTCCCCTGCAGCTGTCACCTCCGTGGCGGCCACTTCCTCACCAGTGACCGCCAGCCAGGAAGCGCCGTCACGCACGTCACACAGCGACAGCCAGGAACTGCGTGCCGAGCACGTTTGTGTAAAAGCAGGAATCGAGCAAAATGCTGCAGAATTAGACCTTACAAGTTTAAATACTCCATGAAAAGAATCCCTCAGCAGCCACCTAAATCAAATCGCATCTTACTTCTACAAAACAATCAAACAAATTTAATAAGAGCGCATTTGTCACCAAATAAAAGGACGACCAAACATGTTCCTCAAAAGCAAGGATTTCAACAGGTATAAAACACCATTGGGTGATGAGCTAACAAAGCAAATATTCCAAAAAATTAGAAAATTAAAAAATGACTAAGATAATAGATGGATCAAAACAGCTGTTAAGTTGTTGCTTTTTAAAGCAATGGAGACGTACGGAGGGCAATCTGGCTATTTCCAATGCAGGGTGTGCACAGCCCACATTTTCAGAAGCAACAACATGCTCACTGGGCAGTACAAGTGAAAAAGGAATAAAGAAAAAGGAAAAGAGGAACAAGAGAAAATTAGAAACACACAAGAACAAAAATGATTTTGACTGCATGTACAAGAATTTACGTGAGTGTGTGAGGTCAGGGATGCGGGGATGGTGAGACCCACCCTCACCTCCTGCTCCAGGGAAAGCAGGGGCCTGAGGGGAGCGGCGCTGCCAGGGGACCACAACGTGTTCAGCGCCCCTAACCAAAATTCCACCTACAAGTGTCGAGGCAGCTTTTGAGCTACAAATTGTGGTCGCATTTCAGTCTGGACAGATTTAGTCACTGCCACCAAGAGTAGCAGGAAAGAATGAGGCTCTGCTCCTGCACCAAGGCATTGTTTAAAAAATTAATGACTGTGGAATAGTAAAAGCAACAATGGAGTAGAAGTGACTGGAGGAGAATGTGCTTGACCCTCGCTCACTGGCCGCGTTATCTCACTGACGTTCAGATGCTGGCTGAGCCCTTATGGTACCAGAACAGACAGACCCACAAGGAGGGAAGATTAATGCGCTGAACCACTGTGGGCTAAGTACACATCCAGCTACTACGCTAAGTCCCAAGGGCAGACTTCAAAAGGCAAAAACAAGCTGGCATTCTCTGGTGGGTCTGCAGACTCAGAGACAAGCATTTGTTGAGCAAAAATGTCACCAGTGCCTCCTATGGCAAAGAAGTGGCACTGGCGTGGGGTCTGGGGCAAGGCTCCAGGCTTCCACTGCTCACTCACCAGTCTGTCCAGGGGGAGAAGAAGTTCCCTGCTTAGGTTTCGCTGATGAACCTACCTTGACTAATGTCTGGGGCCTCAGCAGGAGTTGACAGATGAGGTGAACGGAGCCAGACTCTGTGTAGCACGGTGCTGGCAGCTATGCCCTCAGCAGTGCCCAGGCTCCTAAACATGTCAGCTCATCTCCAAGAAGTAGATGGGGATTGCGGGCATGTAGATCATAGGGCCCTGTGAGGACAAGTACAGATCATGGCCACGACATGCCTCTCCTCTTCCTTAAGCCATAGAGGTATGTCCTGGGAGGAACAGAATATTC
This sequence comes from Vicugna pacos, assembly GCF_048564905.1. NCBI lineage: Eukaryota > Metazoa > Chordata > Mammalia > Artiodactyla > Camelidae > Vicugna > Vicugna pacos. The sequence goes on from NC_133000.1 coordinate 32,678,859, forward strand.
ATCCAGAGCCTGCTAGGAGGGCTCTCGCAGGTGGGACTCGGGTCCCCCGTGCTTTTCACTCACAGGGCTGGTCTAGACATTCTATTTATCAATTATCTAGCATCTTCTCCTCCAACTTACCAACAACCAGAAAGTAGGATCTGATCTTACGTAAGTTCAAGAATCACAGAGCACCTCCTCCAAAGTGGGCCTGGTAGCACATGCCAGGTCCTCCGACCGTCACCTGTGGGACCACCATGAGCCCTCTCCAGACCCAAGGACAGAGGCCGTAGGCTGGGGGGACACAGCTTCCCTCACTCACCCCAGAAAAGGGGGACCACGTCTCGGCAAAGGCATCTCACCCTCTTCTGCCCGAGGGACAGCACGATATATACACCGGGAAACAGAGCAGAAGGTGGGGGGGAAGGCAGCCCAGAAGAGCTCGTCTGTACTTCCGAGGCAAAGTGGGGCCTTTGACTTAATCACAGGGACAAACTGAGAATGAATATTTCCCTGCTCTGTCCCAAACACCGTGATACGCCTTTCCCTGCATAAGGAGTTCATTCAGAAGTCCCTGACGGTGTTTCTGATGTCCTAACATGGCATGGTGGCTGTCGGGCAGGAAGAGACTGCCTGAGCTGAAAAGGTGCTGGGCCTGGGAGGCAGGTGATAGCGGATCCAGCAGCAGCTCAACCAGCGCCTCGTTTTGCCTCTCGGGGTTCAGCATCTCATCTAAAAGCAAAGGGATGAGCATGTCCCAGGACAGGCTGCCCAACAGAAATGAAATGAGAGCCATGTAAAGAAAGTTTCCCAGTTGCCACGTTTAAAATTTTAAACAAAGAAACAAACCAATAAACAAAAAACAAATACTAGGATGTGATTTTAAGAACAGATTTTACTTAATCTACTGTATGTTCAATACTATCATTTTGACATGTAATCAATATAGGAAGTAAAGAGATAGTTTATGTACTTTTACTAGACAAGCCTCAGCGTCTGATATGCATTTGACCTACAGCACATCTCAGCTCAGTCCAGCCTCCTCCCCAGTGCTCCTAGCATCAGTGGCTTTGGCTACTTTCTTGGACAGCAACTCCAGGGTTCCCACCATGGTCCTGGCTGTAAAGCGGGAGTAAGTGTCCACACTAACCCTAAAAGGATCTCTCTGAAACAAAGGCGGATTCTCTTTGAAATGTCTGTAAAGCGGCGGGCTGCACCTCCCCTCCCCTTGGCTACGAGACAGACTTCTTCCTTGCTGATCCCTTTCTGGATGTAGGGAAGCAATCCGGCACACAGCCAGGGTGGACTGTCCTCCAGGTAAACTTACCTGCTCTCTGTGTCCAGTCTCATGAATTCCTCCTTCTCAAACGGGATGCAGAGGAGGGGGATCTTGTCCCCAGATTTCTTGGGGCCACCATCCAGCCACTTGGACATGAGCAAGATGAAGAGTGAGTCAGTGAAGTCCTCGATCCTCTTCTCCACCACCCTGCAGTCCTCTTAGTTTGAAGGCAACGTCGGTGCGTGGCTGCTCGGCTACCTCCCCATGCTGCACAAAGACAAAAAGCTAAGAGTCATTAAACGAGGTGCCATACAGCTCCTCTGCACGTGGAGCTTCTCGAAGGCCTTGGCAGAGAGACAGTCGGTAATGGTGACAAGGCCCACGACCTTGCGGTGGGTCTGGAAGATGCTCCACCCATTGTCGGGCACATAGTGGTGCCTGTAGTGGATACAGTGTGTCCACTGGGAGCCAAATGGGCTGATATGGCTCACCAAGGTGAGTAGCTGATAGATGCAAAGAAATTCTCCTCTGAGATGATCTCTATGGATTGGACCACAACGGGACGAGTCTGGTGGTCCTCAGCACACTGCACGTAGTCAGGGATGCTCATGTTGCAGGCCCTGCCAAGAGGGGAGAGGAGATCGTGGTACTACTCTGCTGTGTGCTACGGGCCCATCTGGGTTGCTGTGACCTGGTGTGTACCAGCCAGAATGCAAAGGAAGCCAAAGCAAATCCAACGGTACAGTTTGTCCTCAGAGTCTGCACATGGCCACTGTAGCTCGGATCACATTACCCAGCTTTTGGTCTAGGCTTCCTGCCTCTGCAGAGAAGGGTCACTTCTTATTTTATATTTCTAAGCACCTAGCAAGGCCCTGATGCAAAGTCACTGCTCAAAAATGCTGAATAAAGAAATGAACAAAGGAAATGCTTTCCCCAACCCCCTTCAGCAGAATATAAAGAAAAGGACCACAGTAGGATCAAAAGATCTGGATTTCTATCCAATTTATTTGAACTCTTAAGCTTCATAATAATGGATAAGAAAACTTGCCTTGGGGAAGAGTGTACAGTTCAGTGGTAGAGCACATGCTTAGCATGTACGAGGTCCTGGGTTCAAACCCCAGTACCTCATTTTAAAAATGAAACAAATAAATACACCTAATTACCCAGCTGAAAATGTATTTTTTAATTCAAAAGTCTAAAAACAACTTGCAATTGACACAACATTGTAAACTTGACTATACTTCATTTAAAAAAAAAATCTTTGCCTTACAAGAATATATCTGGGTTACGGATGTTTTCAAATGTAAAATGCCTAGGGTACCACCTGCATAAAAGGAGGTGACTGTACAAATGTTCTATCCCTCCTTTATGAGATATACTTCCTTTGGGTGGGTTATAAACTCTCAGAGCTAATTTTCTCAGATTAAAAATATAAATATTACCTGATTCTCAGTACTGCTGAAGAATCAGATAACCCTAAGAAAGCTTCTGACACACAGAGATTACTCAATAAATGTTTGTTGAATGAATGAATAAACAATCAAAGTGAATGCTGCTCCCTGCCACAAGCCATCATAATGGTACTGCCTGGAAATCCCAAGCCCACGTTCACCCGACTCTGCACTAACAATGTGGGATACCTGGGCAGGCTTGTGTGCTTCTCTAAGCCCCAGTTTAATCATGAATAGAAATAAGGGCAATAACACAAATCTCAAATTGTTAGTGAGTCAGTAATTAATTGTACCCCAACACTGCAAGATGGAACCATTAAGAAAACTGGGCAAAGTGTCCACATGCCCTCTCCATATAATCTTTTACTACCACATGGGAATCTACATTACATCTCAAAATAAGAAGTCTAATATTTTAAAGAGGTCATTGAGGTTAGGTGAGCTCACTGTCTCAAATAAAGAACACACAGTACAAATAGGACAATGCCCAGCCCATGAGATACACTCAGTTAAAATTCCCACTGAACCCACTAGTCCCTCCAACTTCAGAGCAAGAGGATGGGTCCTCGTGGCAACAGGCTGCAGCACCTGAAGCTAACAAAGCTAATGGTGTCCACTTAAAAGAGCCCCTGTCACCACCCTTGTTCTAATTTTCTATTTGTAATCTTTTTCTATTCATTAAATTGAAACTCCCAATTGCATAGAATTCTTACCAGATATCATGATGGCAGCCCTTCAAAACCTGACCACAGAGATCATGATGGCAGCCCTTCTTGGTGAAACAATAAAATGAAGAGCCATTTCCACAAGACCTCTGTGTAAATCTACTAGGGAACTTCATCCTGGACTGAGGAAGAGGACTGGGGAGTAGCGGGTAAACTGGGGCACAGAGAAATAGGGGCCACCTGTCCCACGATGGACTTTAGACTCACCCTCACCCTCCAGGAACTTCAAAATACACACAGACAGAGTGCTATGGACAAGAATTTTTTTTAAACAAATCCCTGAATCCCTAGCAGATCTTGTTTCTACCGAGACACAAATGTCTTATGTGTATAATGTTTCACAGAAGCCTTAAAATATTATCACCCCAACTTGACCCATCAAGAAACTGAGGTAGAGAAGTTTATCACATTCTACAAGATTAGAGAGAGGCCACGTCAGACACCGTATTTAAATCCAAGTCCCTGCTCCAGTGCTCACACTAGAAAATGTCACATACTGCCTCTTTCCTGCCCTCTCCCTGCAGTAAATCCCTGAAGAGTCATTTCTGTGTCACCTGGAATCAAACTCACATCAATTTTTCACAAAGAGCTATGTAACTCCTTAGAGGATTTATCAAAATCTAAAGGATTGGGTTGATAGGAGAAATTTGCATGTTCTGTTTCTCAAAGGAAACATGGCTTTAAAAGAAACTGAAAAGTACTTATCTAGTCTAAGCCCTCATTGTGCACAGAAAGAAACGGAGGCTCAGAGGAGAAGAGGAAAGGGCGTTATTAAGAAATATTGCCTCAGCGCGGCATCAAGCCAGCCCTGGGCCCTTCTGGGGGAGGATCTGGAAGGCCCAGGAGAATGAGTGTTAGAAAATAGAAAGAGAAGAAGCATATAAGGCCCCGTCTCTACACCACCATACCATGAATTTCCACCAATTACCCAGTATGGGTGCAGCCAATATTAAGGTTGTCTGAACAGGTTATTGAAACCTGGAATTCTCAACCATAGTGGAAATTCCAGCATTTACTGTGCTTTTTTCCCAGTTCAAGCATCAATTCAGTGGGCACTCTGTACCAGGGACTACACGAGGCCTGGAGTTCTCCCAATTACAGATCTCTATTACCACGTGTGCAAAGCACATAAAGGCCAGCAGAAGAAAAGTGCCCACAGATAAGATGGAATTACTGAAACCGAAAGCAGCCAAAGAGCATATATTACTAGGAAAAACGGTGCTCCTAGAAATGGACTCATGGACATAGAAAGCAAACTGTGTTTAGCAGGCAGGAAAGGGGGGATTAACAGATACAAATTAGTAAATATAAAATAAATGACAAGGACCTGCTATATAACACAGGGAACTATATTCAAATTCTTGTAATGAGTTATACTAAAAACAATCTAAAACATATGTATATACATATGCATATGTTTATAACTGAATCTCTGCTCTACACCTGAAACTAACATTGTAAATCGACTACACTTAAATAGAAAATAATTTAAAAAATAAGTAAAAATAAAAGCAATGCCGTTAAGAAAAAATAAAAGAACACTCTAATCCCCTTAGCTGTATGTGGTGGAGAATTCTGGTTGCAAGCACCAAGTCCACTGGATCACTCCAGCACTGGCTGTCACTCTTTCTGACCATCAGAGAGTCCCTTGCTTCACTGAGGTTACTTTTCTCTTCTGTGAAAGAAAGGCTACAGCTGCAACTAACGATGTATAGAATCTCATCATTCACAAGCCCAACAAGTAGTGAGGACTTCCCGTGGGCCCGGCTCTGGACAGAGGAAAAGATAGGGTCCGAGATATATTCATGGGTAGAAGAAGTTTATGCCTTAAAGACATTAATTCTTCCTGTTTTGATAGACAGATTCATTGCAATTCTGATTAGAATTCCTACCAGATTTTTCTTGGAATGTAACAAGTGAATTTATGGTCAAGAATAGCCAAGAAATTTCTTTAGAACCACCACTGGGGAGGGGTGGATAGGTCATTAATTTCCACTGCTCTTTCTGAAGTGATAAAAACGTTCTGGAATAATAATGGTTGCACAACTGTGAATATGCTAAAAGCTGCTGAATTTTACCATTTAAATGGATGGACTTCATGGTGTGTGAACTATATCACAATAACGCTGTTATATGAAAAAATATTTCTTGAGAAATATTTTTCTTTTTATACCACTACTCTGTCCCACAATTTAAGAAAAACAAGAAACCAATACAAACCAAACTCTGCCAGGAGCTCTTTAGGACTGCAATATCCCTGGGTCTCCAAGGCCTCTGGTGGTGCTGTTCCTGTTAACACACACTAGCTGGGCTGGGCAAGTTAGGGACTGTAACGATCTTTTAAAAATCGACGGTCACACGTTTCACCCTTGGAGAGGGAAGGAAGGAGGATATTACAGCTTCATGCCTTCAGCTCATTTTTAACAGAACCAAGCCCTGCTTGCACCACTGTAATCCCTCTCACTATAAAAACACGTGACATCAACAAACATCGCCATCATAACACCTGAAAGTGTTCAAGGTACTTACCTGCGGCAGAAACACTGAGGGAGGAGACAGAAGCTTGCTCAGCACTCATGCTCCGTTTTCCCGACTCCACCAGGTGAAGCTGGGCGATACAGCCAGAGGCTCTCAGCCCAGGGAGCAGCACACACGCCACTGAGCTGGTCCTGAGGGAGGGTGAAAGGGAAAGGAGGGCAGCCCCTGGGGGGAGGGAAAGCGGGGGGGGGACGCGGGCTGCAGCCCCGCTCGGAGGCCAGCCCCAGCCCCACCATAAGCAGCCCGCTCCCGTCCGGGTCCGTAGACCACGCCAGCCCGGGACACAGCCCGCCCATTGGTGGGGACGGGCAGGCGGCCAAGGAGAGGAAGCCCGGGAGGAGAGGACTCGCGGGCGGGAGAGGGGAAGGGGACGTCAGCCTTGGACTGAGGGGATCCCGGCTGGGTGAGAGGTGGCAGGTGCACACCTGGACCTGGACAGCTGTGCCAGGGGCGCCGGGGCAGGTGGTGCTGTCACAGGGGTCTGGCCGGAGCAATTCAGCTGAACACGGGCTGACTGGCGCCCTTGGGGGCTGTGAAAGGCGGACCACCCTCCCGCAGCCGCCTGACCCCTTTCCCGGGAGCCCCCCACCTTGCACTTCCACAGCCAGAAGCCCCGGCCGCAGGCAGGAACCAAAGGCCTACCGGGCGACAGAGTTGAGAAGCATTTGGAGCCAATCCCTGGCTCGGACATGGAGCTTTCAACCAGCGGACCACCTGGCACTGACTGCGCATGCGCAGGAGGGCCATCGATCCTCTCTGGGTTCTGCAAGAGAAGGTGGGACAGCGAGGGAGGGAGAAGATGGGAGCGGGTGGAGAGGAGGGGAAAAGTGGAGGGATACAGATGGACAGGAAGAGCAGAGAAGGGATGGATCTGGATAGGGGAGTGTCGTAGCGGAGTTGGAGAGATAAAGCTTTACCTCTGGGGCACCCCGAGACGGCAGACCTGCCTCTGTACCATTCTGTAACCATTGAAGTCCCGCAGCTCATGTTTTACCTCCCTGATCCAGCCCTCTATCAGATGCTTCTGCAGAAACCCTATGGGGATAACACCCGTTGCCCCCAAGCGGAGCTGGGTTTTCTGTTGCTCTGAGAACCAAGCACCCGCAGGTGTTGTCGCTCAGAACTACCTTGGGAAGAGTACATATTCCACTTTTACACACTGGGGAACAGGCAGGAAGGATCTCTGCCTTAGCTCCACTGTCCCAGGTGTTGGGCTGGCAGGGAGCGGTGTGGTACAAGATCAGAGCTCCAGACAGAGCAGACTGCCTGAGTGTTGGTGCATAGTCCCCATCCCTCCTGGGTAAACCATACCTCACCCTAGTGGAAACATCAAGGGCTCACAGTAGTTCCCTGGGTGTGGGAGAGCTGTCTTCATGTGAAGGAAAAGTCCAGCTGGGCTAACAAGCTAAGTCACAAATCTAAGTGTGATTAGTGTCGGTTTAATGATCTGAATTCTGCTGGGCTATCTCATATATCTGAAGTTTAGTGTCAGTTTATTGGGCTAACAACCTAACTCGTAATTCCTTGCTCAACAAGTGTCAGTAACGTGATCTATTACAAATTTATAAGCTCCAGTGTACTGATTCCTTGCTTTTTGTTCTTTGAGCTTTATTGGCTAATACCCCCTTACTTGTATTTAAGCCTTTAAAACCTCATGTGCACGTCTTGAAGGTGCTCAGAATTTCGGAGCAGGAGCCCCTCTGAGCCCACCGGCATAATAATTCTGAGTACTCCATCACTCAGATTGGTGCTTGTTTCTTGGCTGGCCTGTTTCCATAACACTCAGCTCCAGTGCCCAGCTTTCTAGGTAGATAGGAGTGTTACCAAGTACAAATTCATTCTCTTCAGTGCAGGACAGGCCAATAAGTTTGGAAACAAGATGTTGGGGCATGGATTTGCAAGTTTCTGTAGACCTAGTTGGCAAACTAATGTCCTGGAAAACCATCTCCCCAAGTCACAATTCAGGCTCCTTTCCTACGTGCTTGGTTGTTACAAACTTCTTAGTGTAAAAATTCCTTATTGTTAGAATCCTTTCTTCTTGCAGCTATCTGCGTGGGTCAGATCCCTGTAAACCTCCAACAAAAGAAACGTTATTGTCTATTCTGCAATTTGCTATCTTTTAATGAATGAAAAAGTGTTAAATATCCTTAAAGGTCAGAGCCTTCAGAATAAGCTCTCCTGTGTATTTCAGGCTCTAGGCAACGATTTTTTACAAGCAAGATGAAGCCTAGGAGACAGAGCATATGGTTAAAGTCAAAGGAACAGATCTAATATGGAGTCAGATTTTTTCTGTTCTATTACCCGGGCAGAAGCCACTTGAGGATTTAAATCTCTTTAAGTTAAAAATAACTAAAATTTTAAAGGAATTTACATACATAGGTGGGAATGTGCAAAGCATATCTGGAGAAGCACCCAAAGGATAGTAAACAGTGGCATCTCCAGACAGGGCTGAAAGAACAGAGGATGAGGGAAAACTTCTTTCAATTGTGTATTCTTGTGCTCTATATGAGTTTATTTTTTTTAACCATTTGCTTGCATTTCTTTTTCAGTTAAAAATTGTGTAATGGAGCAAAGGAGTAACTAGCTTAGCAAATACAGCAGCCATGGAATCACTAAGTCATCACTTTTGATTTAAGCCAGAAAGCATTTATTGACTCTCTCCAATGTGCTCAGTCCTGTTTTAAGACTTCTTTTATTATTATTATTATTATTATTATTATTATTATTATTATTATTATTATTTCTAGTACTATTACTATTACTATTATTTTATGAAATAATAACATGGTATACCTCACCCCTGCCCATGGCTGGTGGAAAACCAACTGAGTTTTTATTGAGTTGTTTTCCAAGGAGTAGAGATAAGTTTATAAACAGAACACATCTTCAGGGCAAAACAGGCAGTGTGCTTTACCAGCAGGCCAGACAGCAATGAAGGGTTTTCAACAGAGGCGCCCAGAAGCTGAGAGAGAAAGCCTCCAGGACACTACAAAAAGCTGACCAAACTGCCTTCTCCATGGCACTACTGAAATAGGAAAGAACAAATCTGACTCATATTTGATCTGTTCCTTTGACTTTAACAAAGCCAAGTTAATATGCTCCGGTCTTTTCATGTGTTATGATGTCACAGAGGAAACGGACAGGTCAACAAGGAACCACTCTGCCGTGATCAAGGAGCCGGGGAAAGGGATGGGCTGCAAGATGTATGAAGCAGCCGCATCTGTGCCCGTGCTTCTAGGCAGGTATCCAAAATCGCCTCGACAAGGTGTCAAACATTTGTGCCCACGTCCTCATCAACAGACATGTATTAAAGACAAATGGAAACATATAAAAGGCCAATACCCTTGCTGGGTACACCGTCCAAAGTGCAAAGTCTCAGTTTGACAACTGGCCATCTCGGTTCCCTGGGATTCATTCTTGGAGAACCTTAAAAACCACTTTTCTGTCTTCAAGAAGTGCTGCATATTTGTCCTATCTTTGGCTCAGTGATGCAGCACGTTCAAGTGAACTTTAATGTCTGCACAGATTTGACTGTCTTTCTCCAGGTTCATTTGTCCATTCCAATGAGGCCTGAGCTAAGTTCATCCTCTGTAAGGTCTATTCCCTCCAGGGACAGCTCATTGAGCCTGCAATTAAAAGCCAAGTGAACAAGACTGTCCTCAGCTAAAAAGTTCACCCACCCTTCAGTGTTTCTTAATCTCCTCTCCTGACTAATTGCAACAGACTAACACCTCCCTCACCAAGATAACCAACTATGTCATTTTGTCTCCCCAAAGAGAAAGTAAGGTCCATAAAAGAGGAGACAACTACATAGTCACCTCTGAATTCGTAGCATATAGAAATGTCAATAAATAGAACTATGATTATGGCTTCTTTCCTTTAAAACCTTTCAGGTTATTTGAATGAGACCTTGGAAGAGAGGTGTTTGCTGTCCAGTATCTTGATCCACAAGACTCTGGAGGCCTTTTTCAGAATGGCTGTTCACTGATTCATTCAAAACACAACTTATCAATCAAGGAGTAGCTGTGGTTTTCTGCCAGGAGTTTGTGGTCACTCTCATGCCAGAACAGCTTCAAACTATATCCTTACTTTGGATTTGTTATTTTTCCCCTCTTCCAACAAAATTGACTTTCCTTACTTTCTTGTCTTGAGGAATTTTTTTTTTCCTATTTCACCCTTTAGTAAACCAAGATCCTCAGGATGGGCTTGGCCCATAATATGAACCCCCATCCAACTCCTAGTGTGAGAGGCCTGGGGCTCACATCTTGCCCTCCTGTCAAGGCAACTGAAAATCAGTTCAGGAGCGAACTAGCACCCGAGGGATTCTAAGGCTCGCATATCTCCCAGAAACCCTGCTTTCTCATTTTTCTTGGCTTCTGAGAATTTCCCCTCACTTTCTTGACAATTAGTTGTGCAGCTTGAAAGATGAGGAAGGAAGGTTTTATTTCTTAATCAGCATTTTAAGGAACTTGTGTAATGAAACTTTTCACGAGTTTCTAGAACCCTCCATTGCCAAGATAGAAAACACACTAGACATTTTCTAAATTTAGCTCTCATGTGCATTTTTTCTTTGCTTTTGTTTTCTTAACTGTTAACAGACATTTTTTAATTAAAAAAATATAAGGCCCCAAAAAGGATAGAACACTGAAGGGGCAAACAAAATTAAAGGGCAAAGACAGAAAAATGATAACTACTCTAAAAATTTAATATAATACATACACTATGTATCAGATCAGCACTTCTCAGTAACAGCTAATTGAAACATGACCATGAGGTAAAATTACTCTCCTGTCAGGACATGGCCAACAGAAAAAACAATTAAACCAACAAACTAATATCCTAAGTCTGGCAAGGTACAGAAGGCTACAAGCTAAATGTGTCTTCTTCTGGAAAAGAGGGAGATACACCGGCTCTTTTCTGTGGAGCCTGAGCCCACGGGAGGACGGTGAAGTGAGCTCTGTAAGTACCCAATTAGCAAACTGAGTGATGAATAAATAGACGTGAGCTTTGATGACAGAGCTGATACTAATATTCATTTGTCCTGTAAAGTATGACTTCCGTTCAGTGATCAATACTTCGGAATCCTCAGGAGTTGACATTATGGGAAAATGCACAGCCTGGGCCCAGACCTCCTCTTTCATCTCGTGACACTGCACTTAGATGTCACAAGGACACCTCCAACTCCACCTGCAAAGAGCTGACTTCATGGTGCTCCTCCCATAGCCGTCCTGCCCAGGGCCTCTGGTAGGGGGATAAGGTCTCCATGCCTCTCCCAACTCAGGCCCATCACTCACAGATGTGAATGGACCCCTCCTTCAGGGCCCAGATATCCTCAGTCACCGAGTCCCACCACCCACACCTGAGCTACCAGATACTCACTGACACTCACTCAGCACTGACTCTGTGCTGGGGACCACGCTGCACACTGCAAACGTTATCTCACTGGATCTCCACAACAGTCCTGGGAATTGGGTACATCACTGCTCCAATTGATTAGATAAATTGTTTCACTTCCTTGCGTGCGTCATTCAAACTGACACGGCTACTGAGCCACAAGCCTGGGCCTGAAAACAACTTGAAACTTGAACACTGCTACACCTCGCAGCCACCCTACTCTGACTCATCACATCACCTCCTGCCAAGCCTTCTAAATGTTTCTAAGCATTCTACAAGACAAAAGTGAACTACGAGATCACCCCACTCTCCTACTTAAAATCTGTCAATGATGGTCCACTGCCCTTAGGAGAAAGCCCCACCGGGCCTGAGCAAAGCCCAACGGCCCAGCATCCGCGTTCCCTGCGCGGCCGCGCCGCCTCACCCACTACGCAGCTCTACACGTGCCTTGTCTAGGACAAGGATGCTGACTCCGCACAACCCAGGGCTTGTCTCACTAGAACAATGATCATCTTCTTCAGTGTTCATCTTCTTCTTTGCTGACCCTCAGAAAAATGTTTTCTCATGATGAATCAATATCTTTTTCCTTATAACTTCCCATCATTGATAATGAGCTCCCCCCAAAAGAGAGAAGACCTAATTGTCAGTCTCCTTATCTGTAAAGTGAGAATAACAAGGAAATATGTGAGGTTTTATGAGAAATAATATTCATGTGAGGCTGAGGGACAATTCCATCATACAATAAGCACTCAATATGTGCTTAATTAATATTAATAAGAATATATTGCATCTAGCAACCTTCAATCAATGTTTTATGACATTGTCCAACAGACTACTGACAAACTGTTGGACGATCCCCTTTGAGCAGATCAGCACAAGCGTACTGGGAGAGGTAAGCGCTGACTCCAGTTGCAGCTGCAGCCATCCAGCACTATGGGGCGGGGGGCAGTTTGCTCAAGCTCTTACATGTTGCTTGAGCATTTAGTTGTCGTTATTGATTAAAGACAGGTGTTCTTTAGTCAAAGCTCCTGAAACTTAAATCTTCAATGATTGATGCAAATTAGGTTTCAAGAACAATACTCTCACTAGAAATTATTTGAAAATCATAGTCTTAGCTACTCCGCACATCAAAATGGCATGTTCTTAATGTATCTGACTAAATACACCAAAAGGGTTGTTTAAAAGAAATTACGATGAAGCCATCCTGAATAAGCTCCAGTATCATCTGCACAAAGCCCCACCCAAGGGTCTCATTTCACATTTCCACATAGGTGTTCAGGTAGCTTAACTTGGGTCTTGGTTTCTTATAACACGGGGCGGGGAATAGTTGTGGATAGATTTATGTAGCAAATATATACCTAGGGTTTTTGCTGTTAAGGACTTCTAGAAATAAGAAGATTGATATATAGTCCCACCCATAAGAAACTCAGCATTTCCATTTACAGCAGCATTAAAAATAAAATGAGAGATACATTTAACAAAAATTTACAAGATTTGTACATTGAAATATTTGAAGTATCACCAAAATAAATTTTAAAAGATCTACATATATGGAAGACATCCCATTTTCATGGAATGATAGACAATATTATTAAAAATGTTAAGACTCCTCAAAATGATCTACATATACAGTGGAATCCCTAGCAAAATTCAAGCTGACTTCTTTGCAAAAATTGAAAAACTGATCCCAAAATTCATATGGACGTGCAAGGGGCCCAGGATAGCCAAAACAAGCTTGCAAAACAAGAGTAAAGTTGGAGGACTCACTTTGAAGGGTAATAAAATTCTATAGTAATATGTCACTATGATACTGGCATAAGTTTGGATAAATAAATCTATGAGACACAATAAAAACCCAGGGGGAAAAACTTACACTTACAGGGGGGGCCAAAAACACCCCATTGAAAGAATAGTCTATTCAACAAATGGTGCAGGGACAGCTGGGTATCTGCAGGCAAAAGAATCAATCTGGAATCTGAACACCCATATTTTATATAACAAATAAAAATTAAAACAAAATAGATCACAGACAGAAATGTAAAAATTAAACCTATAAACTTTCTAAAAGAAGACACAGTATAAATCTTTGTGGTCCTAGGATAGGCTTTGGTTTCCTGGATGCAATACCAAGAGCACAATTGATAGAAGAAAAAAGCAGATAAACTGGACTTCATCAAAATTAAAACCTTTTTCTTACAAAGGATATCATCAAGAAAGTGAAATGACGGGGGAAAAGGGTGTCTCAAGTCAGAGAGTGCATGCTTAGCAAGAAAAATAAAATAAATCATTACATCTAACTACATCCCCTGTAAAGAAATTGTTTTAATGTTTAAAAATATATAGTGAAAGACAATGTGCAGAATGGAAGAAAAATTTTGCAAAGCATGTATCTAATAAGAGAGTAGCATCCAGGATATATAATGAATGCTTACAACTGAACAATACAATAAAATAGACCCAATTTTTAAATTTACCACGAATTTAGATACATATACAAATGGCCAATAAGCATATGAAAAGATGCTCAGCATCACTAGCCAAATCAAAATCAAAATGAGATCTCATTTTACACCCACTAGGATGGTTATAACCAAAACATGGACAATAACAAATGTCATTCAGGAGGCAGAGAAACCTCATATGCGGCCAGGGGAAAGGGACAATGGTGCAGCTTCTTTGGAGAAGTCTGGTATTTCCTCAAAAGCTTAGAGTTATATGGCTCAGCAATTCCACTCCTATATGTAGAGTCATCCCTCAATACCCTTGGGTGGTTGGTTTCAGGAACCCCACACCCTGGATACCATAATCCAAGGATGTTCGAGTCCCTTTACAATCAGCCATCTGGATCCATGTAGTGGAAACTACAGATATGGCGGGCCAAATGTACAGCCAACAGAATGAAAACATATTCTCATAAAAAATTTCACATCAATATTCATAGCAGTATCATTCAGAGTAGCCAAAAGTTACTAACAATATCCATCCATCAATGAACGGATAAACAAATTTACCAAGAATAGACCCACAAACTTTTGGTCATTGAAACTTTGACAAAGGAGGTGAGAACATACAATGGAGTAAAGACAGCCTCTTCAGCAAATGGTGTAGGGAAAACTGCACAGCTGCATGTAAATCATTGAAGTTAGACTACTCCCTCACAGCATACACAAAAATGAATTCAAAATGTGTTAAAGAATTAAACATGTAGACAAGACACTATAAACCTCTTAGAAACAACCATAGGCAAAACATCTGACATACATCTCAGCAATGTTTTCCTAGAGCAGTCTACTCAAGCAATAGAAAAACAACCAAAAATATACAAGAGGGATCTAATTAAACTTACAAACTTTTACACAGCTAAGAAAACCGTAAGCAAAACAAAAAGACAACCAACCTATGGAATGGGACAAAATATTTGCAATAAATGAAACAGCTAGGGGCTTAATTCCCAGAATATGTAAACCGCTTTTACACTTAATAAGAAAGAATAACAAACAATTCAATTCAAAAATTAGCAGAAGTCCTAAAGAAACATTTCTCCAATGAAGACGCACAAATGGCCAGTAGGCACATGAAAAAATGTTCAATATCATTATCAGAGAAATGCAAATCAAAACTGCTATCAAGTATCACCTCTCACTAGTCAGAATAGCCATCATTCAGAAGTTCACAGACAATAAATACTGGAGAGGCTGCGGAGAATTGGGAACCCTCCTACACTGTGGTGGGAATGCAGTTTGGTGGAGCCATTGTGGAAAAATATATAGAGGTTCATCAAAAGACAAAACCTTGACCTCCCAGGTGACCCAGCAATCCCACTCCTGGGCATATATCCAGAAGGAACCCTAATTCAAAAAGACACCTACGCCCCAATCTTCACAGCAGCACTATTTACAATAGCAAGACATGGAAACAACCGAAATGTCCACTGACAGATGGCTGGATAAAGAGGTTGTAGCATATTTGTCCAATAGACTACTATTCAGCCATAAAATAATAATAAAATAATGCCATTTGCAGCAACATCAATGGACATGGAGAATGTCATTCTAAGTGAAGTAAGCCAGAAAGAGAAAGGAAAATACCATATGAGATTGCTCACATGTGGAATCTAAAAAAAAAAAAAAAAGAAACTAAAAGATAAATTTATCTACAGAACAGAAACAGACACAGAGTCACAGAAACCAAACTATGGTTACCAGAGGGGGGAGGGTGTGGGAAGGAATAAATTGGGAGTTCAAGATTTGCAGATACTGAGTATGTAAAGAATAAACAGCAAGTTTATACTGTATAGCACAGGGGAATATATTTAATATCTTAAAATAACTTATGTTTAAAAACAGTATGAAAATGAATGCAGGTATGTTCCTATTTAACTGAAGTGTTGTGCTGTAGACAAGTAACTGACACAACATTATAAACTGACTAGACTTCAATGAAAATATTTTTAAATAGACTAAAACCAAAAAAAATGGAAAAGGATATTATCAAACAAAAAGAATAAAGTACTGATGCAGGGTACAATATGGATGAACCTTGAAATTTTATGCTAAAATAAGCCAGACACAAAAAGCCAAATAGTGCCCTTTAAGGTGAACTGTATCTAAGCGTTTACTGTACTACTCCTGTAAATTTTCCGGAGATTTGAAATCTATCAATATCTAAATAAATTGTATTATGCATTAAAAACTTAAAACGCTTCCTCACAGGAGGGCTTTAATTATTAAATTTAGAAACGCATATAAAGCTCTTGGAACAACAATTTGCAAGTCCACACACAGTCACTGCTGTCACTGCCACTCAGAGGGTGGTGCCAGCGCTGATGAGAGCTGCCTCCACTGACTCCCCTGCAGAAAGGAGTGAAGGCCTGAGCTCTGACAGGCAGGGTGAGCGTGAACCTGAGTCAGACACAGCCACGTCCCAGACTCTGCGTTACCCAAATTTCTTAAACAAACTGCAACATGTAATGTAAACACGCTAGAGGGATGTATCTTACAACACAGGGAATACAGACAATGTTTTACAGTAACTATAAATGGAGCATTTTTGTACACCTGAAACTAATATCATATTTTAAATCAGCTATATCTCTATAAAAAATTAAAAAATATTTTTAAAATGTTATCACTTTAATATTCAATTCGGTTTTTATGTAACTACTAAACAGCTTAGAATATATAAAAGCATTTATTTGTGCTGTTTGTTTACATATTTATTTACATTCAGACTCTTGCTAAAAGAGAATTTAAACATTTTTTTAAACACAGCTTAACAACCATAACAACAAAAATGCAAAACGGAGAGTGAAGAGAAAATGGACATTCAATACTTAAGTGAAACCAGGGGGAGATAAACTCGTAAAAATGGATTCCATGAAGTCAGGGCAAGTGTTAAAGGCCGACTAGAAATTCAGCTGTAAGATTCTTGGCAGCTAAAGCAAAAAGATGATGGGGCGGGTGGTAGAGCATGTGCTTAGCGTGCACGGGGTCCTGGGTTCAAGCCCCAGGGCCTCCACTAACAGATAAATACATCTAATTACCTGCCCCCCAAAAGAGCCCCAAAGAAAAGATAAAGAGAAATTTCTTTCCCAAAAAACTCTGATATTAAATTTGGATTAAATACTTAAATAAAAGATAAAAAGAAAAATAAAAAAGATAAGTGACACTGTGAAGGAAAACCCCAGCTCGGCTAACAAGCTAAGTCACAAATCTAAGTGTGATAAGTGTCGGTTTACTGATCTAAGTTTTGCTGGGCTACCTGGTAAACCTGAAGTTTAGTGTCAGTTTACTGGGCTAATAAGCTAACATGTAAATCCAAGGACAACAATTGTCAGTAACGGGATCTGTTCCAAATTGATAAGCTTAAGTGTACTGATTCCTTGCTTTTTGTTGTTTGAGCCTTATTGGCTAATAACCCCATACTTGTAATTAACCCTATAAAACCTCATGTGCACGTCTTGGAGGTGCTCAGAGCTTTGGAAAAGAAGCCCCTCTGAGCGCGCCAGCGTAATAAATCTCAGTACTCCAACCCTCTGAGTTATTCTTGTTTCTTGGCTGGCCTGTTGTTTCCATAACAACACAAGCGATAATGCCCATGAGATAAATCTGCGGAGGCTGCTGTCAGGTCCCCATGTCTCACGTAGGAAAATCTGAAACATCTTTCTCACCACTCAGAGTCATCATAAGCCCACCCCACACCTCCCGCCGTTAAATGCAGGAGCACAGGTAGAGCCCGACCTTTGCTGTCTTTGTGTCATCACAGTGAGACAGGATGGAAGGGGAAGAGCACAGCCATTCAAGGAAGGCCACAGCAATTAACATCAAAATGTTAAAGGATTCAACCCCCAATAGGCCTTGAGGCTCAGGATGAAGAGATTTAACTTCTAGCAGATCTTGAGATTCAGTAAACATCCATTGTAATAGTAACGTGGTGAATAACATGCCCCAGGCACATGGCAGTCCCAATGATAGCCACAAAAGGTCAAAGGGTGGGAAATTGCCAACTCCCTGGGAATCCCAGCCCCTTGCCCTAGGGCTGGCCCTTCTACTTATTAGCATATGAAACCACCAAGCCCAAGAAAACAAGCAACACAGCGCCACCTCGCGGTCACCACTCTCTCTCCCTCTTTGGGGAAGGCCCAAAATCTGTGGAGTGTGTACCTACTTCTAATATGAGCATCAAACCCCCACACATCTTGACGTTTCTCTTGCATTTCAATGTATCTCTCTGAATAAATCTACCTTTACTCAACACTGGCTTGCTCTTGAATTCTTTACTGCATGAAGTTAAGGAACAAAATCTGGTGGGGCACATCCCAGGGGCTCAACGAAAGCCTGGGACACACCCCGTCTCATGCCCAACGTTTTTTATTCTTGTATCAACAGGACTGGGCTGTGAAGGGAGGTCTGAGGCCACAGCTAAGGGACAGGATCAGCCTCCAGGGCTCCAGTTGGTGCGCAGTCTCTCCCCCAGCATGGGTCTTGGGGTCTGCCCAGTTCTCTGTGTTTCTCTGTTGTGCTGACTCCCCAGCCATACAGCATACTCCTAGGCCTGTCCCCACAAAACCCCTGTCTCCAAAATACAAGCACATCTTGTCACAATCCTCTTGTTCAACAAGGAAATGTACAGCCCACTTTTTTTCCTCCCCAATAAAGTACCCAACTGTCCTCGCTCCCATCACACCACTCTTTTCTTAGTGAGAACTCTGCACTCGCCACACCCCATCCTGAACACAGGTGCCTTGCTGGCTGTGACCGAGATGTTTCTTTCTCACACAGCCTGCGTCCTTTCACTTTCCCCTTGTTACTTTAAAAAAGCCTTTCCTGAGTCACTCACCCCTCTGATTCTGAACTAACAAAGTGCTGAGTTTGCAGTCACTATGTGCATAACTCCCAGGTTTTGGCTATGTTTCCTTCGCAAGATCTTCATTACGGAGCTGCATCAAGAAGTTTAAAGAGGCTATTCTTACATCTGAGTGGAGGAGCCTGCAAAAAATTTAAATGGCTTTGAAGAGAGAGTTAACCAGGGACAGAGATGTCGCGGGTCCTAGTCAAAAGTGTCATGAGGCAAAATGTTCTCCCAAGGCTCAGAGTGGCTTCTGAACACGGAGTCGGCAGGGAGGAGGTGACAGGCAGTGAGTAGGGTGAATGATACAGGTTACGCTCCCCCAGCTGGGGAAGAATAGGTTTTTTCCAGTTTTCCAAACAATTTCTTACCACCTTTTTCTATTATTGTCACATACCATTTCCAACGAATTAAGCATATCAATGTCAGTCATTTGGGCCACTTGGGAGAAGCTACACAATGCCATTCACAGGGCTGGGGCATGACAGCCACACCAGTCTAGATTGAAAGAACAGTTGGGGTATTTGCAAGGTAATCACGGGCATGCAGCAAACTCCCCAGCTTCAATGACCTCATCTCAAAGCTGGGGCAAATAAAACTACCAAGCAAAGTGCGTGATGATTATGGCCCACATCTGTTTACTAGGTAAGTGCCTGTGAAAGCTGCCGCTTAATGGGGAATGAGTACGATCAATGAGGCCCTGTCTACCTGGCCACAGGCGCCCTGCCTTCCTGCCTTGGTGCAGCAGCAGAACTTGTTTAGCTGAGATGAACACCCCCAGAGCAGCCCCGACGGGAAAGCTCCCAGCTCTGCACGGCGAGACGTGTTCCTTTCCTTCTCAGAGCTGATCACAATTTGCTGTCGTCTGTTTTTATGTTTATCACTTTTGTAACTGTCTCTCCTCGGAGTTTTTGCTCAAGCAGCACAGGGCCAGATGTGTCTTGCGGCCTGCCGGATACCCTGGGCAGGGAAACAGCCGACTCCATATCTGGCTCTGGTGCTGAACAGAGAGGGGAGAAGGCCCAGGGGCCCATGCTGAACCGAGGCCACTGAACCCAAAATTATGGTCTGATTTTGGGCAAATTATACAGTCTTTTTACCATGAGATTCCTCATCTGTCCATGAAAATAACTGTCCATGGCACATAGAGTTACAAGGATTAAAGGAAATCACCAAATTCATAACCTAGCCAAGGGGCTACAAGTGCATCCTCAACAGACAAATGCTGCCTTTACGGCTCTGACACATGCTAAGCGGGGCGGCCCCACACAGTGAACGCTGCTAACTGTCAGTGAGTTAAGTGCTTCATGTGTGCTATAATACTCTTTAGATCTTACAACAATCCCAGGAAGAAACGAATATTTTCATGCCCATTTCACAGATTCACCAACAGGTTAAGAGAGTTTGCATTCTATTCCAAGGCCCTGTGGTGAAGAAATGGCGATTTAAACCGGAATTTGGGCCCAGGCCTTGGCTCCATCTCTCTCCCATCCACCTGACCACTTGCCTATGAATTCCACCTGTCCAATATACAAGTTTGCAGCCAGCCAGCTCTTAAATGCAATGTGTGCCACCGTTTGTCAATGTTGGTTAAATATCATAAACTGTTCTCAGAAACCACTACAGTAAAGAAAGCTGGACTTAAGGAATTCTGCATTGCGTTCTCCTGTAATGTGCAGAAACCCTTCCCTACACCTCCAAATCCAAGTGTATGCTTCCTCCATGTTTATGTTTGCACACGGCTTATTAAAGCAGAAGGTACCTGCAGTAATTCCATCTCGGTTGCTTTCCAAGGTTGCAGATTATCCATAATCAGTCTGTGAACGAAAATACTTCAATGTGAATGAGAATACTGCAACCATGACAGTAAACAAAGAATACTGAAACCAAGTCATTAAAGGCTGCCACCACCCCCCAGCTAGGACAGGCCTGCAGCCCAGCTGCTACAGCAACTCACAATGGTGTCATCTGAGCAGACTCAGAATAAGAAAGGACAGGCTACTGGCCCGAGATAGCTAGGTGCTTGTCTAAAAAATGAATTCAGTGAGTCCAAATATTTGCTTCCTCTCATACATACAAAAGTACTAAATCCTTGAACTTGAGATACCTGGCTTTCTTTAGATAACAAGCAATCTTTTATTGTTCCAACAACCTGGTCTTTGTTGTAAAGCTCCTATATATCCTAGCTCTTCCTCAACCTCTTGGGAACAGTCCCTCATAGAGTTCTGTGTGACTGTCCGCTCAGCTCGAGTCCTCCCGCCAAATAAAACATAACTCTTAACTTTTAGACTGCACATGTATTTCAGTCAACAGTTTTGGACACCATGAAGCACCACAGCAGATTTCTCTCCACCTGAACTCTCCGAGTAACCGGAGCCTTGGTACCAGCAGTGGCCCTTTGTGCCCATCCACCTCCTCGGGGAGTCCAGATGAATTTGGGTGAGTCTCTCCTGGTTCTCGGATCTCACATATTGGTTGATGATCCTAAGTTTTATCTGGCGGTGTATCCAGGTACGTGGCCCTCCAGTTGAAAGAAACTGAGGTGAATTACCCACCCAGTGGAGACATACTGGGTGGGGCCTGGTTGAAAGGTAATAGGAAATACCCACCTTGAGGATATGTCCAAAGGGGGGCTGGTGGAAACATATGAGGAAAATATTCACCCAGTGGAGACATCCCGAGTGAGTCCAAGTTGAAAGACACTGGGTTCAGGACTGAGTGGTTAGGTAAGAGTCTGGTCTAATATTTTCCTCAATTTGGTTACCTCCATTGAATTTTTCAGGATAAAAGTAAAACTCTTATGAGGAAACTTTCAACTCCAAAATTCGGAACATCCTCCTGGCTGGTGACAGCTTTCTCGGGTGACAGAGAGTCTTCCAGGATTGGTAGAGACAAAGGCTTCATGCCACAGAGTTGTCCCTGTGGGAAATCTTACTAGCAAATTTATTTTGAGAACCCGACCTTACAATGGGGAATAGAACTTTCAAAAAAAAATAAAGAACAGAAACGAAAAGAAAAGAAAAAGAAAGGACAGATTGCCAGTCTCCAACTATTACCCCAGCCAGGTTTATGTACATACAAAACTTACAACATTAATTGGGAATAAGGAAAAAAAAAACTTACTCTGAAAATAACTAACCAGGACTGATAAAAGCATTTTTTGGAATTCTGAACTTATAAAAACAAAATCCCCTTTAGGGGGAACTTGGATTTCTCTTCCTGTGTCCTTGAAATGTAAATGTTTTATCTTTCTCTGTGTGTTTTAAGTGTGTGTATGTATGTATATGTATGTTTAGTTTATTTTTTAAAGGAAACCTTGGACTCCACCATACAAAAGTTTCAAGTATTGTGTACATATGGTGGCCATGCAAATAAATTGGGATTCTAAGCAATTCTTTGATTGTACCAATTTTCAGATATTTTGTCATCTTAAACTTTGTTGCATCAGCTTGGACCACAAAGTCTTTTAGCTTTTGGAGAGTAAACCTTTGAATTTCATTTAGGCAACACCCCGACTCTCATGTGGAAGGGCCTCTTCATCTTATTGGTTTAAAATCACTATATATATATATATATATTTGTATATAATTTGATGGCCATATGATGGATTTTTTAATTTGGAAAAACTTTTTAATTGGTGAAAGTTTAAAGAGATCTCATTATAAACAGCTGTATTATTGGTATCTATTAAAATCAAGTTTAAATGTAGAAAAATATATCTAATGGTTAACCTAAGAACTTAGTTAAAAAAATAAAACTGGTTTGAAAAGCTACATTTGTGTTTTTCCTTCCCGATAAATGTTTCTAGATATGCTAATAAAAATTTAGGATAATTAATGTTAATTATGTTGAATAACTGGAAAAATGATTGTAAAAATGTCGAAAAAAAATAAGTGGCTTATCCCAAAAGGATAAATATTTTTATATGGTTATTTTGAATCAAATAAATAAAATGAACATTTTTGGATTTACAAACAAGGTTTTGATACTACACAACGTAAAGTTAAAAAAAAAGGGCCAAAGAGTTCACCTACTCCCCCCCAAGATTAAAGTTCAAACAAGTCCATTTTATTTACCACAGTTTAAAATATATGTATATATAGACTGAAATACTTGATCAATAATTGGGATAACAGACCAATTAATGAAATTAAAAACTGAGAAGTGCCTAAGCTCTTTGGCTGAAACTTGGGCATCCTAGAGACTTCTATAAAATTATATACAATGCACAAAAAAAAAAAAAGGTTTCTTGCACTCCTTCTAGAAATAAGAATTATTGATTAAACTTAATAAATATAAAAATTAAAGGTATAAGATTTAATAAAATTGAGATAAAAGTTTGTGAAATTGGTATATTTAAATGGTCTTTATACAAAACTTTTGCTTATGTTGTGGGATACATATGTTTCAGAGGAAAAACGCTTCCCCTTCTTGGTATTATAAGGCTGGGCACATATCTGTCCCTCTAAAAATATTAATTGAACAAATTAAAATAAACCAATATAGTTACATAAGCCTTCCAATATAATGTAAAACTAAAAACTAATTTGAGTGGCTAATAAAAAAATACAGGTTTACCCTGGGTTTAACTTATAACACAAGGAAAAGGGACCTTACTAAATGCATTATGCAAGTTTTGGAAGACATAATTAAGTAAACCAAGTTTTAAAACATGGAATTCTTTGTTTACAGCTCTTCTCACTGATACAAAAATGCCAATTAAGGAGGTAAAATTGGGTCTGGGTGACAGAGCAGTTATCTGGGGACCTGGAAGTCAGTGTCTTTGTCTTGCAGATCAGAAATATAAATACAACAAACAGTGACCTAGAACTGAGCCTAAATAGCTCAACGAAATAAAACTTAAGGCCAAGAAATTTTTGGCATATTAGAACTCAGAACTCTGACGGGTCCTTCAGACTTTGTGAAGAAATTTTAACTGTCTGTTTCATAAATAGTAAGCCTTAGTGATTTGAGCAAGCAAATTCAGCTTACTCCAACTATTATTATACCTATCTTATAAGTAAGTTTTAAAGTGAAGCTATGAGATCTCTAGCTTTTGTCTGATTATAAGCCTGTGTACACATTATAGAAGTGAGATATTTCTACTGCTAAAGAAAAAAAAATCAAAGTCAAAGAGCTCTGCTTATTTGACATAAAAATATAAGAGCTTAAACATTAAGAATTTTTATAATAAAAACTGAACAAATTGACTTTCAGCGTCATGTGAATTGGAAAATATTCAATATTAAGATAATATTTGATATTGTTTAGTTTAAGTATGTTCTAATTAATATAGACATCTTTAAAGTCATCAATATTATGTATAATACCTTTACTGTACCTAGGTTTAATGAAAGTCAAATAAGATCCTGTTATATCTGTTGCAGATTTGTTAAAAAAAATAAAAGTAATGTGCTGTGGTAACATTTTAAGTAAATTAAATGCAAATGAGATGAGAGCTTTGGGTAAATATTTAAAATATATTTTTAAAATGTATGCTTAAGATAATCTCTAAATGTTTGGTATCTTTAGATTCTAGTGTTGTGCTAAATTAAGTTAAATTACAAGATTTTATTAAATAGCTATGCCATTTTCAGATAAAATAACATTGAAATACGAATTACTTAACATTTAACTTCCTCTTACAGTGAAACTAAAGGTGTATAGAAATATTAATATATGATTGGTGCCACACGGAAATAGTCTCTATTAGTAAGGGAATGATCTCAGTATCTTAGGAAAGTAATATAAATATGTAAAGGAAGATATAAGAATGGAATTATATTTTGTTAATGAAAAATAGTGACTTTCTCCTGAACCTGGTTACTTCTGAATGGAAGAAAAATAAGGGACACACTAATATAACTATAGAAAGCTGTGGAAGGCTTGTGGAAAAGGAATCCCGAGGAAAGAGTTTTGTACATGGTCAGAATTGGCTAAGTTTAGAAACAAATTGGGCAACGTAAATGAATCTTAGAAGTAAGCTGGTACAAGATTAGAATTGTTTTTCTCTCTGTTAAGAGGAAAAAATTTTCTTAAAATGTTAATCCACCTTCAGTAACAGATTGTAAAACTTCTTATACCACTTAGCTGATCTGTTCTGCCTTTACATTTGACGTATTTTCTTGTTAATGAATTAGTACTACTTTACAGTGATCTATATGTTTATCTGACCAAGTGTTCTGAAATCTTTCAAAAAGCTCCCCAAATATAAAATTCTAATTAATTAAATAAAAATTAATTTAATTAATTAAAATTCTTTTAATCTCCAGTTAAGTTTGGGATGCTACAGAAGGCCCCTGAAATATCCCAAAGAGAGATTTTAAACTATAAATTTTCATTTGGCATTTAAATAACATGGAATTGTCAAATGAATCATAAAACTTCTAAGGTTATATTGAATGAGACAATATTATTAATATAGATATTGTAGAAATTATATGGACTCCCTAAAATTCTGGTATATCTGAAATGTTACCAGTGATAATTATGGGTATAGTGAACATGTTTCTTTATTGATTATAGTGTAATGGTGTTTAACCATGCTTTTAAATCTTTTGTCATTTATAGACAGTTAATTGTTTTCTTCTGATGGTTTTGCAAAATGCTTTCTCTTCAAGGAGATTTACTGATTTCTAATAAATTTCACACTATAGCAGTGAACTAAACTGGGTAAGACATTTTAAAGTTCTAATGAAAACTCTCATTAAAAGAATTAGTTACATGGGACTGATTAACCTGTTGAATATGGTTATAATTTTTGATATTGTTTGAAATACTACTGGATTTTAACCTGTTTCCCAGACATAAAGAATCTCTTCTGCTTAAGCTAGTTACGGTTCACAGCAATTTGATAAATTATACCTATGTAATCACACTTGGAACAGTTATCTTTTCTCTCTATCTGATCCCTCAAGAGACTAAAACACTTAGGTCCCCAGTGGCTTTATCAAATTAGGGAGATCATCTCCTAACAGATATAGGAGTATAAAGGTATTTTAAGGATTTTAAAGAGAAAAGAATTTACCTAAATCTGTAAGGCAGAAACCCATGAAAAGCCTTGACGTGGCTTTCTTGGCCTTAGCAAACCTTAACATTCTACCCTGAGACTCCGTATTAAAACTTCCAACACAGCCAATTTAAAAAAGCCTATATGATCAAATAATCAGACTTAACTTGGAAAAACTTAATCTTGATTTGGCTATATTTGAGAAAACTGAGGGTAACTTAAGAGAGAAAAAAATTATATTTTAGTGGATATTAAATTCTAGTTTTGTTAATTGAGGTCCATATTTACTAAGACACTTCCCAGATCATTCCTTGCTGTTATGTCACATTACTGTACAGTTTAATTGAATTATGAAAAGGATACTCTAGGTTTGTTCTGAAGCTCAGTAATCTATCCTTGGGTAAAGTTCCAATGCCTCATGACCTGCAGCCAGGGGATTATACATACTGCAACAGGCATGACTTAAAGAACTGTCTCCAACCTGAATGGAAGGACCCTTTTTCAGGTACTCTTAACTAGACCATACAAACCAAAGCTGAAGGAAACGGAGTCTCGGATTCATTTCCTATCAGAAACATCCCCTGCAGTGCACTGGCCTATCGAGCGCTGCTCACCTTAAAACAATGCCCAAATGGAGAAAAAGCTACCAGACCAGGATGAGAAGAAGACGTCATCTGAGCTAGACAGCTGACCCAAGACACCGGACCAGGACTGTATACCAACTACTTTGATAATTTATCCAACCCTTGATTATGAACTACTCCACTTGTTAAGTTTATGATAAA
The DNA here is from genome assembly GCF_048564905.1 of Vicugna pacos. Taxonomy (NCBI): domain Eukaryota; kingdom Metazoa; phylum Chordata; class Mammalia; order Artiodactyla; family Camelidae; genus Vicugna; species Vicugna pacos. The sequence continues at coordinate 32,705,366 of NC_133000.1, forward strand.
TTACCTATGTCTAGTACTTCTGTGTTACCTTAGTGGGTTTCCCTACTCCAAGGCTCTAACTAGATAGCCCTCAGAAACGTTATTCTAAAAAGAAATTATAGTTCTGTTTAGGCCACTGTTGATCTTACAAAGTGGGAGATTTCACCTGGCCAATTAATACCTGCTCTGACCCTGACCATAAATATGAACTTTCTCATAGGATCAAACTCAGAAACACAAGCAAAATTTTAACCCAAAAATACAACTTCTCGACTATTAAATTCTTACTCGTGACTTTATTAACATTACTAGCTGTATTATTTATATTCTGTCTATTTTATAAAATTGTTGTCTGTTACATTTCCCAATGTGTAACTAGGCCCACAAGATTGATGATGGCTAAACATCTTGAAGAAACAGATGAAATTTATAACCCTGAATAAAATAAATATAATAGTGTGATTCTAGGTATGGAAATGAGCAAAGAAGGGTTAACACTTTCTGGATCATAATAGACTAGTAAGACAGGTGATCCAGATAACTTTTAGTATCAACAGGGCCTGATAAAAAAACTAACACCTTGAGTGGCAACTCAGAAGATTCTTCACCTGAACTAGGAATGAGCCATCCTAGCACCGTGGGACAAAATTGGTCATGAAATGTCTCTCAAAATATTGGTCGAATTTAGGACCAAACGGGAGCACTGTGAATGAAAATACCACAATGTGCATGAAAATACTGCATCCATGACAGTAAACAAAGAATGCTGAATCCAAGTCATCAGCGGCTGCTGCCAACCCCCAGCGAGTACATGCCTGCAGCCCGGCCTGTCAGCCACTCACAGTGGTGCCATCTGAGCAGACTCAGAGTAAGAAAGGACAGGATACTGGCCCTAGATAGCCAGGTGCTTGCCAAAAGAATGAATTCAATGACCCAGATGTTTGCTTCTCACCATACATAGAAAAGCAGTAAATACTTGAACTTGAGATATCTGGTTTTCTTTAGATAACAAGCAATATTTTATTGTTCCAATTACCTGGTCCTTGTTGTATGCTTCTATATATCCTAGCTCCTCCCCTACCTCTTGGGAGCAGTCCCTCAGAGTGATCTGAGAGGCTGTCATCCCGGCTCGAGTCCTCCAGCCAAATAAAAAAAGCCCTTAACATTTAGGCTGAACGTTTATTTCAATGACGTCCCAGAATAGACACAACTCATCAATTCTGTAATGGAACACACTGAATCAGGAACCAAAAGCGTGTTTTAGTCCGGAAAATCTCCAGGTTCCTATTTCTTCCTGTCATTATACAATCCCTCCAGAACTCATTAATTTGCTGTCTGCTCCTCTGGCAACCAAACTCATAGAAGACTCAACTCAGCAGAGCGCCCTGCTGGGGAGAACACCCCACAGAAGCACTGCAGGCTGCCTGCCCTCCTGCACGCTCTGCTCACCCTTGGTGTCCACCGTGGAGACCAGGCCAACAGAGCTGTTCCTAACAGCTACAAAGTCAGACACGTTAAATAAATCAGTTTATTTTATATGATATTTTACGTATATACACATCTCTGAAAACAGCTTTGCAGAAGCTCAAATCTTCAACATCAATCCCCAAAGGCAAATCCGGTCCCCAAGGGGAAACAAGACTTAAGACGACGCTAAGGCCTCCAAAGTCCTCTCAAGGACCGTCAACCAAACTGCCTGCAGGTCTGCAGCTGCAGGCGGTTACATGTCTGCTTTTAAAGCAACCCCTTCCTGCCCTCGGGTATTACAATGTCCCTCTAAGCCCTCCCGTCTCAGGGTAAAAGCAGCCGTTGCAGAACCTTGCAGGGAAGCACTGACAGGACTGGACAAAGAGGATCAGAGCTAAGCTAATACTTCTGATGACACGACCTTGTCACTGTGTCACTTTACAGATGAATATATATAGAGAGAGATGTGGGGTGATATTGCTCAAAGTCACACAGCTAATAAGTGGCAAAGTCTATAACTCTGTTCTTCCCTTTGGCGTGACACCCCAGCTGGGACGCCCACAGGGTTCTCTCATGCCTGCCTGAACAGTCCTCTCCTGTCACTCATAACCCACCACAGGGTCTGACCCTAGCCTGCCTTTTCAGCATCTATTCCCTCCAGTCTCTCAGGAACAAGGCCGTTTGGGCCACTGTATGACTTCCGGCTCCCGGAAACCTCATTGCTCAGGCTGGTCTTGCCTGTGCATCCGGCCCGCTGCTCAGAGGCTCTTCCTCCCCTGCAGGTGTAGGTTTCCAATCTCCGCAGGGACACCCCCTCAGGGGAGCCCTCTTCTCGCTCTCAGCACGACAGGTGTCCCAGGCCACATCCCGAGCTGCCCCATTAGGACAGTGTGCGCCCAGATCTGTTAATCAGACCAGCAGCATCAGAGCCAGGGATTATGCCCGGGCCACCCTGCAAAACTACTGCCCGCCTCACAGCCCCCAGCCAGCAGGTCACCTGGAAGTCACAGCAAGTGTCCCACCCAATCCAGAAGCCTCTTCATTTGCCAGCATCGCTGATGACTGGTTTCCAAACTTTGGTCAGTTTCGCACAAAACAGCACCTTCAACTGTGAAGCAGAGGGTTTCGCTTCTGCTCCCCATCCTTACTGGTTATGTCAAGGAAAACAAAGAGGCCTTTTCTCAACACTTTTATAAAGACACCCTCCCACCCACAATACTCATATGCTCAAGAGCTTTGGATCCACGTGATTTTTTTTCTCTTATGATAAGCGGCTCAAAACACTGCAGGATTCCTTCTATTTAGATGGTATTTGTACTCAGTTTATCGGCTTTAATCTGTTTTTGTCTCTCTTTTCAATATCCCTAGCAGTTGCCACCTCTTAATCCCTTCAGCAGCCTCCCTCCCAACATCTACTCTAGGAAATCAGCTGTGATGAAGGGCCCTGGGGCAGTCACAGACGATGCAACTAAGGCAAAGAGAGGGTCCATAATTTGCCCGAGAAGATCAGCTTCAACCCCCAACAATGTGTGTCACGTCCCTGTGTTTAACTCTTATGCTAAGCAAGATAACTTTTCGTAGATTATGGTTATAAACAGATGAGGTATAAAAATACATACAAGGACACATATCTACTCTAAGATGCTCACTAACTCCACTATTTTGTTTCTACTTATTTCTATTAAAAAATATTAAGAGCCTCTGCAGTCAGTATAGCAAAATGTTACTGGGCTTTAAATCCAGAATATAGAGGTGTTAATTGTGTCCTTACTCATACTTATTTGTATGTTCACAAGACAGAATTATTTGAAAGTCCCTCTCACCTCCCCCTATTCACTACTGGCTCTCACCTGAGCTCCCAGACCACACATCTAACAACCTTTCACTTTACCCACAGCTGAACTCATCAGTTTTCCGCAGAACTCCCTCTGCAGCTTTCCCTCCTCAGAGCACAGAAGGACCATCATTTAACTCATTAATCCACCCAGAAACCTGGGCCTTACTCCATCCTGCATTCACAGACAGCCTTCATCCTTTCCTTTTTGCCATCTAAACATGCCTTCAATATGTTCGCTTTTAAACACTGACCGTCCCACCGCTCAAGTGGAAGCCACCAACACTGCCCACCTGGACTCATGAGTCTCCTAAGTGGCCCCACAGCCGCTCTCCCTTACTTGAGACAAATGGGACTGTGTCACTCCCGCGCTTTTTGGACTCTTTTCAGACCCACTCTTCTTAGAAGAAACTCCAAGTTCTTCACCAGGTGAAAGTCTTTGCCATGAAATTGTCACCTCAGGGAGGGCAGGACCCGCCCTCTCCCCTCGGCCCCGCCCTCTGGCAGAGCATCAGCTTGGGAGGACCTGCTGAGCTACACCAGCCTGTATTCTAAACCTGGTCTGAGTTCTTAGCAAACTGCTTCACTTATCCATACAATTCCAAGGTAAATTAGAAAGATTTTAGATGTTGAGCTAGACTATTGATTTTGGGATTTTGCACTAGCAACCTGCAAGGACATATTCTAAAGATTCTGTCTTCTTAAAACCACACCCAGGTTAAAGGAGTATTTGTGGAATGTCTTCGGAGGAAAAGGGACTGTACTTTTACAGGCTTTATGTTTTATAACATGAACAACCCGGACAGGGTCACAAATGGAATCGCCTCACAAGTGACAGAAGACAGGTGAGAGGCACAAAGCAACAGGTCGCAAAGTTGATTCTCCAGCCCCCCCAAAAAATTCCTGAAACAACCAAAAATTCTGAATTTTAAAAGTAAAAGAGTATCATATAGAGAAATGAAATAAATAATGCTCTTCATCAGGGTTTCAAGATCTCACTCCAGAGTTTTTAGCAGGCCATACTGAATCCTAGCACAGAAAAATCAAATGGACTTGTAGTGAGAAAGTTCCAGGAAAACTGCAGTAATTCCTCCACTTGTGTAAAGACATACACTCACCTGCTGAAGGTGAATGTAGACCGCATTCTGGATAAATTCTGAAGCTTCCAGTCTCCGCTTCTGGATGCCAAGGACATGGACAGCTTGGAAGCATGCTTCTAACTCAGTCACCGGCATTTTTACACTGCAGGGGAAACAGAGGCACCCAGTCAAGGGCAGAGATGTTCCTGTCGTGTCTCACAGGCCGTGCCTCGGGGATTCAGTGCCCTGCAGCAGCCCGGCCCCAGGCAAGGACCAGCAGCGTTTTCCACCCAAGCAGGAGGGGCACTGTGCTTGAGAAAGCCCTTCTCCGATGGGGGCAAGAGGGGCTGGTGGGGTTGAGTGAACCTATAAATGCCCACAGAAATATGCCTGCATTCATTCAAGTGATGCAAACAACTGTAGCAGGCTATTTAACAAAATTTCAACTGTCAGTGGAAATTTTGCCATTCCTTTCCGCATGTCCACTGCACTCTGAGACAGGCTTAGGCTCTCTTACACCTGCAGCTCTGTGCAATAGTTGTGAAGTCATTTTACTTTACAGATACCACGGTTCTGCCCAGGGTGATATCCAGCCCAGAGAGGTGGCCCAGGCCAATTTAAAGCTATGTGGCTTGGGCGCGGGGACAATTACAGGAGCTGGTTCCGGAGCCAGGCCCCTCCCCACCTCTGCTCCCCTCTCTCCCGAGGCCCCGCTGCCAAGCACTCAGGCTCCATGAACTTATGTCCTACTCTTCTACTCTACTCCAAACCCTTTTCCTTTTCTTTTTTTCGCTAATTATTCCCAGCTGGAGTGATTTTTCAATCTCAATATCTGAAAAAAATTCCTGCAGCCGAAAAAGAGGTCTCCAGAGGTCAATGCCCATATGCTGGTTCCTGAAGAGAGCCCCTGGCTACAGGGACCCTCACCAACACTCACGGGGCATCAGAGATGTTGCAGGGTCGGCCACCCCCAACAAGAGTTTGCTGTCACCCCAATGCCTGCACAGCACCCCTGCTCACAAAATATAGTTGGTCCACTTATCGGTTATTAAGAAGCAAAAATACAAAATTGCTCATGTTTCTTACTAAAATTATCTATGAAGCTGGAGAGGGAATTGTAATAAAATATAACTGTTTTTACCCTATGTTAGATCTGTTCCTTTGGGTTTAAACCTGTGCCCTGTTTCCTAGGCTCAGACTTGGTAGCTCTGCACCATTTGAAAAAGAAAGTTGCCTTTAGCCTGAAATCTACAGGAAAGCCTATTCTCCTGGCCCTGATCTTTAAAAATGTTAGCTCATCTGCACTTCTGTAGAGATGGCAAGTTGCATACTAGAGAATAGCCTTTGTTTTTTTGGAGGTTTTACAGGGGTACCATGATTTGATCCACATGGACAGCTGCAAGAACAGCGGATTCAAAGGACAAACAATTCATAAAGCAAGAAGTATGCAACAACCAACCACAACCCCGCCCCTTTTTAGTATAAAAGGAGACTGAATTCTTACTTGGGGAAGATAGTTCTCCAGGACATCAGTGTGCCGTCTTCTGGGTCTGCCAGTGTTGCAAGTGAAGTCACTATTCCTTGCTCCAACACCTCATCTCCCGGTTTATTGGCCTGTCATGCGGCTAGCAGAACGAGCTTGGACTCGGTAACAAAATGACTGCATTGGAGGTAGTATGTCTCCAATGTTTCCTTGTTTCCAATATGTAACATGCACATCATTTATGATCTAGTGCAAATAATTCATCAAAGACAACCACAAAAAGAAACTATACTCACCTAGCTATCAACATTGAAGTCACAACCTGTCAATTTTATATGCTGTTGAACAACACAATGGAAAAACTTAACATAGGGAGTTGATTCCACGGAAATAAAATTATTTCTACTCCTTCAATACTTTTTCTTTTCTTTTCTATTTTATTTTGTTTTGCTTATTGAAAGGAAAATAAAAGTCAAGTCATTTTATTTCACGTATTTTTGTTATAGCTACATTCTTTAAATACTACAAAGAGATTTAAATTGCAAAAAAATTGTTCATATATTAGTATAAAGATATATACACAATCAATGGGGATTAGGAAAGGAATGGACATTTACTAAAAATCCACTGCAATCCTGTCTTTTACAAGCATATCCTGGAATATAAGCTGTATGATCCAGGGGCCCCACCCCCATTCTCACTGTTGTGTCACTTAGTAATCAACTACTAAGGCACCAGCATAGAATCATGTGATCAGTATTTTAGGAATAAATTAGGGAATTAGCTCATTCAATTCTAAAACAAAAACCCTAAAATAAATACTGAACTTATTTACAGATAAAGAAAATTGGAACCAAAAAAGTAGTTATTTCCCCAAGGTCACAAAGCTAATAACTGATAAAGACAAGATTTGAACTCATCTGCCTGATTCTAAAAACTAAGGTGGAAATCCCATTTGACTGGGGAGGGTCCAGCAGCACAGCCTATCACCCTATCTTTGTTCAGATCTAGCCTTAGACAGCCTGAGACAGCACCCCATTCCTATTGAACTTGAGGGCAAATGATAACAATAAGGATTTTATATCCAGTAGTTTGTTAGATCTCATTTATATAAAGTGTCAGCAGGTCAGCAGAAAAACTCTGGAAAATATGAGTGGGTCCAGAGCTTTCTGCTGATTAGTAACTCAGTCTCTCAGGACATAGTGACCTTCCCATGAGAGGCCTCATGGACATAAACTAAAGGCAGCTGAGCAATGAAAACTAACAAGAACCTGGAACTCAAGCAAGAAGGTTCCCTGCCATCCCCCACCCAGTTGCCTCTTCACCCGCGTGGACACGATGGCAGGAGACCCAGGTTCTTGTCCAAGGTACATCATCATGGATTCTCATCCATAAAAATTTATGACTCTATGCTGTCTTATGTCCATTAAAACTCAAATATGATAACACCAATATCTCAGCAGACTATCTATGTCTCCACTTCCTGTCTTCTAATAGGAGAATAGTTTTATGGACAAAAAGCAGAAATCCAATTTAAAAAACCATGCACGAAGCCAGGTGAAATTCTGCTTAAGAGACTGCTCTCACGCTCAGTAAATGAAAACTCAGTAAAAGTGGTGCTTCTCCCTCAGCAAATGGGAGGTAGCCTGATGTGTGTGTGTGTGTGCACGTGTGTGTGTGTAAATCAAATACAATGAATTCTGGGATGTGTACAGTTTTTTTTAAGTCACTGTCATTTCATGGGAATGAGCCAACATTTAAATAATTTGAATCTAGTGTTCTGAGAGAGTCTCAGGCTCTTGGTGGAGGAGGTGAAAGGGGAGAGTGAAGGAGAAAAGAGGTACATGAAGCAAAGAAGTAAGAATACTGCCAGGGAAAGGCAAGACGTTAGTTTTGTTCTTCCTTGCACCACATACAATTTAGGGACTCGCTTTCCGCTGATGACTTATCGAGCATTGAGTTGCAGGAGAAGAGGGGACAGCTCATTGCTCACTGAGCTTGTGACTGTATGTGGCATCTTATAGACACAAATCATTTACCCTGATCAAACACTCTAGCAGCAGGCTGTAATTCTCCTGTTTTGAGAGACAACAAAGCAGGAGTTCAAACAGGTTGCATAACTTGACAAAAGTCAGAGGTCCAGTAAATTAAAGAGGATTAATTCAAACTCACATCTGAATGCAGAGTCTGATCTTCCCACTCCCAGGACTGGAAAATCCTTAACACAGGCTCCCCAGCTCCCCTGCTTTGTTCCTGGCACCAAGCATTTCCCATGGCAATGGTCACCATTTCTCACAGACACAGCGCTCTGTGCAGCAAATGACCTTGATCAGACCTTGATCATCTACCTGCCACGCCCACCAGGCTTCACCATACAGGTAGGAAAGCTGGCTTTCAAGTGCATACAAAGCCATTCCTTGTCTAACCTGGGCTCTTCTGTGGTTTCTCCAGCCTAAAGGCAGCCATGACACTGCTCACAGTTTGTACATGAGCCACACTACCTCTCTCCATCTGTCTCCCCACCTATACTACTTAGCTATGACCATTTTGAGAATCTTTGACACAAATTTTTAAAAACAAAAAAGAAAGGATTCTGGAACAACTACTTAATACTTACAATTTTAAATGACAAATTACAAAGTGAGTATTTACAAACCGAATCTTCCTTTCTAAATTTCAGTTTTAAGCATTTAAAAATATAATAGCAAAAAATTTTCACTTACAAAATTGACAAAAACAGAAACAATAATCTGGAATAAGTTAAAAAATAATGCCCATGTTCTAAATGGAGAAACTTCAGGACTGTACTGAGGGGTAAAGTAAGAGGTGAGAATGTAGAGACATAAACAAATTGCATGGAGGAAAGCAGTTTTGTAAAGATGTAAGTTCTCATCAGAATAATTCAAAACTTACTAAAAAATCCCATGACAACTCCAATCTGATTTTTTTTAACTTGAACAAAATATTTTGGAATTCTTCAGGAATAATAAAATCATAATACTAGACAAGAAAATTTGGGATGGAAGAAAAGAATCAAAAAAAATTCAGACTGCCAATTATTAAATAAATTTTTACAATATGTAAGTTATGGTGCTGGAGTAAGAAAGACAGATTGACAGAAGGGAACCATGAGCTCAAAAAGAGACTCTAGTGTATATAAGTATTTTGTAAAGGTGGGATTTCAAATCAAAGAGAAAAGTATGACTTCTATAATTGTCCTGAGACAATCTGAGAATCACCTGGAAAGAATAAATACTATTCCTCTCATAAGGACCACAAGATAAATTACAGACAGTGATGTAAATATTAAAAAGTACTAATAACAGCAAATACAACACTTTGCTCTTATTAACTCAACTTACCCTTACATTAACAAGCACTATTATCATCTCCATCTTAGAGATTAAAAAAAACCTACAGAGGAGATTTATTCCAGTATAAGAAATTATTTTTAAGAATAATGTCAAAGATAAAACCCATAAGGAATACATTTATTATCATAAGAATATTTTGAGACACTACCAAAATAAAAATCCTCCTAAACAAAATGAAAGGCAAGAAATGACAAGAAAAAGCTCTGTGATACATGTTGTTGAAGACAAGAAGTTAATGTTCATAACATACAAAGAGCTTCACAAAGCAACAAGAAGCTCCCCCACTTAAATGTGTGCAAAGGATAAAAGGAATCATTCATTTTAAAAAAGTCAAATGGCTGATGAGTGAAAAATGCTCAATACCTCACTGGTCATCAAATGCAAACTAAAACAATGAAAAAGCACTTTTGCTCATCATATTGGCAAATATTTTTAAAAGATATTCTAGCTAGTGTCCATCTGTGGGAGAAGAAACCATGAGCGACATTTTCAGAGGACGACATGTCAATGGATATGTAAACTCTGAAAAACGTACGTACACACTGACTCAACACCACTTCTACGAATCGTTTCCTTTAGGAAAAAACAAATTTAGTCCAAAAAGATGTACCCATCAGGGCATTTACACAGCACTGTTTACAATGGTGGGAAGAAAAACTGAAGTGAAATCATATCCAGCAATAGAGAATTCGTTACATAAGTAATTGTGCATCTTTTCATTCCCCTATGGAAGGAATTTCTAGAGTCACTTGAAAGGAGTCTGTGATGAATGTAAATGTCACATCCAGGGACTGAATTTCCAGAAGCCTTAACTAAAGGAATACTCATAAAAGATCACAGGAATGTCTGTACAAGAAGGATGCCAGTCAAATATCCTTTCTGACAGTGGAAAATGGAGAAAACTTAACTGTCCACCATCAAGACAATGATGCGGTAAATCACGACGAGCTGCGAGCAATGAGGGAGCCGGCGTTTTGCCGTGGTCCAGGGCCTTGTCCACAGCATTCTCTCACCAAAGGTGTGCGTGGGAAAGAGACCACACCCGCAAATCAGGAGACCCCTCCACTCTATCTGAAAGGACCGGGTGAGTCTGGAGTGGGAGGACGTCTATGATATACACCTGAGTGATTAAAGCGAGCTGCAGATAAACATATAGTATGGTCTCATTTTTAAATAAAGCATATATACACACACGTATACATGGAATTCTCATATGTGTGTATATATGTATGTCATAGGCATAAAGGTCATGAAATATATATACCAAATTTTCAACAGCTTTTAATCTTCGGAAATAAGGGGAAGGGAGGTAGGGCCTTCCTGTACCACCACAGTTCTCTTTTCAGTATTTCAGTTAAGTATACTTGGAATTTAAAAGTTTATTTAAGTCCGAAGTAAAATGGACGATGCCTCCACAAGACAGAATGCTATACTGGTCATCAAAAATCATCCCAGAGGAGATAGAATATTGTAGAAAAACATATAAAAAGCCGAATGGAAAATGGAGGTGTCCACACAGTAAACAATCACAGAGTGCTCTCTGGTTTTTTATGACAGAGGTGATACACACTGACGAAAATATACGTTAAAGTGTTAATTATTATCTTTGAATAGCGGGACAAGGAAAGCCTCTTTTGCCCACTTTTTCAGACTTATTATTTTAAATGCACATTCTTTTTCATCTGAAAAAAAGCATTTTTAGGTGTGTAGTACTACGCATTGGAGAATAATACAAGAATACTTAGAGAAACAAGTAACTAGGAGACAAGGCAGCAGCATCACAAAATGTAGGACGGGCGATCCTGATTAACACCATGCAGTTACATAAGGACCCACAAATTGAGAGCACCTGCTGTAACAGGGCATGATCCCCTTCTATTTGTCAGCAGTGTCTTCAGGCCTGAGGCAGTTCTGAGCACGGCCAGTGTCAGTGCTGGTGTCTGGATTGATGCTACTGGGGGTGAGGGCACCTGCAAGCCGAGAGGAAGAACAGAAATCATCCTCTGCCTTTTCTGTCTTGTTTCTTTGTTACTTTAAAAGAGAGGCATATATAAGATAAACTGTGTATCTACCCAAATGAAATTTCAGTAATGAAATCGTTTTTAAAGACTTCACAGCTTATATTCTGCCTATAACTGTCTTTTCAACAAAGCATCATATTTATTAAATGTTAATTAACTCAGTTAATTAACTCCCTGTTGAAACATTCTAGTAAAGAACATGAAATGCAGTATGTAAAAGAACCACACCTGCAGTGACTAGCTCAGCTGTCTTGACGGCAGTGCAGTCAACCCCCACCATCTTGTGGCCCTGAGCTCCTGATGCTGGTAAGACATCACGCTGCTGCCTCAGATGGAGAGAAATGGTGAAAGCATTTCTTGAACCCTACAGCACTGACAAAACATAACTGACAAATCCCAGGCTCCTTTGAGGCTCTCATTTTCTGTTTCTGGCCAACCCCCGTCAATGAGCAGAACCACCGAATTCCTGAGCCATGGGACTCACGTGGGAAGGAGTTTTGGAGAAATTTCCAGGTATAGAATGTAACCAACTATACATAGAACTCTGAAAAAAGAAAAGATGCCATACTCTGATTTTGGAAGACACTCAAAATATTCTCCTGAGCCTTAGTAGCTGGAAAGGCTGAGCTTCTCCTAAGCCACTTATTTATTTCACAGCCAGTAAGCATCTCCCACAAACCCTGCTTCCCTGTGTCTGCTGGGAGCTTGAAGCACACTGCTGCTGTCGATCTTATAAGTCACAGGGCAGAGGCGTGTGTCTCACGCCTGCAACCCTCACACAGGCTCGCCTCCTAGCCTCACTGTCTGAACTTGGCTCCATTTTCTCACCTGTTTATTTAGTATCTGTTCTTCTGTAAGCTGCCTGAAATGCGTTTTGGAACATGTCAGAAGAATCAGTGGGTTGAGAAATGGACAGATTGAGAGGTGAGAGATGGGCAGACAGAGAGAGAGACTCCAAGAAAAGGGGAAAAAATAAAATTTCCTATGCAAAACCCTCTTCTAATCAGGGAAGGAAACCACCACGGAAAAGTGTGAAGAGGCAGGTAGCTTAGGACTGTTTCCTGGATTCCATGAAAAGTAACACCAAGAGATGAGAGGGTAGAACTTTAAATAGTAAAAGAAAAAAGTATGCATGCTTGAAAAATATATCTACAATATGTACTTTCTAAAGAATAGACTCAAATCAGCAAGGCCCAATAACACTATACTTGGGTATTTACAGAAGTGAGAATCCCATCTCCAAACCACAAGGCATCCCTTCGGAACACTGACAGTCTACATGGGGCGGTCATAAAGCCGTCACTGCAAAAGCTATGCTACCCTGCACTTACGAGGAACGAGCAGCTGTGCTCAGGCTGCCCACGCGCGTCACTTACACCCCACAGCACCTCTACGGGGGGGGACGCCTAGCGAGCCCCGTCTCTGCAGGACAGAAAATCAGTTCTGGAGAGGCTAAGCCAACCTACCAGTTCTCCATCACACAGGACTTGTCACTCCAGAGCAGGAATCGAACTCGGTCCCACGAATGTAACCATGGTACTACCGTGCTTTGTGTGCTGTTTGTGTGTATAATACATTTGTTTCTATCATGAAAGGGTATTTAATAAATGATCGGTTGTCTTGTCTATCTCATTAGCTTACAATTAATCTTTATACTGTTGAATAGTACTCTTTTCCCGTGAAGAAATGAACGGAAAGAGCGGAGGTCAGAATGAGGTGGGGCTCCATTCTTTATCTGGGATCTCATCTCATCGAAGTCCCCAAACAGGGAGAAGGAGCAAATGTTCTCTTTATCTTTTAAAGAGAGGGCTCCAGTGATGGTGACTTATTCAATTCCAAAACCAAAGCTGGGGAAAGGGCACATGCAGCAATTAGAGCAGTATCAGCTGTAGGAAGGCGAAAAGAGCTCACGGGAGGGCTCAGGGGGCAGCCTCATTTAATTTCAATCGATAAAACAATAACACACTCTAAAAATATTAGCATACAATGGATTTGCTCTTTCTTGACATCTAGCAAGTTTCCACAGCCCACATGTAACATTATCGTGAACTAGTGAAAGGAAGAGTCCACAAACAGGGAAAATCAATGCCACAGGCAGGCTGAAACCCAGGCTGGAGTTTAGGAAGGGAAAGGACATAGTTAAGGACTGAGGAAAGGCTGGGGGAAAGAATCATCACAATGACTCTCAAGCATCATCCAACAATCATATAATCATTCATTCAAGAGAGAGTTACTGAGGTCGTATTCTGTGCAAGATTGTACAGCGGGCGAAGCAAGAGCGCAGCATCCATGGTGGCAGCAAGTTGCGGGGCTCAAATACATTTCTGATCCCGGTAACTTGCACACTTGTCCTCAGTATAAAGGCAAAGATAAAAAAAGTAAAATAGTACTCTGTAAACTCAAAGCATTGTTGAAAAAAAAGTTAAGAAGACCTAAATACAAGGACAGACACTCCACACACATTCCTCTATCAAAAGACAGTGCTCTTGGAATGGCAGTGCTCCCCAGAGCGATTCGTATATTCAACGTGGTCTCGATCACAATCCCAGCGGGCTCCTCTGCAGAAACTGACTACCTGCTGCTACAATTCATTTGGAAATTCGAGGATCTCAGTAAACAAAACGTACTTGAAAAAGAACAATTTGAGAGGACTTGTAATTCTCAATTTCAAACCTTACAACTGTACCTCCAGGTGAGATTAGAGGCCATTGTGAAGTTATTACTGTGTTTATCCTTATTTACTAAATTCTCTACAATGAATATTACTGTTACAATAAGAAAAATAAAAAATAAGTTATCCTTTAAAACATGCACACAGATTCATTCATTGGGAAAACATTATTTTATCAATAAAGAGATAAACAAATATCTAGTGAAAAAGGACAACTTAAAAACAAGAGTGCATTTGCATTTTTCATAAATTGAAAACTGAAAAGCACTAAGACGTCAAGTTTCTAGGGAGACCAATGCAACATATTAATAGTTATTTTCAGAAATCCTAATATAACAATGAAAACTCAGGAAAGGGAAAATCGTGACTGACAGCCAACTGCAAACACATGGAGAGCAAAGGCCTAGAAATCACAGTTCCTTTAACTCTGCTACTAACACAATAGGAGAGAAATTCCTCACTGAGGGGACAGTGGAATCCCATGCATAAGACAGGATACACAGTACAAACTGCACTAGAATCGGGGGTGATTTTCTTAGAAGAATTCTAAAGTTACAAAATTGCTGAAAAACTATTAAAACACTGACAGAAAGATTAAAACACACAGTCATATATATTATATAGAAACATATGAAGTCTGCTCCCATGTTGCATAGAAATACAAACATATTTGTTCATTTATAGGCACTGATTACTTTATCCCAGGTAGAATATTTCAATTAAAACAAATAATCAATATTACACTCCTCTTGTCAAATCTACTTGATAAGTTACTCTGCTATGTAAACATAATGTGTCTAAGATAGATCTAAAATTAGTGAAAAAAATCTTTTTATGGTTTCTTGAACTATTCTCAAAATTCAAAGCTTAATTTTAAAACAGATCTGAGAAGTAATTCTATACTACCTTTTCCCTCATGAAATAAACAACAGTCTATTGTCAAAATTCTGTCCTTAAAATGATTCACGAGCACCGTATCCTCACAAAACTGCTGGACAGCAAGGCACTATCCAGACACTGTGACCCAACAAATGAAACACAAGGAAGACAGTGACCCTATTCTGGAGGGCTTATAGTCTGTGTCAACACTGGGGTTTTTATTTGATTGATTCGATTGGGTAGCAAAATAAAATCAGTCAAGTACTTTCTTCTTTGAGCATTCTATAAGTCATGACTCTGCTGTTAGTGTCATGAGCAGGAAAGACTTAAGCATGACTTGATTAGGTCAACTAGTAACAATCATCACTGGAGAGTGAGTAATAAAGAAGTTAACTGATAGCAATGCTTCTCCATATATGAGACCTAAAATAAATCTACACTGATATCCAAAAGTAAAATGAGCAGATGAGGTCCCCAATGAGAAAAAAATCTAACAAGAAATCAAAAAAGTAAAGACTTTTTCTTTAACGATTCCTGGAAAGAGTGGAGCATAGTGGTGAAGAGCTCAGATGCTAGGGGAAAATATGAGGGTCTGAATTCCCACAGCACTGGGAAGCTTTGACACTGATATGTCAGTGAAATTCTCTGCATCTCAGTCTCCGATGCATAGACTGGGGACAACAACAGTACCCATCTCCTAGAACGGTCTAAGAATTAAGTTATTTTAAATATACAAGTTTAAATAAAATACATCAGATATTTAATATTACCCCAAAAGCACAAGGAAAAATGAAAACAGAGATAAATTGGAGTTCATTAAAATTTAAAACTTTGCTTCAAAAGACACCATCCAGAAAGTGAAAAAACAACACTCAGGAGAAAATTTTTTCAAATCATTTATCTGATTAGGAATTTGTGTATCAAAAATAAAATTCCACAGCTCAACAATAAAAAGACAACTCAATTAAAAAATGAATAAAGGATCTGAAAATATATTTTTCAAGGAAAATATACAAATGGCCAATAAGCACAATGAAACGATGTTGAATAACATTAGCTCTAAAGGAAATCAAGTCAAAACAACTAGGAGAAACCGCTTCACACTCACTACAATAGATTATAATCAAAAAAAGATTAACAAGCATTAATGAGGACACAGAGGAAGTGGAGCTCGCAGCCCTTGCTCGTGAGAACATAACACAGCGTGGCCTCTTTGGAAAACATCCTGGCATGTCCTCAGAGAATTGAATATTTGGTTTCTGAATGATCCAGCAATTCTGCTTCCTGGGCACAGAAGTAAGAGAACTGAAAACAAATATTCACATAAAAACTCCTACAGAAATTTTCACCATTACTTTTCTCCATTACTTTTCAGAGCCAAAAAACAGAAACAACCCAAATGTCTATCACGTGATGAATGGGTAAACAGAGGGGCCCAGCCATACAGTGGAATATTATTCAGCAATAGCAAAGCATAGAGTACTGACCCAGGGCCACAACGTGGACAAATATTGAAAACGTTACTCAGTGTGAAAGAAGTCAGTCAAAATAGACGGTTCCACTTACATGAAGTGACTCGATTTGCATGAAATGTTCAGCACACGCAAATCCACAGAGACAGAAGAGTGGCTCCCTGGGGCTTGGGGAGAATGGGGAAGTTGATAATGTCTGCTTATGCGTACTGGGTTTCCTGTTGGGGGGATGAAAATGTTCTAAGATTGACTGGGATGCACATTTCTGGGCATAGAGTAAAATCCGCTGTACATTTTAATGGGTGATTTGTATTAAAACTATTAAGAACAAAAGCACCTTGGGCTAGTACCTTCCATAGTAAATGCAAATTGCTAACATTTATTACAGGAAGAAGAAACTGCCCTCAGCATGAAAGCAGGAGATCAGCAAATATTAGTTAACCGAAATTGGACAAGAGCATTTCACTTGAAACTGTTACTGAGTGTACACGAAATATTCAGACATGACAAGGAAAATCAGTTTGACATCACGAAGAAGCATTCTGCTTCAAATGCAATTCAAGGATTCGGCAAGCCCAGCTGCTACAAATGACCAGAGAAGAAACCTGGTTCTTAAAACAAGCACCAGAGCCAACAAGGAAATGGTGGTGAGGAAAGCAGGCGGCCTAAAATCTGGAACAGTGTGCTACAAATAATTTCTCCACTGAAAATTCAAAAATAAAATGAAAGTGATGTAATGCTGTGTTGAACTCACGTGAATGGCCTTCCTGCAGTGCTTGACAGTTCTGTAACCCCGAATGACTCAGGAGAATCAGCATGGCTCCTGGGATTCCCCAAGTAACTGCCCACAAGCACGCTGACCACCATCATATCTGCCAGGGTTGAATTGCAGAGAAGAGACCAACCTCTGAAAGGCACAGGGAATGTTGACAAGGGAATAAAAGGCTGCAGTCAATCCTGGGACAGAGGCCCTGTGAGCAGAGGCCAAAAGGCTGCAGGTGAACTGGAGTGGCCCTGGGGCAGGAAGGGACCACAGGGAAGCATATCTCAATTATCTACTCTCTCTCCCTCGGGTAGGAGGGATAAAGCCTGCATCCTTCTCACCTGGAACTGTGGGTTCTGGCTGGTGGAAGTCTTACCGACAAGGAATGAATTACTCAAGACTGCGGAAAAAGGAAAGAAAGCGAGAGGGATTAGGGAGCCAACTCCACGAGTCTCTCAAATGCTCCCATATTTATTGTGTATAATCAAAGGAAAAAGTCATTAACAGTTGTGAGATAGTAGGCAGGAACTTGGGGAAAGAAGGGATGAGACAGAGATTGTAGACTCCACGATGAGTACTAAGGCTTAGTTTACCTTTAGGGAAGTCATAGGGTGAGGGGAACAAGGTACATTTTTTAGACATGTTTATTACAAAGCAGACCATCAGACCAGCCTGGTCCCTGTTTTGGGGATAATAGACTATCTAACACCAAGCAGGCCCGGCGTTTATAGCTGAGGGCCTGGGTCATTGCTGTGCAATAAGCAGAGTGCTATCTATACCCTCAAATATGTAAGCAAGGCATTGTCTCTCCTTTTTATGGCAAGGAGACAGAAGTGAGGATGCACAGGTGCTTGCTTTAAAGCAGTTACTAAGCACATTTTTTCTTCTTAAAGTTGACAGTCGGCTGGGATGTGTTACAATTTGTTAACCCAACCATGGGCTCCCACATGGAACCATTATGGAGGACATCCTAGGATGACAAATCCTGGCTCTGGGTCTTTTCCTGCCAGCTTCGGCCACTCCAGCAGGGTCTAGACACATCCCTGAATAACGATCCCACAGAACCACCTAAACTCTTAACTCCTGGTGCTTGAAAATTAATTTTAGCTCTACACAACTTTCCGTAGAAAAGTTTCAGAAATAAAAGATATTGTATTCTTTTTATATCTCATCATAAGACTGATTTTTCTGATTGCTCTAAGCTGCTTCTACATGGAAAAGCACCTAATTCTGCAGGTGAATTCAGTACTTTCCTTTGGGCATAACTAGACAGTCTGGGCTGTCTGACTTCTATTAGTCAAATACCGATACACTTAATTGATTTCTTTGTTCATCAATTTCAGCCTGGAGGTGAGGGTCTGTCACTATTTTCCTCAGCCCACCCTCTACTCTTTTCTCATCAACATCTCAGGCCTCCTGAAAACAAAACAAAGCATTTGTTTCCCTTCATCTACACTTTCCACAAAGGCAACAGGAATCATCATGCCTAGAGAATGAATTCAACACAAATGTTACAACAAAAATCTATAAACCTGAAGCAACTCCATCTCCAAATCATGATACACAATGACATGAGAGTAAGTGTGTCAGGTACAAAGCACGTGTGAGCCTGAACACCTCATTTCTATTCTTCAAAGGAAGGAAGGTTTTCATATTTTTTCTTATCATTCTTTGTCATTGTTTCTGATTAAGCCAAAAATTTTTTATGAAATAATTAAGCACTGCAATAACAGATTTTCGCTGTATCAATTACAGAAGGAATTCAGAGGGGATAGGAAAACCCACCTCTGTAAAATATGCAAAATTCCTTCCCCTGTTAAGAACACGAATACAAAATTCAACAGAGAATTCAAATTCTTGTGGAGAGGACAAAAGTCACAGAATCAAAGCAAAGTCATTATTATGACTCAATCCAAAATTCACTGGACAAACATGCTCAATGCATTCAAATAATTTTTAAGGCACACTGCAAACCATTCACTTAATTATCTACAGGCTAGAGGAAGAATTTCCCTCTATAACAGACAACATAAATCAATAGGTTGCCCCACCAAACAAGGAACAAACATCAGGTTTTTAGCAGTTCTGATAAATCAGCAAGTTTTAAAGATCAAAATCCAGAAATTTTAAACATTCATTCACACCAGAATGAATCAAGCACTTTAAAAAAAAATAACCCAAAGAAACTAAACACATTGATCACGTACCTGGATCAATGAGAAATTCTTGTACAGCTGGAAAAAAAAAAACAGGCTATAGCCTTTTACTTGAAAAATAAAGCTACTTTTAAAGATAACTGCTAAAACACATTTCATCATTCATGTTGCCTTGAAAAATCTGAGGAACTTGTCTCTGATCAGAAAAGCAATTCTGAGTATTAGTATTTTACAATTCAGTGCCAGTTTGCTTTAGAAGAAAAAAGAAAAGCTACTGTTTCTCATCTTGCACAAAGTTTAAAGAACCTCCCTGCCTCTATCTCCTCTCATTTTCTAAGCTCATGCTCCCCAACCCTTCTGAAACAATTATGGGAACCTCTTATTCCCACCAATATGCCAAATCACAAAAGAGTATCAATTTATTTGTGTAAATATATATTTACACCTTGAACTGGAGGAGAAAGGTTTCAGAAGGCTATATGGAACTTATTGCTACATTCCTGAAATCACACACATACACGTTCAGAGACACAGACATATACAAACTGAATTACTGGGCACTTCACAAGCTAAGGACTTACAACTTCTAGAAGATAACTTTGTAGTTAGTTTAAAATACAAAACGGTCAGCTTTTGAAAGCCTTGAAGATTGCAAAATCATCCAAATATCAATGAGATCCAATTAGCCTTCTCTGTAGAATGTAATTCCCCATGATGGCAAAGCAGACACTAAGAAGTAGTGGATCCAAGACTCGTGTTTTTCACTAGCTATGATCGTTTTAAAACACGTTAACAGATTTAGAAAGGTATGTCCCTACGACATTTATTCGTATTGAGATGGCATATGTATTCAATTGTCTATGCAGAAAATAGGACCCATGATGGTGTTTAAGAAATATTTTGTGTATTGAAATATTTATTTTAAAGTGCAGACAAGGAGGGTGGGTATTACTCCGTTGTAGAGGACCTGTTGAGCATGCATATGTTCCTGGCTTCAATCCCCAGTACCTTCATGAAAATAAATAAATACAAGTGTTTATTTAAAAATAAGAATAAATTTATATAAAAACATAAATGCAGACTAAAAACCACTGCAATCTAGGAGCCACAATTATAATAAAAAACAAGTGTTTCTATCAAATATTGACTAAACGCCAATCACAGAGACAACCACAAATCACACCTGACAAGCATCACGTGTGATTCTCAGCAACCCTACTAAGTAGACACGGATGAGAAACCAGGCTCTGCGGATGAGGAGACGGAGCTCAGAGGAGCCGGGGACGCTGACCGTCCTGCTTCCCGTGACACCACATCAGCCCAGGGAAAGCGCTGACAGAGCTGCACTGAGGGGACACCCAGCTGCATGGAACCTTGGGGGATTGGGGAGTCCTAGAAAATACTCTAAAGTGTTCAGTGAAAAACCAGCTCAAATATATTACACTGTGCTCCATCCTCTAAACACGGAACATGACTGAGACCTTTTTGATGCCTCCGTGTCCTTTCTGCCATCATCAGTTACGTGCCCTCTCAGCGCGACCAGTCATGAACTGGACCCCGTACGAAGTGCACCCCATATGCAGAGCTTTTAAAGCTGTTTTATGAAGTTTGTAAGACTCCGTCTATTCCTCACAAAGGCGGTCATCCAGCACTAGTCACCGGTGCGGATGTACCACCTGAAATCACACCTTTCTGCTTTTTAAAATCCCTTCATGTAATACAGAGTTTTAAACAGCAAAGAAGCAGCTAAACCACAGACAGTGGACAGCTTTTCACCAAACGGACTCGAACAGCCCATCGGAATACCTGGAAGCCCTTTTCTTCTATTAAACCCACTTCCAGGTACTTCATCTGATTGGTGGACTCGGCCTCTGACTGACCTACTCAGAGAGATCCCATCCTCACATCCGGGGGTGGGAGAGGACCCTGCTGCTGGGAGAAATCAGTGAGGAAGGTGGATATCGTCCAGCCACATCTGCACGGGTAGAAATGCCACATGCTCAGAAATTATACCGTCAGCACCCCTGGGCTCCCATGGACTGGTTTCACATTAACTAAACTTATGACACACTGATGCAAGAAAACCAGAAATTCAATTTATTAATGTAACAGGAGATGTGAAACTACAAAAGAGATTGAAATATCAGAGTTCAACCATGAGTACAGATTCTCCTCCATGGCCCAATCTCGGGCAGGCAGTCACATGGCAAGCTTGGACAGAAGCAGAGCAGGAAGAGTTTCTAGATTAACTCAATGGACTAAATTTCTGTTATAAGAACAGATCTACTGCCTGAAAAACAATTAACGCCAATCACGGGGCACACTTCATGGGCAGTGGCTGAGACACGACTGTGAGCCCCTGTATAACTCCCCTTTCCCTGTCCTTTCTGGTCTAACTGATGCAGAGGTACAGAGATCCAGGGATGCAGATACCTCTAAACTCCCAAAGCTCATCCCTGGGAGCCTGGAAACCAGATAGCCAGGGTTTAAACCCCAGCTCTGCCACTTACTAGCTCTGTTACCTTGGCCAAATTACTTACCCTCTGTGTGCCTCAATTTCCACACTGTAAACCTGGGATAACAATCAAATCTTTCTTACTCACTTGTTGTGAAGATTGAAGGATTCATTTCTGTAAAACTCTCAGAAAAGAATGTAGCATATTTTTGGTGCCCAACAAATGTCAATTTAATAAGAAAGTGATTTACAAGTCTCCCATCTAATCATCTTCTGTGTTTCATGGCTAGTCTGAGTCCCAAAGGAAATCCTTATTTCCCCTCTTATAAACTCTTGAGGAGCACCCTTCTCTTTCAAGCCACCACCTGTTTAAACTGAGGGAGGGGATCCCTCCTCCCCACTCCTCTGGTCCATGGGAGACTGCTTCTCCCTTCACACCCCTGACCACTGGCCCACGGCTAGACCTCCTCACACTAACAGATTGAGGTGTGAGTCCGGGGAGACAAGCAGGGCATATGAAACCTTTCCTTTCCCTCCAGTGTTGGCCACCAATAGGAAGCAGCTGGGATGCTCAGCTCCATGGCAAGACACTCCTGTGCATTATGGGCCAGATCCTCTCAAGGGAATGCTCGCTGTGGCCCAGAGTTACCTGGGACTGCGTGAGTCTCTAATTCTGGGACATAGTGTCATGACACTCACTCTCCCACAGCCCTGAATTTCATGGAGAATGTGGCTTCATCAGTAATAAAGGAGACATTTATCGCCTGCCTGTTCTTCTTTGTCATCTCTCAGTTGGCTGCTGGACACAACATGTGTATAAGTATTGGGTCCCCTTAAGCCCCAACATATATGAAGTAACAAAAAATTCTGTGGCTTAACATTGGTTCAGGGCGACTGTGTAACGGTCCTGACTCTGCTGATGCTAAATTATGTGTTTAGGAACTATGGAACTTCCTCAAATATCTTTCATCATAAAGCCAGCTTTCCTTATTTTCCTGTTTCTCAGTAATTGCCAAAGACTATCAAATGATGGCTTCACACCAAACAGCAGTTAAGTTTATGAGCCCTCTTGACATACACACTGTGCTAAACACTTTACATAATTTCTTATTCTCACAATTCTACAAAGCAGAAATGAGTGTCCCCATCTCACAGACGAGGGAAAAACTCCGAACGAACTGACTCAGGATCACTTAGCTCAGTGGCAGCGCGTGCACGCAAACCCAAGTCAAAACACTACACCCCTTCGTATATGTACCAAATCTCCTACCACCCATTGACACACAGCGGTGGGGATAATACTTAGGGAACTCAGTACACTTTTCAGCTTTAAGGTGCTCCAGAGGCCTCTTCTAGCTCTTTTATAAAATCCCGGCTCACTGGTTTCTAACACTGCAAGAGAAGTCCGATGTTCGGAGCGCCGGCCAGGGCGGAGCGCCGGCGCAGAGCACGCAGCCGCACAGAGCAGCGGAGCTACCGGCGGCGCAGGCAGGGGGAGAGCGGCCCCCCGCCTGTCGGGCAGGAACACAACCCCTGACCGAGGTGCTGGGAGGGGGCACGACCCGCCATCATGCCTGTCCAGTCTGCAACATCTGACTGCGGCATCCGGAGGGGCAGTGACCCGCCCGCCCGCAGCAAAAGAGAGCTGCATCTGACCCCGTGTTAGGAGGAGGCGCGATCTGCTTGCCGACAAGTGCTGGGAGCAGCACAGAAGAGGGCGCCAACGGAGGGCCTATGAAAACAAGCTGAGCTTCCAAAACAGGACGAAGACAGAAGGACTTCACATTAAAAGCACACAGACTCCAGGAGAACAACGACAACAACCCTTTTTTTTTGTTTGTTTTGTTTTGTTTTTTGTTTTTTGGTTTTTGGTTTTTGTTTTTGTTTTGTTTTTAATCTGTTTTTACCTGTTCTATTTTCAATTACTCTCTTAATTTTTACTTCTTAATTCATTTCTATTTCTCTTGGATTTTGATGTCCTGTTATTGATTAGACACAGGCTTCAAACACATATATTCATCTCCCCACCCCCCTTTTTTATTTTTTAAAGGTTTTAAAAGGACGTCTCCACCCGATTAATACTCTACTTCAACCCGCTCTTCTATTATTCATTATACAATGTTTTCAAACCCTCTTTCTCCCTTCTTTTAAAAATCTTTCTCTCTCTCTCTTATTTTTTTCTCTTTTTTTTTTATTTTCTTTTTTCTTTTTTTTCTAAGTTCTATTCCTAAATAGGCATTAGATAGATAAAATTCTTAAGATCCAAAATAGAGAACTGATACTCCATAAACCACAATGCCAGAGAGGTATGAGCAAGATGAAGAAGCAGAGAAACCTTTCCCAATTAAAAGAACAAGAGGAATCCCCTGAAAGAAAGCTCAATGAAATAGACTTAAATAGCCAACTAGATCAAGATTTCAAAAAAGGAGTGGTCAAATTGCTGAAGGAATTAAAAGAGATAGTGCTTAGAGAAATAAAATATGTCAAAGATGAAATTGAAGCTATAAAGAAGAGCCAAGCAAAATGGGAAAACTCATTGACAGAGATGAGGAATGATCTAACAGCTGTGCAAAGCCGACTAGTTAATGCAGAGGAACGAATTAGTGATCTAGAAGACAGGGCAACAGAAAGCACCCATTCAGAAGAACTACAAGATAAGCAAATAAAAAATAATGATAATAGCATAAGGGACCTATGGGATAATATAAAGCATCCCAATCTTCGCATAATAGGGGTCCCAGAAGGGGAAGAAGGATCAAAGGGGATTGAAAAGGTTTTTGAAGAAATCATGACTGAAAACTTCCCAAACTTAAAGAAGGAATCAGATATCCAAGTACAGGAAGCTCAGAGGGTCCCAAACAGGAAGAACCCAAATACACCCACACCAAGACATATCATAATCAAGATGGCCAGAGTCAAGGATAAAGAAATGATTATAAAGGCAGCAAGAGCAAAGCAAAGAGTGAATTACAAGGGAACCCCCATAAGGCTCTCAGCTGATTTCTCTACACAAACACTACAGGCCAGAAGGGAGTGGCAAGATATATTCAAAGCCCTGAATGAAAAAAAAGATGCAGCCTATGATACTTTATCCAGCAAGGCTACCCTTTAGGATAGAAGGAGAAATAAAGAGTTTCACAGACAAAAAAAAAAAAAAGCTGCAGGAGTTTAGCAACACTAAACCCATGCTAAAAGAAATATTGAAATGGCTATTCTAAATTGAAAAGCAGCAGGATGCTACAGAAATGAGAAACGTACAGCTGGAAAGGTGATAACCCATGAATTACAAATAAAGAAAACACGAAATTATAAAAGAAGACATACAAATCACTGAGAGTGGGAGAGGGAGGCAGGGAAATATAGAATCTTTTTTTCTTTCTTTTTTAAATTTTTTTAACAGAAGGATGGGTTTGAGATCATGTTATTATCAGTTTAATAAAACCGGGTATAGGTTAATAGATTTACAAAAAAGGGTAACCACAAGTCAAAAATTTACAAGGGAGTCACAAAAATTAAATAAAATCCATGATAATAGAAAGGAAAATTACCAAACCACAAAAGGAAGAAGAAAGGAACAAAGAGGATATATCAATTCAACTGCAAAGATAAGTTCAAAATGGCAATAAACACACATCTATCATTAATTACTGTAAATGTTAATGGACTAAATGCTCCAGTCAAAAGACATAGAGTGGCAGAGTGGATAATAAAGCAAGAACCTTCAATATGCTGCATAAAAGAGACCCACTTTAGGGAGGACACATATAGATTGAGAGTGAAAGGATGGAAAAGGATATTCCATGCAAATGGAAAAGCCAAAAAAGCAGGTGTTGCAGTACTGATTTCAGACAAAATAGACTTTAAAACAAAGGCCATAAATAAAGATAAAGAGGGACATTTTATAATGATTAAAGGAGTGATACAAGATGAAGACATTACACTCGTTAATATATATGCACCCAATATAGGAGCACCTAAGTACATACAAGAATTACTAACAGAGATAAAGGGGGATATTGATGGGGATACAATCATAGTTGGAGATTTTAACACTGCATTAACATCACTAGACAGATCTTCCAGACAGAAAATAAACAAGGCAACAGAGAAATTAAATACTACAATAGAAAAACTAGATTTGGTGGATATTTTCAGAGCTTTACACCCCCCAAAAATAGAATATACATTCTTTTCAAGTGCACATGGAACATTTTCCAGGATCAATCATGTACTTGGGCACAAAAGAAACCTCAACAATATTAAGAAGATAGAAATTATCTCAAGCATCTTTACTGACCACAATGCCATGAAACTGGAAATCAACAACAGAGAAACAAAAGAGAAAAAAAGAAAAGCATGGACATTAAACAATATGTTATTGAAAAAAAAATGGATCAATGAGGAAATCAAAGCTGAAATTAAAAAATGCCTTGAGAAAAATGATAATGAAAGCACAACCACTCAAAACCTATGGGACAGCAAAGGCAGTGCTAAGAGGGAAGCTTATACCAATACAGGCCTTCCTCAAAAAAGAACAATCTCAAATAAACAAGTTAACCCAACACCTGAATGAATTAGAAAAAGAACAAAAAGCCCCAAAAAGCAGCAGAAGGAAGGAAATAATAAAGATCAGAGAGGAATTAAATACAATGGAGATTAACAAGACCATAGGAAAAATCAACAGAATCAAAAGCTGTTTTTTTGGAAAAGTAAATAAAGTCCACAAACCTCTGGCCAAACTCACAAAGAAGAAAAAAGAGAGAGCACAAATTAGCAAAATAAGAAAGGAAAATGGAGAAATTACAACAAACAAAATAGAAATATAGAATATCATATGAAAATATTATGAAAAAGTATATGGAACCAAACTGGATAACCTAGAGGAGATGGACAAATTTCTGGAAACATACTGTCCACCAAAACTGAATCAAGAAGAAACTGAACACTTAAACAATCCGATCACTAGAAAGGAAATAGAAATAGCAATTAAAAACCTCCCTACAAATAAAAGTCCAGGACCGGATGGCTTCACCAGGGAATTCTACCAAACATAAAAGAAGAACTCACACCAGCCCTTCTCAAACTCTTCCAGATGATTGAAAAGGAGGGAATTCTCCCAAACTCATTCTATGAAGCCACCATCACCCTGATACAAAACCAGGCAAAGACACTACAAAAAAAAAGAGAATTATAGGCCAATGTCACTGATGAACATAAACGCCAAAATCCTCACCAAAATTTTAGCAAATAGAATTCAACAACACATAAAAAAGATTATACATCATGACCAAGTGAGGTTCATCGCAGGGACACAAGGCTGGTTCAACATACGCAAATCAATCAATGTAATACATCACATCAACAAGAGAAAGGACAAAAACCACATGATCATCTCAATCGATGCAGAAAAAGCATTTTATAAAATTCAACATCCATTTATGATAAAAACTCTCGCCAAAGTGGGTATAGAGGGAACATATCTCAACATAATAAAAGCTATATATGACAAACCTACAGCCAGCATAGTACTCAACGGTGAAAATCTCAAAAGCTTCCCACTAAAATCTGGGACAAGACAAGGATGCCCACTATCACCACTCCTATTCAAAATAGTCCTGGAAGTCCTAGCCACAGTAGTCAGGCAAGAGAAAGAAATAAAAGGGATCCAAATTGGAAAAGAAGAGTTAAAAGTGTCATTATATGCTGATGACATGTTACTATATATAGAAAACCCTAAAAGGTCCACACAAAAGTTTCTAGAGCTGATTGAAGAATTCAGCAAGGTAGCAGGTTACACAATTAACGTTCAAAAACCAGTTGCCTTTCTTTACACTAACGATAAATCAACTGAAAAAGAAAGTAAAGAAACACTCCCCTTTAAAATAGCACCCAAAGTAATAAAATATCTGGGAATAAATCTAACCAAGGAGGTGAAAGAATTATACACAGAAAACTATAAACCACTGATGAAGGAAATTAAAGAAGACTTTAAAAAATGGAAAGATATTCCATGCTCCTGGATTGGAAGAATCAATATTGTTAAAATGGTCACACGGCCCAAGGCAATCTACAGATTTAATGCAATCCCTATCCAATTACCCAGGACATATTTCACAGAACTAGAACAAATCATAATAAAATTTATATGGAATCATCAAAGACCTAGAATTGCCAAAGAATTACTGAAGAGAAAGAAAGAGGCTGAAGGAATAACTCTCCCAGACTTCAGACAATACTATAGAGCTACAGTCATCAAGACAGCATGGTATTGGTACCAAAACAGACATATAGACCAATGGAACAGAATAGAGAGCCCAGAAATGAACCCACAAACTTTTGGTCAACACATCTCGACAAAGGAGGCAAGAATATACAATGGAATAAAGACAGTCTCTTCAGCAAATGGTGTTGGGAAACCTGGACAGCAGCATGTAAAACAATGAAGCTAGAACACTCCCTTACACCATATACAAAAATCAACTCAAAATGGATTAAAGACTTTAACATAAGAAAAGATACAATGAAACTCCTAGAGGAATACATAGGCAAAACATTATCTGACATACATTTCAAAAATTTTCTCCTAGAAGAAATTAAAGCAAGAATAAACAAATGGGACCTAATGAAACTTACAAGCTTCTGCAGAGCAAAGGAAACCAGAAGTAACGGAAGAAGAAAACCTATGGAATGGGAGAAAATTTTTGCAAATGTAACCGACAAAGGCTTGATCTCCAGAATATATAAGCAGCTCATACATCTCAATAAGAAAAAAATAAACAACCCAATCCAAAAATGGGCAGAAGACCTAAACAAGCAATTCTCCAAGAAAGACATACAAATGATCAAAAAGCACATGAAAAAATGCTCAATATCACTAATTATCAGAGAAATGCAAATCAAAACTACAATGAGATATCACCTCACACCAGGCAGAATGGCCGTCATTCAAAAATCCACAAATGACAAATGCTGGAGAGTCTGTGGAGAAAGGGGAACCCTCCTGCACTGCTGGTGGGAATGCAGTTTGGTGCAGCCACTGTGGAAAACAGTGTGGATATTCCTCAAAAGACTAGGAATAGACTTACCATATGGCCCAGGAATCCCACTCCTGTGCTTGTATCCAGAAGGAAATCTACTTCAGGATGACACCTGCACTCCAATGTTCATAGCAGCACTATTTACAATAGCCAAAACATGGAAACAGCCTAAATGTCCAACAACAGGTGACTGGATAAAGAAGATATGGTATGTTTATACAATGGAATACTACTCAGCCATAAAACCGACAACATAACACCATTTGCAGCAACATAGATGCTCTTTGAGAATGTCATTCTAAGTGAAGTAAGCCAGAAAGAGAAAGAAAAATACCATATGAGATCGCTATTGTGTGGAATCTAAAAAACCAAAACAAACAAACAAACAAAAACAAAGCATAAATACAGGACAGAAATAGACTCATGGACAGAGAATACAGACTTGTGGTTACCGGGGAGGGGGTAGAGGGTGGGAAGGGATAGACTGGTATTTCAAAGTTGTAGAATAGATAAACAAGATTGCACTGTATAGCACAGGGAAATATACACAAAATGTTATGATAAATCACAGAGAAAAAAATGTGACAATGAGTGTGTATATGTCCATGAATGACTGAAAAATTGTGCTGAACACTGGAATTTGACACAACACTGTAAAATGATTATGAATCAATAAAAAATGTAAAAAAAAAAAAAGAAAAGTCCGATGTTGCCACTGTTTGCACAGGAAGTCTGAAATGTTCACAGCGAGATCAGAGAATAAAACTAAGACGTAAGCAGAATAATATTTCCAGGTAGTCAGACATAATGGACAATTTGCTACCCTGAAGCACTAAGCAAAGGAATAAAAAAAAATAACGTTGTTTAAGACTTCCTTTACAAACAGGAAAGTTAAGACTGTAAGAAAGTGCAACAGCGCCACCTATGGCTTAAAAGGCCTTCCAGGTTGCCTGGAAAGATGCAACACAAAAATTGTCTGTTTATCAGAAACAAGAATCAGATAACTAAATGCTTATGTAGCACATACTGCACTTCGCTTCAGGAAAGGGAGGGGTATTCAGTACTTAATCAGATATTGCTAATACTCCTGAATATATACAAAAGACACAGGCTCATGGAAACTCATCTTTGAAGAGGAAAGAATCCAGTCCAGCCACTTCATTTTACAGGAGGGGAGACTGAGATCTGGGATCTGTCCTCCTGGCCATCAGCAGCAAAGCTCTCCTAGTCCTCATGTCTTGCACTGTAGCAAAAACCAACAGACCTGTATTAGCCCTATATTCATAAATGTCATGTCTGTATTTTTTCCAACAGTAGGTAATCTAAGTATCTTGCAAAATACTTCTCAAAGAGCCAGGAAGTCATAGAAGTGTATTGAAATACAAAAACATTTATTTACATATTAAAACAGCATGAGCTTTTTTCTATTAAAAAAGCTGACATGTCAAATCAATGTTTTGATATTTTAAAACCTATTAAGAGTGCAGAAAAATAAATCAAAATTTTCTTTAATCACAAAAGAGAGAAGCTTATTCCCTGAAAATGATCAATGTGGATTTTTCTAAACTTAATGCTTCTGGTCAGATTCCTACGAATTTAAATGTCTGAGTGTATAGTTACACGGCAGCATGTACACTGAGTTGTAACAATACACATTCTGTGTAAATAATCTTCAAGGTCGTCTGCTTAAGTCAATTTAACTAGTCCCTGTCTCAATAGAATGATACAGATTTCATTAAAACTTCATACTGCACGCACACACACACACAAAACCCTGAATCCTTGTTACTTTAAGCCATATTCATATATATCCATATTGAATATGCATCAGAAACAAGCCACCCTCTTTAGTATTCACAGTTGATCCTTCTAAACTATCTGTCATTGTGACAGCACATTTTTACTAAGCAGCTCTTGGATGCTTTGTATACAAGGCAACTACCTCTCACAGTCAGACACGGTAAATGGCATCACTCAAATTTCACAAATGAGGAAATATACTTAAGCCATGGAAACAACGTACATATTTATCATCAGGACAGAAAAGAGTAAAGATTTTACTTTCAATATTCACTGACAAACTTTTCCTCCATACTAAGACTACATACATAAAATAAATTCAGTTACTGTAAATTATTCTGTCAAAAAACACCACTAGAGAAAAACAAGCAACATCATTAGCAATGATTGGACTTTCAAAGCCCACTCCTATTTTGCACTATAATAATTTTTAACGTTTTGTTTTTAGTGCTTACATAGCACTAAAATAAAGAAAACATAAACTATTTAAGTCATTACCTGAGAATGCAACATTTGTGAAAATGTACAATTTTAATTTATGCCACTCTGTCTCACATTCTCAATGGTGTCTCTCCTCTGAAGGCCTCATCAGGCTGAGATCGCAAAAATCGGTCATTTATGGACTCACAGGTGTTCTGGAAACCACTCAACGAGAGGCTGATCAGAGGAGAAATTGAGAATGCATCCTGTGCAGCCTGGGTTCCAGCACCGAGCTAGGCACCGCCAGCTGCGTTTGATTTGGGACAAGCTGCCCACCTCTCAATCCCTCAGCTGCAAAAAGGAGACATTTATACCTATCGTCAAATACCTGCTTTGAAGTAAAACATGAGAAAAACAGTTTAGCTTTTGGTAGGTGTCCACTCACAGCAAGCTTGGTCATTATGATGATGAGGATTACTTTTAATAAGTTAAGCTAGACCAAAAATTAGAAATCACCATAAAGGAGAAACATTTTAACTCAATAAGCATTTCCTTTTGAATGGATTGAAGAAAGTTCTAATGATTTTTTTAATAAACCAAATTTTGTCCATTAATTTTAGATTTACAGGTTTATAGACAAGTCTCCAAAAAAAGAATTAGAGGCCTCTAACCTCTGCATACTAAGAAAGTAAAGTTTAAAAAAATTATGGGTGAGAGTATACCTCAGTTGAGATAGTATGTGCTCAGCACGCGTGAGGCCCTCAGTTCAGTCCCCAGTAACTCCATTTAAAAACTTTTTTTTTAAAAAAAGGAGAATTAAAGGAAAAAGATGGAGGACTACGGAATTTTTTTAGAGAATCCACTCAGATTTAAGATGGGGAAAAAATATCCATTTCTCACAGGAAATCTTGAGAACTATGTAAACCGGATCTGAGTTGTCTAGTCTGTAACATTATTCATGAATTCATATTACCAAGTCTTAAAACTACCTGATAACCCACAGTGGTGATAGTGATCATAAAACCTGCCAATGCGGATCGAACTCCGGCTAGGGCTGCTCTGTTCTGACATCTCTGTCCCTGAGGCCTCACCAGGCTGACAGCACTAAATTTTGTCATTCATGAGCATCTCGTGTAAGTCTTCCATTTGTGCTTCTCAGTCTCCTCTCACCAGCCCCTCTGAGGGAAGCACTGTTATAAACTTCCCCACCCACAGATAAGGCCACTGAGGCACAGAAACTAAACCTGCTCCAGGTCGCATCGGCATTAAAGGACGTCTGTATTTCTGCTGTTTTGCTTTTCACAAAGGAATCTGATATATCAATTCAAGGCAGACTGTTAAATAATCAAGTCTGTCAGGTCTTCACCTCAAAGAGCAGATACTATAAATTCCTGATGTAGGAAGAGTCTACCGCCACAAAATGACTCAGCTAGAAATTAATATCCAAGATGAAGCAGCGGATACACATAAATATTCACGACTGTCAACTTCACTCATGGGTCTTGGCCCTTCACTGCCTGAACGGGGGTGAAATCCCCACCCGTGTCTGGGAGGGAAGAGTGGCTCTTCCAGGTCTCACCCAGGCTTCACGGGCTGTTTCCCCCTACAGACTGTCCTAAATGATTAAAAAGCTCTCAAGATTTTTACACCAGGCAAAACTGAAAGACATTTCTGCAGATGGAGCACTTTCTCAGGCTTAAACCATTTTTGCCTACACTCAGCAAGGGGGAAAAAAGAAACATGACTCTGCAAAGTCTCTTAGCCTTACCACTCACAGGAGTTGAATGATCTCAGCACAAGATGACCCTTCACATTACAGGATGAGAACAAAATAAAGCCGCCCCAACAACAGGCACTCCCAGAGACAGCGCTCAGTAGTCTTCTGCACTCTCACGGTTGTGCAGCCCTCACCACCATCTATTTCCAGAACACTTCATCACCCCAATAGAACACCCCTGTCACTAGCAGTCACTCCACAACCCTCCTCCACCCAGCCCCTTGCAACCATCATCTGCTCTCTGCCACTGCATGAGCCTATTCTGGGCATTTCAGATCACTGAAATCAACAATATGCGGCCGTTTGTGTCTGGTTCCTTTCAATTAACGTGCTGTTATCAAGGCTTTCCCATGTTGAAGTGGTATCAGCATGTCTCTTTTCTTTTGAAAATGTTAAACATTATTAGAAGGTGGTAAATACTATCAAAAATAGTAGAGAGGGGTATAAGGGATGGGGTTTCAAAGGGAAAAGGCCGGGTTGAGCAGTCAGGGTGGACTTCCCAGAGCAGATGGATTTTTCATATTCCCCTTTATTTATTTTTTCTTTTTTATTCACTCTTATGTCTGAATAATGTTCCGCTAAATGGAGATACTACATTTTGTTCATCCATTCAGCAGCTATATATGGACGAGGTCCAGAAGAATGAGTGTAAGTGGTGGCTAGCAAGGCCGGCATTTAAGCAAAGGGCAAGATGTGCTTTCAAAAAAAAAAAAAAGCGAACAATCAGAGGCACAAGGAAATTCAGCGCGTTTCTGAGAAAGTGCATGGTTGCTTCAGTAGGACTGCCGTGCAGGGCTGTGGGGGAGAGTGACAGGAGACACAGTGAGGGAGTCACCTGAGAATATTCCCCTCTGCAAGCAGCTCAGCCAATTCTCCTCCCTCATCCTGTATTTTAGAGACATTTTTGCTAGCTTTTCTCTTATTTCAAGTAACAGTACTTTAGTTACACATCTGATCATCTGCATCAGACCACATTAGCTCCAAGCCACAGAAAATCATTCACTGACCGGAGCAGCTCCAAGACATAACATTGATGGACCAGGGAGTCCTGCAGCATCGCATCCTGCAGGCACAAACCACACATGTTCCCTGGTGATGTCCGGAAAGTAAAAGGCATGGAAATATCTCACTGCTGCTGCACGACATCTGCCCCCAAATTGCCCCCAAATCATGCTGGCACAGCACTACTCAACCCTCGCACTACCCAAAAAAAAAAAAAGAGAGAGAGAAAAGGAAAGAAAAGAAAAGAAAAGAAAAGAAAAGAAAAGAAAAGAAAAGAAAAGAAAAGAAAAAGAAAAAGAAAAGAATAAAGCTAAGAAAGCAAATTTAGGTTCTTCCATTGAAAACCAGCAAACATCACTGCCAGTATCTGAGCTGGAATGATCCTGACTTCAAAAACCACTGTGCAGTTACTATTCAAACGTGACAGACATATATGTATTTCACGTAGATGATATTACAGTGGGATTTTTCTTTTCGAAATTTCCAGTTGCAACATTAGCACAAGAAAGTTTATGTTTCAGTTTTTTAAAAAATCAATTATTTTCCACTTTCTTAATTTTGAACCTATTATTATTTTATAAAGGGAGCTATGCTGCAGATTATAAACCAAATATCTGGCTTCTGCAAAAAAGACCTATATGACTTCACTATTTCAGAGCAAGCTTTAATGATGCTTTCAAAAGTGGGGTCTAGGGCGCTCACTAACAGCTCTTTAAATACTGACAAAGATGTGCTATTATGTAATGCAAAGGGTCTACCTACACATCAACTCAGAAACCGAAGAAACTACACGAAAGCCTTAGTTTATCATTTTAAAATATTCCTATTATTTTGAATATTAAATTTCTTAAAAGATAAGATTTTTTTTTTTGAGAAAGACATCAGTTGTATTAAATTTCCTCTCACCAAGAAAGCAATCTTTATCAAGAATTAATACCCCTATGGAAATCCAAATGACGGGACGTTTCTAGCTAAGTTAACCTACAGATCTCAACACAAGACTAAATCCTATCAAATCTCACTTGAACGAGCTCAGCAAAGTCCTGGGCTACTCTGGAACTTAGCTCTTCTTTTCCATATGTTGGCAGAGCTAAGATCATCATACAAGGCAGGGAAGGAGAGAAGAGGTAAGTCCACCTGGCGGCCTCCATCTGTTTACTTCCAGCCACAAGGTGTCGCTAGAGCGACCCCGCTAACAAGCCCTCCCCATAAGGAAATCCGGCATCCACACTGCCCCTGCGGTCCCCAAGCAGCCCCGACGCCCCTCTCCCACTGGTGACCTCCGAGCCTGTGAATGGTCTTCTAATGGCCCTCCCAGTTGGTGACATCCTCCCCCTCTTCCCTGCTACACACACACACACACACACACAGCCAAGGCAGCCTTCCCAAAGCACAAATTTGATTACATCTCCCCCACTTCAAACCCTTCAGAGTCTCCCTGGTAGAGTTCTAGCCCCACCCCCGACCCTGCTTGCCTATCCTCACCTCAGTACCAGGTCCCCAGTTACCTCAGGGGCCCTGTGACCTGCTGCTACTTCCCACTAGCCTCCAGGCTCATTTTGACTGTTTGTCAAGGAAGCCTTCCTTCCCTCCAACCTCCGCACTTTGGATTAGGTGCCCTGCTGTGTTAATAGAACATTTTAATCTACGTCAACTTCTGACACTGCTAAGCTCTCAAGAAGCAAGTACATTTTGCTTACTACTGTGGGTCCACCCCCTCTCCCCTAGGCACTCAGAATTGCGTGTGTTATGAATAAAAGAATGAAGGGGTGGGACTCAAAAGGACAGGTAGAGCTGCTCTCCTAAGGGTCACTTCCTGCTGACACCATTCACTGCCTCCTCTGTGTCAGTTCTAGTAAAAACCAAGCTCCTCCAAAGCCCTCCACCCCTAGGCCCTCTCCAGTGTCCTTCAAAGCAGGGTCACCCACCACCCTGGACCACACAGGGCAGTCTCCCCGAGTCCCCACCCCACAAGCCTCCAGGCCTCTACCCGGGCTGCTCCTGCCTCCTGAGTCACCCTCTTGATTCCTTCTCATGGCTGACTCTTACTCTGTCCTCAGAACTGAATGTAGAGCCAATTTCTTCCAGGAAGTCCTCCCTGATGATGTCCTTTAGCTCTTGGCTGGGCTCCGTCTACAGCAGCACTTCTTGGCGACCAACTGGTATTTGTCCACCTGCTCCTTTGAGACCATGAACTCTTGGAGGCCATGTGGGAAAAAGGAGTGAGGTGACAAGAGGGGTGGGAAGAGCAAACAGCAAAATCACAGCTCAAGTCCCAAATTCAAGGATTCTGTCTCAGATAAAAAGAATAAAATGTTTCATAGGTGTGTCATTTGGCTATGATTTTTGTGGCTCATGGAAAACAAGAGCTTGGTGTTCAAGCCTAAAATCCAAGTTACATGCAAAGAAATGTATATATTCATAGCCAAAGGAAACCAGAGCTGCTCAACAACACTTTGCAGTTAAAATCCAAAGGAACTTTGATAAAGGCAATCTCCCTCTCTCTCTTTATTTTTATTTATTTTCTTTTGGTATCATATAGTTTTAGAAGTATTTGTATAACTAAGTGATGGCTGCAGCCTATGATTCTGCACTGGAGTGTTTGGGGCTAAGGAAGCCCAGATTACATGCACTGTGTAAATGCAATCACACCAACACAATGACAGGCGCCCTAGTGGCAGAGCTGAAGTTCCAAAGCAGAGAATCTTATGTTGGAAGACATCTCTCAGTAGAAAGTAAGAAATGCAATGTTCTGTACTCAAT
Organism: Vicugna pacos; assembly: GCF_048564905.1. Classification (NCBI taxonomy): domain Eukaryota; kingdom Metazoa; phylum Chordata; class Mammalia; order Artiodactyla; family Camelidae; genus Vicugna; species Vicugna pacos. The sequence continues at coordinate 32,741,798 of NC_133000.1, forward strand.
TTCATTTGCTTTATGGGCCATTAACAGATAGTATATCTTGTCTAATGAAACCCGAAAATATATTGTCATCTTCGATTTTCTCCATCTGGCTGTTTTATGTTAAATTTGGATATCAAACCCTCACTCCATACGGAAAGCTCAGGCCTACGCTGCAGCACAGTTACATCCCGTGGAAGAAAGCGGATCAAGGGAGAACTGGAGAGTTTCCCTTCAGAAGCTGCTAAGTGTGGTTTTGCACCTGTACGTCATTTACAACCACACCATCGTCAAAAGAGTAAGACCTTACATCTGTGGAGCAAAAAGCACTGCGGTGCTTCCGAACCACCAAAGAACACTGAGCTTTGTGCAACAGTCCTGAGGCACTTAAAGCGTACTTTCTCTGAAAGGCTCCGAAACTGACTCACTTCACCATTTCAGGTACAACGGGGAGGTACCGGAATTAGTAGAGAGAACATGCCCTTGAAGTCTGACAAGGCCCTGCTTGAATCCTGCTACAGCATTTACTAGCCGCTAAACGGACCAATTCCTTAACCCCTCTGAGAAGGCTTCCCAATCTTCAAAACAGGGCTGCCACCGCCCATTTGGGAGGCATGGATGTGAATGCAACACGCAAGTAGGGCGGCCGACTGGTACATGACACGGGGCCTGGCTAGTTTCCCTCAGCTGCCCTTCTCCCCCTTTAAACTTGCACTTTTCCCCCTGGTACGGGTGAAGCCCCCGGAACAGACTGCCCGATTCTTCTGTGTATCCCTGGATACATACCTTACCCTTAGGAGGCCAGAAAAACAACTGCCTCCTCCCCAGTCACTATCAATATTCTTAAGAGTCTGGGTTTTTTTAACTCTACGTTTCAGGGAGACTATTCCAGAATTGTTCAACCACCTTTCTCCAGGTTGGCTCCTCTCCCAGCGCCCATCCCTTCTCACTTCAAATCTTCTGTCTGATTGCCTTTTGTTCGTGGGAAAGAGTCCGCTAGGGTGCGGACTCCCGAGGCCTCCCTCCCTTCCTCACAGGAGAGTGTGACTACATTCTCCCAACTCCCCACTGCGACTCCAGCTTCTGAGGAGTTTCCCCTTGTGGACCCTGCAGCCTCTGGATCGTCCCAAGATGCGCACACGTGGCCAAAACCCTCCCTTCAGATTTCTTCCTGGGTGGCCCTGCCCACCCCCCAGAACCTTAAGGATAAATGCATTGCTCTGAAAATCACAAACACCACTGACTGACACACCAAAGCTGCATGGTCTGGGCTTTCCTCCAAACCAGGCACAGCCCTGCCCCCACCAGCCACAGTCTGCACCTCTTGAGATGAGCTGATCCACTTGCACGGCTGTGAACACCAGCTAAGAATGACAAATCCTAACGTGTATCTCTAGTCCGGCTCCTTCACCTGAGCCCCAGGCTCATAGACCCGAGTGCCTCTTGGAAGTCCTAACTTGGATGACAAATGGCATCTTAAAAATGCCTTATGTCAAAAAAAAAAAAAAGCCTTATGACCACCATTTACTCTAGACTTCGATTCCTGGCAGGTACCTCCCAGGCTCCCCATTTTAGTAACAGCCCCATCACCCACCTAGGTTTTTGAGGTCACATTCAATTTCCACTGTTCCCTCCACCTGGCCCTGCCCTGGAATCAGTCTTGTCATTTCTGTCACTAAGCCAGTCTCAAGTCTGGTTCTGCAGGGAGCACGGATGGAAACCGTTAAGCTCACAGCAAGGTGCACTGAGTCACAGTCCTCCGATGGGAGTTCCCTGGAGGGATAGGCATCTCCTGCTGCCGGTCACCTCAGAAGGCACTGGATTCTCACAAAGAAGGACCAGGAGAAGGGACTCAAGGATCTCCCGTGGTCTGAGCTTTGAAGGGCCCGAGGTTTGGGGGAGCTCCTCGTTAGCTGACACTCATGTCAGTGAGTAGATGAGGATGGTAGGAACCCAGGCAAGTCTGTTCTCGCTCCGACCCCCTTTCTCTCGGGAGCCACGGGAAAGGCCTGTTTCCAGGGCACAGACCAGACATCACAGATCCCAGCCTGCATTTGCCAACCCAGACAGCCTAGACTCCTTAAGAGTCTAGTAAGTACTTGTGACTCTTACTTTTGTTCTGTTCCCCCCCCCCCCCAGAATGTGATGGACTCTTTCAGAAAGTCTGGACTGTCTCAAGCAAGACCAAGTCAGTGAAGGATGAAGTGTCCACATTTGGACCAGAGCATGAAAGGAGAAACAAGGCCTCATGTCCAGCATGACGGTGGTGGCCAAACCCTTCCCCTGGGTGAGATGAAACAGGGTCGGGGTGAGAATGCAAGGTCCCTTCACGGCTGACAGGGGTGTTGGAGACTCACTACCGCAAAATAACGACATGGCCGTCAGTGGTGGACATCAGCTGCAACAGACACAGAGTCAGCTATTAACTGCCAAAAAGGGGTAAAAGTAAAGGCCGGTGCAGGGAGGCCTGCACGGCTGCTGAGGCAAACCACAGACCCGGCTCTGAATACCCACTGGCTGAAGAAGAGAGGAAGCTACGGTCCCCTTTAGCGGTCCCTGTGTCCACCAGATCCAAGTGAACCAGCTCCTTAGGACAAGGCAATGTTTTCCTGATACTTAGAAAAACCAGCCTCATAAAGGGAACAAAAGAGTGGCATGGTTTTAGACCCGCTCCTGCCCCTCTATGAATGCAAAATAAAGTAAATGGCTCTGGGAAGGTGAATGCAAAAATAAAACGAAAAAAACAAAAAACTGGTGACTGCTTCCTCCAACAGAGTCCACTGCAGCTGCTCACCCCCGAGCCGGCCACTTCCTCACCAGTGACCGCCGGCCAGGAAGTGCCGTCACGCACGTCACACAGCGACAGCCAGGAACCGTGTGCCGAGCACGTTTGTGTAAAAGCCAGAATCAAGCAAGGTGCTGCAGATTTTGACTTTCCAAGTTTAAATACTCCATGAAAAAAATCCCTCAGCAGCCGCCTAAATCAATTCGCATCTCTCTTCTTCAAAACAAATAAACAAAATTAGTGAGAGAGCATTTGTTACCAAATATAAGGAGGAACAAAGGTTCCTCAAAGCAAGGACTTTAACAGGTATCAAACTCCAGTGGGTGATGTGCTAACAGAGCAAAAATTCCAAAAAACTAGAAAATAAGAAGATGACTAGGATAATATATGAATCATGGCAACTGTTAAGTTTTTGCTTTTTAAAGCGATGGAGACAGCACAGAGGGCGATCTGGCTATTCCAATGCAGGGTGTGCACAGCCCACATTTTCAGACCCAACAACATGCTCACAGGGTGGTATAAGAGAAAAAGGAAAATAGAAACAGGAAAAGAGGAAAAGCGAAAATAAGAAACACACAAGAACAAAAATAACTGACAGCATTTGCAAGAAATTACGTGAGTGTGATGAGGACAGGGACGCGGGGACGGTGAGACCCACCCTCACCTCCTGATCCAGGGAAGGCAGGGGCCTGAGGGGAGCGGTGCTGCCGGGGGACCCCAACGTGGTCAGCGCCCCAAACCAAAACTTCACCTAGTTGCGTGTAGACAGCTTTTGGGCTACAAAATGTGTTCACATTTCAAGCTGGACAATGTTACTCACTCCCACCAAGAGGAACAGGGGAGAATTAGGTTCTGCTCCTGAACCAAAGCATTGTTTAAAAAATTAATGACTGTGGAATAGTAAAAGCAACTATGGAGTAAAAGTGACTGGAGGAGAACGTGCTTGACCTGAGCTCACTGGCCGCGTTATCTCACTGACGTTCAGATGCTGGCTGAGCCCTTGTGGTACCAAAACAGACAGACCCACAAGGAGGGAGGTTTAATGCGCTGCTGTATTTTGATGCCTGGAGCCATGCCTGGTACACGAGGTTCTGGGTAAACAATGGTGACAGTGTCAACCACTATGGGCTAAGCACACATCCAGCTACTCCACCAAATCCCAAGGGCAGACTTCAAAAGGCAAAAACAATCTGGCATTCTCTGGTGGGTCTGCAGACTCAAAGCCAAGCAGTTGCTGAGCAAAAATGTCACCAGTGCCTCCTTTGACAAAAGAGGAGTCACTGGCCTGGGGGCTGGTGCAGGGCTCCGGGCTTCCACTGCTCACCCACCAGTCTGTCCAGGGCGAGAAGGTGGTCCCTGCTTACATTGCACCGATGCACCTACCTTGAATGACGCCTTGGGACTCAACAGGAGGTGACAGGTGAGGTGAACGGAGCCAGCCTTGGTGTAGCACGGTTCTGGCAGCTATGCCCTCAGCAGTGCCCAGTTTCCTAAACCTGACACCTCATCTCCAAGGAGCAGAAGGGTAGTGTGGGCATGTAGATCACAGGACCATGTGAGGACAAGTACAGATCATGGCCACGACATGCCTCTCCCCTTCCTTAAGCCATAGAGGAATGTCCGGGGAGGAAGTGAAAATTAATCCAGAGCCCGCCAGGCACCACACGCAGGTGGGACACGGATCCCCTGTGTCTGTCATTCACAGGACTGGTGTGGATTTTCTTTTTATCAATTCTCTGGCATCTTCTCCTCCATCTTACCAACAACAAGAAAGGAGAATCTGACCTTAGAATCAGACAATCACAGAGCCCCTCCTGCACAGCGGGCCCGGCAGCACGTGTCATGTCCTCCGACCGTCACCTGTGGGACCGCCATGAATGCTCTCGAGACTCAAGGCCCGAGACCGCAGGCCGGGGGGGACACAGCTCCCCTCAATCTCCCCAGTAAAGGGGGACCACCTCTCGGCAAAGACATCTCACCCTCTTCTGCCCGAGGGACAGCTTGAAAGATACACAGGGAAACATAGTAGAGGGTGAGGGGGTAGGCAGCCCAGAAGAGCTCGTCTGCCCTTCCAAGGCAGAGTGGGGCCTTTGACATAATCACAGGGACAAAGTGAGGACGAATTTTTCCCTGCTCTGTTCCATTCTCCGTGACACGCCTTTCCCTGCATAAGGAGCTCATTCAGATGCCCCTGGCAGTGTTTCTGATGTCCTAAATTGGCATGGTGGCTGTCAGGCAGGGGAGAGGGCCTGAGCCGTGCTGGTGCTGGGCCTGGGATGCAGGAGACACCGGCTCCACCCCGAGCTCAACCAGCACCTCGTTCTGCGTCTCGGGAATCAGAGTCTCATCTATAAGCAAAGGGATGAAACTGTCCCAGGACAGGCTGTCCAACAGGAATGAAATGAGAGTCATGTAAATAACGTTTCCCAGTTGCCACGTTTAAAATGTAAAAAAAAAAAAAAAAACAAGTAACTGATTTTAAGAACAGACCTTACTTATTCTACTGTATGTAAAATACTATCATTTTGACATGTAATCAATATAGAAAATAACAAGATAGTTTATATTCTTTTTACTAGACAAGTTTCAGCGTCTGATGTGCATTTGACCTACAGCACATCTCAGCTCAGACCAGCCTCCTCCCCAGCACTCCTAACATGAGTGGCTGTGGCTACTCTATTGGACAGCAACTCCAGGGGTCCCACCAAGTTTCCTGGCTGAAAAGGGGGAGTAAGTGTCCACACTAACCCTAAAAGTATCTCTCTGAAACAAAAGCAGATTCACTTTTAAACGTCTGAAAACCGGCGGGCTGCACCTCCTTCCCGCCTTGGCTACAAGACAGCCCTCCTCCTTGCTGATCCCATTCTGGATGTAGGGAAGCAGTCTTTCACACAGCCAGGGTGGCCCGGCCTTCAGGTTGACTTGCCTTCTGTCTGTGTCCAGTCCCACGATGTCCTTCTACTCAAATAGGATGTAGAGGAGGGGGGTCTTCTCCCCAGAATTTTCGGGGGCCCCATCCAGCCACTTGGACTTGGGCAAGATGAAGAGTGACTCAGTGAAGTCGTCGATCCTCTTCTCCACCACCCTGCAGTCCTCGTAGATTGAAGGCCACGTCGGTGCGCGGCTGCTCGGCCACCTCCCCATACAGCACAAAGACAAAGAGCTGAGAGTCGTAGAGCGTGGTGCCATACAGCTCCTCTGTGCGTGGAGCTTCTAGAAGGTCTTGGCCAAGAGGCAGTTGGTAATGGTGACAAGGCCCACGACATTGCGGTGGGTCTGGGAGTCACTCCATCCATTCTCGGGCACATAGTGATACCTATAGTAGATACAGAGTGCCCACTGGGAGCCGCACGGTCTGATTTGGCTCACCAAGGAGATTCCATTATAGATGCAAAAGAAATTCTCTAAGATGATCCCCACGGGTTGGACCACAACGGGGAGAGTCTGGTGGTCCTCAGCACACTGCACGTAGTCAGGGGCGCTCATGTTGCAGTCCCTGCCGAGAAGGGAGGGTAAATCGATGTACATACTGTGCTGTGGGCTGCGGGCCTCACTGGGTTGCAGCGACCTGGTGTGCACCAGTCAGAAGGCAAGGGAAGTCCAAGCAAATCATGGATAAGTTTGTCCTCAGCGTCTGCACATGGCTACTGAAGCTCAGATCACATTACCCAGCTTTTGGTCTAGGCTTCCATCCCCTGCAGAAAAGGGTCATTTCTTGTTTTCTGTTTCCAACCACCTAGGCAGGCCCTGATGCAGTCGGTGCTCAAAACTGCTGAATAAAGGAATGAAAAAAGGAACTGCTTCCCCACCCCTCAGCAGGATATAATGCAAAGAACCATAGTAGGATCAAAATATCTGGATTTCAACTCCAATTTATTTGAACTCCTAAGGTGCAGAATAATGGGTAAGAAAACTTGCTTTGGGGAGGAGGGTACAGTTCAGTGGTAGAGCATGTGCTTAGCATGTTCAAGGACCTAGGCTCAATCCTCAGTACCTCATTTTAGAACAATGAAACAAATAAATAAACTTAATTAACCCCCTCAAAAAATATTTTCTCAATTCAAAATTCAAAAAAAAAACCCACCTTGCAATTGACACAACATTGTAAACTTGACTATAATTCAATTAAAAAAAAACTCCTTGCCTTACAAGAATATATCTGGATTATGGAATTATGCAGATGTAAAATGCCTAGGGTACCACCTGCATAAGAAGAAGGAACTGTACAAGTGTACTATCCCTCATTTATGAGCTATTTTTCCTTTGGGGAGGTTATAACCTCTCAGAGATATTTTTCTCATATTAAAAAAAAAAAAAAGAAAATATTACCTGATTCTCCATACTGCTGAAGAATCAGATAACCCTATGAAAGCATCTGAACCACAGAGTTTATTCAATAAATGTTTGTTGAATGAATGAATAAACAAGCAAAGTGAATGCTGCTCCCTGCCACAGACCATCATAATGGTACTGCTTGGAAATGCCAAGCCCACGTTCCACCCAAATCTATACTAACCACGTGGTTGACCTGGGCAGACCTGTGTGCTTCTCTAAACACCAGTTTATTCATAAATAGAAATGAGGGCAATAACACAAACCTAAAAGGGTTAGTGAGTCACGAATGAATAGTACCCCAACTTTGCAAGATGGAACCATTAAAGAAAATTGGGCAAAGAGTCCATAGGCCCTCTCCATATTATCTCTTACAACTACATGGGAATCTACATTACATCTAAAAATAAAAAGTCTAATATTTTAAAGAGGCTATTGTGTTTAAATGAGCTCACTGTCTCAAATAAGGAACACACAGTACAATTAAAACAATGCACAGCCCATGAGATGCACTCAGTAAATATTCCCACTGAACCCACTGGTCCCTCCAACTTCAGAGCATGAGGATGTGTCCTCGTGGCCAGAGGCCACTGCACCTGAAGCTAACAAAGCTAATGGTCCCCACTTTCAAAAGCCCCTGCCACCAACCTAGGTCTAATTTTGTATTTGTAATTTTTTTTCTTTTTATTAAATAGAAATCCCCAATTGCATAGCCTTCAGGTCACCAAAACCTGACCACAGAGATCATGATGGCAACCCTCCTTGGTGAAACAATACAATGAAGAGCCATTTCCACAAGACCTCTGTGTAAATCTACTAGGGAACTTCATCCTGGACTGAGAGGAAGAGGACTGGGGAGGAGGGGGAAATCTGAGGCACACAGACCCATGGGCCACCTGTCCCACGATGGACATTACACTCAACCCTCACCCTCCAGGAACTTCAAAATACACACAGACAGAGTGCTGTGGACAATATATATGTATTTTTAAAGAAATTCCGACTCTCTAGCAGGTCTTGTATCTACAGAGACACAAATGGCTTATGTGTATAATGTTTCACAAAAGCCTTAAAATATTACCACCCCAACTTGACACATTAAGAAACTAGGGATAGAGGTTTATCACATTGTGCAAGATTAGAGAGATGCCACATCAGACACCGTATTTAAACCCAAGCCTTTGCTCCAGTGCTCACACAAGAAAGTGTTACATACTGCCCTTTTCCTGCCCTCTCCCTGCAATCAATCTCTGAAGAGTCTTTTCTGTGCCACGTGGAATCACAATCACATCAATTTACCACAAAGAGCTATGTGACTCCTTGGAGGACGCGTCAAAATCTAAAGGGTTGGGATGGGAGGAGAGATTTGCATTTTCTGTTTCTCAAAGGAAACATGGCTTTAAAAGAAACTGAAAAGCACTTATCTAGTCTAAGCCCTCATTGTGCAGAGAAGGAAATGGAGGCTCAGAAGAGATGAGGAAAGGGCCTTATTAACAAATATTGCCTAAGTGCAGCACCAAGCCAGCCCTGGGCCCTTCTGGGGGAGTACCTGGAAGGCCCAGGAGAATGACTGTTAGAAAAAGGAAAGAGAAGAAGCATACAAGGCCCTGTCTCTATACCACCATACCATGAAGTTCCACCAAATTATCCAGTATGGGTGCAGCCAAAATTTAGGTGGGCTAAACAGGTTATAGAAACCTGGAAGTCTCAACCATAGTGGAAATTCCAACTTTTACTGTTTTCTTCCAAGTTCAAGCATCAGTTCAGTGGGCGCTCCATACGAGGGACTACACAAGGCCTGGAGTCCTCCCAAATACAGATCTCTATTATCACGTGTGCACACCACACACAGGCCCACCAGAAGAAAAACGCCCACACATAAGATGGAATTACTGAAACAGAAAAGAGCCAACCAGCATATATTGCTAGCAAAAACGGTGCTGCTAGAAATAGACTCATGGACATAGAAAGCAAACTGTTGTTAGCAGGCAGGAAAGGGAGGATTAACAGATACACATTAATAAATATAAAATAAATGACAAGGACCTACTATATAGCACAGGGTACTATTTTCAATTACTTGTAATGAGTTGTACTAAAAACAATCTGAAAAACATTTATATACATATTCATAAGCTTATAACTGAATCTCTGCTGTACATCTGAAGCTAACATGGTAAATTGACTACACTTCAATAAAAAATAATTTTATATAATAAGTAAAAATAAAAGTAATGCCATAAAAAAAAGTAAAAGAACACGGTAATCCCCTTAGCTGTAGGTGGTGGAGAACTCTGCAAGCACCAAGTCCACTCGAACACTCCAGCACTGGCGGTCACTCATTCTAACCATCAGAGAATCACTTGGCTTCTACGAGGTTACTTTTCTCTTCAGTGAAAGGCTACAGTTGCATCTAATGATGTATTGAACCTCATCATTCACAAACCCAAGAATTAATGAGGATTTCCCATAGGCCTGGCTCTGGATAGATGAAAAGATAGGGTCCCAGATATATTCATGTGTAGAAAAAGTTTATGCCATAAAGACATTAATTCTTCCTGCTTTGATAGACAGATTCATTGCAATTCTGATTAGAATTCCTCCTAGATATTTCATGGAATGTAACAAGTTAATTTATGGTCAGGAACAGCCAAGAAACTTCTTTAGAACCACCACTGGGAAGGGGTGGATAGGTCATGCATTTCAACTGCTCTTTCTGATGTGATGAAAACGTTCTGGAATAATAATGGTTGCACAAATGTGAATATGCTAAAAGCTGCTGAATTGTAACATTTAAGTGGGTGGACTTCATGGTGTGTGAACAATATCACAATAAAGCTGTTATATGAAAAAATCCTTCTTGCCAATTATTTTTCCCTCTATACTACTAGTCTGTCCCACAATTTAAGAAAAACAAAGAAAAACAAAACAAAACAAAACAAACCAGATTTTGCCAGGAGCTCTTTAGGAGTGCAGTGTCACTGGGTCTCCAACCCCTCGGGTTGTGTTGTTCCTGGGATAACACACAATAGCTGGGCTGGACTAGTTAGGGACTATAAGTATCTTTTTAAGATCAACGGTCTCACGTTTCACCCTGGGAGAGTGAAGGATGGAGGATGAGACAGCCTCATGCCTTCAGCTCATTTTTAACTGAACCAAGCCCTGCTTTCACCACTGTAATTCCACTCAGTATAAAAACACGTGACATCAACAAGCACCGCCATCATAACACCTGAAAGAGTTCAAGGTACTTACCTGGGGCAGAAATACTGATCAAGGAGACAGAAGCTCCCTCAGCACTGCTGCTCCATTTTCCCGACTCCACCAGGAGAAGCTGGGCGTTACAGCCGCGGGCTGTCAGCCCAGGGAGCAGCGCCCACGCCGCTAATCTTGACCTCAGGGATCGGGAAAGGGAGAGGAAGGCAGCCCCGGTGTCGCGGGGCAGGGAGAGCGGGGTGGGGGACGCGGGCTGAAGCCCCGCGCTCGGAGGCCAGCCCCAGCCCCAGCCCAAGCCGCCCGCCCCGTCCGGGTGTGCAGACCCCGCCCGCCCGGGACACAGCCCGCCCAGTGGTGGGGACGGGTCGGCGGCCAAGGAGAGGAAGCCCGGGAGGAGAGGACTCGAGGGAGGGAGAGGGGAAGGGGACGCCAGCCGCGGACTGAGGGGAGCCCGGCTGGGCCAAGAGGCGGCAGGGGCACACCTGGCCCTGGAAAGCTGTGGCCGGGGCGCCGGGGCAGGTGGCGCGGGCAGAGGGGCCTGGCCCGAGCAATCCAGCTGAACACACGCTGACTGGCGCCCTGGGGGGCTGTGACACGCCGACCGCCCTCCCGCAGCCGCCTCACCCCTTTCCCGATATCCCCTCACCTTGCACTTCCACAGTCAGAGGCCCCGGCCCCAGGCAGGAGCCAAAGGCCTACAGGGCGACAGAGCTGAGAAGCCATTGGGGCAGATCCCCGGCTCGGAGCTGGAGCTTCCAAACCGCGGTCCAGCTGGCAGCGACTGCGCATGCGCAGGAGGGCCATCGATCTGCTCTGGGTCCTGAGAGAGAAGGGGAACCGAGGGAGGGAGAAGAGGGGAGGAGGAGGGGAGGAGGGGAAAAGTGGAGGGAGACACATGGACAGGAGGAGCAGAGAGAAGGCAGTTATCTGGAATTGGGAGGGGAGTAGCAGAGATGGGGAGAAAGCGTTTTACCTCTTGGGGCATCCCGAAGGAGGCAGCAGTCCTGCCTATACACCCTTCTCTAACCCGTCATTGCCCACAGCTCATATTTTACGTCCCTGGCCCAGCCCTCCAGCTAAGGTCTCTGCAGAAACCCTACGGGTATCACACCTGTTGCCCCCACAAGGAGCTAGGTTTACTGTTGCTCCGGGAACCAAGCACCCGCAGGTGTCGTTTCTCAGAACTACCTTGGGAAGAGTACATATTCCCCTTTTACACACTGGGAAACAGGCAGGCACGATCTCTGCCTTAGCTCCACTTTCCCAAGTGTTGGGCTGGCAGGGAGCGGGAGGTAAAATGTCAGAGCCCCAGAAGGATCAGACTGCCTGAGTGTTGGTGTATAGTCCCCATCCCTCCTGGGTAAACCACACCCCAACCTCTGGGAATAATCAAGGGCTCACGGTAGGCCCCTGTGTGTGGGAGAGCTGCCCTCAGTCCCAGTACCCAGCTTGCTAGGTAGGTAGAAGTGTTATTGAGTCCAAATTCATTCTCCTCAGTGCAGGACAGGCCAGTAAGTTGGGAGACCAAGTGTTGGGGCATGGAATAGCAAGTTTCTGTAGACCTAGATGGCAAACTAATGTCCTAGAAAACCATCTCCCCAAGTCAGAATTCAGGCTGCTTTCCTATGTGCTTGGTTTTTGCAAACTTCTTGGTGTAGGAATTCCTTCTTGTTAGAATCCTTTGTTCTTGCAGCTATCTCCCGGGGTCAGATCCCTGTAAACCTCCAACAAAACAAACGTTATTTTCTATTCTGCAACTTGTTATCTTTATATGATTGGAAAAGTGTTAAATACCCTTAAAGGTCAGAGCCTTCCGAATAGGCTCTCCTGTATATTTTAGGCTCTAGGCAACATTGTTTTACAAGCAAGATGAAGCCTAGGAGACAGAGCACAGGGTTAAAGTCAAAGGAACAGATCTAATATGGAGTCAGATTTCTTCTTTTCTATTACTGTGGCAGAAGCCACTTGAGGATTTAAGTCCCTTTAAGTTAAAAATAAGTAAAACTTTAAAGGAATTTACATACATTGGTGGGAACGTGCATAGCATATCTGGAAAAGCACACAAAGGATTGTAAACATTGGCATCTCCAGGGAGGCGTGTAAGAACAGAGGATGAGGGAAAACTTCTTTCACTTGAGTATTTTTTGCTCTGTTTGAATTTTTTTATCCATATGCATATATTTCTTTTTCAGTTAAAATAAATGTGTAATGGAGCAAAGGAGTAACTAGCTCAGCAAATACAGCAGCCATAGACTCACTGAGTCATCACTTTTGATTTAAGCCAGGAAGCATTGTTTGTCTCTCTCCTATGTGTCCAGTGTTGTTTTAAAACTTCTTTTATATTTTTTTTATAAAATAATAACATGCTATCCCTCACCCCTGCCCAGGGCTGGTGGAAAACCAACTGAGTCTTTACTGAGTTGTTTTCCAAGGAGTAGAGATGAGTTATAAACAGAACACAACTTCAGGGCAAAACAGGCGGAGTGGTTTTCCAGCAGGCCAATAGCGATGACCGGTTTTCAATAGAGGTGCACAGAGGCTGAGAGAGAAAGCCTCCAGGACCCTACAGAAAGCTGCCCAAAGTGCCTTCCCCATGGCACTACTGAAATAGGAAAGAAGAAATCTGACTCCATATTAGATCTGTTCCTTTGACTTTAACCCTGTGCCCTGTGTCCTAGGCTTAGTCTTGTTGTTTCTGCACCTTTTGTGAAACAATGTAGCCTAGATCCTGAAATATACAGGAGACCCTATTCTCAAGGCTCTGACTTTGAAGGATATTAACACTTTTCCATTCGTATAAAGATAACAAGATACAGAATAGAAAATAACATTTGCTTGTTGGAGGTTTACACGGATCTGACCCAGGTGAAGAGCTGCAAGAACAAAGGATTCTAACAACAAAGAATTCATACACCAAGTTTGCAACAACCAAGCATTCCCGCTTCCCCTTTTTAATATAAGAGCCTGAATTCAGATTTGGGATGATGGTTCTCCAGGACATTGGTCTACCATCTTCTCCGCTGGCTTTACAAATTTAAGCCGCTCTTTCTTGCCCCAAATCCTTGTCTCCTGATGTGTTGGCCTGTAATACACGAGTAGAACAAGCCTGGACTCGGAAACACAAACATACATTGAAAGTACGCATTTGGTATATTAAATGACATGCTTCCACTGGTATTCCTGAGGTTTTCTTCTCTTGACCACTCCTACTATATTTTTGAAAAACCTGTCATGTGGACACATTTCCATCTCTAGCCACTACCCTTCCAGGTAAGAACTGATGCCAAGAAGGTAATGAAAGTTGCTAGAAGGTATTACCTCGCCAAAAAAGAGCAGAAGTGGGTTCTGGCTGATGTTCAGGAGCAGGCCGGGGCACCTGACAAGATGTCGTAAGTACGGATAGACATCTGGGCACCAAAGGAGAAGCTTCTAAACTTCCATGAGGGACTTGTTGGATAGGAAGGAACAGTCCCAGACTATAGTTCTGATCCCACCACGAGCTTCCTGGGCAAGGCTGGGCAAGTTATTTAAATTCTCTAGACCCGTGCTGTCCAACACGGGAGCCACCAGCCACATGCAGGATTATGATGTTATTCTGTAGCCAGACAGAATTATAAATAAACACTTTATTGCAAAGGGTCAGCAGGTATAATATTTAAAAACATTATTGGTTATCTTGCCCTAACAAGTTATTTTTGTATGTCTAGCTTTCTGTGGTTTGTAATGCCTGCAACTAATGATTCCCTTACAGTGAGGTATTTTGAAATTATAAGTTACTGGACACAGTACACTCATATCACAGTTGAAAAAAACTGATCCAAATAAGCAAGGTGATCTGACTTATTAGTTATGAGCAGGGGCTCTGGGGCCAGCCTGCATAAGTATTAATTCTCACTCTACCTCCAGGGAGTTCTGTGTGAATCTTGGACAAACTATTGTTGTTGTTGTTGTTGTTGTTGTTGTTGTCGTTGTCTTTGTTATTATTTGTGCCTCTTTTTCCTTACCTTTTAAATAGCGAGGAATATGTTGACTCTATCCCCTACAGTGTTGGCAGGATTAAATGAGTAAACGTCTGTGCTGCCCACTTCCCTGGGTTTCAGCATTCTCCAGGCAATCAGTGCCAAACGCAGTGGCATTCTCCACTGTCTTCGTCAGTCTGGGATTCTGTAACAAATTACCGTGGGTAGGGTGGCTTAAACAACCAGCATATTCCTTACGGTTTGGAGGCTGAGGCTTTCAAGGTCAATGTATCTGGGAGAGGATTGCCAGCTCGAAGATGGCTGTCTTCCCACTATCTTCACGGCCCAGAGAGGAGAGAGAAGCAAGCACTTTGGGGCCCTGTATAAGAACACTAATACCATTCATGAGGGCTCTACTCTCATGACCTCATTTTATCCTACTAATCACCTCCCAAAGGCCCCGCCTCCCTGTACCATCACCCTGGGAGATGAGGTTTCGACAGATGGATTTTGAGGGGATGCATTCAGTCCACACATCAGCTAATTCTCCCAAACATGCAGTCATCAAACCTGTAGCTAGTTTCAAAATAATGTTTATATCTCTCTACCCATTTCCATTCCTACATCTACTAACACTGAAGCCCTGTTACATTTTATTTCTTATTTTCCTTGTAGAGGTTTAATTGATTCCTCTAACTCCAAGGCTTCGCTCGCTCCAGTCTGCTTGACAGCCCTGCCAGGTAGGTCTTCCTTAAATCACCTTCCCACTTCACCTGGTTGTTTTTTAGGTGTAAATGTCAGAATTCTCTCCACACCCGATCCTACACCTTTAATCCCTTACACTACCGCTCACTATGTTATTTTCCTATTACCACTGTAACAAATTCCCATAAGCTTAATAGCTTAAACTAGCACAGAATTTTCAGCTTATGGCTGTGTAGGTCAGAGAACCAACAGAGTTCTCATTGGGCTAAATTCAAGGTACCAGCAGGTTTCCTTCCTTCTAGAGGGTCTAGAAGAGAATGTTTCCTTTTTTTTTTCCCCCAGTTTACAGAGGTCACCCACCTTCCATAGCTTGTGCCCCTCAACTTCCTCCATTTTCATGGTCAGCAGCCTTTCTGAACATTGCTCCATCGCTACACCTCCCTCTGATTTTAAACTCAGCTGGGAAATATCCTCCATTTTAAGGACACCTGTGATTACATTGGGCCCACCTGGACAGTCCGGGCTACTCACCCTATTGTCTCATCTCAGGATCCCCTTGTCCCATCCCACTCAGTCAGTATGTATGTGGCTGTGACATTCACCTTGTGTAACATTTTCTCTCATGAGCAATTTATGGTTCAAGGCACTTATAAGTGCCTTTTTGTTTTTCTTCCTTATCCTTTCTACATTCAGTATGTCTGGTGAGATTATATGAATCCTTTTTATTTGTGCCCCTGCACTAATCTTTAATAATGTATCATGGGTTTAAAAGGCTAACTAATAGACAATTTAGGAGACAGAAATCCTCTAAGATTTTTATCCTAAAATATCTGTCATCCCTTTTGCCATGTACAGTAACATGTCACAGGTGGCTACCCTGTGGCCGGGGAGGGACATGATTCTGCCATCACACTCCTCTCATTCTCACCAATGTGCTGATCAACTAACCAAGGACCTATGCTCTCAACTTCACTCACTTCCTCCTCCTTTCCATTGACTATCCTGTTCCCACCGCTTCCTTCATTCACCACATCAGGATTTCATGACCACATTCTTCTCTAAATGAAATGGGTATCTTGCATCTAATGTCTGACAGCTGTTCTTATTGTATATGCACACACTGTCCTACACATAATCCCGTCCATCTCTTTATTTTCCTAGAATCATCCAGAAGAATCAGTTCCATGATGATGATGACGATAGTGACAATGATGACAGGGGCCTCTCAAGGATTCTGATAAAGAGGGAATCAATAAAGGGAGGGAATCATTGCAAAATTGCCCCAGAAACAGGCTTAAAGGTAAATAACTCTTATAGTGTTTAATGAAATTGACTAATATTTAACTATTTTTAAGACTTTATATCACTGAATTTAAAATTTTAACGGGAATTTTCATTCACCACTAACCAAGATTCAACTCTAGGACCAAAATCCAAGGATTTCTGTCTTCTAAAAAATTGCCCACTAGCCTTTTAAACACGTGATCCTTTTAAAAAGTTTAGTGCTGGGCTGACAATAAGCAGGATTCATATAATCTCACGAGACACAGTGAATGTGGAAAGACTAAGAAATAAAAACAAAAAGCCATTCATAACGTCTTGAACTTTACGTTGCTCATAGGAGAAAATGTTTGCCAATGTGAGTGTCACATCAACATGATGACTGAGTGGGATGGGGAAGCTGATCTTCCTCATCAGTCATTTATGCTGATTTGTTAGATGCCAAAACAGTTTCCTCATTGAAATTGCTTCTAACAAATATGGAAGAATTTAGGTTCTACCAAAAGCAGGCTAAACATTTTCCCCTGCTTTCAGGTCTCTGGACTGAATGTCCCCACAAGAAGGACATGATTATGTTTCATAGGGAAGTCTTCCTGAGAAGCAACAGGCTTTCCTAGGGCAGAACTGCAGGGCCCCCCATGGAGGGCTGGAGGAGGGCTAGAGGGGACACTGGAAAAACAGCAGGAGTGAGTTCGGATACTGCTGCTCAGGTCGCCAAAGTCAGCATTGCTATCTCTAAGGGTATGACATTCTCCCAAATGTTCCATGAGTGAAGGAGCCTGTGAACACTAAGCAGGTTGTTAAGACACAGCAGCACATAACTTGCGTGACAACACAATTAGAGTATGATTTGATATTTGGAAAATAATTAGCCCATTGTTCTTTGAAACTGCAGCAGTAGCAATAGAAATAAAAAAGACTGAGCCGTCTTGGAGACAACAATCAATAAACAATTCTAAATCTGCAGAATTCCTTGACAATATTCAAGCAATGAGCTAGATGTGTGCTGCAGATACCTCTTACTGCAGGGCTCACTCCTGCAAAGCATAGAACTAGTTTCTCAGCACACAGAGGGAACCAAGTCAAGATTCCTAATCCTTTGAGATTTACTATATGGCTGGAAAGATCAGACAAGTACATACAGCCAAATATGATTAAATGTAATCAAATATTATCAAATGTGATTTGAGCACAGACAAAAGTGAAATTCCTTTCACCTGGGATGTAGAGAGACTTCTTCAGAAAATGTGGCTTTGGAGACGGCCAAAGACATGGGTGGAATTTTGGCGGAACAGGATGTAAGGAATTTAAAAGCTTATTCTAAAATTCATATAAAAATTCAAAGGATCCAAATATCCAAAACAACTTTGAACAAGAAAAACAAAGTTGGAAGACTTGCACTATCTGATTTTCAGACTTTATTTTATAAAGCTACAGTAATCAGAAATTATGGTGTTGGTGTAAAACAGGAAAATAGAATAATGGAACACAATAGAATGTTCAAAACTAAACCAACACTTATACAGACAATTGATTCTCAAAAAGGATGCTGTGGAGAAAGGGTCTTTTCAACATGTAGTGCTGGAACAATTAGATAGTGATACACAAAAAAAAAATGAACTTTGATCCACACCTCACAAAATATACAAAATTTACCTCAAAATGGATCATAGATCTTAATAGGAAATCTAAAACTATAAAACAGCTAGGAGAACAAGCATAGGCTTAAGCTTTATGGCCTTGGGTTTGGCAAATATTTCTTTGCTATGACACCAAAAGTATCATCTATTTTAAAAAGAAACTGATAGAGTGAACTTTGTCAACATGAAGACTCTTCAAAGCTCTTCTAAACACTGCTAAGCAAATGAAAAGACAAGCCATAGACAGAAGCTATTTGCAGATCATAAATCTGATAAAGGTCTCTCTTTCTATCTGATCCAGAATAAAGAGGTCTCAAAATTCAATAATAATTCAAACACCTGAATGAATGAATGAGGCCAGAAAACACACTTCAGTAAAGATATCCAGATGGATAATAAGCATATGAAAAGATGCTGATTAAAGATGTCATTAGTCATTAGAGAAATACTTTTAAAAGCCACAGTAAGATACTAGTTCACATACATACTAGAAAGAATACGATTAGAAAGACTGACCTTACAAGGTGCTGGCAAGGAAGTAGAGCAACCAGAACTCATACACACCACGAGGAATTTACAATAGTACAACCATTTTAGAAAAGTCTTTAACAGATTCTTTTAAAAAGGTAAACACCTATGTATCATATAACCCAGACATTCCTCATCTGGTGCTTTAGAAAGGAAACTCATATGTCCATACAAAGACTTGTAACCAAATATTCACTGCTATTTTATTTATAACAGCTCAAGTTGTAAATAACCCATGCATCCATCAAGAAGTAAATGCAGAAAGAAATGATGGTCTATACAAACACTGCTCACAATAAACTCTTCAGTAAAAAATCAGCACTAAACAATACTCTACTATAAGACAAATAAGCTATTAATACAGCAACACAGATGATTCTCAAAATAATTACACTGAATGAAAGAAGTCAGACAACATAGAGTAGATAATGCATGAATCCATTCATATAAGGATCTTGAAAATGCAAACCAATATGTTGTGATAGAAAGCAGATCAATGGTTCCCAGGGGAAGAGACGGGGAGGGAGGGAGGGACAACAAAAGGCAGGAGAGAAGCTTTGTGGGTGATGGGTATGTTCACTGTCTTGAGTGTGGTCATGGTTTCTTGGGGATATTCTTATGTCAAAACGTATTAAGCTGTACACTTTAAACGTGTGAAAATTATTTTGCCAAGTATACCTCAAAGCTGTTTTAAAAAAAAAGGCACTTTAGTCCTGATCCACCTCAGCGCCTGATTGGAGTGACATGATCAGTCCCTCACACTGTCTGCCTAACGGGAAGGTAGAAAAGCTCTCACGGAAGATAACATGGATTTTTCATTTGCAATGTCTGCCATGTTATTACATGCAACATGTCCAGACTATATGACAGATAACATGAGAATAAGGAGCATTAGACAAAGGATGCAAACCCCCAGGTGATGTAGGCATCAGAGCTACCAATAGAGGCTATAAAATACTTTTAATATATTCAAGAAAATAAGGAAATGATGGGAGAATAGATAACAGGGTAGAGACTTTCACCAGAGAAATATACTGGAATGTATTTTTAAGAAAAATCAAACAGATACTCTAGAACTGAAGCTTTCAGCTCTGGAAACAGGTAAACAGAGCTAATTAGGATCTCTTTTAAGTAAAACTTTCAGTAATTCCGGGTAAAATATAACAACAATGTAACACAGAGCTAACTATGGAGAGAGAAGTTCCCTGATGACAAAACAAAGAGGACACTTAAAGCCCAGAATGGTCATCTTGTGAGCTGATGCCACCGCACCCTGGAGGGAAGGGGTTTTCATCTGCACATAAATAGGGATACAATGTCCATTTAGGAAAAAGGGTCCATACCAGATGTAGAAGACTCTTCCTCTATATCTATATAGTCAGAGACAGAGATGTAAAGTGGCAGCAGAGGTCACAGTGACACAGGGCCCTGGGCCAAGGAGTGTGAGCACCTCTGCAAGCTGGGAAAGGTAGGAAGACGAATCCCTCCCAAGAGCCTCGGTGTGGAACTTAGCCTTGGCCACTCGTTGGTTTTAGCAACTGACATTGACCTTGCACTTCTGCACCCTAGAACAGTGGGAAGATGAATGTGTATTGCTTTAAGCCACTGAGTCTGTGGTCCTTTGTTACAACAGCAATAGGAAAGGAACTCAGGAACCAATATGAACTTGAACCACAGGCTGCCTGCTGTGCTGGCTGGAAGTCCTTTGTCTCTGATCCTGGGGGAGTGTCCTGTCCTCTGGCAGCATCCACAAACTACCTCATGCTAACTTGGCAGTTTGCAGAGGGTTAAATCTTAACCCTGCACAGTTCTTGATATTTAGTTAATAAAAATGATGGTGTCATCATGGGTATTTTTCCATCTTTTAAATAACCTTCAGTCTTCTAATAAAGCTACTTCTAATTAAGAGACTGTGTAAATAGTTTTCAATCTTCATAATAAATAACTGTGGTTTTATCTGGTTACTTAAATTATGAATAATAATGTTCACATTTGTAAAAGTTATTAAAATCAACATTGTTTAATGAAAATATCATTTTTTTGCATGAACATGTATTAACTACAAGAAATGTTCCATGCTTTGTTCTACGATTTACTGTTAGAGCCTTAAAGAATAATATTTTCCTCAAAAGATATTACGACAAAGGGATTTCTTTTGGTGGAACAGTTCCGGCATCAAATCTGGTGCATGTCTCAGGCCACTGGCAACACAGAGATGATAGAAATTAGGAGGCATTATAAACACAGAATCATTTTTAAAGGAATTAAAAAAAACTGGATGTGTGTAAACAAAGAATCAGAGGATATTCTGGTGAAACAAATGTATTTTTCAGCTTAAGCAAGACACGGGGTGAATAAATCTGAAATGAAAAAAACACCCAGAGATTAGCAGCGAGTCATGCATGCAGTGTGAATGATCAAAACCAAGTTGTTTCCAAACCAGTGTGCAGGCTTGATGACTTCATGAATCAAATCTGTGTGGCAACAGGCCACCTCGAATACATGTTGATGAGGTATTTATAAGCCCTTCACCATCCCAAATCAAAGCCCACGCACGAGCCACAAGACCATCACCTACACATTTGGAAAACACACAACATGGTGAATAGCACTTTTCTTGTTCAGTAGCCGGTGGCCGCGAACTGTGAGCAGACAGAGATACAGGGACACAGAGGCACCTCCCCTCACTCAGCTGATAAACTTCCGTGCATTCCTGGGGACAGGATTGTCATAAAATGCACCATGGATTGATCCTCCTCCTAGGAAAGGAACCGTAGGGCTGTCATTAGGTTTGAGCAGGGGTGGGTGGAGGATCTCAGAAGAGTTGTTTCAGCACAACCAATAGAATTCTTGGCCACCGTGACCACGAAAGACAAGTCCCCTGCCATCCCAGTAGGCACTTGGGCTCCTGACAAAAGCTGGGCTCAGTAAAGGGTTGAGTAGAAGGCACAGGCCTGAGGGATGCCCCAGCAATAGGCAGGAGGTAGGGCCTGGTTTATACTGCTCTAGGTGTATCCCAGCCTCATCTGAATACGAAATCAGAAATTTGCAAAACAGCAGAGTTGGGGTGGATCATCCACTCCAGACTCCTCACCTTACAGTTAAAAGGGTGGCAGCCCTGACAGGCAAAGCAACGTGCTAAAGGCAGAGCGTGGAAGTGGCAGCGCCAGATGAAATGCAGCGTGAAACCCCCGTTCAAGGCCGCTGACTCTGACGACGGGGCCAAGGTTTCCAACGAGGAGAATAAGACACCGTAAATACTTTGTTCCCCCTAAAACCCCAAATGTTTTTTAAAGGCACAAAAACTCACCTTAACTAGCTCTCTTCTGAGGGGGCTCTCTTCTGCTTCTTCATCTTTCTGTCTCCATTTCCCTCTCTCAGACACAAACACATTCAGTTTTGTGAAAGGGGACTTCCTGCCATACAAAGACAGACTTCACATCTTCAGAAAGATACCTGACAAAGCACGTTTCTCAATTCAAGTCTTTGTGTGAGTTCTGGGCAACTGGCTTATTTTCTAGAACAATCGGTAGTTACAAAATCAGGAAATCATTTTCCACAAAGGAAGAGTTCTGGTCCGTGTTGATAAAGTTGGGGATGTCACATTTCATGAGTCTGTTCGGCTCCTCCTCTGGCCACCTGCTGCTTCTGATGGCTTCCTGGAGCAGAATATCACTGTAAAGGGCTATGGTAGGGATACCAGCTTTGGCCTTGTCCAAGTGGTCCACTCCATTGATGTAGCAGTGAAAGAGGGACCTAGATTCGTGATTGCACTGCCAGAGAACACCTTGGGCAGCAGCCATCTTCCAAAGCTGTTCAGTCTGAATCTCTTCTCGGGAGACTCTGCATTGCTATAAAGAAAACCAAAATAAAATATCGTTCACACTTTAGCTCGGTGACCTGAAGAATCAGTTTTTGCCATCTACTGAGAGCAAATCCCTGCACAGAGCATACTGACATGCACTGGAAGTGAAAGACATCACTTCTGAACACATACAATTAAACCCAAGGCAAAAGTCTAAAGTGAGGGCCCTTGGACCAACCTGAAAAGACATCGTTCCCTGAGAATCCTCAATATTGGTGTCTCGCACACCAGTGTTTCTCCGTGGGACACTCAGATCTCTTCATCAGGATTCGTTAAAGTGCTTCTTAAAATGCAGAATTCTGGGGTGCACACCCTCAGAGTCTCCAGAGGTAGCGACTGGTAGTCTGTATTTTCATAGCCACCAGGATCACTAAACATGCTCAGGTTTAGCACCGCGGTCTACATCGGGTCACCTGAGCATCGACAATTCTGCCTCACGGGGTGGGGGGTGCCATGTGTGTCAGGGTGCTGTCCTACCCACGTGTCTCCCCTGATTCTCAGAACTGACAGTGCTGCCCCATTGGGCACGAAATACCACCATTTCACAATGCATACGCAGGGCGCCCGACTGACAGATACAATCAGTGATAGGACAGGGGACAAAACTCAGCTTCCTGATACCTACTTTCACTTACTGTGGGACGAGTGATCAATTCAAGGGTAATAAATCAGTGAATGAGTGAATAACATGACTCTCGTTAGTCCCACGAGTGCCTGGAAGAGCAAGCCTGGGCACACTGAGAACCATAACAGCCCATCTACTTAAATGTCATCCTCCACAGATCTATGTAAAGGTTACTTCCACCCAGGCAGTGACTCCAGAAGGGCAAGAATCATGTATGAACACACTCTCAAATCCAGAACAGAACCTGACAACAATTAGGCTCTGGAGTCTGTGTTTAGCGAGTGTGGAATCTCAGTGATTCCAGCTCTTACACATTGTCTTCCCATCCCACCCCTCACGATATGGCCCCTATGACCAGTTCTCCCAGGGCTGGGGCCACGGAACCCATTTATAGGACTGGAAGAATCTGATCATATAAACCATCCCCCAGATTATCATCAAGAGTCACCTGCATTTCAGGGATCAGTAATCCCAGAAGCTTTGCAGTTCAGGCAGCTGAGGGATTTTTATATCAGCTCTGTCTTCTACTGTGACTGCCTGGGTGACATCAGACAAGGAATTCTGAAAAGCCTGAACTTTTCCTTTCAGGAATAATCTAATTAACAAATCTCGTTGACCACTCAAGAAATGTGATGTGAAGATCAATGATTTACACAGGAGTACAACATTCACTAGGTCGTGGATTTAGAATCAGAGAAAAATCATTTGAGAAAGATTGACAGAATGTAGCTTTAATGCGAATTTAAGTAGTCTTACCTTTCAGTAAATCATCTTCCCCTACTTATCACTTCACCCAAGTTTAAAAATATTTGAGAACAGGGATGAGTGTGCCAGCAATCTGAGACCCAATAACCTAAAATGTCACCTAGGAAAAAGAGGGGAGTAACATATTTTTAAAAAGCATGGTGAGGATGGCGGGGCCATCACCAACCCCAGACTAAGAAGCTCTGAGTAATAGCTTTCCTGCCTGCCTGGGACATCAGCTGATATGAAAATCCACCCAGAAAACTCACTGTCCAGCAGCTCTTCCGTAACACAGGATACACTTTCTCAGAATTAAGAATTGCGTCCAGTAACCACTTTGCTGAAGAATAAAGACAAAGGAGAACAAGAGATTTCTGCCCCTCCCAAGGGAGAGCCCAGACCTCGGGCTGCATGCACTGCGCCCACCTCCCTGGAGAAGAATAAACTGGACAAGGGCGTTCTGCGAAACTGGGGCAGCAAATGTTGAGATGGGAACAAATTGATCAGCTGGCCAGGGACAGCCCCCTCCGTCGCTGCCTTGGCGGCTGCCTCAGCGCTCTCAGCCCATCCTGCCCACCTCTGGTGGCTAAGCTGTCAGGGAAACTGCTTTGCGACCTGGAGCAAGAGAGGCTGCCCTCAGGCCAAGCTGTGGAAAAGATGGGAGCTAAACCCCCTGCTCCCAAGCGGCAGGCTCCATACCCCCGCCAACACCCCGCGGCCCCCGCACCCTACTGCAACCCCGGGGAAATATGACCCGAAGAAGTGTGACCTGGGAACGAGGGGCAGCAGAGGCCGCCCCCACGTCAGGCCTCCAGAGAGATTGGTGCTTATCCTCCAGCTCTCCAGGGGCAGCCCCCTGTCCTCTCCACCTCCTGATCTCACTGCGCCCACCTCCCAGGAGCAATCAGACCGGGTGTGGGGTGTCAGGCGAATCTTGCGCCGGAGAGGACGTCCCCAGGCCAGGTCAGGGGAGAGGAGAAGAAGTGGCCCCATTAGGCGGGGCAGCCGGCCGTCGCAACTGCCTCTGCCCCTCGACCGCATCGGGCCCGTCTCCCAGGAGCAAGCTGACCTGGAGACGGGCATCCGGCTTCTTGGGCAGCAGAGGACGCCCCCAGGATTGGTCGTGGGGAAGAGGAGAGCAAATTGACAGGCTCCGCGCTGCAGGTCTTCTACCTCCGCCATCGCCACCCCGGCACCTTAAAGGCACCGCCCAGGGCGCCCCTCCCCCAGCAGGCTGAGTGGGACAGGTGCGTCTGGTGATCTGGGGCAGGAGTGGCCACTCCCACACTAGGCCATCGGGGAGACGGGAGCCAATCCACCAGCTCCCCAAGGCAGCCCCTACCCCCGCAGCAGCCACCACTCTTGCCCATGACCTCACAGTGGCCTCCTCTAGGGAGCAGGCTGACCTGGAGATGGACGTCCGGCGAACTTGGGACAACAGAGACCGCCCCCAGGGCAAACCATGGGGGGAAGTGGGAGCAAATGGATAAGCTCCATGGGAAAACCTGCCGCTGCTGCCACCACCCCCAAAGTACCAAGTCCAACTCCCGGGGTCAGGCCGACTAGGATACACGCTTCTCGTAACACAGGGCAACAGCGACCACCCCCAGGACAAGACGCGGGGAAGATGGGAGCAAATGGGCCGCTCCCCCGCTGCAGGCCGCCGACCACCGCCACCCCTGCACCCTGACTACCCTGCCTCCCGCCCCCAGCAGGCAAAGTGGGACAGGGGTGTCCCGGGACCTGGAGCAGCAGAGGCCGCCTTCAGGCCACGCAGTGCAGACATGGAGCTAATCCACAAGCTCCTCCGGGGCAGCCTCCCTATGCCCGCAGCCACCACCTTACCAGCCCCCTGACCGCACCGCACCCATCTCCCAGGAGCAAGCTCACCTGGAGTCGGACCTCAGGCAAATCTCCGGCGGCAGAGGTCGCCCCCAAGCCAGGCCGCGGGGGAGAGAAGAAATGGAGCAGCTCCCTGGAACACATCCCCTGCCCCTGCCGCCTCCGCCGCCGCCTCCCAGGAGCAAGCTCATCTGGAGAACCGCGTCCCGCCTCTAGGGCAGCAGAAGCCGCCCCTCGCTCCGCCGCTGGGGAGAGCGGAGCGAATTGACTGGCTCCCCCGCGGCAGCCCCCCTCCCCCCGTGGGCCCCGCACCTTAACGGCCCCGCCCCCACTCCGCACTCAGCAAGCTGAGTGGGACAGGAGTGTCCGGCTACCTGGGGAAGCAGAGGCCGCTCCCAGGCCCAGCAGCCGGGAAATGGCAGCTATTCCACCCGTTCGCCAGGGGTAGCCCCGCTCCGCCCCTCTACCGCTGCCGCCGCCCGCTGACCTAACCGCCCCACCTCCCAGGAGCAAGCTTACCTGGAGTCCAACATCTGGCGAATCTCCGCCGGCCAAGCCCACCCCAGGCCAGGCTGGAGGGAAGAGAAGAAACCGACCGGCTTGCCCGGGCAGCCTCCCAACCGCCACCGCCGCCTCCGCCGCCGCCGCCGCCCCAAAGCATTGCAATAGCCTCCCGGGGTCAGGCTGACTGCAAGGATGTGCACTTGCCTTCTAATCCTGGCCACGTCCCTGAGCACCTCCCTGCATCCCTACACTCCCTGCACCTCTGAACCCCTGCTACACTCTGCAATTCTGCATCCCTCCACCCCCACATCCCCTGAAATGCCTGCGCCCTCCACAGCCCCTGCACCCCTGTCACCAGTTACACTTTTGCACTGCTTACAATCCTGCACCCCTGCATGTCCCACACACCACCTCTTGGGCCTTTGGCAGAGTCTCTGCTGTTAGACCAATGCACAGGGACTCACTCTTTGCCAGTACATGATGCATCAGTGGACATCAGGGGTTGCCTGCAGGAAGGTACATGTTCCCGGTCACTAGCCTGGGCCACTAGGGTGATCTCTGTGAGGTCACCCAGGATGGGTTCAGAGATGCTGTTCTCTGGGAAGAGAGGAGTTGAAACCGGTCTTGAGGGCAGAGCTGTGCTCACCAGGCCGTCCACGCTTCATGTTTTACACAGGGCTTCGGAGAAGTGAAATGGATCCAGCCAAGTAAGACCGGCCTGCTGTGCGCCCACCTCAGTCCTGGGCTCTGAGTCAGACCGACAGGCTCCCACACTCAGGGCCCAGTTTGGGCACCTGAATTGTCCCTTTGAGGCATCCCATCAGTTCTCAGGATGAAGTCTGGCTGCTTCCACCCCATGGCCCTCCCTCCTACTGTGCTGGCCTCAGGAAGGTTCATTATTTGGGGAAGAAGGCAGCCCACACCTTACCCCACCCCTCACGTTTCTCTAACCCAGGCTGGTGCTCTCTCTGCCCCTCAGAGTCTGGGAAGCCATCCCTCTTCAGTTATGTCCCTTCAGAGATGGACTTGCTTCCACTCAATTCTAGGCGAGGATGCACCATGGAATGCACTGAGTAAGAGAACCAAAATAAATAATTTCTTCTGTGAGGTTGTCTGTTTATCTACTGGGGCTGGGCTGTGTGTAGTTTGCTACAGCTATTGGTGTGAGAGGCTAAAACAGCCTGTGTGTCCTTGTTTTCATCTCCCCGCTGTCTTTGGGTTTTCCCTAGACACTCCTGAGACATTTACTTCTTTTAGTTTTACTCCTGTTATTACACACGGGCCCTACTGACATGGAGGTAAGGTGTTGGGGGAGCGGGACAGAGCAGGGCATCTGCAGTCCTGTGATTAGTTCTCATTGAGCCTGTGCCCTGAGCTGTGACCTCCACAAGTGTGTCTCTTTCCCCCACCCCAATTTGGGTGACACAGAAGGGATTTCCCTTCTCCCAGGTTGGTTAGGCTCTGGTAAAATTATTTCTCATTAAAAAAACAAACAAACAAAAAACAACTTCCCCCAATGAAACGGAATGTTCTGGGTGTATTTCAATACAGTTATTTTCTCCTTTCCAAGCAGGAAGAATGAGGAGTTATCCTCTGACCTTCATTCTGAGAACAGGACACGGTCCTGGATGTAAAATACATGAAAAAGAGCATGGGGCCCCTCTGACTGGCCCCCTGGAGTTGTCACACTCTGATTTCCCCACACTGAGCCTCCTGCTGGCCTCAGGGACCTGTTAAATCTACCTGCCCCCGGGATTCTTATAAAAGCAGGTTCTGCCTTGGGAGCTGTGACTCTCCAAGCCTGCCCGCTGTTCCCTTTGCAATCTCTCTGGGTTGGGAGCAGCTTTCCCCCTCAGTTTTCTGGGATCTAAGAAGAGCAGTGGGTTTGCAGCTCCCTCAGATCTGGTGTTATTTTCAGGACAGGAGGAAGAACTTCTGAGCTGCACACGAGCTGGACCAGAGGCTGGAATCCTCCCTTCCTCTGCCACTGTGCAATCAGTGGCTGTGGTTCTAGCCGAGTTTCTGAAGATGTGGACTTAAACACACATATCCCAGCCCCCACAGGAGCACACAGTCCCATAAATCCACTTAGTTTCCACTGGTAACTATGGAGCCGATGGGGACACGGGTTTCGGGACCACAGAGGCCTGACTGCACGACTTGCTCCGTGGCCTATTTACGTGGTTGCTCTGGGCCTTGTCTGAAGTGGCTTGCTTACCACACCTGGTACGTGGGAAACACAAAATAAGTACTAGAACCTTCACTTTTTCTCCCTCCAGGGCCTTCAAACATAGAAAGTAATAAGTGAACTCAGACAGCCTAGTCACCACAATGAGGTCCGTCCAGCCTGGCTCTCCTGAGTGATGGGCACTGACTTGCACCTTAACTCGGAACAGTAGAGGAACCGCCTTCCTCTAACTGGGCCTCTCCCCACACCAGGCACACCCGCAGCTCAGACGGGGCCAGCTGCCCCACTGAGGTGTGTGCTGGTGGCTTCAGTGTGACCTGGCCCTGCCGGGACATGAACCTGCAGTGAGTGAGGTGGAGGGTCGGGTGGAGGGGGGTCCCTTCTGGGGTGGCAGGGGCCCGGTAGCACCCCTCCCAGCCTGGTGCCTGGGGCTCCCTAACACCTCCTACAACTCCTGGGTTGGCTCCGGTCCTGGCCACTCCACACACCCTCCCAGTATCTTTTCATTATGTCCCTTTTCTGCTTTTATCAGCGAGAAGTGGCTTCTGTTGCTTGTTCAGTGAAACAGTACATCGGTAAACCAGACTACTTCTAATATCAGTAAAATACCAACCTCGGTCAGCTCGCCGGGCAGACCGTGCAGCACAAAGGCCTGAACAGGGCTGTGCGAACGGCTTACGTGAAGGGTCCTCATCATCTGTCTTCAGAGATACAGAAGCTGATGGTTCAGGTAAAACCTCAGGGTGGGATTGAGGAATCCAAAGCTGGTTGGTTTCAAAGGCTAACTGGTCAGACCAGACCCCTGAGCTGTGGTCAGAAGTCTGGCTCAAAATCACGCAGACTCAGCGTCCTAAGTGCTGGGTGCTGTTCCCTTTGCAGGCTCTCGTTGGGGATTCACTGTAGCCCCTTAAATACAGCAGAAATTCCAGCCCCATTAGCCCCCACCCTGAGTGTTCCATGACACAAATCCCGGGAGTGTTTAATTTTCATCTTTGTTTAGGAGGATGAAGGTGGTTCAAGAGAAGACATAAATTCACACTTAGTGACACAAGGTCACAGCCAGTACTTCCTCCACGGAGAGCTATGTGCTCCCACAGTGGTGGCTGGGGGCTGGGCAGAGACTATCTGCTGGTCCCAGAGGGACTCGCTCCTCTGGCCACAACTCATGGGTCGGACAACAGATCCAGAGGGTGACAGAGCATCTTTCCTGGGAATTTGGAACTGACACATAGAAATCAAGTTCACTCATCTGGGGATTGGTGGAGGGGAGGGGCGGTGGCTGGAAATCAAATGAAACCAGAGCATGAGAGAAAGTTAGAAGTGAAAGAGCGAGAGACAGAGAGACTGAGCTTGTGAGAGCAAAGAGTCAGAAAGAAGGCAAACAATCAGGGGACAGAGGAATTCCAGCTCCTGACTGTCTAGTCTGTCCCAGCCCATCAACGACCCCGTGAGATGTTTAAAAACATTCCAGTTTTGCAGATTAGGAAACAGGCTGAAAGAGGTGGGGGCTGGGTTTGGGTGCACAGTTAATTCAATTGCCGCTGGACCCCACACTTCCCATTGCCTGAAGGCCCCCTAATCCTCACTGGGACCCCTGTGGTCCCCTGACAGCCCAGCACCCTGATCAAAGGGCCCCTGCGGGAGTGGGAACCCCTCTTGAGTGTGGAGAGTTCCCTGACCCAAGATGCCATGCATCAGCAGGCTCCCGCTCACCCCAGGTTAACATCAGCCCAGCTGTACAGTCTCCCGACCCGCTTCCCTCCCTGCCAGGCACCCCCATCCTTACCACCGAGTGTACTGCAGGAATTCAGGCACAGGGATGCCCAAATCAACTCGAGCCCACCGGCTATAGAAACAGCAGACTCCCAGCCCCACCTGGGTTGCGAGGGGACAGAAGGTGTCCTCAACTTTCATGTGTCTAAGACAATCTTCTTCAGCTGGAGGTTCTAGAGAAAAATAAAAGGTCCAAAACATAGTTCAGTGAGGAATTCCTCCAAGGACCTGACTCCAGTGTCTACAACCATGTGTACCTACCCCCAGACTTGGGGTGAAGGTGGATTATTGATCAGCACAACCCCTGGTGGCCCAGCTCCTTGGCTTGGCTGCCCAGAGGGGGCTGGGGGAATGGGTAAGGCCAGGGCAATCAGGAAAAGCACAGAGGACCTGACCTCTCCCTTCTGCACTCGTAAACCCTTCCCCAAATCTCAAGGCATTGGACAGAGAGCCGCCACAATAATGAGATGCTCCCATCTCTTCACTCACTCCTGTCGGTTCACTTACATGCTGAGCATCCACTGGGTCCCAGGACATGACACATAGGATGGCTGATGGGACAGGCTTGGTCCTTCCCCCTGGAACCTGTTCAATCTGATCAAAGAATGATCACTCATAAAGAGTTTCTCAAAATTATACAGAGACCAAAGACCAACTGCAGAGTGAACCAAATTTAAAAATATATATGAAGATACCCCAGTCTCCCCGCCTAAGGTTAACAGCATAAAGCAAAAAATTCTTGCCTTTAATCACCAAGGAAGTTGTCACCCCCTCTCAGGTGGAAAGGAGAGTTATTCTTTGAGCACGTCACAGAAGTGCTCCATCGGATTGGACCAGGGCACCTACATTCATTCAGCAAATGTGTATAAGCTCCTACTATGTACGGGAATCTCCTAACTAGACCGTTCCCAAGGCTCTCGGGCTTTATCAGTCAACAAAATAGACATGACTCCCCATCACTGGGGGCTCAGAATTTTAGCAGAGGAAACAGGCAGCATGTTGGGGTAGCAAGAGTTTGGAAAAATTTTTAAAAAAGAGTGATATGAGCAAACTCGGGTGATGGCGGTGGGGTGGGAGGCAGGCAGGAGGGAATAAGGCAATCCTGGCAGATCTCACGGAGTAATGAACTTGAAGCAGAATAGATCCGGAGGAAGAAGGAAGAGCCGGAGCCAGAGGCCCCCAGAGTGAGGGGGAGAGTGTGGGCAGAGAGGCAGAACACGCCGGGTCCTGAGGCCTTTGTGACGACTTTGGCTCCTAATGACATGGTGAACCGTTTAGTGAGTTTTGAGGGGAGGGGTGATGTAGTCCAACTTATGCTTTTGTGTTTGTGTTTTTTGGGGGGAGGTAATTTATTTATTTTAATGAATGTGCTGGGGATTGAACCCAGGATCTCAAGCATGCTAAGCATGCGGCCTACCACTGAGCTACACCCACCACCCCCAATTTATGTTTTTACAGGCTCCCTCTGACTCTGTGTGGATGAGAGATTGTAGGAAAGCAAAGATGGAAACAGGAGGCTATTGGTATCCAGGAAGGGCTGAAGGTGGCTCTTAGGAGGGCGGGGAGCAGAGAGCAGGTATTTAATTAAGACAAAATATCCAGAATTTTCTAACAAGCTGGATTTGCTATCTGTGAGTGTAAAAGAAAGAGAGAGAAAGGACATGGTTCCAACATCTGGGCCTGGACAATGGGAGGGATGTCCTCTCCGGATGGGAAAGGGGATGGGAAAAGGTGGGGCTGAGCAGGTGGAAAGGGGCTGGTATCAGCTCAGTTCTTCAATGTCATGGTTAAGGGGTGTATTACATATTGCCACAGAAGTGCCTAGTAGGTAGAGGAATCTGTTTTCTTTTTCTTTTTAACATTTAAAAAATATAATTTAAACATATTAATTGTATTATGTGAATGATTTGGGAATTTTGTTTCATGCCAAGGTATAAGTTATATATAGCCAAATGGAACATATATCAAAAAAGGGGAGAAATGAGGGCTTTCACATAAACTGACTGTCCGTAACGTAGGTAAAATTTCAATAAAACCAGTCTTCAGGGCAAAAACCTCATCTCGGTGTTACATAAAAATAAATGAAAAACGACTATGTTGATGTACCATTATTTCATGTTACATAATAGCCCCAAACTAACACAGTGTTTAACTATGAGGCTTGTAGAAATACTATTCGCTTTATTCACATAAATACAGAAGTGCAGAAATGTTCTAAGGTAGAATTAGCATCTTAGTGGAAATAATACATATTTGAGCATTTTACATGATATATATGTACTGATTCAAAATTTGGAAAAGTAATTACATAGTAGAACATATGTATGAATGAGAAAGCAAGATGAATGAAAGGAAAAGAATGTGATGTGAGTCTCAGGGATAAAGGCTCAGATGGAAAGGGGAAATCAGGGAATTTTGGAGAAATCGAGAAATTGATGGCATGCCAATTTCCAAGGCTGGGTTGCTTCCACCAAAGGAATAGCAGAGAGAGAGAGGAGAGGCCCAGGAACCCACCCTGGGGAACACCCACAGTATATGTTTGGAAAAAACAGGAGACATTGGCAAAGGACCAGCCAGCAGGCCAAAAGCAGAAACAGACAGAGCGATGGGCTGGAGGTTGAATGAAGCAGGAACACGGGGTAGGAGGGATGGAAGAGCTGGGTCAAATGCTGCCGAGGGGCCAAGCATGATGAGGAGTCAAAATTGACCACTATATTTAGCAACATGGGGTCACTGATGGCCTTGACAGGGCAGTTTCCATAGAGCGAGGGATCAGGCGAAAAGCCAGAGTGGGTGTAAAAGGGGATGGCTCAAGAGAAGATGCAGACAGTGAGTTTAAACAACTCCTTAAAGATTTGCTGCAAAGACACAGGGTGGCAATTGGTGGGGGTGAATTAGGGTCAAGGAGTGCTGTTTGTTTAAGAGGATGGACGTTTATATACTGATGGTGCCAACTAGCAGGAGAACAAAATAGATGAGGCAGTGAAAGAGAGGATGGTTTTGGGAGTGACAACCCAGAGAAGATGGGAGGGATGGGGCCTCGGGGACTTTTGGAGGAACTGCCTTTCGATGCCAATTTTAATAAGCAGTGGGGCACCGAGAGTGAGGTCACAGACATCAGAAGGCGAGCGGATGTGCTGGGAGTTGCTTGTGAAATTTCTCTTCTGTTGGCTTGTTTGCTTGTTCAAAGTATAAAACTAACGTTACCAGCTGAGGAACAAGGAGGAAGAAAGAGTTACTGGAGCCATGAGCAGAAGATAAGAAAGAGCCTTCCAGGGAGAATGGGACAGTAAAAAGGGCAGGGGGAGGCGGGGGAGTGAGCTCCCAGAAAGTTACATTTTCTCTTTGACGTCCCCAAATGTGTGATGTGTTATTACCCTTCCTGCTGTCTACAAAATAAAAATTAATTATATTTCAGAGGAAATGCTATTTCATTCTAAGAGGCTGCCTGTTTCTCAGGAATGGTCATCTTAAACTGCAAATATTACAAACAACGTTGAAAAGATGAACCTGTGTACCTAGAATCCCCTATTTTCTATTAATCTGTTTACTACTTAGTTCCCCTATCAATAACACATAACAAATACTGCCATGATGGAGGTTCATCGATGCTTAAAAGGAAATGAAATCTGTATCCTTTTGCTAAATTCCATGGCTTCCTTAATATGCAGTTCCACTTGGAATTTAGGAATGTCTGGTATAAGAAGTGAGAAACAGTTTGAGAAAATCCCGGCTCAGAATTATACATCACAACCACATCTCACAAGTATATACAGCCGTAAAAATGTTTAAAAGCAAAACTCCGTAACTACTCTTAAAGAACTTTGCAAACCTGGGCCTGCCAAGATGTTTCCAAACTGGAAAGGAACTCCAATCTCTTGCCTGGTACCGGAACAGAGGCTGGCCAGCCTTTTCTGTAAAAGCGAGAGAGTAAATATTTTCAGTTTTGCAGATCATTTTGTTGTAACCATGCAGGTAGGCAATAAGAAAGCTAAGAGCCCTGGGAGACAGGAAACAAATGGGCATGCCCACACTCTCCCTTCCACTCAGGGCAGCTTCTCTGTGGTGGGGAGCTTTGCCACAATCACTTGCTTCTTTGTTTCCATTGGTTTCTTTGTTTCCACCTTACTGCTCAAGCTCAGAACTTCAGGTGGGCCTGGTCCTTCAGCATCCATGCAGAGAAGGCTGAGCGGGGTTGGGAACCCCACCTGATGGAGAAGAGAGATTACTGGGAGGGACATTGTGGAGGCCACCATGACACGAGACAATCACACCTTCCGCAGTGAAAGGGAACGAAGACAAGGGAAGGACACAGTAGTGGGACCCCTAGGTCGCCTGCCAGGCTTGTTCTCCCTCCACGGCAACCATGGGGGCCTGGGGAGTGTTGGGCTTCAGCTACGGTGATTAGGATGAAGGGACTCAATATAAAGGACCCTCCACCTCCTCACTAGGTTCCAAACGCAGCCCCTCTAAGTCCACCCTCTGAGTTTCTGGACCTCTGCTGGAAGAATACATGAGCAGGCCAGAGCCAGAGCCCAAGCCAAACATGACAGGGGTCTCGTGGGGCTGTAACCCCATGCTCAGTGGTCGGGGACTCCTTGCAAATCTGCATAAATCCCTGTTCCACCTCATTCCTGGGAGAAACCCCAGATCTCCTCCTGCTCTGTCTGTTCTTCTCTTGAGGCTATTGTCCTGGAGGGATGCTGAGTCCTTGAACCTGGTCCTCCAAACGTACATAAGCAGCCTGTTCAATAAAACAAATTATGCACTTTTTCACATTTGCCAGTTTTTTGATTCCAGAAAGGCTGTGGGACTCATTCTCACAGTCTCCTGTGCCACCACCACATGGTGACCCTCTGCTCATGTAAACACGATTTCCCACAACTGCACCCTGCCTCCCAGCTTGTCAGAGGGGAGTGTCCCACAAAGACACAGGTGTTTGGGAGGATCCTGTCCCCCAGCAGAAAGCCTGCTCCTGGAGCCACGGACAGGGATCTGGCCTCCTAAGCTGCTCAGCTCTAATTCAAAGCCTAAAGTGGGGGCCCCGAACATTGCTGAATGACTTTCTGAATCACCTGGACTGGAGGGGACTGATTTTCTTTCCAGGAATGGAGGTAGCGTAGCCTCCATTTTCAGGGCTGACCTTGACGATGGATCTAGTTCCCCCGACTGCACCGCAGGAAGGAGAGGCCCTTCCATCCCACAGCTTGGAAACCCAACCCAAGGGAGTACTGAAGCAGTGCATTGCTGCCAGGTCCAGCATCCCTGCAGAGTGGCCTCTGCCCTTGAATGAGCCCCTTCCCAGGGCCTTTCTTGCCTGGACACGACCACACCCCAGACTGTGCCAGAGCTCTGGGGCTCTGCGTGTCCAGGGCACACAGGTGGGACCTGAGCCAGGTGTCCCCTGGGCCTCAAGGGAGAGAGGTCTGCTTCTGCATCAGGGGAAGGTGACCCCACAAGGCTGGCAGGACACTCTCAATATGGACCTCCAGGAGCCCTGAGAGCAGTTTCCCTGCAGGTGTTAAGAGCCATCATCAGGAGGGCAGGCCCCTCTTTATGCAGACCATCCAGCAGTGCTGGGCCCACGTGCTGACCTCAGAAATCTACATGCCCCCAGGATACCCCAGGCAACCTCACAACTTCGTCACTTGGTGACCTGGGTACCACGAGCTCCTTGGCCATCCCATGAGGGTGGTCCTTGCAGGCATGGTCTCCAGGTTCTCCCGTTGAGAAATCCCCCTGGGTTTCTGTGGTCACAGAGCACACACCAGAAGATTCTAGTCCTGCAGTGACCCCCACAGCAGTCAGCTCCCCTGTGCATGTCCAGGGACAAATGACAGCAATTTATTGCCAGGAACCGTGATGAACAAGGGGGTGGGATTCCATACTAAGTTCAGGATTCTGGTAACTCACTCTGCACCCCAAAAATCTTCCATGAGAAATGTGTGTATTGGGATGTCTGTGCCCCTAGAAGAGCTGTTCCTGAGGGTTCCTGGGACCCTCCAGCCCCTCTCAAGGTTCTCAGATCCTGGGTCTAAATTTCTATCTGCCTCTTTTGGTGTACGGCACCTGTGTCTCGTGGTCACAGGTCACTTTATTGCATGACTTGGCATGTTCTTAGTGCTCGTCCTCCACCCCTGCACTAGACTCCCAAGATGTTCCCACTGACCCTTGGCTCCCTGGGTGGCTTGGGGGGCCCTAAGTCTGCACCCTTCACTCTCCTCCTCTACCCCCACCTCTGGGGCCACCCCTAGGTGGACTTGGAGGTGTTTGTAAATGAGTCTTACACAAGGACATGTCTGGACAAAGCAGGACCCCACCCCCGGAAAACTCACCTGCTCCCTTCTCAGAAGAGGACCCCATAGCCCCACATTGCCTCCCAGGGGTCTACTCAGGACACAGTCCTCCAGTTATGGGCAAGGTGTCTCCCTGGAATCCTTGCTTCCAGGAAGAGTCTCTCTGTCCTTCTTCAGAGTTTAGAGGCGTTCCCATGTCCCTGACCACCAAGATGCCCAGCACAGTCCCTTCAGTGACCTGGAGAGACAAGGAACTTATGTGGCCACAGGTCTCACAGGACACACCTGCAGGGACCCCAGACTAAAGGGCTGTCCTTCTGCCTTCTCAGGTGTGGCTCCTGTGGTACCTTTTTGCAGGGGGTCCAAACGGGGAGTGTGGCCCAAAGCAGTTCATGGGGCTCTCTGGGCAGGGAAGACTTGGGCCAGGTGGCCTTGCCTGGTTTCCCTGCTGGGCCACTCTGAAAACCCCCGCTCCTCTGGCTGTGGCTGGAGGACCCCCAAACCTCAGGGCGGGGCCCTTTCTCTCAGCCTCCACTGACTCCAAAGCCACGCTGGTGCTGGCGAGGGGAAAGAGCTTTCTTGCCTTCTTTTGGCCAAGTTGCCACAGGTGGATGCTGCGGGGAGCTGGAGAGAGAGGTAGCACTTGCTCAGATGTGAGTGGTTAAGCAATTTGACACCCTGTCAACTAGCCTTAAACATTGGAATGAGGACTTTCCCGGTAAAGCTGGAAGTTACTTTCAGTAACTTGTCTAAAGATTTCTTTCTTTTTTTTCCACTTAAAGACTCATAAAATCTCTCCCAGGTCATTCCTGGTATGGACCATTATCCAGGGATCAATCAGGAAATGCAGGAGGAGAGGGGTGGGGGTGGGGGAGAGGGGAGGTTAGATCAGAGCCCACGGAGAGGAGATGCCCCTCCCAGGAGCCACACACTGGGCTGTGGCTTCTGGCATCCAGCTCTCCTGTTCTCAGGCCCATTCCATCTGCGGAGTTTTCCAAAAAAAACAATGGTGGAAGGGCCATGGAGGACACCTAGACCTTCCAGAATAGACAGGGGGAGCAGAGTCACCATGCTGGCCCTGGGTTTGGAGACAGACCTGCAGTGGAGACCACAGGCTTCTAAGCAGCCAGTTTCGAAATAAAGGCAGTATGCGCTGAAATACCCGGTTCTAGCGAGTTCTTCATCATAGACATGTAATTTACATAGTTCTCACCACGAAATTCTGTGTTCCCAACACGCTACATGAATGACGGCTTCAACACACATTCATTTCTGAGATGTGAACAAGTGTAGAGCCGCTCTTTCATCCAGCATAATGGGCATGGCTACACCTAAGAACACTTACCAAGATTTCTCAGCAAGAGCCAATTTCGAAATAAAGGCAGTTTGTGCAGGAAAAGCCTGTTGGAGTGAGGGCTTCCCCATACACATGTAAGTTATATAGTTCCTCTCACCATGAAACGCTGTTCCCAACATGCTACATGCATGAAGGCTTCGACACACATTCAGTTCTAAGATGTAAGCATGTGGAGAGCCGCTCTTTCATTCAGCACAAAAGGCATGGTTACACCCAGGAAGATTTACCCAGATTTCTCAGCTGCTTCCTTCAGCCAGATTCAAAATAAAGGCAGTTTGTGCTGGGAAAGCCTGTTGGAGCGTGTTCAGAGCTGTTTCGGGCTCTGTCCCAGCTGGAGGGTGCAAAGCCCAACCTCCAGAAAGAGGGACCAGGACCCCACCCGCCAGGTGGTGTTGCCTTTGTTGGGGAACAGTGATCTTTGGGTAAGATATTTTGCGGCTCTCTCTAAAAACTGATTTGACTTAAGTTTGCATCCTAGCCACCAGTTCCAGGACAACAGAAAAGGCATACCCTACATCCCTTTGCACTCAACTCTTCCCAAAAGAGCAAATATTTGTCCATGAAAATACCAGCTGCTCTTCTAAGGCCCACTAAATACCCAGCAGTGTGGGCGGCGCACTCTTGATCAGGGACAGGAGGAGAGGGAACAGCGGTCCTCCGGCAGGCTTGGCCTGGTGTGGCAGCTGCGCTGTGGGTGCGTGGTGGGGAGGGAATGCAGGGAATCCTGTTTGAGGGGCCTCTGTGCACGCCTGCATTATAGTCTGAGGTTTCATACAAAGGCTCCAGGCATCCTAACTGATCAGATACAGCCCCCACCCTTGGGCTGGAACCACCAGGAGATAAGTACCTGTAACAGGGACACTGCCTGGTGTGGGGAGAGGTCATGGGACACTCCGGGGGCAGGGGCGGTGGTGCTGGGGAAGGCAGGGGATGCAGTGAAGGGTGGAGGGAGCAGGGTCCTTTGCTTGGGGGTGCGAGTTCTTTGGGAGACCACAGGGCATGGCACACATCATCCCCACCCTATACCCCAAATTCCTAGCCCCGCCAACACAGGGGCTGCTCTGCACCCTCTCAACGTGGCTCTCCTGTAAGACCGCACCCAACCAGGCATCTGGCACCCTGCCCTACCTCCCCTCTTGGGACAGATCCCGTCTTCTTGGAAACTGCCTAGCAGCGCGTATTCAAGGCCGGCAGCCGGCCTGGCGGATCTGCACTTCAGGTGCCCTACCTGGCCAGCCGTGCCTGCCTGGGCTCAGTCCTCTATCTTGCCCACCGGTAGCCTGGGTCCACTTCCGGTGCAAGCGGAGGCCCCGGAGCCCAGGCTGAGCCCCGCACACAGACAGGTGAGGGTGCCCCCGCCCCGCCGCCCCGCCGCCCCGCCCACTGATGGCAGCACTGCCCCAGCCTCCGGCCGGTGCCACCTGCAGGTGAGGACGTCCGCGCGGCCCCGCCCGCCCCGGCCCCGCCCAGCTGCCCCATAAGCCTCCCCCCACCCCCGTCCTGGCCGCGCCCTGGCTCCCATTGGCTCCGAAAGTTCTGCCCTCGCACGTCTAGCCTCGGGAGGACGCAGACGCAAGCGCTAGGGGAGGGCCCCGCGGCGTTGCCATGGATACAGACGCCGCGCTCCTCGCGGGCCGGCGTGCGCTTCTGGGGCAGGCAGCGGGCTCCGGAAATGTGCAGCTGCCCGGGACCATGGCGGTGTTTGCTGCTGGGGATGGCGGCTTGCTTGGCCGGGCCACTAGTTCTGGCCGCGTCAGTCGGCGGCCGACATCCTTTCTGGGGCGGCGTCTCACAGACGGTAAACGTACGGCCGCGCCGTTGGCGGGGCCAGTGGACATGGACCGGGGTGGGATCCGGGTTGGTGTGGCGGCCGGGGAGTGCTGTGGTGCCGGGGAGCGGGTTGGGGCGGGGGGGACAGGGCTGGGGCACAGCCTCTGGCTTTCCTCCCCCTCGGGCTCTGGGGCTTGGACCGCGAGTCCGGGTAGCCCTGCGTGGCCGCGGCCTCCCAGAACCCCTGGGAAGTGCAGGTGGAGGACCCGTCTTTTATGAAGCGGGGCCTTACCCGGGTTTTGAAGAGCCCCAAAATCAGATGTTGGAATAGGGTGGTTTATCAGCCTTGTATATCAGCAGGGAAATTTCAGTTCCATCCAGATGTTGGCTCCTTCGATAAAACTCAGGAGTAAGACAAGGGTCAGTGTCAATTAGCAGTTATCTAGGGCTTGACTCAAAATAGACTGTGCGGGGTGTAGAGATGGTAGATGGGCCCTCCCTTTCAAGGTTGGTAGTCTTCTGGAATTAGAGGCCTCAGTTGAGGATTACATCCTCATCTGCAGTAATGGAGGTTGTGGGAAACATTAACACAGAGAAGGGAGGGGTGTTGCTGCGGTAACTCATTAAAGAAGCCAGGACACTTGCCTGGCTCTTGTGTAGGAGAGTCTCGCCTAGGGTAGGGCAGCAGTTATCAAAGTGAGTCCGAGGCCCCTGAGATGCAAGACTATTTTCGTAGAAACGCCGGGAAGTCACCTGCCTTTTGCACACTCTTGCACTCCCGAGTTTCCTGTGGGGTTTTCCAGGGAAAACCTGGTCTGTGATATCACAAAACAGGTAATGTAGAGGCAGATAGAATTAAGCTCTCACCAGTCCAAAAGAGATTTTCAGAAATTAAAATCACTGCTATTCCTCTCATTAATGATTTTTGTTTAGAAAAATATACTTATTTTTTGCTTAAGAGTATTAATGGTATCATGTAGTAGGTTGTTATTATTTTTAAGTGAACTCATAAGCATTTTTTAAAGTTCTTATTTAACTTCTAACACAGGAACTATTGATAGATTTAACCTACATAAACAGCAGCCTTTTGAAGTCCTCAGTAATTAAGAGTGTACAGGGGTCTTTAGGCCAAGAAGTTTGAGAGCCCCTGGAGAACGGGTGCTCAGGTACTAGTCAGGTGCTTAGCATTGATAGACAGATGCCAAGATGTCTTCTGCATGTGCTCCCGGACTCGAAATAATTGGCCACACAGAGATCAGTGGGCAGTGCCTCCACTATACAAACCAGAAGCTGCTGAACGTGTCTTGAGTCTAGGCCATGTGCTGTGCAGAGATTCCCATTGTATCTGTTCTATCTAAGCCGGGATTCCTGTGCAGAGACCTGGCCCTGAAGACCCGCTCTCCTTTGCTCCCTGCCAGGTACCTTCTGTGTTATGTCAACCCTCCGGAGGGCTTCAGCCTCCGTAGGGGCGTCTGTATCCACATCGCCTTCCTCCTGAAGACCCTGCTGAAAATGGAGGAGTCGGTGCTGGTGATACCCCCTTGGGGCCACCTCTACCACTGGCAGAGCCTGGACATCCACCAGGTCCGGATTCCCTGGCCTGACTTTTTTGATCTCTCAAGTCTCAACAGAAACATCCCTGACACTGAGTATGAACAGTTCATTGCAGGTGAGATGGTGATTGTTTAACTGGGGCCAGACGGTTTTTGTTCTGGTTCCGATGTGAACATCGGGCCGTCTTGCTTCGGGCTTGTCAGTCTGCTTAGGGGCCGTGCTCATGTTTCCTGCACTGCAGGTGAATTTGGTCTTTCCACAGTTTTTCTCAGGAAATATATCTGAAGTGTATGAGCTCTGTGTTCCCTCCCCTCTGAAAACCCTGGCCTTCTGGTGAGATGGAGCGGTGACAAGGAGGCCACTGCCACAGAGGCCTTGTCCCAGCAGGACTCACTCCCTGGGCAGTAAGGGCCATTCTTACCTGAAGGAAAACACGATGTATGTGTACCATGGGCCACGTGCTGGAGAAGGTATGTAACCTCTCATTCAGTATAATTTGGTCCTGCTCAAGCTTCCCATTTTACTTTTTGTAGGAGGTAAGAGTTGAAGATTTTCTTTGAATACAGCTATTTAGAGCTTATCTTTTTTTTTAAATTGAAATGTGGTTGATTTACAATGTTTAGTTAGTTTCAGATATACAGCTGTTTTGTTAGTTTCAGGTATACAGCATAGTGATTCAGTTGTACATATACATAGTCTATTCTTTTTCAGGTTCTTTTCCATTATAGGTTGCAAGATACTGAACATTTTCCCCTGTGTTCTACAGTGAATCCTTGCTGTTTGTCTGTTTTACATATAGTAGTTTGTAATTGTTAATCCCAAACTCCTAAGTTTGTTTTCTAAGTCTGTGAGTCTGTTTTTGTTTTGTAAATAAGTTTATTTGTATCTTTTTTAAAAATTCCACATATAAGTGATATCATTATGTTACTTGTCTTTCTCTGTCTGAGTTATTTCACTTTAGTGTGATAATCTCCAAGTCCATCCATGTTGCTGTAAATGGCATTATTTCCTTCTTTGTTACAACTGAGTAATATTCTTTTATATCTAAATACTACATCTGTATCCAGTCATTTGTCAGTGGGCGTTTAGGTTGCTTCTATCTCTTGGTCATTGAAAACAATGCTGCTGTGAACATTGGGGTGCAGGTATATTTTGAAATTAAGGTTCCCTCTGGATATATGCCCAGGAGTGGGATTGCTGGATCAAATGATGTCTTTTTTTAGTCTTTTGAGGAATCTCCATACTGTTTTCCACATTGGCTTCACCAAACTACATTCCCAGCAATAATGTAGGAGGGTTCCCTTTTCTCCAAGCCTCTCCAGCATTTATGGTGAGTGGATGTTTGAATGGTGGCCATTCTGAGTAGTGTGAGATGATAGCTTATTGTAGTTTTGATTTGCATTTCTCAGATAATTAACGATATTGTGCCTTTTTTTC
The DNA here is from genome assembly GCF_048564905.1 of Vicugna pacos. Classification (NCBI taxonomy): domain Eukaryota; kingdom Metazoa; phylum Chordata; class Mammalia; order Artiodactyla; family Camelidae; genus Vicugna; species Vicugna pacos. Next base: position 32,784,175 of record NC_133000.1, read on the forward strand.
ATATGCCTATTGGCCATTTGTATATCTTCATTGGAGAATTGCTTGTTTAGTTGTTCTGCCCATTTTTGGATTGGTTTCTTTATTTTTTTTTCTTATAAAGTTGTATGAACTATTTTTATAGTCTACAAGTTAAGCCATGTTCAGTCTCATCTTTTGCAAATATTTTCTCACATTCCATAGGTTGTCTTTTCGTTTTGCTTATGGTTTCTATTGCTTTGAAATAGCTGATAGGTGTAACTAGGTCCCATTTGTTTATTTTGGCTTTTATTTTCTGTTGCTTGGGTGGATTGCCCTAGGAAAACACTGCTGATATATATGTCAAATAATGTTTTGCCTATGTTTTCTTCTGAGAGTTTTTTAGCGTCTTGTCTAATGTTTAAGTCTTTAAGCCATTTAGAGTTTGTTTCTTTTTTGGGTTTTTTTTTTTCAACTCTATTATATTCTTTCTATTTGTGGTTACCCTATTTTTCAAGTATATCAACCCATTATCATATCTATTTCCTTTAGACTGATAATCACGTAGGCTCCAACACATCCTAAGAATAATGAGAAAAAGGAAAAAGAAAGAGAAAAAAATCTATCTTTTCTTGCTACCGTCTCCCTTTCCCACCTTTTTGTATTTTGATGTACTTTTTCTTTTTTACATCTTCATGTTTATTGTCTTGTAACTCGTTATTTCATTTCCAATGATGGTTTTCCCATTTCTATAGCATCCTGCTTCCTTTCTGTTTAGAGTAGAACCTTTTAATGTCTCTGTTTGGTTCCATAATGCTGAATTATCTCCCTAACCCCCTCCCTCCTGAGCCTCTGAATACTCAGTACAGGGAAGCCAAACCATCCTAGCCTTCATCGGTCTTGGGATGCAATCTTCAGAGTGGGAAAGAAGAATCATTGAAAAATAATATTCTGTTTGTTGCTTTCTACCCTTGCCCAGAGAGTGAGAATCACCTCTGAAGGCGGAGGAAGAAAGTTGGGGGCACGGGGCACAAAGTCTTTTCTCCTTTTGCTACTGAAAAAATGATTTCTTTTGTAATTAGTGATGATGCCCTTTAAATTGGTAAGATCGAGATTCCACAGCTTCAGCGCCTGTGAATAACCAGCTGGGAGAAAGCTCTCCAGGGCCCCTGCAGTGGGAAAGGCAGCCCCTCTGAGCACCTGTTGTTCTGTATTCTTCCTGCCTCCACACAGGTTCACTAGGCACTGTGCAGGATGATGCAGTTCCCCAAGGTGGAGGACTGGGAGACCCCTGCTTGGTGGCGAGCCACAGGAGCCCACACTTGAAGGACAAAGTGAAGAGTAGTGGGGCGGGCATAGGAACAGAGGATGGTTGAGACCCAGGATAGTTTCCTGGAGGCCAGCAGGTGAGACTGGTGGGGCAGATGGGGCCCTGGTGCATGGGCAGTCCTTGAGGGATCTGAAGCAAAGATATGAACCAAGATACTGGATTCGTGTGGGGGTAAATCTCCCCCTGGAGGCTACGTGGCAGTGCAGCGAGCCCAGGAGGAGCGGGCATTTCCCCAAAGTTGGGTTGACAGATCACAACCAACTCACTGGGAACCGAGAGGTACAGAGATATTGTTAACTTTTTGTCCCTCTTCCTGGAAAAAAATTGCTTCCTGTTGAATAGCCTGTGTAGTTAGTGAGAATTAAAGACATGAAGTAACATTTCCTCAAAAGTCATCCATTGTGTAGTTGTTAATAAGGGTCAAATGCAAACTTGAATAGATTAAATCAAACAGTCATCATCATATTTTAAAATCTTTTAAAATAAAAAATCTTGCTGTCTTTGTTCTTCATTTCAGGGTTCACTTGGTGATAATAGTAACAAAAGCAACAGCAAACCTTTAAAGAATTCTGTCCTGCTGTTCCAGGAACTCTGTGTTCATGACAAACCAATGAGGTGGCACTTTACAGGAAGGACAGTCATTAATCACACAGCTAGTAAATGGCAGGGGTGGGACTTGAACCCAAGCTGTCTGGCCCCAGAGCCCCCTCTCAGGCCCTTCAGTGCAGCTCATCACTTGGTATGCCCAACAGAGGCCAGCATTAAAGAGCAGTGTGACCTTGGCCAAGGCTGCTTCACTGCTTGGCCTCTGTTTCTTCATCTGTAGAATGGGGGTGTGGGCAGTGAACTCTGTGAGCTCAGTGGTCACTTCCTCCAGCTCTGCTATTCTACTGCTTTGAGTTAATTTAAGAAGTATCCGAGCCCCTGAATGGCCCACCCATAGGCTGGCGCTTTGCTAGGCCGTGGCTTACGGAGAAAAATAAGATCAGCCTGCTTCTCCGAGGAGCCTGTGTCCCTCCACGGCAAACGGCTGTGAGGCCCAGGCTCCCTCGCTGGCAGTCGGGGACTGGGCAGGAATGTCTGATAGAAGATGGAGGCAGAGCCCCTCCGGGAACAGTGGTGGCCACAGAGCTATCAGGAGCGGGAGCATCTGTCCAGGCTGCTGAGAGGGGGGCCCTCATGAGGCCAGTAGCCCCCCCAAACTAAGCCCTCAGGACAAAGATCCAGCCATTCCTGCAGTGTCACAACAGAGCCAGTCCATCCTCATCACTGTGCCCCTGTGCTCCTTTGTCCTGGGGCCTCTCTTCCCCCTACACCCAGAAGACTCTTCTCCCTCTCTTCTCTGAGTGTCCCCTCACTTCACCCATGGTCCCTGCTTCCTGGGCCACCATCTATGGAGTTGACGATTTGCCCCCTCACACCCTCCGTTTGATCAGGAGCCTGGGTTGACCCTCTTATGCTCACTTTCCCCCATGAGGTGATTTCTCCTCCTCTCTTGGGAACACCTGGAAAACCCAGTCCATTCCTAGCAGTGCCTGCCACCCTGGCCTCCCTGCTCATCTGCCTCAGTCAGGAGCAGCTGGACCACCAACTCTGTATTGCCTCACCGCCTACCATCAAGACGTCAATGTTGATTCTCCCTCCACCACCCAGTATGGTCATTGTAGGGTCTTCTTCTCCGTCAGACTGAGCCAGACACCTCCCATTCACCCTACCCCCGGGCTCATACCCGGGCGTGTCTCCACCCCAGGTCCAGCCTCTCTCCTTTATGTGCCCAACTCTAGCCATCCAGCTGCTTCTCCACCAGCCTCCTTGGCCCTCCTTCACCCTCACTGGGGCATCATGCACTGATTCCTCTGCTTTCCTACCTGTCCATGTTCCTCTTACTTCCACTTCCCCACCTTCCAGCTCTGCATCCACTGTCAGCACTCTCTTTATGACAAACAAAACTCCCTTGACCCTTGATCTTTTCATTTCCTCACCAGGACGACTTCCATCTCGGTTCACCCAGCTCTATTTGTTCTGAGCCTGCAGGCAGCAGGCTCTCCCAGCACAGATTTCTAAGACTACAAATCAATGCCCAGCATGTTGCCACTGCCAGGCAATCCTCCAGGATTTCTCTAGTGAGCACATTTCCCCACTTGCCACACAGTGGTGTCAACATTCTATGCTCTCTGCACACCTCTAAGCTTCCCTCTGTCTCTTCCCTGACTCCCAGCAGATGGCCTTGCCTCCTGCTTCAGAGAGAATGACATGTTACTGGAAAGGAACTCGCTCACCTGCAGCAAATCTGCTCACCTCACCTTTTATCTGTCCCTCTCCCACCTGGACTCTAGCTGTAGTTGTTCTTAATTTAGTGAGTTTAGTTGACATATATATTATACACAGTTAAAAGCTTAGCACACTATAGGCTACCTTCTTGGGCTTACTTTTTCAATTTAACATAGAGTGTATGATGCATCCACTTCGTTGCATGTACCTGCAGTTCATTTGTTTTAACTGATCTTAAATGTTGTGTGTGTGAAAGTAACACAAGGCAAGTGTAAGCCAGGATTCAGGATGCTGGTTACTTCCTGTGAGAAGAGGCCTAGGGCAGGATAGGACACAGTATGTCACTGTCAATAGTCCTGTTCTGGTGCTGGGTGATAGGTTCACAACTGTTTCTTATAATATTAATTTTAATACATAAATACTTCTGACAGGCACCTAAGGTGAGAATGTGTCATGAGCCAAGATATACAATGGATAATATTACATCATTATTGTTATGTAATCTTGTTATAAAATATATTAATCATAATCCTACATTGTTATGTGTTATATATTATATAGATGCATGAATTATATATTATGTATATAAATAACTACATATGTATTATATACTATCTGATAATAAATAAACAGAACATAACATGCTAGCATATCTACTATTATGTATTATTTAATAAATAATATACAATATCCTGTTATATGACATGGCACCTAATCTTTAATCAAATAAAAATATGTCACTATATGTAATGGTAATTAATAAAATTAAATGAAAATGCCCTCAGCTTTTAACGCCAACACCGCTCCAGCTGTCACTGTCTATCTTCTTCCCTTTCATGGTCGAGGTCCTCACGGTGCTATCTGTTCCCCTTTTCATCTCGTTATCCTGAACCTTCCTCCCCCTCCCATCCCATGCTGCCTTCTTCCCCGTGGTCCCTCTAGTCACCAGCGGCCTCTGGGGCACTGATTTCCAGGCAGTGTCTCAGGCCCAAACTCACCAGCCTGTCCTCCGCCTCTGCCACCGCTGGTGGGGACGGGTCAGGGGGCAGAGTGCACCTGTTGTCCTGGAAGAGAATGCAGCACAGACTCCGTGACCAGCAGGAGGTGTGGCCGGGACCTGCAGGACTGGGGGAGAGCCAGACTGTCTGCATCCAGACTGGGGGCACTTGGAGTGTGAAGAAGCCCAGTCCTCACTGCCCCTGAAGTGAGGAAAACACCCTCAGGTGAGTTAAAGTGCTTATGACCTAGGTCTGTTGGCTGCAAAGGACAAAGGGGTCTCTAAGGGGAGGTTAGTTGATGTTCCAGGCCCCACCAAGGCCCTAAGGGCTGGCGGGGAAGCAGGCTGGATGCTCCACTGGACCCAGTGTCCCCTCGGGGGTGGGACCTTCTGGAACAAGCAGAAAGCCCTCAGTCTCTGGGGGAACGCGGCAGTGTGGGAGCATCCCTGCAGTGAGTCAAGTGACGTCAGGGCCTGTGGGATCCGTTTTTATGGCCACATTGAGCCACAGCAGGAGTGGATTCCTGTCTCTCCAGCTGACATCCTCGTGTCTGAGTGCCAGGTTTCAGACCCGATCCCCTGGGGCGCTAGGACAGTTATACACAGAGGCGGCTCGGGGAGGCCTCAAGAGGGCTGTACTGGCCTTGCTGCCAACACCATTACACAAAGATCAAACAATCCATCGATGGGAAGAAAATAAGAACCATGGTCACATCTGGACCGCAAGCTCAGATGTGGTATATGGGTGATATTTATCGACAATCTGGTGAGGATCTGGTCAAAGCTAGAGGCCAAGGCAGCAAACCGGTAGTGACACTAAGGAACATCGTGGTGCAGAGGCTGGACTGGGGGTCTGCAGGCTCCTCCCAGGAGGAGCCTCAGTGTTTGGGAGGTGGCTAACGTGCCTGCTTCATGTCACTAGCAAGTGATGCCACCTGCGGAAAATCAGCTATAATCCTGAGCCGGGTCAGCCCTGGGTGATGTGATAAAGGCTCCTACAAGAGGAGGCGCCAGACGGATAGTGAACCAACCAACAGGCTGATAAGTTTCTGGCCTGTGTTTACCGTGCTTTCGCAGCCAAGAATGAGGAGAGAGTTGAGTGGCTCACCATGAAGATTTTAACAACTTAAGAGAGTTCCGTGTCTCACTGCATTTCAGTGTCACCCAGAGGAATTCAGGAGGTGTTTAGACCCAGAGGGGACTAACGGCCTCTTGGTTCCTCATCAACCTGACAAACCCACCAGCCCTCTATGGCCAGACCTTGGCAAGTGCCTTCCCTTGTTCTAACAAATCCCTTTCCACTCACGCCTGTGGTATGCTTTTATTTTTGTTTAATTAATGGGAATGAAGATACCTTACAGCCTCTTCAGACCTTTCCTTAGGCCTTCTGCTCTTAGACCCCGGCAAGGGGGCCCGCTGCCCTGGGTCCTGCACTGCAGAGGGTCCCTCTGGCCCTGACACTTCCTCTGGCCACGCCCTCCATGGGGTGGAGTCAGCAGGGCCAAGGGGACAGGGTCATTGGCTCCATCCCGTGCTCTAGAAACCCAGGACCCCAGATGCCCTGTCTCAGCAGCCCCTGACCCATTCCTAGTGCCTGCACTGGCTCTCCCGGAAGCTCAGATTCCCAGGACTCACAGAGAGGCCAAAGGGCAGCTGTATGTATGGAGGGTATGAGCAGATCCCGGATGTGAGTTTTGAGTGTTCCCCTGTGCACATCCAAGGCCCCTTGTGGCAAGGGATGGACCCAGCATTGGGAAGAAAAGGATCAGGCTAGTGGTCAGAGACTGGGAATCAGCTCTCCCCACACGCTCACTTTCTTTGCTGGACTCCCTTTGTCTTGGAATTCTAAATTTGAACCTGGCCTTCCCCCTTATAATGAACGTATATTTGTAAAGGCAGGACTTTAGAACCTACTGCACTTAACATGTTTACATGTATAGGATGTGAGTTCCCAGGTATGCTCTGGCCCTGCACTTCCAAAGGTCCAGAGCAGTTATGTTGGCTCTACTGAGACTGTAATTGGTAAAGACCATCTCCAGAGAGGAGGGCTCCTGCTTCACGCTCCAAAGTCAGGATCTTCTGAGTGGATAAAACAATGGACACTGGACCCTCAATTGTAAATTGATTTAGAATAACGCCAAAGTGTGTAAGACGTGTGTGTGTGCACGCACGCACCTTGGGACGTGTGTTGTACATGACTGTGTGTTTGTGTGTGCTCACGTGCACCTGGGGATGTATGTGGTTCTGTATGTTATGTGTGTGTGTGCGCCTGAGGACGTGTGTGGTTGTGTGTATGTTATGGGTGTGTGGGTGGTACATGACTCCATGTGTGTGTGCCCGTGGGGATGTATGTGGACCAGAGCAAGTGTGTCTGCACATGTGTTTGTGTGTATGTACATGCATTACTTTTAATAGTAGAAGCTGTCCTTTAGAAATACGATGTAGTAAAAATTGTATGATGTCCTTTGCTGTATAAATCAAAATTAAAATTATCTTCAATCACCAGAAATTTAGTCCCCCTCAGATTCTGTTTTTTTTTCCATATTGATTATGTCCTCATTTTACTGATGAGGAAACTGTAGCTTAGAGATGTTAATTGACTCAACCAAGGGCATGGAGCTCGCGCGCCCAGGGCCAGGACCCAGTCCAAGCCGCGCTGCTCCAGAGGCCTGGAGCCCTGCTCACGATCATGCGTGGCCTCTTGGTGGGGGAACAGATTCTGATGAGCTGTGGCCAGCGTGCAGGCTGCCCGTGCCAGGGACTCGGGAAGCCGAGTGGAGAGTACCAGACAGCAGACAAGAGTGAAGGGCTGCTCAGAAGTCAGATAGTTTCCTAGGTCTTGGATGAGGAAGGAGGCTCACTGCTCATCCTTGATCCCTTTGCTGGTGGCCAAAAGGGACCAAGGCCCACGAGAGCACTTCTGGGAGCTGCCTGCCAACACCTGGAAAATGACTGCTCAGGACTGGCTCTGCAGTAGGAGCAGAGGAAGGAAATGTTGCCTCCTGGTGGACATCCTTTGTGATGGCAGTAGGAGGCCTAGGAGCCTTGGTATCGAGGTGGCAAGGCAAGGTCCTAGTGGATGATCGTTTCCACGTGTCTTAAAAATCATTGCTTCATATATTTTATCCATTTTGTTGTTTATTTTAGGGTGGTAAATATGGTCAGTGTTACTCCATATTACCTAGATTAATTAATTTTTTATTGTTAATTTTCTCTTCAGTGATTTGGAAGCTATATTGCCTCTTAAAGAAAATTCTCTCTAAATCTTTATAAATCATCTCTAAGTTCATATATTTATATGCAATTGGACCAGTATTCCTTTAAGTGTCTCAAAAATGAAATAATCTATTAGATCCTGTTCCTCAATAATGATAAATTTAGCATATTTTACCTCTCTGTTGTTCTAAATTGTGTGTGTGTGTGTTTGTGTGCTCCAGTTACTACTTTTTAGACAGTTGCTTTAAGTTTGTTACATTAACAAAGAAAATATAGGTATATACATCTTGGATTTCATTGCTCACTACCACTATTTAATCCCATGTCTTTCCCACTTTTGAGTTATTTACTTATTGGGATTTCCCAATCAACTGGACACATGATTGACTAATTGTTTTTGAGTGGTGGACTTGGAACACTTACATATCTATATGCAGATTTATGTTCTCCTCATCAACAACTCTCAGAGTGTTGTTGATGGCCCAAGCCTTGTTTTAAATTAAGGCATTGTTTTTCATCACCAAAAAAAAAAATTATTAATTTAAGGTGCTGTCTTTTTATGGCTGGCTAGTCTTTTATGGTGAATGGATATTAATAGAGATTTCCTTAACCTTCCTCCTTCTTTTTGCCATAACTCGTATTCATTGAGAAGCATGTTTTTACCATTTCTCAGATTGGCTTCAACTTTGACTTCTGCTTTAAACCATCACCCAACTCTTTTTCTCCATGCTTATTCCTGAAAAAGTGAGCTCTCTATTGGTTTATAGGTGGTTCCCGTCAAAGATGTGTGACTCCCTGTCCAAAGTTCCAAAGGAAGAGAAAAGGAAAGATTCCTGTTTCTGGTGGTTACATTTTGTCAGGTTAGAGATCTAGTTATCCGTGTGGCTGCGGTGGAATCTGCAATATCTTGGCTCAGAGTTTCCTTTTTCTGGCTTACTGGGGGAACCGCATTAGCTGGGGTCACGTCGCTGTGGCCGTTGTCAGGATCCTGGGACTGAGGCAGCCCCTTTCCCTCCTTGTTATTTTGATCTTGCAAACTGGGTCCCAGCTATGTGATCCCTGCACCTGGTGTCCAGGATCGCCCCACACGTGACGTGTACCCAGTTCCTTGGCGTTCCTCACTGCTATCAGCTAGTTCCAGTAAGTGTACGTGATGGCTTCCACTACTGTCCTTCCTCCATCCTCTCCAGGCAGGCCCTCCTTTCCCACTAGTTGGCCCTAAGCCTTCTCTCCTGCGCTACATACGCTGACGGAATTCCTCAGGGTTTCCAGCAGGTAGATGGGTCTCTTCTATGTTTGGAACCCTTCAGTGCTTGCAGTGAAAATATAGGATGTGGGAAGGAGGAGCTTGGGGCTTCTCCGTATCTAGGGGCTCCCTATCCAGCAGATTCAACTAACGGTGGATTGAAAATATTGTTGAAAAAACAGAAAGTTTCAAAAAGCAACACTTGAATTTGCCATACACTGGCAACTACTTACATAGCATTCATGTTGTATTAGATACCATGAGTAATCTAGAGATAATTTAAAGTACACAGGAGGACACAGTGAAAGAGAAAGTGACAACAAATATATGTGTATATTCATGTATAACTGAAAACTTGTGCTGTATGCTGGAATTTGATACAACTTTGCAAAATGACTATAACTCAATAAAAAAAGTTTGTATATATATATAAAAGTAGATGGGAGGATGTACATGAGTCCCATGCAAGTCCTATGTCATTTTATACAAGAGGCGTCAGCATCCATGGATGTTGACTTCAGGGTGAGTCCTGGAACCAGTGCCCCATGGTTACCAAGGGATTACTGGAAGTCCAGGCTCCTTATCCCAGCCTGCCATGTCCCCACATGGTCTGACTCCTACCTGTACCACACTTCCCTTGTCACTCTCCTCCAGCCCTGGCAGACTGCCCTCTGATTCTTGAACAGGCCACACTCACTGCGCATCATGTCTGGCCTTTAGAAATACCCGTTACTTTCTGAGCATGGCTCTGCTTTCACAAGATGGGCTGCACTGTCACTAGAGAAGTCAGTGTGGAGGTTCCTTTAAAAACTGAAAATGGACTTAACTCATGATCCAGCCTTCCCACTCCCGGGCATATGTCAGAAGAAAACTCTAATTCAAAAAGTCACATGCACCTCAATGCTCACAGAAGCAGTATTTATAATAGCCAGGACATGGCAACAACCCAAATGTCCATTGACAGGTGACTGGATAAAGAAGTAGTAGTATATTTATACAATGGAATACTACTGAGCCATGAAAAAACAAATAATGTCATTTGCAGCAACATGGATGGACGTAGAGATAGTCATTCTAAGTGAAATAAACCAGAAAAAGAGAAAAATGCCATATGATATCACTTATATGTGGAATCAAAAAAAGACACAAATGAACTTAAATACAGAAGAGAAACAGACCCACAGACATAGAGAAACAAACTTACGGTTCACAGGGAGAGAAGGGGATGGGAAGGGATAAATATGGGGATTCGAATAGTGCCCCTCTTGGGGAGTGATGGAAATGTTAGCTATCTTGATAATGGTTTTGGTTTTCTGGGTGTAGACATTTATCAAATTCACCAAGTAGTACATGTGAAATATGTGAATTTTATTGTACAGGTATCATACCACAATAAAGGTGCCCTTAAAAAAACCAGGAAAACACTGTCAGCATTTTGTCCTACGTTTTTATGTGTCTTAAGTGAGTGGGTCTTCAAGATTCTGGTCTGCCATATTTTCTGAACCAGAAGTGCCCTCCTTCCCTTTTCTTTGGTAAACTGTCAGTGGGTGGCATTTATTCCCGTGGCTTCAACTGCTCTCTGTCCAATGATTAACTGTCAAATCTTTTCCAGCATGGACATCTCAGTTCAGTCCCAGAAATATACTTCTAATTGACAAGTAGACATTCACATTTGATTAGCCCATAAAAATCTCAAGCTCTGTTTGTCTGGATTTACACTCGCTCAGAACTAGTTTTACTTTTTCAAACAATGGCATCACTATCCCATCTCTTTTCTGTGCCAAACATCTGGGAGTTTTCCTTTACTTTTCCACTCCCTCACCCCCGTCAGTACTATAATTCTATTCCTTAATGTCCCCCAACTAAGTCCCTGCTCCTCGCTCCCCACTGCATTAATTCCCCCCCTTGCTAGTCTCCCCAGTGCTGTACTTTAGAGTGAACAATCCACTTTGCTCACTTTTAATGACTAATCTGTGTCACTCTCCTCTTATAACCCCAAAGAATTCCACGCTGCGTGTGTGAGGAAGTCCACGCTCCCTGATTTAACGTCACACCTTCTCATCACCTAGTTGCTGCTTTTTTTCAGCCTCAGCTTCCGTTAGTTCCTCACAGCCTCTAGCCTCACTGACGTTCCTTCCCTAAGTGCAAAGTGCTCTTAGACATGACCAGGGGTCTGCACGAGACACGCAAGCTGCTGAGAATCCCGTCCCCACCATGCACTCTCCTGGTCTAGAGATTTGCTGGAATCCGCCAGATGTCAGTGCAGAAAGCATTTCCTCTCTGACACCTTCCCTATCTTCTAGAACACAGCCCCAGGCAGTGCAAGAGCCCCTCTGAACATATAGTATATATGATGCAAAGTGACTCTTACCACATTGTATTGAAAATCTATTTAAATTTGTATCTTCCACGACACACTGTGATCTCCTTGAGGGATGGGGGGCTGTGTGGTATTTGTCTAGACAGCTAATGTCTGGCATAGACCCCGGGCCATCGGAAACAGTGTGCTGACTCATCAAGAAGACTTGTCGTCTTTGCGATGTACGAAAGACTACATGCTCTCTGATCTTACACCATCCGGCAAGGGTCAAAATAATTTCACATAGAACTACAGAGGCAAAATATGTGTATTCTTTTCCTCTTTGTGAGCCCGAGATCATAGGCATCCTGGAACGGAGGTGTCACTCAAAGCTGTCTGTCCCCTAGGCTGTTACGCCCAGCTTCAACATATTTTTTGAAGTTGTAGGGATACGTGTACATCACTCCGTCTTAGAGCAAATGGTGCTTCAGCCTGACCAAGTTTAATGTCCATATAAAAATCAGAAATCTTCCAAACTGAAGCCTGAAGAAACATTTCCCTTTTCTCCTTCCAGTCTGTGTGTCATCTGCACCCCACATCCCCACTGCTCATCTGCGTCAGGCCACGTTCTATCTTGAAACATTTCCGGTGGGACACTTGGACAAGAACTAATTACAGCAGTAATGAAACTGGTCCCATGAACGTAGGCTCTGCACAACAAGGATGTTTGACGGGAGGCCTCAGCCGCGGCCTGCAGGGTCTGTTCACGTTTTCTGCCTGGCTTCCCTGCAGATGTTGTGCAGAAAATGAAGCCTGCAGTTAAAGTCATAGAAGGCCCAAGAAATCCAGAAAAAATGGAGTGAGATTCATCTCCTTGGGAATATTTTTGAAAACCATCCACTAATAAGAAGAAGAGATTTAAGAGGTACGTTTCAGACCAGATGATGTCCAACTGCAGGTGGGTCAGTTTTGTCATTGTTGCTCGCTAGTTGGCTTTCTGCTGCTTCTAACATGCCGCTTGTAAGAGAAGTGGCCTGAGTCGGCCCTCAGAGCAGAAAGGTGAGCTGGGCCTGGAGACAGCCAAGCTCCTCTGCTGTGTAGTGACCCGCTGAGAAGGAAGGGTTGGCCCAGGGCTTCCTCTGACTCTCTCCCTCAGTTATAAACTCTATGAAGGGAAAATGGAACAAAAATCTTAATTCAATATGGTATTGTCAAAGTATAAAAATAATTGTCTTTGGAGGGGATGGTATAGTTCAAGGGGTAGATTACATGCTGGATTCAATTTGCGGTACCTCAATGTAAAAAAATAATTAAAAAAATCTTTAAAAAAAGAAAAATAATGAAGAAGAAAAGAGATCTCAAACAACCCCAGTTTAAAAAGAAAAAATTCCTTTAAAAATAGTAGTCAGCTAGGTCTTTTGCTAGACTAGGAGTTTGGGATTAACAGGTACACACTACTATGTATAAAATAAATAACCAACTCTCAGGTCCTTAATAAATTATTTCAACCTGAATCCTTTTTCTTTTTTCCCCTAAGCAACCCATGGAAGCCTCTGAAATTCTCATCTTATAAAAGAATTCATTTAAAGGTGGTTTGAAAGTTACTGGTTAAAACAGTTATTTGTGGTTCCATGAATATAGGTCTAGTAAGAAAGACAGACAGTAAACCAGTAAGCAAATAAATATATGATGTACTGCCAGGTACTAATAATTGCCACAAAGAAACATAAAGCATATTAGGAGAGAAAATGTTTGAATAGGAAATATGTGTGTGCTATTTTAAATAATCTGGTCAGATAAGTCCTCTCTGAGGGTAAATAATTTGAACAAAGTCCTGAATAAAGCAAAAGAATAAGCCACGTAGGTAACAGACAAGAAAAGCCTCCCAGGCCGGAAGAAGTGTAAGTACTAGACTTGGAGTTAGAAACGCAGCTCTCCTGGTGGGGACCATCGGGGCGGTGAAGATGGGCTGGAGCAGAACGGTGAGAGCTAAGGCTGCAGAGATCGGTGAGGACCCGGATCACATAGGGCCTTGGTAGGGACTCTGGATATCCTTCTGAATACAATGGAAAATCACGAAAGTATTTTGCAATGCGGAACAACTTGATCTGATTCATACTTTAATAAGACCGTTGTGGGTAACGTATGGGGAATAAGCAATGGAAACAGGGCAAGGTAAGCTGATGGGAAGCCAGTGGGAAGAGTGCTGCTGACCTGGAGAGAGACACCGAGGTTGGACTGGGATGATGGCGGGAGACGGGCAGAAAGGGGGACACGATTTAACAGTAACGGTCACAGGCCTTAATGCTCGAATTGGACACAGACACAGAGTGGTACAGGGTGATGGGTATGTGATATTTGGGGATGAGCCACAGTTTTTGTGCAGAGACCTGACAGGAGAATAAAGTGGGGACGTTGACGTCGGTAAGAAAGGTTGGTGGGTTTTGAATTCCCCCTAGAGTCGCGTCTGTTTCTCTGTACATGACGTCAGCAGAGCAGGGATGGGTGTTCCTACTTCTGCAGAGAATTGCGTGTCCTCCTCATCGACTAATTCGAGAGGCCGACCTGCCCATCCAATTGCAACATCTTGAATCTGCTTCTTTCTATCCAGGAGGAGATTTCCAACTAAGATGCCAATCAAAAATTCCCGTGTCCAGAGTTAGAGATTTGTGCCCTTGGGGGGGTCTCAGAGATGCCTCCACAGAGGCTCGGTGTGCTCTCTCTCCCTCAGAGAACACAGTTACCTTCAGTCCGCTGGGTCTCAGCAGAGAAGATTTCACACATAGCCCCTCTCAGGCCCTGGGGACCAACCTCCCGCTTGGCCGAGCTCTGAAAATGAGAACGAGTTCCGGGCAAAGGGCCTTCTCCAGGGGGCCATCTGGCAGATTACATGAGGACAGTGTACAAAAGGGTGGGAGGGTTGATGGTATAAATGCATTTTAATTTTTGCTCTGATCTGAAACTGATTCTGTCCTTCCGTTTTGTTAAGCAAGTGTTCTTAGGCCAGACATGATTCTCCTTTTTTCTTTATATTTGATCATCCAAGAGGTTTAGATAGGGGATTTGTTTTAGGGTAAGAATCTTTAAAAAAAAACCCTTGCAAATAGCGTCTTGTTAGGCATTTTGACAAGTGAATTCTCCAGGCAGTATTGAACCCCCTTGTTCCTCCAGGGGGTCTCCAAAGGTATACATGTTCCAAATCTGACCCAAAACCAATGAGACTTTTCTTTTTTTTAAGAACTTCACCATGGACAAAAGATGTCACTAAAGAAGGTGAGAAAAGAGCAGGTCCTCATAATCCAGAGTCCCTCCCAAAGAGCCCACAGAAGTAAAGAGGAGATGAACGAGAGAAACGTTTTATTTATGCACACGCAGGAGCCAACCAGAAAAGTAACTACCATGTTAAATGGTGAAAGTTAAAGGCTTTTTTATCAACCTAACTTAATAGGGAAAAGGGAAAGGAGAGAATTGGCTTCCATGACAGGTTTTCTTCTGCATCTTTTGAATCTCACTTATCTTCAGCTTAAAGAGGTTTTGTATTAACCGTGGGTTCCATCTGACTTTCCATTCTTCGAACTTTGTTCTTCTTTTTCAAGATTCACTCATGTATTCTGACCTCCTGGATTTTCCACGTGAATTTTAGATTGATTGTCAATTCCTGCAAAATACCACCTGGGATTTGGGTAGGCATTCTTTGAATCCTTAGATCTATTCGTGTACCTTTGTCATCTTAGTAGAATGAAGCCTTCTGCTCCATGAATATGGGATTATTCTCTTTGAATATAGGTCTTAATTTCTCTCAATACACTCTCTCATCTATTGTAGTCTTCAGTGTCCAAGTCGGGTACTTCTTGCTCACCTGTATTGGATGCTGATTCAGAAGAGACACGACCTCCTGGAGAACCTCTGCTTCCACTGAGCTGACATGGAACTGAGTCCTGAGAAGGCTTTAAATTCTTTTAAAAATAGGATTAATGTACTTTAATTACTCCATAGATGAGTAATGAATGGGTCACATTAGCATAGGATTTTAATCCTTTTAGAATTAGTAGAGTAATACAGACACAGTACAAAAAATTGAAATATTGCCTAAAAAAGAAGTGATTTGTAATTCCCACCCACAGCGGTGTCTGTCATGAATGATTTGGTGCTTATGTCTCAGTCTCTGTGTCTCTCAGTATGTCTCTCTCCATCTCTGTCTCTCACACACTCACAATCAGATCAATTTCCATCTGTATTGATTTCACACACATGTGGTCGTGCAGATGGGACCCTGGATGCAGAGAGTGGGTCTGCATACTTCGACCCTGAGGCCTCCCTTGACATTGGGTTGAGACCAGGCACCCACTTTTCCAACTGAACAACATTCATTCATCCACATGAACCAGAACGAATGGACCCCATCCCCTCTCCATCAATATTAGTGTTGCCTTAATTCCGACTGTTTCAACCAGTGCTGTGATGGACACCCTTGAAAAGGCATCTTTGAATAGGTGTGTAAGGATTTTAATGGGATGAACTGTAAGTATCAGATCTTCTGAGGAAGAGATGCATCTGTGGCCCTTTGATGCGTCCTGCACCCTGTTCTCCTGAAGAGGAGCGTCCCTTCACTCTTCCCTCCAGGGGATCTGCTGGAGCCTCTGCCTGCTTACATTGTCACCAGGGCTGGTTGTCACCTGACTAAAGAACTGCCAGTGTGATGGTGACCGATGCTGTCTCTGCAGTGTTTCTCTCTGCCTCTGTTCTCACCTGAGAGGTCAAGCATCTCTAACACACACTGGCCACCTGCATTGCCTCTCATTGGAACTGCCCATGCCTGTTCTGTTTCTGTTTAGAACACTGAGTTTCAAAAGGATTTTGGACTACAGGGATGGGAAAAATTTCTCCAACTTTGGGTTATGAGGAATGAATTTTCCAGGTTGTGGTTTGCCTTTCAAGCAATTTTTCTGGGCTTTTACTAATTTTTTTGATTCGTTTGGTTTTGTTTTTGCCACAGGAAGAGCTAAGCATCTCCCTTGTGTCTTCTGGCTGTGGTGTCACAGGGGGAACAGCAGTGTCTACCCTGAGATTATGCACAGAGTTACCAAAAGGGCTTCATTTTGTGCATCACATCTTTAATCCCCCTGGATATCCCCTGAAAATAATAAAAATGCTGTTTCAAGTGAAAACAAACAAAAATCCTCAGCCCCAGGTGAAAACATGTGGGCAGGAAGGAAAAAATCCTTTTTTAAAATTTCATTGGCAGGGAACAACCAGTAGAGGTAAAGACACGCAAAGAGAAAGAGGACTTGGGGTTGTCAGGGGCTGGGTGAGGAGGGAGGGGAGTGCATGCTCTGGATCCAAGGTTTCACTTTGAGGAAAGAAATAGTGTGAAACTAGATGGTAGTGATGGTCGCACAACATTGTGAATGCCCCTAATGCTCCTGAATTGCACAATTTAAAAGGGGAAAAGTCTATATTTTATTACATGAAACTCTAAAAAGAAAAATAAAGGATGTCATAAATGATGTGAAACAAGCAAAGGAAACTAAAGAAAATGAAACAAAAACATCTCCAGCGGAAGGGACGTCAAGTTTGTGGGGGGACTGACGGTGGGATTTTGGAAAACATTTTGGAGAAGAAGGTGTGGGTGGGTGCAGAGGGGGTTCTACCCCAGGTGGTGGTGATGCCTGAACTGGTTCTCCGTTGCCCAGCAGTCCAGCTGCAGATGCAGGTTCAGGAAGAGCTGCAGGAGCGGCAGGAGGTAGCTCGAGGTCTCCTGCAGGATCCAGTTCGTCCCATTTTTGGTCTCTGACATCTTCCCCTGCCCCTGCCTCCTCTGTAACTATTGGAAGTGGAGAGAGTTTTAAGTCTTGTGGAAGACCTCATGCTGTGAGAGAGGAAAATTTTACGCACCTGCCTCCCTTTCCATGTGCCTCTACAAGGACAGAAATCTTCCCAGAGCTTTCCAGACAGCTCCCACCCAGAAAGTGCCCACAGGATGTGTTCTGTGACTGAATTTTTCCAGACAGGTGGTCTGAGGCCATTCTTTTTTCTGGTCCCAACAGTAGCCTCTAGGGACACCTCCCTGTGTGGCCCAGCCTACTCCCCACCCTCACCTACACACATACACCAGCCCTGCCTTTTTGACCTTTGGTCTCTGCTTCAGGGGCTCCTGGTCCTCCACCTGACTTGCAGCGAAGTGGGCACGGTGCTCCAGGTCAGACCAGGGTGTGCTGAGCTACCCGTCAGCCCCGGGTAGGTCCCTGGGAGAGCCCTGGGTGATGTCAGGGTCGGAGGCCTGCCCCACTGATTTGTGGGCCATGGTGGTGGGGACCCCTCCATATCCAGACCCACCAGGAGTCTGCACTGGCCCTCAGAAGAGTGACACACCAGCCCTTCACTTGGGGAGGGGGCGTTGGTGTTCTTATTCATCAGCTTCTTTTCAATATGTGGTATCTGGCTCTGCAATGATAGTGACCAGCAGCTGACCCAGCATGGAAGTCTCAGAGTCCTTCCCGGCCAGGAACACTCCTGATTCTGTAGACTCTACCCTCTGCTGCTAGATCAGACCAGAACCTTGTTCAGCTCAGACATCCGGGAGGGAAAATACATACCCAGAGAGCATGGGCTCCACCTCGGGCAGCAGGACCGTTCCCGGGCTCTCCACATCTCAGCCAGCCAGCTTTGTCCTGGGCTGTCTATGTGACCGGGCCCCCCAGGCCTCTGTCCTGCTCTTTCTTGAGGCAGATACCCATCCCCAACATGACTGCTCCACCTCCACCAGGCAGGATGGGGCCGTGTGGCTACCTGGATGGGATCTGAGTGGTGGCCCAGCCTGGAGGGGCCTGCCCTGGGCCTCCCTGTGTTACCTTTGGGTCTCTCTGGCCAAAAGGCCAGAGGTGCCTTGGGTGAGACCTGACCCAGTGCCGGCAGCGTTGGTAGAGACCCTCACTGCGGGCTTTCCGGGGCCTGCGGCCTCAGGATAATGGAATGCAGCAGAACATGCCTCTGTCTCCAACCAGGTGAGCTGAGTAGGGACTTCTCTACAGAGTGGGTGCCTGGTGACTTCGGTTCCAAGTTCTGTTGGGCTCTATTGCCAGGGAAGTGTGGTCACTTCCTGGGGTCCACTTCTCCAAGCTTCCTCCTGACACAAAGCTCCTCAAGGGCCTTTCTGGGCTTCCAATCTCTCATTTCTCACTCCATGCCATGTCCACACACAGTGACACCAACTCAGCCCCCCCCATAGCCCTGGGGAGGCCTGGATGCAACCAGTGCCGCAGCTCTGAAGACACAGCTGGGTTCAGACCTGTCTCCCCCTACTCAGCAGTCTTATCATCCTGGACAAGCCATGTGCCTCTCAGGGTCTCCCCAATCCCCCATCAGCACAGTGGGGATCATTCTGGCCCCTGCTTCCTAGAGAAGCCATCCTGTCTCTAGACCTAGAAACACCTATTGCATCTGTCACCCCCATGGGCTGGCATCACAGGGAGATCGTGCACAGACTCAGCAAAGGAAGGACCCCACAGAGGGCTGGCAGAGTGCAAAGCACACCCCACACAGGCCGGGGTCTGCCCTGGGGTCTGGAGAAAGTCACTTTCCTTGCTGCTTGCTTCCCCGCTCCCAGTCGTGAGACTGAAATTAAATACAACTCTGACATCGTCCGCTCTGGCATACAACCTCCTAGGTCATTCTGTCATGTTGACATACAGGCCCAGTGTCCCATCTCGGCCTCTGTGGTGGGCTGCCCCACAATGGCTTCCTATTTTTTGCCTTCTGTTCCCACACCCTTGTGGGATCCCCACACCCTCCCCTGGAGGGTGGATCGACTTTGGGACCAGGTGCTGACACATAGACTGACTTGTGAAAATGTATGTGAGTTCCACTCATTACCAGCTCCAGTGTTCTTTCTCTCGGTCTCTGTCTCTCAGTGCCTCTCTGAGTTGTCTCTCTCTCTGTTTCTCTGCCTCCCCCTGCTTCTCTGTGTTTCAGTCTGTCTGTCTCTTTTCCTGTATGTATGTGTGTATATATTTATGTGTATATGTGTGTATTTATGTGTGTGTATTGTACGGGTCCAGGGCAGGTCACTTCTGAAAATCCCTTGATGACATATTGATTATTTTGAATTCATGTTACTGAAGAAACATTATCTTTGAAAATTGTGCAAGCACTTTGGTGGGATCTTCTCTAAGGCTCAGCACTGCTAGGGAAGGGATGCACCTGTGGCACTTTGATGTATCCTACACCTTGTTCTGCTGGAGAGGAGTGTCCATTTGCTCTTCCTTCCAGGGTACCTCCTGGGGCCTCTGCCTGCTCACGTTGTCACCAGGGCTGGTAGTCACTGGGCTAAAGACCTGCCAGGGTGATGGTGGCCAATGCTGTCTCTGCAGTCTGTCTGTCTGCCTGTGTCCTCACCTGAGAGGTCGAGCATCTCCAGCACAAACCGGCCACCTGCACTGCCTCTCGTTGGAACTGACTCTGTGTGTTTTGTTTCTTTTCAGAACACTGGGCTTCAAGAGCTTTTTGGACCACAGGGATGTGAAGCTTTTTTCCGACCTTGGGTCATGAGGGAAGGTTTTTCCAGGCTGTGGTTTGTCTTTCCAGCTGTCTTTCTTGGCCTTTGTTTTCTGCTTTTGTTTGGTTTTATTTTGCCACTGTTTGGTTTTATTTTACCACAAGAAGAGCTAAGCATCTCCCTTCTGGCTCTGATTTCACACTTAGAACAGCAGTGCCTACCCCGAGATTATACACAGAGTTACTAAAAGGGCTTCATATGGTACGTCTCATCTTTAATCCATCTGGACTTTCCTCTCAAAATACAAAAATGCTAATTCATGTGAAAAAAAAATAATTCACCCGTCCCTACTTAAGATATGTGGGCAGACAAACCAAAAAAAAAAGCCACCTTTTATACGATTTCATTGATAGGGAACCTCCAGGATAGGTAAAGACATAGAGAGAGAAAGGAGATTAGGGCTTGTCATGGGCTGGGGGAGGTAGGACGTGGGGTGCTCTTTGTATACAAGCTTTTACTTTGAGGAAGGAAATAGTCTGAAACAAGTGGTGCTTGTCTCACAGCACTGTGAATGCAATTAATGCTCCTTAAAATTGCACAATTTAAAATGGGAAAAGGCTAAACTTTATTCTTATATACTTAAAACAAAAATAGAATATAGTATAATAGAAAAGAAAAAAATCTGACTCCATAGAAGATCTGTCCTTTTGGCTTTAACCCTTTGCCCTCTTTTCTAGGCTTAGTTTTACTAGCTCTGCACCTTTTGTAAAACAATGTTGCCTTTAGCCTTAAATATACAGGAGAGCCTACTTTCAAGGCTCTGATTTTTAAGGATATTAACACTTTTGCACTTATATAAAGACAACAGGTTGTAGACTAGAAAACTACTTTTGTTTTGTTAGAGGATTTACAGAGGCACTATGACCTGGTCTACGTAAACAGCTGTAAACCAAGATAATGGCGGACTAATATCTTGGAGAACCATCTTCCACATGTCAACTTCAGGCTCCTATTCTGCTAAAAAGTGGAGGGGCTGTGGTTGGTTGTTGCAAACTTGTTGGTGTAGAAATTCCTTGTTCTTGGAATCCTTTGCAGCTGTCCACGTGGGTCAGATCATGGTGTTCCTGCAAAACCTGCAACAAAACTAACTTTTTCTATTCTGCAACTTGTTATCTTTATAGGATTGCAAAGTGTTAATATCCTTAAAGCTCAGACTTTTGAGAATAGGCTCTTCTGTTTATTTCAGGCTAAAGGCAACACTGTTTTACAAAAAGTGCAGAGCTAGCAAGTCTAAGCCTAGAAAACACTGCAGAGGGTTAAAGAAAAGGAACAGATCCAATATGGAGTCAGATTTGTTCTTCTCTATTACAGTGACTTTTGGTGAGAGCTAAGTGGATGATTCCTGGGTGGGTCCTCCACTGTCCCAGGCTGGATTTCAGGCAGGATCCCTGCCAGATTCACCATGATTTTGGACCTAATCTACTGCAGAGAAACTGACAATTATTGGATTAAAATTACCTTTCAAAGTCCCTTCAATTGCCTGTAAACTATACCACAGCAGGGGATGTCTCATTGGCCAGTCAACTGCCAGTCTCCCCTGATGCAAGGGACAAGCGCCGCGGCGAGATCCATGGTGGCCTGGCCAGTGCACCTTCCTACTTTGCTCTAAAGCTTTGGATTCCTCACTTTGACACTTTAAAAACTCCCTTTCCTCTTCCCTCTGGCCTGGTGTGAATGAACAAGGTCCCTGCACCCACCTGTGCTGAGTCCATGCCATGCACACAGCCCCATGCACACAGCCCACCATCTGCTGTGTAACCCTGGGATCAAGTGCAAACTCTGAACTCCCCCACACCAAAGGTCCGCGTGCCCAGTGCCTCCGCCCTAGGGGTCCAAATCACCATCAGTACCATCAACCACCCAAAGCCCAAGGCCAGTGGCTGGCAGCCTGGGATCAACCTGACCCATCGGGTCAGTTGAGGCACAGGCTGCGGGGATCAGGGTGCCAAGGCGGGAATTGGAACCACCTTCAGCCCAGCCTGCCTCACCCTGTAGTCTCAGACATTAACTATGAAGGTGCACACTAGGCTCGATCCCCCACTGGTGGCAGTAGTCATCATTACTGGAGCACGGATTTCCCCACCCCAGCCACAAGGTGAGGGGTGAGTGAGTGAGCTCAGAGTAGGGGTGCACTCAGATTGAAGGGGATCCCATGGTGTGGGGGTACAGGTTGAGAGGTGTGGGGCCCGATCAGAGTGGAAATGACCTGGCTGAGAGGTGAGGGCGATAATTTCAGGTTGTTGGGTGTCCTGTGTTGAGGCATGAGGGGTAAGCTTGTGGGTGTAGGGGCCATAGGTTAGGACCTAGCAGGATGGAGTGTCAGGGCAGGGACAATGGTGTGAGGAGAAGGAGCCCTGTCTTCAAGGTCTGGTGGGAGACTGGGCCTGGCCAGTGGTGGGAGGGTAGTAACAGGGAGGGGAAGTTGATCAGGGGAAGTGGGGCTGGGTGGGTGAGGCCTGGCCTAGGGCAGTCGTGGTTCTAGTTCTGTGCCAGGACACAGTCGGTGGCTGGGTGAAGGCTCTGGGGATGGAGACCCGGCGGGACAAGCAGGAGGGGCCCCACCTGGCTCCTCCCGGCCCCAGCGGTCAGGGCCGGTAAAGCAGGAGACCCACCCGAGCAGTTTGCGCTGCGGGCGGGAGGAGGAGGGGCGCGCATGCGCAGACGGACAGACGCGCGGACGCCGGAACCCACCCAGAACGCATGGAAGCTGGCGGCAGCCGGTTGCTCCTGGACCAGCTCCTGGAAGAGGAACACGGCCTGGGGTCTGGGCCGCCGCTTGCCCGCGGCTCGGCTGCCGCTGCCGGACAGTTAAGAGGGCGCTGGTAGGGGCGCGCTTCTCGGGGACCCGGCGGGTGACGCCTGGGCTGTGCAGCTGAGGATGCGCCCAGGGAGGGGTGCGGAGGTGAGGTCCCGGCCGCGCGTCCCGTTAGGACCCTGAGGCGGGTCCCAGCCGCCGCTGTGGTTCGTGGTAACCCCGGTATTAGTAGTTCCTGAACACCGCGTTTTTGCCGCCGCTTCTACCCGGGTTTAGGAGAGCAGGTACAGCCCCGGGAGTTGGGAGGGCGCGTGGACGGTTCCAGAGCATCTCCGACTGGCCCTCAGACGATGGCCTGCTCCTGGCAGGCGGGTGCGGTGCAGTCGCGGGGCCTCGGATGAAATGGGGACTGCCCCATGAGAGCCCCTGGATTTGCTCCCATCTTACCCGCGGCCTGACCTTGGGGGCGGCCTCTAAAGACCCAGGTTAGTGGGACTCAGGTTACAGGTCAGTCTGCTCCTGGGAGATGGGCTCGGTGTGATCAGTGTGCTGGGATGGCTGCAGCAGCAGCGGGAAATTGTTGCAACCCCCGCGCTCTCACAGGGCAGCCCCAATCCCGCCATCGCAGCTGCCGCCTTTCCCTGACAGCACAGCACCCGCCTTCCAGGAGCAGGCTGACCTGTAACCTGAGTTCCACGAACCTGAGGCAGCAGAGGCCAAGCTTAGGCCATGCGCTGGGGAGTTTGAAGCAAATCCAAGGGCTCCCATGGGCAGACCCCATAACCCGCCACTGCCTTTGACCACACCGTGCCCTCCTCCCGAGAGCAGGCTGACCTGCGGACCGTGCCTGGAGCAGCAGAGGCCGAGCCCTTGACAGGCCGTGGGGGAGATGGGGGCAAATCTACCAGCTTGCCAGGTCGCTGCCCATCTCCCTGCCGCTGCCCCAGGTTCGTGGACCACTTGTTTTCAAGTCAGTGGTTTCCTGAGAGGCAGGCGTGGTGCAGTCAGGTGGCGGGGGCTGCAGGGAGGGGTGCTGCCCCAAGGGGAGCAGGTGGACTTGCTCCCATCTCCCCTAGGGCCAGACCTGGGGACGGCCTCTGCTGCCCCAGGTTTGCAGGACGCATGTCATGTCAGCCTGTCCCTGGGAGGAAAGCTCAGTGTACTCGGGGCAGCCTCAGTGGCTGACAAGGATTTTAGAAGTGGGCTCTAGCCCAGCATAACTAACTCTCCTTTCTTCTCTTGCTTCCTCAGTTGGTGGCTGTATCGGCTTTTTCATTACAGGTTATTGCTAGATAATGAACATAGGTTTCTGTGCTATATAGAAGAAACTTAACTTAAAATCTCTTTTTATATATAGTGGCTGACATTTATAAATCTCGAACTCCCAAATTTATCCCTTCCTATCCCCTTTCCCTGGTAACCTTGACTGTTTACTAAGTCTGCAAGTCTGTTTCTGTTCTGTAGATGAGTTCACAGTGTCTTTTTCTCTTTTTTTACATTGCACATATGAGTGGTATCATTTGGTATTTTTCTGTTTCTGGCTGCTTTCACTTAGAATGACGATCTCTAGCTCCATCCATGTTGCTGCAAATGGTTTTATTTTGTCCTATTCATGGTAGAGTAGTATTCCAGTGTATAAATATGCCACAACTTCTTTATCCAGTCATCTGTTGCTACATTTAGCTTTCCTCCATGTCTCGGCTATTGTATACAGTGGTGCTGTGAATACTGGTGTGCAGGTATCTTTTCACATTGGAGTTCTTTCCAGTTATATACCCAGATGTGGGATTGCTGGGTCATAGGGTAAGTCTACTTTTAGTTTTTTCAGGGATTTCCATGTTTTCCATAATGACTACACCAAACTAGATTCCCACCAGCAGTGTAAGAGGGTACCCTTCACTCTACAGCCTCTCTAGCATTTATCATTCATGAATTTCTGAGCGATGGCCATTCTGACTGATGGGAGCTGATACTTCATTATAGTTTTGATTTGAATTTCTCAGTTTATTAGTGATATCGAGCATTCTTTCATGTGCCTATTGGCCATTTGTGTCTTCATTGGAGAAATGCTTCTTTAGGTCTTCTGCCTATTATAAGATTGAGTTGTTTGTTTTTTTGTTATTAAGTTGTATGAGCTGTTTATATATTCTGAAAATTAAGCCTCTGTTAGTCGTATCATTTGCAAATATTTTCTCCCATTCGTAGGTTGTTGTTTCCTTTTGTTTTACTTATGGTTGTCTTTGCTGTGAAGAAATTTATGAGTTTAATTACGTCCCTTTTGTTTATTTTTTTCTCTTATTTCCATTGCCTGGGTAGATTACCCTAGGAGAATGTTGCTAAGATTTATGTCAGATAATGTTTTGCCTATGTTTTCTTTTAGGAGATTTATCATGTCTTGTCCATCTGCATCTTAAGTCTGTACTCAACATCTGTGCTTCAGTTTTGAATTTTGAGCTTCTTAGAGAAAACCTACTCTTAGCTCATACGTCAGATTCAACATGTCTAAAGCTGATTTCATAATCTTTTTTCTTGCAGCGTCTCCACTTATTCAGTGGGATAATCATTCTTCCGGTCTTGAATACACAAAGGCTTGGAGTGGTCTTTGATTTATCTTTCTCTCACCACTCTCCACATTTTGTCAGCTTCTTGAACTGTATGTTGTTGGTTTCAAGTGTCTATTCTGATTGCTGATACTCTGATGAAGAGCTTTCATCCCTGATACATGAATTTTTCCTTCTGCTGAATTCTTGGATATTCTCTCCCCCCCTTTCAGTCAACCTAGAGTTTTGGTGCTCCAACATCTACAGTCAAGTCAAAGACTTAACACAACCAGATCTCAGCCAGGGAGTCTCGACCCTTCATCATTTTGGACTTACCTTATTTGTTCCAATCATTATGTAACTTAGCCTCCTAGGGTAACCTGTGCCTTATTAAAAACCAGGAGTCACCAGCCTTTTCCTATCCAGTCCTCAGTTAAAAGAGCTTAGAATTGCCCTGAGAACTAGTTGGAGCCCCATCCCCTTCATAGAGTCTTCCCTATTTATTCCAAATACTTCTAGCTCCTCTTTGTATTCCTGTACTGTTTATGATCAGTAGCCTGTAATCTTGGATTTGAGTACTGACTTGGTACCATTCCTGGGTGATTTCCAATGTGTCTCCTCACTTAGCTGGTAACTGGAGAAGACTCACTTGTTCAGCCTCCTTTATAACCCTCACACTGCTTAGCATCGGGCAATAACAGGCATCCAGGCAGTGCTTGCCTTCTTTATTTATTCGCAGTGGTGGTGGTGTGGATTATAGCTAATAACTATTAATTCAGTGTTGCAGTTAAAAAAGAAAGCCAAGAAAATCCAAAAAACTTTATCTCCATGTTCAGTTTAGTGCTTTACCTCAATAGTTTTCTTAAGACTGTGTTTACATTCACATAGTGTTCAGTGCTTGTACAGTTCCCTGAGGCAAGCAGGTGAGATGTCATTATGTTTGACTTTCACGTTACATTTCATATTGGATATATTTGTGCAATGACAAAACCTTCTTTTATAAGTAAACAGCCGGAAGCCCAGAGAGACTAAGAGCCTAACCCAGGGTCACCTGGTTAGTGTTTGGCACAGGCCAGGACCGCAGTTCACATCTTCCAGCTGATCCTCTTCCAGTGCCTTTTCATTCCACTGCTGGGAAATGTAGCCCCATCAGCCAAACGGCCAAGTCACATTGCTGCCCCTTTACCTGCCAGTGATGGCAGTGCTACAAAAAGTGGCAAAGGAAAGGTCAGAAATAGGAGTGATAAAAGACATGGAAGTGCTGGAAATGGATCCTCAACCTCCTCCTCCCTACTTGAGTGCCTCACAAGTGTCCCACTCTGAGAGTGCTGTTCATTGTTTATAACATAGCCTTAAAATCAGACTGATCTTTTATAGGACATGCTTTTATCCTGGTCCCTTTCCTGCTAGTAGTCACCGTCATGGGCAGAAAGTGCCTGGCTGTGCTCTGTTGGTCACATAGGTGGGAGGGAAAGTGGGAGAGGGAGTTGGTTGAACTGAAGCCGAGGTTTTTACAGCTCTGTTGTTCTAGGACCAGAGCAGTTCCACTCTTTCTTTCATCACCTCTCCACCTCCGAGTCCCAGCCACCCATTCCTGCCTGCTTCCCCACATGCCACGTCCTGGGGGAGGACAGAGTGGTGAGCAATGCCCCCTCTGCCCTCTGTTCTGGGAGGTACAGGAGTCTGCTTTAACTTTTGAGCTGTTTTGGTAATTGGGCATTTCCAGCTTTTCTAGACATCTCCTTTCCAGCTCTGAGAAATTGGAGATGTAACTTAACCATACATGGACTATACTAATATATTCAGTGACATTAGTGTCATGTTGTCTGTAATTGTGTTCTGTGACTGGATAGGAGGTTTTTTATCTCACAGGATGCTTCACATCCAATTCTAAAGGCCTAGAGGCTGCAGGTGTAATCCAAGTCCTTACATGTCTGTAAGGTAGACATGAACATTATTTGATAATATGACCATATGTTCATAGATTACGGTTAGTCCACCGGCTCTGTATCTAATGAAAGTTTAAATATCAAACGCTTGAAGAAAATTTGCGGGCCATGTCTTTTTGCCTGTAAGTAGTTGCAAAAACTGAAATCACAACTCTACCACAAGCCACAGTGTTTCCCAGTAGAGAAAGCCCTCTAATTTTACAACCTCTAAGTAATGCAGTGGTTCTTTGAGTGAGATGAGGGATGCCAGAGTATTTTTTGGGACACTAGAGTGGCATGACAAGTATTCTGGGACTGGTTACAGTTGAATCTCTACTTCCTATATCCTGGACTGATTACAGAGGCAATGTTAGTGCGGTAACCATCTTGTGGATGCAAGTGTAGCTAGGAAGACAACAGAGAAAATAGAAGGGATATAAAGTAATGGAGGGACTTCATAGCAGTACAAATGGTGACTTTGACACCACCAGCTGCTGATGTGAACTTGGCAAGAATTTGTGAGAAGTGGTGGGTGTCATTGCAAGCAGGAGAGTTCTGCAGCTTTTGGGGAGAACAGGCAAAGGGGAGAGCAGATATGGTGGCTATCCAGGGGCTGTTTTTGTCCTGAATGTGAAAATGTCCAGTCCCCTGTTCAATTTTGCAGCCACAACTTCACATGACTCAGGGCATTATTTCCACCAGAATACCATAAAAATATAAACAACCTGTTTCCCAAAGTGTTTGTTCTCGATCTGAGATGATTGTCCTGTGGTGGTAGGTAAGTGGGCGATGGGGCCTATTACATCACCCCCTTTCACTAGAAGTCTACCTCGCTACTTTTCACCCTACTCCTAGAGGTCCTGTCATTCTGTTACACCTAGGCCTGTGAGACGGGCTTGCCTGAATCCTCACGTGAAAAGGTATGGTTATGTGCAGTTTTAAAAAATTGCTTGGGTCATGTGGTCCTTTGTTCCTTCCAATGGAAATCACTATTCCAGAGCAAATAGTATGCCTCTATAGAAAGTATATTGTTTGTAAGTTGTCTTCAGAGGCTTTGCAGTTGGTTTAAATATTTGCTTGGTGATGGCATCTTGATTGATTGAAGGAGGCAACCCTCACTAGGGGCATTGTGTGCTTTCTGTCTGAGAGTTCCTTTACTGGCAGCAGAGTGTTCGTAGGCAGAGTTAGAAAGTTACCTGGTCTGAGAAGCCGAATTTGCCCGCAGCTGGGAATTGACAGAAGAGTCTGTTATGGAAGGAAAGCTTTAGGATTATCTGGTAACAGAGTTCTGGGATCCAAACCCTGGGAAACCTCAGCTTTTGTAGAGTATGTTCTGTAACAATAGGCTATAGGATAATTTTTACACTTGTTATAGGATGTAGAGTTGGGGAAAGGCTTAAAAGTGAAAGAACCTTAAAAGAGAATCTCCGAATATTTTAAAGAAGACAGTTTTCAGAATGAGAGCTTTTCTGGAAAAGACTAGCTCTTCACTTCATAGGGGAAGCAGGGAGCAGGTGTAACTGCACTTACGGTAACTTAAAAGGTAAACCTTACCCTCCCACTTAGCTGTTTCCTGGTGTAGGTTCATCTCCCACATCTGTAGTTTTAGACCTGATGTGTCATTTTCTGGTACTCCGTTCTGCTTCTTAGTGAGAGACTGACCCAAAGTCACATAGCAATTGAAAAATTGCACAAAGGTCTTTATTGTTAAAAATGTAGACCTGTGGCAGGGTGCTGCATTTGCAATTGACTTTCAGTACAGAGAACACTGAAAAGAATGCAGTGTTATTTCTTTTTTTATTCCTTTAAGCCTTTGAATAGAAGGTTTTCTTTGCAGAGTTTCTGGAGTACATCAGAACAAGCAGGAACTAAAATAGCTTTAAGAAAGCTCCAGTATAGACTTTGCTTATAGTGTGGTATCTGTCTTATGTTAATTCTTTAAAGCAGGAAGTTGTAACTCTCAATTTCTTAAGCAAATATAAACATTCTTGACTCTTATTGACATTCTTTGTGGGGTGAAGCTGCTTTTGCTTCCATTCTGAGCATTGAAAGGCCTTCTATGATACTTCTACCAGTCCTCAGTATTTTATTTTCCCTCTGTTGTGAATTTGTTTTTAAATTTGAAGCAGATATAAATGTCATTAACTTGCTACATATGTAGATATTCAGTGTTACATAGTCAGAAAGTTTGTGTACATCACACGTATCTACATAATTCCCCCCTTTCCAACTGTGTTCCTGATGAAAGGATGGTGGGAAATGGCATTATGGGGATATGTCTTACAGTACACAGTGTTTCCCCTGTTCCCTCTACCATATCTGGATGTTCTTTCATCTTTCAGCTTCTAGACTTACTTGCTCTTTTTCTTAAGCCAGGTGTATCTCATCCCCCTGCGCACACACACATGTGTACACACACACACATTCTACCGTAGGGAGTAGCGTGCACCATCCAATTCTCCCACTCCAGCTCTGGACCCACCCACTGGAGGCAGTGTCTTGCATGAATTCATTTGTAAGTTGCTTTTTAAAACTCGAGTGGTCAGGAATTAGGACTGATATCCACACCTACTAGGCAGGCCCTCAAGGACAACTTCTATGGTTAATGCCAGGTTATCTTAATGTTTGACTACCTGGGTTTCATGTCTTCCTGTGCCACCTGTGTGACCCATGATTCCCACATTTCTGTCTCCTGCTAGAATTTTTCTCTCCAACTCTGGACTCTTACAATCTTCTACTGATTTGACATCTTCAATTGAAACTCTGATATCTTAAAAGCAACATGTGTAAAAACTGAGCTCTTTGTTCTCCTACCCCCCAAACTGGTTCTTCCTGCAACCTCCCCCATTCAGTTAGTGGAAACTTAATCCATCCAGCTGCTTGGGTTAAAAAGCTTAGAGTTACTCTGACTTTCACTGACATACCACATGAATTCTGTCAATAGATCTGGTTTAACACTGCCTTTAAACCATATCCAGAACCCAGCCACTTCTCACCATGGCTCCTGCCTCCACTGCTGCTTCCCTGCCCTGAGCCACTGTCCTCTCCTCCTGCACAGCCCTTTTCAGAGGCTTCCCACCTTTCATTTCTGACCCGTTTCGACTATTCTCACCCGGCAGTCAAGTGAGCCTCGAAAACCTAAGTTAGATAGTGTCGTCCTTTGGCAGTGCCTCCCCATTTCACTCTGGGTAAAAGCCACAGTCCTTACAACGTCCTCCAAGGCCATACAGGACCTGCACTGACCCTTCTCCGCAGCTCCAGCCGTGCCCCCATTCTGGAACATGCGAGGTGCGCGCTGCCCTTGGTGATGGTTAATCCGTCCACCTGGGACTTCTTACCTCCAAGTCTTAGTTCTAACCTCAGTCCTCAGTGTGGCCTGCTCTGGTATTTAATACAACATCACCCTCATCCCATACCCTCAACTCTCTTTACCTTGCCCTTTTTGATTTTTCCATGGTTCCTCTTTCCTAACATGCCACCTCCTCTGCTGCTCTGTTGTGTGAATTGTCATCTCCACCCCCATCCCAGCTAGACTCCAACCAAGCTCCGTGAGGACAGGAATTTTGTTTTGTTTATTGATCTATTCCAAGTGCCTAGACTAGTCCTGGGTACATAGTAGGCAGTCAAAAATTATTTGCTGAATAAAGTTAAAGACTATTTTAAAAATGAATCATCCTTTCAGGAACGGGTGAGGATCGGAAGCTGCATGAAGGAAAATGGTGCAGTAAATAATGATATTTGCCTGTTGTTCTTTGTGTGATATATATATGTGTTTTAGTCTTAATTTGGTATCCCAGTTTCTTAATTTAATAGCTGTATTAAGGTGTAATTTACAGGCCATAAAATTCACACATTATAATTGTACAAGTCAGCCATTTATCTATTTCTAGATTTGTGCAACTTTGTCCTCATAAAGTCCCCTTGTGTCCGTCCATATGCAGTTTGCCCTCCCCTCAGTGGCACCCTGATTTTATTTCTTTTTTTTTTTT
This sequence comes from Vicugna pacos, assembly GCF_048564905.1. NCBI lineage: Eukaryota > Metazoa > Chordata > Mammalia > Artiodactyla > Camelidae > Vicugna > Vicugna pacos. The sequence goes on from NC_133000.1 coordinate 32,815,255, forward strand.
GGCAATCACATCTCAAATGGATAATTTACACAGCAGTACTAATATAGCTTTGCACTTTTTGAAATGACACACTTAAATATGAAATTAGCGGTCATTGCTGAATGTAGGTAGCATATCCGACATTGGTGAGAAGAATGGACTTGAGTGTCAGACTGGCTGCAGTCTTACTCAGCTCCACCATTTACCAAGTTACCCAAATTATTTTCTGCCTCAAGCTCTTTATCTGTTATATGGGGGTAATAATAGCAGCTTACAGAGTTGTTGTGAGGATTAAGCAAACAGGGAAAAAAAATTTAGTATAGTGGCCTGCTTATGTTATTACCTAAGAAATAGCCTTGCAGGTAAAGGGCAAAATTCAAATCAGTTTCTAAAGTATATGTAAAATATAATCCAGTTCCTGCCTGGTTTGTAAACACGTATGCCTACTGAAGAATTTAAAAGCAGGCTAATTTCCAACAGAAAAGATCATTTCTCAGCATTTCTTTCAAAGATAGCTGCAAAATCACTTACTAAATGTTCCATGCCCAACTCTTACAGAAATTTGACACCATGGACGTAATTATCTACATTTTTGTTAAAATGATTCTGACCATCAGGAAGTGTTCTCAATTATATTTTAGCCTTTATGCTGAGAAATACTGTGAGACTTCTTCTAAATTAATGGGTGGGGGCATTCATCGTAGCTCTTGTAGCCTGATAAGCCTGCACTAAATTATCTTTTTTTAACTTTTAATTAAAGTAATAAATTAATTTTTCGCTGGGGGGTGGTAATTAGGTTTTTATTTATTTATTTTATTTTTAGAAGAAGTACTGGGAATTGAACCCAGGCCCTTGGGCATGCTAAGAACATGATCGTCCACTTGAGCTATACCCTCCCCCCTAAATTATCTTAAATAAGGTCTTTTTCTCTGTTTTGTTAATTTATGTACAGATGCGCAAAGCAGGGTCATCAGAAGCCTCTCAATCACGAAGATGATAATAGTGAAAAACATTGCGCAGTGACAGTGAATCCTTGGCATATGAAGAAAGATTGTAAAGTCCTGAATGAATTAAGAAGGTACTGTTACATTAACATACATGCAAGCATGGCTCTCTTACCTTTATTTTTCACTTTATAATGAAGATAATCCCCACCCGTCAAGGTTGCTTTGTTTGATAGAGGGCATATCTAAACCCTTTTCTGCAAGTTTTTTAAATAAGAAAGAGCAGCTAATTTATCAGAAGTGTGAATGGTGTAATCTGGTCTGTCTAGTATGGTAGCCACGAGCCACATGTGGCTATTGTGAATTGAGATGTTCTATAAGTGGAAAATACATAATAGATTTTCAAGACTTTGTACAACAAAAATAATGTAAAATATTATTAATAAGTTTTAAAAATGTCAATCACACTTTTGAAATGATAGTGTATTGGATATTTTGGGATAAATGTAATTATTACTGGAATTAATTTCACTTATTCCTTTTTATTTTCTAAATGGAATTACTGGAAAATTGTGACTTGCACTATGTTTCTATTGACAGTGCTGGCTTCTAACTTATTGCAAATAATATGAAAAGAAAACTTTGATTAAAATTTTTGTAATTGAGTCGTTGATTTACATCATATTAGTTTCAGGTGTACAAAATAGAGGCTCAACATTTTCATAGATTATATTCCATTTAAAGTCACCATAAAATAATGGCTATATTTCCCTGTGCTGTATGATACAGCCCTGTAACCTATCCATTTTATACATAGTACTTTTTACCTCTCAATCCCCTAACCCCTTCCTGCCTCCCCTCTTCTCCTTCTCCCCATTGGTAACCACCAGTCTGTTCTGTGTACCTGTGAGTTGATTTCTGTTTTATTATAGTCATTAATTTGTTTTATTTTTTAGATATACATATAAGTTAATACATAGAATATTTGTTTATCTTTCTCTGACTTATTTCACTTAGCATAATACCCTGTAGGTCCATCCATGTTATTGAAAATGGCATTATTTTATTTTTTAATGGCTGAACAGTATTCCATTTGTGTGTGTGTTCATGGTATGTATATATGTGTGTGTATATATATGTATACATGTATATATACATATATATATATTTATAATATACCACAACTTCTTTATCCAGTCATCTGTCAGTGAACATTTGGGTTGTTTCAGTGTCTTGGCTATTTTAAATAGTGCTGCTGTGAACATTGGGGTGCATGTGTCTTTTTGAATTAAATTTTTCTCCAAACATATACCCATGAATGGGATTGCTGGATCACACGGAAGTCTATTTTCATTTTTTTATGGAACCTCTCTTCTGTCCTCCATAGAGGCTGCACCAATTTACATTCCCACCAATCGAGTAGGAGGGTTCCTTTTTCCTTAAAAGGTAAAAAATTCTCTACATTTACCTACCTTCCTTTCAGTTTAGGACACAGTTTGGCAAAAACCAGATAGAATTTAATAGGAGTAAATACAGTATTTATTTTGAATGTCCATGCATTATGGATAGATATGTTATTGATGAGTTGGTTCCCTATTTTTGTAGGTGCAGATGTTTTTATAGCTTCACAGACATTTCAGTCTTGCAGAGAGGAAAATTTCTTTTTATTTTGCTGAACTTGTCCGGGTGTCTTTATCGGACTTGGTCCAGGCCTGCAGAGGTGAATACACATCCAAACCTGAACCATTTGAATGTCTGCAAGATTTTAAGAGTCTAGAATATCAGATCTGGACTGTAACTCTGGTAAATGACATCAGTGACTGGACTCAAGAAAACTCCATTTGAGGACAAAACCTTTCATAAGCCAAAAAGGCTTTGAAATTGTGGCAAAGCCAGAGACTTTTGTGCACCACTTATGGCCACAAACCCATGAGGACAACCACAGGCCTTCTGGAGTGCCAAGGGAATTCCATGTGAGGAGTCCAGCACTCACAGGAATCCAACAAGTCCCTGTCTGCCAGAGCACTTTCATTGCTACTGTGCTGTTTTGAGTAAATGTCTTTTCATCAGGTTCAAATTGGTTTGTTGTTATTTTTTTGCATAAAAAAAACCTTCTTGTTCCCTGGTGAAAGTAAAAGCCTAACATTTTCTGATTTCTTTTGACAGAGAAAACATGAGCCTGTGGATCTAACCTCATCTGTGATGGTCTGCAGCTGGGAGCAACCAGATCAGTGTCAGTCCCCTTGCAGCCATTGGCTGGGAGCCTGCATGTTCCTTGGAATGGTATTTGAAACATGTCACACTAGCCGTGCCTTCGCTGTGGGCTGGGAGGTGTGTCAGTCAGAATCTGCATTATGGAATGTATGTTTCAGATCTACAGTTAGGAGATCTTTTTTAATAGCCAGAGAATATAGTCATAAATATATCTATTAATGTATTTATGCAAGAACCTTTTTAAAGATTTTTTTATTATAAAAAGTTACCCCCCAAAATTGAAAATGAAAGAACAGTGGAATTAAAAATCATCTGTACCTTAATTATACATAAAGAATCATAAAATCCTTCTAAACTTTTTTTGTTCAAATGAAGATATTTTTCCCTTCCAAAAAGGAAAATTATTATTTCACATTTTTTTGCTTTCTCATTTTATTATATATTCCATATCAATAAATATAAATCTTTTAAATCCCTTTTAATGGCTGTTTAACACTATATTGAACAGATATGTAAATAGTCCTAGGTTTCAGAAATTTAAAAAATTGTCATTACAATACCACTGCAAAGAATATTTTGGTGTTTCTATTTTTAGTTACTAACTTGGACTAAAAATTAACAAGTTTGCTTTTCTTCATCTAAAACATTGGTTATTTGATGAAGGAACTGTAAGGATTTTAAATAACTTTTCAGTAATTTCAACAAAGAAATTATCTTTAAGGCAAAAATGTATGATGGATTGCAAATCTATTTTTATTATATCTTCACTTTTACCAGTGTGACATATGTGTGTGTTTACACAAGTGCTTTAACTACCAGCAACGTAAGAAAAATCTGTGTACTAAAAATGTGAAAATACTTTCCCGGTTTGTGTTTTCATTCTCCCAATATAGGTTTTGGATGACAAGCTTGTATTTGCAAAAGTACACCCCCTGTGGGAGGTGTTCTGTACATACGCTGAGATACTGCACATAATATTGCCTCTGAAGCCCAATGATCTGAAAACCCGGTCCTCAGCCTTTGATAACTTCAGATGTTTTATGAAAGTCCTCCAAGTGGATGAAAGCATCAACAACCGGAACAAGAGCTTTTCTTTGCCCTATTTGAGAAGAGCTCAGTGAATGACTTTTATATTCAGCATAGAGATACATCCTCCAATCCAACCACCAGAAACCGCATTGTAAGTCTAAACCGAGTTTAGCTGCTGTCTTGGGGGTGATTTAGAACCTGCTGTTGAATTATCAGTGATTTGGTTTGGTTGGTTTGATTTGGTTTTTAAAAGCTGCCCATAAAAAGGAAAAAAGAGAAAGAAAAGAAATATGCCTACAGATTCCTGTTAGGATAGTAAACAGTGGCTGGTTAGTTACCTTGTATAAACCACAAGCTCTCTTAGAACATTTTTAGGTTTACTTCATCCTTTCTCAGATCAAGTATCAAGTAAGGGACAGTGTTAAAAAAAATTCAGGATTAACAGGTTTGTGAGCTCCAGGATTTGCAAGGCAGCTTTCCCTCCCCATGGTGTAAGTCAAATGGCAGAATTGAAATAAAGCACCTCATGTATCCTCCAGTGTTAACAGGAAAAGGCTAATCTTCTTGACCTTGTTTCTTCCTGGGTAAAATGAAGATAATATATCAGGAGGCGACAAGCTCATTTAAGGCAGGAAGCATGTTGTCTTGTTCACTGCTGAATCACAGGCACCGGGAAGGCTGAGTTTAATGAGCGAATGAATGAACTGTACTTCCCCCACAGTTACCATGTGGGACAGTGAGGATTAGAAGCTAAGAGCATAGACTCTAGAGGGTAGGGCACAGCTCAAGTGATGGGGTGCATGCTTAGCAAGCATAAGGTCCTGGGTTCAGCCCCCATCACGTCCTCTAAAATAGACATATAACCCTAATTACCTCCCCACCCCCCACCAGAATTACCTTATTATCTCCCCACCACCAAAAAAAAAAAAGAGAAGTGGCCAAGAGCGTAGACTCAAGCTGGAACACCTGTGTTGGCTTCTCGCTGTCAACCTTGTAAATGTCATTTACCCTCTGTGTCTATCAAGTTCCTCACCAATAAAATGGGGATAATTGTAGTACCAACCTCGTAGAGATGCTATGGGGATTAATGAATCTGTGTCAGTGATACAACAGCCCTGGCTTATATTAAGTACTATGCATCTGTCAGCTCTTTTCATAATTACTGACAGATGTTATTATGGACAAAAGACGTATTAGTTCTTTGAAAGAGAAATGCATGTTAGACCATTTCATTTATCACTTTCTGTAATTCAGGCTTTTCCCTCTGAAATACCATTTTATGTCTGTGCACTAGAAAGCCACAGGGCTTTCCAAATTTCATCTGTCTGGGTTCTTGTCATGACGGCAATACTGCAGATTGCTGACATGTTTTGGGACTCCGTCTGAGATGACAGCAACCCCTCAAATTTAGGAGCGCTTCTCTAACTGATAGCATCTCGCTAGAAATGAAGTTTTTATAATGTAACAGCTTCAGACGATTAATGATGCCATAAATGCAAGGATGTTATATCTAAGCTCTTTAAATAAATCCTGTCATTGAAATAAAGGAAATACTATATTATAGCCCTCTATGACTTTGTTATCTTTGCTATCTGTTTATCTGACTCTCTAAGACCAAAGAAAGCAAATACTAAGATTGATCATTACTACTGTGTGGTACACGTATTTGTGGATGAAGACAATATTGAAATGCACTGTTTAAGATATTAAAATGGACACTAAACAGCTTCTTGATGCACATGCATGAACAGAACAGGGAGCTGGGTGCAGGGAGCAGACACTGAGCTTCCTGGATTAGAGACCCAGCTTAGCAGTCCAGCCCAGCAGTCCACATGTTTCATATTTATGTTCCAGCAAAATTAGCAGTGAGAGTCTGAAATGAACTTTGGGGACACTTGCAAACAGCTGTCATGATTACTAATGTGGGACACCAGGATTCTACAGTGTTTAGTTGGCATCTGTGCATAACCAGTTCTTTTCCACTAAAGCTTCTTGTAATTGCTGGTCCCACATCCAGGTTGAGGAATCATCTCATGTGGTGTTTGGGAGGGAGGTAAGTGGAGTCAGGACCCATGTTAAGGCTGGGTGGGTAATAATCTGGTGCTAGTACAAGAGAAAGGAAAGTAGGTCAGGTGGGAAGGAGAATGACTGGATTTAAACTTTGTTTCTTGAGTAAGCTAAATATATGACATCATGTCAAGTTACTTTGTTGTTTATATTCCATGTGCTGTCACCGAATAACTACTGAATTGTGGGGACAAAAATGCCTGGGTTTTAGAATTGACCCTGCCTCTAACCTGCCAGAGTCCAGGTTCCTCTGGGTGCCCAAAGAGGGGGCTGGACCATCAGGTGTCCCTCCACTGCAGCAGTTTGGGCACTTGGGTGGCCTAGATTTTTGCTGTGGAAGACTGGCCCGGTTGTAGGACATTAAGCATCTGCAAGGCTCTCACTAGGTACCCACGGTGGTCCCAGGACTGTGACATCCAAGTGTTCCTTTCCACCCACGTTTGCAAATGACCCTCAAGGGGTTAATATTAATCCTGGGTGAGAATTATGAAAAATTATATTGTACCTCCATCGCTCCTGGCAAGTGAGGGCCCCTTATTTACAAATGACCACAGAGTGTTAGCACCAGATTTTATCAACAGAACATGTGAACATTTTGTGACAGTGACACTCACCTGTTTGCTTCTGATTCCCAGTGCCACTTCAGCCTCTGTCAGAGGACTTCAGCTGCCCCAGCGATCAGAGCCTTCTGTACAGGGAATGGGCTCCTCCTCGAAGCACAGACAAGCAGCAGCCCTTAGGTCTCATCAGGTGAGCTCTTGTGGAGAGCACTCCAGTGGGAAGGGCTCAGGGTTGTCCTCATGGCATCTGAGTGTGACAGTCCTCCAAGAGTGTTAACAACCAGGAAGCTCACAGGAGCTCTGAGCTTCGTTGCCCCAAGTTTTTACTGCAGGCTTTATTACAAAGCCATGATTTATTGGGTCACTACCGACATGGCTAACCCAAACCCTAACTGTAAGTCAAACCTTTCCTTAGCCCTAAACTTTGAGCCCCTTCCTCTCCTGGTGGCCACTCACTTGTCACAAAGCTTAAAGCCCCACTCCTCTAATCACATGGTTGGTGTCTCTGGCTGGCCAGTCCCCATCCTGAGTCATCTCATGAACACAAGCCATCCAAGGTTCCACCATGAATAGCATAGACACTCCTATCTTGGGAAATTTCGAGGCTTTAGCGGTTGCTGCCTAGGAACTGGGAAAAAAGACCTACCAAATCCTTCATTAAATAGGAGTAAATGTTATATTTCATTTAAATTATAAAATAAGAGAGAAATTCTCACTGCTTTTCTGTATCTGCTGTTCGACACCGTTTCACTACACCACGTGATTGTAATGTCGCGCTCAGCATGTGTCTTCTCAGAGCACCAGCGCCAGCTGCTCCCCGGGAGCTTATGCTGTTTGGGCAAGGCTGCTGGGGGGATGGAGGCCAAGGACAACCGAGAAAACAAAAATAATCGGGCAAATAAGGAAACAATGTCAGATTGAAATGAAGAAATAACACAGTGTTGAGATGGGAGACTTGGGGGGAAGTGAGTTAAGAAAGCTATCTTTGTGTAGGTTACATGTGAGCTGAGATGGCGATAAGGAGGCTGGAATTTGAAGATCTGGGAAAAGTCACCCATGGAATAGAGGCAGCTTGTCCATTGGCCCTGAGGCACAAATGTGCTCAGCAGGTTTGAGGAGATACTGGAGCCAGAGCTGGTGAGAGTGATGAGACGCGAGGTTTAGAAGGGCATCAGGAGCACGGAAAGGAGTGTAGGCTCTAAGCGCAGTGAGAAGCAGTCATGATTGCTTAAGCACTAAAGTAATTTTCTCTCACTCACATTTTGCAAAGATAATGTGGAGAATGTATGGCAGTGACCCAGGAAGCAGGGAGGCCAGGTAGGAGGCTCTTGGATTGGGCCAGATGAGAGGTGGTGGGAGCCAATGAGGAATGCGTTTGGGGAGTGGGGCTGACAGGATGCAGTTATGGGCTGGCTTTGGATGGTTAGGAGAAGAGGAGGGTCAAGGTAGCCCCAGGCCGGTCTGGAGGCAGGTGTCTGTTCTTTCTTTTCTCAGTGCCCCATGCAGTTGCCCACCTACTTGGGCAAACCTCTTAACCTTCAAAGTGAGGGTTTTAAAACACTGAAGTCTATTTGTTGTTTCACATTTTATGGAAAGATTCAAACATGTACAGAAATAGAGAGAACAGTACAGCCAGCCTGCCTGTATCAGTCACCCAGCTCCAGAATTATAAACTCAGAGTCACTGTTGTTGCATCTTTCATCTCCATCTCCTCCCCTCCCCCACTATGGGGTCATTTTGAAGACAATCCTACATAGCTTAACCTTTCATTAGTGAAATGACAAGGTCTCTTTCAAATAAAATTGGAATATTCCTTTTTTTTAGGGTTACAAAATAATTCCCTGCTTGTCACAAAAATACACTTTTAAGTAGTTTTGGGGTTGAAATCAAGATCCATACAAGATTCAGACATTGCAGCTAGCATATCTCTCAAGTGCGTTCTAATCTATAATTTTCCTGTTTCTCATTTTCCTTGAAATTGCTGAGGGGTTTCTCTATTTCCTGTTTGGCTGATTTCATTCTCCCCTATGGTGTTAGACTTGTTTCTCCATCCTATGTATTGGCTTTAGCTAAGTGATTTAATCCTCCCCTAAAAGCTTGGTCTGATTGAGGTTCAACATTGTGCAAAAATATTTGTTATGTGAAGTTTTGTACTCCTGTCATAAGGTACATAATATTACAGTTGACTCTCTTTTTTGTGATGACAGCAGCCAAAAATGATTGTCACCCGGGATCATTATTTCATATGGAATTTTATTTCATGTGGTCATACTCTAATTTCCTCCCTCAATTATCAGCAGGATCAGTCACGAAGAGGCACTTTCTCCTTAACCCGGGTTATCCTTTAGAACACAGTTTTAAAGGAGGATATTTGTTAATATGTAAATATTTAAAATTGATAATTTTTTTTCTTTTTAATTTTTTTTTCTAATGGAGGTACTGAAGATTGAATCTAGGACCTTATGCATGCTGAGCACACACTCTGCCACTGAGTGTACCCAATCCCACTTGAGATTCATATTGATTTGATATCTTCTTCTGTTATTTTTGTTTTGTGTTATACAGAATTTGAAGGCAGGGCAATGGGTTTGACTGCTCTTTAATCATTCTTTATGGTCTTTTGGGGTTTGTGTGTGTGTTTGTGTTTGTAAAGAAAACAATTTTCCCACTATTTTAAGTATGTATTGCTAAGGCAATTATGTTGATTTTTTCCCTGCTCCTGGTCCATGTATTCCCTTGTTACTTCCCACTAGTGGCCCCTTGAGCTCTGTGACAAGACTAGCATGTCGTTAATCCATGTGGAAGGAAATCTGAAGAGATTTAATCAAGGAGATGAAATTTGTAGACAATGTATTGGAAAGTATTGTGAAAGTTGTTCGTTAAGAGAAGGTCTGAGGTTGAATTGTTAAGTGCACAGAAATCTAAGCTATGAACCACCAAGACAATTATTAACTCCAGGAAAACAAAGTAGGGAAGAAAAGGTAAGACTAGCACAAATTGCTACAGCTTTGAATAGTCTGTACAGAGTAATAATAATGTAAAGCAAGGATACTGAGCTGATGAAAATTATAATGTAATTGTATTAAAAGGTTGGAAGAAAGAAGGTTTGGGTATGTAGATGAGATGGGGTTTGAAAGAGATCTGAATCCTCATTTTCCAAAATAGAAAGTTAAATAGGTGATACATAAAGCTGAAAAAGTCAGTAGGCTGTGTTACAAGGATATTAGTCAGAGAAAGGGAGTAAGTATTCCAAGAGTCAGCAGTAGGAGCTGAACGTGGTTGTTTCTGGCCAGGAAATGGGGCAGTTGTTGGGAACTGCTCCTTTTTACAATCGGTGTTCGAGAACTGTTCGACTCTTTATTGAATGTATGGCATTAGTTTGATGAAAAGAAATCAAAGCTGAATTTTGAAAAATTTATGTTAAGAATTGGGATGCTTTTGCAGAGAGAGATAACAATCAGCAAAACTACATTTGAAGGGATCCTCATTATTCCTTGCATTTCAGCAAGGACTAGGAGGCAGACATCTGTTTAAGGTTCAAAAATTCTGTCTGACCTTCCTGCCGACTTGTAACCTTTGGAAGTAATGAACTCCCCGTCACTATAAATATCTAGGCAGAGGCTGCCTGACCAGCTCTCTAACTGTAGCAGGGTGTGTTTACCATTGGGCAGTTAGAGCAGGCAACTTCTAACATTCTTTCAGTTTTGAATTTGGCATTTTCAGGATGGATAGTTGATAAGAATACAAAAAGCTTAACAAGAGAGTCCAAGACATCTCAAACCCATTGCCAGGGTTTTCTCTGCCAGACACCATCCTGAGCCTGCCACCCGTGAGCCAGGCCACAAAGCCCAGTCACATAAGAATGAACACACTTTGTCGCTCCTATCTGATTTGGCATCGGGCTCAGCCCTTTTCCCCATGGAATGGTCCACGCCCATGTCTCTGACGATGGAGCTGGTCTCACAGCAGCCCTGTGAGCGCTGGTCCAGCCCAAGGGATTCCTGCGTGAAGTTTTCCAGGATTCCAGGCTATTCTCAGAGCTGAGTCCCCCTTAGGCTAAGCCCACGGAACTCATCTCAGCTCCAGACTGAGCCGGAAGCCTCAGAGAGAACTCAGAGCTGAGGAAATCCACAGGTTTTACCCAGCACTGCCGAGTCAGCAGTGAGCCAGTTGAGGGAAGGATCAGCAACAGCAAGACACACCTGAGCCGCCGTCTCATTGTTCCGCCTCATCCCTAAACCCTCTGTGTCTGCCTGTCTGTGTCGGTCTCCCTTTTAGGATCAGCCTGGCACCACTTCATGCCCTGCCTCCTTCCTTCTAATCTTGCCTCCCTGGCCTGTTCCATCTACTCCAGTTTAACTGAGAAGAGGTTTTAAAACCTAGGAACAACAGACGTGCTAGATACAAAGAATACAGGGCAGTGTCTTCCTCAGTCACATCCCTCCTGCCCTCTCCCATTCCCACAATGAGTTTTATAAATATTTTGTCAGACAGACATTGCACTCCCAGTTGTTATCATTATCAGCCATTTCCTTATTATCTGTGGTTTACGATGCATTTGCTCCAGGGTCTTCCCCGAGATAAGGCAGGAGCAGATGACTGAGCCACTTGTTGATGTCCACTTGTGTCAAGCCTGTTAAGAATGATCTTTGGGGGGATTTGTTGAATGTGCCAGACTGTCCAGTGAGTGGTGATGATCCCCTGCATCTGCTCTGGAGTCGGCCTCGTCCCCTCATTTGCTCTGTTCTCATTTATCTCTCTTCAGCAGGTGAGCCAGTGATCTGTACTTCTATGATACATAAAACACTTCTTATTTCATGGTAGATTATGGGGCTGCTATGAAAACGCATATGTTTTAAGAGTGAATTGAGTCGGAGGTTTAAACTTAAAGCCCCCTTGATTTAGAATCAGAAATTAATATGATGGAGGGAGGGTAGAGCTCAGTGGTAGAGTGCATGTCTAGCATGCATGAGGTCCTGGGTTCAATCCCCAATGCCTCCATTTAAAAACAAATAAATAAACCTAATTATGCCCCCCAAAAAAGAAAAAATAAATTAACATGAGGATGAAGCTACAGAGTGATTATTTGTGTCTTCTGAAACTTCCTTCTGTCTTTCTGCAGGAAATTCTAAGGAGAGAAGTTCGGAATCTACATTGCTTGGCTGGGCTATTACACTCAGATGCTCCTCCTGGCAGCAGTCGTGAGGGTGACTTGCTTACTGTGTGGATATTTTAATCAAAATAACTGTACCTGTGGGTAACTTGTCTTTATTCCTTGTTACCGTGCTTACTTAACTTAGAATGACATTCTCCAGGAGCATCCATGTTGCTGCAAATGGCCCTATATTGTCAGTTTATATGGCCGAGTAGTATTCCATTGTATAAATATACCACTTCTTTAGCCAGTCATCCGCTGATGGACATTTAGGCTGTATCCATGTCTTGGCTACTGTAAATAGTGCTTCTATGAACATTGGGATGCAGGTGTCATCCTGAAGTAGGGTTCCTTCAGGATACATGCCCAGGAGCAGGATTCCTGGGTCATATGGCAAGTCTATTCCTAGACATTTGAGGGAACTCAATACTGTTTTCCACAGTGGCTGCACCAAACTGCATTCCCACCAGAAGTGTAGGAGGTTCCCCTTTCTCCACAGCCTCTCTAGCATTTGTCATTTGTGGATATTTGAATGATGGCCATTATGACTGGCTTGAGGTGATACCTCATTGTAGTTTTGATTTGCATTTCTCTGATAATTAGTGACATTGAGCATTTTTTCATGTGCCCATTGATCATTTGTATGTCTTCCTTGGAGAATTGCTTGTTTAGGTCTTCTGCCCATTTTTGGATTAGGTTATTTGGTTGTTTCTTATTAAGTCATTTGAGCTGCTTATATATTCTGGAGATCAAGCCTTTGTCAGTTTCATTTGCAAAAATATTCTCCCATTCTGTAGGTTGTTTTTTTTTTACTTATGGTGTCCTTTGCTGTGCAGAAGCTTGTAAGTTTCTTTAGGTCCCATTTGTTTATTCTTGCTTTTATTTCTATTGCTTGGGTAGACTGACCTAAGGGAACATTTCTGAGATGTATGTCAGATATTTTGCCTGTATTTTCTTCTAGGAGGTTTATTGTATCTTGTCTTATGTTTATCTTGCTGAAGAGACTGTCTTTATTCCATTGTATATTCTTGCCTCCTTTGTCGAAGATTAGTTGACCAAAAGTTTGTGGGTTCATTTCTGGGCTCTCTATTCTGTTCCATTGGTCTATATGTATGTTTTTGTACCAATACCATGCTGTTTTGATGACTGTAACTCTATAGTATTGTCTGAAGTCTGGGAGAGTTATTCCTCCAGGCTCTTTCTTTTTTTTCTTCAGTAATACCCTGGAATTTCTATGTCTTTGATGGTTCCATATAAATTTTATTGTGATTTGTTCTAGTTCTATGAAATATGTCTTGGGTAATTTTACAGGGATTGCATTAAATCTGTATATTGCCCTGGGCAGTGTGACCATTTTAACAATATTGATTCTTGCAATCCAAGAGCATGAGATACCTTTCCATTTTTTAAAGTCTTCTTCAATTACCTTCACCAATGGTTTATAGTTTTCTGTGTATAATTCTCTCACCTCTGTGGTTAGATTTATTCCTAGAAATTTTATTACTTTGGGTGCTATTTTAAAGTGTTTTATTTCTTTACTTCTTTTTTCTGTTGATTCATCATTAGTGTAAAGAAATGCAACTGATTTTTGAACATTAATCTTGTAACCTGCTACCTTGTTAAATTCTTCGATCAGCATTAGTAGTTTTGGTGTGGACCTTTTAGGGTTTTCTATAAATAGTGTCGTGTCATCTGCATGTAGTGACACTTTTACCTCTTCTTTTCCAATTTAGACCCCTTTTACTTCTCTTACTTGCCTGATTTCTATGGTCAGGACTTCCAAGCCTATGTTGAATAGGAGTGGTGATAGTGGCATCCTTGTCTTGTCCCAGAATTTAGTGAGAAGCTTTTGAGGTTTTCACCATTTAGTGCTATGCTGGCTGTAGGTTTGTCTTATATAGCTTTCATGATGTTGAGTTATGTTCCCTCAATACCCACTTTGGTGAGAATTTTTATCATAAATGGGTGTTGAATTTTATCAAAAGCTTTTATGCATCTATTGAGATGATCATGTGGTTTTAGTCCTTTCTCTTGTTGATGTGAAGTATTACATTGATTGATTTGCATATGTTGAACCACCTTTGTGTCCCTGAGATGAACCCCATTTGAGCATGTTGTATAATCTTTTTTATGTGCTGTGGAATTCTATTTGCTAGTATTTTGGTAAGGACTTTTTTGCATCTGTGTTCATCAGTGATATTGGTCTGTAATTTTCTTTTTTGGTGGTGTCTTTGCCTGGTTTTGGTATCAGGGTGATTGTGGCTTCATAGAATGAGTTTGGGAATATTCCTTCATTTCAGTCTTCTGGAAGAGTTTGAGAAGGACTGGTATGAGTACTTCTTTGTATGTGTGGCAGAATTCCCTGGTGAAGCTGTCCAGTTCTGGATTTTACTTGTAGGGATTCTTTTTTAATTGTTAATTCGATTTCATTCCTAGTGATCGGTTTGTTCAAGTGGTCAGTTTCTTCTTGATTCAGTTTTAGTGGACTGTATGTTTCCAGAAACTTGTCCATCTCCTCTAGGTTATCCCTGTTTTTATGTAGTTTTTCATGATATTCTCATATGATATTCTATATTTCTATGTTATTTGTTGTAATTTCTCCATTTTCCTTTCTTATTTTGCAAATTTGTGCTCTCTCTTTTTTCTTCTTTGTGAGTTTGGCCAGAGGTTCTCGATTTTATTTACTCTTTCAAAAAATTGCTTTTGGTTTGATTGATTATTTTCTCTATTTCTTTTAATCTCTATTTTATTTATTTCCTCCCAGATCTTAATTATTTCCTTTCTTCTGCTGACTTTTGGGTGTTTTTACTCTTTAGTTTCTAGTTCTTTTAACTGGTGGGTTAGATTGTTTTTTTTTTTTGATATTGTTCTTCTTTTTTGAGGAAGGCCTGTATCACTCTAAACTTTCCTCTTAGCACTGCTTTTGCTTTGTCCCATAAGTTTTTGTGGTTGTTTTCATTTTCATTTGTCTCAAGGTATTCCTTAATTTCAACTTTGATTTCATCATTGACCCATTTTTTTTTAATAGCATGTTGTTTAATCTCTATGCTTTCCTTTTTTTTATGCTTTGTTTCTCTGAAGTTGTTTTCTAGTTTCAATGGCATTGTGGTCAGTAAGGATGCTTGAGATAATTTCTATCTTCTTAAAATTTTTGAGGCTTCTTTTGTGACCAAGTACATGATGAATCCTAGAAAATGTTCCACGCACACTTGAAAAGAATGTATATCCTATTTTGGGGGGTTGTAATGCTCTGCAAATATCCATTAAATCTAATTTTTCTATTGTATCATTTAATTTCTCTGTTGCATTATTTATTTTTTGTGTGGAAGATCTGTCTAGTGATGTTAATGTGGTGTTAAAACTTCTGACAATGATTGTATTCCCATCAATTTCCCCGTTTATCTCTGTTAGTAGTTGTTTTATGTACTTAGGTGCTCATGTTGGATGCATATATATTAATGATTGTAATATCCTCATCTTGTATTGCTCCTTTAATCATTATAAAATGCCTTTATTTATCTTTCTTTATGGCCCTTGTTTTAAAGTCTATTTAGTCTGAAATCAGAACTGCTACACCTGCTTTTTTGGAGTTTCCATTTGCATGGAATATCCTTTTCCGTCCATTCACTCTCAATCTCTATGTGTCCTTCTCCCTAAAGTGTGTCTCTTGTATGCAGTTTATTGAAGTTTCTTGCTTTATTATCCAGTCTGCCACTCTGTCTTTTGACTGGAGCATTTAGTCCATTATCATTTAGAGTAATTAATGATAAATGAGTGTTTATTGCTATTTGAACTTATATTTGCAGTTGATTTCATATTTCTTCTTTGTTCCTTTCTTCTTCCTTTTGTGGTATGGTAATTTTCCTTTGTGTTATCTTGGATTGTATTTAGTTTTTGTTACTCACTTGTAAGTTTTTGGCTTGTGGTTACACTTTTTTGTAAGTCTGTTAACCAATTACTGTAACTGTGTACTAAACAGATAGTAATGTAATCTCAAACCCATCCTACCGAGAACAAAAAATTTAAGAAAAAAGAAGAAAGAAAAAATACTCTGTATTTTCTTGCTTCCCTCTCCCACTCAATGATTTAGATGTCTTCTTTTACAATTTCATGTTTATTCTATTTGTAATTCATGGTAGTTATCACCTTTCCAGTTATAAGCTCTCATTTCTGTATCATCCTGCTTCTTTTTTATTTAGAGTGTACCTTACAATATTTCTTTTAGCATGGATTTAGTGTTGCTAAAGTCTTTTAGTTTTTCTTCTCTGTGAAATTCATTACCTCTCCCTCTGTTCTAAAGGATAGCCTTGCTGCAGAAAGTATCCTAGGCTGCATCTGTTTTTTCATTCAGGACTTTGAATATATCTTTCCACTCCCTTCTGGCCTGTAGTGTTTCTGTAGAGAAATCAGCTGAGAGCCATCTCTTGTAACTCACTCTTTGTTTTTCTCTTGCTGCCTTTAGGATCATTTCTTTATCCTTCAGTCTGGCCATCTTGATTTTGTTGTCTTGGTGTGAGTCTCTTTAGGCTGTTCCTGTTTGGGAACCTCTGAGCCTCCTGTACTTGGGTGTCTGATTCTTTCTTTATGTTTGGGAATTTTTCAGTTATGATTTCTTTAAATACCTTCTCCATCCCCTTTGTTCTTTCTTCCCCTTCTGGAACTCTTATGATGCATAGATTGGCATGCTTTATATTATCCCATAGGTTCCTTATATTGTTTTCATTGTTTTTTATTTTTTTCTCTCAACTGTTCTGATTGTGTGCTTTCTGTTGTCCTGTCTTCTAGGTCACTTATTCGTTCCTCTGCATTATCTAGCCTGCATTGTACTGCCTTTAGGTCAGATCTCATTTCAGCCAATGAAATTACCAATTTTACTTGGCTCTTCTTTATAGCTACTATTTTGTTTTTGACATATTTTATGTCTCTAAACACTATCTCTTTTAATTCCTTCAGTAATTCGATCACTTCTTTTTAGAAATCTTGATCTAATAGGCCATTAATATCTATTTCATTGATCGTTCTTTCAGGGGATTTCTCTTTCTCTTTTAATTGGGAATACTTCCTCTGCTTCTTCAACTGCTCATATCTCTCTGACACTGTGGCTTAAGGAGTATCAGTTATCTATTGTGACCCTTAAAGGGGTTTATTTCTTTATCTATCTAAGGCCTATGCTGGAATAAAACTTAAAAACGAGAGAGAGAAATAGAATTTTAAAAGAATGGAGAAAAAGAAGGTTTGAAAACAGTGCATAATCAATAATAGAAGAGCAAGTTGAAGAAGAATAGGAATCGAGTTGAGATGTCTTTTTAAAACCTTAACAAAAAGAAGAAAAAAATCAAAACACAGTATTTAAAACCTGTGAATAATCAATAACAGATCAAATCCAAGAGAATTAAAAATGAAATGAGAATTGTAAACATATAGAACTGTTTAAAAAGTAAAGATTAAAAAGCTAATAGAAAATAAAACAGGTATAAAAAGATTTTAAAAACAAAGATGTGTTCTCCTAGAGACTGAATGCTCTTAATGGTTTTATTGAGAGGTCTTTGTGTCTTCGCCCTGTTTCATGAACTCAGCCTGCTCTGTTGGCCCCCTCGTCTGTGCTGCTCACAGTGTCCATTGGCAAGAAGATTGCACCCCTCCAACACTGGGTCAGGTGCTGCTCTCCTTCGCGGTGGGCGGGTGGATCACTCCCCATCCAGATGCCACAGTCAGTGCTGTGTCAGTTGCTCCAAAGGTAGGCTCAGCTTCAAGAATAACAGGTTTATGGAGATATAATTCACATACCATAAAATGCAGCCATTGAAAGTGTGCATTAGGGTTTTATGTACATTTCAGGGTTGTGTAGCCATCACCCCCAAAAGGAACCAGTACCCTTTAGTAAGTCAGTCCCTAACCTTCCTTTCCCTTAGCCCTCAACAGCCACCACTCTACTTTCTGCCTCTATGGGTTTGCCTGTTCTAGGCATTTCATATAAATAGAACCATACAGTATGCTGTCTTTTTTGATTATCGTCTTTCATTTAGTGTGACGTTGTCAAGGCTCATCCATCGTGTAGCATATATCAATACCCAAATTCCTTTTTGTATTCATATAATATGCCATATTTATAAATACACCACATTGCTTATCCATCCATCAGTTGATGATGAATAATTCTGCTGTAAATGCTCATGGACAAGTTTTTGTGTGAACACATATTTTCACTTCTCTTCAGGATATATCAAAAAATGGAATCGCTGGGATGTATTCTACTTTTAAATTTTTGAGGAATTGCTAATATAGCTTTTAAAGTGACTGAAGCATTGTATATTTCCAGAAATAATGTATGAGGAGTCCAGTTTCTCCACATCCTCATCTACACTTTTTATTACTGGGTTTATAGATTCATATTTATATATCATATATCATATATATATGTCATCCTAGTTGGTATGAAGTGGTATGTCATTGTGATTTTGATTTCTGTTTCCCTAATGCCTACTGATGTTGAACATCTTTTTATGTGCTTAGTTCCCATTCGTATGTCTTCTTTGGAGAAACACCTATTCAAATTCTTTGCCCATTTTAATTATATTTGTCTTTGTATTGTCATGTTTTAAGTCTTCTTTGTCTATTCTGGATAAAAGTCCCTTATCAGGGAAAATTTTGGAAATATTTTCATCCATCCTGTGGATTGTCTTCTTACTTTCTTGATGAAGTCCTTTGAAGCACAGAAGTTTTTAATTTTACTGAAGTCCAGTTTACTTGATTGTTTTTCTTTTGTTGTTTGTGCTTTTGGTGTCATATATTACAAGTATTTGTAATCCAAAGTCCTGAAGATTTTCTCATTGTTCATTTTCTAAATGTTTCATAGTTTCAGGTCTGTGATTTATTTTGAGTTAATTTCCATAAATGGTGTTAAGATAAAAGTTCAGTTTTCTTTCTTTCCAGGTGTATGTACAGGTGTCCCAGCATCATTTTTGTAAAGATTATTTTTTCCCCATTGGATTGTCATGGCACCTTTGTCAAAAATTAAATGGCTGTGTGTAAGACTTTGTTTATGGTCTCTTAGTTCTTTTCTCTCAATCTATTTTTCTGTCCTTTCTGCAAGTATCACACTGTATGGATCACAGTTTTGTTAGTGAGTTTTGAATTTGGAAACTTCAAAACTTTGTGTTCTTTTTCAAGATTGTTTTGACTATATTGGGTATCTTGCATTTCCATATTAGTTTTAGGATCAGCTTGTTCATTTCTGCCAAAAAGCCAGAGCTGCATTGAATGTATAGGTCATTTTGAGGACAATGGCCATCCTAACAATAATAAGGCTTCTGATCCATGAACACAGAAGAGCTTTCCATTTATTTTAGGTCATTTTTAACTTCTATCACTAGTATTTTAGTTTTCAATATACAAGTTTCAGATATTTTTCTCAGTATTCCACATATTTTTCTTAATATTATAATTATTTTATTCTTTTTGATGCTATTGTAAATGAAAAGGTTTCCTTCATTTTATTTTTAGATTATTCACTGCTGTTGAATAGAAATGTAATTAATTTTTGTATATTCATTTGTGTCTTACAATTTTGGTCAGACTGGGTTATTAATTCTAAGAGGATTTTTTTTTCTTTTCTCTCTATTTTTCCTTTGTGGATTCCTTGTGATTTCAATATATAATATCATATCATCTGGAATCAAAACAGTTTTGTTTCTTTCTTTCTAATCTAGAGGCTTTATTTTCTTTGTCTGATTGATTTGACTAGAACTTCTAGTACAATGTTGATTTTGGGAGGGAATAATTCAGTGCTTCTGCATTATGTATGATCTTTGCTTCAGGTTTTTCATAGATGTTCTCTGTCAAGTTGAGGAAGTTCTCTTCTATTCCTAGTTTTTATCCATTATTCTATTAATATGGTGTATTACATGAATTGACTTTTGTATGTTGTACTGCCTTTGCATACCTGGATACATCCCACTTAATTGTGGTCTATTTTATATGTTACTGTTTTGGATTTGCTTGTATTCTGTTGAGGATTTTTGCATTTATATTCATAAGAGATAGTCTTTAGTTTTCTTGTGATGCCTTTGTCTGGTTTTCCTATCAGTGTGATACTAGTCTCATTGAATGAATTGGGAAGTGTGCCCACCTCTTTATTTTCAGACGAATTTGTGAAGCATTTTTTGTTTGTTTTTGTTTTTGTTTTTTCTTTAAGTAGTTGATGGAATTCACCAGCAAAGCCATACGGGCCTAGCATTTCTTTGTGTGAATGTTTTGGATTGCTATTTCAGTCACTACTTACTGTAGGATTATTTGAGTTTTCTATTTCTCCTTGAATTAGCTTCAGTCATTTATGTCCTTCTAGGAATTTATCCATTTCATCTAGATTATCTCATTTATTGGCTATATAATTATCCATGGTATTCCCTTATATTCCTTGTTATTTTTGTAAGGGCAGTAGTGACATCCTTCCTTTCATTTCTCATTTTAGTAATTTGAATCTTCTCTCTCTTTTTTTCAGTACTAGATAAAATTTGTCAATTTTACTGATCTTTTCAAAGAACCAACTATTCCTTTTGTTGATTATTCTCTGTTGTTCATCTATTGTCTATTCCATTTATTTCTGCCTTTAGTATTTTGATTAGAATGTTTAATTCATTTATATTAATGTAATTTCTTATCAGATTGAAGTTACAACTGCTGTCTACTTTCTATATGTCTTTTTTTCCCATTCCTCTATTACTACACATTTTTGTACAAAGTAAGCATTTTCAAGTGTGCCATTTTAATTTGTTTATTTTATCTTTTTCTTCTCCTCCTCCTACTCTTCCTCCTCCTCCTTCTCTTCCATTGCCCTGGAGATTATAATTAACATCTTGTTTTAAAGCAATCTAGTTCACATGAATACCAACTTAATTTCAACAGTACACAAAAACTTTGCTTTGGTATCAGTCTTTTCCCTCCCCCTCCTCATGCTGTCACTGTCATACAAATTGCACCTTTATGCATTTATAAGCTCATCTACACAGTTTCATAAGTATTGTTTTATGCAGTTGTCCTTTACATCAAATAGAGCAAAACATTTACATGTAATACCCGATTTATACTGTTTTATTTTTTTACTCATGTA
The DNA here is from genome assembly GCF_048564905.1 of Vicugna pacos. Classification (NCBI taxonomy): domain Eukaryota; kingdom Metazoa; phylum Chordata; class Mammalia; order Artiodactyla; family Camelidae; genus Vicugna; species Vicugna pacos. Next base: position 32,836,312 of record NC_133000.1, read on the forward strand.
GTAGTGCTTTTTATTTTTCAAGCGAGTGTCCTTTCATTTACACCTGTTGGACTATCCTTAGTATTTCTTGTAGGGCAGGCCTGCTAGCAATGGATTCTTTCAGATTTTGTTTTTGTAGGAGTGTCTTAATTTTTCCTTTAATTTTTTTGAAGAATCATTTTGCTGGCTATAAAATACTTGGTGACAGTCTTTTCCTTTTATCTCTTTGATGATACCATCCACTGCCTTCTGGTCTTCATGGTTTTTGATGAGAAATCAACTGTCTTACTGAGGAGCCTTTCTATATGTTGAGCCACTTTTGTCTTTCGGCTGTCAAGATACTTTATTCTTGTCTTTTGACACACTGAATCTGATGTGCCTATTTTAGATGTCTCTACGTTTATACCACGTGGAGTTTGTTGAGCTGCTGGGATGTACAAATTAATGTTTTCATCAAATTTGGGAAGTTTTCAGCCATTATTTCTTTATATATTCTTTCTGCCCCTTTTTTTCTCTCCCTCCTTCTGGCGCTCCCATTATGTGTGTATTGGTATTGTTGATGGTGTCCCACCTATCTCTGACACAGTGTTCATTTTTTTTTTTTCATTCCTTTTTCTTTCTGTTCCACAGACAGGATAATCTCAGTAGTTTTAATTTAACTGACTTTTTCTTCAACAAGTTCATATCTACAGAGAAACCACTTATTGAAGTTTTTATTTTAGTCATTATATTTGTATCTCTAAAATTTCTAGTTGTTTTTTATTATAAATTTTATTTATTGTTATTCTCTGTACAATGAGATGAGCACATAATTTAATCCTTTAGGCATGGTTTCTGTTAGTATTTTGAACATATGTGTAATTGCTTATTTATGTCTTTGTCTAGTATGTCCAGTGTCTGGGCTACCTCAGGGAGTTTCTGTTGACTACTTTTTCCCCGTCTGTTATGACCAAACTTTTCTGTTTCTTTGTACATCTTCTAATTTTCTGTTGAAAACTGGACATTTAAAATATTACAATGTGGCAGATCTGAAAGCCTGATTTTCCTCATCTCCAGGGTTTATCATTGCTTTCATTGTCATTGCTGCTGCTGCTATTTATTTAGTTACTTTCCTGAACAAATTCTGTAAAGTCTGTTTTCTTTATCATGCATGACCATGAGATCAGTGTGTGTGAAGAAAGCCTAGTTGTCATCACTGTAGTAATGATTGGACAGTGATTTCTTTCAATGCCTGGAGCCAATCGTTTGAGCTGTTGCCAGGTGGCTGTGTGTCCACGTGCTGAGGGATGCCCTCAGCACCGGCATGCAGTCAGCAGCTCTTCCGTAGCCTTTAGTTCTTGCTTATGCAGAACCTCAAGTTCAGCCAGAGTTGAAGGCTTAGGATTTTCTCAGATCTTTCCTTGCCATGTGCCACACATGTATATTGCCTTCTACAATTCTCAGAATTTTTTGGAGCTTTTTAACCCTACCTTCACCCCCAGAAAGTCTCATTACTCAATTTTGCCTTCTAAGTTTCCTAGTCAGCACCTAGTTAGCCTCTACTGGTCCCACTGCCTCAGACAGTTGTAATGTTAGATACTCACTGCTGTTTCCCACACACACTCTGGGGACAGGCTGTTTGCACAGCATGAGTCTGTGATAGGTCACATAGTGACAGCTCTCTGGGGGCGGATTTTTTGGGTAACTTTAAATCACTTCTGCCCCTACCTTGATTGTGAGACTATTGCTTATAAAGGCCACCATTTAGGTGAGGATACAGGGATGGGGTAGATCAAGTTACAATGCCTCAAAACTCACTATCTTTATGGAGATTTAGCTGGGGTTTTTTTCTCAAATAAAGACTCCCCGGATTGCTGGAAGTCTTGGTTTAATTTCCAGAGTTCTACAGAGGTTAATTTTGACAAATTTTGCCATTGTCATTGCTTCATAGAGGAGTAAGTTTTCCAAGATGTTTACTCAGATAGTCTAGAAGTGTATCCCATTTGCATTTGTGTTCAACTGAGTTACTTGCAAGACTAACTAATTCTACAGCTCCAGCTCCATTCACGTAAGAGTCCATCTGCATGGATTCTCCTACAGCAGTGTACAACCTGTTGTCAGATTGTTGTTTTTCTTATTAAAGTGTAGGGGTTTTTAAAAATATGCTCATGAATAGCCTTTTGTCATTTTTACACATTACAAAACTTCCACTAGTCTGTAGCTATTTTTTCCCCTCACTTATTGTTGCTTTAATGAAGTTCTCACTTTTAAGGATTTTCAGTATAGCAGTTTGTGAATGCTGATCACACGGGTGAGGCATTTAACTACTGTCTAAACCTCAGTCTTTGCTCTGATTCACTGTCTGGAACATCTGAACACATCTACTGAACCCCGTATACCAATGGATGCTGACAGACCTAATTAAAAAAATGCTTTTTAAGTAAAGCAAAGAATATTAACTTTGACACTGGAAACGACAAATCTCAAATTTCCTAGCTGATCTTGCTTTCTGTGATCATGAGCTACATCATGTTTTTAGAGCCGACAGGCATATTGAACTACTGATTTTACTTCATCGGATTTTAGAATGCAGAACACATTTCAGGCCCACTTATAGCAACATATGTGTATCTTAAAGGATATGTACATATGATGATGTCTTTATTATAAGTACCTTATTTTATTTTAGGTACCTACTGCTGTGCACCTCATTAAGGAAAGCTTGAAACTGCACTACTGAAATTTTTCATACCACCATCATCCCATAGCATCACTTTTGCACTTAGATGTTGTGTGGCAGAGTATTTTTCTGCTCCCTAGAAATGATCAATGTTGAAGGGGGAAAAAAAAACCCTCCTCAAATAAATATACTCCAAATCACACACTTATCTGAACAATGGCCACCATTTTAGTCCATAGTCCACACCAATCCATCTACTCATACTGACTCAGAGTACTCAACATAGACAATCCACCCCTGAATTCAGGGCCCTCAACACACGTTCTATCCCCTCCCCATTCCTTGTTGATTCTGACCTACTTTTGTCCAACGCGTCCTGCCAGTCTCTTTGCTACCTGACTGCACTTTTTAATTTTTACCTTTGAGTTCCAGGCTGCGCCTAGTGATTCCCAGAGAAACGCCAGACACTTGGCTCAACAGGAGGGGCGGTGAGGATTTCAGAAAGCTGTTAACCTAACTCACTTTCAGATCAGTGAGTGGCTGTTGTGAGCATTCCTTCTAGATCTCTGCCATACCGGCTGCATCCACCCCAGCAAAATAACGTAGCTCCTCCAACCACCTCTGCCTCCATTCATCTGGGTTTCTGCTTTCAGTGACACTCAGAAGCTGCTGATGGGCATTATATATATATATTTTTTTTTTAATTAAAGTATAGTCAGTTACAATGTGTCAATTTCTGATGTACAGCACAATGTTCCAGTCCTTCATATTCACATATATATGTATGAATTCCTTTTCATATTTTTTTACTAAAGTTTATTCCAAGATATTAAATATTGTTCCATGTGCTATACAGAAGAAATTTAGTTTTTTAGCTATTTTTAAATATAGTAGTTAATATTTGCAAATCTCAATCTCTGATGGAAATATTTAAAGCCACATCTGGAACCCTTGTTGTGGAAGTGTCTGAGAAATATATTTTCGACCTCATAGACTTTTGGTTAGGAAGTTGGAATAAAGGCTGACCTGGCTCACCTAACTTGTCTGCCTTTGTGAGTAAAGAGGTCTGGAGTTTCAAGTCCCAATGAAATGTCCCAGCCCTTCAGTAGCAATCTCTTAAAGCAACCAAAATGCTCCCATCTACCAGAGCATGACTTGTCCTTAGACACTGCTGGACATAACCACCGACGCTGTCTAAGGCGTCGTCTTCATCTGGTGCACACTTTCTTTAGATGTGTAATATCCTGATTAACAGGACAAGTTAGTTTGGATTCCCAAGGCCACAGGCAGCCTTCTGCCTGACTTTGGAGTATATATGTTCATTGAAGAGTCCTCTTTCAGATCAGCTAGAGCTGTCTGGTGTGTGGTGTCCCAGAGAATGTGGGTGCAGTGCTCCCCACCAGAGTCCTACCAGTTGTTTTATTGCAGGAAGAGAGAGAGCAAAAGAGACAGAACAGGAAGTTCTTGTCCAGCCTCAAACACAGTCACCCCCTCCCAGGGCTCTTGCTCTGGGACAGACAGCAGTGCAGGTCAGCAACGATGTGGCCCCGGTGTACTCCAAAACATGGTGTGGTTTTACTGGGCTATCTGTGTCTTTCATGGGCCCTGCAAAGTTCTCGGCTTTGTGAAATGGGGAACTAAGGAACTCCCACCCATGGCTGTAACTCCCAGGGTTTGAACCCTTACGGGTTTTGAGGATTTGCTGGCAACTCTTTCTTTTTCACTGGGTCATGTCTCGGTTACACCTGCAGTCCTGTGACTTCCTTATCAGAACTGCTCCTTACGTTCGGGATTTAGTGAAAGATGCCATTTTAGCCTGTAAGTTCATGTACAGGGAGGAGGAGGAAGAAGCACAGATCAGAATTGCTCTTTTGCTTTTTTTTATTATTGTTTTCATAAGCCATCTCCTGTTGTCGAATGGACACTGAGCCAATGAATGACTGTTACACCCCCATTTGAATGATGAGAAAAATGACACTCAGGGAGAGGAGGCAAACTTCCTGAGGTTCCAAAGACCAAAAGGGATGAGCACAGAATAAGATCCCTGCAAATTTCTTGTCTGTCATTCGCCTTTAGGTCAATGACAGAGTGCCGTGTGTAGTAGTAAAGTTGTAACATGCTTTTAAAAGGGTGCAGATGTTCTTGTTTTGTTTATAAAATCACAGTGTTTTGTCTGAGACTCTGAAAAAGAGAAATGGGTTAGTAAATGTTGGTTTCTCATCCTTGGTCCTTCCTCCCCTTCACAGATATGGACCCTTCCATCTGTAGCAGGAATAAGACAGCCCCAGCCTTCCCGTCTCATGAGATCAGTACTCATTCATTTCATTCCTGCCCACCAGTAGGTGATAAAGCACAGCGAGATTTTCATGTCCTGCTTCACTGATTCTTGTGAAATTAGGTGTTTGAAGATAGAAACTCATGAAAGGAAGCTGCTTTTTTTTATATAAAGTGCAGTAATTTTCCTAGCAGAGAAGGAAATTGAGGATTTTCTTCATTGAAAATTAATAGAGATTTCAAGAGCATCTGTATTTCTGATGCATAGATTAAAATGACAAAATCTAGAGGGATTACAGAAACACAAGGAAGATACCAAAAGTGCCTTTAAAGAGCTTTTCTAAGACTGGGCTTGTAAAGAGACTGTTAGTTGACAGAGACCCTCTTCTCACCCATAGTCCCTCTCCTTAGGTTGGAAAGGGCCAGCGCTTCCCATGTGTGCAGTCCTGGTGCTTCAAGTGAGTTGTAGGGTAGGGCAGTGCTTATGGTGCTCCCTTCAGTTTGTCCATCCTAAGTAACCCCTGGCAGTCAGGGCGAGTGTGTTGCAACTACGTGAACCATTCACCATGCTCTCCGTGGTGTGTGCTCATCTCAGCTCATCCAGCCTCAGGTGATGGCAGAGCAGAGAGTGGTGGCAATAGGTCAGCCATGAGTAAGAGGGAGCCACTGGAGTCAGCTGGGGCCCAAGTGGCTAGGAGTTCCAGGTTGAATTCCCAGGACTTCCCACAGCTTATTCATTCAGCTAATACTTCTCCAGCACCTGTCATGTGCTGGTGCTTCCATTGTGAACAGAACCAAATCCCTGTCCTCATGAAGATGACGTTCTAGTGGACATAAGAAATGATAAACGCAGAAGCAGATCCAGGTCAGGACACATGAGTGCTGTCTACTTTGGAGTGCACAAGGTGAGATCCTTTGGGAAGGAATGTATGATACAGGAAAATGTGGGGGAGAGGATGGCCGTATCCCAGGTCTTATTTGGGTCCCTGAGATGCACCTCGTGATGTGTGGGTCCTTGGTTTGCACAGGAACGAATCCAAGAGAGAGCCACAATTCAGTAAATGTAGATTTATTCAGAGAGATATATACTCCACAGACAGAATGGGCTGTTTCAGAAGGCAAGAGAAAGGCCATGAGGAGTGAGGGTTGGGTGCTCCAGTTTAAAGTAAAAGTAGATACACACTCCACAGACATAGTGTGGGCTGTCTCCCTCAGCAGAGAGAGCAGCCACGAGGTGTGGTTGTTAGTTTTTATGCACTCAGTATCTTCATATGCTAATAAGTGGGAGGAATATTCCAACCGCTTTGGGGAAGGTGTTGCGATTACCAGAAATTGGGCCACCACTCACCCTTTGACCTTTCATGGTCAGCCTTGAACCTGTCCTGGCACCTGTGGGAGTGCCAGTTAGCATCCTGCTGTATTTCAGTGAGTGTGTATTGAAGCTCAAGATCTACTGGGAGTTGACTTTTCCACCGTCACGGTGCTAATGGCTGTGCCATGCTATTAATGGCTGTGCCCGGCCCCCTTCCCTCCTGTCTCATGAAGGAGCTCTGGACTGATTGCACAATTGCAGAGCAGGGGATAGAGTGGAAAGAACTTCATAAGTGGAAGGTGGAAGGCAGTGTTTGTAGTAGAATTCTCAAGTCAATTATAAAGTAAGGGTCTTCTGTTTGCTGGGATTACCTGGTGTCACATTAGGGAGCTGTGAGCCTTGGGGACTTCAGTGAGTGGGTGGCTCACTGTATATACTGTGTTGCTTCTTAGGCGGCTCGAGAACAGTTGGCTTATATGTGACCCATTCACTCAAGCAGGGGTCTTTTTGGGGATTTTCTGCACTTGAGGCTAACATGGGTCACATGGGGGGGCAGGACCGGCCAGTCACAGCTTGGTCCACAGTCACCTAGTGCCCTCGTGGCTTTCATCCCATGGATGTGTCCCCTCCCCCTCAATGGGGACAAGGTCAAAAGTGGTGGGGCAGCTTCTCAGTGGCGAAGGCATTGCACTCCAGACCCAACACTCAACAGCATGGACCCCTGGTGTTGGCCACAGTCTTAGCTAGATGAGGCTGTTGAGTAGCTGAGCTCATGAGACGTGGGTGCCATGCTTCCACTCTCACCAAGAGCTCTACTTTTGAAGGTTCTGATCAGACAGCCACAAATACTCCCTAGCCCATAAACAAGGAACAGTCCCTTTCACCCGGGGAAGGGCACACAGAAGGAGAATGGATCATCCCGAGAGCAGGAGAGGCCAAATCAGTCCTGCCCTCAGGGGTCTGACAGACGAGCCAGCTCAGTTCCTCTTACTAGTTGTTTACTTGGAGGATGTGGGGTATTTTGGTGACCTGCAAGTGTCAGGAAATAGTACACGAGGGCTTTGTAGATTTTCTGGTCCGGTGTTAACTCACCCCATTGTAGCTGTTGTGCAAGGAAACAAAACTTGGTGGACAACAGGCCATGGCCTCTGCTCCCTGGTGGAGCCAGGAGATTACAATGTTAAGAACGACTGCAGGGGCATCATTTCTATGTTGAGAGGCCAGATGGCCTTACATATCTCTCATGCTGGATGCCTAAGTTGCAAAGGGAAACTGGAATTCATCCAGCTCTCCAGCCAAGGAGGAGGCCACAAGTGGCCTCCCCCACCAACTGTGAGCTCTTTGCCTCCACTGACAGCAGCATGTATAGCAAAAAGCTGGGCTGCCACCTGCGTTTCCGTGTAAACATCCGAGTAGCCACAACAATGGCCTCGTGAGCGATGGTGTGCCCAAGGAAGCGCTGTGTGGGACAGAGGGAGGAGTGCCGGAGTCAGACCCCGGGAGGGCAGGCAGGCAGTGAGGACATCTGTGCAGCGCAGGTGCCATGGAACTGAGCCAAAGGGAGGCTGGTTTTGGAGCAGGGAGCCTGGGCAGTGCCGTGTTGTTCGTAAGAAGATCCTGGGCTCTGGATCCAAGAAGTCATTGGCTTGATTCCTGACCTCAACCCTCATCTTGGGCAAATGTTTGAAGCTTTCTGTGCCTCTGTTTCTTGGTGTCCCAGTTGGGGACAATAGTAGCAATTACTTCTGAGAGTCAGGAGTGCCTTTATAGATGTCATTTCATTACGCTCACATCAGCCCACGAGCACAGTGCTAGGTCCCCCATTTTACACATGGCAGACAAGTAACTTTTAATCAGTAATCACGCAGCTAATAATGGTCATAATCAGCATTTGAATTTGATCCCTGTGTCCAGATAATTTCTATTCTCACTCAGTATTACTGGAAAACTAGTAAAGTCAGAACAAACACTGCTGAGAAGTGGGTGCTTGAAACATGTTTGTCATCTTTGCCATTGGGGAGTGTTGAGTTCACATTCCTCACAGCACTTCTGAGGCTCCCTGCATCTCCGCTGCCCCTGGTGGGGTCTACAGGGCTCTGGGCAGCTTCTCCTTGTTCTCTAAACCCAAGGCTCTCTGCTCTCTGCAGGTTGATTCTCAACCCTGACTGCTCGGTAGAGCTAGTGTCTAAAAACAAAAAAATGTGGGGAGGGTACGGCTCAGTGGTAGAGCACGTGCTTAGCATGCAAGAGGTCCTGGGTTCAATTCCCAGTACCTCCATTAAAATAAATAATGCTCAATACTCCCCACAAAAAGAAAAGAAGTATTTAAAAAATAATAAACAGTACAAAGGCCCCACTCCAGGCTGTGGTGCACTATTGTTTAAAGGCTCCCAAATGCATCCCATATGCAGGAGGGTGAGAGCTATCCCTATACACTTCTTGTGAGCTTGTCCACTCACACCCATTAGCCTCTTGAAACAGTAAAACTACTTGGCTCAGCCTAGAACTTTCTCCCGATTTCTAGAGTTTTATTTTACTACTGCACATCTCTCCTGGAGCCCACAGGAACTCAGCCAGAACTGAATCAGTTGTCTCTTCTCATGACTTGCCCCTCTTCCTGCCCTTCTTTTTTTTTTAACATTTTTTATTCATTTATAATCATTTTACAATGTTGTGTCAAATTCCAGTGTTCAGCACAATTTTTCAGTCATTCATGGACATATACACACTCATTGGCACAATTTTTCTCTGTGATTTATCATAACACTTTGTGTATATTTCCCTGTGCTATACAGTGTAATCTCGTTTATCTAGTCTACAATTTTGAAATCCCAGTCTATCCCTTCCCACCGTCTACCCCCCTGGTAAACACAAGTCTGTATTCTCTGTCCATGAGTCTATTTCTGTCCTGTATTTATGCTTTGCTTTTGTTTGTTTGTTTGTTTTTGTTTTTTAGATTCCACATAATAGCGATCTCATATGGTATTTTTCTTTCTCTTTCTGGCTTACTTCACTTAGAATGACATTCTCCAGGAGCAACCATGTTGCTGCAAATGACATTATGTTGTCGGTTTTTATGGCTGAGTAGTATTCCATTGTATAAATATACCACATCTTCTTTATCCAGTCACCTGTTGATAGACATTTAGGCTGTTTCCATGTTTTGGCTATTGTAAATAGTGCTGCTATGAACATTGGGGTGCAGGTGTCATCCTGAAGTAGATTTCCTTCTGGATTCAAGCCCAGGAGTGGAATTCCTGGGTCATATGGTAAGTCTATTCCTAGTCTTTTGAGGAATCTCCACACTGTTTTCCATAGTGGCTGCACCAAACTGCATTCCCACCAGCAGTGTAGGAGGGTTCCCCTTTCTCCACAGCCTCTCCAGCATTTGTCATTTGTGGATTTTTGAATGACGGCCATTCTGACTGGTGTGAGGTGATACCTCACTGTAGTTTTGATTTGCATTTCTCTGATGATTAGTGATATTGAACATTTTTTATGTGCTTTTTGATCATTTGAATGTCTTCCTTGGAGAATTGCTTGTTTAGGTATTCTGCCCATTTTTGGATTGGGTTGTTTATTTTTCTCTTATTGAGTTGTATGAGCTGCTTATATATTTTGGAGATCAAGCCTTTGTCGGTTTCACTTGCAAAAATTTTCTCCCATTCCGTAGGTTTTCTTCTTGTTTTATTTCTGGTTTCCTTTGCTCTGAAGAAGCTTGTAAGTTTCATTAGGTCCCATTTGTTTATTCTTGCTTTTATTTCTTCTAGGAGAAAATTTTTGAAATGTATGTCAGATAATGTTTTGCCTATGTTTTCCTCTAGGAGGTTCTTGCCCTTCTTATTTCAGGGAATGGCACTATAATTTAGACACTGCCAAAGCCAGAAAGCTGGCCGGCATCTTTGACCTCTTCCTGCCCTTCCATCACACCTGTGGCCAATCCGTCCACCTGCTGAAATGTTTTCTTCTCTCTCCTCCTGGCAGGGCCTCAGCAGGACTTCACATGAACCTGCCAATTGTCCTCCCTGACACTATCTTGTCTCTTTCTAGATCACTTTGCATGTCTCCTCTACCTTGGAGGCACACAGAGTCCTTTGTGATGTACACCTGTGATCTCCCCACCTGGTTGTCTCATCTGCCTCCCACACCCTGTGCTCGCTTGTAGACTATTTGCAGTTCCTGGAAGGGACCTGGCTCTCTTTGGCCTCCCACCATTGCATGCGCAGCTCCCCAGGGAGAAATGGCCTTAACATTATAAGTTCACCTGATCAATTCTAGGGCATCTCAGAGCTCACCACAGTGGTTCTCTCCTCTGGGAGAGCCTTGGCTACAGTTCCGGCTCCCTGCCCCGAGCACCCTCTGCTGACTGTTATCCAAGCCCTCTTAACATGCCTCCTCAGCCATTATTTCACGATGAGTCCTGTGCACCTAGGAGCTCCCAGAAGCAGGGACTGTGTCTTTTTCCTCTTTATTCTCAGAGCATTGTAGAGACTCAGGTATAACGGTGGAGGGCACAGTGGTTATTCTGCAATTTCTCTAGAGTTGGGGCCTAGGGGTAACAGTCTGGTGGGAAGAAGGGCTTAGGGGATTTACCCTGAAGCCACATTTTCAATTAACATTTCATGTTGTTTTTGTCTACTATTTAAAGTTACGAGTCTTAAAACACAATGACGATTTCTAAAAATTACATTACCGATGATTGAGAAAAATGGCAGTTTTCCATATTTAAGAATATTATTTTAAGTTTGTGTGACTGGGGTGGTGGAAAATAGAAATGCAGGGGCTACTAAAGCATTCTCATCCCCTTCCCCACCCTCAGGTCCTTTGGACAGAAGAGACAGAGGGATGTGAGGAGAAGGCTTGGAGGGTGAACCGTGCAGTGCTTTTAAATTGTGACAGTTACTAGTGCTTTTTTTACTTTTTTTTTAATGGAGGTAATGGGGCTTGAACCCAGGACCTTGTACATGCTTAGCACGTGCTCTATCACTGAGCTATACCCACCCTTCCCCCCGATATTTGTGTTTTTAGTGGGCATAATGTGCTGGTAGCAGGTACGTTAGCATCAGACACAGTCACCTGCCTCTGACCATCACGTTAATACCTTTCCCTTGAGCTAGAGAGCTAGTCTGTTTCCAAAAGTTCAATAAATTATCTACATTTTCTTTTTTCTTAAACAAAAGGTATTAACTCATTTTTTTCTTTAGTATCGCCTATAAATAAAATGTGATTTTATTAACCATTTACCAAAGTGTTAAGTGTAATAAATATTAAGTACAGATTTCTGAAGCATCAGGCATCACTGAAGATCCACATTCTTCTGTTCTGTCTCTCTGTTAGTCACCTTACTTTTGGAGTTCTGGAAGCGGTGCCAGGCAGAACTTGAGTACAAATGGGAGACGGTTGGGCAGGAAGAACAAGTCCGGCCAGAATAGGAGGCGAGGTGTCCCCACGTGGAGATAGATGAGATTACCCAGGAAAAGCGGGCGCTGTTTAGATGCACTTTATTCTGTTTACTTCTGGACTTGTCAGCCTTGGCTGCATGTTGGAATCACCAGGGGACCTTAAAAAATGTTGGTGCCTGGGTTCCATCACTGCAAACTCTGATTGTACTTAGTGGCCTGGGGTGCATTCTGGCATAGGGAAGTTTTTAAAGCTCCTCTGGTTATTCTAATGTGCAGCCAAGTTGAAGGAGCACTGCCTGGAATGGTGGACACAGAAGAGAAGTGAGGTCCTTCCTTCATATTAACAGTAAAAAGGGGGAAAAGAAAAAGACTGGTATAAGTGTATATGTAAAGAGGCATTGATTTGTATCCTTTCATGACACCAATAAAAAATGCAAAATATAAATTAGCTGCAATGACATAGATGTAGAAGGAAAGACAAATTGGTTTTTATAGTTGACTCCCATTTTTTTAAATGCGCCTTCATTATTGTGGCCTCCTTTTCATCATAGACTAGGTGCCCCTTTGTCTTGAACTAAGTCCCGGTCACTGCTCCCCCTTCCTACTGGGATGTGCACAAAGCAGCATGGCTCTCATCCTAAAGTCAGAGAAAGGGTAGAAGAAGCAGGGAAACATTTGTTGAGGTGCCATCAGTGTTTGAGCAGTGTTTGAGCTAGTCATTTTACATAACTGGAAATGTAAATTTATTGCTGCCACTCCTGCTGCAAAATTAAAAAAATAAAACTGTATATCTTTGTATCAACATTCCAGAGCTATGAAAAGATGATTTTTGAGTCATTTGTATTATTGCTTCTTTCCATCAGCTGAGATAATTTAGAGCTGATGGTGCTTGCAGTCAGCAGCAGCAGGACAGTAGGTTGTGAGAATGAATAACTCTTGGGAAAAAAAGGCTTTTACTAGGAGTATCTGAAAATGTCTCCAAATATAGATTTAATAAATTGAATCACAGATCTACAGAATGTTGGCACTGAAAAGATATGGAGGGAGCAGGTCAAACTCCTCTTTTTATAAATGGAAAAAAATGAGGTTCAGCTACCAATAGAAAGTGACATTTGTCTTTTACAATGTAATAAGCTTCTAATAATCCCCATTATGAATAGTTCCCATTGTTTACAACTGAAGATGGGGGTAAAAGCATATGTTGGTGAAAGACTGTACATTCAGAGATGAAAGCTGAATCTTAGACAAAATTAGATGTTCATAATGCTTTTGAGTCATGAAAAACAAAAACTTATCATATTGGCAGCATACAAAAAATACTGAAGAGAAGTTTTTTGGTCATTTAAACTGCCAAGTTTAAATTTAAATTTGCAAGCTAATAAGTTTAAATTTTCATTGGAACATGCTTGTTGAAAAATTGAAGATGAAGACTCATTTAACTTTATCATTCTTCCTTATTTAAAAAATTGCCTTATTATTTTTTTAGTTTTTTATTTGAAGTATTTTACTTTACTTGAGAAAGCATGCTCCATTGTTTAGAGAGGCCAGCATTGTGGTAGTGAGATCTTGTGAATGAAGTTGCCTAAATTCATATTTGAACACAGCAGCTTGCTTCCTGAGTGATCTTGGACAACTTAACTTCTCTGTGCCATAGTTTCCTATAAAATAAGAATAAGAGAGTTGCTTCTTCATGACAGTGGTAAGGAAGGGTCAAAGTAATGTATAGAATCTACTTGGAAGGCTTCCTGGCACAGAGGAAGGGCCATGTACTTAGTTACAGCTATTATTATACTATATCTGGTTTTATAATCCAGTTAAATCTTGATTCTTGCTGATTTCATCTCTTAAAAAATTCTAAATATAAACTCTAAAATGGAAACTCTTAAACTTCATAGTTGTAGCTAATTAACACATAAAGCTCAACCAAGAAACACACAGTGGACACCAGTTAGCTGCAGACAACTGTGATTCTTTCTGTCCTGCACAGACCCTAAGCTGTCACTACCTTCACTTCTGAAATCAAAGGCAAGCTAAGGAATAGAGCTTTAAATCTTGGCCTCGTCAGGTGCTCAGACCATGGCAGGGAAACAGTTTACTGTTCACATGTGCATTTTCAAAAAATAGTATTAAAACGAACACTGTACATATTTTGTTGTGTGTTTGACATCGTTAACAGAAAAGAAAAGAAAAAAAAAACAGGAAAAAACCCATGCATTTACAAACAAGGAGGCTATGTCTGAAATTTTTTTTTTATATTATGTTTAGGATTTACTGACCAGTTAGGAGAAATATCATTTCATTGGTGTAATCCCTTGATTGACTAAACTTGTTTTTTTAATTAGGAAGAAGAGCGTGTTCCCTTTACCACCTGGGGAAAGTGTATACATATAACCCTTTGTGCAAGTGCTCTTTTTCTGGGTAAGAACCTGCCACAGACTTTTAAAATCTAATGTGAAATGCTGAGAAAACTGAAAGTCAAGCTGGGAACTATGTAGTCTCATAGAGGAAACTTTTTCCAGAGAACATCTGAGCCAATGCAGGGCGCCGCTCTGGAGGTTCCACAGTCTCTTCTGCTCACAGTGCTTCCCCCAATTCTTTTCACCTCATTTGTTCAAATCAGATCAGTGGTTTAGGATTCTCCAGGGTCTGATTAAGAGACCAGATGGAGGCATTAAATTTCTAAAATTTTCCAAGTGTAACAACCTAGGTAAAATGTCTAAGAATAGCCTAACAAAAGGATAGTAGGAACTATCAAAAAATAAAAGTAAAAACTACTGAAAGATATAAAAGGTGCTTTAATCACATGATTCTAGATTAAAAGATCATATCTCCAAAATATCAGAAGTTATAAAATTGATTTGGGTTTATTGTGAATAAAATCATATTAGTAATATAAAAATTAATAAGATAATGAGAGTTTTACTAGTTCAAGAATAGCCAGATTATAAAATAAGGCAGGAAGTCCAGATATGGGCTCTGATATCAATAATAATTGAATATAAGAGATGGAAGGCATTACAAATCAGGGAGATAAATAAAGGTTATTCAGTGAATGGAACACTTGTTAGCTACTTGGGGGAAAAGAAAAGATTGAAATCATACAGTGAACCATATATTGTGATAAATTCCAGAAACATTTAAAAAGTAACACAATTAGAAAAAAACTACAAATAAATATGGATGAGTATACAACCTCTAGATGGACAGTAAGTATCAGAGGAAATTATACAAAGATTTCCATGCATCAGAGCATCCTAATTTTAAACAAAACACCAGAGAATGTTATTTGCTTACAAATCCGACAAGGGGCTAATTCCTTCAATACATAGAGAGTTCAGATCACTTCAAAGGTAACATCAAAATATCTCAGAAGCGTAGAAGGCAGAGAAGATGAACACACATTCACAAAAGAAAAAATAGATGTCACACTTCAATGGTAATTCACTCAGTGCACATCAAAATGAAATAGTTTTCCACCTCTCAAGTGACACAGCTCTGTTTATGAGGATGAATTGCCAGTGATCACCAATCCCATGCCTAGGTTCCTGGATAATTTTTGTGAAGTATGGTTGATTTACAATGCTGTGTTAATTTCTGGTGTACTCCTCAAGCCTTCTTAGAAAGCAGTCTGGCAGTTGATATCAAGAGTCAAAAATATTCATATGTTTTAATCCACTAATTCAGCTTTGAAAAACTTTTAATCAGGAATTATTTCAAAATGGCAGGGAAAAGTCAGTATGGATGCAAGTCACAGACATACTTTTATATGTGTATATATATATATAAAATCTCAGCCAAAATATTCTTCCAACTCTTCACAAAGTAGAATAGTATGCAGTCATGAAAAAGTGTGTCCATGAAAATATTTTATGACATGTCAAAGTGTTATGCTTATGATAGATTGGAGAATTAAATTAATATAAAAAATGATTTGTAATATACAAACAATGCACCATTCTGAAGGAATTATGTCTATAGGTTGAAGCATTATTCTTATTTTATTTTTTATTCATTTTCAGAGTTGGAGTCTTTTGATTGTAGGTGACAAAATCAATCTCCAATGTGTTTAAACAACAACCAAAAAATGGGGATCCATGGGATTCATTGGTTCCTGTAAATGAAAACCTCAGGTCTGAGGTCTGGCTTCAGTCAAGGAGAGATACTCTAGCCCAGATGATGTCAAGGGCTGCTTTTGTCCTGTCTTCATTCTGTGTCCAAAGATGTCTCAGCATGATGCTTCTAGGCACGCAGCATCCCAGATCATCCATCCAAACCAAGACAGGTCTCTTTTGGCAGCTTCCTCTCTTGATAGAGGAAGCTTATGATTCACATGGGCACCAGCATGTATCTCCTCACATAATAGTGGCTCTTCCTGGGTTATTTGCCAATTCTCCAATCATGTGCGAGGCCAATACAATGAGGGGTATTATTTGTCTTAAACCAACTGAGATCTACTTCTGGTGCTTCAGAAAGAGTGGGTCAATTGAGGTTAAATCACAGGACTAAAAACAAAAGGGAGGTTATTTATCCTAAAGCAAGTTCTGGGTCCTCTTCTAAGACTGGGGACAGATCCAGGACAGCAGTTCTGTCCACTACTGAGTACTTTCAAATTTTCTTTAATGAGCAAATGTTAAATTTATGATCAGAAAAGATGATAAATAAGAAACTTGAGGAAGGAGAACGGAAAGCTTTCCTGTTTCTTAAGAAATAGTGAACCCATTAAGTGCTTGGAAGAAAAATGGAAATGTGTCAAGTTTGTAAAAGTTCTGAAATGAATTAGAATTGATTTTACAGACCATGTAGGAGACAGTGCTATACAGTTAGTGTGTCTTTGGGCTCTTTGAGTATTTCAGTACTTTCACTTAATAGTTGCTTCATTTGGGGCAAATTGCAACATCTCCACGTGGCTCTATTTCCACATCTGTAAAAGAGATATAATATTACCTTCCCCACAGGGTGATTGTGAGGATTTTGAAAAATAGATGTGTGCTGAAGCAATAGTAAGTATTTAAGCATTCTTAACTATTATGTTTACTTAATACATAATTAAAAAATTACTATGCAGACTTTTAAAAAATGCATACTATTTAAATGGCCTATATGAGCTGTACAAGAGAGGAAGGCTTAATATACCTTCTATAATACATTTTTCTCAGCCTTAACTAATTTTCACATTTAATCACACACACACCAAAAAGTTATTCCTTTCACAAGCATGAAGACTTAACTGTGAAGAAAAGGATGATGAAAGAGAGTAGAGGAGAAAATAAAATGCTTTCTCTACAAACTGATGGCTTAAAAACTAAGAAAAAACACCTTTTTAAGACTTTGGTCACCATATTCATAGCTTATACTTAGGTAGAGTTTTTCACATGCCTGCGGTTAATGTTCCAATTGTTTTCACAATTAGTAAATAATTGACTCATCACAATAGTCCTATAAATTGCTATTATTATCCCCCCATTTATATGGGTGAGGAGATTGGAGCCCCTAGAGGTTAAGAAATTTGCACAAGGCCCCACAGCTAGCATCAGAGCTGGGATCCAGATGCAGGAGTGTGGCTCCAGGAGGGGCTTGTAAACACTCCCTCTGCTCTCCCATGCAGGTGCAAGCCAGCCGCCTGCTATTACTGTAAATAACATGATGTGGTTCACTTAGTCCTGAAATTCACATTCTTTGTAGCTTTCTCTCTGGGGCACCCATCAGGAGCAGCCAGGGACACTGAGTACATGCTTCTGGACTATGACCAAGAAGGTAGATGGAAGGAAAACTGTTTAAAAATGGGATCTTTAATGTTCATTCTTCAGTGGCCAGGAAAAAAACCTGCCTAGTGAGGAACTGAAACCCTATTAGCCACGTGCAAATTATGCTTCAGACACCCCCGCTGCCCTTGGGTCCACACAGTCAAAACTACAGTGGATTAGGGACATGAATCTTGTGCAAATGCAGGGAGTAGGAATACCTGCCATTTTAAGATCTCAAGGAGTATGAAAAGCATGTGAAGCTTTCATCAGCAGAGACCTGCTGTCACTTCCACTGTTTCCCTCAGGGCATGTCCACAGCTTCACTGGTCCTATTCAGAATGAAGACGACAGCTAGCACCTGCTGACCCCTGAATCAGTGATAGGTTCTCCCTTGAAAGGAAGCATATCCCCTTCATGGGTTACAACTAGTTCATAACCTAAGTAATTCTACAGATGTAGAAGGGATACTTTCATTGGTTCTGCTATCACAGACTTCCCTCCAAAAGATCATGCCACCAGTTACCCCATTTTCACCCATTAAAATATAGTTAACAGGCTTCCTTCTTTAGTGCAGTTTTAGGTTTACAGAAAAATTCACAGAAAGTGGAGTTCCCATATATTCCCTATGCCCTGCACACAGCTGCTCCTGCTGCCAGCGTGTTACATTAGTGGATGCACTCATTCTTTTTGACATCTTTCATTCCTCCTCCCCTAAAATTTAACATGACTGATATTCACGTCTCTTATGGCATTTACGTGTGATTTATATCACTTCTCACGTTTATGTGAAGTTTACAACACATGCATGTTTTCTGTTTAAGCTGGGTTGGGGGCAAGTTTTCTGTGTAAAAATACGATCATTAGTGAGTCTCATGCTGCTGGGTTTTTGGGTTGTCAGGTCCTGTTAACCATTGTTTCAGTTATTGGGATCATTGTCTACGGACTTTCAGTGTTCATTGTATTTCCTGCAAAACTTCCCAAGAACCTGAATGGAACAGACACAATCCAAAAGTACCTGACTGTGCAGGTGGGCCACGCCAATCACTGCTTCCCTTATCAGTTTTATCATCATGGTGACCCTGAACGCCATATATGAGAAAGTGGCAATCATGATGACTGACTCTGGTAAGCTCCTCCTGCAGCTGAGATAATTTCTACACCAGTTTTAGAACCAGGTCAAAACAGAGACTATCTTTTAGGCACTTCAATTGCAGTACATTACAGTCTTTAGTTAACTTCAACTGCAAACCTATTTTCTCTAGCCTATATGAGAAGTGAATTAGCTCCATTTTTGCATTAGTAAAAGGGACAAAGGAAGCTTTAGAATGTCCAAGCTCTGTGTAAATATGTCAGTGCTTAATAATAATTTCAATTACATTAGATAATGTACCCTGTTGTTGAAAGTAAATAGTCTCTGTATTGCAAATAAGTGGAAGAGGGTCGTGGTTCCAGTGGCAGATTTGCTTGCGCGTTACGGAGAGGACAAGTAATCACACTGTTATGTGTCTTCCCCCCATGCTGTTCCTGTTAGTGTAGCTCCATTCTCATCAGCTGCGGCTTCTATAATAAATGTTTCTTCTCTCTGGCTTGTATCCCACCCAGCGGCTTAGCGGCCTAAGTTAAGTGCTTCCCACACATTGCATGTGGCTGGGTGGTCCTCCCAGTGGTCTGCTCAGTGGTCATCTTCTGAAAATACTAAGACCAATTCAAATTCTGAACTAGGAGGATGACCCGTTTTATGTTCCCCAAATGCTTCTAGCAAGTTGCCCCGTGTTTTGTTTGTCTTCTTCAATAGTCCTACCTTACTGCCTTTCAGGGAGACAAGAGAATATTATCTAGCAGGATGTTTAGAAGTAGCTTTCTTTCAAATTACACCTGACAGAGGACAGTTCTTGCCCATTGGATACTGTTGTGCTTATAAATTTTAAGGAACAGGTGACTTTTTTTTTTGCCTTGTGGGATATCACTTTCTTAGTGGGAGAAACTCTTACAACAGTGTGTACAGTTGGAATTAACATAGTGGATATGTTAAGAAATTCAAAACAGCTGGTATGAAAACAGTGTGAATTGTGTGTGTGTGTGTGTATATACATATACATATATATATATTAAATGTGTTAACTCATGTGTCCGTGGCTTTGATTAGGGTCTCAAAGCCGTTCACAGTTTTACAGACTTACCTTTTCTTTATTCTAGCTGGAGAGCTCCCAAGGACCAGACTGACTATGAGAACAACCCAGCCATGAAGGTTTTCTTGTTCCATTTTGTCAACTACTACTCCTCGTGTTTCTACATCACATTCTTTAAGGGCAGATTTGTGACTTATCCATGAGATCTGGTGTATTGGCTGTAAAAATACAGAAATGAAGAGGTGTGAATACAGCTTTGTGTTCTGACAGTCTAACCTGTTTCAGGTTTTCTCTTAGTTGCCCAATGGAGAGTGTCTTTACTCTCTGCTCCTTAGATTTTTTTAGGCATAAAATAATGACTTTATTTCATGTTAGAGCTATCTAAAATTTAAATGAGATTTTCTTTCTAATATTCCAGTGTGACCCAAGTGGTTGTCTCCTTGAACTGATGACACAGCTGACAATAATCATGGGAGGACAACCCATCTGTAATAACATACAAGAGGTGTTAATTCCGTGAGTACTCAGTCATGTGATCTTGGGTGGGTGAGAATGGCCCACCCACCCACATCATTTTCCTGCGTGCCCATCTCTAGAACAGTGGAGACTCTCTGCTTATTAAAGCTCTCCAGATAAGATGATCCAGCCAACAGTATAAACGTACCTGATGTTTAATAATTATGTTTAAATACCTTCCTTTTTATGTTTAACATAAATCCTCAAGTGCTATAGTCTCTGCTTATTAGCCCACCACTGGGGACTGACTGATCAGAGCCCATTGAGAGATGGCCCTTTTTGGGGCCATGAACTTAGTTTTCCCACAATTTCCTGCAAATTTCTCCTCCTTTTATATATGCATTTAAAAATCCATAACAGGAATTTGTTGAGTGCCTAGTATGTGCTAGTCACTGTATTAAATGTTGTACCTATATGTGTGTGTGTGTGTGTGTGTGTGTACAAGTTAATCACCCAAACAATCCTTATTCTTATCTTCCTTTTGCAAATGAAGATCCTGTGGCTTAAAGAGGGTAACTGATATGCCCAAGCTCTCATTGCCAATAAGAGACCACTGTGGGACTCAGATGTAAGACACTATCTCTCTGAATCCATGTTCTTCTAAGAAGAGACTCTCTTAGGGTCCTAAGGCACAGGGTTACATAAAGTTTTAAGAGACACTTGTCTAAAATAATAACAACAGAGGTTTTGACTTACTGTTCTCTTCCTAAAAATGAGAAAAGCAGATGTTAGCAAAGGTCACACTGTCCTTTTGATTTTCACATAAGCCCAATCCCACATCAAAGTGGACAGTCCAGTGTTATCTGCAATTTCTGAACATTTCAAGGAGCTTACTCTATTCACTTTCTGTTGCTGTTGTAACAAGTATCCCCAAACGTCATGGTAGTAGGAAGAGAAAAGAAAAAGTCTCTACTAAACAACACAAATTTAAACTTGTAGTTTTCTTGAACGCAGAAGCCTGCTGAAGTCAAAGTGTTGGCACGGCTCTTTCTGAAGGCCTCAGGGGAACCTGTATCTGACTTTTCTGGATTCCAGAGACCACCTGCGTCTCTTGGCCTGTGACCACTTTTCTCATTCTCAAGGTCAGCATGGTTGTGTGCCTCTGACTCTGAACCTGTGTTCAGATCTCCTCTCCTCTCTCCCCTCTTCTGCCTCTTTCTTCCTCCTTTAACGACCCTGGTGATTACACTGGGCCCAAATCTATAATCCAGCTGGTCTCTCTTAGAGTCAACTGGTTAGCAACCTTAACCACATCTGCAACCATAGGCCCCCTTTGCCAGGGAATCTGACCTCTTCCTATGTTCTGGGGATAAGGACATAGACATATTGGGGGGGAACATTTTTCTACCTACCACACTAACCATTTTAAGATAATTTCTGGCTTTGAGTTTCTGTTTTCATGAAACTGTTGAACTCTCTTCTGTCTTGCCTTCCACACCAGCATTCTGCTCCTGGTCAACCTAACTGCAGAGCTCGCCCCTCTCTGTGGTGTCCCCCAAAACCACTTACACAAGCAGGTCTTACTGTTGTTTGGAGAATGGGGGAGAAACTCAAACAACTTGAATTTTGAAATAAAAAACCTCCATCATTTTAAAATCTTCCATGCCACTATAAAAATATTTATTTTTTTAAATTTGCTTTTTAATTTTTAAACTATTTTAAAATTTGTAACTTTTTTAAACTTTATTTTTTTCTTATCATCCTTCATTGTAGGCTCCAGAAACCTGCTCTTCTGCCCACCGCATCCAAGTTCCCTTTCATTGTTTCTCCTCCCTTCACTAACCTTCCTTCTCTCACGCTTATTACCAAGTTTCTGTCCATTCTCTTTATAGGGCAGTTAAATTATTTTTTCTTTCTTTCTTTCTTTCTTTCTTTCTTTCTTTCTTTCTTTCTTTCTTTCTTTCTTTCTTTCTTTCTTTCTGTTTTTGCAGAGTGAACACTTTTGCGTGTCAGTGTGTCATTCCACATTTCTTCATAATGGCTTCATCTTTCAGCTTCAGTATGGATTACTGGGGTCTGCCTCAAAACAAAGACATTTCCCTTGTCCCCCAGCTCACCACGCCCCTCAAAAAAAGATTCTGATCTTCGCTGTGAAATGAATCTTCTTTTTCCCTACTGTGCAGTAGACAATCCGTACCCTGAGCTCACAGTCAGATATTTCCAGAGAAGTAAAAGTAGGTCATGTGCAAATAATACTACTTTTCTCTGTGAAAAGAAATACAGCAGATAGAGGAAATACTTAACTCAGATTACTCAAAAGCATTTCCTGAAGGAAATAAGTAAATTATTTAACAATAAATTTTGTTGAATCTGGTTATCTGTGAGCTATTTTTACCAATCAAGGAGGATATATTTCCTAAACTGGTACTGAGCAATTTATGTGAAATGAAACTTGCTCACATGAACTAGTTTAAAGTAAAGGATGGATTATAGTATCTGTGGTCTGTTTATACCTTCGCTTAAGTAAGCACATTGTTCTAGGTTCCAGTGAGCTGAACTTTGCCTCCATGTATTTCTACTATGGGCTAAAATATTTAGGGAATTTATTTTGAATTTTGTTTCCCTTTTTTGAAAACCAGGAATTCTGAATTGTAGCCAAGTTCAAGGGTGGCTTTTTTTTCCCTCACTGCCTCTTCTCTTTGTATAAGTGCAGTTTCCTTCTTAATTTTTCATATAAAATCCTAACATACCAAAGATCTATCAATTACTCTTGCTGCACCAAAACTATACCCATCCTCAAAAATACATAGGAAGGGAAAAGAAAACTTATCAAAATTAGCTACTATTTTCATGCTATTTAAATATGTCTAAAGGAACATAATGAAATGAATTTCACCATATCTCACCTGCCTCCACCCCCCAATCCCATGTGGGGTTCTTGAGTAGGATTCTGGGAGCAAATGAAGGAAAGTGATGCCGTGATCCAGGCTCCCTCTGGGGTCTCCCCAGCACTTGGATTGGCACTGGTATAAAATAGGTCTCAGTCCGAGCCAGCTGAGTGAGTGAGTGACTCACAGGCATCGAATGCGTAAAATCAGTGAATTAACAGCATTCTTTGTAGGACTCAGAGAATAAGCTGAGTGCCCTGTGGCCTTCCCACCCTCACAAACTATTTTGATGTTGGGGTCATTTCTGGGAATGTTATTCTGTACTGGACAAAAGGCTAGTACAATTCCAGGGTTAAGCAACTTTCCTAGGGAAATTTTATGATAAAATATTAAGAAAAATAGTTAAATGCCCCAAATGACATAGCATTGTCCTTTGGTGTTTAGATAATGTATGGCTGTAATTTTCTTACTTTATATGTTTTCTACATTTTCCACTGTGTGTATGCACTACTATATAATAAGAAAAACAAATGTTTAAAAGAGAAAATCTCTCTTCTCCAGATATGATTTGGTTAGAGGATGAGTCACATACATATAATAAGAGAATCTTAATTACATGTGTCCATAATTCACTCTTTAAATTCAGGAACAGGAAACTCAGGAATGAAAGAGATTAAGAGAATCAAAGATACTTGTATTCAAGATTAGCAAGTAGGAGTGTCCTCAACAGAAAAGGTGATAATCAATAATGCAGGGATTAAATGTGATAATGAAGGTACAAAGACAACATGAAGTAGAAAATGCCACGTGGCAAGCACAGAGTAAAGGGCAATTTACTATGATTATGCCAATATGTGTGGTCAATTCCCAAGCAAATGATTGTGTAACCCCTGCTAGAGGGAGAAAGCTTCCAGCCTTGGCTGGAGAGGGGGGAGGATCCAGTGTCTGTATTTTTTAAAATGTCTACAGTTGCTTCTCATTTGCAAATTGATATCCCTGCACGAGAACCTTAAACCAACAGAAAGCCCAAAAGACCGTGGACAATGATGGGTAAACGACAGCCCAAGCTTTTCTGCCACAGATGAGTGGTTCCACTCAGGAACACTGAGCAAGAGACTCAGAGTCTTAACTAAGGACAAGCAAGTTGGGACTTCTAATATTACCTAATGCCACCGACGTGGGAGGGCAGTTCAGCACAAGAAGGAAGCGACAGGTGAGTTAACATGGAAGTTTCATCATGGATCCAAACCGTGATGGATTTGGGTCACGGAGGGTAAAAGCCCTTCTTCCCTGGGGCATGGACTGGATTCCACAAGTGGCTGAGACAGGAAGTATGAGGCAGAGAAAAATTCCCCCAGGAGAATCCCGAGTCTGGGTGCCAGGGAGGGTGATGGACGAGCGCGGTCCCAGCGCCATCCGCACCGCAGGGCTCCGAGGGGCTGTGGAGTTGCGCGCCCCTGGCCGGACCACAGACCTGCCTGCAGCGCTCCGGGCTGCGGCCTGGGGAGCGGCTTCAGCAGCAGGCTGGCCCCGTCATTCTCGTAGGTGCTGCAGTGACCCCCACCCCTGTGGCCACGGTGATCCCAAGCCAAGGGTCTAAGTGACTTCAACCCTATTTACAGGTGACCACAGCCGGATAGCCAGTGCTGCTCAAAAGGAAGATCCCACATGGGGTCTTGCTGTGTCAGGGGGGTTGCTAATACCTGGCCTGCTTTGAATCGTTTCATCGTGACAGCAGTCTGGGCAGTGGAAGTTTCATCTCTCAATTTTATTTCAACTTTTTTTGTTGAAAGTATAGTTGGTTTACAATATTGTGCTAATTCTTGGTGTACAGCATAGTGGCTCATATATATATATATATATTCCTTGTCATATACTTTTCCACTAAAGGCTATTAAAAGTTATTGAGTGTAGTTCCCTGTGCTATACAGAAGGATCTTGTTGTTTGAAACAAAAATTACTAAACAAAGTAACAAAGTAAGCAGACTAAACCTAGCCATGTATATGACACAGCTGAGTTTATCTAAGGATTTAAATGTGGTTTTGATCTCCAGGATCTCTTTATCCAAGTATCATATGTAAAGTGCCTGTGGAACACTTCTCAGAAAAATGTTTTAAAATCATAATATATAGAGAATAAAGAAGAAAGATAATTATACTGAAAAGCAGATATCAAAATATAGAAATGGGCATTTGTGATACAGTAATATCTGAAATATTGGAAGAACGTGTTGAATAAGAGGATCCAGTGGTGAGTCTACTAACCGCAACATTCTGCCATAGCAGTGAGTGTAAATCATCTTCTGAGATCTGCAACAATTGCATTTTGAATGTAAATAAAGTTAAATAACAAATAAGCCATGAAGTGTGGATTCAGATTCAGGGGTATCTCGAGTCCATATCCCCAGCATTTCCCAGGGCTCCCTGCTCTTCCCCTAATGTCATTGAAAGAAGTGGGGAACGTTTGTGAAGCGAAGGGCATGTTCCATTGCAAAGAAATCTCGTAGCAAACCTGGGAGCATGGCCAGTGAAAGGTTAATGCTGAAATTAGAGGCCGTGGGAAACCAAGCAGAGGCAGCTCTTTACAAGTCACATCATATGCTCTGTGTGTGTCTACGTGTGTATGCATACAGACGTGTGGGCATGTATGATGTATACACCTGCCTTTCGTGTGAAGCCGCCTCACTGTCCAAATTTGAAATCCGTCCAAACATGCAGTGCAGTCAGCCGAAACTCAGCCAGATGCTAAGTTGTCTGTTGTTGCTCTGTCTCTTCTGCTGAACTCCACGAGTAAACCACGCGCCAGCTGTTGCTTTCAGGGACAACAGCTCTGTAGGCTACAGGTCCATGCCTTGTTTCACTGCCAACTCTGATTTCCTTTCAGGATAAATTGCCATTTGAAAAGGGGGAAGCATTCAGTTGGCCCACAAGCCTCTGAGTGAGGAAAAAACATAACTTTAGAGACAGCTCTGTGGGACAGCATCCAGAAGGGGACAGAGCATTGGGCTGGGAGTCGAGGCTGTGTTTCTTTCAAGCTCTGCACTGAATTTGAGGTGGCATGTCACTTCTTTGTCCCTTGATTTGTTCAGCTTATATTAGGGTCTTGGACCTGTTCTATCCAACATTAGAGTATCACATTTTTGCTCGGTGACCCTCCATGGCTCTGCAATTCCTTCAAAGGGAAAAATGCCCACATCCTCACGGCAGCCTCTAAGGCTCCACCCCCAAAACCACCACTTATTTCCTATTCGCTGTGGCCCACACCAGTCTCCATGCTGTCTGTCCAGCGTGAGGGACCTCCAGGCCTGTGATCACTGTTTCCTCTGCCCCTCCTCTGCCCACCCCTTTGCTTCAGTCTTTGCCTTATTCAAAGGTCACTGCCCCATCCCCACTCCTCCCTAGCACACATTCTTCGCTCTCCTTTATTTTCCTCCACAGCACTTATCACCAGCTCACAGAACCTGTATTTCTTTCTTTTACTTATTTTCTCTGACGACTTTCAGACTGGAAAGGCCATGGTGGATAATAGGAGAGAAGTGGGGGTAAAAAAGACAAATGAGGGAAGGCATCTTCTAAAAGCTAAAATGCCCACCTGAAAAGGAGGTAGGAGATAAAGTAGTAGTAGTCGTTACACTTTTGGTAAACCCAAGGCACGTAGTCAGGACTAGTTTTCACAATATTTGAGGGTAGGGAGGCAGCAATAAAAAGAAATTTATCCTGAAAACAAGAAATTAAATTCTTGGGAAGATGATGTGTTCAGCTTGAGATATCAGTAATACCTTTATGACCTTGGTCTGATA
Organism: Vicugna pacos; assembly: GCF_048564905.1. Taxonomy (NCBI): domain Eukaryota; kingdom Metazoa; phylum Chordata; class Mammalia; order Artiodactyla; family Camelidae; genus Vicugna; species Vicugna pacos. Next base: position 32,862,955 of record NC_133000.1, read on the forward strand.
ATATCCTGCCTTATAATTTGATCTGTTTGACAGCTGGATCATGAATCTAATGATGCCACAGTTTTGGGAGCAGAACAGACCAACCCACGATGGGAACAGGAAAACCATCTGTATCCCATGGGCAAACTGGGGTTATTTTATGAATACCCTGAACTGAGTAAGTCATCAATGGAGATTTCTGTGCTGTCGGTTATACTAGAGTATGCTTTGGGTCTCAGAAGCATTGGTTACCGAGCCAAACAATGTCCTAGCATACCGAAACGGAGCCCGCTTTTCTCCATTAGATGCAATTATGCAGTCAGGCTTTCAAATAGGGTGCCTGTGTGTATCTTTGTCAATATTTATGTTGCACAAAGCTGAAGATTTACTGCCAAGGAATGAAATGGAATACTCATTCAGATACGTCTCCTCCATTGATTTTCAGATCCTTCTGGTCATGTCGTCTAAGGATGAACTCAGAACCGTTACTAGATGTGACTCAGCTCAGGCTGTAGCCCGTGTGGCACAGCTGTTGGCTGATATCCTTCTAAATAGAGTCATGTGAGCCAGCCAGCCTGTGCAGAAAGCCCGCAAGCACATCCTGCCTCATTGCAGCAAGGTTCACAGGGTCACCCCTTCCACATCTCACACCTGCCTTTGATATTGTTCCTATTTCTTCTGGCTGATGGTTTCTGCCTGATTCCTTGAGTGACATCATGTCACATCACTGGCTTGAATTCAGGATGAATTTGCTGATCTGGAGTATCGGTAGAACACAGATCCCCTCCTTCTCCAATGACTTTGTCCATTTCTGTACATTTGCTTGGGCTCTGTTCCTCTTTGGTTGAACTTGGTTTTGAGCTCTCAGTTGCCTTTAAATTGTTGAATCTCAAAATAGATTTCCGTAGGAAACGTTATCTTTTCTATTATGCATGGCGCACTTTTATCTACTAGAAGGCTGATGATGTGCACGTTTTGTATCTGAGCCCTTTCAGCTCACCATTGCCTTGAAGTAGTTTGTTTTTTTTTAAGCTTAGGAGACAGGAAAGGATTTTTGTCAGTACGCTTTGCATTTATGCATGCAGGTTCTTGTTGGCAAAGGCACCCCTTTGTGCTTCCTGTTTATAAGTCTACAGATGGAGTTTTCTTTTTCCTAAATTGCATTCTATATATAAAATAATTGCTTTTAACAATATACATTATACATAGAAACGCATCTGGTTCCCTCGGTGAATGAAAGGTCATCTTGTTGCATCTTCAGTCAGCTATGCTTTGTGGCCTGGTGTCTGATTTGAGTTTCATCTTTGCTTTTGTTGTGTTTAGTGACCAGGTTCCATTAAGGGTGCAGCTGCTGTCCCTGGTGTAGAAATTATGTTCATTTATTCTTCTTATTTTCAAAAGGACTTTAAACCAATGACCTGTTATTCCAAAATGAGTCATAATTGTAAATATGTCTTATTGGGGCTATTATCAGTATGAATAATAACAACAACATTCTGGGGGCAGCATATCATTAGGTATTTTAATACACACAAAAAAAGCCTTGGAAAAAAGTTATTCTAATTAAGTCAAATAAATGTCATGAAAGGAAATGCTGTACGCTTTTGGGAGAAATTGATAAGGCTTTTAGAAATTTATAGTCTCATTAAAATATCAATTAAATAATTCAGCCTAACTCTACCCTACATAACAGGATGGAGTAACAGCTATTCTAGAGAGATTGTTCAGATTTATTCGTTTTCCTATTATCTAAATAATCCCTGATGAATTAGAAAATTCAATCCATTTCTGAGAGTAGGCAGTCTGTTATTCTGTATTCAACGCTGGAGTGAAACTTATTTTGTGTTCTTTTCGTTCATGGGAGATAGAATTTCCAAGTGCTTTTTGAATCATTTTTGTTCCTCTAAAATAAATTGCCTTTGGTGGTGATCTCCTGACCTCAATTTCCTCCTCCCAGTTTTCCCCATGATCATTAATGACACCCCACCTGCCTTTTTAGTTATGCCTCTTAGCTGCTGAAGGGGAACAGCTACTGACAGATGACCCTGGAGCCCTCCACCCGTGCTTCGTTAGGCCTTGCACCCAGCCACCAACCCTAGTCTCCTTCGCCTGAATTATATTTCTCTGCTTTTGTGCCTGGAAGGACACTTGCCAAGCCTTGGCAGGGACCCCTCCACTATTTAGAGATTATCTGCTCTCCTGTCTAGGCATGAATTGCACTTGATTCTTGTCTTGATGGTGTGTGATCGTGTCCATGTCCATTGTACTCCCCGACTGGACTGATCCTGTTGGAGGCAGTAGTCAGGCTTTTCATTTTCCCGTCCATGTCTGGAGCACCACAGCCTGGACCCTGGTTCTCCTACTTGTTTAAGTGACTTGAGCTTGGAGTTTCAACACACTCAAATAAAACTGTTAGATGAGGTGGCGGTAACATTGCTCCCAATGCCCCCACAAAGTTCTATATGACATATGGTTTTTTCTGAGTGAAATTTCTCTTTTATTTGTTTTCATGAATTCCCCACTGTCCTTTGAGATTATTAGAGTAACCCTGAGTTGTTAACCACAATATCTCTCCCCCCACCAGCGAATGATCCTGCTGCCTGAGAACTCAGACATGGGACATAAGAGAAATTATCTATCAGTCTTAAAATCTGGAAGCCATAAGATACCGTTTTGTACTTAGAGCACCCACAGCACAAACACCAGTCTCTCAAGAATTTGACACTGCCTTCACAGAGGGCAGGTGCCATAAGTGAAATGCTGTGAGGGATGAAGTGGGAGCTCTTCATCTCTGGTACTGCCTTTTCCACCCTTGCTTTGTTAACTTGATTTTCCCTTCATATATTATGTTCTCCATTTAATTTACTGCATTTAATATCAGTTGTTCTTCAACATCTCCTTGCACCCGCCCCCTCCATTCCCTCTCTCTCCAGTGCTCTCCCACCCACGCCTATCCTGCACTCTCCAGGACCAGGCCTGTCTCCCCCACGCCCTCACCACTGTTCTGTCTGCCCACCACCTGCACTCACATTTCCTTAACTCCGCAGAATGAACTTCCCAAAATGGCAGCTGAGTAACTGGGGGCGATTGTAGACCTCTCATCTCTTTACTGATTCATTCATTTATCCAACCAACAAACATTGAGCACTGCTATGCCAAACACTGTATCAACTGCTGGGGAGACCAAAACAGGTAAGACTTGGTGTCTGCACTCCCCAGGCTAGGCGAGGCATGGCGAGTAGTTGATGGATTGCTAAGCAGGTGAACACAAATTGGACTCCCTAGAGCTGGAAATATTTGAACTGAATCTTGAAAGGTGAAAGGAAGTTAGCTCTCTATTTTGTGGTAGAGGGAGTGGACACTTCATGCAGAGAGGTGGGGACATATATGTGTACACAGCATGAAGCGGCTTGGCCAGACTGAAGAACAACAAGTAGGGCTAGAACAAAGGATCCATAGGTGGGAATGTCAGGTGCACAAGGCCTCTGTCACGATGGGCCTTGTGTGCTTAGACTTCAATGTATCCTTAAGGAAGCAGGGATATATTGGATTATTTGTAAGTAAGAGAATTGCATAATGTTTATGTTGCAGAATATCTGGTTTTTCTGGCAGCAGAATGGAAGATACTATTTTAGGGGGAGAGGCCCATATTTTGGGGGAAAGGATATTTTGGGGACCAACGCAGGTAACCCAGACAACAAGTGGCACACGCCTGCTGAGAGGCCGTGGGCAGAAAGAGAGAGACATGGGCAGCAGAAGTGGTGACTGCTGCAGTGGGGATTGGAGGGCCGGGGCGGCGGGCCGCAGAGCTGCTGAGGTGACTTTCCAGTGACCCATCCGGAGAGCAGATCTGCAGGGGGAGTGTAAGGAGAGGAGCTGGTTTCGAGGAGATGGTTCTGTGTGTGACATTTTGAGTGCGAAGTGTCTATGGTACATATAAGGAGTGATGTCCGTTGTTAAGCTGGATTCACCAGTCAGGAGCTCAGAGGAGCTGTGGGTGAGGCCATGGGGGCGATTCAGTCCTGCCAGGTGGAGGACTGAAGATGAGGCCCTGGGGAAAAGGGCCATGTACATGGCAAATGGGAGAAGAGAGGTCCACCAAGAGAAAGAAGAATAGCAGTGCAGTTGAGAGAAAATGATTTGAGGCAACACAGAGAAGGCTGTAACCTGGCTTAAGAGGAATTTGAACACTGACTAAAAGGAGCGAAGTGAGAAAGGGGGGTGTGTGGGGCATAAAAGCAAGGGCTAAAGCCCACCTTTAATTGTCTAAACTGAGGAAAAGGCGGAGTTGGACTACACTAATGTAGCCTTTAAAAAACAGATCTGTGTGTATCTGTGTGTGTGCATATGTGCACACACACTTTTCTGCCTGGGCTTTTAAAATTTATTTAAGTAAAACAAAAATGAAGGGGGGAAAATATTCCACTGAAAGGAAAATATTTGTCCACGGCAAAAGCTACCTGGTAATCAAATAAACAGGAGCTGAGAATGCCCACTGGTTTGAAACACGCAGCCACCGGCAGTGCAACTCCTGTATCAGTGCCGTGGTGGGGCTGTGGGGGATGCAGGGCTCTGAGCCCTGGAGGAGTCATCAGCGCAGGCACTTCTCCAAGAAACTGGACTTTAAAGGGAAGAAGAAAGTATAGAAAGTATCAGAGAGCAATACAGGTCCATGAGAGAGGGTTGGGCGAGGGTCAGCTTTGTTTTACAGGGGGCGTTTCTGGCCTTGCTGAGTTGCTAGGCCTTTGCTCTTGTTGGTCTTTGTTCCAAAAGCTTTTTTGAAAGTTCTTCTCGCTTGAATATCTGAACAGATTAAATCATGTTGGGTTATTTCTAGTGTTTTATTTTTAATTAAAAATTTTCTGGAATTTATTTTAATGTCAAAATTGAGGACAGTGTACCAGGCCTTCTAATGATTTAGCTAATTACACCAGTACCTGAATCCACTGATTTTAAGTGTCAGTTTTATAATATTTCTAAAATCTCTTAAATATCCACGTCTATTCTTGAAATGTATTCTATTTCATTCATTCTCTCAGTGCACTATTTCTATACTGTTTCCATGACCATAGATTAATATCTCCTACAGTTGGTCCTATTTTATCCTTTTCCAGAATGTCCCTAATATTACAAATTCAAACATCCCTCCTCATTATTTTATTTGTATATTTGTGTATATTTCTGGAAGAAATTTAGGATCACCTTTCAGAATTTTTTCTTAAATCCATTCAGGATTATTAACTAAATTTGCATTCAGATACTAAATTTATTTTGGAGAAAAAATGTTCAAGTCCCCCAAATTTGAGTCTGCCAACTGAAGAGGATGGTGCATTCTACTGTTCATTCAATTATCATTTTTTTCTTTTTTTAAGTCATTTATCAGAATCATTTTAACATTTTTCATTAATTTATTTCTGAATAGTCTGTGCCTTTGTTGTCATTATAAATGATATCTTTTCTGGGTTTGAAGAGGGATGATTGCTAATGAAGTCTTAATTTCTGGTTTCTCTTGAATAAGAAAGGGATCTGACAGTGTGGGGCCCTCTTTCCAATATGGTGACTGTGAGCAGTGCATTTCATTAAGATGTCCACTTGCCAATTTGCCAGTGGCTGCACCCACTCCACATATTTCTGCTACTTACCTGCCCCCTGTAGGCAGATGTGCTCATGTAGGGTTAGGTGGGTTATGGAAACATATGCTGATATCACTGCTGCCACGCTGCTGACCCTGTGGCATCACTAACTCTGGTTCTTTCTCTGTGACCTCCCTGAATATGACAGCTCCTTTTAGGCTGTGGACATGAGGCTTCTTTCCAGCACTGTCGGTTTTTCTGCAACACACCCCTGCCTCTCAGGTCAGAAGCAAATGTCAGCTCCTCCTACCCATCCACCCAATCCACTGTCTTGCCATTCCTGGCCAGAGTGGTCCCTATCCCTTGACTGAGCAGTAACACTGAAGGGACTACAAACTTGCCTCTCATCCACTGTCTTAGTTACATACCTGTGCTAGTTTACTTAAAAGTCTGCCAGTTAGGGTCTAAAAGTCTTTAAGATCTCTGGCCTTATCATTTCTAACTGCTCCCCCACCCCATGGAACAGCTTACCGCAGATCTCTGCTGCCCCATCTGTAGCAATATCCTGTAAATTACAGACAGAGAGAAAAGAACTTCTAAGCCACCACCATAACTTTGACTTCCTGTGACCACACAGACCATAGAAATATCAAGATAAAAATTCCTGAAGAAGGATATTTTGCTTAGGAAGACACTTTAATTGCATACCTTTCTGTGACTTGTAATAACTTCATAGACTCTCTGAATGTGCTGCACTCACCTTCCCAGACTCAAGGGAGCTTGCTCACTTGCCTATTTTCAGTTCATTTCCTCCAACATTCTCTATGCAGAGCTTTCCCAAAAGTACATTCCTTATTCCTTTTTAAATTCTTATATACAACCACAGTATTCTTTTTCTTAATCCTCAATGACAAATCATCTTCCAAGATTGTATTATCAACACTGAGAGTGAATAATATGCTTCAAGATTCCCAAGTTTATTACCAGCAAATAACTATGATTGGTTGAAGATTTTTAAGTATGTTATTCCTACTAAGGTTATATACGTGAAAGAAACAGTTTGTAATGAGTCTTCTTCCGAGAGATTTTATATTTGCCTTTTGTTTGGATTCTTTCACTGTTGAATATTATTATTACCATGAATGTCTTTTCTCTTTGGGATTTAGTTCACCATTTGCCCCTCTCTCTTTACAGGAGTAGAGGAATTGTTGTTGTCCTTCCATCCATCCACCACTCCATGTTGTGTGTCCATTCCTTCAACAGGTATTCAGTTTGGGTTCACCACCTTATCTGTGGCCTCTTTCCAGTGGCCCCACCGTTGGCTCTGGAGAACAATATATTGCAAATCAGAGTGGGTATGTGGAAACTTGACTACCCAGGATAGACGCATGGTGCCAGAAAAAGCCCAGGACATCGCAGCGTGGCAGCCCACCATGCAAGGAACAGCAATTCTGGCTGTGGTGGACCAATGTGAGTAAAAAGGCCTCATGGGCTGAAGACTTTGAAAAGTCCAAACATGCATTGGCATTGCTTCCTAAGGAATCCAGTGTTGGGTATTGTTTAATATGAGAGGGAGATGCTAACACTATCATCGCTATAAACAACATATTTGTTGTAACTGTAATTGTTATTATTTTAATATATTTTCTTTATAATTTTTATTTGTGACTTACAAGAGCTCTTACAGAGGCAGTTGTTAAGAAGCGTGGCCATTATACTGTTGCTGAAGTGTTAATTCAGTAGAAGCATGGTAATAGTATTAATAAGTACTCACTTGTTTGATCCTCACATGGCTCTAAAGGTTACCCAGCAGTGCTTGTATAATGGAGATAGAAATCCATCCGTTTAAGTGTTTGCAGAACCTAAAATAAGAGCAGTCATTCCACCGTATTTTACCATATATTCCAGACTATCATTTTAAAGTAGGAACTACCTGATGAGGCCATATAAACCCTTTGTGAATCCCCAATCATTCATTACATTCCTGGACCCTGGGGCAGAGGTTCTTCTAGAAGGTGGTCCCATCTCTCCTCCCCACCCCACTCTTGGGCTTTGCTACCCACTGTTGGTCATTAGCTAAGCATCCTCATGTCCTGCATGTGTCTGAGCTGTGAGGGAACAGACCTCAGCTCTTTACAAACTGTAGTGACTTTGACCAGTCTGAACAGTCTCTCTCCTTCCCTGCCCACTCCCACACAGGGCAACAGGGGGCTCACAACCACAGCGATTCCCATGCCAGCCCATTAGGGAGCCTTCTTCCCTAGAAATGTTCTTACAACCAGGGCTGTTTCCTCCCTTACTTCACTGACAGTTTCACTCCCAGCTTACAGTCCCCAACAAAAGTCTATCCCAGTTTGAATTCCTTAATCAAGTCATATTTACGCTAAGTCCATGGCACTTTCCCATGAGCACTCATAGAAACAGAACAGGGCCTGGCAGTGGCTGTGGGCCAGGTTCCTGAGTGAGGGGACTTGCTGGGCCCTTCAGGTTCTGTAGTCTGGCCCGAGCTTAGTTCCCAGCCTGGCATCTTCCCATCTGCATGATTTCGGGCAAGGTTTCAACACTTTAGAGCTTCATTTTATCTCTGCTTCATATTTTAAGACTGTTATGTACCAAAAAGTGTGCTTAGGGAATTCAGTGAGTCAATGAATGGATGTCACATAAGATGGTCCTCAGGGAAGGTTAGTTATTTTCATTATGCACCATCGATAAAATTGGCTGCACAGACTTGGCCAGGTATCACAGCTACAGGCACAAGAATTTGACAATGTGTCACTGTGGATCATAGTCACTATTTTACACAGTAAAACAGCTACCTGAGACCACCCAGCTGTCAGCCCACCTGACTCCCCACCCCACGATCCCTGAATTTATCTGATTTGCTTGCTACCCCTACTTTTTGGAGAAAGTTGGCAAATCACACACAGTCAATGACTGCTAGGTTATGTCCATTCCCATTCACTCAATTTGCCCCATTTTCAGTATCCACTGTGCTGCAAAACATAGACTAATATTCAGAATATGACAGCAAGGCCTTTCCCATTCCACAGTCAGAGAAGCATAAATCTGTCATGTTTAATATGGCATATGACACTAAGCAAGGCAGGAAAACAGGCTCCTGTGCTTTAAGAACATTTTTAATAATGACGTTTGAAACTAAAAGTGTTTTTGTTTGACCTTCAGCAAACCAGAAAATTCAATTGACTCCTATTACCCATTCCTCAGATGTCCTGATTTGATTGTATTAGGCACTTTTTCCTCATCTCCCCAGCATGACTTTGCTCCATCAGCACAGATGGAGTGTCTCCAAGGCTGCTCCGTGTGCATGGGCATGTGTGTGCACACATGTGCCCCCACTGGTTGGTGCCACTGATTCATATCCAGGGGTTGTTCTGTCTTATAACTCAGGCATTGCTTTATTATATCCTAGAAAACTGCTTTTAGATCTTTGATTGAACTATAGACCATCCTCTTGCCCACATTAGGAAGTGACGTCTTCCAAGACACAGGTCCTCTGTGCTTGTATTTATGTATAAATAAGAATTAAATATGCATGTCATCCCCTCATATATTTAATTTGTGCCTTCCCAATTGAATGTGCACAGTAAGGGCTAACTCCATAACAGGAGAACTTTTAGGAAGAAAGAAGAAGGAATTAGCCACAAGGGAGAAGACAGGACATCAAGCAGGAGTTTGGTATAAAGTCATTTACTCTAAAGCTGCTCTGGCTCAATAAATAAGTGGAATTGACATTGTTGTATCATGCCAGAGCATCTGCTGTTGAAGACCGATTTTAATTTACTTTGATATAACTGGAAAATTGTGTTGGAACAACATGGGAAATGAAGCACACTGCATCAATCTGTACTCCTGAAGTGTGTCTCACAGCTACTTAGTTTTGAAGAAAAGTATCTTGTCTGGAGACAATACAATTATTTTCATTGTTGGAATTTTTCTGGCTTCCAGAAGCACATCTGCAGGTGATTCTGTAAAAGTCTAGATTTGACTTAAATAGCAGGAAATTTTAGCCTATTGAAATCAGGAGAAGTGAAATATTTTTGCCTACCACCACCACCACCACCAGGCAAGCACGTGTACACCCAGAGAGATTTCACATCAGATGGAACGACAAAGCTGGTTCTGTTACCGAGGCCAAACTTGTTCTGCTCGCTACACAACAGTGATACAAAAATAAATCAGGAGACAAGGTTTTGGAGCAAGGTATAGTAACTTTATTCAGAAAGCTGGCAGACCAAGAAGATGGGGGACTAATGTCCTGGAGAATCATCTTGCCCAAGTCAGAATTCAGGCCCCTTTTAAGCTAAAAAGGGGAGGGAGTGTGGTTGGCTGTGCAAACTTCTTGCTGCAGGCATTCTTTGTTCTTGCAGTCATCCATGTGGGTCAGGCTGTGGTGTCCCTTTAAACCTCCAACAAAACAAAGGTTATTCTCTATTTTGCAACTTGCCATCCTTGCATAAGTGCAGAAGTGCTAACATCATTAAAGGTCAGAGCCCCGAGAATAGGCTTTCCTGTAGGTTTTAGGCTAAAGGCAACGTTGTTTTACAAAAGGTGCAGAGCCAGCAAGTTTAAGCCTGGAAAACAGGGCACAGTGCTTCAAACTAAAGGAACAGATCCAATGTGGTGTCAGATTTGTTCTCTATTACAGTTCGATTTAGGGGAAATTTTGCAGTAGAAAGTCCCCTCAGTTTTTTTTCTTGCTTTACCTGACATCTTGTTTGTTGGCTTGTGGTCTCATGGTGTCTAAACCATATGTTCAGATGAATAATATTAAAATCATATGGTGCAGAAAACATATCTGTTCCGCTTCAAAAAATGACTGAAACATTTAGCTTTGTTTATTCCCATAGAATTTGGATTGAATCATTTCTCGACTTTCTTCTTCCTTCAAACCAGTATTTTATTGGAGGGTTTAAAGCCCAAATTAAAGAATTTTGCAGGGAAATATACAAAAAATGTTATGATAACTCACAGAGAAAAAATGTGATAATGAGTGTGTATATGTCCATGAATGACTGAAAAATTGTGCTGAACACTGGAATTAGACACAACATTGTAAAATGATTATAAATCAATAAAAAATGTTTAAAAAAAGAATTTTGGAGAAGACTCATGTAATTCATAACAGCTTTACATCCGAATTTAAGGCTGACCCATATTTATACTTTTAATCAAGGAACACAATAAACTTTCTTAGTGGATCATTTATGGCGTTTTTAACTTTGTCCATGTAATCGTTTGGAAGTTAAGAGGCCTAGACAGCTGATCTAACAAAACAGGAATCATTGCTTGACTCTGTGAATGAAAGAATCCCAGTATAGTTTCCTGCAAGTATATTTTATTAAAAATAATAAGGAATTCTTGCTCTCTAATAAAGCAACAGACAGAAGAACATTCTGAGTGTTTAAAATAAATCAGACTATGGGTTAACTTATCTAAACAAGTCAAGATAGTTTAGGGAAAAAAGTATGAACTTGAAGGAAAATACATACTGTGTAATTAATATCCTATTTTTAAGAAGCAAATGATAAAAAAACCCAAAATTTAATCATTTATTTAAAAAGTAGTTATATAAAGCCAACTTATTTTCATAAGTTACATAAATAAGAGGGCTATCAAAATCTACATTATTAAAGATTAAATTATACCAAATAGATCACCAAGGTTGATTGATTTTCATGATATAAATAATTTTTGAAAATATAACTTACATATAACATATCCAAGCAGCCCTTCAGTTATCCACAGTACCCTAGTCTACAGTTGTTCTTACTGTACTTAAAACAATTAATAGGCAAGGTTCAGGCCCTTTCATTTGAACTGCCACTGGAATTCTGGATATTCCCTTAGTTTAAAGACCAAAAGCAAAGTAACAATTCTAGTTTAAAGCAGTTGCTAAAAGACTATAAAACATTCACTATCTATATCCAGTTACAGGAAAGAATTAAGTTTTCTGAACCATAAAAAAAGAAATCTGCTGAAAATGAAATTCTGTCATGTATGCTGACCATAACTATACAGGCTCTTAATTAATGCTCCCTTTACTGTTTTAATACCAACATAGGTCATTATAATCGCTTTCAAATTCCACTTATGCTAGATGAACGAACGCCTCTCCACATGCTCAATTCTGACAGCTGAGTGTGTGTGAAAGCCGTCAATCACCTAGCTAGTTGGGAACACACAGTTTCTTTTCAGTGGGAAAACACACGACATAAATATATATGGGGAGGTACTAGCTCCAACTCGGTTTAACAGAGAAAAGTGCATGAACTTGAAACTGACACTAAGAAGCATACTGAGAAATCACATTAAGTGTTTCTATGGCTCCTCAATCCCTTTATGCTACATTAACGAACGCGTCTCCACATGCTCAATTCTGAGAGTTGAATGTGCGTGTAATCGGTCAATGACCTATCTTGTTGTGAACACACAGTTTCTTTAGAGTGTGGAACTAAAGTACATATATATATATGGATAGGTAGTAGCTCCAACATGGTTTTACACTGAAAACTGCATGAACTTTAAACCGGCACTAGAAAACATACGTACAAATCGCAGTAAGTGTTTCTAAAGTTACAAAATCCATTTATGCTACATGAACGAAAGCCTCTACACATGTTCAATTCTGAGAGTTGAATGTGTGTGAAAGCCATCAAACAACTAGCTTGTTGGGAAAACACAGTTTCTTTTCTATTGGAAACTACACAATATCTATATGGTGAGATACTAGCAACAACCTGGTTTTACAGAGGAAATTGCATGAAATTCAAACCGGACTTTGGAAAAATAATGAGAAACCAGACTAAGTGTTTCTACTGCAACCCATTGCCCTCATCCTAGATGAATGAACGCCTCTCTCCATGCTCAGTTCTGAGAGATGAATGTGTTCAAAAGCCTTCTATCGGTTAGCTTGTAGGGAACACACAGATTCTTTTGAGTGGGGAAAAACAATACATACATATATGTGGGAGGTAATATTTCCAAGTCGACTTTACAGTGAAAAGTGCATGAAATTCAAACCAGCACTAGGAACGAAACTGAGAAACCAGAGTAAGTGTTTCTAATGCAACCCATTCCCTTTATGGTAGATGAATGAACGTATCTTAAAATGCTCTATTCTGAGACTTAAGTGTGCGTGAAAGCCATCAATCACCTAGCTTTTTGGGAACACACAGTTTCTTTTGAGTTGGGAATAACACTATATAAATATATATGGGGAGGTACTAGCTCCAACTCTGTTTCACAGTGAAAAATGCATGAAATTCAAACTGGCATGAGGAAATATACTGAGAAACCATAGTAAGTGTTTCTACGGCAAATCATTCCCTTCATCCTAGATGAACGAACGTCTCTCCACAGGCTCAGTTCTGAGGGTTGAATGTGTGCAAAATCATCTATCACTAGTCTTGTAGGGAACACACAGTTTCTTTTGACTGGGGAACTACACTACATACATATATATGGGGAGGTACTAGCTCCAAGTCGATTTTACAGTGAAAACTGCATGAAATTCAAACCGGCACTAGGAAATATACTGAGAAATCAGAGTAAGTGTTTCTTATGCTACCCATTCCCTTTATGCTAGATGAACGAACCAGACTCCACATGCTCAATTCTGAGAGTTAAGTGTGTGTGAAAGCCGACAGTCAACTAGCTTGTTGGAAACAAACATATTCTTTTGAGTGGAAAACTACAATACATTCGTATATATGGAGAGGTACTAGGTCCAACTGTACTAGGTCCAACTGTTTCACCGTGAAACCTGCAGCAAATTTACCGACACTAGGAAACATACTAAGAAACAAGAGTAATTATTTCTAGTGCAAACCATTCCCTTTATACTAGACGAACGAAAGCCTGTCCACATGCTCTGTTCTGAGTTTAATGCTAGTGAATACCATCTATCACTTAGCTTGTAGGGAACACAGTTTCTTTTGAGTGCCGAACTAACTACATACATATATATGGGGAGGTACTAGCCCGAAGTCAATTTTACAATGAAAACTGAATGAACTTCAAACTGGCACTAGGAAACATAACTGAAAATCCAGATAAGTGTTTCAACTGCAACCCATTCCCTTCATCCTAGATGAACTAACGCTTCACCCCATGCTCAGTTCTGAGAGTTAACTCTGTGTGAAAGCCATCTATCACTTAGCTTGTAGGGAACACACAGTTACTTTTGATTGGGGAAATACACTACATACGTATAAATGAGGAGGTACTAGTTCCAAGTCGGTTCAAAAGTGCAAAATGCATGAAGTTCAGACCGGCACTAGTTAATATACTGAGAAACCAGAGTAAGTGTTTCTATTGCTAACTATTCCCTTTATGCTATATGAATGAATGTCTCTACACATGCTCAATTCTGAGAGTTAAATGAGTATAAAATCCGTTAGTAAGCTAACTTTTTGGGAACACACAAATTCTTTTCAGTGGGAAACAACACTAAATACCTATATATGGGGAGGTACTAGTTCCAAATCGGTTTTACAGTTAAAACTGCATGAACTTCAAACCCAAAATAGGAAACATACTGAGAAAACAGAGAAAGTGTTTCTACTGCAAATCATTCCCTTTAAGCTAGTTGAAAGAATGCCTCTCCACATGCTCAGTTCTGAGTGTTGAATATGTTCGAATGTAAACTGTAACTTAGCTTGTAGGGAAAACATAGTTTCCTTTGAGTGGGGAAATACACTACATATATCTATATTGGAAGGTAATAGCTCCAAGTCGTTTTTACACTGAAAACTGCATGAATTTCAAACCGCCACTAGGAAACATACTGAGAAACCAGAGTAGTTATTTCAAGTGTTACCTCTTCTCTTTATGCTAGATGAAAGAACGTATCTTAACATGCTCAATTCTGAGAGTAAGTGAGTGTGAAAGCCATCAAACACCTAGCTTGTTGGGGAAACACAATCTTTTTCATGGGGAAAATACATGACATGATTTTATATGGGGAGGTACTAGCCTCAACACGGTTTTACGGTGAGAACTGCATGAACTTCAAACCGGCACGATGAAACAGACTGAGAAACCCGTGTAAGTGTTTCAACAGCAAACAATTCCCTTTATCCTAATTGAACGAAAGCCTCTACACATGCTCAGTTTTGAGGGATGAATGTGTGCATATGTAAAACATAACTTAGCTTGTAGGGAAAACATAGTTTCTAAAGAGTGCAGAACAACACTACATATACATATATATATATATATATATATATATATATATATATATATATATATATATATATATATATATTGGGGTAATACCTCCAACTCGGGTTTACAGTGAAAAATACATGAACTTTAAACGGAAACTAAGAAACATCCTGACAAACCAGGGTAGTTCTTTCTACTGCAAACCATTATCTTTTGGCTAAAAGAACGAACGTCTCTCCACATGCTCAATTCTGAGAATTAATTGTGTGTGAAAGCCGTCAATCATCTAGCAACTTGGGAACACACACATTCTATCCAGTGGGAAACTACTCTCTTTCTATATATATATATATATATAGGGAGGTACAAGCTCCAACTCGTGTCTAAAGTGAAAAGTGTATGAACTTCAAAACGGCAATAGGAAACATACTGAGAAACCAGAGTAAATGTTTCAACTGCAACACATTCCCTTCATGTTAGATGAAAAAACGTCACAACTCAAGCTCAATTCTGAGATTTAAGAGTGTGTGAAAGCCGTCAACCAACTATCTTGTTTGGAACACACACTTCCTTTACACTGGAAAACTACACCATATAAATATATATGGGGAGGTAATATTTCCAACTCGGTTTTACAGTGAAAACTGCATGAAATTCAAACTGTCACTAGGAAACATACTGAGAAACCAAGTTAGCGTTTCTACTACAAACCATTCCCTTTAGGTTAGATGAACTAAACTCTATCCACATGCTAAATTCTGAGATTTAGGTCAGTGTAAAAGTCATCAATTACCTAGCTTTTTGGGAAAACAAAGTTTTATTGAGTGGGAAACTACACTGTATATATATATATATATATATATATGGGATCATACTAGCTCCAACTCAGTTTTACAGTGAAAAATGCATCAATTTGAAACCAGAATAAGGAAACATACTCAGACCCCACAGTAAGTGTATATACAGCAATCCATTCTGTTTAGTGTAGATGAACGAATCCCTCCTCATATAGTCAGTTTCAAAAATTGAATGTGTGTGAAAGCCGAAAATCAAAAATCTTATCGGGATCACATAGTTTGTTTACAGTGAGGAAAACACTACATAAATATATATCGGCAGGTACATTTTCCAACTAGGTTTTACAGTGAAAACTTCATGAAGATCAAACCAAAAATATTAAAAATACAGCGAAACCAGAGTATGAGTTTCTAGTGGCACCTACTCTTTTTATGCTATATGAACAAATGTCTCTCCACTTGCTAAGTACTGAGAGTTCAGACGGTGTGGAAGCCATCAAAAAAATAGCATGAAGGGAACACAGACTTTCATTCAGTGGGAAAACAATCTACATACATAAATAGGGGGGTAATAGCTCAACTCGGTTTTACAGTGAAAATTGCATGAACTTCAAGTTGACACTAAAAAACATACTGAGAAAACAGAGTAAGTGAATCTACTGCAACCCATTCACTTTCGGTTAGATGAATGGACGACTGTTCACATACTGAACTCCGACAATAAAGTTTGTGTGAAATCCGTGATAACCTAGCTTGTTGGGAACACATAGTTCTTTCTACTGGAAAAAAACTATATACATATATATGGGGAGGTAATAGTCAAACTCGATTTAACACTGAAAACTGCATGAACATTTAAGCAGCTCTAGGAAACATAATGAGAAACAAGAGTAAGTGTTATAACTCACACCCATTCACTTAATGATAGATAGACGAACGACACTACACATGCTCAAATATGACAGAGAAGTGTGTGTGAAAACCAACAATCACCAAGCATTTTGGGAACACAAAGATTCTTTTCATTTGGAAACCACATTACAATCATATATATGGGGAGGACTATGCTACAACTCTGTTTATATTCAAAATTGCAGGAAATTAAAATCAGAAATAGGAAACAGACTGAGAAACCAGGTTGAGGGTTCTAAAAGAAACGAGTTTCAATTGTGCTAGATGAAAAAAAGTCTCTCCAAATGTGAAACGTTAAACTGAAAAGAAAGTTTGTGTTCCCAAAAAGCTAGTTGAAGGACGGCTTTCACACACACTTATCTCTCAGAACTGAGCATGTGGAGAGACGTTCGCTCTCCAAGAACAAAGAAATGGGTTAGGAGAAACACTTACTCTGGTTTCTTAGTCTGTTTCCTAGTGCCAGTTAGAAATACCTGAACATTTCACTGTAAACCAGAGTTGGAACATGTACTTCCCCATAAATATATATGTAGTGGAGTTTGCAACTGAAAATCAATATTGCGTTCCCACAAGCTAGGTGAAGGACCGCTTACACACATTACCTCTCAGAAATGAGCATGTGGATAGACGTTCATTCATCAAGAACCAAGGGAAAGTGTTGCAGGAGAAACACATACTCAGGTTTCTCAGTCAGTTTCCTACTGCCGTTTATAAGTTCCTGCAATATTCAGTCTAAAAAAGGGTTAGAGATTGTACCTAGCCATATATAAGTATGCAGTGGGGTTTGATAGTGAAAAGAAACCCTGTGTTCCCAACAAGCTGGATGAAGGATGAGTTTCACATACACTTATCCCCCAGAATTGAGTATGAGGAGAGATGTTCGTTCATCAAGCACAAGGGAACGGGTTACAGGAGAAACAATTACTCTGGTTTCCCAGTATGTTTCCAGTGCCAATTTGAACTTCCTGAAGATTTCACTGTAAAATAGAGTTAGAGCTTGAACCTCCGCATATATAAGTATGCATTGGAGTATGCATCTAAAAAGAAACTTTGTGTTCCCAACAAGCTAGATGAAGGAAGGCTTTAACACACACTTATCTCTCAAAACTAAGCATGTGGAGAGACGTACGTTCATCTAGCACAAAGGGAACGGGTTGCAGGAGAAACACTTACTCTGGTTTCTCAGTCTGTTTCCTAGTGCTGGTTTGAAGATTCTGCAGTTTTCACTGTAAAACTGAGTTGGAA
Source organism: Vicugna pacos (assembly GCF_048564905.1). Classification (NCBI taxonomy): domain Eukaryota; kingdom Metazoa; phylum Chordata; class Mammalia; order Artiodactyla; family Camelidae; genus Vicugna; species Vicugna pacos. Next base: position 32,880,647 of record NC_133000.1, read on the forward strand.
TTTGAGCTTCCCCATATATATGTATGTAGTGGAATTAGCAAATGAAATGAGTTTTTGTGTTCCCAACAAGCTAGGTGAAGGACAGATTTCACACACCCTTTTCTCTCAGAACTGAGCATGTGGAGGAACATTCTTTCATCTAGCATAAAAGGAATGGGGGGCAGTAAAAAACTTACTGTATTTTCTCAGTGTGTTTCCTAGTGCCTGTTTGAAGATCCTAGAGTTGTCACTGTAAAACCGTGTTGGAGAGTGTACCTCCGGATATATATGTATGAATTGCAGTTTGAAACATATAAGAAACTTTGTGTTTCCAACCAGTTAGCTGAAGGTCTGCTTACACGCCCTCTTATCTCTCACAATTGAGCATGAGGAGAGATGTTCGTTCATCTACCACAAATGGAACGGTTTGCAGGAGAAATAATTAATCTAGATTCTGAGTTTGTTTTCTGGTGCTGGTTGGAAATTCCCGCAGATTTCACTGTAAAACCGAGATGGATCTTGTACCTCCAAATATATATGCATGCAGTTGAATTTGCAACTGCAAAGAAACTTTGTGTTCCAAACAAACTAAGTGAAGGATGTCATTTACACGCACTAATTTCGGAGAACTGAGCATGTGGAGAGATTTTCGTTCATCTTGCAAAAAGGGGAAGGATTGAAGGAGAAACACATACTATAGATTCTCGGTCTGATCTTAGTACCGGTTTCAAGTTCCTGCAATTTTCACTGAAAGTCCAATTTGGAGCTTGTAAACTCTCTCTATACATATATGCATTGGACATTATAACTGAAAGGAAACTGTTCAAAAAGCTAGGTGAAGGATGGCTTTTGCACACAATTATTTCTAAGAACAGAGTTTGTGGAGAGACGTTGATTTATCTAGCAAAAAGGGACACAGATGCAGAGGAAACACTCTGGGTTCTCAGGATTTTTCTACAGCTGGTCTGAAGTTACTGCATTTTTCACTGTAAAACAGATTTCGAGCTTTTACTTTCCCATATATATGTATGAAGTGGAGTTTGCAACTGAAAAGAAAAATTGTGTTACCAACAAGCTTGGTTAAGCGCGGCATTCACAGACACAACTCTCAGAACTGAGCATATGGAGAAACTTAAGTTCATCTAGTCTAAAGGGAACGGGTGGCAGGAGAAACACTTACTCTGGTTTCTGAGTCTGTTTCCTAGTGCCGGATTGAAGTGCCTGCCGTTTTCAGTGTAAAACCGAGTTGGAGCTTGTACCTCACCATATATATGTATGGAGTGGAGTTGGCAACTGAAAAGAAACTTTGTGTTCCCTTCAAGCTAGGTGAAGGACGGCTTTCACACACACTTATATCTCAGAACTGAGCATGTGGAGAGACGTTCGTTAATCCAGCACCAAGGGAACGGGTTGCAGGAGAAACAATTACTCTGGTTTCTCAGTCTGTTTCCTAGTGCCGGTTTCAAGTGCCTGCCGTTTTCACTGTAAAACCGATTTGGAGCTTGTACCTCCCCATATATATGTATGGAGTGGAGTTGGCAACTGAAAGAAACATTGTTTTCCCTTCAAGCTAGGTGAAGGACGGCTTTCACACACACTAATATCTCATAACTGAGCATGTGGAGAGACGTTCTTTCATCCAGTACAAAGAGAACGTGTTGCAACAGAAACACTTACTCTGGTTTCTCAGTCTGTTTCCTAGTGCCGGTTTGAAGTGCCTGCCGTTTTCCCTGTAAAACCGAGTTGGAGCTTGTACCTCCCCATATATATGTATGGAGTGGAGTTGGCAACTGAAAAGGAACTTTGTGTTCCTTTCAAGCGAGGTGAAGGACGGCTTTCACACAGATTTATCTCTCAGAACTGAGCATATGGAGAGACGTTCGTTCATCCAGCACCAAGGGAACGCGTAGCAGGTGAAACACTTACTCTGGTTTCTCAGTTTATTTCCTAGTGCCGGTTTGAAATGCCTGCCGTTTTCACTGTAAAACCGAGTTGGAGCTTATACCTCCCCATATATATGTATGGTGTGGAGATGGCAACTGAAAAGAAACTTTGTGTTCCTTCAAGCTAGGTGAAGGTCGGCATTCACACACACATATCTCTCAGAACTGAGCATGTGGATAGACGTTCGTTCATCCAGCACCAAGGGAACGGGTTGCAGGAGAAATACTTACTCAGGTTTCTCAGTCTGTTTCCAAGTGCCGGTTTGAAGTGCCTGCCGTTTTCACTGTAAAACCGAGTTGGAGCTTGTACCCCCCCATATATAAGTATGGAGTGGAGTTGGCAACTGAAAAGGAACTTTGTGTTCCTTTCAAGCTAGGTGAAGGACGGCTTTCACACACACATATCTCTCAGAACTGAGCATGTGGAGAGACGTTCGTTCATCCAGCACCAAGGGAACGGGTTGCAGTAGAAACACATACCCTGGTTTCTCAGTCTGTTTCCTAGTGCCGGTTTGAAGTGCCTGCCGTTTTCACTGTAAAACCGAGTTGTAGCTTGTACCTCCCCATATATATGTATGGAGTGGAGTTGGCAACCGAAAAGAAACTTTGTGTTCCCTTCAAGCTAGGTGAAGGACGGCTTTCACACACACTTATCTCTCAGAACTGAGCATGTGGAGAGACGTTCGTTCATCCAGCACCAAGGGAACGGGTTGCAGGAGAAACCCTTACTCTGGTTTCTGAGTCTCTTTCCTAGTGCCGTTTTGAAGTGCCTGCCGTTTTCACTGTAAAACCGAGTTGGAGCTTGTACCTCCCCATATATATGTATGGAGTGGAGTTGGCAACTGAAAAGAAACTTTGTGTTCCCTTCAAGCTAGGTGAAGGACGGATTTCACACACACTTATCTCTCAGAACTGAGCATATGGAGAGACGTTCGTTCATCCAGCACCAAGGGAACGGGTTGCAGGAGAAACACTTACTCTGGTTTCTGAGTCTGTTTCCTAGTGCCGGTTTGAAGTGCCTGCCGTTTTCACTGTAAATCCGAGTTGGAGCTTTACCTCCCCAAATATATGTATGGAGTGGAGTTGGCAACTGAAAAGAAACTTTGTGTTCCCTTCAAGCTAGGTGAAGGACGGCTTTCACACACACTTATCTCTCAGAACTGAGCATGTGGAGAGACGTTCGTTCATCCAGCACCAAGGGAACGGGTTGCAGGAGAAACACTTACTCTGGTTTCTGAGTCTGTTTCCTAGTGCCGGTTTGAGTTCCTGCCGTTTTCACTGTTAAACCGAGTTGGAGCTTGTACCTCCCCATATATAGGTATGGAGTGGAGTTGGCAACTGAAAAGAAACTTTGTGTTCCCTTCAAGTTAGGTGAAGGACGGCTTTCACACACACTTATCTCTCAGAACTGAGCATGTGGAGAGACGTTCGTTCATCCAGCACCAAGGGAACGGGTTGCAGGAGAAACCCTTACTCTGGTTTCTCAGTCTGTTTCCTAGTGCCGGTTTGAAGTGCCTGCCGTTTTCCCTGTATAACCGAGTTGGAGCTTGTACCTTCCCATATATATGTATGGAGTGGAGTTGGCAACTGAAAAGAAACTTTGTGTTCCCTTCAAGCTAGGAGAATGACGGCTTTCACACACACTTATCTCTCAGAACTGAGCATGTGGAGAGACGTTCGTTCATCCAGCACCAAGGGAACGGGTTGCAGGAGAAACAATTACTCTGGTCTCTCAGTCTGTTTCCTAGTGCCGGTTTGAAGTGCCTGCCGTTTTCACTGTAAACCCGAGTTGGAGCTTGTACCTCCCCATATATATGTATGGAGTGGAGTTGGCAACTGAAAAGAAACTTTGTGTTCCCTTCAAGCTAGGTGAAGGACGGCTTTCACACACACTTATCTCTCAGAACTGAGCATGTGGAGAGACGTTCGTTCATCCAGCACCAAGGGAACGTGTTGCAGGAGAAACACTCTGGTTTCTGAGTCTGTTTCCAAGTGCCGGTTTGAAGTGCCTGCCGTTTTCACTGTAAAACCGAGTTGGAGCTTGTACCTCCCCATATATATGTATGGAGTGGAGTTGGCAACTGAAAAGAAACTTTGTGTTCCCTTCAAGCTAGGTGAAGGACGGCTTTCACACACACTTATCTCTCAGAACTGAGCATGTGGAGAGACGTTCGTTCATCCAGCACCAAGGGAACGGGTTGCAGGAGAAACACTTACTCTGATTTCTGAGACTGTTTCCTAGTGCCGGTTTGAAGTGCCTGCCGTTTTCACTGTAAACCCGAGTTGGAACTTGTACCTCCCCATATATATGTATGGAGTGGAGTTGGCAACTGAAAAGAAACTTTGTGTTCCCTTCAAGCTAGGTGAAGGACGGCATTCACACACACTTATCTCTCAGAACTGAGCATGTGGAGAGATGTTCGTTCATCCAGCACCAAGGGAACGGGTTGCAGGAGAAACACTTACTCTGGTTTCTCAGTCTGTTTCCTAGTGCCGGTTTGAAGTGCCTGCCGTTTTCACTGTAAAACAGAGTTGGAGATTGTACCTCCCCTTATATATGTATGGAGGGGTGTTGGCTACTGAAAAGAAACTTTGTGTTCCCTTCAAGCTAGGTGAAGGACGGCTTTCACACACACTTATCTCTCAGAACTGAGCATGTGGAAAGACTTTCGTTCATCCAGCACCAAGGGAACGGGTTGCAGGAGATACACTTACTCTGGTTTCTGAGTCTGTTTCCTAGTGCCGGTATGTAGTGCCTGCCGTTTTCACTGTAAAACCGAGTTTGAGCTTGTACCTCCCCATATATATGTATGGAGTGGAGTTGCCAACTGAAAAGGAACTTTGTGTTCCCTTCAAGCTAGGTGAAGGACGGCTTTCACACACACTTACCTCTCAGAACTGAGCATGTGGAGAAACGTTCGTTCATCCAGCACCAAGGGAACGGGTTGCAGGAGAAACACTTACTCTGGTTTCTGAGTCTGTTTCCTAGTGCCGGTTTGAAGTGCCTGCCGTTTTCACTGTAAAACCGAGTTGGAGCTTGTACCTCCCCATATATATGTATGGAGTGGAGTTGGCAACTGAAAAGAAACTTTGTGTTCCCTTCAAGCTAGGTGAAGGACGGCTTTCACACACACTTATCTCTCAGAACTGAGCATGTGGAGAGACGTTCGTTCATCCAGCACCAAGGGAACGGGTTGCAGGAGAAACACTCTGGTTTCTCAGTCTGTTTCCTAGTGCCGGTTTGAAGTGCCTGCCGTTTTCCCTGTAAAACCGAGTTGGAGCTTGTACCTCCCCATAAATATGTATGGAGTGGAGTTGGCAACTGAAAAGAAACTTTGTGTTCCCTTCAAGCTAGGTGAAGGACGGCTTTCACACACACTTATCTCTCAGAACTGAGCATGTGGAGAGACGTTCGTTCATCCAGCACCAAGGGAACTGGTTGCAGGAGAAACACTTACTCTGGTTTCTCAGTCTGTTTCCTAGTGCCGGTTTGAAGTGCCTGCCGTTTTCACTGTAAAACCGAGTTGGAGCTTGTACCTCCCCATATATATGTATGGAGTGGAGTTGGCAACTGAAAAGAAATTTTGTGTTCCCTTCAAGCTAGGTGAAGGACGGCTTTCACACACAATTATCTCTCAGAACTGAGCATGTGGAGAGACGTTCGTTCATCCAGCACCAAGGGAACGGGTTGCAGGAGAAACACTTAATCTGGTTTCTGAGTCTGTTTCCTAGTGCCGGTTTGAAGTGCCTGCCGTTTTCACTGTAAAACCGAGTTGGAGCTTGTACCTCCCCGTATATATGTATGGAGTGGAGTTGGCAACTGAAAAGAAACATGTGTTCCCTTCAAGCTAGTTGAAGGACGGCTTTCACACACACTTATCTCTCAGAACTGAGCATGTGGAGAGACGTTCGTTCATCCAGCACCAAGGCAACGGGTTGCAGGAGAAACACTTACTCTGGTTTCTGAGTCTGTTTCCTAGTGCCGGTTTGAAGTGCCTGCCGTTTTCCCTGTAAAACCGAGTTGGAGCTTGTACCTCCCCATATATATGTATGGAGTGGAGTTGGCAAATGAAAAGAAACTTTGTGTTCCCTTCAAGCTAGGTGAAGGACGGCTTTCACACACACTTATCTCTCAGAACTGAGCATGTGGAGAGACGTTCGTTCATCCAGCACCAAGGGAACTGGTTGCAGGAGAAACACTTACTCTGGTTTCTGAGTCTGTTTCCTAGTGCCGGTTTGAAGTGCCTGCCGTTTTCACTTTAAAACCGAGTTGCAGCTTTTACCTACCCATATATATGTATGGAGTGGAGTTGCAACTGAAAAGAAACTTTGTGTTCCCTTCAAGCTAGGTGAAGGACGGCATTCACACACACTTATCTCTCAGAACTGAGCATGTGGAGAGACGTTCGTTCATCCAGCACCAAGGGAACGGGTTGCAGGGAAACACTTACTCTGGTTTCTGAGTCTGTTTCCTAGTGCGGGTTTGAAGTGCCTGCCTTTTTCACTGTAAATCCGAGTTGGAGCTTGTACCTCCCCATATATATGTATGGGGTGGAGTTGGCAACTGAAAAGAAACTTTGTGTTCCCTTCAAGCTAGGTGAAGGACGGCTTTCACACACACTTATCTCTCAGAACTGAGCATGTGGAGAGACGTTCGTTCATCCAGCACCAAGGGAACGGGTTGCAGGAGAAACACTTACTCTGGTTTCTGAGTCTGTTTCCTAGTGCCGGTTTGAAGTTCCTGCCGTTTTCACTGTTAAACCGAGTTGGAGCTTGTACCTCCCCATATATAGGTATGGAGTGGAGTTGGCAAATGAAAAGAAACTTTGTGTTCCCTTCAAGTTAGGTGAAGGACGGCTTTCACACACACTTATCTCTCAGAACTGAGCATGTGGAGAGACGTTCGTTCATCCAGCACCAAGGGAACGGGTTGCAGGAGAAACCCTTACTCTGGTTTCTCAGTCTGTTTCCTAGTGCCGGTTTGAAGTGCCTGCCGTTTTCCCTGTATAACCGAGTTGGAGCTTGTACCTTCCCATATATATGTATGGAGTGGAATTGGCAACTGAAAAGAAACTTTGTGTTCCCTTCAAGCTAGGAGAATGACGGCTTTCACACACACTTATCTCTCAGAACTGAGCATGTGGAGAGACGTTCGTTCATCCAGCACCAAGGGAACGGGTTGCAGGAGAAACAATTACTCTGGTCTCTCAGTCTGTTTCCTAGTGCCGGTTTGAAGTGCCTGCCGTTTTCACTGTAAACCCGAGTTGGAGCTTGTACCTCCCCATATATATGTATGGAGTGGAGTTGGCAACTGAAAAGAAACTTTGTGTTCCCTTCAAGCTAGTTGAAGGACGGCTTTCACACACACTTTTCTCTCAGAACTGAGCATGTGGAGAGACGTTCGTTCATCCAGCACCAAGGGAACGTGTTGCAGGAGAAACACTCTGGTTTCTGAGTCTGTTTCCAAGTGCCGGTTTGAAGTGCTTGCCGTTTTCACTGTAAACCCGAGTTGGAGCTTGTACCTCCCCATATATATGTATGGGGTGGAGTTGGCAACTGAAAAGAAACTTTGTGTTCCCTTCAAGCTAGGTGAAGGACGGCTTTCACACACACTTATCTCTCAGAACTGAGCATGTGGAGAGACGTTCGTTCATCCAGCACCAAGGGAACGGGTTGCAGGAGAAACACTTACTCTGGTTTCTGAGTCTGTTTCCTAGTGCCGGTTTGAAGTTCCTGCCGTTTTCACTGTTAAACCGAGTTGGAGCTTGTACCTCCCCATATATAGGTATGGAGTGGAGTTGGCAAATGAAAAGAAACTTTGTGTTCCCTTCAAGTTAGGTGAAGGACGGCTTTCACACACACTTATCTCTCAGAACTGAGCATGTGGAGAGACGTTCGTTCATCCAGCACCAAGGGAACGGGTTGCAGGAGAAACCCTTACTCTGGTTTCTCAGTCTGTTTCCTAGTGCCGGTTTGAAGTGCCTGCCGTTTTCCCTGTATAACCGAGTTGGAGCTTGTACCTTCCCATATATATGTATGGAGTGGAATTGGCAACTGAAAAGAAACTTTGTGTTCCCTTCAAGCTAGGAGAATGACGGCTTTCACACACACTTATCTCTCAGAACTGAGCATGTGGAGAGACGTTCGTTCATCCAGCACCAAGGGAACGGGTTGCAGGAGAAACAATTACTCTGGTCTCTCAGTCTGTTTCCTAGTGCCGGTTTGAAGTGCCTGCCGTTTTCACTGTAAACCCGAGTTGGAGCTTGTACCTCCCCATATATATGTATGGAGTGGAGTTGGCAACTGAAAAGAAACTTTGTGTTCCCTTCAAGCTAGTTGAAGGACGGCTTTCACACACACTTTTCTCTCAGAACTGAGCATGTGGAGAGACGTTCGTTCATCCAGCACCAAGGGAACGTGTTGCAGGAGAAACACTCTGGTTTCTGAGTCTGTTTCCAAGTGCCGGTTTGAAGTGCTTGCCGTTTTCACTGTAAAACCGAGTTGGAGCTTGTACCTCCCCATATATATGTATGGAGTGGAGTTGGCAACTGAAAAGAAACTTTGTGTTCCCTTCAAGCTAGGTGAAGGACGGCTTTCACACACACTTATCTCTCAGAACTGAGCATGTGGAGAGACGTTCGTTCATCCAGCACCAAGGGAACGGGTTGCAGGAGAAACACTTACTCTGATTTCTGAGACTGTTTCCTAGTGCCGGTTTGAAGTGCCTGCCGTTTTCACTGTAAACCCGAGTTGGAACTTGTACCTCCCCATATATATGTATGGAGTGGAGTTGGCAACTGAAAAGAAACTTTGTGTTCCCTTCAAGCTAGGTGAAGGACGGCATTCACACACACTTATCTCTCAGAACTGAGCATGTGGAGAGACGTTCGTTCATCCAGCACCAAGGGAACGGGTTGCAGGAGAAACACTTACTCTGGTTTCTCAGTCTGTTTCCTAGTGCCGGTTTGAAGTGCCTGCCGTTTTCACTGTAAAACAGAGTTGGAGACTGTACCTCCCCTTATATATGTATGGAGGGGTGTTGGCTACTGAAAAGAAACTTTGTGTTCCCTTCAAGCTAGGTGAAGGACGGCTTTCACACACACTTATCTCTCAGAACTGAGCATGTGGAAAGACTTTCGTTCATCCAGCACCAAGGGAACGGGTTGCAGGAGATACACTTACTCTGGTTTCTGAGTCTGTTTCCTAGTGCCGGTATGTAGTGCCTGCCGTTTTCACTGTGAAACCGAGTTTGAGCTTGTACCTCCCCATATATATGTATGGAGTGGAGTTGCCAACTGAAAAGGAACTTTGTGTTCCCTTCAAGCTAGGTGAAGGCGGCTTTCACACACACTTACCTCTCAGAACTGAGCATGTGGAGAAACGTTCGTTCATCCAGCACCAAGGGAACGGGTTGCAGGAGAATCACTTACTCTGGTTTCTGAGTCTGTTTCCTAGTGCCGGTTTGAAGTGCCTGCCGTTTTCACTGTAAAACCGAGTTGGAGCTTGTACCTCCCCATATATATGTATGGAGTGGAGTTGGCAACTGAAAAGAAACATTGTGTTCCCTTCAAGCTAGTTGAAGGACGGCTTTCACACACACTTATCTCTCAGAACTGAGCATGTGGAGAGACGTTCGTTCATCCAGCACCAAGGGAACGGGTTGCAGGAGAAACACTCTGGTTTCTCAGTCTGTTTCCTAGTGCCGGTTTGAAGTGCCTGCCGTTTTCCCTGTAAAACCGAGTTGGAGCTTGTACCTCCCCATAAATATGTATGGAGTGGAGTTGGCAACTGAAAAGAAACTTTGTGTTCCCTTCAAGCTAGGTGAAGGACGGCTTTCACACACACTTATCTCTCAGAACTGAGCATGTGGAGAGACGTTCGTTCATCCAGCACCAAGGGAACGGGTTGCAGGAGAAACACTTACTCTGGTTTCTCAGTCTGTTTCCTAGTGCCGGTTTGAAGTACCTGCCGTTTTCACTTTAAAACCGAGTTGGAGATTGTACCTCCCCATATATATGTATGGAGTGGAGTTGGCAACTGAAAAGAAACTTTGTGTTCCCTTCAAGCTAGGTGAAGGACGGCTTTCACACACACTTATCTCTCAGAACTGAGCATGTGGAGAGACGTTCGTTCATCCAGCACCAAGGGAACGGGTTGCAGGAGAAACCCTTACTCTGGTTTCTGAGTCTGTTTCCTAATGCCGGTTTGAAGTGCCTGCCGTTTTCACTGTAAAACCGAGTTGGAGCTTGTACCTCCCCATATATATGTATGGAGTGGAGTTGGCAACTGAAAAGAAACTTTGTGTTCCCTTCAAGCTAGGTGAAGGACGGCTTTCACACACACTTATCTCTCAGAACTGAGCATGTGGAGAGACGTTCGTTCATCCAGCACCAAGGGAACGGGTTGCAGGAGAAACACTTACTCTGGTTTCTGAGTCTGTTTCTTAGTGCCGGTTTGAAGTGCCTGCCGTTTTCACTGTAAAACCGAGTTGGAGCTTGTACCTCCCCATATATATGTATGGAGTGGAGTTGGCAACTGAAAAGAAACTTTGTGTTCCCTTCAAGCTAGGTGAAGGACGGCTTTCACACACACTTATCTCTCAGAACTGAGCATGTGGAGAGACGTTTGTTCATCCAGCACCAAGGGAACGGGTTGCAGGAGAAACACTTACTCTGGTTTCTGAGTCTGTTTCCTAGTGCCGGTTTGAAGTGCCTGCCGTTTTCACTGTAAAACCGAGTTGGAGCTTGTACCTCCCCATATATATGTATGGAGTGGAGTTGGCAACTGAAAAGAAACTTTGTGTTCCCTTCAAGCTAGGTGAAGGACGGCTTTCACACACACTTATCTCTCAGAACTGAGCATGTGGAGAGACGTTTGTTCATCCAGCACCAAGGGAACGGGTTGCAGGAGAAACACTTACTCTGGTTTCTGAGTCTGTTTCCAAGAGCCGGTTTGAAGTGCCTGCCGTTTTCACTGTAAAACCGAGTTGGAGCTTGTACCTCCCCATATATATTTATGGAGTGGAGTTGGCAACTGAAAAGAAACTTTGTGTTCCCTTCAAGCTAGGTGAAGGACGGCTTTCACACACACTTATCTCTCAGAACTGAGCATGTGGAGAGACGTTCGTTCATCCAGCACCAAGGGAACGGGTTGCAGGAGAAACACTTACTCTGGTTTCTGAGTCTGTTTCCTAGTGCCGGTTTGAAGTGCCTGCCGTTTTCACTGTAAAACCGAGTTGGAGCTTGTACCTCCCCATATATATGTATGGAGTGGAGTTGGCAACTGAAAAGAAACTTTGTGTTCCCTTCAAGCTAGGTGAAGGACGGCTTTCACACACACTTATCTCTCAGAACTGAGCATGTGGAGAGACGTTCGTTCATCCAGCACCAAGGGAACGGGTTGCAGGAGAAACACTTACTCTGGTTTCTGAGTCTGTTTCCTAGTGCCGGTTTGAAGTGCCTGCCGTTTTCACTGTAAAACCGAGTTGGAGCTTGTACCTCCCCATATATATGTATGGAGTGGAGTTGGCAACTGAAAAGAAACTTTGTGTTCCCTTCAAGCTAGGTGAAGGACGGCTTTCACACACTTATCTCTCAGAACTGAGCATGTGGAGAGACGTTCGTTCATCCAGCACCAAGGGAACGGGTTGCAGGAGAAACACTTACTCTGGCTTCTCAGTCTGTTTCCTAGTGCCGGTTTGAAGTGCCTGCCGTTTTCACTGTAAACCCGAGTTGGAGATTGTACCTCCCCTTATATATGTATGGAGGGGTGTTGGCTACTGAAAAGAAACTTTGTGTTCCCTTCAAGCTAGGTGAAGGACGGCTTTAACACACACTTACCTCTCAGAACTGAGCATGTGGAGAAACGTTCGTTCATCCAGCACCAAGGGAACGGGTTGCAGGAGAATCACTTACTCTGGTTTCTGAGTCTGTTTCCTAGTGCCGGTTTGAAGTGCCTGCCGTTTTCACTGTAAAACCGAGTTGGAGCTTGTACCTCCCCATATATATGTATGGAGTGGAGTTGGCAACTGAAAAGAAACATTGTGTTCCCTTCAAGCTAGTTGAAGGACGGCTTTCACACACACTTATCTCTCAGAACTGAGCATGTGGAGAGACGTTCGTTCATCCAGCACCAAGGGAACGGGTTGCAGGAGAAACACTCTGTTTTCTCAGTCTGTTTCCTAGTGCCGGTTTGAAGTGCCTGCCGTTTTCCCTGTAAAACCGAGTTGGAGCTTGTACCTCCCCATAAATATGTATGGAGTGGAGTTGGCAACTGAAAAGAAACTTTGTGTTCCCTTCAAGCTAGGTGAAGGACGGCTTTCACACACACTTATCTCTCAGAACTGAGCATGTGGAGAGACGTTCGTTCATCCAGCACCAAGGGAACGGGTTGCAGGAGAAACACTTACTCTGGTTTCTCAGTCTGTTTCCTAGTGCCGGTTTGAAGTACCTGCCGTTTTCACATTAAAACCGAGTTGGAGATTGTACCTCCCCATATATATGTATGGAGTGGAGTTGGCAACTGAAAAGAAACTTTGTGTTCCCTTCAAGCTAGGTGAAGGACGGCTTTCACACACACTTATCTCTCAGAACTGAGCATGTGGAGAGACGTTCGTTCATCCAGCACCAAGGGAACGGGTTGCAGGAGAAACACTTACTCTGGTTTCTGAGTCTGTTTCCTGGTGCCGGTTTGAAGTGCCTACCGTTTTCACTGAAAAACCGAGTTGGAGCTTGTACCTCCCCATATATATGTATGGAGTGGATTTGGCAACTGAAAAGAAACTTTGTGTTCCCTTCAAGCTAGGTGAAGGACGGCTTTCACACACACTTATCTCTCAGAACTGAGCATGTGGAGAGACGTTCGTTCATCCAGCACCAAGGGAACGGGTTGCAGGAGAAACAATTACTCTGGTCTCTCAGTCTGTTTCCTAGTACTGGTTTGAAGTGCCTGCCGTTTTCACTGTAAAACCGAGTTGGAGCTTGTACCTCCCCATATATATGTATGGAGTGGAGTTGGCAACTGAAAAGGAACTTTGTGTTCCCTTCAAGCTAGGTGAAGGACGGCTTTCACACACACTTATCTCTCAGAACTGAGCATGTGGAGAGACGTTCGTTCATCCAGCACCAAGGGAACGGGTTGCAGGAGAAACCCTTACTCTGGTTTCTGAGTCTGTTTCCTAATGCCGGTTTGAAGTGCCTGCCGTTTTCACTGTAAAACCGAGTTGGAGCTTGTACCTCCCCATATATATGTATGGAGTGGAGTTGGCAACTGAAAAGAAACTTTGTGTTCCCTTCAAGCTAGGTGAAGGACGGCTTTCTCACACACATATCTCTCAGAACTGAGCATGTGGAGAGACGTTCGTTCATCCAGCACCAAGGGAACGGGTTGCAGGAGAAACACTTACTCTGGTTTCTCAGTCTGTTTCCTAGTGCCGGTTTGAAGTGCCTGCCGTTTTCACTTTAAAATCGAGTTGGAGCTTGTACCTCCCCATATATATGTATGGAGTGGAGTTGGCAACTGAAAAGAAACTTTGTGTTCCCTTCAAGCTAGGTGAAGGACGGCTTTCACACACACTTATCTCTCAGAACTAAGCATGTGGAGAGACGTTCGTTCATCCAGCACCAAGGGAACGGGTTGCAGGAGAAACACTTACTCTGGTTTCTCAGTCTGTTTCCTAGTGCCGGTTTGAAGTGCCTGCCGTTTTCACTGTAAAACCGAGTTGGAGCTTGTACCTCCCCATATATATGTATGGAGTGGAGTTGGCAACTGAAAAGAAACTTTGTGTTCCCTTCAAGCTAGGTGAAGGACGGCTTTCACACACACTTATCTCTCAGAACTGAGCATGTGGAGAGACGTTCGTTCATCCAGCACCAAGGGAACGGGTTGCAGGAGAAACACTTACTCTGGTTTCTGAGTCTGTTTCCTAGTGCCGGTTTGAAGTGCCTGCCGTTTTCACTGTAAAACCGAGTTGGAGCTTGTACCTCCCCATATATATGTATGGAGTGGAGTTGGCAACTGAAAAGAAACTTTGTGTTCCCTTCAAGCTAGGTGAAGGACGGCTTTCACACACACTTATCTCTCAGAACTGAGCATGTGGAGAGACGTTCGTTCATCCAGCACCAAGGGAACGGGTTGCAGGAGAAACACTTACTCTGGTTTCTGAGTCTGTTTCTTAGTGCCGGTTTGAAGTGCCTGCCGTTTTCACTGTAAAACCGAGTTGGAGCTTGTACCTCCCCATATATATGTATGGAGTGGAGTTGGCAACTGAAAAGAAACTTTGTGTTCCCTTCAAGCTAGGTGAAGGACGGCTTTCACACACACTTATCTCTCAGAACTGAGCATGTGGAGAGACGTTCGTTCATCCAGCACCAAGGGAACGGGTTGCAGGAGAAACACTTACTCTGGTTTCTGAGTCTGTTTCCTAGTGCCGGTTTGAAGTGCCTGCCGTTTTCACTGTAAAACCGAGTTGGAGCTTGTACCTCCCCATATATATGTATGGAGTGGAGTTGGCAACTGAAAAGAAACTTTGTGTTCCCTTCAAGCTAGGTGAAGGACGGCTTTCACACACACTTATCTCTCAGAACTGAGCATGTGGAGAGACGTTTGTTCATCCAGCACCAAGGGAACGGGTTGCAGGAGAAACACTTACTCTGGTTTCTGAGTCTGTTTCCAAGAGCCGGTTTGAAGTGCCTGCCGTTTTCACTGTAAAACCGAGTTGGAGCTTGTACCTCCCCATATATATTTATGGAGTGGAGTTGGCAACTGAAAAGAAACTTTGTGTTCCCTTCAAGCTAGGTGAAGGACGGCTTTCACACACACTTATCTCTCAGAACTGAGCATGTGGAGAGACGTTCGTTCATCCAGCACCAAGGGAACGGGTTGCAGGAGAAACACTTACTCTGGTTTCTGAGTCTGTTTCCTAGTGCCGGTTTGAAGTGCCTGCCGTTTTCACTGTAAAACCTAGTTGGAGCTTGTACCTCCCCATATATATGTATGGAGTGGAGTTGGCAACTGAAAAGAAACTTTGTGTTCCCTTCAAGCTAGGTGAAGGACGGCTTTCACACACACTTATCTCTCAGAACTGAGCATGTGGAGAGACGTTCGTTCATCCAGCACCAAGGGAACGGGTTGCAGGAGAAACACTTACTCTGGTTTCTGAGTCTGTTTCCTAGTGCCGGTTTGAAGTGCCTGCCGTTTTCACTGTAAAACCGAGTTGGAGCTTGTACCTCCCCATATATATGTATGGAGTGGAGTTGGCAACTGAAAAGAAACTTTGTGTTCCCTTCAAGCTAGGTGAAGGACGGCTTTCACACACTTATCTCTCAGAACTGAGCATGTGGAGAGACGTTCGTTCATCCAGCACCAAGGGAACGGGTTGCAGGAGAAACACTTACTCTGGCTTCTCAGTCTGTTTCCTAGTGCCGGTTTGAAGTGCCTGCCGTTTTCACTGTAAACCCGAGTTGGAGATTGTACCTCCCCTTATATATATATGGAGGGGTGTTGGCTACTGAAAAGAAACTTTGTGTTCCCTTCAAGCTAGGTGAAGGACGGCTTTAACACACACTTACCTCTCAGAACTGAGCATGTGGAGAAACGTTCGTTCATCCAGCACCAAGGGAACGGGTTGCAGGAGAATCACTTACTCTGGTTTCTGAGTCTGTTTCCTAGTGCCGGTTTGAAGTGCCTGCCGTTTTCACTGTAAAACCGAGTTGGAGCTTGTACCTCCCCATATATATGTATGGAGTGGAGTTGGCAACTGAAAAGAAACATTGTGTTCCCTTCAAGCTAGTTGAAGGACGGCTTTCACACACACTTATCTCTCAGAACTGAGCATGTGGAGAGACGTTCGTTCATCCAGCACCAAGGGAACGGGTTGCAGGAGAAACACTCTGGTTTCTCAGTCTGTTTCCTAGTGCCGGTTTGAAGTGCCTGCCGTTTTCCCTGTAAAACCGAGTTGGAGCTTGTACCTCCCCATAAATATGTATGGAGTGGAGTTGGCAACTGAAAAGAAACTTTGTGTTCCCTTCAAGCTAGGTGAAGGACGGCTTTCACACACACTTATCTCTCAGAACTGAGCATGTGGAGAGACGTTCGTTCATCCAGCACCAAGGGAACGGGTTGCAGGAGAAACACTTACTCTGGTTTCTCAGTCTGTTTCCTAGTGCCGGTTTGAAGTACCTGCCGTTTTCACTTTAAAACCGAGTTGGAGATTGTACCTCCCCATATATATGTATGGAGTGGAGTTGGCAACTGAAAAGAAACTTTGTGTTCCCTTCAAGCTAGGTGAAGGACGGCTTTCACACACACTTATCTCTCAGAACTGAGCATGTGGAGAGACGTTCGTTCATCCAGCACCAAGGGAACGGGTTGCAGGGGAAACACTTACTCTGGTTTCTGAGTCTGTTTCCTGGTGCCGGTTTGAAGTGCCTACCGTTTTCACTGTAAAACCGAGTTGGAGCTTGTACCTCCCCATATATATGTATGGAGTGGATTTGGCAACTGAAAAGAAACTTTGTGTTCCCTTCAAGCTAGGTGAAGGACGGCTTTCACACACACTTATCTCTCAGAACTGAGCATGTGGAGAGACGTTCGTTCATCCAGCACCAAGGGAACGGGTTGCAGGAGAAACAATTACTCTGGTCTCTCAGTCTGTTTCCTAGTGCTGGTTTGAAGTGCCTGCCGTTTTCACTGTAAAACCGAGTTGGAGCTTGTACCTCCCCATATATATGTATGGAGTGGAGTTGGCAACTGAAAAGGAACTTTGTGTTCCCTTCAAGCTAGGTGAAGGACGGCTTTCACACACACTTATCTCTCAGAACTGAGCATGTGGAGAGACGTTCGTTCATCCAGCACCAAGGGAACGGGTTGCAGGAGAAACCCTTACTCTGGTTTCTGAGTCTGTTTCCTAATGCCGGTTTGAAGTGCCTGCCGTTTTCACTGTAAAACCGATTTGGAGCTTGTACCTCCCCATATATATGTATGGAGTGGAGTTGGCAACTGAAAAGAAACTTTGTGTTCCCTTCAAGCTAGGTGAAGGACGGCTTTCTCACACACATATCTCTCAGAACTGAGCATGTGGAGAGACGTTCGTTCATCCAGCACCAAGGGAACGGGTTGCAGGAGAAACACTTACTCTGGTTTCTCAGTCTGTTTCCTAGTGCCGGTTTGAAGTGCCTGCCGTTTTCACTTTAAAATCGAGTTGGAGCTTGTACCTCCCCATATATATGTATGGAGTGGAGTTGGCAACTGAAAAGAAACTTTGTGTTCCCTTCAAGCTAGGTGAAGGACGGCTTTCACACACACTTATCTCTCAGAACTGAGCATGTGGAGAGACGTTCGTTCATCCAGCACCAAGGGAACGGGTTGCAGGAGAAACACTTACTCTGGTTTCTCAGTCTGTTTCCTAGTGCCGGTTTGAAGTGCCTGCCGTTTTCACTGTAAAACCGAGTTGGAGCTTGTACCTCCCCATATATATGTATGGAGTGGAGTTGGCAACTGAAAAGAAACTTTGTGTTCCCTTCAAGCTAGGTGAAGGACGGCTTTCACACACACTTATCTCTCAGAACTGAGCATGTGGAGAGACGTTCGTTCATCCAGCACCAAGGGAACGGGTTGCAGGAGAAACACTTACTCTGGTTTCTGAGTCTGTTTCCAAGTGCCGGTTTGAAGTGCCTGCCGTTTTCACTGTAAAACCGAGTTGGAGCTTGTACCTCCCCATATATATTTATGGAATGGAGTTGGCAACTGAAAAGAAACTTTGTGTTCCCTTCAAGCTAGGTGAAGGACGGCTTTCACACACACTTATCTCTCAGAACTGAGCATGTGGAGAGACGTTCGTTCATCCAGCACCAAGGGAACGGGTTGCAGGTGAAACACTTACTCTGGTTTCTGAGTCTGTTTCCTAGTGCCGGTTTGAAGTGCCTGCCGTTTTCCCTGTAAAACCGAGTTGGAGCTTGTACCTCCCCATATATATGTATGGAGTGGAGTTGGCAACTGAAAAGAAACTTTGTGTTCCCTTCAAGCTAGGTGAAGGACGGCTTTCACACACACTTATCTCTCAGAACTGAGCATGTGGAGAGACGTTCGTTCATCCAGCACCAAGGGAACGGGTTGCAGGAGAAACACTTACTCTGGTTTCTGAGTCTGTTTCCTAGTGCCGGTTTGAAGTGCCTGCCGTTTTCACTGTAAAACCGAGTTGGAGCTTGTACCTCCCCATATATATGTATGGAGTGGAGTTGGCAACTGAAAAGAAACTTTGTGTTCCCTTCAAGCTAGGTGAAGGACGGCTTTCACACACACTTATCTCTCAGAACTGAGCATGTGGAGAGACGTTCGTTCATCCAGCACCAAGGGAACGGGTTGCAGGAGAAACACTTACTCTGGTTTCTGAGTCTGTTTCCTAGTGCCGGTTTGAAGTGCCTGCCGTTTTCACTGTAAAACCGAGTTGGAGCTTGTACCTCCCCATATATATGTATGGAGTGGAGTTGGCAACTGAAAAGAAACTTTGTGTTCCCTTCTAGCTAGGTGAAGGACGGCTTTCACACACACTTATCTCTCAGAACTGAGCATGTGGAGAGACGTTTGTTCATCCAGCACCAAGGGAACGGGTTGCAGGAGAAACACTTACTCTGGTTTCTGAGTCTGTTTCCAAGTGCCGGTTTGAAGTGCCTGCCGTTTTCACTGTAAAACCGAGTTGGAGCTTGTACCTCCCCATATATATTTATGGAGTGGAGTTGGCAACTGAAAAGAAACTTTGTGTTCCCTTCAAGCTAGGTGAAGTACGGCTTTCACACACACTTATCTCTCAGAACTGAGCATGTGGAGAGACGTTCGTTCATCCAGCACCAAGGGAACGGGTTGCAGGAGAAACACTTACTCTGGTTTCTGAGTCTGTTTCCTAGTGCCGGTTTGAAGTGCCTGCCGTTTTCACTGTAAAACCGAGTTGGAGCTTGTACCTCCCCATATATATGTATGGAGTGGAGTTGGCAACTGAAAAGAAACTTTGTGTTCCCTTCAAGCTAGGTGAAGGACGGCTTTCACACACACTTATCTCTCAGAACTGATCATGTGGAGAGACGTTCGTTCATCCAGCACCAAGGGAACGGGTTGCAGGAGAAACACTTACTCTGGTTTCTGAGTCTGTTTCCTAGTGCCGGTTTGAAGTGCCTGCCGTTTTCACTGTAAAACCGAGTTGGAGCTTGTACCTCCCCATATATATGTATGGAGTGGAGTTGGCAACTGAAAAGAAACTTTGTGTTCCCTTCAAGCTAGGTGAAGGACGGCTTTCACACACTTATCTCTCAGAACTGAGCATGTGGAGAGACGTTCGTTCATCCAGCACCAAGGGAACGGGTTGCAGGAGAAACACTTACTCTGGCTTCTCAGTCTGTTTCCTAGTGCCGGTTTGAAGTGCCTGCCGTTTTCACTGTAAAACCGAGTTGGAGCTTGTACCTCCCCATATATATGTATGGAGTGGAGTTGGCAACTGAAAAGAAACTTTGTGTTCCCTTCAAGCTAGGTGAAGAACGGCTTTCACACACACTTATCTCTCAGAACTGAGCATGTGGAGAGACGTTCGTTCATCCAGCACCAAGGGAACGGGTTGCAGGAGAAACACTTACTCTGGTTTCTGAGTCTGTTTCCTAGTGCCGGTTTGAAGTGCCTGCCGTTTTCACTGTAAAACCGAGTTGGAGCTTGTACCTCCCCATATATATGTATGGAGTGGAGTTGGCAACTGAAAAGAAACTTTGTGTTCCCTTCAAGCTATGTGAAGGACGGCTTTCACACACACTTATCTCTCAGAACTGAGCATGTGGAGAGACGTTCGTTCATCCAGCACCAAGGGAACGGGTTGCAGGAGAAACACTTACTCTGGTTTCTCAGTCTGTTTCCTAGTGCCGGTTTGAAGTGCCTGCCGTTTTCACTGTAAAACCGAGTTGGAGCTTGTACCTCCCCTTATATATGTATGGAGTGGAGTTGGCAACTGAAAAGAAACTTTGTGTTCCCTTCAAGCTAGGTGAAGGACGGCTTTCACACACACTTATCTCTCAGAACTGAGCATGTGGAGAGACGTTCGTTCATCCAGCACCAAGGGAACGGGTTGCAGGAGAAACACTTACTCTGGTTTCTCAGTCTGTTTCCTAGTGCCGGTTTGAAGTGCCTGCCGTTTTCACTGTAAAACCTAGTTGGAGCTTGTACCTCCCCTTATATATGTATGGAGTGGAGTTGGCAACTGAAAAGAAACTTTGTGTTCCCTTCAAGCTAGGTGAAGGACGGCTTTCACACACACTTATCTCTCAGAACTGAGCATGTGGAGAGACGTTCGTTCATCCAGCACCAAGGGAACGGGTTGCAGGAGAAACACTTACTCTGGTTTCTGAGTCTGTTTCCTAGTGCCGGTTTGAAGTGCCTGCCGTTTTCACTGTAAAACCGAGTTGGAGCTTGTACCTCCCCATATATATGTATGGAGGGGAGTTGGCAACTGAAAAGAAACTTTGTGTTCCCTTCAAGCTAGGTGAAGGACGGCTTTCACACACACTTATCTCTCAGATCTGAGCATGTGGAGAGACGTTCGTTCATCCAGCACCAAGGGAACGGGTGCAGGAGAAACACTTACTCTGGTTTCTGAGTCTGTTTCCTAGTGCCGGTTTGAAGTGCCTGCCGTTTTCACTGTGAAACCGAGTTGGAGCTTGTACCTCCCCATATATATGTATGGAGTGGAGTTGGCAACTGAAAAGAAACTTTGTGTTCCCTTCAAGCTAGGTGAAGGACGGCTTTCACACACACTTATCTCTCAGAACTGATCATGTGGAGAGACGTTCGTTCATCCAGCACCAAGGGAACGGGTTGCAGGAGAAACACTTACTCTGGTTTCTGAGTCTGTTTCCTAGTGCCGGTTTGAAGTGCCTGCCGTTTTCACTGTAAAACCGAGTTGGAGCTTGTACCTCCCCATATATATGTATGGAGTGGAGTTGGCAACTGAAAAGAAACTTTGTGTTCCCTTCAAGCTAGGTGAAGGACGGCTTTCACACACTTATCTCTCAGAACTGAGCATGTGGAGAGACGTTCGTTCATCCAGCACCAAGGGAACGGGTTGCAGGAGAAACACTTACTCTGGCTTCTCAGTCTGTTTCCTAGTGCCGGTTTGAAGTGCCTGCCGTTTTCACTGTAAAACCGAGTTGGAGCTTGTACCTCCCCATATATATGTATGGAGTGGAGTTGGCAACTGAAAAGAAACTTTGTGTTCCCTTCAAGCTAGGTGAAGAACGGCTTTCACACACACTTATCTCTCAGAACTGAGCATGTGGAGAGACGTTCGTTCATCCAGCACCAAGGGAACGGGTTGCAGGAGAAACACTTACTCTGGTTTCTCAGTCTGTTTCCTAGTGCCGGTTTGAAGTGCCTGCCGTTTTCACTGTAAAACCGAGTTGGAGCTTGTACCTCCCCTTATATATGTATGGAGTGGAGTTGGCAACTGAAAAGAAACTTTGTGTTCCCTTCAAGCTAGGTGAAGGACGGCTTTCACACACACTTATCTCTCAGAACTGAGCATGTGGAGAGACGTTCGTTCATCCAGCACCAAGGGAACGGGTTGCAGGAGAAACACTTACTCTGGTTTCTCAGTCTGTTTCCTAGTGCCGGTTTGAAGTGCCTGCCGTTTTCACTGTAAAACCTAGTTGGAGCTTGTACCTCCCCTTATATATGTATGGAGTGGAGTTGGCAACTGAAAAGAAACTTTGTGTTCCCTTCAAGCTAGGTGAAGGACGGCTTTCACACACACTTATCTCTCAGAACTGAGCATGTGGAGAGACGTTCGTTCATCCAGCACCAAGGGAACGGGTTGCAGGAGAAACACTTACTCTGGTTTCTGAGTCTGTTTCCTAGTGCCGGTTTGAAGTGCCTGCCGTTTTCACTGTAAAACCGAGTTGGAGCTTGTACCTCCCCATATATATGTATGGAGGGGAGTTGGCAACTGAAAAGAAACTTTGTGTTCCCTTCAAGCTAGGTGAAGGACGGCTTTCACACACACTTATCTCTCAGATCTGAGCATGTGGAGAGACGTTCGTTCATCCAGCACCAAGGGAACGGGTGCAGGAGAAACACTTACTCTGGTTTCTGAGTCTGTTTCCTAGTGCCGGTTTGAAGTGCCTGCCGTTTTCACTGTGAAACCGAGTTGGAGCTTGTACCTCCCCATATATATGTATGGAGTGGAGTTGGCAACTGAAAAGAAACTTTGTGTTCCCTTCAAGCTAGGTGAAGGACGGCTTTCACACACACTTATCTCTCAGAACTGAGCATGTGGAGAGACGTTCATTCATCCAGCACCAAGGGAACGGGTTGCAGGAGAAACTCTTACTCTGGTTTCTGAGTCTGTTTCCTAGTGTCGGTTTGAAGTGCCTGCCTTTTTCACTGTAAAACCGAGTTGGAGCTTTACCTCCCCATATATATGTATGGAGTGGAGTTGGCAACTGAAAAGAATCTTTGTGTTCCCTTCAAGCTAGGTGAAGGACGGCTTTCACACACACTTATCTCTCAGAACTGAGCATGTGGAGAGACGTTCGTTCATCCAGCACCAAGGGAACGGGTTGCAGGAGAAACCCTTACTCTGGTTTCTGAGTCTGTTTCCTAATGCCGGTTTGAAGTGCCTGCCGTTTTCACTGTAAAACCGAGTTGGAGCTTGTACCTCCCCATATATATGTATGGAGTGGAGTTGGCAACTGAAAAGAAACTTTGTGTTCCCTTCAAGCTAGGTGAAGGACGGCTTTCACACACTTATCTCTCAGAACTGAGCATGTGGAGAGACGTTCGTTCATCCAGCACCAAGGGAACGGGTTGCAGGAGAAACACTTACTCTGGCTTCTCAGTCTGTTTCCTAGTGCCGGTTTGAAGTGCCTGCCGTTTTCACTGTAAACCCGAGTTGGAGATTGTACCTCCCCTTATATATGTATGGAGGGGTGTTGGCTACTGAAAAGAAACTTTGTGTTCCCTTCAAGCTAGGTGAAGGACGGCTTTCACACACACTTAACTCTCAGAACTGAGCATGTGGAAAGACTTTCGTTCATCCAGCACCAAGGGAACGGGTTGCAGGAGATACACTTACTCTGGTTTCTGAGTCTGTTTCCTAGTGCCGGTATGTAGTGCCTGCCGTTTTCACTGTGAAACCGAGTTTGAGCTTGTACCTCCCCATATATATGTATGGAGTGGAGTTGCCAACTTAAAAGGAACTTTGTGTTCCCTTCAAGCTAGGTGAAGGACGGCTTTCACACACACTTACCTCTCAGAACTGAGCATGTGGAGAAACATTCGTTCATCCAGCACCAAGGGAACGGGTTGCAGGAGAATCACTTACTCTGGTTTCTGAATCTGTTTCCTAGTGCCGGTTTGAAGTGCCTGCCGTTTTCCCTGTAAAACCGAGTTGGAGCTTGTACCTCCCCATAAATATGTATGGAGTGGAGTTGGATACTGAAAAGAAACATTGTGTTCCCTTCAAGCTAGTTGAAGGACGGCTTTCACACACACTTATCTCTCAGAACTGAGCATGTGGAGAGACGTTCGTTCATCCAGCACCAATGGAACGGGTTGCAGGAGAAACACTCTGGTTTCTCAGTCTGTTTCCTAGTGCCGGTTTGAAGTGCCTGCCGTTTTCCCTGTAAAACCGAGTTGGAGCTTGTACCTCCCCATAAATATGTATGGAGTGGAGTTGGCAACTGAAAAGAAACTTTGTGTTCCCTTCAAGCTAGGTGAAGGACGGCTTTCACACACACTTATCTCTCAGAACTGAGCATGTGGAGAGACGTTCGTTCATCCAGCACCAAGGGAACGGGTTGCAGGAGAAACACTTACTCTGGTTTCTCAGTCTGTTTCCTAGTGCCGGTTTGAAGTACCTGCCGTTTTCACTTTAAAACCGAGTTGGAGATTGTACCTCCCCATATATATGTATGGAGTGGAGTTGGCAACTGAAAAGAAACTTTGTGTTCCCTTCAAGCTAGGTGAAGGACGGCTTTCACACACACTTATCTCTCAGAACTGAGCATGTGGAGAGACGTTCGTTCATCCAGCACCAAGGGAACGGGTTGCAGGAGAAACACTTACTCTGGTTTCTGAGTCTGTTTCCTGGTGCCGGTTTGAAGTGCCTACCGTTTTCACTGTAAAACCGAGTTGGAGCTTGTACCTCCCCATATATATGAATGGAGTGGATTTGGCAACTGAAAAGAAACTTTGTGTTCCCTTCAAGCTAGGTGAAGGACGGCTTTCACACACACTTATTTCTCAGAACTGAGCATGTGGAGAGACGTTCGTTCATCCAGCACCAAGGGAACGGGTTGCAGGAGAAACAATTACTCTGGTCTCTCAGTCTGTTTCCTAGTGCTGGTTTGAAGTGCCTGCCGTTTTCACTGTAAAACCGAGTTGGAGCTTGTACCTCCCCATATATATGTATGGAGTGGAGTTGGCAACTGAAAAGGAACTTTGTGTTCCCTTCAAGCTAGGTGAAGGACGGCTTTCACACACACTTATCTCTCAGAACTGAGCATGTGGAGAGACGTTCGTTCATCCAGCACCAAGGGAACGGGTTGCAGGAGAAACCCTTACTCTGGTTTCTGAGTCTGTTTCCTAATGCCGGTTTGAAGTGCCTGCCGTTTTCACTGTAAAACCGATTTGGAGCTTGTACCTCCCCATATATATGTATGGAGTGGAGTTGGCAACTGAAAAGAAACTTTGTGTTCCCTTCAAGCTAGGTGAAGGACGGCTTTCTCACACACATATCTCTCAGAACTGAGCATGTGGAGAGACGTTCGTTCATCCAGCACCAAGGGAACGGGTTGCAGGAGAAACACTTACTCTGGTTTCTCAGTCTGTTTCCTAGTGCCGGTTTGAAGTGCCTGCCGTTTTCACTTTAAAATCGAGTTGGAGCTTGTACCTCCCCATATATATGTATGGAGTGGAGTTGGCAACTGAAAAGAAACTTTGTGTTCCCTTCAAGCTAGGTGAAGGACGGCTTTCACACACACTTATCTCTCAGAACTGAGCATGTGGAGAGACGTTCGTTCATCCAGCACCAAGGGAACGGGTTGCAGGAGAAACACTTACTCTGGTTTCTCAGTCTGTTTCCTAGTGCCGGTTTGAAGTGCCTG
Organism: Vicugna pacos; assembly: GCF_048564905.1. Taxonomy (NCBI): domain Eukaryota; kingdom Metazoa; phylum Chordata; class Mammalia; order Artiodactyla; family Camelidae; genus Vicugna; species Vicugna pacos. Next base: position 32,905,701 of record NC_133000.1, read on the forward strand.
CCGTTTTCACTGTAAAACCGAGTTGGAGCTTGTACCTCCCCATATATATGTATGGAGTGGTGTTGGCAACTGAAAAGAAACTTTGTGTTCCCTTCAAGCTAGGTGAAGGACGGCTTTCACACACACTTATCTCCCAGAACTGAGCATGTGGAGAGACGTTCGTTCATCCAGCACCAAGGGAACGGGTTGCAGGAGAAACAATTACTCTGGTCTCTCAGTCTGTTTCCTAGTGCCGGTTTGAAGTGCCTGCCGTTTTCACTGTAAACCCGAGTTGGAGCTTGTACCTCCCCATATATATGTATGGAGTGGAATTGGCAACTGAAAAGAAACTTTGTGTTCCCTTCAAGCTAGGTGAAGGACGGCTTTCACACACACTTATCTCTCAGAACTGAGCATGTGGAGAGACGTTCGTTCATCCAGCACCAAGGGAACGGGTTGCAGGAGAAACACTTACTCTGGTTTCTGAGACTGTTTCCTAGTGCCGGTTTGAAGTGCCTGCCGTATTCACTGTAAAACCGAGTTGGAGCTTGTACCTCCCCATATATATGTATGGAGTGGAGTTGGCAACTGAAAAGAAACTTTGTGTTCCCTTCAAGCTACGTGAAGTACGGCTTTCACACACTTATCTCTCAGAACTGAGCATGTGGAGAGACGTTCGTTCATCCAGCACCAAGGGAACGGGTTGCAGGAGAAACACTTACTCTGGCTTCTGAGTCTGTTTCCTAGTGCCGGTTTGAAGTGCCTGCCGTTTTCACTGTAAAACCTAGTTGGAGCTTGTACCTCCCCATATATATGTATGGAGGGGAGTTGGCAACTGAAAAGAAACTTTGTGTTCCCTTCAAGCTAGGTGAAGGACGGCTTTCACACACACTTATCTCTCAGAACTGAGCATGTGGAGAGACGTTCGTTCATCCAGCACCAAGGGAACGGGTTGCAGGAGAAACACTTACTCTGGTTTCTCAGTCTGTTTCCTAGTGCCGGTTTGAAATGCCTGCCGTTTTCACTTTAAAACCGAGTTGCAGCTTTTACCTACCCATATATATGTATGGAGTGGAGTTGCAAATGAAAAGAAACTTTGTGTTCCCTTCAAGCTCGGTGAAGGACGGCTTTCACACACACTTATCTCTCAGAACTGAGCATGTGGAGAGACGTTCGTTCATCCAGCACGAAGGTAAAGAATTGCAGGAGAAACACTTACTCTGGCTTCTCAGTCTGTTTCCTAGTGCCGGTTTGAAGTGCCTGCCGTTTTCACTGTAAAACCTAGTTGGAGCTTGTACCTCCCCATATATATGTATGGAGTGGAGCTGGCAACTGAAAAGAAACTTTGTGTTCCCTTCAAGCTAGGTGAAGGACGGCTTTCACACACACTTATCTCTCAGAACTGAGCATGTGGAGAGACGTTCGTTCATCCAGCACCAAGGGAACGGGTTGCAGGAGAAACACTTACTCTGGTTTCTCAGTCTGTTTCCTAGTGCCGGTTTGAAGTGCCTGCCGTTTTCACTGTAAAACCTAGTTGGAGCTTGTACCTCCCCATATATATGTATGGAGTGGAGTTGGCAACTGAAAAGAAACTTTGTGTTCCCTTCAAGCTAGGTGAAGGACGGCTTTCACACACACTTATCTCTCAGAACTGAGCATGTGGAGAGACGTTCGTTCATCCAGCACCAAGGGAACGGGTTGCAGGAGAAACACTTACTCTGGTTTCTGAGTCTGTTTCCTAGTGCCGGTTTGAAGTGCCTGCCGTTTTCACTGTAAAACCGAGTTGGAGCTTGTACCTCCCCATATATATGTATGGAGTGGAGTTGGCAACTGAAAAGAAACTTTGTGTTCCCTTCAAGCTAGGTGAAGGACGGCTTTCACACACACTTATCTCTCAGAACTGAGCATGTGGAGAGACGTTCGTTCATCCAGCACCAAGGGAACGGGTTGCAGGAGAAACACTTACTCTGGTTTCTCAGTCTGTTTCCTAGTGCCGGTTTGAAGTGCCTGCCGTTTTCACTGTAAAACCGAGTTGGAGCTTGTACCTCCCCATATATATGTATGGAGTGGAGTTGGCAACTGAAAAGAAACTTTGTGTTCCCTTCAAGCTAGGTGAAGGACGACTTTCACACACTTATCTCTCAGAACTGAGCATGTGGAGAGACGTTCGTTCATCCAGCACCAAGGGAACGGGTTGCAGGAGAAACACTTTCTCTGGTTTCTCAGTCTGTTTCCTAGTGCCGGTTTGAAGTGCCTGCCGTTTTCACTGTAAATCCTAGTTGGAGCTTGTACCTCCCCATATATATGTATGGAGTGGAGTTGGCAACTGAAAAGAAACTTTGTGTTTCCTTCAAGCTAGGTGAAGGACGGCTTTCACACACACTTATCTCTCAGAACTGAGCATGTGGAGAGACGTTCGTTCATCCAGCACCAAGGGAACGGGTTGCAGGAGAAACACTTACTCTGGTTTCTGAGTCTGTTTCCTAGTTCCGGTTTGAAGTGCCTGCCGTTTTCACTGTAAAACCGAGTTGGAGCTTGTACCTTCCCATATATATGTATGGAGTGGAGTTGGCAACTGAAAAGAAACTTTGTGTTCCCTTCAAGCTAGGTGAAGGACGGCTTTCACACACACTTATCTCTCAGAACTGAGCATGTGGAGAGACGTTCGTTCATCCAGCACCAAGGGAACGGGTTGCAGGAGAAACACTTACTCTGGTTTCTCAGTCTGTTTCCTAGTGCCGGTTTGAAGTGCCTGCCGTTTTCACTGTAAAACCGAGTTGGAGCTTGTACCTCCCCATATATATGTATGGAGTGGAGTTGGCAACTGAAAAGAAACTTTGTGTTCCCTTCAAGCTAGGTGAAGGACGGCTTTCACACACTTATCTCTCAGAACTGAGCATGTGGAGAGACGTTCGTTCATCCAGCACCAAGGGAACGGGTTGCAGGAGAAACACTTACTCTGGCTTCTCAGTCTGTTTCCTAGTGCCGGTTTGAAGTGCCTGCCGTTTTCACTGTAAATCCTAGTTGGAGCTTGTACCTCCCCATATATATGTATGGAGTGGAGTTGGCAACTGAAAAGAAACTTTGTGTTCCCTTCAAGCTAGGTGAAGGACGGCTTTCACACACACTTATCTCTCAGAACTGAGCATGTGGAGAGACGTTCGTTCATCCAGCACCAAGGGAACGGGTTGCAGGAGAAACACTTACTCTGGTTTCTGAGTCTGTTTCCTAGTGTCGGTTTGAAGTGCCTGCCTTTTTCACTGTAAAACCGAGTTGGAGCTTTACCTCCCCATATATATGTATGGAGTGGAGTTGCCAACTGAAAAGGAACTTTGTGTTCCCTTCAAGCTAGGTGAAGGACGGCTTTCACACACACTTATCTCTCAGAACTGAGCATGTGGAGAGACGTTCTTTCATCCAGCACCAAGGGAACGGGTTGCAGGAGAAACCCTTACTCTGGTTTCTGAGTCTGTTTCCTAATGCCGGTTTGAAATACCTGCCGTTTTCACTGTAAAACCGAGTTGGAGCTTGTACCTCCCCATATATATGTATGGAGTGGAGTTGGCAACTGAAAAGAAACTTTGTGTTCCCTTCAAGCTAGGTGAAGGACGGCTTTCACACACACTTATCTCTCAGAACTGAGCATGTGGAGAGACGTTCGTTCATCCGGCACCAAGGGAACGGGTTGCAGGAGAAACACTTACTCTGTTTTCTCAGTCTGTTTCCTAGTGCCGGTTTGAAGTGCCTGCCGTTTTCACTGTAAAACCGAGTTGGAGCTTGTACCTCCCCATATATATGTATGGAGTGGAGTTGGCAACTGAAAAGAAACTTTGTGTTCCCTTCAAGCTAGGTGAAGGACGGCTTTCACACACACTTATCTCTCAGAACTGAGCATGTGGAGAGACGTTCGTTCATCCAGCACCAAGGGAACGGGTTGCAGGAGAAACACTTACTCTGGTTTCTGAGTCTGTTTCCTAGTGCCGGTTTGAAGTGCCTGCCGTTTTCACTGTAAAACCGAGTTGGAGCTTGTACCTCCCCATATATATGTATGGAGTGGAGTTGGCAACTGAAAAGAAACTTTGTGTTCCCTTCAAGCTAGGTGAAGGACGGCTTTCACACACACTTATCTCTCAGAACTGAGCATGTGGAGAGACGTTCGTTCATCCAGCACCAAGGGAACGGGTTGCAGGAGAAACACTTACTCTGGTTTCTGAGTCTGTTTCCAAGTGCCGGTTTGAAGTGCCTGCCGTTTTCACTGTAAAACCGAGTTGGAGCTTGTACCTCCCCATATATATTTATGGAGTGGAGTTGGCAACTGAAAAGAAACTTTGTGTTCCCTTCAAGCTAGGTGAAGGACGGCTTTCACACACACTTATCTCTCAGAACTGAGCATGTGGAGAGACGTTCGTTCATCCAGCACCAAGGGAACGGGTTGCAGGAGAAACACTTACTCTGGTTTCTGAGTCTGTTTCCTAGTGCCGGTTTGAAGTGCCTGCCGTTTTCACTGTAAAACCTAGTTGGAGCTTGTACCTCCCCATATATATGTATGGAGTGGAGTTGGCAACTGAAAAGAAACTTTGTGTTCCCTTCAAGCTAGGTGAAGGACGGCTTTCACACACACTTATCTCTCAGAACTGAGCATGTGGAGAGACGTTCGTTCATCCAGCACCAAGGGAACGGGTTGCAGGAGAAACACTTACTCTGGTTTCTCAGTCTGTTTCCTAGTGCCGGTTTGAAGTGCCTGCCGTTTTCACTGTAAAACCGAGTTGGAGCTTGTACCTCCCCATATATATGTATGGAGTGGAGTTGGCAACTGAAAAGAAACTTTGTGTTCCCTTCAAGCTAGGTGAAGGACGGCTTTCACACACTTATCTCTCAGAACTGAGCATGTGGAGAGACGTTCGTTCATCCAGCACCAAGGGAACGGGTTGCAGGAGAAACACTTACTCTGGCTTCTGAGTCTGTTTCCTAGTGCCGGTTTGAAGTGCCTGCCGTTTTCACTGTAAAACCGAGTTGGAGCTTGTACCTCCCCATATATATGTATGGAGTGGAGTTGGCAACTGAAAAGAAACTTTGTGTTCCCTTCAAGCTATGTGAAGGACGGCTTTCACACACACTTATCTCTCAGAACTGAGCATGTGGAGAGACGTTCGTTCATCCAGCACCAAGGGAACGGGTTGCAGGAGAAACACTTACTCTGGTTTCTCAGTCTGTTTCCTAGTGCCGGTTTGAAGTGCCTGCCGTTTTCACTGTAAAACCGAGTTGGAGCTTGTACCTCCCCATATATATGTATGGAGTGGAGTTGGCAACTGAAAAGAAACTTTGTGTTCACTTCAAGCTAGGTGAAGGACGGCTTTCACACACACTTATCTCTCAGAACTGAGCATGTGGAGAGACGTTCGTTCATCCAGCACCAAGGGAACGGGTTGCAGGAGAAACACTTACTCTGGCTTCTGAGTCTGTTTCCTAGTGCCGGTTTGAAGTGCCTGCCGTTTTCACTGTAAAACCGAGTTGGAGCTTGTACCTCCCCTTATATATGTATGGAGTGGAGTTGGCAACTGAAAAGAAACTTTGTGTTCCTTTCAAGCTAGGTGAAGGACGGCTTTCACACACACTTATCTCTCAGAACTGAGCATGTGGAGAGACGTTCGTTCATCCAGCACCAAGGGAACGGGTTGCAGGAGAAACACTTACTCTGGTTTCTCAGTCTGTTTCCTAGTGCCGGTTTGAAGTGCCTGCCGTTTTCACTGTAAAACCGAGTTGGAGCTTGTACCTCCCCATATATATGTATGGAGTGGAGTTGGCAACTGAAAAGAAACTTTGTGTTCACTTCAAGCCAGGTGAAGGACGGCTTTCACACACACTTATCTCTCAGAACTGAGCATGTGGAGAGACGTTCGTTCATCCAGCACCAAGGGAACGGGTTGCAGGAGAAACACTTACTCTGGCTTCTGAGTCTGTTTCCTAGTGCCGGTTTGAAGTGCCTGCCGTTTTCACTGTAAAACCGAGTTGGAGCTTGTACCTCCCCTTATATATGTATGGAGTGGAGTTGGCAACTGAAAAGAAACTTTGTGTTCCTTTCAAGCTAGGTGAAGGACGGCTTTCACACACACTTATCTCTCAGAACTGAGCATGTGGAGAGACGTTCGTTCATCCGGCACCAAGGGAACGGGTTGCAGGAGAAACACTTACTCTGGTTTCTGAGTCTGTTTCCTAGTGCCGGTTTGAAGTGCCTGCCGTTTTCACTGTAAAACCGAGTTGGAGCTTGTACCTCCCCATATATATGTATGGAGTGGAGTTGGCAACTGAAAAGAAACTTTGTGTTCCCTTCAAGCTAGGTGAAGGACGGCTTTCACACACACTTATCTCTCAGAACTGAGCATGTGGAGAGACGTTCGTTCATCCAGCACCAAGGGAACGGGTTGCAGGAGAAACACTTACTCTGGTTTCTGAGTCTGTTTCCTAGTGCCGGTTTGAAGTGCCTGCCGTTTTCACTGTAAAACCGAGTTGGAGCTTGTACCTCCCCATATATATGTATGGAGTGGAGTTGGCAACTGAAAAGAAACTTTGTGTTCCCTTCAAGCTATGTGAAGGACGGCTTTCACACACACTTATCTCTCAGAACTGAGCATGTGGAGAGACGTTCGTTCATCCAGCACCAAGGGAACGGGTTGCAGGAGAAACACTTACTCTGGTTTCTCAGTCTGTTTCCTAGTGCCGGTTTGAAGTGCCTGCCGTTTTCACTGTAAAACCGAGTTGGAGCTTGTACCTCCCCATATATATGTATGGAGTGGAGTTGGCAACTGAAAAGAAACTTTGTGTTCCCTTCAAGCTAGGTGAAGGACGGCTTTCACACACACTTATCTCTCAGAACTGAGCATGTGGAGAGACGTTCGTTCATCCAGCACCAAGGGAACGGGTTGCAGGAGAAACACTTACTCTGGATTCTCAGTCTGTTTCCTAGTGCCGGTTTGAAGTGCCTGCCGTTTTCACTGTAAAACCGAGTTGGAGCTTGTACCTCCCCATATATATGTATGGAGTGGAGTTGGCAACTGAAAAGAAACTTTGTGTTCCCTTCAAGCTAGGTGAAGGACGGCTTTCACACACACTTATCTCTCAGAACTGAGCATGTGGAGAGACGTTCGTTCATCCGGCACCAAGGGAACGGGTTGCAGGAGAAACACTTACTCTGGTTTCTCAGTCTGTTTCCTAGTGCCGGTTTGAAGTGCCTGCCGTTTTCACTGTAAAACCGAGTTGGAGCTTGTACCTCCCCATATATATGTATGGAGTGGAGTTGGCAACTGAAAAGAAACTTTGTGTTCCCTTCAAGCTAGGTGAAGGACGGCTTTCACACACACTTATCTCTCAGAACTGAGCATGTGGAGAGACGTTCGTTCATCCAGCACCAAGGGAACGGGTTGCAGGAGAAACACTTACTCTGGTTTCTGAGTCTGTTTCCTAGTGCCGGTTTGAAGTGCCTGCCGTTTTCACTGTAAAACCGAGTTGGAGCTTGTACCTCCCCATATATATGTATGGAGTGGAGTTGGCAACTGAAAAGAAACTTTGTGTTCCCTTCAAGCTAGGTGAAGGACGGCTTTCACACACACTTATCTCTCAGAACTGAGCATGTGGAGAGACGGTCGTTCATCCAGCACCAAGGGAACGGGTTGCAGGAGAAACACTTACTCTGGTTTCTGAGTCTGTTTCCAAGTGCCGGTTTGAAGTGCCTGCCGTTTTCACTGTAAAACCGAGTTGGAGCTTGTACCTCCCCATATATATTTATGGAGTGGAGTTGGCAACTGAAAAGAAACTTTGTGTTCCCTTCAAGCTAGGTGAAGGACGGCTTTCACACACACTTATCTCTCAGAACTGAGCATGTGGAGAGACGTTCGTTCATCCAGCACCAAGGGAACGGGTTGCAGGAGAAACACTTACTCTGGTTTCTGAGTCTGTTTCCTAGTGCCGGTTTGAAGTGCCTGCCGTTTTCACTGTAAAACCTAGTTGGAGCTTGTACCTCCCCATATATATGTATGGAGTGGAGTTGGCAACTGAAAAGAAACTTTGTGTTCCCTTCAAGCTAGGTGAAGGACGGCTTTCACACACACTTATCTCTCAGAACTGAGCATGTGGAGAGACGTTCGTTCATCCAGCACCAAGGGAACGGGTTGCAGGAGAAACACTTACTCTGGTTTCTCAGTCTGTTTCCTAGTGCCGGTTTGAAGTGCCTGCCGTTTTCACTGTAAAACCGAGTTGGAGCTTGTACCTCCCCATATATATGTATGGAGTGGAGTTGGCAACTGAAAAGAAACTTTGTGTTCCCTTCAAGCTAGGTGAAGGACGGCTTTCACACACTTATCTCTCAGAACTGAGCATGTGGAGAGACGTTCGTTCATCCAGCACCAAGGGAACGGGTTGCAGGAGAAACACTTACTCTGGCTTCTGAGTCTGTTTCCTAGTGCCGGTTTGAAGTGCCTGCCGTTTTCACTGTAAAACCGAGTTGGAGCTTGTACCTCCCCATATATATGTATGGAGTGGAGTTGGCAACTGAAAAGAAACTTTGTGTTCCCTTCAAGCTATGTGAAGGACGGCTTTCACACACACTTATCTCTCAGAACTGAGCATGTGGAGAGACGTTCGTTCATCCAGCACCAAGGGAACGGGTTGCAGGAGAAACACTTACTCTGGTTTCTCAGTCTGTTTCCTAGTGCCGTTTTGAAGTGCCTGCCGTTTTCACTGTAAAACCGAGTTGGAGCTTGTACCTCCCCATATATATGTATGGAGTGGAGTTGGCAACTGAAAAGAAACTTTGTGTTCACTTCAAGCTAGGTGAAGGACGGCTTTCACACACACTTATCTCTCAGAACTGAGCATGTGGAGAGACGTTCGTTCATCCAGCACCAAGGGAACGGGTTGCAGGAGAAACACTTACTCTGGCTTCTGAGTCTGTTTCCTAGTGCCGGTTTGAAGTGCCTGCCGTTTTCACTGTAAAACCGAGTTGGAGCTTGTACCTCCCCTTATATATGTATGGAGTGGAGTTGGCAACTGAAAAGAAACTTTGTGTTCCTTTCAAGCTAGGTGAAGGACGGCTTTCACACACACTTATCTCTCAGAACTGAGCATGTGGAGAGACGTTCGTTCACCCAGCACCAAGGGAACGGGTTGCAGGAGAAACACTTACTCTGGTTTCTCAGTCTGTTTCCTAGTGCCGGTTTGAAGTGCCTGCCGTTTTCACTGTAAAACCGAGTTGGAGCTTGTACCTCCCCATATATATGTATGGAGTGGAGTTGGCAACTGAAAAGAAATTTTGTGTTCACTTCAAGCTAGGTGAAGGACGGCTTTCACACACACTTATCTCTCAGAACTGAGCATGTGGAGAGACGTTCGTTCATCCAGCACCAAGGGAACGGGTTGCAGGAGAAACACTTACTCTGGCTTCTGAGTCTGTTTCCTAGTGCCGGTTTGAAGTGCCTGCCGTTTTCACTGTAAAACCGAGTTGGAGCTTGTACCTCCCCTTATATATGTATGGAGTGGAGTTGGCAACTGAAAAGAAACTTTGTGTTCCTTTCAAGCTAGGTGAAGGACGGCTTTCACACACACTTATCTCTCAGAACTGAGCATGTGGAGAGACGTTCGTTCATCCGGCACCAAGGGAACGGGTTGCAGGAGAAACACTTACTCTGGTTTCTGAGTCTGTTTCCTAGTGCCGGTTTGAAGTGCCTGCCGTTTTCACTGTAAAACCGAGTTGGAGCTTGTACCTCCCCATATATATGTATGGAGTGGAGTTGGCAACTGAAAAGAAACTTTGTGTTCCCTTCAAGCTAGGTGAAGGACGGCTTTCACACACACTTATCTCTCAGAACTGAGCATGTGGAGAGACGTTCGTTCATCCAGCACCAAGGGAACGGGTTGCAGGAGAAACACTTACTCTGGTTTCTGAGTCTGTTTCCTAGTGCCGGTTTGAAGTGCCTGCCGTTTTCACTGTAAAACCGAGTTGGAGCTTGTACCTCCCCATATATATGTATGGAGTGGAGTTGGCAACTGAAAAGAAACTTTGTGTTCCCTTCAAGCTATGTGAAGGACGGCTTTCACACACACTTATCTCTCAGAACTGAGCATGTGGAGAGACGTTCGTTCATCCAGCACCAAGGGAACGGGTTGCAGGAGAAACACTTACTCTGGTTTCTCAGTCTGTTTCCTAGTGCCGGTTTGAAGTGCCTGCCGTTTTCACTGTAAAACCGAGTTGGAGCTTGTACCTCCCCATATATATGTATGGAGTGGAGTTGGCAACTGAAAAGAAACTTTGTGTTCCCTTCAAGCTAGGTGAAGGACGGCTTTCACACACACTTATCTCTCAGAACTGAGCATGTGGAGAGACGTTCGTTCATCCAGCAACAAGGGAACGGGTTGCAGGAGAAACACTTACTCTGGATTCTCAGTCTGTTTCCTAGTGCCGGTTTGAAGTGCCTGCCGTTTTCACTGTAAAACCGAGTTGGAGCTTGTACCTCCCCATATATATGTATGGAGTGGAGTTGGCAACTGAAAAGAAACTTTGTGTTCCCTTCAAGCTAGGTGAAGGACGGCTTTCACACACACTTATCTCTCAGAACTGAGCATGTGGAGAGACGTTCGTTCATCCGGCACCAAGGGAACGGGTTGCAGGAGAAACACTTACTCTGGTTTCTCAGTCTGTTTCCTAGTGCCGGTTTGAAGTGCCTGCCGTTTTCACTGTAAAACCGAGTTGGAGCTTGTACCTCCCCATATATATGTATGGAGTGGAGTTGGCAACTGAAAAGAAACTTTGTGTTCCCTTCAAGCTAGGTGAAGGACGGCTTTCACACACACTTATCTCTCAGAACTGAGCATGTGGAGAGACGTTCGTTCATCCAGCACCAAGGGAACGCGTTGCAGGAGAAACACTTACTCTGGTTTCTGAGTCTGTTTCCTAGTGCCGGTTTGAAGTGCCTGCCGTTTTCACTGTAAAACCGAGTTGGAGCTTGTACCTCCCCATATATATGTATGGAGTGGAGTTGGCAACTGAAAAGAAACTTTGTGTTCCCTTCAAGCTAGGTGAAGGACGGCTTTCACACACACTTATCTCTCAGAACTGAGCATGTGGAGAGACGGTCGTTCATCCAGCACCAAGGGAACGGGTTGCAGGAGAAACACTTACTCTGGTTTCTGAGTCTGTTTCCTAGTGCCGGTTTGAAGTGCCTGCCGTTTTCACTGTAAAACCGAGTTGGAGCTTGTACCTCCCCATATATATGTATGGAGTGGAGTTGGCAACTGAAAAGAAACTTTGTGTTCCCTTCAAGCTAGGTGAAGGACGGCTTTCACACACACTTATCTCTCAGAACTGAGCATGTGGAGAGACGTTCGTTCATCCAGCACCAAGGGAACGGGTTGCAGGAGAAACACTTACTCTGGTTTCTCAGTCTGTTTCCTGGTGCCGGTTTGAAGTGCCTGCCGTTTTCACTGTAAAACCGAGGTGGAGCTTGTACCTCCCCATATATATGTATGGAGTGGAGTTGGCAACTGAAAAGAAACTTTGTGTTCCCTTCAAGCTAGGTGAAGGACGGCTTTCACACACTTATCTCTCAGAACTGAGCATGTGGAGAGACGTTCGTTCATCCAGCACCAAGGGAACGGGTTGCAGGAGAAATACTTACTTTGGCTTCTCAGTCTGTTTCCTAGTGCCGGTTTGAAGTGCCTGCCGTTTTCACTGTAAAACCTAGTTGGAGCTTGTACCTCCCCATATATATGTATGGAGTGGAGTTGGCAACTGAAAAGAAACTTTGTGTTCCCTTCAAGCTAGGTGAAGGACGGCTTTCACACACACTTATCTCTCAGAACTGAGCATGTGGAGAGACGTTCGTTCATCCAGCACCAAGGGAACGGGTTGCAGGAGAAACCCTTACTCTGGTTTCTGAGTCTGTTTCCTAGTGCCGGTTTGAAGTGCCTGCCGTTTTCACTGTAAAACCGAGTTGGAGCTTGTACCTCCCCATATATATGTATGGAGTGGAGTTGGCAACTGAAAAGAAACTTTGTGTTCCCTTCAAGCTAGGTGAAGGACGGCTTTCACACACACTTATCTCTCAGAACTGAGCATGTGGAGAGACGTTCGTTCATCCAGCACCAAGGGAACGGGTTGCAGGGGAAACACTTACTCTGGTTTCTCAGTCTGTTTCCTAGTGCCGGTTTGAAGTGCCTGCCGTTTTCACTGTAAAACCGAGTTGGAGCTTGTACCTCCCCATATATATGTATGGAGTGGAGTTGGCAACTGAAAAGAAACTTTGTGTTCCCTTCAAGCTAGGTGAAGGACGGCTTTCACACACAATTATCTCTCAGAAATGAGCATGTGGAGAGACGTTCGTTCATCCAGCACCAAGGGAACGGGTTGCAGGAGAAACACTTACTCTGGTTTCTGAGTCTGTTTCCTAGTGCCGGTTTGAAGTGCCTGCCGTTTTCACTGTAAAACCGAGTTGGAGCTTGTACCTCCCCATATATATGTATGGAGTGGAGTTGGCAACTGAAAAGAAACTTTGTGTTCCCTTCAAGCTAGGTGAAGGACGGCTTTCACACACACTTATCTCTCAGAACTGAGCATGTGTAGAGACGTTCGTTCATCCAGCACCAAGGGAACGGGTTGCAGGAGAAACACTTACTCTGGTTTCTGAGTCTGTTTCCTAGTGCCGGTTTGAAGTGCCTGCCGTTTTCACTGTAAAACCGAGTTGGAGCTTGTACCTCCCCATATATATGTATGGAGTGGAGTTGGCAACGGAAAAGAAACTTTGTGTTCCCTTCAAGCTATGTGAAGGACGGCTTTCACACACACTTATCTCTCAGAACTGAGCATGTGGAGAGACGTTCGTTCATCCAGCACCAAGGGAACGGGTTGCAGGAGAAACACTTACTCTGGTTTCTGAGTCTGTTTCCTAGTGCCGGTTTGAAGTGCCTGCCGTTTTCACTGTAAAACCGAGTTGGAGCTTGTACCTCCCCATATATATGTATGGAGTGGAGTTGGCAACTGAAAAGAAACTTTGTGTTCCCTTCAAGCTAGGTGAAGGACGGCTTTCACACACACTTATCTCTCAGAACTGAGCATGTGGAGAGACGTTCGTTCATCCAGCACCAAGGGAACGGGTTGCAGGAGAAACACTTACTCTGGTTTCTCAGTCTGTTTCCTAGTGCCGGTTTGAAGTGCCTGCCGTTTTCACTGTAAAACCGAGTTGGAGCTTGTACCTCCCCATATATATGTATGGAGTGGAGTTGGCAACTGAAAAGAAACTTTGTGTTCCCTTCAAGCTAGGTGAAGGACGGCTTTCACACACACTTATCTCTCAGAACTGAGCATGTGGATAGACGTTCGTTCATCCAGCACCAACGAACGGGTTGCAGGAGAAACACTTACTCTGGTTTCTCAGTCTGTTTCCTAGTGCCGGTTTGAAGTGCCTGCCGTTTTCACTGTAAAACCGAGTTGGAGCTTGTACCTCCCCATATATATGTATGGAGTGGAGTTGGCAACTGAAAAGAAACTTTGTGTTCCCTTCAAGCTAGGTGAAGGACGGCTTTCACACACACTTATCTCTCAGAACTGAGCATGTGGAGAGACGTTCGTTCATCCAGCACCAAGGGAACGGGTTGCAGGAGAAACACTTACTCTGGTTTCTGAGTCTGTTTCCTAGTGCCGGTTTGAAGTGCCTGCCGTTTTCACTGTAAAACCGAGTTGGAGCTTGTACCTCCCCATATATATGTATGGAGTGGAGTTGGCAACTGAAAAGAAACTTTGTGTTCCCTTCAAGCTAGGTGAAGGACGGCTTTCACACACACTTATCTCTCAGAACTGAGCATGTGGAGAGACGTTCGTTCATCCAGCACCAAGGGAACGGGTTGCAGGAGAAACACTTACTCTGGTTTCTCAGTCTGTTTCCTAGTGCCGGTTTGAAGTGCCTGCCGTTTTCACTGTAAAACCGAGTTGGAGCTTGTACCTCCCCATATATATGTATGGAGTGGAGTTGGCAACTGAAAAGAAACTTTGTGTTCCCTTCAAGCTAGGTGAAGGACGGCTTTCACACACACTTATCTCTCAGAACTGAGCATGTGGAGAGACGTTCGTTCATCCAGCACCAAGGGAACGGGTTGCAGGAGAAACACTTTCTCTGGCTTCTGAGTCTGTTTCCTAGTGCCGGTTTGAAGTGCCTGCCGTTTTCACTGTAAAACCGAGTTGGAGCTTGTACCTCCCCATATATATGTATGGAGTGGAGTTGGCAACTGAAAAGAAACTTTGTGTTCCCTTCAAGCTAGGTGAAGGACGGCTTTCACACACACTTATCTCTCAGAACTGAGCATGTGGAGAGACGTTCGTTCATCCAGCACCAAGGGAACGGGTTGCAGGAGAAACACTTACTCTGGTTTCTGAGTCTGTTTCCTAGTGCCGGTTTGAAGTGCCTGCCGTTTTCACTGTAAAACCGAGTTGGAGCTTGTACCTCCCCATATATATGTATGGAGTGGAGTTGGCAACTGAAAAGAAACTTTGTGTTCCCTTCAAGCTAGGTGAAGGACGGCTTTCACACACACTTATCTCTCAGAACTGAGCATGTGGAGAGACGTTCGTTCATCCAGCACCAAGGGAACGGGTTGCAGGAGAAACACTTACTCTGGTTTCTGAGTCTGTTTCCTAGTGCCGGTTTGAAGTGCCTGCCGTTTTCACTGTAAAACCGAGTTGGAGCTTGTACCTCCCCATATATATGTATGGAGTGGAGTTGGCAACTGAAAAGAAACTTTGTGTTCCCTTCAAGCTAGGTGAAGGACGGCTTTCACACACACTTATCTCTCAGAACTGAGCATGTGGAGAGACGTTCGTTCATCCAGCACCAAGGGAACGGGTTGCAGGAGAAACACTTACTCTGGTTTCTCAGTCTGTTTCCTAGTGCCGGTTTGAAGTGCCTGCCGTTTTCACTGTAAAACCGAGTTGGAGCTTGTACCTCCCCATATATATGTATGGAGTGGAGTTGGCAACTGAAAAGAAACTTTGTGTTCCCTTCAAGCTAGGTGAAGGACGGCTTTCACACACACTTATCTCTCAGAACTGAGCATGTGGAGAGACGTTAGTTCATCCAGCACCAAGGGAACGGGTTGCAGGAGAAACACTTACTCTGGCTTCTCAGTCTGTTTCCTAGTGCCGGTTTGAAGTGCCTGCCGTTTTCACTGTAAAACAGAGTTGGAGCTTGTACCTCCCCATATATATGTATGGAGTGGAGTTGGCAACTGAAAAGAAACTTTGTGTTCCCTTCAAGCTAGGTGAAGGACGGCTTTCACACACACTTATCTCTCAGAACTGAGCATGTGGAGAGACGTTCGTTCATCCAGCACCAAGGGAACGGGTTGCAGGAGAAACACTTACTCTGGTTTCTCAGTCTGTTTCCTAGTGCCGGTTTGAAGTGCCTGCCGTTTTCACTGTAAAACCGAGTTGGAGCTTGTACCTCCCCATATATATGTATGGAGTGGAGTTGGCAACTGAAAAGAAACTTTGTGTTCCCTTCAAGCTAGGTGAAGGACGGCTTTCACACACACTTATCTCTCAGAACTGAGCATGTGGAGAGACGTTCGTTCATCCAGCACCAAGGGAACGGGTTGCAGGAGAAACACTTACTCTGGTTTCTGAGTCTGTTTCCTAGTGCCGGTTTGAAGTGCCTGCCGTTTTCACTGTAAAACCGAGTTGGAGCTTGTACCTCCCCATATATATGTATGGAGTGGAGTTGGCAACTGAAAAGAAACTTTGTGTTCCCTTCAAGCTAGGTGAAGGACGGCTTTCACACACACTTATCTCTCAGAACTGAGCATGTGGAGAGACGTTCGTTCATCCAGCACCAAGGGAACGGGTTGCAGGAGAAACACTTACTCTGGTTTCTCAGTCTGTTTCCTAGTGCCGGTTTGAAGTGCCTGCCGTTTTCACTGTAAAACCGAGTTGGAGCTTGTACCTCCCCATATATATGTATGGAGTGGAGTTGGCAACTGAAAAGAAACTTTGTGTTCCCTTCAAGCTAGGTGAAGGACGGCTTTCACACACACTTATCTCTCAGAACTGAGCATGTGGAGAGACGTTCGTTCATCCAGCACCAAGGGAACGGGTTGCAGGAGAAACACTTACTCTGGTTTCTCAGTCTGTTTCCTAGTGCCGGTTTGAAGTGCCTGCCGTTTTCACTGTAAAACCGAGTTGGAGCTTGTACCTCCCCATATATATGTATGGAGTGGAGTTGGCAACTGAAAAGAAACTTTGTGTTCCCTTCAAGCTAGGTGAAGGACGGCTTTCACACACACTTATCTCTCAGAACTGAGCATGTGGAGAGACGTTCGTTCATCCAGCACCAAGGGAACGGGTTGCAGGAGAAACACTTACTCTGGTTTCTCAGTCTGTTTCCTAGTGCCGGTTTGAAGTGCCTGCCGTTTTCACTGTAAAACCGAGTTGGAGCTTGTACCTCCCCATATATATGTATGGAGTGGAGTTGGCAACTGAAAAGAAACTTTGTGTTCCCTTCAAGCTAGGTGAAGGACGGCTTTCACACACACTTATCTCTCAGAACTGAGCATGTGGAGAGACGTTCGTTCATCCAGCACCAAGGGAACGGGTTGCAGGAGAAACACTTACTCTGGTTTCTCAGTCTGTTTCCTAGTGCCGGTTTGAAGTGCCTGCCGTTTTCACTGTAAAACCGAGTTGGAGCTTGTACCTCCCCATATATATGTATGGAGTGGAGTTGGCAACTGAAAAGAAACTTTGTGTTCCCTTCAAGCTAGGTGAAGGACGGCTTTCACACACACTTATCTCTCAGAACTGAGCATGTGGAGAGACGTTCGTTCATCCAGTACCAAGAGAACGCATTGCAGGAGAAACACTTACTCTGGTTTCTGAGTCTGTTTCCTAGTGCCGGTTTGAAGTGCCTGCCGTTTTCACTGTAAAACCGAGTTGGAGCTTGTACCTCCCCATATATATGTATGGAGTGGAGTTGGCAACTGAAAAGAAACTTTGTGTTCCCTTCAAGCTAGGTGAAGGACGGCTTTCACACACACTTATCTCTCAGAACTGAGCATGTGGATAGACGTTCGTTCATCCAGCACCAAGGGAACGGGTTGCAGGAGAAACACTTACTCTGGTTTCTCAGTCTGTTTCCTAGTGCCGGTTTGAAGTGCCTGCCGTTTTCACTGTAAAACCTAGTTGGAGCTTGAACCTCCCCATATATATGTGTGGAGTGGAGTTGGCAACTGAAAAGAAACTTTGTGTTCCCTTCAAGCTAGGTGAAGGACGGCTTTCACACACACTTATCTCTCAGAACTGAGCATGTGGAGAGACGTTCGTTCATCCAGCACCAAGGGAACGGGTTGCAGGAGAAACACTTACTCTGGTTTCTGAGTCTGTTTCCTAGTGCCGGTTTGAAGTGCCTGCCGTTTTCACTGTAAAACCGAGTTGGAGCTTGTACCTCCCCATATATATGTATGGAGTGGAGTTGGCAACTGAAAAGAAACTTTGTGTTCCCTTCAAGCTAGGTGAAGGACGGCTTTCACACACACTTTTCTCTCAGAACTGAGCATGTGGAGAGACGTTCGTTCATCCAGCACCAAGGGAACGGGTTGCAGGAGAAACACTTACTCTGGTTTCTCAGTCTGTTTCCTAGTGCCGGTTTGAAGTGCCTGCCGTTTTCACTGTAAAACCGAGTTGGAGCTTGTACCTCCCCATATATATGTATGGAGTGGAGTTGGCAACTGAAAAGAAACTTTGTGTTCCCTTCAAGCTAGGTGAAGGACGGCTTTCACACACACTTATCTCTCAGAACTGAGCATGTGGAGAGACGTTCGTTCATCCAGCACCAAGGGAACGGGTTGCAGGAGAAACACTTACTCTGGCTTCTGAGTCTGTTTCCTAGTGCCGGTTTGAAGTGCCTGCCGTTTTCACTGTAAAACCGAGTTGGAGCTTGTACCTCCCCATATATATGTATGGAGTGGAGTTGGCAACTGAAAAGAAACTTTGTGTTCCCTTCAAGCTAGGTGAAGGACGGCTTTCACACACACTTATCTCTCAGAACTGAGCATGTGGAGAGACGTTCGTTCATCCAGCACCAAGGGAACGGGTTGCAGGAGAAACACTTACTCTGGTTTCTCAGTCTGTTTCCTAGTGCCGGTTTGAAGTGCCTGCCGTTTTCACTGTAAAACCGAGTTGGAGCTTGTACCTCCCCATATATATGTATGGAGTGGAGTTGGCAACTGAAAAGAAACTTTGTGTTCCCTTCAAGCTAGGTGAAGGACGGCTTTCACACACACTTATCTCTCAGAACTGAGCATGTGGAGAGACGTTCGTTCATCCAGCACCAAGGGAACGGGTTGCAGGAGAAACACTTACTCTGGTTTCTGAGTCTGTTTCCTAGTGCCGGTTTGAAGTGCCTGCCGTTTTCACTGTAAAACCGAGTTGGAGCTTGTACCTCCCCATATATATGTATGGAGTGGAGTTGGCAACTGAAAAGAAACTTTGTGTTCCCTTCAAGCTAGGTGAAGGACGGCTTTCACACACACTTATCTCTCAGAACTGAGCATGTGGAGAGACGTTCGTTCATCCAGCACCAAGGGAACGGGTTGCAGGAGAAACACTTACTCTGGTTTCTCAGTCTGTTTCCTAGTGCCGGTTTGAAGTGCCTGCCGTTTTCACTGTAAAACCGAGTTGGAGCTTGTACCTCCCCATATATATGTATGGAGTGGAGTTGGCAACTGAAAAGAAACTTTGTGTTCCCTTCAAGCTAGGTGAAGGACGGCTTTCACACACACTTATCTCTCAGAACTGAGCATGTGGAGAGACGTTCGTTCATCCAGCACCAAGGGAACGGGTTGCAGGAGAAACACTTACTCTGGTTTCTCAGTCTGTTTCCTAGTGCCGGTTTGAAGTGCCTGCCGTTTTCACTGTAAAACCGAGTTGGAGCTTGTACCTCCCCATATATATGTATGGAGTGGAGTTGGCAACTGAAAAGAAACTTTGTGTTCCCTTCAAGCTAGGTGAAGGACGGCTTTCACACACACTTATCTCTCAGAACTGAGCATGTGGAGAGACGTTCGTTCATCCAGCACCAAGGGAACGGGTTGCAGGAGAAACACTTACTCTGGCTTCTCAGTCTGTTTCCTAGTGCCGGTTTGAAGTGCCTGCCGTTTTCACTGTAAAACCGAGTTGGAGCTTGTACCTCCCCATATATATGTATGGAGTGGAGTTGGCAACTGAAAAGAAACTTTGTGTTCCCTTCAAGCTAGGTGAAGGACGGCTTTCACACACACTTATCTCTCAGAACTGAGCATGTGGAGAGACGTTCGTTCATCCAGCACCAAGGGAACGGGTTGCAGGAGAAACACTTACTCTGGTTTCTCAGTCTGTTTCCTAGTGCCGGTTTGAAGTGCCTGCCGTTTTCACTGTAAAACCGAGTTGGAGCTTGTACCTCCCCATATATATGTATGGAGTGGAGTTGGCAACTGAAAAGAAACTTTGTGTTCCCTTCAAGCTAGGTGAAGGACGGCTTTCACACACACTTATCTCTCAGAACTGAGCATGTGGAGAGACGTTCGTTCATCCAGCACCAAGGGA
Organism: Vicugna pacos; assembly: GCF_048564905.1. Classification (NCBI taxonomy): domain Eukaryota; kingdom Metazoa; phylum Chordata; class Mammalia; order Artiodactyla; family Camelidae; genus Vicugna; species Vicugna pacos. The sequence goes on from NC_133000.1 coordinate 32,925,289, forward strand.
ACGGGTTGCAGGAGAAACACTTACTCTGGTTTCTCAGTCTGTTTCCTAGTGCCGGTTTGAAGTGCCTGCCGTTTTCACTGTAAAACCGAGTTGGAGCTTGTACCTCCCCATATATATGTATGGAGTGGAGTTGGCAACTGAAAAGAAACTTTGTGTTCCCTTCAAGCTAGGTGAAGGACGGCTTTCACACACACTTATCTCTCAGAACTGAGCATGTGGAGAGACGTTCGTTCATCCAGCACCAAGGGAACGGGTTGCAGGAGAAACACTTTCTCTGGTTTCTCAGTCTGTTTCCTAGTGCCGGTTTGAAGTGCCTGCCGTTTTCACTGTAAAACCGAGTTGGAGCTTGTACCTCCCCATATATATGTATGGAGTGGAGTTGGCAACTGAAAAGAAACTTTGTGTTCCCTTCAAGCTAGGTGAAGGACGGCATTCACACACACTTATCTCTCAGAACTGAGCATGTGGATAGACGTTCGTTCATCCAGCACCAAGGGAACGGGTTGCAGGAGAAACACTTACTCTGGTTTCTCAGTCTGTTTCCTAGTGCCGGTTTGAAGTGCCTGCCGTTTTCACTGTAAAACCGAGTTGGAGCTTGTACCTCCCCATATATATGTATGGAGTGGAGTTGGCAACTGAAAAGAAACTTTGTGTTCCCTTCAAGCTAGGTGAAGGACGGCTTTCACACACACTTATCTCTCAGAACTGAGCATGTGGAGAGACGTTCGTTCATCCAGCACCAAGGGAACGGGTTGCAGGAGAAACACTTACTCTGGTTTCTCAGTCTGTTTCCTAGTGCCGGTTTGAAGTGCCTGCCGTTTTCACTGTAAAACCGAGTTGGAGCTTGTACCTCCCCATATATATGTATGGAGTGGAATTGGCAACTGAAAAGAAACTTTGTGTTCCCTTCAAGCTAGGTGAAGGACGGCTTTCACACACACTTATCTCTCAGAACTGAGCATGTGGAGAGACGTTCGTTCATCCAGCACCAAGGGAACGGGTTGCAGGAGAAACACTTACTCTGGTTTCTCAGTCTGTTTCCTAGTGCCGGTTTGAAGTGCCTGCCGTTTTCACTGTAAAACCGAGTTGGAGCTTGTACCTCCCCATATATATGTATGGAGTGGAGTTGGCAACTGAAAAGAAACTTTGTGTTCCCTTCAAGCTAGGTGAAGGACGGCTTTCACACACACTTATCTCTCAGAACTGAGCATGTGGAGAGACGTTCGTTCATCCAGCACCAAGGGAACGGGTTGCAGGAGAAACACTTACTCTGGTTTCTCAGTCTGTTTCCTAGTGCCGGTTTGAAGTGCCTGCCGTTTTCACTGTAAAACCGAGTTGGAGCTTGTACCTCCCCATATATATGTATGGAGTGGAGTTGGCAACTGAAAAGAAACTTTGTGTTCCCTTCAAGCTAGGTGAAGGACGGCTTTCACACACACTTATCTCTCAGAACTGAGCATGTGGAGAGACGTTCGTTCATCCAGCACCAAGGGAACGGGTTGCAGGAGAAACACTTACTCTGGTTTCTCAGTCTGTTTCCTAGTGCCGGTTTGAAGTGCCTGCCGTTTTCACTGTAAAACCGAGTTGGAGCTTGTACCTCCCCATATATATGTATGGAGTGGAGTTGGCAACTGAAAAGAAACTTTGTGTTCCCTTCAAGCTAGGTGAAGGACGGCTTTCACACACACTTATCTCTCAGAACTGAGCATGTGGAGAGACGTTCGTTCATCCAGCACCAAGAGAACGCATTGCAGGAGAAACACTTACTCTGGTTTCTGAGTCTGTTTCCTAGTGCCGGTTTGAAGTGCCTGCCGTTTTCACTGTAAAACCGAGTTGGAGCTTGTACCTCCCCATATATATGTATGGAGTGGAGTTGGCAACTGAAAAGAAACTTTGTGTTCCCTTCAAGCTAGGTGAAGGACGGCTTTCACACACACTTATCTCTCAGAACTGAGCATGTGGAGAGACGTTCGTTCATCCAGCACCAAGGGAACGGGTTGCAGGAGAAACACTTACTCTGGTTTCTCAGTCTGTTTCCTAGTGCCGGTTTGAAGTGCCTGCCGTTTTCACTGTAAAACCTAGTTGGAGCTTGAACCTCCCCATATATATGTGTGGAGTGGAGTTGGCAACTGAAAAGAAACTTTGTGTTCCCTTCAAGCTAGGTGAAGGACGGCTTTCACACACACTTATCTCTCAGAACTGAGCATGTGGAGAGACGTTCGTTCATCCAGCACCAAGGGAACGGGTTGCAGGAGAAACACTTACTCTGGTTTCTCAGTCTGTTTCCTAGTGCCGGTTTGAAGTGCCTGCCGTTTTCACTGTAAAACCGAGTTGGAGCTTGTACCTCCCCATATATATGTATGGAGTGGAGTTGGCAACTGAAAAGAAACTTTGTGTTCCCTTCAAGCTAGGTGAAGGACGGCTTTCACACACAATTATCTCTCAGAACTGAGCATGTGGAGAGACGTTCGTTCATCCAGCACCAAGGGAACGGGTTGCAGGAGAAACACTTACTCTGGTTTCTCAGTCTGTTTCCTAGTGCCGGTTTGAAGTGCCTGCCGTTTTCACTGTAAAACCGATTTGGAGCTTGTACCTCCCCATATATATGTATGGAGTGGAGTTGGCAACTGAAAAGAAACTTTGTGTTCCCTTCAAGCTAGGTGAAGGACGGCTTTCACACACACTTATCTCTCAGAACTGAGCATGTGGAGAGACGTTCGTTCATCCAGCACCAAGGGAACGGGTTGCAGGAGAAACACTTACTCTGGTTTCTCAGTCTGTTTCCTAGTGCCGGTTTGAAGTGCCTGCCGTTTTCACTGTAAAACCGAGTTGGAGCTTGTACCTCCCCATATATATGTATGGAGTGGAGTTGGCAACTGAAAAGAAACTTTGTGTTCCCTTCAAGCTAGGTGAAGGACGGCTTTCACACACACTTATCTCTCAGAACTGAGCATGTGGAGAGACGTTCGTTCATCCAGCACCAAGGGAACGGGTTGCAGGAGAAACACTTACTCTGGTTTCTCAGTCTGTTTCCTAGTGCCGGTTTGAAGTGCCTGCCGTTTTCACTGTAAAACCGAGTTGGAGCTTGTACCTCCCCATATATATGTATGGAGTGGAGTTGGCAACTGAAAAGAAACTTTGTGTTCCCTTCAAGCTAGGTGAAGGACGGCTTTCACACACACTTATCTCTCAGAACTGAGCATGTGGAGAGACGTTCGTTCATCCAGCACCAAGGGAACGGGTTGCAGGAGAAACACTTACTCTGGTTTCTCAGTCTGTTTCCTAGTGCCGGTTTGAAGTGCCTGCCGTTTTCACTGTAAAACCTAGTTGGAGCTTGAACCTCCCCATATATATGTGTGGAGTGGAGTTGGCAACTGAAAAGAAACTTTGTGTTCCCTTCAAGCTAGGTGAAGGACGGCTTTCACACACACTTATCTCTCAGAACTGAGCATGTGGAGAGACGTTCGTTCATCCAGCACCAAGGGAACGGGTTGCAGGAGAAACACTTACTCTGGTTTCTCAGTCTGTTTCCTAGTGCCGGTTTGAAGTGCCTGCCGTTTTCACTGTAAAACCGAGTTGGAGCTTGTACCTCCCCATATATATGTATGGAGTGGAGTTGGCAACTGAAAAGAAACTTTGTGTTCCCTTCAAGCTAGGTGAAGGACGGCTTTCACACACACTTATCTCTCAGAACTGAGCATGTGGAGAGACGTTCGTTCATCCAGCACCAAGGGAACGGGTTGCAGGAGAAACACTTACTCTGGTTTCTCAGTCTGTTTCCTAGTGCCGGTTTGAAGTGCCTGCCGTTTTCACTGTAAAACCGAGTTGGAGCTTGTACCTCCCCATATATATGTATGGAGTGGAGTTGGCAACTGAAAAGAAACTTTGTGTTCCCTTCAAGCTAGGTGAAGGACGGCTTTCACACACACTTATCTCTCAGAACTGAGCATGTGGAGAGACGTTCGTTCATCCAGCACCAAGGGAACGGGTTGCAGGAGAAACACTTACTCTGGTTTCTCAGTCTGTTTCCTAGTGCCGGTTTGAAGTGCCTGCCGTTTTCACTGTAAAACCTAGTTGGAGCTTGAACCTCCCCATATATATGTGTGGAGTGGAGTTGGCAACTGAAAAGAAACTTTGTGTTCCCTTCAAGCTAGGTGAAGGACGGCTTTCACACACACTTATCTCTCAGAACTGAGCATGTGGAGAGACGTTCGTTCATCCAGCACCAAGGGAACGGGTTGCAGGAGAAACACTTACTCTGGTTTCTCAGTCTGTTTCCTAGTGCCGGTTTGAAGTGCCTGCCGTTTTCACTGTAAAACCGAGTTGGAGCTTGTACCTCCCCATATATATGTATGGAGTGGAGTTGGCAACTGAAAAGAAACTTTGTGTTCCCTTCAAGCTAGGTGAAGGACGGCTTTCACACACAATTATCTCTCAGAACTGAGCATGTGGAGAGACGTTCGTTCATCCAGCACCAAGGGAACGGGTTGCAGGAGAAACACTTACTCTGGTTTCTCAGTCTGTTTCCTAGTGCCGGTTTGAAGTGCCTGCCGTTTTCACTGTAAAACCGATTTGGAGCTTGTACCTCCCCATATATATGTATGGAGTGGAGTTGGCAACTGAAAAGAAACTTTGTGTTCCCTTCAAGCTAGGTGAAGGACGGCTTTCACACACACTTATCTCTCAGAACTGAGCATGTGGAGAGACGTTCGTTCATCCAGCACCAAGGGAACGGGTTGCAGGAGAAACACTTACTCTGGTTTCTCAGTCTGTTTCCTAGTGCCGGTTTGAAGTGCCTGCCGTTTTCACTGTAAAACCGAGTTGGAGCTTGTACCTCCCCATATATATGTATGGAGTGGAGTTGGCAACTGAAAAGAAACTTTGTGTTCCCTTCAAGCTAGGTGAAGGACGGCTTTCACACACACTTATCTCTCAGAACTGAGCATGTGGAGAGACGTTCGTTCATCCAGCACCAAGGGAACGGGTTGCAGGAGAAACACTTACTCTGGTTTCTCAGTCTGTTTCCTAGTGCCGGTTTGAAGTGCCTGCCGTTTTCACTGTAAAACCGAGTTGGAGCTTGTACCTCCCCATATATATGTATGGAGTGGAGTTGGCAACTGAAAAGAAACTTTGTGTTCCCTTCAAGCTAGGTGAAGGACGGCTTTCACACACACTTATCTCTCAGAACTGAGCATGTGGAGAGACGTTCGTTCATCCAGCACCAAGGGAACGGGTTGCAGGAGAAACACTTACTCTGGATTCTCAGTCTGTTTCCTAGTGCCGGTTTGAAGTGCCTGCCGTTTTCACTGTAAAACCGAGTTGGAGCTTGTACCTCCCCATATATATGTATGGAGTGGAGTTGGCAACTGAAAAGAAACTTTGTGTTCCCTTCAAGCTAGGTGAAGGACGGCTTTCACACACACTTATCTCTCAGAACTGAGCATGTGGAGAGACGTTCGTTCATCCAGCACCAAGGGAACGGGTTGCAGGAGAAACACTTACTCTGGTTTCTCAGTCTGTTTCCTAGTGCCGGTTTGAAGTGCCTGCCGTTTTCACTGTAAAACCGAGTTGGAGCTTGTACCTCCCCATATATATGTATGGAGTGGAGTTGGCAACTGAAAAGAAACTTTGTGTTCCCTTCAAGCTAGGTGAAGGACGGCTTTCACACACACTTATCTCTCAGAACTGAGCATGTGGATAGACGTTCGTTCATCCAGCACCAAGGGAACGGGTTGCAGGAGAAACACTTACTCTGGTTTCTCAGTCTGTTTCCTAGTGCCGGTTTGAAGTGCCTGCCGTTTTCACTGTAAAACCTAGTTGGAGCTTGAACCTCCCCATATATATGTGTGGAGTGGAGTTGGCAACTGAAAAGAAACTTTGTGTTCCCTTCAAGCTAGGTGAAGGACGGCTTTCACACACACTTATCTCTCAGAACTGAGCATGTGGAGAGACGTTCGTTCATCCAGCACCAAGGGAACGGGTTGCAGGAGAAACACTTACTCTGGTTTCTCAGTCTGTTTCCTAGTGCCGGTTTGAAGTGCCTGCCGTTTTCACTGTAAAACCGAGTTGGAGCTTGTACCTCCCCATATATATGTATGGAGTGGAGTTGGCAACTGAAAAGAAACTTTGTGTTCCCTTCAAGCTAGGTGAAGGACGGCTTTCACACACACTTATCTCTCAGAACTGAGCATGTGGAGAGACGTTCGTTCATCCAGCACCAAGGGAACGGGTTGCAGGAGAAACACTTACTCTGGTTTCTCAGTCTGTTTCCTAGTGCCGGTTTGAAGTGCCTGCCGTTTTCACTGTAAAACCGAGTTGGAGCTTGTACCTCCCCATATATATGTATGGAGTGGAGTTGGCAACTGAAAAGAAACTTTGTGTTCCCTTCAAGCTAGGTGAAGGACGGCTTTCACACACACTTATCTCTCAGAACTGAGCATGTGGAGAGACGTTCGTTCATCCAGCACCAAGGGAACGGGTTGCAGGAGAAACACTTACTCTGGTTTCTCAGTCTGTTTCCTAGTGCCGGTTTGAAGTGCCTGCCGTTTTCACTGTAAAACCGAGTTGGAGCTTGTACCTCCCCATATATATGTATGGAGTGGAGTTGGCAACTGAAAAGAAACTTTGTGTTCCCTTCAAGCTAGGTGAAGGACGGCTTTCACACACACTTATCTCTCAGAACTGAGCATGTGGAGAGACGTTCGTTCATCCAGCACCAAGGGAACGGGTTGCAGGAGAAACACTTACTCTGGTTTCTCAGTCTGTTTCCTAGTGCCGGTTTGAAGTGCCTGCCGTTTTCACTGTAAAACCGAGTTGGAGCTTGTACCTCCCCATATATATGTATGGAGTGGAGTTGGCAACTGAAAAGAAACTTTGTGTTCCCTTCAAGCTAGGTGAAGGACGGCTTTCACACACACTTATCTCTCAGAACTGAGCATGTGGAGAGACGTTCGTTCATCCAGCACCAAGGGAACGGGTTGCAGGAGAAACACTTACTCTGGTTTCTCAGTCTGTTTCCTAGTGCCGGTTTGAAGTGCCTGCCGTTTTCACTGTAAAACCGAGTTGGAGCTTGTACCTCCCCATATATATGTATGGAGTGGAGTTGGCAACTGAAAAGAAACTTTGTGTTCCCTTCAAGCTAGGTGAAGGACGGCTTTCACACACACTTATCTCTCAGAACTGAGCATGTGGAGAGACGTTCGTTCATCCAGCACCAAGGGAACGGGTTGCAGGAGAAACACTTACTCTGGTTTCTCAGTCTGTTTCCTAGTGCCGGTTTGAAGTGCCTGCCGTTTTCACTGTAAAACCGAGTTGGAGCTTGTACCTCCCCATATATATGTATGGAGTGGAGTTGGCAACTGAAAAGAAACTTTGTGTTCCCTTCAAGCTAGGTGAAGGACGGCTTTCACACACACTTATCTCTCAGAACTGAGCATGTGGAGAGACGTTCGTTCATCCAGCACCAAGGGAACGGGTTGCAGGAGAAACACTTACTCTGGTTTCTGAGTCTGTTTCCTAGTGCCGGTTTGAAGTGCCTGCCGTTTTCACTGTAAAACCGAGTTGGAGCTTGTACCTCCCCATATATATGTATGGAGTGGAGTTGGCAACTGAAAAGAAACTTTGTGTTCCCTTCAAGCTAGGTGAAGGACGGCTTTCACACACACTTATCTCTCAGAACTGAGCATGTGGAGAGACGTTCGTTCATCCAGCACCAAGAGAACGCGTTGCAGGAGAAACACTTACTCTGGTTTCTGAGTCTGTTTCCTAGTGCCGGTTTGAAGTGCCTGCCGTTTTCACTGTAAAACCGAGTTGGAGCTTGTACCTCCCCATATATATGTATGGAGTGGAGTTGGCAACTGAAAAGAAACTTTGTGTTCCCTTCAAGCTAGGTGAAGGACGGCTTTCACACACACTTATCTCTCAGAACTGAGCATGTGGAGAGACGTTCGTTCATCCAGCACCAAGGGAACGGGTTGCAGGAGAAACACTTACTCTGGTTTCTCAGTCTGTTTCCTAGTGCCGGTTTGAAGTGCCTGCCGTTTTCACTGTAAAACCGAGTTGGAGCTTGTACCTCCCCATATATATGTATGGAGTGGAGTTGGCAACTGAAAAGAAACTTTGTGTTCCCTTCAAGCTAGGTGAAGGACGGCTTTCACACACACTTATCTCTCAGAACTGAGCATGTGGAGAGACGTTCGTTCATCCAGCACCAAGGGAACGGGTTGCAGGAGAAACACTTACTCTGGTTTCTGAGTCTGTTTCCTAGTGCCGGTTTGAAGTGCCTGCCGTTTTCACTGTAAAACCGAGTTGGAGCTTGTACCTCCCCATATATATGTATGGAGTGGAGTTGGCAACTGAAAAGAAACTTTGTGTTCCCTTCAAGCTAGGTGAAGGACGGCTTTCACACACACTTATCTCTCAGAACTGAGCATGTGGAGAGACGTTCGTTCATCCAGCACCAAGGGAACGGGTTGCAGGAGAAACACTTACTCTGGTTTCTGAGTCTGTTTCCTAGTGCCGGTTTGAAGTGCCTGCCGTTTTCACTGTAAATCCTAGTTGGAGCTTGAACCTCCCCATATATATGTGTGGAGTGGAGTTGGCAACTGAAAAGAAACTTTGTGTTCCCTTCAAGGTAGGTGAAGGACGGCTTTCACACACACTTATCTCTCAGAACTGAGCATGTGGAGAGACGTTCGTTCATCCAGCACCAAGGGAACGGGTTGCAGGAGAAACACTTACTCTGGTTTCTGAGTCTGTTTCCTAGTGCCGGTTTGAAGTGCCTGCCGTTTTCACTGTAAAACCGAGTTGGAGCTTGTACCTCCCCATATATATGTATGGAGTGGAGTTGGCAACTGAAAAGAAACTTTGTGTTCCCTTCAAGCTAGGTGAAGGACGGCTTTCACACACACTTATCTCTCAGAAATGAGCATGTGGAGAGACGTTCGTTCATCCAGCACCAAGAGAACGCGTTGCAGGAGAAACACTTACTCTGGTTTCTGAGTCTGTTTCCTAGTGCCGGTTTGAAGTGCCTGCCGTTTTCACTGTAAATCCTAGTTGGAGCTTGAACCTCCCCATATATATGTGTGGAGTGGAGTTGGCAACTGAAAAGAAACTTTGTGTTCCCTTCAAGCTAGGTGAAGGACGGCTTTCACACACACTTATCTCTCAGAACTGAGCATGTGGAGAGACGTTCGTTCATCCAGCACCAAGGGAACGGGTTGCAGGAGAAACACTTACTCTGGTTTCTGAGTCTGTTTCCTAGTGCCGGTTTGAAGTGCCTGCCGTTTTCACTGTAAAACCGAGTTGGAGCTTGTACCTCCCCATATATATGTATGGAGTGGAGTTGGCAACTGAAAAGAAACTTTGTGTTCCCTTCAAGCTAGGTGAAGGACGGCTTTCACACACACTTATCTCTCAGAACTGAGCATGTGGAGAGACGTTCGTTCATCCAGCACCAAGGGAACGGGTTGCAGGAGAAACACTTACTCTGGTTTCTGAGTCTGTTTCCTAGTGCCGGTTTGAAGTGCCTGCCGTTTTCACTGTTAAACCTAGTTGGAGCTTGAACCTCCCCATATATATGTGTGGAGTGGAGTTGGCAACTGAAAAGAAACTTTGTGTTCCCTTCAAGCTAGGTGAAGGACGGCTTTCACACACACTTATCTCTCAGAACTGAGCATGTGGAGAGACGTTCGTTCATCCAGCACCAAGGGAACGGGTTGCAGGAGAAACACTTACTCTGGTTTCTGAGTCTGTTTCCTAGTGCCGGTTTGAAGTGCCTTCCGTTTTCACTGTAAAACCGAGTTGGAGCTTGTACCTCCCCATATATATGTATGGAGTTGAGTTGGCAACTGAAAAGAAACTTTGTGTTCCCTTCAAGCTAGGTGAAGGACGGCTTTCACACACACTTATCTCTCAGAACTGAGCATGTGGAGAGACGTTCGTTCATCCATCACCAAGGGAACGCGTTGCAGGAGAAACACTTACTCTGGTTTCTCAGTCTGTTTCCTAGTGCCGGTTTGAAGTGCCTGCCGTTTTCACTGTAAAACCGAGTTGGAGCTTGTACCTCCCCATATATATGTATGGAGTGGAGTTGGCAACTGAAAAGAAACTTTGTGTTCCCTTCAAGCTAGGTGAAGGACGGCTTTCACACACACTTATCTCTCAGAACTGAGCATGTGGAGAGACGTTCGTTCATCCAGCACCAAGGGAACGGGTTGCAGGAGAAACACTTACTCTGGTTTCTGAGTCTGTTTCCTAGTGCCGGTTTGAAGTGCCTGCCGTTTTCACTGTAAAACCTAGTTGGAGCTTGAACCTCCCCATATATATGTGTGGAGTGGAGTTGGCAACTGAAAAGAAACTTTGTGTTCCCTTCAAGCTAGGTGAAGGACGGCTTTCACACACACTTATCTCTCAGAACTGAGCATGTGGAGAGACGTTCGTTCATCCAGCACCAAGGGAACGGGTTGCAGGAGAAACACTTACTCTGGTTTCTCAGTCTGTTTCCTAGTGCCGGTTTGAAGTGCCTGCCGTTTTCACTGTAAAACCGAGTTGGAGCTTGTACCTCCCCATATATATGTATGGAGTGGAGTTGGCAACTGAAAAGAAACTTTGTGTTCCCTTCAAGCTAGGTGAAGGACGGCTTTCACACACACTTATCTCTCAGAACTGAGCATGTGGAGAGACGTTCGTTCATCCAGCACCAAGGGAACGCGTTGCAGGAGAAACACTTACTCTGGTTTCTGAGTCTGTTTCCTAGTGCCGGTTTGAACTGCCTGCCGTTTTCACTGTAAAACCTAGTTGGAGCTTGTACCTCCCCATATATATGTATGGAGTGGAGTTGGCAACTGAAAAGAAACTTTGTGTTCCCTTCAAGCTAGGTGAAGGACGGCTTTCACACACACTTATCTCTCAGAACTGAGCATGTGGAGAGACGTTCGTTCATCCAGCACCAAGGGAACGGGTTGCAGGAGAAACACTTACTCTGGTTTCTGAGTCTGTTTCCTAGTGCCGGTTTGAAGTGCCTGCCGTTTTCACTGTAAAACCTAGTTGGAGCTTGAACTTCCCCATATATATGTGTGGAGTGGAGTTGGCAACTGAAAAGAAACTTTGTGTTCCCTTCAAGCTAGGTGAAGGACGGCTTTCACACACACTTATCTCTCAGAACTGAGCATGTGGAGAGACGTTCGTTCATCCAGCACCAAGGGAACGGGTTGCAGGAGAAACACTTACTCTGGTTTCTCAGTCTGTTTCCTAGTGCCGGTTTGAAGTGCCTGCCGTTTTCACTGTAAAACCGAGTTGGAGCTTGTACCTCCCCATATATATGTATGGAGTGGAGTTGGCAACTGAAAAGAAACTTTGTGTTCCCTTCAAGCTAGGTGAAGGACGGCTTTCACACACACTTATCTCTCAGAACTGAGCATGTGGAGAGACGTTCGTTCATCCAGCACCAAGGGAACGGGTTGCAGGAGAAACACTTACTCTGGTTTCTCAGTCTGTTTCCTAGTGCCGGTTTGAAGTGCCTGCCGTTTTCACTGTAAAACCGATTTGGAGCTTGTACCACCCCATATATATGTATGGAGTGGAGTTGGCAACTGAAAAGAAACTTTGTGTTCCCTTCAAGCTAGGTGAAGGACGGCTTTCACACACACTTATCTCTCAGAACTGAGCATGTGGAGAGACGTTCGTTCATCCAGCACCAAGGGAACGGGTTGCAGGAGAAACACTTACTCTGGTTTCTCAGTCTGTTTCCTAGTGCCAGTTTGAAGTGCCTGCCGTTTTCACTGTAAAACCGAGTTGGAGCTTGTACCTCCCCATATATATGTATGGAGTGGAGTTGGCAACTGAAAAGAAACTTTGTGTTCCCTTCAAGCTAGGTGAAGGACGGCTTTCACACACACTTATCTCTCAGAACTGAGCATGTGGAGAGACGTTCGTTCATCCAGCACCAAGGGAACGCGTTGCAGGAGAAACACTTACTCTGGTTTATGAGTCTGTTTCCTAGTGCCGGTTTGAAGTGCCTGCCGTTTTCACTGTAAAACCGAGTTAGAGCTTGTACCTCCCCATATATATGTATAGAGTGGAGTTGGCAACTGAAAAGAAACTTTGTGTTCCCTTCAAGCTAGGTGAAGGACGGCTTTCACACACACTTATCTCTCAGAACTGAGCATGTGGAGAGACGTTCGTTCATCCAGCACCAAGGGAACGGGTTGCAGGAGAAACACTTACTCTGGTTTCTGAGTCTGTTTCCTAGTGCCGGTTTGAAGTGCCTGCCGTTTTCACTGTAAAACCTAGTTGGAGCTTGAACCTCCCCATATATATGTGTGGAGTGGAGTTGGCAACTGAAAAGAAACTTTGTGTTCCCTTCAAGCTAGGTGAAGGACGGCTTTCACACACACTTATCTCTCAGAACTGAGCATGTGGAGAGACGTTCGTTCATCCAGCACCAAGGGAACGGGTTGCTGGAGAAACACTTACTCTGGTTTCTCAGTCTGTTTCCTAGTGCCGGTTTGAAGTGCCTGCCGTTTTCACTGTAAAACCGAGTTGGAGCTTGTACCTCCCCATATATATGTATGGAGTGGAGTTGGCAACTGAAAAGAAACTTTGTGTTCCCTTCAAGCTAGGTGAAGGACGGCTTTCACACACACTTATCTCTCAGAACTGAGCATGTGGAGAGACGTTCGTTCATCCAGCACCAAGGGAACGGGTTGCAGGAGAAACACTTACTCTGGTTTCTCAGTCTGTTTCCTAGTGCCGGTTTGAAGTGCCTGCCGTTTTCACTGTAAAACCGATTTGGAGCTTGTACCACCCCATATATATGTATGGAGTGGAGTTGGCAACTGAAAAGAAACTTTGTGTTCCCTTCAAGCTAGGTGAAGGACGGCTTTCACACACACTTATCTCTCAGAACTGAGCATGTGGAGAGACGTTCGTTCATCCAGCACCAAGGGAACGGGTTGCAGGAGAAACACTTACTCTGGTTTCTCAGTCTGTTTCCTAGTGCCGGTTTGAAGTGCCTGCCGTTTTCACTGTAAAACCGAGTTGGAGCTTGTACCTCCCCATATATATGTATGGAGTGGAGTTGGCAACTGAAAAGATACTTTGTCTTCCCTTCAAGCTAGGTGAAGGACGGCTTTCACACACACTTATCTCTCAGAACTGAGCATGTGGAGAGACGTTCGTTCATCCAGCACCAAGAGAACGCGTTGCAGGAGAAACAATTACTCTGGTTTCTGAGTCTGTTTCCTAGTGCCGGTTTGAAGTGCCTGCCGTTTTCACTGTAAAACCGAGTTGGAGCTTGTACCTCCCCATATATATGTATGGAGTGGAGTTGGCAACTGAAAAGAAACTTTGTGTTCCCTTCAAGCTAGGTGAAGGACGGCTTTCACACACACTTATCTCTCAGAACTGAGCATGTGGAGAGACGTTCGTTCATCCAGCACCAAGGGAACGGGTTGCAGGAGAAACACTTACTCTGGTTTCTGAGTCTGTTTCCTAGTGCCGGTTTGAAGTGCCTGCCGTTTTCACTGTAAAACCGAGTTGGAGATTGTACCTCCCCATATATGTGTATGGAGTGGAGTTGACAACTGAAAAGAAACTTTGTGTTCCCTTCAAGCTAGGTGAAGGACGGCTTTCACACACACTTATCTCTCAGAACTGAGCATGTGGAGAGACGTTCGTTCATCCAGCACCAAGGGAACGGGTTGCAGGAGAAACACTTACTCTGGTTTCTCAGTCTGTTTCCTAGTGCCGGTTTGAAGTGCCTGCCGTTTTCATTGTAAAACTGAGTTGGAGCTTGTACCTCCCCATATATATGTATCGAGTGGAGTTGGCAACTGAAAAGAAACTTTGTGTTCCCTTCAAGCTAGGTGAAGGACGGCTTTCACACACACTTATCTCTCAGAACTGAGCATGTGGAGAGACGTTCGTTCATCCAGCACCAAGAGAACGCGTTGCAGGAGAAACAATTACTCTGGTTTCTGAGTCTGTTTCCTAGTGCCGGTTTGAAGTGCCTGCCGTTTTCACTGTAAAACCGAGTTGGAGCTTGTACCTCCCCATATATATGTATGGAGTGGAGTTGGCAACTGAAAAGAAACTTTGTGTTCCCTTCAAGCTAGGTGAAGGACGGCTTTCACACACACTTATCTCTCAGAACTGAGCATGTGGAGAGACGTTCGTTCATCCAGCACCAAGGGAACGGGTTGCAGGAGAAACACTTACTCTGGTTTCTCAGTCTGTTTCCTAGTGCCGGTTTGAAGTGCCTGCCGTTTTCACTGTAAAACCGAGTTGGAGCTTGTACCTCCCCATATATATGTATGGAGTGGAGTTGGCAACTGAAAAGAAACTTTGTGTTCCCTTCAAGCTAGGTGAAGGACGGCTTTCACACACACTTATCTCTCAGAACTGAGCATGTGGAGAGACGTTCGTTCATCCAGCACCAAGGGAACGGGTTGCAGGAGAAACACTTACTCTGGTTTCTCAGTCTGTTTCCTAGTGCCGGTTTGAAGTGCCTGCCGTTTTCACTGTAAAACCGATTTGGAGCTTGTACCACCCCATATATATGTATGGAGTGGAGTTGGCAACTGAAAAGAAACTTTGTGTTCCCTTCAAGCTAGGTGAAGGACGGCTTTCACACACACTTATCTCTCAGAACTGAGCATGTGGAGAGACGTTCGTTCATCCAGCACCAAGGGAACGGGTTGCAGGAGAAACACTTACTCTGGTTTCTGAGTCTGTTTCCTAGTGCCGGTTTGAAGTGCCTGCCGTTTTCACTGTAAAACCGAGTTGGAGCTTGTACCTCCCCATATATATGTATGGAGTGGAGTTGGCAACTGAAAAGATACTTTGTGTTCCCTTCAAGCTAGGTGAAGGACGGCTTTCACACACACTTATCTCTCAGAACTGAGCATGTGGAGAGACGTTCGTTCATCCAGCACCAAGAGAACGCGTTGCAGGAGAAACAATTACTCTGGTTTCTGAGTCTGTTTCCTAGTGCCGGTTTGAAGTGCCTGCCGTTTTCACTGTAAAACCGAGTTGGAGCTTGTACCTCCCCATATATATGTATGGAGTGGAGTTGGCAACTGAAAAGAAACTTTGTGTTCCCTTCAAGCTAGGTGAAGGACGGCTTTCACACACACTTATCTCTCAGAACTGAGCATGTGGAGAGACGTTCGTTCATCCAGCACCAAGGGAACGGGTTGCAGGAGAAACACTTACTCTGGTTTCTGAGTCTGTTTCCTAGTGCCGGTTTGAAGTGCCTGCCGTTTTCACTGTAAAACCGAGTTGGAGATTGTACCTCCCCATATATGTGTATGGAGTGGAGTTGACAACTGAAAAGAAACTTTGTGTTCCCTTCAAGCTAGGTGAAGGACGGCTTTCACACACGCTTATCTCTCAGAACTGAGCATGTGGAGAGACGTTCGTTCATCCAGCACCAAGGGAACGGGTTGCAGGAGAAACACTTACTCTGGTTTCTCAGTCTGTTTCCTAGTGCCGGTTTGAAGTGCCTGCCGTTTTCATTGTAAAACTGAGTTGGAGCTTGTACCTCCCCATATATATGTATCGAGTGGAGTTGGCAACTGAAAAGAAACTTTGTGTTCCCTTCAAGCTAGGTGAAGGACGGCTTTCACACACACTTATCTCTCAGAACTGAGCATGTGGAGAGACGTTCGTTCATCCAGCACCAAGGGAACGGGTTGCAGGAGAAACACTTACTCTGGTTTCTGAGTCTGTTTCCTAGTGCCGGTTTGAAGTGCCTGCCGTTTTCACTGTAAAACCGAGTTGGAGCTTGTACCTCCCCATATATATGTATGGAGTGGAGTTGGCAACTGAAAAGAAACTTTGTGTTCCCTTCAAGCTAGGTGAAGGACGGCTTTCACACACACTTATCTCTCAGAACTGAGCATGTGGAGAGACGTTCGTTCATCCAGCACCAAGAGAACGCGTTGCAGGAGAAACACTTACTCTGGTTTCTGAGTCTGTTTCCTAGTGCCGGTTTGAAGTGCCTGCCGTTTTCACTGTAAAACCGAGTTGGAGCTTGTACCTCCCCATATATATGTATGGAGTGGAGTTGGCAACTGAAAAGAAACTTTGTGTTCCCTTCAAGCTAGGTGAAGGACGGCTTTCACACACACTTATCTCTCAGAACTGAGCATGTGGAGAGACGTTCGTTCATCCAGCACCAAGGGAACGGGTTGCAGGAGAAACACTTACTCTGGTTTCTCAGTCTGTTTCCTAGTGCCGGTTTGAAGTGCCTGCCGTTTTCACTGTAAAACCGAGTTGGAGCTTGTACCTCCCCATATATATGTATGGAGTGGAGTTGGCAACTGAAAAGAAACTTTGTGTTCCCTTCAAGCTAGGTGAAGGACGGCTTTCACACACACTTATCTCTCAGAACTGAGCATGTGGAGAGACGTTCGTTCATCCAGCACCAAGAGAACGGGTTGCAGGAGAAACACTTACTCTGGTTTCTGAGTCTGTTTCCTAGTGCCGGTTTGAAGTGCCTGCCGTTTTCACTGTAAAACCGAGTTGGAGCTTGTACCTCCCCATATATATGTATGGAGTGGAGTTGGCAACTGAAAAGAAACTTTGTGTTCCCTTCAAGCTAGGTGAAGGACGGCTTTCACACACACTTATCTCTCAGAACTGAGCATGTGGAGAGACGTTCGTTCATCCAGCACCAAGGGAACGGGTTGCAGGAGAAACACTTACTCTGGTTTCTCAGTCTGTTTCCTAGTGCCGGTTTGAAGTGCCTGCCGTTTTCACTGTAAAACCGAGTTGGAGCTTGTACCTCCCCATATATGTGTATGGAGTGGA
This sequence comes from Vicugna pacos, assembly GCF_048564905.1. NCBI lineage: Eukaryota > Metazoa > Chordata > Mammalia > Artiodactyla > Camelidae > Vicugna > Vicugna pacos. The sequence goes on from NC_133000.1 coordinate 32,942,101, forward strand.
GTTGACAACTGAAAAGAAACTTTGTGTTCCCTTCAAGCTAGGTGAAGGACGGCTTTCACACACACTTATCTCTCAGAACTGAGCATGTGGAGAGACGTTCGTTCATCCAGCACCAAGGGAACGGGTTGCAGGAGAAACACTTACTCTGGTTTCTGAGTCTGTTTCCTAGTGCCGGTTTGAAGTGCCTGCAGTTTTCACTGTAAAACCGAGTTGGAGCTTGTACCTCCCCATATATATGTATCGAGTGGAGTTGGCAACTGAAAAGAAACTTTGTGTTCCCTTCAAGCTAGGTGAAGGACGGCTTTCACACACACTTATCTCTCAGAACTGAGCATGTGGAGAGACGTTCGTTCATCCAGCACCAAGGGAACGGGTTGCAGGAGAAACACTTACTCTGGTTTCTGAGTCTGTTTCCTAGTGCCGGTTTGAAGTGCCTGCCGTTTTCACTGTAAAACCTAGTTGGAGCTTGAACCTCCCCATATATATGTGTGAAGTGGAGTTGGCAACTGAAAAGAAACTTTGTGTTCCCTTCAAGCTAGGTGAAGGACGGCTTTCACACACACTTATCTCTCAGAACTGAGCATGTGGAGAGACGTTCGTTCATCCAGCACCAAGGGAACGGGTTGCAGGAGAAACACTTACTCTGGTTTCTGAGTCTGTTTCCTAGTGCCGGTTTGAAGTGCCTGCCGTTTTCACTGTAAAACCGAGTTGGAGCTTGTACCTCCCCATATATATGTATGGAGTGGAGTTGGCAACTGAAAAGAAACTTTGTGTTCCCTTCAAGCTAGGTGAAGGACGGCTTTCACACACACTTATCTCTCAGAACTGAGCATGTGGAGAGACGTTCGTTCATCCAGCACCAAGGGAACGGGTTGCAGGAGAAACACTTACTCTGGTTTCTGAGTCTGTTTCCTAGTGCCGGATTGAAGTGCCTGCCGTTTTCACTGTAAAACCGAGTTGGAGCTTGTACCTCCCCATATATATGTATGGAGTGGAGTTGGCAACTGAAAAGAAACTTTGTGTTCCCTTCAAGCTAGGTGAAGGACGGCTTTCACACACACTTATCTCTCAGAACTGAGCATGTGGAGAGACGTTCGTTCATCCAGCACCAAGAGAACGCGTTGCAGGAGAAACACTTACTCTGGTTTCTGAGTCTGTTTCCTAGTGCCGATTTGAAGTGCCTGCCGTTTTCACTGTAAAACCGAGTTGGAGCTTGTACCTCCCCATATATATGTATGGAGTGGAGTTGGCAACTGAAAAGAAACTTTGTGTTCCCTTCAAGCTAGGTGAAGGACGGCTTTCACACACACTTATCTCTCAGAACTGAGCATGTGGAGAGACGTTCGTTCATCCAGCACCAAGGGAACGGGTTGCAGGAGAAACACTTACTCTGGTTTCTCAGTCTGTTTCCTAGTGCCGGTTTGAAGTGCCTGCCGTTTTCACTGTAAAACCGAGTTGGAGCTTGTACCTCCCCATATATATGTATGGAGTGGAGTTGGCAACTGAAAAGAAACTTTGTGTTCCCTTCAAGCTAGGTGAAGGACGGCTTTCACACACACTTATCTCTCAGAACTGAGCATGTGGAGAGACGTTCGTTCATCCAGCGCCAAGGGAACGGGTTGCAGGAGAAACGCTTACTCTGGTTTCTGAGTCTGTTTCCTAGTGCCGGTTTGAAGTGCCTGCCGTTTTCACTGTAAAACCGAGTTGGAGCTTGTACCTCCCCATATATATGTATGGAGTGGAGTTGGCAACTGAAAAGAAACTTTGTGTTCCCTTCAAGCTAGGTGAAGGACGGCTTTCACACACACTTATCTCTCAGAACTGAGCATGTGGAGAGACGTTCGTTCATCCAGCGCCAAGGGAACGGGTTGCAGGAGAAACGCTTACTCTGTTTTCTGAGTCTGTTTCCTAGTGCCGGTTTGAAGTGCCTGCCGTTTTCACTGTAAAACCGAGTTGGAGCTTGTACCTCCCCATATATATGTATGGAGTGGAGTTGGCAACTGAAAAGAAACTTTGTGTTCCCTTCAAGCTAGGTGAAGGACGGCTTTCACACACACTTATCTCTCAGAACTGAGCATGTGGAGAGACGTTCGTTCATCCAGCACCAAGGGAACGGGTTGCAGGAGAAACACTTACTCTGGTTTCTGAGTCTGTTTCCTAGTGCCGGTTTGAAGTGCCTGCCGTTTTCACTGTAAAACCGAGTTGGAGCTTGTACCTCCCCATATATATGTATGGAGTGGAGTTGGCAACTGAAAAGAAACTTTGTGTTCCCTTCAAGCTAGGTGAAGGACGGCTTTCACACACACTTATCTCTCAGAACTGAGCATGTGGAGAGACGTTCGTTCATCCAGCACCAAGGGAACCGGTTGCAGGAGAAACACTTACTCTGGTTTCTCAGTCTGTTTCCTAGTGCCGGTTTGAAGTGCCTGCCGTTTTCACTGTAAAACCGAGTTGGAGCTTGTACCTCCCCATATATATGTATGGAGTGGAGTTGGCAACTGAAAAGAAACTTTGTGTTCCCTTCAAGCTAGGTGAAGGACGGCTTTCACACACACTTATCTCTCAGAACTGAGCATGTGGAGAGACGTTCGTTCATCCAGCACCAAGAGAACGGGTTGCAGGAGAAACACTTACTCTGGTTTCTGAGTCTGTTTCCTAGTGCCGGTTTGAAGTGCCTGCCGTTTTCACTGTAAAACCGAGTTGGAGCTTGTACCTCCCCATATATATGTATGGAGTGGAGTTGGCAACTGAAAAGAAACTTTGTGTTCCCTTCAAGCTAGGTGAAGGACGGCTTTCACACACACTTATCTCTCAGAACTGAGCATGTGGAGAGACGTTCGTTCATCCAGCACCAAGGGAACGGGTTGCTGGAGAAACACTTACTCTGGTTTCTGAGTCTGTTTCCTAGTGCCGGTTTGAAGTGCCTGCCGTTTTCACTGTAAAACCGAGTTGGAGCTTGTACCTCCCCATATATATGTATGGAGTGGAGTTGGCAACTGAAAAGAAACTTTGTGTTCCCTTCAAGCTAGGTGAAGGACGGCTTTCACACACACTTATCTCTCAGAAATGAGCATGTGGAGAGACGTTCGTTCATCCAGCACCAAGAGAACGCGTTGCAGGAGAAACACTTACTCTGGTTTCTGAGTCTGTTTCCTAGTGCCGGTTTGAAGTGCCTGCCGTTATCACTGTAAAACCGAGTTGGAGCTTGTACCTCCCCATATATATGTGTGGAGTGGAGTTGGCAACTGAAAAGAAACTTTGTGTTCCCTTCAAGCTAGGTGAAGGACGGCTTTCACACACACTTATCTCTCAGAACTGAGCATGTGGAGAGACGTTCGTTCATCCAGCACCAAGGGAACGGGTTGCAGGAGAAACACTTACTCTGGTTTCTCAGTCTGTTTCCTAGTGCCGGTTTGAAGTGCCTGCCGTTTTCACTGTAAAACCGAGTTGGAGCTTGTACCTCCCCATATATATGTATGGAGTGGAGTTGGCAACTGAAAAGAAACTTTGTGTTCCCTTCAAGCAAGGTGAAGGACGGCTTTCACACACACTTATCTCTCAGAACTGAGCATGTGGAGAGACGTTCGTTCATCCAGCACCAAGGGAACGGGTTGCAGGAGAAACACTTACTCTGGTTTCTGAGTCTGTTTCCTAGTGCCGGTTTGAAGTGCCTGCCGTTATCACTGTAAAACCGAGTTGGAGCTTGTACCTCCCCATATATATGTGTGGAGTGGAGTTGGCAACTGAATAGAAACTTTGTGTTCCCTTCAAGCTAGGTGAAGGACGGCTTTCACACACACTTATCTCTCAGAACTGAGCATGTGGAGAGACGTTCGTTCATCCAGCACCAAGGGAACGGGTTGCAGGAGAAACACTTACTCTGGTTTCTCAGTCTGTTTCCTAGTGCCGGTTTGAAGTGCCTGCCGTTTTCACTGTAAAACCGAGTTGGAGCTTGTACCTCCCCATATATATGTATGGAGTGGAGTTGGCAACTGAAAAGAAACTTTGTGTTCCCTTCAAGCTAGGTGAAGGACGGCTTTCACACACACTTATCTCTCAGAACTGAGCATGTGGAGAGACGTTCGTTCATCCAGCACCAAGGGAACGGGTTGCAGGAGAAACACTTACTCTGGTTTCTGAGTCTGTTTCCTAGTGCCGGTTTGAAGTGCCTGCCGTTTTCACTGTAAAACCGAGTTGGAGCTTGTACCTCCCCATATATATGTATGGAGTGGAGTTGGCAACTGAAAAGAAACTTTGTGTTCCCTTCAAGCTAGGTGAAGGACGGCTTTCACACACACTTATCTCTCAGAACTGAGCATGTGGAGAGACGTTCGTTCATCCAGCACCAAGGGAACGGGTTGCAGGAGAAACACTTACTCTGGTTTCTCAGTCTGTTTCCTAGTGCCGGTTTGAAGTGCCTGCCGTTTTCACTGTAAAACCGAGTTGGAGCTTGTACCTCCCCATATATATGTATGGAGTGGAGTTGGCAACTGAAAAGAAACTTTGTGTTCCCTTCAAGCTAGGTGAAGGACGGCTTTCACACACACTTATCTCTCAGAACTGAGCATGTGGAGAGACGTTCGTTCATCCAGGACCAAGAGAACGCGTTGCAGGAGAAACACTTACTCTGGTTTCTGAGTCTGTTTCCTAGTGCCGGTTTGAAGTGCCTGCCGTTATCACTGTAAAACCGAGTTGGAGCTTGTACCTCCCCATATATATGTGTGGAGTGGAGTTGGCAACTGAAAAGAAACTTTGTGTTCCCTTCAAGCTAGGTGAAGGACGGCTTTCACACACACTTATCTCTCAGAACTGAGCATGTGGAGAGACGTTCGTTCATCCAGCACCAAGGGAACGGGTTGCAGGAGAAACACTTACTCTGGTTTCTGAGTCTGTTTCCTAGTGCCGGTTTGAAGTGCCTGCCGTTTTCACTGTAAAACCGAGTTGGAGCTTGTACCTCCCCATATATATGTATGGAGTGGAGTTGGCAACTGAAAAGAAACTTTGTGTTCCCTTCAAGCTAGGTGAAGGACGGCTTTCACACACACTTATCTCTCAGAACTGAGCATGTGGAGAGACGTTCGTTCATCCAGCACCAAGAGAACGCGTTGCAGGAGAAACACTTACTCTGGTTTCTGAGTCTGTTTCCTAGTGCCGGTTTGAAGTGCCTGCCGTTATCACTGTAAAACCGAGTTGGAGCTTGTACCTCCCCATATATATGTGTGGAGTGGAGTTGGCAACTGAAAAGAAACTTTGTGTTCCCTTCAAGCTAGGTGAAGGACGGCTTTCACACACACTTATCTCTCAGAACTGAGCATGTGGAGAGACGTTCGTTCATCCAGCACCAAGGGAACGGGTTGCAGGAGAAACACTTACTCTGGTTTCTCAGTCTGTTTCCTAGTGCCGGTTTGAAGTGCCTGCCGTTTTCACTGTAAAACCGAGTTGGAGCTTGTACCTCCCCATATATATGTATGGAGTGGAGTTGGCAACTGAAAAGAAACTTTGTGTTCCCTTCAAGCTAGGTGAAGGACGGCTTTCACACACACTTATCTCTCAGAACTGAGCATGTGGAGAGACGTTCGTTCATCCAGCACCAAGAGAACGCGTTGCAGGAGAAACACTTACTCTGGTTTCTGAGTCTGTTTCCTAGTGCCGGTTTGAAGTGCCTGCCGTTATCACTGTAAAACCGAGTTGGAGCTTGTACCTCCCCATATATATGTGTGGACTGGAGTTGGCAACTGAAAAGAAACTTTGTGTTCCCTTCAAGCTAGGTGAAGGACGGCTTTCACACACACTTATCTCTCAGAACTGAGCATGTGGAGAGACGTTCGTTCATCCAGCACCAAGGGAACGGGTTGCAGGAGAAACACTTACTCTGGTTTCTCAGTCTGTTTCCTAGTGCCGGTTTGAAGTGCCTGCCGTTTTCACTGTAAAACCGAGTTGGAGCTTGTACCTCCCCATATATATGTATGGAGTGGAGTTGGCAACTGAAAAGAAACTTTGTGTTCCCTTCAAGCTAGGTGAAGGACGGCTTTCACACACACTTATCTCTCAGAACTGAGCATGTGGAGAGACGTTCGTTCATCCAGCACCAAGGGAACGGGTTGCAGGAGAAACACTTACTCTGGTTTCTCAGTCTGTTTCCTAGTGCCGGTTTGAAGTGCCTGCCGTTTTCACTGTAAAACCGAGTTGGAGCTTGTACCTCCCCATATATATGTATGGAGTGGAGTTGGCAACTGAAAAGAAACTTTGTGTTCCCTTCAAGCTAGGTGAAGGACGGCTTTCACACACACTTATCTCTCAGAACTGAGCATGTGGAGAGACGTTCGTTCATCCAGCACCAAGGGAACGGGTTGCAGGAGAAACACTTACTCTGGTTTCTGAGTCTGTTTCCTGGTGCCGGTTTGAAGTGCCTGCCGTTTTCACTGTAAAACCGAGTTGGAGCTTGTACCTCCCCATATATATGTATGGAGTGGAGTTGGCAACTGAAAAGAAACTTTGTGTTCCCTTCAAGCTAGGTGAAGGACGGCTTTCACACACACTTATCTCTCAGAACTGAGCATGTGGAGAGACGTTCGTTCATCCAGCACCAAGGGAACGGGTTGCAGGAGAAACACTTACTCTGGTTTCTGATTCTGTTTCCTAGTGCCGGTTTGAAGTGCCTGCCGTTTTCACTGTAAAACCGAGTTGGAGCTTGTACCTCCCCATATATATGTATGGAGTGGAGTTGGCAACTGAAAAGAAACTTTGTGTTCCCTTCAAGCTAGGTGAAGGACGGCTTTCACACACACTTATCTCTCAGAACTGAGCATGTGGAGAGACGTTCGTTCATCCAGCACCAAGAGAACGCGTTGCAGGAGAAACACTTACTCTGGTTTCTGAGTCTGTTTCCTAGTGCCGGTTTGAAGTGCCTGCCGTTTTCACTGTAAAACCGAGTTGGAGCTTGTACCTCCCCATATATATGTATGGAGTGGAGTTGGCAACTGAAAAGAAACTTTGTGTTCCCTTCAAGCTAGGTGAAGGACGGCTTTCACACACACTTATCTCTCAGAACTGAGCATGTGGAGAGACGTTCGTTCATCCAGCACCAAGGGAACGGGTTGCAGGAGAAACACTTACTCTGGTTTCTGAGTCTGTTTCCTGGTGCCGGTTTGAAGTGCCTGCCGTTTTCACTGTAAAACCGAGTTGGAGCTTGTACCTCCCCATATATATGTATGGAGTGGAGTTGGCAACTGAAAAGAAACTTTGTGTTCCCTTCAAGCTAGGTGAAGGACGGCTTTCACACACACTTATCTCTCAGAACTGAGCATGTGGAGAGACGTTCGTTCATCCAGCACCAAGGGAACGGGTTGCAGGAGAAACACTTACTCTGGTTTCTGAGTCTGTTTCCTGGTGCCGGTTTGAAGTGCCTGCCGTTTTCACTGTAAAACCGAGTTGGAGCTTGTACCTCCCCATATATATGTATGGAGTGGTGTTGGCAACTGAAAAGAAACTTTGTGTTCCCTTGAAGCTAGGTGAAGGACGGCTTTCACACACACTTATCTCTCAGAACTGAGCATGTGGAGAGACGTTCGTTCATCCAGCACCAAGGGAACGGGTTGCAGGAGAAACACTTACTCTGGTTTCTCAGTCTGTTTACTAGTGCCGGTTTGAAGTGCCTGCCGTTTTCACTGTGAAACCGAGTTGGAGCTTGTACCTCCCCTTATATATGTATGGAGTTGATTTGGCAACTGAAAAGAAACTTTGTGTTCCCTTCAAGCTAGGTGAAGGACGGCTTTCACACACACTTATCTCTCAGAACTGAGCATGTGGAGAGACGTTCGTTCATCAAGCACCAAGGGAACGGTTTGCAGGAGAAACACTTACTCTGGTTTCTCAGTCTGTTTCCTAGTGCCGGTTTGAAGTGCCTGCCGTTTTCACTGTAAAACGGAGTTGGAGCTTGTACCTCCCCATATATATGTATGGAGTGGAGTTGGCAACTGAAAAGAAACTTTGTCTTCCCTTCAAGCTAGGTGAAGGACGGCTTTCACACACACTTATCTCTCAGAACTGAGCATGTGGAGAGACGTTCGTTCATCCAGCACCAAGGGAACGGGTTGCAGGAGAAACACTTACTCTGGTTTCTCAGTCTGTTTCCTAGTGCCGGTTTGAAGTGCCTGCCGTTTTCACTGTAAAACCGAGTTGGAGCTTGTACCTCCCCATATATATGTATGGAGTGGAGTTGGCAACTGAAAAGAAACTTTGTGTTCCCTTCAAGCTAGGTGAAGGACGGCTTTCACACACACTTATCTCTCAGAACTGAGCATGTGGAGAGACGTTCGTTCATCCAGCACCAAGAGAACGCGTTGCAGGAGAAACACTTACTCTGGTTTCTGAGTCTGTTTCCTAGTGCCGGTTTGAAGTGCCTGCCGTTTTCACTGTAAAACCGAGTTGGAGCTTGTACCTCCCCATATATATGTATGGAGTGCAGTTGGCAACTGAAAAGAAACTTTGTGTTCCCTTCAAGCTAGGTGAAGGACGGCTTTCACACACACTTATCTCTCAGAACTGAGCATGTGGAGAGACGTTCGTTCATCCAGCACCAAGGGAACGGGTTGCAAGAGAAACTCTTACTCTGGTTTCTGAGTCTGTTTCGTAGTGCCGGTTTGAAGTGCCTGCCGTTTTCAGTGTAAAACCGAGTTGGAGCTTGTACCTCCCCATATATATGTATGGAGTTGATTTGGCAACTGAAAAGAAACTTTGTGTTCCCTTCAAGCTAGGTGAAGGACGGCTTTCACACACACTTATCTCTCAGAACTGAGCATGTGGAGAGACGTTCGTTCATCCAGCACCAAGGGAACGGGTTGCAGGAGAAACACTTACTCTGGCTTCTGAGTCTGTTTCTTAGTGCCGGTTTGAAGTGCCTGCCGTTTTCACTGTAAAACCGAGTTGGAGCTTGTACCTCCCCATATATATGTATGGAGTGGAGTTGGCAACTGAAAAGAAACTTTGTGTTCCCTTCAAGCTAGGTGAAGGACGGCTTTCACACACACTTATCTCTCAGAACTGAGCATGTGGAGAGACGTTCGTTCATCCAGCACCAAGGGAACGGGTTGCAGGAGAAACACTTACTCTGGTTTCTCAGTCTGTTTCCTAGTGCCGGTTTGAAGTGCCTGCCGTTTTCACTGTAAAACCGAGTTGGAGCTTGTACCTCCCCTTATATATGTATGGAGTTGATTTGGCAACTGAAAAGAAACTTTGTGTTCCCTTCAAGCTAGGTGAAGGACGGCTTTCACACACACTTATCTCTCAGAACTGAGCATGTGGAGAAACGTTCGTTCATCAAGCACCAAGGGAACGGTTTGCAGGAGAAACACTTACTCTGGTTTCTCAGTCTGTTTCCTAGTGCCGGTTTGAAGTGCCTGCCGTTTTCACTGTAAAACCGAGTTGGAGCTTGTACCTCCCCATATATATGTATGGAGTGGAGTTGGCAACTGAAAAGAAACTTTGTGTTCCCTTCAAGCTAGGTGAAGGACGGCTTTCACACACACTTATCTCTCAGAACTGAGCATGTGGAGAGACGTTCGTTCATCCAGCACCAAGGGAACGGGTTGCAGGAGAAACACTTACTCTGGTTTCTCAGTCTGTTTCCTAGTGCCGGTTTGAAGTGCCTGCCGTTTTCACTGTAAAACCGAGTTGGAGCTTGTACCTCCCCATATATATGTATGGAGTGGAGTTGGCAACTGAAAAGAAACTTTGTGTTCCCTTCAAGCTAGGTGAAGGACGGCTTTCACACACACTTATCTCTCAGAACTGAGCATGTGGAGAGACGTTCGTTCATCCAGCACCAAGAGATCGCGTTGCAGGAGAAACACTTACTCTGGTTTCTGAGTCTGTTTCCTAGTGCCGGTTTGAAGTGCCTGCCGTTTTCACTGTAAAACCGAGTTGGAGCTTGTACCTCCCCATATATATGTATGGAGTGGAGTTGGCAACTGAAAAGAAACTTTGTGTTCCCTTCAAGCTAGGTGAAGGACGGCTCTCACACACACTTATCTCTCAGAACTGAGCATGTGGAGAGACGTTCGTTCATCCAGCACCAAGGGAACGGGTTGCAAGAGAAACACTTACTCTGGTTTCTGAGTCTGTTTCGTAGTGCCGGTTTGAAGTGCCTGCCGTTTTCACTGTAAAACCGAGTTGGAACTTGTACCTCCCCATATATATGTATGGAGTTGATTTGGCAACTGAAAAGAAACTTTGTGTTCCCTTCAAGCTAGGTGAAGGACGGCTTTCACACACACTTATCTCTCAGAACTGAGCATGTGGAGAGACGTTCGTTCATCCAGCACCAAGGGAACGTGTTGCAGGAGAAACACTTACTCTGGCTTCTGAGTCTGTTTCTTAGTGCCGGTTTGAAGTGCCTGCCGTTTTCACTGTAAAACCGAGTTGGAGCTTGTACCTCCCCATATATATGTATGGAGTGGAGTTGGCAACTGAAAAGAAACTTTGTGTTCCCTTCAAGCTAGGTGAAGGACGGCTTTCACACACACTTATCTCTCAGAACTGAGCATGTGGAGAGACGTTCGTTCATCCAGCACCAAGGGAACGGGTTGCAGGAGAAACACTTACTCTGGTTTCTCAGTCTGTTTCCTAGTGCCGGTTTGAAGTGCCTGCCGTTTTCACTGTAAAACCGAGTTGGAGCTTGTACCTCCCCTTATATATGTATGGAGTTGATTTGGCAACTGAAAAGAAACTTTGTGTTCCCTTCAAGCTAGGTGAAGGACGGCTTTCACACACACTTATCTCTCAGAACTGAGCATGTGGAGAGACGTTCGTTCATCCAGCACCAAGGGAACGGTTTGCAGGAGAAACACTTACTCTGGTTTCTCAGTCTGTTTCTTAGTGCCGGTTTGAAGTGCCTGCCGTTTTCACTGTAAAACCGAGTTGGAGCTTGTACCTCCCCATATATATGTATGGAGTGGAGTTGGCAACTGAAAAGAAACTTTGTCTTCCCTTCAAGCTAGGTGAAGGACGGCTTTCACACACACTTATCTCTCAGAACTGAGCATGTGGAGAGACGTTCGTTCATCCAGCACCAAGGGAACGGGTTGCAGGAGAAACACTTACTCTGGTTTCTCAGCCTGTTTCCTAGTGCCGGTTTGAAGTGCCTGCCGTTTTCACTGTAAAACCGAGTTGGAGCTTGTACCTCCCCATATATATGTATGGAGTGGAGTTGGCAACTGAAAAGAAACTTTGTGTTCCCTTCAAGCTAGGTGAAGGACGGCTTTCACACACACTTATCTCTCAGAACTGAGCATGTGGAGAGACGTTCGTTCATCCAGCACCAAGAGAACGCGTTGCAGGAGAAACACTTACTCTGGTTTCTGAGTCTGTTTCCTAGTGCCGGTTTGAAGTGCCTGCCGTTTTCACTGTAAAACCGAGTTGGAGCTTGTACCTCCCCATATATATGTATGGAGTGGAGTTGGCAACTGAAAAGAAACTTTGTGTTCCCTTCAAGCTAGGTGAAGGACGGCTTTCACACACACTTATCTCTCAGAACTGAGCATGTGGAGAGACGTTCGTTCATCCAGCACCAAGGGAACGGGTTGCAGGAGAAACACTTACTCTGGCTTCTGAGTCTGTTTCTTAGTGCCGGTTTGAAGTGCCTGCCGTTTTCACTGTAAAACCGAGTTGGAGCTTGTACCTCCCCATATATATGTATGGAGTGGAGTTGGCAACTGAAAAGAAACTTTGTGTTCCCTTCAAGCTAGGTGAAGGACGGCTTTCACACACACTTATCTCTCAGAACTGAGCATGTGGAGAGACGTTCGTTCATCCAGCACCAAGGGAACGGGTTGCAGGAGAAACACTTACTCTGGTTTCTCAGTCTGTTTCCTAGTGCCGGTTTGAAGTGCCTGCCGTTTTCACTGTAAAACCGAGTTGGAGCTTGTACCTCCCCATATATATGTATGGAGTGGAGTTGGCAACTGAAAAGAAACTTTGTGTTCCCTTGAAGCTAGGTGAAGGACGGCTTTCACACACACTTATCTCTCAGAACTGAGCATGTGGAGAGACGTTCGTTCATCCAGCACCAAGGGAACGGGTTGCAGGAGAAACACTTACTCTGGTTTCTCAGTCTGTTTCCTAGTGCCGGTTTGAAGTGCCTGCCGTTTTCACTGTGAAACCGAGTTGGAGCTTGTACCTCCCCTTATATATGTATGGAGTTGATTTGGCAACTGAAAAGAAACTTTGTGTTCCCTTCAAGCTAGGTGAAGGACGGCTTTCACACACACTTATCTCTCAGAACTGAGCATGTGGAGAGACGTTCGTTCATCAAGCACCAAGGGAACGGTTTGCAGGAGAAACACTTACTCTGGTTTCTCAGTCTGTTTCCTAGTGCCGGTTTGAAGTGCCTGCCGTTTTCACTGTAAAACGGAGTTGGAGCTTGTACCTCCCCATATATATGTATGGAGTGGAGTTGGCAACTGAAAAGAAACTTTGTCTTCCCTTCAAGCTAGGTGAAGGACGGCTTTCACACACACTTATCTCTCAGAACTGAGCATGTGGAGAGACGTTCGTTCATCCAGCACCAAGGGAACGGGTTGCAGGAGAAACACTTACTCTGGTTTCTCAGTCTGTTTCCTAGTGCCGGTTTGAAGTGCCTGCCGTTTTCACTGTAAAACCGAGTTGGAGCTTGTACCTCCCCATATATATGTATGGAGTGGAGTTGGCAACTGAAAAGAAACTTTGTGTTCCCTTCAAGCTAGGTGAAGGACGGCTTTCACACACACTTATCTCTCAGAACTGAGCATGTGGAGAGACGTTCGTTCATCCAGCACCAAGAGAACGCGTTGCAGGAGAAACACTTACTCTGGTTTCTGAGTCTGTTTCCTAGTGCCGGTTTGAAGTGCCTGCCGTTTTCACTGTAAAACGGAGTTGGAGCTTGTACCTCCCCATATATATGTATGGAGTGGAGTTGGCAACTGAAAAGAAACTTTGTGTTCCCTTCAAGCTAGGTGAAGGACGGCTTTCACACACACTTATCTCTCAGAACTGAGCATGTGGAGAGACGTTCGTTCATCCAGCACCAAGGGAACGGGTTGCAAGAGAAACACTTACTCTGGTTTCTGAGTCTGTTTCGTAGTGCCGGTTTGAAGTGCCTGCCGTTTTCACTGTAAAACCGAGTTGGAGCTTGTACCTCCCCATATATATGTATGGAGTTGATTTGGCAACTGAAAAGAAACTTTGTGTTCCCTTCAAGCTAGGTGAAGGACGGCTTTCACACACACTTATCTCTCAGAACTGAGCATGTGGAGAGACGTTCGTTCATCCAGCACCAAGGGAACGGGTTGCAGGAGAAACACTTACTCTGGCTTCTGAGTCTGTTTCTTAGTGCCGGTTTGAAGTGCCTGCCGTTTTCACTGTAAAACCGAGTTGGAGCTTGTACCTCCCCATATATATGTATGGAGTGGAGTTGGCAACTGAAAAGAAACTTTGTGTTCCCTTCAAGCTAGGTGAAGGACGGCTTTCACACACACTTATCTCTCAGAACTGAGCATGTGGAGAGACGTTCGTTCATCCAGCACCAAGGGAACGGGTTGCAGGAGAAACACTTACTCTGGTTTCTCAGTCTGTTTCCTAGTGCCGGTTTGAAGTGCCTGCCGTTTTCACTGTAAAACCGAGTTGGAGCTTGTACCTCCCCTTATATATGTATGGAGTTGATTTGGCAACTGAAAAGAAACTTTGTGTTCCCTTCAAGCTAGGTGAAGGACGGCTTTCACACACACTTATCTCTCAGAACTGAGCATGTGGAGAAACGTTCGTTCATCAAGCACCAAGGGAACGGTTTGCAGGAGAAACACTTACTCTGGTTTCTCAGTCTGTTTCCTAGTGCCGGTTTGAAGTGCCTGCCGTTTTCACTGTAAAACGGAGTTGGAGCTTGTACCTCCCCATATATATGTATGGAGTGGAGTTGGCAACTGAAAAGAAACTTTGTCTTCCCTTCAAGCTAGGTGAAGGACGGCTTTCACACACACTTATCTCTCAGAACTGAGCATGTGGAGAGACGTTCGTTCATCCAGCACCAAGGGAACGGGTTGCAGGAGAAACACTTACTCTGGTTTCTCAGTCTGTTTCCTAGTGCCGGTTTGAAGTGCCTGCCGTTTTCACTGTAAAACCGAGTTGGAGCTTGTACCTCCCCATATATATGTATGGAGTGGAGTTGGCAACTGAAAAGAAACTTTGTGTTCCCTTCAAGCTAGGTGAAGGACGGCTTTCACACACACTTATCTCTCAGAACTGAGCATGTGGAGAGACGTTCGTTCATCCAGCACCAAGGGAACGGGTTGCAGGAGAAACACTTACTCTGGTTTCTCAGTCTGTTTCCTAGTGCCGGTTTGAAGTGCCTGCCGTTTTCACTGTAAAACCGAGTTGGAGCTTGTACTTCCCCTTATATATGTATGGAGTTGATTTGGCAACTGAAAAGAAACTTTGTGTTCCCTTCAAGCTAGGTGAAGGACGGCTTTCACACACACTTATCTCTCAGAACTGAGCATGTGGAGAAACGTTCGTTCATCAAGCACCAAGGGAACGGTTTGCAGGAGAAACACTTACTCTGGTTTCTCAGTCTGTTTCCTAGTGCCGGTTTGAAGTGCCTGCCGTTTTCACTGTAAAACCGAGTTGGAGCTTGTACCTCCCCATATATATGTATGGAGTGGAGTTGGCAACTGATAAGAAACTTTGTCTTCCCTTCAAGCTAGGTGAAGGACGGCTTTCACACACACTTATCTCTCAGAACTGAGCATGTGGAGAGACGTTCGTTCATCCAGCACCAAGGGAACGGGTTGCAGGAGAAACACTTACTCTGTTTTCTGAGTCTGTTTCCTAGTGCCGGTTTGAAGTGCCTGCCGTTTTCACTGTAAAACCGAGTTGGAGCTTGTACCTCCCCATATATATGTATGGAGTGGAGTTGGCAACTGAAAAGAAACTTTGTGTTCCCTTCAAGCTAGGTGAAGGACGGCTTTCACACACACTTATCTCTCAGAACTGAGCATGTGGAGAGACGTTCGTTCATCCAGCACCAAGGGAACGGGTTGCAGGAGAAACACTTACTCTGGTTTCTCAGTCTGTTTCCTAGTGCCGGTTTGAAGTGCCTGCCGTTTTCACTGTAAAATCGAGTTGGAGCTTGTACCTCCCCATATATATGTATGGAGTGGAGTTGGCAACTGAAAAGAAACTTTGTGTTCCCTTCAAGCTAGGTGAAGGACGGCTTTCACACACACTTATCTCTCAGAACTGAGCATGTGGAGAGACGTTCGTTCATCCAGCACCAAGAGATCGCGTTGCAGGAGAAACACTTACTCTGGTTTCTGAGTCTGTTTCCTAGTGCCGGTTTGAAGTGCCTGCCGTTTTCACTGTAAAACCGAGTTGGAGCTTGTACCTCCCCATATATATGTATGGAGTGGAGTTGGCAACTGAAAAGAAACTTTGTGTTCCCTTCAAGCTAGGTGAAGGACGGCTTTCACACACACTTATCTCTCAGAACTGAGCATGTGGAGAGACGTTCGTTCATCCAGCACCAAGGGAACGGGTTGCAAGAGAAACACTTACTCTGGTTTCTGAGTCTGTTTCGTAGTGCCGGTTTGAAGTGCCTGCCGTTTTCACTGTAAAACCGAGTTGGAGCTTGTACCTCCCCATATATATGTATGGAGTTGATTTGGCAACTGAAAAGAAACTTTGTGTTCCCTTCAAGCTAGGTGAAGGACGGCTTTCACACACACTTATCTCTCAGAACTGAGCATGTGGAGAGACGTTCGTTCATCCAGCACCAAGGGAACGTGTTGCAGGAGAAACACTTACTCTGGCTTCTGAGTCTGTTTCTTAGTGCCGGTTTGAAGTGCCTGCCGTTTTCACTGTAAAACCGAGTTGGAGCTTGTACCTCCCCATATATATGTATGGAGTGGAGTTGGCAACTGAAAAGAAACTTTGTGTTCCCTTCAAGCTAGGTGAAGGACGGCTTTCACACACACTTATCTCTCAGAACTGAGCATGTGGAGAGACGTTCGTTCATCCAGCACCAAGGGAACGGGTTGCAGGAGAAACACTTACTCTGGTTTCTCAGTCTGTTTCCTAGTGCCGGTTTGAAGTGCCTGCCGTTTTCACTGTAAAACCGAGTTGGAGCTTGTACCTCCCCTTATATATGTATGGAGTTGATTTGGCAACTGAAAAGAAACTTTGTGTTCCCTTCAAGCTAGGTGAAGGACGGCTTTCACACACACTTATCTCTCAGAACTGAGCATGTGGAGAGACGTTCGTTCATCCAGCACCAAGGGAACGGTTTGCAGGAGAAACACTTACTCTGGTTTCTCAGTCTGTTTCCTAGTGCCGGTTTGAAGTGCCTGCCGTTTTCACTGTAAAACCGAGTTGGAGCTTGTACCTCCCCATATATATGTATGGAGTGGAGTTGGCAACTGAAAAGAAACTTTGTCTTCCCTTCAAGCTAGGTGAAGGACGGCTTTCACACACACTTATCTCTCAGAACTGAGCATGTGGAGAGACGTTCGTTCATCCAGCACCAAGGGAACGGGTTGCAGGAGAAACACTTACTCTGGTTTCTCAGTCTGTTTCCTAGTGCCGGTTTGAAGTGCCTGCCGTTTTCACTGTAAAACCGAGTTGGAGCTTGTACCTCCCCATATATATGTATGGAGTGGAGTTGGCAACTGAAAAGAAACTTTGTGTTCCCTTCAAGCTAGGTGAAGGACGGCTTTCACACACACTTATCTCTCAGAACTGAGCATGTGGAGAGACGTTCGTTCATCCAGCACCAAGAGAACGCGTTGCAGGAGAAACACTTACTCTGGTTTCTGAGTCTGTTTCCTAGTGCCGGTTTGAAGTGCCTGCCGTTTTCACTGTAAAACGGAGTTGGAGCTTGTACCTCCCCATATATATGTATGGAGTGGAGTTGGCAACTGAAAAGAAACTTTGTGTTCCCTTCAAGCTAGGTGAAGGACGGCTTTCACACACACTTATCTCTCAGAACTGAGCATGTGGAGAGACGTTCGTTCATCCAGCACCAAGGGAACGGGTTGCAAGAGAAACACTTACTCTGGTTTCTCAGTCTGTTTCGTAGTGCCGGTTTGAAGTGCCTGCCGTTTTCACTGTAAAACCGAGTTGGAGCTTGTACCTCCCCATATATATGTATGGAGTTGATTTGGCAACTGAAAAGAAACTTTGTGTTCCCTTCAAGCTAGGTGAAGGACGGCTTTCACACACACTTATCTCTCAGAACTGAGCATGTGGAGAGACGTTCGTTCATCCAGCACCAAGGGAACGGGTTGCAGGAGAAACACTTACTCTGGCTTCTGAGTCTGTTTCTTAGTGCCGGTTTGAAGTGCCTGCCGTTTTCACTGTAAAACCGAGTTGGAGCTTGTACCTCCCCATATATATGTATGGAGTGGAGTTGGCAACTGAAAAGAAACTTTGTGTTCCCTTCAAGCTAGGTGAAGGACGGCTTTCACACACACTTATCTCTCAGAACTGAGCATGTGGAGAGACGTTCGTTCATCCAGCACCAAGGGAACGGGTTGCAGGAGAAACACTTACTCTGGTTTCTCAGTCTGTTTCCTAGTGCCGGTTTGAAGTGCCTGCCGTTTTCACTGTAAAACCGAGTTGGAGCTTGTACCTCCCCTTATATATGTATGGAGTTGATTTGGCAACTGAAAAGAAACTTTGTGTTCCCTTCAAGCTAGGTGAAGGACGGCTTTCACACACACTTATCTCTCAGAACTGAGCATGTGGAGAAACTTTCGTTCATCAAGCACCAAGGGAACGGTTTGCAGGACAAACACTTACTCTGGTTTCTCAGTCTGTTTCCTAGTGCCGGTTTGAAGTGCCTGCCGTTTTCACTGTAAAACGGAGTTGGAGCTTGTACCTCCCCATATATATGTATGGAGTGGAGTTGGCAACTGAAAAGAAACTTTGTCTTCCCTTCAAGCTAGGTGAAGGACGGCTTTCACACACACTTATCTCTCAGAACTGAGCATGTGGAGAGACGTTCGTTCATCCAGCACCAAGGGAACGTGTTGCAGGAGAAACACTTACTCTGGCTTCTGAGTCTGTTTCTTAGTGCCGGTTTGAAGTGCCTGCCGTTTTCACTGTAAAACCGAGTTGGAGCTTGTACCTCCCCATATATATGTATGGAGTGGAGTTGGCAACTGAAAAGAAACTTTGTGTTCCCTTCAAGCTATGTGAAGGACGGCTTTCACACACACTTATCTCTCAGAACTGAGCATGTGGAGAGACGTTCGTTCATCCAGCACCAAGGGAACGGGTTGCAGGAGAAACACTTACTCTGGTTTCTCAGTCTGTTTCCTAGTGCCGGTTTGAAGTGCCTGCCGTTTTCACTGTAAAACCGAGTTGGAGCTTGTACCTCCCCATATATATGTATGGAGTGGAGTTGGCAACTGAAAAGAAACTTTGTGTTCCCTTCAAGCTAGGTGAAGGACGGCTTTCACACACACTTATCTCTCAGAACTGAGCATGTGGAGAGACGTTCGTTCATCCAGCACCAAGGGAACGGGTTGCAGGAGAAACACTTACTCTGGTTTCTCAGTCTGTTTCCTAGTGCCGGTTTGAAGTGCCTGCCGTTTTCACTGTAAAACCGAGTTGGAGCTTGTACCTCCCCATATATATGTATGGAGTGGAGTTGGCAACTGAAAAGAAACTTTGTGTTCCCTTCAAGCTAGGTGAAGGACGGCTTTCACACACACTTATCTCTCAGAACTGAGCATGTGGAGAGACGTTCGTTCATCCAGCACCAAGAGAACGCGTTGCAGGAGAAACACTTACTCTGGTTTCTGAGTCTGTTTCCTAGTGCCGGTTTGAAGTGCCTGCCGTTTTCACTGTAAAACCGAGTTGGAGCTTGTACCTCCCCATATATATGTATGGAGTGGAGTTGGCAACTGAAAAGAAACTTTGTGTTCCCTTCAAGCTAGGTGAAGGACGGCTTTCACACACACGTATCTCTCAGAACTGAGCATGTGGAGAGACGTTCGTTCATCCAGCACCAAGGGAACGGGTTGCAAGAGAAACACTAACTCTGGTTTCTGAGTCTGTTTCGTAGTGCCGGTTTGAAGTGCCTGCCGTTTTCACTGTAAAACCGAGTTGGAGCTTGTACCTCCCCATATATATGTATGGAGTTGATTTGGCAACTGAAAAGAAACTTTGTGTTCCCTTCAAGCTAGGTGAAGGACGGCTTTCACACACACTTATCTCTCAGAACTGAGCATGTGGAGAGACGTTCGTTCATCCAGCACCAAGGGAACGTGTTGCAGGAGAAACACTTACTCTGGCTTCTGAGTCTGTTTCTTAGTGCCGGTTTGAAGTGCCTGCCTTTTTCACTGTAAAACCGAGTTGGAGCTTGTACCTCCCCATATATATGTATGGAGTGGAGTTGGCAACTGAAAAGAAACTTTGTGTTCCCTTCAAGCTAGGTGAAGGACGGCTTTCACACACACTTATCTCTCAGAACTGAGCATGTGGAGAGACGTTCGTTCATCCAGCACCAAGGGAACGGGTTGCAGGAGAAACACTTACTCTGGTTTCTCAGTCTGTTTCCTAGTGCCGGTTTGAAGTGCCTGCCGTTTTCACTGTAAAACCGAGTTGGACCTTGTACCTCCCCTTATATATGTATGGAGTTGATTTGGCAACTGAAAAGAAACTTTGTGTTCCCTTCAAGCTAGGTGAAGGACGGCTTTCACACACACTTATCTCTCAGAACTGAGCATGTGGAGAGACGTTCGTTCATCAAGCACCAAGGGAACGGTTTGCAGGAGAAACACTTACTCTGGTTTCTCAGTCTGTTTCCTAGTGCCGGTTTGAAGTGCCTGCCGTTTTCACTGTAAAACCGAGTTGGAGCTTGTACCTCCCCATATATATGTATGGAGTGGAGTTGGCAACTGAAAAGAAACTTTGTCTTCCCTTCAAGCTAGGTGAAGGACGGCTTTCACACACACTTATCTCTCAGAACTGAGCATGTGGAGAGACGTTCGTTCATCCAGCACCAAGGGAACGGGTTGCAGGAGAAACACTTACTCTGTTTTCTGAGTCTGTTTCTTAGTGCCGGTTTGAAGTGCCTGCCGTTTTCACTGTAAAACCGAGTTGGAGCTTGTACCTCCCCATATATATGTATGGAGTGGAGTTGGCAACTGAAAAGAAACTTTGTGTTCCCTTCAAGCTAGGTGAAGGACGGCTTTCACACACACTTATCTCTCAGAACTGAGCATGTGGAGAGACGTTCGTTCATCCAGCACCAAGGGAACGGGTTGCAGGAGAAACACTTACTCTGGTTTCTCAGTCTGTTTCCTAGTGCCGGTTTGAAGTGCCTGCCGTTTTCACTGTAAAACCGAGTTGGAGCTTGTACCTCCCCATATATATGTATGGAGTGGAGTTGGCAACTGAAAAGAAACTTTGTGTTCCCTTCAAGCTAGGTGAAGGACGGCTTTCACACACACTTATCTCTCAGAACTGAGCATGTGGAGAGTCGTTCGTTCATCCAGCACCAAGGGAACGGGTTGCAGGAGAAACACTTACTCTGGTTTCTGAGTCTGTTTCCTAGTGCCGGTTTGAAGTGCCTGCCGTTTTCACTGTAAAACCGAGTTGGAGCTTGTACCTCCCCATATATATGTATGGAGTGGAGTTGGCAACTGAAAAGAAACTTTGTGTTCCCTTCAAGCTAGGTGAAGGACGGCTTTCACACACACTTATCTCTCAGAACTGAGCATGTGGAGAGACGTTCGTTCATCCAGCACCAAGGGAACGGGTTGCAGGAGAAACACTTACTCTGGTTTCTGAGTCTGTTTCCTAGTGCCGGTTTGAAGTGCCTGCCGTTTTCACTGTAAAACCGAGTTGGAGCTTGTACCTCCCCATATATATGTATGGAGTGGAGTTGGCAACTGAAAAGAAACTTTGTGTTCCCTTCAAGCTAGGTGAAGGACGGCTTTCACACACACTTATCTCTCAGAACTGAGCATGTGGAGAGACGTTCGTTCATCCAGCACCAAGGGAACGGTTTGCAGGAGAAACACTTACTCTGGTTTCTCAGTCTGTTTCCTAGTGCCGGTTTGAAGTGCCTGCCGTTTTCACTGTAAAACCGAGTTGGAGCTTGTACCTCCCCATATATATGTATGGAGTGGAGTTGGCAACTGAAAAGAAACTTTGTGTTCCCTTCAAGCTAGGTGAAGGACGGCTTTCACACACACTTATCTCTCAGAACTGAGCATGTGGAGAGACGTTCGTTCATCCAGCACCAAGGGAACGGGTTGCAGGGGAAACACTTACTCTGGTTTCTCAGTCTGTTTCCTAGTGCCGGTTTGAAGTGCCTGCCGTTTTCACTGTAAAACCGAGTTGGAGGTTGTACCTCCCCATATATATGTATGGAGTGGAGTTGGCAACTGAAAAGAAACTTTGTGTTCCCTTCAAGCTAGGTGAAGGACGGCTTTCACACACACTTATCTCTCAGAACTGAGCATGTGGAGAGACGTTCGTTCATCCAGCACCAAGGGAACGGGTTGCAAGAGAAACACTTACTCTGGTTTCTCAGTCTGTTTCGTAGTGCCGGTTTGAAGTGCCTGCCGTTTTCACTGTAAAACCGAGTTGGAGCTTGTACCTCCCCATATATATGTATGGAGTTGATTTGGCAACTGAAAAGAAACTTTGTGTTCCCTTCAAGCTAGGTGAAGGACGGCTTTCACACACACTTATCTCTCAGAACTGAGCATGTGGATAGACGTTCGTTCATCCAGCACCAAGGGAACGGGTTGCAGGAGAAACACTTACTCTGGCTTCTGAGTCTGTTTCTTAGTGCCGGTTTGAAGTGCCTGCCGTTTTCACTGTAAAACCGAGTTGGAGCTTGTACCTCCCCATATATATGTATGGAGTGGAGTTGGCAACTGAAAAGAAACTTTGTGTTCCCTTCATGCTAGGTGAAGGACGGCTTTCACACACACTTATCTCTCAGAACTGAGCATGTGGAGAGACGTTCGTTCATCCAGCACCAAGGGAACGGGTTGCAGGAGAAACACTTACTCTGGTTTCTCAGTCTGTTTCCTAGTGCCGGTTTGAAGTGCCTGCCGTTTTCACTGTAAAACCGAGTTGGAGCTTGTACCTCCCCATATATATGTATGGAGTGGAGTTGGCAACTGAAAAGAAACTTTGTGTTCCCTTGAAGCTAGGTGAAGGACGGCTTTCACACACACTTATCTCTCAGAACTGAGCATGTGTAGAGACGTTCGTTCATCCAGCACCAAGGGAACGGGTTGCAGGAGAAACACTTACTCTGGTTTCTCAGTCTGTTTCCTAGTGCCGGTTTGAAGTGCCTGCCGTTTTCACTGTAAAACCGAGTTGGAGCTTGTACCTCCCCTTATATATGTATGGAGTTGATTTGGCAACTGAAAAGAAACTTTGTGTTCCCTTCAAGCTAGGTGAAGGACGGCTTTCACACACACTTATCTCTCAGAACTGAGCATGTGGAGAGACGTTCTTTCATCAAGCACCAAGGGAAGGGTTTGCAGGAGAAACATTTACTCTGGTTTCTCAGTCTGTTTCCTAGTGCCGGTTTGAAGTGCCTGCCGTTTTCACTTTAAAACGGAGTTGGAGCTTGTACCTCCCCATATATATGTAAGGAGTGGAGTTGGCAACTGAAAAGAAACTTTGTCTTCCCTTCAAGCTAGGTGAAGGACGGCTTTCACACACACTTATCTCTCAGAACTGAGCATGTGGAGAGACGTTCGTTCATCCAGCTCCAAGGGAACGGGTTGCAGGAGAAACACTTACTCTGTTTTCTGAGTCTGTTTCCTAGTGCCGGTTTGAAGTGCCTGCCGTTTTCACTGTAAAACCGAGTTGGAGCTTGTACCTCCCCATATATATGTATGGAGTGGAGTTGGCAACTGAAAAGAAACTTGGTGTTCCCTTCAAGCTAGGTGAAGGACGGCTTTCACACACACTTATCTCTCAGAACTGAGCATGTGGAGAGACGTTCGTTCATCCAGCACCAAGGGAACGTGTTGCAGGAGAAACACTTACTCTGGCTTCTGAGTCTGTTTCTTAGTGCCGGTTTGAAGTGCCTGCCTTTTTCACTGTAAAACCGAGTTGGAGCTTGTACCTCCCCATATATATGTATGGAGTGGAGTTGGCAACTGAAAAGAAACTTTGTGTTCCCTTCAAGCTAGGTGAAGGACGGCTTTCACACACACTTATCTCTCAGAACTGAGCATGTGGAGAGACGTTCGTTCATCCAGCACCAAGGGAACGGGTTGCAGGAGAAACACTTACTCTGGTTTCTCAGTCTGTTTCCTAGTGCCGGTTTGAAGTGCCTGCCGTTTTCACTGTAAAACCGAGTTGGAGCTTGTACCTCCCCTTATATATGTATGGAGTTGATTTGGCAACTGAAAAGAAACTTTGTGTTCCCTTCAAGCTAGGTGAAGGACGGCTTTCACACACACTTATCTCTCAGAACTGAGCATGTGGAGAGACGTTCGTTCATCAAGCACCAAGGGAACGTGTTGCAGGAGAAACACTTACTCTGGTTTCTCAGTCTGTTTCCTAGTGCCGGTTTGAAGTGCCTGCCGTTTTCACTGTAAAACGGAGTTGGAGCTTGTACCTCCCCATATATATGTATGGAGTGGAGTTGGCAACTGAAAAGAAACTTTGTCTTCCCTTCAAGCTAGGTGAAGGACGGCTTTCACACACACTTATCTCTCAGAACTGAGCATGTGGAGAGACGTTCGTTCATCCAGCACCAAGGGAACGGGTTGCAGGAGAAACACTTACTCTGTTTTCTGAGTCTGTTTCCTAGTGCCGGTTTGAAGTGCCTGCCGTTTTCACTGTAAAACCGAGTTGGAGCTTGTACCTCCCCATATATATGTATGGAGTGGAGTTGGCAACTGAAAAGAAACTTTGTGTTCCCTTCAAGCTAGGTGAAGGACGGCTTTCACACACACTTATCTCTCAGAACTGAGCATGTGGAGAGACGTTCGTTCATCCAGCACCAAGGGAACGGGTTGCAGGAGAAACACTTACTCTGGTTTCTGAGTCTGTTTCCTAGTGCCGGTTTGAAGTGCCTGCCGTTTTCACTGTAAAACCGAGTTGGAGCTTGTACCTCCCCATATATATGTATGGAGTGGAGTTGGCAACTGAAAAGAAACTTTGTGTTCCCTTCAAGCTAGGTGAAGGACGGCTTTCACACACACTTATCTCTCAGAACTGAGCATGTGGAGAGACGTTCGTTCATCCAGCACCAAGGGAACGGGTTGCAGGAGAAACACTTACTCTGGTTTCTGAGTCTGGTTCCTAGTGCCGTTTTGAAGTGCCTGCCGTTTTCACTGTAAAACCGAGTTGGAGCTTGTACCTCCCCATATATATGTATGGAGTGGAGTTGGCAACTGAAAAGAAACTTTGTGTTCCCTTCAAGCTAGGTGAAGGACGGCTTTCACACACACTTATCTCTCAGAACTGAGCATGTGGAGAGATGTTCGTTCATCCAGCACCAAGGGAACGGGTTGCAGGAGAAACACTTACTCTGGTTTCTGAGTCTGTTTCCTAGTGCCGGTTTGAAGTGCCTGCCGTTTTCACTGTAAAACCGAGTTGGAGCTTGTACCTCCCCATATATATGTATGGAGTGGAGTTGGCAACTGAAAAGAAACTTTGTGTTCCCTTCAAGCTAGGTGAAGGACGGCTTTCACACACACTTATCTCTCAGAACTGAGCATGTGGAGAGACGTTCGTTCATCCAGCACCAAGGGAACGGGTTGCAGGAGAAACACTTACTCTGGTTTCTGAGTCTGTTTCTTAGTGCCGGTTTGAAGTGCCTGCCGTTTTCACTGTAAAACCGAGTTGGAGCTTGTACCTCCCCATATATATGTATGGAGTGGAGTTGGCAACTGAAAAGAAACTTTGTGTTCCCTTCAAGCTAGGTGAAGGACGGCTTTCACACACACTTATCTCTCAGAACTGAGCATGTGGAGAGACGTTCGTTCATCCAGCACCAAGGGAACGGGTTGCAGGAGAAACACTTACTCTGGTTTCTCAGTCTGTTTCCTAGTGCCGGTTTGAAGTGCCTGCCGTTTTCACTGTAAAACCGAGTTGGAGCTTGTACCTCCCCATATATATGTATGGAGTGGAGTTGGCAACTGAAAAGAAACTTTGTGTTCCCTTCAAGCTAGGTGAAGGACGGCTTTCACACACACTTATCTCTCAGAACTGAGCATGTGGAGAGTCGTTCGTTCATCCAGCACCAAGGGAACGGGTTGCAGGAGAAACACTTACTCTGGTTTCTGAGTCTGTTTCCTAGTGCCGGTTTGAAGTGCCTGCCGTTTTCACTGTAAAACCGAGTTGGAGCTTGTACCTCCCCATATATATGTATGGAGTGGAGTTGGCAACTGAAAAGAAACTTTGTGTTCCCTTCAAGCTAGGTGAAGGACGGCTTTCACACACACTTATCTCTCAGAACTGAGCATGTGGAGAGACGTTCGTTCATCCAGCACCAAGGGAACGGGTTGCAGGAGAAACACTTACTCTGGTTTCTGAGTCTGTTTCCTAGTGCCGGTTTGAAGTGCCTGCCGTTTTCACTGTAAAACCGAGTTGGAGCTTGTACCTCCCCATATATATGTATGGAGTGGAGTTGGCAACTGAAAAGAAACTTTGTGTTCCCTTCAAGCTAGGTGAAGGACGGCTTTCACACACACTTATCTCTCAGAACTGAGCATGTGGAGAGACGTTCGTTCATCCAGCACCAAGGGAACGGTTTGCAGGAGAAACACTTACTCTGGTTTCTCAGTCTGTTTCCTAGTGCCGGTTTGAAGTGCCTGCCGTTTTCACTGTAAAACCGAGTTGGAGCTTGTACCTCCCCATATATATGTATGGAGTGGAGTTGGCAACTGAAAAGAAACTTTGTGTTCCCTTCAAGCTAGGTGAAGGACGGCTTTCACACACACTTATCTCTCAGAACTGAGCATGTGGAGAGACGTTCGTTCATCCAGCACCAAGGGAACGGGTTGCAGGGGAAACACTTACTCTGGTTTCTCAGTCTGTTTCCTAGTGCCGGTTTGAAGTGCCTGCCGTTTTCACTGTAAAACCGAGTTGGAGGTTGTACCTCCCCATATATATGTATGGAGTGGAGTTGGCAACTGAAAAGAAACTTTGTGTTCCCTTCAAGCTAGGTGAAGGACGGCTTTCACACACACTTATCTCTCAGAACTGAGCATGTGGAGAGACGTTCGTTCATCCAGCACCAAGGGAACGGGTTGCAAGAGAAACACTTACTCTGGTTTCTCAGTCTGTTTCGTAGTGCCGGTTTGAAGTGCCTGCCGTTTTCACTGTAAAACCGAGTTGGAGCTTGTACCTCCCCATATATATGTATGGAGTTGATTTGGCAACTGAAAAGAAACTTTGTGTTCCCTTCAAGCTAGGTGAAGGACGGCTTTCACACACACTTATCTCTCAGAACTGAGCATGTGGATAGACGTTCGTTCATCCAGCACCAAGGGAACGGGTTGCAGGAGAAACACTTACTCTGGCTTCTGAGTCTGTTTCTTAGTGCCGGTTTGAAGTGCCTGCCGTTTTCACTGTAAAACCGAGTTGGAGCTTGTACCTCCCCATATATATGTATGGAGTGGAGTTGGCAACTGAAAAGAAACTTTGTGTTCCCTTCATGCTAGGTGAAGGACGGCTTTCACACACACTTATCTCTCAGAACTGAGCATGTGGAGAGACGTTCGTTCATCCAGCACCAAGGGAACGGGTTGCAGGAGAAACACTTACTCTGGTTTCTCAGTCTGTTTCCTAGTGCCGGTTTGAAGTGCCTGCCGTTTTCACTGTAAAACCGAGTTGGAGCTTGTACCTCCCCATATATATGTATGGAGTGGAGTTGGCAACTGAAAAGAAACTTTGTGTTCCCTTGAAGCTAGGTGAAGGACGGCTTTCACACACACTTATCTCTCAGAACTGAGCATGTGTAGAGACGTTCGTTCATCCAGCACCAAGGGAACGGGTTGCAGGAGAAACACTTACTCTGGTTTCTCAGTCTGTTTCCTAGTGCCGGTTTGAAGTGCCTGCCGTTTTCACTGTAAAACCGAGTTGGAGCTTGTACCTCCCCTTATATATGTATGGAGTTGATTTGGCAACTGAAAAGAAACTTTGTGTTCCCTTCAAGCTAGGTGAAGGACGGCTTTCACACACACTTATCTCTCAGAACTGAGCATGTGGAGAGACGTTCTTTCATCAAGCACCAAGGGAAGGGTTTGCAGGAGAAACATTTACTCTGGTTTCTCAGTCTGTTTCCTAGTGCCGGTTTGAAGTGCCTGCCGTTTTCACTTTAAAACGGAGTTGGAGCTTGTACCTCCCCATATATATGTAAGGAGTGGAGTTGGCAACTGAAAAGAAACTTTGTCTTCCCTTCAAGCTAGGTGAAGGACGGCTTTCACACACACTTATCTCTCAGAACTGAGCATGTGGAGAGACGTTCGTTCATCCAGCTCCAAGGGAACGGGTTGCAGGAGAAACACTTACTCTGTTTTCTGAGTCTGTTTCCTAGTGCCGGTTTGAAGTGCCTGCCGTTTTCACTGTAAAACCGAGTTGGAGCTTGTACCTCCCCATATATATGTATGGAGTGGAGTTGGCAACTGAAAAGAAACTTGGTGTTCCCTTCAAGCTAGGTGAAGGACGGCTTTCACACACACTTATCTCTCAGAACTGAGCATGTGGAGAGACGTTCGTTCATCCAGCACCAAGGGAACGTGTTGCAGGAGAAACACTTACTCTGGCTTCTGAGTCTGTTTCTTAGTGCCGGTTTGAAGTGCCTGCCTTTTTCACTGTAAAACCGAGTTGGAGCTTGTACCTCCCCATATATATGTATGGAGTGGAGTTGGCAACTGAAAAGAAACTTTGTGTTCCCTTCAAGCTAGGTGAAGGACGGCTTTCACACACACTTATCTCTCAGAACTGAGCATGTGGAGAGACGTTCGTTCATCCAGCACCAAGGGAACGGGTTGCAGGAGAAACACTTACTCTGGTTTCTCAGTCTGTTTCCTAGTGCCGGTTTGAAGTGCCTGCCGTTTTCACTGTAAAACCGAGTTGGAGCTTGTACCTCCCCTTATATATGTATGGAGTTGATTTGGCAACTGAAAAGAAACTTTGTGTTCCCTTCAAGCTAGGTGAAGGACGGCTTTCACACACACTTATCTCTCAGAACTGAGCATGTGGAGAGACGTTCGTTCATCAAGCACCAAGGGAACGTGTTGCAGGAGAAACACTTACTCTGGTTTCTCAGTCTGTTTCCTAGTGCCGGTTTGAAGTGCCTGCCGTTTTCACTGTAAAACGGAGTTGGAGCTTGTACCTCCCCATATATATGTATGGAGTGGAGTTGGCAACTGAAAAGAAACTTTGTCTTCCCTTCAAGCTAGGTGAAGGACGGCTTTCACACACACTTATCTCTCAGAACTGAGCATGTGGAGAGACGTTCGTTCATCCAGCACCAAGGGAACGGGTTGCAGGAGAAACACTTACTCTGTTTTCTGAGTCTGTTTCCTAGTGCCGGTTTGAAGTGCCTGCCGTTTTCACTGTAAAACCGAGTTGGAGCTTGTACCTCCCCATATATATGTATGGAGTGGAGTTGGCAACTGAAAAGAAACTTTGTGTTCCCTTCAAGCTAGGTGAAGGACGGCTTTCACACACACTTATCTCTCAGAACTGAGCATGTGGAGAGACGTTCGTTCATCCAGCACCAAGGGAACGGGTTGCAGGAGAAACACTTACTCTGGTTTCTGAGTCTGTTTCCTAGTGCCGGTTTGAAGTGCCTGCCGTTTTCACTGTAAAACCGAGTTGGAGCTTGTACCTCCCCATATATATGTATGGAGTGGAGTTGGCAACTGAAAAGAAACTTTGTGTTCCCTTCAAGCTAGGTGAAGGACGGCTTTCACACACACTTATCTCTCAGAACTGAGCATGTGGAGAGACGTTCGTTCATCCAGCACCAAGGGAACGGGTTGCAGGAGAAACACTTACTCTGGTTTCTGAGTCTGGTTCCTAGTGCCGTTTTGAAGTGCCTGCCGTTTTCACTGTAAAACCGAGTTGGAGCTTGTACCTCCCCATATATATGTATGGAGTGGAGTTGGCAACTGAAAAGAAACTTTGTGTTCCCTTCAAGCTAGGTGAAGGACGGCTTTCACACACACTTATCTCTCAGAACTGAGCATGTGGAGAGATGTTCGTTCATCCAGCACCAAGGGAACGGGTTGCAGGAGAAACACTTACTCTGGTTTCTGAGTCTGTTTCCTAGTGCCGGTTTGAAGTGCCTGCCGTTTTCACTGTAAAACCGAGTTGGAGCTTGTACCTCCCCATATATATGTATGGAGTGGAGTTGGCAACTGAAAAGAAACTTTGTGTTCCCTTCAAGCTAGGTGAAGGACGGCTTTCACACACACTTATCTCTCAGAACTGAGCATGTGGAGAGACGTTCGTTCATCCAGCACCAAGGGAACGGGTTGCAGGAGAAACACTTACTCTGGTTTCTGAGTCTGTTTCTTAGTGCCGGTTTGAAGTGCCTGCCGTTTTCACTGTAAAACCGAGTTGGAGCTTGTACCTCCCCATATATATGTATGGAGTGGAGTTGGCAACTGAAAAGAAACTTTGTGTTCCCTTCAAGCTAGGTGAAGGACGGCTTTCACACACACTTATCTCTCAGAACTGAGCATGTGGAGAGACGTTCGTTCATCCAGCACCAAGGGAACGGGTTGCAGGAGAAACACTTACTCTGGTTTCTCAGTCTGTTTCCTAGTGCCGGTTTGAAGTGCCTGCCGTTTTCACTGTAAAACCGAGTTGGAGCTTGTACCTCCCCATATATATGTATGGAGTGGAGTTGGCAACTGAAAAGAAACTTTGTGTTCCCTTCAAGCTAGGTGAAGGACGGCTTTCACACACACTTATCTCTCAGAACTGAGCATGTGGAGAGTCGTTCGTTCATCCAGCACCAAGGGAACGGGTTGCAGGAGAAACACTTACTCTGGTTTCTGAGTCTGTTTCCTAGTGCCGGTTTGAAGTGCCTGCCGTTTTCACTGTAAAACCGAGTTGGAGCTTGTACCTCCCCATATATATGTATGGAGTGGAGTTGGCAACTGAAAAGAAACTTTGTGTTCCCTTCAAGCTAGGTGAAGGACGGCTTTCACACACACTTATCTCTCAGAACTGAGCATGTGGAGAGACGTTCGTTCATCCAGCACCAAGGGAACGGGTTGCAGGAGAAACACTTACTCTGGTTTCTGAGTCTGTTTCCTAGTGCCGGTTTGAAGTGCCTGCCGTTTTCACTGTAAAACCGAGTTGGAGCTTGTACCTCCCCATATATATGTATGGAGTGGAGTTGGCAACTGAAAAGAAACTTTGTGTTCCCTTCAAGCTAGGTGAAGGACGGCTTTCACACACACTTATCTCTCAGAACTGAGCATGTGGAGAGACGTTCGTTCATCCAGCACCAAGGGAACGGTTTGCAGGAGAAACACTTACTCTGGTTTCTCAGTCTGTTTCCTAGTGCCGGTTTGAAGTGCCTGCCGTTTTCACTGTAAAACCGAGTTGGAGCTTGTACCTCCCCATATATATGTATGGAGTGGAGTTGGCAACTGAAAAGAAACTTTGTGTTCCCTTCAAGCTAGGTGAAGGACGGCTTTCACACACACTTATCTCTCAGAACTGAGCATGTGGAGAGACGTTCGTTCATCCAGCACCAAGGGAACGGGTTGCAGGGGAAACACTTACTCTGGTTTCTCAGTCTGTTTCCTAGTGCCGGTTTGAAGTGCCTGCCGTTTTCACTGTAAAACCGAGTTGGAGGTTGTACCTCCCCATATATATGTATGGAGTG
This sequence comes from Vicugna pacos, assembly GCF_048564905.1. Taxonomy (NCBI): domain Eukaryota; kingdom Metazoa; phylum Chordata; class Mammalia; order Artiodactyla; family Camelidae; genus Vicugna; species Vicugna pacos. The sequence continues at coordinate 32,972,975 of NC_133000.1, forward strand.
GAGTTGGCAACTGAAAAGAAACTTTGTGTTCCCTTCAAGCTAGGTGAAGGACGGCTTTCACACACACTTATCTCTCAGAACTGAGCATGTGGAGAGACGTTCGTTCATCCAGCACCAAGGGAACGGGTTGCAAGAGAAACACTTACTCTGGTTTCTCAGTCTGTTTCGTAGTGCCGGTTTGAAGTGCCTGCCGTTTTCACTGTAAAACCGAGTTGGAGCTTGTACCTCCCCATATATATGTATGGAGTTGATTTGGCAACTGAAAAGAAACTTTGTGTTCCCTTCAAGCTAGGTGAAGGACGGCTTTCACACACACTTATCTCTCAGAACTGAGCATGTGGATAGACGTTCGTTCATCCAGCACCAAGGGAACGGGTTGCAGGAGAAACACTTACTCTGGCTTCTGAGTCTGTTTCTTAGTGCCGGTTTGAAGTGCCTGCCGTTTTCACTGTAAAACCGAGTTGGAGCTTGTACCTCCCCATATATATGTATGGAGTGGAGTTGGCAACTGAAAAGAAACTTTGTGTTCCCTTCATGCTAGGTGAAGGACGGCTTTCACACACACTTATCTCTCAGAACTGAGCATGTGGAGAGACGTTCGTTCATCCAGCACCAAGGGAACGGGTTGCAGGAGAAACACTTACTCTGGTTTCTCAGTCTGTTTCCTAGTGCCGGTTTGAAGTGCCTGCCGTTTTCACTGTAAAACCGAGTTGGAGCTTGTACCTCCCCATATATATGTATGGAGTGGAGTTGGCAACTGAAAAGAAACTTTGTGTTCCCTTGAAGCTAGGTGAAGGACGGCTTTCACACACACTTATCTCTCAGAACTGAGCATGTGTAGAGACGTTCGTTCATCCAGCACCAAGGGAACGGGTTGCAGGAGAAACACTTACTCTGGTTTCTCAGTCTGTTTCCTAGTGCCGGTTTGAAGTGCCTGCCGTTTTCACTGTAAAACCGAGTTGGAGCTTGTACCTCCCCTTATATATGTATGGAGTTGATTTGGCAACTGAAAAGAAACTTTGTGTTCCCTTCAAGCTAGGTGAAGGACGGCTTTCACACACACTTATCTCTCAGAACTGAGCATGTGGAGAGACGTTCTTTCATCAAGCACCAAGGGAAGGGTTTGCAGGAGAAACATTTACTCTGGTTTCTCAGTCTGTTTCCTAGTGCCGGTTTGAAGTGCCTGCCGTTTTCACTTTAAAACGGAGTTGGAGCTTGTACCTCCCCATATATATGTAAGGAGTGGAGTTGGCAACTGAAAAGAAACTTTGTCTTCCCTTCAAGCTAGGTGAAGGACGGCTTTCACACACACTTATCTCTCAGAACTGAGCATGTGGAGAGACGTTCGTTCATCCAGCTCCAAGGGAACGGGTTGCAGGAGAAACACTTACTCTGTTTTCTGAGTCTGTTTCCTAGTGCCGGTTTGAAGTGCCTGCCGTTTTCACTGTAAAACCGAGTTGGAGCTTGTACCTCCCCATATATATGTATGGAGTGGAGTTGGCAACTGAAAAGAAACTTGGTGTTCCCTTCAAGCTAGGTGAAGGACGGCTTTCACACACACTTATCTCTCAGAACTGAGCATGTGGAGAGACGTTCGTTCATCCAGCACCAAGGGAACGTGTTGCAGGAGAAACACTTACTCTGGCTTCTGAGTCTGTTTCTTAGTGCCGGTTTGAAGTGCCTGCCTTTTTCACTGTAAAACCGAGTTGGAGCTTGTACCTCCCCATATATATGTATGGAGTGGAGTTGGCAACTGAAAAGAAACTTTGTGTTCCCTTCAAGCTAGGTGAAGGACGGCTTTCACACACACTTATCTCTCAGAACTGAGCATGTGGAGAGACGTTCGTTCATCCAGCACCAAGGGAACGGGTTGCAGGAGAAACACTTACTCTGGTTTCTCAGTCTGTTTCCTAGTGCCGGTTTGAAGTGCCTGCCGTTTTCACTGTAAAACCGAGTTGGAGCTTGTACCTCCCCTTATATATGTATGGAGTTGATTTGGCAACTGAAAAGAAACTTTGTGTTCCCTTCAAGCTAGGTGAAGGACGGCTTTCACACACACTTATCTCTCAGAACTGAGCATGTGGAGAGACGTTCGTTCATCAAGCACCAAGGGAACGTGTTGCAGGAGAAACACTTACTCTGGTTTCTCAGTCTGTTTCCTAGTGCCGGTTTGAAGTGCCTGCCGTTTTCACTGTAAAACGGAGTTGGAGCTTGTACCTCCCCATATATATGTATGGAGTGGAGTTGGCAACTGAAAAGAAACTTTGTCTTCCCTTCAAGCTAGGTGAAGGACGGCTTTCACACACACTTATCTCTCAGAACTGAGCATGTGGAGAGACGTTCGTTCATCCAGCACCAAGGGAACGGGTTGCAGGAGAAACACTTACTCTGTTTTCTGAGTCTGTTTCCTAGTGCCGGTTTGAAGTGCCTGCCGTTTTCACTGTAAAACCGAGTTGGAGCTTGTACCTCCCCATATATATGTATGGAGTGGAGTTGGCAACTGAAAAGAAACTTTGTGTTCCCTTCAAGCTAGGTGAAGGACGGCTTTCACACACACTTATCTCTCAGAACTGAGCATGTGGAGAGACGTTCGTTCATCCAGCACCAAGGGAACGGGTTGCAGGAGAAACACTTACTCTGGTTTCTGAGTCTGTTTCCTAGTGCCGGTTTGAAGTGCCTGCCGTTTTCACTGTAAAACCGAGTTGGAGCTTGTACCTCCCCATATATATGTATGGAGTGGAGTTGGCAACTGAAAAGAAACTTTGTGTTCCCTTCAAGCTAGGTGAAGGACGGCTTTCACACACACTTATCTCTCAGAACTGAGCATGTGGAGAGACGTTCGTTCATCCAGCACCAAGGGAACGGGTTGCAGGAGAAACACTTACTCTGGTTTCTGAGTCTGGTTCCTAGTGCCGTTTTGAAGTGCCTGCCGTTTTCACTGTAAAACCGAGTTGGAGCTTGTACCTCCCCATATATATGTATGGAGTGGAGTTGGCAACTGAAAAGAAACTTTGTGTTCCCTTCAAGCTAGGTGAAGGACGGCTTTCACACACACTTATCTCTCAGAACTGAGCATGTGGAGAGATGTTCGTTCATCCAGCACCAAGGGAACGGGTTGCAGGAGAAACACTTACTCTGGTTTCTGAGTCTGTTTCCTAGTGCCGGTTTGAAGTGCCTGCCGTTTTCACTGTAAAACCGAGTTGGAGCTTGTACCTCCCCATATATATGTATGGAGTGGAGTTGGCAACTGAAAAGAAACTTTGTGTTCCCTTCAAGCTAGGTGAAGGACGGCTTTCACACACACTTATCTCTCAGAACTGAGCATGTGGAGAGACGTTCGTTCATCCAGCACCAAGGGAACGGTTTGCAGGAGAAACACTTACTCTGGTTTCTCAGTCTGTTTCCTAGTGCCGGTTTGAAGTGCCTGCCGTTTTCACTGTAAAACCGAGTTGGAGCTTGTACCTCCCCATATATATGTATGGAGTGGAGTTGGCAACTGAAAAGAAACTTTGTGTTCCCTTCAAGCTAGGTGAAGGACGGCTTTCACACACACTTATCTCTCAGAACTGAGCATGTGGAGAGACGTTCGTTCATCCAGCACCAAGGGAACGTGTTGCAGGAGAAACACTTACTCTGGTTTCTGAGTCTGTTTCCTAGTGCCGGTTTGAAGTGCCTGCCGTTTTCACTGTAAAACCGAGTTGAAGCTTGTACCTCCCCATATATATGTATGGAGTGGAGTTGGCAACTGAAAAGAAACTTTGTGTTCCCTTCAAGCTAGGTGAAGGACGGCTTTCACACACACTTATCTCTCAGAACTGAGCATGTGGAGAGACGTTCGTTCATCCAGCACCAAGGGAACGGGTTGCAAGAGAAACTCTTACTCTGGTTTCTCAGTCTGTTTCGTAGTGCCGGTTTGAAGTGCCTGCCGTTTTCACTGTAAAACCGAGTTGGAGCTTGTACCTCCCCATATATATGTATGGAGTGGAGTTGGCAACTGAAAAGAAACTTTGTGTTCCCTTCAAGCTAGGTGAAGGACGGCTTTCACACACACTTATCTCTCAGAACTGAGCATGTGGAGAGACGTTCGTTCATCCAGCACCAAGGGAACGGGTTGCAGGAGAAACACTTACTCTGGCTTCTGAGTCTGTTTCTTAGTGCCGGTTTGAAGTGCCTGCCGTTTTCACTGTAAAACCGAGTTGGAGCTTGTACCTCCCCATATATATGTATGGAGTGGAGTTGGCAACTGAAAAGAAACTTTGTGTTCCCTTCAAGCTAGGTGAAGGACGGCTTTCACACACACTTATCTCTCAGAACTGAGCATGTGGAGAGACGTTCGTTCATCCAGCACCAAGGGAACGGGTTGCAGGAGAAACACTTACTCTGGTTTCTCAGTCTGTTTCCTAGTGCCGGTTTGAAGTGCCTGCCGTTTTCACTGTAAAACGGAGTTGGAGCTTGTACCTCCCCATATATATGTATGGAGTGGAGTTGGCAACTGAAAAGAAACTTTGTCTTCCCTTCAAGCTAGGTGAAGGACGGCTTTCACACACACTTATCTCTCAGAACTGAGCATGTGGAGAGACGTTCGTTCATCCAGCACCAAGGGAACTGGTTGCAGGAGAAACACTTACTCTGGTTTCTCAGTCTGTTTCCTAGTGCCGGTTTGAAGTGCCTGCCGTTTTCACTGTAAAACCGAGTTGGAGCTTGTACCTCCCCATATATATGTATGGAGTTGATTTGGCAACTGAAAAGAAACTTTGTGTTCCCTTCAAGCTAGGTGAAGGACGGCTTTCACACACACTTATCTCTCAGAACTGAGCATGTGGATAGACGTTCATTCATCCAGCACCAAGGGAACGGGTTGCAGGAGAAACACTTACTCTGGCTTCTGAGTCTGTTTCTTAGTGCCGGTTTGAAGTGCCTGCCGTTTTCACTGTAAAAGCGAGTTGGAGCTTGTACCTCCCCATATATATGTATGGAGTGGAGTTGGCAACTGAAAAGATACTTTGTGTTCCCTTCAAGCTAGGTGAAGGACGGCTTTCACACACACTTATCTCTCAGAACTGAGCATGTGGAGAGACGTTCGTTCATCCAGCACCAAGGGAACGGGTTGCAGGAGAAACACTTACTCTGGTTTCTGATTCTGTTTCCTAGTGCCGGTTTGAAGTGCCTGCCGTTTTCACTCTAAAACCGAGTTGGAGCTTGTACCTCCCCATATATATGTATGGAGTGGAGTTGGCAACTGAAAAGAAACTTGGTGTTCCCTTGAAGCTAGGTGAAGGACGGCTTTCACACACACTTATCTCTCAGAACTGAGCATGTGGAGAGACGTTCGTTCATCAAGCACCAAGGGAACGGGTTGCAGGAGAAACACTTACTCTGGTTTCTCAGTCTGTTTCCTAGTGCCGGTTTTGAAGTGCCTGCCGTTTTCACTGTAAAACCGAGTTGGAGTTTGTACCTCCCCATATATATGTATGGAGTGGAGTTGGCAACTGAAAAGAAACTTTGTGTTCCCTTCAAGCTAGGTGAAGGACGGCTTTCACACACACTTATCTCTCAGAACTGAGCATGTGGAGAGACGTTCGTTCATCCAGCACCAAGGGAACGGGTTGCAGGAGAAACACTTACTCTGGTTTCTCAGTCTGTTTCCTAGTGCCGGTTTGAAGTGCCTGCCGTTTTCACTGTAAAACCGAGTTGGAGCTTGTACCTCCCCTTATATATGTATGGAGTTGATTTGGCAACTGAAAAGAAACTTTGTGTTCCCTTCAAGCTAGGTGAAGGACGGCTTTCACACACACTTATCTCTCAGAACAGAGCATGTGGAGAGACGTTCGTTCATCAAGCACCAAGGGAACGGTTTGCAGGAGAAACACTTACTCTGGTTTCTCAGTCTGTTTCCTAGTGCCGGTTTGAAGTGCCTGCCGTTTTCACTGTAAAACGGAGTTGGAGCTTGTACCTCCCCATATATATGTATGGAGTGGAGTTGGCAACTGAAAAGAAACTTTGTCTTCCCTTCAAGCTAGGTGAAGGACGGCTTTCACACACACTTATCTCTCAGAACTGAGCATGTGGAGAGACGTTCGTTCATCCAGCACCAAGGGAACTGGTTGCAGGAGAAACACTTACTCTGGTTTCTCAGTCTGTTTCCTAGTGCCGGTTTGAAGTGCCTGCCGTTTTCACTGTAAAACCGAGTTGGAGCTTGTACCTCCCCATATATATGTATGGAGTTGATTTGGCAACTGAAAAGAAACTTTGTGTTCCCTTCAAGCTAGGTGAAGGACGGCTTTCACACACACTTATCTCTCAGAACTGAGCATGTGGATAGACGTTCATTCATCCAGCACCAAGGGAACGGGTTGCAGGAGAAACACTTACTCTGGCTTCTGAGTCTGTTTCTTAGTGCCGGTTTGAAGTGCCTGCCGTTTTCACTGTAAAAGCGAGTTGGAGCTTGTACCTCCCCATATATATGTATGGAGTGGAGTTGGCAACTGAAAAGATACTTTGTGTTCCCTTCAAGCTAGGTGAAGGACGGCTTTCACACACACTTATCTCTCAGAACTGAGCATGTGGAGAGACGTTCGTTCATCCAGCACCAAGGGAACGGGTTGCAGGAGAAACACTTACTCTGGTTTCTGATTCTGTTTCCTAGTGCCGGTTTGAAGTGCCTGCCGTTTTCACTCTAAAACCGAGTTGGAGCTTGTACCTCCCCATATATATGTATGGAGTGGAGTTGGCAACTGAAAAGAAACTTGGTGTTCCCTTGAAGCTAGGTGAAGGACGGCTTTCACACACACTTATCTCTCAGAACTGAGCATGTGGAGAGACGTTCGTTCATCAAGCACCAAGGGAACGGGTTGCAGGAGAAACACTTACTCTGGTTTCTCAGTCTGTTTCCTAGTGCCGGTTTTGAAGTGCCTGCCGTTTTCACTGTAAAACCGAGTTGGAGTTTGTACCTCCCCATATATATGTATGGAGTGGAGTTGGCAACTGAAAAGAAACTTTGTGTTCCCTTCAAGCTAGGTGAAGGACGGCTTTCACACACACTTATCTCTCAGAACTGAGCATGTGGAGAGACGTTCGTTCATCCAGCACCAAGGGAACGGGTTGCAGGAGAAACACTTACTCTGGTTTCTCAGTCTGTTTCCTAGTGCCGGTTTGAAGTGCCTGCCGTTTTCACTGTAAAACCGAGTTGGAGCTTGTACCTCCCCTTATATATGTATGGAGTTGATTTGGCAACTGAAAAGAAACTTTGTGTTCCCTTCAAGCTAGGTGAAGGACGGCTTTCACACACACTTATCTCTCAGAACAGAGCATGTGGAGAGACGTTCGTTCATCAAGCACCAAGGGAACGGTTTGCAGGAGAAACACTTACTCTGGTTTCTCAGTCTGTTTCCTAGTGCCGGTTTGAAGTGCCTGCCGTTTTCACTGTAAAACGGAGTTGGAGCTTGTACCTCCCCATATATATGTATGGAGTGGAGTTGGCAACTGAAAAGAAACTTTGTCTTCCCTTCAAGCTAGGTGAAGGACGGCTTTCACACACACTTATCTCTCAGAACTGAGCATGTGGAGAGACGTTCGTTCATCCAGCACCAAGGGAACGGGTTGCAGGAGAAACACTTACTCTGGTTTCTCAGTCTGTTTCCTAGTGCCGGTTTGAAGTGCCTGCCGTTTTCACTGTAAAACCGAGTTGGAGCTTGTACCTCCCCATATATATGTATGGAGTTGATTTGGCAACTGAAAAGAAACTTTGTGTTCCCTTCAAGCTAGGTGAAGGACGGCTTTCACACACACTTATCTCTCAGAACTGAGCATGTGGATAGACGTTCATTCATCCAGCACCAAGGGAACGGGTTGCAGGAGAAACACTTACTCTGGCTTCTGAGTCTGTTTCTTAGTGCCGGTTTGAAGTGCCTGCCGTTTTCACTGTAAAAGCGAGTTGGAGCTTGTACCTCCCCATATATATGTATGGAGTGGAGTTGGCAACTGAAAAGATACTTTGTGTTCCCTTCAAGCTAGGTGAAGGACGGCTTTCACACACACTTATCTCTCAGAACTGAGCATGTGGAGAGACGTTCGTTCATCCAGCACCAAGGGAACGGGTTGCAGGAGAAACACTTACTCTGGTTTCTGATTCTGTTTCCTAGTGCCGGTTTGAAGTGCCTGCCGTTTTCACTCTAAAACCGAGTTGGAGCTTGTACCTCCCCATATATATGTATGGAGTGGAGTTGGCAACTGAAAAGAAACTTGGTGTTCCCTTGAAGCTAGGTGAAGGACGGCTTTCACACACACTTATCTCTCAGAACTGAGCATGTGGAGAGACGTTCGTTCATCAAGCACCAAGGGAACGGGTTGCAGGAGAAACACTTACTCTGGTTTCTCAGTCTGTTTCCTAGTGCCGGTTTTGAAGTGCCTGCCGTTTTCACTGTAAAACCGAGTTGGAGTTTGTACCTCCCCATATATATGTATGGAGTGGAGTTGGCAACTGAAAAGAAACTTTGTGTTCCCTTCAAGCTAGGTGAAGGACGGCTTTCACACACACTTATCTCTCAGAACTGAGCATGTGGAGAGACGTTCGTTCATCCAGCACCAAGGGAACGGGTTGCAGGAGAAACACTTACTCTGGTTTCTCAGTCTGTTTCCTAGTGCCGGTTTGAAGTGCCTGCCGTTTTCACTGTAAAATGGAGTTGGAGCTTGTACCTCCCCATATATATGTATGGAGTGGAGTTGGCAACTGAAAAGAAACTTTGTGTTCCCTTCAAGCTAGGTGAAGGACGGCTTTCACACACACTTATCTCTCAGAACTGAGCATGTGGAGAGACTTTCGTTCATCCAGCACCAAGGGAACGGGTTGCAGGAGAAACACTTACTCTGGTTTCTCAGTCTGTTTCCTAGTGCCGGTTTGAAGTGCCTGCCGTTTTCACTGTAAAACCGAGTTGGAGCTTGTACCTCCCCATACATATGTATGGAGTGGAGTTGGCAACTGAAAAGAAACTTTGTGTTCCCTTCAAGCTAGTTGAAGGACGGCTTTCACACACACTTATCTCTCAGAACTGAGCATGTGGAGAGACGTTCGTTCATCCAGCACCAAGGGAACGGGTTGCAGGAGAAACACTTACTCTGGTTTCTCAGTCTGTTTCCTAGTGCCGGTTTGAAGTGCCTGCCGTTTTCACTGTAAAACCGAGTTGGAGCTTGTACCTCCCCATACATATGTATGGAGTGGAGTTGGCAACTGAAAAGAAACTATGTGTTCCCTTCAAGCTAGTTGAAGGACGGCTTTCACACACACTTATCTCTCAGAACTGAGCATGTGGAGAGACGTTCGTTCATCCAGCACCAAGGGAACGGGTTGCAGGAGAAACACTTACTCTGGTTTCTCAGTCTGTTTCCTAGTGCCGGTTTGAAGTGCCTGCCGTTTTCACTGTAAAACCGAGTTGGAGCTTGTACCTCCCCATATATATGTATGGAGTGGTGTTGGCAACTGAAAAGAAACTTTGTGTTCCCTTCAAGCTAGGTGAAGGACGGCTTTCACACACACTTATCTCTCAGAACTGAGCATGTGGAGAGACGTTCGTTCATCCAGCACCAAGGGAACGGGTTGCAGGAGAAACACTTACTCTGGTTTCTGAGTCTGTTTCCTGGTGCCGGTTTGAAGTGCCTGCGGTTTTCACTGTAAAACCGAGTTGGAGCTTGTACCTCCCCATACATATGTATGGAGTGGAGTTGGCAACTGAAAAGAAACTTTGTGTTCCCTTCAAGCTAGTTGAAGGACGGCTTTCACACACACTTATCTCTCAGAACTGAGCATGTGGAGAGACGTTCGTTCATCCAGCACCAAGGGAACGGGTTGCAGGAGAAACACTTACTCTGGTTTCTCAGTCTGTTTCCTAGTGCCGGTTTGAAGTGCCTGCCGTTTTCACTGTAAAACCGAGTTGGAGCTTGTACCTCCCCATATATATGTATGGAGTGGAGTTGGCAACTGAAAAGAAACTTTGTGTTCCCTTCAAGCTAGGTGAAGGACGGCTTTCACACACACTTATCTCTCAGAACTGAGCATGTGGAGAGACGTTCGTTCATCCAGCACCAAGGGAACGGGTTGCAGGAGAAACACTTACTCTGGTTTCTGAGTCTGTTTCCTGGTGCCGGTTTGAAGTGCCTGCCGTTTTCACTGTAAAACCGAGTTGGAGCTTGTACCTCCCCATATATATGTATGGAGTGGAGTTGGCAACTGAAAAGAAACTTTGTGTTCCCTTCAAGCTAGGTGAAGGACGGCTTTCACACACACTTATCTCTCAGAACTGAGCATGTGGAGAGACGTTCGTTCATCCAGCACCAAGGGAACGGGTTGCAGGAGAAACACTTACTCTGGTTTCTGATTCTGTTTCCTAGTGCCGGTTTGAAGTGCCTGCCGTTTTCACTGTAAAACCGAGTTGGAGCTTGTACCTCCCCATATATATGTATGGAGTGGAGTTGGCAACTGAAAAGAAACTTTGTGTTCCCTTCAAGCTAGGTGAAGGACGGCTTTCACACACACTTATCTCTCAGAACTGAGCATGTGGAGAGACGTTCGTTCATCCAGCACCAAGGGAACGGGTTGCAGGAGAAACACTTACTCTGGTTTCTCAGTCTGTTTCCTAGTGCCGGTTTGAAGTGCCTGCCGTTTTCACTGTAAAACCGAGTTGGAGCTTGTACCTCCCCTTATATATGTATGGAGTGGAGTTGGCAACTGAAAAGAAACTTTGTGTTCCCTTCAAGCTAGGTGAAGGACGGCTTTCACACACACTTATCTCTCAGAACAGAGCATGTGGAGAGACGTTCGTTCATCAAGCACCAAGGGAACGGTTTGCAGGAGAAACACTTACTCTGGTTTCTCAGTCTGTTTCCTAGTGCCGGTTTGAAGTGCCTGCCGTTTTCACTGTAAAACCGAGTTGGAGCTTGTACCTCCCCATATATATGTATGGAGTGGAGTTGGCAACTGAAAAGAAACTTTGTCTTCCCTTCAAGCTAGGTGAAGGACGGCTTTCACACACACTTATCTCTCAGAACTGAGCATGTGGAGAGACGTTCGTTCATCCAGCACCAAGGGAACGGGTTGCAGGAGAAACACTTACTCTGGTTTCTCAGTCTGTTTCCTAGTGCCGGTTTGAAGTGCCTGCCGTTTTCACTGTAAAACCGAGTTGGAGCTTGTACCTCCCCATATATATGTATGGAGTTGATTTGGCAACTGAAAAGAAACTTTGTGTTCCCTTCAAGCTAGGTGAAGGACGGCTTTCACACACACTTATCTCTCAGAACTGAGCATGTGGATAGACGTTCGTTCATCCAGCACCAAGGGAACGGGTTGCAGGAGAAACACTTACTCTGGCTTCTGAGTCTGTTTCTTAGTGCCGGTTTGAAGTGCCTGCCGTTTTCACTGTAAAAGCGAGTTGGAGCTTGTACCTCCCCATATATATGTATGGAGTGGAGTTGGCAACTGAAAAGAAACTTTGTGTTCCCTTCAAGCTAGGTGAAGGACGGCTTTCACACACACTTATCTCTCAGAACTGAGCATGTGGAGAGACGTTCGTTCATCCAGCACCAAGGGAACGGGTTGCAGGAGAAACACTTACTCTGGTTTCTGATTCTGTTTCCTAGTGCCGGTTTGAAGTGCCTGCCGTTTTCACTGTAAAACCGAGTTGGAGCTTGTACCTCCCCATATATATGTATGGAGTGGAGTTGGCAACTGAAAAGAAACTTTGTGTTCCCTTCAAGCTAGGTGAAGGACGGCTTTCACACACACTTATCTCTCAGAACTGAGCATGTGGAAAGACGTTCGTTCATCCAGCACCAAGGGAACGGGTTGCAGGAGAAACACTTACTCTGGTTTCTCAGTCTGTTTCCTAGTGCCGGTTTGAAGTGCCTGCCGTTTTCACTGTAAAACCGAGTTGGAGCTTGTACCTCCCCTTATATATGTATGGAGTGGAGTTGGCAACTGAAAAGAAACTTTGTGTTCCCTTCAAGCTAGGTGAAGGACGGCTTTCACACACACTTATCTCTCAGAACAGAGCATGTGGAGAGACGTTCGTTCATCAAGCACCAAGGGAACGGTTTGCAGGAGAAACACTTACTCTGGTTTCTCAGTCTGTTTCCTAGTGCCGGTTTGAAGTGCCTGCCGTTTTCACTGTAAAACGGAGTTGGAGCTTGTACCTCCCCATATATATGTATGGAGTGGAGTTGGCAACTGAAAAGAAACTTTGTCTTCCCTTCAAGCTAGGTGAAGGACGGCTTTCACACACACTTATCTCTCAGAACTGAGCATGTGGAGAGACGTTCGTTCATCCAGCACCAAGGGAACGGGTTGCAGGAGAAACACTTACTCTGGTTTCTCAGTCTGTTTCCTAGTGCCGGTTTGAAGTGCCTGCCGTTTTCACTGTAAAACCGAGTTGGAGCTTGTACCTCCCCATATATATGTATGGAGTTGATTTGGCAACTGAAAAGAAACTTTGTGTTCCCTTCAAGCTAGGTGAAGGACGGCTTTCACACACACTTATCTCTCAGAACTGAGCATGTGGATAGACGTTCGTTCATCCAGCACCAAGGGAACGGGTTGCAGGAGAAACACTTACTCTGGCTTCTGAGTCTGTTTCTTAGTGCCGGTTTGAAGTGCCTGCCGTTTTCACTGTAAAAGCGAGTTGGAGCTTGTACCTCCCCATATATATGTATGGAGTGGAGTTGGCAACTGAAAAGAAACTTTGTGTTCCCTTCAAGCTAGGTGAAGGACGGCTTTCACACACACTTATCTCTCAGAACTGAGCATGTGGAGAGACGTTCGTTCATCCAGCACCAAGGGAACGGGTTGCAGGAGAAACACTTACTCTGGTTTCTGATTCTGTTTCCTAGTGCCGGTTTGAAGTGCCTGCCGTTTTCACTCTAAAATCGAGTTGGAGCTTGTACCTCCCCATATATATGTATGGAGTGGAGTTGGCAACTGAAAAGAAACTTGGTGTTCCCTTGAAGCTAGGTGAAGGACGGCTTTCACACACACTTATCTCTCAGAACTGAGCATGTGGAGAGACGTTCGTTCATCCAGCACCAAGGGAACGGGTTGCAGGAGAAACACTTACTCTGGTTTCTCAGTCTGTTTCCTAGTGCCGGTTTGAAGTGCCTGCCGTTTTCACTGTAAAACCGAGTTGGAGCTTGTACCTCCCCATACATATGTATGGAGTGGAGTTGGCAACTGAAAAGAAACTTTGTGTTCCCTTCAAGCTAGTTGAAGGACGGCTTTCACACACACTTATCTCTCAGAACTGAGCATGTGGAGAGACGTTCGTTCATCCAGCACCAAGGGAACGGGTTGCAGGAGAAACACTTACTCTGGTTTCTCAGTCTGTTTCCTAGTGCCGGTTTGAAGTGCCTGCCGTTTTCACTGTAAAACCGAGTTGGAGCTTGTACCTCCCCATACATATGTATGGAGTGGAGTTGGCAACTGAAAAGAAACTTTGTGTTCCCTTCAAGCTAGGTGAAGGACGGCTTTCACACACACTTATCTCTCAGAACTGAGCATGTGGAGAGACGTTCGTTCATCCAGCACCAAGGGAACGGGTTGCAGGAGAAACACTTACTCTGGTTTCTCAGTCTGTTTCCTAGTGCCGGTTTGAAGTGCCTGCCATTTTCACTGTAAAACCGAGTTGGAGCTTGTACCTCCCCATATATATGTATGGAGTGGTGTTGGCAACTGAAAGGAAACTTTGTGTTCCCTTCAAGCTAGGTGAAGGACGGCTTTCACACACACTTATCTCTCAGAACTGAGCATGTGGAGAGACGTTCGTTCATCCAGCACCAAGGGAACGGGTTGCAGGAGAAACACTTACTCTGGTTTCTGAGTCTGTTTCCTGGTGCCGGTTTGAAGTGCCTGCCGTTTTCACTGTAAAACCGAGTTGGAGCTTGTACCTCCCCATACATATGTATGGAGTGGAGTTGGCAACTGAAAAGAAACTTTGTGTTCCCTTCAAGCTAGTTGAAGGACGGCTTTCACACACACTTATCTCTCAGAACTGAGCATGTGGAGAGACGTTCGTTCATCCAGCACCAAGGGAACGGGTTGCAGGAGAAACACTTACTCTGGTTTCTCAGTCTGTTTCCTAGTGCCGGTTTGAAGTGCCTGCCGTTTTCACTGTAAAACCGAGTTGGAGCTTGTACCTCCCCATATATATGTATGGAGTGGAGTTGGCAACTGAAAAGAAACTTTGTGTTCCCTTCAAGCTAGGTGAAGGACGGCTTTCACACACACTTATCTCTCAGAACTGAGCATGTGGAGAGACGTTCGTTCATCCAGCACCAAGGGAACGGGTTGCAGGAGAAACACTTACTCTGGTTTCTGAGTCTGTTTCCTGGTGCCGGTTTGAAGTGCCTGCCGTTTTCACTGTAAAACCGAGTTGGAGCTTGTACCTCCCCATATATATGTATGGAGTGGAGTTGGCAACTGAAAAGAAACTTTGTGTTCCCTTCAAGCTAGGTGAAGGACGGCTTTCACACACACTTATCTCTCAGAACTGAGCATGTGGAGAGACGTTCGTTCATCCAGCACCAAGGGAACGGGTTGCAGGAGAAACACTTACTCTGGTTTCTGATTCTGTTTCCTAGTGCCGGTTTGAAGTGCCTGCCGTTTTCACTGTAAAACCGAGTTGGAGCTTGTACCTCCCCATATATATGTATGGAGTGGAGTTGGCAACTGAAAAGAAACTTTGTGTTCCCTTCAAGCTAGGTGAAGGACGGCTTTCACACACACTTATCTCTCAGAACTGAGCATGTGGAGAGACGTTCGTTCATCCAGCACCAAGGGAACGGGTTGCAGGAGAAACACTTACTCTGGTTTCTCAGTCTGTTTCCTAGTGCCGGTTTGAAGTGCCTGCCGTTTTCACTGTAAAACCGAGTTGGAGCTTGTACCTCCCCTTATATATGTATGGAGTGGAGTTGGCAACTGAAAAGAAACTTTGTGTTCCCTTCAAGCTAGGTGAAGGACGGCTTTCACACACACTTATCTCTCAGAACTGAGCATGTGGAGAGACGTTCGTTCATCAAGCACCAAGGGAACGGTTTGCAGGAGAAACACTTACTCTGGTTTCTCAGTCTGTTTCCTAGTGCCGGTTTGAAGTGCCTGCCGTTTTCACTGTAAAACGGAGTTGGAGCTTGTACCTCCCCATATATATGTATGGAGTGGAGTTGGCAACTGAAAAGAAACTTTGTCTTCCCTTCAAGCTAGGTGAAGGACGGCTTTCACACACACTTATCTCTCAGAACTGAGCATGTGGAGAGACGTTCGTTCATCCAGCACCAAGGGAACGGGTTGCAGGAGAAACACTTACTCTGGTTTCTCAGTCTGTTTCCTAGTGCCGGTTTGAAGTGCCTGCCGTTTTCACTGTAAAACCGAGTTGGAGCTTGTACCTCCCCATATATATGTATGGAGTTGATTTGGCAACTGAAAAGAAACTTTGTGTTCCCTTCAAGCTAGGTGAAGGACGGCTTTCACACACACTTATCTCTCAGAACTGAGCATGTGGATAGACGTTCGTTCATCCAGCACCAAGGGAACGGGTTGCAGGAGAAACACTTACTCTGGCTTCTGAGTCTGTTTCTTAGTGCCGGTTTGAAGTGCCTGCCGTTTTCACTGTAAAAGCGAGTTGGAGCTTGTACCTCCCCATATATATGTATGGAGTGGAGTTGGCAACTGAAAAGAAACTTTGTGTTCCCTTCAAGCTAGGTGAAGGACGGCTTTCACACACACTTATCTCTCAGAACTGAGCATGTGGAGAGACGTTCGTTCATCCAGCACCAAGGGAACGTGTTGCAGGGGAAACACTTACTCTGGTTTCTGAGTCTGTTTCCTAGTGCCGGTTTGAAGTGCCTGCCGTTTTCACTCTAAAACCGAGTTGGAGCTTGTACCTCCCCATATATATGTATGGAGTGGAGTTGGCAACTGAAAAGAAACTTGGTGTTCCCTTGAAGCTAGGTGAAGGACGGCTTTCACACACACTTATCTCTCAGAACTGAGCATGTGGAGAGACGTTCGTTCATCAAGCACCAAGGGAACGTGTTGCAGGAGAAACACTTACTCTGGTTTCTCAGTCTGTTTCCTAGTGCCGGTTTGAAGTGCCTGCCGTTTTCACTGTAAAACCGAGTTGGAGTTTGTACCTCCCCATATATATGTATGGAGTGGAGTTGGCAACTGAAAAGAAACTTTGTGTTCCCTTCAAGCTAGGTGAAGGAC
Organism: Vicugna pacos; assembly: GCF_048564905.1. Classification (NCBI taxonomy): domain Eukaryota; kingdom Metazoa; phylum Chordata; class Mammalia; order Artiodactyla; family Camelidae; genus Vicugna; species Vicugna pacos. The sequence goes on from NC_133000.1 coordinate 32,989,215, forward strand.
GGCTTTCACACACACTTATCTCTCAGAACTGAGCATGTGGAGAGACGTTCGTTCATCCAGCACCAAGGGAACGGGTTGCAGGAGAAACACTTACTCTGGTTTCTCAGTCTGTTTCCTAGTGCCGGTTTGAAGTGCCTGCCGTTTTCACTGTAAAACGGAGTTGGAGCTTGTACCTCCCCATATATATGTATGGAGTGGAGTTGGCAACTGAAAAGAAACTTTGTGTTCCCTTCAAGCTAGGTGAAGGACGGCTTTCACACACACTTATCTCTCAGAACTGAGCATGTGGAGAGACGTTCGTTCATCCAGCACCAAGGGAACGGGTTGCAGGAGAAACACTTACTCTGGTTTCTCAGTCTGTTTCCTAGTGCCGGTTTGAAGTGCCTGCCGTTTTCACTGTAAAACCGAGTTGGAGCTTGTACCTCCCCATACATATGTATGGAGTGGAGTTGGCAACTGAAAAGAAACTTTGTGTTCCCTTCAAGCTAGTTGAAGGACGGCTTTCACACACACTTATCTCTCAGAACTGAGCATGTGGAGAGACGTTCGTTCATCCAGCACCAAGGGAACGGGTTGCAGGAGAAACACTTACTCTGGTTTCTCAGTCTGTTTCCTAGTGCCGGTTTGAAGTGCCTGCCGTTTTCACTGTAAAACCGAGTTGGAGCTTGTACCTCCCCATACATATGTATGGAGTGGAGTTGGCAACTGAAAAGAAACTTTGTGTTCCCTTCAAGCTAGTTGAAGGACGGCTTTCACACACACTTATCTCTCAGAACTGAGCATGTGGAGAGACGTTCGTTCATCCAGCACCAAGGGAACGGGTTGCAGGAGAAACACTTACTCTGGTTTCTGAGTCTGTTTCCTGGTGCCGGTTTGAAGTGCCTGCCGTTTTCACTGTAAAACCGAGTTGGAGCTTGTACCTCCCCATACATATGTATGGAGTGGAGTTGGCAACTGAAAAGAAACTTTGTGTTCCCTTCAAGCTAGTTGAAGGACGGCTTTCACACACACTTATCTCTCAGAACTGAGCATGTGGAGAGACGTTCGTTCATCCAGCACCAAGGGAACGGGTTGCAGGAGAAACACTTACTCTGGTTTCTCAGTCTGTTTCCTAGTGCCGGTTTGAAGTGCCTGCCGTTTTCACTGTAAAACCGAGTTGGAGCTTGTACCTCCCCATATATATGTATGGAGTGGAGTTGGCAACTGAAAAGAAACTTTGTGTTCCCTTCAAGCTAGGTGAAGGACGGCTTTCACACACACTTATCTCTCAGAACTGAGCATGTGGAGAGACGTTCGTTCATCCAGCACCAAGGGAACGGGTTGCAGGAGAAACACTTACTCTGGTTTCTGAGTCTGTTTCCTGGTGCCGGTTTGAAGTGCCTGCCGTTTTCACTGTAAAACCGAGTTGGAGCTTGTACCTCCCCATATATATGTATGGAGTGGAGTTGGCAACTGAAAAGAAACTTTGTGTTCCCTTCAAGCTAGGTGAAGGACGGCTTTCACACACACTTATCTCTCAGAACTGAGCATGTGGAGAGACGTTCGTTCATCCAGCACCAAGGGAACGGGTTGCAGGAGAAACACTTACTCTGGTTTCTGATTCTGTTTCCTAGTGCCGGTTTGAAGTGCCTGCCGTTTTCACTGTAAAACCGAGTTGGAGCTTGTACCTCCCCATATATATGTATGGAGTGGAGTTGGCAACTGAAAAGAAACTTTGTGTTCCCTTCAAGCTAGGTGAAGGACGGCTTTCACACACACTTATCTCTCAGAACTGAGCATGTGGAGAGACGTTCGTTCATCCAGCACCAAGGGAACGGGTTGCAGGAGAAACACTTACTCTGGTTTCTCAGTCTGTTTCCTAGTGCCGGTTTGAAGTGCCTGCCGTTTTCACTGTAAAACCGAGTTGGAGCTTGTACCTCCCCTTATATATGTATGGAGTGGAGTTGGCAACTGAAAAGAAACTTTGTGTTCCCTTCAAGCTAGGTGAAGGACGGCTTTCACACACACTTATCTCTCAGAACAGAGCATGTGGAGAGACGTTCGTTCATCAAGCACCAAGGGAACGGTTTGCAGGAGAAACACTTACTCTGGTTTCTCAGTCTGTTTCCTAGTGCCGGTTTGAAGTGCCTGCCGTTTTCACTGTAAAACGGAGTTGGAGCTTGTACCTCCCCATATATATGTATGGAGTGGAGTTGGCAACTGAAAAGAAACTTTGTCTTCCCTTCAAGCTAGGTGAAGGACGGCTTTCACACACACTTATCTCTCAGAACTGAGCATGTGGAGAGACGTTCGTTCATCCAGCACCAAGGGAACGGGTTGCAGGAGAAACACTTACTCTGGTTTCTCAGTCTGTTTCCTAGTGCCGGTTTGAAGTGCCTGCCGTTTTCACTGTAAAACCGAGTTGGAGCTTGTACCTCCCCATATATATGTATGGAGTTGATTTGGCAACTGAAAAGAAACTTTGTGTTCCCTTCAAGCTAGGTGAAGGACGGCTTTCACACACACTTATCTCTCAGAACTGAGCATGTGGATAGACGTTCGTTCATCCAGCACCAAGGGAACGGGTTGCAGGAGAAACACTTACTCTGGCTTCTGAGTCTGTTTCTTAGTGCCGGTTTGAAGTGCCTGCCGTTTTCACTGTAAAAGCGAGTTGGAGCTTGTACCTCCCCATATATATGTATGGAGTGGAGTTGGCAACTGAAAAGAAACTTTGTGTTCCCTTCAAGCTAGGTGAAGGACGGCTTTCACACACACTTATCTCTCAGAACTGAGCATGTGGAGAGACGTTCGTTCATCCAGCACCAAGGGAACGGGTTGCAGGAGAAACACTTACTCTGGTTTCTGATTCTGTTTCCTAGTGCCGGTTTGAAGTGCCTGCCGTTTTCACTCTAAAACCGAGTTGGAGCTTGTACCTCCCCATATATATGTATGGAGTGGAGTTGGCAACTGAAAAGAAACTTGGTGTTCCCTTGAAGCTAGGTGAAGGACGGCTTTCACACACACTTATCTCTCAGAACTGAGCATGTGGAGAGACGTTCGTTCATCAAGCACCAAGGGAACGTGTTGCAGGAGAAACACTTACTCTGGTTTCTCAGTCTGTTTCCTAGTGCCGGTTTGAAGTGCCTGCCGTTTTCACTGTAAAACCGAGTTGGAGTTTGTACCTCCCCATATATATGTATGGAGTGGAGTTGGCAACTGAAAAGAAACTTTGTGTTCCCTTCAAGCTAGGTGAAGGACGGCTTTCACACACACTTATCTCTCAGAACTGAGCATGTGGAGAGACGTTCGTTCATCCAGCACCAAGGGAACGGGTTGCAGGAGAAACACTTACTCTGGTTTCTCAGTCTGTTTCCTAGTGCCGGTTTGAAGTGCCTGCCGTTTTCACTGTAAAACGGAGTTGGAGCTTGTACCTCCCCATATATATGTATGGAGTGGAGTTGGCAACTGAAAAGAAACTTTGTGTTCCCTTCAAGCTAGGTGAAGGACGGCTTTCACACACACTTATCTCTCAGAACTGAGCATGTGGAGAGACGTTCGTTCATCCAGCACCAAGGGAACGGGTTGCAGGAGAAACACTTACTCTGGTTTCTCAGTCTGTTTCCTAGTGCCGGTTTGAAGTGCCTGCCGTTTTCACTGTAAAACCGAGTTGGAGCTTGTACCTCCCCATACATATGTATGGAGTGGAGTTGGCAACTGAAAAGAAACTTTGTGTTCCCTTCAAGCTAGTTGAAGGACGGCTTTCACACACACTTATCTCTCAGAACTGAGCATGTGGAGAGACGTTCGTTCATCCAGCACCAAGGGAACGGGTTGCAGGAGAAACACTTACTCTGGTTTCTCAGTCTGTTTCCTAGTGCCGGTTTGAAGTGCCTGCCGTTTTCACTGTAAAACCGAGTTGGAGCTTGTACCTCCCCATACATATGTATGGAGTGGAGTTGGCAACTGAAAAGAAACTTTGTGTTCCCTTCAAGCTAGTTGAAGGACGGCTTTCACACACACTTATCTCTCAGAACTGAGCATGTGGAGAGACGTTCGTTCATCCAGCACCAAGGGAACGGGTTGCAGGAGAAACACTTACTCTGGTTTCTGAGTCTGTTTCCTAGTGCCAGTTTGAAGTGCCTGCCGTTTTCACTGTAAAACCGAGTTGGAGCTTGTACCTCCCCATATATATGTATGGAGTGGAGTTGGTAACTGAAAAGAAACTTTGTGTTCCCTTCAAGCTAGGTGAAGGACGGCTTTCACACACACTTATCTCTCAGAACTGAGCATGTGGAGAGACGTTCGTTCATCCAGCACCAAGGGAACGGGTTGCAGGAGAAACACTTACTCTGTTTTCTGAGTCTGTTTCCTGGTGCCGGTTTGAAGTGCCTGCCGTTTTCACTGTAAAACCGAGTTGGAGCTTGTACCTCCCCATATATATGTATGGAGTGGAGTTGGCAACTGAAAAGAAACTTTGTGTTCCCTTCAAGCTAGGTGAAGGACGGCTTTCACACACACTTATCTCTCAGAACTGAGCATGTGGAGAGACGTTCGTTCATCCAGCACCAAGGGAACGGTTTGCAGGAGAAACACTTACTCTGGTTTCTGAGTCTGTTTCCTAGTGCCGGTTTGAAGTGCCTGCCGTTTTTACTGTAAAACCGAGTTGGAGCTTGTACCTCCCCATATATATGTATGGAGTGGAGTTGGCAACTGAAAAGAAACTTTGTCTTCCCTTCAAGCTAGGTGAAGGACGGCTTTCACACACACTTATCTCTCAGAACTGAGCATGTGGAGAGACGTTCGTTCATCCAGCACCAAGGGAACGGGTTGCAGGAGAAACACTTACTCTGGTTTCTGAGTCTGTTTCCTAGTGCCAGTTTGAAGTGCCTGCCGTTTTCACTGTAAAACGGAGTTGGAGCTTGTACCTCCCCATATATATGTATGGAGTGGAGTTGGCAACTGAAAAGAAACTTTGTGTTCCCTTCAAGCTAGGTGAAGGACGGCTTTCACACACACTTATCTCTCAGAACTGAGCATGTGGAGAGACGTTCGTTCATCCAGCGCCAAGGGAACGGGTTGCAGGAGAAACACTTACTCTGGTTTCTGAGTCTGTTTCCTAGTGCCGGTTTGAAGTGCCTGCCGTTTTCACTATAAAACCGAGTTGGAGCTTGTACCTCCCCATATATATGTATGGAGTGGATTTGGCAACTGAAAAGAAACTTTGTGTTCCCTTCAAACTAGGTGAAGGACGGCTTTCACACACACTTATCTCTCAGAACTGAGCATGTGGAGAGACGTTCGTTCATCCAGCACCAAGGGAACGGGTTGCAGGAGAAACACTTACTCTGAATTCTCAGTCTGTTTCTTAGTGCCGGTTTGAAGTGCCTGCCGTTTTCACTGTAAAACCGAGTTGGAGCTTGTACCTCCCCATATATATGTATGGAGTTGATTTGGCAACTGAAAAGAAACTTTGTGTTCCCTTCAAGCTAGGTGAAGGACGGCTTTCACACACACTTATCTCTCAGAACTGAGCATGTGGAGAGACGTTCGTTCATCCAGCACCAAGGGAACGGGTTGCAGGAGAAACACTTACTCTGGTTTCTGAGTCTGTTTCCTAGTGCCGGTTTGAAGTGCCTGCCGTTTTTACTGTAAAACCGAGTTGGAGCTTGTACCTCCCCATATATATGTATGGAGTGGAGTTGGCAACTGAAAAGAAACTTTGTCTTCCCTTCAAGCTAGGTGAAGGACGGCTTTCACACACACTTATCTCTCAGAACTGAGCATGTGGAGAGACGTTCGTTCATCCAGCACCAAGGGAACGGGTTGCAGGAGAAACACTTACTCTGGTTTCTGAGTCTGTTTCCTAGTGCCAGTTTGAAGTGCCTGCCGTTTTCACTGTAAAACGGAGTTGGAGCTTGTACCTCCCCATATATATGTATGGAGTGGAGTTGGCAACTGAAAAGAAACTTTGTGTTCCCTTCAAGCTAGGTGAAGGACGGCTTTAACACACACTTATCTCTCAGAACTGAGCATGTGGAGAGACGTTCGTTCATCCAGCACCAAGGGAACGGGTTGCAGGAGAAACACTTACTCTGGTTTCTCAGTCTGTTTCCTAGTGCCGGTTTGAAGTGCCTGCCGTTTTCACTGTAAAACCGAGTTGGAGCTTGTACCTCCCCATATATATGTATGGAGTGGAGTTGGCAACTGAAAAGAAACTTTGTGTTCCCTTCAAGCTAGGTGAAGGACGGCTTTCACACACACTTATCTCTCAGAACTGAGCATGTGGAGAGACGTTCGTTCATCCAGCACCAAGGGAACGGGTTGCAGGAGAAACACTTACTCTGGTTTCTCAGTCTGTTTCCTAGTGCCGGTTTGAAGTGCCTGCCGTTTTCACTGTAAAACCGAGTTGGAGCTTGTACCTCCCCATACATATGTATGGAGTGGAGTTGGCAACTGAAAAGAAACTTTGTGTTCCCTTCAAGCTAGTTGAAGGACGGCTTTCACACACACTTATCTCTCAGAACTGAGCATGTGGAGAGACGTTCGTTCATCCAGCACCAAGGGAACGGGTTGCAGGAGAAACACTTACTCTGGTTTCTCAGTCTGTTTCCTAGTGCCGGTTTGAAGTGCCTGCCGTTTTCACTGTAAAACCGAGTTGGAGCTTGTACCTCCCCATACATATGTATGGAGTGGAGTTGGCAACTGAAAAGAAACTTTGTGTTCCCTTCAAGCTAGGTGAAGGACGGCTTTCACACACACTTATCTCTCAGAACTGAGCATGTGGAGAGACGTTCGTTCATCCAGCACCAAGGGAACGGGTTGCAGGAGAAACACTTACTCTGGTTTCTCAGTCTGTTTCCTAGTGCCGGTTTGAAGTGCCTGCCATTTTCACTGTAAAACCGAGTTGGAGCTTGTACCTCCCCATATATATGTATGGAGTGGTGTTGGCAACTGAAAGGAAACTTTGTGTTCCCTTCAAGCTAGGTGAAGGACGGCTTTCACACACACTTATCTCTCAGAACTGAGCATGTGGAGAGACGTTCGTTCATCCAGCACCAAGGGAACGGGTTGCAGGAGAAACACTTACTCTGGTTTCTGAGTCTGTTTCCTGGTGCCGGTTTGAAGTGCCTGCCGTTTTCACTGTAAAACCGAGTTGGAGCTTGTACCTCCCCATACATATGTATGGAGTGGAGTTGGCAACTGAAAAGAAACTTTGTGTTCCCTTCAAGCTAGTTGAAGGACGGCTTTCACACACACTTATCTCTCAGAACTGAGCATGTGGAGAGACGTTCGTTCATCCAGCACCAAGGGAACGGGTTGCAGGAGAAACACTTACTCTGGTTTCTCAGTCTGTTTCCTAGTGCCGGTTTGAAGTGCCTGCCGTTTTCACTGTAAAACCGAGTTGGAGCTTGTACCTCCCCATATATATGTATGGAGTGGAGTTGGCAACTGAAAAGAAACTTTGTGTTCCCTTCAAGCTAGGTGAAGGACGGCTTTCACACACACTTATCTCTCAGAACTGAGCATGTGGAGAGACGTTCGTTCATCCAGCACCAAGGGAACGGGTTGCAGGAGAAACACTTACTCTGGTTTCTGAGTCTGTTTCCTGGTGCCGGTTTGAAGTGCCTGCCGTTTTCACTGTAAAACCGAGTTGGAGCTTGTACCTCCCCATATATATGTATGGAGTGGAGTTGGCAACTGAAAAGAAACTTTGTGTTCCCTTCAAGCTAGGTGAAGGACGGCTTTCACACACACTTATCTCTCAGAACTGAGCATGTGGAGAGACGTTCGTTCATCCAGCACCAAGGGAACGGGTTGCAGGAGAAACACTTACTCTGGTTTCTGATTCTGTTTCCTAGTGCCGGTTTGAAGTGCCTGCCGTTTTCACTGTAAAACCGAGTTGGAGCTTGTACCTCCCCATATATATGTATGGAGTGGAGTTGGCAACTGAAAAGAAACTTTGTGTTCCCTTCAAGCTAGGTGAAGGACGGCTTTCACACACACTTATCTCTCAGAACTGAGCATGTGGAGAGACGTTCGTTCATCAAGCACCAAGGGAACGGTTTGCAGGAGAAACACTTACTCTGGTTTCTCAGTCTGTTTCCTAGTGCCGGTTTGAAGTGCCTGCCGTTTTCACTGTAAAACGGAGTTGGAGCTTGTACCTCCCCATATATATGTATGGAGTGGAGTTGGCAACTGAAAAGAAACTTTGTCTTCCCTTCAAGCTAGGTGAAGGACGGCTTTCACACACACTTATCTCTCAGAACTGAGCATGTGGAGAGACGTTCGTTCATCCAGCACCAAGGGAACGGGTTGCAGGAGAAACACTTACTCTGGTTTCTCAGTCTGTTTCCTAGTGCCGGTTTGAAGTGCCTGCCGTTTTCACTGTAAAACCGAGTTGGAGCTTGTACCTCCCCATATATATGTATGGAGTTGATTTGGCAACTGAAAAGAAACTTTGTGTTCCCTTCAAGCTAGGTGAAGGACGGCTTTCACACACACTTATCTCTCAGAACTGAGCATGTGGAGAGACGTTCGTTCATCCAGCACCAAGGGAACGGGTTGCAGGAGAAACACTTACTCTGGTTTCTCAGTCTGTTTCCTAGTGCCGGTTTGAAGTGCCTGCCGTTTTCACTGTAAAACCGAGTTGGAGCTTGTACCTCCCCATACATATGTATGGAGTGGAGTTGGCAACTGAAAAGAAACTTTGTGTTCCCTTCAAGCTAGGTGAAGGACGGCTTTCACACACACTTATCTCTCAGAACTGAGCATGTGGAGAGACGTTCGTTCATCCAGCACCAAGGGAACGGGTTGCAGGAGAAACACTTACTCTGGTTTCTCAGTCTGTTTCCTAGTGCCGGTTTGAAGTGCCTGCCATTTTCACTGTAAAACCGAGTTGGAGCTTGTACCTCCCCATATATATGTATGGAGTGGTGTTGGCAACTGAAAGGAAACTTTGTGTTCCCTTCAAGCTAGGTGAAGGACGGCTTTCACACACACTTATCTCTCAGAACTGAGCATGTGGAGAGACGTTCGTTCATCCAGCACCAAGGGAACGGGTTGCAGGAGAAACACTTACTCTGGTTTCTGAGTCTGTTTCCTGGTGCCGGTTTGAAGTGCCTGCCGTTTTCACTGTAAAACCGAGTTGGAGCTTGTACCTCCCCATACATATGTATGGAGTGGAGTTGGCAACTGAAAAGAAACTTTGTGTTCCCTTCAAGCTAGTTGAAGGACGGCTTTCACACACACTTATCTCTCAGAACTGAGCATGTGGAGAGACGTTCGTTCATCCAGCACCAAGGGAACGGGTTGCAGGAGAAACACTTACTCTGGTTTCTCAGTCTGTTTCCTAGTGCCGGTTTGAAGTGCCTGCCGTTTTCACTGTAAAACCGAGTTGGAGCTTGTACCTCCCCATATATATGTATGGAGTGGAGTTGGCAACTGAAAAGAAACTTTGTGTTCCCTTCAAGCTAGGTGAAGGACGGCTTTCACACACACTTATCTCTCAGAACTGAGCATGTGGAGAGACGTTCGTTCATCCAGCACCAAGGGAACGGGTTGCAGGAGAAACACTTACTCTGGTTTCTGAGTCTGTTTCCTGGTGCCGGTTTGAAGTGCCTGCCGTTTTCACTGTAAAACCGAGTTGGAGCTTGTACCTCCCCATATATATGTATGGAGTGGAGTTGGCAACTGAAAAGAAACTTTGTGTTCCCTTCAAGCTAGGTGAAGGACGGCTTTCACACACACTTATCTCTCAGAACTGAGCATGTGGAGAGACGTTCGTTCATCCAGCACCAAGGGAACGGGTTGCAGGAGAAACACTTACTCTGGTTTCTGATTCTGTTTCCTAGTGCCGGTTTGAAGTGCCTGCCGTTTTCACTGTAAAACCGAGTTGGAGCTTGTACCTCCCCATATATATGTATGGAGTGGAGTTGGCAACTGAAAAGAAACTTTGTGTTCCCTTCAAGCTAGGTGAAGGACGGCTTTCACACACACTTATCTCTCAGAACTGAGCATGTGGAGAGACGTTCGTTCATCCAGCACCAAGGGAACGGGTTGCAGGAGAAACACTTACTCTGGTTTCTCAGTCTGTTTCCTAGTGCCGGTTTGAAGTGCCTGCCGTTTTCACTGTAAAACCGAGTTGGAGCTTGTACCTCCCCTTATATATGTATGGAGTGGAGTTGGCAACTGAAAAGAAACTTTGTGTTCCCTTCAAGCTAGGTGAAGGACGGCTTTCACACACACTTATCTCTCAGAACTGAGCATGTGGAGAGACGTTCGTTCATCAAGCACCAAGGGAACGGTTTGCAGGAGAAACACTTACTCTGGTTTCTCAGTCTGTTTCCTAGTGCCGGTTTGAAGTGCCTGCCGTTTTCACTGTAAAACGGAGTTGGAGCTTGTACCTCCCCATATATATGTATGGAGTGGAGTTGGCAACTGAAAAGAAACTTTGTCTTCCCTTCAAGCTAGGTGAAGGACGGCTTTCACACACACTTATCTCTCAGAACTGAGCATGTGGAGAGACGTTCGTTCATCCAGCACCAAGGGAACGGGTTGCAGGAGAAACACTTACTCTGGTTTCTCAGTCTGTTTCCTAGTGCCGGTTTGAAGTGCCTGCCGTTTTCACTGTAAAACCGAGTTGGAGCTTGTACCTCCCCATATATATGTATGGAGTTGATTTGGCAACTGAAAAGAAACTTTGTGTTCCCTTCAAGCTAGGTGAAGGACGGCTTTCACACACACTTATCTCTCAGAACTGAGCATGTGGATAGACGTTCGTTCATCCAGCACCAAGGGAACGGGTTGCAGGAGAAACACTTACTCTGGCTTCTGAGTCTGTTTCTTAGTGCCGGTTTGAAGTGCCTGCCGTTTTCACTGTAAAAGCGAGTTGGAGCTTGTACCTCCCCATATATATGTATGGAGTGGAGTTGGCAACTGAAAAGAAACTTTGTGTTCCCTTCAAGCTAGGTGAAGGACGGCTTTCACACACACTTATCTCTCAGAACTGAGCATGTGGAGAGACGTTCGTTCATCCAGCACCAAGGGAACGTGTTGCAGGGGAAACACTTACTCTGGTTTCTGAGTCTGTTTCCTAGTGCCGGTTTGAAGTGCCTGCCGTTTTCACTCTAAAACCGAGTTGGAGCTTGTACCTCCCCATATATATGTATGGAGTGGAGTTGGCAACTGAAAAGAAACTTGGTGTTCCCTTGAAGCTAGGTGAAGGACGGCTTTCACACACACTTATCTCTCAGAACTGAGCATGTGGAGAGACGTTCGTTCATCAAGCACCAAGGGAACGTGTTGCAGGAGAAACACTTACTCTGGTTTCTCAGTCTGTTTCCTAGTGCCGGTTTGAAGTGCCTGCCGTTTTCACTGTAAAACCGAGTTGGAGTTTGTACCTCCCCATATATATGTATGGAGTGGAGTTGGCAACTGAAAAGAAACTTTGTGTTCCCTTCAAGCTAGGTGAAGGACGGCTTTCACACACACTTATCTCTCAGAACTGAGCATGTGGAGAGACGTTCGTTCATCCAGCACCAAGGGAACGGGTTGCAGGAGAAACACTTACTCTGGTTTCTCAGTCTGTTTCCTAGTGCCGGTTTGAAGTGCCTGCCGTTTTCACTGTAAAACGGAGTTGGAGCTTGTACCTCCCCATATATATGTATGGAGTGGAGTTGGCAACTGAAAAGAAACTTTGTGTTCCCTTCAAGCTAGGTGAAGGACGGCTTTCACACACACTTATCTCTCAGAACTGAGCATGTGGAGAGACGTTCGTTCATCCAGCACCAAGGGAACGGGTTGCAGGAGAAACACTTACTCTGGTTTCTCAGTCTGTTTCCTAGTGCCGGTTTGAAGTGCCTGCCGTTTTCACTGTAAAACCGAGTTGGAGCTTGTACCTCCCCATACATATGTATGGAGTGGAGTTGGCAACTGAAAAGAAACTTTGTGTTCCCTTCAAGCTAGTTGAAGGACGGCTTTCACACACACTTATCTCTCAGAACTGAGCATGTGGAGAGACGTTCGTTCATCCAGCACCAAGGGAACGGGTTGCAGGAGAAACACTTACTCTGGTTTCTCAGTCTGTTTCCTAGTGCCGGTTTGAAGTGCCTGCCGTTTTCACTGTAAAACCGAGTTGGAGCTTGTACCTCCCCATACATATGTATGGAGTGGAGTTGGCAACTGAAAAGAAACTTTGTGTTCCCTTCAAGCTAGTTGAAGGACGGCTTTCACACACACTTATCTCTCAGAACTGAGCATGTGGAGAGACGTTCGTTCATCCAGCACCAAGGGAACGGGTTGCAGGAGAAACACTTACTCTGGTTTCTGAGTCTGTTTCCTGGTGCCGGTTTGAAGTGCCTGCCGTTTTCACTGTAAAACCGAGTTGGAGCTTGTACCTCCCCATACATATGTATGGAGTGGAGTTGGCAACTGAAAAGAAACTTTGTGTTCCCTTCAAGCTAGTTGAAGGACGGCTTTCACACACACTTATCTCTCAGAACTGAGCATGTGGAGAGACGTTCGTTCATCCAGCACCAAGGGAACGGGTTGCAGGAGAAACACTTACTCTGGTTTCTCATTCTGTTTCCTAGTGCCGGTTTGAAGTGCCTGCCGTTTTCACTGTAAAACCGAGTTGGAGCTTGTACCTCCCCATATATATGTATGGAGTGGAGTTGGCAACTGAAAAGAAACTTTGTGTTCCCTTCAAGCTAGGTGAAGGACGGCTTTCACACACACTTATCTCTCAGAACTGAGCATGTGGAGAGACGTTCGTTCATCCAGCACCAAGGGAACGGGTTGCAGGAGAAACACTTACTCTGGTTTCTGAGTCTGTTTCCTGGTGCCGGTTTGAAGTGCCTGCCGTTTTCACTGTAAAACCGAGTTGGAGCTTGTACCTCCCCATATATATGTATGGAGTGGAGTTGGCAACTGAAAAGAAACTTTGTGTTCCCTTCAAGCTAGGTGAAGGACGGCTTTCACACACACTTATCTCTCAGAACTGAGCATGTGGAGAGACGTTCGTTCATCCAGCACCAAGGGAACGGGTTGCAGGAGAAACACTTACTCTGGTTTCTGATTCTGTTTCCTAGTGCCGGTTTGAAGTGCCTGCCGTTTTCACTGTAAAACCGAGTTGGAGCTTGTACCTCCCCATATATATGTATGGAGTGGAGTTGGCAACTGAAAAGAAACTTTGTGTTCCCTTCAAGCTAGGTGAAGGACGGCTTTCACACACACTTATCTCTCAGAACTGAGCATGTGGAGAGACGTTCGTTCATCCAGCACCAAGGGAACGGGTTGCAGGAGAAACACTTACTCTGGTTTCTCAGTCTGTTTCCTAGTGCCGGTTTGAAGTGCCTGCCGTTTTCACTGTAAAACCGAGTTGGAGCTTGTACCTCCCCTTATATATGTATGGAGTGGAGTTGGCAACTGAAAAGAAACTTTGTGTTCCCTTCAAGCTAGGTGAAGGACGGCTTTCACACACACTTATCTCTCAGAACAGAGCATGTGGAGAGACGTTCGTTCATCAAGCACCAAGGGAACGGTTTGCAGGAGAAACACTTACTCTGGTTTCTCAGTCTGTTTCCTAGTGCCGGTTTGAAGTGCCTGCCGTTTTCACTGTAAAACGGAGTTGGAGCTTGTACCTCCCCATATATATGTATGGAGTGGAGTTGGCAACTGAAAAGAAACTTTGTCTTCCCTTCAAGCTAGGTGAAGGACGGCTTTCACACACACTTATCTCTCAGAACTGAGCATGTGGAGAGACGTTCGTTCATCCAGCACCAAGGGAACGGGTTGCAGGAGAAACACTTACTCTGGTTTCTCAGTCTGTTTCCTAGTGCCGGTTTGAAGTGCCTGCCGTTTTCACTGTAAAACCGAGTTGGAGCTTGTACCTCCCCATATATATGTATGGAGTTGATTTGGCAACTGAAAAGAAACTTTGTGTTCCCTTCAAGCTAGGTGAAGGACGGCTTTCACACACACTTATCTCTCAGAACTGAGCATGTGGATAGACGTTCGTTCATCCAGCACCAAGGGAACGGGTTGCAGGAGAAACACTTACTCTGGCTTCTGAGTCTGTTTCTTAGTGCCGGTTTGAAGTGCCTGCCGTTTTCACTGTAAAAGCGAGTTGGAGCTTGTACCTCCCCATATATATGTATGGAGTGGAGTTGGCAACTGAAAAGAAACTTTGTGTTCCCTTCAAGCTAGGTGAAGGACGGCTTTCACACACACTTATCTCTCAGAACTGAGCATGTGGAGAGACGTTCGTTCATCCAGCACCAAGGGAACGGGTTGCAGGAGAAACACTTACTCTGGTTTCTGATTCTGTTTCCTAGTGCCGGTTTGAAGTGCCTGCCGTTTTCACTCTAAAACCGAGTTGGAGCTTGTACCTCCCCATATATATGTATGGAGTGGAGTTGGCAACTGAAAAGAAACTTGGTGTTCCCTTGAAGCTAGGTGAAGGACGGCTTTCACACACACTTATCTCTCAGAACTGAGCATGTGGAGAGACGTTCGTTCATCAAGCACCAAGGGAACGTGTTGCAGGAGAAACACTTACTCTGGTTTCTCAGTCTGTTTCCTAGTGCCGGTTTGAAGTGCCTGCCGTTTTCACTGTAAAACCGAGTTGGAGTTTGTACCTCCCCATATATATGTATGGAGTGGAGTTGGCAACTGAAAAGAAACTTTGTGTTCCCTTCAAGCTAGGTGAAGGACGGCTTTCACACACACTTATCTCTCAGAACTGAGCATGTGGAGAGACGTTCGTTCATCCAGCACCAAGGGAACGGGTTGCAGGAGAAACACTTACTCTGGTTTCTCAGTCTGTTTCCTAGTGCCGGTTTGAAGTGCCTGCCGTTTTCACTGTAAAACGGAGTTGGAGCTTGTACCTCCCCATATATATGTATGGAGTGGAGTTGGCAACTGAAAAGAAACTTTGTGTTCCCTTCAAGCTAGGTGAAGGACGGCTTTCACACACACTTATCTCTCAGAACTGAGCATGTGGAGAGACGTTCGTTCATCCAGCACCAAGGGAACGGGTTGCAGGAGAAACACTTACTCTGGTTTCTCAGTCTGTTTCCTAGTGCCGGTTTGAAGTGCCTGCCGTTTTCACTGTAAAACCGAGTTGGAGCTTGTACCTCCCCATACATATGTATGGAGTGGAGTTGGCAACTGAAAAGAAACTTTGTGTTCCCTTCAAGCTAGTTGAAGGACGGCTTTCACACACACTTATCTCTCAGAACTGAGCATGTGGAGAGACGTTCGTTCATCCAGCACCAAGGGAACGGGTTGCAGGAGAAACACTTACTCTGGTTTCTCAGTCTGTTTCCTAGTGCCGGTTTGAAGTGCCTGCCATTTTCACTGTAAAACCGAGTTGGAGCTTGTACCTCCCCATACATATGTATGGAGTGGAGTTGGCAACTGAAAAGAAACTTTGTGTTCCCTTCAAGCTAGTTGAAGGACGGCTTTCACACACACTTATCTCTCAGAACTGAGCATGTGGAGAGACGTTCGTTCATCCAGCACCAAGGGAACGGGTTGCAGGAGAAACACTTACTCTGGTTTCTGAGTCTGTTTCCTAGTGCCAGTTTGAAGTGCCTGCCGTTTTCACTGTAAAACCGAGTTGGAGCTTGTACCTCCCCATATATATGTATGGAGTGGAGTTGGCAACTGAAAAGAAACTTTGTGTTCCCTTCAAGCTAGGTGAAGGACGGCTTTCACACACACTTATCTCTCAGAACTGAGCATGTGGAGAGACGTTCGTTCATCCAGCACCAAGGGAACGGGTTGCAGGAGAAACACTTACTCTGGTTTCTCAGTCTGTTTCCTAGTGCCGGTTTGAAGTGCCTGCCATTTTCACTGCAAAACCGAGTTGGAGCTTGTACCTCCCCATATATATGTATGGAGTGGAGTTGGCAACTGAAAAGAAACTTTGTGTTCCCTTCAAGCTAGGTGAAGGACGGCTTTCACACACACTTATCTCTCAGAACTGAGCATGTGGAGAGACGTTCGTTCATCCAGCACCAAGGGAACGGGTTGCAGGAGAAACACTTACTCTGGTTTCTCAGTCTGTTTCCTAGTGCCGGTTTGAAGTGCCTGCCGTTTTCACTGTGAAACCGAGTTGGAGCTTGTACCTCCCCTTATATATGTATGGAGTTGATTTGGCAACTGAAAAGAAACTTTGTGTTCCCTTCAAGCTAGGTGAAGGACGGCTTTCACACACACTTATCTCTCAGAACTGAGCATGTGGAGAGACGTTCGTTCATCAAGCACCAAGGGAACGGTTTGCAGGAGAAACACTTACTCTGGTTTCTCAGTCTGTTTCCTAGTGCCGGTTTGAAGTGCCTGCCGTTTTCACTGTAAAACCGAGTTGGAGCTTGTACCTCCCCATATATATGTATGGAGTGGAGTTGGCAACTGAAAAGAAACTTTGTCTTCCCTTCAAGGTAGGTGAAGAACGGCTTTCACACACACTTATCTCTCAGAACTGAGCATGTGGAGAGACGTTCGTTCATCCAGCACCAAGGGAACGGGTTGCAGGAGAAACACTTACTCTGGTTTCTCAGTCTGTTTCGTAGTGCCGGTTTGAAGTGCCTGCCGTTTTCACTGTAAAACCGAGTTGGAGCTTGTACCTCCCCATATATTTGTATGGAGTGGAGTTGGCAACTGAAAAGAAACTTTGTGTTCCCTTCAAGCTAGGTGAAGGACGGCTTTCACACACACTTATCTCTCAGAACTGAGCATGTGGAGAGACGTTCGTTCATCCAGCACCAAGGGAACGGGTTGCAGGAGAAACACTTACTCTGGTTTCTGAGTCTGTTTCCTAGTGCCGGTTTGAAGTGCCTGCCGTTTTCACTGTAAAACCGAGTTGGAGCTTGTACCTCCCCATATATATGTATGGAGTGGAGTTGGCAACTGAAAAGAAACTTTGTGTTCCCTTCAAGCTAGGTGAAGGACGGCTTTCACACACACTTATCTCTCAGAACTGAGCATGTGGAGAGACGTTCGTTCATCCAGCACCAAGGGAACGGGTTGCAGGAGAAACACTTACTCTGGTTTCTGAGTCTGTTTCCTAGTGCCGGTTTGAAGTGCCTGCCGTTTTCACTGTAAAACCGAGTTGGAGCTTGTACCTCCCCATATATATGTATGGAGTGGAGTTGGCAACTGAAAAGAAACTTTGTGTTCCCTTCAAGCTAGGTGAAGGACGGCTTTCACACACACTTATCTCTCAGAACTGAGCATGTGGAGAGACGTTCGTTCATCCAGCACCAAGGGAACGGGTTGCAGGAGAAACACTTACTCTGGTTTCTGAGTCTGTTTCCTAGTGCCGGTTTGAAGTGCCTGCCGTTTTCACTGTAAAACCGAGTTGGAGCTTGTACCTCCCCATATATATGTATGGAGTGGAGTTGGCAACTGAAATGAAACTTTGTGTTCCCTTCAAGCTAGGTGAAGGACGGCTTTCACACACACTTATCTCTCAGAACTGAGCATGTGGATAGACGTTCGTTCATCCAGCACCAAGGGAACGGTTTGCAGGAGAAACACTTACTCTGGTTTCTCAGTCTGTTTCCTAGTGCCGGTTTGAAGTGCCTGCCGTTTTCACTGTAAAACCGAGTTGGAGCTTGTACCTCCCCATATATATGTATGGAGTGGAGTTGGCAACTGAAAAGAAACTTTGTGTTCCCTTCAAGCTAGGTGAAGGACGGCTTTCACACACACTTATCTCTCAGAACTGAGCATGTGGAGAGACGTTCGTTCATCCAGCACCAAGGGAACGTGTTGCAGGAGAAACACTTACTCTGGTTTTTGAGTCTGTTTCCTAGTGCCGGTTTGAAGTGCCTGCCGTTTTCACTGTAAAACCGAGTTGGAGCTTGTACCTCCCCATATATATGTATGGAGTGGAGTTGGCAACTGAAAAGAAACTTTGTGTTCCCTTCAAGCTAGGTGAAGGACGGCTTTCACACACACTTATCTCTCAGAACTGAGCATGTGGAGAGACGTTCGTTCATCCAGCACCAAGGGAACGGGTTGCAAGAGAAACACTTACTCTGGTTTCTCAGTCTGTTTCGTAGTGCCGGTTTGAAGTGCCTGCCGTTTTCACTGTAAAACCGAGTTGGAGCTTGTACCTCCCCATATATATGTATGGAGTGGAGTTGGCAACTGAAAAGAAACTTTGTGTTCCCTTCAAGCTAGGTGAAGGACGGCTTTCACACACACTTATCTCTCAGAACTGAGCATGTGGAGAGACGTTCGTTCATCCAGCACCAAGGGAACGGGTTGCAGGAGAAACACTTACTCTGGTTTCTGATTCTGTTTCCTAGTGCCGGTTTGAAGTGCCTGCCGTTTTCACTGTAAAACCGAGTTGGAGCTTGTACCTCCCCATATATATGTATGGAGTGGAGTTGGCAACTGAAAAGAAACTTTGTGTTCCCTTGAAGCTAGGTGAAGGACGGCTTTCACACACACTTATCTCTCAGAACTGTGCATGTGGAGAGACGTTCGTTCATCCAGCACCAAGGGAACGGGTTGCAGGAGAAACACTTACTCTGGTTTCTCAGTCTGTTTCCTAGTGCCGGTTTGAAGTGCCTGCCGTTTTCACTGTAAAACCGAGTTGGAGCTTGTACCTCCCCTTATATATGTATGGAGTTGATTTGGCAACTGAAAAGAAACTTTGTGTTCCCTTCAAGCTAGGTGAAGGACGGCTTTCACACACACTTATCTCTCAGAACTGAGCATGTGGAGAGACGTTCGTTCATCAAGCACCAAGGGAACGGTTTGCAGGAGAAACATTTACTCTGGTTTCTGAGTCTGTTTCCTAGTGCCGGTTTGAAGTGCCTGCCGTTTTCACTGTAAAACGGAGTTGGAGCTTGTACCTCCCCATATATATGTATGGAGTGGAGTTGGCAACTGAAAAGAAACTTTGTCTTCCCTTCAAGCTAGGTGAAGGACGGCTTTCACACACACTTATCTCTCAGAACTGAGCATGTGGAGAGACGTTCGTTCATCCAGCACCAAGGGAACGGGTTGCAGGAGAAACACTTACTCTGTTTTCTGAGTCTGTTTCCTAGTGCCGGTTTGAAGTGCCTGCCGTTTTCACTGTAAAACCGAGTTGGAGCTTGTACCTCCCCATATATATGTATGGAGTGGAGTTGGCAACTGAAAAGAAACTTTGTGTTCCCTTCAAGCTAGGTGAAGGACGGCTTTCACACACACTTATCTCTCAGAACTGAGCATGTGGAGAGACGTTCGTTCATCCAGCACCAAGGGAACGTGTTGCAGGAGAAACACTTACTCTGGCTTCTGAGTCTGTTTCTTAGTGCCGGTTTGAAGTGCCTGCCGTTTTCACTGTAAAACCGAGTTGGAGCTTGTACCTCCCCATATATATGTATGGAGTGGAGTTGGCAACTGAAAAGAAACTTTGTGTTCCCTTCAAGCTAGGTGAAGGACGGCTTTCACACACACTTATCTCTCAGAACTGAGCATGTGGAGAGACGTTCGTTCATCCAGCACCAAGGGAACGGGTTGCAGGAGAAACACTTACTCTGGTTTCTCAGTCTGTTTCCTAGTGCCGGTTTGAAGTGCCTGCCGTTTTCACTGTAAAACCGAGTTGGAGCTTGTACCTCCCCTTATATATGTATGGAGTTGATTTGGCAACTGAAAAGAAACTTTGTGTTCCCTTCAAGCTAGGTGAAGGACGGCTTTCACACACACTTATCTCTCAGAACTGAGCATGTGGAGAGACGTTCGTTCATCCAGCACCAAGGGAACGGGTTGCAGGAGAAACACTTACTCTGGTTTCTCAGTCTGTTTCCTAGTGCCGGTTTGAAGTGCCTGCCGTTTTCACTGTAAAACCGAGTTGGAGCTTGTACCTCCCCATATATATGTATGGAGTGGAGTTGGCAACTGAAAAGAAACTTTGTGTTCCCTTCAAGCTAGGTGAAGGACGGCTTTCACACACACTTATCTCTCAGAACTGAGCATGTGGAGAGACGTTCGTTCATCCAGCACCAAGGGAACGGGTTGCAGGAGAAACACTTACTCTGTTTTCTGAGTCTGTTTCCTAGTGCCGGTTTGAAGTGCCTGCCGTTTTCACTGTAAAACCGAGTTGGAGCTTGTACCTCCCCATATATATGTATGGAGTGGAGTTGGCAACTGAAAAGAAACTTTGTGTTCCCTTCAAGCTAGGTGAAGGACGGCTTTCACACACACTTATCTCTCAGAACTGAGCATGTGGAGAGACGTTCGTTCATCCAGCACCAAGGGAACGGGTTGCAGGAGAAACACTTACTCTGTTTTCTGAGACTGTTTCCTAGTGCCGGTTTGAAGTGCCTGCCGTTTTCACTGTAAAACCGAGTTGGAGCTTGTACCTCCCCATATATATGTATGGAGTGGAGTTGGCAACTGAAAAGAAACTTTGTGTTCCCTTCAAGCTAGGTGAAGGACGGCTTTCACACACACTTATCTCTCAGAACTGAGCATGTGGAGAGACGTTCGTTCATCCAGCACCAAGGGAACGGGTTGCAGGAGAAACACTTACTCTGGTTTCTGAGTCTGTTTCCTAGTGCCGGTTTGAAGTGCCTGCCGTTTTCACTGTAAAACCGAGTTGGAGCTTGTACCTCCCCATATATATGTATGGAGTGGAGTTGGCAACTGAAAAGAAACTTTGTGTTCCCTTCAAGCTAGGTGAAGGACGGCTTTCACACACACTTATCTCTCAGAACTGAGCATGTGGAGAGACGTTCGTTCATCCAGCACCAAGGGAACGGGTTGCAGGAGAAACACTTACTCTGGTTTCTGAGTCTGTTTCCTAGTGCCGGTTTGAAGTGCCTGCCGTTTTCACTGTAAAACCGAGTTGGAGCTTGTACCTCCCCATATATATGTATGGAGTGGAGTTGGCAACTGAAAAGAAACTTTGTGTTCCCTTCAAGCTAGGTGAAGGAAGCTTTCACACACACTTATCTCTCAGAACTGAGCATGTGGAGAGACGTTCGTTCATCCAGCACCAAGGGAACGGTTTGCAGGAGAAACACTTACTCTGGTTTCTCAGTCTGTTTCCTAGTGCCGGTTTGAAGTGCCTGCCGTTTTCACTGTAAAACCGAGTTGGAGCTTGTACCTCCCCATATATATGTATGGAGTGGAGTTGGCAACTGAAAAGAAACTTTGTGTTCCCTTCAAGCTAGGTGAAGGACGGCTTTCACACACACTTATCTCTCAGAACTGAGCATGTGGAGAGACGTTCGTTCATCCAGCACCAAGGGAACGGGTTGCAGGAGAAACACTTACTCTGGTTTCTGATTCTGTTTCCTATTGCCGGTTTGAAGTGCCTGTCGTTTTCACTGTAAAACCGAGTTGGAGCTTGTACCTCCCCATATATATGTATGGAGTGGAGTTGGCAACTGAAAAGAAACTTTGTGTTCCCTTCAAGCTAGGTGAAGGACGGCTTTCACACACACTTATCTCTCAGAACTGAGCATGTGGAGAGACGTTCGTTCATCCAGCACCAAGAGAACGCGTTGCAGGAGAAACACTTACTCTGGATTCTGAGTCTGTTTCCTAGTGCCGGTTAGAAGTGCCTGCCGTTTTCACTGTAAAACCGAGTTGGAGATTGTACCTCCCCATATATATGTATTTAGTGGTGTTGGCAACTGAAAAGAAACTTTGTGTTCCCTTCAAACTAGGTGAAGGACGGCTTTCACACACACTTATCTCTCAGAACTGAGCATGTGGAGAGACGTTCGTTCATCCAGCACCAAGGGAACGGGTTGCAGGAGAAACACTTACTCTGGTTTCTGAGTCTGTTTCCTAGTGCCGGTTTGAAGTGCCTGCCGTTTTCACTGTAAAACCGAGTTGGAGCTTGTACCTCCCCATATATATGTATGGAGTGGAGTTGGCAACTGAAAAGAAACTTTGTGTTCCCTTCAAGCTAGGTGAAGGACGGCTTTCACACACACTTATCTCTCAGAACTGAGCATGTGGAGAGACGTTCGTTCATCCAGCACCAAGGGAACGGGTTGCAGGAGAAACACTTACTCTGGTTTCTCAGTCTGTTTCCTAGTGCCGGTTTGAAGTGCCTGCCGTTTTCACTGTAAAACCGAGTTGGAGCTTGTACCTCCCCATATATATGTATGGAGTGGAGTTGGCAACTGAAAAGAAACTTTGTGTTCCCTTCAAGCTAGGTGAAGGACGGCTTTCACACACACTTATCTCTCAGAACTGAGCATGTGGAGAGACGTTCGTTCATCCAGCACCAAGGGAACGGGTTGCAGGAGAAACACTTACTCTGGTTTCTGAGTCTGTTTCCTAGTGCCGGTTTGAAGTGCCTGCCGTTTTCACTGTAAAACCGAGTTGGAGCTTGTACCTCCCCATATATATGTATGGAGTGGAGTTGGCAACTGAAAAGAAACTTTGTCTTCCCTTCAAGCTAGGTGAAGGACGGCTTTCACACACACTTATCTCTCAGAACTGAGCATGTGGAGAGACGTTCGTTCATCCAGCACCAAGGGAACGGGTTGCAGGTGAAACACTTACTCTGGTTTCTGAGTCTGTTTCCTAGTGCCGGTATGAAGTGCCTGCCGTTTTCACTGTAAAACCGAGTTGGAGCTTGTACCTCCCCATATATATGTATGGAGTGGAGTTGGCAACTGAAAAGAAACTTTGTGTTCCCTTCAAGCTAGGTGAAGGACGGCTTTCACACACACTTATCTCTCAGAACTGAGCATGTGGAGAGACGTTCGTTCATCCAGCACCAAGGGAACGAGTTGCAGGAGAAACACTTACTCTGGTTTCTCAGTCTGTTTCCTAGTGCCGGTTTGAAGTGCCTGCCTTTTTCACTGTAAAACCGAGTTGGAGCTTGTACCTCCCCATATATATGTATGGAGTGGAGTTGGCAACTGAAAAGAAACTTTGTGTTCCCTTCAAGCTAGGTGAAGGACGGCTTTCACACACACTTATCTCTCAGAACTGAGCATGTGGAGAGACGTTCGTTCATCCAGCACCAAGGGAACGGGTTGCAGGAGAAACACTTACTCTGGTTTCTCAGTCTGTTTCCTAGTGCCGGTTTGAAGTGCCTGCCGTTTTCACTGTAAAACCGAGTTGGAGCTTGTACCTCCCCATATATATGTATGGAGTGGAGTTGACAACTGAAAAGAAACTTTGTGTTCCCTTCAAGCTAGGTGAAGGACGGCTTTCACACACACTTATCTCTCAGAACTGAGCATGTGGAGAGACGTTCGTTCATCCAGCACCAAGAAAACGTGTTGCAGGAGAAACACTTACTCTGGTTTCTGAGTCTGTTTCCTAGTGCCGGTTTGAAGTGCCTGCCGTTTTCACTGTAAAACCGAGTTGGAGCTTGTACCTCCCCATATATATGTATGGAGTGGAGTTGGCAACTGAAAAGAAACTTTGTCTTCCCTTCAAGCTAGGTGAAGGACGGCTTTCACACACACTTATCTCTCAGAACTGAGCATGTGGAGAGACTTTCGTTCATCCAGCACCAAGGGAACGGGTTGCAGGAGAAACACTTACTCTGGTTTCTCAGTCTGTTTCCTAGTGCCGGTTTAAAGTGCCTGCCGTTTTCACTGTAAAACTTAGTTGGAGCTTGTACCTCCCCATATATATGTATGGAGTGGAGTTGGCACCTGAAAAGAAACTTTGTGTTCCCTTCAAGCTAGGTGAAGGACGGCTTTCACACACACTTATCTCTCAGAACTGAGCATGTGGAGAGACGTTCGTTCATCCAGCACCAAGGGAACGGGTTGCAGGAGAAACACTTACTCTGGTTTCTCAGTCTGTTTCCTAGTGCCGGTTTGAAGTGCCTGCCGTTTTCACTGTAAAACCGAGTTGGAGCTTGTACCTCCCCATATATATGTATGGAGTGGAGTTGGCAACTGAAAAGAAACTTTGTGTTCCCTTCAAGCTAGGTGAAGGACGGCTTTCACACACACTTATCTCTCAGAACTGAGCATGTGGAGAGACGTTCGTTCATCCAGCACCAAGGGAACGGGTTGCAGGAGAAACACTTACTCTGGTTTCTCAGTCTGTTTCCTAGTGCCGGTTTGAAGTGCCTGCCGTTTTCACTGTAAAACCGAGTTGGAGCTTGTACCTCCCCATATATATGTATGGAGTGGAGTTGACAACTGAAAAGAAACTTTGTGTTCCCTTCAAGCTAGGTGAAGGACGGCTTTCACACACACTTATCTCTCAGAACTGAGCATGTGGAGAGACGTTCGTTCATCCAGCACCAAGAGAACGTGTTGCAGGAGAAACACTTACTCTGGTTTCTGAGTCTGTTTCCTAGTGCCGGTTTGAAGTGCCTGCCGTTTTCACTGTAAAACCGAGTTGGAGCTTGTACCTCCCCATATATATGTATGGAGTGGAGTTGGCAACTGAAAAGAAACTTTGTCTTCCCTTCAAGCTAGGTGAAGGACGGCTTTCACACACACTTATCTCTCAGAACTGAGCATGTGGAGAGACTTTCGTTCATCCAGCACCAAGGGAACGGGTTGCAGGAGAAACACTTACTCTGGTTTCTCAGTCTGTTTCCTAGTGCCGGTTTGAAGTGCCTGCCGTTTTCACTGTAAAACCGAGTTGGAGCTTGTACCTCCCCATATATATGTATGGAGTGGAGTTGGCAACTGAAAAGAAACTTTGTGTTCCCTTCAAGCTAGGTGAAGGACGGCTTTCACACACACTTATCTCTCAGAACTGAGCATGTGGAAAGACATTCGTTCATCCAGCACCAAGGGAACGGGTTGCAGGAGAAACAATTACTCTGGTTTCTCAGTCTGTTTCCTAGTGCCGGTTTGAAGTGCCTGCCGTTTTCACTGTAAAACCGAGTTGGAGCTTGTACCTCCCCATATATATGTATGGAGTGGAGTTGGCAACTGAAAAGAAACTTTGTGTTCCCTTCAAGCTAGGTGAAGGACGGCTTTCACACACACTTATCTCTCAGAACTGAGCATGTGGAGAGACGTTCGTTCATCCAGCACCAAGGGAACGGGTTGCAGGAGAAACACTTACTCTGGTTTCTGAGTCTGTTTCCTAGTGCCGGTTTGAAGT
This sequence comes from Vicugna pacos, assembly GCF_048564905.1. Taxonomy (NCBI): domain Eukaryota; kingdom Metazoa; phylum Chordata; class Mammalia; order Artiodactyla; family Camelidae; genus Vicugna; species Vicugna pacos. The sequence goes on from NC_133000.1 coordinate 33,014,247, forward strand.
GCCTGCCGTTTTCACTGTAAAACGGAGTTGGAGCTTGTACCTCCCCATATATATGTATGGAGTGGAGTTGGCAACTGAAAAGAAACTTTGTGTTCCCTTCAAGCAAGGTGAAGGACGGCTTTCACACACACTTATCTCTCAGAACTGAGCATGTGGAGAGACGTTCGTTCATCCAGCACCAAGGGAACGGGTTGCAGGAGAAACACTTACTCTGGTTTCTCAGTCTGTTTCCTAGTGCCGGTTTGAAGTGCCTGCCGTTTTCACTGTAAAACCGAGTTGGAGCTTGTACCTCCCCATATATATGTATGGAGTGGAGTTGGCAACTGAAAAGAAACTTTGTGTTCCCTTCAAGCTAGGTGAAGGACGGCTTTCACACACACTTATCTCTCAGAACTGAGCATGTGGAGAGACGTTCGTTCATCCAGCACCAAGGGAACGGGTTGCAGGAGAAACACTTACTCTGGTTTCTCAGTCTGTTTCCTAGTGCCGGTTTGAAGTGCCTGCCGTTTTCACTGTAAAACCGAGTTGGAGCTTGTACCTCCCCATATATATGTATGGAGTGGAGTTGGCAACTGAAAAGAAACTTTGTGTTCCCTTCAAGCTAGGTGAAGGACGGCTTTCACACACACTTATCTCTCAGAACTGAGCATGTGGAGAGACGTTCGTTCATCCAGCACCAAGGGAACGGGTTGCAGGAGAAACACTTACTCTGGTTTCTCAGTCAGTTTCCTTGTGCCGGTTTGAAGTGCCTGCTGTTTTCACTGTAAAACCGAGTTGGAGCTTGTACCTCCCCATATATATGTATGGAGTGGAGTTGGCAACTGAAAAGAAACTGTGTCTTCCCTTCAAGCTAGGTGAAGGACGGCTTTCACACACACTTATCTCTCAGAACTGAGCATGTGGAGAGACGTTCGTTCATCCAGCACCAAGGGAACGGGTTGCAGGAGAAACACTTACTCTGGTTTCTCAGTCTGTTTCCTAGTGCCGGTTTGAAGTGCCTGCCGTTTTCACTGTAAAACCGAGTTGGAGCTTGTACCTCCCCATATATATGTATGGAGTGGAGTTGGCAACTGAAAAGAAACTTGGTGTTCCCTTCAAGCTAGGTGAAGGACGGCTTTCACACACACTTATCTCTCAGAACTGAGCATGTGGAGAGACGTTCGTTCATCCAGCACCAAGGGAACGGGTTGCAGGAGAAACACTTACTCTGGTTTCTCAGTCTGTTTCCTAGTGCCGGTTTGAAGTGCCTGCCGTTTTCACTGTAAAACCGAGTTGGAGCTTGTACCTCCCCATATATATGTATGGAGTGGAGTTGGCAACTGAAAAGAAACTTTGTGTTCCCTTCAAGCTAGGTGAAGGACGGCTTTCACACACACTTATCTCTCAGAACTGAGCATGTGGAGAGACGTTCGTTCATCCAGCACCAAGGGAACGGGTTGCAGGAGAAACACTTACTCTGGTTTCTCAGTCTGTTTCCTTGTGCCGGTTTGAAGTGCCTGCCGTTTTCACTGTAAAACCGAGTTGGAGCTTGTACCTCCCCATATATATGTATGGAGTGGAGTTGGCAACTGAAAAGAAACTTTGTGTTCCCTTCAAGCTAGGTGAAGGACGGCTTTCACACACACTTATCTCTCAGAACTGAGCATGTGGAGAGACGTTCATTCATCCAGCACCAAGGGAACGGGTTGCAGGAGAAACACTTACTCTGGTTTCTCAGTCTGTTTCCTAGTGCCGGTTTGAAGTGCCTGCCGTTTTCACTGTAAATCCTAATTGGAGCTTGTACCTCCCCATATATATGTATGGAGTGGAGTTGGCAACTGAAAAGAAACTTTGTGTTCCCTTCAAGCTAGGTGAAGGACGGCTTTCACACACACTTATCTCTCAGAACTGAGCATGTGGAGAGACGTTCGTTCATCCAGCACCAAGGGAACGGTTTGCAGGAGAAACACTTACTCTGGTTTCTGAGTCTGTTTCCTAGTGCCGGTTTGAAATGCCTGCCGTTTTCACTGTAAAACCGAGTTGGAGCTTGTACCTCCCCATATATATGTATGGAGTGGAGTTGGCAACTGAAAAGAAACTTTGTGTTCCCTTCAAGCTAGGTGAAGGACGGCTTTCACACACACTTATCTCTCAGAACTGAGCATGTGGAGAGACGTTCGTTCATCCAGCACCAAGGGAACGGGTTGCAGGAGAAACACTTACTCTGGTTTCTCAGTCAGTTTCCTTGTGCCGGTTTGAAGTGCCTGCTGTTCTCACTGTAAAACCGAGTTGGAGCTTGTACCTCCCCATATATATGTATGGAGTGGAGTTGGCAACTGAAAAGAAACTGTGTCTTCCCTTCAAGCTAGGTGAAGGACGGCTTTCACACACACTTATCTCTCAGAACTGAGCATGTGGAGAGACGTTCGTTCATCCAGCACCAAGGGAACGGGTTGCAGGAGAAACACTTACTCTGGTTTCTCAGTCTGTTTCCTAGTGCCGGTTTGAAGTGCCTGCCGTTTTCACTGTAAAACCGAGTTGGAGCTTGTACCTCCCCATATATATGTATGGAGTGGAGTTGGCAACTGAAAAGAAACTTGGTGTTCCCTTCAAGCTAGGTGAAGGACGGCTTTCACACACACTTATCTCTCAGAACTGAGCATGTGGAGAGACGTTCGTTCATCCAGCACCAAGGGAACGGGTTGCAGGAGAAACACTTACTCTGGTTTCTCAGTCTGTTTCCTAGTGCCGGTTTGAAGTGCATGCCGTTTTCACTGTAAAACCGAGTTGGAGCTTGTACCTCCCCATATATATGTATGGAGTGGAGTTGGCAACTGAAAAGAAACTTTGTGTTCCCTTCAAGCTAGGTGAAGGACGGCTTTCACACACACTTATCTCTCAGAACTGAGCATGTGGAGAGACGTTCGTTCATCCAGCACCAAGGGAACGGGTTGCAGGAGAAACACTTACTCTGGTTTCTCAGTCTGTTTCCTAGTGCCGGTTTGAAGTGCCTGCCGTTTTCACTGTAAAACCGAGTTGGAGCTTGTACCTCCCCATATATATGTATGGAGTGGAGTTGGCAAATGAAAAGAAACTTTGTGTTCCCTTCAAGCTAGGTGAAGGACGGCTTTCACACACACTTATCTCTCAGAACTGAGCATGTGGAGAGACGTTCATTCATCCAGCACCAAGGGAACGGGTTGTAGGAGAAACACTTACTCTGGTTTCTCAGTCTGTTTCCTAGTGCCGGTTTGAAGTGCCTGCCGTTTTCACTGTAAATCCTAATTGGAGCTTGTACCTCCCCATATATATGTATGGAGTGGAGTTGGCAACTGAAAAGAAACTTTGTGTTCCCTTCAAGCTAGGTGAAGGACGGCTTTCACACACACTTATCTCTCAGAACTGAGCATGTGGAGAGACGTTCGTTCATCCAGCACCAAGGGAACGGTTTGCAGGAGAAACACACACTCTGGTTTCTGAGTCTGTTTCCTAGTGCCGGTTTGAAATGCCTGCCGTTTTCAGTGTAAAACCGAGTGGGAGCTTGTTCCTCCCCATATATATGTATGGAGTGGAGTTGGCAACTGAAAAGAAACTTTGTGTTCCCTTCAAGCTAGGTGAAGGACGGCTTTCACACACACATATCTCTCAGAACTGAGCATGTGGAGAGACGTTCGTTCATCCAGCACCAAGGGAACGGGTTGCAGGAGAAACACTTACTCTGGTTTCTCAGTCTGTTTCCTAGTGCCGGTTTGAAGTGCCTGCCGTTTTCACTGTAAAACCTAGTTGGAGCTTGTAACTCCCCATACATATGTATGGAGTGGAGTTGGCAACTGAAAAGAAACTTGGTGTTCCCTTCAAGCTAGGTGAAGGACGGCTTTCACACACACTTATCTCTCAGAACTGAGCATGTGGAGAGACGTTCGTTCATCCAGCACCAAGGGAACGGGTTGCAGGAGAAACACTTACTCTGGTTTCTGAGTCTGTTTCCTAGTGCCGGTTTGAAGTGCCTGCCGTTTTCACTGTAAAACCGAGTTGGAGCTTGTACCTCCCCATATATATGTATGGAGTGGAGTTGGCAACTGAAAAGAAAGTTGGTGTTCCCTTCAAGCTAGGTGAAGGACGGCTTTCACACACACTTATCTCTCAGAACTGAGCATGTGGAGAGACGTTCGTTCATCCAGCACCAAGGGAACGGTTTGCAGGAGAAACACTTACTCTGGTTTCTGAGTCTGTTTCCTAGTGCCGGTTTGAAGTGCCTGCCGTTTTCACTGTAAAACCGAGTTGGAGCTTGTACCTCCCCATATATATGTATGGAGTGGAGTTGGCAACTGAAAAGAAACTTTGTGTTCCCTTCAAGCTAGGTGAAGGACGGCTTTCACACACACTTATCTCTCAGAACTGAGCATGTGGAGAGACGTTCGTTCATCCAGCACCAAGGGAACGGTTTGCAGGAGAAACACTTACTCTTGTTTCTGAGTCTGTTTCCTAGTGCCGGTTTGAAGTGCCTGCCGTTTTCAGTGTAAAACCGAGTGGGAGCTTGTTCCTCCCCATATATATGTATGGAGTGGAGTTGGCAACTGAAAACAAACTTTGTGTTCCCTTCAAGCTAGGTGAAGGACGGCTTTCACACACACTTATCTCTCAGAACTGAGCATGTGGAGAGACGTTCGTTCATCCAGCACCAAGGGAACGGGTTGCAGGAGAAACACTTACTCTGGTTTCTCAGTCTGTTTCCTAGTGCCGGTTTGAAGTGCCTGCCGTTTTCACTGTAAATCCTAATTGGAGCTTGTACCTCCCCATATATACGTATGGAGTGGAGTTGGCAACTGAAAAGAAACTTTGTGTTCCCTTCAAGCTAGGTGAAGGACGGCTTTCACACACACTTATCTCTCAGAACTGAGCATGTGGAGAGACGTTCGTTCATCCAGCACCAAGGGAACGGTTTGCAGGAGAAACACTTACTCTGGTTTCTGAGTCTGTTTCCTAGTGCCGGTTTGAAATGCCTGCCGTTTTCACTGTAAAACCGAGTTGGAGCTTGTACCTCCCCATATATATGTATGGAGTGGAGTTGGCAACTGAAAAGAAACTTTGTGTTCCTTTCCAGCTAGGTGAAGGACGGCTTTCACACACACTTATCTCTCAGAACTGAGCATGTGGAGAGACGTTCGTTCATCCAGCACCAAGGGAACGGGTTGCAGGAGAAACACTTACTCTGGTTTCTCAGTCAGTTTCCTTGTGCCGGTTTGAAGTGCCTGCTGTTTTCACTGTAAAACCGAGTTGGAGCTTGTACCTCCCCATATATATGTATGGAGTGGAGTTGGCAACTGAAAAGAAACTGTGTCTTCCCTTCAAGCTAGGTGAAGGACGGCTTTCACACACACTTATCTCTCAGAACTGAGCATGTGGAGAGACGTTCGTTCATCCAGCACCAAGGGAACGGGTTGCAGGAGAAACACTTACTCTGGTTTCTCAGTCTGTTTCCTAGTGCCGGTTTGAAGTGCCTGCCGTTTTCACTGTAAAACCGAGTTGGAGCTTGTACCTCCCCATATATATGTATGGAGTGGAGTTGGCAACTGAAAAGAAACTTGGTGTTCCCTTCAAGCTAGGTGAAGGACGGCTTTCACACACACTTATCTCTCAGAACTGAGCATGTGGAGAGACGTTCGTTCATCCAGCACCAAGGGAACGGGTTGCAGGAGAAACACTTACTCTGGTTTCTCAGTCTGTTTCCTAGTGCCGGTTTGAAGTGCCTGCCGTTTTCACTGTAAAACCGAGTTGGAGCTTGTACCTCCCCATATATATGTATGGAGTGGAGTTGGCAACTGAAAAGAAACTTTGTGTTCCCTTCAAGCTAGGTGAAGGACGGCTTTCACACACACTTATCTCTCAGAACTGAGCATGTGGAGAGACGTTCGTTCATCCAGCACCAAGGGAACGGGTTGCAGGAGAAACACTTACTCTGGTTTCTCAGTCTGTTTCCTAGTGCCGGTTTGAAGTGCCTGCCGTTTTCACTGTAAAACCGAGTTGGAGCTTGTACCTCCCCATATATATGTATGGAGTGGAGTTGGCAACTGAAAAGAAACTTTGTGTTCCCTTCAAGCTAGGTGAAGGACGGCTTTCACACACACTTATCTCTCAGAACTGAGCATGTGGAGAGACGTTCATTCATCCAGCACCAAGGGAACGGGTTGCAGGAGAAACACTTACTCTGGTTTCTCAGTCTGTTTCCTAGTGCCGGTTTGAAGTGCCTGCCGTTTTCACTGTAAATCCTAATTGGAGCTTGTACCTCCCCATATATATGTATGGAGTGGAGTTGGCAACTGAAAAGAAACTTTGTGTTCCCTTCAAGCTAGGTGAAGGACGGCTTTCACACACACTTATCTCTCAGAACTGAGCATGTGGAGAGACGTTCGTTCATCCAGCACCAAGGGAACGGTTTGCAGGAGAAACACTTACTCTGGTTTCTGAGTCTGTTTCCTAGTGCCGGTTTGAAATGCCTGCCGTTTTCAGTGTAAAACCGAGTGGGAGCTTGTTCCTCCCCATATATATGTATGGAGTGGAGTTGGCAACTGAAAAGAAACTTTGTGTTCCCTTCAAGCTAGGTGAAGGACGGCTTTCACACACACATATCTCTCAGAACTGAGCATGTGGAGAGACGTTCGTTCATCCAGCACCAAGGGAACGGGTTGCAGGAGAAACACTTACTCTGGTTTCTCAGTCTGTTTCCTAGTGCCGGTTTGAAGTGCCTGCCGTTTTCACTGTAAAACCTAGTTGGAGCTTGTAACTCCCCATATATATGTATGGAGTTGAGTTGGCAACTGAAAAGAAACTTGGTGTTCCCTTCAAGCTAGGTGAAGGACGGCTTTCACACACACTTATCTCTCAGAACTGAGCATGTGGAGAGACGTTCGTTCATCCAGCACCAAGGGAACGGGTTGCAGGAGAAACACTTACTCTGGTTTCTCAGTCTGTTTCCTAGTGCCGGTTTGAAGTGCCTGCCGTTTTCACTGTAAAACCGAGTTGGAGCTTGTACCTCCCCATATATATGTATGGAGTGGAGTTGGCAACTGAAAAGAAAGTTGGTGTTCCCTTCAAGCTAGGTGAAGGACGGCTTTCACACACACTTATCTCTCAGAACTGAGCATGTGGAGAGACGTTCGTTCATCCAGCACCAAGGGAACGGGTTGCAGGAGAAACACTTACTCTGGTTTCTCAGTCTGTTTCCTAGTGCCGGTTTGAAGTGCCTGCCGTTTTCACTGTAAAACCGAGTTGGAGCTTGTACCTCCCCATATATATGTATGGAGTGGAGTTGGCAACTGAAAAGAAACTTTGTGTTCCCTTCAAGCTAGGTGAAGGACGGCTTTCACACACACTTATCTCTCAGAACTGAGCATGTGGAGAGACGTTCGTTCATCCAGCACCAAGGGAACGGTTTGCAGGAGAAACACTTACTCTTGTTTCTGAGTCTGTTTCCTAGTGCCGGTTTGAAGTGCCTGCCGTTTTCAGTGTAAAAACGAGTGGGAGCTTGTTCCTCCCCATATATATGTATGGAGTGGAGTTGGCAAATGAAAACAAACTTTGTGTTCCCTTCAAGCTAGGTGAAGGACGGCTTTCACACACACTTATCTCTCAGAACTGAGCATGTGGAGAGACGTTCGTTCATCCAGCACCAAGGGAACGGGTTGCAGGAGAAACACTTACTCTGGTTTCTCAGTCTGTTTCCTAGTGCCGGTTTGAAGTGCCTGCCGTTTTCACTGTAAAACCGAGTTGGAGCTTGTACCTCCCCATATATATGTATGGAGTGGAGTTGGCAACTGAAAAGAAAGTTGGTGTTCCCTTCAAGCTAGGTGAAGGACGGCTTTCACACACACTTATCTCTCAGAACTGAGCATGTGGAGAGACGTTCGTTCATCCAGCACCAAGAGAACGCGTTGCTGGAGAAACACTTACTCTGGTTTCTGAGTCTGTTTCCTAGTGCCGGTTTGAAGTGCCTGCCGTTTTCACTGTAAAACCGAGTTGGAGCTTGTACCTCCCCATATATATGTATGGAGTGGAGTTGGCAACTGAAAAGAAACTTTGTGTTCCCTTCAAGCTAGGTGAAGGACGGCTTTCACACACACTTATCTCTCAGAACTGAGCATGTGGAGAGACGTTCGTTCATCCAGCACCAAGGGAACGGGTTGCAGGAGAAACACTTACTCTGGTTTCTCAGTCAGTTTCCTTGTGCCGGTTTGAAGTGCCTGCTGTTTTCACTGTAAAACCGAGTTGGAGCTTGTACCTCCCCATATATATGTATGGAGTGGAGTTGGCAACTGAAAAGAAACTGTGTCTTCCCTTCAAGCTAGGTGAAGGACGGCTTTCACACACACTTATCTCTCAGAACTGAGCATGTGGAGAGACGTTCGTTCATCCAGCACCAAGGGAACGGGTTGCAGGAGAAACACTTACTCTGGTTTCTCAGTCTGTTTCCTAGTGCCGGTTTGAAGTGCCTGCCGTTTTCACTGTAAAACCGAGTTGGAGCTTGTACCTCCCCATATATATGTATGGAGTGGAGTTGGCAACTGAAAAGAAAGTTGGTGTTCCCTTCAAGCTAGGTGAAGGACGGCTTTCACACACACTTATCTCTCAGAACTGAGCATGTGGAGAGACGTTCGTTCATCCAGCACCAAGAGAACGCGTTGCTGGAGAAACACTTACTCTGGTTTCTCAGTCTGTTTCCTAGTGCCGGTTTGAAGTGCCTGCCGTTTTCACTGTAAAACCGAGTTGGAGCTTGTACCTCCCCATATATATGTATGGAGTGGAGTTGGCAACTGAAAAGAAACTTTGTGTTCCCTTCAAGCTAGGTGAAGGACGGCTTTCACACACACTTATCTCTCAGAACTGAGCATGTGGAGAGACGTTCGTTCATCCAGCACCAAGGGAACGGGTTGCAGGAGAAACACTTACTCTGGTTTCTCAGTCAGTTTCCTTGTGCCGGTTTGAAGTGCCTGCTGTTTTCACTGTAAAACCGAGTTGGAGCTTGTACCTCCCCATATATATGTATGGAGTGGAGTTGGCAACTGAAAAGAAACTGTGTCTTCCCTTCAAGCTAGGTGAAGGAAGGCTTTCACACACACTTATCTCTCAGAACTGAGCATGTGGAGAGACGTTCGTTCATCCAGCACCAAGGGAACGGGTTGCAGGAGAAACACTTACTCTGGATTCTCAGTCTGTTTCCGAGTGCCTGTTTGAAGTGCCTGCCGTTTTCACTGTAAAACCGAGTTGGAGCTTGTACCTCCCCATATATATGTATGGAGTGGAGTTGGCAACTGAAAAAAAACTTTGTGTTCCCTTCAAGCTAGGTGAAGGACGGCTTTCACACACACTTATCTCTCAGAACTGAGCATGTGGAGAGACGTTCGTTCATCCAGCACCAAGGGAACGGGTTGCAGGAGAAACACTTACTCTGGTTTCTCAGTCTGTTTCCTAGTGCCGGTTTGAAGTGCCTGCCGTTTTCATTGTAAAACCGAGTTGGAGCTTGTACCTCCCCATATATATGTATGGAGTGGAGTTGGCAACTGAAAAGAAACTTTGTGTTCCCTTCAAGCTAGGTGAAGGACGGCTTTCACACACACTTATCTCTCAGAACTGAGCATGTGGAGAGACGTTCGTTCATCCAGCACCAAGGGAACGGGTTGCAGGAGAAACACTTACTCTGGTTTCTGAGTCTGTTTCCTAGAGCCGGTTTGAAGTGCCTGCCGTTTTCACTGTAAAACCGAGTAGGAGCTTGTACCTCCCCATATATATGTATGGAGTGGAGTTGGCAACTGAAAAGAAACTTTGTGTTCCCTTCAAGCTAGGTGAAGGACGGCTTTCACACACACTTATCTCTCAGAACTGAGCATGTGGAGAGACGTTCGTTCATCCAGCACCAAGGGAACGGTTTGCAGGAGAAACACTTACTCTTGTTTCTGAGTCTGTTTCCTAGTGCCGGTTTGAAGTGCCCGCCGTTTTCAGTGTAAAACCGAGTGGGAGCTTGTTCCTCCCCATATATATGTATGGAGTGGAGTTGGCAACTGAAAACAAACTTTGTGTTCCCTTCAAGCTAGGTGAAGGACGGCTTTCACACACACTTATCTCTCAGAACTGAGCATGTGGAGAGACGTTCGTTCATCCAGCACCAAGGGAACGGGTTGCAGGAGAAACACTTACTCTGGTTTCTCAGTCTGTTTCCTAGTGCCGGTTTGAAGTGCCTGCCGTTTTCACTGTAAATCCTAATTGGAGCTTGTACCTCCCCATATATACATATGGAGTGGAGTTGGCAACTGAAAAGAAACTTTGTGTTCCCTTCAAGCTAGGTGAAGGACGGCTTTCACACACACTTATCTCTCAGAACTGAGCATGTGGAGAGACGTTCGTTCATCCAGCACCAAGGGAACGGTTTGCAGGAGAAACACTTACTCTGGTTTCTGAGTCTGTTTCCTAGTGCCGGTTTGAAGTGCCTGCCGTTTTCAGTGTAAAACCGAATGGGAGCTTGTTCCTCCCCATATATATGTATGGAGTGGAGTTGGCAACTGAAAACAAACTTTGTGTTCCCTTCAAGCTAGGTGAAGGACGGCTTTCACACACACTTATCTCTCAGAACTGAGCATGTGGAGAGACGTTCGTTCATCCAGCACCAAGGGAACGGGTTGCAGGAGAAACACTTACTCTGGTTTCTCAGTCTGTTTCCTAGTGCCGGTTTGAAGTGCCTGCCGTTTTCACTGTAAATCCTAATTGGAGCTTGTACCTCCCCATATATACATATGGAGTGGAGTTGGCAACTGAAAAGAAACTTTGTGTTCCCTTCAAGCTAGGTGAAGGACGGCTTTCACACACACTTATCTCTCAGAACTGAGCATGTGGAGAGACGTTCGTTCATCCAGCACCAAGGGAACGGTTTGCAGGAGAAACACTTACTCTGGTTTCTGAGTCTGTTTCCTAGTGCCGGTTTGAAGTGCCTGCCGTTTTCAGTGTAAAACCGAATGGGAGCTTGTTCCTCCCCATATATATGTATGGAGTGGAGTTGGCAACTGAAAACAAACTTTGTGTTCCCTTCAAGCTAGGTGAAGGACGGCTTTCACACACACTTATCTCTCAGAACTGAGCATGTGGAGAGACGTTCGTTCATCCAGCACCAAGGGAACGGGTTGCAGGAGAAACACTTACTCTGGTTTCTCAGTCTGTTTCCTAGTGCCGGTTTGAAGTGCCTGCCGTTTTCACTGTAAAACCTAGTTGGAGCTTGTACCTCCCCATACATATGTATGGAGTGGAGTTGGCAACTGAAAAGAAACTTTGTGTTCCCTTCAAGTTAGGTGAAGGACGGCTTTCACACACACTTATCTCTCAGAACTGAGCATGTGGAGAGACGTTCGTTCATCCAGCACCAAGGGAACGGGTTGCAGGAGAAACACTTACTCTGGTTTCTCAGTCTGTTTCCTAGTGCCGGTTTGAAGTGCCTGCCTTTTTCAGTGTAAATCCTAATTGGAGCTTGTACCTCCCCATATATATGTATGGAGTGGAGTTGGCAACTGAAAAGAAACTTTGTGTTCCCTTCAAGCTAGGTGAAGGACGGCTTTCACACACACTTATCTCTCAGAACTGAGCATGTGGAGAGACGTTCGTTCATCCAGCACCAAGGGAACGGGTTGCAGGAGAAACACTTACTCTGGTTTCTCAGTCTGTTTCCTAGTGCCGGTTTGAAGTGCCTGCCGTTTTCAGTGTAAAACAGAGTGGGAGCTTGTTCCTCCCCATATATATGTATGGAGTGGAGTTGGCAACTGAAAAGAAACTTTGTCTTCCCTTCAAGCTAGGTGAAGGACGGCTTTCACACACACTTATCTCTCAGAACTGAGCATGTGGAGAGACGTTCGTTCATCCAGCACCAAGGGAACGGGTTGCAGGAGAAACACTTACTCTGGTTTCTCAGTCTGTTTCCTAGTGCCGGTTTGAAGTGCCTGCCGTTTTCACTGTAAATCCTAATTGGAGCTTGTACCTCCCCATATATACGTATGGAGTGGAGTTGGCAACTGAAAAGAAACTTTGTGTTCCCTTCAAGCTAGGTGAAGGACGGCTTTCACACACACTTATCTCTCAGAACTGAGCATGTGGAGAGACGTTCGTTCATCCAGCACCAAGGGAACGGTTTGCAGGAGAAACACTTACTCTGGTTTCTGAGTCTGTTTCCTAGTGCCGGTTTGAAGTGCCTGCCGTTTTCAGTGTAAAACCGAATGGGAGCTTGTTCCTCCCCATATATATGTATGGAGTGGAGTTGGCAACTGAAAAGAAACTTTGTGTTCCCTTCAAGCTAGGTGAAGGACGGCTTTCACACACACTTATCTCTCAGAACTGAGCATGTGGAGAGACGTTCGTTCATCCAGCACCAAGGGAACGGGTTGCAGGAGAAACACTTACTCTGGTTTCTCAGTCTGTTTCCTAGTGCCGGTTTGAAGTGCCTGCCGTTTTCACTGTAAAACCTAGTTGGAGCTTGTACCTCCCCATACATATGTATGGAGTGGAGTTGGCAACTGAAAAGAAACTTTGTCTTCCCTTCAAGCTAGGTGAAGGACGGCTTTCACACACACTTATCTCTCAGAACTGAGCATGTGGAGAGACGTTCGTTCATCCAGCACCAAGGGAACGGGTTGCAGGAGAAACACTTACTCTGGTTTCTCAGTCTGTTTCCTAGTGCCGGTTTGAAGTGCCTGCCTTTTTCACTGTAAATCCTAATTGGAGCTTGTACCTCCCCATATATATGTATGGAGTGGAGTTGGCAACTGAAAAGAAACTTTGTGTTCCCTTCAAGCTAGGTGAAGGACGGCTTTCACACACACTTATCTCTCAGAACTGAGCATGTGGAGAGACGTTCGTTCATCCAGCACCAAGGGAACGGGTTGCAGGAGAAACACTTACTCTGGTTTCTCAGTCTGTTTCCTAGTGCCGGTTTGAAGTGCCTGCCATTTTCACTGTAAAACGGAGTTGGAGCTTGTACCTCCCCATATATATGTATGGAGTGGAGTTGGCAACTGAAAAGAAACTTTGTGTTCCCTTCAAGCTAGGTGAAGGACGGCTTTCACACACACTTATCTCTCAGAACTGAGCATGTGGAGAGACGTTCGTTCATCCAGCACCAAGGGAACGGGTTGCAGGAGAAACACTTACTCTGGTTTCTCAGTCTGTTTCCTAGTGCCGGTTTGAAGTGCCTGCCGTTTTCACTGTAAAACCGAGTTGGAGCTTGTACCTCCCCATACATATGTATGGAGTGGAGTTGGCAACTGAAAAGAAACTAGGTGTTCCCTTCAAGCTAGGTGAAGGACGGCTTTCACACACACTTATCTCTCAGAACTGAGCATGTGGAGAGACGTTCGTTCATCCAGCACCAAGGGAACGGGTTGCAGGAGAAACACTTACTCTGGTTTCTGAGTCTGTTTCCTAGTGCCGGTTTGAAGTGCCTGCCGTTTTCACTGTAAAACCGAGTTGGAGCTTGTACCTCCCCATATATATATGTATGGAGTGGAGTTGGCAACTGAAAAGAAACTTTGTGTTCCCTTCAAGCTAGGTGAAGGACGGCTTTCACACACACTTATCTCTCAGAACTGAGCATGTGGAGAGACGTTCGTTCATCCAGCACCAAGGGAACGGGTTGCAGGAGAAACACTTACTCTGGTTTCTGAGTCTGTTTCCTAGTGCCGGTTTGAAGTGCCTGCCGTTTTCACTGTAAAACCGAGTTGGAGCTTGTACCTCCCCATATATATGTATGGAGTGGAGTTGGCAACTGAAAAGAAACTTTGTGTTCCCTTCAAGCTAGGTGAAGGACGGCTTTCACACACACTTATCTCTCAGAACTGAGCATGTGGAGAGACGTTCGTTCATCCAGCACCAAGGGAACGGGTTGCAGGAGAAACACTTACTCTGGTTTCTCAGTCTGTTTCCTAGTGCCGGTTTGAAGTGCCTGCCTTTTTCACTGTAAATCCTAATTGGAGCTTGTACCTCCCCATATATATGTATGGAGTGGAGTTGGCAACTGAAAAGAAACTTTGTGTTCCCTTCAAGCTAGGTGAAGGACGGCTTTCACACACACTTATCTCTCAGAACTGAGCATGTGGAGAGACGTTCGTTCATCCAGCACCAAGGGAACGGGTTGCAGGAGAAACACTTACTCTGGTTTCTCAGTCTGTTTCCTAGTGCCGGTTTGAAGTGCCTGCCATTTTCACTGTAAAACGGAGTTGGAGCTTGTACCTCCCCATATATATGTATGGAGTGGAGTTGGCAACTGAAAAGAAACTTTGTGTTCCCTTCAAGCTAGGTGAAGGACGGCTTTCACACACACTTATCTCTCAGAACTGAGCATGTGGAGAGACGTTCGTTCATCCAGCACCAAGGGAACGGGTTGCAGGAGAAACACTTACTCTGGTTTCTCAGTCTGTTTCCTAGTGCCGGTTTGAAGTGCCTGCCGTTTTCACTGTAAAACCGAGTTGGAGCTTGTACCTCCCCATACATATGTATGGAGTGGAGTTGGCAACTGAAAAGAAACTAGGTGTTCCCTTCAAGCTAGGTGAAGGACGGCTTTCACACACACTTATCTCTCAGAACTGAGCATGTGGAGAGACGTTCGTTCATCCAGCACCAAGGGAACGGGTTGCAGGAGAAACACTTACTCTGGTTTCTGAGTCTGTTTCCTAGTGCCGGTTTGAAGTGCCTGCCGTTTTCACTGTAAAACCGAGTTGGAGCTTGTACCTCCCCATATATATATGTATGGAGTGGAGTTGGCAACTGAAAAGAAACTTTGTGTTCCCTTCAAGCTAGGTGAAGGACGGCTTTCACACACACTTATCTCTCAGAACTGAGCATGTGGAGAGACGTTCGTTCATCCAGCACCAAGGGAACGGGTTGCAGGAGAAACACTTACTCTGGTTTCTGAGTCTGTTTCCTAGTGCCGGTTTGAAGTGCCTGCCGTTTTCACTGTAAAACCGAGTTGGAGCTTGTACCTCCCCATATATATGTATGGAGTGGAGTTGGCAACTGAAAAGAAACTTTGTGTTCCCTTCAAGCTAGGTGAAGGACGGCTTTCACACACACTTATCTCTCAGAACTGAGCATGTGGAGAGACGTTCGTTCATCCAGCACCAAGGGAACGGGTTGCAGGAGAAACACTTACTCTGGTTTCTGAGTCTGTTTCCTGGTGCCGGTTTGAAGTGCCTGCCGTTTTCACTGTAAAACCGAGTTGGAGCTTGTACCTCCCCATATATATGTATGGAGTGGAGTTGGCAACTGAAAAGAAACTTTGTGTTCCCTTCAAGCTAGGTGAAGGACGGCTTTCACACACACTTATCTCTCAGAACTGAGCATGTGGAGAGACGTTCGTTCATCCAGCACCAAGGGAACGGGTTGCAGGAGAAACACTTACTCTGGTTTCTCAGTCTGTTTCCTAGTGCCGGTTTGAAGTGCCTGCCGTTTTCACTGTAAAACCGAGTTGGAGCTTGTACCTCCCCATATATATGTATGGAGTGGAGTTGGCAACTGAAAAGAAACTTTGTGTTCCCTTCAAGCTAGGTGAAGGACGGCTTTCACACACACTTATCTCTCAGAACTGAGCATGTGGAGAGACGTTCGTTCATCCAGCACCAAGGGAACGGGTTGCAGGAGAAACACTTACTCTGGTTTCTCAGTCTGTTTCCTAGTGCCGGTTTGAAGTGCCTGCCGTTTTCACTGTAAAACCGAGTTGGAGCTTGTACCTCCCCATATATATGTATGGAGTGGAGTTGGCAACTGAAAAGAAACTTTGTGTTCCCTTCAAGCTAGGTGAAGGACGGCTTTCACACACACTTATCTCTCAGAACTGAGCATGTGGAGAGACGTTCGTTCATCCAGCACCAAGGGAACGTGTTGCAGGAGAAACACTTACTCTGGTTTCTGAGTCTGTTTCCTAGTGCCGGTTTGAAGTGCCTGCCGTTTTCACTGTAAAACCGAGTTGGAGCTTGTACCTCCCCATATATATGTATGGAGTGGAGTTGGCAACTGAAAAGAAACTTTGTGTTCCCTTCAAGCTAGGTGAAGGACGGCTTTCACACACACTTATCTCTCAGAACTGAGCATGTGGAGAGACGTTCGTTCATCCAGCACCAAGGGAACGGGTTGCAGGAGAAACACTTACTCTGGTTTCTCAGTCTGTTTCCTAGTGCCGGTTTGAAGTGCCTGCCGTTTTCACTGTAAAACCGAGTTGGAGCTTGTACCTCCCCATATATATGTATGGAGTGGAGTTGGCAACTGAAAAGAAACTATGTGTTCCCTTCAAGCTAGGTGAAGGACGGCTTTCACACACACTTATCTCTCAGAACTGAGCATGTGGAGAGACGTTCGTTCATCCAGCACCAAGAGAAAGCGTTGCAGGAGAAACACTTACTCTGGATTCTGAGTCTGTTTCCTAGTGCCGGTTTGAAGTGCCTGCCGTTTTCACTGTAAAACCGAGTTGGAGCTTGTACCTCCCCATATATATGTATGGAGTGGAGTTGGCAACTGAAAAGAAACTTTGTGTTCCCTTCAAGCTAGGTGAAGGACGGCTTTCACACACACTTATCTCTCAGAACTGAGCATGTGGAGAGACGTTCGTTCATCCAGCACCAAGGGAACGGGTTGCAGGAGAAACACTTACTCTGGTTTCTCAGTCTGTTTCCTAGTGCCGGTATGAAGTGCCTGCCGTTTTCACTGTAAAACCGAGTTGGAGCTTGTACCTCCCCATATATATGTATGGAGTGGAGTTGGCAACTGAAAAGAAACTTTGTGTTCCCTTCAAGCTAGGTGAAGGACGGCTTTCACACACACTTATCTCTCAGAACTGAGCATGTGGAGAGACGTTCGTTCATCCAGCACCAAGGGAACGGGTTGCAGGAGAAACACTTACTCTGGTTTCTGAGTCTGTTTCCTGGTGCCGGTTTGAAGTGCCTGCCGTTTTCACTGTAAAACCGAGTTGGAGCTTGTACCTCCCCATATATATGTATGGAGTGGAGTTGGCAACTTAAAAGAAACTTTGTGTTCCCTTCAAGCTAGGTGAAGGACGGCTTTCACACACACTTATCTCTCAGAACTGAGCATGTGGAGAGACGTTCGTTCATCCAGCGCCAAGGGAACGGTTTGCAGGAGAAACACTTACTCTGGTTTCTGAGTCTGTTTCCTAGTGCCGGTTTGAAGTGCCTGCCGTTTTCACTGTAAAACCGAGTTGGAGCTTGTACCTCCCCATATATATGTATGCAGTGGATTTGGCAACTGAAAAGAAACTTGGTGTTCCCTTCAAGCTAGGTGAAGGACGGCTTTCACACACACTTATCTCTCAGAACTGAGCATGTGGAGAGACGTTCGTTCATCCAGCACCAAGAGAACGCGTTGTAGGAGAAACACTTAGTCTGGTTTCTGAGTCTGTTTCCTAGTGCCGGTTTGAAGTGCCTGCCGTTTTCACTGTAAAACCGAGTTGGAGCTTGTACCTCCCCATATATATGTATGGAGTGGAGTTGGCAACTGAAAAGAAACTTTGTGTTCCCTTCAAGCTAGGTGAAGGACGGCTTTCACACACACTTATCTCTCAGAACTGAGCATGTGGAGAGACGTTCGTTCATCCAGCACCAAGGGAACGGGTTGCAGGAGAAACACTTACTCTGGTTTCTCAGTCTGTTTCCTAGTGCCGGTTTGAAGTGCCTGCCGTTTTCACTGTAAAACCGAGTTGGAGCTTGTACCTCCCCATATATATGTATGGAGTGGAGTTGGCAACTGAAAAGAAACTTTGTGTTCCCTTCAAGCTAGGTGAAGGACGGCTTTCCCACAAACTTATCTCTCAGAACTGAGCATGTGGAGAGACGTTCATTCATCCAGCACCAAGGGAACGGGTTGCAGGAGAAACACTTACTCTGGTTTCTCAGTCTGTTTCCTAGTGCCGGTTTGAAGTGCCTGCCGTTTTCTCTGTAAATCCTAATTGGAGCTTGTACCTCCCCATATATATGTATGGAGTGGAGTTGGCAACTGAAAAGAAACTTTGTGTTCCCTTCAAGCTAGGTGAAGGACGGCTTTCACACACACTTATCTCTCAGAACTGAGCATGTGGAGAGACGTTCGTTCATCCAGCACCAAGGAAACGGTTTGCAGGAGAAACACTTACTCTGGTTTCTGAGTCTGTTTCCTAGTGCCGGTTTGAAGTGCCTACCGTTTTCAGTGTAAAACCGAGTGGGAGCTTGTTCCTCTACATATATATGTATGGATTGGAGTTGGCAACTGAAAAGAAACTTTGTGTTCCCTTCAAGCTAGGTGAAGGACGGCTTTCACACACACTTATCTCTCAGAACTGAGCATGTGGAGAGACGTTCGTTCATCCAGCACCAAGGGAACGGGTTGCAGGAGAAACACTTACTCTGGTTTCTCAGTCTGTTTCCTAGTGCCGGTTTGAAGTGCCTGCCGTTTTCACTGTAAAACCTAGTTGGAGCTTGTACCTCCCCATACATATGTATGGAGTGGAGTTGGCAACTGAAAAGAAACTTGGTGTTCCCTTCAAGCTAGGTGAAGGACGGCTTTCACACACACTTATCTCTCAGAACTGAGCATGTGGAGAGACGTTCGTTCATCCAGCACCAAGGGAACGGGTTGCAGGAGAAACACTTACTCTGGTTTCTCAGTCTGTTTCCTAGTGCCGGTTTGAAGTGCCTGCCGTTTTCACTGTAAAACCGAGTTGGAGCTTGTACCTCCCCATATATATATATGGAGTGGAGTTGGCAACTGAAAAGAAACTTTGTGTTCCCTTCAAGCTAGGTGAAGGACGGCTTTCACACACACTTATCTCTCAGAACTGAGCATGTGGAGAGACGTTCGTTCATCCAGCACCAAGGGAACGGTTTGCAGGAGAAACACTTACTCTGGTTTCTGAGTCTGTTTCCTAGTGCCGGTTTGAAGTGCCTGCCGTTTTCAGTGTAAAACCGAGTGGGAGCTTGTTCCTCTACATATATATGTATGGAGTGGAGTTGGCAACTGAAAAGAAACTTTGTGTTCCCTTCAAGCTAGGTGAAGGACGGCTTTCACACACACTTATCTCTCAGAACTGAGCATGTGGAGAGACGTTCGTTCATCCAGCACCAAGGGAACGGGTTGCAGGAGAAACACTTACTCTGGTTTCTCAGTCTGTTTCCTAGTGCCGGTTTGAAGTGCCTGCCGTTTTCACTGTAAAACCTAGTTGGAGCTTGTACCTCCCCATACATATGTATGGAGTGGAGTTGGCAACTGAAAAGAAACTTGGTGTTCCCTTCAAGCTAGGTGAAGGACGACTTTCACACACACTTATCTCTCAGAACTGAGCATGTGGAGAGACGTTCGTTCATCCAGCACCAAGGGAACGGGTTGCAGGAGAAACATTTACTCTGGTTTCTCAGTCTGTTTCCTAGTGCCGGTTTGAAGTGCCTGCCGTTTTCACTGTAAAACCGAGTTGGAGCTTGTACCTCCCCATATATATATATGGAGTGGAGTTGGCAACTGAAAAGAAACTTTGTGTTCCCTTCAAGCTAGGTGAAGGACGGCTTTCACACACACTTATCTCTCAGAACTGAGCATGTGGAGAGACGTTCGTTCATCCAGCACCAAGGGAACGGTTTGCAGGAGAAACACTTTCTCTGGTTTCTGAGTCTGATTCCTAGTGCCGGTTTGAAGTGCCTGCCGTTTTCACTGTAAAACCGAGTTGGAACTTGTACCTCCCCATATATATGTATGGAGTGGAGTTGGCAACTGAAAAGAAACTTTGTGTTCCCTTCAAGCTAGGTGAAGGACGGCTTTCACACACACTTATCTCTCAGAACTGAGCATGTGGAGAGTCATTCGTTCATCCAGCACCAAGGGAACGGGTTGCAGGAGAAACACTTACTCTGGTTTCTGAGTCTGTTTCCTGGTGCCGGTTTGAATTGCCTGCCGTTTTCACTGTAAAACCGAGTTGGAGCTTGTACCTCCCCATATATATGTATGGAGTGGAGTTGGCAACTGAAAAGAAACTTTGTGTTCCCTTCAAGCTAGGTGAAGGACGGCTTTCACACACACTTATCTTTCAGAACTGAGCATGTGGAGAGACGTTCGTTCATCCAGCACCAAGGGAACGGGTTGCAGGAGAAACACTTACTCTGGTTTCTCAGTCTGTTTCCTAGTGCCGGTTTGGAGTGCCTGCCGTTTTCACTGTAAAACCGAGTTGGAGCTTGTACCTCCCCATATATATGTATGGAGTGGAGTTGGCAACTGAAAAGAAACTTTGTGTTCCCTTCAAGCTAGGTGAAGGACGGCTTTCACACACACTTTTCTCTCAGAACTGAGCATGTGGAGAGACGTTCGTTCATCCAGCACCAAGGGAACGGGTTGCAGGAGAAACACTTACTCTGGTTTCTCAGTCTGTTTCCTAGTGCCGGTTTGAAGTGCCTGCCGTTTTCACTGTAAAACCGAGTTGGAGCTTGTACCTCCCCATATATATGTATGGAGTGGAGTTGGCAACTGAAAAGAAACTTTGTGTTCCCTTCAAGCTAGGTGAAGGACGGCTTTCACACACACTTATCTCTCAGAACTGAGCATGTGGAGAGACGTTCGTTCATCCAGCACCAAGGGAACGTGTTGCAGGAGAAACATTTACTCTGGTTTCTGAGTCTGTTTCCTAGTGCCGGTTTCAAGTGCCTGCCGTTTTCACTGTAAAACGGAGTTGGAGCTTGTACCTCCCCATATATATGTATGGAGTGGAGTTGGCAACTGAAAAGAAACTTTGTGTTCCCTTCAAGCTAGGTGAAGGACGGCTTTCACACACACTTATCTCTCAGAACTGAGCATGTGGAGAGACGTTCGTTCATCCAGCACCAAGGGAATGGGTTGCAGGAGAAACACTTACTCTGCTTTCTCAGTCTGTTTCCTAGTGCCGGTTTGAAGTGCCTGCCGTTTTCACTGTAAAACCGAGTTGGAGCTTGTACCTCCCCATATATATGTATGGATTGGGGTTGGCAACTGAAAAGAAACTATGTGTTCCCTTCAAGCTAGGTGAAGGACGGCTTTCACACACACTTATCTCTCAGAACTGAGCATGTGGAGAGTCATTCGTTCATCCAGCACCAAGGGAACGGGTTGCAGGAGAAACACTTACTCTGGTTTCTGAGTCTGTTTCCTGGTGCCGGTTTGAATTGCCTGCCGTTTTCACTGTAAAACCGAGTTGGAGCTTGTACCTCCCCATATATATGTATGGAGTGGAGTTGGCAACTGAAAAGAAACTTTGTGTTCCCTTCAAGCTAGGTGAAGGACGGCTTTCACACACACTTATCTTTCAGAACTGAGCATGTGGAGAGACGTTCGTTCATCCAGCACCAAGGGAACGGGTTGCAGGAGAAACACTTACTCTGGTTTCTCAGTCTGTTTCCTAGTGCCGGTTTGGAGTGCCTGCCGTTTTCACTGTAAAACCGAGTTGGAGCTTGTACCTCCCCATATATATGTATGGAGTGGAGTTGGCAACTGAAAAGAAACTTTGTGTTCCCTTCAAGCTAGGTGAAGGACGGCTTTCACACACACTTTTCTCTCAGAACTGAGCATGTGGAGAGACGTTCGTTCATCCAGCACCAAGGGAACGGGTTGCAGGAGAAACACTTACTCTGGTTTCTCAGTCTGTTTCCTAGTGCCGGTTTGAAGTGCCTGCCGTTTTCACTGTAAAACCGAGTTGGAGCTTGTACCTCCCCATATATATGTATGGAGTGGAGTTGGCAACTGAAAAGAAACTTTGTGTTCCCTTCAAGCTAGGTGAAGGACGGCTTTCACACACACTTATCTCTCAGAACTGAGCATGTGGAGAGACGTTCGTTCATCCAGCACCAAGGGAACGTGTTGCAGGAGAAACATTTACTCTGGTTTCTGAGTCTGTTTCCTAGTGCCGGTTTCAAGTGCCTGCCGTTTTCACTGTAAAACGGAGTTGGAGCTTGTACCTCCCCATATATATGTATGGAGTGGAGTTGGCAACTGAAAAGAAACTTTGTGTTCCCTTCAAGCTAGGTGAAGGACGGCTTTCACACACACTTATCTCTCAGAACTGAGCATGTGGAGAGACGTTCGTTCATCCAGCACCAAGGGAATGGGTTGCAGGAGAAACACTTACTCTGCTTTCTCAGTCTGTTTCCTAGTGCCGGTTTGAAGTGCCTGCCGTTTTCACTGTAAAACCGAGTTGGAGCTTGTACCTCCCCATATATATGTATGGATTGGGGTTGGCAACTGAAAAGAAACTATGTGTTCCCTTCAAGCTAGGTGAAGGACGGCTTTCACACACACTTATCTCTCAGAACTGAGCATGTGGAGAGACGTTCGTTCATCCAGCATCAAGAGAACGCGTTGCAGGAGAAACACTTACTCTGGATTCTGAGTCTGTTTCCTAGTGCCGGTTTGAAGTGCCTGCCGTTTTCACTGTAAAACCGAGTTGGAGCTTGTACCTCCCCATATATATGTATGGAGTGGAGTTGGCAACTGAAAAGAAACTTTGTGTTCCCTTCAAGCTAGGTGAAGGACGGCTTTCACACACACTTATCTCTCAGAACTGAGCATATGGAGAGACGTTCGTTCATCCAGCACCAAGGGAACGGGTTGCAGGAGAAACACTTACTCTGGTTTCTCAGTCTGTTTCCTAGTGCCGGTATGAAGTGCCTGCCGTTTTCACTGTAAAACCGAGTTGGAGCTTGTACCTCCCCATATATATGTATGGAGTGGAGTTGGCAACTGAAAAGAAACTTTGTGTTCCCTTCAAGCTAGGTGAAGGACGGCTTTCACACACACTTATCTCTCAGAACTGAGCATGTGGAGAGACGTTCGTTCATCCAGCACCAAGGGAACGGGTTGCAGGAGAAACACTTACTCTGGTTTCTGAGTCTGTTTCCTGGTGCCGGTTTGAAGTGCCTGCCGTTTTCACTGTAAAACCGAGTTGGAGCTTGTACCTCCCCATATATATGTATGGAGTGGAGTTGGCAACTGAAAAGAAACTTTGTGTTCCCTTCAAGCTAGGTGAAGGACGGCTTTCACACACACTTATCTCTCAGAACTGAGCATGTGGAGAGACGTTCGTTCATCCAGCACCAAGGGAACGGGTTGCACGAGAAACACTTACTCTGGTTTCTGAGTCTGTTTCCTAGTGCCGGTTTGAAGTGCCTGCCGTTTTCACTGTAAAACCGAGTTGGAGCTTGTACCTCCCCATATATATGTATGGAGTGGAGTTGGCAACTGAAAAGAAACTTTGTGTTCCCTTCAAGCTAAGTGAAGGACGGCTTTCACACACACTTATCTCTCAGAACTGAGCATGTGGAGAGACGTTCGTTCATCCAGCACCAAGGGAACGGGTTGCAGGAGAAACACTTACTCTGGTTTCTCAGTCTGTTTCCTAGTGCCGGTTTGAAGTGCCTGCCGTTTTCACTGTAAAACCGAGTTGGAGCTTGTACCTCCCCATATATATGTATGGAGTGGAGTTGGCAACTGAAAAGAAACTTTGTGTTCCCTTCAAGCTAGGTGAAGGACGGCTTTCACACACACTTATCTCTCAGAACTGAGCATGTGGAGAGACGTTCGTTCATCCAGCACCAAGGGAACGTGTTGCAGGAGAAACATTTACTCTGGTTTCTGAGTCTGTTTCCTAGTGCCGGTTTGAAGTGCCTGCCGTTTTCACTGTAAAACGGAGTTGGAGCTTGTACCTCCCCATATATATGTATGGAGTGGAGTTGGCAACTGAAAAGAAACTTTGTGTTCCCTTCAAGCTAGGTGAAGGACGGCTTTCACACACACTTATCTCTCAGAACTGAGCATGTGGAGAGACGTTCGTTCATCCAGCACCAAGAGAACGCGTTGCAGGAGAAACACTTACTCTGGTTTCTGAGTCTGTTTCCTGGTGCCGGTTTGAAGTGCCTGCCGTTTTCACTGTAAAACCGAGTTGGAGCTTGTACCTCCCCATATATATGTATGGAGTGGAGTTGGCAACTGAAAAGAAACTTTGTGTTCCCTTCAAGCTAGGTGAAGGACGGCTTTCACACACACTTCTCTCTCAGAACTGAGCATGTGGAGAGACGTTCGTTCATCCAGCACCAAGGGAACGGGTTGCAGGAGAAACACTTACTCTGGTTTCTCAGTCTGTTTCCTAGTGCCGGTTTGAAGTGCCTGCCGTTTTCACTGTAAAACCGAGTTGGAGCTTGTACCTCCCCATATATATGTATGGAGTGGTGTTGGCAACTGAAAAGAAACTTTGTGTTCCCTTCAAGCTAGGTGAAGGACGGCTTTCACACACACTTATCTCTCAGAACTGAGCATGTGGAGAGACGTTCGTTCATCCAGCACCAAGGGAACGGGTTGCAGGAGAAACATTTACTCTGGTTTCTCAGTCTGTTTCCTAGTGCCGGTTTGAAGTGCCTGCCGTTTTCACTGTAAAACCGAGTTGGAGCTTGTACCTCCCCATATATATGTATGGAGTGGAGTTGGCAACTGAAAAGAAACTATGTGTTCCCTTCAAGCTAGGTGAAGGACGGCTTTCACACACACTTATCTCTCAGAACTGAGCATGTGGAGAGACGTTCGTTCATCCAGCACCAAGAGAACGCGTTGCAGGAGAAACACTTACTCTGGATTCTGAGTCTGTTTCCTAGTGCCGGTTTGAAGTGCCTGCCGTTTTCACTGTAAAACCGAGTTGGAGCTTGTACCTCCCCATATATATGTATGGAGTGGAGTTGGCAACTGAAAAGAAACTATGTGTTCCCTTCAAGCTAGGTGAAGGACGGCTTTCACACACACTTATCTCTCAGAACTGAGCATGTGGAGAGACGTTCGTTCATCCAGCACCAAGGGAACGGGTTGCAGGAGAAACACTTACTCTGGTTTCTGAGTCTGTTTCCTGGTGCCGGTTTGAAGTGCCTGCCGTTTTCACTGTAAAACCGAGTTGGAGCTTGTACCTCCCCATATATATGTATGGAGTGGAGTTGGCAACTGAAAAGAAACTTTGTGTTCCCTTCAAGCTAGGTGAAAGACGGCTTTCACACACACTTCTCTCTCAGAACTGAGCATGTGGAGAGACGTTCGTTCATCCAGCACCAAGGGAACGGGTTGCACGAGAAACACTTACTCTGGTTTCTGAGTCTGTTTCCTAGTGCCGGTTTGAAGTGCCTGCCGTTTTCACTGTAAAACCGAGTTGGAGCTTGTACCTCCCCATATATATGTATGGATTGGAGTTGGCAACTGAAAATAAACTTTGTGTTCCCTTCAAGCTAGGTGAAGGACGGCTTTCACACACACTTATCTCTCAGAACTGAGCATGTGGAGAGACGTTCGTTCATCCAGCACCAAGGGAACGGGTTGCAGGAGAAACACTTACTCTGGTTTCTCAGTCTGTTTCCTAGTGCCGGTTTGAAGTGCCTGCCGTTTTCACTGTAAAACCGAGTTGGAGCTTGTACCTCCCCATATATATGTATGGAGTGGAGTTGGCAACTGAAAAGAAACTTTGTGTTCCCTTCAAGCTAGGTGAAGGACGGCTTTCACACACACTTATCTCTCAGAACTGAGCATGTGGAGAGACGTTCGTTCATCCAGCACCAAGGGAACGTGTTGCAGGAGAAACATTTACTCTGGTTTCTGAGTCTGTTTCCTAGTGCCGGTTTGAAGTGCCTGCCGTTTTCACTGTAAAACGGAGTTGGAGCTTGTACCTCCCCATATATATGTATGGAGTGGAGTTGGCAACTGAAAAGAAACTTTGTGTTCCCTTCAAGCTAGGTGAAGGACGGCTTTCACACACACTTATCTCTCAGAACTGAGCATGTGGAGAGACGTTCGTTCATCCAGCACCAAGGGAATGTGTTGCAGGAGAAACACTTACTCTGGTTTCTCAGTCTGTTTCCTAGTGCCGGTTTGAAGTGCCTGCCGTTTTCACTGTAAAACCGAGTTGGAGCTTGTACCTCCCCATATATATGTATGGAGTGGAGTTGGCAACTGAAAAGAAACTATGTGTTCCCATCAAGCTAGGTGAAGGACGGCTTTCACACACACTTATCTCTCAGAACTGAGCATGTGGAGAGACGTTCGTTCATCCAGCACCAAGAGAACGCGTTGCAGGAGAAACACTTTCTCTGGATTCTGAGTCTGTTTCCTAGTGCCGGTTTGAAGTGCCTGCCGTTTTCACTGTAAAACCGAGTTGGAGCTTGTACCTCCCCATATATATGTATGGATTGGAGTTGGCAACTGAAAAGAAACTTTGTGTTCCCTTCAAGCTAGGTGAAGGACGGCTTTCACACACACTTATCTCTCAGAACTGAGCATATGGAGAGACGTTCGTTCATCCAGCACCAAGGGAACGGGTTGCAGGAGAAACACTTACTCTGGTTTCTCAGTCTGTTTCCTAGTGCCGGTATGAAGTGCCTGCCGTTTTCACTGTAAAACCGAGTTGGAGCTTGTACCTCCCCATATATATGTATGGAGTGGAGTTGGCAACTGAAAAGAAACTTTGTGTTCCCTTCAAGCTAGGTGAAGGACGGCTTTCACACACACTTATCTCTCAGAACTGAGCATGTGGAGAGACGTTCGTTCATCCAGCACCAATGGAACGGGTTGCAGGAGAAACACTTACTCTGGTTTCTCAGTCTGTTTCCTAGTGCCGGTTTGAAGTGCCTGCCGTTTTCACTGTAAAACCGAGTTGGAGCTTGTACCTCCCCATATATATGTATGGAGTGGAGTTGGCAACTGAAAAGAAACTTTGTGTTCCCTTCAAGCTAGGTGAAGGACGGCTTTCACACACACTTATCTCTCAGAACTGAGCATGTGGAGAGACGTTCGTTCATCCAGTACCAAGGGAACGGTTTGCAGGAGAAACACTTACTCGGGTTTCTGAGTCTGTTTCCTAGTGCCGGTTTGAAGTGCCTGCCGTTTTCACTGTAAAACCGAGTTGGAGCTTGTACCTCCCCATATATATGTATGCAGTGGAGTTGGCAATTGAAAAGAAACTTGGTGTTCCCTTCAAGCTAGGTGAAGGACGGCTTTCACACACACTTATCTCTCAGAACTGAGCATGTGGAGAGACGTTCGTTCATCCAGCACCAAGGGAACGGGTTGCAGGGGAAACACTTACTCTGGTTTCTCAGTCTGTTTCCTAGTGCCAGTTTGAAGTGCCTGCCGTTTTCACTGTAAAACCGAGTTGGAGCTTGTACCTCCCCATATATATGTATGGAGTGGAGTTGGCAACTGAAAAGAAACTTTGTCTTCCCTTCAAGCTAGGTGAAGGACGGCTTTCCCACACACTTATCTATCAGAACTGAGCATGTGGAGAGACGTTCATTCATCCAGCACCAAGGGAACGGTTTGCAGGAGAAACACTTACTCTGGTTTCTCAGTCTGTTTCCTAGTGCCGGTTTGAAGTGCCTGCCGTTTTCACTGTAAATCCTAATTGGAGCTTGTACCTCCCCATATATATGTATGGAGTGGAGTTGGCAACTGAAAAGAAACTTTGTGTTCCCTTCAAGCTAGGTGAAGGACGGCTTTCACACACACTTATCTCTCAGAACTGAGCATGTGGAGAGACGTTCGTTCATCCAGCACCAAGGGAACGGGTTGCAGGAGAAACACTTACTCTGGTTTCTGAGTCTGTTTCCTGGTGCCGGTTTGAAGTGCCTGCCATTTTCACTGTAAAACCGAGTTGGAGCTTGTACCTCCCCATATGTATGTATGGAGTGGAGTTGGCAACTGAAAAGAAACTTTGGGTTCCCTTCAAGCTAGGTGAAGGACGGCTTTCACACACACTTATCTCTCAGAACTGAGCATGTGGAGAGACGTTCGTTCATCCAGCACCAAGGGAACGGTTTGCAGGAGAAACACTTACTCTGGTTTCTGAGTCTGTTTCCTAGTGCCGGTTTGAAGTGCCTGCCGTTTTCAGTGTAAACCCGAGTGGGAGCTTGTTCCTCCCCATATAAATGTATGGAGTGGAGTTGGCAACTGAAAAGAAACTTTGTGTTCCCTTCAAGCTAGGTGAAGGACGGCTTTCACACACACTTATCTCTCAGAACTGAGCATGTGGAGAGACGTTCGTTCATCCAGCACCAAGGGAACGGGTTGCAGGAGAAACACTTACTCTGGTTTCTCAGTCTGTTTCCTAGTGCCGGTTTGAAGTGCCTGCCGTTTTCACTGTAAAACCGAGTTGGAGCTTGTACCTCCCCATACATATGTATGGAGTGGAGTTGGCAACTGAAAAGAAACTTTGTGTTCCCTTCAAGCTAGGTGAAGGACGGCTTTCACACACACTTATCTCTCAGAACTGAGCATGTGGAGAGACGTTCGTTCATCCAGCACCAAGGGAATGTGTTGCAGGAGAAACACTTACTCTGGTTTCTCAGTCTGTTTCCTAGTGCCGGTTTGAAGTGCCTGCCGTTTTCACTGTAAAACCGAGTTGGGGCTTGTACCTCCCCATATATATGTATGGAGTGGAGTTGGCAACTGAAAAGAAACTATGTGTTCCCATCAAGCTAGGTGAAGGACGGCTTTCACACACACTTATCTCTCAGAACTGAGCATGTGGAGAGACGTTCGTTCATCCAGCACCAAGAGAACGCGTTGCAGGAGAAACACTTTCTCTGGATTCTGAGTCTGTTTCCTAGTGCCGGTTTGAAGTGCCTGCCGTTTTCACTGTAAAACCGAGTTGGAGCTTGTACCTCCCCATATATATGTATGGATTGGAGTTGGCAACTGAAAAGAAACTTTGTGTTCCCTTCAAGCTAGGTGAAGGACGGCTTTCACACACACTTATCTCTCAGAACTGAGCATATGGAGAGACGTTCGTTCATCCAGCACCAAGGGAACGGGTTGCAGGAGAAACACTTACTCTGGTTTCTCAGTCTGTTTCCTAGTGCCGGTATGAAGTGCCTGCCGTTTTCACTGTAAAACCGAGTTGGAGCTTGTACCTCCCCATATATATGTATGGAGTGGAGTTGGCAACTGAAAAGAAACTTTGTGTTCCCTTCAAGCTAGGTGAAGGACGGCTTTCACACACACTTATCTCTCAGAACTGAGCATGTGGAGAGACGTTCGTTCATCCAGCACCAATGGAACGGGTTGCAGGAGAAACACTTACTCTGGTTTCTCAGTCTGTTTCCTAGTGCCGGTTTGAAGTGCCTGCCGTTTTCACTGTAAAACCGAGTTGGAGCTTGTACCTCCCCATATATATGTATGGAGTGGAGTTGGCAACTGAAAAGAAACTTTGTGTTCCCTTCAAGCTAGGTGAAGGACGGCTTTCACACACACTTATCTCTCAGAACTGAGCATGTGGAGAGACGTTCGTTCATCCAGTACCAAGGGAACGGTTTGCAGGAGAAACACTTACTCGGGTTTCTGAGTCTGTTTCCTAGTGCCGGTTTGAAGTGCCTGCCGTTTTCACTGTAAAACCGAGTTGGAGCTTGTACCTCCCCATATATATGTATGCAGTGGAGTTGGCAATTGAAAAGAAACTTGGTGTTCCCTTCAAGCTAGGTGAAGGACGGCTTTCACACACACTTATCTCTCAGAACTGAGCATGTGGAGAGACGTTCGTTCATCCAGCACCAAGAGAACGCGTTGCAGGAGAAACACTTACTCTGGTTTCTGAGTCTGTTTCCTAGTGCCGGTTTGAAGTGCCTGCCGTTTTCACTGTAAAACCGAGTTGGAGCTTGTACCTCCCCATATATATGTATGGAGTGGAGTTGGCAACTGAAAAGAAACTTTGTGTTCCCTTCAAGCTAGGTGAAGGACGGCTTTCACACACACTTATCTCTCAGAACTGAGCATGTGGAGAGACGTTCGTTCATCCAGCACCAAGGGAACGGGTTGCAGGGGAAACACTTACTCTGGTTTCTCAGTCTGTTTCCTAGTGCCAGTTTGAAGTGCCTGCCGTTTTCACTGTAAAACCGAGTTGGAGCTTGTACCTCCCCATATATATGTATGGAGTGGAGTTGGCAACTGAAAAGAAACTTTGTCTTCCCTTCAAGCTAGGTGAAGGACGGCTTTCCCACACACTTATCTATCAGAACTGAGCATGTGGAGAGACGTTCATTCATCCAGCACCAAGGGAACGGTTTGCAGGAGAAACACTTACTCTGGTTTCTCAGTCTGTTTCCTAGTGCCGGTTTGAAGTGCCTGCCGTTTTCACTGTAAATCCTAATTGGAGCTTGTACCTCCCCATATATATGTATGGAGTGGAGTTGGCAACTGAAAAGAAACTTTGTGTTCCCTTCAAGCTAGGTGAAGGACGGCTTTCACACACACTTATCTCTCAGAACTGAGCATGTGGAGAGACGTTCGTTCATCCAGCACCAAGGGAACGGGTTGCAGGAGAAACACTTACTCTGGTTTCTGAGTCTGTTTCCTGGTGCCGGTTTGAAGTGCCTGCCATTTTCACTGTAAAACCGAGTTGGAGCTTGTACCTCCCCATATGTATGTATGGAGTGGAGTTGGCAACTGAAAAGAAACTTTGGGTTCCCTTCAAGCTAGGTGAAGGACGGCTTTCACACACACTTATCTCTCAGAACTGAGCATGTGGAGAGACGTTCGTTCATCCAGCACCAAGGGAACGGTTTGCAGGAGAAACACTTACTCTGGTTTCTGAGTCTGTTTCCTAGTGCCGGTTTGAAGTGCCTGCCGTTTTCAGTGTAAACCCGAGTGGGAGCTTGTTCCTCCCCATATAAATGTATGGAGTGGAGTTGGCAACTGAAAAGAAACTTTGTGTTCCCTTCAAGCTAGGTGAAGGACGGCTTTCACACACACTTATCTCTCAGAACTGAGCATGTGGAGAGACGTTCGTTCATCCAGCACCAAGGGAACGGGTTGCAGGAGAAACACTTACTCTGGTTTCTCAGTCTGTTTCCTAGTGCCGGTATGAAGTGCCTGCCGTTTTCACTGTAAAACCGAGTTGGAGCTTGTACCTCCCCATATATATGTATGGAGTGGAGTTGGCAACTGAAAAGAAACTTTGTGTTCCCTTCAAGCTAGGTGAAGGACGGCTTTCACACACACTTATCTCTCAGAACTGAGCATGTGGAGAGACGTTCGTTCATCCAGCACCAATGGAACGGGTTGCAGGAGAAACACTTACTCTGGTTTCTCAGTCTGTTTCCTAGTGCCGGTTTGAAGTGCCTGCCGTTTTCACTGTAAAACCGAGTTGGAGCTTGTACCTCCCCATATATATGTATGGAGTGGAGTTGGCAACTGAAAAGAAACTTTGTGTTCCCTTCAAGCTAGGTGAAGGACGGCTTTCACACACACTTATCTCTCAGAACTGAGCATGTGGAGAGACGTTCGTTCATCCAGTACCAAGGGAACGGTTTGCAGGAGAAACACTTACTCGGGTTTCTGAGTCTGTTTCCTAGTGCCGGTTTGAAGTGCCTGCCGTTTTCACTGTAAAACCGAGTTGGAGCTTGTACCTCCCCATATATATGTATGCAGTGGAGTTGGCAATTGAAAAGAAACTTGGTGTTCCCTTCAAGCTAGGTGAAGGACGGCTTTCACACACACTTATCTCTCAGAACTGAGCATGTGGAGAGACGTTCGTTCATCCAGCACCAAGAGAACGCGTTGCAGGAGAAACACTTACTCTGGTTTCTGAGTCTGTTTCCTAGTGCCGGTTTGAAGTGCCTGCCGTTTTCACTGTAAAACCGAGTTGGAGCTTGTACCTCCCCATATATATGTATGGAGTGGAGTTGGCAACTGAAAAGAAACTTTGTGTTCCCTTCAAGCTAGGTGAAGGACGGCTTTCACACACACTTATCTCTCAGAACTGAGCATGTGGAGAGACGTTCGTTCATCCAGCACCAAGGGAACGGGTTGCAGGGGAAACACTTACTCTGGTTTCTCAGTCTGTTTCCTAGTGCCAGTTTGAAGTGCCTGCCGTTTTCACTGTAAAACCGAGTTGGAGCTTGTACCTCCCCATATATATGTATGGAGTGGAGTTGGCAACTGAAAAGAAACTTTGTCTTCCCTTCAAGCTAGGTGAAGGACGGCTTTCCCACACACTTATCTATCAGAACTGAGCATGTGGAGAGACGTTCATTCATCCAGCACCAAGGGAACGGTTTGCAGGAGAAACACTTACTCTGGTTTCTCAGTCTGTTTCCTAGTGCCGGTTTGAAGTGCCTGCCGTTTTCACTGTAAATCCTAATTGGAGCTTGTACCTCCCCATATATATGTATGGAGTGGAGTTGGCAACTGAAAAGAAACTTTGTGTTCCCTTCAAGCTAGGTGAAGGACGGCTTTCACACACACTTATCTCTCAGAACTGAGCATGTGGAGAGACGTTCGTTCATCCAGCACCAAGGGAACGGGTTGCAGGAGAAACACTTACTCTGGTTTCTGAGTCTGTTTCCTGGTGCCGGTTTGAAGTGCCTGCCATTTTCACTGTAAAACCGAGTTGGAGCTTGTACCTCCCCATATGTATGTATGGAGTGGAGTTGGCAACTGAAAAGAAACTTTGGGTTCCCTTCAAGCTAGGTGAAGGACGGCTTTCACACACACTTATCTCTCAGAACTGAGCATGTGGAGAGACGTTCGTTCATCCAGCACCAAGGGAACGGTTTGCAGGAGAAACACTTACTCTGGTTTCTGAGTCTGTTTCCTAGTGCCGGTTTGAAGTGCCTGCCGTTTTCAGTGTAAACCCGAGTGGGAGCTTGTTCCTCCCCATATAAATGTATGGAGTGGAGTTGGCAACTGAAAAGAAACTTTGTGTTCCCTTCAAGCTAGGTGAAGGACGGCTTTCACACACACTTATCTCTCAGAACTGAGCATGTGGAGAGACGTTCGTTCATCCAGCACCAAGGGAACGGGTTGCAGGAGAAACACTTACTCTGGTTTCTCAGTCTGTTTCCTAGTGCCGGTTTGAAGTGCCTGCCGTTTTCACTGTAAAACCGAGTTGGAGCTTGTACCTCCCCATACATATGTATGGAGTGGAGTTGGCAACTGAAAAGAAACTTTGTGTTCCCTTCAAGCTAGGTGAAGGACGGCTTTCACACACACTTATCTCTCAGAACTGAGCATGTGGAGAGACGTTCGTTCATCCAGCACCAAGGGAATGTGTTGCAGGAGAAACACTTACTCTGGTTTCTCAGTCTGTTTCCTAGTGCCGGTTTGAAGTGCCTGCCGTTTTCACTGTAAAACCGAGTTGGAGCTTGTACCTCCCCATATATATGTATGGAGTGGAGTTGGCAACTGAAAAGAAACTATGTGTTCCCATCAAGCTAGGTGAAGGACGGCTTTCACACACACTTATCTCTCAGAACTGAGCATGTGGAGAGACGTTCGTTCATCCAGCACCAAGAGAACGCGTTGCAGGAGAAACACTTTCTCTGGATTCTGAGTCTGTTTCCTAGTGCCGGTTTGAAGTGCCTGCCGTTTTCACTGTAAAACCGAGTTGGAGCTTGTACCTCCCCATATATATGTATGGATTGGAGTTGGCAACTGAAAAGAAACTTTGTGTTCCCTTCAAGCTAGGTGAAGGACGGCTTTCACACACACTTATCTCTCAGAACTGAGCATATGGAGAGACGTTCGTTCATCCAGCACCAAGGGAACGGGTTGCAGGAGAAACACTTACTCTGGTTTCTCAGTCTGTTTCCTAGTGCCGGTATGAAGTGCCTGCCGTTTTCACTGTAAAACCGAGTTGGAGCTTGTACCTCCCCATATATATGTATGGAGTGGAGTTGGCAACTGAAAAGAAACTTTGTGTTCCCTTCAAGCTAGGTGAAGGACGGCTTTCACACACACTTATCTCTCAGAACTGAGCATGTGGAGAGACGTTCGTTCATCCAGCACCAATGGAACGGGTTGCAGGAGAAACACTTACTCTGGTTTCTCAGTCTGTTTCCTAGTGCCGGTTTGAAGTGCCTGCCGTTTTCACTGTAAAACCGAGTTGGAGCTTGTACCTCCCCATATATATGTATGGAGTGGAGTTGGCAACTGAAAAGAAACTTTGTGTTCCCTTCAAGCTAGGTGAAGGACGGCTTTCACACACACTTATCTCTCAGAACTGAGCATGTGGAGAGACGTTCGTTCATCCAGTACCAAGGGAACGGTTTGCAGGAGAAACACTTACTCGGGTTTCTGAGTCTGTTTCCTAGTGCCGGTTTGAAGTGCCTGCCGTTTTCACTGTAAAACCGAGTTGGAGCTTGTACCTCCCCATATATATGTATGCAGTGGAGTTGGCAATTGAAAAGAAACTTGGTGTTCCCTTCAAGCTAGGTGAAGGACGGCTTTCACACACACTTATCTCTCAGAACTGAGCATGTGGAGAGACGTTCGTTCATCCAGCACCAAGAGAACGCGTTGCAGGAGAAACACTTACTCTGGTTTCTGAGTCTGTTTCCTAGTGCCGGTTTGAAGTGCCTGCCGTTTTCACTGTAAAACCGAGTTGGAGCTTGTACCTCCCCATATATATGTATGGAGTGGAGTTGGCAACTGAAAAGAAACTTTGTGTTCCCTTCAAGCTAGGTGAAGGACGGCTTTCACACACACTTATCTCTCAGAACTGAGCATGTGGAGAGACGTTCGTTCATCCAGCACCAAGGGAACGGGTTGCAGGGGAAACACTTACTCTGGTTTCTCAGTCTGTTTCCTAGTGCCAGTTTGAAGTGCCTGCCGTTTTCACTGTAAAACCGAGTTGGAGCTTGTACCTCCCCATATATATGTATGGAGTGGAGTTGGCAACTGAAAAGAAACTTTGTCTTCCCTTCAAGCTAGGTGAAGGACGGCTTTCCCACACACTTATCTATCAGAACTGAGCATGTGGAGAGACGTTCATTCATCCAGCACCAAGGGAACGGTTTGCAGGAGAAACACTTACTCTGGTTTCTCAGTCTGTTTCCTAGTGCCGGTTTGAAGTGCCTGCCGTTTTCACTGTAAATCCTAATTGGAGCTTGTACCTCCCCATATATATGTATGGAGTGGAGTTGGCAACTGAAAAGAAACTTTGTGTTCCCTTCAAGCTAGGTGAAGGACGGCTTTCACACACACTTATCTCTCAGAACTGAGCATGTGGAGAGACGTTCGTTCATCCAGCACCAAGGGAACGGGTTGCAGGAGAAACACTTACTCTGGTTTCTGAGTCTGTTTCCTGGTGCCGGTTTGAAGTGCCTGCCATTTTCACTGTAAAACCGAGTTGGAGCTTGTA
Organism: Vicugna pacos; assembly: GCF_048564905.1. Taxonomy (NCBI): domain Eukaryota; kingdom Metazoa; phylum Chordata; class Mammalia; order Artiodactyla; family Camelidae; genus Vicugna; species Vicugna pacos. Next base: position 33,049,399 of record NC_133000.1, read on the forward strand.
CCTCCCCATATGTATGTATGGAGTGGAGTTGGCAACTGAAAAGAAACTTTGGGTTCCCTTCAAGCTAGGTGAAGGACGGCTTTCACACACACTTATCTCTCAGAACTGAGCATGTGGAGAGACGTTCGTTCATCCAGCACCAAGGGAACGGTTTGCAGGAGAAACACTTACTCTGGTTTCTGAGTCTGTTTCCTAGTGCCGGTTTGAAGTGCCTGCCGTTTTCAGTGTAAACCCGAGTGGGAGCTTGTTCCTCCCCATATAAATGTATGGAGTGGAGTTGGCAACTGAAAAGAAACTTTGTGTTCCCTTCAAGCTAGGTGAAGGACGGCTTTCACACACACTTATCTCTCAGAACTGAGCATGTGGAGAGACGTTCGTTCATCCAGCACCAAGGGAACGGGTTGCAGGAGAAACACTTACTCTGGTTTCTCAGTCTGTTTCCTAGTGCCGGTTTGAAGTGCCTGCCGTTTTCACTGTAAAACCGAGTTGGAGCTTGTACCTCCCCATACATATGTATGGAGTGGAGTTGGCAACTGAAAAGAAACTTTGTGTTCCCTTCAAGCTAGGTGAAGGACGGCTTTCACACACACTTATCTCTCAGAACTGAGCATGTGGAGAGACGTTCGTTCATCCAGCACCAAGGGAACGGGTTGCAGGAGAAACACTTACTCTGGTTTCTGAGTCTGTTTCCTGGTGCCGGTTTGAAGTGCCTGCCGTTTTCACTGTAAATCCGAGTTGGAGCTTGTACCTCCCCATATATATGTATGGAGTGGAGTTGGCAACTGAAAAGAAACTTTGTGTTCCCTTCAAGCTAGGTGAAGGACGGCTTTCCCACACACTTATCTATCAGAACTGAGCATGTGGAGAGACGTTCATTCATCCAGCACCAAGGGAACGGTTTGCAGTAGAAACACTTACTCTGGTTTCTCAGTCTGTTTCCTAGTGCCGGTTTGAAGTGCCTGCCGTTTTCACTGTAAATCCTAATTGGAGCTTGTACCTCCCCATATATATGTATGGAGTGGAGTTGGCAACTGAAAAGAAACTTTGTGTTCCCTTCAAGCTAGGTGAAGGACGGCTTTCACACACACTTATCTCTCAGAACTGAGCATGTGGAGAGACGTTCGTTCATCCAGCACCAAGGGAACGGTTTGCAGGAGAAACACTTACTCTGGTTTCTGAGTCTGTTTCCTAGTGCCGGTTTGAAGTGCCTGCCGTTTTCAGTGTAAAATCGAGTGGGAGCTTGTTCCTCCCCATATATATGTATGGAGTGGAGTTGGCAACTGAAAAGAAACTTTGTGTTCCCTTCAAGCTAGGTGAAGGACGGCTTTCACACACACTTATCTCTCAGAACTGAGCATGTGGAGAGACGTTCGTTCATCCAGCACCAAGGGAACGGGTTGCAGGAGAAACATTTACTCTGGTTTCTCAGTCTGTTTCCTAGTGCCGGTTTGAAGTGCCTGCCGTTTTCACTGTAAAACCGAGTTGGAGCTTGTACCTCCCCATACATATGTGTGGAGTGGAGTTGGCAACTGAAAAGAAACTTTGTGTTCCCTTCAAGCTAGGTGAAGGACGGCTTTCACACACACTTATCTCTCAGAACTGAGCATGTGGAGAGACGTTCGTTCATCCAGCACCAAGGGAACGGGTTGCAGGAGAAACACTTACTCTGGTTTCTGAGTCTGTTTCCTGGTGCCGGTTTGAAGTGCCTGCCATTTTCACTGTAAAACCGATTTGGAGCTTGTACCTCCCCATATGTATGTATGGAGTGGAGTTGGCAACTGAAAAGAAACTTTGTGTTCCCTTCAAGCTAGGTGAAGGACGGCTTTCACACACACTTATCTCTCAGAACTGAGCATGTGGAGAGACGTTCGTTCATCCAGCACCAAGGGAACGGTTTGCAGGAGAAACACTTACTCTGGTTTCTGAGTCTGTTTCCTAGTGCCGGTTTGAAGTGCCTGCCGTTTTCAGTGTAAACCCGAGTGGGAGCTTGTTCCTCCCCATATAAATGTATGGAGTGGAGTTGGCAACTGAAAAGAAACTTTGTGTTCCCTTCAAGCTAGGTGAAGGACGGCTTTCACACACACTTATCTCTCAGAACTGAGCATGTGGAGAGACGTTCGTTCATCCAGCACCAAGGGAACGGGTTGCAGGAGAAACACTTACTCTGGTTTCTCAGTCTGTTTCCTAGTGCCGGTTTGAAGTGCCTGCCGTTTTCACTGTAAAACCGAGTTGGAGCTTGTACCTACCCATACATATGTATGGAGTGGAGTTGGCAACTGAAAAGAAACTTTGTGTTCCCTTCAAGCTAGGTGAAGGACGGCTTTCACACACACTTATCTCTCAGAACTGAGCATGTGGAGAGACGTTCGTTCATCCAGCACCAAGGGAACGGGTTGCAGGAGAAACACTTACTCTGGTTTCTGAGTCTGTTTCCTGGTGCCGGTTTGAAGTGCCTGCCGTTTTCACTGTAAAACCGAGTTGGAGCTTGTACCTCCCCATATATATGTATGGAGTGGAGTTGGCAACTGAAAAGAATCTTTGTGTTCCCTTCAAGCTAGGTGAAGGACGGCTTTCACACACACTTATCTCTCAGAACTGAGCATGTGGAGAGACGTTCGTTCATTCAGCACCAAGGGAACGGTTTGCAGGAGAAACACTTACTCTGGTTTCTGAGTCTGTTTCCTAGTGCCGGTTTGAAGTGCCTGCCGTTTTCAGTGTAAAACCGAGTGGGAGCTTGTTCATCCCCATATATATGTATGGAGTGGAGTTGGCAACTGAAAAGAAACTTTGTGTTCCCTTCAAGCTAGGTGAAGGACGGCTTTCACACACACTTATCTCTCAGAACTGAGCATGTGGAGAGACGTTCGTTCATCCAGCACCAAGGGAACGGGTTGCAGGAGAAACACTTACTCTGGTTTCTGAGTCTGTTTCCTGGTGCCGGTTTGAAGTGCCTGCCGTTTTCACTGTAAAACCTAGTTGGAGCTTGTACCTCCCCATACATATGTATGGAGTGGAGTTGGCAACTGAAAATAAACTTTGTGTTCCCTTCAAGCTAGGTGAAGGACGGCTTTCACACACACTTATCTCTCAGAACTGAGCATGTGGAGAGACGTTCGTTCATCCAGCACCAAGGGAACGGTTTGCAGGAGAAACACTTACTCTGGTTTCTGAGTCTGTTTCCTAGTGCCGGTTTGAAGTGCCTGCCGTTTTCACTGTAAAACCGAGTGGGAGCTTGTTCATCCCCATATATATGTATGGAGTGGAGTTGGCAACTGAAAAGAAACTTTGTGTTCCCTTCAAGCTAGGTGAAGGACGGCTTTCACACACACTTATCTCTCAGAACTGAGCATGTGGAGAGACGTTCGTTCATCCAGCACCAAGGGAACGGGTTGCAGGAGAAACACTTACTCTGGTTTCTCAGTCTGTTTCCTAGTGCCGGTTTGAAGTGCCTGCCGTTTTCACTGTAAAACCTAGTTGGAGCTTGTACCTCCCCATACATATGTATGGAGTGGAGTTGGCAACTGAAAAGAAACTTTGTGTTCCCTTCAAACTATGTGAAGGACGGCTTTCACACACACTTATCTCTCAGAACTGAGCATGTGGAGAGACGTTCGTTCATCCAGCACCAAGGGAACGGGTTGCAGGAGAAACACTTACTCTGGTTTCTGAGTCTGTTTCCTAGTGCCGGTATGAAGTGCCTGCCGTTTTCACTGTAAAACCGATTTGGAGCTTGTACCTCCCCATATATATGTATGGAGTGGAATTGGCAACTGAAAAGAAACTTTGTGTTCCCTTCAAGCTAGGTGAAGGACGGCTTTCACACACACTTATCTCTCAGAACTGAGCATGTGGAGAGACGTTCGTTCATCCAGCACCAAGGGAACGGGTTGCAGGAGAAACACTTACTCTGGTTTCTGAGTCTGTTTCCTGGTGCCGGATTGAAGTGCCTGCCGTTTTCACTGTAAAACCGAGTTGGAGCTTGTACCTCCCCATATATATGTATGGAGTGGAGTTGGCAACTGAAAAGAAACTTTGTGTTCCCTTCAAGCTAGGTGAAGGACGGCTTTCACACACACTTATCTCTCAGAACTGAGCATGTGGAGAGACGTTCGTTCATCCAGCACCAAGGGAACGGGTTGCAGGAGAAACACTTACTCTGGTTTCTGAGTCTGTTTCCTGGTGCCGGAATGAAGTGCCTGCCGTTTTCACTGTAAAACCGAGTTGGAGCTTGTACGTCCCCATATATATGTATGGAGTGGGGTTGGCAACTGAAAAGAAACTTTGTGTTCCCTTCAAGCTAGGTGAAGGACGGCTTTCACACACACTTATCTCTCAGAACTGAGCATGTGGAGAGACGTTCGTTCATCCAGCACCAAGGGAACGGGTTGCAGGAGAAACACTTACTCTGGTTTCTCAGTCTGTTTCCTAGTGCCGGTTTGAAGTGCCTGCCGTTTTCACTGTAAAACCGAGTGGGAGCTTGTACCTCCCCATATATATGTATGGAGTGGAGTTGGCAACTGAAAAGAAACTTTGTGTTCCCTTCAAGCTAGGTGAAGGACGGCTTTCACACACACTTATCTCTCAGAACTGAGCATGTGGAGAGACGTTCGTTCATCCAGCACCAAGGGAACGGGTTGCAGGAGAAACACTTACTCTGGTTTCTCAGTCTGTTTCCTAGTGCCGGTTGGAAGTGCCTGCCGTTTTCACTGTAAAACCGAGTTGGAGCTTGTACCTCCCCATATATATGTATGGAGTGGAGTTGGCAACTGAAAAGAAACTTTGTGTTCCCTTCAAGGTAGGTGAAGGACGGCTTTCCCACACATTTATCTATCAGAACTGAGCATGTGGAGAGACGTTCATTCATCCAGCACCAAGGGAACGGTTTGCAGGAGAAACACTTACTCTGGTTTCTCAGTCTGTTTCCTAGTGCCGGTTTGAAGTGCCTGCCGTTTTCACTGTAAATCCTAATTGGAGCTTGTACCTCCCCATATATATGTATGGAGTGGAGTTGGCAACTGAAAAGAAACTTTGTGTTCCCTTCAAGCTAGGTGAAGGACGGCTTTCACACACACTTATCTCTCAGAACTGAGCATGTGGAGAGACGTTCGTTCATCCAGCACCAAGGGAACGGGTTGCAGGAGAAACACTTACTCTGGTTTCTCAGTCTGTTTCCTAGTGCCGGTTTGAAGTGCCTGCCGTTTTCACTGTAAAACCGAGTTGGAGCTTGTACCTCCCCATACATATGTATGGAGTGGAGTTGGCAACTGAAAAGAAACTTTGTGTTCCCTTCAAGCTAGGTGAAGGACGGCTTTCACACACACTTATCTCTCAGAACTGAGCATGTGGAGAGACGTTCGTTCATCCAGCACCAAGGGAACGGGTTGCAGGAGAAACATTTACTCTGGTTTCTCAGTCTGTTTCCTAGTGCCGGTTTGAAGTGCCTGCCGTTTTCACTGTAAAACCGAGTTGGAGCTTGTACCTCCCCATACATATGTATGGAGTGGAGTTGGCAACTGAAAAGAAACTTTGTGTTCCCTTCAAGCTAGGTGAAGGACGGCTTTCACACACACTTATCTCTCAGAACTGAGCATGTGGAGAGACGTTCGTTCATCCAGCACCAAGGGAACGGGTTGCAGGAGAAACACTTACTCTGGTTTCTGAGTCTGTTTCCTGGTGCCGGTTTGAAGTGCCTTCCATTTTCACTGTAAAACCGAGTTGGAGCTTGTACCTCCCCATATGTATGTATGGAGTGGAGTTGGCAACTGAAAAGAAACTTTGTGTTCCCTTCAAGCTAGGTGAAGGACGGCTTTCACACACACTTATCTCTCAGAACTGAGCATGTGGAGAGACGTTCGTTCATCCAGCACCAAGGGAACGGTTTGCAGGAGAAACACTTACTCTGGTTTCTGAGTCTGTTTCCTAGTGCCGGTTTGAAGTGCCTGCCGTTTTCAGTGTAAACCCGAGTGGGAGCTTGTTCCTCCCCATATAAATGTATGGAGTGGAGTTGGCAACTGAAAAGAAACTTTGTGTTCCCTTCAAGCTAGGTGAAGGACGGCTTTCACACACACTTATCTCTCAGAACTGAGCATGTGGAGAGACGATCGTTCATCCAGCACCAAGGGAACGGGTTGCAGGAGAAACATTTACTCTGGTTTCTCAGTCTGTTTCCTAGTGCCGGTTTGAAGTGCCTGCCGTTTTCACTGTGAAACCGAGTTAGAGCTTGTACCTCCCCATACATATGTATGGAGTGGAGTTGGGAACTGAAAAGAAACTTTGTGTTCCCTTCAAGCTAGGTGAAGGACGGCTTTCACACACACTTATCTCTCAGAACTGAGCATGTGGAGAGACGTTCGTTCATCCAGCACCAAGGGAACGGGTTGCAGGAGAAACACTTACTCTGGTTTCTGAGTCTGTTTCCTAGTGCCGGTTTGAAGTGCCTGCCGTTTTCACTGTAAAACCGAGTTGGAGCTTGTACCTCCCCATATATATGTATGGAGTGGAGTTGGCAACTGAAAAGAAACTTTGTGTTCCCTTCAAGCTAGGTGAAGGACGGCTTTCACACACACTTATCTCTCAGAACTGAGCATGTGGAGAGACGTTCGTTCATCCAGCACCAAGGGAACGGGTTGCAGGGGAAACACTTACTCTGGTTTCTCAGTCTGTTTCCTAGTGCCAGTTTGAAGTGCCTGCCGTTTTCACTGTAAAACCGAGTTGGAGCTTGTACCTCCCCATATATATGTATGGAGTGGAGTTGGCAACTGAAAAGAAACTTTGTCTTCCCTTCAAGCTAGGTGAAGGACGGCTTTCCCACACACTTATCTATCAGAACTGAGCATGTGGAGAGACGTTCATTCATCCAGCACCAAGGGAACGGTTTGCAGGAGAAACACTTACTCTGGTTTCTCAGTCTGTTTCCTAGTGCCGGTTTGAAGTGCCTGCCGTTTTCACTGTAAATCCTAATTGGAGCTTGTACCTCCCCATATATATGTATGGAGTGGAGTTGGCAACTGAAAAGAAACTTTGTGTTCCCTTCAAGCTAGGTGAAGGACGGCTTTCACACACACTTATCTCTCAGAACTGAGCATGTGGAGAGACGTTCGTTCATCCAGCACCAAGGGAACGGGTTGCAGGAGAAACACTTACTCTGGTTTCTGAGTCTGTTTCCTGGTGCCGGTTTGAAGTGCCTGCCATTTTCACTGTAAAACGGAGTTGGAGCTTGTACCTCCCCATATGTATGTATGGAGTGGAGTTGGCAACTGAAAAGAAACTTTGGGTTCCCTTCAAGCTAGGTGAAGGACGGCTTTCACACACACTTATCTCTCAGAACTGAGCATGTGGAGAGACGTTCGTTCATCCAGCACCAAGGGAACGGTTTGCAGGAGAAACACTTACTCTGGTTTCTGAGTCTGTTTCCTAGTGCCGGTTTGAAGTGCCTGCCGTTTTCAGTGTAAACCCGAGTGGGAGCTTGTTCCTCCCCATATAAATGTATGGAGTGGAGTTGGCAACTGAAAAGAAACTTTGTGTTCCCTTCAAGCTAGGTGAAGGACGGCTTTCACACACACTTATCTCTCAGAACTGAGCATGTGGAGAGACGTTCGTTCATCCAGCACCAAGGGAACGGGTTGCAGGAGAAACACTTACTCTGGTTTCTCAGTCTGTTTCCTAGTGCCGGTTTGAAGTGCCTGCCGTTTTCACTGTAAAACCGAGTTGGAGCTTGTACCTCCCCATACATATGTATGGAGTGGAGTTGGCAACTGAAAAGAAACTTTGTGTTCCCTTCAAGCTAGGTGAAGGACGGCTTTCACACACACTTATCTCTCAGAACTGAGCATGTGGAGAGACGTTCGTTCATCCAGCACCAAGGGAACGGGTTGCAGGAGAAACACTTACTCTGGTTTCTGAGTCTGTTTCCTGGTGCCGGTTTGAAGTGCCTGCCGTTTTCACTGTAAATCCGAGTTGGAGCTTGTACCTCCCCATATATATGTATGGAGTGGAGTTGGCAACTGAAAAGAAACTTTGTGTTCCCTTCAAGCTAGGTGAAGGACGGCTTTCCCACACACTTATCTATCAGAACTGAGCATGTGGAGAGACGTTCATTCATCCAGCACCAAGGGAACGGTTTGCAGTAGAAACACTTACTCTGGTTTCTCAGTCTGTTTCCTAGTGCCGGTTTGAAGTGCCTGCCGTTTTCACTGTAAATCCTAATTGGAGCTTGTACCTCCCCATATATATGTATGGAGTGGAGTTGGCAACTGAAAAGAAACTTTGTGTTCCCTTCAAGCTAGGTGAAGGACGGCTTTCACACACACTTATCTCTCAGAACTGAGCATGTGGAGAGACGTTCGTTCATCCAGCACCAAGGGAACGGTTTGCAGGAGAAACACTTACTCTGGTTTCTGAGTCTGTTTCCTAGTGCCGGTTTGAAGTGCCTGCCGTTTTCAGTGTAAAATCGAGTGGGAGCTTGTTCCTCCCCATATATATGTATGGAGTGGAGTTGGCAACTGAAAAGAAACTTTGTGTTCCCTTCAAGCTAGGTGAAGGACGGCTTTCACACACACTTATCTCTCAGAACTGAGCATGTGGAGAGACGTTCGTTCATCCAGCACCAAGGGAACGGGTTGCAGGAGAAACATTTACTCTGGTTTCTCAGTCTGTTTCCTAGTGCCGGTTTGAAGTGCCTGCCGTTTTCACTGTAAAACCGAGTTGGAGCTTGTACCTCCCCATACATATGTGTGGAGTGGAGTTGGCAACTGAAAAGAAACTTTGTGTTCCCTTCAAGCTAGGTGAAGGACGGCTTTCACACACACTTATCTCTCAGAACTGAGCATGTGGAGAGACGTTCGTTCATCCAGCACCAAGGGAACGGGTTGCAGGAGAAACACTTACTCTGGTTTCTGAGTCTGTTTCCTGGTGCCGGTTTGAAGTGCCTGCCATTTTCACTGTAAAACCGATTTGGAGCTTGTACCTCCCCATATGTATGTATGGAGTGGAGTTGGCAACTGAAAAGAAACTTTGTGTTCCCTTCAAGCTAGGTGAAGGACGGCTTTCACACACACTTATCTCTCAGAACTGAGCATGTGGAGAGACGTTCGTTCATCCAGCACCAAGGGAACGGTTTGCAGGAGAAACACTTACTCTGGTTTCTGAGTCTGTTTCCTAGTGCCGGTTTGAAGTGCCTGCCGTTTTCAGTGTAAACCCGAGTGGGAGCTTGTTCCTCCCCATATAAATGTATGGAGTGGAGTTGGCAACTGAAAAGAAACTTTGTGTTCCCTTCAAGCTAGGTGAAGGACGGCTTTCACACACACTTATCTCTCAGAACTGAGCATGTGGAGAGACGTTCGTTCATCCAGCACCAAGGGAACGGGTTGCAGGAGAAACACTTACTCTGGTTTCTCAGTCTGTTTCCTAGTGCCGGTTTGAAGTGCCTGCCGTTTTCACTGTAAAACCGAGTTGGAGCTTGTACCTCCCCATACATATGTATGGAGTGGAGTTGGCAACTGAAAAGAAACTTTGTGTTCCCTTCAAGCTAGGTGAAGGACGGCTTTCACACACACTTATCTCTCAGAACTGAGCATGTGGAGAGACGTTCGTTCATCCAGCACCAAGGGAACGGGTTGCAGGAGAAACACTTACTCTGGTTTCTGAGTCTGTTTCCTGGTGCCGGTTTGAAGTGCCTGCCGTTTTCACTGTAAAACCGAGTTGGAGCTTGTACCTCCCCATATATATGTATGGAGTGGAGTTGGCAACTGAAAAGAATCTTTGTGTTCCCTTCAAGCTAGGTGAAGGACGGCTTTCACACACACTTATCTCTCAGAACTGAGCATGTGGAGAGACGTTCGTTCATTCAGCACCAAGGGAACGGTTTGCAGGAGAAACACTTACTCTGGTTTCTGAGTCTGTTTCCTAGTGCCGGTTTGAAGTGCCTGCCGTTTTCAGTGTAAAACCGAGTGGGAGCTTGTTCATCCCCATATATATGTATGGAGTGGAGTTGGCAACTGAAAAGAAACTTTGTGTTCCCTTCAAGCTAGGTGAAGGACGGCTTTCACACACACTTATCTCTCAGAACTGAGCATGTGGAGAGACGTTCGTTCATCCAGCACCAAGGGAACGGGTTGCAGGGGAAACACTTACTCTGGTTTCTCAGTCTGTTTCCTAGTGCCAGTTTGAAGTGCCTGCCGTTTTCACTGTAAAACCGAGTTGGAGCTTGTACCTCCCCATATATATGTATGGAGTGGAGTTGGCAACTGAAAAGAAACTTTGTCTTCCCTTCAAGCTAGGTGAAGGACGGCTTTCCCACACACTTATCTATCAGAACTGAGCATGTGGAGAGACGTTCATTCATCCAGCACCAAGGGAACGGTTTGCAGGAGAAACACTTACTCTGGTTTCTCAGTCTGTTTCCTAGTGCCGGTTTGAAGTGCCTGCCGTTTTCACTGTAAATCCTAATTGGAGCTTGTACCTCCCCATATATATGTATGGAGTGGAGTTGGCAACTGAAAAGAAACTTTGTGTTCCCTTCAAGCTAGGTGAAGGACGGCTTTCACACACACTTATCTCTCAGAACTGAGCATGTGGAGAGACGTTCGTTCATCCAGCACCAAGGGAACGGGTTGCAGGAGAAACACTTACTCTGGTTTCTGAGTCTGTTTCCTGGTGCCGGTTTGAAGTGCCTGCCATTTTCACTGTAAAACGGAGTTGGAGCTTGTACCTCCCCATATGTATGTATGGAGTGGAGTTGGCAACTGAAAAGAAACTTTGGGTTCCCTTCAAGCTAGGTGAAGGACGGCTTTCACACACACTTATCTCTCAGAACTGAGCATGTGGAGAGACGTTCGTTCATCCAGCACCAAGGGAACGGTTTGCAGGAGAAACACTTACTCTGGTTTCTGAGTCTGTTTCCTAGTGCCGGTTTGAAGTGCCTGCCGTTTTCAGTGTAAACCCGAGTGGGAGCTTGTTCCTCCCCATATAAATGTATGGAGTGGAGTTGGCAACTGAAAAGAAACTTTGTGTTCCCTTCAAGCTAGGTGAAGGACGGCTTTCACACACACTTATCTCTCAGAACTGAGCATGTGGAGAGACGTTCGTTCATCCAGCACCAAGGGAACGGGTTGCAGGAGAAACACTTACTCTGGTTTCTCAGTCTGTTTCCTAGTGCCGGTTTGAAGTGCCTGCCGTTTTCACTGTAAAACCGAGTTGGAGCTTGTACCTCCCCATACATATGTATGGAGTGGAGTTGGCAACTGAAAAGAAACTTTGTGTTCCCTTCAAGCTAGGTGAAGGACGGCTTTCACACACACTTATCTCTCAGAACTGAGCATGTGGAGAGACGTTCGTTCATCCAGCACCAAGGGAACGGGTTGCAGGAGAAACACTTACTCTGGTTTCTGAGTCTGTTTCCTGGTGCCGGTTTGAAGTGCCTGCCGTTTTCACTGTAAATCCGAGTTGGAGCTTGTACCTCCCCATATATATGTATGGAGTGGAGTTGGCAACTGAAAAGAAACTTTGTGTTCCCTTCAAGCTAGGTGAAGGACGGCTTTCCCACACACTTATCTATCAGAACTGAGCATGTGGAGAGACGTTCATTCATCCAGCACCAAGGGAACGGTTTGCAGTAGAAACACTTACTCTGGTTTCTCAGTCTGTTTCCTAGTGCCGGTTTGAAGTGCCTGCCGTTTTCACTGTAAATCCTAATTGGAGCTTGTACCTCCCCATATATATGTATGGAGTGGAGTTGGCAACTGAAAAGAAACTTTGTGTTCCCTTCAAGCTAGGTGAAGGACGGCTTTCACACACACTTATCTCTCAGAACTGAGCATGTGGAGAGACGTTCGTTCATCCAGCACCAAGGGAACGGTTTGCAGGAGAAACACTTACTCTGGTTTCTGAGTCTGTTTCCTAGTGCCGGTTTGAAGTGCCTGCCGTTTTCAGTGTAAAATCGAGTGGGAGCTTGTTCCTCCCCATATATATGTATGGAGTGGAGTTGGCAACTGAAAAGAAACTTTGTGTTCCCTTCAAGCTAGGTGAAGGACGGCTTTCACACACACTTATCTCTCAGAACTGAGCATGTGGAGAGACGTTCGTTCATCCAGCACCAAGGGAACGGGTTGCAGGAGAAACATTTACTCTGGTTTCTCAGTCTGTTTCCTAGTGCCGGTTTGAAGTGCCTGCCGTTTTCACTGTAAAACCGAGTTGGAGCTTGTACCTCCCCATACATATGTGTGGAGTGGAGTTGGCAACTGAAAAGAAACTTTGTGTTCCCTTCAAGCTAGGTGAAGGACGGCTTTCACACACACTTATCTCTCAGAACTGAGCATGTGGAGAGACGTTCGTTCATCCAGCACCAAGGGAACGGGTTGCAGGAGAAACACTTACTCTGGTTTCTGAGTCTGTTTCCTGGTGCCGGTTTGAAGTGCCTGCCATTTTCACTGTAAAACCGATTTGGAGCTTGTACCTCCCCATATGTATGTATGGAGTGGAGTTGGCAACTGAAAAGAAACTTTGTGTTCCCTTCAAGCTAGGTGAAGGACGGCTTTCACACACACTTATCTCTCAGAACTGAGCATGTGGAGAGACGTTCGTTCATCCAGCACCAAGGGAACGGTTTGCAGGAGAAACACTTACTCTGGTTTCTGAGTCTGTTTCCTAGTGCCGGTTTGAAGTGCCTGCCGTTTTCAGTGTAAACCCGAGTGGGAGCTTGTTCCTCCCCATATAAATGTATGGAGTGGAGTTGGCAACTGAAAAGAAACTTTGTGTTCCCTTCAAGCTAGGTGAAGGACGGCTTTCACACACACTTATCTCTCAGAACTGAGCATGTGGAGAGACGTTCGTTCATCCAGCACCAAGGGAACGGGTTGCAGGAGAAACACTTACTCTGGTTTCTCAGTCTGTTTCCTAGTGCCGGTTTGAAGTGCCTGCCGTTTTCACTGTAAAACCGAGTTGGAGCTTGTACCTCCCCATACATATGTATGGAGTGGAGTTGGCAACTGAAAAGAAACTTTGTGTTCCCTTCAAGCTAGGTGAAGGACGGCTTTCACACACACTTATCTCTCAGAACTGAGCATGTGGAGAGACGTTCGTTCATCCAGCACCAAGGGAACGGGTTGCAGGAGAAACACTTACTCTGGTTTCTGAGTCTGTTTCCTGGTGCCGGTTTGAAGTGCCTGCCGTTTTCACTGTAAAACCGAGTTGGAGCTTGTACCTCCCCATATATATGTATGGAGTGGAGTTGGCAACTGAAAAGAATCTTTGTGTTCCCTTCAAGCTAGGTGAAGGACGGCTTTCACACACACTTATCTCTCAGAACTGAGCATGTGGAGAGACGTTCGTTCATTCAGCACCAAGGGAACGGTTTGCAGGAGAAACACTTACTCTGGTTTCTGAGTCTGTTTCCTAGTGCCGGTTTGAAGTGCCTGCCGTTTTCAGTGTAAAACCGAGTGGGAGCTTGTTCATCCCCATATATATGTATGGAGTGGAGTTGGCAACTGAAAAGAAACTTTGTGTTCCCTTCAAGCTAGGTGAAGGACGGCTTTCACACACACTTATCTCTCAGAACTGAGCATGTGGAGAGACGTTCGTTCATCCAGCACCAAGGGAACGGGTTGCAGGAGAAACACTTACTCTGGTTTCTGAGTCTGTTTCCTGGTGCCGGTTTGAAGTGCCTGCCGTTTTCACTGTAAAACCTAGTTGGAGCTTGTACCTCCCCATACATATGTATGGAGTGGAGTTGGCAACTGAAAATAAACTTTGTGTTCCCTTCAAGCTAGGTGAAGGACGGCTTTCACACACACTTATCTCTCAGAACTGAGCATGTGGAGAGACGTTCGTTCATCCAGCACCAAGGGAACGGTTTGCAGGAGAAACACTTACTCTGGTTTCTGAGTCTGTTTCCTAGTGCCGGTTTGAAGTGCCTGCCGTTTTCACTGTAAAACCGAGTGGGAGCTTGTTCATCCCCATATATATGTATGGAGTGGAGTTGGCAACTGAAAAGAAACTTTGTGTTCCCTTCAAGCTAGGTGAAGGACGGCTTTCACACACACTTATCTCTCAGAACTGAGCATGTGGAGAGACGTTCGTTCATCCAGCACCAAGGGAACGGGTTGCAGGAGAAACACTTACTCTGGTTTCTCAGTCTGTTTCCTAGTGCCGGTTTGAAGTGCCTGCCGTTTTCACTGTAAAACCTAGTTGGAGCTTGTACCTCCCCATACATATGTATGGAGTGGAGTTGGCAACTGAAAAGAAACTTTGTGTTCCCTTCAAACTATGTGAAGGACGGCTTTCACACACACTTATCTCTCAGAACTGAGCATGTGGAGAGACGTTCGTTCATCCAGCACCAAGGGAACGGGTTGCAGGAGAAACACTTACTCTGGTTTCTGAGTCTGTTTCCTAGTGCCGGTATGAAGTGCCTGCCGTTTTCACTGTAAAACCGATTTGGAGCTTGTACCTCCCCATATATATGTATGGAGTGGAATTGGCAACTGAAAAGAAACTTTGTGTTCCCTTCAAGCTAGGTGAAGGACGGCTTTCACACACACTTATCTCTCAGAACTGAGCATGTGGAGAGACGTTCGTTCATCCAGCACCAAGGGAACGGGTTGCAGGAGAAACACTTACTCTGGTTTCTGAGTCTGTTTCCTGGTGCCGGATTGAAGTGCCTGCCGTTTTCACTGTAAAACCGAGTTGGAGCTTGTACCTCCCCATATATATGTATGGAGTGGAGTTGGCAACTGAAAAGAAACTTTGTGTTCCCTTCAAGCTAGGTGAAGGACGGCTTTCACACACACTTATCTCTCAGAACTGAGCATGTGGAGAGACGTTCGTTCATCCAGCACCAAGGGAACGGGTTGCAGGAGAAACACTTACTCTGGTTTCTGAGTCTGTTTCCTGGTGCCGGAATGAAGTGCCTGCCGTTTTCACTGTAAAACCGAGTTGGAGCTTGTACGTCCCCATATATATGTATGGAGTGGGGTTGGCAACTGAAAAGAAACTTTGTGTTCCCTTCAAGCTAGGTGAAGGACGGCTTTCACACACACTTATCTCTCAGAACTGAGCATGTGGAGAGACGTTCGTTCATCCAGCACCAAGGGAACGGGTTGCAGGAGAAACACTTACTCTGGTTTCTCAGTCTGTTTCCTAGTGCCGGTTTGAAGTGCCTGCCGTTTTCACTGTAAAACCGAGTGGGAGCTTGTACCTCCCCATATATATGTATGGAGTGGAGTTGGCAACTGAAAAGAAACTTTGTGTTCCCTTCAAGCTAGGTGAAGGACGGCTTTCACACACACTTATCTCTCAGAACTGAGCATGTGGAGAGACGTTCGTTCATCCAGCACCAAGGGAACGGGTTGCAGGAGAAACACTTACTCTGGTTTCTCAGTCTGTTTCCTAGTGCCGGTTGGAAGTGCCTGCCGTTTTCACTGTAAAACCGAGTTGGAGCTTGTACCTCCCCATATATATGTATGGAGTGGAGTTGGCAACTGAAAAGAAACTTTGTGTTCCCTTCAAGGTAGGTGAAGGACGGCTTTCCCACACATTTATCTATCAGAACTGAGCATGTGGAGAGACGTTCATTCATCCAGCACCAAGGGAACGGTTTGCAGGAGAAACACTTACTCTGGTTTCTCAGTCTGTTTCCTAGTGCCGGTTTGAAGTGCCTGCCGTTTTCACTGTAAATCCTAATTGGAGCTTGTACCTCCCCATATATATGTATGGAGTGGAGTTGGCAACTGAAAAGAAACTTTGTGTTCCCTTCAAGCTAGGTGAAGGACGGCTTTCACACACACTTATCTCTCAGAACTGAGCATGTGGAGAGACGTTCGTTCATCCAGCACCAAGGGAACGGGTTGCAGGAGAAACACTTACTCTGGTTTCTCAGTCTGTTTCCTAGTGCCGGTTTGAAGTGCCTGCCGTTTTCACTGTAAAACCGAGTTGGAGCTTGTACCTCCCCATACATATGTATGGAGTGGAGTTGGCAACTGAAAAGAAACTTTGTGTTCCCTTCAAGCTAGGTGAAGGACGGCTTTCACACACACTTATCTCTCAGAACTGAGCATGTGGAGAGACGTTCGTTCATCCAGCACCAAGGGAACGGGTTGCAGGAGAAACATTTACTCTGGTTTCTCAGTCTGTTTCCTAGTGCCGGTTTGAAGTGCCTGCCGTTTTCACTGTAAAACCGAGTTGGAGCTTGTACCTCCCCATACATATGTATGGAGTGGAGTTGGCAACTGAAAAGAAACTTTGTGTTCCCTTCAAGCTAGGTGAAGGACGGCTTTCACACACACTTATCTCTCAGAACTGAGCATGTGGAGAGACGTTCGTTCATCCAGCACCAAGGGAACGGGTTGCAGGAGAAACACTTACTCTGGTTTCTGAGTCTGTTTCCTAGTGCCGGTTTGAAGTGCCTGCCGTTTTCAGTGTAAACCCGAGTGGGAGCTTGTTCCTCCCCATATAAATGTATGGAGTGGAGTTGGCAACTGAAAAGAAACTTTGTGTTCCCTTCAAGCTAGGTGAAGGACGGCTTTCACACACACTTATCTCTCAGAACTGAGCATGTGGAGAGACGATCGTTCATCCAGCACCAAGGGAACGGGTTGCAGGAGAAACATTTACTCTGGTTTCTCAGTCTGTTTCCTAGTGCCGGTTTGAAGTGCCTGCCGTTTTCACTGTGAAACCGAGTTAGAGCTTGTACCTCCCCATACATATGTATGGAGTGGAGTTGGGAACTGAAAAGAAACTTTGTGTTCCCTTCAAGCTAGGTGAAGGACGGCTTTCACACACACTTATCTCTCAGAACTGAGCATGTGGAGAGACGTTCGTTCATCCAGCACCAAGGGAACGGGTTGCAGGAGAAACATTTACTCTGGATTCTCAGTCTGTTTCCTAGTGCCGGTTTGAAGTGCCTGCCGTTTTCACTGAAAAACCGAGTTGGAGCTTGTACCTCCCCATACATATGTATGGAGTGGAGTTGGCAACTGAAAAGAAACTTTGTGTTCCCTTCAAGCTAGGTGAAGGACGGCTTTCACACACACTTATCTCTCAGAACTGAGCATGTGGAGAGACGTTCGTTCATCCAGCACCAAGGGAACGGGTTGCAGGAGAAACACTTACTCTGGTTTCTGAGTCTGTTTCCTGGTGCCGGTTTGAAGTGCCTTCCATTTTCACTGTAAAACCGAGTTGGAGCTTGTACCTCCCCATATGTATGTATGGAGTGGAGTTGGCAACTGAAAAGAAACTTTGTGTTCCCTTCAAGCTAGGTGAAGGACGGCTTTCACACACACTTATCTCTCAGAACTGAGCATGTGGAGAGACGTTCGTTCATCCAGCACCAAGGGAACGGTTTGCAGGAGAAACACTTACTCTGGTTTCTGAGTCTGTTTCCTAGTGCCGGTTTGAAGTGCCTGCCGTTTTCAGTGTAAAACCGAGTGGGAGCTTGTTCCTCCCCATATATATGTATGGAGTGGAGTTGGCAACTGAAAAGAAACTTTGTGTTCCCTTCAAGCTAGGTGAAGGACGGCTTTCACACACACTTATCTCTCAGAACTGAGCATGTGGAGAGACGTTCGTTCATCCAGCACCAAGGGAACGGGTTGCAGGAGAAACACTTACTCTGGTTTCTCAGTCTGTTTCCTAGTGCCGGTTTGAAGTGCCTGCCGTTTTCACTGTAAAACCGAGTTGGAGCTTGTACCTCCCCATATATATGTATGGAGTGGAGTTGGCAACTGAAAAGAAACTTTGTCTTCCCTTCAAGCTAGGTGAAGGACGGCTTTCACACACACTTATCTCTCAGAACTGAGCATGTGGAGAGACGTTCGTTCATCCAGCACCAAGGGAACGGGTTGCAGGAGAAACACTTACTCTGGTTTCTGAGTCTGTTTCCTAGTGCCGGTTTGAAGTGCCTGCCGTTTTCACTGTAAAACCGAGTTGGAGCTTGTACCTCCCCATATATATGTATGGAGTGGAGTTGGCAACTGAAAGGAAACTTTGTGTTCCCTTCAAGCTAGGTGAAGGACGGCTTTCACACACACTTATCTCTCAGAACTGAGCATGTGGAGAGACGTTCGTTCATCCAGCACCAAGGGAACGGGTTGCAGGAGAAACACTTACTCTGGTTTCTCAGTCTGTTTCCTGGTGCCGGATTGAAGTGCCTGCCGTTTTCACTGTAAAACCGAGTTGGAGCTTGTACCTCCCCATATATATGTATGGAGTGGAGTTGGCAACTGAAAAGAAACTTTGTGTTCCCTTCAAGCTAGGTGAAGGACGGCTTTCACACACACTTATCTCTCAGAACTGAGCATGTGGAGAGACGTTCGTTCATCCAGCACCAAGGGAACGGGTTGCAGGAGAAACACTTACTCTGGTTTCTCAGTCTGTTTCCTAGTGCCGGTTTGAAGTGCCTGCCGTTTTCACTGTAAAACCGAGTTGGAGCTTGTACCTCCCCATATATATGTATGGAGTGGAGTTGGCAACTGAAAAGAAACTTTGTGTTCCCTTCAAGCTAGGTGAAGGACGGCTTTCACACACACTTATCTCTCAGAACTGAGCATGTGGAGAGACGTTCGTTCATCCAGCACCAAGGAAACGGGTTGCAGGAGAAATACTTACTCTGGATTCTCAGTCTGTTTCCTAGTGCCGGTTTGAAGTGCCTGCCGTTTTCACTGTAAAACCGAGTTGGAACTTGTACCTACCCATACATATGTATGGAGTGGAGTTGGCAACTGAAAAGAAACTTTGTGTTCCCTTCAAGCTAGGTGAAGGACGGCTTTCACACACACTTATCTCTCAGAACTGAGCATGTGGAGAGACGTTCGTTCATCCAGCACCAAGGGAACGGGTTGCAGGAGAAACACTTACTCTGGTTTCTCAGTCTGTTTCCTAGTGCCGGTTTGAAGTGCCTGCCGTTTTCACTGTAAAACCGAGTTGGAGCTTGTACCTCCCCATACATATGTATGGAGTGGAGTTGGCAACTGAAAAGAAACTTTGTGTTCCCTTCAAGCTAGGTGAAGGACGGCTTTCACACACACTTATCTCTCAGAACTGAGCATGTGGAGAGACGTTCGTTCATCCAGCACCAAGGGAACGGGTTGCAGGAGAAACACTTACTCTGGTTTCTGATTCTGTTTCCTAGTGCCGGTTTGAAGTGCCTGCCGTTTTCACTGTAAAACCGAGTTGGAGCTTGTACCTCCCCATATATATGTATGGAGTGGAGTTGGCAACTGAAAAGAAACTTTGTGTTCCCTTCAAGCTAGGTGAAGGACGGCTTTCACACACACTTATCTCTCAGAACTGAGCATGTGGAGAGACGTTCGTTCATCCAGCACCAAGGGAACGGGTTGCAGGGGAAACACTTACTCTGGTTTCTGAGTCTGTTTCCTGGTGCCGGTTTGAAGTGCCTGCCGTTATCACTGTAAAACCGAGTTGGAGCTTGTACCTCCCCATATATATGTATGGAGTGGAGTTGGCAACTGAAAAGAAACTTTGTGTTCCCTTCAAGCTAGGTGAAGGACGGCTTTCACACACACTTATCTCTCAGAACTGAGCATGTGGAGAGACGTTCGTTCATCCAGCACCAAGGGAACGGGTTGCAGGAGAAACACTTACTCTGGTTTCTGAGTCTGTTTCCTAGTGCCGGTTTGAAGTGCCTGCCGTTTTCACTGTAAAACCGAGTTGGAGCTTGTACCTCCCCATATATATGTATGGAGTGGAGTTGGCAACTGAAAAGAAACTTTGTGTTCCCTTCAAGCTAGGTGAAGGACGGCTTTCACACACACTTATCTCTCAGAACTGAGCATGTGGAGAGACGTTCGTTCATCCAGCACCAAGGGAACGGGTTGCAGGAGAAACACTTACTCTGGTTTCTCAGTCTGTTTCCTAGTGCCGGTTTGAAGTGCCTGCCGTTTTCACTGTAAAACCGAGTTGGAGCTTGTACCTCCCCATATATATGTATGGAGTGGAGTTGGCAACTGAAAAGAAACTTTGTGTTCCCTTCAAGCTAGGTGAAGGACGGCTTTCACACACACTTATCTCTCAGAACTGAGCATGTGGAGAGACGTTCGTTCATCCAGCACCAAGGGAACTTGTTGCAAGAGAAACACTTACTCAGGTTTCTGAGTCTGTTTCCTAGTGCCGGTTTGAAGTGCCTGCCGTTTTCACTGTAAAACGGAGTTGGAGCTTGTACCTCCCCAAATATATGTATGGAGTGGAGTTGGCAACTGAAAAGAAACTTTGTGTTCCCTTCAAGCTAGGTGAAGGACGGCTTTCACACACACTTATCTCTCAGAACTGAGCATGTGGAGAGACGTTCGTTCATCCAGCACCAAGGGAACGGGTTGCAGGAGAAACACTTACTCTGGTTTCTCAGTCTGTTTCCTAGTGCCGGTTTGAAGTGCCTGCCGTTTTCACTGTAAAACCGAGTTGGAGCTTGTACCTCCCCATATATATGTATGGAGTGGAGTTGGCAACTGAAAAGAAACTATGTGTTCCCTTCAAGCTAGGTGAAGGACGGCTTTCACACACACTTATCTCTCAGAACTGAGCATGTGGAGTGACGTTCGTTCATCCAGCACCAAGAGAAAGCGTTGCAGGAGAAACACTTACTCTGGATTCTGAGTCTGTTTCCTAGTGCCGGTTTGAAGTGCCTGCCGTTTTCACTGTAAAACCGAGTTGGAGCTTGTACCTCCCCATATATATGTATGGAGTGGAGTTGGCAACTGAAAAGAAACTTTGTGTTCCCTTCAAGCTATGTGAAGGACGTCTTTCACACACACTTATCTCTCAGAACTGAGCATGTGGAGAGACGTTCGTTCATCCAGCACTAAGGGAACGGGTTGCAGGAGAAACACTTACTCTGGTTTCTCAGTCTGTTTCCTAGTGCCGGTTTGAAGTGCCTGCCGTTTTCACTGTAAAACCTAGTTGGAGCTTGTACCTCCCCATACATATGTATGGAGTGGAGTTGGCAACTGAAAAGAAACTTTGTGTTCCCTTCAAGCTAGGTGAAGGACGGCTTTCACACACACTTATCTCTCAGAACTGAGCATGTGGAGAGACGTTCGTTCATCCAGCACCAAGGGAAAGGGTTGCAGGAGAAACACTTACTCTGGTTTCTGAGTCTGTTTCCTAGTGCCGGTTTGAAGTGCCTGCCGTTTTCACTGTAAAACCGAGTTGGAGCTTGTACCTCCCCATATATATATGTATGGAGTGGAGTTGGCAACTGAAAAGAAACTTTGTGTTCCCTTCAAGCTAGGTGAAGGACGGCTTTCACACACACTTATCTCTCAGAACTGAGCATGTGGAGAGACGTTCGTTCATCCAGCACCAAGGGAACGGGTTGCAGGAGAAACACTTACTCTGGTTTCTCAGTCTGTTTCCTAGTGCCGGTTTGAAGTTCCTGCCGTTTTCACTGTAAAACCGAGTTGGAGCTTGTACCTCCCCATATATATGTATGGAGTGGAGTTGGCAACTGAAAAGAAACTTTGTGTTCCCTTCAAGCTAGGTGAAGGACGGCTTTCACACACACTTATCTCTCAGAACTGAGCATGTGGAGAGACGTTCGTTCATCCAGCACCAAGGGAACGTGTTGCAGGAGAAACACTTACTCTGGTTTCTGAGTCTGTTTCCTAGTGCCGGTTTGAAGTGCCTGCCGTTTTCACTGTAAAACGGAGTTGGAGCTTGTACCTCCCCATATATATGTATGGAGTGGAGTTGGCAACTGAAAAGAAACTTTGTGTTCCCTTCAAGCTAGGTGAAGGACGGCTTTCACACACACTTATCTCTCAGAACTGAGCATGTGGAGAGACGTTCGTTCATCCAGCACCAAGGGAACGGGTTGCAGGAGAAACACTTACTCTGGTTTCTCAGTCTGTTTCCTAGTGCCGGTTTGAAGTGCCTGCCGTTTTCACTGTAAAACCGAGTTGGAGCTTTTACCTCCCCATATATATGTATGGAGTGGAGTTGGCAACTGAAAAGAAACTATGTGTTCCCTTCAAGCTAGGTGAAGGACGGCTTTCACACACACTTATCTCTCAGAACTGAGCATGTGGAGAGACGTTCGTTCATCCAGCACCAAGAGAACGCGTTGCAGGAGAAACACTTACTCTGGATTCTGAGTCTGTTTCCTAGTGCCGGTTTGAAGTGCCTGCCGTTTTCACTGTAAAACCGAGTTGGAGCTTGTACCTCCCCATATATATGTATGGAGTGGAGTTGGCAACTGAAAAGAAACTTTGTGTTCCCTTCAAGCTAGGTGAAGGACGGCTTTCACACACACTTATCTCTCAGAACTGAGCATATGGAGAGAAGTTCGTTCATCCAGCACCAAGGGAACGGGTTGCAGGAGAAACACTTACTCTGGTTTCTCAGTCTGTTTCCTAGTGCCGGTATGAAGTGCCTGCCGTTTTCACTGTAAAACCGAGTTGGAGCTTGTACCTCCCCATATATATGTATGGAGTGGAGTTGGCAACTGAAAGGAAACTTTGTGTTCCCTTCAAGCTAGGTGAAGGACGGCTTTCACACACACTTATCTCTCAGAACTGAGCATGTGGAGAGACGTTCGTTCATCCAGCACCAAGGGAACGGGTTGCAGGAGAAACACTTACTCTGGTTTCTCAGTCTGTTTCCTAGTGCCGGTTTGAAGTGCCTGCCGTTTTCACTGTAAAACCGAGTTGGAGCTTGTACCTCCCCATATATATGTATGGAGTGGAGTTGGCAACTGAAAAGAAACTTTGTGTTCCCTTCAAGCTAGGTGAAGGACGGCTTTCACACACACTTATTTCTCAGAACTGAGCATGTGGAGAGACGTTCGTTCATCCAGCACCAAGGGAACGGGTTGCAGGAGAAACACTTACTCTGGTTTCTCAGTCTGTTTCCTAGTGCCGGTTTGAAGTGCCTGCCGTTTTCACTGTAAAACCGAGGTGGAGCTTGTACCTCCCCATATATATGTATGCAGTGGATTTGGCAACTGAAAAGAAACTTGGTGTTCCCTTCAAGCTAGGTGAAGGACGGCTTTCACACACACTTATCTCTCAGAACTGAGCATGTGGAGAAACGTTCGTTCATCCAGCACCAAGAGAACGCGTTGCAGGAGAAACACTTACTCTGGTTTCTGAGTCTGTTTCCTAGTGCCGGTTTGAAGTTCCTGCCGTTTTCACTGTAAAACCGAGTTGGAGCTTGTACCTCCCCATATATATGTATGGAGTGGAGTTGGCAACTGAAAAGAAACTTTGTGTTCCCTTCAAGCTAGGTGAAGGACGGCTTTCACACACACTTATCTCTCAGAACTGAGCATGTGGAGAGACGTTCGTTCATCCAGCACCAAGGGAACGTGTTGCAGGAGAAACACTTACTCTGGTTTCTGAGTCTGTTTCCTAGTGCCGGTTTGAAGTGCCTGCCGTTTTCACTGTAAAACCGAGTTGGAGCTTGTACCTCCCCATATATATGTATGGAGTGGAGTTGGCAACTGAAAAGAAACTTTGTGTTCCCTTCAAGCTAGGTGAAGGACGGCTTTCACACACACTTATCTCTCAGAACTGAG
Organism: Vicugna pacos; assembly: GCF_048564905.1. Classification (NCBI taxonomy): domain Eukaryota; kingdom Metazoa; phylum Chordata; class Mammalia; order Artiodactyla; family Camelidae; genus Vicugna; species Vicugna pacos. The sequence goes on from NC_133000.1 coordinate 33,072,917, forward strand.
CATGTGGAGAGACGTTCGTTCATCCAGCACCAAGGGAACGGGTTGCAGGAGAAACACTTACTCTGGTTTCTCAGTCTGTTTCCTAGTGCCGGTTTGAAGTGCCTGCCGTTTTCACTGTAAAACCGAGTTGGAGCTTTTACCTCCCCATATATATGTATGGAGTGGAGTTGGCAACTGAAAAGAAACTATGTGTTCCCTTCAAGCTAGGTGAAGGACGGCTTTCACACACACTTATCTCTCAGAACTGAGCATGTGGAGAGACGTTCGTTCATCCAGCACCAAGAGAACGCGTTGCAGGAGAAACACTTACTCTGGATTCTGAGTCTGTTTCCTAGTGCCGGTTTGAAGTGCCTGCCGTTTTCACTGTAAAACCGAGTTGGAGCTTGTACCTCCCCATATATATGTATGGAGTGGAGTTGGCAACTGAAAAGAAACTTTGTGTTCCCTTCAAGCTAGGTGAAGGACGGCTTTCACACACACTTATCTCTCAGAACTGAGCATATGGAGAGAAGTTCGTTCATCCAGCACCAAGGGAACGGGTTGCAGGAGAAACACTTACTCTGGTTTCTCAGTCTGTTTCCTAGTGCCGGTATGAAGTGCCTGCCGTTTTCACTGTAAAACCGAGTTGGAGCTTGTACCTCCCCATATATATGTATGGCGTGGAGTTGGCAACTGAAAAGAAACTTTGTGTTCCCTTCAAGCTAGGTGAAGGACGGCTTTCACACACACTTATCTCTCAGAACTGAGCATGTGGAGAGACGTTCGTTCATCCAGCACCAAGGGAACGGGTTGCAGGAGAAACACTTACTCTGGTTTCTCAGTCTGTTTCCTAGTGCCGGTTTGAAGTGCCTGCCGTTTTCACTGTAAAACCGAGTTGGAGCTTGTACCTCCCCATATATATGTATGGAGTGGAGTTGGCAACTGAAAAGAAACTTTGTGTTCCCTTCAAGCTAGGTGAAGGACGGCTTTCACACACACTTATTTCTCAGAACTGAGCATGTGGAGAGACGTTCGTTCATCCAGCACCAAGGGAACGGGTTGCAGGAGAAACACTTACTCTGGTTTCTCAGTCTGTTTCCTAGTGCCGGTTTGAAGTGCCTGCCGTTTTCACTGTAAAACCGAGGTGGAGCTTGTACCTCCCCATATATATGTATGCAGTGGATTTGGCAACTGAAAAGAAACTTGGTGTTCCCTTCAAGCTAGGTGAAGGACGGCTTTCACACACACTTATCTCTCAGAACTGAGCATGTGGAGAAACGTTCGTTCATCCAGCACCAAGAGAACGCGTTGCAGGAGAAACACTTACTCTGGTTTCTGAGTCTGTTTCCTAGTGCCGGTTTGAAGTGCCTGCCGTTTTCACTGTAAAACCGAGTTGGAGCTTGTACCTCCCCATATATATGTATGGAGTGGAGTTGGCAACTGAAAAGAAACTTTGTGTTCCCTTCAAGCTAGGTGAAGGACGGCTTTCACACACACATATCTCTCAGAACTGAGCATGTGGAGAGACCTTCGTTCATCCAGCACCAAGGGAACGGGTTGCAGGGGAAACACTTACTCTGGTTTCTCAGTCTGTTTCCTAGTGCCGGTTTGAAGTGCCTGCCGTTTTCACTGTAAAACCGAGTTGGAGCTTGTACCTCCCCATATATATGTATGGAGTGGAGTTGGCAACTGAAAAGAAACTTTGTGTTCCCTTCAAGCTAGGTGAAGGACGGCTTTCACACACACTTATCTCTCAGAACTGAGCATGTGGAGAGACGTTCGTTCATCCATCACCAAGGGAACGGTTTGCAGGAGAAACACTTACTCTGGTTTCTGAGTCTGTTTCCTAGTGCCGGTTTGAAGTGCCTGCCGTTTTCAGTGTAAAACCGAGTGGGAGCTTGTTCCTCTACATATATATGTATGGAGTGGAGTTGGCAACTGAAAAGAAACTTTGTGTTCCCTTCAAACTAGGTGAAGGACGGCTTTCACACACACTTATCTCTCAGAACTGAGCATGTGGAGAGACGTTCGTTCATCCAGCACCAAGGGAACGGGTTGCAGGAGAAACACTTACTCTGGTTTCTGAGTCTGTTTCCTAGTGCCGGTTTGAAGTGCCTGCCGTTTTCACTGTAAAACCGAGTTGGAGCTTGTACCTCCCCATACATATGTATGGAGTGGAGTTGGCAACTGAAAAGAAACTTGGTGTTCCCTTCAAGCTAGGTGAAGGACGGCTTTCACACACACTTATCTCTCAGAACTGAGCATGTGGAGAGACGTTCGTTCATCCAGCACCAAGGGAACGGGTTGCAGGAGAAACACTTACTCTGGTTTCTCAGTCTGTTTCCTGGTGCCGGTTTGAATTGCCTGCCGTTTTCACTGTAAAACCGAGTTGGAGCTTGTACCTCCCCATATATATGTATGGAGTGGAGTTGGCAACTGAAAAGAAACTTTGTGTTCCCTTCAAGCTAGGTGAAGGACGGCTTTCACACACACTTATCTTTCAGAACTGAGCATGTGGAGAGACGTTCGTTCATCCAGCACCAAGGGAACGGGTTGCAGGAGAAACACTTACTCTGGTTTCTCAGTCTGTTTCCTAGTGCCGGTTTGAAGTGCCTGCCGTTTTCACTGTAAAACCGAGTTGGAGCTTGTACCTCCCCATATATATGTATGGAGTGGAGTTGGCAACTGAAAAGAAACTTTGTGTTCCCTTCAAGATAGGTGAAGGACGGCTTTCACACACACTTATTTCTCAGAACTGAGCATGTGGAGAGACGTTCGTTCATCCAGCACCAAGGGAACGGGTTGCAGGAGAAACACTTACTCTGGTTTCTCAGTCTGTTTCCTAGTGCCGGTTTGAAGTGCCTGCCGTTTTCACTGTAAAACCGTGGTGGAGCTTGTACCTCCCCATATATATGTATGCAGTGGAGTTGGCAACTGAAAAGAAACTTGGTGTTCCCTTCAAGCTAGGTGAAGGACGGCTTTCACACACACTTATCTCTCAGAACTGAGCATGTGGAGAAACGTTCGTTCATCCAGCACCAAGAGAACGCGTTGCAGGAGAAACACTTACTCTGGTTTCTGAGTCTGTTTCCTAGTGCCGGTTTGAAGTGCCTGCCGTTTTCACTGTAAAACCGAGTTGGAGCTTGTACCTCCCCATATATATATGTATGGAGTGGAGTTGGCAACTGAAAAGAAACTTTGTGTTCCCTTCAAGCTAGGTGAAGGACGGCTTTCACACACACTTATCTCTCAGAACTGAGCATGTGGAGAGACGTTCGTTCATCCAGCACCAAGGGAACGGGTTGCAGGAGAAACACTTACTCTGGTTTCTCAGTCTGTTTCCTAGTGCCGGTTTGAAGTTCCTGCCGTTTTCACTGTAAAACCGAGTTGGAGCTTGTACCTCCCCATATATATGTATGGAGTGGAGTTGGCAACTGAAAAGAAACTTTGTGTTCCCTTCAAGCTAGGTGAAGGACGGCTTTCACACACACTTATCTCTCAGAACTGAGCATGTGGAGAGACGTTCGTTCATCCAGCACCAAGGGAACGTGTTGCAGGAGAAACACTTACTCTGGTTTCTGAGTCTGTTTCCTAGTGCCGGTTTGAAGTGCCTGCCGTTTTCACTGTAAAACGGAGTTGGAGCTTGTACCTCCCCATATATATGTATGGAGTGGAGTTGGCAACTGAAAAGAAACTTTGTGTTCCCTTCAAGCTAGGTGAAGGACGGCTTTCACACACACTTATCTCTCAGAACTGAGCATGTGGAGAGACGTTCGTTCATCCAGCACCAAGGGAACGGGTTGCAGGAGAAACACTTACTCTGGTTTCTCAGTCTGTTTCCTAGTGCCGGTTTGAAGTGCCTGCCGTTTTCACTGTAAAACCGAGTTGGAGCTTTTACCTCCCCATATATATGTATGGAGTGGAGTTGGCAACTGAAAAGAAACTATGTGTTCCCTTCAAGCTAGGTGAAGGACGGCTTTCACACACACTTATCTCTCAGAACTGAGCATGTGGAGAGACGTTCGTTCATCCAGCACCAAGAGAACGCGTTGCAGGAGAAACACTTACTCTGGATTCTGAGTCTGTTTCCTAGTGCCGGTTTGAAGTGCCTGCCGTTTTCACTGTAAAACCGAGTTGGAGCTTGTACCTCCCCATATATATGTATGGAGTGGAGTTGGCAACTGAAAAGAAACTTTGTGTTCCCTTCAAGCTAGGTGAAGGACGGCTTTCACACACACTTATCTCTCAGAACTGAGCATATGGAGAGAAGTTCGTTCATCCAGCACCAAGGGAACGGGTTGCAGGAGAAACACTTACTCTGGTTTCTCAGTCTGTTTCCTAGTGCCGGTATGAAGTGCCTGCCGTTTTCACTGTAAAACCGAGTTGGAGCTTGTACCTCCCCATATATATGTATGGAGTGGAGTTGGCAACTGAAAGGAAACTTTGTGTTCCCTTCAAGCTAGGTGAAGGACGGCTTTCACACACACTTATCTCTCAGAACTGAGCATGTGGAGAGACGTTCGTTCATCCAGCACCAAGGGAACGGGTTGCAGGAGAAACACTTACTCTGGTTTCTCAGTCTGTTTCCTAGTGCCGGTTTGAAGTGCCTGCCGTTTTCACTGTAAAACCGAGTTGGAGCTTGTACCTCCCCATATATATGTATGGAGTGGAGTTGGCAACTGAAAAGAAACTTTGTGTTCCCTTCAAGCTAGGTGAAGGACGGCTTTCACACACACTTATTTCTCAGAACTGAGCATGTGGAGAGACGTTCGTTCATCCAGCACCAAGGGAACGGGTTGCAGGAGAAACACTTACTCTGGTTTCTCAGTCTGTTTCCTAGTGCCGGTTAGAAGTGCCTGCCGTTTTCACTGTAAAACCGAGGTGGAGCTTGTACCTCCCCATATATATGTATGCAGTGGATTTGGCAACTGAAAAGAAACTTGGTGTTCCCTTCAAGCTAGGTGAAGGACGGCTTTCACACACACTTATCTCTCAGAACTGAGCATGTGGAGAAACGTTCGTTCATCCAGCACCAAGAGAACGCGTTGCAGGAGAAACACTTACTCTGGTTTCTGAGTCTGTTTCCTAGTGCCGGTTTGAAGTTCCTGCCGTTTTCACTGTAAAACCGAGTTGGAGCTTGTACCTCCCCATATATATGTATGGAGTGGAGTTGGCAACTGAAAAGAAACTTTGTGTTCCCTTCAAGCTAGGTGAAGGACGGCTTTCACACACACTTATCTCTCAGAACTGAGCATGTGGAGAGACGTTCGTTCATCCAGCACCAAGGGAACGTGTTGCAGGAGAAACACTTACTCTGGTTTCTGAGTCTGTTTCCTAGTGCCGGTTTGAAGTGCCTGCCGTTTTCACTGTAAAACGGAGTTGGAGCTTGTACCTCCCCATATATATGTATGGAGTGGAGTTGGCAACTGAAAAGAAACTTTGTGTTCCCTTCAAGCTAGGTGAAGGACGGCTTTCACACACACTTATCTCTCAGAACTGAGCATGTGGAGAGACGTTCGTTCATCCAGCACCAAGGGAACGGGTTGCAGGAGAAACACTTACTCTGGTTTCTCAGTCTGTTTCCTAGTGCCGGTTTGAAGTGCCTGCCGTTTTCACTGTAAAACCGAGTTGGAGCTTTTACCTCCCCATATATATGTATGGAGTGGAGTTGGCAACTGAAAAGAAACTATGTGTTCCCATCAAGCTAGGTGAAGGACGGCTTTCACACACACTTATCTCTCAGAACTGAGCATGTGGAGAGACGTTCGTTCATCCAGCACCAAGAGAACGCGTTGCAGGAGAAACACTTACTCTGGATTCTGAGTCTGTTTCCTAGTGCCGGTTTGAAGTGCCTGCCGTTTTCACTGTAAAACCGAGTTGGAGCTTGTACCTCCCCATATATATGTATGGAGTGGAGTTGGCAACTGAAAAGAAACTTTGTGTTCCCTTCAAGCTAGGTGAAGGACGGCTTTCACACACACTTATCTCTCAGAACTGAGCATATGGAGAGAAGTTCGTTCATCCAGCACCAAGGGAACGTGTTGCAGGAGAAACACTTACTCTGGTTTCTCAGTCTGTTTCCTAGTGCCGGTATGAAGTGCCTGCCGTTTTCACTGTAAAACCGAGTTGGAGCTTGTACCTCCCCATATATATGTATGGAGTGGAGTTGGCAACTGAAAAGAAACTTTGTGTTCCCTTCAAGCTAGGTGAAGGACGGCTTTCACACACACTTATCTCTCAGAACTGAGCATGTGGAGAGACGTTCGTTCATCCAGCACCAAGGGAACGGGTTGCAGGAGAAACACTTACTCTGGTTTCTCAGTCTGTTTCCTAGTGCCGGTTTGAAGTGCCTGCCGTTTTCACTGTAAAACCGAGTTGGAGCTTGTACCTCCCCATATATATGTATGGAGTGGAGTTGGCAACTGAAAAGAAACTTTGTGTTCCCTTCAAGCTAGGTGAAGGACGGCTTTCACACACACTTATTTCTCAGAACTGAGCATGTGGAGAGACGTTCGTTCATCCAGCACCAAGGGAACGGGTTGCAGGAGAAACACTTACTCTGGTTTCTCAGTCTGTTTCCTAGTGCCGGTTTGAAGTGCCTGCCGTTTTCACTGTAAAACCGAGGTGGAGCTTGTACTTCCCCATATATATGTATGCAGTGGATTTGGCAACTGAAAAGAAACTTGGTGTTCCCTTCAAGCTAGGTGAAGGACGGCTTTCACACACACTTATCTCTCAGAACTGAGCATGTGGAGAAACGTTCGTTCATCCAGCACCAAGAGAACGCGTTGCAGGAGAAACACTTACTCTGGTTTCTGAGTCTGTTTCCTAGTGCCGGTTTGAAGTGCCTGCCGTTTTCACTGTAAAACCGAGTTGGAGCTTGTACCTCCCCATATATATGTATGGAGTGGAGTTGGCAACTGAAAAGAAACTTTGTGTTCCCTTCAAGCTAGGTGAAGGACGGCTTTCACACACACATATCTCTCAGAACTGAGCATGTGGAGAGACGTTCGTTCATCCAGCACCAAGGGAACGGGTTGCAGGAGAAACACTTACTCTGGTTTCTCAGTCTGTTTCCTAGTGCCGGTTTGAAGTGCCTGCCGTTTTCACTGTAAAACCGAGTTGGAGCTTGTACCTCCCCATATATATGTATGGAGTGGAGTTGGCAACTGAAAAGAAACTTTGTGTTCCCTTCAAGCTAGGTGAAGGACGGCTTTCACACACACTTATCTCTCAGAACTGAGCATGTGGAGAGACGTTCGTTCATCCATCACCAAGGGAACGGTTTGCAGGAGAAACACTTACTCTGGTTTCTGAGTCTGTTTCCTAGTTCCGGTTTGAAGTGCCTGCCGTTTTCAGTGTAAAACCGAGTGGGAGCTTGTTCCTCTACATATATATGTATGGAGTGGAGTTGGCAACTGAAAAGAAACTTTGTGTTCCCTTCAAACTAGGTGAAGGACGGCTTTCACACACACTTATCTCTCAGAACTGAGCATGTGGAGAGACGTTCGTTCATCCAGCACCAAGGGAACGGGTTGCAGGAGAAACACTTACTCTGGTTTCTGAGTCTGTTTCCTAGTGCCGGTTTGAAGTGCCTGCCGTTTTCACTGTAAAACCGAGTTGGAGCTTGTACCTCCCCATACATATGTATGGAGTGGAGTTGGCAACTGAAAAGAAACTTGGTGTTCCCTTCAAGCTAGGTGAAGGACGGCTTTCACACACACTTATCTCTCAGAACTGAGCATGTGGAGAGACGTTCGTTCATCCAGCACCAAGGGAACGGGTTGCAGGAGAAACACTTACTCTGGTTTCTCAGTCTGTTTCCTGGTGCCGGTTTGAATTGCCTGCCGTTTTCACTGTAAAACCGAGTTGGAGCTTGTACCTCCCCATATATATGTATGGAGTGGAGTTGGCAACTGAAAAGAAACTTTGTGTTCCCTTCAAGCTAGGTGAAGGACGGCTTTCACACACACTTATCTTTCAGAACTGAGCATGTGGAGAGACGTTCGTTCATCCAGCACCAAGGGAACGGGTTGCAGGAGAAACACTTACTCTGGTTTCTCAGTCTGTTTCCTAGTGCCGGTTTGAAGTGCCTGCCGTTTTCACTGTAAAACCGAGTTGGAGCTTGTACCTCCCCATATATATGTATGGAGTGGAGTTGGCAACTGAAAAGAAACTTTGTGTTCCCTTCAAGATAGGTGAAGGACGGCTTTCACACACACTTATTTCTCAGAACTGAGCATGTGGAGAGACGTTCGTTCATCCAGCACCAAGGGAACGGGTTGCAGGAGAAACACTTACTCTGGTTTCTCAGTCTGTTTCCTAGTGCCGGTTTGAAGTGCCTGCCGTTTTCACTGTAAAACCGTGGTGGAGCTTGTACCTCCCCATATATATGTATGCAGTGGAGTTGGCAACTGAAAAGAAACTTGGTGTTCCCTTCAAGCTAGGTGAAGGACGGCTTTCACACACACTTATCTCTCAGAACTGAGCATGTGGAGAAACGTTCGTTCATCCAGCACCAAGAGAACGCGTTGCAGGAGAAACACTTACTCTGGTTTCTGAGTCTGTTTCCTAGTGCCGGTTTGAAGTGCCTGCCGTTTTCACTGTAAAACCGAGTTGGAGCTTGTACCTCCCCATATATATGTATGGAGTGGAGTTGGCAACTGAAAAGAAACTTTGTGTTCCCTTCAAGCTAGGTGAAGGACGGCTTTCACACACACATATCTCTCAGAACTGAGCATGTGGAGAGACCTTCGTTCATCCAGCACCAAGGGAACGGGTTGCAGGAGAAACACTTACTCTGGTTTCTCAGTCTGTTTCCTAGTGCCGGTTTGAAGTGCCTGCCGTTTTCACTGTAAAACCGAGTTGGAGCTTGTACCTCCCCATATATATGTATGGAGTGGAGTTGGCAACTGAAAAGAAACTTTGTGTTCCCTTCAAGCTAGGTGAAGGACGGCTTTCCCACAAACTTATCTCTCAGAACTGAGCATGTGGAGAGACGTTCATTCATCCAGCACCAAGGGAACGGGTTGCAGGAGAAACACTTACTCTGGTTTCTCAGTCTGTTTCCTAGTGCCGGTTTGAAGTGCCTGCCGTTTTCACTGTAAATCCTAATTGGAGCTTGTACCTCCCCATATATATGTATGGAGTGGAGTTGGCAACTGAAAAGAAACTTTGTGTTCCCTTCAAGCTAGGTGAAGGACGGCTTTCACACACACTTATCTCTCAGAACTGAGCATGTGGAGAGACGTTCGTTCATCCATCACCAAGGGAACGGTTTGCAGGAGAAACACTTACTCTGGTTTCTGAGTCTGTTTCCTAGTGCCGGTTTGAAGTGCCTGCCGTTTTCAGTGTAAAACCGAGTGGGAGCTTGTTCCTCTACATATATATGTATGGAGTGGAGTTGGCAACTGAAAAGAAACTTTGTGTTCCCTTCAAACTAGGTGAAGGACGGCTTTCACACACACTTATCTCTCAGAACTGAGCATGTGGAGAGACGTTCGTTCATCCAGCACCAAGGGAACGGGTTGCAGGAGAAACACTTACTCTGGTTTCTGAGTCTGTTTCCTAGTGCCGGTTTGAAGTGCCTGCCGTTTTCACTGTAAAACCGAGTTGGAGCTTGTACCTCCCCATACATATGTATGGAGTGGAGTTGGCAACTGAAAAGAAACTTGGTGTTCCCTTCAAGCTAGGTGAAGGACGGCTTTCACACACACTTATCTCTCAGAACTGAGCATGTGGAGAGACGTTCGTTCATCCAGCACCAAGGGAACGGGTTGCAGGAGAAACACTTACTCTGGTTTCTCAGTCTGTTTCCTGGTGCCGGTTTGAATTGCCTGCCGTTTTCACTGTAAAACCGAGTTGGAGCTTGTACCTCCCCATATATATGTATGGAGTGGAGTTGGCAACTGAAAAGAAACTTTGTGTTCCCTTCAAGCTAGGTGAAGGACGGCTTTCACACACACTTATCTTTCAGAACTGAGCATGTGGAGAGACGTTCGTTCATCCAGCACCAAGGGAACGGGTTGCAGGAGAAACACTTACTCTGGTTTCTCAGTCTGTTTCCTAGTGCCGGTTTGAAGTGCCTGCCGTTTTCACTGTAAAACCGAGTTGGAGCTTGTACCTCCCCATATATATGTATGGAGTGGAGTTGGCAACTGAAAAGAAACTTTGTGTTCCCTTCAAGATAGGTGAAGGACGGCTTTCACACACACTTATCTCTCAGAACTGAGCATGTGGAGAGACGTTCGTTCATCCAGCACCAAGGGAACGGGTTGCAGGAGAAACACTTACTCTGGTTTCTCAGTCTGTTTCCTAGTGCCGGTTTGAAGTGCCTGCCGTTTTCACTGTAAAACCGTGGTGGAGCTTGTACCTCCCCATATATATGTATGCAGTGGAGTTGGCAACTGAAAAGAAACTTGGTGTTCCCTTCAAGCTAGGTGAAGGACGGCTTTCACACACACTTATCTCTCAGAACTGAGCATGTGGAGAAACGTTCGTTCATCCAGCACCAAGAGAACGCGTTGCAGGAGAAACACTTACTCTGGTTTCTGAGTCTGTTTCCTAGTGCCGGTTTGAAGTGCCTGCCGTTTTCACTGTAAAACCGAGTTGGAGCTTGTACCTCCCCATATATATGTATGGAGTGGAGTTGGCAACTGAAAAGAAACTTTGTGTTCCCTTCAAGCTAGGTGAAGGACGGCTTTCACACACACATATCTCTCAGAACTGAGCATGTGGAGAGACCTTCGTTCATCCAGCACCAAGGGAACGGGTTGCAGGAGAAACACTTACTCTGGTTTCTCAGTCTGTTTCCTAGTGCCGGTTTGAAGTGCCTGCCGTTTTCACTGTAAAACCGAGTTGGAGCTTGTACCTCCCCATATATATGTATGGAGTGGAGTTGGCAACTGAAAAGAAACTTTGTGTTCCCTTCAAGCTAGGTGAAGGACGGCTTTCCCACAAACTTATCTCTCAGAACTGAGCATGTGGAGAGACGTTCATTCATCCAGCACCAAGGGAACGGGTTGCAGGAGAAACACTTACTCTGGTTTCTCAGTCTGTTTCCTAGTGCCGGTTTGAAGTGCCTGCCGTTTTCACTGTAAATCCTAATTGGAGCTTGTACCTCCCCATATATATGTATGGAGTGGAGTTGGCAACTGAAAAGAAACTTTGTGTTCCCTTCAAGCTAGGTGAAGGACGGCTTTCACACACACTTATCTCTCAGAACTGAGCATGTGGAGAGACGTTCGTTCATCCATCACCAAGGGAACGGTTTGCAGGAGAAACACTTACTCTGGTTTCTGAGTCTGTTTCCTAGTGCCGGTTTGAAGTGCCTGCCGTTTTCAGTGTAAAACCGAGTGGGAGCTTGTTCCTCTACATATATATGTATGGAGTGGAGTTGGCAACTGAAAAGAAACTTTGTGTTCCCTTCAAACTAGGTGAAGGACGGCTTTCACACACACTTATCTCTCAGAACTGAGCATGTGGAGAGACGTTCGTTCATCCAGCACCAAGGGAACGGGTTGCAGGAGAAACACTTACTCTGGTTTCTGAGTCTGTTTCCTAGTGCCGGTTTGAAGTGCCTGCCGTTTTCACTGTAAAACCGAGTTGGAGCTTGTACCTCCCCATACATATGTATGGAGTGGAGTTGGCAACTGAAAAGAAACTTGGTGTTCCCTTCAAGCTAGGTGAAGGACGGCTTTCACACACACTTATCTCTCAGAACTGAGCATGTGGAGAGACGTTCGTTCATCCAGCACCAAGGGAACGGGTTGCAGGAGAAACACTTACTCTGGTTTCTCAGTCTGTTTCCTGGTGCCGGTTTGAATTGCCTGCCGTTTTCACTGTAAAACCGAGTTGGAGCTTGTACCTCCCCATATATATGTATGGAGTGGAGTTGGCAACTGAAAAGAAACTTTGTGTTCCCTTCAAGCTAGGTGAAGGACGGCTTTCACACACACTTATCTTTCAGAACTGAGCATGTGGAGAGACGTTCGTTCATCCAGCACCAAGGGAACGGGTTGCAGGAGAAACACTTACTCTGGTTTCTCAGTCTGTTTCCTAGTGCCGGTTTGAAGTGCCTGCCGTTTTCACTGTAAAACCGAGTTGGAGCTTGTACCTCCCCATATATATGTATGGAGTGGAGTTGGCAACTGAAAAGAAACTTTGTGTTCCCTTCAAGCTAGGTGAAGGACGGCTTTCACACACACTTATCTCTCAGAACTGAGCAGGTGGAGAGACGTTCGTTCATCCAGCACCAAGGGAACGGGTTGCAGGAGAAACACTTACTCTGGTTTCTGAGTCTGTTTCCTAGTGCCGGATTGAAGTGCCTGCCGTTTTCACTGTAAAACCGAGTTGGAGCTTGTACCTCCCCATATATATATATGGAGTGGAGTTGGCAACTGAAAAGAAACTTTGTGTTCCCTTCAAGCTAGGTGAAGGACGGCTTTCACACACACTTATCTCTCAGAACTGAGCATGTGGAAAGACATTCGTTCATCCAGCACCAAGGGAACGGGTTGCAGGAGAAACAATTACTCTGGTTTCTCAGTCTGTTTCCTAGTGCCGGTTTGAAGTGCCTGCCGTTTTCACTGTAAAACCGAGTTGGAGCTTGTACCTCCCCATATATATGTATGGATTGGAGTTGGCAACTGAAAAGAAACTTTGTGTTCCCTTCAAGCTAGGTGAAGGACGGCTTTCACACACACTTATCTCTCAGAACTGAGCATGTGGAGAGACGTTCGTTCATCCAGCACCAAGGGAACGGTTTGCAGGAGAAACACTTACTCTGGTTTCTGAGTCTGTTTCCTAGTGCCGGTTTGAAGTGCCTGCCGTTTTCACTGTAAAACCGAGTTGGAGCTTGTACCTCCCCATATATATGTATGGAGTGGAGTTGGCAACTGAAAAGAAACTTTGTGTTCCCTTCAAGATAGGTGAAGGACGGCTTTCACACACACTTATCTCTCAGAACTGAGCATGTGGAGAGACGTTCGTTCATCCAGCAGCAAGGGAAAGGGTTGCAGGAGAAACACTTACTCTGGTTTCTCAGTCTGTTTCCTAGTGCCGGTTTGAAGTGCCTGCCGTTTTCACTGTAAAACCGAGTTGGAGCTTGTACCTCCCCATATATATGTATGGATTGGAGTTGGCAACTGAAAAGAAACTTTGTGTTCCCTTCAAGCTAGGTGAAGGACGGCTTTCACACACACTTATCTCTCAGAACTGAGCATGTGGAGAGACGTTCGTTCATCCAGCACCAAGGGAACGGGTTGCAGGAGAAACACTTACTCTGGTTTCTGAGTCTGTTTCCTACTGCCGGTTTGAAGTGCCTGCCGTTTTCACTGTAAAACCGAGTTGGAGCTTGTACCACCCCATATATATGTATGGAGTGGAGTTGGCAACTGAAAAGAAACTTTGTGTTCCCTTCAAGATAGGTGAAGGACGGCTTTCACACACACTTATCTCTCAGAACTGAGCATGTGGAGAGACGTTCGTTCATCCAGCACCAAGGGAACGGGTTGCAGGAGAAACACTTACTCTGGTTTCTCAGTCTGCTTCCTAGTGCCGGTTTGAAGTGCCTGCCGTTTTCACTGTAAAAAAGAGTTGGAGCTTGTACCTCCCCATACATATGTATGGAGTGGAGTTGGCAACTGAAAAGAAACTTGGTGTTCCCTTCAAGCTAGGTGAAGGACGGCTTTCACACACCCTTATCTCTCAGAACTGAGCATGTGGAGAGACGTTCGTTCATCCAGCACCAAGGGAACGGGTTGCAGGAGAAACACTTACTCTGGTTTCTCAGTCTGTTTCCTGGTGCCGGTTTGAATTGCCTGCCGTTTTCACTGTAAAACCGAGTTGGAGCTTGTACCTCCCCATATATATGTATGGAGTGGAGTTGGCAACTGAAAAGAAACTTTGTGTTCCCTTCAAGCTAGGTGAAGGACGGCTTTCACACACACTTATCTTTCAGAACTGAGCATGTGGAGAGACGTTCGTTCATCCAGCACCAAGGGAACGGGTTGCAGGAGAAACACTTACTCTGGTTTCTCAGTCTGTTTCCTAGTGCCGGTTTGAAGTGCCTGCCGTTTTCACTGTAAAACCGAGTTGGAGCTTGTACCTCCCCATATATATGTATGGAGTGGAGTTGGCAACTGAAAAGAAACTTTGTGTTCCCTTCAAGCTAGGTGAAGGACGGCTTTCACACACACTTATCTCTCAGAACTGAGCATGTGGAGAGACGTTCGTTCATCCAGCACCAAGGGAACGGGTTGCAGGAGAAACACTTACTCTGGTTTCTGAGTCTGTTTCCTAGTGCCGGATTGAAGTGCCTGCCGTTTTCACTGTAAAACCGAGTTGGAGCTTGTACCTCCCCATATATATGTATGGAGTGGAGTTGGCAACTGAAAAGAAACTTTGTGTTCCCTTCAAGCTAGGTGAAGGACGGCTTTCACACACACTTATCTCTCAGAACTGAGCATGTGGAAAGACATTCGTTCATCCAGCACCAAGGGAACGGGTTGCAGGAGAAACAATTACTCTGGTTTCTCAGTCTGTTTCCTAGTGCCGGTTTGAAGTGCCTGCCGTTTTCACTGTAAAACCGAGTTGGAGCTTGTACCTCCCCATATATATGTATGGAGTGGAGTTGGCAACTGAAAAGAAACTTTGTGTTCCCTTCAAGCTAGGTGAAGGACGGCTTTCACACACACTTATCTCTCAGAACTGAGCATGTGGAGAGACGTTCGTTCATCCAGCACCAAGGGAACGGGTTGCAGGGGAAACACTTACTCTGGTTTCTGTGTCTGTTTCCTAGTGCCGGTTTGAAGTGCCTGCCGTTTTCACTGTAAAACCGAGTTGGAGCTTGTACCTCCCCATATATATGTATGGAGTGGAGTTGGCAACTGAAAAGAAACTTTGTGTTCCCTTCAAGATAGGTGAAGGACGGCTTTCACACACACTTATCTCTCAGAACTGAGCATGTGGAGAGACGTTCGTTCATCCAGCAGCAAGGGAAAGGGTTGCAGGAAAAACACTTACTCTGGTTTCTCAGTCTGTTTCCTAGTGCCGGTTTGAAGTGCCTGCCGTTTTCACTGTAAAACCGAGTTGGAGCTTGTACCTCCCCATATATATGTATGGATTGGAGTTGGCAACTGAAAAGAAACTTTGTGTTCCCTTCAAGCTAGGTGAAGGACGGCTTTCACACACACTTATCTCTCAGAACTGAGCATGTGGAGAGACGTTCGTTCATCCAGCACCAAGGGAACGGGTTGCAGGAGAAACACTTACTCTGGTTTCTCAGTCTGTTTCCTAGTGCCGGTTTGAAGTGCCTGCCGTTTTCACTGTAAAACCGAGTTGGAGCTTGTACCTCCCCATATATATGTATGGAGTGGAGTTGGCAACTGAAAAGAAACTTTGTGTTCCCTTCAAGCTAGGTGAAGGACGGCTTTCACACACACTTATCTCTCAGAACTGAGCATGTGGAGAGACGTTCGTTCATCCAGCACCAAGGGAACGGGTTGCAGGAGAAACACTTACTCTGGTTTCTCAGTCTGCTTCCTAGTGCCGGTTTGAAGTGCCTGCCGTTTTCACTGTAAAACGGAGTTGGAGCTTGTACCTCCCCATATATATGTATGGAGTGGAGTTGGCAACTGAAAAGAAACTTTGTGTTCCCTTCAAGCTAGGTGAAGGACGGCTTTCACACACACTTATCTCTCAGAACTGAGCATGTGGAGAGACGTTCGTTCATCCAGCACCAAGGGAACGGGTTGCAGGAGAAACACTTACTCTGGTTTCTCAGTCTGTTTCCTAGTGCCGGTTTGAAGTGCCTGCCGTTTTCACTGTAAAACCGAGTTGGAGCTTGTACCTCCCCATATATATGTATGGAGTGGAGTTGGCAACTGAAAAGAAACTTGGTGTTCCCTTCAAGCTAGGTGAAGGACGGCTTTCACACACACTTATCTCTCAGAACTGAGCATGTGGAGAGACGTTCGTTCATCCAGCACCAAGGGAACGCGTTACAGGAGAAACACTTACTCTGGTTTCTGAGTCTGTTTCCTAGTGCCGGTTTGAAGTGCCTGCCGTTTTCACTGTAAAACCGAGTTGGAGCTTGTACCTCCCCATATATATGTATGGAGTGGGGTTGGCAACTGAAAAGAAACTTTGTGTTCCCTTCAAGCTAGGTGAAGGACGGCTTTCCCACACACTTATCTATCAGAACTGAGCATGTGGTGAGACGTTCATTCATCCAGCACCAAGGGAAAGGTTTGCAGGAGAAACACTTACTCTGGTTTCTGAGTCTGTTTCCTAGTGCCGGTTTGAAGTGCCTGCCGTTTTCACTGTAAATCCTAATTGGAGCTTGTACCTCCCCATATATATGTATGGAGTGGAGTTGGCAACTGAAAAGAAACTTTGTGTTCCCTTCAAGCTAGGTGAAGGACGGCTTTCACACACACTTATCTCTCAGAACTGAGCATGTGGAGAGACGTTCGTTCATCCAGCACCAAGGGAACGGTTTGCAGGAGAAACACTTACTCTGGTTTCTGAGTCTGTTTCCTAGTGCCGGTTTGAAGTGCCTGCCGTTTTCAGTGTAAAATCGAGTGGGAGTTTGTTCCTCCCCATATAAATGTATGGAGTGGAGTTGGCAACTGAAAAGAAACTTTGTGTTCCCTTCAAGCTAGGTGAAGGACGGCTTTCACACACACTTATCTCTCAGAACTGAGCATGTGGAGAGACGTTCGTTCATCCAGCACCAAGGGAACGGGTTGCAGGAGAAACACTTACTCTGGTTTCTCAGTCTGTTTCCTAGTGCCGGTTTGAAGTGCCTGCCGTTTTCACTGTAAAACCGAGTTGGAGCTTGTACCTCCCCATACATATGTATGGAGTGGAGTTGGCAACTGAAAAGAAACTTTGTGTTCCCTTCAAGCTAGGTGAAGGACGGCTTTCACACACACTTATCTCTCAGAACTGAGCATGTGGAGAGACGTTCGTTCATCCAGCACCAAGGGAACGGGTTGCAGGAGAAACACTTACTCTGGATTCTGAGTCTGTTTCCTGGTGCCGGTTTGAAGTGCCTGCCGTTTTCACTGTAAAACCGAGTTGGAGCTTGTACCTCCCCATATATATGTATGGAGTGGAGTTGGCAACTGAAAAGAAACTTTGTGTTCCCTTCAAGCTAGGTGAAGGACGGCTTTCACACACACTTATCTCTCAGAACTGAGCATGTGGAGAGACGTTCGTTCATCCAGCACCAAGGGAACGGGTTGCAGGAGAAACACTTACTCTGGTTTCTCAGTCTGTTTCCTGGTGCCGGTTTGAAGTGCCTGCCGTTTTCACTGTAAAACCGAGTTGGAGCTTGTACCTCCCCATATATATGTATGGAGTGGAGTTGGCAACTGAAAAGAAACTTTGTGTTCCCTTCAAGCTAGGTGAAGGACGGCTTTCACACACACTTATCTCTCAGAACTGAGCATGTGGAGAGACGTTCGTTCATCCAGCACCAAGGGAACGGTTTGCAGGAGAAACACTTACTCTGGTTTCTGAGTCTGTTTCCTAGTGCCGGTTTGAAGTGCCTGCCGTTTTCAGTGTAAAATCGAGTGGGAGCTTGTTCCTCCCCATATATATGTATGGAGTGGAGTTGGCAACTGAAAAGAAACTTTGTGTTCCCTTCAAGCTAGGTGAAGGACGGCTTTCACACACACTTATCTCTCAGAACTGAGCATGTGGAGAGACGTTCGTTCATCCAGCACCAAGGGAACGGGTTGCAGGAGAAACACTTACTCTGGTTTCTCAGTCTGTTTCCTAGTGCCGGTTTGAAGTGCCTGCCGTTTTCACTGTAAAACCGAGTTGGAGCTTGTACCTCCCCATACATATGTATGGAGTGGAGTTGGCAACTGAAAAGAAACTTTGTGTTCCCTTCAAGCTAGGTGAAGGACGGCTTTCACACACACTTATCTCTCAGAACTGAGCATGTGGAGAGACGTTCGTTCATCCAGCACCAAGGGAACGGGTTGCAGGAGAAACACTTACTCTGGTTTCTCAGTCTGTTTCCTAGTGCCGGTTTGAAGTGCCTGCCGTTTTCACTGTAAAACCGAGTTGGAGCTTGTACCTCCCCATATATATGTATGGAGTGGAGTTGGCAACTGAAAAGAAACTTTGTGTTCCCTTCAAGCTAGGTGAAGGACGGCTTTCACACACACTTATCTCTCAGAACTGAGCATGTGGAGAGACGTTCGTTCATCCAGCACCAAGGGAACGGGTTGCTGGAGAAACACTTACTCTGGTTTCTGAGTCTGTTTCCTAGTGCCGGTTTGAAGTGCCTGCCGTTTTCACTGTAAAACCGAGTTGGAGCTTGTACCTCCCCATATATATGTATGGAGTGGAGTTGGCAACTGAAAAGAAACTTTGTGTTCCCTTCAAGCTAGGTGAAGGACGGCTTTCACACACACTTATCTCTCAGAACTGAGCATGTGGAGAGACGTTCGTTCATCCAGCACCAAGGGAACGGGTTGCAGGAGAAACACTTACTCTGGTTTCTGAGTCTGTTTCCTAGTGCCGGTTTGAAGTGCCTGCCGTTTTCACTGTAAAACCGAGTGGGAGCTTGTACCTCCCCATATATATGTATGGAGTGGAGTTGGCAAATGAAAAGAAACTTTGTGTTCCCTTCAAGCTAGGTGAAGGACGGCTTTCACACACACTTATCTCTCAGAACTGAGCATGTGGAGAGACGTTCGTTCATCCAGCACCAAGGGAACGGTTTGCAGGAGAAGCACTTACTCTGGTTTCTGAGTCTGTTTCCTAGTGCCGGTTTGAAGTGCCTGCCGTTTTCAGTGTAAAACCCAGTGGGAGCTTGTTCCTCCCCATATAAATGTATGGAGTGGAGTTGGCAACTGAAAAGAAACTTTGTGTTCCCTTCAAGCTAGGTGAAGGACGGCTTTCACACACACTTATCTCTCAGAACTGAGCATGTGGAGAGACGTTCGTTCATCCAGCACCAAGGGAACGGGTTGCAGGAGAAACATTTACTCTGGTTTCTCAGTCTGTTTCCTAGTGCCGGTTTGAAGTGCCTGCCGTTTTCACTGTAAAACCGAGTTGGAGCTTGTACCTCCCCATACATATGTATGGAGTGGAGTTGGCAACTGAAAAGAAACTTTGTGTTCCCTTCAAGCTAGGTGAAGGACGGCTTTCACACACACTTATCTCTCAGAACTGAGCATGTGGAGAGACGTTCGTTCATCCAGCACCAAGGGAACGGGTTGCAGGAGAAACACTTACTCTGGTTTCTGAGTCTGTTTCCTGGTGCCGGTTTGAAGTGCCTGCCATTTTCACTGTAAAACCGAGTTGGAGCTTGTACCTCCCCATATGTATGTATGGAGTGGAGTTGGCAACTGAAAAGAAACTTTGTGTTCCCTTCAAGCTAGGTGAAGGACGGCTTTCACACACACTTATCTCTCAGAACTGAGCATGTGGAGAGACGTTCGTTCATCCAGCACCAAGGGAACGGGTTGCAGGAGAAGCACTTACTCTGTTTTCTGAGTCTGTTTCCTAGTGCCGGTTTGAAGTGCCTGCCGTTTTCAGTGTAAAACCCAGTGGGAGCTTGTTCCTCCCCATATAAATGTATGGAGTGGAGTTGGCAACTGAAAAGAAACTTTGTGTTCCCTTCAAGCTAGGTGAAGGACGGCTTTCACACACACTTATCTCTCAGAACTGAGCATGTGGAGAGACGTTCGTTCATCCAGCACCAAGGGAACGGGTTGCAGGAGAAACATTTACTCTGGTTTCTCAGTCTGTTTCCTAGTGCCGGTTTGAAGTGCCTGCCGTTTTCACTGTAAAACCGAGTTGGAGCTTGTACCTCCCCATACATATGTATGGAGTGGAGTTGGCAACTGAAAAGAAACTTTGTGTTCCCTTCAAGCTAGGTGAAGGACGGCTTTCACACACACTTATCTCTCAGAACTGAGCATGTGGAGAGACGTTCGTTCATTCAGCACCAAGAGAACGGGTTGCAGGAGAAACATTTACTCTGGTTTCTCAGTCTGTTTTCTAGTGTCGGTTTGAAGTGCCTGCCGTTTTCACTGTAAAACCGAGTTGGAGCTTGTACCTCCCCATACATATGTATGGAGTGGAGTTGGCAACTGAAAAGAAACTTTGTGTTCCCTTCAAGCTAGGTGAAGGACGGCTTTCACACACACTTATCTCTCAGAACTGAGCATGTGGAGAGAAGTTCGTTCATCCAGCACCAAGGGAACGGGTTGCAGGAGAAACACTTTCTCTGGTTTCTGAGTCTGTTTCCTGGTGCCGGTTTGAAGTGCCTGCCATTTTCACTGTAAAACCGAGTTGAAGCTTGTACCTCCCCATATGTATGTATGGAGTGGAGTTGGCAACTGAAAAGAAACTTTGTGTTCCCTTCAAACTAGGTGAAGGACGGCTTTCACACACACTTATCTCTCAGAACTGAGCATGTGGAGAGACGTTCATTCATCCAGCACCAAGGGAACGGTTTGCAGGAGAAACACTTACTCTGGTTTCTCAGTCTGTTTCCTAGTGCCGGTTTGAAGTGCCTGCCGTTTTCACTGTAAATCCTAATTAGAGCTTGTACCTCCCCATATATATGTATGGAGTGGAGTTGGCAACTGAAAAGAAACTTTGTGTTCCCTTCAAGCTAGGTGAAGGACGGCTTTCACACACACTTATCTCTCAGAACTGAGCATGTGGAGAGACGTTGGTTCATCCAGCACCAAGGGAAAGGGTTGCAGGAGAAACACTTACTCTGGTTTCTCAGTCTGTTTCCTAGTGCCGGTTTGAAGTGCCTGCCGTTTTCACTGTAAAACCGAGTTGGAGCTTGTACCTCCCCATACATATGTATGGAGTGGAGTTGGCAACTGAAAAGAAACTTTGTGTTCCCTTCAAGCTAGGTGAAGGACGGCTTTCACACACACTTATCTCTCAGAACTGAGCATGTGGAGAGACGTTCGTTCATCCAGCACCAAGGGAACGGGTTGCAGGAGAAACATTTACTCTGGTTTCTCAGTCTGTTTCCTAGTGCCGGTTTGAAGTGCCTGCCGTTTTCACTGTAAAACCGAGTTGGAGCTTGTACCTCCCCATACATATGTATGGAGTGGAGTTGGCAACTGAAAAGAAACTTTGTGTTCCCTTCAAGCTAGGTGAAGGACGGCTTTCACACACACTTATCTCTCAGAACTGAGCATGTGGAGAGACGTTCGTTCATCCAGCACCAAGGGAACGGGTTGCAGGAGAAACACTTACTCTAGTTTCTGAGTCTGTTTCCTGGTGCCGGTTTGAAGTGCCTGCCATTTTCACAGTAAAACCGAGTTGGAGCTTGTACCTCCCCATATGTATGTATGGAGTGGAGTTGGCAACTGAAAAGAAACTTTGTGTTCCCTTCAAGCTAGGTGAAGGACGGCTTTCACACACACTTAACTCTCAGAACTGAGCATGTGGAGAGACGTTCGTTCATCCAGCACCAAGGGAACGGTTTGCAGGAGAAGCACTTACTCTGGTTTCTGAGTCTGTTTCCTAGTGCCGGTTTGAAGTGCCTGCCGTTTTCAGTGTAAAACCGAGTGGGAGCTTGTTCCTCCCCATATAAATGTATGGAGTGGATTTGGCAACTGAAAAGAAACTTTGTGTTCCCTTCAAGCTAGGTGAAGGACGGTTTTCACACACACTTATCTCTCAGAACTGAGCATGTGGAGAGACGTTCGTTCATCCAGGACCAAGGGAACGGGTTGCAGGAGAAACATTTACTCTGGTTTCTCAGTCTGTTTCCTAGTGCCGGTTTGAAGTGCCTGCCGTTTTCACTGTAAAACCGAGTTGGAGCTTGTACCTCCCCATACATATGTATGGAGTGGAGTTGGCAACTGAAAAGAAACTTTGTGTTCCCTTCAAGCTAGGTGAAGGACGGCTTTCACACACACTTTTCTCTCAGAACTGAGCATGTGGAGAGACGTTCGTTCATTCAGCACCAAGGGAACGGGTTGCAGGAGAAACATATACTCTGGTTTCTCAGTCTGTTTTCTAGTGTCGGTTTGAAGTGCCTGCCGTTTTCACTGTAAAACCGAGTTGGAGCTTGTACCTCCCCATACATATGTATGGAGTGGAGTTGGCAACTGAAAAGAAACTTTGTGTTCCCTTCAAGCTAGGTGAAGGACGGCTTTCACACACACTTATCTCTCAGAACTGAGCATGTGGAGAGACGTTCGTTCATCCAGCACCAAGGGAACGGGTTGCAGGAGAAACACTTACTCTGGTTTCTGAGTCTGTTTCCTAGTGCCGGTTTGAAGTGCCTGCCGTTTTCACTGTAAAACCGAGTTGGAGCTTGTACCTCCCCATATATATGTATGGAGTGGAGTTGGCAACTGAAAAGAAACTTTGTGTTCCCTTCAAGCTAGGTGAAGGACGGCTTTCACACACACTTATCTCTCAGAACTGAGCATGTGGAGAGACGTTCGTTCATCCAGCACCAAGGGAACGGGTTGCAGGAGAAACACTTACTCTGGTTTCTGAGTCTGTTTCCTGGTGCCGGTTTGAAGTGCCTGCCGTTTTCACTGTAAAACCGAGTTGGAGCTTTTACCTCCCCATAAATATGTATGGAGTGGAGTTGGCAACTGAAAAGAAACTTTGTGTTCCCTTCAAGCTAGGTGAAGGACGGCTTTCACACACACTTATCTCTCAGAACTGAGCATGTGGAGAGACGTTCGTTCATCCAGCACCAAGGGAACGGGTTGCAGGAGAAACACTTACTCTGGTTTATGAGTCTGTTTCCTAGTGCCGGTTTGAAGTGCCTGCCGTTTTCACTGTAAAACCGAGTTGGAGCTTGTACCTCCCCATAAATATGTATGGAGTGGAGTTGGCAACTGAAAAGAAACTTTGTGTTCCCTTCAAGCTAGGTGAAGGACGGCTTTCACACACACTTATCTCTCAGAACTGAGCATGTGGAGAGACGTTCGTTCATCCAGCACCAAGGGAACGGGTTGCAGGAGAAACACTTACTCTGGTTTATGAGTCTGTTTCCTAGTGCCGGTTTGAAGTGCCTGCCGTTTTCACTGTAAAACCGAGTTGGAGCTTGTACCTCCCCATATATATGTATGGAGTGGAGTTGGCAACTGAAAAGAAACTTTGTGTTCCCTTCAAGCTAGGTGAAGGACGGCTTTCACACACACTTATCTCTCAGAACTGAGCATGTGGAGAGACGTTCGTTCATCCAGCACCAAGGGAACGGGTTGCAGGAGAAACACTTACTCTGGTTTCTCAGTCTGTTTCCTAGTGCCGGTTTGAAGTGCCTGCCGTTTTCACTGTAAAACCGAGTTGGAGCTTGTACCTCCCCATATATATGTATGGAGTGGAGTTGGCAACTGAAAAGAAACTTTGTGTTCCCTTCAAGCTAGGTGAAGGACGGCTTTCACACACACTTATCTCTCAGAACTGAGCATGTGGAGAGACGTTCGTTCATCCAGCACCAAGGGAACGGGTTGCAGGAGAAACACTTACTCTGGTTTCTCAGTCTGTTTCCTAGTGCCGGTTTGAAGTGCCTGCCGTTTTCACTGTAAAACCGAGTTGGAGCTTGTACCTCCCCATATATATGTATGGAGTGGAGTTGGCAACTGAAAAGAAACTTTGTGTTCCCTTCAAGCTAGGTGAAGGACGGCTTTCACACACACTTATCTCTCAGAACTGAGCATGTGGAGAGACGTTCGTTCATCCAGCACCAAGGGAACGGGTTGCAGGAGAAACACTTACTCTGGTTTCTCAGTCTGTTTCCTAGTGCCGGTTTGAAGTGCCTGCCGTTTTCACTGTAAAACCGAGTTGGAGCTTGTACCTCCCCATATATATGTATGGAGTGGAGTTGGCAACTGAAAAGAAACTATGTGTTCCCTTCAAGCTAGGTGAAGGACGGCTTTCACACACACTTATCTCTCAGAACTGAGCATGTGGAGTGACGTTCGTTCATCCAGCACCAAGAGAACGCGTTGCAGGAGAAACACTTACTCTGGATTCTGAGTCTGTTTCCTAGTGCCGGTTTGAAGTGCCTGCCGTTTTCACTGTAAAACCGAGTTGGAGCTTGTACCTCCCCATATATATGTATGGAGTGGAGTTGGCAACTGAAAAGAAACTTTGTGTTCCCTTCAAGCTAGGTGAAGGACGGCTTTCACACACACTTATCTCTCAGAACTGAGCATGTGGAGAGACGTTCGTTCATCCAGCACCAAGGGAACGGGTTGCAGGGGAAACACTTACTCTGGTTTCTGAGTCTGTTTCCTGGTGCCGGTTTGAAGTGCCTGCCGTTATCACTGTAAAACCGAGTTGGAGCTTGTACCTCCCCATATATATGTATGGAGTGGAGTTGGCAACTGAAAAGAAACTTTGTGTTCCCTTCAAGCTAGGTGAAGGACGGCTTTCACACACACTTATCTCTCAGAACTGAGCATGTGGAGAGACGTTCGTTCATCCAGCACCAAGGGAACGGGTTGCAGGAGAAACACTTACTCTGGTTTCTGAGTCTGTTTCCTAGTGCCGGTTTGAAGTGCCTGCCGTTTTCACTGTAAAACCGAGTTGGAGCTTGTACCTCCCCATATATATGTATGGAGTGGAGTTGGCAACTGAAAAGAAACTTTGTGTTCCCTTCAAGCTAGGTGAAGGACGGCTTTCACACACACTTATCTCTCAGAACTGAGCATGTGGAGAGACGTTCGTTCATCCAGCACCAAGGGAACGGGTTGCAGGAGAAACACTTACTCTGGTTTCTCAGTCTGTTTCCTAGTGCCGGTTTGAAGTGCCTGCCGTTTTCACTGTAAAACCGAGTTGGAGCTTGTACCTCCCCATATATATGTATGGAGTGGAGTTGGCAACTGAAAAGAAACTTTGTGTTCCCTTCAAGCTAGGTGAAGGACGGCTTTCACACACACTTATCTCTCAGAACTGAGCATGTGGAGAGACGTTCGTTCATCCAGCACCAAGGGAACTTGTTGCAAGAGAAACACTTACTCAGGTTTCTGAGTCTGTTTCCTAGTGCCGGTTTGAAGTGCCTGCCGTTTTCACTGTAAAACGGAGTTGGAGCTTGTACCTCCCCAAATATATGTATGGAGTGGAGTTGGCAACTGAAAAGAAACTTTGTGTTCCCTTCAAGCTAGGTGAAGGACGGCTTTCACACACACTTATCTCTCAGAACTGAGCATGTGGAGAGACGTTCGTTCATCCAGCACCAAGGGAACGGGTTGCAGGAGAAACACTTACTCTGGTTTCTCAGTCTGTTTCCTAGTGCCGGTTTGAAGTGCCTGCCGTTTTCACTGTAAAACCGAGTTGGAGCTTGTACCTCCCCATATGTATGTATGGAGTGGAGTTGGCAACTGAAAAGAAACTTTGGGTTCCCTTCAAGCTAGGTGAAGGACGGCTTTCACACACACTTATCTCTCAGAACTGAGCATGTGGAGTGACGTTCGTTCATCCAGCACCAAGAGAACGCGTTGCAGGAGAAACACTTACTCTGGATTCTGAGTCTGTTTCCTAGTGCCGGTTTGAAGTGCCTGCCGTTTTCACTGTAAAACCGAGTTGGAGCTTGTACCTCCCCATATATATGTATGGAGTGGAGTTGGCAACTGAAAAGAAACTTTGTGTTCCCTTCAAGCTATGTGAAGGACGTCTTTCACACACACTTATCTCTCAGAACTGAGCATGTGGAGAGACGTTCGTTCATCCAGCACTAAGGGAACGGGTTGCAGGAGAAACACTTACTCTGGTTTCTCAGTCTGTTTCCTAGTGCCGGTTTGAAGTGCCTGCCGTTTTCACTGTAAAACCTAGTTGGAGCTTGTACCTCCCCATACATATGTATGGAGTGGAGTTGGCAACTGAAAAGAAACTTTGTGTTCCCTTCAAGCTAGGTGAAGGACGGCTTTCACACACACTTATCTCTCAGAACTGAGCATGTGGAGAGACGTTCGTTCATCCAGCACCAAGGGAAAGGGTTGCAGGAGAAACACTTACTCTGGTTTCTGAGTCTGTTTCCTAGTGCCGGTTTGAAGTGCCTGCCGTTTTCACTGTAAAACCGAGTTGGAGCTTGTACCTCCCCATATATATATGTATGGAGTGGAGTTGGCAACTGAAAAGAAACTTTGTGTTCCCTTCAAGCTAGGTGAAGGACGGCTTTCACACACACTTATCTCTCAGAACTGAGCATGTGGAGAGACGTTCGTTCATCCAGCACCAAGGGAACGGGTTGCAGGAGAAACACTTACTCTGGTTTCTCAGTCTGTTTCCTAGTGCCGGTTTGAAGTTCCTGCCGTTTTCACTGTAAAACCGAGTTGGAGCTTGTACCTCCCCATATATATGTATGGAGTGGAGTTGGCAACTGAAAAGAAACTTTGTGTTCCCTTCAAGCTAGGTGAAGGACGGCTTTCACACACACTTATCTCTCAGAACTGAGCATGTGGAGAGACGTTCGTTCATCCAGCACCAAGGGAACGTGTTGCAGGAGAAACACTTACTCTGGTTTCTGAGTCTGTTTCCTAGTGCCGGTTTGAAGTGCCTGCCGTTTTCACTGTAAAACGGAGTTGGAGCTTGTACCTCCCCATATATATGTATGGAGTGGAGTTGGCAACTGAAAAGAAACTTTGTGTTCCCTTCAAGCTAGGTGAAGGACGGCTTTCACACACACTTATCTCTCAGAACTGAGCATGTGGAGAGACGTTCGTTCATCCAGCACCAAGGGAACGGGTTGCAGGAGAAACACTTACTCTGGTTTCTCAGTCTGTTTCCTAGTGCCGGTTTGAAGTGCCTGCCGTTTTCACTGTAAAACCGAGTTGGAGCTTTTACCTCCCCATATATATGTATGGAGTGGAGTTGGCAACTGAAAAGAAACTATGTGTTCCCTTCAAGCTAGGTGAAGGACGGCTTTCACACACACTTATCTCTCAGAACTGAGCATGTGGAGAGACGTTCGTTCATCCAGCACCAAGAGAACGCGTTGCAGGAGAAACACTTACTCTGGATTCTGAGTCTGTTTCCTAGTGCCGGTTTGAAGTGCCTGCCGTTTTCACTGTAAAACCGAGTTGGAGCTTGTACCTCCCCATATATATGTATGGAGTGGAGTTGGCAACTGAAAAGAAACTTTGTGTTCCCTTCAAGCTAGGTGAAGGACGGCTTTCACACACACTTATCTCTCAGAACTGAGCATATGGAGAGAAGTTCGTTCATCCAGCACCAAGGGAACGGGTTGCAGGAGAAACACTTACTCTGGTTTCTCAGTCTGTTTCCTAGTGCCGGTATGAAGTGCCTGCCGTTTTCACTGTAAAACCGAGTTGGAGCTTGTACCTCCCCATATATATGTATGGAGTGGAGTTGGCAACTGAAAGGAAACTTTGTGTTCCCTTCAAGCTAGGTGAAGGACGGCTTTCACACACACTTATCTCTCAGAACTGAGCATGTGGAGAGACGTTCGTTCATCCAGCACCAAGGGAACGGGTTGCAGGAGAAACACTTACTCTGGTTTCTCAGTCTGTTTCCTAGTGCCGGTTTGAAGTGCCTGCCGTTTTCACTGTAAAACCGAGTTGGAGCTTGTACCTCCCCATATATATGTATGGAGTGGAGTTGGCAACTGAAAAGAAACTTTGTGTTCCCTTCAAGCTAGGTGAAGGACGGCTTTCACACACACTTATTTCTCAGAACTGAGCATGTGGAGAGACGTTCGTTCATCCAGCACCAAGGGAACGGGTTGCAGGAGAAACACTTACTCTGGTTTCTCAGTCTGTTTCCTAGTGCCGGTTTGAAGTGCCTGCCGTTTTCACTGTAAAACCGAGGTGGAGCTTGTACCTCCCCATATATATGTATGCAGTGGATTTGGCAACTGAAAAGAAACTTGGTGTTCCCTTCAAGCTAGGTGAAGGACGGCTTTCACACACACTTATCTCTCAGAACTGAGCATGTGGAGAAACGTTCGTTCATCCAGCACCAAGAGAACGCGTTGCAGGAGAAACACTTACTCTGGTTTCTGAGTCTGTTTCCTAGTGCCGGTTTGAAGTTCCTGCCGTTTTCACTGTAAAACCGAGTTGGAGCTTGTACCTCCCCATATATATGTATGGAGTGGAGTTGGCAACTGAAAAGAAACTTTGTGTTCCCTTCAAGCTAGGTGAAGGACGGCTTTCACACACACTTATCTCTCAGAACTGAGCATGTGGAGAGACGTTCGTTCATCCAGCACCAAGGGAACGTGTTGCAGGAGAAACACTTACTCTGGTTTCTGAGTCTGTTTCCTAGTGCCGGTTTGAAGTGCCTGCCGTTTTCACTGTAAAACCGAGTTGGAGCTTGTACCTCCCCATATATATGTATGGAGTGGAGTTGGCAACTGAAAAGAAACTTTGTGTTCCCTTCAAGCTAGGTGAAGGACGGCTTTCACACACACTTATCTCTCAGAACTGAGCATGTGGAGAGACGTTCGTTCATCCAGCACCAAGGGAACGGGTTGCAGGAGAAACACTTACTCTGGTTTCTCAGTCTGTTTCCTAGTGCCGGTTTGAAGTGCCTGCCGTTTTCACTGTAAAACCGAGTTGGAGCTTTTACCTCCCCATATATATGTATGGAGTGGAGTTGGCAACTGAAAAGAAACTATGTGTTCCCTTCAAGCTAGGTGAAGGACGGCTTTCACACACACTTATCTCTCAGAACTGAGCATGTGGAGAGACGTTCGTTCATCCAGCACCAAGAGAACGCGTTGCAGGAGAAACACTTACTCTGGATTCTGAGTCTGTTTCCTAGTGCCGGTTTGAAGTGCCTGCCGTTTTCACTGTAAAACCGAGTTGGAGCTTGTACCTCCCCATATATATGTATGGAGTGGAGTTGGCAACTGAAAAGAAACTTTGTGTTCCCTTCAAGCTAGGTGAAGGACGGCTTTCACACACACTTATCTCTCAGAACTGAGCATATGGAGAGAAGTTCGTTCATCCAGCACCAAGGGAACGGGTTGCAGGAGAAACACTTACTCTGGTTTCTCAGTCTGTTTCCTAGTGCCGGTATGAAGTGCCTGCCGTTTTCACTGTAAAACCGAGTTGGAGCTTGTACCTCCCCATATATATGTATGGAGTGGAGTTGGCAACTGAAAAGAAACTTTGTGTTCCCTTCAAGCTAGGTGAAGGACGGCTTTCACACACACTTATCTCTCAGAACTGAGCATGTGGAGAGACGTTCGTTCATCCAGCACCAAGGGAACGGGTTGCAGGAGAAACACTTACTCTGGTTTCTCAGTCTGTTTCCTAGTGCCGGTTTGAAGTGCCTGCCGTTTTCACTGTAAAACCGAGTTGGAGCTTGTACCTCCCCATATATATGTATGGAGTGGAGTTGGCAACTGAAAAGAAACTTTGTGTTCCCTTCAAGCTAGGTGAAGGACGGCTTTCACACACACTTATTTCTCAGAACTGAGCATGTGGAGAGACGTTCGTTCATCCAGCACCAAGGGAACGGGTTGCAGGAGAAACACTTACTCTGGTTTCTCAGTCTGTTTCCTAGTGCCGGTTTGAAGTGCCTGCCGTTTTCACTGTAAAACCGAGGTGGAGCTTGTACCTCCCCATATATATGTATGCAGTGGATTTGGCAACTGAAAAGAAACTTGGTGTTCCCTTCAAGCTAGGTGAAGGACGGCTTTCACACACACTTATCTCTCAGAACTGAGCATGTGGAGAAACGTTCGTTCATCCAGCACCAAGAGAACGCGTTGCAGGAGAAACACTTACTCTGGTTTCTGAGTCTGTTTCCTAGTGCCGGTTTGAAGTGCCTGCCGTTTTCACTGTAAAACCGAGTTGGAGCTTGTACCTCCCCATATATATGTATGGAGTGGAGTTGGCAACTGAAAAGAAACTTTGTGTTCCCTTCAAGCTAGGTGAAGGACGGCTTTCACACACACATATCTCTCAGAACTGAGCATGTGGAGAGACCTTCGTTCATCCAGCACCAAGGGAACGGGTTGCAGGGGAAACACTTACTCTGGTTTCTCAGTCTGTTTCCTAGTGCCGGTTTGAAGTGCCTGCCGTTTTCACTGTAAAACCGAGTTGGAGCTTGTACCTCCCCATATATATGTATGGAGTGGAGTTGGCAACTGAAAAGAAACTTTGTGTTCCCTTCAAGCTAGGTGAAGGACGGCTTTCACACACACTTATCTCTCAGAACTGAGCATGTGGAGAGACGTTCGTTCATCCATCACCAAGGGAACGGTTTGCAGGAGAAACACTTACTCTGGTTTCTGAGTCTGTTTCCTAGTGCCGGTTTGAAGTGCCTGCCGTTTTCAGTGTAAAACCGAGTGGGAGCTTGTTCCTCTACATATATATGTATGGAGTGGAGTTGGCAACTGAAAAGAAACTTTGTGTTCCCTTCAAACTAGGTGAAGGACGGCTTTCACACACACTTATCTCTCAGAACTGAGCATGTGGAGAGACGTTCGTTCATCCAGCACCAAGGGAACGGGTTGCAGGAGAAACACTTACTCTGGTTTCTGAGTCTGTTTCCTAGTGCCGGTTTGAAGTGCCTGCCGTTTTCACTGTAAAACCGAGTTGGAGCTTGTACCTCCCCATACATATGTATGGAGTGGAGTTGGCAACTGAAAAGAAACTTGGTGTTCCCTTCAAGCTAGGTGAAGGACGGCTTTCACACACACTTATCTCTCAGAACTGAGCATGTGGAGAGACGTTCGTTCATCCAGCACCAAGGGAACGGGTTGCAGGAGAAACACTTACTCTGGTTTCTCAGTCTGTTTCCTGGTGCCGGTTTGAATTGCCTGCCGTTTTCACTGTAAAACCGAGTTGGAGCTTGTACCTCCCCATATATATGTATGGAGTGGAGTTGGCAACTGAAAAGAAACTTTGTGTTCCCTTCAAGCTAGGTGAAGGACGGCTTTCACACACACTTATCTTTCAGAACTGAGCATGTGGAGAGACGTTCGTTCATCCAGCACCAAGGGAACGGGTTGCAGGAGAAACACTTACTCTGGTTTCTCAGTCTGTTTCCTAGTGCCGGTTTGAAGTGCCTGCCGTTTTCACTGTAAAACCGAGTTGGAGCTTGTACCTCCCCATATATATGTATGGAGTGGAGTTGGCAACTGAAAAGAAACTTTGTGTTCCCTTCAAGATAGGTGAAGGACGGCTTTCACACACACTTATTTCTCAGAACTGAGCATGTGGAGAGACGTTCGTTCATCCAGCACCAAGGGAACGGGTTGCAGGAGAAACACTTACTCTGGTTTCTCAGTCTGTTTCCTAGTGCCGGTTTGAAGTGCCTGCCGTTTTCACTGTAAAACCGTGGTGGAGCTTGTACCTCCCCATATATATGTATGCAGTGGAGTTGGCAACTGAAAAGAAACTTGGTGTTCCCTTCAAGCTAGGTGAAGGACGGCTTTCACACACACTTATCTCTCAGAACTGAGCATGTGGAGAAACGTTCGTTCATCCAGCACCAAGAGAACGCGTTGCAGGAGAAACACTTACTCTGGTTTCTGAGTCTGTTTCCTAGTGCCGGTTTGAAGTGCCTGCCGTTTTCACTGTAAAACCGAGTTGGAGCTTGTACCTCCCCATATATATATGTATGGAGTGGAGTTGGCAACTGAAAAGA
The DNA here is from genome assembly GCF_048564905.1 of Vicugna pacos. Lineage (NCBI taxonomy): Eukaryota > Metazoa > Chordata > Mammalia > Artiodactyla > Camelidae > Vicugna > Vicugna pacos. Next base: position 33,104,480 of record NC_133000.1, read on the forward strand.
AACTTTGTGTTCCCTTCAAGCTAGGTGAAGGACGGCTTTCACACACACTTATCTCTCAGAACTGAGCATGTGGAGAGACGTTCGTTCATCCAGCACCAAGGGAACGGGTTGCAGGAGAAACACTTACTCTGGTTTCTCAGTCTGTTTCCTAGTGCCGGTTTGAAGTTCCTGCCGTTTTCACTGTAAAACCGAGTTGGAGCTTGTACCTCCCCATATATATGTATGGAGTGGAGTTGGCAACTGAAAAGAAACTTTGTGTTCCCTTCAAGCTAGGTGAAGGACGGCTTTCACACACACTTATCTCTCAGAACTGAGCATGTGGAGAGACGTTCGTTCATCCAGCACCAAGGGAACGTGTTGCAGGAGAAACACTTACTCTGGTTTCTGAGTCTGTTTCCTAGTGCCGGTTTGAAGTGCCTGCCGTTTTCACTGTAAAACGGAGTTGGAGCTTGTACCTCCCCATATATATGTATGGAGTGGAGTTGGCAACTGAAAAGAAACTTTGTGTTCCCTTCAAGCTAGGTGAAGGACGGCTTTCACACACACTTATCTCTCAGAACTGAGCATGTGGAGAGACGTTCGTTCATCCAGCACCAAGGGAACGGGTTGCAGGAGAAACACTTACTCTGGTTTCTCAGTCTGTTTCCTAGTGCCGGTTTGAAGTGCCTGCCGTTTTCACTGTAAAACCGAGTTGGAGCTTTTACCTCCCCATATATATGTATGGAGTGGAGTTGGCAACTGAAAAGAAACTATGTGTTCCCTTCAAGCTAGGTGAAGGACGGCTTTCACACACACTTATCTCTCAGAACTGAGCATGTGGAGAGACGTTCGTTCATCCAGCACCAAGAGAACGCGTTGCAGGAGAAACACTTACTCTGGATTCTGAGTCTGTTTCCTAGTGCCGGTTTGAAGTGCCTGCCGTTTTCACTGTAAAACCGAGTTGGAGCTTGTACCTCCCCATATATATGTATGGAGTGGAGTTGGCAACTGAAAAGAAACTTTGTGTTCCCTTCAAGCTAGGTGAAGGACGGCTTTCACACACACTTATCTCTCAGAACTGAGCATATGGAGAGAAGTTCGTTCATCCAGCACCAAGGGAACGGGTTGCAGGAGAAACACTTACTCTGGTTTCTCAGTCTGTTTCCTAGTGCCGGTATGAAGTGCCTGCCGTTTTCACTGTAAAACCGAGTTGGAGCTTGTACCTCCCCATATATATGTATGGAGTGGAGTTGGCAACTGAAAGGAAACTTTGTGTTCCCTTCAAGCTAGGTGAAGGACGGCTTTCACACACACTTATCTCTCAGAACTGAGCATGTGGAGAGACGTTCGTTCATCCAGCACCAAGGGAACGGGTTGCAGGAGAAACACTTACTCTGGTTTCTCAGTCTGTTTCCTAGTGCCGGTTTGAAGTGCCTGCCGTTTTCACTGTAAAACCGAGTTGGAGCTTGTACCTCCCCATATATATGTATGGAGTGGAGTTGGCAACTGAAAAGAAACTTTGTGTTCCCTTCAAGCTAGGTGAAGGACGGCTTTCACACACACTTATTTCTCAGAACTGAGCATGTGGAGAGACGTTCGTTCATCCAGCACCAAGGGAACGGGTTGCAGGAGAAACACTTACTCTGGTTTCTCAGTCTGTTTCCTAGTGCCGGTTAGAAGTGCCTGCCGTTTTCACTGTAAAACCGAGGTGGAGCTTGTACCTCCCCATATATATGTATGCAGTGGATTTGGCAACTGAAAAGAAACTTGGTGTTCCCTTCAAGCTAGGTGAAGGACGGCTTTCACACACACTTATCTCTCAGAACTGAGCATGTGGAGAAACGTTCGTTCATCCAGCACCAAGAGAACGCGTTGCAGGAGAAACACTTACTCTGGTTTCTGAGTCTGTTTCCTAGTGCCGGTTTGAAGTTCCTGCCGTTTTCACTGTAAAACCGAGTTGGAGCTTGTACCTCCCCATATATATGTATGGAGTGGAGTTGGCAACTGAAAAGAAACTTTGTGTTCCCTTCAAGCTAGGTGAAGGACGGCTTTCACACACACTTATCTCTCAGAACTGAGCATGTGGAGAGACGTTCGTTCATCCAGCACCAAGGGAACGTGTTGCAGGAGAAACACTTACTCTGGTTTCTGAGTCTGTTTCCTAGTGCCGGTTTGAAGTGCCTGCCGTTTTCACTGTAAAACGGAGTTGGAGCTTGTACCTCCCCATATATATGTATGGAGTGGAGTTGGCAACTGAAAAGAAACTTTGTGTTCCCTTCAAGCTAGGTGAAGGACGGCTTTCACACACACTTATCTCTCAGAACTGAGCATGTGGAGAGACGTTCGTTCATCCAGCACCAAGGGAACGGGTTGCAGGAGAAACACTTACTCTGGTTTCTCAGTCTGTTTCCTAGTGCCGGTTTGAAGTGCCTGCCGTTTTCACTGTAAAACCGAGTTGGAGCTTTTACCTCCCCATATATATGTATGGAGTGGAGTTGGCAACTGAAAAGAAACTATGTGTTCCCATCAAGCTAGGTGAAGGACGGCTTTCACACACACTTATCTCTCAGAACTGAGCATGTGGAGAGACGTTCGTTCATCCAGCACCAAGAGAACGCGTTGCAGGAGAAACACTTACTCTGGATTCTGAGTCTGTTTCCTAGTGCCGGTTTGAAGTGCCTGCCGTTTTCACTGTAAAACCGAGTTGGAGCTTGTACCTCCCCATATATATGTATGGAGTGGAGTTGGCAACTGAAAAGAAACTTTGTGTTCCCTTCAAGCTAGGTGAAGGACGGCTTTCACACACACTTATCTCTCAGAACTGAGCATATGGAGAGAAGTTCGTTCATCCAGCACCAAGGGAACGTGTTGCAGGAGAAACACTTACTCTGGTTTCTCAGTCTGTTTCCTAGTGCCGGTATGAAGTGCCTGCCGTTTTCACTGTAAAACCGAGTTGGAGCTTGTACCTCCCCATATATATGTATGGAGTGGAGTTGGCAACTGAAAAGAAACTTTGTGTTCCCTTCAAGCTAGGTGAAGGACGGCTTTCACACACACTTATCTCTCAGAACTGAGCATGTGGAGAGACGTTCGTTCATCCAGCACCAAGGGAACGGGTTGCAGGAGAAACACTTACTCTGGTTTCTCAGTCTGTTTCCTAGTGCCGGTTTGAAGTGCCTGCCGTTTTCACTGTAAAACCGAGTTGGAGCTTGTACCTCCCCATATATATGTATGGAGTGGAGTTGGCAACTGAAAAGAAACTTTGTGTTCCCTTCAAGCTAGGTGAAGGACGGCTTTCACACACACTTATTTCTCAGAACTGAGCATGTGGAGAGACGTTCGTTCATCCAGCACCAAGGGAACGGGTTGCAGGAGAAACACTTACTCTGGTTTCTCAGTCTGTTTCCTAGTGCCGGTTTGAAGTGCCTGCCGTTTTCACTGTAAAACCGAGGTGGAGCTTGTACTTCCCCATATATATGTATGCAGTGGATTTGGCAACTGAAAAGAAACTTGGTGTTCCCTTCAAGCTAGGTGAAGGACGGCTTTCACACACACTTATCTCTCAGAACTGAGCATGTGGAGAAACGTTCGTTCATCCAGCACCAAGAGAACGCGTTGCAGGAGAAACACTTACTCTGGTTTCTGAGTCTGTTTCCTAGTGCCGGTTTGAAGTGCCTGCCGTTTTCACTGTAAAACCGAGTTGGAGCTTGTACCTCCCCATATATATGTATGGAGTGGAGTTGGCAACTGAAAAGAAACTTTGTGTTCCCTTCAAGCTAGGTGAAGGACGGCTTTCACACACACATATCTCTCAGAACTGAGCATGTGGAGAGACCTTCGTTCATCCAGCACCAAGGGAACGGGTTGCAGGAGAAACACTTACTCTGGTTTCTCAGTCTGTTTCCTAGTGCCGGTTTGAAGTGCCTGCCGTTTTCACTGTAAAACCGAGTTGGAGCTTGTACCTCCCCATATATATGTATGGAGTGGAGTTGGCAACTGAAAAGAAACTTTGTGTTCCCTTCAAGCTAGGTGAAGGACGGCTTTCACACACACTTATCTCTCAGAACTGAGCATGTGGAGAGACGTTCGTTCATCCATCACCAAGGGAACGGTTTGCAGGAGAAACACTTACTCTGGTTTCTGAGTCTGTTTCCTAGTGCCGGTTTGAAGTGCCTGCCGTTTTCAGTGTAAAACCGAGTGGGAGCTTGTTCCTCTACATATATATGTATGGAGTGGAGTTGGCAACTGAAAAGAAACTTTGTGTTCCCTTCAAACTAGGTGAAGGACGGCTTTCACACACACTTATCTCTCAGAACTGAGCATGTGGAGAGACGTTCGTTCATCCAGCACCAAGGGAACGTGTTGCAGGAGAAACACTTACTCTGGTTTCTGAGTCTGTTTCCTAGTGCCGGTTTGAAGTGCCTGCCGTTTTCACTGTAAAACGGAGTTGGAGCTTGTACCTCCCCATATATATGTATGGAGTGGAGTTGGCAACTGAAAAGAAACTTTGTGTTCCCTTCAAGCTAGGTGAAGGACGGCTTTCACACACACTTATCTCTCAGAACTGAGCATGTGGAGAGACGTTCGTTCATCCAGCACCAAGGGAACGGGTTGCAGGAGAAACACTTACTCTGGTTTCTCAGTCTGTTTCCTAGTGCCGGTTTGAAGTGCCTGCCGTTTTCACTGTAAAACCGAGTTGGAGCTTTTACCTCCCCATATATATGTATGGAGTGGAGTTGGCAACTGAAAAGAAACTATGTGTTCCCATCAAGCTAGGTGAAGGACGGCTTTCACACACACTTATCTCTCAGAACTGAGCATGTGGAGAGACGTTCGTTCATCCAGCACCAAGAGAACGCGTTGCAGGAGAAACACTTACTCTGGATTCTGAGTCTGTTTCCTAGTGCCGGTTTGAAGTGCCTGCCGTTTTCACTGTAAAACCGAGTTGGAGCTTGTACCTCCCCATATATATGTATGGAGTGGAGTTGGCAACTGAAAAGAAACTTTGTGTTCCCTTCAAGCTAGGTGAAGGACGGCTTTCACACACACTTATCTCTCAGAACTGAGCATATGGAGAGAAGTTCGTTCATCCAGCACCAAGGGAACGTGTTGCAGGAGAAACACTTACTCTGGTTTCTCAGTCTGTTTCCTAGTGCCGGTATGAAGTGCCTGCCGTTTTCACTGTAAAACCGAGTTGGAGCTTGTACCTCCCCATATATATGTATGGAGTGGAGTTGGCAACTGAAAAGAAACTTTGTGTTCCCTTCAAGCTAGGTGAAGGACGGCTTTCACACACACTTATCTCTCAGAACTGAGCATGTGGAGAGACGTTCGTTCATCCAGCACCAAGGGAACGGGTTGCAGGAGAAACACTTACTCTGGTTTCTCAGTCTGTTTCCTAGTGCCGGTTTGAAGTGCCTGCCGTTTTCACTGTAAAACCGAGTTGGAGCTTGTACCTCCCCATATATATGTATGGAGTGGAGTTGGCAACTGAAAAGAAACTTTGTGTTCCCTTCAAGCTAGGTGAAGGACGGCTTTCACACACACTTATTTCTCAGAACTGAGCATGTGGAGAGACGTTCGTTCATCCAGCACCAAGGGAACGGGTTGCAGGAGAAACACTTACTCTGGTTTCTCAGTCTGTTTCCTAGTGCCGGTTTGAAGTGCCTGCCGTTTTCACTGTAAAACCGAGGTGGAGCTTGTACTTCCCCATATATATGTATGCAGTGGATTTGGCAACTGAAAAGAAACTTGGTGTTCCCTTCAAGCTAGGTGAAGGACGGCTTTCACACACACTTATCTCTCAGAACTGAGCATGTGGAGAAACGTTCGTTCATCCAGCACCAAGAGAACGCGTTGCAGGAGAAACACTTACTCTGGTTTCTGAGTCTGTTTCCTAGTGCCGGTTTGAAGTGCCTGCCGTTTTCACTGTAAAACCGAGTTGGAGCTTGTACCTCCCCATATATATGTATGGAGTGGAGTTGGCAACTGAAAAGAAACTTTGTGTTCCCTTCAAGCTAGGTGAAGGACGGCTTTCACACACACATATCTCTCAGAACTGAGCATGTGGAGAGACCTTCGTTCATCCAGCACCAAGGGAACGGGTTGCAGGAGAAACACTTACTCTGGTTTCTCAGTCTGTTTCCTAGTGCCGGTTTGAAGTGCCTGCCGTTTTCACTGTAAAACCGAGTTGGAGCTTGTACCTCCCCATATATATGTATGGAGTGGAGTTGGCAACTGAAAAGAAACTTTGTGTTCCCTTCAAGCTAGGTGAAGGACGGCTTTCACACACACTTATCTCTCAGAACTGAGCATGTGGAGAGACGTTCGTTCATCCATCACCAAGGGAACGGTTTGCAGGAGAAACACTTACTCTGGTTTCTGAGTCTGTTTCCTAGTGCCGGTTTGAAGTGCCTGCCGTTTTCAGTGTAAAACCGAGTGGGAGCTTGTTCCTCTACATATATATGTATGGAGTGGAGTTGGCAACTGAAAAGAAACTTTGTGTTCCCTTCAAACTAGGTGAAGGACGGCTTTCACACACACTTATCTCTCAGAACTGAGCATGTGGAGAGACGTTCGTTCATCCAGCACCAAGGGAACGGGTTGCAGGAGAAACACTTACTCTGGTTTCTGAGTCTGTTTCCTAGTGCCGGTTTGAAGTGCCTGCCGTTTTCACTGTAAAACCGAGTTGGAGCTTGTACCTCCCCATACATATGTATGGAGTGGAGTTGGCAACTGAAAAGAAACTTGGTGTTCCCTTCAAGCTAGGTGAAGGACGGCTTTCACACACACTTATCTCTCAGAACTGAGCATGTGGAGAGACGTTCGTTCATCCAGCACCAAGGGAACGGGTTGCAGGAGAAACACTTACTCTGGTTTCTCAGTCTGTTTCCTGGTGCCGGTTTGAATTGCCTGCCGTTTTCACTGTAAAACCGAGTTGGAGCTTGTACCTCCCCATATATATGTATGGAGTGGAGTTGGCAACTGAAAAGAAACTTTGTGTTCCCTTCAAGCTAGGTGAAGGACGGCTTTCACACACACTTATCTTTCAGAACTGAGCATGTGGAGAGACGTTCGTTCATCCAGCACCAAGGGAACGGGTTGCAGGAGAAACACTTACTCTGGTTTCTCAGTCTGTTTCCTAGTGCCGGTTTGAAGTGCCTGCCGTTTTCACTGTAAAACCGAGTTGGAGCTTGTACCACCCCATATATATGTATGGAGTGGAGTTGGCAACTGAAAAGAAACTTTGTGTTCCCTTCAAGATAGGTGAAGGACGGCTTTCACACACACTTATTTCTCAGAACTGAGCATGTGGAGAGACGTTCGTTCATCCAGCACCAAGGGAACGGGTTGCAGGAGAAACACTTACTCTGGTTTCTCAGTCTGTTTCCTAGTGCCGGTTTGAAGTGCCTGCCGTTTTCACTGTAAAACCGTGGTGGAGCTTGTACCTCCCCATATATATGTATGCAGTGGAGTTGGCAACTGAAAAGAAACTTGGTGTTCCCTTCAAGCTAGGTGAAGGACGGCTTTCACACACACTTATCTCTCAGAACTGAGCATGTGGAGAAACGTTCGTTCATCCAGCACCAAGAGAACGCGTTGCAGGAGAAACACTTACTCTGGTTTCTGAGTCTGTTTCCTAGTGCCGGTTTGAAGTGCCTGCCGTTTTCACTGTAAAACCGAGTTGGAGCTTGTACCTCCCCATATATATGTATGGAGTGGAGTTGGCAACTGAAAAGAAACTTTGTGTTCCCTTCAAGCTAGGTGAAGGACGGCTTTCACACACACATATCTCTCAGAACTGAGCATGTGGAGAGACCTTCGTTCATCCAGCACCAAGGGAACGGGTTGCAGGAGAAACACTTACTCTGGTTTCTCAGTCTGTTTCCTAGTGCCGGTTTGAAGTGCCTGCCGTTTTCACTGTAAAACCGAGTTGGAGCTTGTACCTCCCCATATATATGTATGGAGTGGAGTTGGCAACTGAAAAGAAACTTTGTGTTCCCTTCAAGCTAGGTGAAGGACGGCTTTCCCACAAACTTATCTCTCAGAACTGAGCATGTTGAGAGACGTTCATTCATCCAGCACCAAGGGAACGGGTTGCAGGAGAAACACTTACTCTGGTTTCTCAGTCTGTTTCCTAGTGCCGGTTTGAAGTGCCTGCCGTTTTCACTGTAAATCCTAATTGGAGCTTGTACCTCCCCATATATATGTATGGAGTGGAGTTGGCAACTGAAAAGAAACTTTGTGTTCCCTTCAAGCTAGGTGAAGGACGGCTTTCACACACACTTATCTCTCAGAACTGAGCATGTGGAGAGACGTTCGTTCATCCATCACCAAGGGAACGGTTTGCAGGAGAAACACTTACTCTGGTTTCTGAGTCTGTTTCCTAGTGCCGGTTTGAAGTGCCTGCCGTTTTCAGTGTAAAACCGAGTGGGAGCTTGTTCCTCTACATATATATGTATGGAGTGGAGTTGGCAACTGAAAAGAAACTTTGTGTTCCCTTCAAACTAGGTGAAGGACGGCTTTCACACACACTTATCTCTCAGAACTGAGCATGTGGAGAGACGTTCGTTCATCCAGCACCAAGGGAACGGGTTGCAGGAGAAACACTTACTCTGGTTTCTGAGTCTGTTTCCTAGTGCCGGTTTGAAGTGCCTGCCGTTTTCACTGTAAAACCGAGTTGGAGCTTGTACCTCCCCATACATATGTATGGAGTGGAGTTGGCAACTGAAAAGAAACTTGGTGTTCCCTTCAAGCTAGGTGAAGGACGGCTTTCACACACACTTATCTCTCAGAACTGAGCATGTGGAGAGACGTTCGTTCATCCAGCACCAAGGGAACGGGTTGCAGGAGAAACACTTACTCTGGTTTCTCAGTCTGTTTCCTGGTGCCGGTTTGAATTGCCTGCCGTTTTCACTGTAAAACCGAGTTGGAGCTTGTACCTCCCCATATATATGTATGGAGTGGAGTTGGCAACTGAAAAGAAACTTTGTGTTCCCTTCAAGCTAGGTGAAGGACGGCTTTCACACACACTTATCTTTCAGAACTGAGCATGTGGAGAGACGTTCGTTCATCCAGCACCAAGGGAACGGGTTGCAGGAGAAACACTTACTCTGGTTTCTCAGTCTGTTTCCTAGTGCCGGTTTGAAGTGCCTGCCGTTTTCACTGTAAAACCGAGTTGGAGCTTGTACCTCCCCATATATATGTATGGAGTGGAGTTGGCAACTGAAAAGAAACTTTGTGTTCCCTTCAAGCTAGGTGAAGGACGGCTTTCACACACACTTATCTCTCAGAACTGAGCAGGTGGAGAGACGTTCGTTCATCCAGCACCAAGGGAACGGGTTGCAGGAGAAACACTTACTCTGGTTTCTGAGTCTGTTTCCTAGTGCCGGATTGAAGTGCCTGCCGTTTTCACTGTAAAACCGAGTTGGAGCTTGTACCTCCCCATATATATATATGGAGTGGAGTTGGCAACTGAAAAGAAACTTTGTGTTCCCTTCAAGCTAGGTGAAGGACGGCTTTCACACACACTTATCTCTCAGAACTGAGCATGTGGAAAGACATTCGTTCATCCAGCACCAAGGGAACGGGTTGCAGGAGAAACAATTACTCTGGTTTCTCAGTCTGTTTCCTAGTGCCGGTTTGAAGTGCCTGCCGTTTTCACTGTAAAACCGAGTTGGAGCTTGTACCTCCCCATATATATGTATGGATTGGAGTTGGCAACTGAAAAGAAACTTTGTGTTCCCTTCAAGCTAGGTGAAGGACGGCTTTCACACACACTTATCTCTCAGAACTGAGCATGTGGAGAGACGTTCGTTCATCCAGCACCAAGGGAACGGTTTGCAGGAGAAACACTTACTCTGGTTTCTGAGTCTGTTTCCTAGTGCCGGTTTGAAGTGCCTGCCGTTTTCACTGTAAAACCGAGTTGGAGCTTGTACCTCCCCATATATATGTATGGAGTGGAGTTGGCAACTGAAAAGAAACTTTGTGTTCCCTTCAAGATAGGTGAATGACGGCTTTCACACACACTTATCTCTCAGAACTGAGCATGTGGAGAGACGTTCGTTCATCCAGCAGCAAGGGAAAGGGTTGCAGGAGAAACACTTACTCTGGTTTCTCAGTCTGTTTCCTAGTGCCGGTTTGAAGTGCCTGCCGTTTTCACTGTAAAACCGAGTTGGAGCTTGTACCTCCCCATATATATGTATGGATTGGAGTTGGCAACTGAAAAGAAACTTTGTGTTCCCTTCAAGCTAGGTGAAGGACGGCTTTCACACACACTTATCTCTCAGAACTGAGCATGTGGAGAGACGTTCGTTCATCCAGCACCAAGGGAACGGGTTGCAGGAGAAACACTTACTCTGGTTTCTGAGTCTGTTTCCTAGTGCCGGTTTGAAGTGCCTGCCGTTTTCACTGTAAAACCGAGTTGGAGCTTGTACCACCCCATATATATGTATGGAGTGGAGTTGGCAACTGAAAAGAAACTTTGTGTTCCCTTCAAGATAGGTGAAGGACGGCTTTCACACACACTTATCTCTCAGAACTGAGCATGTGGAGAGACGTTCGTTCATCCAGCACCAAGGGAACGGGTTGCAGGAGAAACACTTACTCTGGTTTCTCAGTCTGCTTCCTAGTGCCGGTTTGAAGTGCCTGCCGTTTTCACTGTAAAAAAGAGTTGGAGCTTGTACCTCCCCATACATATGTATGGAGTGGAGTTGGCAACTGAAAAGAAACTTGGTGTTCCCTTCAAGCTAGGTGAAGGACGGCTTTCACACACCCTTATCTCTCAGAACTGAGCATGTGGAGAGACGTTCGTTCATCCAGCACCAAGGGAACGGGTTGCAGGAGAAACACTTACTCTGGTTTCTCAGTCTGTTTCCTGGTGCCGGTTTGAATTGCCTGCCGTTTTCACTGTAAAACCGAGTTGGAGCTTGTACCTCCCCATATATATGTATGGAGTGGAGTTGGCAACTGAAAAGAAACTTTGTGTTCCCTTCAAGCTAGGTGAAGGACGGCTTTCACACACACTTATCTTTCAGAACTGAGCATGTGGAGAGACGTTCGTTCATCCAGCACCAAGGGAACGGGTTGCAGGAGAAACACTTACTCTGGTTTCTCAGTCTGTTTCCTAGTGCCGGTTTGAAGTGCCTGCCGTTTTCACTGTAAAACCGAGTTGGAGCTTGTACCTCCCCATATATATGTATGGAGTGGAGTTGGCAACTGAAAAGAAACTTTGTGTTCCCTTCAAGCTAGGTGAAGGACGGCTTTCACACACACTTATCTCTCAGAACTGAGCATGTGGAGAGACGTTCGTTCATCCAGCACCAAGGGAACGGGTTGCAGGAGAAACACTTACTCTGGTTTCTGAGTCTGTTTCCTAGTGCCGGATTGAAGTGCCTGCCGTTTTCACTGTAAAACCGAGTTGGAGCTTGTACCTCCCCATATATATGTATGGAGTGGAGTTGGCAACTGAAAAGAAACTTTGTGTTCCCTTCAAGCTAGGTGAAGGACGGCTTTCACACACACTTATCTCTCAGAACTGAGCATGTGGAAAGACATTCGTTCATCCAGCACCAAGGGAACGGGTTGCAGGAGAAACAATTACTCTGGTTTCTCAGTCTGTTTCCTAGTGCCGGTTTGAAGTGCCTGCCGTTTTCACTGTAAAACCGAGTTGGAGCTTGTACCTCCCCATATATATGTATGGAGTGGAGTTGGCAACTGAAAAGAAACTTTGTGTTCCCTTCAAGCTAGGTGAAGGACGGCTTTCACACACACTTATCTCTCAGAACTGAGCATGTGGAGAGACGTTCGTTCATCCAGCACCAAGGGAACGGGTTGCAGGGGAAACACTTACTCTGGTTTCTGTGTCTGTTTCCTAGTGCCGGTTTGAAGTGCCTGCCGTTTTCACTGTAAAACCGAGTTGGAGCTTGTACCTCCCCATATATATGTATGGAGTGGAGTTGGCAACTGAAAAGAAACTTTGTGTTCCCTTCAAGATAGGTGAAGTACGGCTTTCACACACACTTATCTCTCAGAACTGAGCATGTGGAGAGACGTTCGTTCATCCAGCAGCAAGGGAAAGGGTTGCAGGAAAAACACTTACTCTGGTTTCTCAGTCTGTTTCCTAGTGCCGGTTTGAAGTGCCTGCCGTTTTCACTGTAAAACCGAGTTGGAGCTTGTACCTCCCCATATATATGTATGGATTGGAGTTGGCAACTGAAAAGAAACTTTGTGTTCCCTTCAAGCTAGGTGAAGGACGGCTTTCACACACACTTATCTCTCAGAACTGAGCATGTGGAGAGACGTTCGTTCATCCAGCACCAAGGGAACGGGTTGCAGGAGAAACACTTACTCTGGTTTCTCAGTCTGTTTCCTAGTGCCGGTTTGAAGTGCCTGCCGTTTTCACTGTAAAACCGAGTTGGAGCTTGTACCTCCCCATATATATGTATGGAGTGGAGTTGGCAACTGAAAAGAAACTTTGTGTTCCCTTCAAGCTAGGTGAAGGACGGCTTTCACACACACTTATCTCTCAGAACTGAGCATGTGGAGAGACGTTCGTTCATCCAGCACCAAGGGAACGGGTTGCAGGAGAAACACTTACTCTGGTTTCTCAGTCTGCTTCCTAGTGCCGGTTTGAAGTGCCTGCCGTTTTCACTGTAAAACGGAGTTGGAGCTTGTACCTCCCCATATATATGTATGGAGTGGAGTTGGCAACTGAAAAGAAACTTTGTGTTCCCTTCAAGCTAGGTGAAGGACGGCTTTCACACACACTTATCTCTCAGAACTGAGCATGTGGAGAGACGTTCGTTCATCCAGCACCAAGGGAACGGGTTGCAGGAGAAACACTTACTCTGGTTTCTCAGTCTGTTTCCTAGTGCCGGTTTGAAGTGCCTGCCGTTTTCACTGTAAAACCGAGTTGGAGCTTGTACCTCCCCATATATATGTATGGAGTGGAGTTGGCAACTGAAAAGAAACTTGGTGTTCCCTTCAAGCTAGGTGAAGGACGGCTTTCACACACACTTATCTCTCAGAACTGAGCATGTGGAGAGACGTTCGTTCATCCAGCACCAAGGGAACGCGTTACAGGAGAAACACTTACTCTGGTTTCTGAGTCTGTTTCCTAGTGCCGGTTTGAAGTGCCTGCCGTTTTCACTGTAAAACCGAGTTGGAGCTTGTACCTCCCCATATATATGTATGGAGTGGGGTTGGCAACTGAAAAGAAACTTTGTGTTCCCTTCAAGCTAGGTGAAGGACGGCTTTCCCACACACTTATCTATCAGAACTGAGCATGTGGAGAGACGTTCATTCATCCAGCACCAAGGGAAAGGTTTGCAGGAGAAACACTTACTCTGGTTTCTGAGTCTGTTTCCTAGTGCCGGTTTGAAGTGCCTGCCGTTTTCACTGTAAATCCTAATTGGAGCTTGTACCTCCCCATATATATGTATGGAGTGGAGTTGGCAACTGAAAAGAAACTTTGTGTTCCCTTCAAGCTAGGTGAAGGACGGCTTTCACACACACTTATCTCTCAGAACTGAGCATGTGGAGAGACGTTCGTTCATCCAGCACCAAGGGAACGGTTTGCAGGAGAAACACTTACTCTGGTTTCTGAGTCTGTTTCCTAGTGCCGGTTTGAAGTGCCTGCCGTTTTCAGTGTAAAATCGAGTGGGAGTTTGTTCCTCCCCATATAAATGTATGGAGTGGAGTTGGCAACTGAAAAGAAACTTTGTGTTCCCTTCAAGCTAGGTGAAGGACGGCTTTCACACACACTTATCTCTCAGAACTGAGCATGTGGAGAGACGTTCGTTCATCCAGCACCAAGGGAACGGGTTGCAGGAGAAACACTTACTCTGGTTTCTCAGTCTGTTTCCTAGTGCCGGTTTGAAGTGCCTGCCGTTTTCACTGTAAAACCGAGTTGGAGCTTGTACCTCCCCATACATATGTATGGAGTGGAGTTGGCAACTGAAAAGAAACTTTGTGTTCCCTTCAAGCTAGGTGAAGGACGGCTTTCACACACACTTATCTCTCAGAACTGAGCATGTGGAGAGACGTTCGTTCATCCAGCACCAAGGGAACGGGTTGCAGGAGAAACACTTACTCTGGTTTCTGAGTCTGTTTCCTGGTGCCGGTTTGAAGTGCCTGCCGTTTTCACTGTAAAACCGAGTTGGAGCTTGTACCTCCCCATATATATGTATGGAGTGGAGTTGGCAACTGAAAAGAAACTTTGTGTTCCCTTCAAGCTAGGTGAAGGACGGCTTTCACACACACTTATCTCTCAGAACTGAGCATGTGGAGAGACGTTCGTTCATCCAGCACCAAGGGAACGGGTTGCAGGAGAAACACTTACTCTGGTTTCTCAGTCTGTTTCCTGGTGCCGGTTTGAAGTGCCTGCCGTTTTCACTGTAAAACCGAGTTGGAGCTTGTACCTCCCCATATATATGTATGGAGTGGAGTTGGCAACTGAAAAGAAACTTTGTGTTCCCTTCAAGCTAGGTGAAGGACGGCTTTCACACACACTTATCTCTCAGAACTGAGCATGTGGAGAGACGTTCGTTCATCCAGCACCAAGGGAACGGTTTGCAGGAGAAACACTTACTCTGGTTTCTGAGTCTGTTTCCTAGTGCCGGTTTGAAGTGCCTGCCGTTTTCAGTGTAAAATCGAGTGGGAGCTTGTTCCTCCCCATATATATGTATGGAGTGGAGTTGGCAACTGAAAAGAAACTTTGTGTTCCCTTCAAGCTAGGTGAAGGACGGCTTTCACACACACTTATCTCTCAGAACTGAGCATGTGGAGAGACGTTCGTTCATCCAGCACCAAGGGAACGGGTTGCAGGAGAAACACTTACTCTGGTTTCTCAGTCTGTTTCCTAGTGCCGGTTTGAAGTGCCTGCCGTTTTCACTGTAAAACCGAGTTGGAGCTTGTACCTCCCCATACATATGTATGGAGTGGAGTTGGCAACTGAAAAGAAACTTTGTGTTCCCTTCAAGCTAGGTGAAGGACGGCTTTCACACACACTTATCTCTCAGAACTGAGCATGTGGAGAGACGTTCGTTCATCCAGCACCAAGGGAACGGGTTGCAGGAGAAACACTTACTCTGGTTTCTCAGTCTGTTTCCTAGTGCCGGTTTGAAGTGCCTGCCGTTTTCACTGTAAAACCGAGTTGGAGCTTGTACCTCCCCATATATATGTATGGAGTGGAGTTGGCAACTGAAAAGAAACTTTGTGTTCCCTTCAAGCTAGGTGAAGGACGGCTTTCACACACACTTATCTCTCAGAACTGAGCATGTGGAGAGACGTTCGTTCATCCAGCACCAAGGGAACGGGTTGCTGGAGAAACACTTACTCTGGTTTCTGAGTCTGTTTCCTAGTGCCGGTTTGAAGTGCCTGCCGTTTTCACTGTAAAACCGAGTTGGAGCTTGTACCTCCCCATATATATGTATGGAGTGGAGTTGGCAACTGAAAAGAAACTTTGTGTTCCCTTCAAGCTAGGTGAAGGACGGCTTTCACACACACTTATCTCTCAGAACTGAGCATGTGGAGAGACGTTCGTTCATCCAGCACCAAGGGAACGGGTTGCAGGAGAAACACTTACTCTGGTTTCTGAGTCTGTTTCCTAGTGCCGGTTTGAAGTGCCTGCCGTTTTCACTGTAAAACCGAGTGGGAGCTTGTACCTCCCCATATATATGTATGGAGTGGAGTTGGCAAATGAAAAGAAACTTTGTGTTCCCTTCAAGCTAGGTGAAGGACGGCTTTCACACACACTTATCTCTCAGAACTGAGCATGTGGAGAGACGTTCGTTCATCCAGCACCAAGGGAACGGTTTGCAGGAGAAGCACTTACTCTGGTTTCTGAGTCTGTTTCCTAGTGCCGGTTTGAAGTGCCTGCCGTTTTCAGTGTAAAACCCAGTGGGAGCTTGTTCCTCCCCATATAAATGTATGGAGTGGAGTTGGCAACTGAAAAGAAACTTTGTGTTCCCTTCAAGCTAGGTGAAGGACGGCTTTCACACACACTTATCTCTCAGAACTGAGCATGTGGAGAGACGTTCGTTCATCCAGCACCAAGGGAACGGGTTGCAGGAGAAACATTTACTCTGGTTTCTCAGTCTGTTTCCTAGTGCCGGTTTGAAGTGCCTGCCGTTTTCACTGTAAAACCGAGTTGGAGCTTGTACCTCCCCATACATATGTATGGAGTGGAGTTGGCAACTGAAAAGAAACTTTGTGTTCCCTTCAAGCTAGGTGAAGGACGGCTTTCACACACACTTATCTCTCAGAACTGAGCATGTGGAGAGACGTTCGTTCATCCAGCACCAAGGGAACGGGTTGCAGGAGAAACACTTACTCTGGTTTCTGAGTCTGTTTCCTGGTGCCGGTTTGAAGTGCCTGCCATTTTCACTGTAAAACCGAGTTGGAGCTTGTACCTCCCCATATGTATGTATGGAGTGGAGTTGGCAACTGAAAAGAAACTTTGTGTTCCCTTCAAGCTAGGTGAAGGACGGCTTTCACACACACTTATCTCTCAGAACTGAGCATGTGGAGAGACGTTCGTTCATCCAGCACCAAGGGAACGGGTTGCAGGAGAAGCACTTACTCTGTTTTCTGAGTCTGTTTCCTAGTGCCGGTTTGAAGTGCCTGCCGTTTTCAGTGTAAAACCCAGTGGGAGCTTGTTCCTCCCCATATAAATGTATGGAGTGGAGTTGGCAACTGAAAAGAAACTTTGTGTTCCCTTCAAGCTAGGTGAAGGACGGCTTTCACACACACTTATCTCTCAGAACTGAGCATGTGGAGAGACGTTCGTTCATCCAGCACCAAGGGAACGGGTTGCAGGAGAAACATTTACTCTGGTTTCTCAGTCTGTTTCCTAGTGCCGGTTTGAAGTGCCTGCCGTTTTCACTGTAAAACCGAGTTGGAGCTTGTACCTCCCCATACATATGTATGGAGTGGAGTTGGCAACTGAAAAGAAACTTTGTGTTCCCTTCAAGCTAGGTGAAGGACGGCTTTCACACACACTTATCTCTCAGAACTGAGCATGTGGAGAGACGTTCGTTCATTCAGCACCAAGAGAACGGGTTGCAGGAGAAACATTTACTCTGGTTTCTCAGTCTGTTTTCTAGTGTCGGTTTGAAGTGCCTGCCGTTTTCACTGTAAAACCGAGTTGGAGCTTGTACCTCCCCATACATATGTATGGAGTGGAGTTGGCAACTGAAAAGAAACTTTGTGTTCCCTTCAAGCTAGGTGAAGGACGGCTTTCACACACACTTATCTCTCAGAACTGAGCATGTGGAGAGAAGTTCGTTCATCCAGCACCAAGGGAACGGGTTGCAGGAGAAACACTTTCTCTGGTTTCTGAGTCTGTTTCCTGGTGCCGGTTTGAAGTGCCTGCCATTTTCACTGTAAAACCGAGTTGAAGCTTGTACCTCCCCATATGTATGTATGGAGTGGAGTTGGCAACTGAAAAGAAACTTTGTGTTCCCTTCAAGCTAGGTGAAGGACGGCTTTCACACACACTTATCTCTCAGAACTGAGCATGTGGAGAGACGTTCATTCATCCAGCACCAAGGGAACGGTTTGCAGGAGAAACACTTACTCTGGTTTCTCAGTCTGTTTCCTAGTGCCGGTTTGAAGTGCCTGCCGTTTTCACTGTAAATCCTAATTAGAGCTTGTACCTCCCCATATATATGTATGGAGTGGAGTTGGCAACTGAAAAGAAACTTTGTGTTCCCTTCAAGCTAGGTGAAGGACGGCTTTCACACACACTTATCTCTCAGAACTGAGCATGTGGAGAGACGTTGGTTCATCCAGCACCAAGGGAAAGGGTTGCAGGAGAAACACTTACTCTGGTTTCTCAGTCTGTTTCCTAGTGCCGGTTTGAAGTGCCTGCCGTTTTCACTGTAAAACCGAGTTGGAGCTTGTACCTCCCCATACATATGTATGGAGTGGAGTTGGCAACTGAAAAGAAACTTTGTGTTCCCTTCAAGCTAGGTGAAGGACGGCTTTCACACACACTTATCTCTCAGAACTGAGCATGTGGAGAGACGTTCGTTCATCCAGCACCAAGGGAACGGGTTGCAGGAGAAACATTTACTCTGGTTTCTCAGTCTGTTTCCTAGTGCCGGTTTGAAGTGCCTGCCGTTTTCACTGTAAAACCGAGTTGGAGCTTGTACCTCCCCATACATATGTATGGAGTGGAGTTGGCAACTGAAAAGAAACTTTGTGTTCCCTTCAAGCTAGGTGAAGGACGGCTTTCACACACACTTATCTCTCAGAACTGAGCATGTGGAGAGACGTTCGTTCATCCAGCACCAAGGGAACGGGTTGCAGGAGAAACACTTACTCTAGTTTCTGAGTCTGTTTCCTGGTGCCGGTTTGAAGTGCCTGCCATTTTCACAGTAAAACCGAGTTGGAGCTTGTACCTCCCCATATGTATGTATGGAGTGGAGTTGGCAACTGAAAAGAAACTTTGTGTTCCCTTCAAGCTAGGTGAAGGACGGCTTTCACACACACTTAACTCTCAGAACTGAGCATGTGGAGAGACGTTCGTTCATCCAGCACCAAGGGAACGGTTTGCAGGAGAAGCACTTACTCTGGTTTCTGAGTCTGTTTCCTAGTGCCGGTTTGAAGTGCCTGCCGTTTTCAGTGTAAAACCGAGTGGGAGCTTGTTCCTCCCCATATAAATGTATGGAGTGGATTTGGCAACTGAAAAGAAACTTTGTGTTCCCTTCAAGCTAGGTGAAGGACGGTTTTCACACACACTTATCTCTCAGAACTGAGCATGTGGAGAGACGTTCGTTCATCCAGGACCAAGGGAACGGGTTGCAGGAGAAACATTTACTCTGGTTTCTCAGTCTGTTTCCTAGTGCCGGTTTGAAGTGCCTGCCGTTTTCACTGTAAAACCGAGTTGGAGCTTGTACCTCCCCATACATATGTATGGAGTGGAGTTGGCAACTGAAAAGAAACTTTGTGTTCCCTTCAAGCTAGGTGAAGGACGGCTTTCACACACACTTTTCTCTCAGAACTGAGCATGTGGAGAGACGTTCGTTCATTCAGCACCAAGGGAACGGGTTGCAGGAGAAACATATACTCTGGTTTCTCAGTCTGTTTTCTAGTGTCGGTTTGAAGTGCCTGCCGTTTTCACTGTAAAACCGAGTTGGAGCTTGTACCTCCCCATACATATGTATGGAGTGGAGTTGGCAACTGAAAAGAAACTTTGTGTTCCCTTCAAGCTAGGTGAAGGACGGCTTTCACACACACTTATCTCTCAGAACTGAGCATGTGGAGAGACGTTCGTTCATCCAGCACCAAGGGAACGGGTTGCAGGAGAAACACTTACTCTGGTTTCTGAGTCTGTTTCCTAGTGCCGGTTTGAAGTGCCTGCCGTTTTCACTGTAAAACCGAGTTGGAGCTTGTACCTCCCCATATATATGTATGGAGTGGAGTTGGCAACTGAAAAGAAACTTTGTGTTCCCTTCAAGCTAGGTGAAGGACGGCTTTCACACACACTTATCTCTCAGAACTGAGCATGTGGAGAGACGTTCGTTCATCCAGCACCAAGGGAACGGGTTGCAGGAGAAACACTTACTCTGGTTTCTGAGTCTGTTTCCTGGTGCCGGTTTGAAGTGCCTGCCGTTTTCACTGTAAAACCGAGTTGGAGCTTTTACCTCCCCATAAATATGTATGGAGTGGAGTTGGCAACTGAAAAGAAACTTTGTGTTCCCTTCAAGCTAGGTGAAGGACGGCTTTCACACACACTTATCTCTCAGAACTGAGCATGTGGAGAGACGTTCGTTCATCCAGCACCAAGGGAACGGGTTGCAGGAGAAACACTTACTCTGGTTTATGAGTCTGTTTCCTAGTGCCGGTTTGAAGTGCCTGCCGTTTTCACTGTAAAACCGAGTTGGAGCTTGTACCTCCCCATAAATATGTATGGAGTGGAGTTGGCAACTGAAAAGAAACTTTGTGTTCCCTTCAAGCTAGGTGAAGGACGGCTTTCACACACACTTATCTCTCAGAACTGAGCATGTGGAGAGACGTTCGTTCATCCAGCACCAAGGGAACGGGTTGCAGGAGAAACACTTACTCTGGTTTATGAGTCTGTTTCCTAGTGCCGGTTTGAAGTGCCTGCCGTTTTCACTGTAAAACCGAGTTGGAGCTTGTACCTCCCCATATATATGTATGGAGTGGAGTTGGCAACTGAAAAGAAACTTTGTGTTCCCTTCAAGCTAGGTGAAGGACGGCTTTCACACACACTTATCTCTCAGAACTGAGCATGTGGAGAGACGTTCGTTCATCCAGCACCAAGGGAACGGGTTGCAGGAGAAACACTTACTCTGGTTTCTCAGTCTGTTTCCTAGTGCCGGTTTGAAGTGCCTGCCGTTTTCACTGTAAAACCGAGTTGGAGCTTGTACCTCCCCATATATATGTATGGAGTGGAGTTGGCAACTGAAAAGAAACTTTGTGTTCCCTTCAAGCTAGGTGAAGGACGGCTTTCACACACACTTATCTCTCAGAACTGAGCATGTGGAGAGACGTTCGTTCATCCAGCACCAAGGGAACGGGTTGCAGGAGAAACACTTACTCTGGTTTCTCAGTCTGTTTCCTAGTGCCGGTTTGAAGTGCCTGCCGTTTTCACTGTAAAACCGAGTTGGAGCTTGTACCTCCCCATATATATGTATGGAGTGGAGTTGGCAACTGAAAAGAAACTTTGTGTTCCCTTCAAGCTAGGTGAAGGACGGCTTTCACACACACTTATCTCTCAGAACTGAGCATGTGGAGAGACGTTCGTTCATCCAGCACCAAGGGAACGGGTTGCAGGAGAAACACTTACTCTGGTTTCTCAGTCTGTTTCCTAGTGCCGGTTTGAAGTGCCTGCCGTTTTCACTGTAAAACCGAGTTGGAGCTTGTACCTCCCCATATATATGTATGGAGTGGAGTTGGCAACTGAAAAGAAACTATGTGTTCCCTTCAAGCTAGGTGAAGGACGGCTTTCACACACACTTATCTCTCAGAACTGAGCATGTGGAGTGACGTTCGTTCATCCAGCACCAAGAGAACGCGTTGCAGGAGAAACACTTACTCTGGATTCTGAGTCTGTTTCCTAGTGCCGGTTTGAAGTGCCTGCCGTTTTCACTGTAAAACCGAGTTGGAGCTTGTACCTCCCCATATATATGTATGGAGTGGAGTTGGCAACTGAAAAGAAACTTTGTGTTCCCTTCAAGCTAGGTGAAGGACGGCTTTCACACACACTTATCTCTCAGAACTGAGCATGTGGAGAGACGTTCGTTCATCCAGCACTAAGGGAACGGGTTGCAGGAGAAACACTTACTCTGGTTTCTCAGTCTGTTTCCTAGTGCCGGTTTGAAGTGCCTGCCGTTTTCACTGTAAAACCTAGTTGGAGCTTGTAACTCCCCATACATATGTATGGAGTGGAGTTGGCAACTGAAAAGAAACTTTGTGTTCCCTTCAAGCTAGGTGAAGGACGGCTTTCACACACACTTATCTCTCAGAACTGAGCATGTGGAGAGACGTTCGTTCATCCAGCACCAAGGGAACGGGTTGCAGGAGAAACACTTACTCTGGTTTCTCAGTCTGTTTCCTAGTGCCGGTTTGAAGTGCCTGCCGTTTTCACTGTAAAACCGAGTTGGAGCTTTTACCTCCCCATATATATGTATGGAGTGGAGTTGGCAACTGAAAAGAAACTATGTGTTCCCTTCAAGCTAGGTGAAGGACGGCTTTCACACACACTTATCTCTCAGAACTGAGCATGTGGAGAGACGTTCGTTCATCCAGCACCAAGAGAACGCGTTGCAGGAGAAACACTTACTCTGAATTCTGAGTCTGTTTCCTAGTGCCGGTTTGAAGTGCCTGCCGTTTTCACTGTAAAACCGAGTTGGAGCTTGTACCTCCCCATATATATGTATGGAGTGGAGTTGGCAACTGAAAAGAAACTTTGTGTTCCCTTCAAGCTAGGTGAAGGACGGCTTTCACACACACTTATCTCTCAGAACTGAGCATATGGAGAGACGTTCGTTCATCCAGCACCAAGGGAACGGGTTGCAGGAGAAACACTTACTCTGGTTTCTCAGTCTGTTTCCTAGTGCCGGTATGAAGTGCCTGCCGTTTTCACTGTAAAACCGAGTTGGAGCTTGTACCTCCCCATATATATGTATGGAGTGGAGTTGGCAACTGAAAAGAAACTTTGTGTTCCCTTCAAGCTAGGTGAAGGACGGCTTTCACACACACTTATCTCTCAGAAATGAGCATGTGGAGAGACGTTCGTTCATCCAGCACCAAGGGAACGGGTTGCAGGAGAAACACTTACTCTGGTTTCTCAGTCTGTTTCCTAGTGCCGGTTTGAAGTGCCTGCCGTTTTCACTGTAAAACCGAGTTGGAGCTTGTACCTCCCCATATATATGTATGGAGTGGAGTTGGCAACTGAAAAGAAACTTTGTGTTCCCTTCAAGGTAGGTGAAGGACGGCTTTCACACACACTTATTTCTCAGAACTGAGCATGTGGAGAGACGTTCGTTCATCCAGCACCAAGGGAACGGGTTGCAGGAGAAACACTTACTCTGGTTTCTCAGTCTGTTTCCTAGTGCCGGTTTGAAGTGCCTGCCGTTTTCACTGTAAAACCGAGGTGGAGCTTGTACCTCCCCATATATATGTATGCAGTGGAGTTGGCAACTGAAAAGAAACTTGGTGTTCCCTTCAAGCTAGGTGAAGGACGGCTTTCACACACACTTATCTCTCAGAACTGAGCATGTGGAGAGACGTTCGTTCATCCAGCACCAAGGGAACGGGTTGCAGGAGAAACACTTACTCTGGTTTCTCAGTCTGTTTCCTAGTGCCGGTTTGAAGTGCCTGCCGTTTTCACTGTAAAACGGAGTTGGAGCTTGTACCTCCCCATATATATGTATGGAGTGGAGTTGGCAACTGAAAAGAAACTTTGTGTTCCCTTCAAGCTAGGTGAAGGACGGCTTTCACACACACTTATCTCTCAGAACTGAGCATGTGGAGAGACGTTCGTTCATCCAGCACCAAGGGAACTTGTTGCAAGAGAAACACTTACTCAGGTTTCTGAGTCTGTTTCCTAGTGCCGGTTTGAAGTGCATGCCGTTTTCACTGTAAAACGGAGTTGGAGCTTGTACCTCCCCATATATATGTATGGAGTGGAGTTGGCAACTGAAAAGAAACTTTGTGTTCCCTTCAAGCTAGGTGAAGGACGGCTTTCACACACACTTATCTCTCAGAACTGAGCATGTGGAGAGACGTTCGTTCATCCAGCACCAAGGGAACGGGTTGCAGGAGAAACACTTACTCTGGTTTCTGAGTCTGTTTCCTAGTGCCGGTTTGAAGTGCCTGCCGTTTTCACTGTAAAACCGAGTTGGAGCTTGTACCTCCCCATATATATGTATGGAGTGGAGTTGGCAACTGAAAAGAAACTTTGTGTTCCCTTCAAGCTAGGTGAAGGACGGCTTTCACACACACATATCTCTCAGAACTGAGCATGTGGAGAGACCTTCGTTCATCCAGCACCAAGGGAACGGGTTGCAGGAGAAACACTTACTCTGGTTTCTCAGTCTGTTTCCTAGTGCCGGTTTGAAGTGCCTGCCGTTTTCACTGTAAAACCGAGTTGGAGCTTGTACCTCCCCATATATATGTATGGAGTGGAGTTGGCAACTGAAAAGAAACTTTGTGTTCCCTTCAAGCTAGGTGAAGGACGGCTTTCCCACAAACTTATCTCTCAGAACTGAGCATGTGGAGAGACGTTCATTCATCCAGCACCAAGGGAACGGGTTGCAGGAGAAACACTTACTCTGGTTTCTCAGTCTGTTTCATAGTGCCGGTTTGAAGTGCCTGCCGTTTTCACTGTAAATCCTAATTGGAGATTGTACCTCCCCATATATATGTATGGAGTGGAGTTGGCAACTGAAAAGAAACTTTGTGTTCCCTTCAAGCTAGGTGAAGGACGGCTTTCACACACACTTATCTCTCAGAACTGAGCATGTGGAGAGACGTTCGTTCATCCAGCACCAAGGGAACGGTTTGCAGGAGAAACACTTACTCTGGTTTCTGAGTCTGTTTCCTAGTGCCGGTTTGAAGTGCCTGCCGTTTTCAGTGTAAAACCGAGTGGGAGCTTGTTCCTCTACATATATATGTATGGAGTGGAGTTGGCAACTGAAAAGAAACTTTGTGTTCCCTTCAAACTAGGTGAAGGACGGCTTTCACACACACTTATCTCTCAGAACTGAGCATGTGGAGAGACGTTCGTTCATCCAGCACCAAGGGAACGGGTTGCAGGAGAAACACTTACTCTGGTTTCTGAGTCTGTTTCCTAGTGCCGGTTTGAAGTGCCTGCCGTTTTCACTGTAAAACCGAGTTGGAGCTTGTACCTCCCCATACTTATGTATGGAGTGGAGTTGGCAACTGAAAAGAAACTTGGTGTTACCTTCAAGCTAGGTGAAGGACGGCTTTCACACACACTTATCTCTCAGAACTGAGCATGTGGAGAGACGTTCGTTCATCCAGCACCAAGGGAACGGGTTGCAGGAGACCACTTACTCTGGTTTCTCAGTCTGTTTCCTGGTGCCGGTTTGAATTGCCTGCCGTTTTCACTGTAAAACCGAGTTGGAGCTTGTACCTCCCCATATATATGTATGGAGTGGAGTTGGCAACTGAAAAGAAACTTTGTGTTCCCTTCAAGCTAGGTGAAGGACGGCTTTCACACACACTTATCTTTCAGAACTGAGCATGTGGAGAGACGTTCGTTCATCCAGCACCAAGGGAACGGGTTGCAGGAGAAACACTTACTCTGGTTTCTCAGTCTGTTTCCTAGTGCCGGTTTGAAGTGCCTGCCGTTTTCACTGTAAAACCGAGTTGGAGCTTGTACCTCCCCATATATATGTATGGAGTGGAGTTGGCAACTGAAAAGAAACTTTGTGTTCCCTTCAAGCTAGGTGAAGGACGGCTTTCACACACACTTATCTCTCAGAACTGAGCATGTGGAGAGACGTTCGTTCATCCAGCACCAAGGGAACGGGTTGCAGGAGAAACACTTACTCTGGTTTCTGAGTCTGTTTCCTAGTGCCGGATTGAAGTGCCTGCCGTTTTCACTGTAAAACCGAGTTGGAGCTTGTACCTCCCCATATATATGTATGGAGTGGAGTTGGCAACTGAAAAGAAACTTTGTGTTCCCTTCAAGCTAGGTGAAGGACGGCTTTCACACACACTTATCTCTCAGAACTGAGCATGTGGAAAGACATTCGTTCATCCAGCACCAAGGGAACGGGTTGCAGGAGTAACAATAACTCTGGTTTCTCAGTCTGTTTCCTAGTGCCGGTTTGAAGTGCCTGCCGTTTTCACTGTAAAACCGAGTTGGAGCTTGTACCTCCCCATATATATGTATGGATTGGAGTTGGCAACTGAAAAGAAACTTTGTGTTCCCTTCAAGCTAGGTGAAGGACGGCTTTCACACACACTTATCTCTCAGAACTGAGCATGTGGAGAGACGTTCGTTCATCCAGCACCAAGGGAACGGGTTGCAGGAGAAACACTTACTCTGGTTTCTGAGTCTGTTTCCTAGTGCCGGTTTGAAGTGCCTGCCGTTTTCACTGTAAAACCGAGTTGGAGCTTGTACCTCCCCATATATATGTATGGAGTGGAGTTGGCAACTGAAAAGAAACTTTGTGTTCCCTTCAAGCTAGGTGAAGGACGGCATTCACACACACTTATCTCTCAGAACTGAGCATGTGGAGAGACGTTCGTTCATCCAGCAGCAAGGGAAAGGGTTGCAGGAGAAACACTTACTCTGGTTTCTCAGTCTGTTTCCTAGTGCCGGTTTGAAGTGCCTGCCGTTTTCACTGTAAAACCGAGTTGGAGCTTGTACCTCCCCATATATATGTATGGATTGGAGTTGGCAACTGAAAAGAAACTTTGTGTTCCCTTCAAGCTAGGTGAAGGACGGCTTTCACACACACTTATCTCTCAGAACTGAGCATGTGGAGAGACGTTCGTTCATCCAGCACCAAGGGAACGGGTTGCAGGAGAAACACTTACTCTGGTTTCTGAGTCTGTTTCCTAGTGCCGGTTTGAAGTGCCTGCCGTTTTCACTGTAAAACCGAGTTGGAGCTTGTACCTCCCCATATATATGTATGGAGTGGAGTTGGCAACTGAAAAGAAACTTTGTGTTCCCTTCAAGATAGGTGAAGGACGGCTTTCACACACACTTATCTCTCAGAACTGAGCATGTGGAGAGACGTTCGTTCATCCAGCACCAAGGGAACGGGTTGCAGGAGAAACACTTACTCTGGTTTCTCAGTCTGCTTCCTAGTGCCGGTTTGAAGTGCCTGCCGTTTTCACTGTAAAACCGAGTTGGAGCTTGTACCTCCCCATACATATGTATGGAGTAGAGTTGGCAACTGAAAAGAAACTTGGTGTTCCCTTCAAGCTAGGTGAAGGACGGCTTTCACACACACTTATCTCTCAGAACTGAGCATGTGGAGAGACGTTCGTTCATCCAGCACCAAGGGAACGGGTTGCAGGAGAAACACTTACTCTGGTTTCTCAGTCTGTTTCCTAGTGCCGGTTTGAAGTGCCTGCCGTTTTCACTGTAAAACCGAGTTGGAGCTTGTACCTCCCCATATATATGTATGGAGTGGAGTTGGCAACTGAAAAGAAACTTTGTGTTCCCTTCAAGCTAGGTGAAGGACGGCTTTCACACACACTTATCTCTCAGAACTGAGCATGTGGAGAGACGTTCGTTCATCCAGCACCAAGGGAACGGGTTGCAGGAGAAACACTTACTCTGGTTTCTCAGTCTGTTTCCTAGTGCCGGATTGAAGTGCCTGCCGTTTTCACTGTAAAACCGAGTTGGAGCTTGTACCTCCCCATATATATGTATGGAGTGGAGTTGGCAACTGAAAAGAAACTTTGTGTTCCCTTCAAGCTAGGTGAAGGACGGCTTTCACACACACTCATCTCTCAGAACTGAGCATGTGGAAAGACATTCGTTCATCCAGCACCAAGGGAACGGGTTGCAGGAGAAACAATTACTCTGGTTTCTCAGTCTGTTTCCTAGTGCCGATTTGAAGTGCCTGCCGTTTTCACTGTAAAACCGAGTTGGAGCTTGTACCTCCCCATATATATGTATGGAGTGGAGTTGGCAACTGAAAAGAAACTTTGTGTTCCCTTCAAGCTAGGTGAAGGACGGCTTTCACACACACTTATCTCTCAGAACTGAGCATGTGGAGAGACGTTCGTTCATCCAGCACCAAGGGAACGGGTTGCAGGAGAAACACTTACTCTGGTTTCTGAGTCTGTTTCCTAGTGCCGGTTTGAAGTGCCTGCCGTTTTCACTGTAAAACCGAGTTGGAGCTTGTACCTCCCCATATATATGTATGGAGTGGAGTTGGCAACTGAAAAGAAACTTTGTGTTCCCTTCTTGCTAGGTGAAGGACGGCTTTCACACACACTTATCTCTCAGAACTGAGCATGTGGAGAGACGTTCGTTCATCCAGCAGCAAGGGAAAGGGTTGCAGGAAAAACACTTACTCTGGTATCTCAGTCTGTTTCCTAGTGCCGGTTTGAAGTGCCTGCCGTTTTCACTGTAAAACCGAGTTGGAGCTTGTACCTCCCCATATATATGTATGGAGTGGAGTTGGCAACTGAAAAGAAACTTTGTGTTCCCTTCAAGCTAGGTGAAGGACGGCTTTCACACACACTTATCTCTCAGAACTGAGCATGTGGAGAGACGTTCGTTCATCCAGCACCAAGGGAACGGGTTGCAGGAGAAACACTTACTCTGGTTTCTCAGTCTGTTTCCTAGTGCAGGTTTGAAGTGCCTGCCGTTTTCACTGTAAAACCGAGTTGGAGCTTGTACCTCCCCATATATATGTATGGAGTGGAGTTGGCAACTGAAAAGAAACTTTGTGTTCCCTTCAAGCTAGGTGAAGGACGGCTTTCACACACACTTATCTCTCAGAACTGAGCATGTGGAGAGACGTTCGTTCATCCAGCACCAAGGGAACGGGTTGCAGGAGAAACACTTACTCTGGTTTCTCAGTCTGCTTCCTAGTGCCGGTTTGAAGTGCCTGCCGTTTTCACTGTAAAACGGAGTTGGAGCTTGTACCTCCCCATATATATGTATGGAGTGGAGTTGGCAACTGAAAAGAAACTTTGTGTTCCCTTCAAGCTAGGTGAAGGACGGCTTTCACACACACTTATCTCTCAGAACTGAGCATGTGGAGAGACGTTGGTTCATCCAGCACCAAGGGAACGGGTTGCAGGAGAAACACTTACTCTGGTTTCTCAGTCTGTTTCCTAGTGCCGGTTTGAAGTGCCTGCCGTTTTCACTGTAAAACCGAGTTGGAGCTTGTACCTCCCCATATATATGTATGGAGTGGAGTTGGCAACTGAAAAGAAACTTGGTGTTCCCTTCAAGCTAGGTGAAGGACGGCTTTCACACACACTTATCTCTCAGAACTGAGCATGTGGAGAGACGTTCGTTCATCCAGTACCAAGAGAACGCGTTACAGGAGAAACACTTACTCTGGTTTCTGAGTCTGTTTCCTAGTGCCGGTTTGAAGTGCCTGCCGTTTTCACTGTAAAACCGAGTTGGAGCTTGTACCTCCCCATATATATGTATGGAGTGGAGTTGGCAACTGAAAAGAAACTTTGTGTTCCCTTCAAGCTAGGTGAAGGACGGCTTTCCCACACACTTATCTATCAGAACTGAGCATGTGGAGAGACGTTCATTCATCCAGCACCAAGGGAACGGTTTGCAGGAGAAACACTTACTCTGGTTTCTCAGTCTGTTTCCTAGTGCCGGTTTGAAGTGCCTGCCGTTTTCACTGTAAATCCTAATTGGAGCTTGTACCTCCCCATATATATGTATGGAGTGGAGTTGGCAACTGAAAAGAAACTTTGTGTTCCCTTCAAGCTAGGTGAAGGACGGCTTTCACACACACTTATCTCTCAGAACTGAGCATGTGGAGAGACGTTCGTTCATCCAGCACCAAGGGAACGGGTTGCAGGAGAAACACTTACTCTGGTTTCTGAGTCTGTTTCCTAGTGCCGGTTTGAAGTGCCTGCCGTTTTCAGTGTAAAATCGAGTGGGAGTTTGTTCCTCCCCATATAAATGTATGGAGTGGAGTTGGCAACTGAAAAGAAACTTTGTGTTCCCTTCAAGCTAGGTGAAGGACGGCTTTCACACACACTTATCTCTCAGAACTGAGCATGTGGAGAGACGTTCGTTCATCCAGCACCAAGGGAACGGGTTGCAGGAGAAACACTTACTCTGGTTTCTCAGTCTGTTTCCTAGTGCCGGTTTGAAGTGCCTGCCGTTTTCACTGTAAAACCGAGTTGGAGCTTGTACCTCCCCATATATATGTATGGAGTGGAGTTGGCAACTGAAAAGAAACTTTGTGTTCCCTTCAAGCTAGGTGAAGGACGGCTTTCACACACACTTATCTCTCAGAACTGAGCATGTGGAGAGACGTTCGTTCATCCAGCACCAAGGGAACGGGTTGCAGGAGAAACACTTACTCTGGTTTCTCAGTCTGTTTCCTGGTGCCGGTTTGAAGTGCCTGCCGTTTTCACTGTAAAACCGAGTTGGAGCTTGTACCTCCCCATATATATGTATGGAGTGGAGTTGGCAACTGAAAAGAAACTTTGTGTTCCCTTCAAGCTAGGTGAAGGACGGCTTTCACACACACTTATCTCTCAGAACTGAGCATGTGGAGAGACGTTCGTTCATCCAGCACCAAGGGAACGGTTTGCAGGAGAAACACTTACTCTGGTTTCTGAGTCTGTTTCCTAGTGCCGGTTTGAAGTGCCTGCCGTTTTCAGTGTAAAACCGAGTGGGAGCTTGTTCCTCCCCATATATATGTATGGAGTGGAGTTGGCAACTGAAAAGAAACTTTGTGTTCCCTTCAAGCTAGGTGAAGGACGGCTTTCACACACACTTATCTCTCAGAACTGAGCATGTGGAGAGACGTTCGTTCATCCAGCACCAAGGGAACGGGTTGCAGGAGAAACACTTACTCTGGTTTCTCAGTCTGTTTCCTAGTGCCGGTTTGAAGTGCCTGCCGTTTTCACTCTAAAACCGAGTTGGAGCTTGTACCTCCCCATACATATGTATGGAGTGGAGTTGGCAACTGAAAAGAAACTTTGTGTTCCCTTCAAGCTAGGTGAAGGACGGCTTTCACACACACTTATCTCTCAGAACTGAGCATGTGGAGAGACGTTCGTTCATCCAGCACCAAGGGAACGGGTTGCAGGAGAAACACTTACTCTGGTTTCTCAGTCTGTTTCCTAGTGCCGGTTTGAAGTGCCTGCCGTTTTCACTGTAAAACCGAGTTGGAGCTTGTACCTCCCCATATATATGTATGGAGTGGAGTTGGCAACTGAAAAGAAACTTTGTGTTCCCTTCAAGCTAGGTGAAGGACGGCTTTCACACACACTTATCTCTCAGAACTGAGCATGTGGAGAGACGTTCGTTCATCCAGCACCAAGGGAACGGGTTGCAGGAGAAACACTTACTCTGGTTTCTGAGTCTGTTTCCTAGTGCCGGTTTGAAGTGCCTGCCGTTTTCACTGTAAAACCGAGTTGGAGCTTGTACCTCCCCATATATATGTATGGAGTGGAGTTGGCAACTGAAAAGAAACTTTGTGTTCCCTTCAAGCTAGGTGAAGGACGGCTTTCACACACACTTATCTCTCAGAACTGAGCATGTGGAGAGACGTTCGTTCATCCAGCACCAAGGGAACGGGTTGCAGGAGAAACACTTACTCTGGTTTCTGAGTCTGTTTCCTAGTGCCGGATTGAAGTGCCTGCCGTTTTCACTGTAAAACCGAGTGGGAGCTTGTACCTCCCCATATATATGTATGGAGTGGAGTTGGCAAATGAAAAGAAACTTTGTGTTCCCTTCAAGCTAGGTGAAGGACGGCTTTCACACACACTTATCTCTCAGAACTGAGCATGTGGAGAGACGTTCGTTCATCCAGCACCAAGGGAACGGGTTGCAGGAGAAACACTTACTCTGGTTTCTCAGTCTGTTTCCTAGTGCCGGTTTGAAGTGCCTGCCGTTTTCACTGTAAAACCGAGTTGGAGCTTGTACCTCCCCATATATATGTATGGAGTGGAGTTGGCAACTGAAAAGAAACTTTGTGTTCCCTTCAAGCTAGGTGAAGGACGGCTTTCCCACACACTTATCTATCAGAACTGAGCATGTGGAGAGACGTTCATTCATCCAGCACCAAGGGAACGGTTTGCAGGAGAAACACTTACTCTGGTTTCTCAGTCTGTTTCCTAGTGCCGGTTTGAAGTGCCTGCCGTTTTCACTGTAAATCCTAATTGGAGCTTGTACCTCCCCATATATATGTATGGAGTGGAGTTGGCAACTGAAAAGAAACTTTGTGTTCCCTTCAAGCTAGGTGAAGGACGGCTTTCACACACACTTATCTCTCAGAACTGAGCATGTGGAGAGACGTTCGTTCATCCAGCACCAAGGGAACGGGTTGCAGGAGAAACACTTACTCTGGTTTCTGAGTCTGTTTCCTAGTGCCGGTTTGAAGTGCCTGCCGTTTTCAGTGTAAAATCGAGTGGGAGTTTGTTCCTCCCCATATAAATGTATGGAGTGGAGTTGGCAACTGAAAAGAAACTTTGTGTTCCCTTCAAGCTAGGTGAAGGACGGCTTTCACACACACTTATCTCTCAGAACTGAGCATGTGGAGAGACGTTCGTTCATCCAGCACCAAGGGAACGGGTTGCAGGAGAAACACTTACTCTGGTTTCTCAGTCTGTTTCCTAGTGCCGGTTTGAAGTGCCTGCCGTTTTCACTGTAAAACCGAGTTGGAGCTTGTACCTCCCCATACATATGTATGGAGTGGAGTTGGCAACTGAAAAGAAACTTTGTGTTCCCTTCAAGCTAGGTGAAGGACGGCTTTCACACACACTTATCTCTCAGAACTGAGCATGTGGAGAGACGTTCGTTCATCCAGCACCAAGGGAACGGGTTGCAGGAGAAACACTTACTCTGGTTTCTCAGTCTGTTTCCTGGTGCCGGTTTGAAGTGCCTGCCGTTTTCACTGTAAAACCGAGTTGGAGCTTGTACCTCCCCATATATATGTATGGAGTGGAGTTGGCAACTGAAAAGAAACTTTGTGTTCCCTTCAAGCTAGGTGAAGGACGGCTTTCACACACACTTATCTCTCAGAACTGAGCATGTGGAGAGACGTTCGTTCATCCAGCACCAAGGGAACGGTTTGCAGGAGAAACACTTACTCTGGTTTCTGAGTCTGTTTCCTAGTGCCGGTTTGAAGTGCCTGCCGTTTTCAGTGTAAAACCGAGTGGGAGCTTGTTCCTCCCCATATATATGTATGGAGTGGAGTTGGCAACTGAAAAGAAACTTTGTGTTCCCTTCAAGCTAGGTGAAGGACGGCTTTCACACACACTTATCTCTGAGAACTGAGCATGTGGAGAGACGTTCGTTCATCCAGCACC
Organism: Vicugna pacos; assembly: GCF_048564905.1. NCBI lineage: Eukaryota > Metazoa > Chordata > Mammalia > Artiodactyla > Camelidae > Vicugna > Vicugna pacos. The sequence goes on from NC_133000.1 coordinate 33,136,946, forward strand.
AAGGGAACGGGTTGCAGGAGAAACACTTACTCTGGTTTCTCAGTCTGTTTCCTAGTGCCGGTTTGAAGTGCCTGCCGTTTTCACTCTAAAACCGAGTTGGAGCTTGTACCTCCCCATACATATGTATGGAGTGGAGTTGGCAACTGAAAAGAAACTTTGTGTTCCCTTCAAGCTAGGTGAAGGACGGCTTTCACACACACTTATCTCTCAGAACTGAGCATGTGGAGAGACGTTCGTTCATCCAGCACCAAGGGAACGGGTTGCAGGAGAAACACTTACTCTGGTTTCTGAGTCTGTTTCCTAGTGCCGGTTTGAAGTGCCTGCCGTTTTCACTGTAAAACCGAGTTGGAGCTTGTACCTCCCCATATATATGTATGGAGTGGAGTTGGCAACTGAAAAGAAACTTTGTGTTCCCTTCTTGCTAGGTGAAGGACGGCTTTCACACACACTTATCTCTCAGAACTGAGCATGTGGAGAGACGTTCGTTCATCCAGCAGCAAGGGAAAGGGTTGCAGGAAAAACACTTACTCTGGTATCTCAGTCTGTTTCCTAGTGCCGGTTTGAAGTGCCTGCCGTTTTCACTGTAAAACCGAGTTGGAGCTTGTACCTCCCCATATATATGTATGGAGTGGAGTTGGCAACTGAAAAGAAACTTTGTGTTCCCTTCAAGCTAGGTGAAGGACGGCTTTCACACACACTTATCTCTCAGAACTGAGCATGTGGAGAGACGTTCGTTCATCCAGCACCAAGGGAACGGGTTGCAGGAGAAACACTTACTCTGGTTTCTCAGTCTGTTTCCTAGTGCAGGTTTGAAGTGCCTGCCGTTTTCACTGTAAAACCGAGTTGGAGCTTGTACCTCCCCATATATATGTATGGAGTGGAGTTGGCAACTGAAAAGAAACTTTGTGTTCCCTTCAAGCTAGGTGAAGGACGGCTTTCACACACACTTATCTCTCAGAACTGAGCATGTGGAGAGACGTTCGTTCATCCAGCACCAAGGGAACGGGTTGCAGGAGAAACACTTACTCTGGTTTCTCAGTCTGCTTCCTAGTGCCGGTTTGAAGTGCCTGCCGTTTTCACTGTAAAACGGAGTTGGAGCTTGTACCTCCCCATATATATGTATGGAGTGGAGTTGGCAACTGAAAAGAAACTTTGTGTTCCCTTCAAGCTAGGTGAAGGACGGCTTTCACACACACTTATCTCTCAGAACTGAGCATGTGGAGAGACGTTGGTTCATCCAGCACCAAGGGAACGGGTTGCAGGAGAAACACTTACTCTGGTTTCTCAGTCTGTTTCCTAGTGCCGGTTTGAAGTGCCTGCCGTTTTCACTGTAAAACCGAGTTGGAGCTTGTACCTCCCCATATATATGTATGGAGTGGAGTTGGCAACTGAAAAGAAACTTGGTGTTCCCTTCAAGCTAGGTGAAGGACGGCTTTCACACACACTTATCTCTCAGAACTGAGCATGTGGAGAGACGTTCGTTCATCCAGTACCAAGAGAACGCGTTACAGGAGAAACACTTACTCTGGTTTCTGAGTCTGTTTCCTAGTGCCGGTTTGAAGTGCCTGCCGTTTTCACTGTAAAACCGAGTTGGAGCTTGTACCTCCCCATATATATGTATGGAGTGGAGTTGGCAACTGAAAAGAAACTTTGTGTTCCCTTCAAGCTAGGTGAAGGACGGCTTTCCCACACACTTATCTATCAGAACTGAGCATGTGGAGAGACGTTCATTCATCCAGCACCAAGGGAACGGTTTGCAGGAGAAACACTTACTCTGGTTTCTCAGTCTGTTTCCTAGTGCCGGTTTGAAGTGCCTGCCGTTTTCACTGTAAATCCTAATTGGAGCTTGTACCTCCCCATATATATGTATGGAGTGGAGTTGGCAACTGAAAAGAAACTTTGTGTTCCCTTCAAGCTAGGTGAAGGACGGCTTTCACACACACTTATCTCTCAGAACTGAGCATGTGGAGAGACGTTCGTTCATCCAGCACCAAGGGAACGGGTTGCAGGAGAAACACTTACTCTGGTTTCTGAGTCTGTTTCCTAGTGCCGGTTTGAAGTGCCTGCCGTTTTCAGTGTAAAATCGAGTGGGAGTTTGTTCCTCCCCATATAAATGTATGGAGTGGAGTTGGCAACTGAAAAGAAACTTTGTGTTCCCTTCAAGCTAGGTGAAGGACGGCTTTCACACACACTTATCTCTCAGAACTGAGCATGTGGAGAGACGTTCGTTCATCCAGCACCAAGGGAACGTGTTGCAGGAGAAACACTTACTCTGGTTTCTCAGTCTGTTTCCTAGTGCCGGTTTGAAGTGCCTGCCGTTTTCACTGTAAAACCGAGTTGGAGCTTGTACCTCCCCATACATATGTATGGAGTGGAGTTGGCAACTGAAAAGAAACTTTGTGTTCCCTTCAAGCTAGGTGAAGGACGGCTTTCACACACACTTATCTCTCAGAACTGAGCATGTGGAGAGACGTTCGTTCATCCAGCACCAAGGGAACGGGTTGCAGGAGAAACACTTACTCTGGTTTCTCAGTCTGTTTCCTGGTGCCGGTTTGAAGTGCCTGCCGTTTTCACTGTAAAACCGAGTTGGAGCTTGTACCTCCCCATATATATGTATGGAGTGGAGTTGGCAACTGAAAAGAAACTTTGTGTTCCCTTCAAGCTAGGTGAAGGACGGCTTTCACACACACTTATCTCTCAGAACTGAGCATGTGGAGAGACGTTCGTTCATCCAGCACCAAGGGAACGGTTTGCAGGAGAAACACTTACTCTGGTTTCTGAGTCTGTTTCCTAGTGCCGGTTTGAAGTGCCTGCCGTTTTCAGTGTAAAACCGAGTGGGAGCTTGTTCCTCCCCATATATATGTATGGAGTGGAGTTGGCAACTGAAAAGAAACTTTGTGTTCCCTTCAAGCTAGGTGAAGGACGGCTTTCACACACACTTATCTCTCAGAACTGAGCATGTGGAGAGACGTTCGTTCATCCAGCACCAAGGGAACGGGTTGCAGGAGAAACACTTACTCTGGTTTCTCAGTCTGTTTCCTAGTGCCGGTTTGAAGTGCCTGCCGTTTTCACTCTAAAACCGAGTTGGAGCTTGTACCTCCCCATACATATGTATGGAGTGGAGTTGGCAACTGAAAAGAAACTTTGTGTTCCCTTCAAGCTAGGTGAAGGACGGCTTTCACACACACTTATCTCTCAGAACTGAGCATGTGGAGAGACGTTCGTTCATCCAGCACCAAGGGAACGGGTTGCAGGAGAAACACTTACTCTGGTTTCTCAGTCTGTTTCCTAGTGCCGGTTTGAAGTGCCTGCCGTTTTCACTGTAAAACCGAGTTGGAGCTTGTACCTCCCCATATATATGTATGGAGTGGAGTTGGCAACTGAAAAGAAACTTTGTGTTCCCTTCAAGCTAGGTGAAGGACGGCTTTCACACACACTTATCTCTCAGAACTGAGCATGTGGAGAGACGTTCGTTCATCCAGCACCAAGGGAACGGGTTGCAGGAGAAACACTTACTCTGGTTTCTGAGTCTGTTTCCTAGTGCCGGTTTGAAGTGCCTGCCGTTTTCACTGTAAAACCGAGTTGGAGCTTGTACCTCCCCATATATATGTATGGAGTGGAGTTGGCAACTGAAAAGAAACTTTGTGTTCCCTTCAAGCTAGGTGAAGGACGGCTTTCACACACACTTATCTCTCAGAACTGAGCATGTGGAGAGACGTTCGTTCATCCAGCACCAAGGGAACGGGTTGCAGGAGAAACACTTACTCTGGTTTCTGAGTCTGTTTCCTAGTGCCGGTTTGAAGTGCCTGCCGTTTTCACTGTAAAACCGAGTGGGAGCTTGTACCTCCCCATATATATGTATGGAGTGGAGTTGGCAAATGAAAAGAAACTTTGTGTTCCCTTCAAGCTAGGTGAAGGACGGCTTTCACACACACTTATCTCTCAGAACTGAGCATGTGGAGAGACGTTCGTTCATCCAGCACCAAGGGAACGGGTTGCAGGAGAAACACTTACTCTGGTTTCTCAGTCTGTTTCCTAGTGCCGGTTTGAAGTGCCTGCCGTTTTCACTGTAAAACCGAGTTGGAGCTTGTACCTCCCCATATATATGTATGGAGTGGAGTTGGCAACTGAAAAGAAACTTTGTGTTCCCTTCAAGCTAGGTGAAGGACGGCTTTCCCACACACTTATCTATCAGAACTGAGCATGTGGAGAGACGTTCATTCATCCAGCACCAAGGGAACGGTTTGCAGGAGAAACACTTACTCTGGTTTCTCAGTCTGTTTCCTAGTGCCGGTTTGAAGTGCCTGCCGTTTTCACTGTAAATCCTAATTGGAGCTTGTACCTCCCCATATATATGTATGGAGTGGAGTTGGCAACTGAAAAGAAACTTTGTGTTCCCTTCAAGCTAGGTGAAGGACGGCTTTCACACACACTTATCTCTCAGAACTGAGCATGTGGAGAGACGTTCGTTCATCCAGCACCAAGGGAACGGGTTGCAGGAGAAACACTTACTCTGGTTTCTGAGTCTGTTTCCTAGTGCCGGTTTGAAGTGCCTGCCGTTTTCAGTGTAAAATCGAGTGGGAGTTTGTTCCTCCCCATATAAATGTATGGAGTGGAGTTGGCAACTGAAAAGAAACTTTGTGTTCCCTTCAAGCTAGGTGAAGGACGGCTTTCACACACACTTATCTCTCAGAACTGAGCATGTGGAGAGACGTTCGTTCATCCAGCACCAAGGGAACGGGTTGCAGGAGAAACACTTACTCTGGTTTCTCAGTCTGTTTCCTAGTGCCGGTTTGAAGTGCCTGCCGTTTTCACTGTAAAACCGAGTTGGAGCTTGTACCTCCCCATACATATGTATGGAGTGGAGTTGGCAACTGAAAAGAAACTTTGTGTTCCCTTCAAGCTAGGTGAAGGACGGCTTTCACACACACTTATCTCTCAGAACTGAGCATGTGGAGAGACGTTCGTTCATCCAGCACCAAGGGAACGGGTTGCAGGAGAAACACTTACTCTGGTTTCTCAGTCTGTTTCCTGGTGCCGGTTTGAAGTGCCTGCCGTTTTCACTGTAAAACCGAGTTGGAGCTTGTACCTCCCCATATATATGTATGGAGTGGAGTTGGCAACTGAAAAGAAACTTTGTGTTCCCTTCAAGCTAGGTGAAGGACGGCTTTCACACACACTTATCTCTCAGAACTGAGCATGTGGAGAGACGTTCGTTCATCCAGCACCAAGGGAACGGGTTGCAGGAGAAACACTTACTCTGGTTTCTGAGTCTGTTTCCTAGTGCCGGTTTGAAGTGCCTGCCGTTTTCACTGTAAAACCGAGTTGGAGCTTGTACCTCCCCATATATATGTATGGAGTGGAGTTGGCAACTGAAAAGAAACTTTGTGTTCCCTTCAAGCTAGGTGAAGGACGGCTTTCACACACACTTATCTCTCAGAACTGAGCATGTGGAGAGACGTTCGTTCATCCAGCACCAAGGGAACGGGTTGCAGGAGAAACACTTACTCTGGTTTCTGAGTCTGTTTCCTAGTGCCGGTTTGAAGTGCCTGCCGTTTTCACTGTAAAACCGAGTGGGAGCTTGTACCTCCCCATATATATGTATGGAGTGGAGTTGGCAAATGAAAAGAAACTTTGTGTTCCCTTCAAGCTAGGTGAAGGACGGCTTTCACACACACTTATCTCTCAGAACTGAGCATGTGGAGAGACGTTCGTTCATCCAGCACCAAGGGAACGGGTTGCAGGAGAAACACTTACTCTGGTTTCTCAGTCTGTTTCCTAGTGCCGGTTTGAAGTGCCTGCCGTTTTCACTGTAAAACCGAGTTGGAGCTTGTACCTCCCCATATATATGTATGGAGTGGAGTTGGCAACTGAAAAGAAACTTTGTGTTCCCTTCAAGCTAGGTGAAGGACGGCTTTCCCACACACTTATCTATCAGAACTGAGCATGTGGAGAGACGTTCATTCATCCAGCACCAAGGGAACGGTTTGCAGGAGAAACACTTACTCTGGTTTCTCAGTCTGTTTCCTAGTGCCGGTTTGAAGTGCCTGCCGTTTTCACTGTAAATCCTAATTGGAGCTTGTACCTCCCCATATATATGTATGGAGTGGAGTTGGCAACTGAAAAGAAACTTTGTGTTCCCTTCAAGCTAGGTGAAGGACGGCTTTCACACACACTTATCTCTCAGAACTGAGCATGTGGAGAGACGTTCGTTCATCCAGCACCAAGGGAACGGGTTGCAGGAGAAACACTTACTCTGGTTTCTGAGTCTGTTTCCTAGTGCCGGTTTGAAGTGCCTGCCGTTTTCAGTGTAAAATCGAGTGGGAGTTTGTTCCTCCCCATATAAATGTATGGAGTGGAGTTGGCAACTGAAAAGAAACTTTGTGTTCCCTTCAAGCTAGGTGAAGGACGGCTTTCACACACACTTATCTCTCAGAACTGAGCATGTGGAGAGACGTTCGTTCATCCAGCACCAAGGGAACGGGTTGCAGGAGAAACACTTACTCTGGTTTCTCAGTCTGTTTCCTAGTGCCGGTTTGAAGTGCCTGCCGTTTTCACTGTAAAACCGAGTTGGAGCTTGTACCTCCCCATACATATGTATGGAGTGGAGTTGGCAACTGAAAAGAAACTTTGTGTTCCCTTCAAGCTAGGTGAAGGACGGCTTTCACACACACTTATCTCTCAGAACTGAGCATGTGGAGAGACGTTCGTTCATCCAGCACCAAGGGAACGGGTTGCAGGAGAAACACTTACTCTGGTTTCTCAGTCTGTTTCCTGGTGCCGGTTTGAAGTGCCTGCCGTTTTCACTGTAAAACCGAGTTGGAGCTTGTACCTCCCCATATATATGTATGGAGTGGAGTTGGCAACTGAAAAGAAACTTTGTGTTCCCTTCAAGCTAGGTGAAGGACGGCTTTCACACACACTTATCTCTCAGAACTGAGCATGTGGAGAGACGTTCGTTCATCCAGCACCAAGGGAACGGTTTGCAGGAGAAACACTTACTCTGGTTTCTGAGTCTGTTTCCTAGTGCCGGTTTGAAGTGCCTGCCGTTTTCAGTGTAAAACCGAGTGGGAGCTTGTTCCTCCCCATATATATGTATGGAGTGGAGTTGGCAACTGAAAAGAAACTTTGTGTTCCCTTCAAGCTAGGTGAAGGACGGCTTTCACACACACTTATCTCTGAGAACTGAGCATGTGGAGAGACGTTCGTTCATCCAGCACCAAGGGAACGGGTTGCAGGAGAAACACTTACTCTGGTTTCTCAGTCTGTTTCCTAGTGCCGGTTTGAAGTGCCTGCCGTTTTCACTCTAAAACCGAGTTGGAGCTTGTACCTCCCCATACATATGTATGGAGTGGAGTTGGCAACTGAAAAGAAACTTTGTGTTCCCTTCAAGCTAGGTGAAGGACGGCTTTCACACACACTTATCTCTCAGAACTGAGCATGTGGAGAGACGTTCGTTCATCCAGCACCAAGGGAACGGGTTGCAGGAGAAACACTTACTCTGGTTTCTCAGTCTGTTTCCTAGTGCCGGTTTGAAGTGCCTGCCGTTTTCACTGTAAAACCGAGTTGGAGCTTGTACCTCCCCATATATATGTATGGAGTGGAGTTGGCAACTGAAAAGAAACTTTGTGTTCCCTTCAAGCTAGGTGAAGGACGGCTTTCACACACACTTATCTCTCAGAACTGAGCATGTGGAGAGACGTTCGTTCATCCAGCACCAAGGGAACGGGTTGCAGGAGAAACACTTACTCTGGTTTCTGAGTCTGTTTCCTAGTGCCGGTTTGAAGTGCCTGCCGTTTTCACTGTAAAACCGAGTTGGAGCTTGTACCTCCCCATATATATGTATGGAGTGGAGTTGGCAACTGAAAAGAAACTTTGTGTTCCCTTCAAGCTAGGTGAAGGACGGCTTTCACACACACTTATCTCTCAGAACTGAGCATGTGGAGAGACGTTCGTTCATCCAGCACCAAGGGAACGGGTTGCAGGAGAAACACTTACTCTGGTTTCTGAGTCTGTTTCCTAGTGCCGGTTTGAAGTGCCTGCCGTTTTCACTGTAAAACCGAGTGGGAGCTTGTACCTCCCCATATATATGTATGGAGTGGAGTTGGCAAATGAAAAGAAACTTTGTGTTCCCTTCAAGCTAGGTGAAGGACGGCTTTCACACACACTTATCTCTCAGAACTGAGCATGTGGAGAGACGTTCGTTCATCCAGCACCAAGGGAACGGGTTGCAGGAGAAACACTTACTCTGGTTTCTCAGTCTGTTTCCTAGTGCCGGTTTGAAGTGCCTGCCGTTTTCACTGTAAAACCGAGTTGGAGCTTGTACCTCCCCATATATATGTATGGAGTGGAGTTGGCAACTGAAAAGAAACTTTGTGTTCCCTTCAAGCTAGGTGAAGGACGGCTTTCCCACACACTTATCTATCAGAACTGAGCATGTGGAGAGACGTTCATTCATCCAGCACCAAGGGAACGGTTTGCAGGAGAAACACTTACTCTGGTTTCTCAGTCTGTTTCCTAGTGCCGGTTTGAAGTGCCTGCCGTTTTCACTGTAAATCCTAATTGGAGCTTGTACCTCCCCATATATATGTATGGAGTGGAGTTGGCAACTGAAAAGAAACTTTGTGTTCCCTTCAAGCTAGGTGAAGTACGGCTTTCACACACACTTATCTCTCAGAACTGAGCATGTGGAGAGACGTTCGTTCATCCAGCACCAAGGGAACGGGTTGCAGGAGAAACACTTACTCTGGTTTCTCAGTCTGTTTCCTAGTGCTGGTTTGAAGTGCCTGCCGTTTTCACTGTAAAACCGAGTTGGAGCTTGTACCTCCCCATACATATGTATGGAGTGGAGTTGGCAACTGAAAAGAAACTTTGTGTTCCCTTCAAGCTAGGTGAAGGACGGCTTTCACACACACTTATCTCTCAGAACTGAGCATGTGGAGAGACGTTCGTTCATCCAGCACCAAGGGAACGGGTTGCAGGAGAAACACTTACTCTGGTTTCTCAGTCTGTTTCCTAGTGCCGGTTTGAAGTGCCTGCCGTTTTCACTGTAAAACCGAGTTGGAGCTTGTACCTCCCCATACATATGTATGGAGTGGAGTTGGCAACTGAAAAGAAACTTTGTGTTCCCTTCAAGCTAGGTGAAGGACGGCTTTCACACACACTTATCTCTCAGAACTGAGCATGTGGAGAGACGTTCGTTCATCCAGCACCAAGGGAACGGGTTGCAGGAGAAACACTTACTCTGGTTTCTGAGTCTGTTTCCTGGTGCCGGTTTGAAGTGCCTGCCATTTTCACTGTAAAACCGAGTTGGAGCTTGTACCTCCCCATATGTATGTATGGAGTGGAGTTGGCAACTGAAAAGAAACTTTGTGTTCCCTTCAAGCTAGGTGAAGGACGGCTTTCACACACACTTATCTCTCAGAACTGAGCATGTGGAGAGACGTTCGTTCATCCAGCACCAAGGGAACGGTTTGCAGGAGAAGCACTTACTCTGGTTTCTGAGTCTGTTTCCTAGTGCCGGTTTGAAGTGCCTGCCGTTTTCAGTGTAAAACCCAGTGGGAGCTTGTTCCTCCCCATATAAATGTATGGAGTGGAGTTGGCAACTGAAAAGAAACTTTGTGTTCCCTTCAAGCTAGGTGAAGGACGGCTTTCACACACACTTATCTCTCAGAACTGAGCATGTGGAGAGACGTTCGTTCATCCAGCACCAAGGGAACGGGTTGCAGGAGAAACATTTACTCTGGTTTCTCAGTCTGTTTCCTACTGCCGGTTTGAAGTGCCTGCCGTTTTCACTGTAAAACCGAGTTGGAGCTTGTACCTCCCCATACATATGTATGGAGTGGAGTTGGCAACTGAAAAGAAACTTTGTGTTCCCTTCAAGCTAGGTGAAGGACGGCTTTCACACACACTTATCTCTCAGAACTGAGCATGTGGAGAGACGTTCGTTCATCCAGCACCAAGGGAACGGGTTGCAGGAGAAACACTTACTCTGGTTTCTGAGTCTGTTTCCTGGTGCCGGTTTGAAGTGCCTGCCATTTTCACTGTAAAACCGAGTTGGAGCTTGTACCTCCCCATATGTATGTATGGAGTGGAGTTGGCAACTGAAAAGAAACTTTGTGTTCCCTTCAAGCTAGGTGAAGGACGGCTTTCACACACACTTATCTCTCAGAACTGAGCATGTGGAGAGACGTTCGTTCATCCAGCACCAAGGGAACGGTTTGCAGGAGAAGCACTTACTCTGGTTTCTGAGTCTGTTTCCTAGTGCCGGTTTGAAGTGCCTGCCGTTTTCAGTGTAAAACCCAGTGGGAGCTTGTTCCTCCCCATATAAATGTATGGAGTGGAGTTGGCAACTGAAAAGAAACTTTGTGTTCCCTTCAAGCTAGGTGAAGGACGGCTTTCACACACACTTATCTCTCAGAACTGAGCATGTGGAGAGACGTTCGTTCATCCAGCACCAAGGGAACGGGTTGCAGGAGAAACATTTACTCTGGTTTCTCAGTCTGTTTCCTAGTGCCGGTTTGAAGTGCCTGCCGTTTTCACTGTAAAACCGAGTTGGAGCTTGTACCTCCCCATACATATGTATGGAGTGGAGTTGGCAACTGAAAAGAAACTTTGTGTTCCCTTCAAGCTATGTGAAGGACGGCTTTCACACACACTTATCTCTCAGAACTGAGCATGTGGAGAGACGTTCGTTCATTCAGCACCAAGAGAACGGGTTGCAGGAGAAACATTTACTCTGGTTTCTCAGTCTGTTTTCTAGTGTCGGTTTGAAGTGCCTGCCGTTTTCACTGTAAAACCGAGTTGGAGCTTGTACCTCCCCATACATATGTATGGAGTGGAGTTGGCAACTGAAAAGAAACTTTGTGTTCCCTTCAAGCTAGGTGAAGGACGGCTTTCACACACACTTATCTCTTAGAACTGATCATGTGGAGAGAAGTTCGTTCATCCAGCACCAAGGGAACGGGTTGCAGGAGAAACACTTTCTCTTGTTTCTGGGTCTGTTTCCTGGTGCCGGTTTGAAGTGCCTGCCATTTTCACTGTAAAACCGAGTTGAAGCTTGTACCTCCCCATATGTATGTATGGAGTGGAGTTGGCAACTGAAAAGAAACTTTGTGTTCCCTTCAAGCTAGGTGAAGGACGGCTTTCACACACACTTATCTCTCAGAACTGAGCATGTGGAGAGACGTTCATTCATCCAGCACCAAGGGAACGGTTTGCAGGAGAAACACTTACTCTGGTTTCTCAGTCTGTTTCCTAGTGCCGGTTTGAAGTGCCTGCCGTTTTCACTGTAAATCCTAATTAGAGCTTGTACCTCCCCATATATATGTATGGAGTGGAGTTGGCAACTGAAAAGAAACTTTGTGTTCCCTTCAAGCTAGGTGAAGGACGGCTTTCACACACACTTATCTCTCAGAACTGAGCATGTGGAGAGACGTTGGTTCATCCAGCACCAAGGGAACGGGTTGCAGGAGAAACACTTACTCTGGTTTCTCAGTCTGTTTCCTAGTGCCGGTTTGAAGTGCCTGCCGTTTTCACTGTAAAACCGAGTTGGAGCTTGTACCTCCCCATACATATGTATGGAGTGGAGTTGGCAACTGAAAAGAAACTTTGTGTTCCCTTCAAGCTAGGTGAAGGACGGCTTTCACACACACTTATCTCTCAGAACTGAGCATGTGGAGAGACGTTCGTTCATCCAGCACCAAGGGAACGGGTTGCAGGAGAAACATTTACTCTGGTTTCTCAGTCTGTTTCCTAGTGCCGGTTTGAAGTGCCTGCCGTTTTCACTGTAAAACCGAGTTGGAGCTTGTACCTCCCCATACATATGTATGGAGTGGAGTTGGCAACTGAAAAGAAACTTTGTGTTCCCTTCAAGCTAGGTGAAGGACGGCTTTCACACACACTTATCTCTCAGAACTGAGCATGTGGAGAGACGTTCGTTCATCCAGCACCAAGGGAACGGGTTGCAGGAGAAACACTTACTCTGGTTTCTGAGTCTGTTTCCTGGTGCCGGTTTGAAGTGCCTGCCATTTTCACTGTAAAACCGAGTTGGAGCTTGTACCTCCCCATATGTATGTATGGAGTGGAGTTGGCAACTGAAAAGAAACTTTGTGTTCCCTTCAAGCTAGGTGAAGGACGGCTTTCACACACACTTTTCTCTCAGAACTGAGCATGTGGAGAGACGTTCGTTCATTCAGCACCAAGGGAACGGGTTGCAGGAGAAACATATACTCTGGTTTCTCAGTCTGTTTTCTAGTGTCGGTTTGAAGTGCCAGCCGTTTTCACTGTAAAACCGAGTTGGAGCTTGTACCTCCCCATACATATGTATGGAGTGGAGTTGGCAACTGAAAAGAAACTTTGTGTTCCCTTCAAGCTAGGTGAAGGACGGCTTTCACACACACTTATCTCTCAGAACTGAGCATGTGGAGAGACATTCGTTCATCCAGCACCAAGGGAACGGGTTGCAGGAGAAACACTTACTCTGGTTTCTGAGTCTGTTTCCTGGTGCCGGTTTGAAGTGCCTGCCGTTTTCACTGTAAAACCGAGTTGGAGCTTGTACCTCCCCATATATATGTATGGAGTGGAGTTGGCAACTGAAAAGAAACTTTGTGTTCCCTTCAAGCTAGGTGAAGGACGGCTTTCACACACACTTATCTCTCAGAACTGAGCATGTGGAGAGACGTTCGTTCATCCAGCACCAAGGGAACGGTTTGCAGGAGAAACACTTACTCTGGTTTCTGAGTCTGTTTCCTAGTGCCGGTTTGAAGTGCCTGCCGTTTTCAGTGTAAAACCGAGTGGGAGCTTGTTCCTCCCCATATATATGTATGGAGTGGAGTTGGCAACTGAAAAGAAACTTTGTGTTCCCTTCAAGCTAGGTGAAGGACGGCATTCACACACACTTATCTCTCAGAACTGAGCATGTGGAGAGACGTTCGTTCATCCAGCACCAAGGGAACGGGTTGCAGGAGAAACACTTACTCTGGTTTCTCAGTCTGTTTCCTAGTGCCGGTTTGAAGTGCCTGCCGTTTTCACTGTAAAACCTAGTTGGAGCTTGTACCTCCCCATACATATGTATGGAGTGGAGTTGGCAACTGAAAAGAAACTTTGTGTTCCCTTCAAGCTAGGTGAAGGACGGCTTTCACACACACTTAACTCTCAGAACTGAGCATGTGGAGAGACGTTCGTTCATCCAGCACCAAGGGAACGGGTTGCAGGAGAAACACTTACTCTGGTTTCTCAGTCTGTTTCCTAGTGCCGGTTTGAAGTGCCTGCCGTTTTCACTGTAAAACCGAGTTGGAGCTTGTACCTCCCCATATATATGTATGGAGTGGAGTTGGCAACTGAAAAGAAACTTTGTGTTTCCTTCAAGCTAGGTGAAGGACGGCTTTCACACACACTTATCTCTCAGAACTGAGCATGTGGAGAGACGTTCGTTCATCCAGCACCAAGGGAACGGGTTGCAGGAGAAACACTTACTCTGGTTTCTGAGTCTGTTTCCTAGTGCCGGTTTGAAGTGCCTGCCGTTTTCACTGTAAAACCGAGTTGGAGCTTGTACCTCCCCATATATATGTATGGAGTGGAGTTGGCAACTGAAAAGAAACTTTGTGTTCCCTTCAAGCTAGGTGAAGGACGGCTTTCACACACACTTATCTCTCAGAACTGAGCATGTGGAGAGACGTTCGTTCATCCAGCACCAAGGGAACGGGTTGCAGGAGAAACACTTACTCTGGTTTCTGAGTCTGTTTCCTGGTGCCGGTTTGAAGTGCCTGCCGTTTTCACTGTAAAACCGAGTTGGAGCTTGTACCTCCCCATATATATGTATGGAGTGGAGTTGGCAACTGAAAAGAAACTTTGTGTTCCCTTCAAGCTAGGTGAAGGACGGCTTTCACACACACTTATCTCTCAGAACTGAGCATGTGGAGAGACGTTCGTTCATCCAGCACCAAGGAAACGGGTTGCAGGAGAAACACTTACTCTGGTTTCTGAGTCTGTTTCCTGGTGCCGGTTTGAAGTGCCTGCCGTTTTCACTGTAAAACCGAGTTGGAGCTTGTACCTCCCCATATATATGTATGGAGTGGAGTTGGCAACTGAAAAGAAACTTTGTGTTCCCTTCAAGCTAGGTGAAGGACGGCTTTCACACACACTTATCTCTCAGAACTGAGCATGTGGAGAGACGTTCGTTCATCCAGCACCAAGGGAACGGGTTGCAGGAGAAACACTTACTCTGGTTTCTCAGTCTGTTTCCTAGTGCCGGTTTGAAGTGCCTGCCGTTTTCACTGTAAAACCGAGTTGGAGCTTGTACCTCCCCATATATATGTATGGAGTGGAGTTGGCAACTGAAAAGAAACTTTGTGTTCCCTTCAAGCTAGGTGAAGGACGGCTTTCACACACACTTATCTCTCAGAACTGAGCATGTGGAGAGACGTTCGTTCATCCAGCACCAAGGGAACGGGTTGCAGGAGAAACACTTACTCTGGTTTCTCAGTCTGTTTCCTAGTGCCGGTTTGAAGTGCCTGCCGTTTTCACTGTAAAACCTAGATGGAGCTTGTACCTCCCCATACATATGTATGGAGTGGAGTTGGCAACTGAAAAGAAACTTTGTGTTCCCTTCAAGCTAGGTGAAGGACGGCTTTCACACACACTTATCTCTCAGAACTGAGCATGTGGAGAGACGTTCGTTCATCCAGCACCAAGGGAACGGGTTGCAGGAGAAACACTTACTCTGGTTTCTCAGTCTGTTTCCTAGTGCCGGTTTGAAGTGCCTGCCGTTTTCACTGTAAAACCGAGTTGGAGCTTGTACCTCCCCATATATATGTATGGAGTGGAGTTGGCAACTGAAAAGAAACTTTGTGTTCCCTTCAAGCTAGGTGAAGGACGGCTTTCACACACACTTATCTCTCAGAACTGAGCATGTGGAGAGACGTTCGTTCATCCAGCACCAAGGGAACGGGTTGCAGGAGAAACACTTACTCTGGTTTCTGAGTCTGTTTCCTAGTGCCGGTTTGAAGTGCCTGCCGTTTTCACTGTAAAACCGAGTTGGAGCTTGTACCTCCCCATATATATGTATGGAGTGGAGTTGGCAACTGAAAAGAAACTTTGTGTTCCCTTCAAGCTAGGTGAAGGACGGCTTTCACACACACTTATCTCTCAGAACTGAGCATGTGGAGAGACGTTCGTTCATCCAGCACCAAGGGAACGGGTTGCAGGAGAAACACTAACTCTGGTTTCTCAGTCTGTTTCCTAGTGCCGGTTTGAAGTGCCTGCCGTTTTCACTGTAAAACCGAGTTGGAGCTTGTACCTCCCCATACATATGTATGGAGTGGAGTTGGCAACTGAAAAGAAACTTTGTGTTCCCTTCAAGCTAGGTGAAGGACGGCTTTCACACACACTTATCTCTCAGAACTGAGCATGTGGAGAGACGTTCGTTCATCCAGCACCAAGGGAACGGGTTGCAGGAGAAACACTTACTCTGGTTTCTGAGTCTGTTTTCTGGTGCCGGATTGAAGTGCCTGCCGTTTTCACTGTAAAACCGAGTTGGAGCTTGTACCTCCCCATATATATGTATGGAGTGGAGTTGGCAACTGAAAAGAAACTTTGTGTTCCCTTCAAGCTAGGTGAAGGACGGCTTTCACACACACTTATCTCTCAGAACTGAGCATGTGGAGAGACGTTCGTTCATCCAGCACCAAGGGAACGGGTTGCAGGAGAAACACTTACTCTGGTTTCTGAGTCTGTTTCCTAGTGCCGGTTTGAAGTGCCTGCCGTTTTCACTGTAAAACCGAGTTGGAGCTTGTACCTCCCCATATATATGTATGGAGTGGAGTTGGCAACTGAAAAGAAACTTTGTGTTCCCTTCAAGCTAGGTGAAGGACGGCTTTCACACACACTTATCTCTCAGAACTGAGCATGTGGAGAGACGTTCGTTCATCCAGCACCAAGGGAACGGGTTGCAGGTGAAACACTTACTCTGGTTTCTGAGTCTGTTTCCTAGTGCCGGTTTGAAGTGCCTGCCGTTTTCACTGTAAAACCGAGTTGGAGCTTGTACCTCCCCATATATATGTATGGAGTGGAGTTGGCAACTGAAAAGAAACTTTTTGTTCCCTTCAAGCTAGGTGAAGGACGGCTTTCACACACACTTATCTCTCAGAACTGAGCATGTGGAGAGACGTTCGTTCATCCAGCACCAAGGGAACGGGTTGCAGGAGAAACACTTACTCTGGTTTCTCAGTCTGTTTCCTAGTGCCGGTTTGAAGTGCCTGCCGTTTTCACTGTAAAACCGAGTTGGAGCTTGTACCTCCCCATATATATGTATGGAGTGGAGTTGGCAACTGAAAAGAAACTTTGTGTTCCCTTCAAGCTAGGTGAAGGACGGCTTTCACACACACTTATCTCTCAGAACTGAGCATGTGGAGAGACGTTCGTTCATCCAGCACCAAGGGAACGGGTTGCAGGAGAAACACTTACTCTGGTTTCTCAGTCTGTTTCCTAGTGCCGGTTTGAAGTGCCTGCCGTTTTCACTGTAAAACCGATTTGGAGCTTGTACCTCCCCATATATATGTATGGAGTGGAGTTGGCAACTGAAAAGAAACTTTTTGTTCCCTTCAAGCTAGGTGAAGGACGGCTTTCACACACACTTATCTCTCAGAACTGAGCATGTGGAGAGACGTTCGTTCATCCAGCACCAAGGGAACGGGTTGCAGGAGAAACACTTACTCTGGTTTCTGAGTCTGTTTTCTGGTGCCGGATTGAAGTGCCTGCCGTTTTCACTGTAAAACCGAGTTGGAGCTTGTACCTCCCCATATATATGTATGGAGTGGAGTTGGCAACTGAAAAGAAACTTTGTGTTCCCTTCAAGCTAGGTGAAGGACGGCTTTCACACACACTTATCTCTCAGAACTGAGCATGTGGAGAGACGTTCGTTCATCCAGCACCAAGGGAACGGGTTGCAGGAGAAACACTTACTCTGGTTTCTGAGTCTGTTTCCTAGTGCCGGTTTGAAGTGCCTGCCGTTTTCTCTGTAAAACCGAGTGGGAGCTTGTACCTCCCCATATATATGTATGGAGTGGAGTTGGCAACTGAAAAGAAACTTTGTGTTCCCTTCAAGCTAGGTGAAGGACGGCTTTCACACACACTTATTTCTCAGAACTGAGCATGTGGAGAGACGTTCGTTCATCCAGCACCAAGGGAACGGGTTGCAGGAGAAACACTTACTCTGGTTTCTCAGTCTGTTTCCTAGTGCCGGTTTGAAGTGCCTGCCGTTTTCACTGTAAAACCGAGTTGGAGCTTGTACCTCCCCATACATATGTATGGAGTGGAGTTGGCAACTGAATAGAAACTTTGTGTTCCCTTCAAGCTAGGTGAAGGACGGCTTTCCCACACACTTATCTATCAGAACTGAGCATGTGGAGAGACGTTCGTTCATCCAGCACCAAGGGAACGGGTTGCAGGAGAAACACTTACTCTGGTTTCTGAGTCTGTTTCCTGGTGCCGGTTTGAAGTGCCTGCCGTTTTCACTGTAAAACCGAGATGGAGCTTGTACCTCCCCATATATATGTATGGAGTGGAGTTGGCAACTGAAAAGAAACTTTGTGTTCCCTTCAAGCTAGGTGAAGGACGGCTTTCACACACACTTATCTCTCAGAACTGAGCATGTGGAGAGACGTTCGTTCATCCAGCACCAAGGGAACGGGTTGCAGGAGAAACACTTACTCTGGTTTCTGAGTCTGTTTCCTAGTGCCGGTTTGAAGTGCCTGCCGTTTTCAGTGTAAAACCGAGTGGGAGCTTGTTCCTCCCCATATATATGTATGGAGTGGAGTTGGCAACTGAAAAGAAACTTTGTGTTCCCTTCAAGCTAGGTGAAGGACGGCTTTCACACACACTTATCTCTCAGAACTGAGCATGTGGAGAGACGTTCGTTCATCCAGCACCAAGGGAACGGGTTGCAGGAGAAACACTTACTCTGGTTTCTCAGTCTGTTTCCTAGTGCCGGTTTGAAGTGCCTGCCGTTTTCACTGTAAAACCTAGTTGGAGCTTGTACCTCCCCATACATATGTATGGAGTGGAGTTGGCAACTGAAAAGAAACTTTGTGTTCCCTTCAAGCTATGTGAAGGACGGCTTTCACACACACTTATCTCTCAGAACTGAGCATGTGGAGAGACGTTCGTTCATCCAGCACCAAGGGAACGGGTTGCAGGAGAAACACTTACTCTGGTTTCTCAGTCTGTTTCCTAGTGCCGGTTTGAAGTGCCTGCCGTTTTCACTGTAAAACCGAGTTGGAGCTTGTACCTCCCCATATATATGTATGGAGTGGAGTTGGCAACTGAAAAGAAACTTTGTGTTCCCTTCAAGCTAGGTGAAGGACGGCTTTCACACACACTTATCTCTCAGAACTGAGCATGTGGAGAGACGTTCGTTCATCCAGCACCAAGGGAACGGGTTGCAGGAGAAACACTTACTCTGGTTTCTGAGTCTGTTTCCTAGTGCCGGTTTGAAGTGCCTGCCGTTTTCACTGTAAAACCGAGTTGGAGCTTGTACCTCCCCATATATATGTATGGAGTGGAGTTGGCAACTGAAAAGAAACTTTGTGTTCCCTTCAAGCTAGGTGAAGGACGGCTTTCACACACACTTATCTCTCAGAACTGAGCATGTGGAGAGACGTTCGTTCATCCAGCACCAAGGGAACGGGTTGCAGGAGAAACACTTACTCTGGTTTCTGAGTCTGTTTCCTGGTGCCGGTTTGAAGTGCCTGCCGTTTTCACTGTAAAACCGAGTTGGAGCTTGTACCTCCCCATATATATGTATGGAGTGGAGTTGGCAACTGAAAAGAAACTTTGTGTTCCCTTCAAGCTAGGTGAAGGACGGCTTTCACACACACTTATCTCTCAGAACTGAGCATGTGGAGAGACGTTCGTTCATCCAGCACCAAGGGAACGGGTTGCAGGAGAAACACTTACTCTGGTTTCTGAGTCTGTTTCCTAGTGCCGGTTTGAAGTGCCTGCCGTTTTCACTGTAAAACCGAGTTGGAGCTTGTACCTCCCCATATATATGTATGGAGTGGAGTTGGCAACTGAAAAGAAACTTTGTGTTCCCTTCAAGCTAGGTGAAGGACGGCTTTCACACACACTTATCTCTCAGAACTGAGCATGTGGAGAGACGTTCGTTCATCCAGCACCAAGGGAACGGGTTGCAGGAGAAACACTTACTCTGGTTTCTCAGTCTGTTTCCTAGTGCCGGTTTGAAGTGCCTGCCGTTTTCACTGTAAAACCGAGTTGGAGCTTGTACCTCCCCATATATATGTATGGAGTGGAGTTGGCAACTGAAAAGAAACTTTGTGTTCCCTTCAAGCTAGGTGAAGGACGGCTTTCCCACACACTTATCTATCAGAACTGAGCATGTGGAGAGACGTTCATTCATCCAGCACCAAGGGAACGGTTTGCAGGAGAAACACTTACTCTGGTTTCTCAGTCTGTTTCCTAGTGCCGGTTTGAAGTGCCTGCCGTTTTCACTGTAAAACCTAGTTGGAGCTTGTACCTCCCCATACATATGTATGGAGTGGAGTTGGCAACTGAAAAGAAACTTTGTGTTCCCTTCAAGCTAGGTGAAGGACGGCTTTCACACACACTTATCTCTCAGAACTGAGCATGTGGAGAGACGTTCGTTCATCCAGCACCAAGGGAACGGGTTGCAGGAGAAACATTTACTCTGGTTTCTCAGTCTGTTTCCTAGTGCCGGTTTGAAGTGCCTGCCGTTTTCACTGTAAATCCGAGTTGGAGCTTGTACCTCCCCATATATATCTATGGAGTGGAGTTGGCAACTGAAAAGAAACTTTGTGTTCCCTTCAAGCTAGGTGAAGGACGGCTTTCACACACACTTATCTCTCAGAACTGAGCATGTGGAGAGACGTTCGTTCATCCAGCACCAAGGGAACGGGTTGCAGGAGAAACACTTACTCTGGTTTCTCAGTCTGTTTCCTAGTGCCGGTTTGAAGTGCCTGCCGTTTTCACTGTAAAACCGAGTTGGAGCTTGTACCTCCCCATATATATGTATGGAGTGGAGTTGGCAACTGAAAAGAAACTTTGTGTTCCCTTCAAGCTAGGTGAAGGACGGCTTTCACACACACTTATCTCTCAGAACTGAGCATGTGGAGAGACGTTCGTTCATCCAGCACCAAGGGAACGGGTTGCAGGAGAAACACTTACTCTGGTTTCTCAGTCTGTTTCCTGGTGCCGGTTTGAAGTGCCTGCCGTTTTCACTGTAAAACCGAGTTGGAGCTTGTACCTCCCCATATATATGTATGGAGTGGAGTTGGCAACTGAAAAGAAACTTTGTCTTCCCTTCAAGCTAGGTGAAGGACGGCTTTCACACACACTTATCTCTCAGAACTGAGCATGTGGAGAGACGTTCGTTCATCCAGCACCAAGGGAACGGGTTGCAGGAGAAACACTTACTCTGGTTTCTGAGTATGTTTCCTAGTGCCGGTTTGAAGTGCCTGCCGTTTTCACTGTAAAACCGAGTTGGAGCTTGTACCTCCCCATATATATGTATGGAGTGGAGTTGGCAACTGAAAAGAAACTTTGTGTTCCCTTCAAGCTAGGTGAAGGACGGCTTTCACACACACTTTTCTCTCAGAACTGAGCATGTGGAGAGACGTTCGTTCATCCAGCACCAAGGGAACGGGTTGCAGGAGAAACACTTACTCTGGTTTCTGAGTCTGTTTCCTAGTGCCGGTTTGAAGTGCCTGCCGTTTTCACTGTAAAACCGAGTTGGAGCTTGTACCTCCCCATACATATGTATGGAGTGGGGTTGGCAACTGAAAATAAACTTTGTGTTCCCTTCAAGCTAGGTGAAGGACGGCTTTCACACACACTTATCTCTCAGAACTGAGCATGTGGTGAGACGTTCGTTCATCCAGCACCAAGGGAACGGGTTGCAGGAGAAACACTTACTCTGGTTTCTCAGTCTGTTTCCTAGTGCCGGTTTGAAGTGCCTGCCGTTTTCACTGTAAAACCGAGTTGGAGCTTGTACCTCCCCATATATATGTATGGAGTGGAGTTGGCAACTGAAAAGAAACTTTGTGTTCCCTTCAAGCTAGGTGAAGGACGGCTTTCACACACACTTATCTCTCAGAACTGAGCATGTGGAGAGACGTTCGTTCATCCAGCACCAAGGGAACGGGTTGCAGGACAAACACTTACTCTGGTTTCTGAGTCTGTTTCCTGGTGCCGGTTTGAAGTGCCTGCCGTTTTCACTGTAAAACCGAGTTGGAGCTTGTACCTCCCCATATATATGTATGGAGTGGAGTTGGCAACTGAAAAGAAACTTTGTGTTCCCTTCAAGCTAGGTGAAGGACGGCTTTCACACACACTTATCTCTCAGAACTGAGCATGTGGAGAGACGTTCGTTCATCCAGCACCAAGGGAACGGGTTGCAGGAGAAACACTTACTCTGGTTTCTGAGTCTGTTTCCTAGTGCCGGTTTGAAGTGCCTGCCGTTTTCACTGTAAAACCTAGTTGGAGCTTGTAACTCCCCATACATATGTATGGAGTGGGGATGGCAACTGAAAATAAACTTTGTGTTCCCTTCAAGCTAGGTGAAGGACGGCTTTCACACACACTTATCTCTCAGAACTGAGCATGTGGTGAGACGTTCGTTCATCCAGCACCAAGGGAACGGGTTGCAGGAGAAACACTTACTCTGGTTTCTCAGTCTGTTTCCTAGTGCCGGTTTGAAGTGCCTGCCGTTTTCACTGTAAAACCGAGTTGGAGCTTGTACCTCCCCATATATATGTATGGAGTGGAGTTGGCAACTGAAAAGAAACTTTGTGTTCCCTTCAAGTTAGGTGAAGGACGGCTTTCACACACACTTATCTCTCAGAACTGAGCATGTGGAGAGACGTTCGTTCATCCAGCACCAAGGGAACGGGTTGCAGGACAAACACTTACTCTGGTTTCTGAGTCTGTTTCCTGGTGCCGGTTTGAAGTGCCTGCCGTTTTCACTGTAAAACCGAGTTGGAGCTTGTACCTCCCCATATATATGTATGGAGTGGAGTTGGCAACTGAAAAGAAACTTTGTGTTCCCTTCAAGCTAGGTGAAGGACGGCTTTCACACACACTTATCTCTCAGAACTGAGCATGTGGAGAGACGTTCGTTCATCCAGCACAAGGGAACGGGTTGCAGGAGAAACACTTACTCTGGTTTCTGAGTCTGTTTCCTAGTGCCGGTTTGAAGTGCCTGCCGTTTTCACTGTAAAACCGAGTTGGAGCTTGTACCTCCCCATATATATGTATGGAGTGGAGTTGGCAACTGAAAAGAAACTTTGTGTTCCCTTCAAGCTAGGTGAAGGACGGCTTTCACACACACTTAACTCTCAGAACTGAGCATGTGGAGAGACGTTCGTTCATCCAGCACCAAGGGAACGGGTTGCAGGAGAAACACTTACTCTGGTTTCTCAGTCTGTTTCCTAGTGCCGGTTTGAAGTGCCTGCCGTTTTCACTGTAAAACCGAGTTGGAGCTTGTACCTCCCCATATATATGTATGGAGTGGAGTTGGCAACTGAAAAGAAACTTTGTGTTCCCTTCAAGCTAGGTGAAGGACGGCTTTCACACACACTTATCTCTCAGAACTGAGCATGTGGAGAGACGTTCGTTCATCCAGTACCAAGAGAACGCGTTGCAGGAGAAACACTTACTCTGGATTCTGAGTCTGTTTCCTAGTGCCGGTTTTAATTGCCTGCCGTTTTCACTGTAAAACCGAGTTGGAGCTTGTACCTCCCCATATATATGTATGGAGTGGAGTTGGTAACTGAAAAGAAACTTAGTGTTCCCTTCAAGCTGGGTGAAGGACGGCTTTCACACACACTTATCTCTCAGAACTGAGCATATGGAGAGACGTTCGTTCATCCAGCACCAAGGGAACGGGTTGCAGGAGAAACACTTACTCTGGTTTCTCAGTCTGTTTCCTAGTGCCGGTATGAAGTGCCTGCCGTTTTCACTGTAAAACCGAGTTGGAGCTTGTACCTCCCCATATATATGTATGGAGTGGAGTTGGCAACTGAAAAGAAACTTTGTGTTCCCTTCAAGCTAGGTGAAGGACGGCTTTCAC
Source organism: Vicugna pacos (assembly GCF_048564905.1). Taxonomy (NCBI): domain Eukaryota; kingdom Metazoa; phylum Chordata; class Mammalia; order Artiodactyla; family Camelidae; genus Vicugna; species Vicugna pacos. The sequence goes on from NC_133000.1 coordinate 33,160,047, forward strand.
ACACACTTATCTCTCAGAACTGAGCTTGTGGGGAGACGTTCTTTCATCCAGCACCAAGGGAACGGTTTGCAGGGTAAACACTTACTCTGGTTTCTCAGTCTGTTTCCTAGTGCCGGTTTGAAGTGCCTGCCGTTTTCACTGTAAAACCGAGTTGGAGCTTGTACCTCCCCATATATATGTATGGAGTGGAGTTGGCAACTGAAAAGAAACTTTGTGTTCCCTTCAAGCTAGGTGAAGGAAGGCTTTCACACACACTTATCTCTCAGAACTGAGCATGTGGAGAGACGTTCGTTCATCCAGCACCAAGGGAACGGGTTGCAGGAGAAACACTTACTCTGGTTTCAGAGTCTGTTTTCTGGTGCCGGATTGAAGTGCCTGCCGTTTTCACTGTAAAACCGAGTTGGAGCTTGTACCTCCCCATATATATGTATGGAGTGGAGTTGGCAACTGAAAAGAAACTTTGTGTTCCCTTCAAGCTAGGTGAAGGACGGCTTTCACACACACTTATCTCTCAGAACTGAGCATGTGGAGAGACGTTCGTTCATCCAGCACCAAGGGAACGGGTTGCAGGAGAAACACTTACTCTGGTTTCTGAGTCTGTTTCCTAGTGCCGGTTTGAAGTGCCTGCCGTTTTCACTGTAAAACCGAGTTGGAGCTTGTACCTCCCCATATATATGTATGGAGTGGAGTTGGCAACTGAAAAGAAACTTTGTGTTCCCTTCAAGCTAGGTGAAGGACGGCTTTCACACACACTTATTTCTCAGAACTGAGCATGTGGAGAGACGTTCGTTCATCCAGCACCAAGGGAACGGGTTGCAGGAGAAACACTTACTCTGGTTTCTCAGTCTGTTTCCTAGTGCCGGTTTGAAGTGCCTGCCGTTTTCACTGTAAAACCGAGTTGGAGCTTGTACCTCCCCATACATATGTATGGAGTGGAGTTGGCAACTGAAAAGAAACTTTGTGTTCCCTTCAAGCTAGGTGAAGGACGGCTTTCCCACACACTTATCTATCAGAACTGAGCATGGGGAGAGACGTTCATTCATCCAGCACCAAGGGAACGGTTTGCAGGAGAAACACTTACTCTGGTTTCTCAGTCTGTTTCCTAGTGCCGGTTTGAAGTGCCTGCCGTTTTCACTGTAAATCCTAATTGGAGCTTGTACCTCCCCATATATACGTATGGAGTGGAGTTGGCAACTGAAAAGAAACTTTGTGTTCCCTTCAAGCTAGGTGAAGGACGGCTTTCACACACACTTATCTCTCAGAACTGAGCATGTGGAGAGACGTTCGTTCATCCAGCACCAAAGGAACGGGTTGCAGGAGAAACACTTACTCTGGTTTCTCAGTCTGTTTCCTAGTGCCGGTTTGAAGTGCCTGCCGTTTTCACTGTAAAACCGAGTTGGAGCTTGTACCTCCCCATACATATGTATGGAGTGGAGTTGGCAACTGAAAAGAAACTTTGTGTTCCCTTCAAGCTAGGTGAAGGACGGCTTTCACACACACTTATCTCTCAGAACTGAGCATGTGGAGAGACGTTCGTTCATCCAGCACCAAGGGAACGGGTTGCAGGAGAAACATTTACTCTGGTTTCTCAGTCTGTTTCCTAGTGCCGGTTTGAAGTGCCTGCCGTTTTCACTGTAAAACCGAGTTGGAGCTTGTACCTCCCCATATATATGTATGGAGTGGAGTTGGCAACTGAAAAGAAACTTTGTGTTCCCTTCAAGCTAGGTGAAGGACGGCTTTCACACACACTTATCTCTCAGAACTGAGCATGTGGAGAGACGTTCCTTCATCCAGCACCAAGGGAACGGGTTGCAGGAGAAACACTTACTCTGGTTTCTGAGTCTGTTTCCTAGTGCCGGTTTGAAGTGCCTGCCGTTTTCACTGTAAAACCGAGTGGGAGCTTGTACCTCCCCATATATATGTATGGAGTGGAGTTGGCAACTGAAAAGAAACTTTGTGTTCCCTTCAAGCTAGGTGAAGGACGGCTTTAACACACACTTATCTCTCAGAAATGAGCATGTGGAGAGACGTTCGTTCATCCAGCACCAAGGGAACGGGTTGCAGGAGAAACACTTACTCTGGTTTCTGAGTCTGTTTCCTGGTGCCGGTTTGAAGTGCCTGCCATTTTCACTGTAAATCCTAGTTGGAGCTTGTACCTCCCCATATGTATGTATGGAGTGGAGTTGGCAACTGAAAAGAAACTTTGTCTTCCCTTCAAGCTAGGTGAAGGACGGCTTTCACACACACTTATCTCTCAGAACTGAGCATGTGGAGAGACGTTCGTTCATCCAGCACCAAGGGAACGGGTTGCAGGAGAAACACTTACTCTGGTTTCTGAGTCTGTTTCCTAGTGCCGGTTTGAAGTGCCTGCCGTTTTCAGTGTAAAACCGAGTGGGAGCTTGTTCCTCCCCATATAAATGTATGGAGTGGAGTTGGCAACTGAAAAGAAACTTTGTGTTCCCTTCAAGCTAGGTGAAGGACAGCTTTCACACACACTTATCTCTCAGAACTGAGCATGTGGAGAGACGTTCGTTCATCCAGCACCAAGGGAACGGTTTGCAGGAGAAACACTTACTCTGGTTTCTCAGTCTGTTTCCTAGTGTCGGTTTGAAGTGCCTGCCGTTTTCACTGTAAAACCGAGTTGGAGCTTGTACCTCCCCATACATATGTATGGAGTGGAGTTGGCAACTGAAAAGAAACTTTGTGTTCCCTTCAAGCTAGGTGAAGGACGGCTTTCACACACACTTATCTCTCAGAACTGAGCATGTGGAGAGACGTTCGTTCATCCAGCACCAAGGGAACGGGTTGCAGGAGAAACACTTACTCTGGTTTCTGAGTCTGTTTCCTGGTGCCGGTTTGAAGTGCCTGCCGTTTTCACTGTAAAACCGAGTTGGAGCTTGTACCTCCCCATATATATGTATGGAGTGGAGTTGGCAACTGAAAAGAAACTTTGTCTTCCCTTCAAGCTAGGTGAAGGACGGCTTTCACACACACTTATCTCTCAGAACTGAGCATGTGGAGAGACGTTCGTTCATCCAGCACCAAGGGAACGGGTTGCAGGAGAAACACTTACTCTGGTTTCTGAGTCTGTTTCCTAGTGCCGGTTTGAAGTGCCTGCCGTTTTCAGTGTAAACCCGAGTTGGAGCTTGTTCCTCCCCATATATATGTATGGAGTGGAGTTGGCAACTGAAAAGAAACTTTGTGTTCCCTTCAAGCTAGGTGAAGGACGGCTTTCACACACACTTATCTCTCAGAACTGAGCATGTGGAGAGACGTTCGTTCATCCAGCACCAAGGGAACGGGTTGCAGGAGAAACACTTACTCTGGTTTCTGAGTCTGTTTCCTAGTGCCGGTTTGAAGTGCCTGCCGTTTTCACTGTAAAACCGAGTTGGAGCTTGTACCTCCCCATATATATGTATGGAGTGGAGTTGGCAACTGAAAAGAAACTTTGTGTTCCCTTCAAGCTAGGTGAAGGACGGCTTTCACACACACTTATTTCTCAGAACTGAGCATGTGGAGAGACGTTCGTTCATCCAGCACCAAGGGAACGGGTTGCAGGAGAAACACTTACTCTGGTTTCTCAGTCTGTTTCCTAGTGCCGGTTTGAAGTGCCTGCCGTTTTCACTGTAAAACCGAGTTGGAGCTTGTACCTCCCCATACATATGTATGGAGTGGAGTTGGCAACTGAAAAGAAACTTTGTGTTCCCTTCAAGCTAGGTGAAGGACGGCTTTCCCACACACTTATCTATCAGAACTGAGCATGGGGAGAGACGTTCATTCATCCAGCACCAAGGGAACGGTTTGCAGGAGAAACACTTACTCTGGTTTCTCAGTCTGTTTCCTAGTGCCGGTTTGAAGTGCCTGCCGTTTTCACTGTAAATCCTAATTGGAGCTTGTACCTCCCCATATATACGTATGGAGTGGAGTTGGCAACTGAAAAGAAACTTTGTGTTCCCTTCAAGCTAGGTGAAGGACGGCTTTCACACACACTTATCTCTCAGAACTGAGCATGTGGAGAGACGTTCGTTCATCCAGCACCAAAGGAACGGGTTGCAGGAGAAACACTTACTCTGGTTTCTCAGTCTGTTTCCTAGTGCCGGTTTGAAGTGCCTGCCGTTTTCACTGTAAAACCGAGTTGGAGCTTGTACCTCCCCATACATATGTATGGAGTGGAGTTGGCAACTGAAAAGAAACTTTGTGTTCCCTTCAAGCTAGGTGAAGGACGGCTTTCACACACACTTATCTCTCAGAACTGAGCATGTGGAGAGACGTTCGTTCATCCAGCACCAAGGGAACGGGTTGCAGGAGAAACATTTACTCTGGTTTCTCAGTCTGTTTCCTAGTGCCGGTTTGAAGTGCCTGCCGTTTTCACTGTAAAACCGAGTTGGAGCTTGTACCTCCCCATATATATGTATGGAGTGGAGTTGGCAACTGAAAAGAAACTTTGTGTTCCCTTCAAGCTAGGTGAAGGACGGCTTTCACACACACTTATCTCTCAGAACTGAGCATGTGGAGAGACGTTCGTTCATCCAGCACCAAGGGAACGGGTTGCAGGAGAAACACTTACTCTGGTTTCTGAGTCTGTTTCCTAGTGCCGGTTTGAAGTGCCTGCCGTTTTCACTGTAAAACCGAGTGGGAGCTTGTACCTCCCCATATATATGTATGGAGTGGAGTTGGCAACTGAAAAGAAACTTTGTGTTCCCTTCAAGCTAGGTGAAGGACGGCTTTCACACACACTTATCTCTCAGAAATGAGCATGTGGAGAGACGTTCGTTCATCCAGCACCAAGGGAACGGGTTGCAGGAGAAACACTTACTCTGGTTTCTGAGTCTGTTTCCTGGTGCCGGTTTGAAGTGCCTGCCATTTTCACTGTAAATCCTAGTTGGAGCTTGTACCTCCCCATATGTATGTATGGAGTGGAGTTGGCAACTGAAAAGAAACTTTGTCTTCCCTTCAAGCTAGGTGAAGGACGGCTTTCACACACACTTATCTCTCAGAACTGAGCATGTGGAGAGACGTTCGTTCATCCAGCACCAAGGGAACGGGTTGCAGGAGAAACACTTACTCTGGTTTCTGAGTCTGTTTCCTAGTGCCGGTTTGAAGTGCCTGCCGTTTTCAGTGTAAAACCGAGTGGGAGCTTGTTCCTCCCCATATAAATGTATGGAGTGGAGTTGGCAACTGAAAAGAAACTTTGTGTTCCCTTCAAGCTAGGTGAAGGACAGCTTTCACACACACTTATCTCTCAGAACTGAGCATGTGGAGAGACGTTCGTTCATCCAGCACCAAGGGAACGGTTTGCAGGAGAAACACTTACTCTGGTTTCTCAGTCTGTTTCCTAGTGTCGGTTTGAAGTGCCTGCCGTTTTCACTGTAAAACCGAGTTGGAGCTTGTACCTCCCCATACATATGTATGGAGTGGAGTTGGCAACTGAAAAGAAACTTTGTGTTCCCTTCAAGCTAGGTGAAGGACGGCTTTCACACACACTTATCTCTCAGAACTGAGCATGTGGAGAGACGTTCGTTCATCCAGCACCAAGGGAACGGGTTGCAGGAGAAACACTTACTCTGGTTTCTGAGTCTGTTTCCTGGTGCCGGTTTGAAGTGCCTGCCGTTTTCACTGTAAAACCGAGTTGGAGCTTGTACCTCCCCATATATATGTATGGAGTGGAGTTGGCAACTGAAAAGAAACTTTGTCTTCCCTTCAAGCTAGGTGAAGGACGGCTTTCACACACACTTATCTCTCAGAACTGAGCATGTGGAGAGACGTTCGTTCATCCAGCACCAAGGGAACGGGTTGCAGGAGAAACACTTACTCTGGTTTCTGAGTCTGTTTCCTAGTGCCGGTTTGAAGTGCCTGCCTTTTTCAGTGTAAAACCGAGTTGGAGCTTGTTCCTCCCCATATATATGTATGGAGTGGAGTTGGCAACTGAAAAGAAACTTTGTGTTCCCTTCAAGCTAGGTGAAGGACGGCTTTCACACACACTTATCTCTCAGAACTGAGCATGTGGAGAGACGTTCGTTCATCCAGCACCAAGGGAACGGGTTGCAGGAGAAACACTTACTCTGGTTTCTCAGTCTGTTTCCTAGTGCCGGTTTGAAGTGCCTGCCTTTTTCACTGTAAAACCTAGTTGGAGCTTGTACCTCCCCATACATATGTATGGAGTGGAGTTGGCAACTGAAAAGAAACTTTGTGTTCCCTTCAAGCTATGTGAAGGACGGCTTTCACACACACTTATCTCTCAGAACTGAGCATGTGGAGAGACGTTCGTTCATCCAGCACCAAGGGAACGGGTTGCAGGAGAAACACTTACTCTGGTTTCTCAGTCTGTTTCCTAGTGCCGGTTTGAAGTGCCTGCCGTTTTCACTGTAAAACCGAGTTGGAGCTTGTACCTCCCCATATATATGTATGGAGTGGAGTTGGCAACTGAAAAGAAACTTTGTGTTCCCTTCAAGCTAGGTGAAGGACGGCTTTCACACACACTTATCTCTCAGAACTGAGCATGTGGAGAGACGTTCGTTCATCCAGCACCAAGGGAACGGGTTGCAGGAGAAACACTTACTCTGGTTTCTGAGTCTGTTTCCTAGTGCCGGTTTGAAGTGCCTGCCGTTTTCACTGTAAAACCGAGTTGGAGCTTGTACCTCCCCATATATATGTATGGAGTGGAGTTGGCAACTGAAAAGAAACTTTGTGTTCCCTTCAAGCTAGGTGAAGGACGGCTTTCACACACACTTATCTCTCAGAACTGAGCATGTGGAGAGACGTTCGTTCATCCAGCACCAAGGGAACGGGTTGCAGGAGAAACACTTACTCTGGTTTCTGAGTCTGTTTCCTGGTGCCGGTTTGAAGTGCCTGCCGTTTTCACTGTAAAACCGAGTTGGAGCTTGTACCTCCCCATATATATGTATGGATTGGAGTTGGCAACTGAAAAGAAACTTTGTGTTCCCTTCAAGCTAGGTGAAGGACGGCTTTCACACACACTTATCTCTCAGAACTGAGCATGTGGAGAGACGTTCGTTCATCCAGCACCAAGGGAACGGGTTGCAGGAGAAACACTTACTCTGGTTTCTGAGTCTGTTTCCTAGTGCCGGTTTGAAGTGCCTGCCGTTTTCACTGTAAAACCGAGTTGGAGCTTGTACCTCCCCATATATATGTATGGAGTGGAGTTGGCAACTGAAAAGAAACTTTGTGTTCCCTTCAAGCTAGGTGAAGGACGGCTTTCACACACACTTATCTCTCAGAACTGAGCATGTGGAGAGACGTTCGTTCATCCAGCACCAAGGGAACGGGTTGCAGGAGAAACACTTACTCTGGTTTCTGAGTCTGTTTCCTGGTGCCGGTTTGAAGTGCCTGCCGTTTTCACTGTAAAACCGAGTTGGAGCTTGTACCTCCCCATATATATGTATGGAGTGGAGTTGGCAACTGAAAAGAAACTTTGTGTTCCCTTCAAGCTAGGTGAAGGACGGCTTTCACACACACTTATCTCTCAGAACTGAGCATGTGGAGAGACGTTCGTTCATCCAGCACCAAGGGAACGGGTTGCAGGAGAAACACTTACTCTGGTTTCTGAGTCTGTTTCCTAGTGCCGGTTTGAAGTGCCTGCCGTTTTCACTGTAAAACCGAGTTGGAGCTTGTACCTCCCCATATATATGTATGGAGTGGAGTTGGCAACTGAAAAGAAACTTTGTGTTCCCTTCAAGCTAGGTGAAGGACGGCTTTCACACACACTTATCTCTCAGAACTGAGCATGTGGAGAGACGTTCGTTCATCCAGCACCAAGGGAACGGGTTGCAGGAGAAACACTTACTCTGGTTTCTCAGTCTGTTTCCTAGTGCCGGTTTGAAGTGCCTGCCGTTTTCACTGTAAAACCGAGTTGGAGCTTGTACCTCCCCATATATATGTATGGAGTGGAGTTGGCAACTGAAAAGAAACTTTGTGTTCCCTTCAAGCTATGTGAAGGACGGCTTTCACACACACTTATCTCTCAGAACTGAGCATGTGGAGAGACGTTCGTTCATCCAGCACCAAGGGAACGGGTTGCAGGACAAACACTTACTCTGGTTTCTCAGTCTGTTTCCTAGTGCCGGTTTGAAGTGCCTGCCGTTTTCACTGTAAAACCTAGTTGGAGCTTGTACCTCCCCATACATATGTATGGAGTGGAGTTGGCAACTGAAAAGAAACTTTGTGTTCCCTTCAAGCTAGGTGAAGGACGGCTTTCACACACACTTATCTCTCAGAACTGAGCATGTGGAGAGACGTTCGTTCATCCAGCACCAAGGGAACGGGTTGCAGGAGAAACATTTACTCTGGTTTCTCAGTCTGTTTCCTAGTGCCGGTTTGAAGTGCCTGCCGTTTTCACTGTAAATCCGAGTTGGAGCTTGTACCTCCCCATATATATGTATGGAGTGGAGTTGGCAACTGAAAAGAAACTTTGTGTTCCCTTCAAGCTAGGTGAAGGACGGCTTTCACACACACTTATCTCTCAGAACTGAGCATGTGGAGAGACGTTCGTTCATCCAGCACCAAGGGAACGGGTTGCAGGAGAAACACTTACTCTGGTTTCTCAGTCTGTTTCCTAGTGCCGTTTTGAAGTGCCTGCCGTTTTCACTGTAAAACCGAGTTGGAGCTTGTACCTCCCCATATATATGTATGGAGTGGAGTTGGCAACTGAAAAGAAACTTTGTGTTCCCTTCAAGCTAGGTGAAGGACGGCTTTCACACACACTTATCTCTCAGAACTGAGCATGTGGAGAGACGTTCGTTCATCCAGCACCAAGGGAACGGGTTGCAGGAGAAACACTTACTCTGGTTTCTCAGTCTGTTTCCTGGTGCCGGTTTGAAGTGCCTGCCGTTTTCACTGTAAAACCGAGTTGGAGCTTGTACCTCCCCATATATATGTATGGATTGGAGTTGGCAACTGAAAAGAAACTTTGTGTTCCCTTCAAGCTAGGTGAAGGACGGCTTTCACACACACTTATCTCTCAGAACTGAGCATGTGGAGAGACGTTCGTTCATCCAGCACCAAGGGAACGGGTTGCAGGAGAAACACTTACTCTGGTTTCTGAGTATGTTTCCTAGTGCCGGTTTGAAGTGCCTGCCGTTTTCACTGTAAAACCGAGTTGGAGCTTGTACCTCCCCATATATATGTATGGAGTGGAGTTGGCAACTGAAAAGAAACTTTGTGTTCCCTTCAAGCTAGGTGAAGGACGGCTTTCACACACACTTATCTCTCAGAACTGAGCATGTGGAGAGACGTTCGTTCATCCAGCACCAAGGGAACGGGTTGCAGGAGAAACACTTACTCTGGTTTCTGAGTCTGTTTCCTAGTGCCGGTTTGAAATGCCTGCCGTTTTCACTGTAAAACCGAGTTGGAGCTTGTACCTCCCCATACATATGTATGGAGTGGGGTTGGCAACTGAAAATAAACTTTGTGTTCCCTTCAAGCTAGGTGAAGGACGGCTTTCACACACACTTATCTCTCAGAACTGAGCATGTGGTGAGACGTTCGTTCATCCAGCACCAAGGGAACGGGTTGCAGGAGAAACACTTACTCTGGTTTCTCAGTCTGTTTCCTAGTGCCGGTTTGAAGTGCCTGCCGTTTTCACTGTAAAACCGAGTTGGAGCTTGTACCTCCCCATATATATGTATGGAGTGGAGTTGGCAACTGAAAAGAAACTTTGTGTTCCCTTCAAGCTAGGTGAAGGACGGCTTTCACACACACTTATCTCTCAGAACTGAGCATGTGGAGAGACGTTCGTTCATCCAGCACCAAGGGAACGGGTTGCAGGAGAAACACTTACTCTGGTTTCTGAGTCTGTTTCCTGGTGCCGGTTTGAAGTGCCTGCCGTTTTCACTGTAAAACCGAGTTGGAGCTTGTACCTCCCCATATATATGTATGGAGTGGAGTTGGCAACTGAAAAGAAACTTTGTGTTCCCTTCAAGCTAGGTGAAGGACGGCTTTCACACACACTTATCTCTCAGAACTGAGCATGTGGAGAGACGTTCGTTCATCCAGCACCAAGGGAACGGGTTGCAGGACAAACAGTTACTCTGGTTTCTGAGTCTGTTTCCTGGTGCCGGTTTGAAGTGCCTGCCGTTTTCACTGTAAAACCGAGTTGGAGCTTGTACCTCCCCATATATATGTATGGAGTGGAGTTGGCAACTGAAAAGAAACTTTGTGTTCCCTTCAAGCTAGGTGAAGGACGGCTTTCACACACACTTATCTCTCAGAACTGAGCATGTGGAGAGACGTTCGTTCATCCAGCACCAAGGGAACGGGTTGCAGGAGAAACACTTACTCTGGTTTCTGAGTCTGTTTCCTAGTGCCGGTTTGAAGTGCCTGCCGTTTTCACTGTAAAACCGAGTTGGAGCTTGTACCTCCCCATATATATGTATGGAGTGGAGTTGGCAACTGAAAAGAAACTTTGTGTTCCCTTCAAGCTAGGTGAAGGACGGCTTTCACACACACTTATCTCTCAGAACTGAGCATGTGGAGAGACGTTCGTTCATCCAGCACCAAGGGAACGGGTTGCAGGAGAAACACTTACTCTGGTTTCTCAGTCTGTTTCCTAGTGCCGGTTTGAAGTGCCTGCCGTTTTCACTGTAAAACCGAGTTGGAGCTTGTACCTCCCCATATATATGTATGGAGTGGAGTTGGCAACTGAAAAGAAACTTTGTGTTCCCTTCAAGCTAGGTGAAGGACGGCTTTCACACACACTTATCTCTCAGAACTGAGCATGTGGAGAGACGTTCGTTCATCCAGCACCAAGAGAACGCGTTGCAGGAGAAACACTTACTCTGGATTCTGAGTCTGTTTCCTAGTGCCGGTTTTAATTGCCTGCCGTTTTCACTGTAAAACCGAGTTGGAGCTTGTACCTCCCCATATATATGTATGGAGTGGAGTTGGTAACTGAAAAGAAACTTAGTGTTCCCTTCAAGCTAGGTGAAGGACGGCTTTCACACACACTTATCTCTCAGAACTGAGCATATGGAGAGACGTTCGTTCATCCAGCACCAAGGGAACGGGTTGCAGGAGAAACACTTACTCTGGTTTCTCAGTCTGTTTCCTAGTGCCGGTATGAAGTGCCTGCCGTTTTCACTGTAAAACCGAGTTGGAGCTTGTACCTCCCCATATATATGTATGGAGTGGAGTTGGCAACTGAAAAGAAACTTTGTGTTCCCTTCAAGCTAGGTGAAGGACGGCTTTCACACACACTTATCTCTCAGAACTGAGCTTGTGGGGAGACGTTCTTTCATCCAGCACCAAGGGAACGGGTTGCAGGACAAACACTTACTCAGGTTTCTCAGTCTGTTTCCTAGTGCCGGTTTGAAGTGCCTGCCGTTTTCACTGTAAAACCTAGTTGGAGCTTGTACCTCCCCATACATATGTATGGAGTGGAGTTGGCAACTGAATAGAAACTTTGTGTTCCCTTCAAGCTAGGTGAAGGACGGCTTTCACACACACTTATCTCTCAGAACTGAGCATGTGGAGAGACGTTCGTTCATCCAGCACCAAGGGAACGGGTTGCAGGAGAAACATTTACTCTGGTTTCTCAGTCTGTTTCCTAGTGCCGGTTTGAAGTGCCTGCCGTTTTCACTGTAAATCCGAGTTGGAGCTTGTACCTCCCCATATATATCTATGGAGTGGAGTTGGCAACTGAAAAGAAACTTTGTCTTCCCTTCAAGCTAGGTGAAGGACGGCTTTCACACACACTTATCTCTCAGAACTGAGCATGTGGAGAGACGTTCGTTCATCCAGCACCAAGGGAACGGGTTGCAGGAGAAACACTTACTCTGGTTTCTCAGTCTGTTTCCTAGTGCCGGTTTGAAGTGCCTGCCGTTTTCACTGTAAAACCGAGTTGGTGCTTGTACCTCCCCATATATATGTATGGAGTGGAGTTGGCAACTTGAAAGAAACTTTGTGTTCCCTTCAAGCTAGGTGAAGGACGGCTTTCACACACACTTATCTCTCAGAACTGAGCATGTGGAGAGACGTTCGTTCATCCAGCACCAAGGGAACGGGTTGCAGGAGAAACACTTACTCTGGTTTCTGAGTCTGTTTCCTGGTGCCGGTTTGAAGTGCCTGCCGTTTTCACTGTAAAACCGAGTTGGAGCTTGTACCTCCCCATATATATGTATGGAGTGGAGTTGGCAACTGAAAAGAAACTTTGTGTTCCCTTCAAGCTAGGTGAAGGACGGCTTTCACACACACTTATCTCTCAGAACTGAGCATGTGGAGAGACGTTCGTTCATCCAGCACCAAGGGAACGGGTTGCAGGAGAAACACTTACTCTGGTTTCTGAGTATGTTTCCTAGTGCCGGTTTGAAGTGCCTGCCGTTTTCACTGTAAAACCGAGTTGGAGCTTGTACCTCCCCATATATATGTATGGAGTGGAGTTGGCAACTGAAAAGAAACTTTGTGTTCCCTTCAAGCTAGGTGAAGGACGGCTTTCACACACACTTATCTCTCAGAACTGAGCATGTGGAGAGACGTTCGTTCATCCAGCACCAAGGGAACGGGTTGCAGGAGAAACACTTACTCTGGTTTCTGAGTCTGTTTCCTAGTGCCGGTTTGAAGTGCCTGCCGTTTTCACTGTAAAACCGAGTTGGAGCTTGTACCTCCCCATACATATGTATGGAGTGGGGTTGGCAACTGAAAATAAACTTTGTGTTCCCTTCAAGCTAGGTGAAGGACGGCTTTCACACACACTTATCTCTCAGAACTGAGCATGTGGTGAGACGTTCGTTCATCCAGCACCAAGGGAACGGGTTGCAGGAGAAACACTTACTCTGGTTTCTCAGTCTGTTTCCTAGTGCCGGTTTGAAGTGCCTGCCGTTTTCACTGTAAAACCGAGTTGGAGCTTGTACCTCCCCATATATATGTATGGAGTGGAGTTGGCAACTGAAAAGAAACTTTGTGTTCCCTTCAAGCTAGGTGAAGGACGGCTTTCACACACACTTATCTCTCAGAACTGAGCATGTGGAGAGACGTTCGTTCATCCAGCACCAAGGGAACGGGTTGCAGGAGAAACACTTACTCTGGTTTCTCAGTCTGTTTCCTAGTGCCGGTTTGAAGTGCCTGCCGTTTTCACTGTAAAACCGAGTTGGAGCTTGTACCTCCCCATATATATGTATGGAGTGGAGTTGGCAACTGAAAAGAAACTTTGTGTTCCCTTCAAGCTAGGTGAAGGACGGCTTTCACACACACTTATCTCTCAGAACTGAGCATGTGGAGAGACGTTCGTTCATCCAGCACCAAGAGAACGCGTTGCAGGAGAAACACTTACTCTGGATTCTGAGTCTGTTTCCTAGTGCCGGTTTTAATTGCCTGCCGTTTTCACTGTAAAACCGAGTTGGAGCTTGTACCTCCCCATATATATGTATGGAGTGGAGTTGGTAACTGAAAAGAAACTTAGTGTTCCCTTCAAGCTAGGTGAAGGACGGCTTTCACACACACTTATCTCTCAGAACTGAGCATATGGAGAGACGTTCGTTCATCCAGCACCAAGGGAACGGGTTGCAGGAGAAACACTTACTCTGGTTTCTCAGTCTGTTTCCTAGTGCCGGTATGAAGTGCCTGCCGTTTTCACTGTAAAACCGAGTTGGAGCTTGTACCTCCCCATATATATGTATGGAGTGGAGTTGGCAACTGAAAAGAAACTTTGTGTTCCCTTCAAGCTAGGTGAAGGACGGCTTTCACACACACTTATCTCTCAGAACTGAGCTTGTGGGGAGACGTTCTTTCATCCAGCACCAAGGGAACGGGTTGCAGGACAAACACTTACTCAGGTTTCTCAGTCTGTTTCCTAGTGCCGGTTTGAAGTGCCTGCCGTTTTCACTGTAAAACCTAGTTGGAGCTTGTACCTCCCCATACATATGTATGGAGTGGAGTTGGCAACTGAATAGAAACTTTGTGTTCCCTTCAAGCTAGGTGAAGGACGGCTTTCACACACACTTATCTCTCAGAACTGAGCATGTGGAGAGACGTTCGTTCATCCAGCACCAAGGGAACGGGTTGCAGGAGAAACATTTACTCTGGTTTCTCAGTCTGTTTCCTAGTGCCGGTTTGAAGTGCCTGCCGTTTTCACTGTAAATCCGAGTTGGAGCTTGTACCTCCCCATATATATCTATGGAGTGGAGTTGGCAACTGAAAAGAAACTTTGTCTTCCCTTCAAGCTAGGTGAAGGACGGCTTTCACACACACTTATCTCTCAGAACTGAGCATGTGGAGAGACGTTCGTTCATCCAGCACCAAGGGAACGGGTTGCAGGAGAAACACTTACTCTGGTTTCTCAGTCTGTTTCCTAGTGCCGGTTTGAAGTGCCTGCCGTTTTCACTGTAAAACCGAGTTGGTGCTTGTACCTCCCCATATATATGTATGGAGTGGAGTTGGCAACTTGAAAGAAACTTTGTGTTCCCTTCAAGCTAGGTGAAGGACGGCTTTCACACACACTTATCTCTCAGAACTGAGCATGTGGAGAGACGTTCGTTCATCCAGCACCAAGGGAACGGGTTGCAGGAGAAACACTTACTCTGGTTTCTGAGTCTGTTTCCTGGTGCCGGTTTGAAGTGCCTGCCGTTTTCACTGTAAAACCGAGTTGGAGCTTGTACCTCCCCATATATATGTATGGAGTGGAGTTGGCAACTGAAAAGAAACTTTGTGTTCCCTTCAAGCTAGGTGAAGGACGGCTTTCACACACACTTATCTCTCAGAACTGAGCATGTGGAGAGACGTTCGTTCATCCAGCACCAAGGGAACGGGTTGCAGGAGAAACACTTACTCTGGTTTCTGAGTATGTTTCCTAGTGCCGGTTTGAAGTGCCTGCCGTTTTCACTGTAAAACCGAGTTGGAGCTTGTACCTCCCCATATATATGTATGGAGTGGAGTTGGCAACTGAAAAGAAACTTTGTGTTCCCTTCAAGCTAGGTGAAGGACGGCTTTCACACACACTTATCTCTCAGAACTGAGCATGTGGAGAGACGTTCGTTCATCCAGCACCAAGGGAACGGGTTGCAGGAGAAACACTTACTCTGGTTTCTGAGTCTGTTTCCTAGTGCCGGTTTGAAGTGCCTGCCGTTTTCACTGTAAAACCGAGTTGGAGCTTGTACCTCCCCATACATATGTATGGAGTGGGGTTGGCAACTGAAAATAAACTTTGTGTTCCCTTCAAGCTAGGTGAAGGACGGCTTTCACACACACTTATCTCTCAGAACTGAGCATGTGGTGAGACGTTCGTTCATCCAGCACCAAGGGAACGGGTTGCAGGAGAAACACTTACTCTGGTTTCTCAGTCTGTTTCCTAGTGCCGGTTTGAAGTGCCTGCCGTTTTCACTGTAAAACCGAGTTGGAGCTTGTACCTCCCCATATATATGTATGGAGTGGAGTTGGCAACTGAAAAGAAACTTTGTGTTCCCTTCAAGTTAGGTGAAGGACGGCTTTCACACACACTTATCTCTCAGAACTGAGCATGTGGAGAGACGTTCGTTCATCCAGCACCAAGGGAACGGGTTGCAGGAGAAACACTTACTCTGGTTTCTGAGTCTGTTTCCTGGTGCCGGTTTGAAGTGCCTGCCGTTTTCACTGTAAAACCGAGTTGGAGCTTGTACCTCCCCATATATATGTATGGAGTGGAGTTGGCAACTGAAAAGAAACTTTGTGTTCCCTTCAAGCTAGGTGAAGGACGGCTTTCACACACACTTATCTCTCAGAACTGAGCATGTGGAGAGACGTTCGTTCATCCAGCACCAAGGGAACGGGTTGCAGGAGAAACACTTACTCTGGTTTCTGAGTCTGTTTCCTAGTGCCGGTTTGAAGTGCCTGCCGTTTTCACTGTAAAACCTAGTTGGAGCTTGTACCTCCCCATACATATGTATGGAGTGGGGATGGCAACTGAAAATAAACTTTGTGTTCCCTTCAAGCTAGGTGAAGGACGGCTTTCACACACACTTATCTCTCAGAACTGAGCATGTGGTGAGACGTTCGTTCATCCAGCACCAAGGGAACGGGTTGCAGGAGAAACACTTACTCTGGTTTCTCAGTCTGTTTCCTAGTGCCGGTTTGAAGTGCCTGCCGTTTTCACTGTAAAACCGAGTTGGAGCTTGTACCTCCCCATATATATGTATGGAGTGGAGTTGGCAACTGAAAAGAAACTTTGTGTTCCCTTCAAGCTAGGTGAAGGACGGCTTTCACACACACTTATCTCTCAGAACTGAGCATGTGGAGAGACGTTCGTTCATCCAGCACCAAGGGAACGGGTTGCAGGACAAACACTTACTCTGTTTTCTCAGTCTGTTTCCTAGTGCCGTTTTGAAGTGCCTGCCGTTTTCACTGTAAAACCGAGTTGGAGCTTGTACCTCCCCATACATATGTATGGAGTGGAGTTGGCAACTGAAAAGAAACTTTGTGTTCCCTTCAAGCTAGGTGAAGGACGGCTTTCACACACACTTATCTCTCAGAACTGAGCATGTGGAGAGACGTTCGTTCATCCAGCACCAAGGGAACGGGTTGCAGGAGAAACACTTACTCTGGTTTCTGAGTCTGTTTCCTAGTGCCGGTTTGAAGTGCCTGCCGTTTTCACTGTAAAACCGAGTTGGAGCTTGTACCTCCCCATATATATGTATGGAGTGGAGTTGGCAACTGAAAAGAAACTTTGTGTTCCCTTCAAGCTAGGTGAAGGACGGCTTTCACACACACTTATCTCTCAGAACTGAGCATGTGGAGAGACGTTCGTTCATCCAGCACCAAGGGAACGGGTTGCAGGACAAACACTTACTCTGGTTTCTCAGTCTGTTTCCTAGTGCCGGTTTGAAGTGCCTGCCGTTTTCACTGTAAAACCTAGTTGGAGCTTGTACCTCCCCATACATATGTATGGAGTGGAGTTGGCAACTGAAAAGAAACTTTGTGTTCCCTTCAAGCTAGGTGAAGGACGGCTTTCACACACACTTATCTCTCAGAACTGAGCATGTGGAGAGACGTTCGTTCATCCAGCACCAAGGGAACGGGTTGCAGGAGAAACACTTACTCTGGTTTCTCAGTCTGTTTCCTAGTGCCGGTTTGAAGTGCCTGCCGTTTTCACTGTAAAACCGAGTTGGAGCTTGTACCTCCCCATATATATGTATGGAGTGGAGTTGGCAACTGAAAAGAAACTTTGTGTTCCCTTCAAGCTATGTGAAGGACGGCTTTCACACACACTTATCTCTCAGAACTGAGCATGTGGAGAGACGTTCGTTCATCCAGCACCAAGGGAACGGGTTGCAGGACAAACACTTACTCTGGTTTCTCAGTCTGTTTCCTAGTGCCGGTTTGAAGTGCCTGCCGTTTTCACTGTAAAACCTAGTTGGAGCTTGTACCTCCCCATACATATGTATGGAGTGGAGTTGGCAACTGAAAAGAAACTTTGTGTTCCCTTCAAGCTAGGTGAAGGACGGCTTTCACACACACTTATCTCTCAGAACTGAGCATGTGGAGAGACGTTCGTTCATCCAGCACCAAGGGAACGGGTTGCAGGAGAAACATTTACTCTGGTTTCTCAGTCTGTTTCCTAGTGCCGGTTTGAAGTGCCTGCCGTTTTCACTGTAAATCCGAGTTGGAGCTTGTACCTCCCCATATATATGTATGGAGTGGAGTTGGCAACTGAAAAGAAACTTTGTGTTCCCTTCAAGCTAGGTGAAGGACGGCTTTCACACACACTTATCTCTCAGAACTGAGCATGTGGAGAGACGTTCGTTCATCCAGCACCAAGGGAACGGGTTGCAGGAGAAACACTTACTCTGGTTTCTCAGTCTGTTTCCTAGTGCCGTTTTGAAGTGCCTGCCGTTTTCACTGTAAAACCGAGTTGGAGCTTGTACCTCCCCATATATATGTATGGAGTGGAGTTGGCAACTGAAAAGAAACTTTGTGTTCCCTTCAAGCTAGGTGAAGGACGGCTTTCACACACACTTATCTCTCAGAACTGAGCATGTGGAGAGACGTTCGTTCATCCAGCACCAAGGGAACGGGTTGCAGGAGAAACACTTACTCTGGTTTCTCAGTCTGTTTCCTGGTGCCGGTTTGAAGTGCCTGCCGTTTTCACTGTAAAACCGAGTTGGAGCTTGTACCTCCCCATATATATGTATGGATTGGAGTTGGCAACTGAAAAGAAACTTTGTGTTCCCTTCAAGCTAGGTGAAGGACGGCTTTCACACACACTTATCTCTCAGAACTGAGCATGTGGAGAGACGTTCGTTCATCCAGCACCAAGGGAACGGGTTGCAGGAGAAACACTTACTCTGGTTTCTGAGTATGTTTCCTAGTGCCGGTTTGAAGTGCCTGCCGTTTTCACTGTAAAACCGAGTTGGAGCTTGTACCTCCCCATATATATGTATGGAGTGGAGTTGGCAACTGAAAAGAAACTTTGTGTTCCCTTCAAGCTAGGTGAAGGACGGCTTTCACACACACTTATCTCTCAGAACTGAGCATGTGGAGAGACGTTCGTTCATCCAGCACCAAGGGAACGGGTTGCAGGAGAAACACTTACTCTGGTTTCTGAGTCTGTTTCCTAGTGCCGGTTTGAAATGCCTGCCGTTTTCACTGTAAAACCGAGTTGGAGCTTGTACCTCCCCATACATATGTATGGAGTGGGGTTGGCAACTGAAAATAAACTTTGTGTTCCCTTCAAGCTAGGTGAAGGACGGCTTTCACACACACTTATCTCTCAGAACTGAGCATGTGGTGAGACGTTCGTTCATCCAGCACCAAGGGAACGGGTTGCAGGAGAAACACTTACTCTGGTTTCTCAGTCTGTTTCCTAGTGCCGGTTTGAAGTGCCTGCCGTTTTCACTGTAAAACCGAGTTGGAGCTTGTACCTCCCCATATATATGTATGGAGTGGAGTTGGCAACTGAAAAGAAACTTTGTGTTCCCTTCAAGCTAGGTGAAGGACGGCTTTCACACACACTTATCTCTCAGAACTGAGCATGTGGAGAGACGTTCGTTCATCCAGCACCAAGGGAACGGGTTGCAGGAGAAACACTTACTCTGGTTTCTGAGTCTGTTTCCTGGTGCCGGTTTGAAGTGCCTGCCGTTTTCACTGTAAAACCGAGTTGGAGCTTGTACCTCCCCATATATATGTATGGAGTGGAGTTGGCAACTGAAAAGAAACTTTGTGTTCCCTTCAAGCTAGGTGAAGGACGGCTTTCACACACACTTATCTCTCAGAACTGAGCATGTGGAGAGACGTTCGTTCATCCAGCACCAAGGGAACGGGTTGCAGGACAAACAGTTACTCTGGTTTCTGAGTCTGTTTCCTGGTGCCGGTTTGAAGTGCCTGCCGTTTTCACTGTAAAACCGAGTTGGAGCTTGTACCTCCCCATATATATGTATGGAGTGGAGTTGGCAACTGAAAAGAAACTTTGTGTTCCCTTCAAGCTAGGTGAAGGACGGCTTTCACACACACTTATCTCTCAGAACTGAGCATGTGGAGAGACGTTCGTTCATCCAGCACCAAGGGAACGGGTTGCAGGAGAAACACTTACTCTGGTTTCTGAGTCTGTTTCCTAGTGCCGGTTTGAAGTGCCTGCCGTTTTCACTGTAAAACCGAGTTGGAGCTTGTACCTCCCCATATATATGTATGGAGTGGAGTTGGCAACTGAAAAGAAACTTTGTCTTCCCTTCAAGCTAGGTGAAGGACGGCTTTCACACACACTTATCTCTCAGAACTGAGCATGTGGAGAGACGTTCGTTCATCCAGCACCAAGGGAACGGGTTGCAGGAGAAACACTTACTCTGGTTTCTCAGTCTGTTTCCTAGTGCCGGTTTGAAGTGCCTGCCGTTTTCACTGTAAAACCGAGTTGGAGCTTGTACCTCCCCATATATATGTATGGAGTGGAGTTGGCAACTGAAAAGAAACTTTGTGTTCCCTTCAAGCTAGGTGAAGGACGGCTTTCACACACACTTATCTCTCAGAACTGAGCATGTGGAGAGACGTTCGTTCATCCAGCACCAAGAGAACGCGTTGCAGGAGAAACACTTACTCTGGATTCTGAGTCTGTTTCCTAGTGCCGGTTTTAATTGCCTGCCGTTTTCACTGTAAAACCGAGTTGGAGCTTGTACCTCCCCATATATATGTATGGAGTGGAGTTGGTAACTGAAAAGAAACTTAGTGTTCCCTTCAAGCTAGGTGAAGGACGGCTTTCACACACACTTATCTCTCAGAACTGAGCATATGGAGAGACGTTCGTTCATCCAGCACCAAGGGAACGGGTTGCAGGAGAAACACTTACTCTGGTTTCTCAGTCTGTTTCCTAGTGCCGGTATGAAGTGCCGGCCGTTTTCACTGTAAAACCGAGTTGGAGCTTGTACCTCCCCATATATATGTATGGAGTGGAGTTGGCAACTGAAAAGAAACTTTGTGTTCCCTTCAAGCTAGGTGAAGGACGGCTTTCACACACACTTATCTCTCAGAACTGAGCTTGTGGGGAGACGTTCTTTCATCCAGCACCAAGGGAACGGGTTGCAGGACAAACACTTACTCTGGTTTCTCAGTCTGTTTCCTAGTGCCGTTTTGAAGTGCCTGCCGTTTTCACTGTAAATCCGAGTTGGAGCTTGTACCTCCCCATATATATCTATGGAGTGGAGTTGGCAACTGAAAAGAAACTTTGTCTTCCCTTCAAGCTAGGTGAAGGACGGCTTTCACACACACTTATCTCTCAGAACTGAGCATGTGGAGAGACGTTCGTTCATCCAGCACCAATGGAACGGGTTGCAGGAGAAACACTTACTCTGGTTTCTCAGTCTGTTTCCTGGTGCCGGTTTGAAGTGCCTGCCGTTTTCACTGTAAAACCGAGTTGGAGCTTGTACCTCCCCATATATATGTATGGATTGGAGTTGGCAACTGAAAAGAAACTTTGTGTTCCCTTCAAGCTAGGTGAAGGACGGCTTTCACACACACTTATCTCTCAGAACTGAGCATGTGGAGAGACGTTCGTTCATCCAGCACCAAGGGAACGGGTTGCAGGAGAAACACTTACTCTGGTTTCTGAGTATGTTTCCTAGTGCCGGTTTGAAGTGCCTGCCGTTTTCACTGTAAAACCGAGTTGGAGCTTGTACCTCCCCATATATATGTATGGAGTGGAGTTGGCAACTGAAAAGAAACTTTGTGTTCCCTTCAAGCTAGGTGAAGGACGGCTTTCACACACACTTATCTCTCAGAACTGAGCATGTGGAGAGACGTTCGTTCATCCAGCACCAAGGGAACGGGTTGCAGGAGAAACACTTACTCTGGTTTCTGAGTCTGTTTCCTAGTGCCGGTTTGAAATGCCTGCCGTTTTCACTGTAAAACCGAGTTGGAGCTTGTACCTCCCCATACATATGTATGGAGTGGGGTTGGCAACTGAAAATAAACTTTGTGTTCCCTTCAAGCTAGGTGAAGGACGGCTTTCACACACACTTATCTCTCAGAACTGAGCATGTGGTGAGACGTTCGTTCATCCAGCACCAAGGGAACGGGTTGCAGGAGAAACACTTACTCTGGTTTCTCAGTCTGTTTCCTAGTGCCGGTTTGAAGTGCCTGCCGTTTTCACTGTAAAACCGAGTTGGAGCTTGTACCTCCCCATATATATGTATGGAGTGGAGTTGGCAACTGAAAAGAAACTTTGTGTTCCCTTCAAGCTAGGTGAAGGACGGCTTTCACACACACTTATCTCTCAGAACTGAGCATGTGGAGAGACGTTCGTTCATCCAGCACCAAGGGAACGGGTTGCAGGAGAAACACTTACTCTGGTTTCTGAGTCTGTTTCCTGGTGCCGGTTTGAAGTGCCTGCCGTTTTCACTGTAAAACCGAGTTGGAGCTTGTACCTCCCCATATATATGTATGGAGTGGAGTTGGCAACTGAAAAGAAACTTTGTGTTCCCTTCAAGCTAGGTGAAGGACGGCTTTCACACACACTTATCTCTCAGAACTGAGCATGTGGAGAGACGTTCGTTCATCCAGCACCAAGGGAACGGGTTGCAGGACAAACAGTTACTCTGGTTTCTGAGTCTGTTTCCTGGTGCCGGTTTGAAGTGCCTGCCGTTTTCACTGTAAAACCGAGTTGGAGCTTGTACCTCCCCATATATATGTATGGAGTGGAGTTGGCAACTGAAAAGAAACTTTGTGTTCCCTTCAAGCTAGGTGAAGGACGGCTTTCACACACACTTATCTCTCAGAACTGAGCATGTGGAGAGACGTTCGTTCATCCAGCACCAAGGGAACGGGTTGCAGGAGAAACACTTACTCTGGTTTCTGAGTCTGTTTCCTAGTGCCGGTTTGAAGTGCCTGCCGTTTTCACTGTAAAACCGAGTTGGAGCTTGTACCTCCCCATATATATGTATGGAGTGGAGTTGGCAACTGAAAAGAAACTTTGTCTTCCCTTCAAGCTAGGTGAAGGACGGCTTTCACACACACTTATCTCTCAGAACTGAGCATGTGGAGAGACGTTCGTTCATCCAGCACCAAGGGAACGGGTTGCAGGAGAAACACTTACTCTGGTTTCTCAGTCTGTTTCCTAGTGCCGGTTTGAAGTGCCTGCCGTTTTCACTGTAAAACCGAGTTGGAGCTTGTACCTCCCCATATATATGTATGGAGTGGAGTTGGCAACTGAAAAGAAACTTTGTGTTCCCTTCAAGCTAGGTGAAGGACGGCTTTCACACACACTTATCTCTCAGAACTGAGCATGTGGAGAGACGTTCGTTCATCCAGCACCAAGAGAACGCGTTGCAGGAGAAACACTTACTCTGGATTCTGAGTCTGTTTCCTAGTGCCGGTTTTAATTGCCTGCCGTTTTCACTGTAAAACCGAGTTGGAGCTTGTACCTCCCCATATATATGTATGGAGTGGAGTTGGTAACTGAAAAGAAACTTAGTGTTCCCTTCAAGCTAGGTGAAGGACGGCTTTCACACACACTTATCTCTCAGAACTGAGCATATGGAGAGACGTTCGTTCATCCAGCACCAAGGGAACGGGTTGCAGGAGAAACACTTACTCTGGTTTCTCAGTCTGTTTCCTAGTGCCGGTATGAAGTGCCGGCCGTTTTCACTGTAAAACCGAGTTGGAGCTTGTACCTCCCCATATATATGTATGGAGTGGAGTTGGCAACTGAAAAGAAACTTTGTGTTCCCTTCAAGCTAGGTGAAGGACGGCTTTCACACACACTTATCTCTCAGAACTGAGCTTGTGGGGAGACGTTCTTTCATCCAGCACCAAGGGAACGGGTTGCAGGACAAACACTTACTCTGGTTTCTCAGTCTGTTTCCTAGTGCCGGTTTGAAGTGCCTGCCGTTTTCACTGTAAATCCGAGTTGGAGCTTGTACCTCCCCATATATATCTATGGAGTGGAGTTGGCAACTGAAAAGAAACTTTGTCTTCCCTTCAAGCTAGGTGAAGGACGGCTTTCACACACACTTATCTCTCAGAACTGAGCATGTGGAGAGACGTTCGTTCATCCAGCACCAAGGGAACGGGTTGCAGGAGAAACACTTACTCTGGTTTCTCAGTCTGTTTCCTAGTGCCGGTTTGAAGTGCCTGCCGTTTTCACTGTAAAACCGAGTTGGTGCTTGTACCTCCCCATATATATGTATGGAGTGGAGTTGGCAACTTGAAAGAAACTTTGTGTTCCCTTCAAGCTAGGTGAAGGACGGCTTTCACACACACTTATCTCTCAGAACTGAGCATGTGGAGAGACGTTCGTTCATCCAGCACCAAGGGAACGGGTTGCAGGAGAAACACTTACTCTGGTTTCTGAGTCTGTTTCCTGGTGCCGGTTTGAAGTGCCTGCCGTTTTCACTGTAAAACCGAGTTGGAGCTTGTACCTCCCCATATATATGTATGGAGTGGAGTTGGCAACTGAAAAGAAACTTTGTGTTCCCTTCAAGCTAGGTGAAGGACGGCTTTCACACACACTTATCTCTCAGAACTGAGCATGTGGAGAGACGTTCGTTCATCCAGCACCAAGGGAACGGGTTGCAGGAGAAACACTTACTCTGGTTTCTGAGTATGTTTCCTAGTGCCGGTTTGAAGTGCCTGCCGTTTTCACTGTAAAACCGAGTTGGAGCTTGTACCTCCCCATATATATGTATGGAGTGGAGTTGGCAACTGAAAAGAAACTTTGTGTTCCCTTCAAGCTAGGTGAAGGACGGCTTTCACACACACTTATCTCTCAGAACTGAGCATGTGGAGAGACGTTCGTTCATCCAGCACCAAGGGAACGGGTTGCAGGAGAAACACTTACTCTGGTTTCTGAGTCTGTTTCCTAGTGCCGGTTTGAAGTGCCTGCCGTTTTCACTGTAAAACCGAGTTGGAGCTTGTACCTCCCCATACATATGTATGGAGTGGGGTTGGCAACTGAAAATAAACTTTGTGTTCCCTTCAAGCTAGGTGAAGGACGGCTTTCACACACACTTATCTCTCAGAACTGAGCATGTGGTGAGACGTTCGTTCATCCAGCACCAAGGGAACGGGTTGCAGGAGAAACACTTACTCTGGTTTCTCAGTCTGTTTCCTAGTGCCGGTTTGAAGTGCCTGCCGTTTTCACTGTAAAACCGAGTTGGAGCTTGTACCTCCCCACATATATGTATGGAGTGGAGTTGGCAACTGAAAAGAAACTTTGTGTTCCCTTCACGTTAGGTGAAGGACGGCTTTCACACACACTTATCTCTCAGAACTGAGCATGTGGAGAGACGTTCGTTCATCCAGCACCAAGGGAACGGGTTGCAGGAGAAACACTTACTCTGGTTTCTGAGTCTGTTTCCTGGTGCCGGTTTGAAGTGCCTGCCGTTTTCACTGTAAAACCGAGTTGGAGCTTGTACCTCCCCATATATATGTATGGAGTGGAGTTGGCAACTGAAAAGAAACTTTGTGTTCCCTTCAAGCTAGGTGAAGGACGGCTTTCACACACACTTATCTCTCAGAACTGAGCATGTGGAGAGACGTTCGTTCATCCAGCACCAAGGGAACGGGTTGCAGGAGAAACACTTACTCTGGTTTCTGAGTCTGTTTCCTAGTGCCGGTTTGAAGTGCCTGCCGTTTTCACTGTAAAACCTAGTTGGAGCTTGTACCTCCCCATACATATGTATGGAGTGGGGATGGCAACTGAAAATAAACTTTGTGTTCCCTTCAAGCTAGGTGAAGGACGGCTTTCACACACACTTATCTCTCAGAACTGAGCATGTGGTGAGACGTTCGTTCATCCAGCACCAAGGGAACGGGTTGCAGGAGAAACACTTACTCTGGTTTCTCAGTCTGTTTCCTAGTGCCGGTTTGAAGTGCCTGCCGTTTTCACTGTAAAACCGAGTTGGAGCTTGTACCTCCCCATATATATGTATGGAGTGGAGTTGGCAACTGAAAAGAAACTTTGTGTTCCCTTCAAGCTAGGTGAAGGACGGCTTTCACACACACTTATCTCTCAGAACTGAGCATGTGGAGAGACGTTCGTTCATCCAGCACCAAGGGAACGGGTTGCAGGACAAACACTTACTCTGTTTTCTCAGTCTGTTTCCTAGTGCCGGTTTGAAGTGCCTGCCGTTTTCACTGTAAAACCGAGTTGGAGCTTGTACCTCCCCATACATATGTATGGAGTGGAGTTGGCAACTGAAAAGAAACTTTGTGTTCCCTTCAAGCTAGGTGAAGGACGGCTTTCACACACACTTATCTCTCAGAACTGAGCATGTGGAGAGACGTTCGTTCATCCAGCACCAAGGGAACGGGTTGCAGGAGAAACACTTACTCTGGTTTCTGAGTCTGTTTCCTAGTGCCGGTTTGAAGTGCCTGCCGTTTTCACTGTAAAACCGAGTTGGAGCTTGTACCTCCCCATATATATGTATGGAGTGGAGTTGGCAACTGAAAAGAAACTTTGTGTTCCCTTCAAGCTAGGTGAAGGACGGCTTTCACACACACTTATCTCTCAGAATTGAGCATGTGGAGAGACGTTCGTTCATCCAGCACCAAGGGAACGGGTTGCAGGACAAACACTTACTCTGGTTTCTCAGTCTGTTTCCTAGTGCCGGTTTGAAGTGCCTGCCGTTTTCACTGTAAAACGGAGTTGGAGCTTGTACCTCCCCATACATATGTATGGAGTGGGGTTGGCAACTGAAAATAAACTTTGTGTTCCCTTCAAGCTAGGTGAAGGACGGCTTTCACACACACTTATCTCTCAGAACTGAGCATGTGGAGAGACGTTCGTTCATCCAGCACCAAGGGAACGGGTTGCAGGAGAAACACTTACTCTGGTTTCTCAGTCTGTTTCCTAGTGCCGGTTTGAAGTGCCTGCCGTTTTCACTGTAAAACCGAGTTGGAGCTTGTACCTCCCCATATATATGTATGGAGTGGAGTTGGCAACTGAAAAGAAACTTTGTGTTCCCTTCAAGCTAGGTGAAGGACGGCTTTCACACACACTTATCTCTCAGAACTGAGCATGTGGAGAGACGTTCGTTCATCCAGCACCAAGGGAACAGGTTGCAGGAGAAACACTTACTCTGGTTTCTGAGTCTGTTTCCTAGTGCCGGTTTGAAGTGCCTGCCGTTTTCACTGTAAAACCTAGTTGGAGCTTGTACCTCCCCATACATATGTATGGAGTGGGGATGGCAACTGAAAATAAACTTTGTGTTCCCTTCAAGCTAGGTGAAGGACGGCTTTCACACACACTTATCTCTCAGAACTGAGCATGTGGTGAGACGTTCGTTCATCCAGCACCAAGGGAACGGGTTGCAGGAGAAACACTTACTCTGGTTTCTCAGTCTGTTTCCTAGTGCCGGTTTGAAGTGCCTGCCGTTTTCACTGTAAAACCGAGTTGGAGCTTGTACCTCCCCATATATATGTATGGAGTGGAGTTGGCAACTGAAAAGAAACTTTGTGTTCCCTTCAAGCTAGGTGAAGGACGGCTTTCACACACACTTATCTCTCAGAACTGAGCATGTGGAGAGACGTTCGTTCATCCAGCACCAAGGGAACGGGTTGCAGGACAAACACTTACTCTGGTTTCTGAGTCTGTTTCCTGGTGCCGGTTTGAAGTGCCTGCCGTTTTCACTGTAAAACCGAGTTGGAGCTTGTACCTCCCCATATATATGTATGGAGTGGAGTTGGCAACTGAAAAGAAACTTTGTGTTCCCTTCAAGCTAGGTGAAGGACGGCTTTCACACACACTTATCTCTCAGAACTGAGCATGTGGAGAGACGTTCGTTCATCCAGCACCAAGGGAACGGGTTGCAGGAGAAACACTTACTCTGGTTTCTGAGTCTGTTTCCTAGTGCCGGTTTGAAGTGCCTGCCGTTTTCACTGTAAAACCGAGTTGGAGCTTGTACCTCCCCATATATATGTATGGAGTGGAGTTGGCAACTGAAAAGAAACTTTGTGTTCCCTTCAAGCTAGGTGAAGGACGGCTTTCACACACACTTATCTCTCAGAACTGAGCATGTGGAGAGACGTTCGTTCATCCAGCACCAAGGGAACGGGTTGCAGGAGAAACACTTACTCTGGTTTCTGAGTCTGTTTCCTAGTGCCGGTTTGAAGTGCCTGCCGTTTTCACTGTAAAACCGAGTTGGAGCTTGTACCTCCCCATATATATGTATGGAGTGGAGTTGGCAACTGAAAAGAAACTTTGTGTTCCCTTCAAGCTAGGTGAAGGACGGCTTTCACACACACTTATCTCTCAGAACTGAGCATGTGGAGAGACGTTCGTTCATCCAGCACCAAGGGAACATGTTGCAGGAGAAACACTTACTCTGGTTTCTGAGTCTGTTTCCTAGTGCCGGTTTGAAGTGCCTGCCGTTTTCACTGTAAAACGGAGTTGGAGCTTGTACCTCCCCATATATATGTATGGAGTGGATTTGGCAACTGAAAAGAAACTTTGTCTTCCCTTCAAGCTAGGTGAAGGACGGCTTTCACACACACTTATCTCTCAGAACTGAGCATGTGGAGAGACGTTCGTTCATCCAGCACCAAGGGAACGGGTTGCAGGAGAAACACTTACTCTGGTTTCTCAGTCTGTTTCCTAGTGCCGGTTTGAAGTGCCTGCCGTTTTCACTGTAAAACGGAGTTGGAGCTTGTACCTCCCCATATATATGTATGGAGTGGAGTTGGCAACTGAAAAGAAACTTTGTGTTCCCTTCAAGCTAGGTGAAGGACGGCTTTCACACACACTTATCTCTCAGAACTGAGCATGTGGAGAGACGTTCGTTCATCCAGCACCAAGAGAACGCGTTGCAGGAGAAACACTTACTCTGGATTCTGAGTCTGTTTCCTAGTGCCGGTTTTAATTGCCTGCCGTTTTCACTGTAAAACCGAGTTGGAGCTTGTACCTCCCCATATATATGTATGGAGTGGAGTTGGTAACTGAAAAGAAACTTAGTGTTCCCTTCAAGCTAGGTGAAGGACGGCTTTCACACACACTTATCTCTCAGAACTGAGCATATGGAGAGACGTTCGTTCATCCAGCACCAAGGGAACGGGTTGCAGGAGAAACACTTACTCTGGTTTCTCAGTCTGTTTCCTAGTGCCGGTATGAAGTGCCTGCCGTTTTCACTGTAAAACCGAGTTGGAGCTTGTACCTCCCCATATATATGTATGGAGTGGAGTTGGCAACTGAAAAGAAACTTTGTGTTCCCTTCAAGCTAGGTGAAGGACGGCTTTCACACACACTTATCTCTCAGAACTGAGCTTGTGGGGAGACGTTCTTTCATCCAGCACCAAGGGAACGGTTTGCAGGGTAAACACTTACTCTGGTTTCTCAGTCTGTTTCCTAGTGCCGGTTTGAAGTGCCTGCCGTTTTCACTGTAAATCCGAGTTGGAGCTTGTACCTCCCCATATATATGTATGGAGTGGAGTTGGCAACTGAAAAGAAACTTTGTGTTCCCTTCAAGCTAGGTGAAGGAAGGCTTTCACACACACTTATCTCTCAGAACTGAGCATGTGGAGAGACGTTCGTTCATCCAGCACCAAGGGAACGGGTTGCAGGAGAAACACTTACTCTGGTTTCTGAGTCTGTTTCCTAGTGCCGGTTTGAAGTGCCTGCCGTTTTCACTGTAAAACCGAGTTGGAGCTTGTACCTCCCCATATAAATGTATGGAGTGGAGTTGGCAACTGAAAAGAAACTTTGTGTTCCCTTCAAGCTAGGTGAAGGACGGCTTTCACACACACTTATCTCTCAGAGCAGAGCATGTGGAGAGACGTTCGTTCATCCAGCACCAAGAGAACGCGTTGCAGGAGAAACACTTACTCTGGATTCTCAGTCTGTTTCCTAGTGCCGGTTTGAAGTGCCTGCGGTTTCCACTGTAAAACCGAGTTGGAGCTTGTACCTCCCCATATATATGTATGGAGTGGAGTTGACAACTGAAAAGAAACTTTGTGTTCCCTTCAAGCTAGGTGAAGGACGGCTTTCACACACACTTATCTCTCAGAACTGAGCATGTGGAGAGACGTTCGTTCATCCAGCACCAAGGGAACGGGTTGCAGGAGAAACACTTACTCTGGTTTCTCAGTCTGTTTCCTAGTGCCGGTTTGAAGTGCCTGCCGTTTTCACTGTAAAACATAGTTGGAGCTTGTACCTCCCCATATATATGTATTTAGTGGAGTTGGCAACTGAAAAGAAACTTTGTGTTCCCTTCAAGCTAGGTGAAGGACGGCTTTCACACACACTTATCTCTCAGAACTGAGCATGTGGAGAGACGTTCGTTCATCCAGCACCAAGGGAACGGGTTGCAGGAGAAACACTTACTCTGGTTTCTGAGTCTGTTTCCTGGTGCCGGTTTGAAGTGCCTGCCGTTTTCACTGTAAAACCGAGTTGGAGCTTGTACCTCCCCATATATATGTATGGAGTGGAGTTGGCAACTGAAAAGAAACTTTGTGTTCCCTTCAAGCTAGGTGAAGGACGGCTTTCACACACACTTATCTCTCAGAACTGAGCATGTGGAGAGACGTTCGTTCATCCAGCACCAAGGGAACGGGTTGCAGGAGAAACACTTACTCTGGTTTCTGAGTCTGTTTCCTAGTGCCGGTTTGAAGTGCCTGCCGTTTTCACTGTAAAACCTAGTTGGAGCTTGTACCTCCCCATACATATGTATGGAGTGGGGATGGCAACTGAAAATAAACTTTGTGTTCCCTTCAAGCTAGGTGAAGGACGGCTTTCACACACACTTATCTCTCAGAACTGAGCATGTGGTGAGACGTTCGTTCATCCAGCACCAAGGGAACGGGTTGCAGGAGAAACACTTACTCTGGTTTCTGAGTCTGTTTCCTAGTGCCGGTTTGAAGTGCCTGCCGTTTTCACTGTAAAACCGAGTTGGAGCTTGTACCTCCCCATATATATGTATGGAGTGGAGTTGGCAACTGAAAAGAAACTTTGTGTTCCCTTCAAGCTAGGTGAAGGACGGCTTTCACACACACTTATCTCTCAGAACTGAGCATGTGGAGAGACGTTCGTTCATCCAGCACCAAGGGAACGGGTTGCAGGACAAACACTTACTCTGGTTTCTGAGTCTGTTTCCTGGTGCCGGTTTGAAGTGCCTGCCGTTTTCACTGTAAAACCGAGTTGGAGCTTGTACCTCCCCATATATATGTATGGAGTGGAGTTGGCAACTGAAAAGAAACTTTGTGTTCCCTTCAAGCTAGGTGAAGGACGGCTTTCACACACACTTATCTCTCAGAACTGAGCATGTGGAGAGACGTTCGTTCATCCAGCACCAAGGGAACGGGTTGCAGGAGAAACACTTACTCTGGTTTCTGAGTATGTTTCCTAGTGCCGGTTTGAAGTGCCTGCCGTTTTCACTGTAAAACCGAGTTGGAGCTTGTACCTCCCCATATATATGTATGGAGTGGAGTTGGCAACTGAAAAGAAACTTTGTGTTCCCTTCAAGCTAGGTGAAGGACGGCTTTCACACACACTTATCTCTCAGAACTGAGCATGTGGAGAGACGTTCGTTCATCCAGCACCAAGGGAACGGGTTGCAGGAGAAACACTTACTCTGGTTTCTGAGTCTGTTTCCTAGTGCCGGTTTGAAGTGCCTGCCGTTTTCACTGTAAAACCGAGTTGGAGCTTGTACCTCCCCATACATATGTATGGAGTGGGGTTGGCAACTGAAAATAAACTTTGTGTTCCCTTCAAGCTAGGTGAAGGACGGCTTTCACACACACTTATCTCTCAGAACTGAGCATGTGGTGAGAAGTTCGTTCATCCAGCACCAAGGGAACGGGTTGCAGGAGAAACACTTACTCTGGTTTCTCAGTCTGTTTCCTAGTGCCGGTTTGAAGTGCCTGCCGTTTTCACTGTAAAACCGAGTTGGAGCTTGTACCTCCCCATATATATGTATGGAGTGGAGTTGGCAACTGAAAAGAAACTTTGTGTTCCCTTCAAGCTAGGTGAAGGACGGCTTTCACACACACTTATCTCTCAGAACTGAGCATGTGGAGAGACGTTCGTTCATCCAGCACCAAGGGAACGGGTTGCAGGAGAAACACTTACTCTGGTTTCTGAGTCTGTTTCCTGGTGCCGGTTTGAAGTGCCTGCCGTTTTCACTGTAAAACCGAGTAGGAGCTTGTACCTCCCCATATATATGTATGGAGTGGAGTTGGCAACTGAAAAGAAACTTTGTGTTCCCTTCAAGCTAGGTGAAGGACGGCTTTCACACACACTTATCTCTCAGAACTGAGCATGTGGAGAGACGTTCGTTCATCCAGCACCAAGGGAACGGGTTGCAGGAGAAACACTTACTCTGGTTTCTGAGTCTGTTTCCTAGTGCCGGTTTGAAGTGCCTGCCGTTTTCACTGTAAAACCTAGTTGGAGCTTGTACCTCCCCATACATATGTATGGAGTGGGGATGGCAACTGAAAATAAACTTTGTGTTCCCTTCAAGCTAGGTGAAGGACGGCTTTCACACACACTTATCTCTCAGAACTGAGCATGTGGTGAGACGTTCGTTCATCCAGCACCAAGGGAACGGGTTGCAGGAGAAACACTTACTCTGGATTCTGAGTCTGTTTCCTAGTGCCGGTTTGAAGTGCCTGCCGTTTTCACTGTAAAACCGAGTTGGAGCTTGTACCTCCCCATATATATGTATGGAGTGGAGTTGGCAACTGAAAAGAAACTTTGTGTTCCCTTCAAGCTAGGTGAAGGACGGCTTTCACACACACTTATCTCTCAGAACTGAGCATGTGGAGAGACGTTCGTTCATCCAGCACCAAGAGAACGCGTTGCAGGAGAAACACTTACTCTGGATTCTGAGTCTGTTTCCTAGTGCCGGTTTTAATTGCCTGCCGTTTTCACTGTAAAACCGAGTTGGAGCTTGTACCTCCCCATATATATGTATGGAGTGGAGTTGGTAACTGAAAAGAAACTTAGTGTTCCCTTCAAGCTAGGTGAAGGACGGCTTTCACACACACTTATCTCTCAGAACTGAGCATATGGAGAGACGTTCGTTCATCCAGCACCAAGGGAACGGGTTGCAGGAGAAACACTTACTCTGGTTTCTCAGTCTGTTTCCTAGTGCCGGTATGTAGTGCCTGCCGTTTTCACTGTAAAACCGAGTTGGAGCTTGTACCTCCCCATATATATGTATGGAGTGGAGTTGGCAACTGAAAAGAAACTTTGTGTTCCCTTCAAGCTAGGTGAAGGACGGCTTTCACACACACTTATCTCTCAGAACTGAGCTTGTGGGGAGACGTTCTTTCATCCAGCACCAAGGGAACGGTTTGCAGGGTAAACACTTACTCTGGTTTCTGAGTCTGTTTCCTAGTGCCGGTTTGAAGTGCCTGCCGTTTTCACTGTAAAACCGAGTTGGAGCTTGTACCTCCCCATATAAATGTATGGAGTGGAGTTGGCAACTGAAAAGAAACTTTGTGTTCCCTTCAAGCTAGGTGAAGGACGGCTTTCACACACACTTATCTCTCAGAGCAGAGCATGTGGAGAGACATTCGTTCATCCAGCACCAAGAGAACACGTTGCAGGAGAAACACTTACTCTGGATTCTCAGTCTGTTTCCTAGTGCCGGTTTGAAGTGCCTGCGGTTTTCACTGTAAAACCGAGTTGGAGCTTGTACCTCCCCATATATATGTATGGAGTGGAGTTGGCAACTGAAAAGAAACTTTGTGTTCCCTTCAAGCTAGGTGAAGGACGGCTTTCACACACACTTATCTCTCAGAACTGAGCATGTGGAGAGACGTTCGTTCATCCAGCACCAAGGGAACGGGTTGCAGGAGAAACACTTACTCTGGTTTCTCAGTCTGTTTCCTAGTGCCGGTTTGAAGTGCCTGCCGTTTTCACTGTAAAACATAGTTGGAGCTTGTACCTCCCCATATATATGTATTTAGTGGAGTTGGCAACTGAAAAGAAACTTTGTGTTCCCTTCAAGCTAGGTGAAGGACGGCTTTCACACACACTTATCTCTCAGAACTGAGCATGTGGAGAGACGTTCGTTCATCCAGCACCAAGGGAACGGGTTGCAGGAGAAACACTTACTCTGGTTTCTGAGTCTGTTTCCTGGTGCCGGTTTGAAGTGCCTGCCGTTTTCACTGTAAAACCGAGTTGGAGCTTGTACCTCCCCATATATATGTATGGAGTGGAGTTGGCAACTGAAAAGAAACTTTGTGTTCCCTTCAAGCTAGGTGAAGGACGGCTTTCACACACACTTATCTCTCAGAACTGAGCATGTGGAGAGACGTTCGTTCATCCAGCACCAAGGGAACGGGTTGCAGGAGAAACACTTACTCTGGTTTCTGAGTCTGTTTCCTAGTGCCGGTTTGAAGTGCCTGCCGTTTTCACTGTAAAACCTAGTTGGAGCTTGTACCTCCCCATACATATGTATGGAGTGGGGATGGCAACTGAAAATAAACTTTGTGTTCCCTTCAAGCTAGGTGAAGGACGGCTTTCACACACACTTATCTCTCAGAACTGAGCATGTGGTGAGACGTTCGTTCATCCAGCACCAAGGGAACGGGTTGCAGGAGAAACACTTACTCTGGTTTCTGAGTCTGTTTCCTAGTGCCGGTTTGAAGTGCCTGCCGTTTTCACTGTAAAACCGAGTTGGAGCTTGTACCTCCCCATATATATGTATGGAGTGGAGTTGGCAACTGAAAAGAAACTTTGTGTTCCCTTCAAGCTAGGTGAAGGACGGCTTTCACACACACTTATCTCTCAGAACTGAGCATGTGGAGAGACGTTCGTTCATCCAGCACCAAGGGAACGGGTTGCAGGACAAACACTTACTCTGGTTTCTGAGTCTGTTTCCTGGTGCCGGTTTGAAGTGCCTGCCGTTTTCACTGTAAAACCGAGTTGGAGCTTGTACCTCCCCATATATATGTATGGAGTGGAGTTGGCAACTGAAAAGAAACTTTGTGTTCCCTTCAAGCTAGGTGAAGGACGGCTTTCACACACACTTATCTCTCAGAACTGAGCATGTGGAGAGACGTTCGTTCATCCAGCACCAAGGGAACGGGTTGCAGGAGAAACACTTACTCTGGTTTCTGAGTATGTTTCCTAGTGCCGGTTTGAAGTGCCTGCCGTTTTCACTGTAAAACCGAGTTGGAGCTTGTACCTCCCCATATATATGTATGGAGTGGAGTTGGCAACTGAAAAGAAACTTTGTGTTCCCTTCAAGCTAGGTGAAGGACGGCTTTCACACACACTTATCTCTCAGAACTGAGCATGTGGAGAGACGTTCGTTCATCCAGCACCAAGGGAACGGGTTGCAGGAGAAACACTTACTCTGGTTTCTGAGTCTGTTTCCTAGTGCCGGTTTGAAGTGCCTGCCGTTTTCACTGTAAAACCGAGTTGGAGCTTGTACCTCCCCATACATATGTATGGAGTGGGGTTGGCAACTGAAAATAAACTTTGTGTTCCCTTCAAGCTAGGTGAAGGACGGCTTTCACACACACTTATCTCTCAGAACTGAGCATGTGGTGAGAAGTTCGTTCATCCAGCACCAAGGGAACGGGTTGCAGGAGAAACACTTACTCTGGTTTCTCAGTCTGTTTCCTAGTGCCGGTTTGAAGTGCCTGCCGTTTTCACTGTAAAACCGAGTTGGAGCTTGTACCTCCCCATATATATGTATGGAGTGGAGTTGGCAACTGAAAAGAAACTTTGTGTTCCCTTCAAGCTAGGTGAAGGACGGCTTTCACACACACTTATCTCTCAGAACTGAGCATGTGGAGAGACGTTCGTTCATCCAGCACCAAGGGAACGGGTTGCAGGAGAAACACTTACTCTGGTTTCTGAGTCTGTTTCCTGGTGCCGGTTTGAAGTGCCTGCCGTTTTCACTGTAAAACCGAGTAGGAGCTTGTACCTCCCCATATATATGTATGGAGTGGAGTTGGCAACTGAAAAGAAACTTTGTGTTCCCTTCAAGCTAGGTGAAGGACGGCTTTCACACACACTTATCTCTCAGAACTGAGCATGTGGAGAGACGTTCGTTCATCCAGCACCAAGGGAACGGGTTGCAGGAGAAACACTTACTCTGGTTTCTGAGTCTGTTTCCTAGTGCCGGTTTGAAGTGCCTGCCGTTTTCACTGTAAAACCTAGTTGGAGCTTGTACCTCCCCATACATATGTATGGAGTGGGGATGGCAACTGAAAATAAACTTTGTGTTCCCTTCAAGCTAGGTGAAGGACGGCTTTCACACACACTTATCTCTCAGAACTGAGCATGTGGTGAGACGTTCGTTCATCCAGCACCAAGGGAACGGGTTGCAGGAGAAACACTTACTCTGGATTCTGAGTCTGTTTCCTAGTGCCGGTTTGAAGTGCCTGCCGTTTTCACTGTAAAACCGAGTTGGAGCTTGTACCTCCCCATATATATGTATGGAGTGGAGTTGGCAACTGAAAAGAAACTTTGTGTTCCCTTCAAGCTAGGTGAAGGACGGCTTTCACACACACTTATCTCTCAGAACTGAGCATGTGGAGAGACGTTCGTTCATCCAGCACCAAGAGAACGCGTTGCAGGAGAAACACTTACTCTGGATTCTGAGTCTGTTTCCTAGTGCCGGTTTTAATTGCCTGCCGTTTTCACTGTAAAACCGAGTTGGAGCTTGTACCTCCCCATATATATGTATGGAGTGGAGTTGGTAACTGAAAAGAAACTTAGTGTTCCCTTCAAGCTAGGTGAAGGACGGCTTTCACACACACTTATCTCTCAGAACTGAGCATATGGAGAGACGTTCGTTCATCCAGCACCAAGGGAACGGGTTGCAGGAGAAACACTTACTCTGGTTTCTCAGTCTGTTTCCTAGTGCCGGTATGTAGTGCCTGCCGTTTTCACTGTAAAACCGAGTTGGAGCTTGTACCTCCCCATATATATGTATGGAGTGGAGTTGGCAACTGAAAAGAAACTTTGTGTTCCCTTCAAGCTAGGTGAAGGACGGCTTTCACACACACTTATCTCTCAGAACTGAGCTTGTGGGGAGACGTTCTTTCATCCAGCACCAAGGGAACGGTTTGCAGGGTAAACACTTACTCTGGTTTCTGAGTCTGTTTCCTAGTGCCGGTTTGAAGTGCCTGCCGTTTTCACTGTAAAACCGAGTTGGAGCTTGTACCTCCCCATATAAATGTATGGAGTGGAGTTGGCAACTGAAAAGAAACTTTGTGTTCCCTTCAAGCTAGGTGAAGGACGGCTTTCACACACACTTATCTCTCAGAGCAGAGCATGTGGAGAGACATTCGTTCATCCAGCACCAAGAGAACACGTTGCAGGAGAAACACTTACTCTGGATTCTCAGTCTGTTTCCTAGTGCCGGTTTGAAGTGCCTGCGGTTTTCACTGTAAAACCGAGTTGGAGCTTGTACCTCCCCATATATATGTATGGAGTGGAGTTGGCAACTGAAAAGAAACTTTGTGTTCCCTTCAAGCTAGGTGAAGGACGGCTTTCACACACACTTATCTCTCAGAACTGAGCATGTGGAGAGACGTTCGTTCATCCAGCACCAAGGGAATGGGTTGCAGGAGAAACACTTACTCTGGTTTCTCAGTCTGTTTCCTAGTGCCGGTTTGAAGTGCCTGCCGTTTTCACTGTAAAACCGAGTTGGAGCTTGTACCTCCCCATATATATGTATTTAGTGGAGTTGGCAACTGAAAAGAAACTTTGTGTTCCCTTCAAGCTAGGTGAAGGACGGCTTTCACACACACTTATCTCTCAGAACTGAGCATGTGGAGAGACGTTCGTTCATCCAGCACCAAGGGAACGGGTTGCAGGAGAAACTCTTACTCTGGTTTCTCAAACTGTTTCCTAGTGCCGGTTTGAAGTGCCTGCCGTTTTCACTGTAAAACCGAGTTGGAGCTTGTACCTCCCCATATATATGTATGGAGTGGAGTTGGCAACTGAAAAGAAACTTTGTGTTCCCTTCAAGCTAGGTGAAGGACGGCTTTCACACACACTTATCTCTCAGAACTGAGCATGTGGAGAGACGTTCGTTCATCCAGCACCAAGGGAACGGGTTGCAGGAGAAACACTTACTCTGGTTTCTGAGTCTGTTTCCTAGTGCCGGTTTGAAGTGCCTGCCGTTTTCACTGTAAAACCGAGTTGGAGCTTGTACCTCCCCATATATATGTATGGAGTGGAGTTGGCAACTGAAAAGAAACTTTGTGTTCCCTTCAAGCTAGGTGAAGGACGGCTTTCACACACACTTATCTCTCAGAACTGAGCATGTGGAGAGACGTTCGTTCATCCAGCACCAAGGGAACGTGTTGCAGGAGAAACACTTACTCTGGTTTCTGAGTCTGTTTCCTAGTGCCGGTTTGAAGTGCCTGCCGTTTTCACTGTAAAACCGAGTTGGAGCTTGTACCTCCCCATATATATGTATGGAGTGGAGTTGGCAACTGAAAAGAAACTTTGTCTTCCCTTCAAGCTAGGTGAAGGACGGCTTTCACACACACTTATCTCTCAGAACTGAGCATGTGGAGAGACGTTCGTTCATCCAGCACCAAGGGAACGGGTTGCAGGAGAAACACTTACTCTGGTTTCTCAGTCTGTTTCCTAGTGCCGGTTTGAAGTGCCTGCCGTTTTCACTGTAAAACCGAGTTGGAGCTTGTACCTCCCCATATATATGTATGGAGTGGAGTTGGCAACTGAAAAGAAACTTTGTGTTCCCTTCAAGCTAGGTGAAGGACGGCTTTCACACACACTTATCTCTCAGAACTGAGCATGTGGAGAGACGTTCGTTCATCCAGCACCAAGAGAACGCGTTGCAGGAGAAACACTTACTCTGGATTCTGAGTCTGTTTCCTAGTGCCGGTTTTAATTGCCTGCCGTTTTCACTGTAAAACCGAGTTGGAGCTTGTACCTCCCCATATATATGTATGGAGTGGAGTTGGTAACTGAAAAGAAACTTAGTGTTCCCTTCAAGCTAGGTGAAGGACGGCTTTCACACACACTTATCTCTCAGAACTGAGCATATGGAGAGTCGTTCGTTCATCCAGCACCAAGGG
Source organism: Vicugna pacos (assembly GCF_048564905.1). Classification (NCBI taxonomy): domain Eukaryota; kingdom Metazoa; phylum Chordata; class Mammalia; order Artiodactyla; family Camelidae; genus Vicugna; species Vicugna pacos. The sequence goes on from NC_133000.1 coordinate 33,198,453, forward strand.
AACGGGTTGCAGGAGAAACACTTACTCTGGTTTCTCAGTCTGTTTCCTAGTGCCGGTATGAAGTGCCTGCCGTTTTCACTGTAAAACCGAGTTGGAGCTTGTACCTCCCCATATATATGTATGGAGTGGAGTTGGCAACTGAAAAGAAACTTTGTGTTCCCTTCAAGCTAGGTGAAGGACGGCTTTCACACACACTTATCTCTCAGAACTGAGCATGTGGGGAGACGTTCTTTCATCCAGCACCAAGGGAACGGTTTGCAGGGTAAACACTTACTCTGGTTTCTCAGTCTGCTTCCTAGTGCCGGTTTGAAGTGCCTGCCGTTTTCACTGTAAAACCGAGTTGGAGCTTGTACCTCCCCATATATATGTATGGAGTGGAGTTGGCAACTGAAAAGAAACTTTGTGTTCCCTTCAAGCTAGGTGAAGGATGGCTTTCACACACACTTATCTCTCAGAACTGAGCATGTGGAGAGACGTTCGTTCATCCAGCACCAAGGGAACGGGTTGCAGGAGAAACACTTACTCTGGTTTCTGAGTCTGTTTCCTAGTGCCGGTTTGAAGTGCCTGCCGTTTTCACTGTAAAACCGAGTTGGAGCTTGTACCTCCCCATATAAATGTATGGAGTGGAGTTGGCAACTGAAAAGAAACTTTGTGTTTCCTTCAAGCTAGGTGAAGGACGGCTTTCACACACACTTATCTCTCAGAACTGAGCATGTGGAGAGACGTTCGTTCATCCAGCACCAAGGGAACGGGTTGCAGGAGAAACACTTACTCTGGTTTCTCAGTCTGTCTCCTAGTGCCGGTTTGAAGTGCCTGCCGTTTTCACTGTAAAACCGAGTTGGAGCTTGTACCTCCCCATATATATGTATGGAGTGGAGTTGGCAACTGAAAAGAAACTTTGTGTTCCCTTCAAGCTAGGTGAAGGACGGCTTTCACACACACTTATCTCTCAGAACTGAGCATGTGGAGAGACGTTCGTTCATCCAGCACCAAGGGAACGGGTTGCAGGAGAAACACTTACTCTGGTTTCTCAGTCTGTTTCCTAGTGCCGGTTTGAAGTGCCTGCCGTTTTCACTGTAAAACCGAGTTGGAGCTTGTACCTCCCCATATATATGTATGGAGTGGTGTTGGCAACTGAAAAGAAACTATGTCTTCCCTTCAAGCTAGGTGAAGGACGGCTTTCACACACACTTATCTCTCAGAACTGAGCATGTGGAGAGACGTTCGTTCATCCAGCACCAAGGGAACGGGTTGCAGGAGAAACACTTACTCTGGTTTCTGAGTCTGTTTCCTAGTGCCGGTTTGAAGTGCCTGCCGTTTTCACTGTAAAACCGAGTTGGAGCTTGTACCTCCCCATATATATGTATGGAGTGGAGTTGGCAACTGAAAAGAAACTTTGTGTTCCCTTCAAGCTAGGTGAAGGACGGCTTTCACACACACTTATCTCTCAGAACTGAGCATGTGGAGAGACGTTCGTTCATCCAGCACCAAGGGAACGGGTTGCAGGAGAAACACTTACTCTGGTTTCTGAGTCTGTTTCCTAGTGCCGGTTTGAAGTGCCTGCCGTTTTCACTGTAAAACCGAGTTGGAGCTTGTACCTCCCCATATATATGTATGGAGTGGAGTTGGCAACTGAAAAGAAACTTTGTGTTCCCTTCAAGCTAGGTGAAGGACGGCTTTCACACACACTTATCTCTCAGAACTGAGCATGTGGAGAGACGTTCGTTCATCCAGCACCAAGGGAACGGGTTGCAGGAGAAACACTTACTCTGGTTTCTCAGTCTGTTTCCTAGTGCCGGTTTGAAGTGCCTGCCGTTTTCACTGTAAAACCGAGTTGGAGCTTGTACCTCCCCATATATATGTATGGAGTGGAGTTGGCAACTGAAAAGAAACTTTGTCTTCCCTTCAAGCTAGGTGAAGGACGGCTTTCACACACACTTATCTCTCAGAACTGAGCATGTGGAGAGACGTTCGTTCATCCAGCACCAAGGGAACGGGTTGCAGGAGAAACACTTACTCTGGTTTCTGAGTCTGTTTCCTAGTGCCGGTTTGAAGTGCCTGCCGTTTTCACTGTAAAACCGAGTTGGAGCTTGTACCTCCCCATATATATGTATGGAGTGGAGTTGGCAACTGAAAAGAAACTTTGTGTTCCCTTCAAGCTAGGTGAAGGACGGCTTTCACACACATTTATCTCTCAGAACTGAGCATGTGGAGAGACGTTCGTTCATCCAGCACCAAGAGAACGCGTTGCAGGAGAAACACTTACTCTGGTTTCTCAGTCTGTTTCCTAGTGCCGGTTTGAAGTGCCTGCCGTTTTCACTGTAAAACCGAGTTGGAGCTTGTACCTCCCCATATATATGTATGGAGTGGAGTTGGCAACTGAAAAGAAACTATGTCTTCCCTTCAAGCTAGGTGAAGGACGGCTTTCACACACACTTATCTCTCAGAACTGAGCATGTGGAGAGACGTTCGTTCATCCAGCACCAAGGGAACGGGTTGCAGGAGAAACACTTACTCTGGTTTCTGAGTCTGTTTCCTAGTGCCGGTTTGAAGTGCCTGCCGTTTTCACTGTAAAACCGAGTTGGAGCTTGTACCTCCCCATATATATGTATGGAGTGGAGTTGGCAACTGAAAAGAAACTTTGTGTTCCCTTCAAGCTAGGTGAAGGACGGCTTTCACACACACTTATCTCTCAGAACTGAGCATATGGAGAGTCGTTCGTTCATCCAGCACCAAGGGAACGGGTTGCAGGAGAAACACTTACTCTGGTTTCTCAGTCTGTTTCCTAGTGCCGGTATGAAGTGCCTGCCGTTTTCACTGTAAAACCGAGTTGGAGCTTGTACCTCCCCATATATATGTATGGAGTGGAGTTGGCAACTGAAAAGAAACTTTGTGTTCCCTTCAAGCTAGGTGAAGGACGGCTTTCACACACACTTATCTCTCAGAACTGAGCATGTGGGGAGACGTTCTTTCATCCAGCACCAAGGGAACGGTTTGCAGGGTAAACACTTACTCTGGTTTCTCAGTCTGCTTCCTAGTGCCGGTTTGAAGTGCCTGCCGTTTTCACTGTAAAACCGAGTTGGAGCTTGTACCTCCCCATATATATGTATGGAGTGGAGTTGGCAACTGAAAAGAAACTTTGTGTTCCCTTCAAGCTAGGTGAAGGATGGCTTTCACACACACTTATCTCTCAGAACTGAGCATGTGGAGAGACGTTCGTTCATCCAGCACCAAGGGAACGGGTTGCAGGAGAAACACTTACTCTGGTTTCTGAGTCTGTTTCCTAGTGCCGGTTTGAAGTGCCTGCCGTTTTCACTGTAAAACCGAGTTGGAGCTTGTACCTCCCCATATAAATGTATGGAGTGGAGTTGGCAACTGAAAAGAAACTTTGTGTTTCCTTCAAGCTAGGTGAAGGACGGCTTTCACACACACTTATCTCTCAGAACTGAGCATGTGGAGAGACGTTCGTTCATCCAGCACCAAGGGAACGGGTTGCAGGAGAAACACTTACTCTGGTTTCTCAGTCTGTCTCCTAGTGCCGGTTTGAAGTGCCTGCCGTTTTCACTGTAAAACCGAGTTGGAGCTTGTACCTCCCCATATATATGTATGGAGTGGAGTTGGCAACTGAAAAGAAACTTTGTGTTCCCTTCAAGCTAGGTGAAGGACGGCTTTCACACACACTTATCTCTCAGAACTGAGCATGTGGAGAGACGTTCGTTCATCCAGCACCAAGGGAACGGGTTGCAGGAGAAACACTTACTCTGGTTTCTCAGTCTGTTTCCTAGTGCCGGTTTGAAGTGCCTGCCGTTTTCACTGTAAAACCGAGTTGGAGCTTGTACCTCCCCATATATATGTATGGAGTGGTGTTGGCAACTGAAAAGAAACTATGTCTTCCCTTCAAGCTAGGTGAAGGACGGCTTTCACACACACTTATCTCTCAGAACTGAGCATGTGGAGAGACGTTCGTTCATCCAGCACCAAGGGAACGGGTTGCAGGAGAAACACTTACTCTGGTTTCTGAGTCTGTTTCCTAGTGCCGGTTTGAAGTGCCTGCCGTTTTCACTGTAAAACCGAGTTGGAGCTTGTACCTCCCCATATATATGTATGGAGTGGAGTTGGCAACTGAAAAGAAACTTTGTGTTCCCTTCAAGCTAGGTGAAGGACGGCTTTCACACACACTTATCTCTCAGAACTGAGCATGTGGAGAGACGTTCGTTCATCCAGCACCAAGGGAACGGGTTGCAGGAGAAACACTTACTCTGGTTTCTGAGTCTGTTTCCTAGTGCCGGTTTGAAGTGCCTGCCGTTTTCACTGTAAAACCGAGTTGGAGCTTGTACCTCCCCATATATATGTATGGAGTGGAGTTGGCAACTGAAAAGAAACTTTGTGTTCCCTTCAAGCTAGGTGAAGGACGGCTTTCACACACACTTATCTCTCAGAACTGAGCATGTGGAGAGACGTTCGTTCATCCAGCACCAAGGGAACGGGTTGCAGGAGAAACACTTACTCTGGTTTCTCAGTCTGTTTCCTAGTGCCGGTTTGAAGTGCCTGCCGTTTTCACTGTAAAACCGAGTTGGAGCTTGTACCTCCCCATATATATGTATGGAGTGGAGTTGGCAACTGAAAAGAAACTTTGTCTTCCCTTCAAGCTAGGTGAAGGACGGCTTTCACACACACTTATCTCTCAGAACTGAGCATGTGGAGAGACGTTCGTTCATCCAGCACCAAGGGAACGGGTTGCAGGAGAAACACTTACTCTGGTTTCTGAGTCTGTTTCCTAGTGCCGGTTTGAAGTGCCTGCCGTTTTCACTGTAAAACCGAGTTGGAGCTTGTACCTCCCCATATATATGTATGGAGTGGAGTTGGCAACTGAAAAGAAACTTTGTGTTCCCTTCAAGCTAGGTGAAGGACGGCTTTCACACACATTTATCTCTCAGAACTGAGCATGTGGAGAGACGTTCGTTCATCCAGCACCAAGAGAACGCGTTGCAGGAGAAACACTTACTCTGGTTTCTCAGTCTGTTTCCTAGTGCCGGTTTGAAGTGCCTGCCGTTTTCACTGTAAAACCGAGTTGGAGCTTGTACCTCCCCATATATATGTATGGAGTGGAGTTGGCAACTGAAAAGAAACTATGTCTTCCCTTCAAGCTAGGTGAAGGACGGCTTTCACACACACTTATCTCTCAGAACTGAGCATGTGGAGAGACGTTCGTTCATCCAGCACCAAGGGAACGGGTTGCAGGAGAAACACTTACTCTGGTTTCTGAGTCTGTTTCCTAGTGCCGGTTTGAAGTGCCTGCCGTTTTCACTGTAAAACCGAGTTGGAGCTTGTACCTCCCCATATATATGTATGGAGTGGAGTTGGCAACTGAAAAGAAACTTTGTGTTCCCTTCAAGCTAGGTGAAGGACGGCTTTCACACACACTTATCTCTCAGAACTGAGCATGTGGAGAGACGTTCGTTCATCCAGCACCAAGGGAACGGGTTGCAGGAGAAACACTTACTCTGGTTTCTGAGTCTGTTTCCTAGTGCCGGTTTGAAGTGCCTGCCGTTTTCACTGTAAAACCGAGTTGGAGCTTGTACCTCCCCATATATATGTATGGAGTGGAGTTGGCAACTGAAAAGAAACTTTGTGTTCCCTTCAAGCTAGGTGAAGGACGGCTTTCACACACACTTATCTCTCAGAACTGAGCATGTGGAGAGACGTTCGTTCATCCAGCACCAAGGGAACGGGTTGCAGGAGAAACACTTACTCTGGTTTCTCAGTCTGTTTCCTAGTGCCGGTTTGAAGTGCCTGCCGTTTTCACTGTAAAACCGAGTTGGAGCTTGTACCTCCCCATATATATGTATGGAGTGGAGTTGGCAACTGAAAAGAAACTTTGTCTTCCCTTCAAGCTAGGTGAAGGACGGCTTTCACACACACTTATCTCTCAGAACTGAGCATGTGGAGAGACGTTCGTTCATCCAGCACCAAGGGAACGGGTTGCAGGAGAAACACTTACTCTGGTTTCTGAGTCTGTTTCCTAGTGCCGGTTTGAAGTGCCTGCCGTTTTCACTGTAAAACCGAGTTGGAGCTTGTACCTCCCCATATATATGTATGGAGTGGAGTTGGCAACTGAAAAGAAACTTTGTGTTCCCTTCAAGCTAGGTGAAGGACGGCTTTCACACACATTTATCTCTCAGAACTGAGCATGTGGAGAGACGTTCGTTCATCCAGCACCAAGAGAACGCGTTGCAGGAGAAACACTTACTCTGGTTTCTCAGTCTGTTTCCTAGTGCCGGTTTGAAGTGCCTGCCGTTTTCACTGTAAAACGGAGATGGAGATTGTACCTCCCCATATATATGTATGGAGTGGAGTTGGCAACTGAAAAGATACTTTGTCTTCCCTTCAAGCTAGGTGAAGGACGGCTTTCACACACACTTATCTCTCAGAACTGAGCATGTGGAGAGACGTTCGTTCATCCAGCACCAAGGGAACGGGTTGCAGGACAAACACTTACTCTGGTTTCTGAGTCTGTTTCCTGGTGCCGGTTTGAAGTGCCTGCCGTTTTCACTGTAAAACCGAGTTGGAGCTTGTACCTCCCCATATATATGTATGGAGTGGAGTTGGCAACTGAAAAGAAACTTTGTGTTCCCTTCAAGCTAGGTGAAGGACGGCTTTCACACACACTTATCTCTCAGAACTGAGCATGTGGAGAGACGTTCGTTCATCCAGCACCAAGGGAACGGGTTGCAGGAGAAACACTTACTCTGGTTTCTGAGTCTGTTTCCTAGTGCCGGTTTGAAGTGCCTGCCGTTTTCACTGTAAAACCGAGTTGGAGCTTGTACCTCCCCATATATATGTATGGAGTGGAGTTGGCAACTGAAAAGAAACTTTGTGTTCCCTTCAAGCTAGGTGAAGGACGGCTTTCACACACACTTATCTCTCAGAACTGAGCATGTGGAGAGACGTTCGTTCATCCAGCACCAAGGGAACGGGTTGCAGGAGAAACACTTACTCTGGTTTCTGAGTCTGTTTCCTAGTGCCGGTTTGAAGTGCCTGCCGTTTTCACTGTAAAACCGAGTTGGAGCTTGTACCTCCCCATATATATGTATGGAGTGGAGTTGGCAACTGAAAAGAAACTTTGTGTTCCCTTCAAGCTAGGTGAAGGACGGCTTTCACACACACTTATCTCTCAGAACTGAGCATGTGGAGAGACGTTCGTTCATCCAGCACCAAGGGAACATGTTGCAGGAGAAACACTTACTCTGGTTTCTGAGTCTGTTTCCTAGTGCCGGTTTGAAGTGCCTGCCGTTTTCACTGTAAAACCGAGTTGGAGCTTGTACCTCCCCATATATATGTATGGAGTGGAGTTGACAACTGAAAAGAAACTTTGTGTTCCCTTCAAGCTAGGTGAAGGACGGCTTTCACACACACTTATCTCTCAGAACTGAGCATGTGGAGAGACGTTCGTTCATCCAGCACCAAGGGAACGGGTTGCAGGAGAAACACTTACTCTGGTTTCTCAGTCTGTTTCCTAGTGCCGGTTTGAAGTGCCTGCCGTTTTCACTGTAAAACATAGTTGGAGCTTGTACCTCCCCATATATATGTATTTAGTGGAGTTGGCAACTGAAAAGAAACTTTGTGTTCCCTTCAAGCTAGGTGAAGGACGGCTTTCACACACACTTATCTCTCAGAACTGAGCATGTGGAGAGACGTTCGTTCATCCAGCACCAAGGGAACGGGTTGCAGGAGAAACACTTACTCTGGTTTCTGAGTCTGTTTCCTGGTGCCGGTTTGAAGTGCCTGCCGTTTTCACTGTAAAACCGAGTTGGAGCTTGTACCTCCCCATATATATGTATGGAGTGGAGTTGGCAACTGAAAAGAAACTTTGTGTTCCCTTCAAGCTAGGTGAAGGACGGCTTTCACACACACTTATCTCTCAGAACTGAGCATGTGGAGAGACGTTCGTTCATCCAGCACCAAGGGAACGGGTTGCAGGAGAAACACTTACTCTGGTTTCTGAGTCTGTTTCCTAGTGCCGGTTTGAAGTGCCTGCCGTTTTCACTGTAAAACCTAGTTGGAGCTTGTACCTCCCCATACATATGTATGGAGTGGGGATGGCAACTGAAAATAAACTTTGTGTTCCCTTCAAGCTAGGTGAAGGACGGCTTTCACACACACTTATCTCTCAGAACTGAGCATGTGGTGAGACGTTCGTTCATCCAGCACCAAGGGAACGGGTTGCAGGAGAAACACTTACTCTGGTTTCTGAGTCTGTTTCCTAGTGCCGGTTTGAAGTGCCTGCCGTTTTCACTGTAAAACCGAGTTGGAGCTTGTACCTCCCCATATATATGTATGGAGTGGAGTTGGCAACTGAAAAGAAACTTTGTGTTCCCTTCAAGCTAGGTGAAGGACGGCTTTCACACACACTTATCTCTCAGAACTGAGCATGTGGAGAGACGTTCGTTCATCCAGCACCAAGGGAACGGGTTGCAGGACAAACACTTACTCTGGTTTCTGAGTCTGTTTCCTGGTGCCGGTTTGAAGTGCCTGCCGTTTTAACTGTAAAACCGAGTTGGAGCTTGTACCTCCCCATATATATGTATGGAGTGGAGTTGGCAACTGAAAAGAAACTTTGTGTTCCCTTCAAGCTAGGTGAAGGACGGCTTTCACACACACTTATCTCTCAGAACTGAGCATGTGGAGAGACGTTCGTTCATCCAGCACCAAGGGAACGGGTTGCAGGAGAAACACTTACTCTGGTTTCTGAGTATGTTTCCTAGTGCCGGTTTGAAGTGCCTGCCGTTTTCACTGTAAAACCGAGTTGGAGCTTGTACCTCCCCATATATATGTATGGAGTGGAGTTGGCAACTGAAAAGAAACTTTGTGTTCCCTTCAAGCTAGGTGAAGGACGGCTTTCACACACACTTATCTCTCAGAACTGAGCATGTGGAGAGACGTTCGTTCATCCAGCACCAAGGGAACGGGTTGCAGGAGAAACACTTACTCTGGTTTCTGAGTCTGTTTCCTAGTGCCGGTTTGAAGTGCCTGCCGTTTTCACTGTAAAACCGAGTTGGAGCTTGTACCTCCCCATACATATGTATGGAGTGGGGTTGGCAACTGAAAATAAACTTTGTGTTCCCTTCAAGCTAGGTGAAGGACGGCTTTCACACACACTTATCTCTCAGAACTGAGCATGTGGTGAGAAGTTCGTTCATCCAGCACCAAGGGAACGGGTTGCAGGAGAAACACTTACTCTGGTTTCTCAGTCTGTTTCCTAGTGCCGGTTTGAAGTGCCTGCCGTTTTCACTGTAAAACCGAGTTGGAGCTTGTACCTCCCCATATATATGTATGGAGTGGAGTTGGCAACTGAAAAGAAACTTTGTGTTCCCTTCAAGCTAGGTGAAGGACGGCTTTCACACACACTTATCTCTCAGAACTGAGCATGTGGAGAGACGTTCGTTCATCCAGCACCAAGGGAACGGGTTGCAGGAGAAACACTTACTCTGGTTTCTGAGTCTGTTTCCTGGTGCCGGTTTGAAGTGCCTGCCGTTTTCACTGTAAAACCGAGTAGGAGCTTGTACCTCCCCATATATATGTATGGAGTGGAGTTGGCAACTGAAAAGAAACTTTGTGTTCCCTTCAAGCTAGGTGAAGGACGGCTTTCACACACACTTATCTCTCAGAACTGAGCATGTGGAGAGACGTTCGTTCATCCAGCACCAAGGGAACGGGTTGCAGGAGAAACACTTACTCTGGTTTCTGAGTCTGTTTCCTAGTGCCGGTTTGAAGTGCCTGCCGTTTTCACTGTAAAACCTAGTTGGAGCTTGTACCTCCCCATACATATGTATGGAGTGGGGATGGCAACTGAAAATAAACTTTGTGTTCCCTTCAAGCTAGGTGAAGGACGGCTTTCACACACACTTATCTCTCAGAACTGAGCATGTGGTGAGACGTTCGTTCATCCAGCACCAAGGGAACGGGTTGCAGGAGAAACACTTACTCTGGATTCTGAGTCTGTTTCCTAGTGCCGGTTTGAAGTGCCTGCCGTTTTCACTGTAAAACCGAGTTGGAGCTTGTACCTCCCCATATATATGTATGGAGTGGAGTTGGCAACTGAAAAGAAACTTTGTGTTCCCTTCAAGCTAGGTGAAGGACGGCTTTCACACACACTTATCTCTCAGAACTGAGCATGTGGAGAGACGTTCGTTCATCCAGCACCAAGAGAACGCGTTGCAGGAGAAACACTTACTCTGGATTCTGAGTCTGTTTCCTAGTGCCGGTTTTAATTGCCTGCCGTTTTCACTGTAAAACCGAGTTGGAGCTTGTACCTCCCCATATATATGTATGGAGTGGAGTTGGTAACTGAAAAGAAACTTAGTGTTCCCTTCAAGCTAGGTGAAGGACGGCTTTCACACACACTTATCTCTCAGAACTGAGCATATGGAGAGACGTTCGTTCATCCAGCACCAAGGGAACGGGTTGCAGGAGAAACACTTACTCTGGTTTCTCAGTCTGTTTCCTAGTGCCGGTATGTAGTGCCTGCCGTTTTCACTGTAAAACCGAGTTGGAGCTTGTACCTCCCCATATATATGTATGGAGTGGAGTTGGCAACTGAAAAGAAACTTTGTGTTCCCTTCAAGCTAGGTGAAGGACGGCTTTCACACACACTTATCTCTCAGAACTGAGCTTGTGGGGAGACGTTCTTTCATCCAGCACCAAGGGAACGGTTTGCAGGGTAAACACTTACTCTGGTTTCTGAGTCTGTTTCCTAGTGCCGGTTTGAAGTGCCTGCCGTTTTCACTGTAAAACCGAGTTGGAGCTTGTACCTCCCCATATAAATGTATGGAGTGGAGTTGGCAACTGAAAAGAAACTTTGTGTTCCCTTCAAGCTAGGTGAAGGACGGCTTTCACACACACTTATCTCTCAGAGCAGAGCATGTGGAGAGACATTCGTTCATCCAGCACCAAGAGAACACGTTGCAGGAGAAACACTTACTCTGGATTCTCAGTCTGTTTCCTAGTGCCGGTTTGAAGTGCCTGCGGTTTTCACTGTAAAACCGAGTTGGAGCTTGTACCTCCCCATATATATGTATGGAGTGGAGTTGGCAACTGAAAAGAAACTTTGTGTTCCCTTCAAGCTAGGTGAAGGACGGCTTTCACACACACTTATCTCTCAGAACTGAGCATGTGGAGAGACGTTCGTTCATCCAGCACCAAGGGAATGGGTTGCAGGAGAAACACTTACTCTGGTTTCTCAGTCTGTTTCCTAGTGCCGGTTTGAAGTGCCTGCCGTTTTCACTGTAAAACCGAGTTGGAGCTTGTACCTCCCCATATATATGTATTTAGTGGAGTTGGCAACTGAAAAGAAACTTTGTGTTCCCTTCAAGCTAGGTGAAGGACGGCTTTCACACACACTTATCTCTCAGAACTGAGCATGTGGAGAGACGTTCGTTCATCCAGCACCAAGGGAACGGGTTGCAGGAGAAACTCTTACTCTGGTTTCTCAAACTGTTTCCTAGTGCCGGTTTGAAGTGCCTGCCGTTTTCACTGTAAAACCGAGTTGGAGCTTGTACCTCCCCATATATATGTATGGAGTGGAGTTGGCAACTGAAAAGAAACTTTGTGTTCCCTTCAAGCTAGGTGAAGGACGGCTTTCACACACACTTATCTCTCAGAACTGAGCATGTGGAGAGACGTTCGTTCATCCAGCACCAAGGGAACGGGTTGCAGGAGAAACACTTACTCTGGTTTCTGAGTCTGTTTCCTAGTGCCGGTTTGAAGTGCCTGCCGTTTTCACTGTAAAACCGAGTTGGAGCTTGTACCTCCCCATATATATGTATGGAGTGGAGTTGGCAACTGAAAAGAAACTTTGTGTTCCCTTCAAGCTAGGTGAAGGACGGCTTTCACACACACTTATCTCTCAGAACTGAGCATGTGGAGAGACGTTCGTTCATCCAGCACCAAGGGAACGTGTTGCAGGAGAAACACTTACTCTGGTTTCTGAGTCTGTTTCCTAGTGCCGGTTTGAAGTGCCTGCCGTTTTCACTGTAAAACCGAGTTGGAGCTTGTACCTCCCCATATATATGTATGGAGTGGAGTTGGCAACTGAAAAGAAACTTTGTCTTCCCTTCAAGCTAGGTGAAGGACGGCTTTCACACACACTTATCTCTCAGAACTGAGCATGTGGAGAGACGTTCGTTCATCCAGCACCAAGGGAACGGGTTGCAGGAGAAACACTTACTCTGGTTTCTCAGTCTGTTTCCTAGTGCCGGTTTGAAGTGCCTGCCGTTTTCACTGTAAAACCGAGTTGGAGCTTGTACCTCCCCATATATATGTATGGAGTGGAGTTGGCAACTGAAAAGAAACTTTGTGTTCCCTTCAAGCTAGGTGAAGGACGGCTTTCACACACACTTATCTCTCAGAACTGAGCATGTGGAGAGACGTTCGTTCATCCAGCACCAAGAGAACGCGTTGCAGGAGAAACACTTACTCTGGATTCTGAGTCTGTTTCCTAGTGCCGGTTTTAATTGCCTGCCGTTTTCACTGTAAAACCGAGTTGGAGCTTGTACCTCCCCATATATATGTATGGAGTGGAGTTGGTAACTGAAAAGAAACTTAGTGTTCCCTTCAAGCTAGGTGAAGGACGGCTTTCACACACACTTATCTCTCAGAACTGAGCATATGGAGAGTCGTTCGTTCATCCAGCACCAAGGGAACGGGTTGCAGGAGAAACACTTACTCTGGTTTCTCAGTCTGTTTCCTAGTGCCGGTATGAAGTGCCTGCCGTTTTCACTGTAAAACCGAGTTGGAGCTTGTACCTCCCCATATATATGTATGGAGTGGAGTTGGCAACTGAAAAGAAACTTTGTGTTCCCTTCAAGCTAGGTGAAGGACGGCTTTCACACACACTTATCTCTCAGAACTGAGCATGTGGGGAGACGTTCTTTCATCCAGCACCAAGGGAACGGTTTGCAGGGTAAACACTTACTCTGGTTTCTCAGTCTGCTTCCTAGTGCCGGTTTGAAGTGCCTGCCGTTTTCACTGTAAAACCGAGTTGGAGCTTGTACCTCCCCATATATATGTATGGAGTGGAGTTGGCAACTGAAAAGAAACTTTGTGTTCCCTTCAAGCTAGGTGAAGGATGGCTTTCACACACACTTATCTCTCAGAACTGAGCATGTGGAGAGACGTTCGTTCATCCAGCACCAAGGGAACGGGTTGCAGGAGAAACACTTACTCTGGTTTCTGAGTCTGTTTCCTAGTGCCGGTTTGAAGTGCCTGCCGTTTTCACTGTAAAACCGAGTTGGAGCTTGTACCTCCCCATATAAATGTATGGAGTGGAGTTGGCAACTGAAAAGAAACTTTGTGTTTCCTTCAAGCTAGGTGAAGGACGGCTTTCACACACACTTATCTCTCAGAACTGAGCATGTGGAGAGACGTTCGTTCATCCAGCACCAAGGGAACGGGTTGCAGGAGAAACACTTACTCTGGTTTCTCAGTCTGTCTCCTAGTGCCGGTTTGAAGTGCCTGCCGTTTTCACTGTAAAACCGAGTTGGAGCTTGTACCTCCCCATATATATGTATGGAGTGGAGTTGGCAACTGAAAAGAAACTTTGTGTTCCCTTCAAGCTAGGTGAAGGACGGCTTTCACACACACTTATCTCTCAGAACTGAGCATGTGGAGAGACGTTCGTTCATCCAGCACCAAGGGAACGGGTTGCAGGAGAAACACTTACTCTGGTTTCTCAGTCTGTTTCCTAGTGCCGGTTTGAAGTGCCTGCCGTTTTCACTGTAAAACCGAGTTGGAGCTTGTACCTCCCCATATATATGTATGGAGTGGTGTTGGCAACTGAAAAGAAACTATGTCTTCCCTTCAAGCTAGGTGAAGGACGGCTTTCACACACACTTATCTCTCAGAACTGAGCATGTGGAGAGACGTTCGTTCATCCAGCACCAAGGGAACGGGTTGCAGGAGAAACACTTACTCTGGTTTCTGAGTCTGTTTCCTAGTGCCGGTTTGAAGTGCCTGCCGTTTTCACTGTAAAACCGAGTTGGAGCTTGTACCTCCCCATATATATGTATGGAGTGGAGTTGGCAACTGAAAAGAAACTTTGTGTTCCCTTCAAGCTAGGTGAAGGACGGCTTTCACACACACTTATCTCTCAGAACTGAGCATGTGGAGAGACGTTCGTTCATCCAGCACCAAGGGAACGGGTTGCAGGAGAAACACTTACTCTGGTTTCTGAGTCTGTTTCCTAGTGCCGGTTTGAAGTGCCTGCCGTTTTCACTGTAAAACCGAGTTGGAGCTTGTACCTCCCCATATATATGTATGGAGTGGAGTTGGCAACTGAAAAGAAACTTTGTGTTCCCTTCAAGCTAGGTGAAGGACGGCTTTCACACACACTTATCTCTCAGAACTGAGCATGTGGAGAGACGTTCGTTCATCCAGCACCAAGGGAACGGGTTGCAGGAGAAACACTTACTCTGGTTTCTCAGTCTGTTTCCTAGTGCCGGTTTGAAGTGCCTGCCGTTTTCACTGTAAAACCGAGTTGGAGCTTGTACCTCCCCATATATATGTATGGAGTGGAGTTGGCAACTGAAAAGAAACTTTGTCTTCCCTTCAAGCTAGGTGAAGGACGGCTTTCACACACACTTATCTCTCAGAACTGAGCATGTGGAGAGACGTTCGTTCATCCAGCACCAAGGGAACGGGTTGCAGGAGAAACACTTACTCTGGTTTCTGAGTCTGTTTCCTAGTGCCGGTTTGAAGTGCCTGCCGTTTTCACTGTAAAACCGAGTTGGAGCTTGTACCTCCCCATATATATGTATGGAGTGGAGTTGGCAACTGAAAAGAAACTTTGTGTTCCCTTCAAGCTAGGTGAAGGACGGCTTTCACACACATTTATCTCTCAGAACTGAGCATGTGGAGAGACGTTCGTTCATCCAGCACCAAGAGAACGCGTTGCAGGAGAAACACTTACTCTGGTTTCTCAGTCTGTTTCCTAGTGCCGGTTTGAAGTGCCTGCCGTTTTCACTGTAAAACCGAGTTGGAGCTTGTACCTCCCCATATATATGTATGGAGTGGAGTTGGCAACTGAAAAGAAACTATGTCTTCCCTTCAAGCTAGGTGAAGGACGGCTTTCACACACACTTATCTCTCAGAACTGAGCATGTGGAGAGACGTTCGTTCATCCAGCACCAAGGGAACGGGTTGCAGGAGAAACACTTACTCTGGTTTCTGAGTCTGTTTCCTAGTGCCGGTTTGAAGTGCCTGCCGTTTTCACTGTAAAACCGAGTTGGAGCTTGTACCTCCCCATATATATGTATGGAGTGGAGTTGGCAACTGAAAAGAAACTTTGTGTTCCCTTCAAGCTAGGTGAAGGACGGCTTTCACACACACTTATCTCTCAGAACTGAGCATGTGGAGAGACGTTCGTTCATCCAGCACCAAGGGAACGGGTTGCAGGAGAAACACTTACTCTGGTTTCTGAGTCTGTTTCCTAGTGCCGGTTTGAAGTGCCTGCCGTTTTCACTGTAAAACCGAGTTGGAGCTTGTACCTCCCCATATATATGTATGGAGTGGAGTTGGCAACTGAAAAGAAACTTTGTGTTCCCTTCAAGCTAGGTGAAGGACGGCTTTCACACACACTTATCTCTCAGAACTGAGCATGTGGAGAGACGTTCGTTCATCCAGCACCAAGGGAACGGGTTGCAGGAGAAACACTTACTCTGGTTTCTCAGTCTGTTTCCTAGTGCCGGTTTGAAGTGCCTGCCGTTTTCACTGTAAAACCGAGTTGGAGCTTGTACCTCCCCATATATATGTATGGAGTGGAGTTGGCAACTGAAAAGAAACTTTGTCTTCCCTTCAAGCTAGGTGAAGGACGGCTTTCACACACACTTATCTCTCAGAACTGAGCATGTGGAGAGACGTTCGTTCATCCAGCACCAAGGGAACGGGTTGCAGGAGAAACACTTACTCTGGTTTCTGAGTCTGTTTCCTAGTGCCGGTTTGAAGTGCCTGCCGTTTTCACTGTAAAACCGAGTTGGAGCTTGTACCTCCCCATATATATGTATGGAGTGGAGTTGGCAACTGAAAAGAAACTTTGTGTTCCCTTCAAGCTAGGTGAAGGACGGCTTTCACACACATTTATCTCTCAGAACTGAGCATGTGGAGAGACGTTCGTTCATCCAGCACCAAGAGAACGCGTTGCAGGAGAAACACTTACTCTGGTTTCTCAGTCTGTTTCCTAGTGCCGGTTTGAAGTGCCTGCCGTTTTCACTGTAAAACGGAGATGGAGATTGTACCTCCCCATATATATGTATGGAGTGGAGTTGGCAACTGAAAAGATACTTTGTCTTCCCTTCAAGCTAGGTGAAGGACGGCTTTCACACACACTTATCTCTCAGAACTGAGCATGTGGAGAGACGTTCGTTCATCCAGCACCAAGGGAACGGGTTGCAGGAGAAACACTTACTCTGGTTTCTGAGTCTGTTTCCTAGTGCCGGTTTGAAGTGCCTGCCGTTTTCACTGTAAAACCGAGTTGGAGCTTGTACCTCCCCATATATATGTATGGAGTGGAGTTGGCAACTGAAAAGAAACTTTGTGTTCCCTTCAAGCTAGGTGAAGGACGGCTTTCACACACACTTATCTCTCAGAACTGAGCATGTGGAGAGACGTTCGTTCATCCAGCACCAAGGGAACGGGTTGCAGGAGAAACACTTACTCTGGTTTCTGAGTCTGTTTCCTAGTGCCGGTTTGAAGTGCCTGCCGTTTTCACTGTAAAACCGAGTTGGAGCTTGTACCTCCCCATATATATGTATGGAGTGGAGTTGGCAACTGAAAAGAAACTTTGTGTTCCCTTCAAGCTAGGTGAAGGACGGCTTTCACACACACTTATCTCTCAGAACTGAGCATGTGGAGAGACGTTCGTTCATCCAGCACCAAGAGAACGCGTTGCAGGAGAAACACTTACTCTGGTTTCTCAGTCTGTTTCCTAGTGCCGGTTTGAAGTGCCTGCCGTTTTCACTGTAAAACCGAGTTGGAGCTTGTACCTCCCCATATATATGTATGGAGTGGAGTTGGCAACTGAAAAGAAACTTTGTCTTCCCTTCAAGCTAGGTGAAGGACGGCTTTCACACACACATATCTCTCAGAACTGAGCATGTGGAGAGACGTTCGTTCATCCAGCACCAAGGGAACGGGTTGCAGGAGAAACACTTACTCTGGTTTCTCAGTCTGTCTCCTAGTGCCGGTTTGAAGTGCCTGCCGTTTTCACTGTAAAACCGAGTTGGAGCTTGTACCTCCCCATATATATGTATGGAGTGGAGTTGGCAACTGAAAAGAAACTTTGTGTTCCCTTCAAGCTAGGTGAAGGACGGCTTTCACACACACTTATCTCTCAGAACTGAGCATGTGGAGAGACGTTCGTTCATCCAGCACCAAGGGAACGGGTTGCAGGAGAAACACTTACTCTGGTTTCTCAGTCTGTTTCCTAGTGCCGGTTTGAAGTGCCTGCCGTTTTCACTGTAAAACCGAGTTGGAGCTTGTACCTCCCCATATATATGTATGGAGTGGAGTTGGCAACTGAAAAGAAACTTTGTTTTCCCTTCAAGCTAGGTGAAGGACGGCTTTCACACACACATATCTCTCAGAACTGAGCATGTGGAGAGACGAACGTTCATCCAGCACCAAGGGAACGGGTTGCAGGAGAAACACTTAATCTGGTTTCTCAGTCTGTTTCCTAGTGCCGGTTTGAAGTGCCTGCCGTTTTCACTGTAAAACCTAGTTGGAGCTTGTACCTCCCCATATATATGTATGGAGTGGAGTTGGCAACTGAAAAGAAACTTTGTGTTCCCTTCAAGCTAGGTGAAGGACGGCTTTCACACACATTTATCTCTCAGAACTGAGCATGTGGAGAGACGTTCGTTCATCCAGCACCAAGAGAACGCGTTGCAGGAGAAACA
This sequence comes from Vicugna pacos, assembly GCF_048564905.1. NCBI lineage: Eukaryota > Metazoa > Chordata > Mammalia > Artiodactyla > Camelidae > Vicugna > Vicugna pacos. The sequence continues at coordinate 33,216,401 of NC_133000.1, forward strand.
CTTACTCTGGTTTCTGAGTCTGTTTCCTAGTGCCGGTTTGAAGTGCCTGCAGTTTTCACTGTAAAACGGAGATGGAGCTTGTACCTCCCCATATATATGTATTGAGTGGAGTTGGCAACTGAAAAGAAACTTTGTCTTCCCTTCAAGCTAGGTGAAGGACGGCTTTCACACACACTTATCTCTCAGAACTGAGCATGTGGAGAGACGTTCGTTCATCCAGCACCAAGGGAACGGGTTGCAGGAGAAACACTTACTCTGGTTTCTCAGTCTGTTTCCTAGTGCCGGTTTAAAGTGCCTGCCGTTTTCACTGTAAAACCTAGTTGGAGCTTGTACCTCCCCATATATATGTATGGAGTGGAGTTGGCAACTGAAAGGAAACTTTGTGTTCCCTTCAAGCTAGGTGAAGGACGGCTTTCCCACACACTTATCTCTCAGAACTGAGCATGTGGAGAGACGTTCATTCATCCAGCAACAAGGGAACGGGTTGCAGGAGAAACACTTACTCTGGTTTCTGAGTCTGTTTCCTAGTGCCGGTTTGAAGTGCCTGCCGTTTTCAATGTAAAACCTAATTGGAGCTTGTACCTCCCCATATATATGTATGGAGTGGAGTTGGCAACTGAAAAGAAACTTTGTTTTCCCTTCAAGCTAGGTGAAGGACGGCTTTCACACACACATATCTCTCAGAACTGAGCATGTGGAGAGACGTTCGTTCATCCAGCACCAAGGGAACGGGTTGCAGGAGAAACACTTAATCTGGTTTCTCAGTCTGTTTCCTGGTGCCGGTTTGAAGTGCCTGCCGTTTTCACTGTAAAACCGAGTTGGAGCTTGTACCTCCCCATATATATGTATGGAGTGGAGTTGGCAACTGAAAAGAAACTTTGTGTTCCCTTCAAGCTAGGTGAAGGACGGCTTTCACACACACTTATCTCTCAGAACTGAGCATGTGGATAGACGTTCGTTCATCCAGCACCAAGGGATCGGTTTGCAGGAGAAAAACGTACTCTGGTTTCTGAGTCTGTTTCCTAGTGCCGGTTTGAAGTGCCTGCCGTTTTCACTGTAAAACCGAGTTGGAGCTTGTACCTCCCCATATATATGTATGGAGTGGAGTTGGCAACTGAAAAGAAACTTTGTGTTCCCTTCAAGCTAGGTGAAGGACGGCTTTCACACACACTTATCTCTCAGAACTGAGCATGTGGAGAGACGTTCGTTCATCCAGCACCAAGGGAACGGGTTGCAGGAGAAACACTTACTCTGGTTTCTGTGTCTGTTTCCTAGTGCCGGTTTGAAGTGCCTGCCGTTTTCACTGTAAAACCGAGTTGGAGCTTGTACCTCCCCATATATATGTATGGAGTGGAGTTGGCAACTGAAAAGAAACTTTGTGTTCCCTTCAAGCTAGGTGAAGGACGGCTTTCACACACACTTATCTCTCAGAACTGAGCATGTGGAGAGACGTTCGTTCATCCAGCACCAAGGGAACGGGTTGCAGGAGAAACACTTACTCTGGTTTCTCAGTCTGTTTCCTAGTGCCGGTTTGAAGTGCCTGCCGTTTTCACTGTAAAACCGAGTTGGAGCTTGTACCTCCCCATATATATGTATGGAATTGGGTTGGCAACTGAAAAGAAACTTTGTGTTCCCTTCAAGCTAGGTGAAGGACGGCTTTCACACACACTTATCTCTCAGAACTGAGCATGTGGAGAGACGTTCGTTCATCCAGCACCAAGGGATCGAGTTGCAGGAGAAAAACGTACTCTGGTTTCTCAGTCTGTTTCCTAGTGCCGGTTTGAAGTGCCTGCCGTTTTCACTGTAAAACCGAGTTGGAGCTTGTACCTCCCCATATATATGTATGGAGTGGAGTTGGCAACTGAAAAGAAACTTTGTGTTCCCTTCAAGCTAGGTGAAGGACGGCTTTCACACACACTTATCTCTCAGAACTGAGCATGTGGAGAGACGTTCGTTCATCCAGCACCAAGGGAACGGGTTGCAGGAGAAACACTTACTCTGGTTTCTGAGTCTGTTTCCTAGTGCCGGTTTGAAGTGCCTGCCGTTTTCACTGTAAAACCGAGTTGGAGCTTGTACCTCCACATATATATGTATGGAGTGGAGTTGGCAACTGAAAAGAAACTTTGTGTTCCCTTCAAGCTAGGTGAAGGACGGCTTTCACACACACTTATCTCTCAGAACTGAGCATGTGGAGAGACGTTCGTTCATCCAGCACCAAGAGAACGCGTTGCAGGAGAAACACTTACTCTGGTTTCTCAGTCTGTTTCCTAGTGCCGGTTTGAAGTGCCTGCCGTTTTCACTGTAAAACCGAGTTGGAGCTTGTACCTCCCCATATATATGTATGGAGTGGAGTTGGCAACTGAAAAGAAACTTTGTCTTCCCTTCAAGCTAGGTGAAGGACGGCTTTCACACACACTTATCTCTCAGAACTGAGCATGTGGAGAGACGTTCGTTCATCCAGCACCAAGGGAACGGGTTGCAGGAGTAACACTTACTCTGGTTTCTCAGTCTGTCTCCTAGTGCCGGTTTGAAGTGCCTGCCGTTTTCACTGTAAAACCGAGTTGGAGCTTGTACCTCCCCATATATATGTATGGAGTGGAGTTGGCAACTGAAAAGAAACTTTGTGTTCCCTTCAAGCTAGGTGAAGGACGGCTTTCACACACACTTATCTCTCAGAACTGAGCATGTGGAGAGACGTTCGTTCATCCAGCACCAAGGGAACGGGTTGCAGGAGAAACACTTACTCTGGTTTCTCAGTCTGTTTCCTAGTGCCGGTTTGAAGTGCCTGCCGTTTTCACTGTAAAACCGAGTTGGAGCTTGTACCTCCCCATATATATGTATGGAGTGGAGTTGGCAACTGAAAAGAAACTTTGTTTTCCCTTCAAGCTAGGTGAAGGACGGCTTTCACACACACATATCTCTCAGAACTGAGCATGTGGAGAGACGTTCGTTCATCCAGCACCAAGGGAACGGGTTGCAGGAGAAACACTTAATCTGGTTTCTCAGTCTGTTTCCTAGTGCCGGTTTGAAGTGCCTGCCGTTTTCACTGTAAAACCTAGTTGGAGCTTGTACCTCCCCATATATATGTATGGAGTGGAGTTGGCAACTGAAAAGAAACTTTGTGTTCCCTTCAAGCTAGGTGAAGGACGGCTTTCACACACATTTATCTCTCAGAACTGAGCATGTGGAGAGACGTTCGTTCATCCAGCACCAAGAGAACGCGTTGCAGGAGAAACACTTACTCTGGTTTCTGAGTCTGTTTCCTAGTGCCGGTTTGAAGTGCCTGCAGTTTTCACTGTAAAACGGAGATGGAGCTTGTACCTCCCCATATATATGTATTGAGTGGAGTTGGCAACTGAAAAGAAACTTTGTCTTCCCTTCAAGCTAGGTGAAGGACGGCTTTCACACACACTTATCTCTCAGAACTGAGCATGTGGAGAGACGTTCGTTCATCCAGCACCAAGGGAACGGGTTGCAGGAGAAACACTTACTCTGGTTTCTCAGTCTGTTTCCTAGTGCCGGTTTAAAGTGCCTGCCGTTTTCACTGTAAAACCTAGTTGGAGCTTGTACCTCCCCATATATATGTATGGAGTGGAGTTGGCAACTGAAAAGAAACTTTGTGTTCCCTTCAAGCTAGGTGAAGGACGGCTTTCCCACACACTTATCTCTCAGAACTGAGCATGTGGAGAGACGTTCATTCATCCAGCAACAAGGGAACGGGTTGCAGGAGAAACACTTACTCTGGTTTCTGAGTCTGTTTCCTAGTGCCGGTTTGAAGTGCCTGCCGTTTTCACTGTAAAACCTAATTGGAGCTTGTACCTCCCCATATATATGTATGGAGTGGAGTTGGCAACTGAAAAGAAACTTTGTGTTCCCTTCAAGCTAGGTGAAGGACGGCTTTCACACACACTTATCTCTCAGAACTGAGCATGTGGAGAGACGTTCGTTCATCCAGCACCAAGGGAACGGTTTGCAGGAGAAACACTTACTCTGGTTTCTGAGTCTGTTTCCTAGTGCCGGTTTGAAGTGCCTGCCGTTTTCACTGTAAAACCGAGTTGGAGCTTGTACCTCCCCATATATATGTATGGAGTGGAGTTGGCAACTGAAAAGAAACTTTGTGTTCCCTTCAAGCTAGGTGAAGGACGGCTTTCACACACACTTATCTCTCAGAACTGAGCATGTGGATAGACGTTCGTTCATCCATCACCAAGGGATCGGGTTGCAGGAGAAAAACGTACTCTGGTTTCTGAGTCTGTTTCCTAGTGCCGGTTTGAAGTGCCTGCCGTTTTCACTGTAAAACCGAGTTGGAGCTTGTACCTCCCCATATATATGTATGGAGTGGAGTTGGCAACTGAAAAGAAACTTTCTGTTCCCTTCAAGCTAGGTGAAGGACGGCTTTCACACACACTTATCTCTCAGAACTGAGCATGTGGAGAGACGTTCGTTCATCCAGCACCAAGGGAACGGGTTGCAGGAGAAACACTTACTCTGGTTTCTGTGTCTGTTTCCTAGTGCCGTTTTGAAGTGCCTGCCGTTTTCACTGTAAAACCGAGTTGGAGCTTGTACCTCCCCATATATATGTATGGAGTGGAGTTGGCAACTGAAAAGAAACTTTGTGTTCCCTTCAAGCTAGGTGAAGGACGGCTTTCACACACACTTATCTCTCAGAACTGAGCATGTGGAGAGACGTTCGTTCATCCAGCACCAAGGGAACGGGTTGCAGGAGAAACACTTACTCTGGTTTCTCAGTCTGTTTCCTAGTGCCGGTTTGAAGTGCCTGCCGTTTTCACTGTAAAACCGAGTTGGAGCTTGTACCTCCCCATATATATGTATGGAATTGGGTTGGCAACTGAAAAGAAACTTTGTGTTCCCTTCAAGCTAGGTGAAGGACGGCTTTCACACACACTTATCTCTCAGAACTGAGCATGTGGATAGACGTTCGTTCATCCAGCACCAAGGGATCGAGTTGCAGGAGAAAAACGTACTCTGGTTTCTGAGTCTGTTTCCTAGTGCCGGTTTGAAGTGCCTGCCGTTTTCACTGTAAAACCGAGTTGGAGCTTGTACCTCCCCATATATATGTATGGAGTGGAGTTGGCAACTGAAAAGAAACTTTGTGTTCCCTTCAAGCTATGTGAAGGACGGCTTTCACACACACTTATCTCTCAGAACTGAGCATGTGGAGAGACGTTCGTTCATCCAGCACCAAGGGAACGGTTTGCAGGAGAAACAATTACTCTGGTTTCTCAGTCTGTTTCCTAGTGCCGGTTTGAAGTGCCTGCCGTTTTCACTGTAAAACCGAGTTGGAGCTTGTACCTCCCCATACATATGTATGGAGTGGAGTTGGCAACTGAAAAGAAACTTTGTGTTCCCTTCAAGCTAGGTGAAGGACGGCTTTCACACACACTTATCTCTCAGAACTGAGCATGTGGAGAGACGTTCGTTCATCCAGCACCAAGGGAACGGGTTGCAGGAGAAACACTTACTCTGGTTTCTGAGTCTGTTTCCTGGTGCCGGTTTGAAGTGCCTGCCGTTTTCACTGTAAAACCGAGTTGGAGCTTGTATCTCCCCATATGTATGTATGGAGTGGAGTTGGCAACTGAAAAGAAACTTTGTGTTCCCTTCAAGCTAGGTGAAGGACGGCTTTAACACACACTTATCTCTCAGAACTGAGCATGTGGAGAGACGTTCGTTCATCCAGCACCAAGGGAACGGTTTGCAGGAGAAACACTTACTCTGGTTTCTGAGTCTGTTTCCTAGTGCCGGTTTGAAGTGCCTGCCGTTTTCAGTGTAAAACCGAGTGGGAGCTTGTTCCTCCCCATATATATGTATGTAGTGGAGTTGGCAACTGAAAAGAAACTTTGTGTTCCCTTCAAGCTAGGTGAAGGACGGCTTTCACACACACATATCTCTCAGAACTGAGCATGTGGAGAGACGTTCGTTCATCCAGCACCAAGGGAACGGGTTGCAGGAGAAACACTTACTCAGGTTTCTCAATCTGTTTCCTAGTGCCGGTTTGAAGTGCCTGCCGTTTTCACTGTAAAACCTAGTTGGAGCTTGTACCTCCCCATATATATGTATGGAGTGGAGTTGGCAAGTGAAAAGAAACTTTGTGTTCCCTTCAAGCTAGGTGAAGGACGGCTTTCACACACACTTATCTCTCAGAACTGAGCATGTGGAGAGACGTTCGTTCATCCAGCACCAAGGGAATCTGTTGCAGGAGAAACACTTACTCTGGTTTCTCAGTCTGTTTCCTAGTGCCGGTTTGAAGTGCCTGCCATTTTCACTGTAAAACCGAGTTGGAGCTTGTACCTCCCCATATATATGTATGGAGTGGAGTTGGCAACTGAAAAGAAACTTTGTCTTCCCTTCAAGCTAGGTGAAGGACGGCTTTCACACACACTTATCTCTCAGAACTGAGCATGTGGAGAGACGTTCGTTCATCCAGCACCAAGGGAACGGGTTGCAGGAGAAACACTTACTCTGGTTTCTCAGTCTGTTTCCTAGTGCCGGTTTGAAGTGCCTGCCGTTTTCACTGTAAAACCGAGTTGGAACTTGTACCTCCCCATATATATGTATGGAGTGGAGTTGGCAACTGAAAAGAAACTTTGTGTTCCCTTCAAGCTAGGTGAAGGACGGCTTTCACACACACTTATCTCTCAGAACTGAGCATGTGGAGAGACGTTCGTTCATCCAGAACCGAGAGAACGCGTTGCAGGAGAAACACTTACTCTGGATTCTGAGTCTGTTTCCTAGTGCCGGTTTGAAGTGCTTGCCGTTTTCACTGTAAAACCGAGTTGGAGCTTGTACCTCCCCATATATATGTATGGAGTGGAGTTGGCAACTGAAAAGAAACTTTGTGTTCCCTTCAAGCTAGGTGAAGGACGGCTTTCACACACACTTATCTCTCAGAACTGAGCATGTGGAGAGACGTTCGTTCATCCAGCACCAAGGGAACGGTTTGCAGGAGAAACACTTACTCTGGTTTCTCAGTCTGTTTCCTAGTGCCGGTTTGAAGTGCCTGCCGTTTTCACTGTAAAACCGAGTTGGAGCTTGTACCTCCCCATATATATGTATGGAGTGGGGTTGGCAACTGAAAAGAAACTTTGTCTTCCCTTCAAGCTAGGTGAAGGACGGCTTTCACACACACTTATCTCTCAGAACTGAGCATGTGGAGAGACGTTCGTTCATCCAGCACCAAGAGAACGCGTTGCAGGAGAAACACTTACTCTGGATTCTCAGTCTGTTTCCTAGTGCCGGTTTGAAGTGCCTGCGGTTTTCACTGTAAAACCGGGTTGGAGCTTGTACCTCCCCATATATATGTATGGAGTGGAGTTGGCAACTGAAAAGAAACTTTGTGTTCCCTTCAAGCTAAATGAAGGACGGCTTTCACACACAATTATCTCTCAGAACTGAGCATGTGGAGAGACGTTCGTTCATCCAGCACCAAGGGAACGGGTTGCAGGAGAAACACTTACTCTGGTTTCTCGGTCTGTTTCCTAGTGCCGGTTTGAAGTGCCTGCCATTTTCACTGTAAAACCGAGCTGGAGCTTGTACCTCCCCATATATATGTATGGAGTGGAGTTGGCAACTGAAAAGAAACTTTGTCTTCCCTTCAAGCTAGGTGAAGGACGGCTTTCACACACACTTATCTCTCAGGAATGAGCATGTGGAGAGACGTTCGTTCATCCAGCACCAAGGGAACGGGTTGCAGGAGAAACACTTACTCTGGTTTCTCAGTCTGTTTCCTAGTGCCGGTTTGAAGTGCCTGCCGTTTTCACTGTAAAACCGAGTTGGAGCTTGTACCTCCCCATATATATGTATGGAGTGGAGTTGGCAACTGAAAAGAAACTTTGTGTTCCCTTCAAGCTAGGTGAAGGACGGCTTTCACACACACTTATCTCTCAGAACTGAGCATGTGGAGAGACGTTCGTTCATCCAGCACCAAGGGAACGGGTTGCAGGAGAAACACTTACTCTGGTTTCTCAGTCTGTTTCCTAGTGCCGTTTTGAAGTGCCTGCCGTTTTCACTGTAAAACCGAGTTGGAGCTTGTACTTCCCCATATATATGTATGGAGTGGAGTTGGCAACTGAAAAGAAACTTTGTGTTCCCTTCAAGCTAGGTGAAGGACGGCTTTCACACACACTTATCTCTCAGAACTGAGCATGTGGAGAGACGTTCGTTCATCCAGCACCAAGGGAACGGGTTGCAGGAGAAACACTTACTCTGGTTTCTGAGTCTGTTTCCTAGTGCCGGTTTGAAGTGCCTGCCGTTTTCACTGTAAAACCGAGTTGGAGCTTGTACCTCCCCATATATATGTATGGAGTGGAGTTGGCAACTGAAAAGAAACTTTGTGTTCCCTTCAAGCTAGGTGAAGGACGGCTTTCACACACACTTATCTCTCAGAACTGAGCATGTGGAGAGACGTTCGTTCATCCAGCACCAAGGGAACGGGTTGCAGGAGAAACACTTACTCTGGTTTCTGAGTCTGTTTCCTAGTGCCGGTTTGAAGTGCCTGCCGTTTTCAGTGTAAAACCGAGTGGGAGCTTGTTCCTCCCCATATATATGTATGGAGTGGAGTTGGCAACTGAAAAGAAACTTTGTGTTCCCTTCAAGCTAGGTGAAGGACGGCTTTCACACACACTTATCTCTCAGAACTGAGTATGTGGAGCGACGTTCGTTCATCCAGCACCAAGGGAACGGGTTGCAGGAGAAACACTTACTCTGGTTTCTCAGTCTGTTTCCTAGTGCCGGTTTGAAGTGCCTGCCGTTTTCACTGTAAAACCGAGTTGGAGCTTGTACCTCCCCATATATATGTATGGAGTGGAGTTGGCAACTGAAAAGAAACTTTGTGTTCCCTTCAAGCTAAGTGAAGGACGGCTTTCACACACACTTATCTCTCAGAACTGAGCATGTGGATAGACGTTCGTTCATCCAGCACCAAGGGATCGGGTTGCAGGAGAAAAACGTACTCTGGTTTCTGAGTCTGTTTCCTAGTGCCGGTTTGAAGTGCCTGCCGTTTTCACTGTAAAACCGAGTTGGAGCTTGTACCTCCCCATATATATGTATGGAGTGGAGTTGGCAACTGAAAAGAAACTTTGTGTTCCCTTCAAGCTAGGTGAAGGACGGCTTTCACACACACTTATCTCTCAGAACTGAGCATGTGGAGAGACGTTCGTTCATCCAGCACCAAGGGAACGGGTTGCAGGAGAAACACTTACTCTGGTTTCTCAGTCTGTTTCCTAGTGCCGGTTTGAAGTGCCTGCCGTTTTCACTGTAAAACCGAGTTGGAGCTTGTACCTCCCCATATATATGTATGGAGTGGAGTTGGCAACTGAAAAGAAACTTTGTGTTCCCTTCAAGCTAGGTGAAGGACGGCTTTCACACACACTTATCTCTCAGAACTGAGCATGTGGAGAGACGTTCGTTCATCCAGCACCAAGGGAACGGGTTGCAGGAGAAACACTTACTCTGGTTTCTCAGTCTGTTTCCTGGTGCCGGTTTGAACTGCCTGCCGTTTTCACTGTAAAACCGAGTTGGAGCTTGTACCTCCCCATATATATGTATGGAGTGGAGTTGGCAACTGAAAAGAAACTTTGTGTTCCCTTCAAGCTAGGTGAAGGACGGCTTTCACACACACTTATCTCTCAGAACTGAGCATGTGGAGAGACGTTCGTTCATCCAGCACCAAGGGAACGGGTTGCAGGAGAAACACTTACTCTGGTTTCTGAGTCTGTTTCCTAGTGCCGGTTTGAAGTGCCTGCCGTTTTCACTGTAAAACCGAGTTGGAGCTTGTACCTCCCCATATATATGTATGGAGTGGAGTTGGCAACTGAAAAGAAACTTTGTGTTCCCTTCAAGCTAGGTGAAGGACGGCTTTCACACACACTTATCTCTCAGAACTGAGCATGTGGAGAGACGTTCGTTCATCCAGCACCAAGGGAACGGGTTGCAGGAGAAACACTTACTCTGGTTTCTGAGTCTGTTTCCTGGTGCCGGTTTGAAGTGCCTGCCGTTTTCACTGTAAAACCGAGTTGGAGCTTGTACCTCCCCATACATATGTATGGACTGGAGTTGGCAACTGAAAAGAAACTTTGTGTTCCCTTCAAGCTAGGTGAAGGACGGCTTTCACACACACTTATCTCTCAGAACTGAGCATGTGGAGAGACGTTCGTTCATCCAGCACCAAGGGAACGGGTTGCAGGAGAAACACTTACTCTGGTTTCTGAGTCTGTTTCCTAGTGCCGGTTTGAAGTGCCTGCCGTTTTCACTGTAAAACCGAGTTGGAGCTTGTACCTCCCCAGATATATGTATGGACAGGAGTTGGCAACTGAAAAGAAACTTTGTGTTCCCTTCAAGCTAGGTGAAGGACGGCTTTCACACACACTTATCTCTCAGAACTGAGCATGTGGAGAGACGTTCGTTCATCCAGCACCAAGGGAACGGGTTGCAGGAGAAACACTTACTCTGGTTTCTCAGTCTGTTTCCTAGTGTCGGTTTGAAGTGCCTGCCGTTTTCACTGTAAAACCGAGTTGGAGCTTGTACCTCCCCATATGTATGTATGGAGTGGAGTTGGCAACTGAAAAGAAACTTTGTGTTCCCTTCAAGCTAGGTGAAGGACGGCTTTCACACACACTTATCTCTCAGAACTGAGCATGTGGAGAGACGTTCGTTCATCCAGCACCAAGGGAACGGGTTGCAGGAGAAAAACTTACTCTGGTTTCTGAGTCTGTTTCCTAGTGCCGGTTTGAAGTGCCTGCCGTTTTCACTGTAAAACCTAGTTGGAGCTTGTACCTCCCCATACATATGTATGGAGTGGGGTTGGCAACTGAAAATAAACTTTGTGTTCCCTTCAAGCTAGGTGAAGGACGGCTTTCACACACACTTATCTCTCAGAACTGAGCATGTGGTGAGACGTTCGTTCATCCAGCACCAAGGGAACGGGTTGCAGGAGAAACACTTACTCTGGTTTCTCAGTCTGTTTCCTAGTGCCGGTTTGAAGTGCCTGCCGTTTTCACTGTAAAACCGAGTTGGAGCTTGTACCTCCCCATATATATGTATGGAGTGGAGTTGGCAACTGAAAAGAAACTTTGTGTTCCCTTCAAGCTAGGTGAAGGACGGCTTTCACTCACACTTATCTCTCAGAACTGAGCATGTGGAGAGACGTTCGTTCATCCAGCACCAAGGGAACGGGTTGCAGGAGAAACACTTACTCTGGTTTCTGAATCTGTTTCCTGGTGCCGGTTTGAAGTGCCTGCCGTTTTCACTGTAAAACCGAGTTGGAGCTTGTACCTCCCCATACATATTTATGGACTGGAGTTGGCAACTGAAAAGAAACTTTGTGTTCCCTTCAAGCTAGGTGAAGGACGGCTTTCACACACACTTATCTCTCAGAACTGAGCATGTGGAGAGACGTTCGTTCATCCAGCACCAAGGGAACGGGTTGCAGGAGAAACACTTACTCTGGTTTCTGAGTCTGTTTCCTAGTGCCGGTTTGAAGTGCCTGCCGTTTTCACTGTAAAACCGAGTTGGAGCTTGTACCTCCCCAGATATATGTATGGAGTGGAGTTGGCAACTGAAAAGAAACTTTGTGTTCCCTTCAAGCTAGGTGAAGGACGGCTTTCACACACACTTATCTCTCAGAACTGAGCACGTGGAGAGACGTTCGTTCATCCAGCACCAAGAGAACGCGTTGCAGGAGAAACACTTACTCTGGATTCTGAGTCTGTTTCCTAGTGCCAGTTTGAATTGCCTGCCGTTTTCACTGTAAAACCGAGTTGGAGCTTGTACCTCCCCATATATATGTATGGAGTGGAGTTGGCAACTGAAAAGAAACTTTGTGTTCCCTTCAAGCTAGGTGAAGGACGGCTTTCACACACACTTATCTCTCAGAACTGAGCATATGGAGAGACGTTCGTTCATCCAGCACCAAGGGAACGGGTTGCAGGAGAAACAATTACTCTGGTTTCTCAGTCTGTTTCCTAGTGCCGGTATGAAGTGCCTGCCGTTTTCACTGTAAAACCGAGTTGGAGCTTGTACCTCCCCATATATATGTATGGAGTGGAGTTGGCAACTGAAAAGAAACTTTGTGTTCCCTTCAAGCTAGGTGAAGGACGGCTTTCACACACACTTATCTCTCAGAACTGAGCATGAGGAGAGACGTTCTTTCATCCAGCACCAAGGGAACGGTTTGCAGGGGAAACACTTACTCTGGTTTCTCAGTCTGTTTCCTAGTGCCGGTTTCAAGTGCCTGCCGTTTTCACTGTAAAACGGAGATGGAGCTTGTACCTCCCCATATATATGTATGGAGTGGAGTTGGCAACTGAAAAGAAACTTTGTGTTCCCTTCAAGCTAGGTGAAGGACGGCTTTCACACACACTTATCTCTCAGAACTGAGCATGTGGAGAGACGTTCGTTCATCCAGCACCAAGGGAACGGGTTGCAGGAGAAACACTTACTCTGGTTTCTGAGTCTGTTTCCAAGTGCCGGTTTGAAGTGCCTGCCGTTTTCACTGTAAAACCGAGTTGGAGCTTGTACCTCCCCATATAAATGTATGGAGTGGAGTTGGCAACTGAAAAGAAACTTTGTGTTCCCTTCAAGCTAGGTGAAGGACGGCTTTCACACACACTTATCTCTCAGAGCAGAGCATGTGGAGAGACGTTCGTTCATCCAGCACCAAGAGAACGCGTTGCAGGAGAAACACTTACTCTGGATTCTCAGTCTGTTTCCTAGTGCCGGTTTGAAGTGCCTGCGGTTTTCACTGTAAAACCGAGTTGGAGCTTGTACCTCCCCATATATATGTATGGAGTGGAGTTGGCAACTGAAAAGAAACTTTGTGTTCCCTTCAAGCTAGGTGAAGGACGGCTTTCACACACACTTATCTCTCAGAACTGAGCATGTGGAGAGACGTTTGTTCATCCAGCACCAAGGGAACGGGTTGCAGGAGAAACACTTACTCTGGTTTCTCAGTCTGTTTCCTAGTGCCGGTTTGAAGTGCCTGCCGTTTTCACTGTAAAACCGAGTTGGAGCTTGTACCTCCCCATATATATGTATGGAGTGGAGTTGGCAACTGAAAAGAAACTTTGTGTTCCCTTCAAGCTATGTGAAGGACGGCTTTCACACACACTTATCTCTCAGAACTTAGCATGTGGAGAGACGTTCGTTCATCCAGCACCAAGGGAACGGGTTGCAGGAGAAACACTTACTCTGGTTTCTCAGTCTGTTTCCTAGTGCCGGTTTGAAGTGCCTGCCGTTTTCACTGTAAAACCGAGTTGAAGCTTGTACCTCCCCATATATATGTATGGAGTGGAGTTGGCAACTGATAAGAAACTTTGTGTTCCCTTCAAGCTAGGTGAAGGACGGCTTTCGCACACACTTATCTCTCAGAACTGAGCATGTGGAGAGACGTTCGTTCATCCAGCACCAAGAGAACGCGTTGCAGGAGAAACATTTACTCTGGTTTCTCAGTCTGTTTCCTAGTGCCGGTTTGAAGTGCCTGCCGTTTTCACTGTAAAACCGAGTTGGAGCTTGTACCTCCCCATATATATGTATGGAGTGGTGTTGGCAACTGAAAAGAAACTTTGTGTTCCCTTCAAGCTAGGTGAAGGACGGCTTTCACACACACTTATCTCTCAGAACTGAGCATGTGGAGAGACGTTCGTTCATCCAGCACCAAGGGAACGGGTTGCAGGAGAAACACTTACTCTGGTTTCTCAGTCTGTCTCCTAGTGCCGGTTTGAAGTGCCTGCCGTTTTCACTGTAAAACCGAGTTGGAGCTTGTACCTCCCCATATATTTGTATGGAGTGGAGTTGGCAACTGAAAAGAAACTTTGTGTTCCCTTCAAGCTAGGTGAAGGACGGCTTTCACACACACATATCTCTCAGAACTGAGCATGTGGAGAGACGTTCGTTCATCCAGCACCAAGGGAACGGGTTGCAGGAGAAACACTTACTCTGGTTTCTCAGTCTGTTTCCTAGTGCCGGTTTGAAGTGCCTGCCGTTTTCACTGTAAAACCGTGTTGGAGCTTGTACCTCCCCATATATATGTATGGAGTGGAGTTGGCAACTGAAAAGAAAGTTTGTGTTCCCTTCAAGCTAGGTGAAGGACGGCTTTCACACACACTTATCTCTCAGAACTGAGCATGTGGAGAGACGTTTGTTCATCCAGCACCAAGGGAACGGGTTGCAGGAGAAACACTTACTCTGGTTTCTGAGTCTGTTTCCTAGTGCCGGTTTGAAGTGCCTGCCGTTTTCACTGTAAAACCGAGTTGGAGCTTGTACCTCCCCATATATATGTATGGAGTGGTGTTGGCAACTGAAAAGAAACTTTGTGTTCCCTTCAAGCTAGGTGAAGGACGGCTTTCACACACATTTATCTCTCAGAACTGAGCATGTGGAGAGACGTTCGTTCATCCAGCACCAAGAGAACGCGTTGCAGGAGAAACACTTACTCTGGTTTCTGAGTCTGTTTCCTAGTGCCGGTTTGAAGTGCCTGCCGTTTTCACTGTAAAACGGAGATGGAGCTTGTACCTCCCCATATATATGTATGGAGTGGAGTTGGCAACTGAAAAGAAACTTTGTGTTCCCTTCAAGCTAGGTGAAGGACGGCTTTCACACACACTTATCTCTCAGAACTGAGCATGTGGAGAGACGTTCGTTCATCCAGCACCAAGGGAACGGGTTGCAGGAGAAACACTTACTCTGGTTTCTCAGTCTGTTTCCTAGTGCCGGTTTGAAGTGCCTGCCGTTTTCACTGTAAAACCGAGTTGGAGCTTGTACCTCCCCATATATATGTATGGAGTGGAGTTGGCAACTGAAAAGAAACTTTGTGTTCCCTTCAAGCTAGGTGAAGGACGGCTTTCACACACACTTATCTCTCAGAACTGAGCATGTGGAGAGACGTTCGTTCATCCAGCACCAAGGGAACGGGTTGCAGGAGAAACACTTACTCTGGTTTCTCAGTCTGTTTCCTAGTGCCGGTTTGAAGTGCCTGCCGTTTTCACTGTAAAACCGAGTTGGAGCTTGTACCTCCCCATACATATGTATGGAGTGGAGTTGGCAACTGAAAAGAAACTTTGTGTTCCCTTCAAGCTAGGTGAAGGACGGCTTTCACACACACTTATCTCTCAGAACTGAGCATGTGGAGAGACGTTCGTTCATCCAGCACCAAGGGAACGGGTTGCAGGAGAAACACTTACTCTGGTTTCTGAGTCTGTTTCCTGTTGCCGGTTTGAAGTGCCTGCCGTTTTCACTGTAAAACCGAGTTGGAGCTTGTACCTCCCCATATATATGTATGGAGTGGAGTTGGCAACTGAAAAGAAACTTTGTGTTCCCTTCAAGCTAGGTGAAGGACGGCTTTCACACACACTTATCTCTCAGAACTGAGCATGTGGAGAGACGTTCGTTCATCCAGCACCAAGGGAACGGTTTGCAGGAGAAACACTTACTCTGGTTTCTGAGTCTGTTTCCTAGTGCCGGTTTGAAGTGCCTGCCGTTTTCAGTGTAAAACCGAGTTGGAGCTTGTTCCTCCCCATATATATGTATGGAGTGGAGTTGGCAACTGAAAAGAAACTTTGTGTTCCCTTCAAGCTAGGTGAAGGACGGCTTTCACACACAGTTATCTCTCAGAACTGAGCATGTGGAGAGACGTTCGTTCATCCAGCACCAAGGGAACGGGTTGCAGGAGAAACACTTACTCTGGTTTCTCAGTCTGTTTCCTAGTGCCGGTTTGAAGTGCCTGCCATTTTCACTGTAAAACCGAGTTGGAGCTTGTACCTCCCCATATATATGTATGGAGTGGAGTTGGCAACTGAAAAGAAACTTTGTGTTCCCTTCAAGCTAGGTGAAGGACGGCTTTCACACACACTTATCTCTCAGAACTGAGCATGTGGAGAGACGTTCGTTCATCCAGCACCAAGGGAACGGGTTGCAGGAGAAACACTTACTCTGGTTTCTGAGTCTGTTTCCTGGTGCCGGTTTGAAGTGCCTGCCGTTTTCACTGTAAAACCGAGTTGGAGCTTGTACCTCCCCATATATATGTATGGAGTGGAGTTGGCAACTGAAAAGAAACTTTGTGTTCCCTTCAAGCTAGGTGAAGGACGGCTTTCACACACACTTATCTCTCAGAACTGAGCATGTGGAGAGACGTTCGTTCATCCAGCACCAAGGGAACGGTTTACAGGAGAAACACTTACTCTGGTTTCTGAGTCTGTTTCCTAGTGCCGGTTTGAAGTGCCTGCCGTTTTCAGTGTAAAACCGAGTGGAAGCTTGTTCCTCCCCATATATATGTATGGAGTGGAGTTGGCAACTGAAAAGAAACTTTGTGTTCCCTTCAAGCTAGGTGAAGGACGGCTTTCACACACACTTATCTCTCAGAACTGAGCATGTGGAGAGACGTTCATTCATCCAGCACCAAGGGAACGGGTTGCAGGAGAAACACTTACTCTGGTTTCTCAGTCTGTTTCCTAGTGCCGGTTAGAAGTGCCTGCCGTTTTCACTGTAAATCCTAGTTGGAGCTTGTACCTCCCCATACATATGTATGGAGTGGAGTTGGCAACTGAAAAGAAACTTTGTGTTCCCTTCAAGCTATGTGAAGGACGGCTTTCACACACAATTATCTCTCAGAACTGAGCATGTGGAGAGACGTTCGTTCATCCAGCACCAAGGGAACGGGTTGCAGGAGAAACACTTACTCTGGTTTCTGAGTCTGTTTCCTGGTGCCGGTTTGAAGTGCCTGCCGTTTTCACTGTAAAACCGAGTTGGAGCTTGTACCTCCCCATATATATGTATGGAGTGGATTTGGCAACTGAAAAGAAACTTTGTGTTCCCTTCAAGCTAGGTGAAGGACGGCTTTCACACACACTTATCTCTCAGAACTGAGCATGTGGATAGACGTTCGTTCATCCAGCACCAAGGGATCGGGTTGCAGGAGAAAAACGTACTCTGGTTTCTCAGTCTGTTTCCTAGTGCCGGTTTGAAGTGCCTGCCGTTTTCACTGTAAAACCGAGTTGGAGCTTGTACATCCCCATATATATGTATGGAGTGGAGTTGGCAACTGAAAAGAAACTTTGTGTTCCCTTCAAGCTAGGTGAAGGACGGCTTTCACACACACTTATCTCTCAGAACTGAGCATGTGGAGAGACGTTCGTTCATCCAGCACCAGGGGAACGGGTTGCAGGAGAAACACTTACTCTGGTTTCTCAGTCTGTTTCCTAGTGCCGGTTTGAAGTGCCTGCCGTTTTCACTGTAAAACCGAGTTGGAGCTTGTACCTCCCCATATATATGTATGGAGTGGAGTTGGCAACTGAAAAGAAACTTTGTGTTCCCTTCAAGCTAGGTGAAGGACGGCTTTCACACACACTTATCTCTCAGAACTGAGCATGTGGAGAGACGTTCGTTCATCCAGCACCAAGGGAACGGGTTGCAGGAGAAACACTTACTCTGGTTTCTCAGTCTGTTTCCTAGTGCCGGTTTGAAGTGCCTGCCGTTTTCACTGTAAAACCGAGTTGGAGCTTGTACCTCCCCATATATATGTATGGAGTGGAGTTGGCAACTGAAAAGAAACTTTGTGTTCCCTTCAAGCTAGGTGAAGGACGGCTTTCACACACACTTATCTCTCAGAACTGAGCATGTGGAGAGACGTTCGTTCATCCAGCACCAAGGGAACGGATTGCAGGAGAAACACTTACTCTGGTTTCTCAGTCTGTTTCCTAGTGCCGGTTTGAAGTGCCTGCCGTTTTCACTGTAAAACCGAGTTGGAGCTTGTACCTCCCCATACATATGTATGGAGTGGAGTTGGCAACTGAAAAGAAACTTTGTGTTCCCTTCAAGCTAGGTGAAGGACGGCTTTCACACACACTTATCTCTCAGAACTGAGCATGTGGAGAGACGTTCGTTCATCCAGCACCAAGGGAACGGGTTGCAGGAGAAACACTTACTCTGGTTTCTGAGTCTGTTTCCTAGTGCCGGTTTGAAGTGCCTGCCGTTTTCAGTGTAAAACCGAGTGGGAGCTTGTTCCTCCCCATATATATGTATGGAGTGGAGTTGGCAACTGAAAAGAAACTTTGTGTTCCCTTCAAGCTAGGTGAAGGACGGCTTTCACACACAGTTATCTCTCAGAACTGAGCATGTGGAGAGACGTTCGTTCATCCAGCACCAAGGGAACGGGTTGCAGGAGAAACACTTACTCTGGTTTCTGAGTCTGTTTCCTAGTGCCGGTTTGAAGTGCCTGCCGTTTTCACTGTAAAACCGAGTTGGAGCTTGTACCTCCCCATATATATGTATGGAGTGGAGTTGGCAACTGAAAAGAAACTTTGTGTTCACTACAAGCTAGGTGAAGGACGGCTTTCACACACACTTATCTCTCAGAACTGAGCATGTGGAGAGACGTTCGTTCATCCAGCACCAAGGGAACGGGTTGCAGGAGAAACACTTACTCTGGTTTCTCAGTCTGTTTCCTAGTGCCGGTTTGAAGTGCCTGCCGTTTTCACTGTAAAACCGAGTTGGAGCTTGTACCTCCCCATATATATGTATGGAGTGGAGTTGGCAACTGAAAAGAAACTTTGTGTTCCCTTCAAGCTAGGTGAAGGACGGCTTTCACACACACTTATCTCTCAGAACTGAGCATGTGGAGAGACGTTCGTTCATCCAGCACCAAGGGAACGGGTTGCAGGAGAAACACTTACTCTGGTTTCTCAGTCTGTTTCCTAGTGCCGGTTTGAAGTGCCTGCCGTTTTCACTGTAAAACCGAGTTGGAGCTTGTACCTCCCCATACATATGTATGGAGTGGAGTTGGCAACTGAAAAGAAACTTTGTGTTCCCTTCAAGCTAGGTGAAGGACGGCTTTCACACACACTTATCTCTCAGAACTGAGCATGTGGAGAGACGTTCGTTCATCCAGCACCAAGGGAACGGTTTGCAGGAGAAACACTTACTCTGGTTTCTGAGTCTGTTTCCTGGTGCCGGTTTGAAGTGCCTGCCGTTTTCAGTGTAAAACCGAGTTGGAGCTTGTTCCTCCCCATATATATGTATGGAGTGGAGTTGGCAACTGAAAAGAAACTTTGTGTTCCCTTCAAGCTAGGTGAAGGACGGCTTTCACACACAGTTATCTCTCAGAACTGAGCATGTGGAGAGACGTTCGTTCATCCAGCACCAAGGGAACGGGTTGCAGGAGAAACACTTACTCTGGTTTCTCAGTCTGTTTCCTAGTGCCGGTTTGAAGTGCCTGCCATTTTCACTGTAAAACCGAGTTGGAGCTTGTACCTCCCCATACATATGTATGGAGTGGAGTTGGCAACTGAAAAGAAACTTTGTGTTCCCTTCAAGCTAGGTGAAGGACGGCTTTCACACACACTTATCTCTCAGAACTGAGCATGTGGAGAGACGTTCGTTCATCCAGCACCAAGGGAACGGGTTGCAGGAGAAACACTTACTCTGGTTTCTGAGTCTGTTTCCTGGTGCCGGTTTGAAGTGCCTGCCGTTTTCACTGTAAAACCGAGTTGGAGCTTGTACCTCCCCATATATATGTATGGAGTGGAGTTGGCAACTGAAAAGAAACTTTGTGTTCCCTTCAAGCTAGGTGAAGGACGGCTTTCACACACACTTATCTCTCAGAACTGAGCATGTGGAGAGACGTTCGTTCATCCAGCACCAAGGGAACGGTTTGCAGGAGAAACACTTACTCTGGTTTCTGAGTCTGTTTCCTAGTGCCGGTTTGAAGTGCCTGCCGTTTTCAGTGTAAAACCGAGTGGGAGCTTGTTCCTCCCCATATATATGTATGGAGTGGAGTTGGCAACTGAAAAGAAACTTTGTGTTCCCTTCAAGCTAGGTGAAGGACGGCTTTCACACACACTTATCTCTCAGAACTGAGCATGTGGAGAGACGTTCATTCATCCAGCACCAAGGGAACGGGTTGCAGGAGAAACACTTACTCTGGTTTCTCAGTCTGTTTCCTAGTGCCGGTTAGAAGTGCCTGCCGTTTTCACTGTAAATCCTAGTTGGAGCTTGTACCTCCCCATACATATGTATGGAGTGGAGTTGGCAACTGAAAAGAAACTTTGTGTTCCCTTCAAGCTATGTGAAGGACGGCTTTCACACACAATTATCTCTCAGAACTGAGCATGTGGAGAGACGTTCGTTCATCCAGCACCAAGGGAACGGGTTGCAGGAGAAACACTTACTCTGGTTTCTGAGTCTGTTTCCTGGTGCCGGTTTGAAGTGCCTGCCGTTTTCACTGTAAAACCGAGTTGGAGCTTGTACCTCCCCATATATATGTATGGAGTGGAGTTGGCAACTGAAAAGAAACTTTGTGTTCCCTTCAAGCTAGGTGAAGGACGGCTTTCACACACACTTATCTCTCAGAACTGAGCATGTGGATAGACGTTCTTTCATCCAGCACCAAGGGATCGGGTTGCAGGAGAAAAACGTACTCTGGTTTCTGAGTCTGTTTCCTAGTGCCGGTTTGAAGTGCCTGCCGTTTTCACTGTAAAACCGAGTTGGAGCTTGTACATCCCCATATATATGTATGGAGTGGAGTTGGCAACTGAAAAGAAACTTTGTGTTCCTTTCAAGCTAGGTGAAGGACGGCTTTCACACACACTTATCTCTCAGAACTGAGCATGTGGAGAGACGTTCGTTCATCCAGCACCAGGGGAACGGGTTGCAGGAGAAACACTTACTCTGGTTTCTCAGTCTGTTTCCTAGTGCCGGTTTGAAGTGCCTGCCGTTTTCACTGTAAAACCGAGTTGGAGCTTGTACCTCCCCATATATATGTATGGAGTGGAGTTGGCAACTGAAAAGAAACTTTGTGTTCCCTTCAAGCTAGGTGAAGGACGGCTTTCACACACACTTATCTCTCAGAACTGAGCATGTGGAGAGACGTTCGTTCATCCAGCACCAAGGGAACGGGTTGCAGGAGAAACACTTACTCTGGTTTCTCAGTCTGTTTCCTAGTGCCGGTTTGAAGTGCCTGCCGTTTTCACTGTAAAACCGAGTTGGAGCTTGTACCTCCCCATATATATGTATGGAGTGGAGTTGGCAACTGAAAAGAAACTTTGTGTTCCCTTCAAGCTAGGTGAAGGACGGCTTTCACACACACTTATCTCTCAGAACTGAGCATGTGGAGAGACGTTCGTTCATCCAGCACCAAGGGAACGGATTGCAGGAGAAACACTTACTCTGGTTTCTCAGTCTGTTTCCTAGTGCCGGTTTGAAGTGCCTGCCGTTTTCACTGTAAAACCGAGTTGGAGCTTGTACCTCCCCATACATATGTATGGAGTGGAGTTGGCAACTGAAAAGAAACTTTGTGTTCCCTTCAAGCTAGGTGAAGGACGGCTTTCACACACACTTATCTCTCAGAACTGAGCATGTGGAGAGACGTTCGTTCATCCAGCACCAAGGGAACGGGTTGCAGGAGAAACACTTACTCTGGTTTCTGAGTCTGTTTCCTGGTGCCGGTTTGAAGTGCCTGCCGTTTTCACTGTAAAACCGAGTTGGAGCTTGTACCTCCCCATATATATGTATGGAGTGGAGTTGGCAACTGAAAAGAAACTTTGTGTTCCCTTCAAGCTAGGTGAAGGACGGCTTTCACACACATTTATCTCTCAGAACTGAGCATGTGGAGAGAAGTTCGTTCATCCAGCACCAAGGGAACGGTTTGCAGGAGAAACACTTACTCTGGTTTCTGAGTCTGTTTCCTAGTGCCGGTTAGAAGTGCCTGCCGTTTTCACTGTAAAACCGAGTGGGAGCTTGTTCCTCCCCATATATATGTATGGAGTGGAGTTGGCAACTGAAAAGAAACTTTGTGTTCCCTTCAAGCTAGGTGAAGGACGGCTTTCACACACACTTATCTCTCAGAACTGAGCATGTGGAGAGACGTTCGTTCATCCAGCACCAAGGGAACGGGTTGCAGGAGAAACACTTACTCTGGTTTCTGAGTCTGTTTCCTAGTGCCGGTTTGAAGTGCCTGCCATTTTCACTGTAAAACCGAGTTGGAGCTTGTACCTCCCCATACATATGTATGGAGTGGAGTTGGCAACTGAAAAGAAACTTTGTGTTCCCTTCAAGCTAGGTGAAGGACGGCTTTCACACACACTTATCTCTCAGAACTGAGCATGTGGAGAGACGTTCGTTCATCCAGCACCAAGGGAACGGGTTGCAGGAGAAACACTTACTCTGGTTTCTGAGTCTGTTTCCTGGTGCCGGTTTGAAGTGCCTGCCGTTTTCACTGTAAAACCGAGTTGGAGCTTGTACCTCCCCATATATATGTATGGAGTGGAGTTGGCAACTGAAAAGAAACTTTGTGTTCCCTTCAAGCTAGGTGAAGGACGGCTTTCACACACACTTATCTCTCAGAACTGAGCATGTGGAGAGACGTTCGTTCATCCAGCACCAAGGGAACGGTTTGCAGGAGAAACACTTACTCTGGTTTCTGAGTCTGTTTCCTAGTGCCGGTTTGAAGTGCCTGCCGTTTTCAGTGTAAAACCGAGTGGGAGCTTGTTCCTCCCCATATATATGTATGGAGTGGAGTTGGCAACTGAAAAGAAACTTTGTGTTCCCTTCAAGCTAGGTGAAGGACGGCTTTCACACACACTTATCTCTCAGAACTGAGCATGTGGAGAGAAGTTCTTTCATCCAGCACCAAGGGAACGGGTTGCAGGAGAAACACTTACTCTGGTTTCTCAGTCTGTTTCCTAGTGCCGGTTAGAAGTGCCTGCCGTTTTCACTGTAAATCCTAGTTGGAGCTTGTACCTCCCCATACATATGTATGGAGTGGAGTTGGCAACTGAAAAGAAACTTTGTGTTCCCTTCAAGCTATGTGAAGGACGGCTTTCACACACACTTATCTCTCAGAACTGAGCATGTGGAGAGACGTTCGTTCATCCAGCACCAAGGGAACGGGTTGCAGGAGAAACACTTACTCTGGTTTCTCAGTCTGTTTCCTAGTGCCGGTTTGAAGTGCCTGCCGTTTTCACTGTAAAACCGAGTTGGAGCTTGTACCTCCCCATATATATGTATGGAGTGGAGTTGGCAACTGAAAAGAAACTTTGTGTTCCCTTCAAGCTAGGTGAAGGACGGCTTTCACACACACTTATCTCTCAGAACTGAGCATGTGGAGAGACGTTCGTTCATCCAGCACCAAGGGAACGGGTTGCAGGAGAAACACTTACTCTGGTTTCTGAGTCTGTTTCCTAGTGCCGGTTTGAAGTGCCTGCCGTTTTCACTGTAAAACCGAGTTGGAGCTTGTACCTCCCCATACATATGTATGAAGTGGAGTTGGCAACTGAAAAGAAACTTTGTGTTCCCTTCAAGCTAGGTGAAGGACGGCTTTCACACACACTTATCTCTCAGAACTGAGCATGTGGAGAGACGTTCGTTCATCCAGCACCAAGGGAACGGGTTGCAGGAGAAACACTTACTCTGGTTTCTGAGTCTGTTTCCTGTTGCCGGTTTGAAGTGCCTGCCGTTTTCACTGTAAAACCGAGTTGGAGCTTGTACCTCCCCATATATATGTATGGAGTGGAGTTGGCAACTGAAAAGAAACTTTGTGTTCCCTTCAAGCTAGGTGAAGGACGGCTTTCACACACACTTATCTCTCAGAACTGAGCATGTGGAGAGACGTTCGTTCATCCAGCACCAAGGGAACGGTTTGCAGGAGAAACACTTACTCTGGTTTCTGAGTCTGTTTCCTAGTGCCGGTTTGAAGTGCCTGCCGTTTTCAGTGTAAAACCGAGTGGGAGCTTGTTCCTCCCCATATATATGTATGGAGTGGAGTTGGCAACTGAAAAGAAACTTTGTGTTCCCTTCAAGCTAGGTGAAGGACGGCTTTCACACACAGTTATCTCTCAGAACTGAGCATGTGGAGAGACGTTCGTTCATCCAGCACCAAGGGAACGGGTTGCAGGAGAAACACTTACTCTGGTTTCTGAGTCTGTTTCCTAGTGCCGGTTTGAAGTGCCTGCCATTTTCACTGTAAAACCGAGTTGGAGCTTGTACCTCCCCATACATATGTATGGAGTGGAGTTGGCAACTGAAAAGAAACTTTGTGTTCCCTTCAAGCTAGGTGAAGGACGGCTTTCACACACACTTATCTCTCAGAACTGAGCATGTGGAGAGACGTTCGTTCATCCAGCACCAAGGGAACGGGTTGCATGAGAAACACTTACTCTGGTTTCTGAGTCTGTTTCCTGGTGCCGGTTTCAAGTGCCTGCCGTTTTCACTGTAAAACCGAGTTGGAGCTTGTACCTCCCCATATATATGTATGGAGTGGAGTTGGCAACTGAAAAGAAACTTTGTGTTCCCTTCAAGCTAGGTGAAGGACGGCTTTCACACACACTTATCTCTCAGAACTGAGCATGTGGAGAGACGTTCGTTCATCCAGCACCAAGGGAACGGTTTGCAGGAGAAACACTTACTCTGGTTTCTGAGTCTGTTTCCTAGTGCCGGTTTGAAGTGCCTGCCGTTTTCAGTGTAAAACCGAGTGGGAGCTTGTTCCTCCCCATATATATGTATGGAGTGGAGTTGGCAACTGAAAAGAAACTTTGTGTTCCCTTCAAGCTAGGTGAAGGACGGCTTTCACACACACTTATCTCTCAGAACTGAGCATGTGGAGAGACGTTCGTTCATCCAGCACCAAGGGAACGGGTTGCAGGAGAAACACTTACTCTGGTTTCTGAGTCTGTTTCCTAGTGCCGGTTTGAAGTGCCTGCCGTTTTCAGTGTAAAACCGAGTGGGAGCTTGTTCCTCCCCATATATATGTATGGAGTGGAGTTGGCAACTGAAAAGAAACTTTGTGTTCCCTTCAAGCTAGGTGAAGGACGGCTTTCACACACACTTATCTCTCAGAACTGAGCATGTGGAGAGACGTTCATTCATCCAGCACCAAGGGAACGGGTTGCAGGAGAAACACTTACTCTGGTTTCTCAGTCTGTTTCCTAGTGCCGGTTAGAAGTGCCTGCCGTTTTCACTGTAAATCCTAGTTGGAGCTTGTACCTCCCCATACATATGTATGGAGTGGAGTTGGCAACTGAAAAGAAACTTTGTGTTCCCTTCAAGCTATGTGAAGGACGGCTTTCACACACAATTATCTCTCAGAACTGAGCATGTGGAGAGACGTTCGTTCATCCAGCACCAAGGGAACGGGTTGCAGGAGAAACACTTACTCTGGTTTCTGAGTCTGTTTCCTGGTGCCGGTTAGAAGTGCCTGCCGTTTTCACTGTAAATCCTAGTTGGAGCTTGTACCTCCCCATACATATGTATGGAGTGGAGTTGGCAACTGAAAAGAAACTTTGTGTTCCCTTCAAGCTATGTGAAGGACGGCTTTCACACACAATTATCTCTCAGAACTGAGCATGTGGAGAGACGTTCGTTCATCCAGCACCAAGGGAACGGGTTGCAGGAGAAACACTTACTCTGGTTTCTGAGTCTGTTTCCTGGTGCCGGTTTGAAGTGCCTGCCGTTTTCACTGTAAAACCGAGTTGGAGCTTGTACCTCCCCATATATATGTATGGAGTGGAGTTGGCAACTGAAAAGAAACTTTGTGTTCCCTTCAAGCTAGGTGAAGGACGGCTTTCACACACACTTATCTCTCAGAACTGAGCATGTGGATAGACGTTCTTTCATCCAGCACCAAGGGATCGGGTTGCAGGAGAAAAACGTACTCTGGTTTCTGAGTCTGTTTCCTAGTGCCGGTTTGAAGTGCCTGCCGTTTTCACTGTAAAACCGAGTTGGAGCTTGTACATCCCCATATATATGTATGGAGTGGAGTTGGCAACTGAAAAGAAACTTTGTGTTCCCTTCAAGCTAGGTGAAGGACGGCTTTCACACACACTTATCTCTCAGAACTGAGCATGTGGAGAGACGTTCGTTCATCCAGCACCAGGGGAACGGGTTGCAGGAGAAACACTTACTCTGGTTTCTCAGTCTGTTTCCTAGTGCCGGTTTGAAGTGCCTGCCGTTTTCACTGTAAAACCGAGTTGGAGCTTGTACCTCCCCATATATATGTATGGAGTGGAGTTGGCAACTGAAAAGAAACTTTGTGTTCCCTTCAAGCTAGGTGAAGGACGGCTTTCACACACACTTATCTCTCAGAACTGAGCATGTGGAGAGACGTTCGTTCATCCAGCACCAAGGGAACGGGTTGCAGGAGAAACACTTACTCTGGTTTCTCAGTCTGTTTCCTAGTGCCGGTTTGAAGTGCCTGCCGTTTTCACTGTAAAACCGAGTTGGAGCTTGTACCTCCCCATATATATGTATGGAGTGGAGTTGGCAACTGAAAAGAAACTTTGTGTTCCCTTCAAGCTAGGTGAAGGACGGCTTTCACACACACTTATCTCTCAGAACTGAGCATGTGGAGAGACGTTCGTTCATCCAGCACCAAGGGAACGGATTGCAGGAGAAACACTTACTCTGGTTTCTCAGTCTGTTTCCTAGTGCCGGTTTGAAGTGCCTGCCGTTTTCACTGTAAAACCGAGTTGGAGCTTGTACCTCCCCATACATATGTATGGAGTGGAGTTGGCAACTGAAAAGAAACTTTGTGTTCCCTTCAAGCTAGGTGAAGGACGGCTTTCACACACACTTATCTCTCAGAACTGAGCATGTGGAGAGACGTTCGTTCATCCAGCACCAAGGGAACGGGTTGCAGGAGAAACACTTACTCTGGTTTCTGAGTCTGTTTCCTGGTGCCGGTTTGAAGTGCCTGCCGTTTTCACTGTAAAACCGAGTTGGAGCTTGTACCTCCCCATATATATGTATGGAGTGGAGTTGGCAACTGAAAAGAAACTTTGTGTTCCCTTCAAGCTAGGTGAAGGACGGCTTTCACACACACTTATCTCTCAGAACTGAGCATGTGGAGAGAAGTTCGTTCATCCAGCACCAAGGGAACTGTTTGCAGGAGAAACACTTACTCTGGTTTCTGAGTCTGTTTCCTAGTGCCGGTTAGAAGTGCCTGCCGTTTTCACTGTAAAACCGAGTGGGAGCTTGTTCCTCCCCATATATATGTATGGAGTGGAGTTGGCAACTGAAAAGAAACTTTGTGTTCCCTTCAAGCTAGGTGAAGGACGGCTTTCACACACACTTATCTCTCAGAACTGAGCATGTGGAGAGACGTTCGTTCATCCAGCACCAAGGGAACGGGTTGCAGGAGAAACACTTACTCTGGTTTCTGAGTCTGTTTCCTAGTGCCGGTTTGAAGTGCCTGCCATTTTCACTGTAAAACCGAGTTGGAGCTTGTACCTCCCCATACATATGTATGGAGTGGAGTTGGCAACTGAAAAGAAACTTTGTGTTCCCTTCAAGCTAGGTGAAGGACGGCTTTCACACACACTTATCTCTCAGAACTGAGCATGTGGAGAGACGTTCGTTCATCCAGCACCAAGGGAACGGGTTGCAGGAGAAACACTTACTCTGGTTTCTGAGTCTGTTTCCTGGTGCCGGTTTGAAGTGCCTGCCGTTTTCACTGTAAAACCGAGTTGGAGCTTGTACCTCCCCATATATATGTATGGAGTGGAGTTGGCAACTGAAAAGAAACTTTGTGTTCCCTTCAAGCTAGGTGAAGGACGGCTTTCACACACACTTATCTCTCAGAACTGAGCATGTGGAGAGACGTTCGTTCATCCAGCACCAAGGGAACGGTTTGCAGGAGAAACACTTACTCTGGTTTCTGAGTCTGTTTCCTAGTGCCGGTTTGAAGTGCCTGCCGTTTTCAGTGTAAAACCGAGTGGGAGCTTGTTCCTCCCCATATATATGTATGGAGTGGAGTTGGCAACTGAAAAGAAACTTTGTGTTCCCTTCAAGCTAGGTGAAGGACGGCTTTCACACACACTTATCTCTCAGAACTGAGCATGTGGAGAGAAGTTCTTTCATCCAGCACCAAGGGAACGGGTTGCAGGAGAAACACTTACTCTGGTTTCTCAGTCTGTTTCCTAGTGCCGGTTAGAAGTGCCTGCCGTTTTCACTGTAAATCCTAGTTGGAGCTTGTACCTCCCCATACATATGTATGGAGTGGAGTTGGCAACTGAAAAGAAACTTTGTGTTCCCTTCAAGCTATGTGAAGGACGGCTTTCACACACACTTATCTCTCAGAACTGAGCATGTGGAGAGACGTTCGTTCATCCAGCACCAAGGGAACGGGTTGCAGGAGAAACAATTACTCTGGTTTCTCAGTCTGTTTCCTAGTGCCGGTTTGAAGTGCCTGCCGTTTTCACTGTAAAACCGAGTTGGAGCTTGTACCTCCCCATATATATGTATGGAGTGGAGTTGGCAACTGAAAAGAAACTTTGTGTTCCCTTCAAGCTAGGTGAAGGACGGCTTTCACACACACTTATCTCTCAGAACTGAGCATGTGGAGAGACGTTCGTTCATCCAGCACCAAGGGAACGGGTTGCAGGAGAAACACTTACTCTGGTTTCTGAGTCTGTTTCCTAGTGCCGGTTTGAAGTGCCTGCCGTTTTCACTGTAAAACCGAGTTGGAGCTTGTACCTCCCCATACATATGTATGAAGTGGAGTTGGCAACTGAAAAGAAACTTTGTGTTCCCTTCAAGCTAGGTGAAGGACGGCTTTCACACACACTTATCTCTCAGAACTGAGCATGTGGAGAGACGTTCGTTCATCCAGCACCAAGGGAACGGGTTGCAGGAGAAACACTTACTCTGGTTTCTGAGTCTGTTTCCTAGTGCCGGTTTGAAGTGCCTGCCATTTTCACTGTAAAACCGAGTTGGAGCTTGTACCTCCCCATACATATGTATGGAGTGGAGTTGGCAACTGAAAAGAAACTTTGTGTTCCCTTCAAGCTAGGTGAAGGACGGCTTTCACACACACTTATCTCTCAGAACTGAGCATGTGGAGAGACGTTCGTTCATCCAGCACCAAGGGAACGGGTTGCAGGAGAAACACTTACTCTGGTTTCTGAGTCTGTTTCCTGGTGCCGGTTTCAAGTGCCTGCCGTTTTCACTGTAAAACCGAGTTGGAGCTTGTACCTCCCCATATATATGTATGGAGTGGAGTTGGCAACTGAAAAGAAACTTTGTGTTCCCTTCAAGCTAGGTGAAGGACGGCTTTCACACACACTTATCTCTCAGAACTGAGCATGTGGAGAGACGTTCGTTCATCCAGCACCAAGGGAACGGTTTGCAGGAGAAACACTTACTCTGGTTTCTGAGTCTGTTTCCTAGTGCCGGTTTGAAGTGCCTGCCGTTTTCAGTGTAAAACCGAGTGGGAGCTTGTTCCTCCCCATATATATGTATGGAGTGGAGTTGGCAACTGAAAAGAAACTTTGTGTTCCCTTCAAGCTAGGTGAAGGACGGCTTTCACACACACTTATCTCTCAGAACTGAGCATGTGGAGAGACGTTCGTTCATCCAGCACCAAGGGAACGGGTTGCAGGAGAAACACTTACTCTGGTTTCTCAGTCTGTTTCCTAGTGCCGGTTAGAAGTGCCTGCCGTTTTCACTGTAAATCCTAGTTGGAGCTTGTACCTCCCCATACATATGTATGGAGTGGAGTTGGCAACTGAAAAGAAACTTTGTGTTCCCTTCAAGCTATGTGAAGGACGGCTTTCACACACAATTATCTCTCAGAACTGAGCATGTGGAGAGACGTTCGTTCATCCAGCACCAAGGGAACGGGTTGCAGGAGAAACACTTACTCTGGTTTCTGAGTCTGTTTCCTGGTGCCGGTTTGAAGTGCCTGCCGTTTTCACTGTAAAACCGAGTTGGAGCTTGTACCTCCCCATATATATGTATGGAGTGGAGTTGGCAACTGAAAAGAAACTTTGTGTTCCCTTCAAGCTAGGTGAAGGACGGCTTTCACACACACTTATCTCTCAGAACTGAGCATGTGGATAGACGTTCGTTCATCCAGCACCAAGGGATCGGGTTGCAGGAGAAAAACGTACTCTGGTTTCTGAGTCTGTTTCCTAGTGCCGGTTTGAAGTGCCTGCCGTTTTCACTGTAAAACCGAGTTGGAGCTTGTACATCCCCATATATATGTATGGAGTGGAGTTGGCAACTGAAAAGAAACTTTGTGTTCCCTTCAAGCTAGGTGAAGGACGGCTTTCACACACACTTATCTCTCAGAACTGAGCATGTGGAGAGACGTTCGTTCATCCAGCACCAAGGGAACGGGTTGCAGGAGAAACACTTACCCTGGTTTCTCAGTCTGTTTCCTAGTGCCGGTTTGAAGTGCCTGCCGTTTTCACTGTAAAACCGAGTTGGAGCTTGTACCTCCCCATATATATGTATGGAGTGGAGTTGGCAACTGAAAAGAAACTTTGTGTTCCCTTCAAGCTAGGTGAAGGACGGCTTTCACACACACTTATCTCTCAGAACTGAGCATGTGGAGAGACGTTCGTTCATCCAGCACCAAGGGAACGGGTTGCAGGAGAAACACTTACTCTGGTTTCTCAGTCTGTTTCCTAGTGCCGGTTTGAAGTGCCTGCCGTTTTCACTGTAAAACCGAGTTGGAGCTTGTACCTCCCCATATATATGTATGGAGTGGAGTTGGCAACTGAAAAGAAACTTTGTGTTCCCTTCAAGCTAGGTGAAGGACGGCTTTCACACACACTTATCTCTCAGAACTGAGCATGTGGATAGACGTTCGTTCATCCAGCACCAAGGGATCGTGTTGCAGGAGAAAAACGTACTCTGGTTTCTGAGTCTGTTTCCTAGTGCCGGTTTGAAGTGCCTGCCGTTTTCACTGTAAAACCGAGTTGGAGCTTGTACCTCCCCATATATATGTATGGAGTGGAGTTGGCAACTGAAAAGAAACTTTGTGTTCCCTTCAAGCTAGGTGAAGGACGGCTTTCACACACACTTATCTCTCAGAACTGAGCATGTGGAGAGACGTTCGTTCATTCAGCACCACGGGAACGGGTTGCAGGAGAAACACTTACTCTGGTTTCTGAGTCTGTTTCCTAGTGCCGGTTTGAAGTGCCTGCCGTTTTCACTGTAAAACCGAGTTGGAGCTTGTACCTCCCCATATATATGTATGGAGTGGAGTTGGCAACTGAAAAGAAACTTTGTGTTCCCTTCAAGCTAGGTGAAGGACGGCTTTCACACACACTTATCTCTCAGAACTGAGCATGTGGAGAGACGTTCGTTCATCCAGCACCAAGGGAACGGGTTGCAGGAGAAACACTTACTCTGGTTTCTCAGTCTGTTTCCTAGTGCCGGTTTGAAGTGCCTGCCGTTTTCACTGTAAAACCGAGTTGTAGCTTGTACCTCCCCATACATATGTATGGAGTGGAGTTGGCAACTGAAAAGAAACTTTGTGTTCCCTTCAAGCTAGGTGAAGGACGGCTTTCACACACACTTATCTCTCAGAACTGAGCATGTGGAGAGACGTTCGTTCATCCAGCACCAAGGGAACGGGTTGCAGGAGAAACACTTACTCTGGTTTCTCAGTCTGTTTCCTAGTGCCGGTTTGAAGTGCCTGCCGTTTTCACTGTAAAACCGAGTTGGAGCTTGTACCTCCCCATATATATGTATGGAGTGGAGTTGGCAACTGAAAAGAAACTTTGTGTTCCCTTCAAGCTAGGTGAAGGACGGCTTTCACACACACTTATCTCTCAGAACTGAGCATGTGGAGAGACGTTCGTTCATCCAGCACCAAGGGAACGGGTTGCAGGAGAAACACTTACTCTGGTTTCTCAGTCTGTTTCCTGGTGCTGGTTTGAAGTGCCTGCCGTTTTCACTGTAAAACCGAGTTGGAGCTTGTACCTCCCCATATATATGTATGGAGTGGAGTTGGCAACTGAAAAGAAACTTTGTGTTCCCTTCAAGCTAGGTGAAGGACGGCTTTCACACACACTTATCTCTCAGAACTGAGCATGTGGAGAGACGTTCGTTCATCCAGCACCAAGGGAACGGTTTGCAGGAGAAACACTTACTCTGGTTTCTGAGTCTGTTTCCTAGTGCCGGTTAGAAGTGCCTGCCGTTTTCAGTGTAAAACCGAGTGGGAGCTTGTTCCTCCCCATATATATGTATGGAGTGGAGTTGGCAACTGAAAAGAAACTTTGTGTTCCCTTCAAGCTAGGTGAAGGACGGCTTTCACACACACTTATCTCTCAGAACTGAGCATGTGGAGAGACGTTCGTTCATCCAGCACCAAGGGAACGGGTTGCAGGAGAAACACTTACTCTGGTTTCTGAGTCTGTTTCCTAGTGCCGGTTTGAAGTGCCTGCCATTTTCACTGTAAAACCGAGTTGGAGCTTGTACCTCCCCATACATATGTATGGAGTGGAGTTGGCAACTGAAAAGAAACTTTGTGTTCCCTTCAAGCTAGGTGAAGGACGGCTTTCACACACACTTATCTCTCAGAACTGAGCATGTGGAGAGACGTTCTTTCATCCAGCACCAAGGGAACGGGTTGCAGGAGAAACACTTACTCTGGTTTCTGAGTCTGTTTCCTGGTGCCGGTTTGAAGTGCCTGCCATTTTCACTGTAAAACCGAGTTGGAGCTTGTACATCCCCATATATATGTATGGAGTGGAGTTGGCAACTGAAAAGAAACTTTGTGTTCCCTTCAAGCTAGGTGAAGGACGGCTTTCACACACACTTATCTCTCAGAACTGAGCATGTGGAGAGACGTTCGTTCATCCAGCACCATGGGAACGGTTTGCAGGAGAAACACTTACTCTGGTTTCTGAGTCTGTTTCCTAGTGCCGGTTTGAAGTGCCTGCCGTTTTCAGTGTAAAACCGAGTGGGAGCTTGTTCCTCCCCATATATATGTATGGAGTGGAGTTGGCAACTGAAAAGAAACTTTGTGTTCCCTTCAAGCTAGGTGAAGGACGGCTTTCACACACACTTATCTCTCAGAACTGAGCATGTGGAGAGACGTTCGTTCATCCAGCACCAAGGGAACGGGTTGCAGGAGAAACACTTACTCTGGTTTCTCAGTCTGTTTCCTAGTGCCGGTTTGAAGTGCCTGCCGTTTTCACTGTAAAACCGAGTTGGAGCTTGTACCTCCCCATATATATGTATGGAGTGGAGTTGGCAACTGAAAAGAAACTTTGTGTTCCCTTCAAGCTAGGTGAAGGACGGCTTTCACACACACTTATCTCTCAGAACTGAGCATGTGGAGAGACGTTCGTTCATCCAGCACCAAGGGAACGGGTTGCAGGAGAAACACTTACTCTGGTTTCTCAGTCTGTTTCCTGGTGCCGGTTTGAAGTGCCTGCCGTTTTCACTGTAAAACCGAGTTGGAGCTTGTACCTCCCCATATATATGTATGGAGTGGAGTTGGCAACTGAAAAGAAACTTTGTGTTCCCTTCAAGCTAGGTGAAGGACGGCTTTCACACACACTTATCTCTCAGAACTGAGCATGTGGAGAGACGTTCGTTCATCCAGCACCAAGGGAACGGTTTGCAGGAGAAACACTTACTCTGGTTTCTGAGTCTGTTTCCTAGTGCCGGTTAGAAGTGCCTGCCGTTTTCAGTGTAAAACCGAGTGGGAGCTTGTTCCTCCCCATATATATGTATGGAGTGGAGTTGGCAACTGAAAAGAAACTTTGTGTTCCCTTCAAGCTAGGTGAAGGACGGCTTTCACACACACTTATCTCTCAGAACTGAGCATGTGGAGAGACGTTCGTTCATCCAGCACCAAGGGAACGGGTTGCAGGAGAAACACTTACTCTGGTTTCTGAGTCTGTTTCCTAGTGCCGGTTTGAAGTGCCTGCCATTTTCACTGTAAAACCGAGTTGGAGCTTGTACCTCCCCATACATATGTATGGAGTGGAGTTGGCAACTGAAAAGAAACTTTGTGTTCCCTTCAAGCTAGGTGAAGGACGGCTTTCACACACACTTATCTCTCAGAACTGAGCATGTGGAGAGACGTTCTTTCATCCAGCACCAAGGGAACGGGTTGCAGGAGAAACACTTACTCTGGTTTCTGAGTCTGTTTCCTGGTGCCGGTTTGAAGTGCCTGCCGTTTTCACTGTAAAACCGAGTTGGAGCTTGTACCTCCCCATATATATGTATGGAGTGGAGTTGGCAACTGAAAAGAAACTTTGTGTTCCCTTCAAGCTAGGTGAAGGACGGCTTTCACACACACTTATCTCTCAGAACTGAGCATGTGGAGAGACGTTCGTTCATCCAGCACCAAGGGAACGGGTTGCAGGAGAAACACTTACTCTGGTTTCTCAGTCTGTTTCCTAGTGCCGGTTTGAAGTGCCTGCCGTTTTCACTGTAAAACCGAGTTGGAGCTTGTACCTCCCCATATATATGTATGGAGTGGAGTTGGCAACTGAAAAGAAACTTTGTGTTCCCTTCAAGCTAGGTGAAGGACGGCTTTCACACACACTTATCTCTCAGAACTGAGCATGTGGAGAGACGTTCGTTCATCCAGCACCAAGGGAACGGGTTGCAGGAGAAACACTTACTCTGGTTTCTCAGTCTGTTTCCTAGTGCCGGTTTGAAGTGCCTGCCGTTTTCACTGTAAAACCGAGTTGGAGCTTGTACCTCCCCATATATATGTATGGAGTGGAGTTGGCAACTGAAAAGAAACTTTGTCTTCCCTTCAAGCTAGGTGAAGGACGGCTTTCACACACACTTATCTCTCAGAACTGAGCATGTGGAGAGACGTTCGTTCATCCAGCACCAAGGGAACGGGTTGCAGGAGAAACACTTACTCTGGTTTCTCAGTCTGTTTCCTAGTGCCGGTTTGAAGTGCCTGCTGTTTTCACTGTAAAACCGAGTTGGAGCTTGTACCTCCCCATATATATGTATGGAGTGGAGTTGGCAACTGAAATAAACTTTGTCTTCCCTTCAAGCTAGGTGAAGGACGGCTTTCACACACACTTATCTCTCAGAACTGAGCATGTGGAGAGACGTTCGTTCATCCAGCACCAAGGGAACGGGTTGCAGGAGAAACACTTACTCTGGTTTCTCAGTCTGTTTCCTAGTGCCGGTTTGAAGTGCCTGCCGTTTTCACTGTAAAACCGAGTTGGAGCTTGTACCTCCCCATATATATGTATGGAGTGGAGTTGGCAACTGAAAAGAAACTTTGTGTTCCCTTCAAGCTAGGTGAAGGACGGCTTTCACACACACTTATCTCTCAGAACTGAGCATGTGGAGAGACGTTCGTTCATCCAGCACCAAGGGAACGGGTTGCAGGAGAAACACTTACTCTGGTTTCTCAGTCTGTTTCCTAGTGCCGGTTTGAAGTGCCTGCCGTTTTCACTGTAAAACCGAGTTGGAGCTTGTACCTCCCCATATATATGTATGGAGTGGAGTTGGCAACTGAAAAGAAACTTTGTGTTCCCTTCAAGCTAGGTGAAGGACGGCTTTCACACACACTTATCTCTCAGAACTGAGCATGTGGAGAGACGTTCGTTCATCCAGCACCAAGGGAACGGGTTGCAGGAGAAACACTTACTCTGGTTTCTCAGTCTGTTTCCTAGTGCCGGTTTGAAGTGCCTGCCGTTTTCACTGTAAAACCGAGTTGGAGCTTGTACCTCCCCATATATATGTATGGAGTGGAGTTGGCAACTGAAAAGAAACTTTGTGTTCCCTTCAAGCTAGGTGAAGGACGGCTTTCACACACACTTATCTCTCAGAACTGAGCATGTGGAGAGACGTTCGTTCATCCAGCACCAAGGGAACGGGTTGCAGGAGAAACACTTACTCTGGTTTCTCAGTCTGTTTCCTAGTGCCGGTTTGAAGTGCCTGCCGTTTTCACTGTAAAACAGAGTTGGAGTTTGTACCTCCCCATATATATGTATTGATTGGAGTTGGCAACTGAAAAGAAACTTTGTCTTCCCTTCAAGCTAGGTGAAGGACGGCTTTCACACACACTTATCTCTCAGAACTGAGCATGTGTAGAGACGTTCGTTCATCCAGCACCAAGGGAACGGGTTGCAGGAGAAACACTTACTCTGGTTTCTGAGTCTGTTTCCTAGTGCCGGTTTGAAGTGCCTGCCGTTTTCACTGTAAAACCGAGTTGGGCTTGTACCTCCCCATATATATGTATGGAGTGGAGTTGGCAACTGAAAAGAAACTTTGTCTTCCCTTCAAGCTAGGTGAAGGACGGCTTTCACACACACTTATCTCTCAGAACTGAGCATGTGGAGAGACGTTCGTTCATCCAGCACCAAGGGAACGGTTTGCAGGAGAAACACTTACTCTGGTTTCTCAGTCTGTTTCCTAGTGCCGGTTTGAAGTGCCTGCCGTTTTCACTGTAAAACGGAGTTGGAGCTTGTACCTCCCCATATATATGTATGGAGTGGAGTTGGCAACTGAAAAGAAACTTTGTGTTCCCTTCAAGCTAGGTGAAGGACGGCTTTCACACACACTTATCTCTCAGAATTGAGCATGTGGAGAAACGTTCGTTCATCCAGCACCAAGGGAATGGGTTGCAGGAGAAACACTTACTCTGGTTTCACAGTCTGTTTCCTAGTGCCGGTTTGAAGTGCCTGCCGTTTTCAGTGTAAAACCGAATTGGAGCTTGTACCTCCCCATATATATGTATGGAGTGGAGTTGGCAACTGAAAAGAAACTTTGTGTTCCCTTCAAGCTAGGTGAAGGACGGCTTTCACACACACTTATCTCTCAGAACTGAGCATGTGGAGAGACGTTCGTTCATCCAGCACCAAGGGAACGGGTTGCAGGAGAAACACTTACTCTGGTTTCTCAGTCTGTTTCCTAGTGCCGGTTTGAAGTGCCTGCCGTTTTCACTGTAAAACCGAGTTGGAGCTTGTACCTCCCCATATATATGTATGGAGTGGAGTTGGCAACTGAAATAAACTTTGTCTTCCCTTCAAGCTAGGTGAAGGACGGCTTTCACACACACTTATCTCTCAGAACTGAGCATGTGGAGAGACGTTCGTTCATCCAGCACCAAGGGAACGGGTTGCAGGAGAAACACTTACTCTGGTTTCTCAGTCTGTTTCCTAGTGCCGGTTTGAAGTGCCTGCCGTTTTCACTGTAAAACCGAGTTGGAGCTTGTACCTCCCCATATATATGTATGGAGTGGAGTTGGCAACTGAAAAGAAACTTTGTGTTCCCTTCAAGCTAGGTGAAGGACGGCTTTCACACACACTTATCTCTCAGAACTGAGCATGTGGAGAGACGTTCGTTCATCCAGCACCAAGGGAACGGGTTGCAGGAGAAACACTTACTCTGGTTTCTCAGTCTGTTTCCTAGTGCCGGTTTGAAGTGCCTGCCGTTTTCACTGTAAAACCGAGTTGGAGCTTGTACCTCCCCATATATATGTATGGAGTGGAGTTGGCAACTGAAAAGAAACTTTGTGTTCCCTTCAAGCTAGGTGAAGGACGGCTTTCACACACACTTATCTCTCGGAACTGAGCATGTGGAGAGACGTTCGTTCATCCAGCACCAAGGGAACGGGTTGCAGGAGAAACACTTACTCTGGTTTCTCAGTCTGTTTCCTAGTGCCGGTTTGAAGTGCCTGCCGTTTTCACTGTTAAACCGAGTTGGAGCTTGTACCTCCCCATATATATGTATGGAGTGGAGTTGGCAACTGAAAAGAAACTTTGTGTTCCCTTCAAGCTAGGTGAAGGACGGCTTTCACACACACTTATCTCTCAGAACTGAGCATGTGGAGAGACGTTCGTTCATCCAGCACCAAGAGAACGCGTTGCAGGAGAAATACTTACTCTGGATTCTGAGTCAGTTTTCTGGTGCCGGTTTGAAGTGCCTGCCGTTTTCACTGTAAAACCGAGTTGGAGCTTGTACCTCCCCTTATATATGTATGGAGTGGAGTTGGCAACTGAAAAGAAACTTTGTGTTCCCTTCAAGCTAGGTGAAGGACGGCTTTCACACACACTTATCTCTCAGAACTGAGCATGTGGATAGACGTTCGTTCATCCAGCACCAAGGGAACGGGTTGCAGGAGAAACACTTACTCTGGTTTCTGAGTCTGTTTCCTAGTGCCGGTTTGAAGTGCCTGCCGTTTTCACTGTAAAACCGAGTTGGAGCTTGTACCTCCCCATATATATGTATGGAGTGGAGTTGGCAACTGAAAAGAAACTTTGTCTTCCCTTCAAGCTAGGTGAAGGACGGCTTTCACACACACTTATCTCTCAGAACTGAGCATGTGGAGAGACGTTCGTTCATCCAGCACCAAGGGAACGGTTTGCAGGAGAAACACTTACTCTGGTTTCTCAGTCTGTTTCCTAGTGCCGGTTTGAAGTGCCTGCCGTTTTCACTGTAAAACGGAGTTGGAGCTTGTACCTCCCCATATATATGTATGGAGTGGAGTTGGCAACTGAAAAGAAACTTTGTGTTCCCTTCAAGCTAGGTGAAGGACGGCTTTCACACACACTTATCTCTCAGAATTGAGCATGTGGAGAAACGTTCGTTCATCCAGCACCAAGGGAATGGGTTGCAGGAGAAACACTTACTCTGGTTTCACAGTCTGTTTCCTAGTGCCGGTTTGAAGTGCCTGCCGTTTTCAGTGTAAAACCGAATTGGAGCTTGTACCTCCCCATATATATGTATGGAGTGGAGTTGGCAACTGAAAAGAAACTTTGTGTTCCCTTCAAGCTAGGTGAAGGACGGCTTTCACACACACTTATCTCTCAGAACTGAGCATGTGGAGAGACGTTCGTTCATCCAGCACCAAGGGAACGGGTTGCAGGAGAAACACTTACTCTGGTTTCTCAGTCTGTTTCCTAGTGCCGGTTTGAAGTGCCTGCCGTTTTCACTGTAAAACCGAGTTGGAGCTTGTACCTCCCCATATATATGTATGGAGTGGAGTTGGCAACTGAAATAAACTTTGTCTTCCCTTCAAGCTAGGTGAAGGACGGCTTTCACACACACTTATCTCTCAGAACTGAGCATGTGGAGAGACGTTCGTTCATCCAGCACCAAGGGAACGGGTTGCAGGAGAAACACTTACTCTGGTTTCTCAGTCTGTTTCCTAGTGCCGGTTTGAAGTGCCTGCCGTTTTCACTGTAAAACCGAGTTGGAGCTTGTACCTCCCCATATATATGTATGGAGTGGAGTTGGCAACTGAAAAGAAACTTTGTGTTCCCTTCAAGCTAGGTGAAGGACGGCTTTCACACACACTTATCTCTCAGAACTGAGCATGTGGAGAGACGTTCGTTCATCCAGCACCAAGGGAACGGGTTGCAGGAGAAACACTTACTCTGGTTTCTCAGTCTGTTTCCTAGTGCCGGTTTGAAGTGCCTGCCGTTTTCACTGTAAAACCGAGTTGGAGCTTGTACCTCCCCATATATATGTATGGAGTGGAGTTGGCAACTGAAAAGAAACTTTGTGTTCCCTTCAAGCTAGGTGAAGGACGGCTTTCACACACACTTATCTCTCGGAACTGAGCATGTGGAGAGACGTTCGTTCATCCAGCACCAAGGGAACGGGTTGCAGGAGAAACACTTACTCTGGTTTCTCAGTCTGTTTCCTAGTGCCGGTTTGAAGTGCCTGCCGTTTTCACTGTTAAACCGAGTTGGAGCTTGTACCTCCCCATATATATGTATGGAGTGGAGTTGGCAACTGAAAAGAAACTTTGTGTTCCCTTCAAGCTAGGTGAAGGACGGCTTTCACACACACTTATCTCTCAGAACTGAGCATGTGGAGAGACGTTCGTTCATCCAGCACCAAGAGAACGCGTTGCAGGAGAAATACTTACTCTGGATTCTGAGTCAGTTTTCTGGTGCCGGTTTGAAGTGCCTGCCGTTTTCACTGTAAAACCGAGTTGGAGCTTGTACCTCCCCTTATATATGTATGGAGTGGAGTTGGCAACTGAAAAGAAACTTTGTGTTCCCTTCAAGCTAGGTGAAGGACGGCTTTCACACACACTTATCTCTCAGAACTGAGCATGTGGATAGACGTTCGTTCATCCAGCACCAAGGGAACGGGTTGCAGGAGAAACACTTACTCTGGTTTCTCAGTCTGTTTCCTAGTGCCGGTTTGAAGTGCCTGCCGTTTTCACTGTAAAACCGAGTTGGAGCTTGTACCTCCCCATATATATGTATGGAGTGGAGTTGGCAACTGAAAAGAAACTTTGTGTTCCCTTCAAGCTAGGTGAAGGACGGCTTTCACACACACTTATCTCTCAGAACTGAGCACGTGGAGAGACGTTCGTTCATCCAGCACCAAGGGAACGGGTTGCAGGAGAAACACTTACTCTGGTTTCTCAGTCTGTTTCCTAGTGCCGGTTTGAAGTGCCTGCCGTTTTCACTGTAAAACCGAGTTGGAGCTTGTACCTCCCCATATATATGTATGGAGTGGAGTTGGCAACTGAAAAGAAACTTTGTGTTCCCTTCAAGCTAGGTGAAGGACGGCTTTCACACACACTTATCTCTCAGAACTGAGCACGTGGAGAGACGTTCGTTCATCCAGCACCAAGGGAACGGGTTGCAGGAGAAACACTTACTCTGGTTTCTCAGTCTGTTTCCTAGTGCCGGTTTGAAGTGCCTGCCGTTTTCACTGTAAAACCGAGTTGGAGCTTGTACCTCCCCATATATATGTATGGAGTGGAGTTGGCAACTGAAAAGAAACTTTGTGTTCCCTTCAAGCTAGGTGAAGGACGGCTTTCACACACACTTATCTCTCAGAACTGAGCATGTGGAGAGACGTTCGTTCATCCAGCACCAAGGGAACGGGTTGCAGGAGAAACACTTACTCTGGTTTCTCAGTCTGTTTCCTAGTGCCGGTTTGAAGTGCCTGCCGTTTTCACTGTAAAACCGAGTTGGAGCTTGTACCTCCCCATATATATGTATGGAGTGGAGTTGGCAACTGAAAAGAAACTTTGTGTTCCCTTCAAGCTAGGTGAAGGACGGCTTTCACACACACTTATCTCTCAGAACTGAGCATGTGGAGAGACGTTCGTTCATCCAGCACCAAGGGAACGGGTTGCAGGAGAAACACTTACTCTGGTTTCTCAGTCTGTTTCCTAGTGCCGGTTTGAAGTGCCTGCCGTTTTCACTGTAAAACCGAGTTGGAGCTTGTACCTCCCCATATATATGTATGGAGTGGAGTTGGCAACTGAAAAGAAACTTTGTGTTCCCTTCAAGCTAGGTGAAGGACGGCTTTCACACACACTTATCTCTCAGAACTGAGCATGTGGAGAGACGTTCGTTCATCCAGCACCAAGGGAACGGGTTGCAGGAGAAACACTTACTCTGGTTTCTCAGTCTGTTTCCTAGTGCCGGTTTGAAGTGCCTGCCGTTTTCACTGTAAAACCGAGTTGGAGCTTGTACCTCCCCATATATATGTATGGAGTGGAGTTGGCAACTGAAAAGAAACTTTGTCTTCCCTTCAAGCTAGGTGAAGGACGGCTTTCACACACACTTATCTCTCAGAACTGAGCATGTGGAGAGACGTTCGTTCATCCAGCACCAAGGGAACGGGTTGCAGGAGAAACACTTACTCTGGTTTCTCAGTCTGTTTCCTAGTGCCGGTTTGAAGTGCCTGCTGTTTTCACTGTAAAACCGAGTTGGAGCTTGTACCTCCCCATATATATGTATGGAGTGGAGTTGGCAACTGAAAAGAAACTTTGTGTTCCCTTCAAGCTAGGTGAAGGACGGCTTTCACACACACTTATCTCTCAGAACTGAGCATGTGGAGAGACGTTCGTTCATCCAGCACCAAGGGAACGGGTTGCAGGAGAAACACTTACTCTGGTTTCTCAGTCGGTTTCCTAGTGCCGGTTTGAAGTGCCTGCCGTTTTCACTGTAAAACCGAGTTGGAGCTTGTACCTCCCCATATATATGTATGGAGTGGAGTTGGCAACTGAAAAGAAACTTTGTGTTCCCTTCAAGCTAGGTGAAGGACGGCTTTCACACACACTTATCTCTCAGAACTGAGCATGTGGAGAGACGTTCGTTCATCCAGCACCAAGGGATCGGGTTGCAGGAGAAAAACGTACTCTGTTTTCTGAGTTTGTTTCCTAGTGCCGGTTTGAAGTGCCTGCCGTTTTCACTGTAAAACCGAGTTGGAGCTTGTACCTCCCCATATATATGTATGGAGTGGAGTTGGCAACTGAAAAGAAACTTTGTGTTCCCTTCAAGCTAGGTGAAGGACGGCTTTCACACACACTTATCTCTCAGAACTGAGCATGTGGAGAGACGTTCGTTCATCCAGCACCAAGGGAACGGGTTGCAGGAGAAACACTTACTCTGGTTTCTCAGTCTGTTTCCTAGTGCCGGTTTGAAGTGCCTGCCGTTTTCACTGTAAAACCGAGTTGGAGCTTGTACCTCCCCATATATATGTATGGAGTGGAGTTGGCTACTGAAAAGAAACTTTGTGTTCCCTTCAAGCTAGGTGAAGGACGGCTTTCACACACACTTATCTCTCAGAACTGAGCATGTGGAGAGACGTTCGTTCATCCAGCACCAAGGGAACGGGTTGCAGGAGAAACACTTACTCTGGTTTCTCAATCTGTTTCCTAGTGCCGGTTTGAAGTGCCTGCCGTTTTCACTGTAAAACCGAGTTGGAGCTTGTACCTCCCCATATATATGTATGGAGTGGAGTTGGCAACTGAAAAGAAACTTTGTGTTCCCTTCAAGCTAGGTGAAGGACGGCTTTCACACACACTTATCTCTCAGAACTGAGCATGTGGAGAGACGTTCGTTCATCCAGCACCAAGGGAACGGGTTGCAGGAGAAACACTTACTCTGGTTTCTCAGTCTGTTTCCTAGTGCCGGTTTGAAGTGCCTGCCGTTTTCACTGTAAAACCGAGTTGGAGCTTGTACCTCCCCATATATATGTATGGAGTGGAGTTGGCAACTGAAAAGAAACTTTGTGTTCCCTTCAAGCTAGGTGAAGGACGGCTTTCACACACACTTATCTCTCAGAACTGAGCATGTGGAGAGACGTTCGTTCATCCAGCACCAAGGGAACGGGTTGCAGGAGAAACACTTACTCTGGTTTCTCAGTCTGTCTCCTAGTGCCGGTTTGAAGTGCCTGCCGTTTTCACTGTAAAACCGAGTTGGAGCTTGTACCTCCCCATATATATGTATGGAGTGGAGTTGGCAACTGAAAAGAAACTTTGTGTTCCCTTCAAGCTAGGTGAAGGACGGCTTTCACACACACTTATCTCTCAGAACTGAGCATGTGGAGAGACGTTCGTTCATCCAGCACCAAGGGAACGGGTTGCAGGAGAAACACTTACTCTGGTTTCTCAGTCTGTTTCCTAGTGCCGGTTTGAAGTGCCTGCCGTTTTCACTGTAAAACCGAGTTGGAGCTTGTACCTCCCCATATATATGTATGGAGTGGAGTTGGCAACTGAAAAGAAACTTTGTGTTCCCATCAAGCTAGGTGAAGGACGGCTTTCACACACACTTATCTCTCAGAACTGAGCATGTGGAGAGACGTTCGTTCATCCAGCACCAAGGGAACGGGTTGCAGGAGAAACACTTACTCTGGTTTCTCAGTCTGTTTCCTAGTGCCGGTTTGAAGTGCCTGCCGTTTTCACTGTAAAACCGAGTTGGAGCTTGTACCTCCCCATATATATGTATGGAGTGGAGTTGGCAACTGAAAAGAAACTTTGTGTTCCCTTCAAGCTAGGTGAAGGACGGCTTTCACACACACTTATCTCTCAGAACTGAGTATGTGGAGAGACGTTCGTTCATCCAGCACCAAGGGAACGGGTTGCAGGAGAAACACTTACTCTGGTTTCTCAGTCTGTTTCCTAGTGCCGGTTTGAAGTGCCTGCCGTTTTCACTGTAAAACCGAGTTGGAGCTTGTACCTCCCCATATATATGTATGGAGTGGAGTTGGCAACTGAAAAGAAACTTTGTGTTCCCTTCAAGCTAGGTGAAGGACGGCTTTCACACACACTTATCTCTCAGAACCGAGCATGTGGAGAGACGTTCGTTCATCCAGCACCAAGGGAACGGGTTGCAGGAGAAACACTTACTCTGGTTTCTCAGTCTGTTTCCTAGTGCCGGTTTGAAGTGCCTGCCGTTTTCACTGTAAAACCGAGTTGGAGCTTGTACCTCCCCATATATATGTATGGAGTGGAGTTGGCAACTGAAAAGAAACTTTGTGTTCCCTTCAAGCTAGGTGAAGGACGGCTTTCACACACACTTATCTCTCAGAACTGAGCATGTGGATAGACGTTCGTTCATCCAGCACCAAGGGATCGGGTTGCAGGAGAAAAACGTACTCTGTTTTCTGAGTCTGTTTCCTAGTGCCGGTTTGAAGTGCCTGCCGTTTTCACTGTAAAACCGAGTTGGAGCTTGTACCTCCCCATATATATGTATGGAGTGGAGTTGGCAACTGAAAAGAAACTTTGTGTTCCCTTCAAGCTAGGTGAAGGACGGCTTTCACACACACTTATCTCTCAGAACTGAGCATGTGGAGAGACGTTCGTTCATCCAGCACCAAGGGAACGGGTTGCAGGAGAAACACTTACTCTGGTTTCTCAGTCTGTTTCCTAGTGCCGGTTTGAAGTGCCTGCCGTTTTCACTGTAAAACCGAGTTGGAGCTTGTACCTCCCCATATATATGTATGGAGTGGAGTTGGCAACTGAAAAGAAACTTTGTGTTCCCTTCAAGCTAGGTGAAGGACGGCTTTCACACACACTTATCTCTCAGAACTGAGCATGTGGAGAGACGTTCG
The DNA here is from genome assembly GCF_048564905.1 of Vicugna pacos. Taxonomy (NCBI): domain Eukaryota; kingdom Metazoa; phylum Chordata; class Mammalia; order Artiodactyla; family Camelidae; genus Vicugna; species Vicugna pacos. The sequence goes on from NC_133000.1 coordinate 33,260,930, forward strand.
TTCATCCAGCACCAAGGGAACGGGTTGCAGGAGAAACACTTACTCTGGTTTCTCAGTCTGTCTCCTAGTGCCGGTTTGAAGTGCCTGCCGTTTTCACTGTAAAACCGAGTTGGAGCTTGTACCTCCCCATATATATGTATGGAGTGGAGTTGGCAACTGAAAAGAAACTTTGTGTTCCCTTCAAGCTAGGTGAAGGACGGCTTTCACACACACTTATCTCTCGGAACTGAGCATGTGGAGAGACGTTCGTTCATCCAGCACCAAGGGAACGGGTTGCAGGAGAAACAATTACTCTGGTTTCTCAGTCTGTTTCCTAGTGCCGGTTTGAAGTGCCTGCCGTTTTCACTGTTAAACCGAGTTGGAGCTTGTACCTCCCCATATATATGTATGGAGTGGAGTTGGCAACTGAAAAGAAACTTTGTGTTCCCTTCAAGCTAGGTGAAGGACGGCTTTCACACACACTTATCTCTCAGAACTGAGCATGTGGAGAGACGTTCGTTCATCCAGCACCAAGAGAACGCGTTGCAGGAGAAATACTTACTCTGGATTCTGAGTCTGTTTTCTGGTGCCGGTTTGAAGTGCCTGCCGTTTTCACTGTAAAACCGAGTTGGAGCTTGTACCTCCCCTTATATATGTATGGAGTGGAGTTGGCAACTGAAAAGAAACTTTGTGTTCCCTTCAAGCTAGGTGAAGGACGGCTTTCACACACACTTATCTCTCAGAACTGAGCATGTGGATAGACGTTCGTTCATCCAGCACCAAGGGAACGGGTTGCAGGAGAAACACTTACTCTGGTTTCTCAGTCTGTTTCCTAGTGCCGGTTTGAAGTGCCTGCCGTTTTCACTGTAAAACCGAGTTGGAGCTTGTACCTCCCCATATATATGTATGGAGTGGAGTTGGCAACTGAAAAGAAACTTTGTGTTCCCTTCAAGCTAGGTGAAGGACGGCTTTCACACACACTTATCTCTCAGAACTGAGCACGTGGAGAGACGTTCGTTCATCCAGCACCAAGGGAACGGGTTGCAGGAGAAACACTTACTCTGGTTTCTCAGTCTGTTTCCTAGTGCCGTTTTGAAGTGCCTGCAGTTTTCACTGTAAAACCGAGTTGGAGCTTGTACCTCCCCATATATATGTATGGAGTGGAGTTGGCAACTGAAAAGAAACTTTGTGTTCCCTTCAAGCTAGGTGAAGGACGGCTTTCACACACACTTATCTCTCAGAACTGAGCATGTGGAGAGACGTTCGTTCATCCAGCACCAAGGGAACGGGTTGCAGGAGAAACACTTACTCTGGTTTCTCAGTCTGTTTCCTAGTGCCGGTTTGAAGTGCCTGCCGTTTTCACTGTAAAACCGAGTTGGAGCTTGTACCTCCCCATATATATGTATGGAGTGGAGTTGGCAACTGAAAAGAAACTTTGTGTTCCCTTCAAGCTAGGTGAAGGACGGCTTTCACACACACTTATCTCTCAGAACTGAGCATGTGGAGAGACGTTCGTTCATCCAGCACCAAGGGAACGGGTTGCAGGAGAAACACTTACTCTGGTTTCTCAGTCTGTTTCCTAGTGCCGGTTTGAAGTGCCTGCCGTTTTCACTGTAAAACCGAGTTGGAGCTTGTACCTCCCCATATATATGTATGGAGTGGAGTTGGCAACTGAAAAGAAACTTTGTGTTCCCTTCAAGCTAGGTGAAGGACGGCTTTCACACACACTTATCTCTCAGAACTGAGCATGTGGAGAGACGTTCGTTCATCCAGCACCAAGGGAACGGGTTGCAGGAGAAACACTTACTCTGGTTTCTCAGTCTGTTTCCTAGTGCCGGTTTGAAGTGCCTGCCGTTTTCACTGTAAAACCGAGTTGGAGCTTGTACCTCCCCATATATATGTATGGAGTGGAGTTGGCAACTGAAAAGAAACTTTGTCTTCCCTTCAAGCTAGGTGAAGGACGGCTTTCACACACACTTATCTCTCAGAACTGAGCATGTGGAGAGACGTTCGTTCATCCAGCACCAAGGGAACGGGTTGCAGGAGAAACACTTACTCTGGTTTCTCAGTCTGTTTCCTAGTGCCGGTTTGAAGTGCCTGCTGTTTTCACTGTAAAACCGAGTTGGAGCTTGTACCTCCCCATATATATGTATGGAGTGGAGTTGGCAACTGAAAAGAAACTTTGTGTTCCCTTCAAGCTAGGTGAAGGACGGCTTTCACACACACTTATCTCTCAGAACTGAGCATGTGTAGAGACGTTCGTTCATCCAGCACCAAGGGAACGGGTTGCAGGAGAAACACTTACTCTGGTTTCTCAGTCGGTTTCCTAGTGCCGGTTTGAAGTGCCTGCCGTTTTCACTGTAAAACCGAGTTGGAGCTTGTACCTCCCCATATATATGTATGGAGTGGAGTTGGCAACTGAAAAGAAACTTTGTGTTCCCTTCAAGCTAGGTGAAGGACGGCTTTCACACACACTTATCTCTCAGAACTGAGCATGTGGATAGACGTTCGTTCATCCAGCACCAAGGGATCGGGTTGCAGGAGAAAAACGTACTCTGTTTTCTGAGTTTGTTTCCTAGTGCCGGTTTGAAGTGCCTGCCGTTTTCACTGTAAAACCGAGTTGGAGCTTGTACCTCCCCATATATATGTATGGAGTGGAGTTGGCAACTGAAAAGAAACTTTGTGTTCCCTTCAAGCTAGGTGAAGGACGGCTTTCACACACACTTATCTCTCAGAACTGAGCATGTGGAGAGACGTTCGTTCATCCAGCACCAAGGGAACGGGTTGCAGGAGAAACACTTACTCTGGTTTCTCAGTCTGTTTCCTAGTGCCGGTTTGAAGTGCCTGCCGTTTTCACTGTAAAACCGAGTTGGAGCTTGTACCTCCCCATATATATGTATGGAGTGGAGTTGGCAACTGAAAAGAAACTTTGTGTTCCCTTCAAGCTAGGTGAAGGACGGCTTTCACACACACTTATCTCTCAGGACTGAGCATGTGGAGAGACGTTCGTTCATCCAGCACCAAGGGAACGGGTTGCAGGAGAAACACTTACTCTGGTTTCTCAATCTGTTTCCTAGTGCCGGTTTGAAGTGCCTGCCGTTTTCACTGTAAAACCGAGTTGGAGCTTGTACCTCCCCATATATATGTATGGAGTGGAGTTGGCAACTGAAAAGAAACTTTGTGTTCCCTTCAAGCTAGGTGAAGGACGGCTTTCACACACACTTATCTCTCAGAACTGAGCATGTGGAGAGACGTTCGTTCATCCAGCACCAAGGGAACGGGTTGCAGGAGAAACACTTACTCTGGTTTCTCAGTCTGTCTCCTAGTGCCGGTTTGAAGTGCCTGCCGTTTTCACTGTAAAACCGAGTTGGAGCTTGTACCTCCCCATATATATGTATGGAGTGGAGTTGGCAACTGAAAAGAAACTTTGTGTTCCCTTCAAGCTAGGTGAAGGACGGCTTTCACACACACTTATCTCTCAGAACTGAGCATGTGGAGAGACGTTCGTTCATCCAGCACCAAGGGAACGGGTTGCAGGAGAAACACTTACTCTGGTTTCTCAGTCTGTCTCCTAGTGCCGGTTTGAAGTGCCTGCCGTTTTCACTGTAAAACCGAGTTGGAGCTTGTACCTCCCCATATATATGTATGGAGTGGAGTTGGCAACTGAAAAGAAACTTTGTGTTCCCTTCAAGCTAGGTGAAGGACGGCTTTCACACACACTTATCTCTCAGAACTGAGCATGTGGAGAGACGTTCGTTCATCCAGCACCAAGGGAACGGGTTGCAGGAGAAACACTTACTCTGGTTTCTCAGTCTGTTTCCTAGTGCCGGTTTGAAGTGCCTGCCGTTTTCACTGTAAAACCGAGTTGGAGCTTGTACCTCCCCATATATATGTATGGAGTGGAGTTGGCAACTGAAAAGAAACTTTGTGTTCCCTTCAAGCTAGGTGAAGGACGACTTTCACACACACTTATCTCTCAGAACTGAGCATGTGGAGAGACGTTCGTTCATCCAGCACCAAGGGAACGGGTTGCAGGAGAAACACTTACTCTGGTTTCTGAGTCTGTTTCCTAGTGCCGGTTTGAAGTGCCTGCCGTTTTCACTGTAAAACCGAGTTGGAGCTTGTACCTCCCCATATATATGTATGGAGTGGAGTTGGCAACTGAAAAGAAACTTTGTGTTCCCTTCAAGCTAGGTGAAGGACGGCTTTCACACACACTTATCTCTCAGAACTGAGTATGTGGAGAGACGTTCGTTCATCCAGCACCAAGGGAACGGGTTGCAGCAGAAACACTTACTCTGGTTTCTCAGTCTGTTTCCTAGTGCCGGTTTGAAGTGCCTGCCGTTTTCACTGTAAAACCGAGTTGGAGCTTGTACCTCCCCATATATATGTATGGAGTGGAGTTGGCAACTGAAAAGAAACTTTGTGTTCACTACAAGCTAGGTGAAGGACGGCTTTCACACACACTTATCTCTCAGAACTGAGCATGTGGAGAGACGTTCGTTCATCCAGCACCAAGGGAACGGGTTGCAGGAGAAACACTTACTCTGGTTTCTGAGTCTGTTTCCTAGTGCCGGTTTGAAGTGCCTGCCGTTTTCACTGTAAAACCGAGTTGGAGCTTGTACCTCCCCATATATATGTATGGAGTGGAGTTGGCAACTGAAAAGAAACTTTGTGTTCCCTTCAAGCTAGGTGAAGGACGGCTTTCACACACACTTATCTCTCAGAACTGAGTATGTGGAGAGACGTTCGTTCATCCAGCACCAAGGGAACGGGTTGCAGGAGAAACACTTACTCTGGTTTCTCAGTCTGTTTCCTAGTGCCGGTTTGAAGTGCCTGCCGTTTTCACTGTAAAACCGAGTTGGAGCTTGTACCTCCCCATATATATGTATGGAGTGGAGTTGGCAACTGAAAAGAAACTTTGTGTTCACTACAAGCTAGGTGAAGGACGGCTTTCACACACACTTATCTCTCAGAACTGAGCATGTGGAGAGACGTTCGTTCATCCAGCACCAAGGGAACGGGTTGCAGGAGAAACACTTACTCTGGTTTCTCAGTCTGTTTCCTAGTGCCGGTTTGAAGTGCCTGCCGTTTTCACTGTAAAACCGAGTTGGAGCTTGTACCTCCCCATATATATGTATGGAGTGGAGTTGGCAACTGAAAAGAAACTTTGTGTTCCCTTCAAGCTAGGTGAAGGACGGCTTTCACACACACTTATCTCTCAGAACTGAGCATGTGGAGAGACGTTCGTTCATCCAGCACCAAGGGAACGGGTTGCAGGAGAAACACTTACTCTGGTTTCTGAGTCTGTTTCCTAGTGCCGGTTTGAAGTGCCTGCCGTTTTCACTGTAAAACCGAGTTGGAGCTTGTACCTCCCCATATATATGTATGGAGTGGAGTTGGCAACTGAAAAGAAACTTTGTGTTCCCTTCAAGCTAGGTGAAGGACGGCTTTCACACACACTTATCTCTCAGAACCGAGCATGTGGAGAGACGTTCGTTCATCCAGCATCAAGGGAACGGGTTGCAGGAGAAACACTTACTCTGGTTTCTCAGTCTGTTTCCTAGTGCCGGTTTGAAGTGCCTGCCGTTTTCACTGTAAAACCGAGTTGGAGCTTGTACCTCCCCATATATATGTATGGAGTGGAGTTGGCAACTGAAAAGAAACTTTGTGTTCCCTTCAAGCTAGGTGAAGGACGGCTTTCACACACACTTATCTCTCAGAACTGAGCATGTGGATAGACGTTCGTTCATCCATCACCAAGGGATCGGGTTGCAGGAGAAAAACGTACTATGTTTTCTGAGTCTGTTTCCTAGTGCCGGTTTGAAGTGCCTGCCGTTTTCACTGTAAAACCGAGTTGGAGCTTGTACCTCCCCATATATATGTATGGAGTGGAGTTGGCAACTGAAAAGAAACTTTGTGTTCCCTTCAAGCTAGGTGAAGGACGGCTTTCACACACACTTATCTCTCAGAACTGAGCATGTGGAGAGACGTTCGTTCATCCAGCACCAAGGGAACGGGTTGCAGGAGAAACACTTACTCTGGTTTCTCAGTCTGTTTCCTAGTGCCGGTTTGAAGTGCCTGCCGTTTTCACTGTAAAACCGAGTTGGAGCTTGTACCTCCCCATATATATGTATGGAGTGGAGTTGGCAACTGAAAAGAAACTTTGTGTTCCCTTCAAGCTAGGTGAAGGACGGCTTTCACACACACTTATCTCTCAGAACCGAGCATGTGGAGAGACGTTCGTTCATCCAGCACCAAGGGAACGGGTTGCAGGAGAAACACTTACTCTGGTTTCTCAGTCTGTTTCCTAGTGCCGGTTTGAAGTGCCTGCCGTTTTCACTGTAAAACCGAGTTGGAGCTTGTACCTCCCCATATATATGTATGGAGTGGAGTTGGCAACTGAAAAGAAACTTTGTGTTCCCTTCAAGCTAGGTGAAGGACGGCTTTCACACACACTTATCTCTCAGAACTGAGCATGTGGATAGACGCTCGTTCATCCAGCACCAAGGGATCGGGTTGCAGGAGAAAAACGTACTCTGTTTTCTGAGTCTGTTTCCTAGTGCCGGTTTGAAGTGCCTGCCGTTTTCACTGTAAAACCGAGTTGGAGCTTGTACCTCCCCATATATATGTATGGAGTGGAGTTGGCAACTGAAAAGAAACTTTGTGTTCCCTTCAAGCTAGGTGAAGGACGGCTTTCACACACACTTATCTCTCAGAACTGAGCATGTGGAGAGACGTTCGTTCATCCAGCACCAAGGGAACGGGTTGCAGGAGAAACACTTACTCTGGTTTCTCAGTCTGTTTCCTAGTGCCGGTTTGAAGTGCCTGCCGTTTTCACTGTAAAACCGAGTTGGAGCTTGTACCTCCCCATATATATGTATGGAGTGGAGTTGGCAACTGAAAAGAAACTTTGTGTTCCCTTCAAGCTAGGTGAAGGACGGCTTTCACACACACTTATCTCTCAGAACTGAGCATGTACAGAGACGTTCGTTCATCCAGCACCAAGGGAACGGGTTGCAGGAGAAACACTTACTCTGGTTTCTCAGTCTGTTTCCTAGTGCCGGTTTGAAGTGCCTGCCGTTTTCACTGTAAAACCGAGTTGGAGCTTGTACCTCCCCATATATATGTATGGAGTGGAGTTGGCAACTGAAAAGAAACTTTGTGTTCCCTTCAAGCTAGGTGAAGGACGGCTTTCACACACACTTATCTCTCAGAACTGAGCATGTGGAGAGACGTTCGTTCATCCAGCACCAAGGGAACGGGTTGCAGGAGAAACACTTACTCTGGTTTCTGAGTCTGTTTTCTAGTGCCGGTTTGAAGTGCCTGCCGTTTTCACTGTAAAACCGAGTTGGAGCTTGTACCTCCCCATATATATGTATGGAGTGGAGTTGGCAACTGAAAAGAAACTTTGTGTTCCCTTCAAGCTAGGTGAAGGACGGCTTTCACACACACTTATCTCTCAGAACTGAGCATGTGGAGAGACGTTCGTTCATCCAGCACCAAGGGAACGGGTTGCAGGGGAAACACTTACTCTGGTTTCTGAGTCTGTTTCCTAGTGCCGGTTTAAAGTGCCTGCCGTTTTCACTTTAAAACCGAGTTGGAGCTTGTACCTCCCCATATATATGTATGGAGTGGAGTTGGCAACTGAAAAGAAACTTTGTGTTCCCTTCAAGCTAGGTGAAGTACGGCTTTCACACACACTTATCTCTCAGAACTGAGCATGTGGAGAGACGTTCGTTCATCCAGCACCAAGGGAACGGGTTGCAGGAGAAACACTTACTCTGGTTTCTCAGTCTGTTTCCTAGTGCCGGTTTGAAGTGCCTGCCGTTTTCACTGTAAAACCGAGTTGGAGCTTGTACCTCCCCATATATATGTATGGAGTGGAGTTGGCAACTGAAAAGAAACTTTGTGTTCCCTTCAAGCTAGGTGAAGGACGGCTTTCACACACACTTATCTCTCAGAACTGAGCATGTGGAGAGACGTTCGTTCATCCAGCACCAAGGGAAAGGTTTGCAGGAGAAACACTTACTCTGGTTTCTGAGTCTGTTTTCTAGTGCCGGTTTGAAGTGCCTGCCGTTTTCACTGTAAAACCGAGTTGGAGCTTGTACCTCTCCATATATATGTATGGAGTGAAGTTGGCAACTGAAAAGAAACTTTGTGTTCCCTTCAAGCTAGGTGAAGGACGGCTTTCACACACACTTATCTCTCAGAACTGAGCATGTGGAGAGACGTTCGTTCATCCAGCACCAAGGGAACGGGTTGCAGGAGAAACACTTACTCTGGTTTCTCAGTCTGTTTCCTAGTGCCGGTTTGAAGTGCCTGCCGTTTTCACTGTAAAACCGAGTTGGAGCTTGTACCTCCCCATATATATGTATGGAGTGGAGTTGGCAACTGAAAAGAAACTTTGTGTTCCCTTCAAGCTAGGTGAAGGACGGCTTTCACACACACTTATCTCTCAGAACTGAGCATGTGGAGAGACGTTCGTTCATCCAGCACCAAGGGAACGGGTTGCAGGAGAAACACTTACTCTGGTTTCTCAGTCTGTTTCCTAGTGCCGGTTTGAAGTGCCTGCCGTTTTCACTGTAAAACCGGGTTGGAGCTTGTACCTCCCCATATATATGTATGGAGTGGAGTTGGCAACTGAAAAGAAACTTTGTGTTCCCTTCAAGCTAGGTGAAGGACGGCTTTCACACACACTTATCTCTCAGAACTGAGCATGTGGAGAGACGTTCGTTCATCCAGCACCAAGGGAACGGGTTGCAGGAGAAACACTTACTCTGGTTTCTCAGTCTGTTTCCTAGTGCCGGTTTGAAGTGCCTGCCGTTTTCACTGTAAAACCGAGTTGGAGCTTGTACCTCCCCATATATATGTATGGAGTGGAGTTGGCAACTGAAAAGAAACTTTGTGTTCCCTTCAAGCTAGGTGAAGGAAGGCTTTCACACACACTTATCTCTCAGAACTGAGCATGTGGAGAGACGTTCGTTCATCCAGCACCAAGAGAACGGGTTGCAGGAGAAACACTTACTCTGGTTTCTGAGTCTGTTTTCTAGTGCCGGTTTGAAGTGCCTGCCGTTTTCACTGTAAAACCGAGTTGGAGCTTGTACCTCCCCATATATATGTATGGAGTGGAGTTGGCAACTGAAAAGAAACTTTGTGTTCCCTTCAAGCTAGGTGAAGGACGGCTTTCACACACACTTATCTCTCAGAACTGAGCATGTGGAGAGACGTTCGTTCATCCAGCACCAAGGGAAAGGTTTGCAGGAGAAACACTTACTCTGGTTTCTGAGTCTGTTTTCTAGTGCCGGTTTGAAGTGCCTGCCGTTTTCACTGTAAAACCGAGTTGGAGCTTGTACCTCTCCATATATATGTATGGAGTGAAGTTGGCAACTGAAAAGAAACTTTGTGTTCCCTTCAAGCTAGGTGAAGGACGGCTTTCACACACACTTATCTCTCAGAACTGAGCATGTGGAGAGACGTTCGTTCATCCAGCACCAAGGGAACGGGTTGCAGGAGAAACACTTACTCTGGTTTCTCAGTCTGTTTCCTAGTGCCGGTTTGAAGTGCCTGCCGTTTTCACTGTAAAACCGAGTTGGAGCTTGTACCTCCCCATATATATGTATGGAGTGGAGTTGGCAACTGAAAAGAAACTTTGTGTTCCCTTCAAGCTAGGTGAAGGACGGCTTTCACACACACTTATCTCTCAGAACTGAGCATGTGGAGAGACGTTCGTTCATCCAGCACCAAGGGAACGGGTTGCAGGAGAAACACTTACTCTGGTTTCTCAGTCTGTTTCCTAGTGCCGGTTTGAAGTGCCTGCCGTTTTCACTGTAAAACCGGGTTGGAGCTTGTACCTCCCCATATATATGTATGGAGTGGAGTTGGCAACTGAAAAGAAACTTTGTGTTCCCTTCAAGCTAGGTGAAGGACGGCTTTCACACACACTTATCTCTCAGAACTGAGCATGTGGAGAGACGTTCGTTCATCCAGCACCAAGGGAACGGGTTGCAGGAGAAACACTTACTCTGGTTTCTCAGTCTGTTTCCTAGTGCCGGTTTGAAGTGCCTGCCGTTTTCACTGTAAAACCGAGTTGGAGCTTGTACCTCCCCATATATATGTATGGAGTGGAGTTGGCAACTGAAAAGAAACTTTGTGTTCCCTTCAAGCTAGGTGAAGGAAGGCTTTCACACACACGTATCTCTCAGAACTGAGCATGTGGAGAGACGTTCGTTCATCCAGCACCAAGAGAACGCATTGCAGGAGAAACACTTACTCTGGTTTCTGAGTCTGTTTTCTAGTGCCGGTTTGAAGTGCCTGCCGTTTTCACTGTAAAACCGAGTTGGAGCTTGTACCTCCCCATATATATGTATGGAGTGGAGTTGGCAACTGAAAAGAAACTTTGTGTTCCCTTCAAGCTAGGTGAAGGACGGCTTTCACACACACTTATCTCTCAGAACTGAGCATGTGGAGAGACGTTCGTTCATCCAGCACCAAGGGAACGGGTTGCAGGAGAAATAATTTCTCTGGTTTCTCAGTCTGTTTCCTAGTGCCGGTTTGAAGTGCCTGCCGTTTTAACTGTAAAACCGAGTTGGAGCTTGTACCTCCCCATATATATGTATGGAGTGGAGTTGGCAACTGAAAAGAAACTTTGTGTTCCCTTCAAGCTAGGTGAAGGACGGCTTTCACACACACTTATCTCTCAGAACTGAGCATGTGGAGAGACGTTCGTTCATCCAGCACCAAGGGAACGGGTTGCAGGAGAAACACTTACTCTGGTTTCTCAGTCTGTTTCCTAGTGCCGGTTTGAAGTGCCTGCCGTTTTCACTGTAAAACCGAGTTGGAGCTTGTACCTCCCCATATATATGTATGGATTGGAGTTGGCAACTGAAAAGAAACTTTGTGTTCCCTTCAAGCTAGGTGAAGGACGGCTTTCACACACACTTATCTCTCAGAACTGAGCATGTGTAGAGACGTTCGTTCATCCAGCACCAAGGGAACGGGTTGCAGGAGAAACACTTACTCTGGTTTCTGAGTCTGTTTCCTAGTGCCGGTTTGAAGTGCCTGCCGTTTTCACTGTAAAACCGAGTTGGAGCTTGTACCTCCCCATATATATGTATGGAGTGGAGTTGGCAACTGAAAAGAAACTTTGTGTTCCCTTCAAGCTAGGTGAAGGACGGCTTTCACACACACTTATCTCTCAGAACTGAGCATGTGGAGAGACGTTCGTTCATCCAGCACCAAGGGAACGGTTTGCAGGAGAAACACTTACTCTGGTTTCTCAGTCTGTTTCCTACTGCCGGTTTGAAGTGCCTGCCGTTTTCACTGCAAAACGGAGTTGGAGCTTGTACCTCCCCATATATATGTATGGAGTGGAGTTGGCAACTGAAAAGAAACTTTGTGTTCCCTTTAAGCTAGGTGAAGGACGGCTTTCACACACACGTATCTCTCAGAATTGAGCATGTGGAGAGACGTTCGTTCATCCAGCACCAAGGGAATGGGTTGCAGGAGAAACACTTACTCTGGTTTCTCAGTCTGTTTCCTAGTGCCGGTTTGAAGTGCCTGCCGTTTTCAGTGTAAAACCGAGTTGGAGCTTGTACCTCCCCATATATATGTATGGAGTGGAGTTGGCAACTGAAAAGAAACTTTGTGTTCCCTTCAAGCTAGGTGAAGGACGGCTTTCACACACACTTATCTCTCAGAACTGAGCATGTGGAGAGACGTTCGTTCATCCAGCACCAAGGGAACGGGTTGCAGGAGAAACACTTACTCTGGTTTCTCAGTCTGTTTCCTAGTGCCGGTTTGAAGTGCCTGCCGTTTTCACTGTAAAACCGAGTTGGAACTTGTACCTCCCCATATATATGTATGGAGTGGTGTTGGCAACTGAAATAAACTTTGTCTTCCCTTCAAGCTAGGTGAAGGACGGCTTTCACACACACTTATCTCTCAGAACTGAGCATGTGGAGAGACGTTCGTTCATCCAGCACCAAGGGAACGGGTTGCAGGAGAAACACTTACTCTGGTTTCTCAGTCTGTTTCCTAGTGCCGGTTTGAAGTGCCTGCCGTTTTCACTGTAAAACCGAGTTGGAGCTTGTACCTCCCCATATATATGTATGGAGTGGAGTTGGCAACTGAAAAGAAACTTTGTGTTCCCTTCAAGCTAGGTGAAGGATGGCTTTCACACACACTTATCTCTCAGAACTGAGCATGTGGAGAGACGTTCGTTCATCCAGCACCAAGGGAACGGGTTGCAGGAGAAACACTTACTCTGGTTTCTCAGTCTGTTTCCTAGTGCCGGTTTGAAGTGCCTGCCGTTTTCACTGTAAAACCGAGTTGGAGCTTGTACCTCCCCATATATATGTATGGAGTGGAGTTGGCAACTGAAAAGAAACTTTGTGTTCCCTTCAAGCTAGGTGAAGGACGGCTTTCACACACACTTATCTCTCGGAACTGAGCATGTGGAGAGACGTTCGTTCATCCAGCACCAAGGGAACGGGTTGCAGGAGAAACAATTACTCTGGTTTCTCAGTCTGTTTCCTAGTGCCGGTTTGAAGTGCCTGCCGTTTTCACTGTTAAACCGAGTTGGAGCTTGTACCTCCCCATATATATGTATGGAGTGGAGTTGGCAACTGAAAAGAAACTTTGTGTTCCCTTCAAGCTAGGTGAAGGACGGCTTTCACACACACTTATCTCTCAGAACTGAGCATGTGGAGAGACGTTCGTTCATCCAGCACCAAGAGAACGCGTTGCAGGAGAAATACTTACTCTGGATTCTGAGTCTGTTTTCTGGTGCCGGTTTGAAGTGCCTGCCGTTTTCACTGTAAAACCGAGTTGGAGCTTGTACCTCCCCATATATATGTATGGAGTGGAGTTGGCAACTGAAAAGAAACTTTGTGTTCCCTTCAAGCTAGGTGAAGGACGGCTTTCACACACACTTATCTCTCAGAACTGAGCATGTGGAGAGACGTTCGTTCATCCAGCACCAAGGGAACGGGTTGCAGGAGAAACACTTACTCTGGTTTCTCAGTCTGTTTCCTAGTGCCGGTTTGAAGTGCCTGCCGTTTTCACTGTAAAACCGAGTTGGAGCTTGTACCTCCCCATATATATGTATGGAGTGGAGTTGGCAACTGAAAAGAAACTTTGTGTTCCCTTCAAGCTAGGTGAAGGACGGCTTTCACACACACTTATCTCTCAGAACTGAGCATGTGGAGAGACGTTCGTTCATCCAGCACCAAGGGAACGGGTTGCAGGAGAAACACTTACTCTGGTTTCTCAGTCTGTTTCCTAGTGCCGGTTTGAAGTGCCTGCCGTTTTCACTGTAAAACCGAGTTGGAGCTTGTACCTCCCCATATATATGTATGGAGTGGAGTTGGCAACTGAAAAGAAACTTTGTGTTCCCTTCAAGCTAGGTGAAGGACGGCTTTCACACACACTTATCTCTCAGAACTGAGCATGTGGAGAGACGTTCGTTCATCCAGCACCAAGAGAACGCGTTGCAGGAGAAACACTTACTCTGGTTTCTGAGTCTGTTTTCTAGTGCCGGTTTGAAGTGCCTGCCGTTTTCACTGTAAAACCGAGTTGGAGCTTGTACCTCCCCATATATATGTATGGAGTGGAGTTGGCAACTGAAAAGAAACTTTGTGTTCCCTTCAAGCTAGGTGAAGGACGGCTTTCACACACACGTATCTCTCAGAATTGAGCATGTGGAGAGACGTTCGTTCATCCAGCACCAAGGGAATGGGTTGCAGGAGAAACACTTACTCTGGTTTCTCAGTCTGTTTCCTAGTGCCGGTTTGAAGTGCCTGCCGTTTTCAGTGTAAAACCGAGTTGGAGCTTGTACCTCCCCATATATATGTATGGAGTGGAGTTGGCAACTGAAAAGAAACTTTGTGTTCCCTTCAAGCTAGGTGAAGGACGGCTTTCACACACACTTATCTCTCAGAACTGAGCATGTGGTGAGACGTTCGTTCATCCAGCACCAAGGGAACGGGTTGCAGGAGAAACACTTACTCTGGTTTCTCAGTCTGTTTCCTAGTGCCGGTTTGAAGTGCCTGCCGTTTTCACTGTAAAACCGAGTTGGAGCTTGTACCTCCCCATATATATGTATGGAGTGGTGTTGGCAACTGAAATAAACTTTGTCTTCCCTTCAAGCTAGGTGAAGGACGGCTTTCACACACACTTATCTCTCAGAACTGAGCATGTGGAGAGACGTTCGTTCATCCAGCACCAAGGGAACGGGTTGCAGGAGAAACACTTACTCTGGTTTCTCAGTCTGTTTCCTAGTGCCGGTTTGAAGTGCCTGCCGTTTTCACTGTAAAACCGAGTTGGAGCTTGTACCTCCCCATATATATGTATGGAGTGGAGTTGGCAACTGAAAAGAAACTTTGTGTTCCCTTCAAGCTAGGTGAAGGACGGCTTTCACACACACTTATCTCTCAGAACTGAGCATGTGGAGAGACGTTCGTTCATCCAGCACCAAGGGAACGGGTTGCAGGAGAAACACTTACTCTGGTTTCTCAGTCTGTTTCCTAGTGCCGGTTTGAAGTGCCTGCCGTTTTCACTGTAAAACCGAGTTGGAGCTTGTACCTCCCCATATATATGTATGGAGTGGAGTTGGCAACTGAAAAGAAACTTTGTGTTCCCTTCAAGCTAGGTGAAGGACGGCTTTCACACACACTTATCTCTCGGAACTGAGCATGTGGAGAGACGTTCGTTCATCCAGCACCAAGGGAACGGGTTGCAGGAGAAACAATTACTCTGGTTTCTCAGTCTGTTTCCTAGTGCCGGTTTGAAGTGCCTGCCGTTTTCACTGTTAAACCGAGTTGGAGCTTGTACCTCCCCATATATATGTATGGAGTGGAGTTGGCAACTGAAAAGAAACTTTGTGTTCCCTTCAAGCTAGGTGAAGGACGGCTTTCACACACACTTATCTCTCGGAACTGAGCATGTGGAGAGACGTTCGTTCATCCAGCACCAAGGGAACGGGTTGCAGGAGAAACAATTACTCTGGTTTCTCAGTCTGTTTCCTAGTGCCGGTTTGAAGTGCCTGCCGTTTACACTGTTAAACCGAGTTGGAGCTTGTACCTCCCCATATATATGTATGGAGTGGAGTTGGCAACTGAAAAGAAACTTTGTGTTCCCTTCAAGCTAGGTGAAGGACGGCTTTCACACACACTTATCTCTCAGAACTGAGCATGTGGAGAGACGTTCGTTCATCCAGCACCAAGAGAACGCGTTGCAGGAGAAATACTTACTCTGGATTCTGAGTCTGTTTTCTGGTGCCGGTTTGAAGTGCCTGCCGTTTTCACTGTAAAACCGAGTTGGAGCTTGTACCTCCCCATATATATGTATGGAGTGGAGTTGGCAACTGAAAAGAAACTTTGTGTTCCCTTCAAGCTAGGTGAAGGACGGCTTTCACACACACTTATCTCTCAGAACTGAGCATGTGGAGAGACGTTCGTTCATCCAGCACCAAGGGAACGGGTTGCAGGAGAAACACTTACTCTGGTTTCTCAGTCGGTTTCCTAGTGCCGGTTTGAAGTGCCTGCCGTTTTCACTGTAAAACCGAGTTGGAGCTTGTACCTCCCCATATATATGTATGGAGTGGAGTTGGCAACTGAAAAGAAACTTTGTGTTCCCTTCAAGCTAGGTGAAGGACGGCTTTCACACACACTTATCTCTCAGAACTGAGCATGTGGAGAGACGTTCGTTCATCCAGCACCAAGGGAACGGGTTGCAGGAGAAACACTTACTCTGGTTTCTGAGTCTGTTTCCTAGTGCCGGTTTGAAGTGCCTGCCGTTTTCACTGTAAAACCGAGTTGGAGCTTGTACCTCCCCATATATATGTATGGAGTGGAGTTGGCAACTGAAAAGAAACTTTGTGTTCCCTTCAAGCTAGGTGAAGGACGGCTTTCACACACACTTATCTCTCAGAACTGAGCATGTGGAGAGACGTTCGTTCATCCAGCACCAAGGGAACGGGTTGCAGGAGAAACACTTACTCTGGTTTCTCAGTCTGTTTCCTAGTGCCGGTTTGAAGTGCCTGCTGTTTTCACTGTAAAACCGAGTTGGAGCTTGTACCTCCCCATATATATGTATGGAGTGGAGTTGGCAACTGAAAAGAAACTTTGTGTTCCCTTCAAGCTAGGTGAAGGACGGCTTTCACACACACTTATCTCTCAGAACTGAGCATGTGGAGAGACGTTCGTTCATCCAGCACCAAGGGAACGGGTTGCAGGAGAAACACTTACTCTGGTTTCTCAGTCTGTTTCCTAGTGCCGGTTTGAAATGCCTGCCGTTTTCACTGTAAAACTGAGTTGGAGCTTGTACCTCCCCATATATATGTATGGAGTGGAGTTGGCAACTGAAAAGAAACTTTGTGTTCCCTTCAAGCTAGGTGAAGGACGGCTTTCACACACACTTATCTCTCAGAACTGAGCATGTGGAGAGACGTTCGTTCATCCAGCATCAAGGGAACGGGTTGCAGGAGAAACACTTACTCTGGTTTCTGAGTCTGTTTCCTAGTGCCGGTTTGAAGTGCCTGCCGTTTTCACTGTAAAACCGAGTTGGAGCTTGTACCTCCCCATATATATGTATGGAGTGGAGTTGGCAACTGAAAAGAAACTTTGTGTTCCCTTCAAGCTAGGTGAAGGACGGCTTTCACACACACTTATCTCTCAGAACTGAGCATGTGGAGAGACGTTCGTTCATCCAGCACCAAGGGAACGCGTTGCAGGAGAAACACTTACTCTGGTTTCTCAGTCTGTTTCCTAGTGCCGGTTTGAAGTGCCTGCCGTTTTCAATGTAAAACCGAGTTGGAGCTTGTACCTCCCCATATATATGTATGGAGTGGAGTTGGCAACTGAAAAGAAACTTTGTGTTCCCTTCAAGCTAGGTGAAGGACGGCTTTCACACACACTTATCTCTCAGAACTGAGCATGTGGAGAGACGTTCGTTCATCCAGCACCAAGGGAACGCGTTGCAGGAGAAACACTTACTCTGGTTTCTGAGTCTGTTTTCTAGTGCCGGTTTGAAGTGCCTGCCGTTTTCACTGTAAAACCGAGTTGGAGCTTGTACCTCCCCATATATATGTATGGAGTGGAGTTGGCAACTGAAAAGAAACTTTGTGTTCCCTTCAAGCTAGGTGAAGGACGGCTTTCACACACAGTTATCTCTCAGAACTGAGCATGTGGAGAGACGTTCGTTCATCCAGCACCAAGGGAACGGGTTGCAGGAGAAACACTTACTCTGGTTTCTCAGTCTGTTTCCTAGTGCCGGTTTGAAGTGCCTGCCGTTTTCACTGTAAAACCGAGTTGGAGCTTGTACCTCCCCATATATATGTATGGAGTGGAGTTGGCAACTGAAAAGAAACTTTGTGTTCCCTTCAAGCTAGGTGAAGGACGGCTTTCACACACACTTATCTCTCAGAACTGAGCATGTGGAGAGACGTTCGTTCATCCAGCACCAAGGGAACGGGTTGCAGGAGAAACACTTACTCTGGTTTCTCAGTCTGTTTCCTAGTGCCGGTTTGAAGTGCCTGCCGTTTTCACTGTAAAACCGAGTTGGAGCTTGTACCTCCCCATATATATGTATGGAGTGGAGTTGGCAACTGAAAAGAAACTTTGTGTTCCCTTCAAGCTAGGTGAAGGACGGCTTTCACACACACTTATCTCTCAGAACTGAGCATGTGGAGAGACGTTCGTTCATCCAGCACCAAGGGAACGGGTTGCAGGAGAAACACTTACTCTGGTTTCTCAGTCTGTTTCCTAGTGCCGGTTTGAAGTGCCTGCCGTTTTCACTGTAAAACCGAGTTGGACCTTGTACCTCCCCATATATATGTATGGAGTGGAGTTGGCAACTGAAAAGAAACTTTGTGTTCCCTTCAAGCTAGGTGAAGGACGGCTTTCACACACACTTATCTCTCAGAACTGAGCATGTGGAGAGACGTTCGTTCATCCAGCACCAAGGGAACGGGTTGCAGGAGAAACACTTACTCTGGTTTCTCAGTCTGTTTCCTAGTGCCGGTTTGAAGTGCCTGCCGTTTTCACTGTAAAACCGAGTTGGAGCTTGTACCTCCCCATATATATGTATGGAGTGGAGTTGGCAACTGAAAAGAAACTTTGTGTTCCCTTCAAGCTAGGTGAAGGACGGCTTTCACACACACTTATCTCTCAGAACTGAGCATGTGGAGAGACGTTCGTTCATCCAGCACCAAGGGAACGGGTTGCAGGAGAAACACTTACTCTGGTTTCTCAGTCTGTTTCCTAGTGCCGGTTTGAAGTGCCTGCCGTTTTCACTGTAAAACAGAGTTGGAGTTTGTACCTCCCCATATATATGTATTGATTGGAGTTGGCAACTGAAAAGAAACTTTGTCTTCCCTTCAAGCTAGGTGAAGGACGGCTTTCACACACACTTATCTCTCAGAACTGAGCATGTGTAGAGACGTTCGTTCATCCAGCACCAAGGGAACGGGTTGCAGGAGAAACACTTACTCTGGTTTCTGAGTCTGTTTCCTAGTGCCGTTTTGAAGTGCCTGCCGTTTTCACTGTAAAACCGAGTTGGAGCTTGTACCTCCCCATATATATGTATGGAGTGGAGTTGGCAACTGAAAAGAAACTTTGTCTTCCCTTCAAGCTAGGTGAAGGACGGCTTTCACACACACTTATCTCTCAGAACTGAGCATGTGGAGAGACGTTCGTTCATCCAGCACCAAGGGAACGGTTTGCAGGAGAAACACTTACTCTGGTTTCTCAGTCTGTTTCCTAGTGCCGGTTTGAAGTGCCTGCCGTTTTCACTGTAAAACGGAGTTGGAGCTTGTACCTCCCCATATATATGTATGGAGTGGGGTTGGCAACTGAAAAGAAACTTTGTGTTCCCTTCAAGCTAGGTGAAGGACGGCTTTCACACACACTTATCTCTCAGAATTGAGCATGTGGAGAGACGTTCGTTCATCCAGCACCAAGGGAATGGGTTGCAGGAGAAACACTTACTCTGGTTTCTCAGTCTGTTTCCTAGTGCCGGTTTGAAGTGCCTGCCGTTTTCAGTGTAAAACCGAATTGGAGCTTGTACCTCCCCATATATATGTATGGAGTGGAGTTGGCAACTGAAAAGAAACTTTGTGTTCCCTTCAAGCTAGGTGAAGGACGGCTTTCACACACACTTATCTCTCAGAACTGAGCATGTGGAGAGACGTTCGTTCATCCAGCACCAAGGGAACGGGTTGCAGGAGAAACACTTACTCTGGTTTCTCAGTCTGTTTCCTAGTGCCGGTTTGAAGTGCCTGCCGTTTTCACTGTAAAACCGAGTTGGAGCTTGTACCTCCCCATATATATGTATGGAGTGGAGTTGGCAACTGAAATAAACTTTGTCTTCCCTTCAAGCTAGGTGAAGGACGGCTTTCACACACACTTATCTCTCAGAACTGAGCATGTGGAGAGACGTTCGTTCATCCAGCACCAAGGGAACGGGTTGCAGGAGAAACACTTACTCTGGTTTCTCAGTCTGTTTCCTAGTGCCGGTTTGAAGTGCCTGCCGTTTTCACTGTAAAACCGAGTTGGAGCTTGTACCTCCCCATATATATGTATGGAGTGGAGTTGGCAACTGAAAAGAAACTTTGTGTTCCCTTCAAGCTAGGTGAAGGACGGCTTTCACACACACTTATCTCTCAGAACTGAGCATGTGGAGAGACGTTCGTTCATCCAGCACCAAGGGAACGGGTTGCAGGAGAAACACTTACTCTGGTTTCTCAGTCTGTTTCCTAGTGCCGGTTTGAAGTGCCTGCCGTTTTCACTGTAAAACCGAGTTGGAGCTTGTACCTCCCCATATATATGTATGGAGTGGAGTTGGCAACTGAAAAGAAACTTTGTGTTCCCTTCAAGCTAGGTGAAGGACGGCTTTCACACACACTTATCTCTCGGAACTGAGCATGTGGAGAGACGTTCGTTCATCCAGCACCAAGGGAACGGGTTGCAGGAGAAACAATTACTCTGGTTTCTCAGTCTGTTTCCTAGTGCCGGTTTGAAGTGCCTGCCGTTTTCACTGTTAAACCGAGTTGGAGCTTGTACCTCCCCATATATATGTATGGAGTGGAGTTGGCAACTGAAAAGAAACTTTGTGTTCCCTTCAAGCTAGGTGAAGGACGGCTTTCACACACACTTATCTCTCAGAACTGAGCATGTGGAGAGACGTTCGTTCATCCAGCACCAAGAGAACGCGTTGCAGGAGAAATACTTACTCTGGATTCTGAGTCTGTTTTCTGGTGCCGGTTTGAAGTGCCTGCCGTTTTCACTGTAAAACCGAGTTGGAGCTTGTACCTCCCCTTATATATGTATGGAGTGGAGTTGGCAACTGAAAAGAAACTTTGTGTT
This sequence comes from Vicugna pacos, assembly GCF_048564905.1. Lineage (NCBI taxonomy): Eukaryota > Metazoa > Chordata > Mammalia > Artiodactyla > Camelidae > Vicugna > Vicugna pacos. Next base: position 33,281,272 of record NC_133000.1, read on the forward strand.
CCCTTCAAGCTAGGTGAAGGACGGCTTTCACAGACACTTATCTCTCAGAACTGAGCATGTGGATAGACGTTCGTTCATCCAGCACCAAGGGAACGGGTTGCAGGAGAAACACTTACTCTGGTTTCTCAGTCTGTTTCCTAGTGCCGGTTTGAAGTGCCTGCCGTTTTCACTGTAAAACCGAGTTGGAGCTTGTACCTCCCCATATATATGTATGGAGTGGAGTTGGCAACTGAAAAGAAACTTTGTGTTCCCTTCAAGCTAGGTGAAGGACGGCTTTCACACACACTTATCTCTCAGAACTGAGCACGTGGAGAGACGTTCGTTCATCCAGCACCAAGGGAACGGGTTGCAGGAGAAACACTTACTCTGGTTTCTCAGTCTGTTTCCTAGTGCCGGTTTGAAGTGCCTGCCGTTTTCACTGTAAAACCGAGTTGAAGCTTGTACCTCCCCATATATATGTATGGAGTGGAGTTGGCAACTGAAAAGAAACTTTGTGTTCCCTTCAAGCTAGGTGAAGGACGGCTTTCACACACACTTATCTCTCAGAACTGAGCATGTGGAGAGACGTTCGTTCATCCAGCACCAAGGGAACGGGTTGCAGGAGAAACACTTACTCTGGTTTCTCAGTCTGTTTCCTAGTGCCGGTTTGATGTGCCTGCCGTTTTCACTGTAAAACCGAGTTGGAGCTTGTACCTCCCCATATATATGTATGGAGTGGAGTTGGCAACTGAAAAGAAACTTTGTGTTCCCTTCAAGCTAGGTGAAGGACGGCTTTCACACACACTTATCTCTCGGAACTGAGCATGTGGAGAGACGTTCGTTCATCCAGCACCAAGGGAACGGGTTGCAGGAGAAACACTTACTCTGGTTTCTCAGTCTGTTTCCTAGTGCCGGTTTGAAGTGCCTGCCGTTTTCACTGTAAAACCGAGTTGGAGCTTGTACCTCCCCATATATATGTATGGAGTGGAGTTGGCAACTGAAAAGAAACTTTGTGTTCCCTTCAAGCTAGGTGAAGGACGGCTTTCACACACACTTATCTCTCAGAACTGAGCATGTGGAGAGACGTTCGTTCATCCAGCACCAAGGGAACGGGTTGCAGGAGAAACACTTACTCTGGTTTCTCAGTCTGTTTCCTAGTGCCGGTTTGAAGTGCCTGCCGTTTTCAATGTAAAACCGAGTTGGAGCTTGTACCTCCCCATATATATGTATGGAGTGGAGTTGGCAACTGAAAAGAAACTTTGTGTTCCCTTCAAGCTAGGTGAAGGACGGCTTTCACACACACTTATCTCTCAGAACTGAGCATGTGGAGAGACGTTCGTTCATCCAGCACCAAGGGAACGGGTTGCAGGAGAAACACTTACTCTGGTTTCTCAGTCTGTTTCCTAGTGCCGGTTTGAAGTGCCTGCTGTTTTCACTGTAAAACCGAGTTGGAGCTTGTACCTCCCCATATATATGTATGGAGTGGAGTTGGCAACTGAAAAGAAACTTTGTGTTCCCTTCAAGCTAGGTGAAGGACGGCTTTCACACACACTTATCTCTCAGAACTGAGCATGTGGAGAGATGTTCGTTCATCCAGCACCAAGGGAACGGGTTGCAGGAGAAACACTTACTCTGGTTTCTCAGTCGGTTTCCTAGTGCCGGTTTGAAGTGCCTGCCGTTTTCACTGTAAAACCGAGTTGGAGCTTGTACCTCCCCATATATATGTATGGAGTGGAGTTGGCAACTGAAAAGAAACTTTGTGTTCCCTTCAAGCTAGGTGAAGGACGGCTTTCACACACACTTATCTCTCAGAACTGAGCATGTACAGAGACGTTCGTTCATCCAGCACCAATGGAACGGGTTGCAGGAGAAACACTTACTCTGGTTTCTGAGTCTGTTTCCTAGTGCCGGTTTGAAGTGCCTGCCGTTTTCACTGTAAAACGGAGTTGGAGCTTGTACCTCCCCATATATATGTATGGAGTGGAGTTGGCAACTGAAAAGAAACTTTGTGTTCCCTTCAAGCTAGGTGAAGGACGGCTTTCACACACACTTATCTCTCAGAACTGAGCATGTGGAGAGACGTTCGTTCATCCAGCACCAAGGGAACGGGTTGCAGGAGAAACACTTACTCTGGTTTCTCAGTCTGTTTCCTAGTGCCGGTTTGAAGTGCCTGCTGTTTTCACTGTAAAACCGAGTTGGAGCTTGTACCTCCCCATATATATGTATGGAGTGGAGTTGGCAACTGAAAAGAAACTTTGTGTTCCCTTCAAGCTAGGTGAAGGACGGCTTTCACACACACTTATCTCTCAGAACTGAGCATGTGGAGAGACGTTCGTTCATCCAGCACCAAGGGAACGGGTTGCAGGAGAAACACTTACTCTGGTTTCTCAGTCTGTTTCCTAGTGCCGGTTTGAAATGCCTGCCGTTTTCACTGTAAAACTGAGTTGGAGCTTGTACCTCCCCATATATATGTATGGAGTGGAGTTGGCAACTGAAAAGAAACTTTGTGTTCCCTTCAAGCTAGGTGAAGGACGGCTTTCACACACACTTATCTCTCAGAACTGAGCATGTGGAGAGACGTTCGTTCATCCAGCATCAAGGGAACGGGTTGCAGGAGAAACACTTACTCTGGTTTCTGAGTCTGTTTCCTAGTGCCGGTTTGAAGTGCCTGCCGTTTTCACTGTAAAACCGAGTTGGAGCTTGTACCTCCCCATATATATGTATGGAGTGGAGTTGGCAACTGAAAAGAAACTTTGTGTTCCCTTCAAGCTAGGTGAAGGACGGCTTTCACACACACTTATCTCTCAGAACTGAGCATGTGGAGAGACGTTCGTTCATCCAGCACCAAGGGAACGCGTTGCAGGAGAAACACTTACTCTGGTTTCTCAGTCTGTTTCCTAGTGCCGGTTTGAAGTGCCTGCCGTTTTCAATGTAAAACCGAGTTGGAGCTTGTACCTCCCCATATATATGTATGGAGTGGAGTTGGCAACTGAAAAGAAACTTTGTGTTCCCTTCAAGCTAGGTGAAGGACGGCTTTCACACACACTTATCTCTCAGAACTGAGCATGTGGAGAGACGTTCGTTCATCCAGCACCAAGGGAACGCGTTGCAGGAGAAACACTTACTCTGGTTTCTGAGTCTGTTTTCTAGTGCCGGTTTGAAGTGCCTGCCGTTTTCACTGTAAAACCGAGTTGGAGCTTGTACCTCCCCATATATATGTATGGAGTGGAGTTGGCAACTGAAAAGAAACTTTGTGTTCCCTTCAAGCTAGGTGAAGGACGGCTTTCACACACAGTTATCTCTCAGAACTGAGCATGTGGAGAGACGTTCGTTCATCCAGCACCAAGGGAACGGGTTGCAGGAGAAACACTTACTCTGGTTTCTCAGTCTGTTTCCTAGTGCCGGTTTGAAGTGCCTGCCGTTTTCACTGTAAAACCGAGTTGGAGCTTGTACCTCCCCATATATATGTATGGAGTGGAGTTGGCAACTGAAAAGAAACTTTGTGTTCCCTTCAAGCTAGGTGAAGGACGGCTTTCACACACACTTATCTCTCAGAACTGAGCATGTGGAGAGACGTTCGTTCATCCAGCACCAAGGGAACGGGTTGCAGGAGAAACACTTACTCTGGTTTCTCAGTCTGTTTCCTAGTGCCGGTTTGAAGTGCCTGCCGTTTTCACTGTAAAACCGAGTTGGAGCTTGTACCTCCCCATATATATGTATGGAGTGGAGTTGGCAACTGAAAAGAAACTTTGTGTTCCCTTCAAGCTAGGTGAAGGACGGCTTTCACACACACTTATCTCTCAGAACTGAGCATGTGGAGAGACGTTCGTTCATCCAGCACCAAGGGAACGGGTTGCAGGAGAAACACTTACTCTGGTTTCTCAGTCTGTTTCCTAGTGCCGGTTTGAAGTGCCTGCCGTTTTCACTGTAAAACCGAGTTGGACCTTGTACCTCCCCATATATATGTATGGAGTGGAGTTGGCAACTGAAAAGAAACTTTGTGTTCCCTTCAAGCTAGGTGAAGGACGGCTTTCACACACACTTATCTCTCAGAACTGAGCATGTGGAGAGACGTTCGTTCATCCAGCACCAAGGGAACGGGTTGCAGGAGAAACACTTACTCTGGTTTCTCAGTCTGTTTCCTAGTGCCGGTTTGAAGTGCCTGCCGTTTTCACTGTAAAACCGAGTTGGAGCTTGTACCTCCCCATATATATGTATGGAGTGGAGTTGGCAACTGAAAAGAAACTTTGTGTTCCCTTCAAGCTAGGTGAAGGACGGCTTTCACACACACTTATCTCTCAGAACTGAGCATGTGGAGAGACGTTCGTTCATCCAGCACCAAGGGAACGGGTTGCAGGAGAAACACTTACTCTGGTTTCTCAGTCTGTTTCCTAGTGCCGGTTTGAAGTGCCTGCCGTTTTCACTGTAAAACAGAGTTGGAGTTTGTACCTCCCCATATATATGTATTGATTGGAGTTGGCAACTGAAAAGAAACTTTGTCTTCCCTTCAAGCTAGGTGAAGGACGGCTTTCACACACACTTATCTCTCAGAACTGAGCATGTGTAGAGACGTTCGTTCATCCAGCACCAAGGGAACGGGTTGCAGGAGAAACACTTACTCTGGTTTCTGAGTCTGTTTCCTAGTGCCGTTTTGAAGTGCCTGCCGTTTTCACTGTAAAACCGAGTTGGAGCTTGTACCTCCCCATATATATGTATGGAGTGGAGTTGGCAACTGAAAAGAAACTTTGTCTTCCCTTCAAGCTAGGTGAAGGACGGCTTTCACACACACTTATCTCTCAGAACTGAGCATGTGGAGAGACGTTCGTTCATCCAGCACCAAGGGAACGGTTTGCAGGAGAAACACTTACTCTGGTTTCTCAGTCTGTTTCCTAGTGCCGGTTTGAAGTGCCTGCCGTTTTCACTGTAAAACGGAGTTGGAGCTTGTACCTCCCCATATATATGTATGGAGTGGGGTTGGCAACTGAAAAGAAACTTTGTGTTCCCTTCAAGCTAGGTGAAGGACGGCTTTCACACACACTTATCTCTCAGAATTGAGCATGTGGAGAGACGTTCGTTCATCCAGCACCAAGGGAATGGGTTGCAGGAGAAACACTTACTCTGGTTTCTCAGTCTGTTTCCTAGTGCCGGTTTGAAGTGCCTGCCGTTTTCAGTGTAAAACCGAATTGGAGCTTGTACCTCCCCATATATATGTATGGAGTGGAGTTGGCAACTGAAAAGAAACTTTGTGTTCCCTTCAAGCTAGGTGAAGGACGGCTTTCACACACACTTATCTCTCAGAACTGAGCATGTGGAGAGACGTTCGTTCATCCAGCACCAAGGGAACGGGTTGCAGGAGAAACACTTACTCTGGTTTCTCAGTCTGTTTCCTAGTGCCGGTTTGAAGTGCCTGCCGTTTTCACTGTAAAACCGAGTTGGAGCTTGTACCTCCCCATATATATGTATGGAGTGGAGTTGGCAACTGAAATAAACTTTGTCTTCCCTTCAAGCTAGGTGAAGGACGGCTTTCACACACACTTATCTCTCAGAACTGAGCATGTGGAGAGACGTTCGTTCATCCAGCACCAAGGGAACGGGTTGCAGGAGAAACACTTACTCTGGTTTCTCAGTCTGTTTCCTAGTGCCGGTTTGAAGTGCCTGCCGTTTTCACTGTAAAACCGAGTTGGAGCTTGTACCTCCCCATATATATGTATGGAGTGGAGTTGGCAACTGAAAAGAAACTTTGTGTTCCCTTCAAGCTAGGTGAAGGACGGCTTTCACACACACTTATCTCTCAGAACTGAGCATGTGGAGAGACGTTCGTTCATCCAGCACCAAGGGAACGGGTTGCAGGAGAAACACTTACTCTGGTTTCTCAGTCTGTTTCCTAGTGCCGGTTTGAAGTGCCTGCCGTTTTCACTGTAAAACCGAGTTGGAGCTTGTACCTCCCCATATATATGTATGGAGTGGAGTTGGCAACTGAAAAGAAACTTTGTGTTCCCTTCAAGCTAGGTGAAGGACGGCTTTCACACACACTTATCTCTCGGAACTGAGCATGTGGAGAGACGTTCGTTCATCCAGCACCAAGGGAACGGGTTGCAGGAGAAACAATTACTCTGGTTTCTCAGTCTGTTTCCTAGTGCCGGTTTGAAGTGCCTGCCGTTTTCACTGTTAAACCGAGTTGGAGCTTGTACCTCCCCATATATATGTATGGAGTGGAGTTGGCAACTGAAAAGAAACTTTGTGTTCCCTTCAAGCTAGGTGAAGGACGGCTTTCACACACACTTATCTCTCAGAACTGAGCATGTGGAGAGACGTTCGTTCATCCAGCACCAAGAGAACGCGTTGCAGGAGAAATACTTACTCTGGATTCTGAGTCTGTTTTCTGGTGCCGGTTTGAAGTGCCTGCCGTTTTCACTGTAAAACCGAGTTGGAGCTTGTACCTCCCCTTATATATGTATGGAGTGGAGTTGGCAACTGAAAAGAAACTTTGTGTTCCCTTCAAGCTAGGTGAAGGACGGCTTTCACAGACACTTATCTCTCAGAACTGAGCATGTGGATAGACGTTCGTTCATCCAGCACCAAGGGAACGGGTTGCAGGAGAAACACTTACTCTGGTTTCTCAGTCTGTTTCCTAGTGCCGGTTTGAAGTGCCTGCCGTTTTCACTGTAAAACCGAGTTGGAGCTTGTACCTCCCCATATATATGTATGGAGTGGAGTTGGCAACTGAAAAGAAACTTTGTGTTCCCTTCAAGCTAGGTGAAGGACGGCTTTCACACACACTTATCTCTCAGAACTGAGCACGTGGAGAGACGTTCGTTCATCCAGCACCAAGGGAACGGGTTGCAGGAGAAACACTTACTCTGGTTTCTCAGTCTGTTTCCTAGTGCCGGTTTGAAGTGCCTGCCGTTTTCACTGTAAAACCGAGTTGAAGATTGTACCTCCCCATATATATGTATGGAGTGGAGTTGGCAACTGAAAAGAAACTTTGTGTTCCCTTCAAGCTAGGTGAAGGACGGCTTTCACACACACTTATCTCTCAGAACTGAGCATGTGGAGAGACGTTCGTTCATCCAGCACCAAGGGAACGGGTTGCAGGAGAAACACTTACTCTGGTTTCTCAGTCTGTTTCCTAGTGCCGGTTTGATGTGCCTGCCGTTTTCACTGTAAAACCGAGTTGGAGCTTGTACCTCCCCATATATATGTATGGAGTGGAGTTGGCAACTGAAAAGAAACTTTGTGTTCCCTTCAAGCTAGGTGAAGGACGGCTTTCACACACACTTATCTCTCGGAACTGAGCATGTGGAGAGACGTTCGTTCATCCAGCACCAAGGGAACGGGTTGCAGGAGAAACACTTACTCTGGTTTCTCAGTCTGTTTCCTAGTGCCGGTTTGAAGTGCCTGCCGTTTTCACTGTAAAACCGAGTTGGAGCTTGTACCTCCCCATATATATGTATGGAGTGGAGTTGGCAACTGAAAAGAAACTTTGTGTTCCCTTCAAGCTAGGTGAAGGACGGCTTTCACACACACTTATCTCTCAGAACTGAGCATGTGGAGAGACGTTCGTTCATCCAGCACCAAGGGAACGGGTTGCAGGAGAAACACTTACTCTGGTTTCTCAGTCTGTTTCCTAGTGCCGGTTTGAAGTGCCTGCCGTTTTCAATGTAAAACCGAGTTGGAGCTTGTACCTCCCCATATATATGTATGGAGTGGAGTTGGCAACTGAAAAGAAACTTTGTGTTCCCTTCAAGCTAGGTGAAGGACGGCTTTCACACACACTTATCTCTCAGAACTGAGCATGTGGAGAGACGTTCGTTCATCCAGCACCAAGGGAACGGGTTGCAGGAGAAACACTTACTCTGGTTTCTCAGTCTGTTTCCTAGTGCCGGTTTGAAGTGCCTGCTGTTTTCACTGTAAAACCGAGTTGGAGCTTGTACCTCCCCATATATATGTATGGAGTGGAGTTGGCAACTGAAAAGAAACTTTGTGTTCCCTTCAAGCTAGGTGAAGGACGGCTTTCACACACACTTATCTCTCAGAACTGAGCATGTGGAGAGATGTTCGTTCATCCAGCACCAAGGGAACGGGTTGCAGGAGAAACACTTACTCTGGTTTCTCAGTCGGTTTCCTAGTGCCGGTTTGAAGTGCCTGCCGTTTTCACTGTAAAACCGAGTTGGAGCTTGTACCTCCCCATATATATGTATGGAGTGGAGTTGGCAACTGAAAAGAAACTTTGTGTTCCCTTCAAGCTAGGTGAAGGACGGCTTTCACACACACTTATCTCTCAGAACTGAGCATGTACAGAGACGTTCGTTCATCCAGCACCAATGGAACGGGTTGCAGGAGAAACACTTACTCTGGTTTCTGAGTCTGTTTCCTAGTGCCGGTTTGAAGTGCCTGCCGTTTTCACTGTAAAACGGAGTTGGAGCTTGTACCTCCCCATATATATGTATGGAGTGGAGTTGGCAACTGAAAAGAAACTTTGTGTTCCCTTCAAGCTAGGTGAAGGACGGCTTTCACACACACTTATCTCTCAGAATTGAGCATGTGGAGAGACGTTCATTCATCCAGCACCAAGGGAATGGGTTGCAGGAGAAACACTTACTCTGGTTTCTCAGTCTGTTTCCTAGTGCCGGTTTGAAGTGCCTGCCGTTTTCAGTGTAAAACCGAATTGGAGCTTGTACCTCCCCATATATATGTATGGAGTGGAGTTGGCAACTGAAAAGAAACTTTGTGTTCCCTTCAAGCTAGGTGAAGGACGGCTTTCACACACACTTATCTCTCAGAACTGAGCATGTGGAGAGACGTTCGTTCATCCAGCACCAAGGGAACGGGTTGCAGGAGAAACACTTACTCTGGTTTCTGAGTCTGTTTCCTAGTGCCGGTTTGAAGTGCCTGCCGTTTTCACTGTAAAACCGAGTTGGAGCTTGTACCTCCCCATATATATGTATGGAGTGGAGTTGGCAACTGAAATAAACTTTGTCTTCCCTTCAAGCTAGGTGAAGGACGGCTTTCACACACACTTATCTCTCAGAACTGAGCATGTGGAGAGACGTTCGTTCATCCAGCACCAAGGGAACGGGTTGCAGGAGAAACACTTACTCTGGTTTCTCAGTCTGTTTCCTAGTGCCGGTTTGAAGTGCCTGCCGTTTTCACTGTAAAACCGAGTTGGAGCTTGTACCTCCCCATATATATGTATGGAGTGGAGTTGGCAACTGAAAAGAAACTTTGTGTTCCCTTCAAGCTAGGTGAAGGACGGCTTTCACACACACTTATCTCTCAGAACTGAGCATGTGGAGAGACGTTCGTTCATCCAGCACCAAGGGAACGGGTTGCAGGAGAAACACTTACTCTGGTTTCTCAGTCTGTTTCCTAGTGCCGGTTTGAAGTGCCTGCCGTTTTCACTGTAAAACCGAGTTGGAGCTTGTACCTCCCCATATATATGTATGGAGTGGAGTTGGCAACTGAAAAGAAACTTTGTGTTCCCTTCAAGCTAGGTGAAGGACGGCTTTCACACACACTTATCTCTCAGAACTGAGCATGTGGAGAGACGTTCGTTCATCCAGCACCAAGGGAACGGGTTGCAGGAGAAACAATTACTCTGGTTTCTCAGTCTGTTTCCTAGTGCCGGTTTGAAGTGCCTGCCGTTTTCACTGTAAAACCGAGTTGGAGCTTGTACCTCCCCATATATATGTATGGAGTGGAGTTGGCAACTGAAAAGAAACTTTGTGTTCCCTTCAAGCTAGGTGAAGGACGGCTTTCACACACACTTATCTCTCAGAACTGAGCATGTGGAGAGACGTTCGTTCATCCAGCACCAAGAGAACGCGTTGCAGGAGAAATACTTACTCTGGATTCTGAGTCTGTTTTCTGGTGCCGGTTTGAAGTGCCTGCCGTTTTCACTGTAAAACCGAGTTGGAGCTTGTACCTCCCCTTATATATGTATGGAGTGGAGTTGGCAACTGAAAAGAAACTTTGTGTTCCCTTCAAGCTAGGTGAAGGACGGCTTTCACACACACTTATCTCTCAGAACTGAGCACGTGGAGAGACGTTCGTTCATCCAGCACCAAGGGAACGGGTTGCAGGAGAAACACTTACTCTGGTTTCTCAGTCTGTTTCCTAGTGCCGGTTTGAAGTGCCTGCCGTTTTCACTGTAAAACCGAGTTGGAGCTTGTACCTCCCCATATATATGTATGGAGTGGAGTTGGCAACTGAAAAGAAACTTTGTGTTCCCTTCAAGCTAGGTGAAGGACGGCTTTCACACACACTTATCTCTCAGAACTGAGCATGTGGAGAGACGTTCGTTCATCCAGCACCAAGGGAACGGGTTGCAGGAGAAACACTTACTCTGGTTTCTCAGTCTGTTTCCTAGTGCCGGTTTGAAGTGCCTGCCGTTTTCACTGTAAAACCGAGTTGGAGCTTGTACCTCCCCATATATATGTATGGAGTGGAGTTGGCAACTGAAAAGAAACTTTGTTTTCCCTTCAAGCTAGGTGAAGGACGGCTTTCACACACACTTATCTCTCAGAACTGAGCATGTGGAGAGACGTTCGTTCATCCAGCACCAAGGGAACGGGTTGCAGGAGAAACACTTACTCTGGTTTCTCAGTCTGTTTCCTAGTGCCGGTTTGAAGTGCCTGCCGTTTTCACTGTAAAACCGAGTTGGAGCTTGTACCTCCCCATATATATGTATGGAGTGGAGTTGGCAACTGAAAAGAAACTTTGTGTTCCCTTCAAGCTAGGTGAAGGACGGCTTTCACACACACTTATCTCTCAGAACTGAGCATGTGGAGAGACGTTCGTTCATCCAGCACCAAGGGAACGGGTTGCAGGAGAAACACTTACTCTGGTTTCTCAGTCTGTTTCCTAGTGCCGGTTTGAAGTGCCTGCCGTTTTCACTGTAAAACCGAGTTGGAGCTTGTACCTCCCCATATATATGTATGGAGTGGAGTTGGCAACTGAAAAGAAACTTTGTCTTCCCTTCAAGCTAGGTGAAGGACGGCTTTCACACACACTTATCTCTCAGAACTGAGCATGTGGAGAGACGTTCGTTCATCCAGCACCAAGGGAACGGGTTGCAGGAGAAACATTTACTCTGGTTTCTCAGTCTGTTTCCTAGTGCCGGTTTGAAGTGCCTGCCGTTTTCACTGTAAAACCGAGTTGGAGCTTGTACCTCCCCATATATATGTATGGAGTGGAGTTGGCAACTGAAAAGAAACTTTGTGTTCCCTTCAAGCTAGGTGAAGGACGGCTTTCACACACACTTATCTCTCAGAACTGAGCATGTGGAGAGACGTTCGTTCATCCAGCACCAAGGGAACGGGTTGCAGGAGAAACACTTACTCTGGTTTCTCAGTCGGTTTCCTAGTGCCGGTTTGTAGTGCCTGCCGTTTTCACTGTAAAACCGAGTTGGAGCTTGTACCTCCCCATATATATGTATGGAGTGGAGTTGGCAACTGAAAAGAAACTTTGTGTTCCCTTCAAGCTAGGTGAAGGACGGCTTTCACACACACTTATCTCTCAGAACTGAGCATGTACAGAGACGTTCGTTCATCCAGCACCAATGGAACGGGTTGCAGGAGAAACACTTACTCTGGTTTCTCAGTCTGTTTCCTAGTGCCGGTTTGAAATGCCTGCCGTTTTCACTGTAAAACCGAGTTGGAGCTTGTACCTCCCCATATATATGTATGGAGTGGAGTTGGCAACTGAAAAGAAACTTTGTGTTCCCTTCAAGCTAGGTGAAGGACGGCTTTCACACACACTTATCTCTCAGAACTGAGCATGTGGAGAGACGTTCGTTCATCCAGCACCAAGGGAACGGGTTGCAGGAGAAACACTTACTCTGGTTTCTCAGTCTGTTTCCTAGTGCCGGTTTGAAGTGCCTGCCGTTTTCACTGTAAAACCGAGTTGGAGCTTGTACCTCCCCATATATATGTATGGAGTGGAGTTGGCAACTGAAAAGAAACTTTGTGTTCCCTTCAAGCTAGGTGAAGGACGGCTTTCACACACACTTATCTCTCAGAACTGAGCATGTGGAGAGACGTTCGTTCATCCAGCACCAAGGGAACGGGTTGCAGGAGAAACACTTACTCTGGTTTCTCAGTCTGTTTCCTAGTGCCGGTTTGAAGTGCCTGCCGTTTTCAATGTAAAACCGAGTTGGAGCTTGTACATCCCCATATATATGTATGGAGTGGAGTTGGCAACTGAAAAGAAACTTTGTGTTCCCTTCAAGCTAGGTGAAGGACGGCTTTCACACACACTTATCTCTCAGAACTGAGCATGTGGAGAGACGTTCGTTCATCCAGCACCAAGGGAACGCGTTGCAGGAGAAACATTTACTCTGGTTTCTGAGTCTGTTTTCTAGTGCCGGTTTGAAGTGCCTGCCGTTTTCACTGTAAAACCGAGTTGGAGCTGGTACCTCCCCATATATATGTATGGAGTGGAGTTGGCAACTGAAAAGAAACTTTGTTTTCCCTTCAAGCTAGGTGAAGGACGGCTTTCACACACACTTATCTCTCAGAACTGAGCATGTGGAGAGACGTTCGTTCATCCAGCACCAAGGGAACGGGTTGCAGGAGAAACACTTACTCTGGTTTCTCAGTCTGTTTCCTAGTGCCGGTTTGAAGTGCCTGCCGTTTTCACTGTAAAACCGAGTTGGAGCTTGTACCTCCCCATATATATGTATGGAGTGGAGTTGGCAACTGAAAAGAAACTTAGTTTTCCCTTCAAGCTAGGTGAAGGACGGCTTTCACACACACTTATCTCTCAGAACTGAGCATGTGGAGAGACGTTCGTTCATCCAGCACCAAGGGAACGGGTTGCAGCAGAAACACTTACTCTGGTTTCTCAGTCTGTTTCCTAGTGCCGGTTTGAAGTGCCTGCCGTTTTCACTGTAAAACCGAGTTGGAGCTTGTACCTCCCCATATATATGTATGGAGTGGAGTTGGCAACTGAAAAGAAACTTTGTGTTCCCTTCAAGCTAGGTGAAGGACGGCTTTCACACACACTTATCTCTCAGAACTGAGCATGTGGAGAGACGTTCGTTCATCCAGCAACAAGGGAACGGGTTGCAGGAGAAACACTTACTCTGGTTTCTCAGTCTGTTTCCTAGTGCCGGTTTGAAGTGCCTGCCGTTTTCACTGTAAAACCGAGTTGGAGCTTGTACCTCCCCATATATATGTATGGAGTGGAGTTGGCAACTGAAAAGAAACTTTGTGTTCCCTTCAAGCTAGGTGAAGGACGGCTTTCACACACACTTATCTCTCAGAACTGAGCATGTGGAGAGACGTTCGTTCATCCAGCACCAAGAGAACGGGTTGCAGGAGAAACACTTACTCTGGTTTCTGAGTCTGTTTTCTAGTGCCGGTTTGAAGTGCCTGCCGTTTTCACTGTAAAAACGAGTTGGAGCTTGTACCTCCCCTTATATATGTATGGATTGGGCTTGGCAACTGAAAAGAAACTTTGTGTTCCCTTCAAGCTAGGTGAAGGACGGCTTTCACACACACTTATCTCTCAGAACTGAGCATGTGGAGAGACGTTCGTTCATCCAGCACCAAGGGAACGGGTTGCAGGAGAAACACTTACTCTGGTTTCTCAGTCTGTTTCCTAGTGCCGGTTTGAAGTGCCTGCCGTTTTCACTGTAAAACCGAGTTGGAGCTGGTACCTCCCTATATATATGTATGGAGTGGAGTTGGCAACTGAAAAGAAACTTTGTGTTCCCTTCAAGCTAGGTGAAGGACGGCTTTCACACACACTTATCTCTCAGAACTGAGCATGTGGAGAGACGTTCGTTCATCCAGCACCAAGGGAACTGGTTGCAGGAGAAACACTTACTCTGGTTTCTGAGTCTGTTTCCTAGTGCCGGTTTGAAGTGCCTGCCGTTTTCACTGTAAAACCGAGTTGGAGCTTGTACCTCCCCATATATATGTATGGAGTGGAGTTGGCAACTGAAAAGAAACTTTGTGTTCCCTTCAAGCTAGGTGAAGGACGGCTTTCACACACACTTATCTCTCAGAACTGAGCATGTGGAGAGACGTTCTTTCATCCAACACCAAGAGAACCCGTTGCAGGAGAAACACTTACTCTGGTTTCTGAGTCTGTTTTCTAGTGCCGGTTTGAAGTGCCTGCCGTTTTCACTGTAAAACCGAGTTGGAGCTTGTACCTCCCCATATATATGAATGGAGTGGAGTTGGCAACTGAAAAGAAACTTTGTGTTCCCTTCAAGCTAGGTGAAGGACGGCTTTCACACACACTTATCTCTCAGAACTGAGCATGTGGAGAGACGTTCGTTCATCCAGCACCAAGGGAACGGGTTGCAGGAGAAACACTTACTCTGGTTTCTGAGTCTGTTTCCTAGTGCCGGTTTGAAGTGCCTGCCGTTTTCACTGTAAAACCGAGTTGGAGCTTGTACCTCCCCATATATATGTATGGAGTGGAGTTGGCAACTGAAAAGAAACTTTGTGTTCCCTTCAAGCTAGGTGAAGGACGGCTTTCACACACACTTATCTCTCAGAACTGAGCATGTGGAGAGACGTTCGTTCATCCAGCACCAAGGGAACGGGTTGCAGGGGAAACACTTACTCTGGTTTCTCAGTCTGTTTCCTAGTGCCGGTTTGAAGTGCCTGCCGTTTTCACTGTAAAACCGAGTTGGAGCTTGTACCTCCCCATATATATGTATGGAGTGGAGTTGGCAACTGAAAAGAAACTTTGTGTTCCCTTCAAGCTAGGTGAAGGACGGCTTTCACACACACTTATCTCTCAGAACTGAGCATGTGGAGAGACGTTCGTTCATCCAGCACCAAGGGAACGGGTTGCAGGAGAAACACTTACTCTGGTTTCTGAGTCTGTTTCCTAGTGCCGGTTTGAAGTGCCTGCCGTTTTCACTGTAAAACCGAGTTGGAGCTTGTACCTCCCCGTATATATGTATGGAGTGGAGTTGGCAACTGAAAAGAAACTTTGTGTTCCCTTCAAGCTAGGTGAAGGACGGCTTTCACACACACTTATCTCTCAGAACTGAGCAAGTGGAGAGACGTTCGTTCATCCAGCACCAAGGGAACGGGTTGCAGGAGAAACACTTACTCTGGTTTCTCAGTCTGTTTCCTAGTGCCTGTTTGAAATGACTGCCGTTTTCACTGTCAAACCGAGTTGGAGCTTGTACCTCCCCATATATATGTATGGAGTGGAGTTGGCAACTGAAAAGAAACTTTGTGTTCCCTTCAAGCTAGGTGAAGGACGGCTTTCACACACACTTATCTCTCAGAATTGAGCATGTGGAGAGACGTTCGTTCATCCAGCACCAAGGGAACGGGTTGCAGGAGAAACACTTACTCTGGTTTCTCAGTCTGTTTCCTAGTGCCGGTTTGAAGTGCCTGCCGTTTTCACTGTAAAACCGAGTTGGAGCTTGTACCTCCCCATATATATGTATGGAGTGGAGTTGGCAACTGAAAAGAAACTTTGTGTTCCCTTCAAGCTAGGTGAAGGACGGCTTTCACACACACTTATCTCTCAGAACTGAGCATGTGGAGAGACGTTCGTTCATCCAGCACCAAGGGAACGGGTTGCAGGAGAAACACTTACTCTGGTTTCTCAGTCTGTTTCCTAGTGTCGGTTTGAAGTGCCTGCCGTTTTCACTGTAAAACCGAGTTGGAGCTTGTACCTCCCCATATATATGTATGGAGTGGAGTTGGCAACTGAAAAGAAACTTTGTCTTCCCTTCAAGCTAGGTGAAGGACGGCTTTCACACACACTTATCTCTCAGAACTGAGCATGTGGAGAGACGTTCGTTCATCCAGCACCAAGGGAACGGGTTGCAGGAGAAACACTTACTCTGGTTTCTCAGTCTGTTTCCTAGTGCCGGTTTGAAGTGCCTGCCGTTTTCACTGTAAAACCGAGTTGGAGCTTGTACCTCCCCATATATATGTATGGAGTGGAGTTGGCAACTGAAAAGAAACTTTGTGTTCCCTTCAAGCTAGGTGAAGGACGGCTTTCACACACACTTATCTCTCAGAACTGAGCATGTGGAGAGACGTTCGTTCATCCAGCACCAAGGGAACGGGTTGCAGGGGAAACACTTACTCTGGTTTCTCAGTCTGTTTCCTAGTGCCGGTTTGAAGTGCCTGCCGTTTTCACTGTAAAACCGAGTTGGAGCTTGTACCTCCCCATATATATGTATGGAGTGGAGTTGGCAACTGAAAACAAAATTTGTGTTCCCTTCAAGCTAGGTGAAGGACGGCTTTCACACACACTTATCTCTCAGAACTGAGCATGTGGAGAGACGTTCGTTCATCCAGCACCAAGGGAACGGGTTGCAGGAGAAACACTTACTCTGGTTTCTGAGTCTGTTTCCTAGTGCCGGTTTGAAGTGCCTGCCGTTTTCACTGTAAAACCGAGTTGGAGCTTGTACCTCCCCATATATATGTATGGAGTGGAGTTGGCAACTGAAAAGAAACTTTGTGTTCCCTTCAAGCTAGGTGAAGGACGGCTTTCACACACACTTATCTCTCAGAACTGAGCATGTGGAGAGACGTTCGTTCATCCAGCACCAAGGGAACGGGTTGCAGGGGAAACACTTACTCTGGTTTCTCAGTCTGTTTCCTAGTGCCGGTTTGAAGTGCCTGCCGTTTTCACTGTAAAACCGAGTTGGAGCTTGTACCTCCCCATATATATGTATGGAGTGGAGTTGGCAACTGAAAAGAAACTTTGTGTTCCCTTCAAGCTAGGTGAAGGACGGCTTTCACACACACTTATCTCTCAGAACTGAGCATGTGGAGAGACGTTCGTTCATCCAGCACCAAGGGAACGGGTTGCAGGAGAAATACTTACTCTGGTTTCTGAGTCTGTTTCTTAGTGCCGGTTTGAAGTGCCTGCCGTTTTCACTGTAAAACCGAGTTGGAGCTTGTACCTCCCCATATATATGTATGGAGTGGAGTTGGCAACTGAAAAGAAACTTTGTGTTCCCTTCAAGCTAGGTGAAGGACGGCTTTCACACACACTTATCTCTCAGAACTGAGCATGTGGAGAGACGTTC
This sequence comes from Vicugna pacos, assembly GCF_048564905.1. Taxonomy (NCBI): domain Eukaryota; kingdom Metazoa; phylum Chordata; class Mammalia; order Artiodactyla; family Camelidae; genus Vicugna; species Vicugna pacos. Next base: position 33,298,274 of record NC_133000.1, read on the forward strand.
GTTCATCCAGCACCAAGGGAACGGGTTGCAGGAGAAACACTTACTCTGGTTTCTCAGTCTGTTTCCTAGTGCCGGTTTGAAGTGCCTGCCGTTTTCACTGTAAAACCGAGTTGGAGCTTGTACCTCCCCATATATATGTATGGAGTGGAGTTGGCAAATGAAAAGAAACTTTGTGTTCCCTTCAAGCTAGGTGAAGGACGGCTTTCACACACACTTATCTCTCAGAACTGAGCATGTGGAGAGACGTTCGTTCATCCAGCACCAAGGGAACGGGTTGCAGGAGAAACACTTACTCTGGTTTCTCAGTCTGTTTCCTAGTGCCGGTTTGAAGTGCCTGCCGTTTTCACTGTAAAACCGAGTTGGAGCTTGTACCTCCCCATATATATGTATGGAGTGGAGTTGGCAACTGAAAAGAAACTTTGTGTTCCCTTCAAGCTAGGTGAAGGACGGCTTTCACACACACTTATCTCTCAGAACTGAGCATGTGGAGAGACGTTCGTTCATCCAGCACCAAGGGAACGGGTTGCAGGAGAAACACTTACTCTGGTTTCTGAGTCTGTTTCCTAGTGCCGGTTTGAAGTGCCTGCCGTTTTCACTGTAAAACCGAGTTGGAGCTTGTACCTCCCCATATATATGTATGGAGTGGAGTTGGCAACTGAAAAGAAACTTTGTGTTCCCTTCAAGCTAGGTGAAGGACGGCTTTCACACACACTTATCTCTCAGAATTGAGCATGTGGAGAGACGTTCGTTCATCCAGCACCAAGGGAACGGGTTGCAGGAGAAACACTTACTCTGGTTTCTCAGTCTGTTTCCTAGTGCCGGTTTGAAGTGCCTGCCGTTTTCACTGTAAAACCGAGTTGGAGCTTGTACCTCCCCATATATATGTATGGAGTGGAGTTGGCAACTGAAAAGAAACTTTGTGTTCCCTTCAAGCTAGGTGAAGGACGGCTTTCACACACACTTATCTCTCAGAAGTGAGCATGTGGAGAGACGTTCGTTCATCCAGCACCAAGAGAGCGCGTTGCAGGAGAAACACTTACTCTGGTTTCTGAGTCTGTTTTCTAGTGCCGGTTTGAAGTGCCTGCCGTTTTCACTGTAAAACCGAGTTGGAGCTTGTACCTCCCCATATATATGAATGGAGTGGAGTTGGCAACTGAAAAGAAACTTTGTGTTCCCTTCAAGCTAGGTGAAGGACGGCTTTCACACACACTTATCTCTCAGAACTGAGCATGTGGAGAGACGTTCGTTCATCCAGCACCAAGGGAACGGGTTGCAGGAGAAATACTTTCTCTGGTTTCTCAGTCTGTTTCCTAGTGCCGGTTTGAAGTGCCTGCCGTTTTCACTGTAAAACCGAGTTGGAGCTTGTACCTCCCCATATATATGTATGGAGTGGAGTTGGCAACTGAAAAGAAACTTTGTGTTCCCTTCAAGCTAGGTGAAGGACGGCTTTCACACACACTTATCTCTCAGAATTGAGCATGTGGAGAGACGTTCGTTCATCCAGCACCAAGGGAACGGGTTGCAGGGGAAACACTTACTCTGGTTTCTCAGTCTGTTTCCTAGTGCCGGTTTGAAGTGCCTGCCGTTTTCACTGTAAAACCGAGTTGGAGCTTGTACCTCCCCATATATATGTATGGAGTGGAGTTGGCAACTGAAAAGAAACTTTGTGTTCCCTTCAAGCTAGGTGAAGGACGGCTTTCACACACACTTATCTCTCAGAACTGAGCATGTGGAGAGACGTTCGTTCATCCAGCACCAAGGGAACGGGTTGCAGGAGAAACACTTACTCTGGTTTCTGAGTCTGTTTCCTAGTGCCGGTTTGAAGTGCCTGCCGTTTTCACTGTAAAACCGAGTTGGAGCTTGTACCTCCCCATATATATGTATGGAGTGGAGTTGGCAACTGAAAAGAAACTTTGTGTTCCCTTCAAGCTAGGTGAAGGACGGCTTTCACACACACTTATCTCTCAGAACTGAGCAAGTGGAGAGACGTTCGTTCATCCAGCACCAAGGGAACGGGTTGCAGGAGAAACACTTACTCTGGTTTCTCAGTCTGTTTCCTAGTGCCGGTTTGAAGTGCCTGCCGTTTTCACTGTAAAACCGAGTTGGAGCTTGTACCTCCCCATATATATGTATGGAGTGGAGTTGGCAACTGAAAAGAAACTTTGTGTTCCCTTCAAGCTAGGTGAAGGACGGCTTTCACACACACTTATCTCTCAGAACTGAGCATGTGGAGAGACGTTCGTTCATCCAGCACCAAGGGAACGGGTTGCAGGAGAAACACTTACTCTGGTTTCTCAGTCTGTTTCCTAGTGCCGGTTTGAAGTGCCTGCCGTTTTCACTGTAAAACCGAGTTGGAGCTTGTACCTCCCCATATATATGTATGGAGTGGAGTTGGCAACTGAAAAGAAACTTTGTGTTCCCTTCAAGCTAGGTGAAGGACGGCTTTCACACACACTTATCTCTCAGAACTGAGCATGTGGAGAGACGTTCGTTCATCCAGCACCAAGGGAACGGGTTGCAGGAGAAACACTTACTCTGGTTTCTCAGTCTGTTTCCTAGTGCCGGTTTGAAGTGCCTGCCGTTTTCACTGTAAAACCGAGTTGGAGCTTGTACCTCCCCATATATATGTATGGAGTGGAGTTGGCAACTGAAATAAACTTTGTCTTCCCTTCAAGCTAGGTGAAGGACGGCTTTCACACACACTTATCTCTCAGAACTGAGCATGTGGAGAGACGTTCGTTCATCCAGCACCAAGGGAACGGGTTGCAGGAGAAACACTTACTCTGGTTCTCAGTCTGTTTCCTAGTGCCGGTTTGAAGTGCCTGCCGTTTTCACTGTAAAACCGAGTTGGAGCTTGTCCCTCCCCATATATATGTATGGAGTGGAGTTGGCAACTGAAAAGAAACTTTGTGTTCCCTTCAAGCTAGGTGAAGGACGGCTTTCACACACACTTATCTCTCAGAACTGAGCATGTGGAGAGACGTTCATTCATCCAGCACCAAGGGAACGGGTTGCAGGAGAAACACTTACTCTGGTTTCTCAGTCTGTTTCCTAGTGCCGGTTTGAAGTGCCTGCCGTTTTCACTGTAAAACCGAGTTGGAGCTTGTACCTCCCCATATATATGTATGGAGTGGAGTTGGCAACTGAAAAGAAACTTTGTGTTCCCTTCAAGCTAGGTGAAGGACGGCTTTCACACACACTTATCTCTCAGAACTGAGCATGTGGAGAGACGTTCGTTCATCCAGCACCAAGGGAACGGGTTGCAGGAGAAACACTTACTCTGGTTTCTGAGTCTGTTTCCTAGTGCCGGTTTGAAGTGCCTGCCGTTTTCACTGTAAAACCGAGTTGGAGCTTGTACCTCCCCATATATATGTATGGAGTGGAGTTGGCAACTGAAAAGAAACTTTGTGTTCCCTTCAAGCTAGGTGAAGGACGGCTTTCACACACACTTATCTCTCAGAACTGAGCATGTGGAGAGACGTTCGTTCATCCAGCACCAAGGGAACGGGTTGCAGGAGAAACACTTACTCTGGTTTCTGAGTCTGTTTCCTAGTGCCGGTTTGAAGTGCCTGCCGTTTTCACTGTAAAACCGAGTTGGAGCTTGTACCTCCCCATATATATGTATGGAGTGGAGTTGGCAACTGAAAAGAAACTTTGTGTTCCCTTCAAGCTAGGTGAAGGACGGCTTTCACACACACTTATCTCTCAGAACTGAGCATGTGGAGAGACGTTCGTTCATCCAGCACCAAGGGAACGGGTTGCAGGAGAAACACTTACTCTGGTTTCTGAGTCTGTTTCCTAGTGCCGGTTTGAAGTGCCTGCCGTTTTCACTGTAAAACCGAGTTGGAGCTTGTACCTCCCCATATATATGTATGGAGTGGAGTTGGCAACTGAAAAGAAACTTTGTGTTCCCTTCAAGCTAGGTGAAGTACGGCTTTCACACACACTTATCTCTCAGAATTGAGCATGTGTAGAGACGTTCGTTCATCCAGCACCAAGGGAACGGGTTGCAGGAGAAACACTTACTCTGGTTTCTGAGTCTGTTTCCTAGTGCCGGTTTGAAGTGCCTGCCGTTTTCACTGTAAAACCGAGTTGGAGCTTGTACCTCCCCATATATATGTATGGAGTGGAGTTGGCAACTGAAAAGAAACTTTGTGTTCCCTTCAAGCTAGGTGAAGGACGGCTTTCACACACACTTATCTCTCAGAACTGAGCATGTGGAGAGACGTTCGTTCATCCAGCACCAAGGGAACGGGTTGCAGGAGAAACACTTACTCTGGTTTCTGAGTCTGTTTCCTAGTGCCGGTTTGAAGTGCCTGCCGTTTTCACTGTAAAACCGAGTTGGAGCTTGTACCTCCCCATATATATGTATGGAGTGGAGTTGGCAACTGAAAAGAAACTTTGTGTTCCCTTCAAGCTAGGTGAAGGACGGCTTTCACACACACTTATCTCTCAGAACTGAGCATGTGGAGAGACGTTCGTTCATCCAGCACCAAGGGAACGGGTTGCAGGAGAAACACTTACTCTGGTTTCTCAGTCTGTTTCCTAGTGCCGGTTTGAAGTGCCTGCCGTTTTCACTGTAAAACCGAGTTGGAGCTTGTACCTCCCCATATATATGTATGGAGTGGAGTTGGCAACTGAAAAGAAACTTTGTGTTCCCTTCAAGCTAGGTGAAGGACGGCTTTCACACACACTTATCTCTCAGAACTGAGCATGTGGAGAGACGTTCGTTCATCCAGCACCAAGGGAACGGGTTGCAGGAGAAACACTTACTCTGGTTTCTGAGTCTGTTTCCTAGTGCCGGTTTGAAGTGCCTGCCGTTTTCACTGTAAAACCGAGTTGGAGCTTGTACCTCCCCATATATATGTATGGAGTGGAGTTGGCAACTGAAAAGAAACTTTGTGTTCCCTTCAAGCTAGGTGAAGGACGGCTTTCACACACACTTATCTCTCAGAACTGAGCATGTGGAGAGACGTTCGTTCATCCAGCACCAAGGGAACGGGTTGCAGGGGAAACACTTACTCTGGTTTCTGAGTCTGTTTCCTAGTGCCGGTTTGAAGTGCCTGCCGTTTTCACTGTAAAACCGAGTTGGAGCTTGTACCTCCCCATATATATGTATGGAGTGGAGTTGGCAACTGAAAAGAAACTTTGTGTTCCCTTCAAGCTAGGTGAAGGACGGCTTTCACACACACTTATCTCTCAGAACTGAGCATGTGGAGAGACGTTCGTTCATCCAGCACCAAGGGAACGGGTTGCAGGAGAAACACTTACTCTGGTTTCTCAGTCTGTTTCCTAGTGCCGGTTTGAAGTGCCTGCCGTTTTCACTGTAAAACCGAGTTGGAGCTTGTACCTCCCCATATATATGTATGGAGTGGAGTTGGCAACTGAAAAGAAACTTTGTGTTCCCTTCAAGCTAGGTGAAGGACGGCTTTCACACACACTTATCTCTCAGAACTGAGCATGTGGAGAGACGTTCGTTCATCCAGCACCAAGGGAACGGGTTGCAGGAGAAACACTTACTCTGGTTTCTGAGTCTGTTTCCTAGTGCCGGTTTGAAGTGCCTGCCGTTTTCACTGTAAAACCGAGTTGGAGCTTGTACCTCCCCATATATATGTATGGAGTGGAGTTGGCAACTGAAAAGAAACTTTGTGTTCCCTTCAAGCTAGGTGAAGGACGGCTTTCACACACACTTATCTCTCAGAACTGAGCAAGTGGAGAGACGTTCGTTCATCCAGCACCAAGGGAACGGGTTGCAGGAGAAACACTTACTCTGGTTTCTCACTCTGTTTCCTAGTGCCTGTTTGAAATGACTACCGTTTTCACTGTCAAACCGAGTTGGAGCTTGTACCTCCCCATATATATGTATGGAGTGGAGTTGGCAACTGAAAAGAAACTTTGTGTTCCCTTCAAGCTAGGTGAAGGACGGCTTTCACACACACTTATCTCTCAGAATTGAGCATGTGGAGAGACGTTCGTTCATCCAGCACCAAGGGAACGGGTTGCAGGAGAAACACTTACTCTGGTTTCTCAGTCTGTTTCCTAGTGCCTGTTTGAAGTGCCTGCCGTTTTCACTGTAAAACCGAGTTGGAGCTTGTACCTCCCCATATATATGTATGGAGTGGAGTTGGCAACTGAAAAGAAACTTTGTGTTCCCTTCAAGCTAGGTGAAGGACGGCTTTCACACACACTTATCTCTCAGAACTGAGCATGTGGAGAGACGTTCGTTCATCCAGCACCAAGGGAACGGGTTGCAGGAGAAACACTTACTCTGGTTTCTGAGTCTGTTTCCTAGTGCCGGTTTGAAGTGCCTGCCGTTTTCACTGTAAAACCGAGTTGGAGCTTGTACCTCCCCATATATATGTATGGAGTGGAGTTGGCAACTGAAAAGAAACTTTGTGTTCCCTTCAAGCTAGGTGAAGGACGGCTTTCACACACACTTATCTCTCAGAACTGAGCATGTGGAGAGACGTTCGTTCATCCAGCACCAAGGGAACTGGTTGCAGGAGAAACACTTACTCTGGTTTCTGAGTCTGTTTCCTAGTGCCGGTTTGAAGTGCCTGCCGTTTTCACTGTAAAACCGAGTTGGAGCTTGTACCTCCCCATATATATGTATGGAGTGGAGTTGGCAACTGAAAAGAAACTTTGTGTTCCCTTCAAGCTAGGTGAAGGACGGCTTTCACACACACTTATCTCTCAGAACTGAGCATGTGGAGAGACGTTCGTTCATCCAGCACCAAGAGAACGCGTTGCAGGAGAAACACTTACTCTGGTTTCTGAGTCTGTTTTCTAGTGCCGGTTTGAAGTGCCTGCCGTTTTCACTGTAAAACCGAGTTGGAGCTTGTACCTCCCCATATATATGAATGGAGTGGAGTTGGCAACTGAAAAGAAACTTTGTGTTCCCTTCAAGCTAGGTGAAGGACGGCTTTCACACACACTTATCTCTCAGAACTGAGCATGTGGAGAGACGTTCGTTCATCCAGCACCAAGGGAACGGGTTGCAGGAGAAACACTTACTCTGGTTTCTGAGTCTGTTTCCTAGTGCCGGTTTGAAGTGCCTGCCGTTTTCACTGTAAAACCGAGTTGGAGCTTGTACCTCCCCATATATATGTATGGAGTGGAGTTGGCAACTGAAAAGAAACTTTGTGTTCCCTTCAAGCTAGGTGAAGGACGGCTTTCACACACACTTATCTCTCAGAACTGAGCATGTGGAGAGACGTTCGTTCATCCAGCACCAAGGGAACGGGTTGCAGGAGAAACACTTACTCTGGTTTCTCAGTCTGTTTCCTAGTGCCGGTTTGAAGTGCCTGCCGTTTTCACTGTAAAACCGAGTTGGAGCTTGTACCTCCCCATATATATGTATGGAGTGGAGTTGGCAACTGAAAAGAAACTTTGTGTTCCCTTCAAGCTAGGTGAAGGACGGCTTTCACACACACTTATCTCTCAGAACTGAGCATGTGGAGAGACGTTCGTTCATCCAGCACCAAGGGAACGGGTTGCAGGAGAAACACTTACTCTGGTTTCTGAGTCTGTTTCCTAGTGCCGGTTTGAAGTGCCTGCCGTTTTCACTGTAAAACCGAGTTGGAGCTTGTACCTCCCCATATATATGTATGGAGTGGAGTTGGCAACTGAAAAGAAACTTTGTGTTCCCTTCAAGCTAGGTGAAGGACGGCTTTCACACACACTTATCTCTCAGAACTGAGCAAGTGGAGAGACGTTCGTTCATCCAGCACCAAGGGAACGGGTTGCAGGAGAAACACTTACTCTGGTTTCTCAGTCTGTTTCCTAGTGCCTGTTTGAAATGACTGCCGTTTTCACTGTCAAACCGAGTTGGAGCTTGTACCTCCCCATATATATGTATGGAGTGGAGTTGGCAACTGAAAAGAAACTTTGTGTTCCCTTCAAGCTAGGTGAAGGACGGCTTTCACACACACTTATCTCTCAGAATTGAGCATGTGGAGAGACGTTCGTTCATCCAGCACCAAGGGAACGGGTTGCAGGAGAAACACTTACTCTGGTTTCTCAGTCTGTTTCCTAGTGCCGGTTTGAAGTGCCTGCCGTTTTCAGTGTAAAACCGAGTTGGAGCTTGTACCTCCCCATATATATGTATGGAGTGGAGTTGGCAACTGAAAAGAAACTTTGTGTTCCCTTCAAGCTAGGTGAAGGACGGCTTTCACACACACTTATCTCTCAGAACTGAGCATGTGGAGAGACGTTCGTTCATCGAGCACCAAGAGAACGCGTTGCAGGAGAAACACTTACTCTGGTTTCTGAGTCTGTTTTCTAGTGCCGGTTTGAAGTGCCTGCCGTTTTCACTGTAAAACCGAGTTGGAGCTTGTACCTCCCCATATATATGAATGGAGTGGAGTTGGCAACTGAAAAGAAACTTTGTGTTCCCTTCAAGCTAGGTGAAGGACGGCTTTCACACACACTTATCTCTCAGAACTGAGCATGTGGAGAGACGTTCGTTCATCCAGCACCAAAGGAACGGGTTGCAGGAGAAATACTTTCTCTGGTTTCTCAGTCTGTTTCCTAGTGCCGGTTTGAAGTGCCTGCCGTTTTCACTGTAAAACCGAGTTGGAGCTTGTACCTCCCCATATATATGTATGGAGTGGAGTTGGCAACTGAAAAGAAACTTTGTGTTCCCTTCAAGCTAGGTGAAGGACGGCTTTCACACACACTTATCTCTCAGAACTGAGCATGTGGAGAGACGTTCGTTCATCCAGCACCAAGGGAACGGGTTGCAGGGGAAACACTTACTCTGGTTTCTCAGTCTGTTTCCTAGTGCCGGTTTGAAGTGCCTGCCGTTTTCACTGTAAAACCGAGTTGGAGCTTGTACCTCCCCATATATATGTATGGAGTGGAGTTGGCAACTGAAAAGAAACTTTGTGTTCCCTTCAAGCTAGGTGAAGGACGGCTTTCACACACACTTATCTCTCAGAACTGAGCATGTGGAGAGACGTTCGTTCATCCAGCACCAAGGGAACGGGTTGCAGGAGAAACACTTACTCTGGTTTCTCAGTCTGTTTCCTAGTGCCGGTTTGAAGTGCCTGCCGTTTTCACTGTAAAACCGAGTTGGAGCTTGTACCTCCCCATATATATGTATGGAGTGGAGTTGGCAACTGAAAAGAAACTTTGTGTTCCCTTCAAGCTAGGTGAAGGATGGCTTTCACACACACTTATCTCTCAGAACTGAGCAAGTGGAGAGACGTTCGTTCATCCAGCACCAAGGGAACGGGTTGCAGGAGAAACACTTACTCTGGTTTCTCAGTCTGTTTCCTAGTGCCTGTTTGAAATGACTGCCGTTTTCACTGTCAAACCGAGTTGGAGCTTGTACCTCCCCATATATATGTATGGAGTGGAGTTGGCAACTGAAAAGAAACTTTGTGTTCCCTTCAAGCTAGGTGAAGGACGGCTTTCACACACACTTATCTCTCAGAATTGAGCATGTGGAGAGACGTTCGTTCATCCAGCACCAAGGGAACGGGTTGCAGGAGAAACACTTACTCTGGTTTCTCAGTCTGTTTCCTAGTGCCGGTTTGAAGTGCCTGCCGTTTTCACTGTAAAACCGAGTTGGAGCTTGTACCTCCCCATATATATGTATGGAGTGGAGTTGGCAACTGAAAAGAAACTTTGTGTTCCCTTCAAGCTAGGTGAAGGACGGCTTTCACACACACTTATCTCTCAGAACTGAGCATGTGGAGAGACGTTCGTTCATCCAGCACCAAGGGAACGGGTTGCAGGAGAAACACTTACTCTGGTTTCTCAGTCTGTTTCCTAGTGCCGGTTTGAAGTGCCTGCCGTTTTCACTGTAAAACCGAGTTGGAGCTTGTACCTCCCCATATATATGTATGGAGTGGAGTTGGCAACTGAAATAAACTTTGTCTTCCCTTCAAGCTAGGTGAAGGACGGCTTTCACACACACTTATCTCTCAGAACTGAGCATGTGGAGAGACGTTCGTTCATCCAGCACCAAGGGAACGGGTTGCAGGAGAAACACTTACTCTGGTTTCTCAGTCTGTTTCCTAGTGCCGGTTTGAAGTGCCTGCCGTTTTCACTGTAAAACCGAGTTGGAGCTTGTACCTCCCCATATATATGTATGGAGTGGAGTTGGCAACTGAAAAGAAACTTTGTGTTCCCTTCAAGCTAGGTGAATGACGGCTTTCACACACACTTATCTCTCAGAACTGAGCATGTGGAGAGACGTTCGTTCATCCAGCACCAAGGGAACGGGTTGCAGGAGAAACACTTACTCTGGTTTCTGAGTCTGTTTCCTAGTGCCGGTTTGAAGTGCCTGCCGTTTTCACTGTAAAACCGAGTTGGAGCTTGTACCTCCCCATATATATGTATGGAGTGGAGTTGGCAACTGAAAAGAAACTTTGTGTTCCCTTCAAGCTAGGTGAAGGACGACTTTCACACACACTTATCTCTCAGAATTGAGCAAGTGGAGAGACGTTCGTTCATCCAGCACCAAGGGAACGGGTTGCAGGAGAAACACTTACTCTGGTTTCTCAGTCTGTTTCCTAGTGCCGGTTTGAAGTGCCTGCCGTTTTCACTGTAAAACCGAGTTGGAGCTTGTACCTCCCCATACATATGTATGGAGTGGAGTTGGCAACTGAAAAGAAACTTTGTCTTCCCTTCAAGGTAGGTGAAGTACGGCTTTCACACACACTTATCTCTCAGAACTGAGCATGTGGAGAGACGTTCGTTCATCCAGCACCAAGGGAACGGGTTGCAGGAGAAACCCTTACTCTGGTTTCTCAGTCTGTTTCCTAGTGCCGGTTTGAAGTGCCTGCCGTTTTCACTGTAAAACCGAGTTGGAGCTTGTACCTCCCCATATATATGTATGGAGTGGAGTTGGCAACTGAAAAGAAACTTTGTGTTCCCTTCAAGCTAGGTGAAGGACGGCTTTCACACACACTTATCTCTCAGAACTGAGCATGTGGAGAGACGTTCGTTCATCCAGCACCAAGGGAACGGGTTGCAGGAGAAACACTTACTCTGGTTTCTCAGTCTGTTTCCTAGTGCCGGTTTGAAGTGCCTGCCGTTTTCACTGTAAAACCGAGTTGGAGCTTGTACCTCTCCATATATATGTATGGAGTGGAGTTGGCAACTGAAATAAACTTTGTCTTCCCTTCAAGCTAGGTGAAGGACGGCTTTCACACACACTTATCTCTCAGAACTGAGCATGTGGAGAGACGTTCGTTCATCCAGCACCAAGGGAACGGGTTGCAGGAGAAACACTTACTCTGGTTTCTCAGTCTGTTTCCTAGTGCCGGTTTGAAGTGCCTGCCGTTTTCACTGTAAAACCGAGTTGGAGCTTGTACCTCCCCATATATATGTATGGAGTGGAGTTGGCAACTGAAAAGAAACTTTGTGTTCCCTTCAAGCTAGGTGAAGGACGGCTTTCACACACACTTATCTCTCAGAACTGAGCATGTGGAGAGACGTTCGTTCATCCAGCACCAAGGGAACGGGTTGCAGGAGAAACACTTACTCTGGTTTCTGAGTCTGTTTCCTAGTGCCGGTTTGAAGTGCCTGCCGTTTTCACTGTAAAACCGAGTTGGAGCTTGTACCTCCCCATATATATGTATGGAGTGGAGTTGGCAACTGAAAAGAAACTTTGTTTTCCCTTCAAGCTAGGTGAAGGACGACTTTCACACACACTTATCTCTCAGAACTGAGCATGTGGAGAGACGTTCATTCATCCAGCACCAAGGGAACGGGTTGCAGGAGAAACACTTACTCTGGTTTCTCAGTCTGTTTCCTAGTGCCGGTTTGAAGTGCCTGCCGTTTTCACTGTAAAACCGAGTTGGAGCTTGTACCTCCCCATATATATGTATGGAGTGGAGTTGGCAACTGAAAAGAAACTTTGTGTTCCCTTCAAGCTAGGTGAAGGACGGCTTTCACACACACTTATCTCTCAGAACTGAGCATGTGGAGAGACGTTCGTTCATCCAGCACCAAGGGAACGGGTTGCAGGAGAAACACTTACTCTGGTTTCTCAGTCTGTTTCCTAGTGTCGGTTTGAAGTGCCTGCCGTTTTCACTGTAAAACCGAGTTGGAGCTTGTACCTCCCCATATATATGTATGGAGTGGAGTTGGCAACTGAAAAGAAACTTTGTGTTCCCTTCAAGCTACGTGAAGGACGGCTTTCACACACACTTATCTCTCAGAACTGAGCATGTGGAGAGACGTTCATTCATCCAGCACCAAGGGAACGGGTTGCAGGAGAAACACTTACTCTGGTTTCTCAGTCTGTTTCCTAGTGCCGGTTTGAAGTGCCTGCCGTTTTCACTGTAAAACCGAGTTGGAGCTTGTACCTCCCCATATATATGTATGGAGTGGAGTTGGCAACTGAAAAGAAACTTTGTGTTCCCTTCAAGCTAGGTGAAGGACGGCTTTCACACACACTTATCTCTCAGAACTGAGCATGTGGAGAGACGTTCGTTCATCCAGCACCAAGGGAACGGGTTGCAGGAGAAACACTTACTCTGGTTTCTGAGTCTGTTTCCTAGTGCCGGTTTGAAGTGCCTGCCGTTTTCACTGTAAAACCGAGTTGGAGCTTGTACCTCCCCATATATATGTATGGAGTGGAGTTGGCAACTGAAAAGAAACTTTGTGTTCCCTTCAAGCTAGGTGAAGGACGGCTTTCACACACACTTATCTCTCAGAACTGAGCATGTGGAGAGACGTTCGTTCATCCAGCACCAAGGGAACGGGTTGCAGGAGAAACACTTACTCTGGTTTCTCAGTCTGTTTCCTAGTGCCTGTTTGAAATGACTGCCGTTTTCACTGTCAAACCGAGTTGGAGCTTGTACCTCCCCATATATATGTATGGAGTGGAGTTGGCAACTGAAAAGAAACTTTGTGTTCCCTTCAAGCTAGGTGAAGGACGGCTTTCACACACACTTATCTCTCAGAATTGAGCATGTGGAGAGACGTTCGTTCATCCAGCACCAAGGGAACGGGTTGCAGGAGAAACACTTACTCTGGTTTCTCAGTCTGTTTCCTAGTGCCGGTTTGAAGTGCCTGCCGTTTTCACTGTAAAACCGAGTTGGAGCTTGTACCTCCTCATATATATGTATGGAGTGGAGTTGGCAACTGAAAAGAAACTTTGTGTTCCCTTCAAGCTAGGTGAAGGACGGCTTTCACACACACTTATCTCTCAGAACTGAGCAAGTGGAGAGACGTTCGTTCATCCAGCACCAAGGGAACGGGTTGCAGGAGAAACACTTACTCTGGTTTCTCAGTCTGTTTCCTAGTGCCTGTTTGAAATGACTGCCGTTTTCACTGTCAAACCGAGTTGGAGCTTGTACCTCCCCATATATATGTATGGAGTGGAGTTGGCAACTGAAAAGAAACTTTGTGTTCCCTTCAAGCTAGGTGAAGGACGGCTTTCACACACACTTATCTCTCAGAATTGAGCATGTGGAGAGACGTTCGTTCATCCAGCACCAAGGGAACGGGTTGCAGGAGAAACACTTACTCTGGTTTCTCAGTCTGTTTCCTAGTGCCGGTTTGAAGTGCCTGCCGTTTTCACTGTAAAACCGAGTTGGAGCTTGTACCTCCCCATATATATGTATGGAGTGGAGTTGGCAACTGAAAAGAAACTTTGTGTTCCCTTCAAGCTAGGTGAAGGACGGCTTTCACACACACTTATCTCTCAGAACTGAGCAAGTGGAGAGACGTTCGTTCATCCAGCACCAAGGGAACGGGTTGCAGGAGAAACACTTACTCTGGTTTCTCAGTCTGTTTCCTAGTGCCTGTTTGAAATGACTGCCGTTTTCACTGTCAAACCGAGTTGGAGCTTGTACCTCCCCATATATATGTATGGAGTGGAGTTGGCAACTGAAAAGAAACTTTGTGTTCCCTTCAAGCTAGGTGAAGGACGGCTTTCACACACACTTATCTCTCAGAATTGAGCATGTGGAGAGACGTTCGTTCATCCAGCACCAAGGGAACGGGTTGCAGGAGAAACACTTACTCTGGTTTCTCAGTCTGTTTCCTAGTGCCGGTTTGAAGTGCCTGCCGTTTTCACTGTAAAACCGAGTTGGAGCTTGTACCTCCCCATATATATGTATGGAGTGGAGTTGGCAACTGAAAAGAAACTTTGTGTTCCCTTCAAGCTAGGTGAAGGACGGCTTTCACACACACTTATCTCTCAGAACTGAGCATGTGGAGAGACGTTCGTTCATCCAGCACCAAGGGAACGGGTTGCAGGAGAAACACTTACTCTGGTTTCTGAGTCTGTTTCCTAGTGCCGGTTTGAAGTGCCTGCCGTTTTCACTGTAAAACCGAGTTGGAGCTTGTACCTCCCCATATATATGTATGGAGTGGAGTTGGCAACTGAAAAGAAACTTTGTGTTCCCTTTAAGCTAGGTGAAGGACGGCTTTCACACACACTTATCTCTCAGAACTGAGCAAGTGGAGAGACGTTCGTTCATCCAGCACCAAGGGAACGGGTTGCAGGAGAAACACTTACTCTGGTTTCTCAGTCTGTTTCCTAGTGCCTGTTTGAAATGACTGCCGTTTTCACTGTCAAACCGAGTTGGAGCTTGTACCTCCCCATATATATGTATGGAGTGGAGTTGGCAACTGAAAAGAAACTTTGTGTTCCCTTCAAGCTACGTGAAGGACGGCTTTCACACACACTTATCTCTCAGAATTGAGCATGTGGAGAGACGTTCGTTCATCCAGCACCAATGGAACGGGTTGCAGGAGAAACACTTACTCTGGTTTCTCAGTCTGTTTCCTAGTGCCGGTTTGAAGTGCCTGCCGTTTTCACTGTAAAACCGAGTTGGAGCTTGTACCTCCCCATATATATGTATGGAGTGGAGTTGGCAACTGAAAAGAAACTTTGTGTTCCCTTCAAGCTAGGTGAAGGACGGCTTTCACACACACGTATCTCTCAGAACTGAGCATGTGGAGAGACGTTCGTTCATCCAGCACCAAGGGAACGGGTTGCAGGAGAAACACTTACTCTGGTTTCTGAGTCTGTTTCCTAGTGCCGGTTTGAAGTGCCTGCCGTTTTCACTGTAAAACCGAGTTGGAGCTTGTACCTCCCCATATATATGTATGGAGTGGAGTTGGCAACTGAAAAGAAACTTTGTGTTCCCTTCAAGCTAGGTGAAGGACGGCTTTCACACACACTTATCTCTCAGAACTGAGCATGTGGAGAGACGTTCGTTCATCCAGCACCAAGGGAACGGGTTGCAGGAGAAACCCTTACTCTGGTTTCTCAGTCTGTTTCCTAGTGCCGGTTTGAAGTGCCTGCCGTTTTCACTGTAAAACCGAGTTGGAGCTTGTACCTCCCCATATATATGTATGGAGTGGAGTTGGCAACTGAAAAGAAACTTTGTGTTCCCTTCAAGCTAGGTGAAGGACGGCTTTCACACACACTTATCTCTCAGAACTGAGCATGTGGAGAGACGTTCGTTCATCCAGCACCAAGGGAACGGGTTGCAGGAGAAACACTTACTCTGGTTTCTGAGTCTGTTTCCTAGTGCCGGTTTGAAGTGCCTGCCGTTTTCACTGTAAAACCGAGTTGGAGCTTGTACCTCCCCATATATATGTATGGAGTGGAGTTGGCAACTGAAAAGAAACTTTGTGTTCCCTTCAAGCTAGGTGAAGGACGGCTTTCACACACACTTATCTCTCAGAACTGAGCATGTGGAGAGACGTTCGTTCATCCAGCACCAAGGGAACGGGTTGCAGGAGAAACACTTACTCTGGTTTCTCAGTCTGTTTCCTAGTGCCGGTTTGAAGTGCCTGCCGTTTTCACTGTAAAACCGAGTTGGAGCTTGTACCTCCCCATATATATGTATGGAGTGGAGTTGGCAACTGAAAAGAAACTTTGTGTTCCCTTCAAGCTAGGTGAAGGACGGCTTTCACACACACTTATCTCTCAGAACTGAGCATGTGGAGAGACGTTCGTTCATCCAGCACCAAGGGAACGGGTTGCAGGAGAAACACTTACTCTGGTTTCTCAGTCTGTTTCCTAGTGCCGGTTTGAAGTGCCTGCCGTTTTCACTGTAAAACCGAGTTGGAGCTTGTACCTCCCCATATATATGTATGGAGTGGAGTTGGCAACTGAAAAGAAACTTTGTGTTCCCTTCAAGCTAGGTGAAGGACGGCTTTCACACACACTTATCTCTCAGAACCGAGCATGTGGAGAGACGTTCGTTCATCCAGCACCAAGGGAACGGGTTGCAGGAGAAACACTTACTCTGGTTTCTGAGTCTGTTTCCTAGTGCCGGTTTGAAGTGCCTGCCGTTTTCACTGTAAAACCGAGTTGGAGCTTGTACCTCCCCATATATATGTATGGAGTGGAGTTGGCAACTGAAAAGAAACTTTGTGTTCCCTTCAAGCTAGGTGAAGGACGGCTTTCACACACACTTATCTCTCAGAACTGAGCAAGTGGAGAGACGTTCGTTCATCCAGCACCAAGGGAACGGGTTGCAGGAGAAACACTTACTCTGGTTTCTCAGTCTGTTTCCTAGTGCCTGTTTGAAATGACTGCCGTTTTCACTGTCAAACCGAGTTGGAGCTTGTACCTCCCCATATATATGTATGGAGTGGAGTTGGCAACTGAAAAGAAACTTTGTGTTCCCTTCAAGCTAGGTGAAGGACGGCTTTCACACACACTTATCTCTCAGAATTGAGCATGTGGAGAGACGTTCGTTCATCCAGCACCAAGGGAACGGGTTGCAGGAGAAACACTTACTCTGGTTTCTCAGTCTGTTTCCTAGTGCCGGTTTGAAGTGCCTGCCGTTTTCACTGTAAAACCGAGTTGGAGCTTGTACCTCCCCATATATATGTATGGAGTGGAGTTGGCAACTGAAAAGAAACTTTGTGTTCCCTTCAAGCTAGGTGAAGGACGGCTTTCACACACACGTATCTCTCAGAACTGAGCATGTGGAGAGACGTTCGTTCATCCAGCACCAAGGGAACGGGTTGCAGGAGAAACACTTACTCTGGTTTCTGAGTCTGTTTCCTAGTGCCGGTTTGAAGTGCCTGCCGTTTTCACTGTAAAACCGAGTTGGAGCTTGTACCTCCCCATATATATGTATGGAGTGGAGTTGGCAACTGAAAAGAAACTTTGTGTTCCCTTCAAGCTAGGTGAAGGACGGCTTTCACACACACTTATCTCTCAGAACTGAGCATGTGGAGAGACGTTCGTTCATCCAGCACCAAGGGAACGGGTTGCAGGAGAAACACTTACTCTGGTTTCTCAGTCTGTTTCCTAGTGCCGGTTTGAAGTGCCTGCCGTTTTCACTGTAAAACCGAGTTGGAGCTTGTACCTCCCCATATATATGTATGGAGTGGAGTTGGCAACTGAAAAGAAACTTTGTGTTCCCTTCAAGCTAGGTGAAGGACGGCTTTCACACACACTTATCTCTCAGAACTGAGCATGTGGAGAGACGTTCGTTCATCCAGCACCAAGGGAACGGGTTGCAGGAGAAACACTTACTCTGGTTTCTGAGTCTGTTTCCTAGTGCCGGTTTGAAGTGCCTGCCGTTTTCACTGTAAAACCGAGTTGGAGCTTGTACCTCCCCATATATATGTATGGAGTGGAGTTGGCAACTGAAAAGAAACTTTGTGTTCCCTTCAAGCTAGGTGAAGGACGGCTTTCACACACACTTATCTCTCAGAACTGAGCATGTGGAGAGACGTTCGTTCATCCAGCACCAAGGGAACGGGTTGCAGGAGAAACACTTACTCTGGTTTCTCAGTCTGTTTCCTAGTGCCGGTTTGAAGTGCCTGCCGTTTTCACTGTAAAACCGAGTTGGAGCTTGTACCTCCCCATATATATGTATGGAGTGGAGTTGGCAACTGAAAAGAAACTTTGTGTTCCCTTCAAGCTAGGTGAAGGACGGCTTTCACACACACTTATCTCTCAGAACTGAGCATGTGGAGAGACGTTCGTTCATCCAGCACCAAGGGAACGGGTTGCAGGAGAAACACTTACTCTGGTTTCTCAGTCTGTTTCCTAGTGCCGGTTTGAAGTGCCTGCCGTTTTCACTGTAAAACCGAGTTGGAGCTTGTACCTCCCCATATATATGTATGGAGTGGAGTTGGCAACTGAAAAGAAACTTTGTGTTCCCTTCAAGCTAGGTGAAGGACGGCTTTCACACACACTTATCTCTCAGAACTGAGCATGTGGAGAGACGTTCGTTCATCCAGCACCAAGGGAACGGGTTGCAGGAGAAACACTTACTCTGGTTTCTGAGTCTGTTTCCTAGTGCCGGTTTGAAGTGCCTGCCGTTTTCACTGTAAAACCGAGTTGGAGCTTGTACCTCCCCATATATATGTATGGAGTGGAGTTGGCAACTGAAAAGAAACTTTGTGTTCCCTTCAAGCTAGGTGAAGGACGGCTTTCACACACACTTATCTCTCAGAACTGAGCAAGTGGAGAGACGTTCGTTCATCCAGCACCAAGGGAACGGGTTGCAGGAGAAACACTTACTCTGGTTTCTCAGTCTGTTTCCTAGTGCCTGTTTGAAATGACTGCCGTTTTCACTGTCAAACCGAGTTGGAGCTTGTACCTCCCCATATATATGTATGGAGTGGAGTTGGCAACTGAAAAGAAACTTTGTGTTCCCTTCAAGCTAGGTGAAGGACGGCTTTCACACACACTTATCTCTCAGAATTGAGCATGTGGAGAGACGTTCGTTCATCCAGCACCAAGGGAACGGGTTGCAGGAGAAACACTTACTCTGGTTTCTCAGTCTGTTTCCTAGTGCCGGTTTGAAGTGCCTGCCGTTTTCACTGTAAAACCGAGTTGGAGCTTGTACCTCCCCATATATATGTATGGAGTGGAGTTGGCAACTGAAAAGAAACTTTGTGTTCCCTTCAAGCTAGGTGAAGGACGGCTTTCACACACACTTATCTCTCAGAACTGAGCATGTGGAGAGACGTTCGTTCATCCAGCACCAAGGGAACGGGTTGCAGGAGAAACACTTACTCTGGTTTCTCAGTCTGTTTCCTAGTGCCGGTTTGAAGTGCCTGCCGTTTTCACTGTAAAACCGAGTTGGAGCTTGTACCTCCCCATATATATGTATGGAGTGGAGTTGGCAACTGAAAAGAAACTTTGTGTTCCCTTTAAGCTAGGTGAAGGACGGCTTTCACACACACTTATCTCTCAGAACTGAGCAAGTGGAGAGACGTTCGTTCATCCAGCACCAAGGGAACGGGTTGCAGGAGAAACACTTACTCTGGTTTCTCAGTCTGTTTCCTAGTGCCTGTTTGAAATGACTGCCGTTTTCACTGTCAAACCGAGTTGGAGCTTGTACCTCCCCATATATATGTATGGAGTGGAGTTGGCAACTGAAAAGAAACTTTGTGTTCCCTTCAAGCTACGTGAAGGACGGCTTTCACACACACTTATCTCTCAGAATTGAGCATGTGGAGAGACGTTCGTTCATCCAGCACCAAGGGAACGGGTTGCAGGAGAAACACTTACTCTGGTTTCTCAGTCTGTTTCCTAGTGCCGGTTTGAAGTGCCTGCCGTTTTCACTGTAAAACCGAGTTGGAGCTTGTACCTCCCCATATATATGTATGGAGTGGAGTTGGCAACTGAAAAGAAACTTTGTGTTCCCTTCAAGCTAGGTGAAGGACGGCTTTCACACACACGTATCTCTCAGAACTGAGCATGTGGAGAGACGTTCGTTCATCCAGCACCAAGGGAACGGGTTGCAGGAGAAACACTTACTCTGGTTTCTGAGTCTGTTTCCTAGTGCCGGTTTGAAGTGCCTGCCGTTTTCACTGTCAAACCGAGTTGGAGCTTGTACCTCCCCATATATATGTATGGAGTGGAGTTGGCAACTGAAAAGAAACTTTGTGTTCCCTTCAAGCTAGGTGAAGGACGGCTTTCACACACACTTATCTCTCAGAACTGAGCATGTGGAGAGACGTTCGTTCATCCAGCACCAAGGGAACGGGTTGCAGGAGAAACACTTACTCTGGTTTCTCAGTCTGTTTCCTAGTGCCGGTTTGAAGTGCCTGCCGTTTTCACTGTAAAACCGAGTTGGAGCTTGTACCTCCCCATATATATGTATGGAGTGGAGTTGGCAACTGAAAAGAAACTTTGTGTTCCCTTCAAGCTAGGTGAAGGACGGCTTTCACACACACTTATCTCTCAGAACTGAGCATGTGGAGAGACGTTCGTTCATCCAGCACCAAGGGAACGGGTTGCAGGAGAAACACTTACTCTGGTTTCTCAGTCTGTTTCCTAGTGCCGGTTTGAAGTGCCTGCCGTTTTCACTGTAAAACCGAGTTGGAGCTTGTACCTCCCCATATATATGTATGGAGTGGAGTTGGCAACTGAAAAGAAACTTTGTGTTCCCTTCAAGCTAGGTGAAGGACGGCTTTCACACACACTTATCTCTCAGAACTGAGCATGTGGAGACACGTTCGTTCATCCAGCACCAAGGGAACGGGTTGCAGCAGAAACACTTACTCTGGTTTCTCAGTCTGTTTCCTAGTGCCGGTTTGAAGTGCCTGCCGTTTTCACTGTAAAACCGAGTTGGAGCTTGTACCTCCCCATATATATGTATGGAGTGGAGTTGGCAACTGAAAAGAAACTTTGTGTTCCCTTCAAGCTAGGTGAAGGACGGCTTTCACACACACGTATCTCTCAGAACTGAGCATGTGGAGGGACGTTCGTTCATCCAGCAACAAGGGAACGGGTTGCAGGAGAAACACTTACTCTGGTTTCTCAGTCTGTTTCCTAGTGCCGGTTTGAAGTGCCTGCCGTTTTCACTGTAAAACCGAGTTGGAGCTTGTACCTCCCCATATATATGTATGGAGTGGAGTTGGCAACTGAAAAGAAACTTTGTGTTCCCTTCAAGCTAGGTGAAGGACGGCTTTCACACACACTTATCTCTCAGAACTGAGCATGTGGAGAGACGTTCGTTCATCCAGCACCAAGGGAACTGGTTGCAGGAGAAACACTTACTCTGGTTTCTGAGTCTGTTTCCTAGTGCCGGTTTGAAGTGCCTGCCGTTTTCACTGTAAAACCGAGTTGGAGCTTGTACCTCCCCATATATATGTATGGAGTGGAGTTGGCAACTGAAAAGAAACTTTGTGTTCCCTTCAAGCTAGGTGAAGGACGGCTTTCACACACACTTATCTCTCAGAACTGAGCATGTGGAGAGACGTTCGTTCATCCAGCACCAAGGGAACGGGTTGCAGGAGAAACACTTACTCTGGTTTCTGAGTCTGTTTCCTAGTGCCGGTTTGAAGTGCCTGCCGTTTTCACTGTAAAACCTACTTGGAGCTTGTACCTCCCCATATATATGTATGGAGTGGAGTTGGCAACTGAAAAGAAACTTTGTGTTCCCTTCAAGCTAGGTGAAGGACGGCTTTCACACACACTTATCTCTCAGAACTGAGCATGTGGAGAGACGTTCGTTCATCCAGCACCAAGGGAACGGGTTGCAGGAGAAACACTTACTCTGGTTTCTAAGTCTGTTTCCTAGTGCCGGTTTGAAGTGCCTGCCGTTTTCACTGTTAAACCGAGTTGGAGCTTGTACCTCCCCATATATATGTATGGAGTGGAGTTGGCAACTGAAAAGAAACTTTGTCTTCCCTTCAAGCTAGGTGAAGGACGGCTTTCACACACACTTATTTCTCAGAACTGAGCATGTGGAGAGACGTTCGTTCATCCAGCACCAAGGGAACGGGTTGCAGGAGAAACACTTACTCTGGTTTCTCAGTCTGTTTCCTAGTGCCGGTTTGAAGTGCCTGCCGTTTTCACTGTAAAACCGAGTTGGAGCTTGTACCTCCCCATATATATGTATGGAGTGGAGTTGGCAACTGAAAAGAAACTTTGTGATCCCTTCAAGCTAGGTGAAGGACGGCTTTCACACACACTTATCTCTCAGAACTGAGCATGTGGAGAGACGTTCGTTCATCCAGCACCAAGGGAACGGGTTGCAGGAGAAACACTTACTCTGGTTTCTCAGTCTGTTTCCTAGTGCCGGTTTGAAGTGCCTGCCGTTTTCACTGTAAAACAGAGTTGGAGTTTGTACCTCCACATATATATGTATGGAGTGTAGTTGGCAACTGAAAAGAAACTTTGTGTTCCCTTCAAGCTAGATGAAGGACGGCTTTCACACACACTTATCTCTCAGAACTGAGCATGTGGAGAGACGTTCGTTCATCCAGCACCAAGGGAACGGGTTGCAGGGGAAACACTTACTCTGGTTTCTCAGTCTGTTTCCTAGTGCCGGTTTGAAGTGCCTGCCGTTTTCACTGTAAAACCGAGTTGGAGCTTGTACCTCCCCATATATATGTATGGAGTGGAGTTGGCAACTGAAAAGAAACTTTGTGTTCCCTTCAAGCTAGGTGAAGGACGGCTTTCACACACACGTATCTCTCAGAACTGAGCATGTGGAGGGACGTTCGTTCATCCAGCAACAAGGGAACGGGTTGCAGGAGAAACACTTACTCTGGTTTCTCAGTCTGTTTCCTAGTGCCGGTTTGAAGTGCCTGCCGTTTTCACTGTAAAACCGAGTTGGAGCTTGTACCTCCCCATATATATGTATGGAGTGGAGTTGGCAACTGAAAAGAAACTTTGTGTTCCCTTCAAGCTAGGTGAAGGACGGCTTTCACACACACTTATCTCTCAGAACTGAGCATGTGGAGAGACGTTCGTTCATCCAGCACCAAGAGAACGGGTTGCAGGAGAAACACTTACTCTGGTTTCTGAGTCTGTTTTCTAGTGCCGGTTTGAAGTGCCTGCCGTTTTCACTGTAAAACCGAGTTGGAGCTTGTACCTCCCCTTATATATGTATGGATTGGGCTTGGCAACTGAAAAGAAACTTTCTGTTCCCTTCAAGCTAGGTGAAGGACGGCTTTCACACACACTTATCTCTCAGAACTGAGCATGTGGAGAGACGTTCATTCATCCAGCACCAAGGGAACGGGTTGCAGGAGAAACACTTACTCTGGTTTCTCAGTCTGTTTCCTAGTGCCGGTTTGAAGTGCCTGCCGTTTTCACTGTAAAACCGAGTTGGAGCTGGTACCTCCCCATATATATGTATGGAGTGGAGTTGGCAACTGAAAAGAAACTTTGTGTTCCCTTCAAGCTAGGTGAAGGACGGCTTTCACACACACTTATCTCTCAGAACTGAGCATGTGGAGAGACGTTCGTTCATCCAGCACCAAGGGAACTGGTTGCAGGAGAAACACTTACTCTGGTTTCTGAGTCTGTTTCCTAGTGCCGGTTTGAAGTGCCTGCCGTTTTCACTGTAAAACCGAGTTGGAGCTTGTACCTCCCCATATATATGTATGGAGTGGAGTTGGCAACTGAAAAGAAACTTTGTGTTCCCTTCAAGCTAGGTGAAGGACGGCTTTCACACACACTTATCTCTCAGAACTGAGCATGTGGAGAGACGTTCGTTCATCCAGCACCAAGGGAACGGGTTGCAGGAGAAACACTTACTCTGGTTTCTCAGTCTGTTTCCTAGTGCCGGTTTGAAGTGCCTGCCGTTTTCACTGTAAAACCTACTTGGAGCTTGTACCTCCCCATATATATGTATGGAGTGGAGTTGGCAACTGAAAAGAAACTTTGTGTTCCCTTCAAGCTAGGTGAAGGACGGCTTTCACACACACTTATCTCTCAGAACTGAGCATGTGGAGAGACGTTCGTTCATCCAGCACCAAGGGAACGGGTTGCAGGAGAAACACTTACTCTGGTTTCTAAGTCTGTTTCCTAGTGCCGGTTTGAAGTGCCTGCCGTTTTCACTGTTAAACCGAGTTGGAGCTTGTACCTCCCCATATATATGTATGGAGTGGAGTTGGCAACTGAAAAGAAACTTTGTCTTCCCTTCAAGCTAGGTGAAGGACGGCTTTCACACACACTTATTTCTCAGAACTGAGCATGTGGAGAGACGTTCGTTCATCCAGCACCAAGGGAACGGGTTGCAGGAGAAACACTTACTCTGGTTTCTCAGTCTGTTTCCTAGTGCCGGTTTGAAGTGCCTGCCGTTTTCACTGTAAAACCGAGTTGGAGCTTGTACCTCCCCATATATATGTATGGAGTGGAGTTGGCAACTGAAAAGAAACTTTGTGATCCCTTCAAGCTAGGTGAAGGACGGCTTTCACACACACTTATCTCTCAGAACTGAGCATGTGGAGAGACGTTCGTTCATCCAGCACCAAGGGAACGGGTTGCAGGAGAAACACTTACTCTGGTTTCTCAGTCTGTTTCCTAGTGCCGGTTTGAAGTGCCTGCCGTTTTCACTGTAAAACAGAGTTGGAGTTTGTACCTCCACATATATATGTATGGAGTGTAGTTGGCAACTGAAAAGAAACTTTGTGTTCCCTTCAATCTAGATGAAGGACGGCTTTCACACACACTTATCTCTCAGAACTGAGCATGTGGAGAGACGTTCGTTCATCCAGCACCAAGGGAACGGGTTGCAGGGGAAACACTTACTCTGGTTTCTCAGTCTGTTTCCTAGTGCCGGTTTGAAGTGCCTGCCGTTTTCACTGTAAAACCGAGTTGGAGCTTGTACCTCCCCATATATATGTATGGAGTGGAGTTGGCAACTGAAAAGATACTTTGTGTTCCCTTCAAGCTAGGTGAAGGGCGGCTTTCACACACACTTATCTCTCAGAACTGAGCATGTGGAGAGACGTTCGTTCATCCAGCACCAAGGGAACGGGTTGCAGGAGAAACACATACTCTGGTTTCTGAGTCTGTTTCCTAGTGCCGGTTTGAAGTGCCTGCCGTTTTCACTGTAAAACCGAGTTGGAGCTTGTACCTCCCCATATATATGTATGGAGTGGAGTTGGCAACTGAAAAGAAACTTTGTGTTCCCTTCAAGCTAGGTGAAGGACGGCTTTCACACACACTTATCTCTCAGAACTGAGCATGTGGAGAGACGTTCGTTCATCCAGCACCAAGGGAACGGGTTGCAGGAGAAACACTTACTCTGGTTTCTCAGTCTGTTTCCTAGTGCCGGTTTGAAGTGCCTGCCGTTTTCACTGTAAAACCGAGTTGGAGCTTGTACCTCCCCATATATATGTATGGAGTGGAGTTGGCAACTGAAAAGAAACTTTGTGATCCCTTCAAGCTAGGTGAAGGACGGCTTTCACACACACTTATCTCTCAGAACTGAGCATGTGGAGAGACGTTCGTTCATCCAGCACCAAGGGAACGGGTTGCAGGAGAAACACTTACTCTGGTTTCTCAGTCTGTTTCCTAGTGCCGGTTTGAAGTGCCTGCCGTTTTCACTGTAAAACAGAGTTGGAGTTTGTACCTCCACATATATATGTATGGAGTGGAGTTGGCAACTGAAAAGAAACTTTGTGTTCCCTTCAAGCTAGATGAAGGACGGCTTTCACACACACTTATCTCTCAGAACTGAGCATGTGGAGAGACGTTCGTTCATCCAGCACCAAGGGAACGGGTTGCATGGGAAACACTTACTCTGGTTTCTCAGTCTGTTTCCTAGTGCCGGTTTGAAGTGACTGCCGTTTTCACTGTAAAACCGAGTTGGAGCTTGTACCTCCCCATATATATGTATGGAGTGGAGTTGGCAACTGAAAAGATACTTTGTGTTCCCTTCAAGCTAGGTGAAGGGCGGCTTTCACACACACTTATTTCTCAGAACTGAGCATGTGGAGAGACGTTCGTTCATCCAGCACCAAGGGAACGGGTTGCAGGAGAAACACTTACTCTGGTTTCTCAGTCTGTTTCCTAGTGCCGGTTTGAAGTGCCTGCCGTTTTCACTGTAAAACCGAGTTGGAGCTTGTACCTCCCCATATATATGTATGGAGTGGAGTTGGCAACTGAAAAGAAACTTTGTGATCCCTTCAAGCTAGGTGAAGGACGGCTTTCACACACACTTATCTCTCAGAACTGAGCATGTGGAGAGACGTTCGTTCATCCAGCACCAAGGGAACGGGTTGCAGGAGAAACACTTACTCTGGTTTCTCAGTCTGTTTCCTAGTGCCGGTTTGAAGTGCCTGCCGTTTTCACTGTAAAACAGAGTTGGAGTTTGTACCTCCACATATATATGTATGGAGTGTAGTTGGCAACTGAAAAGAAACTTTGTGTTCCCTTCAAGCTAGATGAAGGACGGCTTTCACACACACTTATCTCTCAGAACTGAGCATGTGGAGAGACGTTCGTTCATCCAGCACCAAGGGAACGGGTTGCAGGGGAAACACTTACTCTGGTTTCTCAGTCTGTTTCCTAGTGCCGGTTTGAAGTGCCTGCCGTTTTCACTGTAAAACCGAGTTGGAGCTTGTACCTCCCCATATATATGTATGGAGTGGAGTTGGCAACTGAAAAGATACTTTGTGTTCCCTTCAAGCTAGGTGAAGGGCGGCTTTCACACACACTTATCTCTCAGAACTGAGCATGTGGAGAGACGTTCGTTCATCCAGCACCAAGGGAACGGGTTGCAGGAGAAACACATACTCTGGTTTCTGAGTCTGTTTCCTAGTGCCGGTTTGAAGTGCCTGCCGTTTTCACTGTAAAACCGAGTTGGAGCTTGTACCTCCCCATATATATGTATGGAGTGGAGTTGGCAACTGAAAAGAAACTTTGTGTTCCCTTCAAGCTAGGTGAAGGACGGCTTTCACACACACTTATCTCTCAGAACTGAGCATGTGGAGAGACGTTCGTTCATCCAGCACCAAGGGAACGGGTTGCAGGAGAAACACTTACTCTGGTTTCTCAGTCTGTTTCCTAGTGCCGGTTTGAAGTGCCTGCCGTTTTCACTGTAAAACCGAGTTGGAGCTTGTACCTCCCCATATATATGTATGGAGTGGAGTTGGCAACTGAAAAGAAACTTTGTGATCCCTTCAAGCTAGGTGAAGGACGGCTTTCACACACACTTATCTCTCAGAACTGAGCATGTGGAGAGACGTTCGTTCATCCAGCCCCAAGGGAACGGGTTGCAGGAGAAACACTTACTCTGGTTTCTCAGTCTGTTTCCTAGTGCCGGTTTGAAGTGCCTGCCGTTTTCACTGTAAAACAGAGTTGGAGTTTGTACCTCCACATATATATGTATGGAGTGGAGTTGGCAACTGAAAAGAAACTTTGTGTTCCCTTCAAGCTAGATGAAGGACGGCTTTCACACACACTTATCTCTCAGAACTGAGCATGTGGAGAGACGTTCGTTCATCCAGCACCAAGGGAACGGGTTGCATGGGAAACACTTACTCTGGTTTCTCAGTCTGTTTCCTAGTGCCGGTTTGAAGTGACTGCCGTTTTCACTGTAAAACCGAGTTGGAGCTTGTACCTCCCCATATATATGTATGGAGTGGAGTTGGCAACTGAAAAGATACTTTGTGTTCCCTTCAAGCTAGGTGAAGGGCGGCTTTCACACACACTTATTTCTCAGAACTGAGCATGTGGAGAGACGTTCGTTCATCCAGCACCAAGGGAACGGGTTGCAGGAGAAACACTTACTCTGGTTTCTCAGTCTGTTTCCTAGTGCCGGTTTGAAGTGCCTGCCGTTTTCACTGTAAAACCGAGTTGGAGCTTGTACCTCCCCATATATATGTATGGAGTGGAGTTGGCAACTGAAAAAAAACTTTGTGATCCCTTCAAGCTAGGTGAAGGACGGCTTTCACACACACTTATCTCTCAGAACTGAGCATGTGGAGAGACGTTCGTTCATCCAGCACCAAGGGAACGGGTTGCAGGAGAAACACTTACTCTGGTTTCTCAGTCTGTTTCCTAGTGCCGGTTTGAAGTGCCTGCCGTTTTCACTGTAAAACAGAGTTGGAGTTTGTACCTCCACATATATATGTATGGAGTGTAGTTGGCAACTGAAAAGAAACTTTGTGTTCCCTTCAAGCTAGATGAAGGACGGCTTTCACACACACTTATCTCTCAGAACTGAGCATGTGGAGAGACGTTCGTTCATCCAGCACCAAGGGAACGGGTTGCAGGGGAAACACTTACTCTGGTTTCTCAGTCTGTCTCCTAGTGCCGGTTTGAAGTGCCTGCCGTTTTCACTGTAAAACCGAGTTGGAGCTTGTACCTCCCCATATATATGTATGGAGTGGAGTTGGCAACTGAAAAGATACTTTGTGTTCCCTTCAAGCTAGGTGAAGGGCGGCTTTCACACACACTTATCTCTCAGAACTGAGCATGTGGAGAGACGTTCGTTCATCCAGCACCAAGGGAACGGGTTGCAGGAGAAACACATACTCTGGTTTCTGAGTCTGTTTCCTAGTGCCGGTTTGAAGTGCCTGCCGTTTTCACTGTAAAACCGAGTTGGAGCTTGTACCTCCCCATATATATGTATGGAGTGGAGTTGGCAACTGAAAAGAAACTTTGTGTTCCCTTCAAGCTAGGTGAAGGACGGCTTTCACACACACTTATCTCTCAGAACTGAGCATGTGGAGAGACGTTCGTTCATCCAGCACCAAGGGAACGGGTTGCAGGAGAAACACTTACTCTGGTTTCTCAGTCTGTTTCCTAGTGCCGGTTTGAAGTGCCTGCCGTTTTCACTGTAAAACCGAGTTGGAGCTTGTACCTCCCCATATATATGTATGGAGTGGAGTTGGCAACTGAAAAGAAACTTTGTGATCCCTTCAAGCTAGGTGAAGGACGGCTTTCACACACACTTATCTCTCAGAACTGAGCATGTGGAGAGACGTTCGTTCATCCAGCACCAAGGGAACGGGTTGCAGGAGAAACACTTACTCTGGTTTCTCAGTCTGTTTCCTAGTGCCGGTTTGAAGTGCCTGCCGTTTTCACTGTAAAACAGAGTTGGAGTTTGTACCTCCACATATATATGTATGGAGTGTAGTTGGCAACTGAAAAGAAACTTTGTGTTCCCTTCAAGCTAGATGAAGGACGGCTTTCACACACACTTATCTCTCAGAACTGAGCATGTGGAGAGACGTTCGTTCATCCAGCACCAAGGGAACGGGTTGCAGGGGAAACACTTACTCTGGTTTCTCAGTCTGTTTCCTAGTGCCGGTTTGAAGTGCCTGCCGTTTTCACTGTAAAACCGAGTTGGAGCTTGTACCTCCCCATATATATGTATGGAGTGGAGTTGGCAACTGAAAAGATACTTTGTGTTCCCTTCAAGCTAGGTGAAGGGCGGCTTTCACACACACTTATCTCTCAGAACTGAGCATGTGGAGAGACGTTCGTTCATCCAGCACCAAGGGAACGGGTTGCAGGAGAAACACATACTCTGGTTTCTGAGTCTGTTTCCTAGTGCCGGTTTGAAGTGCCTGCCGTTTTCACTGTAAAACCGAGTTGGAGCTTGTACCTCCCCATATATATGTATGGAGTGGATTTGGCAACTGAAAAGAAACTTTGTGTTCCCTTCAAGCTAGGTGAAGGACGGCTTTCACACACACTTATCTCTCAGAACTGAGCATGTGGAGAGACGTTCGTTCATCCAGCACCAAGGGAACGGGTTGCAGGAGAAACACTTACTCTGGTTTCTGAGTCTGTTTCCTAGTGCCGGTTTGAAGTGCCTGCCGTTTTCACTGTAAAACCGAGTTGGAGCTTGTACCTCCCCATATATATGTATGGAGTGGAGTTGGCAACTGAAAAGAAACTTTGTGTTCCCTTCAAGCCAAGTGAAGGACGGCTTTCACACACACTTATCTCTCAGAACTGAGCATGTGGAGAGACGTTCGTTCATCCAACACCAAGGGAACGGGTTGCAGGAGAAACACTTACTCTGGTTTCTCAGTCTGTTTCCTAGTGCCGGTTTGAAGTGCCTGCCGTTTTCACTGTAAAACCGAGTTGGAGCTTGTACCTCCCCATATATATGTATGGAGTGGAGTTGGCAACTGAAAAGAAACTTTGTGTTCCCTTCAAGCTAGGTGAAGGACGGCTTTCACACACACTTATTTCTCAGAACTGAGCACGTGAAGAGACGTTCGTTCATCCAGCACCAAGGGAACGGGTTGCAGGAGAAACACTTACTCTGGTTTCTGAGTCTGTTTCCTAGTGCCGGTTTGAAGTGCCTGCCGTTTTCACTGTAAAACCGAGTTGGAGCTTGTACCTCCCCATATATATGTATGGAGTGGAGTTGGCAACTGAAAAGAAACTTTGTGTTCCCTTCAAGCTAGGTGAAGGACGGCTTTCACACACACTTATCTCTCAGAACTGAGCATGTGGAGAGACGTTCGTTCATCCAGCACCAAGAGAACTCGTTGCAGGAGAAACACTTACTCTGGTTTCTGAGTCTGTTTCCTAGTGCCGGTTTGAAGTGCCTGCCGTTTTCACTGTAAAACCGAGTTGGAGCTTGTACCTCCCCATATATATGTATGGAGTGGAGTTGGCAACTGAAAAGAAACTTTGTGTTCCCTTCAAGCTAGGTGAAGGACGGCTTTCACACACACTTATCTCTCAGAACTGAGCATGTGGAGAGACGTTCGTTCATCCAGCACCTAGGGAACGGGTTGCAGGAGAAACACTTACTCTGGTTTCTCAGTCTGTTTCCTAGTGCCGGTTTGAAGTGCCTGCCGTTTTCACTGTAAAACCGAGTTGGAGCTTGTACCTCCCCATATATATGTATGGAGTGGAGTTGGCAACTGAAAAGAAACTTTGTGTTCCCTTCAAGCTAGGTGAAGGACGGCTTTCACACACACTTATCTCTCAGAACTGAGCATGTGGAGAGACGTTCGTTCATCCAGCACCAAGGGAACGGGTTGCAGGAGAAACACTTACTCTGGTTTCTCAGTCTGTTTCCTAGTGCCGGTTTGAAGTGCCTGCCGTTTTCACTGTTAAACCGAGTTGGAGCTTGTACCTCCCCATATATATGTATTGAGTGGAGTTGGCAACTGAAAAGAAACTTTGTCTTCCCTTCAAGCTAGGTGAAGGACGGCTTTCACACACACTTATTTCTCAGAACTGAGCATGTGGAGAGACGTTCGTTCATCCAGCACCAAGGGAACGGGTTGCAGGAGAAACACTTACTCTGGTTTCTCAGTCTGTTTCCTAGTGCCGGTTTGAAGTGCCTGCCGTTTTCACTGTAAAACCGAGTTGGAGTTTGTACCTCCCCATATATATGTATGGAGTGGAGTTGGCAACTGAAAAGAAACTTTGTGTTCCCTTCAAGCTAGATGAAGGACGGCTTTCACACACACTTATCTCTCAGAACTGAGCATGTGGAGAGACGTTCGTTCATCCAGCACCAAGGGAACGGGTTGCAGGGGAAACACTTACTCTGGTTTCTCAGTCTGTTTCCTAGTGCCGGTTTGAAGTGCCTGCCGTTTTCACTGTAAAACCGAGTTGGAGCTTGTACCTCCCCATATATATGTATGGAGTGGAGTTGGCAACTGAAAAGAAACTTTGTGTTCCCTTCAAGCTAGGTGAAGGACGGCTTTCACACACACTTATCTCTCAGAACTGAGCATGTGGAGAGACGTTCGTTCATCCAGCACCAAGGGAACGGGTTGCAGGAGAAACACTTACTCTGGTTTCTCAGTCTGTTTCCTAGTGCCGGTTTGAAGTGCCTGCCGTTTTCACTGTAAAACCGAGTTGGAGCTTGTACCTCCCCATATATATGTATGGAGTGGAGTTGGCAACTGAAAAGAAACTTTGTCTTCCCTTCAAGCTAAGTGAAGGACGGCTTTCACACACACTTATTTCTCAGAACTGAGCATGTGCAGAGACGTTCGTTCATCCAGCACCAAGGGAACGGGTTGCAGGAGAAACACTTACTCTGGTTTCTCAGTCTGTTTCCTAGTGCCGGTTTGAAGTGCCTGCCGTTTTCACTGTAAAACCGAGTTGGAGCTTGTACCTCCCCATATATATGTATGGAGTGGAGTTGGCAACTGAAAAGAAACTTTGTGTTCCCTTCAAGCTAGGTGAAGGACGGCTTTCACACACACTTATCTCTCAGAACTGAGCATGTGGAGAGACGTTCGTTCATCCAGCACCAAGGGAACGGGTTGCAGGAGAAACACTTACTCTGGTTTCTCAGTCTGTTTCCTAGTGCCGGTTTGAAGTGCCTGCCGTTTTCACTGTAAAACCGAGTTGGAGTTTGTACCTCCCCATATATATGTATGGAGTGGAGTTGGCAACTGAAAAGAAACTTTGTGTTCCCTTCAAGCTAGGTGAAGGACGGCTTTCACACAAACTTATCTCTCAGAACTGAGCATGTGGAGAGACGTTCGTTCATCCAGCACCAAGGGAACGGGTTGCAGGGGAAACACTTACTCTGGTTTCTCAGTCTGTTTCCTAGTGCCGGTTTGAAGTGCCTGCCGTTTTCACTGTAAAACCGAGTTGGAGCTTGTACCTCCCCATATATATGTATGGAGTGGAGTTGGCAACTGAAAAGAAACTTTGTGTTCCCTTCAAGCTAGGTGAAGGACGGCTTTCACACACACTTATCTCTCAGAAATGAGCACGTGGAGAGACGTTCGTTCATCCAGCACCAAGGGAACGGGTTGCAGGAGAAACACTTACTCTGGTTTCTGAGTCTGTTTCCTAGTGCCGGTTTGAAGTGCCTGCCGTTTTCACTGTAAAACCGAGTTGGAGCTTGTACCTCCCCATATATATGTATGGAGTGGATTTGGCAACTGAAAAGAAACTTTGTGTTCCCTTCAAGCTAGGTGAAGGACGGCTTTCACACACACTTATCTCTCAGAACTGAGCATGTGGAGAGACGTTCGTTCATCCAGCACCAAGAGAACTCGTTGCAGGAGAAACACTTACGCTGGTTTCTGAGTCTGTTTCCTAGTGCCGGTTTGAAGTGCCTGCCGTTTTCACTGTAAAACCGAGTTGGAGCTTGTACCTCCCCATATATATGTATGGAGTGGAGTTGGCAACTGAAAAGAAACTTTGTGTTCCCTTCAAGCTAGGTGAAGGACGGCTTTCACACACACTTATCTCTCAGAACTGCGCATGTGGAGAGACGTTCGTTCATCCAGCACCAAGGGAACGGGTTGCAGGAGAAACACTTACTCTGGTTTCTCATTCTGTTTCCTAGTGCCGGTTTGAAGTGCCTGCCGTTTTCACTGTAAAACCGAGTTGGAGCTTGTACCTCCCCATATATATGTATGGAGTGGAGTTGGCAACTGAAAAGAAACTTTGTGTTCCCTTCAAGCTAGGTGAAGGACGGCTTTCACACACACTTATCTCTCAGAACTGAGCATGTGGAGAGACGTTCGTTCATCCAGCACCAAGGGAACGGGTTGCAGGAGAAACACTTACTCTGGTTTCTCAGTCTGTTTCCTAGTGCCGGTTTGAAGTGCCTGCCGTTTTCACTGTAAAACCGAGTTGGAGCTTGTACCTCCCCATATATATGTATGGAGTGGAGTTGGCAACTGAAAAGAAACTTTGTGTTCCCTTCAAGCTAGGTGAAGGACGGCTTTCACACACACTTATCTCTCAGAACTGAGCATGTGAAGAGACGTTCGTTCATCCAGCACCAAGAGAACTCGTTGCAGGAGAAACACTTACTCTGGTTTCTGAGTCTGTTTCCTAGTGCCGGTTTGAAGTGCCTGCCGTTTTCACTGTAAAACCGAGTTGGAGCTTGTACCTCCCCATATATATGTATGGAGTGGAGTTGGCAACTGAAAAGAAACTTTGTGTTCCCTTCAAGCTAGGTGAAGGACGGCTTTCACACACACTTATCTCTCAGAACTGAGCATGTGGAGAGACGTTCGTTCATCCAGCACCAAGGGAACGGGTTGCAGGAGAAACACTTACTCTGGTTTCTCAGTCTGTTTCCTAGGGCCGGTTTGAAGTGCCTGCCGTTTTCACTGTAAAACCTACTTGGAGCTTGTACCTCCCCATATATATGTATGGAGTGGAGTTGGCAACTGAAAAGAAACTTTGTGTTCCCTTCAAGCTAGGTGAATTACGGCTTTCACACACACTTATCTCTCAGAACTGAGCATGTGGAGAGACGTTCGTTCATCCAGCACCAAGGGAACGGGTTGCAGGAGAAACACTTACTCTGGTTTCTAAGTCTGTTTCCTAGTGCCGGTTTGAAGTGCCTGCCGTTTTCACTGTAAAACCGAGTTGGAGTTTGTACCTCCCCATATATATGTATTGAGTGGAGTTGGCAACTGAAAAGAAACTATGTCTTCCCTTCAAGCTAGGTGAAGGACGGCTTTCACACACACTTATTTCTCAGAACTGAGCATGTGGAGAGACGTTCGTTCATCCAGCACCAAGGGAACGGGTTGCAGGAGAAACACTTACTCTGGTTTCTCAGTCTGTTTCCAAGTGCCGGTTTGAAGTGCCTGCCGTTTTCACTGTAAAACCGAGTTGGAGCTTGTACCTCCCCATATATATGTATGGAGTGGAGTTGGCAACTGAAAAGAAACTTTGTGATCCCTTCAAGCTAGGTGAAGGACGGCTTTCACACACACTTATCTCTCAGAACTGAGCATGTGGAGAGACGTTCGTTCATCCAGCACCAAGGGAACAGGTTGCAGGAGAAATACTTACTCTGGTTTCTCAGTCTGTTTCCTAGTGCCGGTTTGAAGTGCCTGCCGTTTTCACTGTAAAACCGAGTTGGAGCTTGTACCTCCCCATATATATGTATGGAGTGGAGTTGGCAACTGAAAAGAAACTTTGTGTTCCCATCAAGCTAGATGAAAGACGGCTTTCACACACACTTATCTCTCAGAACTGAGCATGTGGAGAGACGTTCGTTCATCCAGCACCAAGGGAACGGGTTGCAGGGGAAACAATTACTCTGGTTTCTCAGTCTGTTTCCTAGTGCCGGTTTGAAGTGCCTGCCGTTTTCACTGTAAAACCGAGTTGGAGCTTGTACCTCCCCATATATATGTATGGAGTGGAGTTGGCAACTGAAAAGAAACTTTGTGTTCCCTTCAAGCTAGGTGAAGGACGGCTTTCACACACACTTATCTCTCAGAACTGAGCATGTGGAGTGAAGTTCGTTCATCCAGCACCAAGGGAAAGGTTTGCAGGAGAAACACTTACTCTGGTTTCTGAGTCTGTTTCCTAGTGCCGGTTTGAAGTGCCTGCCGTTTTCACTGTAAAACCGAGTTGGAGCTTGTACATCCCCATATATATGTATGGAGTGGAGTTGGCAACTGAAAAGAAACTTTGTGTTCCCTTCAAGCTAGGTGAAGGACGGCTTTCACACACACTTATCTCTCAGAACTGAGCATGTGGAGAGACGTTCGTTCATCCAGCACCAAGGGAACGGGTTGCAGGAGAAACACTTACTCTGGTTTCTCAGTCTGTTTCCTAGTGCCGGTTTGAAGTGCCTGCCGTTTTCCCTGTAAAACCGAGTTGGAGCTTGTACCTCCCCATATATATGTATGGAGTGGAGTTGGCAACTGAAAAGAAACTTTGTGTTCCCTTCAAGCTAGGTGAAGGACGGCTTTCACACACACTTATCTCTCAGAACTGAGCATGTGGAGAGACGTTCGTTCATCCAGCACCAAGGGAACGGGTTGCAGGAGAAACACTTACTCTGGTTTCTCAGTCTGTTTCCTAGTGCCGGTTTGAAGTGCCTGCCGTTTTCACTGTAAAACCGAGTTGGAGCTTGTACCTCCCCATATATATGTATGGAGTGGAGTTGGCAACTGAAAAGAAACTTTGTGTTCCCTTCAAGCTAGGTGAAGGACGGCTTTCACACATACTTATATTCTCAGAACTGAGCATGTGGAGAGACGTTCGTTCATCCAGCACCAAGGGAACGGGTTGCAGGAGAAACACTTACTCTGGTTTCTCAGTCTGTTTCCTAGTGCCGGTTTGAAGTGCCTGCCGTTTTCACTGTAAAACCGAGTTGGAGCTTGTACCTCCCCATATATATGTATGGAGTGGAGTTGGCAACTGAAAAGAAACTTTGTGTTCCCTTCAAGCTAGGTGAAGGACGGCTTTCACACACACTTATCTCTCAGAACTGAGCATGTGGAGAGACGTTCGTTCATCCAGCACCAGGAGAACTCGTTGCAGGAGAAACACTTACTCTGGTTTCTGAGTCTGTTTCCTAGTGCCGGTTTGAAGTGCCTGCCGTTTTCACTGTAAAACCGAGTTGGAGCTTGTACCTCCCCATATATATGTATGGAGTGGAGTTGGCAACTGAAAAGAAACTTTGTGTTCCCTTCAAGCTAGGTGAAGGACGGCTTTCACACACACTTATCTCTCAGAACTGAGCATGTGGAGAGACTTTCGTTCATCCAGCACCAAGGGAACGGGTTGCAGGAGAAACACTTACTCTGGTTTCTCAGTCTGTTTCCTAGTGCCGGTTTGAAGTGCCTGCCGTTTTCACTGTAAAACCTACTTGGAGCTTGTACCTCCCCATATATATGTATGGAGTGGAGTTGGCAACTGAAAAGAAACTTTGTGTTCCCTTCAAGCTAGGTGAAGGGCGGCTTTCACACACACATATCTCTCAGAACTGAGCATGTGGATAGACGTTCGTTCATCCAGCACCAAGGGAACGGGTTGCAGGAGAAACACTTACTCTGGTTTCTCAGTCTGTTTCCTAGTGCCGGTTTGAAGTGCCTGCCGTTTTCACTGTAAAACCGAGTTGGAGCTTGTACCTCCCCATATATATGTATGGAGTGGAGTTGGCAACTGAAAAGAAACTTTGTGTTCCCTTCAAGCTAGGTGAAGGACGGCTTTCACACACACATATCTCTCAGAACTGAGCATGTGGATAGACGTTCGTTCATCCAGCACCAAGGGAACGGGTTGCAGGAGAAACACTTACTCTGGTTTCTCAGTCTGTTTCCTAGTGCCGGTTTGAAGTGCCTGCCGTTTTCACTGTAAAACCGAGTTGGAGCTTGTACCTCCCCATATATATGTATGGAGTGGATTTGGCAACTGAAAAGAAACTTTGTGTTCCCTTCAAGCTAGGTGAAGGACGGCTTTCACACACACTTATCTCTCAGAACTGAGCATGTGGAGAGACGTTCGTTCATCCAGCACCAAGGGAACGGGTTGCAGGAGAAACACTTACTCTGCTTTCTCAGTCTGTTTCCTAGTGCCGGTTTGAAGTGCCTGCCGTTTTCACTGTAAAACCGAGTTGGAGCTTGTACCTCCCCATATATATGTATGGAGTGGAGTTGGCAACTGAAAAGAAACTTTGTGTTCCCTTCAAGCTAGGTGAAGGACGGCTTTCACACACACTTATCTCTCAGAACTGAGCATGTGGAGAGACGTTCGTTCATCCAGCACCAAGAGAACGCGTTGCAGGAGAAATACTTACTCTGGTTTCTGAGTCTGTTTTCTAGTGCCGGTTTGAAGTGCCTGCCGTTTTCACTGTAAAACCGAGTTGGAGCTTGTACCTCCCCATATATATGTATGGAGTGGAGTTGGCAACTGAAAAGAAACTTTGTGTTCCCTTCAAGCTAGGTGTAGGACGGCTTTCACACACACTTATCTCTCAGAACTGAGCATGTGGAGAGACGTTCGTTCATCCAGCACCAAGGGAACGGGTTGCAGGAGAAACACTTACTCTGGTTTCTGAGTCTGTTTCCTAGTGCCGGTTTGAAGTGCCTGCCGTTTTCACTGTTAAACCGAGTTGGAGCTTGTACCTCCCCATATATATGTATGGAGTGGAGTTGGCAACTGAAAAGAAACTTTGTGTTCCCTTCAAGCTAGGTGAAGGACGGCTTTCACACACACTTATCTCTCAGAACTGAGCATGTGGAGAGACGTTCGTTCATCCAGCACCAAGAGAACGCGTTGCAGGAGAAATACTTACTCTGGTTTCTGAGTCTGTTTTCTAGTGCCGGTTTGAAGTGCCTGCCGTTTTCACTGTAAAACCGAGTTGGAGCTTGTACCTCCCCATATATATGTATGGAGTGGAGTTGGCAACTGAAAAGAAACTTTGTGTTCCCTTCAAGCTAGGTGAAGGACGGCTTTCACACACACTTATCTCTCAGAACTGAGCATGTGGAGAGACGTTCGTTCATCCAGCACCAAGGGAACGGGTTGCAGGGGAAACACTTTCTCTGGTTTCTCAGTCTTTTTCCTAGTGCCGGTTTGAAGTGCCTGCCGTTTTCAGTGTAAAACCGAGTTGGAGCTTGTACTTCCCCATATATATGTATGGAGTGGAGTTGGCAACTGAAAAGAAACTTTGTGTTCCCTTCAAGCTAGGTGAAGGACGGCTTTCACACACACTTATCTCTCAGAACTGAGCATGTGGAGAGACGTTCGTTCATCCAGCACCAAGGGAACGGGTTGCAGGAGAAACACTTACTCTGGTTTCTCAGTCTGTTTCCTAGTGCCGGTTTGAAGTGCCTGCCGTTTTCACTGTAAAACCGAGTTGGAGCTTGTACCTCCCCATATATATGTATGGAGTGGAGTTGGCAACTGAAAAGAAACTTTGTGTTCCCTTCAAGCTAGGTGAAGGACGACTTTCACACACACTTATCTCTCAGAACTGAGCATGTGGAGAGACGTTCATTCATCCAGCACCAAGGGAACGGGTTGCAGGAGAAACACTTACTCTGGTTTCTCAGTCTGTTTCCTAGTGCCGGTTTGAAGTGCCTGCCGTTTTCACTGTAAAACCGAGTTGGAGCTTGTACCTCCCCATATATATGTATGGAGTGGAGTTGGCAACTGAAAAGAAACTTTGTGTTCCCTTCAAGCTAGGTGAAGGACGGCTTTCACACACACTTATCTCTCAGAAATGAGCATGTGGAGAGACGTTCGTTCATCCAGCACCAAGGGAACGGGTTGCAGGAGAAACACTTACTCTGGTTTCTCAGTCTGTTTCCTAGTGCCGGTTTGAAGTGCCTGCCGTTTTCAGTGTAAAACCGAGTTGGAGCTTGTACCTCCCCATATATATGTATGGAGTGGAGTTGGCAACTGAAAAGAAACTTTGTGTTCCCTTCAAGCTAGGTGAAGGACGGCTTTCACACACACTTATCTCTCAGAACTGAGCATGTGGAGAGACGTTCGTTCATCCAGCACCAAGGGAACGGGTTGCAGGAGAAACACTTACTCTGGTTTCTGAGTCTGTTTCCTAGTGCCGGTTTGAAGTGCCTGCCGTTTTCACTGTAAAACCGAGTTGGAGCTTGTACCTCCCCATATATATGTATGGAGTGGAGTTGGCAACTGAAAAGAAACTTTGTGTTCCCTTCAAGCTAGGTGAAGGACGGCTTTCACACACACTTATCTCTCAGAACTGAGCATGTGGAGAGACGTTCGTTCATCCAGCACCAAGAGAACTCGTTGCAGGAGAAACACTTACTCTGGTTTCTGAGTCTGTTTCCTAGTGCCGGTTTGAAGTGCCTGCCGTTTTCACTGTAAAACCGAGTTGGAGCTTGTACCTCCCCATATATATGTATGGAGTGGAGTTGGCAACTGAAAAGAAACTTTGTGTTCCCTTCAAGCTAGGTGAAGGACGGCTTTCACACACACTTATCTCTCAGAACTGAGCATGTGGAGAAACGTTCGTTCATCCAGCACCAAGGGAACGGGTTGCAGGAGAAACACTTACTCTGGTTTCTCAGTCTGTTTCCTAGTGCCGGTTTGAAGTGCCTGCCGTTTTCACTGTAAAACCGAGTTGGAGCTTGTACCTCCCCATATATATGTATGGAGTGGAGTTGGCAACTGAAAAGAAACTTTGTGTTCCCTTCAAGCTAGGTGAAGGACGGCTTTCACACACACTTATCTCTCAGAACTGAGCATGTGGAGAGACGTTCGTTCATCCAGCACCAAGGGAACGGGTTGCAGGAGAAACACTTACTCTGGTTTCTCAGTCTGTTTCCTAGTGCCGGTTTGAAGTGCCTGCCGTTTTCACTGTTAAACCGAGTTGGAGCTTGTACCTCCCCATATATATGTATTGAGTGGAGTTGGCAACTGAAAAGAAACTTTGTCTTCCCTTCAAGCTAGGTGAAGGACGGCTTTCACACACACTTATTTCTCAGAACTGAGCATGTGGAGAGACGTTCGTTCATCCAGCACCAAGGGAACGGGTTGCAGGAGAAACACTTACTCTGGTTTCTCAGTCTGTTTCCTAGTGCCGGTTTGAAGTGCCTGCCGTTTTCACTGTAAAACCGAGTTGGAGTTTGTACCTCCCCATATATATGTATGGAGTGGAGTTGGCAACTGAAAAGAAACTTCGTGTTCCCTTCAAGCTAGATGAAGGACGGCTTTCACACACACTTATCTCTCAGAACTGAGCATGTGGAGAGACGTTCGTTCATCCAGCACCAAGGGAACGGGTTGCAGGGGAAACACTTACTCTGGTTTCTCAGTCTGTTTCCTAGTGCCGGTTTGAAGTGCCTGCCGTTTTCACTGTAAAACCGAGTTGGAGCTTGTACCTCCCCATATATATGTATGGAGTGGAGTTGGCAACTGAAAAGAAACTTTGTGTTCCCTTCAAGCTAGGTGAAGGACGGCTTTCACACACACTTATCTCTCAGAACTGAGCATGTGGAGAGACGTTCGTTCATCCAGCACCAAGGGAACGGGTTGCAGGAGAAACACTTACTCTGGTTTCTCAGTCTGTTTCCTAGTGCCGGTTTGAAGTGCCTGCCGTTTTCACTGTAAAACCGAGTTGGAGCTTGTACCTCCCCATATATATGTATGGAGTGGAGTTGGCAACTGAAAAGAAACTTTGTGTTCCCTTCAAGCTAGGTGAAGGACGGCTTTCACACACACTTATCTCTCAGAACTGAGCATGTGGACAGACGTTCGTTCATCCAGTACCAAGGGAACGGGTTGCAGGAGAAACACTTACTCTGGTTTCTCAGTCTGTTTCCTAGTGCCGGTTTGAAGTGCCTGCCGTTTTCACTGTAAAACCGAGTTGGAGCTTGTACCTCCCCATATATATGTATGGAGTGGAGTTGGCAACTGAAAAGAAACTTTGTCTTCCCTTCAAGCTAAGTGAAGGACGGCTTTCACACACACTTATTTCTCAGAACTGAGCATGTGCAGAGACGTTCGTTCATCCAGCACCAAGGGAACGGGTTGCAGGAGAAACACTTACTCTGGTTTCTCAGTCTGTTTCCTAGTGCCGGTTTGAAGTGCCTGCCGTTTTCACTGTAAAACCGAGTTGGAGCTTGTACCTCCCCATATATATGTATGGAGTGGAGTTGGCAACTGAAAAGAAACTTTGTGTTCCCTTCAAGCTAGGTGAAGGACGGCTTTCACACACACTTATCTCTCACAACTGAGCATGTGGAGAGACGTTCGTTCATCCAGCACCAAGGGAACGGGTTGCAGGAGAAACACTTACTCTGGTTTCTCAGTCTGTTTCCTAGTGCCGGTTTGAAGTGCCTGCCGTTTTCACTGTAAAACCGAGTTGGAGTTTGTACCTCCCCATATATATGTATGGAGTGGAGTTGGCAACTGAAAAGAAACTTTGTGTTCCCTTCAAGCTAGGTGAAGGACGGCTTTCACACAAACTTATCTCTCAGAACTGAGCATGTGGAGAGACGTTCGTTCATCCAGCACCAAGGGAACGGGTTGCAGGGGAAACACTTACTCTGGTTTCTCAGTCTGTTTCCTAGTGCCGGTTTGAAGTGCCTGCCGTTTTCACTGTAAAACCGAGTTGGAGCTTGTACCTCCCCATATATATGTATGGAGTGGAGTTGGCAACTGAAAAGAAACTTTGTGTTCCCTTCAAGCTAGGTGAAGGACGGCTTTCACACACACTTATCTCTCAGAAATGAGCACGTGGAGAGACGTTCGTTCATCCAGCACCAAGGGAACGGGTTGCAGGAGAAACACTTACTCTGGTTTCTGAGTCTGTTTCCTAGTGCCGGTTTGAAGTGCCTGCCGTTTTCACTGTAAAACCGAGTTGGAGCTTGTACCTCCCCATATATATGTATGGAGTGGATTTGGCAACTGAAAAGAAACTTTGTGTTCCCTTCAAGCTAGGTGAAGGACGGCTTTCACACACACTTATCTCTCAGAACTGAGCATGTGGAGAGACGTTCGTTCATCCAGCACCAAGAGAACTCGTTGCAGGAGAAACACTTACGCTGGTTTCTGAGTCTGTTTCCTAGTGCCGGTTTGAAGTGCCTGCCGTTTTCACTGTAAAACCGAGTTGGAGCTTGTACCTCCCCATATATATGTATGGAGTGGAGTTGGCAACTGAAAAGAAACTTTGTGTTCCCTTCAAGCTAGGTGAAGGACGGCTTTCACACACACTTATCTCTCAGAACTGCGCATGTGGAGAGACGTTCGTTCATCCAGCACCAAGGGAACGGGTTGCAGGAGAAACACTTACTCTGGTTTCTCATTCTGTTTCCTAGTGCCGGTTTGAAGTGCCTGCCGTTTTCACTGTAAAACCGAGTTGGAGCTTGTACCTCCCCATATATATGTATGGAGTGGAGTTGGCAACTGAAAAGAAACTTTGTGTTCCCTTCAAGCTAGGTGAAGGACGGCTTTCACACACACTTATCTCTCAGAACTGAGCATGTGGAGAGACGTTCGTTCATCCAGCACCAAGGGAACGGGTTGCAGGAGAAACACTTACTCTGGTTTCTCAGTCTGTTTCCTAGTGCCGGTTTGAAGTGCCTGCCGTTTTCACTGTAAAACCGAGTTGGAGCTTGTACCTCCCCATATATATGTATGGAGTGGAGTTGGCAACTGAAAAGAAACTTTGTGTTCCCTTCAAGCTAGGTGAAGGACGGCTTTCACACACACTTATCTCTCAGAACTGAGCATGTGAAGAGACGTTCGTTCATCCAGCACCAAGAGAACTCGTTGCAGGAGAAACACTTACTCTGGTTTCTGAGTCTGTTTCCTAGGGCCGGTTTGAAGTGCCTGCCGTTTTCACTGTAAAACCTACTTGGAGCTTGTACCTCCCCATATATATGTATGGAGTGGAGTTGGCAACTGAAAAGAAACTTTGTGTTCCCTTCAAGCTAGGTGAAGGACGGCTTTCACACACACTTATCTCTCAGAACTGAGCATGTGGAGAGACGTTCGTTCATCCAGCACCAAGGGAACGGGTTGCAGGAGAAACACTTACTCTGGTTTCTAAGTCTGTTTCCTAGTGCCGGTTTGAAGTGCCTGCCGTTTTCACTGTAAAACCGAGTTGGAGTTTGTACCTCCCCATATATATGTATTGAGTGGAGTTGGCAACTGAAAAGAAACTATGTCTTCCCTTCAAGCTAGGTGAAGGACGGCTTTCACACACACTTATTTCTCAGAACTGAGCATGTGGAGAGACGTTCGTTCATCCAGCACCAAGGGAACGGGTTGCAGGAGAAACACTTACTCTGGTTTCTCAGTCTGTTTCCAAGTGCCGGTTTGAAGTGCCTGCCGTTTTCACTGTAAAACCGAGTTGGAGCTTGTACCTCCCCATATATATGTATGGAGTGGAGTTGGCAACTGAAAAGAAACTTTGTGATCCCTTCAAGCTAGGTGAAGGACGGCTTTCACACACACTTATCTCTCAGAACTGAGCATGTGGAGAGACGTTCGTTCATCCAGCACCAAGGGAACAGGTTGCAGGAGAAATACTTACTCTGGTTTCTCAGTCTGTTTCCTAGTGCCGGTTTGAAGTGCCTGCCGTTTTCACTGTAAAACCGAGTTGGAGCTTGTACCTCCCCATATATATGTATGGAGTGGAGTTGGCAACTGAAAAGAAACTTTGTGTTCCCTTCAAGCTAGATGAAAGACGGCTTTCACACACACTTATCTCTCAGAACTGAGCATGTGGAGAGACGTTCGTTCATCCAGCACCAAGGGAACGGGTTGCAGGGGAAACAATTACTCTGGTTTCTCAGTCTGTTTCCTAGTGCCGGTTTGAAGTGCCTGCCGTTTTCACTGTAAAACCGAGTTGGAGCTTGTACCTCCCCATATATATGTATGGAGTGGAGTTGGCAACTGAAAAGAAACTTTGTGTTCCCTTCAAGCTAGGTGAAGGACGGCTTTCACACACACTTATCTCTCAGAACTGAGCATGTGGAGTGAAGTTCGTTCATCCAGCACCAAGGGAAAGGTTTGCAGGAGAAACATTTACTCTGGTTTCTGAGTCTGTTTCCTAGTGCCGGTTTGAAGTGCCTGCCGTTTTCACTGTAAAACCGAGTTGGAGCTTGTACATCCCCATATATATGTATGGAGTGGAGTTGGCAACTGAAAAGAAACTTTGTGTTCCCTTCAAGCTAGGTGAAG
This sequence comes from Vicugna pacos, assembly GCF_048564905.1. NCBI lineage: Eukaryota > Metazoa > Chordata > Mammalia > Artiodactyla > Camelidae > Vicugna > Vicugna pacos. The sequence continues at coordinate 33,342,291 of NC_133000.1, forward strand.
GACGGCTTTCACACACACTTATCTCTCAGAACTGAGCATGTGGAGAGACGTTCGTTCATCCAGCACCAAGGGAACGGGTTGCAGGAGAAACACTTACTCTGGTTTCTCAGTCTGTTTCCTAGTGCCGGTTTGAAGTGCCTGCCGTTTTCCCTGTAAAACCGAGTTGGAGCTTGTACCTCCCCATATATATGTATGGAGTGGAGTTGGCAACTGAAAAGAAACTTTGTGTTCCCTTCAAGCTAGGTGAAGGACGGCTTTCACACACACTTATCTCTCAGAACTGAGCATGTGGAGAGACGTTCGTTCATCCAGCACCAAGGGAACGGGTTGCAGGAGAAACACTTACTCTGGTTTCTCAGTCTGTTTCCTAGTGCCGGTTTGAAGTGCCTGCCGTTTTCACTGTAAAACCGAGTTGGAGCTTGTACCTCCCCATATATATGTATGGAGTGGAGTTGGCAACTGAAAAGAAACTTTGTGTTCCCTTCAAGCTAGGTGAAGGACGGCTTTCACACATACTTATATTCTCAGAACTGAGCATGTGGAGAGACGTTCGTTCATCCAGCACCAAGGGAACGGGTTGCAGGAGAAACACTTACTCTGGTTTCTCAGTCTGTTTCCTAGTGCCGGTTTGAAGTGCCTGCCGTTTTCACTGTAAAACCGAGTTGGAGCTTGTACCTCCCCATATATATGTATGGAGTGGAGTTGGCAACTGAAAAGAAACTTTGTGTTCCCTTCAAGCTAGGTGAAGGACGGCTTTCACACACACTTATCTCTCAGAACTGAGCATGTGGAGAGACGTTCGTTCATCCAGCACCAGGAGAACTCGTTGCAGGAGAAACACTTACTCTGGTTTCTGAGTCTGTTTCCTAGTGCCGGTTTGAAGTGCCTGCCGTTTTCACTGTAAAACCGAGTTGGAGCTTGTACCTCCCCATATATATGTATGGAGTGGAGTTGGCAACTGAAAAGAAACTTTGTGTTCCCTTCAAGCTAGGTGAAGGACGGCTTTCACACACACTTATCTCTCAGAACTGAGCATGTGGAGAGACTTTCGTTCATCCAGCACCAAGGGAACGGGTTGCAGGAGAAACACTTACTCTGGTTTCTCAGTCTGTTTCCTAGTGCCGGTTTGAAGTGCCTGCCGTTTTCACTGTAAAACCTACTTGGAGCTTGTACCTCCCCATATATATGTATGGAGTGGAGTTGGCAACTGAAAAGAAACTTTGTGTTCCCTTCAAGCTAGGTGAAGGACGGCTTTCACACACACATATCTCTCAGAACTGAGCATGTGGATAGACGTTCGTTCATCCAGCACCAAGGGAACGGGTTGCAGGAGAAACACTTACTCTGGTTTCTCAGTCTGTTTCCTAGTGCCGGTTTGAAGTGCCTGCCGTTTTCACTGTAAAACCGAGTTGGAGCTTGTACCTCCCCATATATATGTATGGAGTGGAGTTGGCAACTGAAAAGAAACTTTGTGTTCCCTTCAAGCTAGGTGAAGGACGGCTTTCACACACACATATCTCTCAGAACTGAGCATGTGGATAGACGTTCGTTCATCCAGCACCAAGGGAACGGGTTGCAGGAGAAACACTTACTCTGGTTTCTCAGTCTGTTTCCTAGTGCCGGTTTGAAGTGCCTGCCGTTTTCACTGTAAAACCGAGTTGGAGCTTGTACCTCCCCATATATATGTATGGAGTGGATTTGGCAACTGAAAAGAAACTTTGTGTTCCCTTCAAGCTAGGTGAAGGACGGCTTTCACACACACTTATCTCTCAGAACTGAGCATGTGGAGAGACGTTCGTTCATCCAGCACCAAGGGAACGGGTTGCAGGAGAAACACTTACTCTGCTTTCTCAGTCTGTTTCCTAGTGCCGGTTTGAAGTGCCTGCCGTTTTCACTGTAAAACCGAGTTGGAGCTTGTACCTCCCCATATATATGTATGGAGTGGAGTTGGCAACTGAAAAGAAACTTTGTGTTCCCTTCAAGCTAGGTGAAGGACGGCTTTCACACACACTTATCTCTCAGAACTGAGCATGTGGAGAGACGTTCGTTCATCCAGCACCAAAGGAACGGGTTGCAGGAGAAACACTTACTCTGGTTTCTCAGTCTGTTTCCTAGTGCCGGTTTGAAGTGCCTGCCGTTTTCACTGTAAAACCGAGTTGGAGCTTGTACCTCCCCATATATATGTATGGAGTGGAGTTGGCAACTGAAAAGAAACTTTGTCTTCCCTTCAAGCTAGGTGAAGGACGGCTTTCACACACACTTATCTCTCAGAACTGAGCATGTGGAGAGACGTTCGTTCATGCAGCACCAAGGGAACGGGTTGCAGGAGAAACACTTACTCTGGTTTCTCAGTCTGTTTCCTAGTGCCGGTTTGAAGTGCCTGCCGTTTTCACTGTAAAACCGAGTTGGAGCTTGTACCTCCCCATATATATGTATGGAGTGGAGTTGGCAACTGAAAAGAAACTTTGTGTTCCCTTCAAGCTAGGTGAAGGACGGCTTTCACACACAATTATCTCTCAGAACTGAGCATGTGGAGAGACGTTCGTTCATCCAGCACCAAGAGAACTCGTTGCAGGAGAAACACTTACTCTGTTTTCTGAGTCTGTTTCCTAGTGCCGGTTTGAAGTGCCTGCCGTTTTCACTGTAAAACCGAGTTGGAGCTTGTACCTCCCCATATATATGTATGGAGTGGAGTTGGCAACTGAAAAGAAACTTTGTGTTCCCTTCAAGCTAGGTGAAGGACGGCTTTCACACACACTTATCTCTCAGAACTGAGCATGTGGAGAGACGTTCGTTCATCCAGCACCAAGGGAACGGGTTGCAGGAGAAACACTTACTCTGGTTTCTCAGTCTGTTTCCTAGTGCCGGTTTGAAGTGCCTGCCGTTTTCACTGTAAAACCTAGTTGGAGCTTGTACCTCCCCATATATATGTAAGGAGTGGAGTTGGCAACTGAAAAGAAACTTTGTGTTCCCTTCAAGCTAGGTGAAGGACGGCTTTCACACACACTTATCTCTCAGAACTGAGCATGTGGAGAGACGTTCGTTCATCCAGCACCAAGGGATCGGGTTGCAGGAGAAACACTTACTCTGGTTTCTCAGTCTGTTTCCTAGTGCCGGTTTGAAGTGCCTGCCGTTTTCACTGTAAAACCGAGTTGGAGCTTGTACCTCCCCATATATATGTATGGAGTGGAGTTGGCAACTGAAAAGAAACTTTGTGTTCCCTTCAAGCTAGGTGAAGGACGGCTTTCACACACACTTATCTCTCAGAACTGAGCATGTGGAGAGACGTTCGTTCATCCAGCACCAAGGGAACGGGTTGCAGGAGAAACACTTACTCTGGTTTCTGAGTCTGTTTCCTAGTGCCGGTTTGAAGTGCCTGCCGTTTTCACTGTAAAACCGAGTTGGAGCTTGTACCTCCCCATATATATGTATGGAGTGGAGTTGGCAACTGAAAAGAAACTTTGTGTTCCCTTCAAGCTAGGTGAAGGACGGCTTTCACACACACTTATCTCTCAGAACTGAGCATGTGGAGAGACGTTCGTTCATCCAGCACCAAGGGAACGGGTTGCAGGAGAAACACTTACTCTGGTTTCTGAGTCTGTTTCCTAGTGCCGGTTTGAAGTGCCTGCCGTTTTCACTGTAAAACCGAGTTGGAGCTTGTACCTCCCCATATATATGTATGGAGTGGAGTTGGCAACTGAAAAGAAACTTTGTCTTCCCTTCAAGGTAGGTGAAGTACGGCTTTCACACACACTTATCTCTCAGAACTGAGCATGTGGAGAGACGTTCGTTCATCCAGCACCAAGGGAACGGGTTGCAGGAGAAACACTTACTCTGGTTTCTCAGTCTGTTTCCTAGTGCCGGTTTGAAGTGCCTGCCGTTTTCACTGTAAAACCGAGTTGGAGCTTGTACCTCCCCATATATATGTATGGAGTGGAGTTGGCAACTGAAAAGAAACTTTGTCTTCCCTTCAAGCTAGGTGAAGGACGGCTTTCACACACACTTATCTCTCAGAACTGAGCATGTGGAGAGACGTTCGTTCATCCAGCACCAAGGGAACGGGTTGCAGGAGAAACACTTACTCAGGTTTCTCAGTCTGTTTCCTAGTGCCGGTTTGAAGTGCCTGCCGTTTTCACTGTAAAACCGAGTTGGAGCTTGTACCTCCCCATATATATGTATGGAGTGGAGTTGGCAACTGAAAAGAAACTTTGTCTTCCCTTCAAGCTAGGTGAAGGACGGCTTTCACACACACTTATCTCTCAGAACTGAGCATGTGGAGAGACGTTCGTTCATCCAGCACCAAGGGAACGGGTTGCAGGAGAAACACTTACTCTGGTTTCTCAGTCTGTTTCCTAGTGCCGGTTTGGAGTGCCTGCCGTTTTCACTGTAAAACCGAGTTGGAGCTTGTACCTCCCCATATATATGTATGGAGTGGAGTTGGCAAGTGAAAAGAAACTTTGTGTTCCCTTCAAGCTAGGTGAAGGACGGCTTTCACACACACTTATCTCTCAGAACTGAGCATGTGGAGAGACGTTCGTTCATCCAGCACCAAGGGAACGGGTTGCAGGAGAAACACTTACTCTGGTTTCTCAGTCTGTTTCCTAGTGCCGGTTTGAAGTGCCTGCCGTTTTCACTGTAAAACCGAGTTGGAGCTTGTACCTCCCCATATATATGTATGGAGTGGAGTTGGCAACTGAAAAGAAACTTTGTGTTCCCTTCAAGCTAGGTGAAGGACGGCTTTCACACACACTTATCTCTCAGAACTGAGCATGTGGAGAGACGTTCGTTCATCCAGCACCAAGAGAACTCGTTGCAGGAGAAACACTTACTCTGGTTTCTGAGTCTGTATCCTAGTGCCGGTTTGAAGTGCCTGCCGTTTTCACTGTAAAACCGAGTTGGAGCTTGTACCTCCCCATATATATGTATGGAGTGGAGTTGGCAACTGAAAAGAAACTTTGTGTTCCCTTCAAGCTAGGTGAAGGACGGCTTTCACACACACTTATCTCTCAGAACTGAGCATGTGGAGAGACGTTCGTTCATCCAGCACCAAGGGAACGGGTTGCAGGAGAAACACTTACTCTGGTTTCTGAGTCTGTTTCCTAGTGCCGGTTTGAAGTGCCTGCCGTTTTCACTGTAAAACCGAGTTGGAGCTTGTACCTCCCCATATATATGTATGGAGTGGAGTTGGCAACTGAAAAGAAACTTTGTGTTCCCTTCAAGCTAGGTGAAGGACGGCTTTCACACACACTTATCTCTCAGAACTGAGCATGTGGAGAGACGTTCGTTCATCCAGCACCAAGGGAACGGGTTGCAGGAGAAACACTTACTCTGGTTTCTGAGTCTGTTTCCTAGTGCCGGTTTGAAGTGCCTGCCGTTTTCACTGTAAAACCGAGTTGGAGCTTGTACCTCCCCATATATATGTATGGAGTGGAGTTGGCAACTGAAAAGAAACTTTGTCTTCCCTTCAAGCTAGGTGAAGGACGGCTTTCACACACACTTATCTCTCAGAACTGAGCATGTGGAGAGACGTTCGTTCATCCAGCACCAAGGGAACGGGTTGCAGGAGAAACACTTACTCTGGTTTCTGAGTCTGTTTCCTAGTGCCGGTTTGAAGTGCCTGCCGTTTTCACTGTAAAACCGAGTTGGAGCTTGTACCTCCCCATATATATGTATGGAGTGGAGTTGGCAACTGAAAAGAAACTTTGTCTTCCCTGCAAGGTAGGTGAAGTACGGCTTTCACACACACTTATCTCTCAGAACTGAGCATGGGGAGAGACGTTCGTTCATCCAGCACCAAGGGAACGGGTTGCAGGAGAAACACTTACTCTGGTTTCTCAGTCTGTTTCCTAGTGCCGGTTTGAAGTGCCTGCCGTTTTCACTGTAAAACCGAGTTGGAGCTTGTACCTCCCCATATATATGTATGGAGTGGAGTTGGCAACTGAAAAGAAACTTGTCTTCCCTTCAAGCTAGGTGAAGGACGGCTTTCACACACACTTATCTCTCAGAAGTGAGCATGTGGAGAGACGTTCGTTCATCCAGCACCAAGAGAACGCGTTGCAGGAGAAACACTTACTCTGGTTTCTCAGTCTGTTTCCTAGTGCCGGTTTGAAGTGCCTGCCGTTTTCACTGTAAAACCGAGTTGGAGCTTGTACCTCCCCATATATATGTATGGAGTGGAGTTGGCAACTGAAAAGAAACTTTGTGTTCCCTTCAAGCTAGGTGAAGGACGGCTTTCACACACACTTATCTCTCAGAACTGAGCATGTGGAGAGACGTTCGTTCATCCAGCACCAAGGGAACGGGTTGCAGGAGAAACACTTACTCTGGTTTCTCAGTCTGTTTCCTAGTGCCGGTTTGAAGTGCCTGCCGTTTTCACTGTAAAACCGAGTTGGAGCTTGTACCTCCCCATATATATGTATGGAGTGGAGTTGGCAACTGAAAAGAAACTTTGTGTTCCCTTCAAGCTAGGTGAAGGACGGCTTTCACACACACTTATCTCTCAGAACTGAGCATGTGGAGAGACGCTCGTTCATCCAGCACCAAGAGAACTCGTTGCAGGAGAAACACTTACTCTGGTTTCTGAGTCTGTATCCTAGTGCCGGTTTGAAGTGCCTGCCGTTTTCACTGTAAAACCGAGTTGGAGCTTGTACCTCCCCATATATATGTATGGAGTGGAGTTGGCAACTGAAAAGAAACTTTGTGTTCCCTTCAAGCTAGGTGAAGGACGGCTTTCACACACACTTATCTCTCAGAACTGAGCATGTGGAGAGACGTTCGTTCATCCAGCACCAAGGGAACGGGTTGCAGGAGAAACACTTACTCTGGTTTCTCAGTCTGTTTCCTAGTGCCGGTTTGAAGTGCCTGCCGTTTTCACTGTAAAACCGAGTTGGAGCTTGTACCTCCCCATATATATGTATGGATTGGAGTTGGCAACTGAAAAGAAACTTTGTGTTCCCTTCAAGCTAGGTGAAGGACGGCTTTCACACACACTTATCTCTCAGAACTGAGCATGTGGAGAGACGTTCGTTCATCCAGCACCAAGGGAACGGGTTGCAGGAGAAACACTTACTCTGGTTTCTCAGTCTGTTTCCTAGTGCCGGTTTGAAGTGCCTGCCGTTTTCACTGTAAAACCGAGTTGGAGCTTGTACCTCCCCATATATATGTATGGAGTGGAGTTGGCAACTGAAAAGAAACTTTGTCTTCCCTTCAAGCTAGGTGAAGGACGGCTTTCACACACACTTATCTCTCAGAACTGAGCATGTGGAGAGACGTTCGTTCATCCAGCACCAAGGGAACGGGTTGCAGGAGAAACACTTACTCTGGTTTCTGAGTCTGTTTCCTAGTGCCGGTTTGAAGTGCCTGCCGTTTTCACTGTAAAACCGAGTTGGAGCTTGTACCTCCCCATATATATGTATGGAGTGGAGTTGGCAACTGAAAAGAAACTTTGTGTTCCCTTCAAGCTAGGTGAAGGACGGCTTTCACACACACTTATCTCTCAGAACTGAGCATGTGGAGAGACGTTCGTTCATCCAGCACCAAGGGAACGGGTTGCAGGAGAAACACTTACTCTGGTTTCTGAGTCTGTTTCCTAGTGCCGGTTTGAAGTGCCTGCCGTTTTCACTGTAAAACCGAGTTGGAGCTTGTACCTCCCCATATATATGTATGGAGTGGAGTTGGCAACTGAAAAGAAACTTTGTCTTCCCTTCAAGGTAGGTGAAGTACGGCTTTCACACACACTTATCTCTCAGAACTGAGCATGTGGAGAGACGTTCGTTCATCCAGCACCAAGGGAACGGGTTGCAGGAGAAACACTTACTCTGGTTTCTGAGTCTGTTTCCTAGTGCCGGTTTGAAGTGCCTGCCGTTTTCACTGTAAAACCGAGTTGGAGCTTGTACCTCCCCATATATATGTATGGAGTGGAGTTGGCAACTGAAAAGAAACTTTGTGTTCCCTTCAAGCTAGGTGAAGGACGGCTTTCACACACACTTATCTCTCAGAACTGAGCATGTGGAGAGACGTTCATTCATCCAGCACCAAGGGAACGGGTTGCAGGAGAAACACTTACTCTGGTTTCTGAGTCTGTTTCCTAGTGCCGGTTTGAAGTGCCTGCCGTTTTCACTGTAAAACCGAGTTGGAGCTTGTACCTCCCCATATATATGTATGGAGTGGAGTTGGCAACTGAAAAGAAACTTTGTCTTCCCTTCAAGGTAGGTGAAGTACGGCTTTCACACACACTTATCTCTCAGAACTGAGCATGTGGAGAGACGTTCGTTCATCCAGCACCAAGGGAACGGGTTGCAGGAGAAACACTTACTCTGGTTTCTCAGTCTGTTTCCTAGTGCCGGTTTGAAGTGCCTGCCGTTTTCACTGTAAAACCGAGTTGGAGCTTGTACCTCCCCATATATATGTATGGAGTGGAGTTGGCAACTGAAAAGAAACTTTGTCTTCCCTTCAAGCTAGGTGAAGGACGGCTTTCACACACACTTATCTCTCAGAACTGAGCATGTGGAGAGACGTTCGTTCATCCAGCACCAAGGGAACGGGTTGCAGGAGAAACACTTACTCAGGTTTCTCAGTCTGTTTCCTAGTGCCGGTTTGAAGTGCCTGCCGTTTTCACTGTAAAACCGAGTTGGAGCTTGTACCTCCCCATATATATGTATGGAGTGGAGTTGGCAACTGAAAAGAAACTTTGTCTTCCCTTCAAGCTAGGTGAAGGACGGCTTTCACACACACTTATCTCTCAGAACTGAGCATGTGGAGAGACGTTCGTTCATCCAGCACCAAGGGAACGGGTTGCAGGAGAAACACTTACTCTGGTTTCTCAGTCTGTTTCCTAGTGCCGGTTTGGAGTGCCTGCCGTTTTCACTGTAAAACCGAGTTGGAGCTTGTACCTCCCCATATATATGTATGGAGTGGAGTTGGCAAGTGAAAAGAAACTTTGTGTTCCCTTCAAGCTAGGTGAAGGACGGCTTTCACACACACTTATCTCTCAGAACTGAGCATGTGGAGAGACGTTCGTTCATCCAGCACCAAGGGAACGGGTTGCAGGAGAAACACTTACTCTGGTTTCTCAGTCTGTTTCCTAGTGCCGGTTTGAAGTGCCTGCCGTTTTCACTGTAAAACCGAGTTGGAGCTTGTACCTCCCCATATATATGTATGGAGTGGAGTTGGCAACTGAAAAGAAACTTTGTGTTCCCTTCAAGCTAGGTGAAGGACGGCTTTCACACACACTTATCTCTCAGAACTGAGCATGTGGAGAGACGTTCGTTCATCCAGCACCAAGAGAACTCGTTGCAGGAGAAACACTTACTCTGGTTTCTGAGTCTGTATCCTAGTGCCGGTTTGAAGTGCCTGCCGTTTTCACTGTAAAACCGAGTTGGAGCTTGTACCTCCCCATATATATGTATGGAGTGGAGTTGGCAACTGAAAAGAAACTTTGTGTTCCCTTCAAGCTAGGTGAAGGACGGCTTTCACACACACTTATCTCTCAGAACTGAGCATGTGGAGAGACGTTCGTTCATCCAGCACCAAGGGAACGGGTTGCAGGAGAAACACTTACTCTGGTTTCTGAGTCTGTTTCCTAGTGCCGGTTTGAAGTGCCTGCCGTTTTCACTGTAAAACCGAGTTGGAGCTTGTACCTCCCCATATATATGTATGGAGTGGAGTTGGCAACTGAAAAGAAACTTTGTGTTCCCTTCAAGCTAGGTGAAGGACGGCTTTCACACACACTTATCTCTCAGAACTGAGCATGTGGAGAGACGTTCGTTCATCCAGCACCAAGGGAACGGGTTGCAGGAGAAACACTTACTCTGGTTTCTGAGTCTGTTTCCTAGTGCCGGTTTGAAGTGCCTGCCGTTTTCACTGTAAAACCGAGTTGGAGCTTGTACCTCCCCATATATATGTATGGAGTGGAGTTGGCAACTGAAAAGAAACTTTGTCTTCCCTTCAAGCTAGGTGAAGGACGGCTTTCACACACACTTATCTCTCAGAACTGAGCATGTGGAGAGACGTTCGTTCATCCAGCACCAAGGGAACGGGTTGCAGGAGAAACACTTACTCTGGTTTCTGAGTCTGTTTCCTAGTGCCGGTTTGAAGTGCCTGCCGTTTTCACTGTAAAACCGAGTTGGAGCTTGTACCTCCCCATATATATGTATGGAGTGGAGTTGGCAACTGAAAAGAAACTTTGTCTTCCCTGCAAGGTAGGTGAAGTACGGCTTTCACACACACTTATCTCTCAGAACTGAGCATGGGGAGAGACGTTCGTTCATCCAGCACCAAGGGAACGGGTTGCAGGAGAAACACTTACTCTGGTTTCTCAGTCTGTTTCCTAGTGCCGGTTTGAAGTGCCTGCCGTTTTCACTGTAAAACCGAGTTGGAGCTTGTACCTCCCCATATATATGTATGGAGTGGAGTTGGCAACTGAAAAGAAACTTTGTCTTCCCTTCAAGCTAGGTGAAGGACGGCTTTCACACACACTTATCTCTCAGAAGTGAGCATGTGGAGAGACGTTCGTTCATCCAGCACCAAGAGAACGCGTTGCAGGAGAAACACTTACTCTGGTTTCTCAGTCTGTTTCCTAGTGCCGGTTTGAAGTGCCTGCCGTTTTCACTGTAAAACCGAGTTGGAGCTTGTACCTCCCCATATATATGTATGGAGTGGAGTTGGCAACTGAAAAGAAACTTTGTGTTCCCTTCAAGCTAGGTGAAGGACGGCTTTCACACACACTTATCTCTCAGAACTGAGCATGTGGAGAGACGTTCGTTCATCCAGCACCAAGGGAACGGGTTGCAGGAGAAACACTTACTCTGGTTTCTCAGTCTGTTTCCTAGTGCCGGTTTGAAGTGCCTGCCGTTTTCACTGTAAAACCGAGTTGGAGCTTGTACCTCCCCATATATATGTATGGAGTGGAGTTGGCAACTGAAAAGAAACTTTGTGTTCCCTTCAAGCTAGGTGAAGGACGGCTTTCACACACACTTATCTCTCAGAACTGAGCATGTGGAGAGACGCTCGTTCATCCAGCACCAAGAGAACTCGTTGCAGGAGAAACACTTACTCTGGTTTCTGAGTCTGTATCCTAGTGCCGGTTTGAAGTGCCTGCCGTTTTCACTGTAAAACCGAGTTGGAGCTTGTACCTCCCCATATATATGTATGGAGTGGAGTTGGCAACTGAAAAGAAACTTTGTGTTCCCTTCAAGCTAGGTGAAGGACGGCTTTCACACACACTTATCTCTCAGAACTGAGCATGTGGAGAGACGTTCGTTCATCCAGCACCAAGGGAACGGGTTGCAGGAGAAACACTTACTCTGGTTTCTCAGTCTGTTTCCTAGTGCCGGTTTGAAGTGCCTGCCGTTTTCACTGTAAAACCGAGTTGGAGCTTGTACCTCCCCATATATATGTATGGATTGGAGTTGGCAACTGAAAAGAAACTTTGTGTTCCCTTCAAGCTAGGTGAAGGACGGCTTTCACACACACTTATCTCTCAGAACTGAGCATGTGGAGAGACGTTCGTTCATCCAGCACCAAGGGAACGGGTTGCAGGAGAAACACTTACTCTGGTTTCTCAGTCTGTTTCCTAGTGCCGGTTTGAAGTGCCTGCCGTTTTCACTGTAAAACCGAGTTGGAGCTTGTACCTCCCCATATATATGTATGGAGTGGAGTTGGCAACTGAAAAGAAACTTTGTCTTCCCTTCAAGCTAGGTGAAGGACGGCTTTCACACACACTTATCTCTCAGAACTGAGCATGTGGAGAGACGTTCGTTCATCCAGCACCAAGGGAACGGGTTGCAGGAGAAACACTTACTCTGGTTTCTGAGTCTGTTTCCTAGTGCCGGTTTGAAGTGCCTGCCGTTTTCACTGTAAAACCGAGTTGGAGCTTGTACCTCCCCATATATATGTATGGAGTGGAGTTGGCAACTGAAAAGAAACTTTGTGTTCCCTTCAAGCTAGGTGAAGGACGGCTTTCACACACACTTATCTCTCAGAACTGAGCATGTGGAGAGACGTTCGTTCATCCAGCACCAAGGGAACGGGTTGCAGGAGAAACACTTACTCTGGTTTCTGAGTCTGTTTCCTAGTGCCGGTTTGAAGTGCCTGCCGTTTTCACTGTAAAACCGAGTTGGAGCTTGTACCTCCCCATATATATGTATGGAGTGGAGTTGGCAACTGAAAAGAAACTTTGTCTTCCCTTCAAGGTAGGTGAAGTACGGCTTTCACACACACTTATCTCTCAGAACTGAGCATGTGGAGAGACGTTCGTTCATCCAGCACCAAGGGAACGGGTTGCAGGAGAAACACTTACTCTGGTTTCTGAGTCTGTTTCCTAGTGCCGGTTTGAAGTGCCTGCCGTTTTCACTGTAAAACCGAGTTGGAGCTTGTACCTCCCCATATATATGTATGGAGTGGAGTTGGCAACTGAAAAGAAACTTTGTGTTCCCTTCAAGCTAGGTGAAGGACGGCTTTCACACACACTTATCTCTCAGAACTGAGCATGTGGAGAGACGTTCGTTCATCCAGCACCAAGGGAACGGGTTGCAGGAGAAACACTTACTCTGGTTTCTGAGTCTGTTTCCTAGTGCCGGTTTGAAGTGCCTGCCGTTTTCACTGTAAAACCGAGTTGGAGCTTGTACCTCCCCATATATATGTATGGAGTGGAGTTGGCAACTGAAAAGAAACTTTGTCTTCCCTTCAAGGTAGGTGAAGTACGGCTTTCACACACACTTATCTCTCAGAACTGAGCATGTGGAGAGACGTTCGTTCATCCAGCACCAAGGGAACGGGTTGCAGGAGAAACACTTACTCTGGTTTCTCAGTCTGTTTCCTAGTGCCGGTTTGAAGTGCCTGCCGTTTTCACTGTAAAACCGAGTTGGAGCTTGTACCTCCCCATATATATGTATGGAGTGGAGTTGGCAACTGAAAAGAAACTTTGTCTTCCCTTCAAGCTAGGTGAAGGACGGCTTTCACACACACTTATCTCTCAGAACTGAGCATGTGGAGAGACGTTCGTTCATCCAGCACCAAGGGAACGGGTTGCAGGAGAAACACTTACTCAGGTTTCTCAGTCTGTTTCCTAGTGCCGGTTTGAAGTGCCTGCCGTTTTCACTGTAAAACCGAGTTGGAGCTTGTACCTCCCCATATATATGTATGGAGTGGAGTTGGCAACTGAAAAGAAACTTTGTCTTCCCTTCAAGCTAGGTGAAGGACGGCTTTCACACACACTTATCTCTCAGAACTGAGCATGTGGAGAGACGTTCGTTCATCCAGCACCAAGGGAACGGGTTGCAGGAGAAACACTTACTCTGGTTTCTCAGTCTGTTTCCTAGTGCCGGTTTGGAGTGCCTGCCGTTTTCACTGTAAAACCGAGTTGGAGCTTGTACCTCCCCATATATATGTATGGAGTGGAGTTGGCAAGTGAAAAGAAACTTTGTGTTCCCTTCAAGCTAGGTGAAGGACGGCTTTCACACACACTTATCTCTCAGAACTGAGCATGTGGAGAGACGTTCGTTCATCCAGCACCAAGGGAACGGGTTGCAGGAGAAACACTTACTCTGGTTTCTCAGTCTGTTTCCTAGTGCCGGTTTGAAGTGCCTGCCGTTTTCACTGTAAAACCGAGTTGGAGCTTGTACCTCCCCATATATATGTATGGAGTGGAGTTGGCAACTGAAAAGAAACTTTGTGTTCCCTTCAAGCTAGGTGAAGGACGGCTTTCACACACACTTATCTCTCAGAACTGAGCATGTGGAGAGACGTTCGTTCATCCAGCACCAAGAGAACTCGTTGCAGGAGAAACACTTACTCTGGTTTCTGAGTCTGTATCCTAGTGCCGGTTTGAAGTGCCTGCCGTTTTCACTGTAAAACCGAGTTGGAGCTTGTACCTCCCCATATATATGTATGGAGTGGAGTTGGCAACTGAAAAGAAACTTTGTGTTCCCTTCAAGCTAGGTGAAGGACGGCTTTCACACACACTTATCTCTCAGAACTGAGCATGTGGAGAGACGTTCGTTCATCCAGCACCAAGGGAACGGGTTGCAGGAGAAACACTTACTCTGGTTTCTGAGTCTGTTTCCTAGTGCCGGTTTGAAGTGCCTGCCGTTTTCACTGTAAAACCGAGTTGGAGCTTGTACCTCCCCATATATATGTATGGAGTGGAGTTGGCAACTGAAAAGAAACTTTGTGTTCCCTTCAAGCTAGGTGAAGGACGGCTTTCACACACACTTATCTCTCAGAACTGAGCATGTGGAGAGACGTTCGTTCATCCAGCACCAAGGGAACGGGTTGCAGGAGAAACACTTACTCTGGTTTCTGAGTCTGTTTCCTAGTGCCGGTTTGAAGTGCCTGCCGTTTTCACTGTAAAACCGAGTTGGAGCTTGTACCTCCCCATATATATGTATGGAGTGGAGTTGGCAACTGAAAAGAAACTTTGTCTTCCCTTCAAGCTAGGTGAAGGACGGCTTTCACACACACTTATCTCTCAGAACTGAGCATGTGGAGAGACGTTCGTTCATCCAGCACCAAGGGAACGGGTTGCAGGAGAAACACTTACTCTGGTTTCTGAGTCTGTTTCCTAGTGCCGGTTTGAAGTGCCTGCCGTTTTCACTGTAAAACCGAGTTGGAGCTTGTACCTCCCCATATATATGTATGGAGTGGAGTTGGCAACTGAAAAGAAACTTTGTCTTCCCTGCAAGGTAGGTGAAGTACGGCTTTCACACACACTTATCTCTCAGAACTGAGCATGGGGAGAGACGTTCGTTCATCCAGCACCAAGGGAACGGGTTGCAGGAGAAACACTTACTCTGGTTTCTCAGTCTGTTTCCTAGTGCCGGTTTGAAGTGCCTGCCGTTTTCACTGTAAAACCGAGTTGGAGCTTGTACCTCCCCATATATATGTATGGAGTGGAGTTGGCAACTGAAAAGAAACTTTGTCTTCCCTTCAAGCTAGGTGAAGGACGGCTTTCACACACACTTATCTCTCAGAAGTGAGCATGTGGAGAGACGTTCGTTCATCCAGCACCAAGAGAACGCGTTGCAGGAGAAACACTTACTCTGGTTTCTCAGTCTGTTTCCTAGTGCCGGTTTGAAGTGCCTGCCGTTTTCACTGTAAAACCGAGTTGGAGCTTGTACCTCCCCATATATATGTATGGAGTGGAGTTGGCAACTGAAAAGAAACTTTGTGTTCCCTTCAAGCTAGGTGAAGGACGGCTTTCACACACACTTATCTCTCAGAACTGAGCATGTGGAGAGACGTTCGTTCATCCAGCACCAAGGGAACGGGTTGCAGGAGAAACACTTACTCTGGTTTCTCAGTCTGTTTCCTAGTGCCGGTTTGAAGTGCCTGCCGTTTTCACTGTAAAACCGAGTTGGAGCTTGTACCTCCCCATATATATGTATGGAGTGGAGTTGGCAACTGAAAAGAAACTTTGTGTTCCCTTCAAGCTAGGTGAAGGACGGCTTTCACACACACTTATCTCTCAGAACTGAGCATGTGGAGAGACGCTCGTTCATCCAGCACCAAGAGAACTCGTTGCAGGAGAAACACTTACTCTGGTTTCTGAGTCTGTATCCTAGTGCCGGTTTGAAGTGCCTGCCGTTTTCACTGTAAAACCGAGTTGGAGCTTGTACCTCCCCATATATATGTATGGAGTGGAGTTGGCAACTGAAAAGAAACTTTGTGTTCCCTTCAAGCTAGGTGAAGGACGGCTTTCACACACACTTATCTCTCAGAACTGAGCATGTGGAGAGACGTTCGTTCATCCAGCACCAAGGGAACGGGTTGCAGGAGAAACACTTACTCTGGTTTCTCAGTCTGTTTCCTAGTGCCGGTTTGAAGTGCCTGCCGTTTTCACTGTAAAACCGAGTTGGAGCTTGTACCTCCCCATATATATGTATGGAGTGGAGTTGGCAACTGAAAAGAAACTTTGTGTTCCCTTCAAGCTAGGTGAAGGACGGCTTTCACACACACTTATCTCTCAGAACTGAGCATGTGGAGAGACGTTCGTTCATCCAGCACCAAGGGAACGGGTTGCAGGAGAAACACTTACTCTGGTTTCTCAGTCTGTTTCCTAGTGCCGGTTTGAAGTGCCTGCCGTTTTCACTGTAAAACCGAGTTGGAGCTTGTACCTCCCCATATATATGTATGGAGTGGAGTTGGCAACTGAAAAGAAACTTTGTCTTCCCTTCAAGCTAGGTGAAGGACGGCTTTCACACACACTTATCTCTCAGAACTGAGCATGTGGAGAGACGTTCGTTCATCCAGCACCAAGGGAACGGGTTGCAGGAGAAACACTTACTCTGGTTTCTGAGTCTGTTTCCTAGTGCCGGTTTGAAGTGCCTGCCGTTTTCACTGTAAAACCGAGTTGGAGCTTGTACCTCCCCATATATATGTATGGAGTGGAGTTGGCAACTGAAAAGAAACTTTGTCTTCCCTTCAAGGTAGGTGAAGTACGGCTTTCACACACACTTATCTCTCAGAACTGAGCATGTGGAGAGACGTTCGTTCATCCAGCACCAAGGGAACGGGTTGCAGGAGAAACACTTACTCTGGTTTCTCAGTCTGTTTCCTAGTGCCGGTTTGAAGTGCCTGCCGTTTTCACTGTAAAACCGAGTTGGAGCTTGTACCTCCCCATATATATGTATGGAGTGGAGTTGGCAACTGAAAAGAAACTTTGTCTTCCCTTCAAGCTAGGTGAAGGACGGCTTTCACACACACTTATCTCTCAGAACTGAGCATGTGGAGAGACGTTCGTTCATCCAGCACCAAGGGAACGGGTTGCAGGAGAAACACTTACTCTGGTTTCTCAGTCTGTTTCCTAGTGCCGGTTTGAAGTGCCTGCCGTTTTCACTGTAAAACCGAGTTGGAGCTTGTACCTCCCCATATATATGTATGGAGTGGAGTTGGCAACTGAAAAGAAACTTTGTCTTCCCTTCAAGCTAGGTGAAGGACGGCTTTCACACACACTTATCTCTCAGAACTGAGCATGTGGAGAGACGTTCGTTCATCCAGCACCAAGGGAACGGGTTGCAGGAGAAACACTTACTCTGGTTTCTGAGTCTGTTTCCTAGTGCCGGTTTGAAGTGCCTGCCGTTTTCACTGTAAAACCGAGTTGGAGCTTGTACCTCCCCATATATATGTATGGAGTGGAGTTGGCAACTGAAAAGAAACTTTGTCTTCCCTTCAAGCTAGGTGAAGGACGGCTTTCACACACACTTATCTCTCAGAACTGAGCATGTGGAGAGACGTTCGTTCATCCAGCACCAAGGGAACGGGTTGCAGGAGAAACACTTACTCTGGTTTCTCAGTCTGTTTCCTAGTGCCGGTTTGAAGTGCCTGCCGTTTTCACTGTAAAACCGAGTTGGAGCTTGTACCTCCCCATATATATGTATGGAGTGGAGTTGGCAACTGAAAAGAAACTTTGTGTTCCCTTCAAGCTAGGTGAAGGACGGCTTTCACACACACTTATCTCTCAGAACTGAGCATGTGGAGAGACGTTCGTTCATCCAGCACCAAGGGAACGGGTTGCAGGAGAAACACTTACTCTGGTTTCTGAGTCTGTTTCCTAGTGCCGGTTTGAAGTGCCTGCCGTTTTCACTGTAAAACCGAGTTGGAGCTTGTACCTCCCCATATATATGTATGGAGTGGAGTTGGCAACTGAAAAGAAACTTTGTGTTCCCTTCAAGCTAGGTGAAGGACGGCTTTCACACACACTTATCTCTCAGAACTGAGCATGTGGAGAGACGTTCGTTCATCCAGCACCAAGGGAACGGGTTGCAGGAGAAACACTTACTCTGGTTTCTGAGTCTGTTTCCTAGTGCCGGTTTGAAGTGCCTGCCGTTTTCACTGTAAAACCGAGTTGGAGCTTGTACCTCCCCATATATATGTATGGAGTGGAGTTGGCAACTGAAAAGAAACTTTGTCTTCCCTTCAAGGTAGGTGAAGTACGGCTTTCACACACACTTATCTCTCAGAACTGAGCATGTGGAGAGACGTTCGTTCATCCAGCACCAAGGGAACGGGTTGCAGGAGAAACACTTACTCTGGTTTCTCAGTCTGTTTCCTAGTGCCGGTTTGAAGTGCCTGCCGTTTTCACTGTAAAACCGAGTTGGAGCTTGTACCTCCCCATATATATGTATGGAGTGGAGTTGGCAACTGAAAAGAAACTTTGTCTTCCCTTCAAGCTAGGTGAAGGACGGCTTTCACACACACTTATCTCTCAGAACTGAGCATGTGGAGAGACGTTCGTTCATCCAGCACCAAGGGAACGGGTTGCAGGAGAAACACTTACTCAGGTTTCTCAGTCTGTTTCCTAGTGCCGGTTTGAAGTGCCTGCCGTTTTCACTGTAAAACCGAGTTGGAGCTTGTACCTCCCCATATATATGTATGGAGTGGAGTTGGCAACTGAAAAGAAACTTTGTCTTCCCTTCAAGCTAGGTGAAGGACGGCTTTCAAACACACTTATCTCTCAGAACTGAGCATGTGGAGAGACGTTCGTTCATCCAGCACCAAGGGAACGGGTTGCAGGAGAAACACTTACTCTGGTTTCTCAGTCTGTTTCCTAGTGCCGGTTTGAAGTGCCTGCCGTTTTCACTGTAAAACCGAGTTGGAGCTTGTACCTCCCCATATATATGTATGGAGTGGAGTTGGCAAGTGAAAAGAAACTTTGTGTTCCCTTCAAGCTAGGTGAAGGACGGCTTTCACACACACTTATCTCTCAGAACTGAGCATGTGGAGAGACGTTCGTTCATCCAGCACCAAGGGAACGGGTTGCAGGAGAAACACTTACTCTGGTTTCTCAGTCTGTTTCCTAGTGCCGGTTTGAAGTGCCTGCCGTTTTCACTGTAAAACCGAGTTGGAGCTTGTACCTCCCCATATATATGTATGGAGTGGAGTTGGCAACTGAAAAGAAACTTTGTGTTCCCTTCAAGCTAGGTGAAGGACGGCTTTCACACACACTTATCTCTCAGAACTGAGCATGTGGAGAGACGTTCGTTCATCCAGCACCAAGAGAACTCGTTGCAGGAGAAACACTTACTCTGGTTTCTGAGTCTGTATCCTAGTGCCGGTTTGAAGTGCCTGCCGTTTTCACTGTAAAACCGAGTTGGAGCTTGTACCTCCCCATATATATGTATGGAGTGGAGTTGGCAACTGAAAAGAAACTTTGTGTTCCCTTCAAGCTAGGTGAAGGACGGCTTTCACACACACTTATCTCTCAGAACTGAGCATGTGGAGAGACGTTCGTTCATCCAGCACCAAGGGAACGGGTTGCAGGAGAAACACTTACTCTGGTTTCTCAGTCTGTTTCCTAGTGCCGGTTTGAAGTGCCTGCCGTTTTCACTGTAAAACCGAGTTGGAGCTTGTACCTCCCCATATATATGTATGGAGTGGAGTTGGCAACTGAAAAGAAACTTTGTGTTCCCTTCAAGCTAGGTGAAGGACGGCTTTCACACACACTTATCTCTCAGAACTGAGCATGTGGAGAGACGTTCGTTCATCCAGCACCAAGGGAACGGGTTGCAGGAGAAACACTTACTCTGGTTTCTGAGTCTGTTTCCTAGTGCCGGTTTGAAGTGCCTGCCGTTTTCACTGTAAAACCGAGTTGGAGCTTGTACCTCCCCATATATATGTATGGAGTGGAGTTGGCAACTGAAAAGAAACTTTGTCTTCCCTTCAAGCTAGGTGAAGGACGGCTTTCACACACACTTATCTCTCAGAACTGAGCATGTGTAGAGACGTTCGTTCATCCAGCACCAAGGGAACGGGTTGCAGGAGAAACACTTACTCTGGTTTCTGAGTCTGTTTCCTAGTGCCGTTTTGAAGTGCCTGCCGTTTTCACTGTAAAACCGAGTTGGAGCTTGTACCTCCCCATATATATGTATGGAGTGGAGTTGGCAACTGAAAAGAAACTTTGTCTTCCCTGCAAGGTAGGTGAAGTACGGCTTTCACACACACTTATCTCTCAGAACTGAGCATGGGGAGAGACGTTCGTTCATCCAGCACCAAGGGAACGGGTTGCAGGAGAAACACTTACTCTGGTTTCTCAGTCTGTTTCCTAGTGCCGGTTTGAAGTGCCTGCCGTTTTCACTGTAAAACCGAGTTGGAGCTTGTACCTCCCCATATATATGTATGGAGTGGAGTTGGCAACTGAAAAGAAACTTTGTCTTCCCTTCAAGCTAGGTGAAGGACGGCTTTCACACACACTTATCTCTCAGAAGTGAGCATGTGGAGAGACGTTCGTTCATCCAGCACCAAGAGAACGCGTTGCAGGAGAAACACTTACTCTGGTTTCTCAGTCTGTTTCCTAGTGCCGGTTTGAAGTGCCTGCCGTTTTCACTGTAAAACCGAGTTGGAGCTTGTACCTCCCCATATATATGTATGGAGTGGAGTTGGCAACTGAAAAGAAACTTTGTGTTCCCTTCAAGCTAGGTGAAGGACGGCTTTCACACACACTTATCTCTCAGAACTGAGCATGTGGAGAGACGTTCGTTCATCCAGCACCAAGGGAACGGGTTGCAGGAGAAACACTTACTCTGGTTTCTCAGTCTGTTTCCTAGTGCCGGTTTGAAGTGCCTGCCGTTTTCACTGTAAAACCGAGTTGGAGCTTGTACCTCCCCATATATATGTATGGAGTGGAGTTGGCAACTGAAAAGAAACTTTGTGTTCCCTTCAAGCTAGGTGAAGGACGGCTTTCACACACACTTATCTCTCAGAACTGAGCATGTGGAGAGACGTTCGTTCATCCAGCACCAAGAGAACTCGTTGCAGGAGAAACACTTACTCTGGTTTCTGAGTCTGTATCCTAGTGCCGGTTTGAAGTGCCTGCCGTTTTCACTGTAAAACCGAGTTGGAGCTTGTACCTCCCCATATATATGTATGGAGTGGAGTTGGCAACTGAAAAGAAACTTTGTGTTCCCTTCAAGCTAGGTGAAGGACGGCTTTCACACACACTTATCTCTCAGAACTGAGCATGTGGAGAGACGTTCGTTCATCCTGCACCAAGGGAACGGGTTGCAGGAGAAACACTTACTCTGGTTTCTCAGTCTGTTTCCTAGTGCCGGTTTGAAGTGCCTGCCGTTTTCACTGTAAAACCGAGTTGGAGCTTGTACCTCCCCATATATATGTATGGAGTGGAGTTGGCAACTGAAAAGAAACTTTGTGTTCCCTTCAAGCTAGGTGAAGGACGGCTTTCACACACACTTATCTCTCAGAACTGAGCATGTGGAGAGACGTTCGTTCATCCAGCACCAAGGGAACGGGTTGCAGGAGAAACACTTACTCTGGTTTCTGAGTCTGTTTCCTAGTGCCGGTTTGAAGTGCCTGCCGTTTTCACTGTAAAACCGAGTTGGAGCTTGTACCTCCCCATATATATGTATGGAGTGGAGTTGGCAACTGAAAAGAAACTTTGTCTTCCCTTCAAGCTAGGTGAAGGACGGCTTTCACACACACTTATCTCTCAGAACTGAGCATGTGGAGAGACGTTCGTTCATCCAGCACCAAGGGAACGGGTTGCAGGAGAAACACTTACTCTGGTTTCTGAGTCTGTTTCCTAGTGCCGGTTTGAAGTGCCTGCCGTTTTCACTGTAAAACCGAGTTGGAGCTTGTACCTCCCCATATATATGTATGGAGTGGAGTTGGCAACTGAAAAGAAACTTTGTCTTCCCTGCAAGGTAGGTGAAGTACGGCTTTCACACACACTTATCTCTCAGAACTGAGCATGGGGAGAGACGTTCGTTCATCCAGCACCAAGGGAACGGGTTGCAGGAGAAACACTTACTCTGGTTTCTCAGTCTGTTTCCTAGTGCCGGTTTGAAGTGCCTGCCGTTTTCACTGTAAAACCGAGTTGGAGCTTGTACCTCCCCATATATATGTATGGAGTGGAGTTGGCAACTGAAAAGAAACTTTGTCTTCCCTTCAAGCTAGGTGAAGGACGGCTTTCACACACACTTATCTCTCAGAAGTGAGCATGTGGAGAGACGTTCGTTCATCCAGCACCAAGAGAACGCGTTGCAGGAGAAACACTTACTCTGGTTTCTCAGTCTGTTTCCTAGTGCCGGTTTGAAGTGCCTGCCGTTTTCACTGTAAAACCGAGTTGGAGCTTGTACCTCCCCATATATATGTATGGAGTGGAGTTGGCAACTGAAAAGAAACTTTGTGTTCCCTTCAAGCTAGGTGAAGGACGGCTTTCACACACACTTATCTCTCAGAACTGAGCATGTGGAGAGACGTTCGTTCATCCAGCACCAAGGGAACGGGTTGCAGGAGAAACACTTACTCTGGTTTCTCAGTCTGTTTCCTAGTGCCGGTTTGAAGTGCCTGCCGTTTTCACTGTAAAACCGAGTTGGAGCTTGTACCTCCCCATATATATGTATGGAGTGGAGTTGGCAACTGAAAAGAAACTTTGTGTTCCCTTCAAGCTAGGTGAAGGACGGCTTTCACACACACTTATCTCTCAGAACTGAGCATGTGGAGAGACGTTCGTTCATCCAGCACCAAGAGAACTCGTTGCAGGAGAAACACTTACTCTGGTTTCTCAGTCTGTTTCCTAGTGCCGGTTTGAAGTGCCTGCCGTTTTCACTGTAAAACCGAGTTGGAGCTTGTACCTCCCCATATATATGTATGGAGTGGAGTTGGCAACTGAAAAGAAACTTTGTGTTCCCTTCAAGCTAGGTGAAGGACGGCTTTCACACACACTTATCTCTCAGAACTGAGCATGTGGAGAGACGCTCGTTCATCCAGCACCAAGAGAACTCGTTGCAGGAGAAACACTTACTCTGGTTTCTGAGTCTGTATCCTAGTGCCGGTTTGAAGTGCCTGCCGTTTTCACTGTAAAACCGAGTTGGAGCTTGTACCTCCCCATATATATGTATGGAGTGGAGTTGGCAACTGAAAAGAAACTTTGTGTTCCCTTCAAGCTAGGTGAAGGACGGCTTTCACACACACTTATCTCTCAGAACTGAGCATGTGGAGAGACGTTCGTTCATCCAGCACCAAGGGAACGGGTTGCAGGAGAAACACTTACTCTGGTTTCTCAGTCTGTTTCCTAGTGCCGGTTTGAAGTGCCTGCCGTTTTCACTGTAAAACCGAGTTGGAGCTTGTACCTCCCCATATATATGTATGGAGTGGAGTTGGCAACTGAAAAGAAACTTTGTGTTCCCTTCAAGCTAGGTGAAGGACGGCTTTCACACACACTTATCTCTCAGAACTGAGCATGTGGAGAGACGTTCGTTCATCCAGCACCAAGGGAACGGGTTGCAGGAGAAACACTTACTCTGGTTTCTCAGTCTGTTTCCTAGTGCCGGTTTGAAGTGCCTGCCGTTTTCACTGTAAAACCGAGTTGGAGCTTGTACCTCCCCATATATATGTATGGAGTGGAGTTGGCAACTGAAAAGAAACTTTGTGTTCCCTTCAAGCTAGGTGAAGGACGGCTTTCACACACACTTATCTCTCAGAACTGAGCATGTGGAGAGACGTTCGTTCATCCAGCACCAAGGGAACGGGTTGCAGGAGAAACACTTACTCTGGTTTCTGAGTCTGTTTCCTAGTGCCGGTTTGAAGTGCCTGCCGTTTTCACTGTAAAACCGAGTTGGAGCTTGTACCTCCCCATATATATGTATGGACTGGAGTTGGCAACTGAAAAGAAACTTTGTCTTCCCTTCAAGGTAGGTGAAGTACGGCTTTCACACACACTTATCTCTCAGAACTGAGCATGTGGAGAGACGTTCGTTCATCCAGCACCAAGGGAACGGGTTGCAGGAGAAACACTTACTCTGGTTTCTCAGTCTGTTTCCTAGTGCCGGTTTGAAGTGCCTGCCGTTTTCACTGTAAAACCGAGTTGGAGCTTGTACCTCCCCATATATATGTATGGAGTGGAGTTGGCAACTGAAAAGAAACTTTGTCTTCCCTTCAAGCTAGGTGAAGGACGGCTTTCACACACACTTATCTCTCAGAACTGAGCATGTGGAGAGACGTTCGTTCATCCAGCACCAAGGGAACGGGTTGCAGGAGAAACACTTACTCTGGTTTCTCAGTCTGTTTCCTAGTGCCGGTTTGAAGTGCCTGCCGTTTTCACTGTAAAACCGAGTTGGAGCTTGTACCTCCCCATATATATGTATGGAGTGGAGTTGGCAACTGAAAAGAAACTTTGTCTTCCCTTCAAGCTAGGTGAAGGACGGCTTTCACACACACTTATCTCTCAGAACTGAGCATGTGGAGAGACGTTCGTTCATCCAGCACCAAGGGAACGGGTTGCAGGAGAAACACTTACTCTGGTTTCTGAGTCTGTTTCCTAGTGCCGGTTTGAAGTGCCTGCCGTTTTCACTGTAAAACCGAGTTGGAGCTTGTACCTCCCCATATATATGTATGGAGTGGAGTTGGCAACTGAAAAGAAACTTTGTCTTCCCTTCAAGGTAGGTGAAGTACGGCTTTCACACACACTTATCTCTCAGAACTGAGCATGTGGAGAGACGTTCGTTCATCCAGCACCAAGGGAACGGGTTGCAGGAGAAACACTTACTCTGGTTTCTCAGTCTGTTTCCTAGTGCCGGTTTGAAGTGCCTGCCGTTTTCACTGTAAAACCGAGTTGGAGCTTGTACCTCCCCATATATATGTATGGAGTGGAGTTGGCAACTGAAAAGAAACTTTGTGTTCCCTTCAAGCTAGGTGAAGGACGGCTTTCACACACACTTATCTCTCAGAACTGAGCATGTGGAGAGACGCTCGTTCATCCAGCACCAAGAGAACTCGTTGCAGGAGAAACACTTACTCTGGTTTCTGAGTCTGTATCCTAGTGCCGGTTTGAAGTGCCTGCCGTTTTCACTGTAAAACCGAGTTGGAGCTTGTACCTCCCCATATATATGTATGGAGTGGAGTTGGCAACTGAAAAGAAACTTTGTGTTCCCTTCAAGCTAGGTGAAGGACGGCTTTCACACACACTTATCTCTCAGAACTGAGCATGTGGAGAGACGTTCGTTCATCCAGCACCAAGGGAACGGGTTGCAGGAGAAACACTTACTCTGGTTTCTCAGTCTGTTTCCTAGTGCCGGTTTGAAGTGCCTGCCGTTTTCACTGTAAAACCGAGTTGGAGCTTGTACCTCCCCATATATATGTATGGAGTGGAGTTGGCAACTGAAAAGAAACTTTGTGTTCCCTTCAAGCTAGGTGAAGGACGGCTTTCACACACACTTATCTCTCAGAACTGAGCATGTGGAGAGACGTTCGTTCATCCAGCACCAAGGGAACGGGTTGCAGGAGAAACACTTACTCTGGTTTCTGAGTCTGTTTCCTAGTGCCGGTTTGAAGTGCCTGCCGTTTTCACTGTAAAACCGAGTTGGAGCTTGTACCTCCCCATATATATGTATGGAGTGGAGTTGGCAACTGAAAAGAAACTTTGTGTTCCCTTCAAGCTAGGTGAAGGACGGCTTTCACACACACTTATCTCTCAGAACTGAGCATGTGGAGAGACGTTCGTTCATCCAGCACCAAGGGAACGGGTTGCAGGAGAAACACTTACTCTGGTTTCTGAGTCTGTTTCCTAGTGCCGGTTTGAAGTGCCTGCCGTTTTCACTGTAAAACCGAGTTGGAGCTTGTACCTCCCCATATATATGTATGGAGTGGAGTTGGCAACTGAAAAGAAACTTTGTCTTCCCTTCAAGGTAGGTGAAGTACGGCTTTCACACACACTTATCTCTCAGAACTGAGCATGTGGAGAGACGTTCGTTCATCCAGCACCAAGGGAACGGGTTGCAGGAGAAACACTTACTCTGGTTTCTCAGTCTGTTTCCTAGTGCCGGTTTGAAGTGCCTGCCGTTTTCACTGTAAAACCGAGTTGGAGCTTGTACCTCCCCATATATATGTATGGAGTGGAGTTGGCAACTGAAAAGAAACTTTGTCTTCCCTTCAAGCTAGGTGAAGGACGGCTTTCACACACACTTATCTCTCAGAACTGAGCATGTGGAGAGACGTTCGTTCATCCAGCACCAAGGGAACGGGTTGCAGGAGAAACACTTACTCTGGTTTCTCAGTCTGTTTCCTAGTGCCGGTTTGAAGTGCCTGCCGTTTTCACTGTAAAACCGAGTTGGAGCTTGTACCTCCCCATATATATGTATGGAGTGGAGTTGGCAACTGAAAAGAAACTTTGTCTTCCCTTCAAGCTAGGTGAAGGACGGCTTTCACACACACTTATCTCTCAGAACTGAGCATGTGGAGAGACGTTCGTTCATCCAGCACCAAGGGAACGGGTTGCAGGAGAAACACTTACTCTGGTTTCTCAGTCTGTTTCCTAGTGCCGGTTTGAAGTGCCTGCCGTTTTCACTGTAAAACCGAGTTGGAGCTTGTACCTCCCCATATATATGTATGGAGTGGAGTTGGCAACTGAAAAGAAACTTTGTGTTCCCTTCAAGCTAGGTGAAGGACGGCTTTCACACACACTTATCTCTCAGAACTGAGCATGTGGAGAGACGTTCGTTCATCCAGCACCAAGGGAACGGGTTGCAGGAGAAACACTTACTCTGGTTTCTCAGTCTGTTTCCTAGTGCCGGTTTGAAGTGCCTGCCGTTTTCACTGTAAAACCGAGTTGGAGCTTGTACCTCCCCATATATATGTATGGAGTGGAGTTGGCAACTGAAAAGAAACTTTGTGTTCCCTTCAAGCTAGGTGAAGGACGGCTTTCACACACACTTATCTCTCAGAACTGAGCATGTGGAGAGACGCTCGTTCATCCAGCACCAAGAGAACTCGTTGCAGGAGAAACACTTACTCTGGTTTCTGAGTCTGTATCCTAGTGCCGGTTTGAAGTGCCTGCCGTTTTCACTGTAAAACCGAGTTGGAGCTTGTACCTCCCCATATATATGTATGGAGTGGAGTTGGCAACTGAAAAGAAACTTTGTCTTCCCTTCAAGCTAGGTGAAGGACGGCTTTCACACACACTTATCTCTCAGAACTGAGCATGTGGAGAGACGTTCGTTCATCCAGCACCAAGGGAACGGGTTGCAGGAGAAACACTTACTCTGGTTTCTCAGTCTGTTTCCTAGTGCCGGTTTGAAGTGCCTGCCGTTTTCACTGTAAAACCGAGTTGGAGCTTGTACCTCCCCATATATATGTATGGAGTGGAGTTGGCAACTGAAAAGAAACTTTGTCTTCCCTTCAAGCTAGGTGAAGGACGGCTTTCACACACACTTATCTCTCAGAACTGAGCATGTGGAGAGACGTTCGTTCATCCAGCACCAAGGGAACGGGTTGCAGGAGAAACACTTACTCTGGTTTCTCAGTCTGTTTCCTAGTGCCGGTTTGAAGTGCCTGCCGTTTTCACTGTAAAACCGAGTTGGAGCTTGTACCTCCCCATATATATGTATGGAGTGGAGTTGGCAACTGAAAAGAAACTTTGTGTTCCCTTCAAGCTAGGTGAAGGACGGCTTTCACACACACTTATCTCTCAGAACTGAGCATGTGGAGAGACGTTCGTTCATCCAGCACCAAGGGAACGGGTTGCAGGAGAAACACTTACTCTGGTTTCTCAGTCTGTTTCCTAGTGCCGGTTTGAAGTGCCTGCCGTTTTCACTGTAAAACCGAGTTGGAGCTTGTACCTCCCCATATATATGTATGGAGTGGAGTTGGCAACTGAAAAGAAACTTTGTGTTCCCTTCAAGCTAGGTGAAGGACGGCTTTCACACACACTTATCTCTCAGAACTGAGCATGTGGAGAGACGCTCGTTCATCCAGCACCAAGAGAACTCGTTGCAGGAGAAACACTTACTCTGGTTTCTGAGTCTGTATCCTAGTGCCGGTTTGAAGTGCCTGCCGTTTTCACTGTAAAACCGAGTTGGAGCTTGTACCTCCCCATATATATGTATGGAGTGGAGTTGGCAACTGAAAAGTAACTTTGTGTTCCCTTCAAGCTAGGTGAAGGACGGCTTTCACACACAATTATCTCTCAGAACTGAGCATGTGGAGAGACGTTCGTTCATCCAGCACCAAGGGAACGGGTTGCAGGAGAAACACTTACTCTGGTTTCTCAGTCTGTTTCCTAGTGCCGGTTTGAAGTGCCTGCCGTTTTCACTGTAAAACCTACTTGGAGCTAGTACCTCCCCATATATATGTATGGAGTGGAGTTGGCAACTGAAAAGAAACTTTGTGTTCCCTTCAAGCTAGGTGAAGGACGGCTTTCACACACACTTATCTCTCAGAACTGAGCATGTGGAGAGACGTTCGTTCATCCAGCACCAAGGGAACGGGTTGCAGGAGAAACACTTACTCTGGTTTCTCAGTCTGTTTCCTAGTGCCGGTTTGAAGTGCCTGCCGTTTTCACTGTAAAACCGAGTTGGAGCTTGTACCTCCCCATATATATGTATGGAGTGGAGTTGGCAACTGAAAAGAAACTTTGTGTTCCCTTCAAGCTAGGTGAAGGACGGCTTTCACACACACTTATCTCTCAGAACTGAGCATGTGGAGAGACGTTCGTTCATCCAGCACCAAGGGAACGGGTTGCAGGAGAAACACTTACTCTGGTTTCTCAGTCTGTTTCCTAGTGCCGGTTTGAAGTGCCTGCCGTTTTCACTGTAAAACCGAGTTGGAGCTTGTACCTCCCCATATATATGTATGGAGTGGAGTTGGCAACTGAAAAGAAACTTTGTGTTCCCTTCAAGCTAGGTGAAGGACGGCTTTCACACACACTTATCTCTCAGAACTGAGCATGTGGAGAGACGTTCGTTCATCCAGCACCAAGGGAACGGGTTGCAGGAGAAACACTTACTCTGGTTTCTCAGTCTGTTTCCTAGTGCCGGTTTGAAGTGCCTGCCGTTTTCACTGTAAAACCGAGTTGGAGCTTGTACCTCCCCATATATATGTATGGAGTGGAGTTGGCAACTGAAAAGAAACTTTGTCTTCCCTTCAAGCTAGGTGAAGGACGGCTTTCACACACACTTATCTCTCAGAACTGAGCATGTGGAGAGACGTTCGTTCATCCAGCACCAAGGGAACGGGTTGCAGGAGAAACACTTACTCTGGTTTCTCAGTCTGTTTCCTAGTGCCGGTTTGAAGTGCCTGCCGTTTTCACTGTAAAACCGAGTTGGAGCTTGTACCTCCCCATATATATGTATGGAGTGGAGTTGGCAACTGAAAAGAAACTTTGTGTTCCCTTCAAGCTAGGTGAAGGACGGCTTTCACACACACTTATCTCTCAGAACTGAGCATGTGGAGAGACGTTCGTTCATCCAGCACCAAGGGAACGGGTTGCAGGAGAAACACTTACTCTGGTTTCTCAGTCTGTTTCCTAGTGCCGGTTTGAAGTGCCTGCCGTTTTCACTGTAAAACCGAGTTGGAGCTTGTACCTCCCCATATATATGTATGGAGTGGAGTTGGCAACTGAAAAGAAACTTTGTGTTCCCTTCAAGCTAGGTGAAGGACGGCTTTCACACACACTTATCTCTCAGAACTGAGCATGTGGAGAGACGTTCGTTCATCCAGCACCAAGGGAACGGGTTGCAGGAGAAACACTTACTCTGGTTTCTCAGTCTGTTTCCTAGTGCCGGTTTGAAGTGCCTGCCGTTTTCACTGTAAAACCGAGTTGGAGCTTGTACCTCCCCATATATATGTATGGAGTGGAGTTGGCAACTGAAAAGAAACTTTGTGTTCCCTTCAAGCTAGGTGAAGGACGGCTTTCACACACACTTATCTCTCAGAACTGAGCATGTGGAGAGACGTTCGTTCATCCAGCACCAAGGGAACGGGTTGCAGGAGAAACACTTACTCTGGTTTCTCAGTCTGTTTCCTAGTGCCGGTTTGAAGTGCCTGCCGTTTTCACTGTAAAACCGAGTTGGAGCTTGTACCTCCCCATATATATGTATGGAGTGGAGTTGGCAACTGAAAAGAAACTTTGTGTTCCCTTCAAGCTAGGTGAAGGACGGCTTTCACACCCACTTATCTCTCAGAACTGAGCATGTGGAGAGACGTTCGTTCATCCAGCACCAAGGGAACGGGTTGCAGGAGAAACACTTACTCTGGTTTCTCAGTCTGTTTCCTAGTGCCGGTTTGAAGTGCCTGCCGTTTTCACTGTAAAACCGAGTTGGAGCTTGTACCTCCCCATATATATGTATGGAGTGGAGTTGGCAACTGAAAAGAAACTTTGTGTTCCCTTCAAGCTAGGTGAAGGACGGCTTTCACACACACTTATCTCTCAGAACTGAGCATGTGGAGAGACGTTCGTTCATCCAGCACCAAGGGAACGGGTTGCAGGAGAAACACTTACTCTGGTTTCTCAGTCTGTTTCCTAGTGCCGGTTTGAAGTGCCTGCCGTTTTCACTGTAAAACCGAGTTGGAGCTTGTACCTCCCCATATATATGTATGGAGTGGAGTTGGCAACTGAAAAGAAACTTTGTGTTCCCTTCAAGCTAGGTGAAGGACGGCTTTCACACACACTTATCTCTCAGAACTGAGCATGTGGAGAGACGTTCGTTCATCCAGCACCAAGGGAACGGGTTGCAGGAGAAACACTTACTCTGGTTTCTCAGTCTGTTTCCTAGGGCCGGTTTGAAGTGCCTGCCGTTTTCACTGTAAAACCGAGTTGGAGCTTGTACCTCCCCATATATATGTATGGAGTGGAGTTGGCAACTGAAAAGAAACTTTGTCTTCCCTTCAAGCTAGGTGAAGGACGGCTTTCACACACACTTATCTCTCAGAACTGAGCATGTGGAGAGACGTTCGTTCATGCAGCACCAAGGGAACGGGTTGCAGGAGAAACACTTACTCTGGTTTCTCAGTCTGTTTCCTAGTGCCGGTTTGAAGTGCCTGCCGTTTTCACTGTAAAACCGAGTTGGAGCTTGTACCTCCCCATATATATGTATGGAGTGGAGTTGGCAACTGAAAAGAAACTTTGTGTTCCCTTCAAGCTAGGTGAAGGACGGCTTTCACACACAATTATCTCTCAGAACTGAGCATGTGGAGAGACGTTCGTTCATCCAGCACCAAGAGAACTCGTTGCAGGAGAAACACTTACTCTGTTTTCTGAGTCTGTTTCCTAGTGCCGGTTTGAAGTGCCTGCCGTTTTCACTGTAAAACCGAGTTGGAGCTTGTACCTCCCCATATATATGTATGGAGTGGAGTTGGCAACTGAAAAGAAACTTTGTGTTCCCTTCAAGCTAGGTGAAGGACGGCTTTCACACACACTTATCTCTCAGAACTGAGCATGTGGAGAGACGTTCGTTCATCCAGCACCAAGGGAACGGGTTGCAGGAGAAACACTTACTCTGGTTTCTCAGTCTGTTTCCTAGTGCCGGTTTGAAGTGCCTGCCGTTTTCACTGTAAAACCGAGTTGGAGCTTGTACCTCCCCATATATATGTATGGAGTGGAGTTGGCAACTGAAAAGAAACTTTGTGTTCCCTTCAAGCTAGGTGAAGGACGGCTTTCACACACACTTATCTCTCAGAACTGAGCATGTGGAGAGACGTTCGTTCATCCAGCACCAAGGGAACGGGTTGCAGGAGAAACACTTACTCTGGTTTCTGAGTCTGTTTCCTAGTGCCGGTTTGAAGTGCCTGCCGTTTTCACTGTAAAACCGAGTTGGAGCTTGTACCTCCCCATATATATGTATGGAGTGGAGTTGGCAACTGAAAAGAAACTTTGTGTTCCCTTCAAGCTAGGTGAAGGACGGCTTTCACACACACTTATCTCTCAGAACTGAGCATGTGGAGAGACGTTCGTTCATCCAGCACCAAGGGAACGGGTTGCAGGAGAAACACTTACTCTGGTTTCTCAGTCTGTTTCCTAGTGCCGGTTTGAAGTGCCTGCCGTTTTCACTGTAAAACCGAGTTGGAGCTTGTACCTCCCCATATATATGTATGGAGTGGAGTTGGCAACTGAAAAGAAACTTTGTGTTCCCTTCAAGCTAGGTGAAGGACGGCTTTCACACACACTTATCTCTCAGAACTGAGCATGTGGAGAGACGTTCGTTCATCCAGCACCAAGGGAACGGGTTGCAGGAGAAACACTTACTCTGGTTTCTCAGTCTGTTTCCTAGTGCCGGTTTGAAGTGCCTGCCGTTTTCACTGTAAAACCGAGTTGGAGCTTGTACCTCCCCATATATATGTATGGAGTGGAGTTGGCAACTGAAAAGAAACTTTGTGTTCCCTTCAAGCTAGGTGAAGGACGGCTTTCACACACACTTATCTCTCAGAACTGAGCATGTGGAGAGACGTTCGTTCATCCAGCACCAAGGGAACGGGTTGCAGGAGAAACACTTACTCTGGTTTCTCAGTCTGTTTCCTAGTGCCGGTTTGAAGTGCCTGCCGTTTTCACTGTAAAACCGAGTTGGAGCTTGTACCTCCCCATATATATGTATGGAGTGGAGTTGGCAACTGAAAAGAAACTTTGTCTTCCCTTCAAGCTAGGTGAAGGACGGCTTTCACACACACTTATCTCTCAGAACTGAGCATGTGGAGAGACGTTCGTTCATCCAGCACCAAGGGAACGGGTTGCAGGAGAAACACTTACTCTGGTTTCTCAGTCTGTTTCCTAGTGCCGGTTTGAAGTGCCTGCCGTTTTCACTGTAAAACCGAGTTGGAGCTTGTACCTCCCCATATATATGTATGGAGTGGAGTTGGCAACTGAAAAGAAACTTTGTGTTCCCTTCAAGCTAGGTGAAGGACGGCTTTCACACACACTTATCTCTCAGAACTGAGCATGTGGAGAGACGTTCGTTCATCCAGCACCAAGGGAACGGGTTGCAGGAGAAACACTTACTCTGGTTTCTCAGTCTGTTTCCTAGTGCCGGTTTGAAGTGCCTGCCGTTTTCACTGTAAAACCGAGTTGGAGCTTGTACCTCCCCATATATATGTATGGAGTGGAGTTGGCAACTGAAAAGAAACTTTGTGTTCCCTTCAAGCTAGGTGAAGGACGGCTTTCACACACACTTATCTCTCAGAACTGAGCATGTGGAGAGACGCTCGTTCATCCAGCACCAAGAGAACTCGTTGCAGGAGAAACACTTACTCTGGTTTCTGAGTCTGTATCCTAGTGCCGGTTTGAAGTGCCTGCCGTTTTCACTGTAAAACCGAGTTGGAGCTTGTACCTCCCCATATATATGTATGGAGTGGAGTTGGCAACTGAAAAGAAACTTTGTCTTCCCTTCAAGCTAGGTGAAGGACGGCTTTCACACACACTTATCTCTCAGAACTGAGCATGTGGAGAGACGTTCGTTCATCCAGCACCAAGGGAACGGGTTGCAGGAGAAACACTTACTCTGGTTTCTCAGTCTGTTTCCTAGTGCCGGTTTGAAGTGCCTGCCGTTTTCACTGTAAAACCGAGTTGGAGCTTGTACCTCCCCATATATATGTATGGAGTGGAGTTGGCAACTGAAAAGAAACTTTGTCTTCCCTTCAAGCTAGGTGAAGGACGGCTTTCACACACACTTATCTCTCAGAACTGAGCATGTGGAGAGACGTTCGTTCATCCAGCACCAAGGGAACGGGTTGCAGGAGAAACACTTACTCTGGTTTCTCAGTCTGTTTCCTAGTGCCGGTTTGAAGTGCCTGCCGTTTTCACTGTAAAACCGAGTTGGAGCTTGTACCTCCCCATATATATGTATGGAGTGGAGTTGGCAACTGAAAAGAAACTTTGTGTTCCCTTCAAGCTAGGTGAAGGACGGCTTTCACACACACTTATCTCTCAGAACTGAGCATGTGGAGAGACGTTCGTTCATCCAGCACCAAGGGAACGGGTTGCAGGAGAAACACTTACTCTGGTTTCTCAGTCTGTTTCCTAGTGCCGGTTTGAAGTGCCTGCCGTTTTCACTGTAAAACCGAGTTGGAGCTTGTACCTCCCCATATATATGTATGGAGTGGAGTTGGCAACTGAAAAGAAACTTTGTGTTCCCTTCAAGCTAGGTGAAGGACGGCTTTCACACACACTTATCTCTCAGAACTGAGCATGTGGAGAGACGCTCGTTCATCCAGCACCAAGAGAACTCGTTGCAGGAGAAACACTTACTCTGGTTTCTGAGTCTGTATCCTAGTGCCGGTTTGAAGTGCCTGCCGTTTTCACTGTAAAACCGAGTTGGAGCTTGTACCTCCCCATATATATGTATGGAGTGGAGTTGGCAACTGAAAAGTAACTTTGTGTTCCCTTCAAGCTAGGTGAAGGACGGCTTTCACACACAATTATCTCTCAGAACTGAGCATGTGGAGAGACGTTCGTTCATCCAGCACCAAGGGAACGGGTTGCAGGAGAAACACTTACTCTGGTTTCTCAGTCTGTTTCCTAGTGCCGGTTTGAAGTGCCTGCCGTTTTCACTGTAAAACCTACTTGGAGCTAGTACCTCCCCATATATATGTATGGAGTGGAGTTGGCAACTGAAAAGAAACTTTGTGTTCCCTTCAAGCTAGGTGAAGGACGGCTTTCACACACACTTATCTCTCAGAACTGAGCATGTGGAGAGACGTTCGTTCATCCAGCACCAAGGGAACGGGTTGCAGGAGAAACACTTACTCTGGTTTCTCAGTCTGTTTCCTAGTGCCGGTTTGAAGTGCCTGCCGTTTTCACTGTAAAACCGAGTTGGAGCTTGTACCTCCCCATATATATGTATGGAGTGGAGTTGGCAACTGAAAAGAAACTTTGTGTTCCCTTCAAGCTAGGTGAAGGACGGCTTTCACACACACTTATCTCTCAGAACTGAGCATGTGGAGAGACGTTCGTTCATCCAGCACCAAGGGAACGGGTTGCAGGAGAAACACTTACTCTGGTTTCTCAGTCTGTTTCCTAGTGCCGGTTTGAAGTGCCTGCCGTTTTCACTGTAAAACCGAGTTGGAGCTTGTACCTCCCCATATATATGTATGGAGTGGAGTTGGCAACTGAAAAGAAACTTTGTGTTCCCTTCAAGCTAGGTGAAGGACGGCTTTCACACACACTTATCTCTCAGAACTGAGCATGTGGAGAGACGTTCGTTCATCCAGCACCAAGGGAACGGGTTGCAGGAGAAACACTTACTCTGGTTTCTCAGTCTGTTTCCTAGTGCCGGTTTGAAGTGCCTGCCGTTTTCACTGTAAAACCGAGTTGGAGCTTGTACCTCCCCATATATATGTATGGAGTGGAGTTGGCAACTGAAAAGAAACTTTGTCTTCCCTTCAAGCTAGGTGAAGGACGGCTTTCACACACACTTATCTCTCAGAACTGAGCATGTGGAGAGACGTTCGTTCATCCAGCACCAAGGGAACGGGTTGCAGGAGAAACACTTACTCTGGTTTCTCAGTCTGTTTCCTAGTGCCGGTTTGAAGTGCCTGCCGTTTTCACTGTAAAACCGAGTTGGAGCTTGTACCTCCCCATATATATGTATGGAGTGGAGTTGGCAACTGAAAAGAAACTTTGTGTTCCCTTCAAGCTAGGTGAAGGACGGCTTTCACACACACTTATCTC
Source organism: Vicugna pacos (assembly GCF_048564905.1). NCBI lineage: Eukaryota > Metazoa > Chordata > Mammalia > Artiodactyla > Camelidae > Vicugna > Vicugna pacos. The sequence goes on from NC_133000.1 coordinate 33,377,674, forward strand.
TCAGAACTGAGCATGTGGAGAGACGTTCGTTCATCCAGCACCAAGGGAACGGGTTGCAGGAGAAACACTTACTCTGGTTTCTCAGTCTGTTTCCTAGTGCCGGTTTGAAGTGCCTGCCGTTTTCACTGTAAAACCGAGTTGGAGCTTGTACCTCCCCATATATATGTATGGAGTGGAGTTGGCAACTGAAAAGAAACTTTGTGTTCCCTTCAAGCTAGGTGAAGGACGGCTTTCACACACACTTATCTCTCAGAACTGAGCATGTGGAGAGACGTTCGTTCATCCAGCACCAAGGGAACGGGTTGCAGGAGAAACACTTACTCTGGTTTCTCAGTCTGTTTCCTAGTGCCGGTTTGAAGTGCCTGCCGTTTTCACTGTAAAACCGAGTTGGAGCTTGTACCTCCCCATATATATGTATGGAGTGGAGTTGGCAACTGAAAAGAAACTTTGTGTTCCCTTCAAGCTAGGTGAAGGACGGCTTTCACACACACTTATCTCTCAGAACTGAGCATGTGGAGAGACGTTCGTTCATCCAGCACCAAGGGAACGGGTTGCAGGAGAAACACTTACTCTGGTTTCTCAGTCTGTTTCCTAGTGCCGGTTTGAAGTGCCTGCCGTTTTCACTGTAAAACCGAGTTGGAGCTTGTACCTCCCCATATATATGTATGGAGTGGAGTTGGCAACTGAAAAGAAACTTTGTGTTCCCTTCAAGCTAGGTGAAGGACGGCTTTCACACACACTTATCTCTCAGAACTGAGCATGTGGAGAGACGTTCGTTCATCCAGCACCAAGGGAACGGGTTGCAGGAGAAACACTTACTCTGGTTTCTCAGTCTGTTTCCTAGTGCCGGTTTGAAGTGCCTGCCGTTTTCACTGTAAAACCGAGTTGGAGCTTGTACCTCCCCATATATATGTATGGAGTGGAGTTGGCAACTGAAAAGAAACTTTGTGTTCCCTTCAAGCTAGGTGAAGGACGGCTTTCACACACACTTATCTCTCAGAACTGAGCATGTGGAGAGACGTTCGTTCATCCAGCACCAAGGGAACGGGTTGCAGGAGAAACACTTACTCTGGTTTCTCAGTCTGTTTCCTAGTGCCGGTTTGAAGTGCCTGCCGTTTTCACTGTAAAACCGAGTTGGAGCTTGTACCTCCCCATATATATGTATGGAGTGGAGTTGGCAACTGAAAAGAAACTTTGTGTTCCCTTCAAGCTAGGTGAAGGACGGCTTTCACACACACTTATCTCTCAGAACTGAGCATGTGGAGAGACGTTCGTTCATCCAGCACCAAGGGAACGGGTTGCAGGAGAAACACTTACTCTGGTTTCTCAGTCTGTTTCCTAGGGCCGGTTTGAAGTGCCTGCCGTTTTCACTGTAAAACCGAGTTGGAGCTTGTACCTCCCCATATATATGTATGGAGTGGAGTTGGCAACTGAAAAGAAACTTTGTCTTCCCTTCAAGCTAGGTGAAGGACGGCTTTCACACACACTTATCTCTCAGAACTGAGCATGTGGAGAGACGTTCGTTCATGCAGCACCAAGGGAACGGGTTGCAGGAGAAACACTTACTCTGGTTTCTCAGTCTGTTTCCTAGTGCCGGTTTGAAGTGCCTGCCGTTTTCACTGTAAAACCGAGTTGGAGCTTGTACCTCCCCATATATATGTATGGAGTGGAGTTGGCAACTGAAAAGAAACTTTGTGTTCCCTTCAAGCTAGGTGAAGGACGGCTTTCACACACAATTATCTCTCAGAACTGAGCATGTGGAGAGACGTTCGTTCATCCAGCACCAAGAGAACTCGTTGCAGGAGAAACACTTACTCTGTTTTCTGAGTCTGTTTCCTAGTGCCGGTTTGAAGTGCCTGCCGTTTTCACTGTAAAACCGAGTTGGAGCTTGTACCTCCCCATATATATGTATGGAGTGGAGTTGGCAACTGAAAAGAAACTTTGTGTTCCCTTCAAGCTAGGTGAAGGACGGCTTTCACACACACTTATCTCTCAGAACTGAGCATGTGGAGAGACGTTCGTTCATCCAGCACCAAGGGAACGGGTTGCAGGAGAAACACTTACTCTGGTTTCTCAGTCTGTTTCCTAGTGCCGGTTTGAAGTGCCTGCCGTTTTCACTGTAAAACCGAGTTGGAGCTTGTACCTCCCCATATATATGTATGGAGTGGAGTTGGCAACTGAAAAGAAACTTTGTGTTCCCTTCAAGCTAGGTGAAGGACGGCTTTCACACACACTTATCTCTCAGAACTGAGCATGTGGAGAGACGTTCGTTCATCCAGCACCAAGGGAACGGGTTGCAGGAGAAACACTTACTCTGGTTTCTGAGTCTGTTTCCTAGTGCCGGTTTGAAGTGCCTGCCGTTTTCACTGTAAAACCGAGTTGGAGCTTGTACCTCCCCATATATATGTATGGAGTGGAGTTGGCAACTGAAAAGAAACTTTGTGTTCCCTTCAAGCTAGGTGAAGGACGGCTTTCACACACACTTATCTCTCAGAACTGAGCATGTGGAGAGACGTTCGTTCATCCAGCACCAAGGGAACGGGTTGCAGGAGAAACACTTACTCTGGTTTCTCAGTCTGTTTCCTAGTGCCGGTTTGAAGTGCCTGCCGTTTTCACTGTAAAACCGAGTTGGAGCTTGTACCTCCCCATATATATGTATGGAGTGGAGTTGGCAACTGAAAAGAAACTTTGTGTTCCCTTCAAGCTAGGTGAAGGACGGCTTTCACACACACTTATCTCTCAGAACTGAGCATGTGGAGAGACGTTCGTTCATCCAGCACCAAGGGAACGGGTTGCAGGAGAAACACTTACTCTGGTTTCTCAGTCTGTTTCCTAGTGCCGGTTTGAAGTGCCTGCCGTTTTCACTGTAAAACCGAGTTGGAGCTTGTACCTCCCCATATATATGTATGGAGTGGAGTTGGCAACTGAAAAGAAACTTTGTGTTCCCTTCAAGCTAGGTGAAGGACGGCTTTCACACACACTTATCTCTCAGAACTGAGCATGTGGAGAGACGTTCGTTCATCCAGCACCAAGGGAACGGGTTGCAGGAGAAACACTTACTCTGGTTTCTCAGTCTGTTTCCTAGTGCCGGTTTGAAGTGCCTGCCGTTTTCACTGTAAAACCGAGTTGGAGCTTGTACCTCCCCATATATATGTATGGAGTGGAGTTGGCAACTGAAAAGAAACTTTGTGTTCCCTTCAAGCTAGGTGAAGGACGGCTTTCACACACACTTATCTCTCAGAACTGAGCATGTGGAGAGACGTTCGTTCATCCAGCACCAAGGGAACGGGTTGCAGGAGAAACACTTACTCTGGTTTCTCAGTCTGTTTCCTAGGGCCGGTTTGAAGTGCCTGCCGTTTTCACTGTAAAACCGAGTTGGAGCTTGTACCTCCCCATATATATGTATGGAGTGGAGTTGGCAACTGAAAAGAAACTTTGTGTTCCCTTCAAGCTAGGTGAAGGACGGCTTTCACACACACTTATCTCTCAGAACTGAGCATGTGGAGAGACGTTCGTTCATCCAGCACCAAGGGAACGGGTTGCAGGAGAAACACTTACTCTGGTTTCTGAGTCTGTTTCCTAGTGCCGGTTTGAAGTGCCTGCCGTTTTCACTGTAAAACCGAGTTGGAGCTTGTACCTCCCCATATATATGTATGGAGTGGAGTTGGCAACTGAAAAGAAACTTTGTGTTCCCTTCAAGCTAGGTGAAGGACGGCTTTCACACACACTTATCTCTCAGAACTGAGCATGTGGAGAGACGTTCGTTCATCCAGCACCAAGGGAACGGGTTGCAGGAGAAACACTTACTCTGGTTTCTCAGTCTGTTTCCTAGTGCCGGTTTGAAGTGCCTGCCGTTTTCACTGTAAAACCGAGTTGGAGCTTGTACCTCCCCATATATATGTATGGAGTGGAGTTGGCAACTGAAAAGAAACTTTGTGTTCCCTTCAAGCTAGGTGAAGGACGGCTTTCACACACACTTATCTCTCAGAACTGAGCATGTGGAGAGACGTTCGTTCATCCAGCACCAAGGGAACGGGTTGCAGGAGAAACACTTACTCTGGTTTCTCAGTCTGTTTCCTAGTGCCGGTTTGAAGTGCCTGCCGTTTTCACTGTAAAACCGAGTTGGAGCTTGTACCTCCCCATATATATGTATGGAGTGGAGTTGGCAACTGAAAAGAAACTTTGTGTTCCCTTCAAGCTAGGTGAAGGACGGCTTTCACACACACTTATCTCTCAGAACTGAGCATGTGGAGAGACGCTCGTTCATCCAGCACCAAGAGAACTCGTTGCAGGAGAAACACTTACTCTGGTTTCTGAGTCTGTATCCTAGTGCCGGTTTGAAGTGCCTGCCGTTTTCACTGTAAAACCGAGTTGGAGCTTGTACCTCCCCATATATATGTATGGAGTGGAGTTGGCAACTGAAAAGAAACTTTGTCTTCCCTTCAAGCTAGGTGAAGGACGGCTTTCACACACACTTATCTCTCAGAACTGAGCATGTGGAGAGACGTTCGTTCATCCAGCACCAAGGGAACGGGTTGCAGGAGAAACACTTACTCTGGTTTCTCAGTCTGTTTCCTAGTGCCGGTTTGAAGTGCCTGCCGTTTTCACTGTAAAACCGAGTTGGAGCTTGTACCTCCCCATATATATGTATGGAGTGGAGTTGGCAACTGAAAAGAAACTTTGTTTTCCCTTCAAGCTAGGTGAAGGACGGCTTTCACACACACTTATCTCTCAGAACTGAGCATGTGGAGAGACGTTCGTTCATCCAGCACCAAGGGAACGGGTTGCAGGAGAAACACTTACTCTGGTTTCTCAGTCTGTTTCCTAGTGCCGGTTTGAAGTGCCTGCCGTTTTCACTGTAAAACCGAGTTGGAGCTTGTACCTCCCCATATATATGTATGGAGTGGAGTTGGCAACTGAAAAGAAACTTTGTGTTCCCTTCAAGCTAGGTGAAGGACGGCTTTCACACACACTTATCTCTCAGAACTGAGCATGTGGAGAGACGTTCGTTCATCCAGCACCAAGGGAACGGGTTGCAGGAGAAACACTTACTCTGGTTTCTCAGTCTGTTTCCTAGTGCCGGTTTGAAGTGCCTGCCGTTTTCACTGTAAAACCGAGTTGGAGCTTGTACCTCCCCATATATATGTATGGAGTGGAGTTGGCAACTGAAAAGAAACTTTGTGTTCCCTTCAAGCTAGGTGAAGGACGGCTTTCACACACACTTATCTCTCAGAACTGAGCATGTGGAGAGACGCTCGTTCATCCAGCACCAAGAGAACTCGTTGCAGGAGAAACACTTACTCTGGTTTCTGAGTCTGTATCCTAGTGCCGGTTTGAAGTGCCTGCCGTTTTCACTGTAAAACCGAGTTGGAGCTTGTACCTCCCCATATATATGTATGGAGTGGAGTTGGCAACTGAAAAGTAACTTTGTGTTCCCTTCAAGCTAGGTGAAGGACGGCTTTCACACACAATTATCTCTCAGAACTGAGCATGTGGAGAGACGTTCGTTCATCCAGCACCAAGGGAACGGGTTGCAGGAGAAACACTTACTCTGGTTTCTCAGTCTGTTTCCTAGTGCCGGTTTGAAGTGCCTGCCGTTTTCACTGTAAAACCTACTTGGAGCTAGTACCTCCCCATATATATGTATGGAGTGGAGTTGGCAACTGAAAAGAAACTTTGTGTTCCCTTCAAGCTAGGTGAAGGACGGCTTTCACACACACTTATCTCTCAGAACTGAGCATGTGGAGAGACGTTCGTTCATCCAGCACCAAGGGAACGGGTTGCAGGAGAAACACTTACTCTGGTTTCTCAGTCTGTTTCCTAGTGCCGGTTTGAAGTGCCTGCCGTTTTCACTGTAAAACCGAGTTGGAGCTTGTACCTCCCCATATATATGTATGGAGTGGAGTTGGCAACTGAAAAGAAACTTTGTGTTCCCTTCAAGCTAGGTGAAGGACGGCTTTCACACACACTTATCTCTCAGAACTGAGCATGTGGAGAGACGTTCGTTCATCCAGCACCAAGGGAACGGGTTGCAGGAGAAACACTTACTCTGGTTTCTCAGTCTGTTTCCTAGTGCCGGTTTGAAGTGCCTGCCGTTTTCACTGTAAAACCGAGTTGGAGCTTGTACCTCCCCATATATATGTATGGAGTGGAGTTGGCAACTGAAAAGAAACTTTGTGTTCCCTTCAAGCTAGGTGAAGGACGGCTTTCACACACACTTATCTCTCAGAACTGAGCATGTGGAGAGACGTTCGTTCATCCAGCACCAAGGGAACGGGTTGCAGGAGAAACACTTACTCTGGTTTCTCAGTCTGTTTCCTAGTGCCGGTTTGAAGTGCCTGCCGTTTTCACTGTAAAACCGAGTTGGAGCTTGTACCTCCCCATATATATGTATGGAGTGGAGTTGGCAACTGAAAAGAAACTTTGTGTTCCCTTCAAGCTAGGTGAAGGACGGCTTTCACACACACTTATCTCTCAGAACTGAGCATGTGGAGAGACGTTCGTTCATCCAGCACCAAGGGAACGGGTTGCAGGAGAAACACTTACTCTGGTTTCTCAGTCTGTTTCCTAGTGCCGGTTTGAAGTGCCTGCCGTTTTCACTGTAAAACCGAGTTGGAGCTTGTACCTCCCCATATATATGTATGGAGTGGAGTTGGCAACTGAAAAGAAACTTTGTGTTCCCTTCAAGCTAGGTGAAGGACGGCTTTCACACACACTTATCTCTCAGAACTGAGCATGTGGAGAGACGCTCGTTCATCCAGCACCAAGAGAACTCGTTGCAGGAGAAACACTTACTCTGGTTTCTGAGTCTGTATCCTAGTGCCGGTTTGATGTGCCTGCCGTTTTCACTGTAAAACCGAGTTGGAGCTTGTACCTCCCCATATATATGTATGGAGTGGAGTTGGCAACTGAAAAGTAACTTTGTGTTCCCTTCAAGCTAGGTGAAGGACGGCTTTCACACACAATTATCTCTCAGAACTGAGCATGTGGAGAGACGTTCGTTCATCCAGCACCAAGGGAACGGGTTGCAGGAGAAACACTTACTCTGGTTTCTCAGTCTGTTTCCTAGTGCCGGTTTGAAGTGCCTGCCGTTTTCACTGTAAAACCGAGTTGGAGCTTGTACCTCCCCATATATATGTATGGAGTGGAGTTGGCAACTGAAAAGAAACTTTGTGTTCCCTTCAAGCTAGGTGAAGGACGGCTTTCACACACACTTATCTCTCAGAACTGAGCATGTGGAGAGACGTTCGTTCATCCAGCACCAAGGGAACGGGTTGCAGGAGAAACACTTACTCTGGTTTCTCAGTCTGTTTCCTAGTGCCGGTTTGAAGTGCCTGCCGTTTTCACTGTAAAACCGAGTTGGAGCTTGTACCTCCCCATATATATGTATGGAGTGGAGTTGGCAACTGAAAAGAAACTTTGTGTTCCCTTCAAGCTAGGTGAAGGACGGCTTTCACACACACTTATCTCTCAGAACTGAGCATGTGGAGAGACGTTCGTTCATCCAGCACCAAGGGAACGGGTTGCAGGAGAAACACTTACTCTGGTTTCTCAGTCTGTTTCCTAGTGCCGGTTTGAAGTGCCTGCCGTTTTCACTGTAAAACCGAGTTGGAGCTTGTACCTCCCCATATATATGTATGGAGTGGAGTTGGCAACTGAAAAGAAACTTTGTGTTCCCTTCAAGCTAGGTGAAGGACGGCTTTCACACACACTTATCTCTCAGAACTGAGCATGTGGAGAGACGTTCGTTCATCCAGCACCAAGGGAACGGGTTGCAGGAGAAACACTTACTCTGGTTTCTCAGTCTGTTTCCTAGTGCCGGTTTGAAGTGCCTGCCGTTTTCACTGTAAAACCGAGTTGGAGCTTGTACCTCCCCATATATATGTATGGAGTGGAGTTGGCAACTGAAAAGAAACTTTGTGTTCCCTTCAAGCTAGGTGAAGGACGGCTTTCACACACACTTATCTCTCAGAACTGAGCATGTGGAGAGACGTTCGTTCATCCAGCACCAAGGGAACGGGTTGCAGGAGAAACACTTACTCTGGTTTCTCAGTCTGTTTCCTAGTGCCGGTTTGAAGTGCCTGCCGTTTTCACTGTAAAACCGAGTTGGAGCTTGTACCTCCCCATATATATGTATGGAGTGGAGTTGGCAACTGAAAAGAAACTTTGTGTTCCCTTCAAGCTAGGTGAAGGACGGCTTTCACACACACTTATCTCTCAGAACTGAGCATGTGGAGAGACGTTCGTTCATCCAGCACCAAGGGAACGGGTTGCAGGAGAAACACTTACTCTGGTTTCTCAGTCTGTTTCCTAGTGCCGGTTTGAAGTGCCTGCCGTTTTCACTGTAAAACCGAGTTGGAGCTTGTACCTCCCCATATATATGTATGGAGTGGAGTTGGCAACTGAAAAGAAACTTTGTGTTCCCTTCAAGCTAGGTGAAGGACGGCTTTCACACACACTTATCTCTCAGAACTGAGCATGTGGAGAGACGTTCGTTCATCCAGCACCAAGGGAACGGGTTGCAGGAGAAACACTTACTCTGGTTTCTCAGTCTGTTTCCTAGTGCCGGTTTGAAGTGCCTGCCGTTTTCACTGTAAAACCGAGTTGGAGCTTGTACCTCCCCATATATATGTATGGAGTGGAGTTGGCAACTGAAAAGAAACTTTGTGTTCCCTTCAAGCTAGGTGAAGGACGGCTTTCACACACACTTATCTCTCAGAACTGAGCATGTGGAGAGACGTTCGTTCATCCAGCACCAAGGGAACGGGTTGCAGGAGAAACACTTACTCTGGTTTCTCAGTCTGTTTCCTAGTGCCGGTTTGAAGTGCCTGCCGTTTTCACTGTAAAACCGAGTTGGAGCTTGTACCTCCCCATATATATGTATGGAGTGGAGTTGGCAACTGAAAAGAAACTTTGTGTTCCCTTCAAGCTAGGTGAAGGACGGCTTTCACACACACTTATCTCTCAGAACTGAGCATGTGGAGAGACGTTCGTTCATCCAGCACCAAGGGAACGGGTTGCAGGAGAAACACTTACTCTGGTTTCTCAGTCTGTTTCCTAGTGCCGGTTTGAAGTGCCTGCCGTTTTCACTGTAAAACCGAGTTGGAGCTTGTACCTCCCCATATATATGTATGGAGTGGAGTTGGCAACTGAAAAGAAACTTTGTGTTCCCTTCAAGCTAGGTGAAGGACGGCTTTCACACACACTTATCTCTCAGAACTGAGCATGTGGAGAGACGTTCGTTCATCCAGCACCAAGGGAACGGGTTGCAGGAGAAACACTTACTCTGGTTTCTCAGTCTGTTTCCTAGGGCCGGTTTGAAGTGCCTGCCGTTTTCACTGTAAAACCGAGTTGGAGCTTGTACCTCCCCATATATATGTATGGAGTGGAGTTGGCAACTGAAAAGAAACTTTGTCTTCCCTTCAAGCTAGGTGAAGGACGGCTTTCACACACACTTATCTCTCAGAACTGAGCATGTGGAGAGACGTTCGTTCATGCAGCACCAAGGGAACGGGTTGCAGGAGAAACACTTACTCTGGTTTCTCAGTCTGTTTCCTAGTGCCGGTTTGAAGTGCCTGCCGTTTTCACTGTAAAACCGAGTTGGAGCTTGTACCTCCCCATATATATGTATGGAGTGGAGTTGGCAACTGAAAAGAAACTTTGTGTTCCCTTCAAGCTAGGTGAAGGACGGCTTTCACACACAATTATCTCTCAGAACTGAGCATGTGGAGAGACGTTCGTTCATCCAGCACCAAGAGAACTCGTTGCAGGAGAAACACTTACTCTGTTTTCTGAGTCTGTTTCCTAGTGCCGGTTTGAAGTGCCTGCCGTTTTCACTGTAAAACCGAGTTGGAGCTTGTACCTCCCCATATATATGTATGGAGTGGAGTTGGCAACTGAAAAGAAACTTTGTGTTCCCTTCAAGCTAGGTGAAGGACGGCTTTCACACACACTTATCTCTCAGAACTGAGCATGTGGAGAGACGTTCGTTCATCCAGCACCAAGGGAACGGGTTGCAGGAGAAACACTTACTCTGGTTTCTCAGTCTGTTTCCTAGTGCCGGTTTGAAGTGCCTGCCGTTTTCACTGTAAAACCGAGTTGGAGCTTGTACCTCCCCATATATATGTAAGGAGTGGAGTTGGCAACTGAAAAGAAACTTTGTGTTCCCTTCAAGCTAGGTGAAGGACGGCTTTCACACACACTTATCTCTCAGAACTGAGCATGTGGAGAGACGTTCGTTCATCCAGCACCAAGGGAACGGGTTGCAGGAGAAACACTTACTCTGGTTTCTCAGTCTGTTTCCTAGTGCCGGTTTGAAGTGCCTGCCGTTTTCACTGTAAAACCGAGTTGGAGCTTGTACCTCCCCATATATATGTATGGAGTGGAGTTGGCAACTGAAAAGAAACTTTGTGTTCCCTTCAAGCTAGGTGAAGGACGGCTTTCACACACACTTATCTCTCAGAACTGAGCATGTGGAGAGACGTTCGTTCATCCAGCACCAAGGGAACGGGTTGCAGGAGAAACACTTACTCTGGTTTCTGAGTCTGTTTCCTAGTGCCGGTTTGAAGTGCCTGCCGTTTTCACTGTAAAACCGAGTTGGAGCTTGTACCTCCCCATATATATGTATGGAGTGGAGTTGGCAACTGAAAAGAAACTTTGTGTTCCCTTCAAGCTAGGTGAAGGACGGCTTTCACACACACTTATCTCTCAGAACTGAGCATGTGGAGAGACGTTCGTTCATCCAGCACCAAGGGAACGGGTTGCAGGAGAAACACTTACTCTGGTTTCTCAGTCTGTTTCCTAGTGCCGGTTTGAAGTGCCTGCCGTTTTCACTGTAAAACCGAGTTGGAGCTTGTACCTCCCCATATATATGTATGGAGTGGAGTTGGCAACTGAAAAGAAACTTTGTGTTCCCTTCAAGCTAGGTGAAGGACGGCTTTCACACACACTTATCTCTCAGAACTGAGCATGTGGAGAGACGTTCGTTCATCCAGCACCAAGGGAACGGGTTGCAGGAGAAACACTTACTCTGGTTTCTGAGTCTGTTTCCTAGTGCCGGTTTGAAGTGCCTGCCGTTTTCACTGTAAAACCGAGTTGGAGCTTGTACCTCCCCATATATATGTATGGAGTGGAGTTGGCAACTGAAAAGAAACTTTGTGTTCCCTTCAAGCTAGGTGAAGGACGGCTTTCACACACACTTATCTCTCAGAACTGAGCATGTGGAGAGACGTTCGTTCATCCAGCACCAAGGGAACGGGTTGCAGGAGAAACACTTACTCTGGTTTCTCAGTCTGTTTCCTAGTGCCGGTTTGAAGTGCCTGCCGTTTTCACTGTAAAACCGAGTTGGAGCTTGTACCTCCCCATATATATGTATGGAGTGGAGTTGGCAACTGAAAAGAAACTTTGTGTTCCCTTCAAGCTAGGTGAAGGACGGCTTTCACACACACTTATCTCTCAGAACTGAGCATGTGGAGAGACGTTCGTTCATCCAGCACCAAGGGAACGGGTTGCAGGAGAAACACTTACTCTGGTTTCTCAGTCTGTTTCCTAGGGCCGGTTTGAAGTGCCTGCCGTTTTCACTGTAAAACCGAGTTGGAGCTTGTACCTCCCCATATATATGTATGGAGTGGAGTTGGCAACTGAAAAGAAACTTTGTGTTCCCTTCAAGCTAGGTGAAGGACGGCTTTCACACACACTTATCTCTCAGAACTGAGCATGTGGAGAGACGTTCGTTCATCCAGCACCAAGGGAACGGGTTGCAGGAGAAACACTTACTCTGGTTTCTGAGTCTGTTTCCTAGTGCCGGTTTGAAGTGCCTGCCGTTTTCACTGTAAAACCGAGTTGGAGCTTGTACCTCCCCATATATATGTATGGAGTGGAGTTGGCAACTGAAAAGAAACTTTGTGTTCCCTTCAAGCTAGGTGAAGGACGGCTTTCACACACACTTATCTCTCAGAACTGAGCATGTGGAGAGACGTTCGTTCATCCAGCACCAAGGGAACGGGTTGCAGGAGAAACACTTACTCTGGTTTCTCAGTCTGTTTCCTAGTGCCGGTTTGAAGTGCCTGCCGTTTTCACTGTAAAACCGAGTTGGAGCTTGTACCTCCCCATATATATGTATGGAGTGGAGTTGGCAACTGAAAAGAAACTTTGTGTTCCCTTCAAGCTAGGTGAAGGACGGCTTTCACACACACTTATCTCTCAGAACTGAGCATGTGGAGAGACGTTCGTTCATCCAGCACCAAGGGAACGGGTTGCAGGAGAAACACTTACTCTGGTTTCTCAGTCTGTTTCCTAGGGCCGGTTTGAAGTGCCTGCCGTTTTCACTGTAAAACCGAGTTGGAGCTTGTACCTCCCCATATATATGTATGGAGTGGAGTTGGCAACTGAAAAGAAACTTTGTGTTCCCTTCAAGCTAGGTGAAGGACGGCTTTCACACACACTTATCTCTCAGAACTGAGCATGTGGAGAGACGTTCGTTCATCCAGCACCAAGGGAACGGGTTGCAGGAGAAACACTTACTCTGGTTTCTGAGTCTGTTTCCTAGTGCCGGTTTGAAGTGCCTGCCGTTTTCACTGTAAAACCGAGTTGGAGCTTGTACCTCCCCATATATATGTATGGAGTGGAGTTGGCAACTGAAAAGAAACTTTGTGTTCCCTTCAAGCTAGGTGAAGGACGGCTTTCACACACACTTATCTCTCAGAACTGAGCATGTGGAGAGACGTTCGTTCATCCAGCACCAAGGGAACGGGTTGCAGGAGAAACACTTACTCTGGTTTCTCAGTCTGTTTCCTAGTGCCGGTTTGAAGTGCCTGCCGTTTTCACTGTAAAACCGAGTTGGAGCTTGTACCTCCCCATATATATGTATGGAGTGGAGTTGGCAACTGAAAAGAAACTTTGTGTTCCCTTCAAGCTAGGTGAAGGACGGCTTTCACACACACTTATCTCTCAGAACTGAGCATGTGGAGAGACGTTCGTTCATCCAGCACCAAGGGAACGGGTTGCAGGAGAAACACTTACTCTGGTTTCTGAGTCTGTTTCCTAGTGCCGGTTTGAAGTGCCTGCCGTTTTCACTGTAAAACCGAGTTGGAGCTTGTACCTCCCCATATATATGTATGGAGTGGAGTTGGCAACTGAAAAGAAACTTTGTGTTCCCTTCAAGCTAGGTGAAGGACGGCTTTCACACACACTTATCTCTCAGAACTGAGCATGTGGAGAGACGTTCGTTCATCCAGCACCAAGGGAACGGGTTGCAGGAGAAACACTTACTCTGGTTTCTCAGTCTGTTTCCTAGTGCCGGTTTGAAGTGCCTGCCGTTTTCACTGTAAAACCGAGTTGGAGCTTGTACCTCCCCATATATATGTATGGAGTGGAGTTGGCAACTGAAAAGAAACTTTGTGTTCCCTTCAAGCTAGGTGAAGGACGGCTTTCACACACACTTATCTCTCAGAACTGAGCATGTGGAGAGACGTTCGTTCATCCAGCACCAAGGGAACGGGTTGCAGGAGAAACACTTACTCTGGTTTCTCAGTCTGTTTCCTAGGGCCGGTTTGAAGTGCCTGCCGTTTTCACTGTAAAACCGAGTTGGAGCTTGTACCTCCCCATATATATGTATGGAGTGGAGTTGGCAACTGAAAAGAAACTTTGTCTTCCCTTCAAGCTAGGTGAAGGACGGCTTTCACACACACTTATCTCTCAGAACTGAGCATGTGGAGAGACGTTCGTTCATGCAGCACCAAGGGAACGGGTTGCAGGAGAAACACTTACTCTGGTTTCTCAGTCTGTTTCCTAGTGCCGGTTTGAAGTGCCTGCCGTTTTCACTGTAAAACCGAGTTGGAGCTTGTACCTCCCCATATGTATGTATGGAGTGGAGTTGGCAACTGAAAAGAAACTTTGTGTTCCCTTCAAGCTAGGTGAAGGACGGCTTTCACACACAATTATCTCTCAGAACTGAGCATGTGGAGAGACGTTCGTTCATCCAGCACCAAGAGAACTCGTTGCAGGAGAAACACTTACTCTGTTTTCTGAGTCTGTTTCCTAGTGCCGGTTTGAAGTGCCTGCCGTTTTCACTGTAAAACCGAGTTGGAGCTTGTACCTCCCCATATATATGTATGGAGTGGAGTTGGCAACTGAAAAGAAACTTTGTGTTCCCTTCAAGCTAGGTGAAGGACGGCTTTCACACACACTTATCTCTCAGAACTGAGCATGTGGAGAGACGTTCGTTCATCCAGCACCAAGGGAACGGGTTGCAGGAGAAACACTTACTCTGGTTTCTCAGTCTGTTTCCTAGTGCCGGTTTGAAGTGCCTGCCGTTTTCACTGTAAAACCGAGTTGGAGCTTGTACCTCCCCATATATATGTAAGGAGTGGAGTTGGCAACTGAAAAGAAACTTTGTGTTCCCTTCAAGCTAGGTGAAGGACGGCTTTCACACACACTTATCTCTCAGAACTGAGCATGTGGAGAGACGTTCGTTCATCCAGCACCAAGGGAACGGGTTGCAGGAGAAACACTTACTCTGGTTTCTCAGTCTGTTTCCTAGTGCCGGTTTGAAGTGCCTGCCGTTTTCACTGTAAAACCGAGTTGGAGCTTGTACCTCCCCATATATATGTATGGAGTGGAGTTGGCAACTGAAAAGAAACTTTGTGTTCCCTTCAAGCTAGGTGAAGGACGGCTTTCACACACACTTATCTCTCAGAACTGAGCATGTGGAGAGACGTTCGTTCATCCAGCACCAAGGGAACGGGTTGCAGGAGAAACACTTACTCTGGTTTCTGAGTCTGTTTCCTAGTGCCGGTTTGAAGTGCCTGCCGTTTTCACTGTAAAACCGAGTTGGAGCTTGTACCTCCCCATATATATGTATGGAGTGGAGTTGGCAACTGAAAAGAAACTTTGTGTTCCCTTCAAGCTAGGTGAAGGACGGCTTTCACACACACTTATCTCTCAGAACTGAGCATGTGGAGAGACGTTCGTTCATCCAGCACCAAGGGAACGGGTTGCAGGAGAAACACTTACTCTGGTTTCTCAGTCTGTTTCCTAGTGCCGGTTTGAAGTGCCTGCCGTTTTCACTGTAAAACCGAGTTGGAGCTTGTACCTCCCCATATATATGTATGGAGTGGAGTTGGCAACTGAAAAGAAACTTTGTGTTCCCTTCAAGCTAGGTGAAGGACGGCTTTCACACACACTTATCTCTCAGAACTGAGCATGTGGAGAGACGTTCGTTCATCCAGCACCAAGGGAACGGGTTGCAGGAGAAACACTTACTCTGGTTTCTGAGTCTGTTTCCTAGTGCCGGTTTGAAGTGCCTGCCGTTTTCACTGTAAAACCGAGTTGGAGCTTGTACCTCCCCATATATATGTATGGAGTGGAGTTGGCAACTGAAAAGAAACTTTGTGTTCCCTTCAAGCTAGGTGAAGGACGGCTTTCACACACACTTATCTCTCAGAACTGAGCATGTGGAGAGACGTTCGTTCATCCAGCACCAAGGGAACGGGTTGCAGGAGAAACACTTACTCTGGTTTCTCAGTCTGTTTCCTAGTGCCGGTTTGAAGTGCCTGCCGTTTTCACTGTAAAACCGAGTTGGAGCTTGTACCTCCCCATATATATGTATGGAGTGGAGTTGGCAACTGAAAAGAAACTTTGTGTTCCCTTCAAGCTAGGTGAAGGACGGCTTTCACACACACTTATCTCTCAGAACTGAGCATGTGGAGAGACGTTCGTTCATCCAGCACCAAGGGAACGGGTTGCAGGAGAAACACTTACTCTGGTTTCTCAGTCTGTTTCCTAGGGCCGATTTGAAGTGCCTGCCGTTTTCACTGTAAAACCGAGTTGGAGCTTGTACCTCCCCATATATATGTATGGAGTGGAGTTGGCAACTGAAAAGAAACTTTGTGTTCCCTTCAAGCTAGGTGAAGGACGGCTTTCACACACACTTATCTCTCAGAACTGAGCATGTGGAGAGACGTTCGTTCATCCAGCACCAAGGGAACGGGTTGCAGGAGAAACACTTACTCTGGTTTCTGAGTCTGTTTCCTAGTGCCGGTTTGAAGTGCCTGCCGTTTTCACTGTAAAACCGAGTTGGAGCTTGTACCTCCCCATATATATGTATGGAGTGGAGTTGGCAACTGAAAAGAAACTTTGTGTTCCCTTCAAGCTAGGTGAAGGACGGCTTTCACACACACTTATCTCTCAGAACTGAGCATGTGGAGAGACGTTCGTTCATCCAGCACCAAGGGAACGGGTTGCAGGAGAAACACTTACTCTGGTTTCTCAGTCTGTTTCCTAGTGCCGGTTTGAAGTGCCTGCCGTTTTCACTGTAAAACCGAGTTGGAGCTTGTACCTCCCCATATATATGTATGGAGTGGAGTTGGCAACTGAAAAGAAACTTTGTGTTCCCTTCAAGCTAGGTGAAGGACGGCTTTCACACACACTTATCTCTCAGAACTGAGCATGTGGAGAGACGTTCGTTCATCCAGCACCAAGGGAACGGGTTGCAGGAGAAACACTTACTCTGGTTTCTCAGTCTGTTTCCTAGTGCCGGTTTGAAGTGCCTGCCGTTTTCACTGTAAAACCGAGTTGGAGCTTGTACCTCCCCATATATATGTATGGAGTGGAGTTGGCAACTGAAAAGAAACTTTGTGTTCCCTTCAAGCTAGGTGAAGGACGGCTTTCACACACACTTATCTCTCAGAACTGAGCATGTGGAGAGACGCTCGTTCATCCAGCACCAAGAGAACTCGTTGCAGGAGAAACACTTACTCTGGTTTCTGAGTCTGTATCCTAGTGCCGGTTTGAAGTGCCTGCCGTTTTCACTGTAAAACCGAGTTGGAGCTTGTACCTCCCCATATATATGTATGGAGTGGAGTTGGCAACTGAAAAGAAACTTTGTCTTCCCTTCAAGCTAGGTGAAGGACGGCTTTCACACACACTTATCTCTCAGAACTGAGCATGTGGAGAGACGTTCGTTCATCCAGCACCAAGGGAACGGGTTGCAGGAGAAACACTTACTCTGGTTTCTCAGTCTGTTTCCTAGTGCCGGTTTGAAGTGCCTGCCGTTTTCACTGTAAAACCGAGTTGGAGCTTGTACCTCCCCATATATATGTATGGAGTGGAGTTGGCAACTGAAAAGAAACTTTGTCTTCCCTTCAAGCTAGGTGAAGGACGGCTTTCACACACACTTATCTCTCAGAACTGAGCATGTGGAGAGACGTTCGTTCATCCAGCACCAAGGGAACGGGTTGCAGGAGAAACACTTACTCTGGTTTCTCAGTCTGTTTCCTAGTGCCGGTTTGAAGTGCCTGCCGTTTTCACTGTAAAACCGAGTTGGAGCTTGTACCTCCCCATATATATGTATGGAGTGGAGTTGGCAACTGAAAAGAAACTTTGTGTTCCCTTCAAGCTAGGTGAAGGACGGCTTTCACACACACTTATCTCTCAGAACTGAGCATGTGGAGAGACGTTCGTTCATCCAGCACCAAGGGAACGGGTTGCAGGAGAAACACTTACTCTGGTTTCTCAGTCTGTTTCCTAGTGCCGGTTTGAAGTGCCTGCCGTTTTCACTGTAAAACCGAGTTGGAGCTTGTACCTCCCCATATATATGTATGGAGTGGAGTTGGCAACTGAAAAGAAACTTTGTGTTCCCTTCAAGCTAGGTGAAGGACGGCTTTCACACACACTTATCTCTCAGAACTGAGCATGTGGAGAGACGCTCGTTCATCCAGCACCAAGAGAACTCGTTGCAGGAGAAACACTTACTCTGGTTTCTGAGTCTGTATCCTAGTGCCGGTTTGAAGTGCCTGCCGTTTTCACTGTAAAACCGAGTTGGAGCTTGTACCTCCCCATATATATGTATGGAGTGGAGTTGGCAACTGAAAAGTAACTTTGTGTTCCCTTCAAGCTAGGTGAAGGACGGCTTTCACACACAATTATCTCTCAGAACTGAGCATGTGGAGAGACGTTCGTTCATCCAGCACCAAGGGAACGGGTTGCAGGAGAAACACTTACTCTGGTTTCTCAGTCTGTTTCCTAGTGCCGGTTTGAAGTGCCTGCCGTTTTCACTGTAAAACCTACTTGGAGCTAGTACCTCCCCATATATATGTATGGAGTGGAGTTGGCAACTGAAAAGAAACTTTGTGTTCCCTTCAAGCTAGGTGAAGGACGGCTTTCACACACACTTATCTCTCAGAACTGAGCATGTGGAGAGACGTTCGTTCATCCAGCACCAAGGGAACGGGTTGCAGGAGAAACACTTACTCTGGTTTCTCAGTCTGTTTCCTAGTGCCGGTTTGAAGTGCCTGCCGTTTTCACTGTAAAACCGAGTTGGAGCTTGTACCTCCCCATATATATGTATGGAGTGGAGTTGGCAACTGAAAAGAAACTTTGTGTTCCCTTCAAGCTAGGTGAAGGACGGCTTTCACACACACTTATCTCTCAGAACTGAGCATGTGGAGAGACGTTCGTTCATCCAGCACCAAGGGAACGGGTTGCAGGAGAAACACTTACTCTGGTTTCTCAGTCTGTTTCCTAGTGCCGGTTTGAAGTGCCTGCCGTTTTCACTGTAAAACCGAGTTGGAGCTTGTACCTCCCCATATATATGTATGGAGTGGAGTTGGCAACTGAAAAGAAACTTTGTGTTCCCTTCAAGCTAGGTGAAGGACGGCTTTCACACACACTTATCTCTCAGAACTGAGCATGTGGAGAGACGTTCGTTCATCCAGCACCAAGGGAACGGGTTGCAGGAGAAACACTTACTCTGGTTTCTCAGTCTGTTTCCTAGTGCCGGTTTGAAGTGCCTGCCGTTTTCACTGTAAAACCGAGTTGGAGCTTGTACCTCCCCATATATATGTATGGAGTGGAGTTGGCAACTGAAAAGAAACTTTGTGTTCCCTTCAAGCTAGGTGAAGGACGGCTTTCACACACACTTATCTCTCAGAACTGAGCATGTGGAGAGACGTTCGTTCATCCAGCACCAAGGGAACGGGTTGCAGGAGAAACACTTACTCTGGTTTCTCAGTCTGTTTCCTAGTGCCGGTTTGAAGTGCCTGCCGTTTTCACTGTAAAACCGAGTTGGAGCTTGTACCTCCCCATATATATGTATGGAGTGGAGTTGGCAACTGAAAAGAAACTTTGTGTTCCCTTCAAGCTAGGTGAAGGACGGCTTTCACACACACTTATCTCTCAGAACTGAGCATGTGGAGAGACGTTCGTTCATCCAGCACCAAGGGAACGGGTTGCAGGAGAAACACTTACTCTGGTTTCTCAGTCTGTTTCCTAGTGCCGGTTTGAAGTGCCTGCCGTTTTCACTGTAAAACCGAGTTGGAGCTTGTACCTCCCCATATATATGTATGGAGTGGAGTTGGCAACTGAAAAGAAACTTTGTGTTCCCTTCAAGCTAGGTGAAGGACGGCTTTCACACACACTTATCTCTCAGAACTGAGCATGTGGAGAGACGTTCGTTCATCCAGCACCAAGGGAACGGGTTGCAGGAGAAACACTTACTCTGGTTTCTCAGTCTGTTTCCTAGTGCCGGTTTGAAGTGCCTGCCGTTTTCACTGTAAAACCGAGTTGGAGCTTGTACCTCCCCATATATATGTATGGAGTGGAGTTGGCAACTGAAAAGAAACTTTGTGTTCCCTTCAAGCTAGGTGAAGGACGGCTTTCACACACACTTATCTCTCAGAACTGAGCATGTGGAGAGACGTTCGTTCATCCAGCACCAAGGGAACGGGTTGCAGGAGAAACACTTACTCTGGTTTCTCAGTCTGTTTCCTAGTGCCGGTTTGAAGTGCCTGCCGTTTTCACTGTAAAACCGAGTTGGAGCTTGTACCTCCCCATATATATGTATGGAGTGGAGTTGGCAACTGAAAAGAAACTTTGTCTTCCCTTCAAGCTAGGTGAAGGACGGCTTTCACACACACTTATCTCTCAGAACTGAGCATGTGGAGAGACGTTCGTTCATCCAGCACCAAGGGAACGGGTTGCAGGAGAAACACTTACTCTGGTTTCTCAGTCTGTTTCCTAGTGCCGGTTTGAAGTGCCTGCCGTTTTCACTGTAAAACCGAGTTGGAGCTTGTACCTCCCCATATATATGTATGGAGTGGAGTTGGCAACTGAAAAGAAACTTTGTCTTCCCTTCAAGCTAGGTGAAGGACGGCTTTCACACACACTTATCTCTCAGAACTGAGCATGTGGAGAGACGTTCGTTCATCCAGCACCAAGGGAACGGGTTGCAGGAGAAACACTTACTCTGGTTTCTCAGTCTGTTTCCTAGTGCCGGTTTGAAGTGCCTGCCGTTTTCACTGTAAAACCGAGTTGGAGCTTGTACCTCCCCATATATATGTATGGAGTGGAGTTGGCAACTGAAAAGAAACTTTGTGTTCCCTTCAAGCTAGGTGAAGGACGGCTTTCACACACACTTATCTCTCAGAACTGAGCATGTGGAGAGACGTTCGTTCATCCAGCACCAAGGGAACGGGTTGCAGGAGAAACACTTACTCTGGTTTCTCAGTCTGTTTCCTAGTGCCGGTTTGAAGTGCCTGCCGTTTTCACTGTAAAACCGAGTTGGAGCTTGTACCTCCCCATATATATGTATGGAGTGGAGTTGGCAACTGAAAAGAAACTTTGTGTTCCCTTCAAGCTAGGTGAAGGACGGCTTTCACACACACTTATCTCTCAGAACTGAGCATGTGGAGAGACGCTCGTTCATCCAGCACCAAGAGAACTCGTTGCAGGAGAAACACTTACTCTGGTTTCTGAGTCTGTATCCTAGTGCCGGTTTGAAGTGCCTGCCGTTTTCACTGTAAAACCGAGTTGGAGCTTGTACCTCCCCATATATATGTATGGAGTGGAGTTGGCAACTGAAAAGTAACTTTGTGTTCCCTTCAAGCTAGGTGAAGGACGGCTTTCACACACAATTATCTCTCAGAACTGAGCATGTGGAGAGACGTTCGTTCATCCAGCACCAAGGGAACGGGTTGCAGGAGAAACACTTACTCTGGTTTCTCAGTCTGTTTCCTAGTGCCGGTTTGAAGTGCCTGCCGTTTTCACTGTAAAACCTACTTGGAGCTAGTACCTCCCCATATATATGTATGGAGTGGAGTTGGCAACTGAAAAGAAACTTTGTGTTCCCTTCAAGCTAGGTGAAGGACGGCTTTCACACACACTTATCTCTCAGAACTGAGCATGTGGAGAGACGTTCGTTCATCCAGCACCAAGGGAACGGGTTGCAGGAGAAACACTTACTCTGGTTTCTCAGTCTGTTTCCTAGTGCCGGTTTGAAGTGCCTGCCGTTTTCACTGTAAAACCGAGTTGGAGCTTGTACCTCCCCATATATATGTATGGAGTGGAGTTGGCAACTGAAAAGAAACTTTGTGTTCCCTTCAAGCTAGGTGAAGGACGGCTTTCACACACACTTATCTCTCAGAACTGAGCATGTGGAGAGACGTTCGTTCATCCAGCACCAAGGGAACGGGTTGCAGGAGAAACACTTACTCTGGTTTCTCAGTCTGTTTCCTAGTGCCGGTTTGAAGTGCCTGCCGTTTTCACTGTAAAACCGAGTTGGAGCTTGTACCTCCCCATATATATGTATGGAGTGGAGTTGGCAACTGAAAAGAAACTTTGTGTTCCCTTCAAGCTAGGTGAAGGACGGCTTTCACACACACTTATCTCTCAGAACTGAGCATGTGGAGAGACGTTCGTTCATCCAGCACCAAGGGAACGGGTTGCAGGAGAAACACTTACTCTGGTTTCTCAGTCTGTTTCCTAGTGCCGGTTTGAAGTGCCTGCCGTTTTCACTGTAAAACCGAGTTGGAGCTTGTACCTCCCCATATATATGTATGGAGTGGAGTTGGCAACTGAAAAGAAACTTTGTGTTCCCTTCAAGCTAGGTGAAGGACGGCTTTCACACACACTTATCTCTCAGAACTGAGCATGTGGAGAGACGTTCGTTCATCCAGCACCAAGGGAACGGGTTGCAGGAGAAACACTTACTCTGGTTTCTCAGTCTGTTTCCTAGTGCCGGTTTGAAGTGCCTGCCGTTTTCACTGTAAAACCGAGTTGGAGCTTGTACCTCCCCATATATATGTATGGAGTGGAGTTGGCAACTGAAAAGAAACTTTGTGTTCCCTTCAAGCTAGGTGAAGGACGGCTTTCACACACACTTATCTCTCAGAACTGAGCATGTGGAGAGACGTTCGTTCATCCAGCACCAAGGGAACGGGTTGCAGGAGAAACACTTACTCTGGTTTCTCAGTCTGTTTCCTAGTGCCGGTTTGAAGTGCCTGCCGTTTTCACTGTAAAACCGAGTTGGAGCTTGTACCTCCCCATATATATGTATGGAGTGGAGTTGGCAACTGAAAAGAAACTTTGTGTTCCCTTCAAGCTAGGTGAAGGACGGCTTTCACACACACTTATCTCTCAGAACTGAGCATGTGGAGAGACGTTCGTTCATCCAGCACCAAGGGAACGGGTTGCAGGAGAAACACTTACTCTGGTTTCTCAGTCTGTTTCCTAGTGCCGGTTTGAAGTGCCTGCCGTTTTCACTGTAAAACCGAGTTGGAGCTTGTACCTCCCCATATATATGTATGGAGTGGAGTTGGCAACTGAAAAGAAACTTTGTGTTCCCTTCAAGCTAGGTGAAGGACGGCTTTCACACACACTTATCTCTCAGAACTGAGCATGTGGAGAGACGTTCGTTCATCCAGCACCAAGGGAACGGGTTGCAGGAGAAATACTTACTCTGGTTTCTCAGTCTGTTTCCTAGTGCCGGTTTGAAGTGCCTGCCGTTTTCACTGTAAAACCGAGTTGGAGCTTGTACCTCCCCATATATATGTATGGAGTGGAGTTGGCAACTGAAAAGAAACTTTGTGTTCCCTTCAAGCTAGGTGAAGGACGGCTTTCACACACACTTATCTCTCAGAACTGAGCATGTGGAGAGACGTTCGTTCATCCAGCACCAAGGGAACGGGTTGCAGGAGAAACACTTACTCTGGTTTCTCAGTCTGTTTCCTAGTGCCGGTTTGAAGTGCCTGCCGTTTTCACTGTAAAACCGAGTTGGAGCTTGTACCTCCCCATATATATGTATGGAGTGGAGTTGGCAACTGAAAAGAAACTTTGTGTTCCCTTCAAGCTAGGTGAAGGACGGCTTTCACACACACTTATCTCTCAGAACTGAGCATGTGGAGAGACGTTCGTTCATCCAGCACCAAGGGAACGGGTTGCAGGAGAAACACTTACTCTGGTTTCTCAGTCTGTTTCCTAGTGCCGGTTTGAAGTGCCTGCCGTTTTCACTGTAAAACCGAGTTGGAGCTTGTACCTCCCCATATATATGTATGGAGTGGAGTTGGCAACTGAAAAGAAACTTTGTGTTCCCTTCAAGCTAGGTGAAGGACGGCTTTCACACACACTTATCTCTCAGAACTGAGCATGTGGAGAGACGTTCGTTCATCCAGCACCAAGGGAACGGGTTGCAGGAGAAACACTTACTCTGGTTTCTCAGTCTGTTTCCTAGGGCCGGTTTGAAGTGCCTGCCGTTTTCACTGTAAAACCGAGTTGGAGCTTGTACCTCCCCATATATATGTATGGAGTGGAGTTGGCAACTGAAAAGAAACTTTGTCTTCCCTTCAAGCTAGGTGAAGGACGGCTTTCACACACACTTATCTCTCAGAACTGAGCATGTGGAGAGACGTTCGTTCATGCAGCACCAAGGGAACGGGTTGCAGGAGAAACACTTACTCTGGTTTCTCAGTCTGTTTCCTAGTGCCGGTTTGAAGTGCCTGCCGTTTTCACTGTAAAACCGAGTTGGAGCTTGTACCTCCCCATATATATGTATGGAGTGGAGTTGGCAACTGAAAAGAAACTTTGTGTTCCCTTCAAGCTAGGTGAAGGACGGCTTTCACACACAATTATCTCTCAGAACTGAGCATGTGGAGAGACGTTCGTTCATCCAGCACCAAGAGAACTCGTTGCAGGAGAAACACTTACTCTGTTTTCTGAGTCTGTTTCCTAGTGCCGGTTTGAAGTGCCTGCCGTTTTCACTGTAAAACCGAGTTGGAGCTTGTACCTCCCCATATATATGTATGGAGTGGAGTTGGCAACTGAAAAGAAACTTTGTGTTCCCTTCAAGCTAGGTGAAGGACGGCTTTCACACACACTTATCTCTCAGAACTGAGCATGTGGAGAGACGTTCGTTCATCCAGCACCAAGGGAACGGGTTGCAGGAGAAACACTTACTCTGGTTTCTCAGTCTGTTTCCTAGTGCCGGTTTGAAGTGCCTGCCGTTTTCACTGTAAAACCGAGTTGGAGCTTGTACCTCCCCATATATATGTAAGGAGTGGAGTTGGCAACTGAAAAGAAACTTTGTGTTCCCTTCAAGCTAGGTGAAGGACGGCTTTCACACACACTTATCTCTCAGAACTGAGCATGTGGAGAGACGTTCGTTCATCCAGCACCAAGGGAACGGGTTGCAGGAGAAACACTTACTCTGGTTTCTCAGTCTGTTTCCTAGTGCCGGTTTGAAGTGCCTGCCGTTTTCACTGTAAAACCGAGTTGGAGCTTGTACCTCCCCATATATATGTATGGAGTGGAGTTGGCAACTGAAAAGAAACTTTGTGTTCCCTTCAAGCTAGGTGAAGGACGGCTTTCACACACACTTATCTCTCAGAACTGAGCATGTGGAGAGACGTTCGTTCATCCAGCACCAAGGGAACGGGTTGCAGGAGAAACACTTACTCTGGTTTCTGAGTCTGTTTCCTAGTGCCGGTTTGAAGTGCCTGCCGTTTTCACTGTAAAACCGAGTTGGAGCTTGTACCTCCCCATATATATGTATGGAGTGGAGTTGGCAACTGAAAAGAAACTTTGTGTTCCCTTCAAGCTAGGTGAAGGACGGCTTTCACACACACTTATCTCTCAGAACTGAGCATGTGGAGAGACGTTCGTTCATCCAGCACCAAGGGAACGGGTTGCAGGAGAAACACTTACTCTGGTTTCTCAGTCTGTTTCCTAGGGCCGGTTTGAAGTGCCTGCCGTTTTCACTGTAAAACCGAGTTGGAGCTTGTACCTCCCCATATATATGTATGGAGTGGAGTTGGCAACTGAAAAGAAACTTTGTCTTCCCTTCAAGCTAGGTGAAGGACGGCTTTCACACACACTTATCTCTCAGAACTGAGCATGTGGAGAGACGTTCGTTCATGCAGCACCAAGGGAACGGGTTGCAGGAGAAACACTTACTCTGGTTTCTCAGTCTGTTTCCTAGTGCCGGTTTGAAGTGCCTGCCGTTTTCACTGTAAAACCGAGTTGGAGCTTGTACCTCCCCATATATATGTATGGAGTGGAGTTGGCAACTGAAAAGAAACTTTGTGTTCCCTTCAAGCTAGGTGAAGGACGGCTTTCACACACAATTATCTCTCAGAACTGAGCATGTGGAGAGACGTTCGTTCATCCAGCACCAAGAGAACTCGTTGCAGGAGAAACACTTACTCTGTTTTCTGAGTCTGTTTCCTAGTGCCGGTTTGAAGTGCCTGCCGTTTTCACTGTAAAACCGAGTTGGAGCTTGTACCTCCCCATATATATGTATGGAGTGGAGTTGGCAACTGAAAAGAAACTTTGTGTTCCCTTCAAGCTAGGTGAAGGACGGCTTTCACACACACTTATCTCTCAGAACTGAGCATGTGGAGAGACGTTCGTTCATCCAGCACCAAGGGAACGGGTTGCAGGAGAAACACTTACTCTGGTTTCTCAGTCTGTTTCCTAGTGCCGGTTTGAAGTGCCTGCCGTTTTCACTGTAAAACCGAGTTGGAGCTTGTACCTCCCCATATATATGTAAGGAGTGGAGTTGGCAACTGAAAAGAAACTTTGTGTTCCCTTCAAGCTAGGTGAAGGACGGCTTTCACACACACTTATCTCTCAGAACTGAGCATGTGGAGAGACGTTCGTTCATCCAGCACCAAGGGAACGGGTTGCAGGAGAAACACTTACTCTGGTTTCTCAGTCTGTTTCCTAGTGCCGGTTTGAAGTGCCTGCCGTTTTCACTGTAAAACCGAGTTGGAGCTTGTACCTCCCCATATATATGTATGGAGTGGAGTTGGCAACTGAAAAGAAACTTTGTGTTCCCTTCAAGCTAGGTGAAGGACGGCTTTCACACACACTTATCTCTCAGAACTGAGCATGTGGAGAGACGTTCGTTCATCCAGCACCAAGGGAACGGGTTGCAGGAGAAACACTTACTCTGGTTTCTGAGTCTGTTTCCTAGTGCCGGTTTGAAGTGCCTGCCGTTTTCACTGTAAAACCGAGTTGGAGCTTGTACCTCCCCATATATATGTATGGAGTGGAGTTGGCAACTGAAAAGAAACTTTGTGTTCCCTTCAAGCTAGGTGAAGGACGGCTTTCACACACACTTATCTCTCAGAACTGAGCATGTGGAGAGACGTTCGTTCATCCAGCACCAAGGGAACGGGTTGCAGGAGAAACACTTACTCTGGTTTCTCAGTCTGTTTCCTAGTGCCGGTTTGAAGTGCCTGCCGTTTTCACTGTAAAACCGAGTTGGAGCTTGTACCTCCCCATATATATGTATGGAGTGGAGTTGGCAACTGAAAAGAAACTTTGTGTTCCCTTCAAGCTAGGTGAAGGACGGCTTTCACACACACTTATCTCTCAGAACTGAGCATGTGGAGAGACGTTCGTTCATCCAGCACCAAGGGAACGGGTTGCAGGAGAAACACTTACTCTGGTTTCTGAGTCTGTTTCCTAGTGCCGGTTTGAAGTGCCTGCCGTTTTCACTGTAAAACCGAGTTGGAGCTTGTACCTCCCCATATATATGTATGGAGTGGAGTTGGCAACTGAAAAGAAACTTTGTGTTCCCTTCAAGCTAGGTGAAGGACGGCTTTCACACACACTTATCTCTCAGAACTGAGCATGTGGAGAGACGTTCGTTCATCCAGCACCAAGGGAACGGGTTGCAGGAGAAACACTTACTCTGGTTTCTCAGTCTGTTTCCTAGTGCCGGTTTGAAGTGCCTGCCGTTTTCACTGTAAAACCGAGTTGGAGCTTGTACCTCCCCATATATATGTATGGAGTGGAGTTGGCAACTGAAAAGAAACTTTGTGTTCCCTTCAAGCTAGGTGAAGGACGGCTTTCACACACACTTATCTCTCAGAACTGAGCATGTGGAGAGACGTTCGTTCATCCAGCACCAAGGGAACGGGTTGCAGGAGAAACACTTACTCTGGTTTCTCAGTCTGTTTCCTAGGGCCGGTTTGAAGTGCCTGCCGTTTTCACTGTAAAACCGAGTTGGAGCTTGTACCTCCCCATATATATGTATGGAGTGGAGTTGGCAACTGAAAAGAAACTTTGTGTTCCCTTCAAGCTAGGTGAAGGACGGCTTTCACACACACTTATCTCTCAGAACTGAGCATGTGGAGAGACGTTCGTTCATCCAGCACCAAGGGAACGGGTTGCAGGAGAAACACTTACTCTGGTTTCTGAGTCTGTTTCCTAGTGCCGGTTTGAAGTGCCTGCCGTTTTCACTGTAAAACCGAGTTGGAGCTTGTACCTCCCCATATATATGTATGGAGTGGAGTTGGCAACTGAAAAGAAACTTTGTGTTCCCTTCAAGCTAGGTGAAGGACGGCTTTCACACACACTTATCTCTCAGAACTGAGCATGTGGAGAGACGTTCGTTCATCCAGCACCAAGGGAACGGGTTGCAGGAGAAACACTTACTCTGGTTTCTCAGTCTGTTTCCTAGTGCCGGTTTGAAGTGCCTGCCGTTTTCACTGTAAAACCGAGTTGGAGCTTGTACCTCCCCATATATATGTATGGAGTGGAGTTGGCAACTGAAAAGAAACTTTGTGTTCCCTTCAAGCTAGGTGAAGGACGGCTTTCACACACACTTATCTCTCAGAACTGAGCATGTGGAGAGACGTTCGTTCATCCAGCACCAAGGGAACGGGTTGCAGGAGAAACACTTACTCTGGTTTCTGAGTCTGTTTCCTAGTGCCGGTTTGAAGTGCCTGCCGTTTTCACTGTAAAACCGAGTTGGAGCTTGTACCTCCCCATATATATGTATGGAGTGGAGTTGGCAACTGAAAAGAAACTTTGTGTTCCCTTCAAGCTAGGTGAAGGACGGCTTTCACACACACTTATCTCTCAGAACTGAGCATGTGGAGAGACGTTCGTTCATCCAGCACCAAGGGAACGGGTTGCAGGAGAAACACTTACTCTGGTTTCTCAGTCTGTTTCCTAGTGCCGGTTTGAAGTGCCTGCCGTTTTCACTGTAAAACCGAGTTGGAGCTTGTACCTCCCCATATATATGTATGGAGTGGAGTTGGCAACTGAAAAGAAACTTTGTGTTCCCTTCAAGCTAGGTGAAGGACGGCTTTCACACACACTTATCTCTCAGAACTGAGCATGTGGAGAGACGTTCGTTCATCCAGCACCAAGGGAACGGGTTGCAGGAGAAACACTTACTCTGGTTTCTCAGTCTGTTTCCTAGGGCCGGTTTGAAGTGCCTGCCGTTTTCACTGTAAAACCGAGTTGGAGCTTGTACCTCCCCATATATATGTATGGAGTGGAGTTGGCAACTGAAAAGAAACTTTGTCTTCCCTTCAAGCTAGGTGAAGGACGGCTTTCACACACACTTATCTCTCAGAACTGAGCATGTGGAGAGACGTTCGTTCATGCAGCACCAAGGGAACGGGTTGCAGGAGAAACACTTACTCTGGTTTCTCAGTCTGTTTCCTAGTGCCGGTTTGAAGTGCCTGCCGTTTTCACTGTAAAACCGAGTTGGAGCTTGTACCTCCCCATATATATGTATGGAGTGGAGTTGGCAACTGAAAAGAAACTTTGTGTTCCCTTCAAGCTAGGTGAAGGACGGCTTTCACACACAATTATCTCTCAGAACTGAGCATGTGGAGAGACGTTCGTTCATCCAGCACCAAGAGAACTCGTTGCAGGAGAAACACTTACTCTGTTTTCTGAGTCTGTTTCCTAGTGCCGGTTTGAAGTGCCTGCCGTTTTCACTGTAAAACCGAGTTGGAGCTTGTACCTCCCCATATATATGTATGGAGTGGAGTTGGCAACTGAAAAGAAACTTTGTGTTCCCTTCAAGCTAGGTGAAGGACGGCTTTCACACACACTTATCTCTCAGAACTGAGCATGTGGAGAGACGTTCGTTCATCCAGCACCAAGGGAACGGGTTGCAGGAGAAACACTTACTCTGGTTTCTCAGTCTGTTTCCTAGTGCCGGTTTGAAGTGCCTGCCGTTTTCACTGTAAAACCGAGTTGGAGCTTGTACCTCCCCATATATATGTATGGAGTGGAGTTGGCAACTGAAAAGAAACTTTGTGTTCCCTTCAAGCTAGGTGAAGGACGGCTTTCACACACACTTATCTCTCAGAACTGAGCATGTGGAGAGACGTTCGTTCATCCAGCACCAAGGGAACGGGTTGCAGGAGAAACACTTACTCTGGTTTCTCAGTCTGTTTCCTAGGGCCGGTTTGAAGTGCCTGCCGTTTTCACTGTAAAACCGAGTTGGAGCTTGTACCTCCCCATATATATGTATGGAGTGGAGTTGGCAACTGAAAAGAAACTTTGTCTTCCCTTCAAGCTAGGTGAAGGACGGCTTTCACACACACTTATCTCTCAGAACTGAGCATGTGGAGAGACGTTCGTTCATGCAGCACCAAGGGAACGGGTTGCAGGAGAAACACTTACTCTGGTTTCTCAGTCTGTTTCCTAGTGCCGGTTTGAAGTGCCTGCCGTTTTCACTGTAAAACCGAGTTGGAGCTTGTACCTCCCCATATATATGTATGGAGTGGAGTTGGCAACTGAAAAGAAACTTTGTGTTCCCTTCAAGCTAGGTGAAGGACGGCTTTCACACACAATTATCTCTCAGAACTGAGCATGTGGAGAGACGTTCGTTCATCCAGCACCAAGAGAACTCGTTGCAGGAGAAACACTTACTCTGTTTTCTGAGTCTGTTTCCTAGTGCCGGTTTGAAGTGCCTGCCGTTTTCACTGTAAAACCGAGTTGGAGCTTGTACCTCCCCATATATATGTATGGAGTGGAGTTGGCAACTGAAAAGAAACTTTGTGTTCCCTTCAAGCTAGGTGAAGGACGGCTTTCACACACACTTATCTCTCAGAACTGAGCATGTGGAGAGACGTTCGTTCATCCAGCACCAAGGGAACGGGTTGCAGGAGAAACACTTACTCTGGTTTCTCAGTCTGTTTCCTAGTGCCGGTTGAAAGTGCCTGCCGTTTTCACTGTAAAACCTAGTTGGAGCTTGTACCTCCCCATATATATGTAAGGAGTGGAGTCGGCAACTGAAAAGAAACTTTGTGTTCCCTTCAAGCTAGGTGAAGGACGGCTTTCACACACACTTATCTCTCAGAACTGAGCATGTGGAGAGACGTTCGTTCATCCAGCACCAAGGGAACGGGTTGCAGGAGAAACACTTACTCTGGTTTCTCAGTCTGTTTCCTAGTGCCGGTTTGAAGTGCCTGCCGTTTTCACTGTAAAACCGAGTTGGAGCTTGTACCTCCCCATATATATGTATGGAGTGGAGTTGGCAACTGAAAAGAAACTTTGTGTTCCCTTCAAGCTAGCTGAAGGACGGCTTTCACACACACTTATCTCTCAGAACTGAGCATGTGGAGAGACGTTCGTTCATCCAGCAACAAGGGAACTGGTTGCAGGAGAAACACTTACTCTGGTTTCTCAGTCTGTTTCCTAGTGCCGGTTTGAAGTGCCTGTCGTTTTCACTGTAAAACCGAGTTGGAGCTTGTACCTCCCCATATATATGTATGGAGTGGAGTTGGCAACTGAAAAGAAACTTTGTGTTCCCTTCAAGCTAGGTGAAGAACGGCTTTCACACACACTTATCTCTCAGAGCTGAGCATGTGGAGAGACGTTCGTTCATCCAGTACCAAGGGAACGGGTTGCAGGAGAAACACTTACTCTGGTTTCTCAGTCTGTTTCCTAGTGCCGGTTTGAAGTGCCTGCCGTTTTCACTGTAAAACCGAGTTGGAGCTTGTACCTCCCCATATATATCTATGGAGTGGAGTTGGCAACTGAAAAGAAACTTTGTCTTCCCTTCAAGGTAGGTGAAGGACGGCTTTCACACACACTTATCTCTCAGAACTGAGCATGTGGAGAGACGTTCGTTCATCCAGCACCAAGGGAACGGGTTGCAGGAGAAACACTTACTCTGGTTTCTCAGTCTGTTTCCTAGTGCCGGTTTGAAGTGCCTGCCGTTTTCACTGTAAAACCGAGTTGGAGCTTGTACCTCCCCATATATATGTATGGAGTGGAGTTGGCAACTGAAAAGAAACTTTGTGTTCCCTTCAAGCTAGGTGAAGGACGGCTTTCACACACACTTATCTCTCAGAACTGAGCATGTGGAGAGACGTTCGTTCATCCAGCACCAAGGGAACGGGTTGCAGGAGAAACACTTACTCTGGTTTCTGAATCTGTTTCCTAGTGCCGGTTTGAAGTGCCTGCCGTTTTCACTGTAAAACCGAGTTGGAGCTTGTACCTCCCCATATCTATGTATGGAGTGGATTTGGCAACTGAAAAGAAACTTTGTGTTCCCTTCAAGCTAGGTGAAGGACGGCTTTCACACACACTTATCTCTCAGAACTGAGCATGTGGAGAGACGTTCGTTCATCCAGCACCAAGGGAACGGGTTGCAGGAGAAACACTTACTCTGGTTTCTCAGTCTGTTTCCTAGTGCCGGTTTGAATTGCCTGACGTTTTCACTGTTAAACCGAGTTGGAGCTTGTACCTCCCCATATATATGTATGGAGTAGAGTTGGCAACTGAAAAGAAACTTTGTGTTCCCTTCAAGCTAGGTGAAGGACGGCTTTCACACACACTTATCTCTCAGAACTGAGCATGTGGAGAGACGTTCGTTCATGCAGCACCAAGGGAACGGGTTGCAGGAGAAACACTTACTCTGGTTTCTCAGTCTGTTTCCTAGTGCCGGTTTGAAGTGCCTGCCGTTTTCACTGTAAAACCGAGTTGGAGCTTGTACCTCCCCATATATATGTATGGAGTGGAGTTGGCAACTGAAAAGAAACTTTGTGTTCCCTTCAAGCTAGGTGAAGGACGGCTTTCACACACAATTATCTCTCAGAACTGAGCATGTGGAGAGACGTTCGTTCATCCAGCACCAAGAGAACTCGTTGCAGGAGAAACACTTACTCTGTTTTCTGAGTCTGTTTCCTAGTGCCGGTTTGAAGTGCCTGCCGTTTTCACTGTAAAACCGAGTTGGAGCTTGTACCTCCCCATATATATGTATGGAGTGGAGTTGGCAACTGAAAAGAAACTTTGTGTTCCCTTCAAGCTAGGTGAAGGACGGCTTTCACACACACTTATCTCTCAGAACTGAGCATGTGGAGAGACGTTCGTTCATCCAGCACCAAGGGAACGGGTTGCAGGAGAAACACTTACTCTGGTTTCTCAGTCTGTTTCCTAGTGCCGGTTTGAAGTGCCTGCCGTTTTCACTGTAAAACCGAGTTGGAGCTTGTACCTCCCCATATATATGTATGGAGTGGAGTTGGCAACTGAAAAGAAACTTTGTGTTCCCTTCAAGCTAGGTGAAGGACGGCTTTCACACACACTTATCTCTCAGAACTGAGCATGTGGAGAGACGTTCGTTCATCCAGCACCAAGGGAACGGGTTGCAGGAGAAACACTTACTCTGGTTTCTCAGTCTGTTTCCTAGGGCCGGTTTGAAGTGCCTGCCGTTTTCACTGTAAAACCGAGTTGGAGCTTGTACCTCCCCATATATATGTATGGAGTGGAGTTGGCAACTGAAAAGAAACTTTGTCTTCCCTTCAAGCTAGGTGAAGGACGGCTTTCACACACACTTATCTCTCAGAACTGAGCATGTGGAGAGACGTTCGTTCATGCAGCACCAAGGGAACGGGTTGCAGGAGAAACACTTACTCTGGTTTCTCAGTCTGTTTCCTAGTGCCGGTTTGAAGTGCCTGCCGTTTTCACTGTAAAACCGAGTTGGAGCTTGTACCTCCCCATATATATGTATGGAGTGGAGTTGGCAACTGAAAAGAAACTTTGTGTTCCCTTCAAGCTAGGTGAAGGACGGCTTTCACACACAATTATCTCTCAGAACTGAGCATGTGGAGAGACGTTCGTTCATCCAGCACCAAGAGAACTCGTTGCAGGAGAAACACTTACTCTGTTTTCTGAGTCTGTTTCCTAGTGCCGGTTTGAAGTGCCTGCCGTTTTCACTGTAAAACCGAGTTGGAGCTTGTACCTCCCCATATATATGTATGGAGTGGAGTTGGCAACTGAAAAGAAACTTTGTGTTCCCTTCAAGCTAGGTGAAGGACGGCTTTCACACACACTTATCTCTCAGAACTGAGCATGTGGAGAGACGTTCGTTCATCCAGCACCAAGGGAACGGGTTGCAGGAGAAACACTTACTCTGGTTTCTCAGTCTGTTTCCTAGTGCCGGTTGAAAGTGCCTGCCGTTTTCACTGTAAAACCTAGTTGGAGCTTGTACCTCCCCATATATATGTAAGGAGTGGAGTCGGCAACTGAAAAGAAACTTTGTGTTCCCTTCAAGCTAGGTGAAGGACGGCTTTCACACACACTTATCTCTCAGAACTGAGCATGTGGAGAGACGTTCGTTCATCCAGCACCAAGGGAACGGGTTGCAGGAGAAACACTTACTCTGGTTTCTCAGTCTGTTTCCTAGTGCCGGTTTGAAGTGCCTGCCGTTTTCACTGTAAAACCGAGTTGGAGCTTGTACCTCCCCATATATATGTATGGAGTGGAGTTGGCAACTGAAAAGAAACTTTGTGTTCCCTTCAAGCTAGCTGAAGGACGGCTTTCACACACACTTATCTCTCAGAACTGAGCATGTGGAGAGACGTTCGTTCATCCAGCAACAAGGGAACTGGTTGCAGGAGAAACACTTACTCTGGTTTCTCAGTCTGTTTCCTAGTGCCGGTTTGAAGTGCCTGTCGTTTTCACTGTAAAACCGAGTTGGAGCTTGTACCTCCCCATATATATGTATGGAGTGGAGTTGGCAACTGAAAAGAAACTTTGTGTTCCCTTCAAGCTAGGTGAAGAACGGCTTTCACACACACTTATCTCTCAGAGCTGAGCATGTGGAGAGACGTTCGTTCATCCAGTACCAAGGGAACGGGTTGCAGGAGAAACACTTACTCTGGTTTCTCAGTCTGTTTCCTAGTGCCGGTTTGAAGTGCCTGCCGTTTTCACTGTAAAACCGAGTTGGAGCTTGTACCTCCCCATATATATCTATGGAGTGGAGTTGGCAACTGAAAAGAAACTTTGTCTTCCCTTCAAGGTAGGTGAAGGACGGCTTTCACACACACTTATCTCTCAGAACTGAGCATGTGGAGAGACGTTCGTTCATCCAGCACCAAGGGAACGGGTTGCAGGAGAAACACTTACTCTGGTTTCTCAGTCTGTTTCCTAGTGCCGGTTTGAAGTGCCTGCCGTTTTCACTGTAAAACCGAGTTGGAGCTTGTACCTCCCCATATATATGTATGGAGTGGAGTTGGCAACTGAAAAGAAACTTTGTGTTCCCTTCAAGCTAGGTGAAGGACGGCTTTCACACACACTTATCTCTCAGAACTGAGCATGTGGAGAGACGTTCGTTCATCCAGCACCAAGGGAACGGGTTGCAGGAGAAACACTTACTCTGGTTTCTGAATCTGTTTCCTAGTGCCGGTTTGAAGTGCCTGCCGTTTTCACTGTAAAACCGAGTTGGAGCTTGTACCTCCCCATATCTATGTATGGAGTGGATTTGGCAACTGAAAAGAAACTTTGTGTTCCCTTCAAGCTAGGTGAAGGACGGCTTTCACACACACTTATCTCTCAGAACTGAGCATGTGGAGAGACGTTCGTTCATCCAGCACCAAGGGAACGGGTTGCAGGAGAAACACTTACTCTGGTTTCTCAGTCTGTTTCCTAGTGCCGGTTTGAATTGCCTGACGTTTTCACTGTTAAACCGAGTTGGAGCTTGTACCTCCCCATATATATGTATGGAGTAGAGTTGGCAACTGAAAAGAAACTTTGTGTTCCCTTCAAGCTAGGTGAAGGACGGCTTTCACACACACTTATCTCTCAGAACTGAGCATGTGGAGAGACGTTCGTTCATCCAGCACCAAGAGAACATGTTGCAGGAGAAATACTTACTCTGGTTTCTGAGTCTGTTTCCTAGTGCCGGTTTGAAGTGCCTGCCATTTTCACTGTAAAACCGAGTTGGAGCTTGTACCTCCCCATATATATGTATGGAGTGGAGTTGGCAACTGAAAAGAAACTTTGTGTTCCCTTCAAGCTAGGTGAAGGACGGCTTTCACACACACTTATCTCTCAGAACTGAGCATGTGGAGAGACGTTCGTTCATCCAGCACCAAGGGAACGGGTTGCAGAAGAAACACTTACTCTGGTTTCTGAGTCTGTTTCCTAGTGCCGGTTAGAAGTGCCTGCCGTTTTCACTGTAAAACCGAGTTGGAGCTTGTACCTCCCCATATATATGTATGGAGTGGAGTTGGCAACTGAAAAGAAACTTTGTGTTCCCTTCAAGCTAGGTGAAGGACGGCTTTCACACACACTTATCTCTCAGAACTGAGCATGTGGAGAGACGTTCGTTCATCCAGCACCAAGGGAACGGGTTGCAGGAGAAACACTTACTCTGGTTTCTCAGTCTGTTTCCTAGTGCCGGTTTGAAGTGCCTGCCGTTTTCACTGTAAAACCGAGTTGGAGCTTGTACCTCCCCATATATATGTATGGAGTGGAGTTGGCAACTGAAAAGAAACTTTGTGTTCCCTTCAAGCTAGGTGAAGGACGGCTTTCACACACACTTATCTCTCAGAACTGAGCATGTGGAGAGACGTTCGTTCATCCAGCACCAAGGGAACGGGTTGCAGGAGAAACACTTACTCTGGTTTCTCAGTCTGTTTCCTAGTGCCGGTTTGAAGTGCCTGCCGTTTTCACTGTAAAACCGAGTTGGAGCTTGTACCTCCCCATATATATGTATGGAGTGGAGTTGGCAACTGAAAAGAAACTTTGTGTTCCCTTCAAGCTAGGTGAAGGACGGCTTTCACACACAATTATCTCTCAGAACTGAGCATGTGGAGAGACGTTCGTTCATCCAGCACCAAGGGAACGGGTTGCAGGAGAAACACTTACTCTGGTTTCTCAGTCTGTTTCCTAGTGCCGGTTTGAATTGCCTGACGTTTTCACTGTAAAACCGAGTTGGAGCTTGTACCTCCCCATATATATGTATGGAGTAGAGTTGGCAACTGAAAAGAAACTTTGTGTTCCCTTCAAGCTAGGTGAAGGACGGCTTTCACACACACTTATCTCTCAGAACTGAGCATGTGGAGAGACGTTCGTTCATCCAGCACCAAGAGAACATGTTGCAGGAGAAATACTTACTCTGGTTTCTGAGTCTGTTTCCTAGTGCCGGTTTGAAGTGCCTGCCATTTTCACTGTAAAACCGAGTTGGAGCTTGTACCTCCCCATATATATGTATGGAGTGGAGTTGGCAACTGAAAAGAAACTTTGTGTTCCCTTCAAGCTAGGTGAAGGACGGCTTTCACACACACTTATCTCTCAGAACTGAGCATGTGGAGAGACGTTCGTTCATCCAGCACCAAGGGAACGGGTTGCAGAAGAAACACTTACTCTGGTTTCTGAGTCTGTTTCCTAGTGCCGGTTAGAAGTGCCTGCCGTTTTCACTGTAAAACCGAGTTGGAGCTTGTACCTCCCCATATATATGTATGGAGTGGAGTTGGCAACTGAAAAGAAACTTTGTGTTCCCTTCAAGCTAGGTGAAGGACGGCTTTCACACACACTTATCTCTCAGAACTGAGCATGTGGAGAGACGTTCGTTCATCCAGCACCAAGGGAACGGGTTGCAGGAGAAACACTTACTCTGGTTTCTCAGTCTGTTTCCTAGTGCCGGTTTGAAGTGCCTGCCGTTTTCACTGTAAAACCGAGTTGGAGCTTGTACCTCCCCATATATATGTATGGAGTGGAGTTGGCAACTGAAAAGAAACTTTGTGTTCCCTTCAAGCTAGGTGAAGGACGGCTTTCACACACACTTATCTCTCAGAACTGAGCATGTGGAGAGACGTTCGTTCATCCAGCACCAAGGGAACGGGTTGCAGGAGAAACACTTACTCTGCTTTCTCAGTCTGTTTCCTAGTGCCGGTTTGAAGTGCCTGCCGTTTTCACTGTAAAACCGAGTTGGAGCTTGTACCTCCCCATATATATGTATAGAGTGGAGTTGGCAACTGAAAAGAAACTTTGTCTTCCCTTCAAGCTAGGTGAAGGACGGCTTTCACACACACTTATCTCTCAGAACTGAGCATGTGGAGAGACGTTCGTTCATGCAGCACCAAGGGAACGGGTTGCAGGAGAAACACTTACTCTGGTTTCTCAGTCTGTTTCCTAGTGCCGGTTTGAAGTGCCTGCCGTTTTCACTGTAAAACCGAGTTGGAGCTTGTACCTCCCCATATATATGTATGGAGTGGAGTTGGCAACTGAAAAGAAACTTTGTGTTCCCTTCAAGCTAGGTGAAGGACGGCTTTCACACACAATTATCTCTCAGAACTGAGCATGTGGAGAGACGTTCGATCATCCAGCACCAAGAGAACTCGTTGCAGGAGAAACACTTACTCTGTTTTCTGAGTCTGTTTCCTAGTGCCGGTTTGAAGTGCCTGCCGTTTTCACTGTAAAACCGAGTTGGAGCTTGTACCTCCCCATATATATGTATGGAGTGGAGTTGGCAACTGAAAAGAAACTTTGTGTTCCCTTCAAGCTAGGTGAAGGACGGCTTTCACACACACTTATCTCTCAGAACTGAGCATGTGGAGAGACGTTCGTTCATCCAGCACCAAGGGAACGGGTTGCAGGAGAAACACTTACTCTGGTTTCTCAGTCTGTTTCCTAGTGCCGGTTTGAAGTGCCTGCCGTTTTCACTGTGAAACCTAGTTGGAGCTTGTACCTCCCCATATATATGTAAGGAGTGGAGTTGGCAACTGAAAAGAAACTTTGTTTTCCCTTCAAGCTAGGTGAAGGACGGCTTTCACACACACTTATCTCTCAGAACTGAGCATGTGGAGAGACGTTCGTTCATCCAGCACCAAGGGAACGGGTTGCAGGAGAAACACTTACTCTGCTTTCTCAGTCTGTTTCCTAGTGCCGGTTTGAAGTGCCTGCCGTTTTCACTGTAAAACCGAGTTGGAGCTTGTACCTCCCCATATATATGTATGGAGTGGAGTTGGCAACTGAAAAGAAACTTTGTGTTCCCTTCAAGCTAGGTGAAGGACGGCTTTCACACACACTTATCTCTCAGAACTGAGCATGTGGAGAGACGTTCGTTCATCCAGCACCAAGGGAACGGGTTGCAGGAGAAACACTTACTCTGGTTTCTCAGTCTGTTTCCTAGTGCCGGTTTGAAGTGCCTGTCGTTTTCACTGTAAAACCGAGTTGGAGCTTGTACCTCCCCATATATATGTATGGAGTGGAGTTGGCAACTGAAAAGAAACTTTGTGTTCCCTTCAAGCTAGGTGAAGGACGGCTTTCACACACACTTATCTCTCAGAACTGAGCATGTGGAGAGACGTTCGTTCATCCAGCACCAAGGGAACGGGTTGCAGGAGAAACACTTACTCTGGTTTCTGAGTCTGTTTCCTAGTGCCGGTTTGAAGTGCCTGCCGTTTTCACTGTAAAACCGAGTTGGAGCTTGTACCTCCCCATATATATGTATGGAGTGGAGTTGGCAACTGAAAAGAAACTTTGTGTTCCCTTCAAGCTAGGTGAAGGACGGCTTTCACACACACTTATCTCTCAGAACTGAGCATGTGGAGAGACGTTCGTTCATCCAGCACCAAGGGAACGGGTTGCAGGAGAAACACTTACTCTGGTTTCTCAGTCTGTTTCCTAGTGCCGGTTTGAAGTGCCTGCCGTTTTCACTGTAAAACCGAGTTGGAGCTTGTACCTCCCCATATATATGTATGGAGTGGAGTTGGCAACTGAAAAGAAACTTTGTGTTCCCTTCAAGCTAGGTGAAGGACGGCTTTCACACACACTTATTTCTCAGAACTGAGCATGTGGAGAGACGTTCGTTCATCCAGCACCAAGGGAACGGGTTGCAGGAGAAACACTTACTCTGGTTTCTCAGTCTGTTTCCTAGTGCCGGTTTGAAGTGCCTGCCGTTTTCACTGTAAAACCGAGTTGGAGCTTGTACCTCCCCATATATATGTATGGAGTGGAGTTGGCAACTGAAAAGAAACTTTGTGTTCCCTTCAAGCTAGGTGAAGGACGGCTTTCACACACACTTATCTCTCAGAACTGAGCATGTGGAGAGACGTTCGTTCATCCAGCACCAAGGGAACGGGTTGCAGGAGAAACACTTACTCTGCTTTCTCAGTCTGTTTCCTAGTGCCGGTTTGAAGTGCCTGCCGTTTTCACTGTAAAACCGAGTTGGAGCTTGTACCTCCCCATATATATGTATGGAGTGGAGTTGGCAACTGAAAAGAAACTTTGTCTTCCCTTCAAGCTAGGTGAAGGACGGCTTTCACACACACTTATCTCTCAGAACTGAGCATGTGGAGAGACGTTCGTTCATGCAGCACCAAGGGAACGGGTTGCAGGAGAAACACTTACTCTGGTTTCTCAGTCTGTTTCCTAGTGCCGGTTTGAAGTGCCTGCCGTTTTCACTGTAAAACCGAGTTGGAGCTTGTACCTCCCCATATATATGTATGGAGTGGAGTTGGCAACTGAAAAGAAACTTTGTGTTCCCTTCAAGCTAGGTGAAGGACGGCTTTCACACACAATTATCTCTCAGAACTGAGCATGTGGAGAGACGTTCGATCATCCAGCACCAAGAGAACTCGTTGCAGGAGAAACACTTACTCTGTTTTCTGAGTCTGTTTCCTAGTGCCGGTTTGAAGTGCCTGCCGTTTTCACTGTAAAACCGAGTTGGAGCTTGTACCTCCCCATATATATGTATGGAGTGGAGTTGGCAACTGAAAAGAAACTTTGTGTTCCCTTCAAGCTAGGTGAAGGACGGCTTTCACACACACTTATCTCTCAGAACTGAGCATGTGGAGAGACGTTCGTTCATCCAGCACCAAGGGAACGGGTTGCAGGAGAAACACTTACTCTGGTTTCTCAGTCTGTTTCCTAGTGCCGGTTTGAAGTGCCTGCCGTTTTCACTGTGAAACCTAGTTGGAGCTTGTACCTCCCCATATATATGTAAGGAGTGGAGTTGGCAACTGAAAAGAAACTTTGTTTTCCCTTCAAGCTAGGTGAAGGACGGCTTTCACACACACTTATCTCTCAGAACTGAGCATGTGGAGAGACGTTCGTTCATCCAGCACCAAGGGAACGGGTTGCAGGAGAAACACTTACTCTGCTTTCTCAGTCTGTTTCCTAGTGCCGGTTTGAAGTGCCTGCCGTTTTCACTGTAAAACCGAGTTGGAGCTTGTACCT
Organism: Vicugna pacos; assembly: GCF_048564905.1. Taxonomy (NCBI): domain Eukaryota; kingdom Metazoa; phylum Chordata; class Mammalia; order Artiodactyla; family Camelidae; genus Vicugna; species Vicugna pacos. Next base: position 33,418,165 of record NC_133000.1, read on the forward strand.
CCCCATATATATGTATGGAGTGGAGTTGGCAACTGAAAAGAAACTTTGTGTTCCCTTCAAGCTAGGTGAAGGACGGCTTTCACACACACTTATCTCTCAGAACTGAGCATGTGGAGAGACGTTCGTTCATCCAGCACCAAGGGAACGGGTTGCAGGAGAAACACTTACTCTGGTTTCTCAGTCTGTTTCCTAGTGCCGGTTTGAAGTGCCTGTCGTTTTCACTGTAAAACCGAGTTGGAGCTTGTACCTCCCCATATATATGTATGGAGTGGAGTTGGCAACTGAAAAGAAACTTTGTGTTCCCTTCAAGCTAGGTGAAGGACGGCTTTCACACACACTTATCTCTCAGAACTGAGCATGTGGAGAGACGTTCGTTCATCCAGCACCAAGGGAACGGGTTGCAGGAGAAACACTTACTCTGGTTTCTGAGTCTGTTTCCTAGTGCCGGTTTGAAGTGCCTGCCGTTTTCACTGTAAAACCGAGTTGGAGCTTGTACCTCCCCATATATATGTATGGAGTGGAGTTGGCAACTGAAAAGAAACTTTGTGTTCCCTTCAAGCTAGGTGAAGGACGGCTTTCACACACACTTATCTCTCAGAACTGAGCATGTGGAGAGACGTTCGTTCATCCAGCACCAAGGGAACGGGTTGCAGGAGAAACACTTACTCTGGTTTCTCAGTCTGTTTCCTAGTGCCGGTTTGAAGTGCCTGCCGTTTTCACTGTAAAACCGAGTTGGAGCTTGTACCTCCCCATATATATGTATGGAGTGGAGTTGGCAACTGAAAAGAAACTTTGTGTTCCCTTCAAGCTAGGTGAAGGACGGCTTTCACACACACTTATTTCTCAGAACTGAGCATGTGGAGAGACGTTCGTTCATCCAGCACCAAGGGAACGGGTTGCAGGAGAAACACTTACTCTGGTTTCTCAGTCTGTTTCCTAGTGCCGGTTTGAAGTGCCTGCCGTTTTCACTGTAAAACCGAGTTGGAGCTTGTACCTCCCCATATATGTGTATGGAGTGGAGTTGGCAACTGAAAAGAAACTTTGTGTTCCCTTCAAGCTAGGTGAAGGGCGGCTTTCACACACACTTATCTCTCAGAACTGAGCATGTGGAGAGACGTTCGTTCATCCAGCACCAAGGGAACGGGTTGCAGGAGAAACACTTACTCTGCTTTCTCAGTCTGTTTCCTAGTGCCGGTTTGAAGTGCCTGCCGTTTTCACTGTAAAACCGAGTTGGAGCTTGTACCTCCCCATATATATGTATGGAGTGGAGTTGGCAACTGAAAAGAAACTTTGTGTTCCCTTCAAGCTAGGTGAAGGACGGCTTTCACACACACTTATCTCTCAGAACTGAGCATGTGGAGAGACGTTCGTTCATCCAGCACCAAGGGAACGGGTTGCAGGAGAAACACTTACTCTGGTTTCTGAGTCTGTTTCCTAGTGCCGGTTTGAAGTGCCTGCCGTTTTCACTGTAAAACCGAGTTGGAGCTTGTACCTCCCCATATATATGTATGGAGTGGAGTTGGCAACTGAAAAGAAACTTTGTGTTCCCTTCAAGCTAGGTGAAGGACGGCTTTCACACACACTTATCTCTCAGAACTGAGCATGTGGAGAGACGTTCGTTCATCCAGCACCAAGGGAACGGGTTGCAGGAGAAACACTTACTCTGGTTTCTCAGTCTGTTTCCTAGTGCCGGTTTGAAGTGCCTGCCGTTTTCACTGTAAAACCGAGTTGGAGCTTGTACCTCCCCATATATATGTATGGAGTGGAGTTGGCAACTGAAAAGAAACTTTGTGTTCCCTTCAAGCTAGGTGAAGGGCGGCTTTCACACACACTTATCTCTCAGAACTGAGCATGTGGAGAGACGTTCGTTCATCCAGCACCAAGGGAACGGGTTGCAGGAGAAACACTTACTCTGCTTTCTCAGTCTGTTTCCTAGTGCCGGTTTGAAGTGCCTGCCGTTTTCACTGTAAAACCGAGTTGGAGCTTGTACCTCCCCATATATATCTATGGAGTGGAGTTGGCAACTGAAAAGAAACTTTGTCTTCCCTTCAAGGTAGGTGAAGGACGGCTTTCACACACACTTATCTCTCAGAACTGAGCATGTGGAGAGACGTTCGTTCATCCAGCACCAAGGGAACGGGTTGCAGGAGAAACACTTACTCTGGTTTCTCAGTCTGTTTCCTAGTGCCGGTTTGAAGTGCCTGCCGTTTTCACTGTAAAACCGAGTTGGAGCTTGTACCTCCCCATATATATGTATGGAGTGGAGTTGGCAACTGAAAAGAAACTTTGTGTTCCCTTCAAGCTAGGTGAAGGACGGCTTTCACACACACTTATCTCTCAGAACTGAGCATGTGGAGAGACGTTCGTTCATCCAGCACCAAGGGAACGGGTTGCAGGAGAAACACTTACTCTGGTTTCTGAATCTGTTTCCTAGTGCCGGTTTGAAGTGCCTGCCGTTTTCACTGTAAAACCGAGTTGGAGCTTGCACCTCCCCATATCTATGTATGGAGTGGATTTGGCAACTGAAAAGAAACTTTGTGTTCCCTTCAAGCTAGGTGAAGGACGGCTTTCACACACACTTATCTCTCAGAACTGAGCATGTGGAGAGACGTTCGTTCATCCAGCACCAAGGGAACGGGTTGCAGGAGAAACACTTACTCTGGTTTCTCAGTCTGTTTCCTAGTGCCGGTTTGAATTGCCTGACGTTTTCACTGTAAAACCGAGTTGGAGCTTGTACCTCCCCATATATATGTATGGAGTAGAGTTGGCAACTGAAAAGAAACTTTGTGTTCCCTTCAAGCTAGGTGAAGGACGGCTTTCACACACACTTATCTCTCAGAACTGAGCATGTGGAGAGACGTTCGTTCATCCAGCACCAAGAGAACATGTTGCAGGAGAAATACTTACTCTGGTTTCTGAGTCTGTTTCCTAGTGCCGGTTTGAAGTGCCTGCCATTTTCACTGTAAAACCGAGTTGGAGCTTGTACCTCCCCATATATATGTATGGAGTGGAGTTGGCAACTGAAAAGAAACTTTGTGTTCCCTTCAAGCTAGGTGAAGGACGGCTTTCACACACACTTATCTCTCAGAACTGAGCATGTGGAGAGACGTTCGTTCATCCAGCACCAAGGGAACGGGTTGCAGAAGAAACACTTACTCTGGTTTCTGAGTCTGTTTCCTAGTGCCGGTTAGAAGTGCCTGCCGTTTTCACTGTAAAACCGAGTTGGAGCTTGTACCTCCCCATATATATGTATGGAGTGGAGTTGGCAACTGAAAAGAAACTTTGTGTTCCCTTCAAGCTAGGTGAAGGACGGCTTTCACACACACTTATCTCTCAGAACTGAGCATGTGGAGAGACGTTCGTTCATCCAGCACCAAGGGAACGGGTTGCAGGAGAAACACTTACTCTGGTTTCTCAGTCTGTTTCCTAGTGCCGGTTTGAAGTGCCTGCCGTTTTCACTGTAAAACCGAGTTGGAGCTTGTACCTCCCCATATATATGTATGGAGTGGAGTTGGCAACTGAAAAGAAACTTTGTGTTCCCTTCAAGCTAGGTGAAGGACGGCTTTCACACACACTTATCTCTCAGAACTGAGCATGTGGAGAGACGTTCGTTCATCCAGCACCAAGGGAACGGGTTGCAGGAGAAACACTTACTCTGCTTTCTCAGTCTGTTTCCTAGTGCCGGTTTGAAGTGCCTGCCGTTTTCACTGTAAAACCGAGTTGGAGCTTGTACCTCCCCATATATATGTATGGAGTGGAGTTGGCAACTGAAAAGAAACTTTGTCTTCCCTTCAAGCTAGGTGAAGGACGGCTTTCACACACACTTATCTCTCAGAACTGAGCATGTGGAGAGACGTTCGTTCATGCAGCACCAAGGGAACGGGTTGCAGGAGAAACACTTACTCTGGTTTCTCAGTCTGTTTCCTAGTGCCGGTTTGAAGTGCCTGCCGTTTTCACTGTAAAACCGAGTTGGAGCTTGTACCTCCCCATATATATGTATGGAGTGGAGTTGGCAACTGAAAAGAAACTTTGTGTTCCCTTCAAGCTAGGTGAAGGACGGCTTTCACACACAATTATCTCTCAGAACTGAGCATGTGGAGAGACGTTCGTTCATCCAGCACCAAGAGAACTCGTTGCAGGAGAAACACTTACTCTGTTTTCTGAGTCTGTTTCCTAGTGCCGGTTTGAAGTGCCTGCCGTTTTCACTGTAAAACCGAGTTGGAGCTTGTACCTCCCCATATATATGTATGGAGTGGAGTTGGCAACTGAAAAGAAACTTTGTGTTCCCTTCAAGCTAGGTGAAGGACGGCTTTCACACACACTTATCTCTCAGAACTGAGCATGTGGAGAGACGTTCGTTCATCCAGCACCAAGGGAACGGGTTGCAGGAGAAACACTTACTCTGGTTTCTCAGTCTGTTTCCTAGTGCCGGTTTGAAGTGCCTGCCGTTTTCACTGTGAAACCTAGTTGGAGCTTGTACCTCCCCATATATATGTAAGGAGTGGAGTTGGCAACTGAAAAGAAACTTTGTTTTCCCTTCAAGCTAGGTGAAGGACGGCTTTCACACACACTTATCTCTCAGAACTGAGCATGTGGAGAGACGTTCGTTCATCCAGCACCAAGGGAACGGGTTGCAGGAGAAACACTTACTCTGCTTTCTCAGTCTGTTTCCTAGTGCCGGTTTGAAGTGCCTGCCGTTTTCACTGTAAAACCGAGTTGGAGCTTGTACCTCCCCATATATATGTATGGAGTGGAGTTGGCAACTGAAAAGAAACTTTGTGTTCCCTTCAAGCTAGGTGAAGGACGGCTTTCACACACACTTATCTCTCAGAACTGAGCATGTGGAGAGACGTTCGTTCATCCAGCACCAAGGGAACGGGTTGCAGGAGAAACACTTACTCTGGTTTCTCAGTCTGTTTCCTAGTGCCGGTTTGAAGTGCCTGTCGTTTTCACTGTAAAACCGAGTTGGAGCTTGTACCTCCCCATATATATGTATGGAGTGGAGTTGGCAACTGAAAAGAAACTTTGTGTTCCCTTCAAGCTAGGTGAAGGACGGCTTTCACACACACTTATCTCTCAGAACTGAGCATGTGGAGAGACGTTCGTTCATCCAGCACCAAGGGAACGGGTTGCAGGAGAAACACTTACTCTGGTTTCTGAGTCTGTTTCCTAGTGCCGGTTTGAAGTGCCTGCCGTTTTCACTGTAAAACCGAGTTGGAGCTTGTACCTCCCCATATATATGTATGGAGTGGAGTTGGCAACTGAAAAGAAACTTTGTGTTCCCTTCAAGCTAGGTGAAGGACGGCTTTCACACACACTTATCTCTCAGAACTGAGCATGTGGAGAGACGTTCGTTCATCCAGCACCAAGGGAACGGGTTGCAGGAGAAACACTTACTCTGGTTTCTCAGTCTGTTTCCTAGTGCCGGTTTGAAGTGCCTGCCGTTTTCACTGTAAAACCGAGTTGGAGCTTGTACCTCCCCATATATATGTATGGAGTGGAGTTGGCAACTGAAAAGAAACTTTGTGTTCCCTTCAAGCTAGGTGAAGGACGGCTTTCACACACACTTATTTCTCAGAACTGAGCATGTGGAGAGACGTTCGTTCATCCAGCACCAAGGGAACGGGTGGCAGGAGAAACACTTACTCTGGTTTCTCAGTCTGTTTCCTAGTGCCGGTTTGAAGTGCCTGCCGTTTTCACTGTAAAACCGAGTTGGAGCTTGTACCTCCCCATATATATGTATGGAGTGGAGTTGGCAACTGAAAAGAAACTTTGTGTTCCCTTCAAGCTAGGTGAAGGGCGGCTTTCACACACACTTATCTCTCAGAACTGAGCATGTGGAGAGACGTTCGTTCATCCAGCACCAAGGGAACGGGTTGCAGGAGAAACACTTACTCTGCTTTCTCAGTCTGTTTCCTAGTGCCGGTTTGAAGTGCCTGCCGTTTTCACTGTAAAACCGAGTTGGAGCTTGTACCTCCCCATATATATGTATGGAGTGGAGTTGGCAACTGAAAAGAAACTTTGTGTTCCCTTCAAGCTAGGTGAAGGACGGCTTTCACACACACTTATCTCTCAGAACTGAGCATGTGGAGAGACGTTCGTTCATCCAGCACCAAGGGAACGGGTTGCAGGAGAAACACTTACTCTGGTTTCTCAGTCTGTTTCCTAGTGCCGGTTTGAAGTGCCTGCCGTTTTCACTGTAAAACCGAGTTGGAGCTTGTACCTCCCCATATATATGTATGGAGTGGAGTTGGCAACTGAAAAGAAACTTTGTGTTCCCTTCAAGCTAGGTGAAGGACGGCTTTCACACACACTTATCTCTCAGAACTGAGCATGTGGAGAGACGTTCGTTCATCCAGCACCAAGGGAACGGGTTGCAGGAGAAACACTTACTCTGGTTTCTCAGTCTGTTTCCTAGTGCCGGTTTGAAGTGCCTGCCGTTTTCACTGTAAAACCGAGTTGGAGCTTGTACCTCCCCATATATATGTATGGAGTGGAGTTGGCAACTGAAAAGAAACTTTGTGTTCCCTTCAAGCTAGGTGAAGGGCGGCTTTCACACACACTTATCTCTCAGAACTGAGCATGTGGAGAGACGTTCGTTCATCCAGCACCAAGGGAACGGGTTGCAGGAGAAACACTTACTCTGCTTTCTCAGTCTGGTTCCTAGTGCCGGTTTGAAGTGCCTGCCGTTTTCACTGTAAAACCGAGTTGGAGCTTGTACCTCCCCATATATATGTATGGAGTGGAGTTGGCAACTGAAAAGAAACTTTGTGTTCCCTTCAAGCTATGTGATTGACGGCTTTCACACACACTTATCTCTCAGAACTGAGCATGTGGAGAGACGTTCGTTCATCCAGCACCAAGGGAACGGGTTGCAGGAGAAACACTTACTCTGGTTTCTCAGTCTGTTTCCTAGGGCCGGTTTGAAGTGCCTGCCGTTTTCACTGTAAAACCGAGTTGGAGCTTGTACCTCCCCATATATATGTATGGAGTGGAGTTGGCAACTGAAAAGAAACTTTGTGTTCCCTTCAAGCTAGGTGAAGGACGGCTTTCACACACACTTATCTCTCAGAACTGAGCATGTGGAGAGACGTTCGTTCATCCAGCACCAAGGGAACGGGTTGCAGGAGAAACACTTACTCTGGTTTCTCAGTCTGTTTCCTAGTGCCGGTTTGAAGTGCCTGCCGTTTTCACTGTAAAACCGAGTTGGAGCTTGTACCTCCCCATATATATGTATGGAGTGGAGTTGGCAACTGAAAAGAAACTTTGTGTTCCCTTCAAGCTAGGTGAAGGGCGGCTTTCACACACACTTATCTCTCAGAACTGAGCATGTGGAGAGACGTTCGTTCATCCAGCACCAAGGGAACGGGTTGCAGGAGAAACACTTACTCTGCTTTCTCAGTCTGTTTCCTAGTGCCGGTTTGAAGTGCCTGCCGTTTTCACTGTAAAACCGAGTGGTAGCTTGTACCTCCCCATATATATGTATGGAGTGGAGTTGGCAACTGAAAAGAAACTTTGTGTTCCCTTCAAGCTATGTGATTGACGGCTTTCACACACACTTATCTCTCAGAACTGAGCATGTGGAGAGACGTTCGTTCATCCAGCACCAAGGGAACGGGTTGCAGGAGAAACACTTACTCTGGTTTCTCAGTCTGTTTCCTAGGGCCGGTTTGAAGTGCCTGCCGTTTTCACTGTAAAACCGAGTTGGAGCTTGTACCTCCCCATATATATGTATGGAGTGGAGTTGGCAACTGAAAAGAAACTTTTTGTTCCCTTCAAGCTAGGTGAAGGACGGCTTTCACACACACTTATCTCTCAGAACTGAGCATGTGGAGAGACGTTCGTTCATCCAGCACCAAGGGAACGGGTTGCAGGAGAAACACTTACTCTGGTTTCTGAGTCTGTTTCCTAGTGCCGGTTTGAAGTGCCTGCCGTTTTCACTGTAAAACCGAGTTGGAGCTTGTACCTCCCCATATATATGTATGGAGTGGAGTTGGCAACTGAAAAGAAACTTTGTGTTCCCTTCAAGCTAGGTGAAGGACGGCTTTCACACACACTTATCTCTCAGAACTGAGCATGTGGAGAGACGTTCGTTCATCCAGCACCAAGGGAACGGGTTGCAGGAGAAACACTTACTCTGGTTTCTCAGTCTGTTTCCTAGTGCCGGTTTGAAGTGCCTGCCGTTTTCACTGTAAAACCGAGTTGGAGCTTGTACCTCCCCATATATATGTATGGAGTGGAGTTGGCAACTGAAAAGAAACTTTGTGTTCCCTTCAAGCTAGGTGAAGGACGGCTTTCACTCACACTTATCTCTCAGATCTGAGCATGTGGAGAGACGTTCGTTCATCCAGCACCAAGGGAACGGGTTGCAGGAGAAACAGTTACTCTGGTTTCTCAGTCTGTTTCCTAGTGCCGGTTTGAAGTGCCTGCCGTTTTCACTGTAAAACCGAGTTGGAGCTTGTACCTCCCCATATATATGTATGGAGTGGATTTGGCAACTGAAAAGATACTTTGTGTTCCCTTCAAGCTAGGTGAAGGACGGCTTTCACACACACTTATCTCTCAGAACTGAGCATGTGGAGAGACGTTCGTTCATCCAGCACCAAGGGAACGGGTTGCAGGAGAAACACTTACTCTGGTTTCTCAGTCTGTTTCCTAGTGCCGGTTTGAAGTGCCTGCCGTTTTCACTGTAAAACCGAGTTGGAGCTTGTACCTCCCCATATATATGTATGGAGTGGAGTTGGCAACTGAAAAGAAACTTTGTGTTCCCTTCAAGCTAGGTGAAGGACGGCTTTCACACACACTTATCTCTCAGAACTGAGCATGTGGAGAGACGTTCGTTCATCCAGCACCAAGGGAACGGGTTGCAGGAGAAACACTTACTCTGGTTTCTCAGTCTGTTTCCTAGTGCCGGTTTGAAGTGCCTGCCGTTTTCACTGTAAAACCGAGTTGGAGCTTGTACCTCCCCATATATATGTATGGAGTGGAGTTGGCAACTGAAAAGAAACTTTGTGTTCCCTTCAAGCTAGGTGAAGGACGGCTTTCACACACACTTATTTCTCAGAACTGAGCATGTGGAGAGACGATCGTTCATCCAGCACCAAGGGAACGGGTTGCAGGAGAAACACTTACTCTGGTTTCTCAGTCTGTTTCCTAGTGCCGGTTTGAAGTGCCTGCCGTTTTCACTGTAAAACCGAGTTGGAGCTTGTACCTCCCCATACATATGTATGGAGTGGAGTTGGCAACTGAAAAGAAACTTTGTGTTCCCTTCAAGCTAGGTGAAGGACGGCTTTCACACACACTTATCTCTCAGAACTGAGCATGTGGAGAGACGTTCGTTCATCCAGCACCAAGGGAACGGGTTGCAGGAGAAACACTTACTCTGGTTTCTCAGTCTGTTTCCTAGTGCCGGTTTGAAGTGCCTGCCGTTTTCACTGTAAAACCGAGTTGGAGCTTGTACCTCCCCATACATATGTATGGAGTGGAGTTGGCAACTGAAAAGAAACTTTGTGTTCCCTTCAAGCTAGGTGAAGGACGGCTTTCACTCACACTTATCTCTCAGATCTGAGCATGTGGAGAGACGTTCGTTCATCCAGCACCAAGGGAACGGGTTGCAGGAGAAACAGTTACTCTGGTTTCTCAGTCTGTTTCCTAGTGCCGGTTTGAAGTGCCTGCCGTTTTCACTGTAAAACCGAGTTGGAGCTTGTACCTCCCCATATATATGTATGGAGTGGATTTGGCAACTGAAAAGATACTTTGTGTTCCCTTCAAGCTAGGTGAAGGACGGCTTTCACACACACTTATCTCTCAGAACTGAGCATGTGGAGAGACGTTCGTTCATCCAGCACCAAGGGAACGGGTTGCAGGAGAAACACTTACTCTGGTTTCTCAGTCTGTTTCCTAGTGCCGGTTTGAAGTGCCTGCCGTTTTCACTGTAAAACCGAGTTGGAGCTTGTACCTCCCCATATATATGTATGGAGTGGAGTTGGCAACTGAAAAGAAACTTTGTGTTCCCTTCAAGCTAGGTGAAGGGCGGCTTTCACACACACTTATCTCTCAGAACTGAGCATGTGGAGAGACGTTCGTTCATCCAGCACCAAGGGAACGGGTTGCAGGAGAAACACTTACTCTGCTTTCTCAGTCTGTTTCCTAGTGCCGGTTTGAAGTGCCTGCCGTTTTCACTGTAAAACCGAGTGGTAGCTTGTACCTCCCCATATATATGTATGGAGTGGAGTTGGCAACTGAAAAGAAACTTTGTGTTCCCTTCAAGCTATGTGATTGACGGCTTTCACACACACTTATCTCTCAGAACTGAGCATGTGGAGAGACGTTCGTTCATCCAGCACCAAGGGAACGGGTTGCAGGAGAAACACTTACTCTGGTTTCTCAGTCTGTTTCCTAGGGCCGGTTTGAAGTGCCTGCCGTTTTCACTGTAAAACCGAGTTGGAGCTTGTACCTCCCCATATATATGTATGGAGTGGAGTTGGCAACTGAAAAGAAACTTTTTGTTCCCTTCAAGCTAGGTGAAGGACGGCTTTCACACACACTTATCTCTCAGAACTGAGCATGTGGAGAGACGTTCGTTCATCCAGCACCAAGGGAACGGGTTGCAGGAGAAACACTTACTCTGGTTTCTGAGTCTGTTTCCTAGTGCCGGTTTGAAGTGCCTGCCGTTTTCACTGTAAAACCGAGTTGGAGCTTGTACCTCCCCATATATATGTATGGAGTGGAGTTGGCAACTGAAAAGAAACTTTGTGTTCCCTTCAAGCTAGGTGAAGGACGGCTTTCACACACACTTATCTCTCAGAACTGAGCATGTGGAGAGACGTTCGTTCATCCAGCACCAAGGGAACGGGTTGCAGGAGAAACACTTACTCTGGTTTCTCAGTCTGTTTCCTAGTGCCGGTTTGAAGTGCCTGCCGTTTTCACTGTAAAACCGAGTTGGAGCTTGTACCTCCCCATATATATGTATGGAGTGGAGTTGGCAACTGAAAAGAAACTTTGTGTTCCCTTCAAGCTAGGTGAAGGACGGCTTTCACTCACACTTATCTCTCAGATCTGAGCATGTGGAGAGACGTTCGTTCATCCAGCACCAAGGGAACGGGTTGCAGGAGAAACAGTTACTCTGGTTTCTCAGTCTGTTTCCTAGTGCCGGTTTGAAGTGCCTGCCGTTTTCACTGTAAAACCGAGTTGGAGCTTGTACCTCCCCATATATATGTATGGAGTGGATTTGGCAACTGAAAAGATACTTTGTGTTCCCTTCAAGCTAGGTGAAGGACGGCTTTCACACACACTTATCTCTCAGAACTGAGCATGTGGAGAGACGTTCGTTCATCCAGCACCAAGGGAACGGGTTGCAGGAGAAACACTTACTCTGGTTTCTCAGTCTGTTTCCTAGTGCCGGTTTGAAGTGCCTGCCGTTTTCACTGTAAAACCGAGTTGGAGCTTGTACCTCCCCATATATATGTATGGAGTGGAGTTGGCAACTGAAAAGAAACTTTGTGTTCCCTTCAAGCTAGGTGAAGGACGGCTTTCACACACACTTATCTCTCAGAACTGAGCATGTGGAGAGACGTTCGTTCATCCAGCACCAAGGGAACGGGTTGCAGGAGAAACACTTACTCTGGTTTCTCAGTCTGTTTCCTAGTGCCGGTTTGAAGTGCCTGCCGTTTTCACTGTAAAACCGAGTTGGAGCTTGTACCTCCCCATATATATGTATGGAGTGGAGTTGGCAACTGAAAAGAAACTTTGTGTTCCCTTCAAGCTAGGTGAAGGACGGCTTTCACACACACTTATTTCTCAGAACTGAGCATGTGGAGAGACGATCGTTCATCCAGCACCAAGGGAACGGGTTGCAGGAGAAACACTTACTCTGGTTTCTCAGTCTGTTTCCTAGTGCCGGTTTGAAGTGCCTGCCGTTTTCACTGTAAAACCGAGTTGGAGCTTGTACCTCCCCATACATATGTATGGAGTGGAGTTGGCAACTGAAAAGAAACTTTGTGTTCCCTTCAAGCTAGGTGAAGGACGGCTTTCACACACACTTATCTCTCAGAACTGAGCATGTGGAGAGACGTTCGTTCATCCAGCACCAAGGGAACGGGTTGCAGGAGAAACACTTACTCTGGTTTCTCAGTCTGTTTCCTAGTGCCGGTTTGAAGTGCCTGCCGTTTTCACTGTAAAACCGAGTTGGAGCTTGTACCTCCCCATACATATGTATGGAGTGGAGTTGGCAACTGAAAAGAAACTTTGTGTTCCCTTCAAGCTAGGTGAAGGACGGCTTTCACTCACACTTATCTCTCAGATCTGAGCATGTGGAGAGACGTTCGTTCATCCAGCACCAAGGGAACGGGTTGCAGGAGAAACAGTTACTCTGGTTTCTCAGTCTGTTTCCTAGTGCCGGTTTGAAGTGCCTGCCGTTTTCACTGTAAAACCGAGTTGGAGCTTGTACCTCCCCATATATATGTATGGAGTGGATTTGGCAACTGAAAAGATACTTTGTGTTCCCTTCAAGCTAGGTGAAGGACGGCTTTCACACACACTTATCTCTCAGAACTGAGCATGTGGAGAGACGTTCGTTCATCCAGCACCAAGGGAACGGGTTGCAGGAGAAACACTTACTCTGGTTTCTCAGTCTGTTTCCTAGTGCCGGTTTGAAGTGCCTGAAGTTTTCACTGTAAAACCGAGTTGGAGCTTGTACCTCCCCATATATATGTATGGAGTGGAGTTGGCAACTGAAAAGAAACTTTGTGTTCCCTTCAAGCTAGGTGAAGGACGGCTTTCACACACACTTATCTCTCAGAACTGAGCATGTGGAGAGACGTTCGTTCATCCAGCACCAAGGGAACGGGTTGCAGGAGAAACACTTACTCTGGTTTCTCAGTCTGTTTCCTAGTGCCGGTTTGAAGTGCCTGCCGTTTTCACTGTAAAACCGAGTTGGAGCTTGTACCTCCCCATATATATGTATGGAGTGGAGTTGGCAACTGAAAAGAAACTTTGTGTTCCCTTCAAGCTAGGTGAAGGACGGCTTTCACACACACTTATCTCTCAGAACTGAGCATGTGGAGAGACGTTCGTTCATCCAGCACCAAGGGAACGGGTTGCAGGAGAAACACTTACTCTGGTTTCTCAGTCTGTTTCCTAGTGCCGGTTTGAAGTGCCTGCCGTTTTCACTGTAAAACCGAGTTGGAGCTTGTACCTCCCCATATATATGTATGGAGTGGAGTTGGCAACTGAAAAGAAACTTTGTCTTCCCTTCAAGCTAGGTGAAGGACGGCTTTCACACACACTTATCTCTCAGAACTGAGCATGTGGAGAGACGTTCGTTCATGCAGCACCAAGGGAACGGGTTGCAGGAGAAACACTTACTCTGGTTTCTCAGTCTGTTTCCTAGTGCCGGTTTGAAGTGCCTGCCGTTTTCACTGTAAAACCGAGTTGGAGCTTGTACCTCCCCATATATATGTATGGAGTGGAGTTGGCAACTGAAAAGAAACTTTGTGTTCCCTTCAAGCTAGGTGAAGGACGGCTTTCACACACAATTATCTCTCAGAACTGAGCATGTGGAGAGACGTTCGTTCATCCAGCACCAAGAGAACTCGTTGCAGGAGAAACACTTACTCTGTTTTCTGAGTCTGTTTCCTAGTGCCGGTTTGAAGTGCCTGCCGTTTTCACTGTAAAACCGAGTTGGAGCTTGTACCTCCCCATATATATGTATGGAGTGGAGTTGGCAACTGAAAAGAAACTTTGTGTTCCCTTCAAGCTAGGTGAAGGACGGCTTTCACACACACTTATCTCTCAGAACTGAGCATGTGGAGAGACGTTCGTTCATCCAGCACCAAGGGAACGGGTTGCAGGAGAAACACTTACTCTGGTTTCTCAGTCTGTTTCCTAGTGCCGGTTTGAAGTGCCTGCCGTTTTCACTGTAAAACCTAGTTGGAGCTTGTACCTCCCCATATATATGTAAGGAGTGGTGTTGGCAACTGAAAAGAAACTTTGTTTTCCCTTCAAGCTAGGTGAAGGACGGCTTTCACACACACTTATCTCTCAGAACTGAGCATGTGGAGAGACGTTCGTTCATCCAGCACCAAGGGAACGGGTTGCAGGAGAAACACTTACTCTGGTTTCTCAGTCTGTTTCCTAGTGCCGGTTTGAAGTGCCTGCCGTTTTCACTGTAAAACCGAGTTGGAGCTTGTACCTCCCCATATATATGTATGGAGTGGAGTTGGCAACTGAAAAGAAACTTTGTGTTCCCTTCAAGCTAGGTGAAGGACGGCTTTCACACACACTTATCTCTCAGAACTGAGCATGTGGAGAGACGTTCGTTCATCCAGCACCAAGGGAACGGGTTGCAGGAGAAACACTTACTCTGGTTTCTCAGTCTGTTTCCTAGTGCCGGTTTGAAGTGCCTGCCGTTTTCACTGTAAAACCGAGTTGGAGCTTTTACCTCCCCATATATATGTATGGAGTGGGGTTGGCAACTGAAAAGAAACTTTGTGTTCCCTTCAAGCTAGGTGAAGGACGGCTTTCACACACACTTATCTCTCAGAACTGAGCATGTGGAGAGACGTTCGTTCATCCAGCACCAAGGGAACGGGTTGCAGGAGAAACACTTACTCTGCTTTCTCAGTCTGTTTCCTAGTGCCGGTTTGAAGTGCCTGCCGTTTTCACTGTAAAACCGAGTTGGAGCTTGTACCTCCCCTTATATATGTATGGAGTGGAGTTGGCAACTGAAAAGAAACTTTGTGTTCCCTTCAAGCTAGGTGAAGTACGGCTTTCACACACAATTATCTCTCAGAACTGAGCATGTGGAGAGACGTTCGTTCATCCTGCACCAAGAGAACGCGTTGCAGGAGAAACACTTACTCTGGTTTCTGAGTCTGTTTCCTAGTGCCGGTTTGAAGTGCCTGCCGTTTTCACTGTAAAACCGAGTTGGAGCTTGTACCTCCCCATATATATGTATGGAGTGGAGTTGGCAACTGAAAAGAAACTTTGTGTTCCCTTCAAGCTAGGTGAAGGTCGGCTTTGACACACACTTATCTCTCAGAACTGAGCATGTGGAGAGACGTTCGTTCATCCAGCACCAAGGGAACGGGTTGCAGGAGAAACACTTACTCTGGTTTCTCAGTCTGTTTCCTAGTGCCGGTTTGAAGTGCCTGCCGTTTTCACTGTAAAACCGAGTTGGAGCTTGTACCTCCCCATATATATGTATGGAGTGGAGTTGGCAACTGAAAAGAAACTTTGTGTTCCCTTCAAGCTAGGTGAAGGACGGCTTTCACACACACTTATCTCTCAGAACTGAGCATGTGGAGAGACGTTCGTTCATCCAGCACCAAGGGAACGGGTTGCAGGAGAAACACTTACTCTGGTTTCTGAGTCTGTTTCCTAGTGCCGGTTTGAAGTGCCTGCCGTTTTCACTGTAAAACCGAGTTGGAGCTTGTACCTCCCCATATATATGTATGGAGTGGAGTTGGCAACTGAAAAGAAACTTTGTGTTCCCTTCAAGCTAGGTGAAGGACGGCTTTCACACACACTTATCTCTCAGAACTGAGCATGTGGAGAGACGTTCGTTCATCCAGCACCAAGGGAACGGGTTGCAGGAGAAACACTTACTCTGGTTTCTCAGTCTGTTTCCTAGTGCCGGTTTGAAGTGCCTGCCGTTTTCACTGTAAAACCGAGTTGGAGCTTGTACCTCCCCATATATATGTATGGAGTGGAGTTGGCAACTGAAAAGAAACTTTGTGTTCCCTTCAAGCTAGGTGAAGGACGGCTTTCACTCACACTTATCTCTCAGATCTGAGCATGTGGAGAGACGTTCGTTCATCCAGCACCAATGGAACGGGTTGCAGGAGAAACAGTTACTCTGGTTTCTCAGTCTGTTTCCTAGTGCCGGTTTGAAGTGCCTGCCGTTTTCACTGTAAAACCGAGTTGGAGCTTGTACCTCCCCATATATATGTATGGAGTGGAGTTGGCAACTGAAAAGAAACTTTGTCTTTCCTTCAAGCTAGGTGTAGGACGGCTTTCACACACACTTATCTCTCAGAACTGAGCATGTGGAGAGACGTTCGTTCATCCAGCACCAAGGGAACGGGTTGCAGGAGAAACACTTACTCTGGTTTCTCAGTCTGTTTCCTAGTGCCGGTTTGAAGTGCCTGCCGTTTTCACTGTAAAACCGAGTTGGAGCTTGTACCTCCCCATATATATGTATGGAGTGGATTTGGCAACTGAAAAGAAACTTAGTGTTCCCTTCAAGCTAGGTGAAGGACGGCTTTCACACACACTTATCTCTCAGAACTGAGCATGTGGAGAGACGTTCGTTCATCCAGCACCAAGGGAACGGGTTGCAGGAGAAACACTTACTCTGGTTTCTCAGTCTGTTTCCTAGTGCCGGTTTGAAGTGCCTGCCGTTTTCACTGTAAAACCGAGTTGGAGCTTGTACCTCCCCATATATATGTATGGAGTGGAGTTGGCAACTGAAAAGAAACTTTGTGTTCCCTTCAAGCTAGGTGAAGGACGGCTTTCACACACACTTATCTCTCAGAACTGAGCATGTGGAGAGACGTTCGTTCATCCAGCACCAAGGGAACGGGTTGCAGGAGAAACACTTACTCTGGTTTCTCAGTCTGTTTCCTAGTGCCGGTTTGAAGTGCCTGTCGTTTTCACTGTAAAACCGAGTTGGAGCTTGTACCTCCCCATATATATGTATGGAGTGGAGTTGGCAACTGAAAAGAAACTTTGTGTTCCCTTCAAGCTAGGTGAAGGACGGCTTTCACACACACTTATCTCTCAGAACTGAGCATGTGGAGAGACGTTCGTTCATCCAGCACCAAGGGAACGGGTTGCAGGAGAAACACTTACTCTGGTTTCTCAGTCTGTTTCCTAGTGCCGGTTTGAAGTGCCTGCCGTTTTCACTGTAAAACCGAGTTGGAGCTTGTACCTCCCCATATATATGTATGGAGTGGAGTTGGCAACTGAAAAGAAACTTTGTGTTCCCTTCAAGCTAGGTGAAGGACGGCTTTCACACACACTTATCTCTCAGAACTGAGCATGTGGAGAGACGTTCGTTCATCCAGCACCAAGGGAACGGGTTGCAGGAGAAACACTTACTCTGGTTTCTGAGTCTGTTTCCTAGTGCCGGTTTGAAGTGCCTGCCGTTTTCACTGTAAAACCGAGTTGGAGCTTGTACCTCCCCATATATATGTATGGAGTGGGGTTGGCAACTGAAAAGAAACTTTGTGTTCCCTTCAAGCTAGGTGAAGGACGGCTTTCACACACACTTATCTCTCAGAACTGAGCATGTGGAGAGACGTTCGTTCATCCAGCACCAAGGGAACGGGTTGCAGGAGAAACACTTACTCTGCTTTCTCAGTCTGTTTCCTAGTGCCGGTTTGAAGTGCCTGCCGTTTTCACTGTAAAACCGAGTTGGAGCTTGTACCTCCCCTTATATATGTATGGAGTGGAGTTGGCAACTGAAAAGAAACTTTGTGTTCCCTTCAAGCTAGGTGAAGTACGGCTTTCACACACAATTATCTCTCAGAACTGAGCATGTGGAGAGACGTTCGTTCATCCAGCACCAAGGGAACGCGTTGCAGGAGAAACACTTACTCTGGTTTCTGAGTCTGTTTCCTAGTGCCGGTTTGAAGTGCCTGCCTTTTTCACTGTAAAACCGAGTTGGAGCTTGTACCTCCCCATATATATGTATGGAGTGGAGTTGGCAACTGAAAAGAAACTTTGTGTTCCCTTCAAGCTAGGTGAAGGACGGCTTTGACACACACTTATCTCTCAGAACTGAGCATGTGGAGAGACGTTCGTTCATCCAGCACCAAGGGAACGGGTTGCAGGAGAAACACTTACTCTGGTTTCTCAGTCTGTTTCCTAGTGCCGGTTTGAAGTGCCTGCCGTTTTCACTGTAAAACCGATTTGGAGCTTGTACCTCCCCATATATATGTATGGAGTGGAGTTGGCAACTGAAAAGAAACTTTGTGTTCCCTTCAAGCTAGGTGAAGGACGGCTTTCACACACACTTATCTCTCAGAACTGAGCATGTGGAGAGACGTTCGTTCATCCAGCACCAAGGGAACGGGTTGCAGGAGAAACACTTACTCTGGTTTCTGAGTCTGTTTCCTAGTGCCGGTTTGAAGTGCCTGCCGTTTTCACTGTAAAACCGAGTTGGAGCTTGTACCTCCCCATATATATGTATGGAGTGGAGTTGGCAACTGAAAAGAAACTTTGTGTTCCCTTCAAGCTAGGTGAAGGACGGCTTTCACACACACTTATCTCTCAGAACTGAGCATGTGGAGAGACGTTCGTTCATCCAGCACCAAGGGAACGGGTTGCAGGAGAAACACTTACTCTGGTTTCTCAGTCTGTTTCCTAGTGCCGGTTTGAAGTGCCTGCCGTTTTCACTGTAAAACCGAGTTGGAGCTTGTACCTCCCCATATATATGTATGGAGTGGAGTTGGCAACTGAAAAGAAACTTTGTGTTCCCTTCAAGCTAGGTGAAGGACGGCTTTCACTCACACTTATCTCTCAGATCTGAGCATGTGGAGAGACGTTCGTTCATCCAGCACCAATGGAACGGGTTGCAGGAGAAACAGTTACTCTGGTTTCTCAGTCTGTTTCCTAGTGCCGGTTTGAAGTGCCTGCCGTTTTCACTGTAAAACCGAGTTGGAGCTTGTACCTCCCCATATATATGTATGGAGTGGAGTTGACAACTGAAAAGAAACTTTGTCTTTCCTTCAAGCAAGGTGTAGGACGGCTTTCACACACACTTATCTCTCAGAACTGAGCATGTGGAGAGACGTTCGTTCATCCAGCACCAAGGGAACGGGTTGCAGGAGAAACACTTACTCTGGTTTCTCAGTCTGTTTCCTAGTGCCGGTTTGAAGTGCCTGCCGTTTTCACTGTAAAACCGAGTTGGAGCTTGTACCTCCCCATATATATGTATGGAGTGGAGTTGGCAACTGAAAAGAAACTTTGTGTTCCCTTCAAGCTAGGTGAAGGACGGCTTTCACACACACTTATCTCTCAGAACTGAGCATGTGGAGAGACGTTCGTTCATCCAGCACCAAGGGAACGGGTTGCAGGAGAAACACTTACTCTGGTTTCTCAGTCTGTTTCCTAGTGCCGGTTTGAAGTGCCTGCCGTTTTCACTGTAAAACCGAGTTGGAGCTTGTACCTCCCCATATATATGTATGGAGTGGAGTTGGCAACTGAAAAGAAACTTTGTGTTCCCTTCAAGCTAGGTGAAGGACGGCTTTCACACACACTTATCTCTCAGAACTGAGCATGTGGAGAGACGTTCGTTCATCCAGCACCAAGGGAACGGGTTGCAGGAGAAACACTTACTCTGGTTTCTCAGTCTGTTTCCTAGTGCCGGTTTGAAGTGCCTGCCGTTTTCACTGTAAAACCGAGTTGGAGCTTGTACCTCCCCATATATATGTATGGAGTGGAGTTGGCAACTGAAAAGAAACTTTGTGTTCCCTTCAAGCTAGGTGAAGGACGGCTTTCACACACACTTATTTCTCAGAACTGAGCATGTGGAGAGACGTTCGTTCATCCAGCACCAAGGGAACCGGTTGCAGGAGAAACACTTACTCTGGTTTCTGAGTCTGTTTCCTAGTGCCGGTTTGAAGTGCCTGCCGTTTTCACTGTAAAACCGAGTTGGAGCTTGTACCTCCCCATATATATGTATGGAGTGGAGTTGGCAACTGAAAAGAAACTTTGTGTTCCCTTCAAGCTAGGTGAAGGACGGCTTTCACACACACTTATCTCTCAGAACTGAGCATGTGGAGAGACGTTCGTTCATCCAGCACCAAGGGAACGGGTTGCAGGAGAAACACTTACTCTGCTTTCTCAGTCTGTTTCCTAGTGCCGGTTTGAAGTGCCTGCCGTTTTCACTGTAAAACCGAGTTGGAGCTTGTACCTCCCCATATATATGTATGGAGTGGATTTGGCAACTGAAAAGAAACTTTGTGTTCCCTTCTTGCTAGGTGAAGGACGGCTTTCACACACAATTATCTCTCAGAACTGAGCATGTGGAGAGACGTTCGTTCATCCAGCACCAAGAGAACGCGTTGCAGGAGAAACACTTACTCTGGTTTCTGAGTCTGTTTCCTAGTGCCGGTTTGAAGTGCCTGCCGTTTTCACTGTAAAACCGAGTTGGAGCTTGTACCTCCCCATATATATGTATGGAGTGGAGTTGGCAACTGAAAAGAAACTTTGTGTTCCCTTCAAGCTAGGTGAAGGACGGCTTTCACACACACTTATCTCTCAGAACTGAGCATGTGGAGAGACGTTCGTTCATCCAGCACCAAGGGAACGGGTTGCAGGAGAAACACTTACTCTGGTTTCTCAGTCTGTTTCCTAGTGCCGGTTTGAAGTGCCTGCCGTTTTCACTGTAAAACGGAGTTGGAGCTTGTACCTCCCCATATATATGTATGGAGTGGAGTTGGCAACTGATAAGAAACTTTGTCTTCCCTTCAAGCTAGGTGAAGGACGGCTTTCACACACACTTATCTCTCAGAACTGAGCATGTGGAGAGACGTTCGTTCATCCAGCACCAAGGGAACGGGTTGCAGGAGAAACACTTACTCTGTTTTCTGAGTCTGTTTCCTAGTGCCGGTTTGAAGTGCCTGCCGTTTTCACTGTAAAACCGAGTTGGAGCTTGTACCTCCCCATATATATGTATGGAGTGGAGTTGGCAACTGAAAAGAAACTTTGTGTTCCCTTCAAGCTAGGTGAAGGACGGCTTTCACACACACTTATCTCTCAGAACTGAGCATGTGGAGAGACGTTCGTTCATCCAGCACCAAGGGAACGGGTTGCAGGAGAAACACTTACTCTGGTTTCTCAGTCTGTTTCCTAGTGCCGGTTTGAAGTGCCTGCCGTTTTCACTGTAAAATCGAGTTGGAGCTTGTACCTCCCCATATATATGTATGGAGTGGAGTTGGCAACTGAAAAGAAACTTTGTGTTCCCTTCAAGCTAGGTGAAGGACGGCTTTCACACACACTTATCTCTCAGAACTGAGCATGTGGAGAGACGTTCGTTCATCCAGCACCAAGAGATCGCGTTGCAGGAGAAACACTTACTCTGGTTTCTGAGTCTGTTTCCTAGTGCCGGTTTGAAGTGCCTGCCGTTTTCACTGTAAAACCGAGTTGGAGCTTGTACCTCCCCATATATATGTATGGAGTGGAGTTGGCAACTGAAAAGAAACTTTGTGTTCCCTTCAAGCTAGGTGAAGGACGGCTTTCACACACACTTATCTCTCAGAACTGAGCATGTGGAGAGACGTTCGTTCATCCAGCACCAAGGGAACGGGTTGCAAGAGAAACACTTACTCTGGTTTCTGAGTCTGTTTCGTAGTGCCGGTTTGAAGTGCCTGCCGTTTTCACTGTAAAACCGAGTTGGAGCTTGTACCTCCCCATATATATGTATGGAGTTGATTTGGCAACTGAAAAGAAACTTTGTGTTCCCTTCAAGCTAGGTGAAGGACGGCTTTCACACACACTTATCTCTCAGAACTGAGCATGTGGAGAGACGTTCGTTCATCCAGCACCAAGGGAACGTGTTGCAGGAGAAACACTCACTCTGGCTTCTGAGTCTGTTTCTTAGTGCCGGTTTGAAGTGCCTGCCGTTTTCACTGTAAAACCGAGTTGGAGCTTGTACCTCCCCATATATATGTATGGAGTGGAGTTGGCAACTGAAAAGAAACTTTGTGTTCCCTTCAAGCTAGGTGAAGGACGGCTTTCACACACACTTATCTCTCAGAACTGAGCATGTGGAGAGACGTTCGTTCATCCAGCACCAAGGGAACGGGTTGCAGGAGAAACACTTACTCTGGTTTCTCAGTCTGTTTCCTAGTGCCGGTTTGAAGTGCCTGCCGTTTTCACTGTAAAACCGAGTTGGAGCTTGTACCTCCCCTTATATATGTATGGAGTTGATTTGGCAACTGAAAAGAAACTTTGTGTTCCCTTCAAGCTAGGTGAAGGACGGCTTTCACACACACTTATCTCTCAGAACTGAGCATGTGGAGAGACGTTCGTTCATCCAGCACCAAGGGAACGGGTTGCAGGAGAAACACTTACTCTGGTTTCTCAGTCTGTTTCCTAGTGCCGGTTTGAAGTGCCTGCCGTTTTCACTGTAAAACCGAGTTGGAGCTTGTACCTCCCCATATATATGTATGGAGTGGAGTTGGCAACTGAAAAGAAACTTTGTCTTCCCTTCAAGCTAGGTGAAGGACGGCTTTCACACACACTTATCTCTCAGAACTGAGCATGTGGAGAGACGTTCGTTCATCCAGCACCAAGGGAACGGGTTGCAGGAGAAACACTTACTCTGGTTTCTCAGCCTGTTTCCTAGTGCCGGTTTGAAGTGCCTGCCGTTTTCACTGTAAAACCGAGTTGGAGCTTGTACCTCCCCATATATATGTATGGAGTGGAGTTGGCAACTGAAAAGAAACTTTGTGTTCCCTTCAAGCTAGGTGAAGGACGGCTTTCACACACACTTATCTCTCAGAACTGAGCATGTGGAGAGACGTTCGTTCATCCAGCACCAAGAGAACGCGTTGCAGGAGAAACACTTACTCTGGTTTCTGAGTCTGTTTCCTAGTGCCGGTTTGAAGTGCCTGCCGTTTTCACTGTAAAACCGAGTTGGAGCTTGTACCTCCCCATATATATGTATGGAGTGGAGTTGGCAACTGAAAAGAAACTTTGTGTTCCCTTCAAGCTAGGTGAAGGACGGCTTTCACACACACTTATCTCTCAGAACTGAGCATGTGGAGAGACGTTCGTTCATCCAGCACCAAGAGAACGCGTTGCAGGAGAAACACTTACTCTGGTTTCTGAGTCTGTTTCCTAGTGCCGGTTTGAAGTGCCTGCCGTTTTCACTGTAAAACCGAGTTGGAGCTTGTACCTCCCCATATATATGTATGGAGTGGAGTTGGCAACTGAAAAGAAACTTTGTGTTCCCTTCAAGCTAGGTGAAGGACGGCTTTCACACACACTTATCTCTCAGAACTGAGCATGTGGAGAGACGTTCGTTCATCCAGCACCAAGGGAACGGGTTGCAAGAGAAACACTTACTCTGGTTTCTCAGTCTGTTTCGTAGTGCCGGTTTGAAGTGCCTGCCGTTTTCACTGTAAAACCGAGTTGGAGCTTGTACCTCCCCATATATATGTATGGAGTGGAGTTGGCAACTGAAAAGAAACTTTGTGTTCCCTTCAAGCTAGGTGAAGGACGGCTTTCACACACACTTATCTCTCAGAACTGAGCATGTGGATAGACGTTCGTTCATCCAGCACCAAGGGAACGTGTTGCAGGAGAAACACTTACTCTGGCTTCTGAGTCTGTTTCTTAGTGCCGGTTTGAAGTGCCTGCCGTTTTCACTGTAAAACCGAGTTGGAGCTTGTACCTCCCCATATATATGTATGGAGTGGAGTTGGCAACTGAAAAGAAACTTTGTGTTCCCTTCAAGCTAGGTGAAGGACGGCTTTCACACACACTTATCTCTCAGAACTGAGCATGTGGAGAGACGTTCGTTCATCCAGCACCAAGGGAACGGGTTGCAGGAGAAACACTTACTCTGGTTTCTCAGTCTGTTTCCTAGTGCCGGTTTGAAGTGCCTGCCGTTTTCACTGTAAAACCGAGTTGGAGCTTGTACCTCCCCTTATATATGTATGGAGTTGATTTGGCAACTGAAAAGAAACTTTGTGTTCCCTTCAAGCTAGGTGAAGGACGGCTTTCACACACACTTATCTCTCAGAACTGAGCATGTGGAGAGACGTTCGTTCATCCAGCACCAAGGGAACGGGTTGCAGGAGAAACACTTACTCTGGTTTCTCAGTCTGTTTCCTAGTGCCGGTTTGAAGTGCCTGCCGTTTTCACTGTAAAACCGAGTTGGAGCTTGTACCTCCCCATATATATGTATGGAGTGGAGTTGGCAACTGAAAAGAAACTTTGTCTTCCCTTCAAGCTAGGTGAAGGACGGCTTTCACACACACTTATCTCTCAGAACTGAGCATGTGGAGAGACGTTCGTTCATCCAGCACCAAGGGAACGGGTTGCAGGAGAAACACTTACTCTGGTTTCTCAGTCTGTTTCCTAGTGCCGGTTTGAAGTGCCTGCCGTTTTCACTGTAAAACCGAGTTGGAGCTTGTACCTCCCCATATATATGTATGGAGTGGAGTTGGCAACTGAAAAGAAACTTTGTGTTCCCTTCAAGCTAGGTGAAGGACGGCTTTCACACACACTTATCTCTCAGAACTGAGCATGTGGAGAGACGTTCGTTCATCCAGCACCAAGGGAACGGGTTGCAGGAGAAACACTTACTCTGGTTTCTCAGTCTGTTTCCTAGTGCCGGTTTGAAGTGCCTGCCGTTTTCACTGTAAAACCGAGTTGGAGCTTGTACCTCCCCATATATATGTATGGAGTGGAGTTGGCAACTGAAAAGAAACTTAGTGTTCCCTTCAAGCTAGGTGAAGGACGGCTTTCACACACACTTATCTCTCAGAACTGAGCATGTGGAGAGACGTTCGTTCATCCAGCACCAAGGGAACGGGTTGCAGGAGAAACACTTACTCTGGTTTCTCAGTCTGTTTCCTAGTGCCGGTTTGAAGTGCCTGCCGTTTTCACTGTAAAACCGAGTTGGAGCTTGTACCTCCCCATATATATGTATGGAGTGGAGTTGGCAACTGAAAAGAAACTTTGTGTTCCCTTCAAGCTAGGTGAAGGACGGCTTTCACTCACACTTATCTCTCAGATCTGAGCATGTGGAGAGACGTTCGTTCATCCAGCACCAATGGAACGGGTTGCAGGAGAAACAGTTACTCTGGTTTCTCAGTCTGTTTCCTAGTGCCGGTTTGAAGTGCCTGCCGTTTTCACTGTAAAACCGAGTTGGAGCTTGTACCTCCCCATATATATGTATGGAGTGGAGTTGGCAACTGAAAAGAAACTTTGTCTTTCCTTCAAGCTAGGTGTAGGACGGCTTTCACACACACTTATCTCTCAGAACTGAGCATGTGGAGAGACGTTCGTTCATCCAGCACCAAGGGAACGGGTTGCAGGAGAAACACTTACTCTGGTTTCTCAGTCTGTTTCCTAGTGCCGGTTTGAAGTGCCTGCCGTTTTCACTGTAAAACCGAGTTGGAGCTTGTACCTCCCCATATATATGTATGGAGTGGATTTGGCAACTGAAAAGAAACTTAGTGTTCCCTTCAAGCTAGGTGAAGGACGGCTTTCACACACACTTATCTCTCAGAACTGAGCATGTGGAGAGACGTTCGTTCATCCAGCACCAAGGGAACGGGTTGCAGGAGAAACACTTACTCTGGTTTCTCAGTCTGTTTCCTAGTGCCGGTTTGAAGTGCCTGCCGTTTTCACTGTAAAACCGAGTTGGAGCTTGTACCTCCCCATATATATGTATGGAGTGGAGTTGGCAACTGAAAAGAAACTTTGTGTTCCCTTCAAGCTAGGTGAAGGACGGCTTTCACACACACTTATCTCTCAGAACTGAGCATGTGGAGAGACGTTCGTTCATCCAGCACCAAGGGAACGGGTTGCAGGAGAAACACTTACTCTGGTTTCTCAGTCTGTTTCCTAGTGCCGGTTTGAAGTGCCTGCCGTTTTCACTGTAAAACCGAGTTGGAGCTTGTACCTCCCCATATATATGTAAGGAGTGGTGTTGGCAACTGAAAAGAAACTTTGTTTTCCCTTCAAGCTAGGTGAAGGACGGCTTTCACACACACTTATCTCTCAGAACTGAGCATGTGGAGAGACGTTCGTTCATCCAGCACCAAGGGAACGGGTTGCAGGAGAAACACTTACTCTGCTTTCTCAGTCTGTTTCCTAGTGCCGGTTTGAAGTGCCTGCCGTTTTCACTGTAAAACCGAGTTGGAGCTTGTACCTCCCCATATATATGTATGGAGTGGAGTTGGCAACTGAAAAGAAACTTTGTGTTCCCTTCAAGCTAGGTGAAGGACGGCTTTCACACACACTTATCTCTCAGAACTGAGCATGTGGAGAGACGTTCGTTCATCCAGCACCAAGGGAACGGGTTGCAGGAGAAACACTTACTCTGGTTTCTCAGTCTGTTTCCTAGTGCCGGTTTGAAGTGCCTGTCGTTTTCACTGTAAAACCGAGTTGGAGCTTGTACCTCCCCATATATATGTATGGAGTGGAGTTGGCAACTGAAAAGAAACTTTGTGTTCCCTTCAAGCTAGGTGAAGGACGGCTTTCACACACACTTATCTCTCAGAACTGAGCATGTGGAGAGACGTTCGTTCATCCAGCACCAAGGGAACGGGTTGCAGGAGAAACACTTACTCTGGTTTCTCAGTCTGTTTCCTAGTGCCGGTTTGAAGTGCCTGCCGTTTTCACTGTAAAACCGAGTTGGAGCTTGTACCTCCCCATATATATGTATGGAGTGGAGTTGGCAACTGAAAAGAAACTTTGTGTTCCCTTCAAGCTAGGTGAAGGACGGCTTTCACACACACTTATCTCTCAGAACTGAGCATGTGGAGAGACGTTCGTTCATCCAGCACCAAGGGAACGGGTTGCAGGAGAAACACTTACTCTGGTTTCTCAGTCTGTTTCCTAGTGCCGGTTTGAAGTGCCTGCCGTTTTCACTGTAAAACCGAGTTGGAGCTTGTACCTCCCCATATATATGTATGGAGTGGGGTTGGCAACTGAAAAGAAACTTTGTGTTCCCTTCAAGCTAGGTGAAGGACGGCTTTCACACACACTTATCTCTCAGAACTGAGCATGTGGAGAGACGTTCGTTCATCCAGCACCAAGGGAACGGGTTGCAGGAGAAACACTTACTCTGCTTTCTCAGTCTGTTTCCTAGTGCCGGTTTGCAGTGCCTGCCGTTTTCACTGTAAAACCGAGTTGGAGCTTGTACCTCCCCTTATATATGTATGAAGTGGAGTTGGCAACTGAAAAGAAACTTTGTGTTCCCTTCAAGCTAGGTGAAGTACGGCTTTCACACACAATTATCTCTCAGAACTGAGCATGTGGAGAGACGTTCGTTCATCCAGCACCAAGAGAACGCGTTGCAGGAGAAACACTTACTCTGGTTTCTGAGTCTGTTTCCTAGTGCCGGTTTGAAGTGCCTGCCTTTTTCACTGTAAAACCGAGTTGGAGCTTGTACCTCCCCATATATATGTATGGAGTGGAGTTGGCAACTGAAAAGAAACTTTGTGTTCCCTTCAAGCTAGGTGAAGGACGGCTTTGACACACACTTATCTCTCAGAACTGAGCATGTGGAGAGACGTTCGTTCATCCAGCACCAAGGGAACGGGTTGCAGGAGAAACACTTACTCTGGTTTCTCAGTCTGTTTCCTAGTGCCGGTTTGAAGTGCCTGCCGTTTTCACTGTAAAACCGAGTTGGAGCTTGTACCTCCCCATATATATGTATGGAGTGGAGTTGGCAACTGAAAAGAAACTTTGTGTTCCCTTCAAGCTAGGTGAAGGACGGCTTTCACACACACTTATCTCTCAGAACTGAGCATGTGGAGAGACGTTCGTTCATCCAGCACCAAGGGAACGGGTTGCAG
Source organism: Vicugna pacos (assembly GCF_048564905.1). Lineage (NCBI taxonomy): Eukaryota > Metazoa > Chordata > Mammalia > Artiodactyla > Camelidae > Vicugna > Vicugna pacos. The sequence continues at coordinate 33,445,710 of NC_133000.1, forward strand.
GAGAAACACCTACTCTGGTTTCTCAGTCTGTTTCCTAGTGCCGGTTTGAAGTGCCTGCCGTTTTCACTGTAAAACCGAGTTAGAGCTTGTACCTCCCCATATATATGTATGGAGTGGAGTTGGCAACTGAAAAGAAACTTTGTGTTCCCTTCAAGCTAGGTGAAGGACGGCTTTCACACACACTTATCTCTCAGAACTGAGCATGTGGAGAGACGTTCGTTCATCCAGCACCAAGGGAACGGGTTGCAGGAGAAACACTTACTCTGGTTTCTCAGTCTGTTTCCTAGTGCCGGTTTGAAGTGCCTGCCGTTTTCACTGTAAAACCGAGTTGGAGCTTGTACCTCCCCATACATATGTATGGAGTGGAGTTGGCAACTGAAAAGAAACTTTTTGTTCCCTTCAAGCTAGGTGAAGGACGGCTTTCACACACACTTATCTCTCAGAACTGAGCATGTGGAGAGACGTTCGTTCATCCAGCACCAAGGGAACAGGTTGCAGGAGAAACACTTACTCTGGTTTCTCAGTCTGTTTCCTAGTGCCGGTTTGAAGTGCCTGCCGTTTTCACTGTAAAACCGAGTTGGAGCTTGTACCTCCCCATATATATGTATGGAGTGGAGTTGGCAACTGAAAAGAAACTTTGTGTTCCCTTCAAGCTAGGTGAAGGACGGCTTTCACACACACTTATCTCTCAGAACTGAGCATGTGGAGAGACGTTCGTTCATCCAGCACCAAGGGAACGGGTTGCAGGAGAAACACTTACTCTGGTTTCTCAGTCTGTTTCCTAGTGCCGGTTTGAAGAGCCTGCCGTTTTCACTGTAAAACCGAGTTGGAGCTTGTACCTCCCCATATATATGTATGGAGTGGAGTTGGCAACTGAAAAGAAACTTTGTGTTCCCTTCAAGCTAGGTGAAGGACGGCTTTCACTCACACTTATCTCTCAGATCTGAGCATGTGGAGAGACGTTCGTTCATCCAGCACCAATGGAACGGGTTGCAGGAGAAACAGTTACTCTGGTTTCTCAGTCTGTTTCCTAGTGCCGGTTTGAAGTGCCTGCCGTTTTCACTGTAAAACCGAGTTGGAGCTTGTACCTCCCCATATATATGTATGGAGTGGAGTTGACAACTGAAAAGAAACTTTGTCTTTCCTTCAAGCAAGGTGTAGGACGGCTTTCACACACACTTATCTCTCAGAACTGAGCATGTGGAGAGACGTTCGTTCATCCAGCACCAAGGGAACGGGTTGCAGGAGAAACACTTACTCTGGTTTCTCAGTCTGTTTCCTAGTGCCGGTTTGAAGTGCCTGCCGTTTTCACTGTAAAACCGAGTTGGAGCTTGTACCTCCCCATATATATGTATGGAGTGGATTTGGCAACTGAAAAGAAACATTGTGTTCCCTTCAAGCTAGGTGAAGGACGGCTTTCACACACACTTATCTCTCAGAACTGAGCATGTGGAGAGACGTTCGTTCATCCAGCACCAAGGGAACGGGTTGCAGGAGAAACACTTACTCTGGTTTCTCAGTCTGTTTCCTAGTGCCGGTTTGAAGTGCCTGCCGTTTTCACTGTAAAACCGAGTTGGAGCTTGTACCTCCCCATATATATGTATGGAGTGGAGTTGGCAACTGAAAAGAAACTTTGTGTTCCCTTCAAGCTAGGTGAAGGACGGCTTTCACACACACTTATCTCTCAGAACTGAGCATGTGGAGAGACGTTCGTTCATCCAGCACCAAGGGAACGGGTTGCAGGAGAAACACTTACTCTGGTTTCTCAGTCTGTTTCCTAGTGCCGGTTTGAAGTGCCTGCCGTTTTCACTGTAAAACCGAGTTGGAGCTTGTACCTCCCCATATATATGTATGGAGTGGAGTTGGCAACTGAAAAGAAACTTTGTGTTCCCTTCAAGCTAGGTGAAGGACGGCTTTCACACACACTTATCTCTCAGAACTGAGCATGTGGAGAGACGTTCGTTCATCCAGCACCAAGGGAACGGGTTGCAGGAGAAACACTTACTCTGGTTTCTCAGTCTGTTTCCCAGTGCCGGTTTGAAGTGCCTGCCGTTTTCACTGTAAAACCGAGTTGGAGCTTGTACCTCCCCATATATATGTATGGAGTGGAGTTGGCAACTGAAAAGAAACTTTGTGTTCCCTTCAAGCTAGGTGAAGGACGGCTTTCACACACACTTATCTCTCAGAACTGAGCATGTGGAGAGACGTTCGTTCATCCAGCACCAAGGGAACGGGTTGCAGGAGAAACACTTACTCTGGTTTCTCAGTCTGTTTCCTAGTGCCGGTTTGAAGTGCCTGCCGTTTTCACTGTAAAACCGAGTTGGAGCTTGTACCTCCCCATATATATGTATGGAGTGGAGTTGGCAACTGAAAAGAAACTTTGTGTTCCCTTCAAGCTAGGTGAAGGACGGCTTTCACACACACTTATTTCTCAGAACTGAGCATGTGGAGAGACGTTCGTTCATCCAGCACCAAGGGAACCGGTTGCAGGAGAAACACTTACTCTGGTTTCTGAGTCTGTTTCCTAGTGCCGGTTTGAAGTGCCTGCCGTTTTCACTGTAAAACCGAGTTGGAGCTTGTACCTCCCCATATATATGTATGGAGTGGAGTTGGCAACTGAAAAGAAACTTTGTGTTCCCTTCAAGCTAGGTGAAGGACGGCTTTCACACACAATTATCTCTCAGAACTGAGCATGTGGAGAGACGTTCGTTCATCCAGCACCAAGGGAACGGGTTGCAGGAGAAACACTTACTCTGGTTTCTGAGTCTGTTTCCTAGTGCCGGTTTGAAGTGCCTGCCGTTTTCACTGTAAAACCGAGTTGGAGCTTGTACCTCCCCATATATATGTATGAAGTGGATTTGGCAACTGAAAAGAAACTTTGTGTTCCCTTCTTGCTAGGTGAAGGACGGCTTTCACACACAATTATCTCTCAGAACTGAGCATGTGGAGAGACGTTCGTTCATCCAGCACCAAGAGAACGCGTTGCAGGAGAAACACTTACTCTGGTTTCTGAGTCTGTTTCCTAGTGCCGGTTTGAAGTGCCTGCCGTTTTCACTGTAAAACCGAGTTGGAGCTTGTACCTCCCCATATATATGTATGGAGTGGAGTTGGCAACTGAAAAGAAACTTTGTGTTCCCTTCAAGCTAGGTGAAGGACGGCTTTCACACACACTTATCTCTCAGAACTGAGCATGTGGAGAGACGTTCGTTCATCCAGCACCAAGGGAACGGGTTGCAGGAGAAACACTTACTCTGGTTTCTCAGTCTGTTTCCTAGTGCCGGTTTGAAGTGCCTGCCGTTTTCACTGTAAAACGGAGTTGGAGCTTGTACCTCCCCATATATATGTATGGAGTGGAGTTGGCAACTGATAAGAAACTTTGTCTTCCCTTCAAGCTAGGTGAAGGACGGCTTTCACACACACTTATCTCTCAGAACTGAGCATGTGGAGAGACGTTCGTTCATCCAGCACCAAGGGAACGGGTTGCAGGAGAAACACTTACTCTGTTTTCTGAGTCTGTTTCCTAGTGCCGGTTTGAAGTGCCTGCCGTTTTCACTGTAAAACCGAGTTGGAGCTTGTACCTCCCCATATATATATATGGAGTGGAGTTGGCAACTGAAAAGAAACTTTGTGTTCCCTTCAAGCTAGGTGAAGGACGGCTTTCACACACACTTATCTCTCAGAACTGAGCATGTGGAGAGACGTTCGTTCATCCAGCACCAAGGGAACGGGTTGCAGGAGAAACACTTACTCTGGTTTCTCAGTCTGTTTCCTAGTGCCGGTTTGAAGTGCCTGCCGTTTTCACTGTAAAATCGAGTTGGAGCTTGTACCTCCCCATATATATGTATGGAGTGGAGTTGGCAACTGAAAAGAAACTTTGTGTTCCCTTCAAGCTAGGTGAAGGACGGCTTTCACACACACTTATCTCTCAGAACTGAGCATGTGGAGAGACGTTCGTTCATCCAGCACCAAGAGATCGCGTTGCAGGAGAAACACTTACTCTGGTTTCTGAGTCTGTTTCCTAGTGCCGGTTTTAAGTGCCTGCCGTTTTCACTGTAAAACCGAGTTGGAGCTTGTACCTCCCCATATATATGTATGGAGTGGAGTTGGCAACTGAAAAGAAACTTTGTGTTCCCTTCAAGCTAGGTGAAGGACGGCTTTCACACACACTTATCTCTCAGAACTGAGCATGTGGAGAGACGTTCGTTCATCCAGCACCAAGGGAACGGGTTGCAAGAGAAACACTTACTCTGGTTTCTGAGTCTGTTTCGTAGTGCCGGTTTGAAGTGCCTGCCGTTTTCACTGTAAAACCGAGTTGGAGCTTGTACCTCCCCATATATATGTATGGAGTTGATTTGGCAACTGAAAAGAAACTTTGTGTTCCCTTCAAGCTAGGTGAAGGACGGCTTTCACACACACTTATCTCTCAGAACTGAGCATGTGGAGAGACGTTCGTTCATCCAGCACCAAGGGAACGGGTTGCAGGAGAAACACTTACTCTGGTTTCTCAGTCTGTTTCCTAGTGCCGGTTTGAAGTGCCTGCCGTTTTCACTGTAAAACCGAGTTGGAGCTTGTACCTCCCCATATATATGTATGGAGTGGAGTTGGCAACTGAAAAGAAACTTTGTGTTCCCTTCAAGCTAGGTGAAGGACGGCTTTCACACACAATTATCTCTCAGAACTGAGCATGTGGAGAGACGTTCGTTCATCCAGCACCAAGGGAACGGGTTGCAGGAGAAACACTTACTCTGGTTTCTGAGTCTGTTTCCTAGTGCCGGTTTGAAGTGCCTGCCGTTTTCACTGTAAAACCGAGTTGGAGCTTGTACCTCCCCATATATATGTATGGAGTGGATTTGGCAACTGAAAAGAAACTTTGTGTTCCCTTCTTGCTAGGTGAAGGACGGCTTTCACACACAATTATCTCTCAGAACTGAGCATGTGGAGAGACGTTCGTTCATCCAGCACCAAGAGAACGCGTTGCAGGAGAAACACTTACTCTGGTTTCTGAGTCTGTTTCCTAGTGCCGGTTTGAAGTGCCTGCCGTTTTCACTGTAAAACCGAGTTGGAGCTTGTACCTCCCCATATATATGTATGGAGTGGAGTTGGCAACTGAAAAGAAACTTTGTGTTCCCTTCAAGCTAGGTGAAGGACGGCTTTCACACACACTTATCTCTCAGAACTGAGCATGTGGAGAGACGTTCGTTCATCCAGCACCAAGGGAACGGGTTGCAGGAGAAACACTTACTCTGGTTTCTCAGTCTGTTTCCTAGTGCCGGTTTGAAGTGCCTGCCGTTTTCACTGTAAAACGGAGTTGGAGCTTGTACCTCCCCATATATATGTATGGAGTGGAGTTGGCAACTGATAAGAAACTTTGTCTTCCCTTCAAGCTAGGTGAAGGACGGCTTTCACACACACTTATCTCTCAGAACTGAGCATGTGGAGAGACGTTCGTTCATCCAGCACCAAGGGAACGGGTTGCAGGAGAAACACTTACTCTGTTTTCTGAGTCTGTTTCCTAGTGCCGGTTTGAAGTGCCTGCCGTTTTCACTGTAAAACCGAGTTGGAGCTTGTACCTCCCCATATATATGTATGGAGTGGAGTTGGCAACTGAAAAGAAACTTTGTGTTCCCTTCAAGCTAGGTGAAGGACGGCTTTCACACACACTTATCTCTCAGAACTGAGCATGTGGAGAGACGTTCGTTCATCCAGCACCAAGGGAACGGGTTGCAGGAGAAACACTTACTCTGGTTTCTCAGTCTGTTTCCTAGTGCCGGTTTGAAGTGCCTGCCGTTTTCACTGTAAAATCGAGTTGGAGCTTGTACCTCCCCATATATATGTATGGAGTGGAGTTGGCAACTGAAAAGAAACTTTGTGTTCCCTTCAAGCTAGGTGAAGGACGGCTTTCACACACACTTATCTCTCAGAACTGAGCATGTGGAGAGACGTTCGTTCATCCAGCACCAAGAGATCGCGTTGCAGGAGAAACACTTACTCTGGTTTCTGAGTCTGTTTCCTAGTGCCGGTTTGAAGTGCCTGCCGTTTTCACTGTAAAACCGAGTTGGAGCTTGTACCTCCCCATATATATGTATGGAGTGGAGTTGGCAACTGAAAAGAAACTTTGTGTTCCCTTCAAGCTAGGTGAAGGACGGCTTTCACACACACTTATCTCTCAGAACTGAGCATGTGGAGAGACGTTCGTTCATCCAGCACCAAGGGAACGGGTTGCAAGAGAAACACTTACTCTGGTTTCTGAGTCTGTTTCGTAGTGCCGGTTTGAAGTGCCTGCCGTTTTCACTGTAAAACCGAGTTGGAGCTTGTACCTCCCCATATATATGTATGGAGTTGATTTGGCAACTGAAAAGAAACTTTGTGTTCCCTTCAAGCTAGGTGAAGGACGGCTTTCACACACACTTATCTCTCAGAACTGAGCATGTGGAGAGACGTTCGTTCATCCAGCACCAAGGGAACGTGTTGCAGGAGAAACACTTACTCTGGCTTCTGAGTCTGTTTCTTAGTGCCGGTTTGAAGTGCCTGCCGTTTTCACTGTAAAACCGAGTTGGAGCTTGTACCTCCCCATATATATGTATGGAGTGGAGTTGGCAACTGAAAAGAAACTTTGTGTTCCCTTCAAGCTAGGTGAAGGACGGCTTTCACACACACTTATCTCTCAGAACTGAGCATGTGGAGAGACGTTCGTTCATCCAGCACCAAGGGAACGGGTTGCAGGAGAAACACTTACTCTGGTTTCTCAGTCTGTTTCCTAGTGCCGGTTTGAAGTGCCTGCCGTTTTCACTGTAAAACCGAGTTGGAGCTTGTACCTCCCCTTATATATGTATGGAGTTGATTTGGCAACTGAAAAGAAACTTTGTGTTCCCTTCAAGCTAGGTGAAGGACGGCTTTCACACACACTTATCTCTCAGAACTGAGCATGTGGAGAGACGTTCGTTCATCCAGCACCAAGGGAACGGGTTGCAGGAGAAACACTTACTCTGGTTTCTCAGTCTGTTTCCTAGTGCCGGTTTGAAGTGCCTGCCGTTTTCACTGTAAAACCGAGTTGGAGCTTGTACCTCCCCATATATATGTATGGAGTGGAGTTGGCAACTGAAAAGAAACTTTGTCTTCCCTTCAAGCTAGGTGAAGGACGGCTTTCACACACACTTATCTCTCAGAACTGAGCATGTGGAGAGACGTTCGTTCATCCAGCACCAAGGGAACGGGTTGCAGGAGAAACACTTACTCTGGTTTCTCAGCCTGTTTCCTAGTGCCGGTTTGAAGTGCCTGCCGTTTTCACTGTAAAACCGAGTTGGAGCTTGTACCTCCCCATATATATGTATGGAGTGGAGTTGGCAACTGAAAAGAAACTTTGTGTTCCCTTCAAGCTAGGTGAAGGACGGCTTTCACACACACTTATCTCTCAGAACTGAGCATGTGGAGAGACGTTCGTTCATCCAGCACCAAGAGAACGCGTTGCAGGAGAAACACTTACTCTGGTTTCTGAGTCTGTTTCCTAGTGCCGGTTTGAAGTGCCTGCCGTTTTCACTGTAAAACCGAGTTGGAGCTTGTACCTCCCCATATATATGTATGGAGTGGAGTTGGCAACTGAAAAGAAACTTTGTGTTCCCTTCAAGCTAGGTGAAGGACGGCTTTCACACACACTTATCTCTCAGAACTGAGCATGTGGAGAGACGTTCGTTCATCCAGCACCAAGGGAACGGGTTGCAAGAGAAACACTTACTCTGGTTTCTCAGTCTGTTTCGTAGTGCCGGTTTGAAGTGCCTGCCGTTTTCACTGTAAAACCGAGTTGGAGCTTGTACCTCCCCATATATATGTATGGAGTTGATTTGGCAACTGAAAAGAAACTTTGTGTTCCCTTCAAGCTAGGTGAAGGACGGCTTTCACACACACTTATCTCTCAGAACTGAGCATGTGGAGAGACGTTCGTTCATCCAGCACCAAGGGAACGTGTTGCAGGAGAAACACTTACTCTGGCTTCTGAGTCTGTTTCTTAGTGCCGGTTTGAAGTGCCTGCCGTTTTCACTGTAAAACCGAGTTGGAGCTTGTACCTCCCCATATATATGTATGGAGTGGAGTTGGCAACTGAAAAGAAACTTTGTGTTCCCTTCAAGCTAGGTGAAGGACGGCTTTCACACACACTTATCTCTCAGAACTGAGCATGTGGAGAGACTTTCGTTCATCCAGCACCAAGGGAACGGGTTGCAGGAGAAACACTTACTCTGGTTTCTCAGTCTGTTTCCTAGTGCCGGTTTGAAGTGCCTGCCGTTTTCACTGTAAAACCGAGTTGGAGCTTGTACCTCCCCTTATATATGTATGGAGTTGATTTGGCAACTGAAAAGAAACTTTGTGTTCCCTTCAAGCTAGGTGAAGGACGGCTTTCACACACACTTATCTCTCAGAACTGAGCATGTGGAGAGACGTTCGTTCATCCAGCACCAAGGGAACGGGTTGCAGGAGAAACACTTACTCTGGTTTCTCAGTCTGTTTCCTAGTGCCGGTTTGAAGTGCCTGCCGTTTTCACTGTAAAACCGAGTTGGAGCTTGTACCTCCCCATATATATGTATGGAGTGGAGTTGGCAACTGAAAAGAAACTTTGTCTTCCCTTCAAGCTAGGTGAAGGACGGCTTTCACACACACTTATCTCTCAGAACTGAGCATGTGGAGAGACGTTCGTTCATCCAGCACCAAGGGAACGGGTTGCAGGAGAAACACTTACTCTGGTTTCTCAGCCTGTTTCCTAGTGCCGGTTTGAAGTGCCTGCCGTTTTCACTGTAAAACCGAGTTGGAGCTTGTACCTCCCCATATATATGTATGGAGTGGAGTTGGCAACTGAAAAGAAACTTTGTGTTCCCTTCAAGCTAGGTGAAGGACGGCTTTCACACACACTTATCTCTCAGAACTGAGCATGTGGAGAGACGTTCGTTCATCCAGCACCAAGAGAACGCGTTGCAGGAGAAACACTTACTCTGGTTTCTGAGTCTGTTTCCTAGTGCCGGTTTGAAGTGCCTGCCGTTTTCACTGTAAAACCGAGTTGGAGCTTGTACCTCCCCATATATATGTATGGAGTGGAGTTGGCAACTGAAAAGAAACTTTGTGTTCCATTCAAGCTAGGTGAAGGACGGCTTTCACACACACTTATCTCTCAGAACTGAGCATGTGGAGAGACGTTCGTTCATCCAGCACCAAGGGAACGGGTTGCAAGAGAAACACTTACTCTGGTTTCTCAGTCTGTTTCGTAGTGCCGGTTTGAAGTGCCTGCCGTTTTCACTATAAAACCGAGTTGGAGCTTGTACCTCCCCATATATATGTATGGAGTTGATTTGGCAACTGAAAAGAAACTTTGTGTTCCCTTCAAGCTAGGTGAAGGACGGCTTTCACACACACTTATCTCTCAGAACTGAGCATGTGGAGAGACGTTCGTTCATCCAGCACCAAGGGAACGTGTTGCAGGAGAAACACTTACTCTGGCTTCTGAGTCTGTTTCTTAGTGCCGGTTTGAAGTGCCTGCCGTTTTCACTGTAAAACCGAGTTGGAGCTTGTACCTCCCCATATATATGTATGGAGTGGAGTTGGCAACTGAAAAGAATCTTTGTGTTCCCTTCAAGCTAGGTGAAGGACGGCTTTCACACACACTTATCTCTCAGAACTGAGCATGTGGAGAGACGTTCGTTCATCCAGCACCAAGGGAACGGGTTGCAGGAGAAACACTTACTCTGGTTTCTCAGTCTGTTTCCTAGTGCCGGTTTGAAGTGCCTGCCGTTTTCACTGTAAAACCGAGTTGGAGCTTGTACCTCCCCTTATATATGTATGGAGTTGATTTGGCAACTGAAAAGAAACTTTGTGTTCCCTTCAAGCTAGGTGAAGGACGGCTTTCACACACACTTATCTCTCAGAACTGAGCATGTGGAGAGACGTTCGTTCATCCAGCACCAAGGGAACGGGTTGCAGGAGAAACACTTACTCTGGTTTCTCAGTCTGTTTCCTAGTGCCGGTTTGAAGTGCCTGCCGTTTTCACTGTAAAACGGAGTTGGAGCTTGTACCTCCCCATATATATGTATGGAGTGGAGTTGGCAACTGATAAGAAACTTTGTCTTCCCTTCAAGCTAGGTGAAGGACGGCTTTCACACACACTTATCTCTCAGAACTGAGCATGTGGAGAGACGTTCGTTCATCCAGCACCAAGGGAACGGGTTGCAGGGGAAACACTTACTCTGTTTTCTGAGTCTGTTTCCTAGTGCCGGTTTGAAGTGCCTGCCGTTTTCACTGTAAAACCGAGTTGGAGCTTGTACCTCCCCATATATATGTATGGAGTGGAGTTGGCAACTGAAAAGAAACTTTGTGTTCCCTTCAAGCTAGGTGAAGGACGGCTTTCACACACACTTATCTCTCAGAACTGAGCATGTGGAGAGACGTTCGTTCATCCAGCACCAAGGGAACGGGTTGCAGGAGAAACACTTACTCTGGTTTCTGAGTCTGTTTCCTAGTGCCGGTTTGAAGTGCCTGCCGTTTTCACTGTAAAACCGAGTTGGAGCTTGTACCTCCCCATATATATGTATGGAGTGGAGTTGGCAACTGAAAAGAAACTTTGTGTTCCCTTCAAGCTAGGTGAAGGACGGCTTTCACACACACTTATCTCTCAGAACTGAGCATGTGGAGAGACGTTCGTTCATCCAGCACCAAGGGAACGGGTTGCAGGAGAAACACTTACTCTGCTTTCTCAGTCTGTTTCCTAGTGCCGGTTTGAAGTGCCTGCCGTTTTCACTGTAAAACCGAGTTGGAGCTTGTACCTCCCCATATATATGTATGGAGTGGATTTGGCAACTGAAAAGAAACTTTGTGTTCCCTTCTTGCTAGGTGAAGGACGGCTTTCACACACAATTATCTCTCAGAACTGAGCATGTGGAGAGACGTTCGTTCATCCAGCACCAAGAGAACGCGTTGCAGGAGAAACACTTACTCTGGTTTCTCAGTCTGTTTCCTAGTGCCGGTTTGAAGTGCCTGCCGTTTTCACTGTAAAACGGAGTTGGAGCTTGTACCTCCCCATATATATGTATGGAGTGGAGTTGGCAACTGATAAGAAACTTTGTCTTCCCTTCAAGCTAGGTGAAGGACGGCTTTCACACACACTTATCTCTCAGAACTGAGCATGTGGAGAGACGTTCGTTCATCCAGCACCAAGGGAACGGGTTGCAGGAGAAACACTTACTCTGTTTTCTGAGTCTGTTTCCTAGTGCCGGTTTGAAGTGCCTGCCGTTTTCACTGTAAAACCGAGTTGGAGCTTGTACCTCCCCATATATATGTATGGAGTGGAGTTGGCAACTGAAAAGAAACTTTGTGTTCCCTTCAAGCTAGGTGAAGGACGGCTTTCACACACACTTATCTCTCAGAACTGAGCATGTGGAGAGACGTTCGTTCATCCAGCACCAAGGGAACGGGTTGCAGGAGAAACACTTACTCTGGTTTCTCAGTCTGTTTCCTAGTGCCGGTTTGAAGTGCCTGCCGTTTTCACTGTAAAATCGAGTTGGAGCTTGTACCTCCCCATATATATGTATGGAGTGGAGTTGGCAACTGAAAAGAAACTTTGTGTTCCCTTCAAGCTAGGTGAAGGACGGCTTTCACACACACTTATCTCTCAGAACTGAGCATGTGGAGAGACGTTCGTTCATCCAGCACCAAGAGATCGCGTTGCAGGAGAAACACTTACTCTGGTTTCTGAGTCTGTTTCCTAGTGCCGGTTTGAAGTGCCTGCCGTTTTCACTGTAAAACCGAGTTGGAGCTTGTACCTCCCCATATATATGTATGGAGTGGAGTTGGCAACTGAAAAGAAACTTTGTGTTCCCTTCAAGCTAGGTGAAGGACGGCTTTCACACACACTTATCTCTCAGAACTGAGCATGTGGAGAGACGTTCGTTCATCCAGCACCAAGGGAACGGGTTGCAAGAGAAACACTTACTCTGGTTTCTGAGTCTGTTTCGTAGTGCCGGTTTGAAGTGCCTGCCGTTTTCACTGTAAAACCGAGTTGGAGCTTGTACCTCCCCATATATATGTATGGAGTTGATTTGGCAACTGAAAAGAAACTTTGTGTTCCCTTCAAGCTAGGTGAAGGACGGCTTTCACACACACTTATCTCTCAGAACTGAGCATGTGGAGAGACGTTCGTTCATCCAGCACCAAGGGAACGTGTTGCAGGAGAAACACTCACTCTGGCTTCTGAGTCTGTTTCTTAGTGCCGGTTTGAAGTGCCTGCCGTTTTCACTGTAAAACCGAGTTGGAGCTTGTACCTCCCCATATATATGTATGGAGTGGAGTTGGCAACTGAAAAGAAACTTTGTGTTCCCTTCAAGCTAGGTGAAGGACGGCTTTCACACACACTTATCTCTCAGAACTGAGCATGTGGAGAGACGTTCGTTCATCCAGCACCAAGGGAACGGGTTGCAGGAGAAACACTTACTCTGGTTTCTCAGTCTGTTTCCTAGTGCCGGTTTGAAGTGCCTGCCGTTTTCACTGTAAAACCGAGTTGGAGCTTGTACCTCCCCTTATATATGTATGGAGTTGATTTGGCAACTGAAAAGAAACTTTGTGTTCCCTTCAAGCTAGGTGAAGGACGGCTTTCACACACACTTATCTCTCAGAACTGAGCATGTGGAGAGACGTTCGTTCATCCAGCACCAAGGGAACGGGTTGCAGGAGAAACACTTACTCTGGTTTCTCAGTCTGTTTCCTAGTGCCGGTTTGAAGTGCCTGCCGTTTTCACTGTAAAACCGAGTTGGAGCTTGTACCTCCCCATATATATGTATGGAGTGGAGTTGGCAACTGAAAAGAAACTTTGTCTTCCCTTCAAGCTAGGTGAAGGACGGCTTTCACACACACTTATCTCTCAGAACTGAGCATGTGGAGAGACGTTCGTTCATCCAGCACCAAGGGAACGGGTTGCAGGAGAAACACTTACTCTGGTTTCTCAGCCTGTTTCCTAGTGCCGGTTTGAAGTGCCTGCCGTTTTCACTGTAAAACCGAGTTGGAGCTTGTACCTCCCCATATATATGTATGGAGTGGAGTTGGCAACTGAAAAGAAACTTTGTGTTCCCTTCAAGCTAGGTGAAGGACGGCTTTCACACACACTTATCTCTCAGAACTGAGCATGTGGAGAGACGTTCGTTCATCCAGCACCAAGAGAACGCGTTGCAGGAGAAACACTTACTCTGGTTTCTGAGTCTGTTTCCTAGTGCCGGTTTGAAGTGCCTGCCGTTTTCACTGTAAAACCGAGTTGGAGCTTGTACCTCCCCATATATATGTATGGAGTGGAGTTGGCAACTGAAAAGAAACTTTGTGTTCCCTTCAAGCTAGGTGAAGGACGGCTTTCACACACACTTATCTCTCAGAACTGAGCATGTGGAGAGACGTTCGTTCATCCAGCACCAAGAGAACGCGTTGCAGGAGAAACACTTACTCTGGTTTCTGAGTCTGTTTCCTAGTGCCGGTTTGAAGTGCCTGCCGTTTTCACTGTAAAACCGAGTTGGAGCTTGTACCTCCCCATATATATGTATGGAGTGGAGTTGGCAACTGAAAAGAAACTTTGTGTTCCCTTCAAGCTAGGTGAAGGACGGCTTTCACACACACTTATCTCTCAGAACTGAGCATGTGGAGAGACGTTCGTTCATCCAGCACCAAGGGAACGGGTTGCAAGGGAAACACTTACTCTGGTTTCTCAGTCTGTTTCGTAGTGCCGGTTTGAAGTGCCTGCCGTTTTCACTGTAAAACCGAGTTGGAGCTTGTACCTCCCCATATATATGTATGGAGTGGAGTTGGCAACTGAAAAGAAACTTTGTGTTCCCTTCAAGCTAGGTGAAGGACGGCTTTCACACACACTTATCTCTCAGAACTGAGCATGTGGATAGACGTTCGTTCATCCAGCACCAAGGGAACGTGTTGCAGGAGAAACACTTACTCTGGCTTCTGAGTCTGTTTCTTAGTGCCGGTTTGAAGTGCCTGCCGTTTTCACTGTAAAACCGAGTTGGAGCTTGTACCTCCCCATATATATGTATGGAGTGGAGTTGGCAACTGAAAAGAAACTTTGTGTTCCCTTCAAGCTAGGTGAAGGACGGCTTTCACACACACTTATCTCTCAGAACTGAGCATGTGGAGAGACGTTCGTTCATCCAGCACCAAGGGAACGGGTTGCAGGAGAAACACTTACTCTGGTTTCTCAGTCTGTTTCCTAGTGCCGGTTTGAAGTGCCTGCCGTTTTCACTGTAAAACCGAGTTGGAGCTTGTACCTCCCCTTATATATGTATGGAGTTGATTTGGCAACTGAAAAGAAACTTTGTGTTCCCTTCAAGCTAGGTGAAGGACGGCTTTCACACACACTTATCTCTCAGAACTGAGCATGTGGAGAGACGTTCGTTCATCCAGCACCAAGGGAACGGGTTGCAGGAGAAACACTTACTCTGGTTTCTCAGTCTGTTTCCTAGTGCCGGTTTGAAGTGCCTGCCGTTTTCACTGTAAAACCGAGTTGGAGCTTGTACCTCCCCATATATATGTATGGAGTGGAGTTGGCAACTGAAAAGAAACTTTGTCTTCCCTTCAAGCTAGGTGAAGGACGGCTTTCACACACACTTATCTCTCAGAACTGAGCATGTGGAGAGACGTTCGTTCATCCAGCACCAAGGGAACGGGTTGCAGGAGAAACACTTACTCTGGTTTCTCAGTCTGTTTCCTAGTGCCGGTTTGAAGTGCCTGCCGTTTTCACTGTAAAACCGAGTTGGAGCTTGTACCTCCCCATATATATGTATGGAGTGGAGTTGGCAACTGAAAAGAAACTTTGTGTTCCCTTCAAGCTAGGTGAAGGACGGCTTTCACACACACTTATCTCTCAGAACTGAGCATGTGGAGAGACGTTCGTTCATCCAGCACCAAGGGAACGGGTTGCAGGAGAAACACTTACTCTGGTTTCTCAGTCTGTTTCCTAGTGCCGGTTTGAAGTGCCTGCCGTTTTCACTGTAAAACCGAGTTGGAGCTTGTACCTCCCCATATATATGTATGGAGTGGAGTTGGCAACTGAAAAGAAACTTAGTGTTCCCTTCAAGCTAGGTGAAGGACGGCTTTCACACACACTTATCTCTCAGAACTGAGCATGTGGAGAGACGTTCGTTCATCCAGCACCAAGGGAACGGGTTGCAGGAGAAACACTTACTCTGGTTTCTCAGTCTGTTTCCTAGTGCCGGTTTGAAGTGCCTGCCGTTTTCACTGTAAAACCGAGTTGGAGCTTGTACCTCCCCATATATATGTATGGAGTGGAGTTGGCAACTGAAAAGAAACTTTGTGTTCCCTTCAAGCTAGGTGAAGGACGGCTTTCACTCACACTTATCTCTCAGATCTGAGCATGTGGAGAGACGTTCGTTCATCCAGCACCAATGGAACGGGTTGCAGGAGAAACAGTTACTCTGGTTTCTCAGTCTGTTTCCTAGTGCCGGTTTGAAGTGCCTGCCGTTTTCACTGTAAAACCGAGTTGGAGCTTGTACCTCCCCATATATATGTATGGAGTGGAGTTGGCAACTGAAAAGAAACTTTGTCTTTCCTTCAAGCTAGGTGTAGGACGGCTTTCACACACACTTATCTCTCAGAACTGAGCATGTGGAGAGACGTTCGTTCATCCAGCACCAAGGGAACGGGTTGCAGGAGAAACACTTACTCTGGTTTCTCAGTCTGTTTCCTAGTGCCGGTTTGAAGTGCCTGCCGTTTTCACTGTAAAACCGAGTTGGAGCTTGTACCTCCCCATATATATGTATGGAGTGGATTTGGCAACTGAAAAGAAACTTAGTGTTCCCTTCAAGCTAGGTGAAGGACGGCTTTCACACACACTTATCTCTCAGAACTGAGCATGTGGAGAGACGTTCGTTCATCCAGCACCAAGGGAACGGGTTGCAGGAGAAACACTTACTCTGGTTTCTCAGTCTGTTTCCTAGTGCCGGTTTGAAGTGCCTGCCGTTTTCACTGTAAAACCGAGTTGGAGCTTGTACCTCCCCATATATATGTATGGAGTGGAGTTGGCAACTGAAAAGAAACTTTGTGTTCCCTTCAAGCTAGGTGAAGGACGGCTTTCACACACACTTATCTCTCAGAACTGAGCATGTGGAGAGACGTTCGTTCATCCAGCACCAAGGGAACGGGTTGCAGGAGAAACACTTACTCTGGTTTCTCAGTCTGTTTCCTAGTGCCGGTTTGAAGTGCCTGCCGTTTTCACTGTAAAACCGAGTTGGAGCTTGTACCTCCCCATATATATGTAAGGAGTGGTGTTGGCAACTGAAAAGAAACTTTGTTTTCCCTTCAAGCTAGGTGAAGGACGGCTTTCACACACACTTATCTCTCAGAACTGAGCATGTGGAGAGACGTTCGTTCATCCAGCACCAAGGGAACGGGTTGCAGGAGAAACACTTACTCTGCTTTCTCAGTCTGTTTCCTAGTGCCGGTTTGAAGTGCCTGCCGTTTTCACTGTAAAACCGAGTTGGAGCTTGTACCTCCCCATATATATGTATGGAGTGGAGTTGGCAACTGAAAAGAAACTTTGTGTTCCCTTCAAGCTAGGTGAAGGACGGCTTTCACACACACTTATCTCTCAGAACTGAGCATGTGGAGAGACGTTCGTTCATCCAGCACCAAGGGAACGGGTTGCAGGAGAAACACTTACTCTGGTTTCTCAGTCTGTTTCCTAGTGCCGGTTTGAAGTGCCTGTCGTTTTCACTGTAAAACCGAGTTGGAGCTTGTACCTCCCCATATATATGTATGGAGTGGAGTTGGCAACTGAAAAGAAACTTTGTGTTCCCTTCAAGCTAGGTGAAGGACGGCTTTCACACACACTTATCTCTCAGAACTGAGCATGTGGAGAGACGTTCGTTCATCCAGCACCAAGGGAACGGGTTGCAGGAGAAACACTTACTCTGGTTTCTCAGTCTGTTTCCTAGTGCCGGTTTGAAGTGCCTGCCGTTTTCACTGTAAAACCGAGTTGGAGCTTGTACCTCCCCATATATATGTATGGAGTGGAGTTGGCAACTGAAAAGAAACTTTGTGTTCCCTTCAAGCTAGGTGAAGGACGGCTTTCACACACACTTATCTCTCAGAACTGAGCATGTGGAGAGACGTTCGTTCATCCAGCACCAAGGGAACGGGTTGCAGGAGAAACACTTACTCTGGTTTCTCAGTCTGTTTCCTAGTGCCGGTTTGAAGTGCCTGCCGTTTTCACTGTAAAACCGAGTTGGAGCTTGTACCTCCCCATATATATGTATGGAGTGGGGTTGGCAACTGAAAAGAAACTTTGTGTTCCCTTCAAGCTAGGTGAAGGACGGCTTTCACACACACTTATCTCTCAGAACTGAGCATGTGGAGAGACGTTCGTTCATCCAGCACCAAGGGAACGGGTTGCAGGAGAAACACTTACTCTGCTTTCTCAGTCTGTTTCCTAGTGCCGGTTTGCAGTGCCTGCCGTTTTCACTGTAAAACCGAGTTGGAGCTTGTACCTCCCCTTATATATGTATGAAGTGGAGTTGGCAACTGAAAAGAAACTTTGTGTTCCCTTCAAGCTAGGTGAAGTACGGCTTTCACACACAATTATCTCTCAGAACTGAGCATGTGGAGAGACGTTCGTTCATCCAGCACCAAGAGAACGCGTTGCAGGAGAAACACTTACTCTGGTTTCTGAGTCTGTTTCCTAGTGCCGGTTTGAAGTGCCTGCCTTTTTCACTGTAAAACCGAGTTGGAGCTTGTACCTCCCCATATATATGTATGGAGTGGAGTTGGCAACTGAAAAGAAACTTTGTGTTCCCTTCAAGCTAGGTGAAGGACGGCTTTGACACACACTTATCTCTCAGAACTGAGCATGTGGAGAGACGTTCGTTCATCCAGCACCAAGGGAACGGGTTGCAGGAGAAACACTTACTCTGGTTTCTCAGTCTGTTTCCTAGTGCCGGTTTGAAGTGCCTGCCGTTTTCACTGTAAAACCGAGTTGGAGCTTGTACCTCCCCATATATATGTATGGAGTGGAGTTGGCAACTGAAAAGAAACTTTGTGTTCCCTTCAAGCTAGGTGAAGGACGGCTTTCACACACACTTATCTCTCAGAACTGAGCATGTGGAGAGACGTTCGTTCATCCAGCACCAAGGGAACGGGTTGCAGGAGAAACACCTACTCTGGTTTCTCAGTCTGTTTCCTAGTGCCGGTTTGAAGTGCCTGCCGTTTTCACTGTAAAACCGAGTTAGAGCTTGTACCTCCCCATATATATGTATGGAGTGGAGTTGGCAACTGAAAAGAAACTTTGTGTTCCCTTCAAGCTAGGTGAAGGACGGCTTTCACACACACTTATCTCTCAGAACTGAGCATGTGGAGAGACGTTCGTTCATCCAGCACCAAGGGAACGGGTTGCAGGAGAAACACTTACTCTGGTTTCTCAGTCTGTTTCCTAGTGCCGGTTTGAAGTGCCTGCCGTTTTCACTGTAAAACCGAGTTGGAGCTTGTACCTCCCCATACATATGTATGGAGTGGAGTTGGCAACTGAAAAGAAACTTTTTGTTCCCTTCAAGCTAGGTGAAGGACGGCTTTCACACACACTTATCTCTCAGAACTGAGCATGTGGAGAGACGTTCGTTCATCCAGCACCAAGGGAACAGGTTGCAGGAGAAACACTTACTCTGGTTTCTCAGTCTGTTTCCTAGTGCCGGTTTGAAGTGCCTGCCGTTTTCACTGTAAAACCGAGTTGGAGCTTGTACCTCCCCATATATATGTATGGAGTGGAGTTGGCAACTGAAAAGAAACTTTGTGTTCCCTTCAAGCTAGGTGAAGGACGGCTTTCACACACACTTATCTCTCAGAACTGAGCATGTGGAGAGACGTTCGTTCATCCAGCACCAAGGGAACGGGTTGCAGGAGAAACACTTACTCTGGTTTCTCAGTCTGTTTCCTAGTGCCGGTTTGAAGAGCCTGCCGTTTTCACTGTAAAACCGAGTTGGAGCTTGTACCTCCCCATATATATGTATGGAGTGGAGTTGGCAACTGAAAAGAAACTTTGTGTTCCCTTCAAGCTAGGTGAAGGACGGCTTTCACTCACACTTATCTCTCAGATCTGAGCATGTGGAGAGACGTTCGTTCATCCAGCACCAATGGAACGGGTTGCAGGAGAAACAGTTACTCTGGTTTCTCAGTCTGTTTCCTAGTGCCGGTTTGAAGTGCCTGCCGTTTTCACTGTAAAACCGAGTTGGAGCTTGTACCTCCCCATATATATGTATGGAGTGGAGTTGACAACTGAAAAGAAACTTTGTCTTTCCTTCAAGCAAGGTGTAGGACGGCTTTCACACACACTTATCTCTCAGAACTGAGCATGTGGAGAGACGTTCGTTCATCCAGCACCAAGGGAACGGGTTGCAGGAGAAACACTTACTCTGGTTTCTCAGTCTGTTTCCTAGTGCCGGTTTGAAGTGCCTGCCGTTTTCACTGTAAAACCGAGTTGGAGCTTGTACCTCCCCATATATATGTATGGAGTGGATTTGGCAACTGAAAAGAAACATTGTGTTCCCTTCAATCTAGGTGAAGGACGGCTTTCACACACACTTATCTCTCAGAACTGAGCATGTGGAGAGACGTTCGTTCATCCAGCACCAAGGGAACGGGTTGCAGGAGAAACACTTACTCTGGTTTCTCAGTCTGTTTCCTAGTGCCGGTTTGAAGTGCCTGCCGTTTTCACTGTAAAACCGAGTTGGAGCTTGTACCTCCCCATATATATGTATGGAGTGGAGTTGGCAACTGAAAAGAAACTTTGTGTTCCCTTCAAGCTAGGTGAAGGACGGCTTTCACACACACTTATCTCTCAGAACTGAGCATGTGGAGAGACGTTCGTTCATCCAGCACCAAGGGAACGGGTTGCAGGAGAAACACTTACTCTGGTTTCTCAGTCTGTTTCCTAGTGCCGGTTTGAAGTGCCTGTCGTTTTCACTGTAAAACCGAGTTGGAGCTTGTACCTCCCCATATATATGTATGGAGTGGAGTTGGCAACTGAAAAGAAACTTTGTGTTCCCTTCAAGCTAGGTGAAGGACGGCTTTCACACACACTTATCTCTCAGAACTGAGCATGTGGAGAGACGTTCGTTCATCCAGCACCAAGGGAACGGGTTGCAGGAGAAACACTTACTCTGGTTTCTCAGTCTGTTTCCCAGTGCCGGTTTGAAGTGCCTGCCGTTTTCACTGTAAAACCGAGTTGGAGCTTGTACCTCCCCATATATATGTATGGAGTGGAGTTGGCAACTGAAAAGAAACTTTGTGTTCCCTTCAAGCTAGGTGAAGGACGGCTTTCACACACACTTATCTCTCAGAACTGAGCATGTGGAGAGACGTTCGTTCATCCAGCACCAAGGGAACGGGTTGCAGGAGAAACACTTACTCTGGTTTCTCAGTCTGTTTCCTAGTGCCGGTTTGAAGTGCCTGCCGTTTTCACTGTAAAACCGAGTTGGAGCTTGTACCTCCCCATATATATGTATGGAGTGGAGTTGGCAACTGAAAAGAAACTTTGTGTTCCCTTCAAGCTAGGTGAAGGACGGCTTTCACACACACTTATTTCTCAGAACTGAGCATGTGGAGAGACGTTCGTTCATCCAGCACCAAGGGAACCGGTTGCAGGAGAAACACTTACTCTGGTTTCTGAGTCTGTTTCCTAGTGCCGGTTTGAAGTGCCTGCCGTTTTCACTGTAAAACCGAGTTGGAGCTTGTACCTCCCCATATATATGTATGGAGTGGAGTTGGCAACTGAAAAGAAACTTTGTGTTCCCTTCAAGCTAGGTGAAGGACGGCTTTCACACACAATTATCTCTCAGAACTGAGCATGTGGAGAGACGTTCGTTCATCCAGCACCAAGGGAACGGGTTGCAGGAGAAACACTTACTCTGGTTTCTGAGTCTGTTTCCTAGTGCCGGTTTGAAGTGCCTGCCGTTTTCACTGTAAAACCGAGTTGGAGCTTGTACCTCCCCATATATATGTATGAAGTGGATTTGGCAACTGAAAAGAAACTTTGTGTTCCCTTCTTGCTAGGTGAAGGACGGCTTTCACACACAATTATCTCTCAGAACTGAGCATGTGGAGAGACGTTCGTTCATCCAGCACCAAGAGAACGCGTTGCAGGAGAAACACTTACTCTGGTTTCTGAGTCTGTTTCCTAGTGCCGGTTTGAAGTGCCTGCCGTTTTCACTGTAAAACCGAGTTGGAGCTTGTACCTCCCCATATATATGTATGGAGTGGAGTTGGCAACTGAAAAGAAACTTTGTGTTCCCTTCAAGCTAGGTGAAGGACGGCTTTCACACACACTTATCTCTCAGAACTGAGCATGTGGAGAGACGTTCGTTCATCCAGCACCAAGGGAACGGGTTGCAGGAGAAACACTTACTCTGGTTTCTCAGTCTGTTTCCTAGTGCCGGTTTGAAGTGCCTGCCGTTTTCACTGTAAAACGGAGTTGGAGCTTGTACCTCCCCATATATATGTATGGAGTGGAGTTGGCAACTGATAAGAAACTTTGTCTTCCCTTCAAGCTAGGTGAAGGACGGCTTTCACACACACTTATCTCTCAGAACTGAGCATGTGGAGAGACGTTCGTTCATCCAGCACCAAGGGAACGGGTTGCAGGAGAAACACTTACTCTGTTTTCTGAGTCTGTTTCCTAGTGCCGGTTTGAAGTGCCTGCCGTTTTCACTGTAAAACCGAGTTGGAGCTTGTACCTCCCCATATATATGTATGGAGTGGAGTTGGCAACTGAAAAGAAACTTTGTGTTCCCTTCAAGCTAGGTGAAGGACGGCTTTCACACACACTTATCTCTCAGAACTGAGCATGTGGAGAGACGTTCGTTCATCCAGCACCAAGGGAACGGGTTGCAGGAGAAACACTTACTCTGGTTTCTCAGTCTGTTTCCTAGTGCCGGTTTGAAGTGCCTGCCGTTTTCACTGTAAAATCGAGTTGGAGCTTGTACCTCCCCATATATATGTATGGAGTGGAGTTGGCAACTGAAAAGAAACTTTGTGTTCCCTTCAAGCTAGGTGAAGGACGGCTTTCACACACACTTATCTCTCAGAACTGAGCATGTGGAGAGACGTTCGTTCATCCAGCACCAAGAGATCGCGTTGCAGGAGAAACACTTACTCTGGTTTCTGAGTCTGTTTCCTAGTGCCGGTTTTAAGTGCCTGCCGTTTTCACTGTAAAACCGAGTTGGAGCTTGTACCTCCCCATATATATGTATGGAGTGGAGTTGGCAACTGAAAAGAAACTTTGTGTTCCCTTCAAGCTAGGTGAAGGACGGCTTTCACACACACTTATCTCTCAGAACTGAGCATGTGGAGAGACGTTCGTTCATCCAGCACCAAGGGAACGGGTTGCAAGAGAAACACTTACTCTGGTTTCTGAGTCTGTTTCGTAGTGCCGGTTTGAAGTGCCTGCCGTTTTCACTGTAAAACCGAGTTGGAGCTTGTACCTCCCCATATATATGTATGGAGTTGATTTGGCAACTGAAAAGAAACTTTGTGTTCCCTTCAAGCTAGGTGAAGGACGGCTTTCACACACACTTATCTCTCAGAACTGAGCATGTGGAGAGACGTTCGTTCATCCAGCACCAAGGGAACGGGTTGCAGGAGAAACACTTACTCTGGTTTCTCAGTCTGTTTCCTAGTGCCGGTTTGAAGTGCCTGCCGTTTTCACTGTAAAACCGAGTTGGAGCTTGTACCTCCCCATATATATGTATGGAGTGGAGTTGGCAACTGAAAAGAAACTTTGTGTTCCCTTCAAGCTAGGTGAAGGACGGCTTTCACACACAATTATCTCTCAGAACTGAGCATGTGGAGAGACGTTCGTTCATCCAGCACCAAGGGAACGGGTTGCAGGAGAAACACTTACTCTGGTTTCTGAGTCTGTTTCCTAGTGCCGGTTTGAAGTGCCTGCCGTTTTCACTGTAAAACCGAGTTGGAGCTTGTACCTCCCCATATATATGTATGGAGTGGATTTGGCAACTGAAAAGAAACTTTGTGTTCCCTTCTTGCTAGGTGAAGGACGGCTTTCACACACAATTATCTCTCAGAACTGAGCATGTGGAGAGACGTTCGTTCATCCAGCACCAAGAGAACGCGTTGCAGGAGAAACACTTACTCTGGTTTCTGAGTCTGTTTCCTAGTGCCGGTTTGAAGTGCCTGCCGTTTTCACTGTAAAACCGAGTTGGAGCTTGTACCTCCCCATATATATGTATGGAGTGGAGTTGGCAACTGAAAAGAAACTTTGTGTTCCCTTCAAGCTAGGTGAAGGACGGCTTTCACACACACTTATCTCTCAGAACTGAGCATGTGGAGAGACGTTCGTTCATCCAGCACCAAGGGAACGGGTTGCAGGAGAAACACTTACTCTGGTTTCTCAGTCTGTTTCCTAGTGCCGGTTTGAAGTGCCTGCCGTTTTCACTGTAAAACGGAGTTGGAGCTTGTACCTCCCCATATATATGTATGGAGTGGAGTTGGCAACTGATAAGAAACTTTGTCTTCCCTTCAAGCTAGGTGAAGGACGGCTTTCACACACACTTATCTCTCAGAACTGAGCATGTGGAGAGACGTTCGTTCATCCAGCACCAAGGGAACGGGTTGCAGGAGAAACACTTACTCTGTTTTCTGAGTCTGTTTCCTAGTGCCGGTTTGAAGTGCCTGCCGTTTTCACTGTAAAACCGAGTTGGAGCTTGTACCTCCCCATATATATGTATGGAGTGGAGTTGGCAACTGAAAAGAAACTTTGTGTTCCCTTCAAGCTAGGTGAAGGACGGCTTTCACACACACTTATCTCTCAGAACTGAGCATGTGGAGAGACGTTCGTTCATCCAGCACCAAGGGAACGGGTTGCAGGAGAAACACTTACTCTGGTTTCTCAGTCTGTTTCCTAGTGCCGGTTTGAAGTGCCTGCCGTTTTCACTGTAAAATCGAGTTGGAGCTTGTACCTCCCCATATATATGTATGGAGTGGAGTTGGCAACTGAAAAGAAACTTTGTGTTCCCTTCAAGCTAGGTGAAGGACGGCTTTCACACACACTTATCTCTCAGAACTGAGCATGTGGAGAGACGTTCGTTCATCCAGCACCAAGAGATCGCGTTGCAGGAGAAACACTTACTCTGGTTTCTGAGTCTGTTTCCTAGTGCCGGTTTGAAGTGCCTGCCGTTTTCACTGTAAAACCGAGTTGGAGCTTGTACCTCCCCATATATATGTATGGAGTGGAGTTGGCAACTGAAAAGAAACTTTGTGTTCCCTTCAAGCTAGGTGAAGGACGGCTTTCACACACACTTATCTCTCAGAACTGAGCATGTGGAGAGACGTTCGTTCATCCAGCACCAAGGGAACGGGTTGCAAGAGAAACACTTACTCTGGTTTCTGAGTCTGTTTCGTAGTGCCGGTTTGAAGTGCCTGCCGTTTTCACTGTAAAACCGAGTTGGAGCTTGTACCTCCCCATATATATGTATGGAGTTGATTTGGCAACTGAAAAGAAACTTTGTGTTCCCTTCAAGCTAGGTGAAGGACGGCTTTCACACACACTTATCTCTCAGAACTGAGCATGTGGAGAGACGTTCGTTCATCCAGCACCAATGGAACGTGTTGCAGGAGAAACACTTACTCTGGCTTCTGAGTCTGTTTCTTAGTGCCGGTTTGAAGTGCCTGCCGTTTTCACTGTAAAACCGAGTTGGAGCTTGTACCTCCCCATATATATGTATGGAGTGGAGTTGGCAACTGAAAAGAAACTTTGTGTTCCCTTCAAGCTAGGTGAAGGACGGCTTTCACACACACTTATCTCTCAGAACTGAGCATGTGGAGAGACGTTCGTTCATCCAGCACCAAGGGAACGGGTTGCAGGAGAAACACTTACTCTGGTTTCTCAGTCTGTTTCCTAGTGCCGGTTTGAAGTGCCTGCCGTTTTCACTGTAAAACCGAGTTGGAGCTTGTACCTCCCCTTATATATGTATGGAGTTGATTTGGCAACTGAAAAGAAACTTTGTGTTCCCTTCAAGCTAGGTGAAGGACGGCTTTCACACACACTTATCTCTCAGAACTGAGCATGTGGAGAGACGTTCGTTCATCCAGCACCAAGGGAACGGGTTGCAGGAGAAACACTTACTCTGGTTTCTCAGTCTGTTTCCTAGTGCCGGTTTGAAGTGCCTGCCGTTTTCACTGTAAAACCGAGTTGGAGCTTGTACCTCCCCATATATATGTATGGAGTGGAGTTGGCAACTGAAAAGAAACTTTGTCTTCCCTTCAAGCTAGGTGAAGGACGGCTTTCACACACACTTATCTCTCAGAACTGAGCATGTGGAGAGACGTTCGTTCATCCAGCACCAAGGGAACGGGTTGCAGGAGAAACACTTACTCTGGTTTCTCAGCCTGTTTCCTAGTGCCGGTTTGAAGTGCCTGCCGTTTTCACTGTAAAACCGAGTTGGAGCTTGTACCTCCCCATATATATGTATGGAGTGGAGTTGGCAACTGAAAAGAAACTTTGTGTTCCCTTCAAGCTAGGTGAAGGACGGCTTTCACACACACTTATCTCTCAGAACTGAGCATGTGGAGAGACGTTCGTTCATCCAGCACCAAGAGAACGCGTTGCAGGAGAAACACTTACTCTGGTTTCTGAGTCTGTTTCCTAGTGCCGGTTTGAAGTGCCTGCCGTTTTCACTGTAAAACCGAGTTGGAGCTTGTACCTCCCCATATATATGTATGGAGTGGAGTTGGCAACTGAAAAGAAACTTTGTGTTCCCTTCAAGCTAGGTGAAGGACGGCTTTCACACACACTTATCTCTCAGAACTGAGCATGTGGAGAGACGTTCGTTCATCCAGCACCAAGGGAACGGGTTGCAAGAGAAACACTTACTCTGGTTTCTGAGTCTGTTTCGTAGTGCCGGTTTGAAGTGCCTGCCGTTTTCACTGTAAAACCGAGTTGGAGCTTGTACCTCCCCATATATATGTATGGAGTTGATTTGGCAACTGAAAAGAAACTTTGTGTTCCCTTCAAGCTAGGTGAAGGACGGCTTTCACACACACTTATCTCTCAGAACTGAGCATGTGGAGAGACGTTCGTTCATCCAGCACCAAGGGAACGTGTTGCAGGAGAAACACTTACTCTGGCTTCTGAGTCTGTTTCTTAGTGCCGGTTTGAAGTGCCTGCCGTTTTCACTGTAAAACCGAGTTGGAGCTTGTACCTCCCCATATATATGTATGGAGTGGAGTTGGCAACTGAAAAGAAACTTTGTGTTCCCTTCAAGCTAGGTGAAGGACGGCTTTCACACACACTTATCTCTCAGAACTGAGCATGTGGAGAGACTTTCGTTCATCCAGCACCAAGGGAACGGGTTGCAGGAGAAACACTTACTCTGGTTTCTCAGTCTGTTTCCTAGTGCCGGTTTGAAGTGCCTGCCGTTTTCACTGTAAAACCGAGTTGGAGCTTGTACCTCCCCTTATATATGTATGGAGTTGATTTGGCAACTGAAAAGAAACTTTGTGTTCCCTTCAAGCTAGGTGAAGGACGGCTTTCACACACACTTATCTCTCAGAACTGAGCATGTGGAGAGACGTTCGTTCATCCAGCACCAAGGGAACGGGTTGCAGGAGAAACACTTACTCTGGTTTCTCAGTCTGTTTCCTAGTGCCGGTTTGAAGTGCCTGCCGTTTTCACTGTAAAACCGAGTTGGAGCTTGTACCTCCCCATATATATGTATGGAGTGGAGTTGGCAACTGAAAAGAAACTTTGTCTTCCCTTCAAGCTAGGTGAAGGACGGCTTTCACACACACTTATCTCTCAGAACTGAGCATGTGGAGAGACGTTCGTTCATCCAGCACCAAGGGAACGGGTTGCAGGAGAAACACTTACTCTGGTTTCTCAGCCTGTTTCCTAGTGCCGGTTTGAAGTGCCTGCCGTTTTCACTGTAAAACCGAGTTGGAGCTTGTACCTCCCCATATATATGTATGGAGTGGAGTTGGCAACTGAAAAGAAACTTTGTGTTCCCTTCAAGCTAGGTGAAGGACGGCTTTCACACACACTTATCTCTCAGAACTGAGCATGTGGAGAGACGTTCGTTCATCCAGCACCAAGAGAACGCGTTGCAGGAGAAACACTTACTCTGTTTTCTGAGTCTGTTTCCTAGTGCCGGTTTGAAGTGCCTGCCGTTTTCACTGTAAAACCGAGTTGGAGCTTGTACCTCCCCATATATATGTATGGAGTGGAGTTGGCAACTGAAAAGAAACTTTGTGTTCCATTCAAGCTAGGTGAAGGACGGCTTTCACACACACTTATCTCTCAGAACTGAGCATGTGGAGAGACGTTCGTTCATCCAGCACCAAGGGAACGGGTTGCAAGAGAAACACTTACTCTGGTTTCTCAGTCTGTTTCGTAGTGCCGGTTTGAAGTGCCTGCCGTTTTCACTATAAAACCGAGTTGGAGCTTGTACCTCCCCATATATATGTATGGAGTTGATTTGGCAACTGAAAAGAAACTTTGTGTTCCCTTCAAGCTAGGTGAAGGACGGCTTTCACACACACTTATCTCTCAGAACTGAGCATGTGGAGAGACGTTCGTTCATCCAGCACCAAGGGAACGTGTTGCAGGAGAAACACTTACTCTGGCTTCTGAGTCTGTTTCTTAGTGCCGGTTTGAAGTGCCTGCCGTTTTCACTGTAAAACCGAGTTGGAGCTTGTACCTCCCCATATATATGTATGGAGTGGAGTTGGCAACTGAAAAGAATCTTTGTGTTCCCTTCAAGCTAGGTGAAGGACGGCTTTCACACACACTTATCTCTCAGAACTGAGCATGTGGAGAGACGTTCGTTCATCCAGCACCAAGGGAACGGGTTGCAGGAGAAACACTTACTCTGGTTTCTCAGTCTGTTTCCTAGTGCCGGTTTGAAGTGCCTGCCGTTTTCACTGTAAAACCGAGTTGGAGCTTGTACCTCCCCTTATATATGTATGGAGTTGATTTGGCAACTGAAAAGAAACTTTGTGTTCCCTTCAAGCTAGGTGAAGGACGGCTTTCACACACACTTATCTCTCAGAACTGAGCATGTGGAGAGACGTTCGTTCATCCAGCACCAAGGGAACGGGTTGCAGGAGAAACACTTACTCTGGTTTCTCAGTCTGTTTCCTAGTGCCGGTTTGAAGTGCCTGCCGTTTTCACTGTAAAACGGAGTTGGAGCTTGTACCTCCCCATATATATGTATGGAGTGGAGTTGGCAACTGATAAGAAACTTTGTCTTCCCTTCAAGCTAGGTGAAGGACGGCTTTCACACACACTTATCTCTCAGAACTGAGCATGTGGAGAGACGTTCGTTCATCCAGCACCAAGGGAACGGGTTGCAGGGGAAACACTTACTCTGTTTTCTGAGTCTGTTTCCTAGTGCCGGTTTGAAGTGCCTGCCGTTTTCACTGTAAAACCGAGTTGGAGCTTGTACCTCCCCATATATATGTATGGAGTGGAGTTGGCAACTGAAAAGAAACTTTGTGTTCCCTTCAAGCTAGGTGAAGGACGGCTTTCACACACACTTATCTCTCAGAACTGAGCATGTGGAGAGACGTTCGTTCATCCAGCACCAAGGGAACGGGTTGCAGGAGAAACACTTACTCTGGTTTCTCAGTCTGTTTCCTAGTGCCGGTTTGAAGTGCCTGCCGTTTTCACTGTAAAATCGAGTTGGAGCTTGTACCTCCCCATATATATGTATGGAGTGGAGTTGGCAACTGAAAAGAAACTTTGTGTTCCCTTCAAGCTAGGTGAAGGACGGCTTTCACACACACTTATCTCTCAGAACTGAGCATGTGGAGAGACGTTCGTTCATCCAGCACCAAGAGATCGCGTTGCAGGAGAAACACTTACTCTGGTTTCTGAGTCTGTTTCCTAGTGCCGGTTTGAAGTGCCTGCCGTTTTCACTGTAAAACCGAGTTGGAGCTTGTACCTCCCCATATATATGTATGGAGTGGAGTTGGCAACTGAAAAGAAACTTTGTGTTCCCTTCAAGCTAGGTGAAGGACGGCTTTCACACACACTTATCTCTCAGAACTGAGCATGTGGAGAGACGTTCGTTCATCCAGCACCAAGGGAACGGGTTGCAAGAGAAACACTTACTCTGGTTTCTGAGTCTGTTTCGTAGTGCCGGTTTGAAGTGCCTGCCGTTTTCACTGTAAAACCGAGTTGGAGCTTGTACCTCCCCATATATATGTATGGAGTTGATTTGGCAACTGAAAAGAAACTTTGTGTTCCCTTCAAGCTAGGTGAAGGACGGCTTTCACACACACTTATCTCTCAGAACTGAGCATGTGGAGAGACGTTCGTTCATCCAGCACCAAGGGAACGTGTTGCAGGAGAAACACTTACTCTGGCTTCTGAGTCTGTTTCTTAGTGCCGGTTTGAAGTGCCTGCCGTTTTCACTGTAAAACCGAGTTGGAGCTTGTACCTCCCCATATATATGTATGGAGTGGAGTTGGCAACTGAAAAGAAACTTTGTGTTCCCTTCAAGCTAGGTGAAGGACGGCTTTCACACACACTTATCTCTCAGAACTGAGCATGTGGAGAGACGTTCGTTCATCCAGCACCAAGGGAACGGGTTGCAGGAGAAACACTTACTCTGGTTTCTCAGTCTGTTTCCTAGTGCCGGTTTGAAGTGCCTGCCGTTTTCACTGTAAAACCGAGTTGGAGCTTGTACCTCCCCTTATATATGTATGGAGTTGATTTGGCAACTGAAAAGAAACTTTGTGTTCCCTTCAAGCTAGGTGAAGGACGGCTTTCACACACACTTATCTCTCAGAACTGAGCATGTGGAGAGACGTTCGTTCATCCAGCACCAAGGGAACGGGTTGCAGGAGAAACACTTACTCTGGTTTCTCAGTCTGTTTCCTAGTGCCGGTTTGAAGTGCCTGCCGTTTTCACTGTAAAACCGAGTTGGAGCTTGTACCTCCCCATATATATGTATGGAGTGGAGTTGGCAACTGAAAAGAAACTTTGTCTTCCCTTCAAGCTAGGTGAAGGACGGCTTTCACACACACTTATCTCTCAGAACTGAGCATGTGGAGAGACGTTCGTTCATCCAGCACCAAGGGAACGGGTTGCAGGAGAAACACTTACTCTGGTTTCTCAGCCTGTTTCCTAGTGCCGGTTTGAAGTGCCTGCCGTTTTCACTGTAAAACCGAGTTGGAGCTTGTACCTCCCCATATATATGTATGGAGTGGAGTTGGCAACTGAAAAGAAACTTTGTGTTCCCTTCAAGCTAGGTGAAGGACGGCTTTCACACACACTTATCTCTCAGAACTGAGCATGTGGAGAGACGTTCGTTCATCCAGCACCAAGAGAACGCGTTGCAGGAGAAACACTTACTCTGGTTTCTGAGTCTGTTTCCTAGTGCCGGTTTGAAGTGCCTGCCGTTTTCACTGTAAAACCGAGTTGGAGCTTGTACCTCCCCATATATATGTATGGAGTGGAGTTGGCAACTGAAAAGAAACTTTGTGTTCCCTTCAAGCTAGGTGAAGGACGGCTTTCACACACACTTATCTCTCAGAACTGAGCATGTGGAGAGACGTTCGTTCATCCAGCACCAAGGGAACGGGTTGCAAGAGAAACACTTACTCTGGTTTCTGAGTCTGTTTCGTAGTGCCGGTTTGAAGTGCCTGCCGTTTTCACTGTAAAACCGAGTTGGAGCTTGTACCTCCCCATATATATGTATGGAGTTGATTTGGCAACTGAAAAGAAACTTTGTGTTCCCTTCAAGCTAGGTGAAGGACGGCTTTCACACACACTTATCTCTCAGAACTGAGCATGTGGAGAGACGTTCGTTCATCCAGCACCAAGGGAACGTGTTGCAGGAGAAACACTTACTCTGGCTTCTGAGTCTGTTTCTTAGTGCCGGTTTGAAGTGCCTGCCGTTTTCACTGTAAAACCGAGTTGGAGCTTGTACCTCCCCATATATATGTATGGAGTGGAGTTGGCAACTGAAAAGAAACTTTGTGTTCCCTTCAAGCTAGGTGAAGGACGGCTTTCACACACACTTATCTCTCAGAACTGAGCATGTGGAGAGACTTTCGTTCATCCAGCACCAAGGGAACGGGTTGCAGGAGAAACACTTACTCTGGTTTCTCAGTCTGTTTCCTAGTGCCGGTTTGAAGTGCCTGCCGTTTTCACTGTAAAACCGAGTTGGAGCTTGTACCTCCCCTTATATATGTATGGAGTTGATTTGGCAACTGAAAAGAAACTTTGTGTTCCCTTCAAGCTAGGTGAAGGACGGCTTTCACACACACTTATCTCTCAGAACTGAGCATGTGGAGAGACGTTCGTTCATCCAGCACCAAGGGAACGGGTTGCAGGAGAAACACTTACTCTGGTTTCTCAGTCTGTTTCCTAGTGCCGGTTTGAAGTGCCTGCCGTTTTCACTGTAAAACCGAGTTGGAGCTTGTACCTCCCCATATATATGTATGGAGTGGAGTTGGCAACTGAAAAGAAACTTTGTCTTCCCTTCAAGCTAGGTGAAGGACGGCTTTCACACACACTTATCTCTCAGAACTGAGCATGTGGAGAGACGTTCGTTCATCCAGCACCAAGGGAACGGGTTGCAGGAGAAACACTTACTCTGGTTTCTCAGCCTGTTTCCTAGTGCCGGTTTGAAGTGCCTGCCGTTTTCACTGTAAAACCGAGTTGGAGCTTGTACCTCCCCATATATATGTATGGAGTGGAGTTGGCAACTGAAAAGAAACTTTGTGTTCCCTTCAAGCTAGGTGAAGGACGGCTTTCACACACACTTATCTCTCAGAACTGAGCATGTGGAGAGACGTTCGTTCATCCAGCACCAAGAGAACGCGTTGCAGGAGAAACACTTACTCTGGTTTCTGAGTCTGTTTCCTAGTGCCGGTTTGAAGTGCCTGCCGTTTTCACTGTAAAACCGAGTTGGAGCTTGTACCTCCCCATATATATGTATGGAGTGGAGTTGGCAACTGAAAAGAAACTTTGTGTTCCATTCAAGCTAGGTGAAGGACGGCTTTCACACACACTTATCTCTCAGAACTGAGCATGTGGAGAGACGTTCGTTCATCCAGCACCAAGGGAACGGGTTGCAAGAGAAACACTTACTCTGGTTTCTCAGTCTGTTTCGTAGTGCCGGTTTGAAGTGCCTGCCGTTTTCACTATAAAACCGAGTTGGAGCTTGTACCTCCCCATATATATGTATGGAGTTGATTTGGCAACTGAAAAGAAACTTTGTGTTCCCTTCAAGCTAGGTGAAGGACGGCTTTCACACACACTTATCTCTCAGAACTGAGCATGTGGAGAGACGTTCGTTCATCCAGCACCAAGGGAACGTGTTGCAGGAGAAACACTTACTCTGGCTTCTGAGTCTGTTTCTTAGTGCCGGTTTGAAGTGCCTGCCGTTTTCACTGTAAAACCGAGTTGGAGCTTGTACCTCCCCATATATATGTATGGAGTGGAGTTGGCAACTGAAAAGAATCTTTGTGTTCCCTTCAAGCTAGGTGAAGGACGGCTTTCACACACACTTATCTCTCAGAACTGAGCATGTGGAGAGACGTTCGTTCATCCAGCACCAAGGGAACGGGTTGCAGGAGAAACACTTACTCTGGTTTCTCAGTCTGTTTCCTAGTGCCGGTTTGAAGTGCCTGCCGTTTTCACTGTAAAACCGAGTTGGAGCTTGTACCTCCCCTTATATATGTATGGAGTTGATTTGGCAACTGAAAAGAAACTTTGTGTTCCCTTCAAGCTAGGTGAAGGACGGCTTTCACACACACTTATCTCTCAGAACTGAGCATGTGGAGAGACGTTCGTTCATCCAGCACCAAGGGAACGGTTTGCAGGAGAAACACTTACTCTGGTTTCTCAGTCTGTTTCCTAGTGCCGGTTTGAAGTGCCTGCCGTTTTCACTGTAAAACCGAGTTGGAGCTTGTACCTCCCCATATATATGTATGGAGTGGAGTTGGCAACTGAAAAGAAACTTTGTCTTCCCTTCAAGCTAGGTGAAGGACGGCTTTCACACACACTTATCTCTCAGAACTGAGCATGTGGAGAGACGTTCGTTCATCCAGCACCAAGGGAACGGGTTGCAGGAGAAACACTTACTCTGGTTTCTCAGCCTGTTTCCTAGTGCCGGTTTGAAGTGCCTGCCGTTTTCACTGTAAAACCGAGTTGGAGCTTGTACCTCCCCATATATATGTATGGAGTGGAGTTGGCAACTGAAAAGAAACTTTGTGTTCCCTTCAAGCTAGTTGAAGGACGGCTTTCACACACACTTATCTCTCAGAACTGAGCATGTGGAGAGACGTTCGTTCATCCAGCACCAAGAGAACGCGTTGCAGGAGAAACACTTACTCTGGTTTCTGAGTCTGTTTCCTAGTGCCCGTTTG
The DNA here is from genome assembly GCF_048564905.1 of Vicugna pacos. NCBI lineage: Eukaryota > Metazoa > Chordata > Mammalia > Artiodactyla > Camelidae > Vicugna > Vicugna pacos. Next base: position 33,479,124 of record NC_133000.1, read on the forward strand.
AATTGCCTGCCGTTTTCACTGTAAAACCGAGTTGGAGCTTGTACCTCCCCATATATATGTATGGAGTGGAGTTGGCAACTGAAAAGAAACTTTGTGTTCCCTTCAAGCTAGGTGAAGGACGGCTTTCACACACACTTATCTCTCAGAACTGAGCATGTGGAGAGACGTTCGTTCATCCAGCACCAAGAGAACGCGTTGCAGGAGAAACACTTACTCTGGTTTCTGAGTCTGTTTCCTAGTGCCGGTTTGAAGTGCCTGCCGTTTTCACTGTAAAACCGAGTTGGAGCTTGTACCTCCCCATATATATGTATGGAGTGGAGTTGGCAACTGAAAAGAAACTTTGTGTTCCCTTCAAGCTAGGTGAAGGACGGCTTTCACACACACTTATCTCTCAGAACTGAGCATGTGGAGAGACGTTCGTTCATCCAGCACCAAGGGAACGGGTTGCAAGAGAAACACTTACTCTGGTTTCTGAGTCTGTTTCGTAGTGCCGGTTTGAAGTGCCTGCCGTTTTCACTGTAAAACCGAGTTGGAGCTTGTACCTCCCCATATATATGTATGGAGTTGATTTGGCAACTGAAAAGAAACTTTGTGTTCCCTTCAAGCTAGGTGAAGGACGGCTTTCACACACACTTATCTCTCAGAACTGAGCATGTGGAGAGACGTTCGTTCATCCAGCACCAAGGGAACGTGTTGCAGGAGAAACACTTACTCTGGCTTCTGAGTCTGTTTCTTAGTGCCGGTTTGAAGTGCCTGCCGTTTTCACTGTAAAACCGAGTTGGAGCTTGTACCTCCCCATATATATGTATGGAGTGGAGTTGGCAACTGAAAAGAAACTTTGTGTTCCCTTCAAGCTAGGTGAAGGACGGCTTTCACACACACTTATCTCTCAGAACTGAGCATGTGGAGAGACGTTCGTTCATCCAGCACCAAGGGAACGGGTTGCAGGAGAAACACTTACTCTGGTTTCTCAGTCTGTTTCCTAGTGCCGGTTTGAAGTGCCTGCCGTTTTCACTGTAAAACCGAGTTGGAGCTTGTACCTCCCCTTATATATGTATGGAGTTGATTTGGCAACTGAAAAGAAACTTTGTGTTCCCTTCAAGCTAGGTGAAGGACGGCTTTCACACACACTTATCTCTCAGAACTGAGCATGTGGAGAGACGTTCGTTCATCCAGCACCAAGGGAACGTGTTGCAGGAGAAACACTTACTCTGGCTTCTGAGTCTGTTTCTTAGTGCCGGTTTGAAGTGCCTGCCGTTTTCACTGTAAAACCGAGTTGGAGCTTGTACCTCCCCATATATATGTATGGAGTGGAGTTGGCAACTGAAAAGAAACTTTGTGTTCCCTTCAAGCTAGGTGAAGGACGGCTTTCACACACACTTATCTCTCAGAACTGAGCATGTGGAGAGACGTTCGTTCATCCAGCACCAAGGGAACGGGTTGCAGGAGAAACACTTACTCTGGTTTCTCAGTCTGTTTCCTAGTGCCGGTTTGAAGTGCCTGCCGTTTTCACTGTAAAAGCGAGTTGGAGCTTGTACCTCCCCTTATATATGTATGGAGTTGATTTGGCAACTGAAAAGAAACTTTGTGTTCCCTTCAAGCTAGGTGAAGGACGGCTTTCACACACACTTATCTCTCAGAACTGAGCATGTGGAGAGACGTTCGTTCATCCAGCACCAAGGGAACGGGTTGCAGGAGAAACACTTACTCTGGTTTCTCAGTCTGTTTCCTAGTGCCGGTTTGAAGTGCCTGCCGTTTTCACTGTAAAACCGAGTTGGAGCTTGTACCTCCCCATATATATGTATGGAGTGGAGTTGGCAACTGAAAAGAAACTTTGTCTTCCCTTCAAGCTAGGTGAAGGACGGCTTTCACACACACTTATCTCTCAGAACTGAGCATGTGGAGAGACGTTCGTTCATCCAGCACCAAGGGAACGGGTTGCAGGAGAAACACTTACTCTGGTTTCTCAGCCTGTTTCCTAGTGCCGGTTTGAAGTGCCTGCCGTTTTCACTGTAAAACCGAGTTGGAGCTTGTACCTCCCCATATATATGTATGGAGTGGAGTTGGCAACTGAAAAGAAACTTTGTGTTCCCTTCAAGCTAGGTGAAGGACGGCTTTCACACACACTTATCTCTCAGAACTGAGCATGTGGAGAGACGTTCGTTCATCCAGCACCAAGAGAACGCGTTGCAGGAGAAACACTTACTCTGGTTTCTGAGTCTGTTTCCTAGTGCCGGTTTGAAGTGCCTGCCGTTTTCACTGTAAAACCGAGTTGGAGCTTGTACCTCCCCATATATATGTATGGAGTGGAGTTGGCAACTGAAAAGAAACTTTGTGTTCCCTTCAAGCTAGGTGAAGGACGGCTTTCACACACACTTATCTCTCAGAACTGAGCATGTGGAGAGACGTTCGTTCATCCAGCACCAAGGGAACGGGTTGCAAGAGAAACACTTACTCTGGCTTCTCAGTCTGTTTCGTAGTGCCGGTTTGAAGTGCCTGCCGTTTTCACTGTAAAACCGAGTTGGAGCTTGTACCTCCCCATATATATGTATGGAGTGGAGTTGGCAACTGAAAAGAAACTTTGTGTTCCCTTCAAGCTAGGTGAAGGACGGCTTTCACACACACTTATCTCTCAGAACTGAGCATGTGGAGAGACGTTCGTTCATCCAGCACCAAGGGAATGGGTTGCAGGAGAAACACTTACTCTGGCTTCTGAGTCTGTTTCTTAGTGCCGGTTTGAAGTGCCTGCCGTTTTCACTGTAAAACCGAGTTGGAGCTTGTACCTCCCCATATATATGTATGGAGTGGAGTTGGCAACTGAAAAGAAACTTTGTGTTCCCTTCAAGCTAGGTGAAGGACGGCTTTCACACACACTTATCTCTCAGAACTGAGCATGTGGAGAGACGTTCGTTCATCCAGCACCAAGGGAACGGGTTGCAGGAGAAACACTTACTCTGGTTTCTCAGTCTGTTTCCTAGTGCCGGTTTGAAGTGCCTGCCGTTTTCACTGTAAAACCGAGTTGGAGCTTGTACCTCCCCATATATATGTATGGAGTGGAGTTGGCAACTGAAAAGAAACTTTGTGTTCCCTTCTTGCTAGGTGAAGGACGGCTTTCACACACAATTATCTCTCAGAACTGAGCATGTGGAGAGACGTTCGTTCATCCAGCACCAAGAGAACGCGTTGCAGGAGAAACACTTACTCTGGTTTCTGAGTCTGTTTCCTAGTGCCGGTTTGAAGTGCCTGCCGTTTTCACTGTAAAACCGAGTTGGAGCTTGTACCTCCCCATATATATGTATGGAGTGGAGTTGGCAACTGAAAAGAAACTTTGTGTTCCCTTCAAGCTAGGTGAAGGACGGCTTTCACACACACTTATCTCTCAGAACTGAGCATGTGGAGAGACGTTCGTTCATCCAGCACCAAGGGAACGGGTTGCAGGAGAAACACTTACTCTGGTTTCTCAGTCTGTTTCCTAGTGCCGGTTTGAAGTGCCTGCCGTTTTCACTGTAAAACGGAGTTGGAGCTTGTACCTCCCCATATATATGTATGGAGTGGATTTGGCAACTGATAAGAAACTTTGTCTTCCCTTCAAGCTAGGTGAAGGACGGCTTTCACACACACTTATCTCTCAGAACTGAGCATGTGGAGAGACGTTCGTTCATCCAGCACCAAGGGAACGGTTTGCAGGAGAAACACTTACTCTGTTTTCTGAGTCTGTTTCCTAGTGCCGGTTTGAAGTGCCTGCCGTTTTCACTGTAAAACCGAGTTGGAGCTTGTACCTCCCCATATATATGTATGGAGTGGAGTTGGCAACTGAAAAGAAACTTTGTGTTCCCTTCAAGCTAGGTGAAGGACGGCTTTCACACACACTTATCTCTCAGAACTGAGCATGTGGAGAGACGTTCGTTCATCCAGCACCAAGGGAACGGGTTGCAGGAGAAACACTTACTCTGGTTTCTCAGTCTGTTTCCTAGTGCCGGTTTGAAGTGCCTGCCGTTTTCACTGTAAAATCGAGTTGGAGCTTGTACCTCCCCATATATATGTATGGAGTGGAGTTGGCAACTGAAAAGAAACTTTGTGTTCCCTTCAAGCTAGGTGAAGGACGGCTTTCACACACACTTATCTCTCAGAACTGAGCAAGTGGAGAGACGTTCGTTCATCCAGCACCAAGAGATCGCGTTGCAGGAGAAACACTTACTCTGGTTTCTGAGTCTGTTTCCTAGTGCCGGTTTGAAGTGCCTGCCGTTTTCACTGTAAAACCGAGTTGGAGCTTGTACCTCCCCATATATATGTATGGAGTGGAGTTGGCAACTGAAAAGAAACTTTGTGTTCCCTTCAAGCTAGGTGAAGGACGGCTTTCACACACACTTATCTCTCAGAACTGAGCATGTGGAGAGACGTTCGTTCATCCAGCACCAAGGGAACGGGTTGCAAGAGAAACACTTACTCTGGTTTCTGAGTCTGTTTCGTAGTGCCGGTTTGAAGTGCCTGCCGTTTTCACTGTAAAACCGAGTTGGAGCTTGTACCTCCCCATATATATGTATGGAGTTGATTTGGCAACTGAAAAGAAACTTTGTGTTCCCTTCAAGCTAGGTGAAGGACGGCTTTCACACACACTTATCTCTCAGAACTGAGCATGTGGAGAGACGTTCGTTCATCCAGCACCAAGGGAACGGGTTGCAGGAGAAACACTTACTCTGGTTTCTCAGTCTGTTTCCTAGTGCCGGTTTGAAGTGCCTGCCGTTTTCACTGTAAAACCGAGTTGGAGCTTGTACCTCCCCATATATATGTATGGAGTGGAGTTGGCAACTGAAAAGAAACTTTGTGTTCCCTTCAAGCTAGGTGAAGGACGGCTTTCACACACAATTATCTCTCAGAACTGAGCATGTGGAGAGACGTTCGTTCATCCAGCACCAAGGGAACGGGTTGCAGGAGAAACACTTACTCTGGTTTCTGAGTCTGTTTCCTAGTGCCGGTTTGAAGTGCCTGCCGTTTTCACTGTAAAACCGAGTTGGAGCTTGTACCTCCCCATATATATGTATGGAGTGGATTTGGCAACTGAAAAGAAACTTTGTGTTCCCTTCTTGCTAGGTGAAGGACGGCTTTCACACACAATTATCTCTCAGAACTGAGCATGTGGAGAGACGTTCGTTCATCCAGCACCAAGAGAACGCGTTGCAGGAGAAACACTTACTCTGGTTTCTGAGTCTGTTTCCTAGTGCCGGTTTGAAGTGCCTGCCGTTTTCACTGTAAAACCGAGTTGGAGCTTGTACCTCCCCATATATATGTATGGAGTGGAGTTGGCAACTGAAAAGAAACTTTGTGTTCCCTTCAAGCTAGGTGAAGGACGGCTTTCACACACACTTATCTCTCAGAACTGAGCATGTGGAGAGACGTTCGTTCATCCAGCACCAAGGGAACGGGTTGCAGGAGAAACACTTACTCTGGTTTCTCAGTCTGTTTCCTAGTGCCGGTTTGAAGTGCCTGCCGTTTTCACTGTAAAACGGAGTTGGAGCTTGTACCTCCCCATATATATGTATGGAGTGGAGTTGGCAACTGATAAGAAACTTTGTCTTCCCTTCAAGCTAGGTGAAGGACGGCTTTCACACACACTTATCTCTCAGAACTGAGCATGTGGAGAGACGTTCGTTCATCCAGCACCAAGGGAACGGGTTGCAGGAGAAACACTTACTCTGTTTTCTGAGTCTGTTTCCTAGTGCCGGTTTGAAGTGCCTGCCGTTTTCACTGTAAAACCGAGTTGGAGCTTGTACCTCCCCATATATATGTATGGAGTGGAGTTGGCAACTGAAAAGAAACTTTGTGTTCCCTTCAAGCTAGGTGAAGGACGGCTTTCACACACACTTATCTCTCAGAACTGAGCATGTGGAGAGACGTTCGTTCATCCAGCACCAAGGGAACGGGTTGCAGGAGAAACACTTACTCTGGTTTCTCAGTCTGTTTCCTAGTGCCGGTTTGAAGTGCCTGCCGTTTTCACTGTAAAATCGAGTTGGAGCTTGTACCTCCCCATATATATGTATGGAGTGGAGTTGGCAACTGAAAAGAAACTTTGTGTTCCCTTCAAGCTAGGTGAAGGACGGCTTTCACACACACTTATCTCTCAGAACTGAGCATGTGGAGAGACGTTCGTTCATCCAGCACCAAGAGATCGCGTTGCAGGAGAAACACTTACTCTGGTTTCTGAGTCTGTTTCCTAGTGCCGGTTTGAAGTGCCTGCCGTTTTCACTGTAAAACCGAGTTGGAGCTTGTACCTCCCCATATATATGTATGGAGTGGAGTTGGCAACTGAAAAGAAACTTTGTGTTCCCTTCAAGCTAGGTGAAGGACGGCTTTCACACACACTTATCTCTCAGAACTGAGCATGTGGAGAGACGTTCGTTCATCCAGCACCAAGGGAACGGGTTGCAACAGAAACACTTACTCTGGTTTCTGAGTCTGTTTCGTAGTGCCGGTTTGAAGTGCCTGCCGTTTTCACTGTAAAACCGAGTTGGAGCTTGTACCTCCCCATATATATGTATGGAGTTGATTTGGCAACTGAAAAGAAACTTTGTGTTCCCTTCAAGCTAGGTGAAGGACGGCTTTCACACACACTTATCTCTCAGAACTGAGCATGTGGAGAGACGTTCGTTCATCCAGCACCAAGGGAACGTGTTGCAGGAGAAACACTTACTCTGGCTTCTGAGTCTGTTTCTTAGTGCCGGTTTGATGTGCCTGCCGTTTTCACTGTAAAACCGAGTTGGAGCTTGTACCTCCCCATATATATGTATGGAGTGGAGTTGGCAACTGAAAAGAAACTTTGTGTTCCCTTCAAGCTAGGTGAAGGACGGCTTTCACACACACTTATCTCTCAGAACTGAGCATGTGGAGAGACGTTCGTTCATCCAGCACCAAGGGAACGGGTTGCAGGAGAAACACTTACTCTGGTTTCTCAGTCTGTTTCCTAGTGCCGGTTTGAAGTGCCTGCCGTTTTCACTGTAAAACCGAGTTGGAGCTTGTACCTCCCCTTATATATGTATGGAGTTGATTTGGCAACTGAAAAGAAACTTTGTGTTCCCTTCAAGCTAGGTGAAGGACGGCTTTCACACACACTTATCTCTCAGAACTGAGCATGTGGAGAGACGTTCGTTCATCCAGCACCAAGGGAACGGGTTGCAGGAGAAACACTTACTCTGGTTTCTCAGTCTGTTTCCTAGTGCCGGTTTGAAGTGCCTGCCGTTTTCACTGTAAAACCGAGTTGGAGCTTGTACCTCCCCATATATATGTATGGAGTGGAGTTGGCAACTGAAAAGAAACTTTGTCTTCCCTTCAAGCTAGGTGAAGGACGGCTTTCACACACACTTATCTCTCAGAACTGAGCATGTGGAGAGACGTTCGTTCATCCAGCACCAAGGGAACGGGTTGCAGGAGAAACACTTACTCTGGTTTCTCAGCCTGTTTCCTAGTGCCGGTTTGAAGTGCCTGCCGTTTTCACTGTAAAACCGAGTTGGAGCTTGTACCTCCCCATATATATGTATGGAGTGGAGTTGGCAACTGAAAAGAAACTTTGTGTTCCCTTCAAGCTAGGTGAAGGACGGCTTTCACACACACTTATCTCTCAGAACTGAGCATGTGGAGAGACGTTCGTTCATCCAGCACCAAGAGAACGCGTTGCAGGAGAAACACTTACTCTGGTTTCTGAGTCTGTTTCCTAGTGCCGGTTTGAAGTGCCTGCCGTTTTCACTGTAAAACCGAGTTGGAGCTTGTACCTCCCCATATATATGTATGGAGTGGAGTTGGCAACTGAAAAGAAACTTTGTGTTCCCTTCAAGCTAGGTGAAGGACGGCTTTCACACACACTTATCTCTCAGAACTGAGCATGTGGAGAGACGTTCGTTCATCCAGCACCAAGGGAACGGGTTGCAAGAGAAACACTTACTCTGGTTTCTGAGTCTGTTTCGTAGTGCCGGTTTGAAGTGCCTGCCGTTTTCACTGTAAAACCGAGTTGGAGCTTGTACCTCCCCATATATATGTATGGAGTTGATTTGGCAACTGAAAAGAAACTTTGTGTTCCCTTCAAGCTAGGTGAAGGACGGCTTTCACACACACTTATCTCTCAGAACTGAGCATGTGGAGAGACGTTCGTTCATCCAGCACCAAGGGAACGTGTTGCAGGAGAAACACTTACTCTGGCTTCTGAGTCTGTTTCTTAGTGCCGGTTTGAAGTGCCTGCCGTTTTCACTGTAAAACCGAGTTGGAGCTTGTACCTCCCCATATATATGTATGGAGTGGAGTTGGCAACTGAAAAGAAACTTTGTGTTCCCTTCAAGCTAGGTGAAGGACGGCTTTCACACACACTTATCTCTCAGAACTGAGCATGTGGAGAGACTTTCGTTCATCCAGCACCAAGGGAACGGGTTGCAGGAGAAACACTTACTCTGGTTTCTCAGTCTGTTTCCTAGTGCCGGTTTGAAGTGCCTGCCGTTTTCACTGTAAAACCGAGTTGGAGCTTGTACCTCCCCTTATATATGTATGGAGTTGATTTGGCAACTGAAAAGAAACTTTGTGTTCCCTTCAAGCTAGGTGAAGGACGGCTTTCACACACACTTATCTCTCAGAACTGAGCATGTGGAGAGACGTTCGTTCATCCAGCACCAAGGGAACGGGTTGCAGGAGAAACACTTACTCTGGTTTCTCAGTCTGTTTCCTAGTGCCGGTTTGAAGTGCCTGCCGTTTTCACTGTAAAACCGAGTTGGAGCTTGTACCTCCCCATATATATGTATGGAGTGGAGTTGGCAACTGAAAAGAAACTTTGTCTTCCCTTCAAGCTAGGTGAAGGACGGCTTTCACACACACTTATCTCTCAGAACTGAGCATGTGGAGAGACGTTCGTTCATCCAGCACCAAGGGAACGGGTTGCAGGAGAAACACTTACTCTGGTTTCTCAGCCTGTTTCCTAGTGCCGGTTTGAAGTGCCTGCCGTTTTCACTGTAAAACCGAGTTGGAGCTTGTACCTCCCCATATATATGTATGGAGTGGAGTTGGCAACTGAAAAGAAACTTTGTGTTCCCTTCAAGCTAGGTGAAGGACGGCTTTCACACACACTTATCTCTCAGAACTGAGCATGTGGAGAGACGTTCGTTCATCCAGCACCAAGAGAACGCGTTGCAGGAGAAACACTTACTCTGGTTTCTGAGTCTGTTTCCTAGTGCCGGTTTGAAGTGCCTGCCGTTTTCACTGTAAAACCGAGTTGGAGCTTGTACCTCCCCATATATATGTATGGAGTGGAGTTGGCAACTGAAAAGAAACTTTGTGTTCCATTCAAGCTAGGTGAAGGACGGCTTTCACACACACTTATCTCTCAGAACTGAGCATGTGGAGAGACGTTCGTTCATCCAGCACCAAGGGAACGGGTTGCAAGAGAAACACTTACTCTGGTTTCTCAGTCTGTTTCGTAGTGCCGGTTTGAAGTGCCTGCCGTTTTCACTATAAAACCGAGTTGGAGCTTCTACCTCCCCATATATATGTATGGAGTTGATTTGGCAACTGAAAAGAAACTTTGTGTTCCCTTCAAGCTAGGTGAAGGACGGCTTTCACACACACTTATCTCTCAGAACTGAGCATGTGGAGAGACGTTCGTTCATCCAGCACCAAGGGAACGTGTTGCAGGAGAAACACTTACTCTGGCTTCTGAGTCTGTTTCTTAGTGCCGGTTTGAAGTGCCTGCCGTTTTCACTGTAAAACCGAGTTGGAGCTTGTACCTCCCCATATATATGTATGGAGTGGAGTTGGCAACTGAAAAGAATCTTTGTGTTCCCTTCAAGCTAGGTGAAGGACGGCTTTCACACACACTTATCTCTCAGAACTGAGCATGTGGAGAGACGTTCGTTCATCCAGCACCAAGAGAACGCGTTGCAGGAGAAACACTTACTCTGGTTTCTGAGTCTGTTTCCTAGTGCCGGTTTGAAGTGCCTGCCGTTTTCACTGTAAAACCGAGTTGGAGCTTGTACCTCCCCATATATATGTATGGAGTGGAGTTGGCAACTGAAAAGAAACTTTGTGTTCCCTTCAAGCTAGGTGAAGGACGGCTTTCACACACACTTATCTCTCAGAACTGAGCATGTGGAGAGACGTTCGTTCATCCAGCACCAAGGGAACGGGTTGCAAGAGAAACACTTACTCTGGTTTCTGAGTCTGTTTCGTAGTGCCGGTTTGAAGTGCCTGCCGTTTTCACTGTAAAACCGAGTTGGAGCTTGTACCTCCCCATATATATGTATGGAGTTGATTTGGCAACTGAAAAGAAACTTTGTGTTCCCTTCAAGCTAGGTGAAGGACGGCTTTCACACACACTTATCTCTCAGAACTGAGCATGTGGAGAGACGTTCGTTCATCCAGCACCAAGGGAACGTGTTGCAGGAGAAACACTTACTCTGGCTTCTGAGTCTGTTTCTTAGTGCCGGTTTGAAGTGCCTGCCGTTTTCACTGTAAAACCGAGTTGGAGCTTGTACCTCCCCATATATATGTATGGAGTGGAGTTGGCAACTGAAAAGAAACTTTGTGTTCCCTTCAAGCTAGGTGAAGGACGGCTTTCACACACACTTATCTCTCAGAACTGAGCATGTGGAGAGACGTTCGTTCATCCAGCACCAAGGGAACGGGTTGCAGGAGAAACACTTACTCTGGTTTCTCAGTCTGTTTCCTAGTGCCGGTTTGAAGTGCCTGCCGTTTTCACTGTAAAACCGAGTTGGAGCTTGTACCTCCCCTTATATATGTATGGAGTTGATTTGGCAACTGAAAAGAAACTTTGTGTTCCCTTCAAGCTAGGTGAAGGACGGCTTTCACACACACTTATCTCTCAGAACTGAGCATGTGGAGAGACGTTCGTTCATCCAGCACCAAGGGAACGTGTTGCAGGAGAAACACTTACTCTGGCTTCTGAGTCTGTTTCTTAGTGCCGGTTTGAAGTGCCTGCCGTTTTCACTGTAAAACCGAGTTGGAGCTTGTACCTCCCCATATATATGTATGGAGTGGAGTTGGCAACTGAAAAGAAACTTTGTGTTCCCTTCAAGCTAGGTGAAGGACGGCTTTCACACACACTTATCTCTCAGAACTGAGCATGTGGAGAGACGTTCGTTCATCCAGCACCAAGGGAACGGGTTGCAGGAGAAACACTTACTCTGGTTTCTCAGTCTGTTTCCTAGTGCCGGTTTGAAGTGCCTGCCGTTTTCACTGTAAAAGCGAGTTGGAGCTTGTACCTCCCCTTATATATGTATGGAGTTGATTTGGCAACTGAAAAGAAACTTTGTGTTCCCTTCAAGCTAGGTGAAGGACGGCTTTCACACACACTTATCTCTCAGAACTGAGCATGTGGAGAGACGTTCGTTCATCCAGCACCAAGGGAACGGGTTGCAGGAGAAACACTTACTCTGGTTTCTCAGTCTGTTTCCTAGTGCCGGTTTGAAGTGCCTGCCGTTTTCACTGTAAAACCGAGTTGGAGCTTGTACCTCCCCATATATATGTATGGAGTGGAGTTGGCAACTGAAAAGAAACTTTGTCTTCCCTTCAAGCTAGGTGAAGGACGGCTTTCACACACACTTATCTCTCAGAACTGAGCATGTGGAGAGACGTTCGTTCATCCAGCACCAAGGGAACGGGTTGCAGGAGAAACACTTACTCTGGTTTCTCAGCCTGTTTCCTAGTGCCGGTTTGAAGTGCCTGCCGTTTTCACTGTAAAACCGAGTTGGAGCTTGTACCTCCCCATATATATGTATGGAGTGGAGTTGGCAACTGAAAAGAAACTTTGTGTTCCCTTCAAGCTAGGTGAAGGACGGCTTTCACACACACTTATCTCTCAGAACTGAGCATGTGGAGAGACGTTCGTTCATCCAGCACCAAGAGAACGCGTTGCAGGAGAAACACTTACTCTGGTTTCTGAGTCTGTTTCCTAGTGCCGGTTTGAAGTGCCTGCCGTTTTCACTGTAAAACCGAGTTGGAGCTTGTACCTCCCCATATATATGTATGGAGTGGAGTTGGCAACTGAAAAGAAACTTTGTGTTCCCTTCAAGCTAGGTGAAGGACGGCTTTCACACACACTTATCTCTCAGAACTGAGCATGTGGAGAGACGTTCGTTCATCCAGCACCAAGGGAACGGGTTGCAAGAGAAACACTTACTCTGGCTTCTCAGTCTGTTTCGTAGTGCCGGTTTGAAGTGCCTGCCGTTTTCACTGTAAAACCGAGTTGGAGCTTGTACCTCCCCATATATATGTATGGAGTGGAGTTGGCAACTGAAAAGAAACTTTGTGTTCCCTTCAAGCTAGGTGAAGGACGGCTTTCACACACACTTATCTCTCAGAACTGAGCATGTGGAGAGACGTTCGTTCATCCAGCACCAAGGGAACGGGTTGCAGGAGAAACACTTACTCTGGCTTCTGAGTCTGTTTCTTAGTGCCGGTTTGAAGTGCCTGCCGTTTTCACTGTAAAACCGAGTTGGAGCTTGTACCTCCCCATATATATGTATGGAGTGGAGTTGGCAACTGAAAAGAAACTTTGTGTTCCCTTCAAGCTAGGTGAAGGACGGCTTTCACACACACTTATCTCTCAGAACTGAGCATGTGGAGAGACGTTCGTTCATCCAGCACCAAGGGAACGGGTTGCAGGAGAAACACTTACTCTGGTTTCTCAGTCTGTTTCCTAGTGCCGGTTTGAAGTGCCTGCCGTTTTCACTGTAAAACCGAGTTGGAGCTTGTACCTCCCCATATATATGTATGGAGTGGAGTTGGCAACTGAAAAGAAACTTTGTGTTCCCTTGAAGCTAGGTGAAGGACGGCTTTCACACACACTTATCTCTCAGAACTGAGCATGTGGAGAGACGTTCGTCCATCCAGCACCAAGGGAACGGGTTGCAGGAGAAACACTTACTCTGGTATCTCAGTCTGTTTCCTAGTGCCGGTTTGAAGTGCCTGCCGTTTTCACTGTGAAACCGAGTTGGAGCTTGTACCTCCCCTTATATATGTATGGAGTTGATTTGGCAACTGAAAAGAAACTTTGTGTTCCCTTCAAGCTAGGTGAAGGACGGCTTTCACACACACTTATCTCTCAGAACTGAGCATGTGGAGAGACGTTCGTTCATCAAGCACCAAGGGAACGGTTTGCAGGAGAAACACTTACTCTGGTTTCTCAGTCTGTTTCCTAGTGCCGGTTTGAAGTGCCTGCCGTTTTCACTGTAAAACGGAGTTGGAGCTTGTACCTCCCCATATATATGTATGGAGTGGAGTTGGCAACTGAAAAGAAACTTTGTCTTCCCTTCAAGCTAGGTGAAGGACGGCTTTCACACACACTTATCTCTCAGAACTGAGCATGTGGAGAGACGATCGTTCATCCAGCACCAAGGGAACGGGTTGCAGGAGAAACACTTACTCTGGTTTCTCAGTCTGTTTCCTAGTGCCGGTTTGAAGTGCCTGCCGTTTTCACTGTAAAACCGAGTTGGAGCTTGTACCTCCCCATATATATGTATGGAGTGGAGTTGGCAACTGAAAAGAAACTTTGTGTTCCCTTCAAGCTAGGTGAAGGACGGCTTTCACACACACTTATCTCTCAGAACTGAGCATGTGGAGAGACGTTCGTTCATCCAGCACCAAGAGAACGCGTTGCAGGAGAAACACTTACTCTGGTTTCTGAGTCTGTTTCCTAGTGCCGGTTTGAAGTGCCTGCCGTTTTCACTGTAAAACGGAGTTGGAGCTTGTACCTCCCCATATATATGTATGGAGTGGAGTTGGCAACTGAAAAGAAACTTTGTGTTCCCTTCAAGCTAGGTGAAGGACGGCTTTCACACACACTTATCTCTCAGAACTGAGCATGTGGAGAGACGTTCGTTCATCCAGCACCAAGGGAACGGGTTGCAAGAGAAACACTTACTCTGGTTTCTGAGTCTGTTTCGTAGTGCCGGTTTGAAGTGCCTGCCGTTTTCACTGTAAAACCGAGTTGGAGCTTGTACCTCCCCATATATATGTATGGAGTGGAGTTGGCAACTGAAAAGAAACTTTGTGTTCCCTTCAAGCTAGGTGAAGGACGGCTTTCACACACACTTATCTCTCAGAACTGAGCATGTGGAGAGACGTTCGTTCATCCAGCACCAAGGGAACGGGTTGCAGGAGAAACACTTACTCTGGCTTCTGAGTCTGTTTCTTAGTGCCGGTTTGAAGTGCCTGCCGTTTTCACTGTAAAACCGAGTTGGAGCTTGTACCTACCCATATATATGTATGGAGTGGAGTTGGCAACTGAAAAGAAACTTTGTGTTCCCTTCAAGCTAGGTGAAGGACGGCTTTCACACACACTTATCTCTCAGAACTGAGCATGTGGAGAGACGTTCGTTCATCCAGCACCAAGGGAACGGGTTGCAGGAGAAACACTTACTCTGGTTTCTCAGTCTGTTTCCTAGTGCCGGTTTGAAGTGCCTGCCGTTTTCACTGTAAAACCGAGTTGGAGCTTGTACCTCCCCTTATATATGTATGGAGTTGATTTGGCAACTGAAAAGAAACTTTGTGTTCCCTTCAAGCTAGGTGAAGGACGGCTTTCACACACACTTATCTCTCAGAACTGAGCATGTGGAGAGACGTTCGTTCATCAAGCACCAAGGGAACGGTTTGCAGGAGAAACACTTACTCTGGTTTCTCAGTCTGTTTCCTAGTGCCGGTTTGAAGTGCCTGCCGTTTTCACTGTAAAACGGAGTTGGAGCTTGTACCTCCCCATATATATGTATGGAGTGGAGTTGGCAACTGAAAAGAAACTTTGTCTTCCCTTCAAGCTAGGTGAAGGACGGCTTTCACACACACTTATCTCTCAGAACTGAGCATGTGGAGAGACGTTCGTTCATCCAGCACCAAGGGAACGGGTTGCAGGAGAAACACTTACTCTGGTTTCTCAGTCTGTTTCCTAGTGCCGGTTTGAAGTGCCTGCCGTTTTCACTGTAAAACCGAGTTGGAGCTTGTACCTCCCCATATATATGTATGGAGTGGAGTTGGCAACTGAAAAGAAACTTTGTGTTCCCTTCAAGCTAGGTGAAGGACGGCTTTCACACACACTTATCTCTCAGAACTGAGCATGTGGAGAGACGTTCGTTCATCCAGCACCAAGAGAACGCGTTGCAGGAGAAACACTTACTCTGGTTTCTGAGTCTGTTTCCTAGTGCCGGTTTGAAGTGCCTGCCGTTTTCACTGTAAAACGGAGTTGGAGCTTATACCTCCCCATATATATGTATGGAGTGGAGTTGGCAACTGAAAAGAAACTTTGTGTTCCCTTCAAGCTAGGTGAAGGACGGCTTTCACACACACTTATCTCTCAGAACTGAGCATGTGGAGAGACGTTCGTTCATCCAGCACCAAGGGAACGGGTTGCAAGAGAAACACTTACTCTGGTTTCTGAGTCTGTTTCGTAGTGCCGGTTTGAAGTGCCTGCCGTTTTCACTGTAAAACCGAGTTGGAGCTTGTACCTCCCCATATATATGTATGGAGTGGAGTTGGCAACTGAAAAGAAACTTTGTGTTCCCTTCAAGCTAGGTGAAGGACGGCTTTCACACACACTTATCTCTCAGAACTGAGCATGTGGAGAGACGTTCGTTCATCCAGCACCAAGGGAACGGGTTGCAGGAGAAACACTTACTCTGGCTTCTGAGTCTGTTTCTTAGTGCCGGTTTGAAGTGCCTGCCGTTTTCACTGTAAAACCGAGTTGGAGCTTGTACCTACCCATATATATGTATGGAGTGGAGTTGGCAACTGAAAAGAAACTTTGTGTTCCCTTCAAGCTAGGTGAAGGACGGCTTTCACACACACTTATCTCTCAGAACTGAGCATGTGGAGAGACGTTCGTTCATCCAGCACCAAGGGAACGGGTTGCAGGAGAAACACTTACTCTGGTTTCTCAGTCTGTTTCCTAGTGCCGGTTTGAAGTGCCTGCCGTTTTCACTGTAAAACCGAGTTGGAGCTTGTACCTCCCCTTATATATGTATGGAGTTGATTTGGCAACTGAAAAGAAACTTTGTGTTCCCTTCAAGCTAGGTGAAGGACGGCTTTCACACACACTTATCTCTCAGAACTGAGCATGTGGAGAAACGTTCGTTCATCAAGCACCAAGGGAACGGTTTGCAGGAGAAACACTTACTCTGGTTTCTCAGTCTGTTTCCTAGTGCCGGTTTGAAGTGCCTGCCGTTTTCACTGTAAAACCGAGTTGGAGCTTGTACCTCCCCATATATATGTATGGAGTGGAGTTGGCAACTGAAAAGAAACTTTGTGTTCCCTTCAAGCTAGGTGAAGGACGGCTTTCACACACACTTATCTCTCAGAACTGAGCATGTGGAGAGACGTTCGTTCATCCAGCACCAAGGGAACGGGTTGCAGGAGAAACACTTACTCTGGTTTCTCAGTCTGTTTCCTAGTGCCGGTTTGAAGTGCCTGCCGTTTTCACTGTTAAACCGAGTTGGAGCTTGTACCTCCCCATATATATGTATGGAGTGGAGTTGGCAACTGAAAAGAAACTTTGTGTTCCCTTCAAGCTAGGTGAAGGACGGCTTTCACACACAATTATCTCTCAGAACTGAGCATGTGGAGAGACGTTCGTTCATCCAGCACCAAGAGAACTCGTTGCAGGAGAAACACTTACTCTGTTTTCTGAGTCTGTTTCCTAGTGCCGGTTTGAAGTGCCTGCCGTTTTCACTGTAAAACCGAGTTGGAGCTTGTACCTCCCCATATATATGTATGGAGTGGAGTTGGCAACTGAAAAGAAACTTTTTGTTCCCTTCAAGCTAGGTGAAGGACGGCTTTCACACACACTTATCTCTCAGAACTGAGCATGTGGAGAGACGTTCGTTCATCCAGCAACAAGGGAACGGGTTGCAGGGGAAACACTTACTCTGGTTTCTCAGTCTGTTTCCTAGTGCCGGTTTGAAGTGCCTGTCGTTTTCACTGTAAAACCGAGTTGGAGCTTGTACCTCCCCATATATATGTATGGAGTGGAGTTGGCAACTGAAAAGAAACTTTGTGTTCCCTTCAAGCTAGGTGAAGAACGGCTTTCACACACAGTTATCTCTCAGAACTGAGCATGTGGAGAGACGTTCGTTCATCCAGCACCAAGGGAACGGGTTGCAGGAGAAACACTTACTCTGGTTTCTCAGTCTGTTTCCTAGTGCCGGTTTGAAGTGCCTGCCGTTTTCACTGTAAAACCGAGTTGGAGCTTGTACCTCCCCATATATATGTATGGAGTGGAGTTGGCAACTGAAAAGAAACTTTGTCTTCCCTTCAAGGTAGGTGAAGGACGGCTTTCACACACACTTATCTCTCAGAACTGAGCATGTGGAGAGACGTTCGTTCATCCAGCACCAAGGGAACGGGTTGCAGGAGAAACACTTACTCTGGTTTCTCAGTCTGTTTCCTAGTGCCGGTTTGAAGTGCCTGCCGTTTTCACTGTAAAACCGAGTTGGAGCTTGTACCTCCCCATATATATGTATGGAGTGGAGTTGGCAACTGAAAAGAAACTTTGTGTTCCCTTCAAGCTAGGTGAAGGACGGCTTTCACACACACTTATCTCTCAGAACTGAGCATGTGGAGAGACGTTCGTTCATCCAGCACCAAGGGAACGGGTTGCAGGAGAAACACTTACTCTGGTTTCTGAATCTGTTTCCTAGTGCCGGTTTGAAGTGCCTGCCGTTTTCACTGTAAAACCGAGTTGGAGCTTGTACCTCCCCATATCTATGTATGGAGTGGATTTGGCAACTGAAAAGAAACTTTGTGTTCCCTTCAAGCTAGGTGAAGGACGGCTTTCACACACACTTATCTCTCAGAACTGAGCATGTGGAGAGACGTTCGTTCATCCAGCACCAAGGGAACGGGTTGCAGGAGAAACACTTACTCTGGTTTCTCAGTCTGTTTCCTAGTGCCGGTTTGAATTGCCTGACGTTTTCACTGTTAAACCGAGTTGGAGCTTGTACCTCCCCATATATATGTATGGAGTAGAGTTGGCAACTGAAAAGAAACTTTGTGTTCCCTTCAAGCTAGGTGAAGGACGGCTTTCACACACACTTATCTCTCAGAACTGAGCATGTGGAGAGACGTTCGTTCATCCAGCACCAAGGGAACGGGTTGCAGGAGAAACACTTACTCTGGTTTCTCAGTCTGTTTCCTAGTGCCGGTTTGAAGTGCCTGCCGTTTTCACTGTAAAACCGAGTTGGAGCTTGTACCTCCCCATATATATGTATGGAGTAGAGTTGGCAACTGAAAAGAAACTTTGTGTTCCCTTCAAGCTAGGTGAAGGACGGCTTTCACACACACTTATCTCTCAGAACTGAGCATGTGGAGAGACGTTCGTTCATCCAGCACCAAGGGAACGGGTTGCAGGAGAAACACTTACTCTGGTTTCTCAGTCTGTTTCCTAGTGCCGGTTTGAAGTGCCTGCCGTTTTCACTGTAAAACCGAGTTGGAGCTTGTACCTCCCCATATATATGTATGGAGTGGAGTTGGCAACTGAAAAGAAACTTTGTGTTCCCTTCAAGCTAGGTGAAGGACGGCTTTCACACACACTTATCTCTCAGAACTGAGCATGTGGAGAGACGTTCGTTCATCCAGCACCAAGGGAACGGGTTGCAGGTGAAACACTTACTCTGCTTTCTCAGTCTGTTTCCTAGGGCCGGTTTGAAGTGCCTGCCGTTTTCACTGTAAAACCGAGTTGGAGCTTGTACCTCCCCATATATATGTATGGAGTGGAGTTGGCAACTGAAAAGAAACTTTGTCTTCCCTTCAAGCTAGGTGAAGGACGGCTTTCACACACACTTATCTCTCAGAACTGAGCATGTGGAGAGACGTTCGTTCATGCAGCACCAAGGGAACGGGTTGCAGGAGAAACACTTACTCTGGTTTCTCAGTCTGTTTCCTAGTGCCGGTTTGAAGTGCCTGCCGTTTTCACTGTAAAACCGAGTTGGAGCTTGTACCTCCCCATATATATGTATGGAGTGGAGTTGGCAACTGAAAAGAAACTTTGTGTTCCCTTCAAGCTAGGTGAAGGACGGCTTTCACACACAATTATCTCTCAGAACTGAGCATGTGGAGAGACGTTCGTTCATCCAGCACCAAGAGAACTCGTTGCAGGAGAAACACTTACTCTGTTTTCTGAGTCTGTTTCCTAGTGCCGGTTTGAAGTGCCTGCCGTTTTCACTGTAAAACCGAGTTGGAGCTTGTACCTCCCCATATATATGTATGGAGTGGAGTTGGCAACTGAAAAGAAACATTGTGTTCCCTACAAGCTAGGTGAAGTACGGCTTTCACACACAATTATCTCTCAGAACTGAGCATGTGGAGAGACGTTCGTTCATCCAGCACCAAGAGAACGCGTTGCAGGGGAAACACTTACTCTGGTTTCTGAGTCTGTTTCCTAGTGCCGGTTTGAAGTGCCTGCCTTTTTCACTGTAAAACCGAGTTGGAGCTTGTACCTCCCCATATATATGTATGGAGTGGAGTTGGCAACTGAAAAGAAACTTTGTGTTCCCTTCAAGCTAGGTGAAGGACGGCTTTCACACACACTTATCTCTCAGAACTGAGCATGTGGAGAGACGTTCGTTCATCCAGCACCAAGGGAACGGGTTGCAGGAGAAACACTTACTCTGGTTTCTCAGTCTGTTTCCTAGTGCCGGTTTGAAGTGCCTGCCGTTTTCACTGTAAAACCGAGTTGGAGCTTGTACCTCCCCATATATATGTATGGAGTGGAGTTGGCAACTGAAAAGAAACTTTGTGTTCCCTTCAAGCTAGGTGAAGGACGGCTTTCACACACACTTATCTCTCAGAACTGAGCATGTGGAGAGACGTTCGTTCATCCAGCACCAAGGGAACGGGTTGCAGGAGAAACACTTACTCTGGTTTCTCAGTCTGTTTCCTAGTGCCGGTTTGAAGTGCCTGCCGTTTTCACTGTAAAACCGAGTTGGAGCTTGTACCTCCCCATATATATGTATGGAGTGGAGTTGGCAACTGAAAAGAAACTTTGTGTTCCCTTCAAGCTAGGTGAAGGACGGCTTTCACACACACTTATCTCTCAGAACTGAGCATGTGGAGAGACGTTCGTTCATCCAGCACCAAGGGAACGGGTTGCAGGAGAAACACTTACTCTGGTTTCTCAGTCTGTTTCCTAGGGCCGGTTTGAAGTGCCTGCCGTTTTCACTGTAAAAACGAGTTGGAGCTTGTACCTCCCCATACATATGTATGGAGTGGAGTTGGCAACTGAAAAGAAACTTTTTGTTCCCTTCAAGCTAGGTGAAGGACGGCTTTCACACACACTTATCTCTCAGAACTGAGCATGTGGAGAGACGTTCGTTCATCCAGCACCAAGGGAACGGGTTGCAGGAGAAACACTTACTCTGGTTTCTCAGTCTGTTTCCTAGTGCCGGTTTGAAGTGCCTGCCGTTTTCACTGTAAAACCGAGTTGGAGCTTGTACCTCCCCATATATATGTATGGAGTGGAGTTGGCAACTGAAAAGAAACTTTGTCTTCCCTTCAAGCTAGGTGAAGGACGGCTTTCACACACACTTA
The DNA here is from genome assembly GCF_048564905.1 of Vicugna pacos. NCBI lineage: Eukaryota > Metazoa > Chordata > Mammalia > Artiodactyla > Camelidae > Vicugna > Vicugna pacos. Next base: position 33,499,680 of record NC_133000.1, read on the forward strand.
TCTCTCAGAACTGAGCATGTGGAGAGACGTTCGTTCATCCAGCACCAAGGGAACGGGTTGCAGGAGAAACACTTACTCTGGTTTCTGAGTCTGTTTCCTAGTGCCGGTTTGAAGTGCCTGCCGTTTTCACTGTAAAACCGAGTTGGAGCTTGTACCTCCCCATATATATGTATGGAGTGGAGTTGGCAACTGAAAAGAAACTTTGTGTTCCCTTCAAGCTAGGTGAAGGACGGCTTTCACACACACTTATCTCTCAGAACTGAGCATGTGGAGAGACGTTCGTTCATCCAGCACCAAGGGAACGGGTTGCAGGAGAAACACTTACTCTGGTTTCTCAGTCTGTTTCCTAGTGCCGGTTTGAAGTGCCTGCCGTTTTCACTGTAAAACCGAGTTGGAGCTTGTACCTCCCCATATATATGTATGGAGTGGAGTTGGCAACTGAAAAGAAACTTTGTGTTCCCTTCAAGCTAGGTGAAGGACGGCTTTCACACACACTTATTTCTCAGAACTGAGCATGTGGAGAGACGTTCGTTCATCCAGCACCAAGGGAACGGGTTGCAGGAGAAACACTTACTCTGGTTTCTCAGTCTGTTTCCTAGTGCCGGTTTGAAGTGCCTGCCGTTTTCACTGTAAAACCGAGTTGGAGCTTGTACCTCCCCATACATATGTATGGAGTGGAGTTGGCAACTGAAAAGAAACTTTGTGTTCCCTTCAAGCTAGGTGAAGGACGGCTTTTACACACACTTATCTCTCAGAACTGAGCATGTGGAGAGACGTTCGTTCATCCAGCACCAAGGGAACGGGTTGCAGGAGAAACACTTACTCTGGTTTCTCAGTCTGTTTCCTAGTGCCGGTTTGAAGTGCCTGCCGTTTTCACTTTAAAACCTAGTTGGAGCTTGTACCTCCCCATACATATGTATGGAGTGGAGTTGGCAACTGAAAAGAAACTTTGTGTTCCCTTCAAGCTAGGTGAAGGACGGCTTTCACACACACTTATCTCTCAGAATTGAGCATGTTGAGAGACGTTCGTTCATCCAGCACCAAGGGAACGGGTTGCAGGAGAAACACTTACTCTGGTTTCTCAGTCTGTTTCCTAGTGCCGGTTTGAAGTGCCTGCCGTTTTCACTGTAAAACCGAGTTGGAGCTTGTACCTCCCCATATATATGTATGGAGTGGAGTTGGCAACTGAAAAGAAACTTTGTGTTCCCTTCAAGCTAGGTGAAGGACGGCTTTCACACACACTTATCTCTCAGAACTGAGCATGTGGAGAGACGTTCGTTCATCCAGCACCAAGGGAACGGGTTGCAGGAGAAACAATTACTCTGGTTTCTCAGTCTGTTTCCTAGTGCCGGTTTGAAGTGCCTGCCGTTTTCACTGTAAAACCGAGTTGGAGCTTGTACCTCCCCATATATATGTATGGAGTGGAGTTGGCAACTGAAATAAACTTTGTGTTCCCTTCAAGCTAGGTGAAGGACGGCTTTCACACACACTTATCTCTCAGAACTGAGCATGTGGAGAGACGTTCGTTCATCCAGCACCAAGGGAACGGGTTGCAGGAGAAACACTTAGTCTGGTTTCTCAGTCTGTTTCCTAGTGCCGGTTTGAAGTGCCTGCCGTTTTCACTGTAAAACCGAGTTGGAGCTTGTACCTCCCCATATATATGTATGGAGTGGAGTTGGCAACTGAAAAGAAACTTTGTGTTCCCTTCAAGCTAGGTGAAGGACGGCTTTCACACACACTTATCTCTCAGAACTGAGCATGTGGAGAGACGTTCGTTCATCCAGCACCAAGGGAACGGGTTGAAGGAGAAACACTTACTCTGGTTTCTGAATCTGTTTCCTAGTGCCGGTTTGAAGTGCCTGACGTTTTCACTGTAAAACCGAGTTGGAGCTTGTACCTCCCCATATCTATGTATGGAGTGGATTTGGCAACTGAAAAGAAACTTTGTGTTCCCTTCAAACTAGGTGAAGGACGGCTTTCACACACACTTATCTCTCAGAACTGAGCATGTGGAGAGACGTTCGTTCATCCAGCACCAAGGGAACGGGTTGCAGGAGAAACACTTACTCTGGTTTCTCAGTCTGTTTCCTAGTGCCGGTTTGAATTGCCTGACGTTTTCACTGTTAAACCGAGTTGGAGCTTGTACCTCCCCATATATATGTATGGAGTAAAGTTGGCAACTGAAAAGAAACTTTGTGTTCCCTTCAAGCTAGGTGAAGGACGGCTTTCACACACACTTATCTCTCAGAACTGAGCATGTGGAGAGACGTTCGTTCATCCAGCACCAAGAGAACATGTTGCAGGAGAAATACTTACTCTGGTTTCTGAGTCTATTTCCTAGTGCCGGTTTGAAGTGCCTGCCATTTTCACTGTAAAACCGAGTTGGAGCTTGTACCTCCCCATATATATGTATGGAGTGGAGTTGGCAACTGAAAAGAAACTTTGTGTTCCCTTCAAGCTAGGTTAAAGACGGCTTTCACACACACTTATCTCTCAGAACTGAGCATGCGGAGAGACGTTCGTTCATCCAGCACCAAGGGAACGGGTTGCAGAAGAAACACTTACTCTGGTTTCTGAGTCTGTTTCCTAGTGCCGGTTAGAAGTGCCTGCCGTTTTCACTGTAAAACCGAGTTGGAGCTTGTACCTCCCCATATATATGTATGGAGTGGAGTTGGCAACTGAAAAGAAACTTTGTGTTCCCTTCAAGCTAGGTGAAGGACGGCTTTCACACACACTTATCTCTCAGAACTGAGCATGTGGAGAGACGTTCGTTCATCCAGCACCAAGGGAACGGGTTGCAGGAGAAACACTTACTCTGGTTTCTCAGTCTGTTTCCTAGTGCCGGTTTGAAGTGCCTGCCGTTTTCACTGTAAAACCGAGTTGGAGCTTGTACCTCCCCATATATATGTATGGAGTGGAGTTGGCAACTGAAAAGAAACTTTGTGTTCCCTTCAAGCTAGGTGAAGGACGGCTTTCACACACACTTATCTCTCAGAACTGAGCATGTGGAGAGACGTTCGTTCATGCAGCACCAAGGGAACGGGTTGCAGGAGAAACACTTACTCTGGTTTCTCAGTCTGTTTCCTAGTGCCGGTTTGAAGTGCCTGCCGTTTTCACTGTAAAACCGAGTTGGAGCTTGTACCTCCCCATATATATGTATGGAGTCGTGTTGGCAACTGAAAAGAAACTTTGTGTTCCCTTCAAGCTAGGTGAAGGACGGCTTTCACACACAATTATCTCTCAGAACTGAGCATGTGGAGAGACGTTCGTTCATCCAGCACCAAGAGAACTCGTTGCAGGAGAAACACTTACTCTGTTTTCTGAGTCTGTTTCCTAGTGCCGGTTTGAAGTGCCTGCCGTTTTCACTGTAATACCGAGTTGGAGCTTGTACCTCCCCATATATATGTATGGAGTGGAGTTGGCAACTGAAAAGAAACTTTGTGTTCCCTTCAAGCTAGGTGAAGGACGGCTTTCACACACACTTATCTCTCAGAACTGAGCATGTGGAGAGACGTTCGTTCATCCAGCACCAAGGGAACGGGTTGCAGGAGAAACACTTACTCTGGTTTCTCAGTCTGTATCCTAGTGCCGGTTTGAAGTGCCTGCCGTTTTCACTGTAAAACCGAGTTGGAGCTTGTACCTCCCCATATATATGTATGGAGTGGAGTTGGCAACTGAAAAGAAACTTTGTGTTCCCTTCAAGCTAGGTGAAGTACGGCTTTCACACACAATTATCTCTCAGAACTGAGCATGTGGAGAGACGTTCGTTCATCCAGCACCAAGAGAACGCGTTGCAGGAGAAACACTTACTCTGGTTTCTGAGTCTGTTTCCTAGTGCCGGTTTGAAGTGCCTGCCTTTTTCACTGTAAAACCGAGTTGGAGCTTGTACCTCCCCATATATATGTATGGAGTGGAGTTGGCAACTGAAAAGAAACTTTGTGTTCCCTTCAAGCTAGGTGAAGGACGGCTTTCACACACACTTATCTCTCAGAACTGAGCATGTGGAGAGACGTTCGTTCATCCAGCACCAAGGGAACGGGTTGCAGGAGAAACACTTACTCTGGTTTCTCAGTCTGTTTCCTAGTGCCGGTTTGAAGTGCCTGCCGTTTTCACTGTAAAACCTAGTTGGAGCTTGTAACTCCCCATATATATGTAAGGAGTGGTGTTGGCAACTGAAAAGAAACTTTGTTTTCCCTTCAAGCTAGGTGAAGGACGGCTTTCACACACACTTATCTCTCAGAACTGAGCATGTGGAGAGACGTTCGTTCATCCAGCACCAAGGGAACGGGTTGCAGGAGAAACACTTACTCTGCTTTCTCAGTCTGTTTCCTAGTGCCGGTTTGAAGTGCCTGCCGTTTTCACTGTAAAACCGAGTTGGAGCTTGTACCTCCCCATATATATGTATGGAGTGGAGTTGGCAACTGAAAAGAAACTTTGTGTTCCCTTCAAGCTAGGTGAAGGACGGCTTTCACACACACTTATCTCTCAGAACTGAGCATGTGGAGAGACGTTCGTTCATCCAGCACCAAGGGAACGGGTTGCAGGAGAAACACTTACTCTGGTTTCTCAGTCTGTTTCCTAGTGCCGGTTTGAAGTGCCTGTCGTTTTCACTGTAAAACCGAGTTGGAGCTTGTACCTCCCCATATATATGTATGGAGTGGAGTTGGCAACTGAAAAGAAACTTTGTGTTCCCTTCAAGCTAGGTGAAGGACGGCTTTCACACACACTTATCTCTCAGAACTGAGCATGTGGAGAGACGTTCGTTCATCCAGCACCAAGGGAACGGGTTGCAGGAGAAACACTTACTCTGGTTTCTCAGTCTGTTTCCTAGTGCCGGTTTGAAGTGCCTGCCGTTTTCACTGTAAAACCGAGTTGGAGCTTGTACCTCCCCATATATATGTATGGAGTGGAGTTGGCAACTGAAAAGAAACTTTGTGTTCCCTTCAAGCTAGGTGAAGGACGGCTTTCACACACACTTATCTCTCAGAACTGAGCATGTGGAGAGACGTTCGTTCATCCAGCACCAAGGGAACGGGTTGCAGGAGAAACACTTACTCTGGTTTCTCAGTCTGTTTCCTAGTGCCGGTTTGAAGTGCCTGCCGTTTTCACTGTAAAACCGAGTTGGAGCTTGTACCTCCCCATATATATGTATGGAGTGGAGTTGGCAACTGAAAAGAAACTTTGTGTTCCCTTCAAGCTAGGTGAAGTACGGCTTTCACACACAATTATCTCTCAGAACTGAGCATGTGGAGAGACGTTCGTTCATCCAGCACCAAGAGAACGCGTTGCAGGAGAAACACTTACTCTGGTTTCTGAGTCTGTTTCCTAGTGCCGGTTTGAAGTGCCTGCCTTTTTCACTGTAAAACCGAGTTGGAGCTTGTACCTCCCCATATATATGTATGGAGTGGAGTTGGCAACTGAAAAGAAACTTTGTGTTCCCTTCAAGCTAGGTGAAGGACGGCTTTGACACACACTTATCTCTCAGAACTGAGCATGTGGAGAGACGTTCGTTCATCCAGCACCAAGGGAACGGGTTGCAGGAGAAACACTTACTCTGGTTTCTCAGTCTGTTTCCTAGTGCCGGTTTGAAGTGCCTGCCGTTTTCACTGTAAAACCGAGTTGGAGCTTGTACCTCCCCATATATATGTATGGAGTGGAGTTGGCAACTGGAAAGAAACTTTGTGTTCCCTTCAAGCTAGGTGAAGGACGGCTTTCACACACACTTATCTCTCAGAACTGAGCATGTGGAGAGACGTTCGTTCATCCAGCACCAAGGGAACGGGTTGCAGGAGAAACACTTACTCTGGTTTCTCAGTCTGTTTCCTAGTGCCGGTTTGAAGTGCCTGCCGTTTTCACTGTAAAACCGAGTTGGAGCTTGTACCTCCCCATATATATGTATGGAGTGGAGTTGGCAACTGAAAAGAAACTTTGTGTTCCCTTCAAGCTAGGTGAAGGACGGCTTTCACACACACTTATCTCTCAGAACTGAGCATGTGGAGAGACGTTCGTTCATCCAGCACCAAGGGAACGGGTTGCAGGAGAAACACTTACTCTGGTTTCTCAGTCTGTTTCCTAGTGCCGGTTTGAAGTGCCTGCCGTTTTCACTGTAAAATCGAGTTGGAGCTTGTACCTCCCCATACATATGTATGGAGTGGAGTTGGCAACTGAAAAGAAACTTTTTGTTCCCTTCAAGCTAGGTGAAGGACGGCTTTCACACACACTTATCTCTCAGAACTGAGCATGTGGAGAGACGTTCGTTCATCCAGCACCAAGGGAACGGGTTGCAGGAGAAACACTTACTCTGGTTTCTGAGTCTGTTTCCTAGTGCCGGTTTGAAGTGCCTGCCGTTTTCACTGTAAAACCGAGTTGGAGCTTGTACCTCCCCATATATATGTATGGAGTGGAGTTGGCAACTGAAAAGAAACTTTGTGTTCCCTTCAAGCTAGGTGAAGGACGGCTTTCACACACACTTATCTCTCAGAACTGAGCATGTGGAGAGACGTTCGTTCATCCAGCACCAAGGGAACGGGTTGCAGGAGAAACACTTACTCTGGTTTCTCAGTCTGTTTCCTAGTGCCGGTTTGAAGTGCCTGCCGTTTTCACTGTAAAACCGAGTTGGAGCTTGTACCTCCCCATATATATGTATGGAGTGGAGTTGGCAACTGAAAAGAAACTTTGTCTTTCCTTCAAGCTAGGTGTAGGACGGCTTTCACACACACTTATCTCTCAGAACTGAGCATGTGGAGAGACGTTCGTTCATCCAGCACCAAGGGAACGGGTTGCAGGAGAAACACTTACTCTGGTTTCTCAGTCTGTTTCCTAGTGCCGGTTTGAAGTGCCTGCCGTTTTCACTGTAAAACCGAGTTGGAGCTTGTACCTCCCCATATATATGTATGGAGTGGATTTGGCAACTGAAAAGAAACTTTGTGTTCCCTTCAAGCTAGGTGAAGGACGGCTTTCACACACACTTATCTCTCAGAACTGAGCATGTGGAGAGACGTTCGTTCATCCAGCACCAAGGGAACGGGTTGCAGGAGAAACACTTACTCTGGTTTCTCAGTCTGTTTCCTAGTGCCGGTTTGAAGTGCCTGCCGTTTTCAGTGTAAAACCGAGTTGGAGCTTGTACCTCCCCATATATATGTATGGAGTGGAGTTGGCAACTGAAAAGAAACTTTGTGTTCCCTTCAAGCTAGGTGAAGGACGGCTTTCACACACACTTATCTCTCAGAACTGAGCATGTGGAGAGACGTTCGTTCATCCAGCACCAAGGGAACGGGTTGCAGGAGAAACACTTACTCTGGTTTCTCAGTCTGTTTCCTAGTGCCGGTTTGAAGTGCCTGCCGTTTTCACTGTAAAACCGAGTTGGAGCTTGTACCTCCCCATATATATGTATGGAGTGGAGTTGGCAACTGAAAAGAAACTTTGTGTTCCCTTCAAGCTAGGTGAAGGACGGCTTTCACACACACTTATTTCTCAGAACTGAGCATGTGGAGAGACGTTCGTTCATCCAGCACCAAGGGAACGGGTTGCAGGAGAAACACTTACTCTGGTTTCTCAGTCTGTTTCCTAGTGCCGGTTTGAAGTGCCTGCCGTTTTCACTGTAAAACCGAGTTGGAGCTTGTACCTCCCCATACATATGTATGGAGTGGAGTTGGCAACTGAAAAGAAACTTTGTGTTCCCTTCAAGCTAGGTGAAGGACGGCTTTCACACACACTTATCTCTCAGAACTGAGCATGTGGAGAGACGTTCGTTCATCCAGCACCAAGGGAACGGGTTGCAGGAGAAACACTTACTCTGGTTTCTCAGTCTGTTTCCTAGTGCCGGTTTGAAGTGCCTGCCGTTTTCACTTTAAAACCTAGTTGGAGCTTGTACCTTCCCATACATATGTATGGAGTGGAGTTGGCAACTGAAAAGAAACTTTGTGTTCCCTTCAAGCTAGGTGAAGGACGGCTTTCACACACACTTATCTCTCAGAATTGAGCATGTGGAGAGACGTTCGTTCATCCAGCACCAAGGGAACGGGTTGCAGGAGAAACACTTACTCTGGTTTCTCAGTCTGTTTCCTAGTGCCGGTTTGAAGTGCCTGCCGTTTTCACTGTAAAACCGAGTTGGAGCTTGTACCTCCCCATATATATGTATGGAGTGGAGTTGGCAACTGAAAAGAAACTTTGTGTTCCCTTCAAGCTAGGTGAAGGACGGCTTTCACACACACTTATCTCTCAGAACTGAGCATGTGGAGAGACGTTCGTTCATCCAGCACCAAGGGAACGGGTTGCAGGAGAAACACTTACTCTGGTTTCTGAGTCTGTTTCCTAGTGCCGGTTTGAAGTGCCTGCCGTTTTCACTGTAAAACCGAGTTGGAGCTTGTACCTCCCCATATATATGTATGGAGTGGAGTTGGCAACTGAAAAGAAACTTTGTCTTCCCTTCAAGGTAGGTGAAGTACGGCTTTCACACACACTTATCTCTCAGAATTGAGCATGTGGAGAGACGTTCGTTCATCCAGCACCAAGAGAACTCGTTGCAGGAGAAACATTTACTCTGGTTTCTGAGTCTGTTTCCTAATGCCGGTTTGAAGTGCCTGCCGTTTTCACTGTAAAACCGAGTTGGAGCTTGTACCTCCCCATATATATGTATGGAGTGGAGTTGGCAACTGAAAAGAAACTTTGTGTTCCCTTCAAGCTAGGTGAAGGACGGCTTTCACACACACTTATCTCTCAGAACTGAGCATGTGGAGAGACGTTCGTTCATCCAGCACCAAGGGAACGGGTTGCAGGAGAAACACTTACTCTGGTTTCTCAGTCTGTTTCCTAGTGCCGGTTTGAAGTGCCTGCCGTTTTCACTGTAAAACCGAGTTGGAGCTTGTACCTCCCCATATATATGTATGGAGTGGAGTTGGCAACTGAAAAGAAACTTTGTGTTCCCTTCAAGCTAGGTGAAGGACGGCTTTCACACACACTTATCTCTCAGAACTGAGCATGTGGAGAGACGTTCGTTCATCCAGCACCAAGGGAACGGGTTGCAGGAGAAACACTTACTCTGGTTTCTCAGTCTGTTTCCTAGTGCCGGTTTGAAGTGCCTGCCGTTTTCACTGTAAAACCGAGTTGGAGCTTGTACCTCCCCATATATATGTATGGAGTGGAGTTGGCAACTGAAAAGAAACTTTGTGTTCCCTTCAAGCTAGGTGAAGGACGGCTTTCACACACACTTATTTCTCAGAACTGAGCATGTGGAGAGACGTTCGTTCATCCAGCACCAAGGGAACCGGTTGCAGGAGAAACACTTACTCTGGTTTCTGAGTCTGTTTCCTAGTGCCGGTTTGAAGTGCCTGCCGTTTTCACTGTAAAACCGAGTTGGAGCTTGTACCTCCCCATATATATGTATGGAGTGGAGTTGGCAACTGAAAAGAAACTTTGTGTTCCCTTCAAGCTAGGTGAAGGACGGCTTTCACACACACTTATCTCTCAGAACTGAGCATGTGGAGAGACGTTCGTTCATCCAGCACCAAGGGAACGGGTTGCAGGAGAAACACTTACTCTGCTTTCTCAGTCTGTTTCCTAGTGCCGGTTTGAAGTGCCTGCCGTTTTCACTGTAAAACCGAGTTGGAGCTTGTACCTCCCCATATATATGTATGGAGTGGATTTGGCAACTGAAAAGAAACTTTGTGTTCCCTTCAAGCTAGGTGAAGGACGGCTTTCACACACACTTATCTCTCAGAACTGAGCATGTGGAGAGACGTTCGTTCATCCAGCACCAAGAGAACGCGTTGCAGGAGAAACACTTACTCTGGTTTCTGAGTCTGTTTCCTAGTGCCGGTTTGAAGTGCCTGCCGTTTTCACTGTAAAACCGAGTTGGAGCTTGTACCTCCCCATATATATGTATGGAGTGGAGTTGGCAACTGAAAAGAAACTTTGTGTTCCCTTCAAGCTAGGTGAAGGACGGCTTTCACACACACTTATCTCTCAGAACTGAGCATGTGGAGAGACGTTCGTTCATCCAGCACCAAGGGAACGGGTTGCAGGAGAAACACTTACTCTGCTTTCTCAGTCTGTTTCCTAGTGCCGGTTTGAAGTGCCTGCCGTTTTCACTGTAAAACCGAGTTGGAGCTTGTACCTCCCCATATATATGTATGGAGTGGAGTTGGCAACTGAAAAGAAACTTTGTGTTCCCTTCAAGCTAGGTGAAGGACGGCTTTCACACACACTTATCTCTCAGAACGGAGCATGTGGAGAGACGTTCGTTCATCCAGCACCAAGGGAACGGGTTGCAGGAGAAACACTTACTCTGGTTTCTGAGTCTGTTTCCTAGTGCCGGTTTGAAGTGCCTGCCGTTTTCACTGTAAAACCGAGTTGGAGCTTGTACCTCCCCATATATATGTATGGAGTGGAGTTGGCAACTGAAAAGAAACTTTGTGTTCCCTTCAAGCTAGGTGAAGGACGGCTTTCACACACACTTATCTCTCAGAACGGAGCATGTGGAGAGACGTTCGTTCATCCAGCACCAAGGGAACGGGTTGCAGGAGAAACACTTACTCTGGTTTCTGAGTCTGTTTCCTAGTGCCGGTTTGAAGTGCCTGCCGTTTTCACTGTAAAACCGAGTTGGAGCTTGTACCTCCCCATATATATGTATGGAGTGGAGTTGGCAACTGAAAAGAAACTTTGTGTTCCCTTCAAGCTAGGTGAAGGACGGCTTTCACACACACTTATCTCTCAGAACTGAGCATGTGGAGAGACGTTCGTTCATCCAGCACCAAGGGAACGGGTTGCAGGAGAAACACTTACTCTGGTTTCTCAGTCTGTTTCCTAGTGCCGGTTTGAAGTGCCTGCCGTTTTCACTGTAAAACCTAGTTGGAACTTGTACCTCCCCATATATATGTATGGAGTGGAGTTGGCAACTGAAAAGAAACTTTGTGTTCCCTTCAAGCTAGGTGAAGGACGGCTTTCACACACAATTATCTCTCAGAACTGAGCATGTGGAGAGACGTTCGTTCATCCAGCACCAAGGGAACGGGTTGCAGGAGAAACACTTACTCTGGTTTCTCAGTCTGTTTCCTAGTGCCGGTTTGAAGTGCCTGCCGTTTTCACTGTAAAACCGAGTTGGAGCTTGTACCTCCCCATATATATGTATGGAGTGGAGTTGGCAACTGAAAAGAAACTTTGTGTTCCCTTCAAGCTAGGTGAAGGACGGCTTTCACACACACATATCTCTCAGAACTGAGCATGTGGTGAGACGTTCGTTCATCCAGCACCAAGAGAACTCGTTGCAGGAGAAACACTTACTCTGGTTTCTGAGTCTGTTTCCTAGTGCCGGTTTGAAGTGCCTGCCGTTTTCACTGTAAAACCGAGTTGGAGCTTGTACCTCCCCATATATATGTATGGAGTGGAGTTGGCAACTGAAAAGAAACTTTGTGTTCCCTTCAAGCTAGGTGAAGGACGGCTTTCACACACACTTATCTCTCAGAACTGAGCATGTGGAGAGACGTTCGTTCATCCAGCACCAAGGGAACGGGTTGCAGGAGAAACACTTACTCTGGTTTCTCAGTCTGTTTCCTAGTGCCGGTTTGAAGTGCCTGCCGTTTTCACTGTTAAACCGAGTTGGAGCTTGTACCTCCCCATATATATGTATGGAGTGGAGTTGGCAACTGAAAAGAAACTTTGTCTTCCCTTCAAGCTAGTTGAAGGACGGCTTTCACACACACTTATCTCTCAGAACTGAGCATGTGGAGAGACGTTCGTTCATCCAGCACCAAGGGAACGGGTTGCAGGAGAAACACTTTCTCTGGTTTCTCAGTCTGTTTCCTAGTGCCGGTTTGAAGTGCCTGCCGTTTTCAGTGTAAAACCGAGTTGGAGCTTGTACCTCCCCATATATATGTATGGAGTGGAGTTGGCAACTGAAAAGAAACTTTGTGTTCCCTTCAAGCTAGGTGAAGTACGGCTTTCACACACAATTATCTCTCAGAACTGAGCATGTGGAGAGACGTTCGTTCATCCAGCACCAAGAGAACGCGTTGCAGGAGAAACACTTACTCTGGTTTCTGAGTCTGTTTCCTAGTGCCGGTTTGAAGTGCCTGCCGTTTTCACTGTAAAACCGAGTTGGAGCTTGTACCTCCCCATATATATGTATGGAGTGGAGTTGGCAACTGAAAAGAAACTTTGTGTTCCCTTCAAGCTAGGTGAAGGACGGCTTTCACACACACTTATCTCTCAGAACTGAGCATGTGGAGAGACGTTCGTTCATCCAGCACCAAGGGAACGGGTTGCAGGAGAAACACTTACTCTGGTTTCTCAGTCTGTTTCCTAGTGCCGGTTTGAAGTGCCTGCCGTTTTCACTGTAAAACCTAGTTGGAGCTTGTAACTCCCCATATATATGTAAGGAGTGGTGTTGGCAACTGAAAAGAAACTTTGTTTTCCCTTCAAGCTAGGTGAAGGACGGCTTTCACACACACTTATCTCTCAGAACTGAGCATGTGGAGAGACGTTCGTTCATCCAGCACCAAGGGAACGGGTTGCAGGAGAAACACTTACTCTGCTTTCTCAGTCTGTTTCCTAGTGCCGGTTTGAAGTGCCTGCCGTTTTCACTGTAAAACCGAGTTGGAGCTTGTACCTCCCCATATATATGTATGGAGTGGAGTTGGCAACTGAAAAGAAACTTTGTGTTCCCTTCAAGCTAGGTGAAGGACGGCTTTCACACACACTTATCTCTCAGAACTGAGCATGTGGAGAGACGTTCGTTCATCCAGCACCAAGGGAACGGGTTGCAGGAGAAACACTTACTCTGGTTTCTCAGTCTGTTTCCTAGTGCCGGTTTGAAGTGCCTGTCGTTTTCACTGTAAAACCGAGTTGGAGCTTGTACCTCCCCATATATATGTATGGAGTGGAGTTGGCAACTGAAAAGAAACTTTGTGTTCCCTTCAAGCTAGGTGAAGGACGGCTTTCACACACACTTATCTCTCAGAACTGAGCATGTGGAGAGACGTTCGTTCATCCAGCACCAAGGGAACGGGTTGCAGGAGAAACACTTACTCTGGTTTCTCAGTCTGTTTCCTAGTGCCGGTTTGAAGTGCCTGCCGTTTTCACTGTAAAACCGAGTTGGAGCTTGTACCTCCCCATATATATGTATGGAGTGGAGTTGGCAACTGAAAAGAAACTTTGTGTTCCCTTCAAGCTAGGTGAAGGACGGCTTTCACACACACTTATCTCTCAGAACTGAGCATGTGGAGAGACGTTCGTTCATCCAGCACCAAGGGAACGGGTTGCAGGAGAAACACTTACTCTACTTTCTCAGTCTGTTTCCTAGTGCCGGTTTGAAGTGCCTGCCTTTTTCACTGTAAAACCGAGTTGGAGCTTGTACCTCCCCATATATATGTATGGAGTGGAGTTGGCAACTGAAAAGAAACTTTGTGTTCCCTTCAAGCTAGGTGAAGTACGGCTTTCACACACAATTATCTCTCAGAACTGAGCATGTGGAGAGACGTTCGTTCATCCAGCACCAAGAGAACGCGTTGCAGGAGAAACACTTACTCTGGTTTCTGAGTCTGTTTCCTAGTGCCGGTTTGAAGTGCCTGCCTTTTTCACTGTAAAACCGAGTTGGAGCTTGTACCTCCCCATATATATGTATGGAGTGGAGTTGGCAACTGAAAAGAAACTTTGTGTTCCCTTCAAGCTAGGTGAAGGACGGCTTTGACACACACTTATCTCTCAGAACTGAGCATGTGGAGAGACGTTCGTTCATCCAGCACCAAGGGAACGGGTTGCAGGAGAAACACTTACTCTGGTTTCTCAGTCTGTTTCCTAGTGCCTGTTTGAAGTGCCTGCCGTTTTCACTGTAAAACCGAGTTGGAGCTTGTACCTCCCCATATATATGTATGGAGTGGAGTTGGCAACTGAAAAGAAACTTTGTGTTCCCTTCAAGCTAGGTGAAGGACGGCTTTCACACACACTTATCTCTCAGAACTGAGCATGTGGAGAGACGTTCGTTCATCCAGCACCAAGGGAACGGGTTGCAGGAGAAACACTTACTCTGGTTTCTCAGTCTGTTTCCTAGTGCCGGTTTGAAGTGCCTGCCGTTTTCACTGTAAAACCGAGTTGGAGCTTGTACCTCCCCATATATATGTATGGAGTGGAGTTGGCAACTGAAAAGAAACTTTGTGTTCCCTTCAAGCTAGGTGAAGGACGGCTTTCACACACACTTATCTCTCAGAACTGAGCATGTGGAGAGACGTTCGTTCATCCAGCACCAAGGGAACGGGTTGCAGGAGAAACACTTACTCTGGTTTCTCAGTCTGTTTCCTAGTGCCGGTTTGAAGTGCCTGCCGTTTTCACTGTAAAACCGAGTTGGAGCTTGTACCTCCCCATATATATGTATGGAGTGGAGTTGGCAACTGAAAAGAAACTTTGTGTTCCCTTCAAGCTAGGTGAAGGACGGCTTTCACACACACTTATTTCTCAGAACTGAGCATGTGGAGAGACGTTCGTTCATCCAGCACCAAGGGAACGGGTTGCAGGAGAAACACTTACTCTGGTTTCTCAGTCTGTTTCCTAGTGCCGGTTTGAAGTGCCTGCCGTTTTCACTGTAAAACCGAGTTGGAGCTTGTACCTCCCCATATATATGTATGGAGTGGAGTTGGCAACTGAAAAGAAACTTTGTGTTCCCTTCAAGCTAGGTGAAGGACGGCTTTCACACACACTTATCTCTCAGAACTGAGCATGTGGAGAGACGTTCGTTCATCCAGCACCAAGGGAACGGGTTGCAGGAGAAACACTTACTCTGGTTTCTCAGTCTGTTTCCTAGTGCCGGTTTGAAGTGCCTGCCGTTTTCACTGTAAAACCGAGTTGGAGCTTGTACCTCCCCATATATATGTATGGAGTGGAGTTGGCAACTGAAAAGAAACTTTGTGTTCCCTTCAAGCTAGGTGAAGGACGGCTTTCACACACACTTATCTCTCAGAACTGAGCATGTGGAGAGACGTTCGTTCATCCAGCACCAAGGGAACGGGTTGCAGGAGAAACACTTACTCTGGTTTCTCAGTCTGTTTCCTAGTGCCGGTTTGAAGTGCCTGCCGTTTTCACTGTAAAACCGAGTTGGAGCTTGTACCTCCCCATATATATGTATGGAGTGGAGTTGGCAACTGAAAAGAAACTTTGTGTTCCCTTCAAGCTAGGTGAAGGACGGCTTTCACACACACTTATTTCTCAGAACTGAGCATGTGGAGAGACGTTCGTTCATCCAGCACCAAGGGAACGGGTTGCAGGAGAAACACTTACTCTGGTTTCTCAGTCTGTTTCCTAGTGCCGGTTTGAAGTGCCTGCCGTTTTCACTGTAAAACCGAGTTGGAGCTTGTACCTCCCCATATATATGTATGGAGTGGAGTTGGCAACTGAAAAGAAACTTTGTGTTCCCTTCAAGCTAGGTGAAGGACGGCTTTCACACACACTTATCTCTCAGAACTGAGCATGTGGAGAGACGTTCGTTCATCCAGCACCAAGGGAACGGGTTGCAGGAGAAACACTTACTCTGGTTTCTGAGTCTGTTTCCTAGTGCCGGTTTGAAGTGCCTGCCGTTTTCACTGTAAAACCGAGTTGGAGCTTGTACCTCCCCATATATATGTATGGAGTGGAGTTGGCAACTGAAAAGAAACTTTGTGTTCCCTTCAAGCTAGGTGAAGGACGGCTTTCACACACACTTATCTCTCAGAACTGAGCATGTGGAGAGACGTTCGTTCATCCAGCACCAAGGGAACGGGTTGCAGGAGAAACACTTACTCTGGTTTCTCAGTCTGTTTCCTAGTGCCGGTTTGAAGTGCCTGCCGTTTTCACTGTAAAACCGAGTTGGAGCTTGTACCTCCCCATATATATGTATGGAGTGGAGTTGGCAACTGAAAAGAAACTTTGTGTTCCCTTCAAGCTAGGTGAAGGACGGCTTTCACACACACTTATCTCTCAGAACTGAGCATGTGGAGAGACGTTCGTTCATCCAGCACCAAGGGAACGGGTTGCAGGAGAAACACTTACTCTGGTTTCTCAGTCTGTTTCCTAGTGCCGGTTTGAAGTGCCTGCCGTTTTCACTGTAAAAACGAGTTGGAGCTTGTACCTCCCCATACATATGTATGGAGTGGAGTTGGCAACTGAAAAGAAACTTTTTGTTCCCTTCAAGCTAGGTGAAGGACGGCTTTCACACACACTTATCTCTCAGAACTGAGCATGTGGAGAGACGTTCGTTCATCCAGCACCAAGGGAACGGGTTGCAGGAGAAACACTTACTCTGTTTTCTGAGTCTGTTTCCAAGTGCCGGTTTGAAGTGCCTGCCATTTTCACTGTAAAACCGAGTTGGAGCTTGTACCTCCCCATATATATGTATGGAGTGGAGTTGGCAACTGAAAAGAAACTTTGTGTTCCCTTCAAGCTAGGTGAAGGACGGCTTTCACACACACTTATCTCTCAGAACTGAGCATGTGGAGAGACGTTCGTTCATCCAGCACCAAGGGAACGGGTTGCAGGAGAAACACTTACTCTGGTTTCTCAGTCTGTTTCCTAGTGCCGGTTTGAAGTGCCTGCCGTTTTCACTGTAAAACCGAGTTGGAGCTTGTACCTCCCCATATATATGTATGGAGTGGAGTTGGCAACTGAAAAGAAACTTTGTGTTCCCTTCAAGCTAGGTGAAGGACGGCTTTCACACACACTTATCTCTCAGAACTGAGCATGTGGAGAGACGTTCGTTCATCCAGCACCAAGGGAACGGGTTGCAGGAGAAACACTTACTCTGGTTTCTCAGTCTGTTTCCTAGTGCCGGTTTGAAGTGCCTGCCGTTTTCACTGTAAAAACGAGTTGGAGCTTGTACCTCCCCATACATATGTATGGAGTGGAGTTGGCAACTGAAAAGAAACTTTTTGTTCCCTTCAAGCTAGGTGAAGGACGGCTTTCACACACACTTATCTCTCAGAACTGAGCATGTGGAGAGACGTTCGTTCATCCAGCACCAAGGGAACGGGTTGCAGGAGAAACACTTACTCTGTTTTCTGAGTCTGTTTCCAAGTGCCGGTTTGAAGTGCCTGCCATTTTCACTGTAAAACCGAGTTGGAGCTTGTACCTCCCCATATATATGTATGGAGTGGAGTTGGCAACTGAAAAGAAACTTTGTGTTCCCTTCAAGCTAGGTGAAGGACGGCTTTCACACACACTTATCTCTCAGAACTGAGCATGTGGAGAGACGTTCGTTCATCCAGCACCAAGGGAACGGGTTGCAGGAGAAACACTTACTCTGGTTTCTCAGTCTGTTTCCTAGTGCCGGTTTGAAGTGCCTGCCGTTTTCACTGTAAAACCGAGTTGGAGCTTGTACCTCCCCATATATATGTATGGAGTGGAGTTGGCAACTGAAAAGAAACTTTGTGTTCCCTTCAAGCTAGGTGAAGGACGGCTTTCACACACACTTATCTCTCAGAACTGAGCATGTGGAGAGACGTTCGTTCATCCAGCACCAAGGGAACGGGTTGCAGGAGAAACACTTACTCTGGTTTCTCAGTCTGTTTCCTAGTGCCGGTTTGAAGTGCCTGCCGTTTTCACTGTAAAACCGAGTTGGAGCTTGTACCTCCCCATATATATGTATGGAGTGGAGTTGGCAACTGAAAAGAAACTTTGTGTTCCCTTCAAGCTAGGTGAAGGACGGCTTTCACACACACTTATCTCTCAGAACTGAGCATGTGGAGAGACGTTCGTTCATCCAGCACCAAGGGAACGGGTTGCAGGAGAAACACTTACTCTGGTTTCTCAGTCTGTTTCCTAGTGCCGGTTTGAAGTGCCTGCCGTTTTCACTGTAAAACCGAGTTGGAGCTTGTACCTCCCCATATATATGTATGGAGTGGAGTTGGCAACTGAAAAGAAACTTTGTGTTCCCTTCAAGCTAGGTGAAGGACGGCTTTCACACACACTTATTTCTCAGAACTGAGCATGTGGAGAGACGTTCGTTCATCCAGCACCAAGGGAACGGGTTGCAGGAGAAACACTTACTCTGGTTTCTCAGTCTGTTTCCTAGTGCCGGTTTGAAGTGCCTGCCGTTTTCACTGTAAAACCGAGTTGGAGCTTGTACCTCCCCATATATATGTATGGAGTGGAGTTGGCAACTGAAAAGAAACTTTGTGTTCCCTTCAAGCTAGGTGAAGGACGGCTTTCACACACACTTATCTCTCAGAACTGAGCATGTGGAGAGACGTTCGTTCATCCAGCACCAAGGGAACGGGTTGCAGGAGAAACACTTACTCTGGTTTCTCAGTCTGTTTCCTAGTGCCGGTTTGAAGTGCCTGCCGTTTTCACTGTAAAACCGAGTTGGAGCTTGTACCTCCCCATATATATGTATGGAGTGGAGTTGGCAACTGAAAAGAAACTTTGTGTTCCCTTCAAGCTAGGTGAAGGACGGCTTTCACACACACTTATCTCTCAGAACTGAGCATGTGGAGAGACGTTCGTTCATCCAGCACCAAGGGAACGGGTTGCAGGAGAAACACTTACTCTGGTTTCTCAGTCTGTTTCCTAGTGCCGGTTTGAAGTGCCTGCCGTTTTCACTGTAAAACCGAGTTGGAGCTTGTACCTCCCCATATATATGTATGGAGTGGAGTTGGCAACTGAAAAGAAACTTTGTGTTCCCTTCAAGCTAGGTGAAGGACGGCTTTCACACACACTTATCTCTCAGAACTGAGCATGTGGAGAGACGTTCGTTCATCCAGCACCAAGGGAACGGGTTGCAGGAGAAACACTTACTCTGGTTTCTCAGTCTGTTTCCTAGTGCCGGTTTGAAGTGCCTGCCGTTTTCACTGTAAAAACGAGTTGGAGCTTGTACCTCCCCATACATATGTATGGAGTGGAGTTGGCAACTGAAAAGAAACTTTTTGTTCCCTTCAAGCTAGGTGAAGGACGGCTTTCACACACACTTATCTCTCAGAACTGAGCATGTGGAGAGACGTTCGTTCATCCAGCACCAAGGGAACGGGTTGCAGGAGAAACACTTACTCTGGTTTCTGAGTCTGTTTCCTAGTGCCGGTTTGAAGTGCCTGCCGTTTTCACTGTAAAACCGAGTTGGAGCTTGTACCTCCCCATATATATGTATGGAGTGGAGTTGGCAACTGAAAAGAAACTTTGTGTTCCCTTCAAGCTAGGTGAAGGACGGCTTTCACACACACTTATCTCTCAGAACTGAGCATGTGGAGAGACGTTCGTTCATCCAGCACCAAGGGAACGGGTTGCAGGAGAAACACTTACTCTGGTTTCTCAGTCTGTTTCCTAGTGCCGGTTTGAAGTGCCTGCCGTTTTCACTGTAAAACCGAGTTGGAGCTTGTACCTCCCCATATATATGTATGGAGTGGAGTTGGCAACTGAAAAGAAACTTTGTCTTTCCTTCAAGCTAGGTGTAGGACGGCTTTCACACACACTTATCTCTCTGAACTGAGCATGTGGAGAGACGTTCGTTCATCCAGCACCAAGGGAACGGGTTGCAGGAGAAACACTTACTCTGGTTTCTCAGTCTGTTTCCTAGTGCCGGTTTGAAGTGCCTGCCGTTTTCACTGTAAAACCGAGTTGGAGCTTGTACCTCCCCATATATATGTATGGAGTGGATTTGGCAACTGAAAAGAAACTTTGTGTTCCCTTCAAGCTAGGTGAAGGACGGCTTTCACACACACTTATCTCTCAGAACTGAGCATGTGGAGAGACGTTCGTTCATCCAGCACCAAGGGAACGGGTTGCAGGAGAAACACTTACTCTGGTTTCTCAGTCTGTTTCCTAGTGCCGGTTTGAAGTGCCTGCCGTTTTCAGTGTAAAACCGAGTTGGAGCTTGTACCTCCCCATATATATGTATGGAGTGGAGTTGGCAACTGAAAAGAAACTTTGTGTTCCCTTCAAGCTAGGTGAAGGACGGCTTTCACACACACTTATCTCTCAGAACTGAGCATGTGGAGAGACGTTCGTTCATCCAGCACCAAGGGAACGGGTTGCAGGAGAAACACTTACTCTGGTTTCTCAGTCTGTTTCCTAGTGCCGGTTTGAAGTGCCTGCCGTTTTCACTGTAAAACCGAGTTGGAGCTTGTACCTCCCCATATATATGTATGGAGTGGAGTTGGCAACTGAAAAGAAACTTTGTGTTCCCTTCAAGCTAGGTGAAGGACGGCTTTCACACACACTTATTTCTCAGAACTGAGCATGTGGAGAGACGTTCGTTCATCCAGCACCAAGGGAACGGGTTGCAGGAGAAACACTTACTCTGGTTTCTCAGTCTGTTTCCTAGTGCCGGTTTGAAGTGCCTGCCGTTTTCACTGTAAAACCGAGTTGGAGCTTGTACCTCCCCATACATATGTATGGAGTGGAGTTGGCAACTGAAAAGAAACTTTGTGTTCCCTTCAAGCTAGGTGAAGGACGGCTTTCACACACACTTATCTCTCAGAACTGAGCATGTGGAGAGACGTTCGTTCATCCAGCACCAAGGGAACGGGTTGCAGGAGAAACACTTACTCTGGTTTCTCAGTCTGTTTCCTAGTGCCGGTTTGAAGTGCCTGCCGTTTTCACTTTAAAACCTAGTTGGAGCTTGTACCTTCCCATACATATGTATGGAGTGGAGTTGGCAACTGAAAAGAAACTTTGTGTTCCCTTCAAGCTAGGTGAAGGACGGCTTTCACACACACTTATCTCTTAGAATTGAGCATGTGGAGAGACGTTCGTTCATCCAGCACCAAGGGAACGGGTTGCAGGAGAAACACTTACTCTGGTTTCTCAGTCTGTTTCCTAGTGCCGGTTTGGAGTGCCTGCCGTTTTCACTGTAAAACCGAGTTGGAGCTTGTACCTCCCCATATATATGTATGGAGTGGAGTTGGCAACTGAAAAGAAACTTTGTGTTCCCTTCAAGCTAGGTGAAGGACGGCTTTCACACACACTTATCTCTCAGAACTGAGCATGTGGAGAGACGTTCGTTCATCCAGCACCAAGGGAACGGGTTGCAGGAGAAACACTTTCTCTGGTTTCTGAGTCTGTTTCCTAGTGCCGGTTTGAAGTGCCTGCCGTTTTCACTGTAAAACCGAGTTGGAGCTTGTACCTCCCCATATATATGTATGGAGTGGAGTTGGCAACTGAAAAGAAACTTTGTGTTCCCTTCAAGCTAGGTGAAGGACGGCTTTCACACACACTTATCTCTCAGAACTGAGCATGTGGAGAGACGTTCGTTCATCCAGCACCAAGAGAACTCGTTGCAGGAGAAACATTTACTCTGGTTTCTGAGTCTGTTTCCGAATGCCGGTTTGAAGTGCCTGCCGTTTTCACTGTAAAACCGAGTTGGAGCTTGTACCTCCCCATATATATGTATGGAGTGGAGTTGGCAACTGAAAAGAAACTTTGTGTTCCCTTCAAGCTAGGTGAAGGACGGCTTTCACACACACTTATCTCTCAGAACTGAGCATGTGGAGAGACGTTCGTTCATCCAGCACCAAGGGAACGGGTTGCAGGAGAAACACTTACTCTGGTTTCTCAGTCTGTTTCCTAGTGCCGGTTTGAAGTGCCTGCCGTTTTCACTGTAAAACCGAGTTGGAGCTTGTACCTCCCCATATATATGTATGGAGTGGAGTTGGCAACTGAAAAGAAACTTTGTGTTCCCTTCAAGCTAGGTGAAGGACGGCTTTCACACACACTTATCTCTCAGAACTGAGCATGTGGAGAGACGTTCGTTCATCCAGCACCAAGGGAACGGGTTGCAGGAGAAACACTTACTCTGGTTTCTCAGTCTGTTTCCTAGTGCCGGTTTGAAGTGCCTGCCGTTTTCACTGTAAAACCGAGTTGGAGCTTGTACCTCCCCATATATATGTATGGAGTGGAGTTGGCAACTGAAAAGAAACTTTGTGTTCCCTTCAAGCTAGGTGAAGGACGGCTTTCACACACACTTATTTCTCAGAACTGAGCATGTGGAGAGACTTTCGTTCATCCAGCACCAAGGGAACGGGTTGCAGGAGAAACACTTACTCTGGTTTCTGAGTCTGTTTCCTAGTGCCGGTTTGAAGTGCCTGCCGTTTTCACTGTAAAACCGAGTTGGAGCTTGTACCTCCCCATATATATGTATGGAGTGGAGTTGGCAACTGAAAAGAAACTTTGTGTTCCCTTCAAGCTAGGTGAAGGACGGCTTTCACACACACTTATCTCTCAGAACTGAGCATGTGGAGAGACGTTCGTTCATCCAGCACCAAGGGAACAGGTTGCAGGAGAAACACTTACTCTGCTTTCTCAGTCTGTTTCCTAGTGCCGGTTTGAAGTGCCTGCCGTTTTCACTGTAAAACCGAGTTGGAGCTTGTACCTCCCCATATATATGTATGGAGTGGATTTGGCAACTGAAAAGAAACTTTGTGTTCCCTTCAAGCTAGGTGAAGGACGGCTTTCACACACACTTATCTCTCAGAACTGAGCATGTGGAGAGACGTTCGTTCATCCAGCACCAAGAGAACGCGTTGCAGGAGAAACACTTACTCTGGTTTCTCAGTCTGTTTCCTAGTGCCGGTTTGAAGTGCCTGCCGTTTTCACTGTAAAACCGAGTTGGAGCTTGTACCTCCCCATATATATGTATGGAGTGGAGTTGGCAACTGAAAAGAAACTTTGTGTTCCCTTCAAGCTAGGTGAAGGACGGCTTTCACACACACTTATCTCTCAGAACTGAGCATGTGGAGAGACGTTCGTTCATCCAGCACCAAGGGAACGGGTTGCAGGAGAAACACTTACTCTGGTTTCTCAGTCTGTTTCCTAGTGCCGGTTTGAAGTGCCTGCCGTTTTCACTGTAAAACCGAGTTGGAGCTTGTACCTCCCCATATATATGTATGGAGTGGAGTTGGCAACTGAAAAGAAACTTTGTGTTCCCTTCAAGCTAGGTGAAGGACGGCTTTCACACACACTTATCTCTCAGAACGGAGCATGTGGAGAGACGTTCGTTCATCCAGCACCAAGGGAACGGGTTGCAGGAGAAACACTTACTCTGGTTTCTGAGTCTGTTTCCTAGTGCCAGTTTGAAGTGCCTGCCGTTTTCACTGTAAAACCGAGTTGGAGCTTGTACCTCCCCATATATATGTATGGAGTGGAGTTGGCAACTGAAAAGAAACTTTGTGTTCCCTTCAAGCTAGGTGAAGGACGGCTTTCACACACACTTATCTCTCAGAACTGAGCATGTGGAGAGACGTTCGTTCATCCAGCACCAAGGGAACGGGTTGCAGGAGAAACACTTACTCTGGTTTCTGAGTCTGTTTCCTAGTGCCGGTTTGAAGTGCCTGCCGTTTTCACTGTAAAACCGAGTTGGAGCTTGTACCTCCCCATATATATGTATGGAGTGGAGTTGGCAACTGAAAAGAAACTTTGTGTTCCCTTCAAGCTAGGTGAAGGACGGCTTTCACACACACTTATCTCTCAGAACTGAGCATGTGGAGAGACGTTCGTTCATCCAGCACCAAGGGAACGGGTTGCAGGAGAAACACTTACTCTGGTTTCTCAGTCTGTTTCCTAGTGCCGGTTTGAAGTGCCTGCCGTTTTCACTGTAAAACCTAGTTGGAACTTGTACCTCCCCATATATATGTATGGAGTGGAGTTGGCAACTGAAAAGAAACTTTGTGTTCCCTTCAAGCTAGGTGAAGGACGGCTTTCACACACAATTATCTCTCAGAACTGAGCATGTGGAGAGACGTTCGTTCATCCAGCACCAAGGGAACGGGTTGCAGGAGAAACACTTACTCTGGTTTCTCAGTCTGTTTCCTAGTGCCGGTTTGAAGTGCCTGCCGTTTTCACTGTAAAACCGAGTTGGAGCTTGTACCTCCCCATATATATGTATGGAGTGGAGTTGGCAACTGAAAAGAAACTTTGTGTTCCCTTCAAGCTAGGTGAAGGACGGCTTTCACACACACATATCTCTCAGAACTGAGCATGTGGTGAGACGTTCGTTCATCCAGCACCAAGAGAACTCGTTGCAGGAGAAACACTTACTCTGGTTTCTGAGTCTGTTTCCTAGTGCCGGTTTGAAGTGCCTGCCGTTTTCACTGTAAAACCGAGTTGGAGCTTGTACCTCCCCATATATATGTATGGAGTGGAGTTGGCAACTGAAAAGAAACTTTGTGTTCCCTTCAAGCTAGGTGAAGGACGGCTTTCACACACACTTATCTCTCAGAACTGAGCATGTGGAGAGACGTTCGTTCATCCAGCACCAAGGGAACGGGTTGCAGGAGAAACACTTACTCTGGTTTCTCAGTCTGTTTCCTAGTGCCGGTTTGAAGTGCCTGCCGTTTTCACTGTTAAACCGAGTTGGAGCTTGTACCTCCCCATATATATGTATGGAGTGGAGTTGGCAACTGAAAAGAAACTTTGTCTTCCCTTCAAGCTAGTTGAAGGACGGCTTTCACACACACTTATCTCTCAGAACTGAGCATGTGGAGAGAGGTTCGTTCATCCAGCACCAAGGGAACGGGTTGCAGGAGAAACACTTTCTCTGGTTTCTCAGTCTGTTTCCTAGTGCCGGTTTGAAGTGCCTGCCGTTTTCAGTGTAAAACCGAGTTGGAGCTTGTACCTCCCCATATATATGTATGGAGTGGAGTTGGCAACTGAAAAGAAACTTTGTGTTCCCTTCAAGCTAGGTGAAGGACGGCTTTCACACACACTTATCTCTCAGAACGGAGCATGTGGAGAGACGTTCGTTCATCCAGCACCAAGGGAACGGGTTGCAGGAGAAACACTTACTCTGGTTTCTCAGTCTGTTTCCTAGTGCCGGTTTGAAGTGCCTGCCGTTTTCACTGTAAAACCGAGTTGGAGCTTGTACCTCCCCATATATATGTATGGAGTGGAGTTGGCAACTGAAAAGAAACTTTGTGTTCCCTTCAAGCTAGGTGAAGGACGGCTTTCACACACACTTATCTCTCAGAACTGAGCATGTGGAGAGACGTTCGTTCATCCAGCACCAAGGGAACGGGTTGCAGGAGAAACACTTACTCTGGTTTCTCAGTCTGTTTCCTAGTGCCGGTTTGAAGTGCCTGCCGTTTTCACTGTAAAACCGAGTTGGAGCTTGTACCTCCCCATATATATGTATGGAGTGGAGTTGGCAACTGAAAAGAAACTTTGTGTTCCCTTCAAGCTAGGTGAAGGACGGCTTTCACACACACTTATTTCTCAGAACTGAGCATGTGGAGAGACGTTCGTTCATCCAGCACCAAGGGAACGGGTTGCAGGAGAAACACTTACTCTGGTTTCTGAGTCTGTTTCCTAGTGCCGGATTGAAGTGCCTGCCGTTTTCACTGTAAAACCGAGTTGGAGCTTGTACCTCCCCATATATATGTATGGAGTGGAGTTGGCAACTGAAAAGAAACTTTGTGTTCCCTTCAAGCTAGGTGAAGGACGGCTTTCACACACACTTATTTCTCAGAAGTGAGCATGTGGAGAGACGTTCGTTCATCCAGCACCAAGGGAACGGGTTGCAGGAGAAACACTTACTCTGGTATCTCAGTCTGTTTCCTAGTGCCGGTTTGAAGTGCCTGCCGTTTTCACTGTAAAACCGAGTTGGAGCTTGTACCTCCCCATATATATGTATGGAGTGGAGTTGGCAACTGAAAAGAAAGTTAGTGTTCCCTTCAAGCTAGGTGAAGGACGGCTTTCACACACACTTAACTCTCAGAACTGAGCATGTGGAGAGACGTTCGTTCATCCAGCACCAAGGGAACGCGTTGCAGGAGAAACACTTACTCTGGTTTCTCAGTCTGTTTCCTAGTGCCGGTTTGAAGTGCCTGCCGTTTTCACTGTAAAACCGAGTTGGAGCTTGTACCTCCCCATATATATGTATGGAGTGGAGTTGGCAAGTGAAAAGAAACTTTGTGTTCCCTTCAAGCTAGGTGAAGGACGGCTTTCACACACACTTATCTCTCAGAACTGAGCATGTGGAGAGACGTTCGTTCATCCAGCACCAAGGGAACGGGTTGCAGGAGAAACACTTACTCTGGTTTCTCAGTCTGTTTCCTAGTGCCGGTTTGAAGTGCCTGCCGTTTTCACTGTAAAACCGAGTTGGAGTTTGTACCTCCCCATATATATGTATGGAGTGGAGTTGGCAACTGAAAAGAAACTTTGTCTTCCCTTCAAGCTAGGTGAAGGACGGCTTTCACACACACTTATCTCTCAGAACTGAGCATGTGGAGAGACGTTCGTTCATCCAGCACCAAGGGAACGGGTTGCAGGGGAAACACTTACTCTGGTTTCTGAGTCTGTTTCCTAGTGCCGGTTTGAAGTGCCTGCCGTTTTCACTGTAAAACCGAGTTGGAGCTTGTACCTCCCCATATATATGTATGGAGTGGAGTTGGCAACTGAAAAGAAACTTTGTGTTCCCTTCAAGCTAGGTGAAGGACGGCTTTCACACACACTTATCTCTCAGAACTGAGCATGTGGAGAGACGTTCGTTCATCCAGCACCAAGGGAACGGGTTGCAGGGGAAACACTTACTCTGGTTTCTGAGTCTGTATCCTAGTGCCGGTTTGAAGTGCCTGCCGTTTTCACTGTAAAACCGAGTTGGAGCTTGTACCTCCCCATATATATGTATGGAGTGGAGTTGGCAACTGAAAAGAAACTTTGTGTTCCCTTCAAGCTAGGTGAAGGACGGCTTTCACACACACTTATCTCTCAGAACTGAGCATGTGGAGAGACGTTCGTTCATCCAGCACCAAGAGAACTCGTTGCAGGAGAAACATTTACTCTGGTTTCTGAGTCTGTTTCCTAGTGCCGGTTTGAAGTGCCTGCCGTTTTCACTGTAAAACCGAGTTGGAGTTTGTACCTCCCCATATATATGTATGGAGTGGAGTTGGCAACTGAAAAGAAACTTTGTGTTCCCTTCAAGCTAGGTGAAGGACGGCTTTCACACACACTTATCTCTCAGAACTGAGCATGTGGAGAGACGTTCGTTCATCCAGCACCAAGGGAACGGGTTGCAGGGGAAACACTTACTCTGGTTTCTGAGTCTGTATCCTAGTGCCGGTTTGAAGTGCCTGCCGTTTTCACTGTAAAACCGAGTTGGAGCTTGTACCTCCCCATATATATGTATGGACTGGAGTTGGCAACTGAAAAGAAACTTTGTGTTCCCTTCAAGCTAGGTGAAGGACGGCTTTCACACACACTTATCTCTCAGAACTGAGCATGTGGAGAGACGTTCGTTCATCCAGCACCAAGAGAACTCGTTGCAGGAGAAACATTTACTCTGGTTTCTGAGTCTGTTTCCTAATGCCGGTTTGAATTGCCTGCCGTATTCACTGTAAAACCGAGTTGGAGCTTGTACCTCCCCATATATATGTATGGAGTGGAGTTGGCAACTGAAAAGAAACTTTGTGTTCCCTTCAAGCTAGGTGAAGGACGGCTTTCACACACACTTATCTCTCAGAACTGAGCATGTGGAGAGACGTTCGTTCATCCAGCACCAAGGGAACGGGTTGCAGGAGAAACACTTACTCTGGTTTCTCAGTCTGTTTCCTAGTGCCGGTTTGAAGTGCCTGCCGTTTTCACTGTAAAACCGAGTTGGAGCTTGTACCTCCCCATATATATGTATGGAGTGGAGTTGGCAACTGAAAAGAAACTTTGTGTTCCCTTCAAGCTAGGTGAAGGACGGCTTTCACACACACTTATCTCTCAGAACTGAGCATGTGGAGAGACGTTCGTTCATCCAGCACCAAGGGAACGGGTTGCAGGAGAAACACTTACTCTGGTTTCTCAGTCTGTTTCCTAGTGCCGGTTTGAAGTGCCTGCCGTTTTCACTGTAAAACCGAGTTGGAGCTTGTACCTCCCCATATATATGTATGGAGTGGAGTTGGCAACTGAAAAGAAACTTTGTCTTCCCTTCAAGCTAGGTGAAGGACGGCTTTCACACACACTTATTTCTCAGAACTGAGCATGTGGAGAGACGTTCGTTCATCCAGCACCAAGGGAACGGGTTGCAGGAGAAACACTTACTCTGGTTTCTGAGTCTGTTTCCTAGTGCCGGTTTGAAGTGCCTGCCGTTTTCACTGTAAAACCGAGTTGGAGCTTGTACCTCCCCATATATATGTATGGAGTGGAGTTGGCAACTGAAAAGAAACTTTGTGTTCCCTTCAAGCTAGGTGAAGGACGGCTTTCACACACACTTATCTCTCAGAACTGAGCATGTGGAGAGACGTTCGTTCATCCAGCACCAAGGGAACGGGTTGCAGGAGAAACACTTACTCTGGTTTCTCAGTCTGTTTCCTAGTGCCGGTTTGAAGTGCCTGCCGTTTTCACTGTAAAACCGAGTTGGAGCTTGTACCTCCCCATATATATGTATGGAGTGGAGTTGGCAACTGAAAAGAAACTTTGTGTTCCCTTCAAGCTAGGTGAAGGACGGCTTTCACACACAATTATCTCTCAGAACTGAGCATGTGGAGAGACGTTCGTTCATCCAGCACCAAGAGAACGCGTTGCAGGAGAAACACTTACTCTGGTTTCTGAGTCTGTTTCCTAGTGCCGGTTTGAAGTGCCTGCCGTTTTCACTGTAAAACCGAGTTGGAGCTTGTACCTCCCCATATATATGTATGGAGTGGAGTTGGCAACTGAAAAGAAACTTTGTGTTCCCTTCAAGCTAGGTGAAGGACGGCTTTCACACACACTTATCTCTCAGAACTGAGCATGTGGAGAGACGTTCGTTCATCCAGCACCAAGGGAACGGGTTGCAGGGGAAACACTTACTCTGGTTTCTGAGTCTGTATCCTAGTGCCGGTTTGAAGTGCCTGCCGTTTTCACTGTAAAACCGAGTTGGAGCTTGTACCTCCCCATATATATGTATGGAGTGGAGTTGGCAACTGAAAAGAAACTTTGTGTTCCCTTCAAGCTAGGTGAAGGACGGCTTTCACACACACTTATCTCTCAGAACTGAGCATGTGGAGAGACGTTCGTTCATCCAGCACCAAGAGAACTCGTTGCAGGAGAAACATTTACTCTGGTTTCTGAGTCTGTTTCCTAGTGCCGGTTTGAAGTGCCTGCCGTTTTCACTGTAAAACCGAGTTGGAGTTTGTACCTCCCCATATATATGTATGGAGTGGAGTTGGCAACTGAAAAGAAACTTTGTGTTCCCTTCAAGCTAGGTGAAGGACGGCTTTCACACACACTTATCTCTCAGAACTGAGCATGTGGAGAGACGTTCGTTCATCCAGCACCAAGGGAACGGGTTGCAGGGGAAACACTTACTCTGGTTTCTGAGTCTGTATCCTAGTGCCGGTTTGAAGTGCCTGCCGTTTTCACTGTAAAACCGAGTTGGAGCTTGTACCTCCCCATATATATGTATGGAGTGGAGTTGGCAACTGAAAAGAAACTTTGTGTTCCCTTCAAGCTAGGTGAAGGACGGCTTTCACACACACTTATCTCTCAGAACTGAGCATGTGGAGAGACGTTCGTTCATCCAGCACCAAGAGAACTCGTTGCAGGAGAAACATTTACTCTGGTTTCTGAGTCTGTTTCCTAATGCCGGTTTGAATTGCCTGCCGTATTCACTGTAAAACCGAGTTGGAGCTTGTACCTCCCCATATATATGTATGGAGTGGAGTTGGCAACTGAAAAGAAACTTTGTGTTCCCTTCAAGCTAGGTGAAGGACGGCTTTCACACACACTTATCTCTCAGAACTGAGCATGTGGAGAGACGTTCGTTCATCCAGCACCAAGGGAACGGGTTGCAGGAGAAACACTTACTCTGGTTTCTCAGTCTGTTTCCTAGTGCCGGTTTGAAGTGCCTGCCGTTTTCACTGTAAAACCGAGTTGGAGCTTGTACCTCCCCATATATATGTATGGAGTGGAGTTGGCAACTGAAAAGAAACTTTGTGTTCCCTTCAAGCTAGGTGAAGGACGGCTTTCACACACACTTATCTCTCAGAACTGAGCATGTGGAGAGACGTTCGTTCATCCAGCACCAAGGGAACGGGTTGCAGGAGAAACACTTACTCTGGTTTCTCAGTCTGTTTCCTAGTGCCGGTTTGAAGTGCCTGCCGTTTTCACTGTAAAACCGAGTTGGAGCTTGTACCTCCCCATATATATGTATGGAGTGGAGTTGGCAACTGAAAAGAAACTTTGTCTTCCCTTCAAGCTAGGTGAAGGACGGCTTTCACACACACTTATTTCTCAGAACTGAGCATGTGGAGAGACGTTCGTTCATCCAGCACCAAGGGAACGGGTTGCAGGAGAAACACTTACTCTGGTTTCTGAGTCTGTTTCCTAGTGCCGGTTTGAAGTGCCTGCCGTTTTCACTGTAAAACCGAGTTGGAGCTTGTACCTCCCCATATATATGTATGGAGTGGAGTTGGCAACTGAAAAGAAACTTTGTGTTCCCTTCAAGCTAGGTGAAGGACGGCTTTCACACACACTTATCTCTCAGAACTGAGCATGTGGAGAGACGTTCGTTCATCCAGCACCAAGGGAACGGGTTGCAGGAGAAACACTTACTCTGGTTTCTCAGTCTGTTTCCTAGTGCCGGTTTGAAGTGCCTGCCGTTTTCACTGTAAAACCGAGTTGGAGCTTGTACCTCCCCATATATATGTATGGAGTGGAGTTGGCAACTGAAAAGAAACTTTGTGTTCCCTTCAAGCTAGGTGAAGGACGGCTTTCACACACAATTATCTCTCAGAACTGAGCATGTGGAGAGACGTTCGTTCATCAAGCACCAAGAGAACGCGTTGCAGGAGAAACACTTACTCTGGTTTCTGAGTCTGTTTCCTAGTGCCGGTTTGAAGTGCCTGCCGTTTTCACTGTAAAACCGAGTTGGAGCTTGTACCTCCCCATATATATGTATGGAGTGGAGTTGGCAACTGAAAAGAAACTTTGTGTTCCCTTCAAGCTAGGTGAAGGACGGCTTTCACACACACTTATCTCTCAGAACTGAGCATGTGGAGAGACGTTCGTTCATCCAGCACCAAGGGAACGGGTTGCAGGAGAAACACTTACTCTGGTTTCTCAGTCTGTTTCCTAGTGCCGGTTTGAAGTGCCTGCCGTTTTCACTGTAAAACCGAGTTGGAGCTTGTACCTCCCCATATATATGTATGGAGTGGAGTTGGCAACTGAAAAGAAACTTTGTGTTCCCTTCAAGCTAGGTGAAGGACGGCTTTCACACACACTTATCTCTCAGAACGGAGCATGTGGAGAGACGTTCGTTCATCCAGCACCAAGGGAACGGGTTGCAGGAGAAACACTTACTCTGCTTTCTCAGTCTGTTTCCTAGTGCCGGTTTGAAGTGCCTGCCGTTTTCACTGTAAAACCGAGTTGGAGCTTCTACCTCCCCATATATATGTATGGAGTGGAGTTGGCAACTGAAAAGCAACTTTGTGTTCCCTTCAAGCTAGGTGAAGGACGGCTTTCACACACACTTATCTCTCAGAACTGAGCATGTGGAGAGACGTTCGTTCATCCAGCACCAAGGGAACGGGTTGCAGGAGAAACACTTACTCTGGTTTCTCAGTCTGTTTCCTAGTGCCGGTTTGAAGTGCCTGCCGTTTTCACTGTAAAACCGAGTTGGAGCTTGTACCTCCCCATATATATGTATGGAGTGGAGTTGGCAACTGAAAAGAAACTTTGTGTTCCCTTCAAGCTAGGTGAAGGACGGCTTTCACACACACTTATCTCTCAGAACTGAGCATGTGGAGAGACGTTCGTTCATCCAGCACCAAGGGAACGGGTTGCAGGGGAAACACTTACTCTGGTTTCTGAGTCTGTATCCTAGTGCCGGTTTGAAGTGCCTGCCGTTTTCACTGTAAAACCGAGTTGGAGCTTGTACCTCCCCATATATATGTATGGAGTGGAGTTGGCAACTGAAAAGAAACTTTGTGTTCCCTTCAAGCTAGGTGAAGGACGGCTTTCACACACACTTATCTCTCAGAACTGAGCATGTGGAGAGACGTTCGTTCATCCAGCACCAAGAGAACTCGTTGCAGGAGAAACATTTACTCTGGTTTCTGAGTCTGTTTCCTAATGCCGGTTTGAATTGCCTGCCGTATTCACTGTAAAACCGAGTTGGAGCTTGTACCTCCCCATATATATGTATGGAGTGGAGTTGGCAACTGAAAAGAAACTTTGTGTTCCCTTCAAGCTAGGTGAAGGACGGCTTTCACACACACTTATCTCTCAGAACTGAGCATGTGGAGAGACGTTCGTTCATCCAGCACCAAGGGAACGGGTTGCAGGAGAAACACTTACTCTGGTTTCTCAGTCTGTTTCCTAGTGCCGGTTTGAAGTGCCTGCCGTTTTCACTGTAAAACCGAGTTGGAGCTTGTACCTCCCCATATATATGTATGGAGTGGAGTTGGCAACTGAAAAGAAACTTTGTGTTCCCTTCAAGCTAGGTGAAGGACGGCTTTCACACACACTTATCTCTCAGAACTGAGCATGTGGAGAGACGTTCGTTCATCCAGCACCAAGGGAACGGGTTGCAGGAGAAACACTTACTCTGGTTTCTCAGTCTGTTTCCTAGTGCCGGTTTGAAGTGCCTGCCGTTTTCACTGTAAAACCGAGTTGGAGCTTGTACCTCCCCATATATATGTATGGAGTGGAGTTGGCAACTGAAAAGAAACTTTGTCTTCCCTTCAAGCTAGGTGAAGGACGGCTTTCACACACACTTATTTCTCAGAACTGAGCATGTGGAGAGACGTTCGTTCATCCAGCACCAAGGGAACGGGTTGCAGGAGAAACACTTACTCTGGTTTCTGAGTCTGTTTCCTAGTGCCGGTTTGAAGTGCCTGCCGTTTTCACTGTAAAACCGAGTTGGAGCTTGTACCTCCCCATATATATGTATGGAGTGGAGTTGGCAACTGAAAAGAAACTTTGTGTTCCCTTCAAGCTAGGTGAAGGACGGCTTTCACACACACTTATCTCTCAGAACTGAGCATGTGGAGAGACGTTCGTTCATCCAGCACCAAGGGAACGGGTTGCAGGAGAAACACTTACTCTGGTTTCTCAGTCTGTTTCCTAGTGCCGGTTTGAAGTGCCTGCCGTTTTCACTGTAAAACCGAGTTGGAGCTTGTACCTCCCCATATATATGTATGGAGTGGAGTTGGCAACTGAAAAGAAACTTTGTGTTCCCTTCAAGCTAGGTGAAGGACGGCTTTCACACACAATTATCTCTCAGAACTGAGCATGTGGAGAGACGTTCGTTCATCCAGCACCAAGAGAACGCGTTGCAGGAGAAACACTTACTCTGGTTTCTGAGTCTGTTTCCTAGTGCCGGTTTGAAGTGCCTGCCGTTTTCACTGTAAAACCGAGTTGGAGCTTGTACCTCCCCATATATATGTATGGAGTGGAGTTGGCAACTGAAAAGAAACTTTGTGTTCCCTTCAAGCTAGGTGAAGGACGGCTTTCACACACACTTATCTCTCAGAACTGAGCATGTGGAGAGACGTTCGTTCATCCAGCACCAAGGGAACGGGTTGCAGGGGAAACACTTACTCTGGTTTCTGAGTCTGTATCCTAGTGCCGGTTTGAAGTGCCTGCCGTTTTCACTGTAAAACCGAGTTGGAGCTTGTACCTCCCCATATATATGTATGGAGTGGAGTTGGCAACTGAAAAGAAACTTTGTGTTCCCTTCAAGCTAGGTGAAGGACGGCTTTCACACACACTTATCTCTCAGAACTGAGCATGTGGAGAGACGTTCGTTCATCCAGCACCAAGAGAACTCGTTGCAGGAGAAACATTTACTCTGGTTTCTGAGTCTGTTTCCTAGTGCCGGTTTGAAGTGCCTGCCGTTTTCACTGTAAAACCGAGTTGGAGTTTGTACCTCCCCATATATATGTATGGAGTGGAGTTGGCAACTGAAAAGAAACTTTGTGTTCCCTTCAAGCTAGGTGAAGGACGGCTTTCACACACACTTATCTCTCAGAACTGAGCATGTGGAGAGACGTTCGTTCATCCAGCACCAAGGGAACGGGTTGCAGGAGAAACACTTACTCTGGTTTCTCAGTCTGTTTCCTAGTGCCGGTTTGAAGTGCCTGCCGTTTTCACTGTAAAACCGAGTTGGAGCTTGTACCTCCCCATATATATGTATGGAGTGGAGTTGGCAACTGAAAAGAAACTTTGTCTTCCCTTCAAGCTAGGTGAAGGACGGCTTTCACACACACTTATTTCTCAGAACTGAGCATGTGGAGAGACGTTCGTTCATCCAGCACCAAGGGAACGGGTTGCAGGAGAAACACTTACTCTGGTTTCTGAGTCTGTTTCCTAGTGCCGGTTTGAAGTGCCTGCCGTTTTCACTGTAAAACCGAGTTGGAGCTTGTACCTCCCCATATATATGTATGGAGTGGAGTTGGCAACTGAAAAGAAACTTTGTGTTCCCTTCAAGCTAGGTGAAGGACGGCTTTCACACACACTTATCTCTCAGAACTGAGCATGTGGAGAGACGTTCGTTCATCCAGCACCAAGGGAACGGGTTGCAGGGGAAACACTTACTCTGGTTTCTGAGTCTGTATCCTAGTGCCGGTTTGAAGTGCCTGCCGTTTTCACTGTAAAACCGAGTTGGAGCTTGTACCTCCCCATATATATGTATGGAGTGGAGTTGGCAACTGAAAAGAAACTTTGTGTTCCCTTCAAGCTAGGTGAAGGACGGCTTTCACACACACTTATCTCTCAGAACTGAGCATGTGGAGAGACGTTCGTTCATCCAGCACCAAGAGAACTCGTTGCAGGAGAAACATTTACTCTGGTTTCTGAGTCTGTTTCCTAGTGCCGGTTTGAAGTGCCTGCCGTTTTCACTGTAAAACCGAGTTGGAGTTTGTACCTCCCCATATATATGTATGGAGTGGAGTTGGCAACTGAAAAGAAACTTTGTGTTCCCTTCAAGCTAGGTGAAGGACGGCTTTCACACACACTTATCTCTCAGAACTGAGCATGTGGAGAGACGTTCGTTCATCCAGCACCAAGGGAACGGGTTGCAGGAGAAACACTTACTCTGGTTTCTCAGTCTGTTTCCTAGTGCCGGTTTGAAGTGCCTGCCGTTTTCACTGTAAAACCGAGTTGGAGCTTGTACCTCCCCATATATATGTATGGAGTGGAGTTGGCAACTGAAAAGAAACTTTGTCTTCCCTTCAAGCTAGGTGAAGGACGGCTTTCACACACACTTATCTCTCAGAACTGAGCATGTGGAGAGACGTTCGTTCATCCAGCACCAAGGGAACGGGTTGCAGGAGAAACACTTACTCTGGTTTCTGAGTCTGTTTCCTAGTGCCGGTTTGAAGTGCCTGCCGTTTTCACTGTAAAACCGAGTTGGAGCTTGTACCTCCCCATATATATGTATGGAGTGGAGTTGGCAACTGAAAAGAAACTTTGTGTTCCCTTCAAGCTAGGTGAAGGACGGCTTTCACACACACTTATCTCTCAGAACTGAGCATGTGGAGAGACGTTCGTTCATCCAGCACCAAGGGAACGGGTTGCAGGAGAAACACTTACTCTGGTTTCTCAGTCTGTTTCCTAGTGCCGGTTTGAAGTGCCTGCCGTTTTCACTGTAAAACCGAGTTGGAGCTTGTACCTCCCCATATATATGTATGGAGTGGAGTTGGCAACTGAAAAGAAACTTTGTGTTCCCTTCAAGCTAGGTGAAGGACGGCTTTCACACACAATTATCTCTCAGAACTGAGCATGTGGAGAGACGTTCGTTCATCAAGCACCAAGAGAACGCGTTGCAGGAGAAACACTTACTCTGGTTTCTGAGTCTGTTTCCTAGTGCCGGTTTGAAGTGCCTGCCGTTTTCACTGTAAAACCGAGTTGGAGCTTGTACCTCCCCATATATATGTATGGAGTGGAGTTGGCAACTGAAAAGAAACTTTGTGTTCCCTTCAAGCTAGGTGAAGGACGGCTTTCACACACACTTATCTCTCAGAACTGAGCATGTGGAGAGACGTTCGTTCATCCAGCACCAAGGGAACGGGTTGCAGGAGAAACACTTACTCTGGTTTCTCAGTCTGTTTCCTAGTGCCGGTTTGAAGTGCCTGCCGTTTTCACTGTAAAACCGAGTTGGAGCTTGTACCTCCCCATATATATGTATGGAGTGGAGTTGGCAACTGAAAAGAAACTTTGTGTTCCCTTCAAGCTAGGTGAAGGACGGCTTTCACACACACTTATCTCTCAGAACGGAGCATGTGGAGAGACGTTCGTTCATCCAGCACCAAGGGAACGGGTTGCAGGAGAAACACTTACTCTGCTTTCTCAGTCTGTTTCCTAGTGCCGGTTTGAAGTGCCTGCCGTTTTCACTGTAAAACCGAGTTGGAGCTTCTACCTCCCCATATATATGTATGGAGTGGAGTTGGCAACTGAAAAGCAACTTTGTGTTCCCTTCAAGCTAGGTGAAGGACGGCTTTCACACACACTTATCTCTCAGAACTGAGCATGTGGAGAGACGTTCGTTCATCCAGCACCAAGGGAACGGGTTGCAGGAGAAACACTTACTCTGGTTTCTGAGTCTGTTTCCTAGTGCCGGTTTGAAGTGCCTGCCGTTTTCACTGTAAAACCGAGTTGGAGCTTGTACCTCCCCATATATATGTATGGAGTGGAGTTGGCAACTGAAAAGAAACTTTGTGTTCCCTTCAAGCTAGGTGAAGGACGGCTTTCACACACACTTATCTCTCAGAACTGAGCATGTGGAGAGACGTTCGTTCATCCAGCACCAAGGGAACGGGTTGCAGGGGAAACACTTACTCTGGTTTCTGAGTCTGTATCCTAGTGCCGGTTTGAAGTGCCTGCCGTTTTCACTGTAAAACCGAGTTGGAGCTTGTACCTCCCCATATATATGTATGGAGTGGAGTTGGCAACTGAAAAGAAACTTTGTGTTCCCTTCAAGCTAGGTGAAGGACGGCTTTCACACACACTTATCTCTCAGAACTGAGCATGTGGAGAGACGTTCGTTCATCCAGCACCAAGAGAACTCGTTGCAGGAGAAACATTTACTCTGGTTTCTGAGTCTGTTTCCTAATGCCGGTTTGAATTGCCTGCCGTATTCACTGTAAAACCGAGTTGGAGCTTGTACCTCCCCATATATATGTATGGAGTGGAGTTGGCAACTGAAAAGAAACTTTGTGTTCCCTTCAAGCTAGGTGAAGGACGGCTTTCACACACACTTATCTCTCAGAACTGAGCATGTGGAGAGACGTTCGTTCATCCAGCACCAAGGGAACGGGTTGCAGGAGAAACACTTACTCTGGTTTCTCAGTCTGTTTCCTAGTGCCGGTTTGAAGTGCCTGCCGTTTTCACTGTAAAACCGAGTTGGAGCTTGTACCTCCCCATATATATGTATGGAGTGGAGTTGGCAACTGAAAAGAAACTTTGTGTTCCCTTCAAGCTAGGTGAAGGACGGCTTTCACACACACTTATCTCTCAGAACTGAGCATGTGGAGAGACGTTCGTTCATCCAGCACCAAGGGAACGGGTTGCAGGAGAAACACTTACTCTGGTTTCTCAGTCTGTTTCCTAGTGCCGGTTTGAAGTGCCTGCCGTTTTCACTGTAAAACCGAGTTGGAGCTTGTACCTCCCCATATATATGTATGGAGTGGAGTTGGCAACTGAAAAGAAACTTTGTCTTCCCTTCAAGCTAGGTGAAGGACGGCTTTCACACACACTTATTTCTCAGAACTGAGCATGTGGAGAGACGTTCGTTCATCCAGCACCAAGGGAACGGGTTGCAGGAGAAACACTTACTCTGGTTTCTGAGTCTGTTTCCTAGTGCCGGTTTGAAGTGCCTGCCGTTTTCACTGTAAAACCGAGTTGGAGCTTGTACCTCCCCATATATATGTATGGAGTGGAGTTGGCAACTGAAAAGAAACTTTGTGTTCCCTTCAAGCTAGGTGAAGGACGGCTTTCACACACACTTATCTCTCAGAACTGAGCATGTGGAGAGACGTTCGTTCATCCAGCACCAAGGGAACGGGTTGCAGGAGAAACACTTACTCTGGTTTCTCAGTCTGTTTCCTAGTGCCGGTTTGAAGTGCCTGCCGTTTTCACTGTAAAACCGAGTTGGAGCTTGTACCTCCCCATATATATGTATGGAGTGGAGTTGGCAACTGAAAAGAAACTTTGTGTTCCCTTCAAGCTAGGTGAAGTACGGCTTTCACACACAATTATCTCTCAGAACTGAGCATGTGGAGAGACGTTCGTTCATCCAGCACCAAGAGAACGCGTTGCAGGAGAAACACTTACTCTGGTTTCTGAGTCTGTTTCCTAGTGCCGGTTTGAAGTGCCTGCCGTTTTCACTGTAAAACCGAGTTGGAGCTTGTACCTCCCCATATATATGTATGGAGTGGAGTTGGCAACTGAAAAGAAACTTTGTGTTCCCTTCAAGCTAGGTGAAGGACGGCTTTCACACACACTTATCTCTCAGAACTGAGCATGTGGAGAGACGTTCGTTCATCCAGCACCAAGGGAACGGGTTGCAGGGGAAACACTTACTCTGGTTTCTGAGTCTGTATCCTAGTGCCGGTTTGAAGTGCCTGCCGTTTTCACTGTAAAACCGAGTTGGAGCTTGTACCTCCCCATATATATGTATGGAGTGGAGTTGGCAACTGAAAAGAAACTTTGTGTTCCCTTCAAGCTAGGTGAAGGACGGCTTTCACACACACTTATCTCTCAGAACTGAGCATGTGGAGAGACGTTCGTTCATCCAGCACCAAGAGAACTCGTTGCAGGAGAAACATTTACTCTGGTTTCTGAGTCTGTTTCCTAGTGCCGGTTTGAAGTGCCTGCCGTTTTCACTGTAAAACCGAGTTGGAGTTTGTACCTCCCCATATATATGTATGGAGTGGAGTTGGCAACTGAAAAGAAACTTTGTGTTCCCTTCAAGCTAGGTGAAGGACGGCTTTCACACACACTTATCTCTCAGAACTGAGCATGTGGAGAGACGTTCGTTCATCCAGCACCAAGGGAACGGGTTGCAGGGGAAACACTTACTCTGGTTTCTGAGTCTGTATCCTAGTGCCGGTTTGAAGTGCCTGCCGTTTTCACTGTAAAACCGAGTTGGAGCTTGTACCTCCCCATATATATGTATGGAGTGGAGTTGGCAACTGAAAAGAAACTTTGTGTTCCCTTCAAGCTAGGTGAAGGACGGCTTTCACACACACTTATCTCTCAGAACTGAGCATGTGGAGAGACGTTCGTTCATCCAGCACCAAGAGAACTCGTTGCAGGAGAAACATTTACTCTGGTTTCTGAGTCTGTTTCCTAATGCCGGTTTGAATTGCCTGCCGTATTCACTGTAAAACCGAGTTGGAGCTTGTACCTCCCCATATATATGTATGGAGTGGAGTTGGCAACTGAAAAGAAACTTTGTGTTCCCTTCAAGCTAGGTGAAGGACGGCTTTCACACACACTTATCTCTCAGAACTGAGCATGTGGAGAGACGTTCGTTCATCCAGCACCAAGGGAACGGGTTGCAGGAGAAACACTTACTCTGGTTTCTCAGTCTGTTTCCTAGTGCCGGTTTGAAGTGCCTGCCGTTTTCACTGTAAAACCGAGTTGGAGCTTGTACCTCCCCATATATATGTATGGAGTGGAGTTGGCAACTGAAAAGAAACTTTGTGTTCCCTTCAAGCTAGGTGAAGGACGGCTTTCACACACACTTATCTCTCAGAACTGAGCATGTGGAGAGACGTTCGTTCATCCAGCACCAAGGGAACGGGTTGCAGGAGAAACACTTACTCTGGTTTCTCAGTCTGTTTCCTAGTGCCGGTTTGAAGTGCCTGCCGTTTTCACTGTAAAACCGAGTTGGAGCTTGTACCTCCCCATATATATGTATGGAGTGGAGTTGGCAACTGAAAAGAAACTTTGTCTTCCCTTCAAGCTAGGTGAAGGACGGCTTTCACACACACTTATTTCTCAGAACTGAGCATGTGGAGAGACGTTCGTTCATCCAGCACCAAGGGAACGGGTTGCAGGAGAAACACTTACTCTGGTTTCTGAGTCTGTTTCCTAGTGCCGGTTTGAAGTGCCTGCCGTTTTCACTGTAAAACCGAGTTGGAGCTTGTACCTCCCCATATATATGTATGGAGTGGAGTTGGCAACTGAAAAGAAACTTTGTGTTCCCTTCAAGCTAGGTGAAGGACGGCTTTCACACACACTTATCTCTCAGAACTGAGCATGTGGAGAGACGTTCGTTCATCCAGCACCAAGGGAACGGGTTGCAGGAGAAACACTTACTCTGGTTTCTCAGTCTGTTTCCTAGTGCCGGTTTGAAGTGCCTGCCGTTTTCACTGTAAAACCGAGTTGGAGCTTGTACCTCCCCATATATATGTATGGAGTGGAGTTGGCAACTGAAAAGAAACTTTGTGTTCCCTTCAAGCTAGGTGAAGGACGGCTTTCACACACACTTATCTCTCAGAACTGAGCATGTGGAGAGACGTTCGTTCATCCAGCACCAAGGGAACGGGTTGCAGGAGAAACACTTACTCTGGTTTCTCAGTCTGTTTCCTAGTGCCGGTTTGAAGTGCCTGCCGTTTTCACTGTAAAACCGAGTTGGAGCTTGTACCTCCCCATATATATGTATGGAGTGGAGTTGGCAACTGAAAAGAAACTTTGTGTTCCCTTCAAGCTAGGTGAAGGACGGCTTTCACACACACTTATCTCTCAGAACTGAGCATGTGGAGAGACGTTCGTTCATCCAGCACCAAGGGAACGGGTTGCAGGAGAAACACTTACTCTGGTTTCTCAGTCTGTTTCCTAGTGCCGGTTTGAAGTGCCTGCCGTTTTCACTGTAAAACCGAGTTGGAGCTTGTACATCCCCATATATATGTATGGAGTGGAGTTGGCAACTGAAAAGAAACTTTGTGTTCCCTTCAAGCTAGGTGAAGGACGGCTTTCACACACACTTATCTCTCAGAACTGAGCATGTGGAGAGACGTTCGTTCATCCAGCACCAAGGGAACGGGTTGCAGGGGAAACACTTACTCTGGTTTCTCAGTCTGTTTCCTAGTGCCGGTTTGAAGTGCCTGCCGTTTTCACTGTAAAACCGAGTTGGAGCTTGTACCTCCCCATATATATGTATGGAGTGGAGTTGGCAACTGAAAAGAAACTTTGTGTTCCCTTCAAGCTAGGTGAAGGACGGCTTTCACACACAATTATCTCTCAGAACTGAGCATGTGGAGAGACGTTCGTTCATCCAGCACCAAGGGAACGGTTTGCAGGAGAAACACTTACTCTGGTTTCTCAGTCTGTTTCCTAGTGCCGGTTTGAAGTGCCTGCCGTTTTCACTGTAAAACCGAGTTGGAGCTTGTACCTCCCCATATATATGTATGGAGTGGAGTTGGCAACTGAAAAGAAACTTTGTGTTCCCTTCAAGCTAGGTGAAGGACGGCGTTCACACACACATATCTCTCAGAACTGAGCATGTGGTGAGACGTTCGTTCATCCAGCACCAAGAGAACTCGTTGCAGGTGAAACACTTACTCTGGTTTCTGAGTCTGTTTCCTAGTGCCGGTTTGAAGTGCCTGCCGTTTTCACTGTAAAACCGAGTTGGAGCTTGTACCTCCCCATATATATGTATGGAGTGGAGTTGGCAACTGAAAAGAAACTTTGTGTTCCCTTCAAGCTAGGTGAAGGACGGCTTTCACACACACTTATCTCTCAGAACTGAGCATGTGGAGAGACGTTCGTTCATCCAGCACCAAGGGAACGGGTTGCAGGAGAAACACTTACTCTGGTTTCTCAGTCTGTTTCCTAGTGCCGGTTTGAAGTGCCTGCCGTTTTCACTGTAAAACCGAGTTGGAGCTTGTACCTCCCCATATATATGTATGGAGTGGAGTTGGCAACTGAAAAGAAACTTTGTGTTCCCTTCAAGCTAGGTGAAGGACGGCTTTCACACACACTTATCTCTCAGAACGGAGCATGTGGAGAGACGTTCGTTCATCCAGCACCAAGGGAACGGGTTGCAGGAGAAACACTTACTCTGGTTTCTCAGTCTGTTTCCTAGTGCCGGTTTGAAGTGCCTGCCGTTTTCACTGTAAAACCGAGTTGGAGCTTGTACCTCCCCATATATATGTATGGAGTGGAGTTGGCAACTGAAAAGAAACTTTGTGTTCCCTTCAAGCTAGGTGAAGGACGGCTTTCACACACACTTATCTCTCAGAACTGAGCATGTGGAGAGACGTTCGTTCATCCAGCACCAAGGGAACGGGTTGCAGGAGAAACACTTACTCTGGTTTCTCAGTCTGTTTCCTAGTGCCGGTTTGAAGTGCCTGCCGTTTTCACTGTAAAACCGAGTTGGAGCTTGTACCTCCCCATATATATGTATGGAGTGGAGTTGGCAACTGAAAAGAAACTTTGTGTTCCCTTCAAGCTAGGTGAAGGACGACTTTCACACACACTTATCTCTCAGAACTGAGCATGTGGAGAGACGTTCGTTCATCCAGCACCAAGGGAACGGGTTGCAGGAGAAACACTTACTCTGCTTTCTCAGTCTGTTTCCTAGTGCCGGTTTGAAGTGCCTGCCGTTTTCACTGTAAAACCGAGTTGGAGCTTGTACATCCCCATATATATGTATGGAGTGGAGTTGGCAACTGAAAAGAAACTTTGTGTTCCCTTCAAGCTAGGTGAAGGACGGCTTTCACACACACTTATCTCTCAGAACGGAGCATGTGGAGAGACGTTCGTTCATCCAGCACCAAGGGAACGGGTTGCAGGGGAAACACTTACTCTGGTTTCTCAGTCTGTTTCCTAGTGCCGGTTTGAAGTGCCTGCCGTTTTCACTGTAAAACCGAGTTGGAGCTTGTACCTCCCCATATATATGTATGGAGTGGAGTTGGCAACTGAAAAGAAACTTTGTGTTCCCTTCAAGCTAGGTGAAGGACGGCTTTCACACACAATTATCTCTCAGAACTGAGCATGTGGAGAGACGTTCGTTCATCCAGCACCAAGGGAACGGGTTGCAGGAGAAACACTTACTCTGGTTTCTCAGTCTGTTTCCTAGTGCCGGTTTGAAGTGCCTGCCGTTTTCACTGTAAAACCGAGTTGGAGCTTGTACCTCCCCATATATATGTATGGAGTGGAGTTGGCAACTGAAAAGAAACTTTGTGTTCCCTTCAAGCTAGGTGAAGGACGGCGTTCACACACACATATCTCTCAGAACTGAGCATGTGGTGAGACGTTCGTTCATCCAGCACCAAGAGAACTCGTTGCAGGT
This sequence comes from Vicugna pacos, assembly GCF_048564905.1. Lineage (NCBI taxonomy): Eukaryota > Metazoa > Chordata > Mammalia > Artiodactyla > Camelidae > Vicugna > Vicugna pacos. The sequence goes on from NC_133000.1 coordinate 33,542,821, forward strand.
GAAACACTTACTCTGGTTTCTGAGTCTGTTTCCTAGTGCCGGTTTGAAGTGCCTGCCGTTTTCACTGTAAAACCGAGTTGGAGCTTGTACCTCCCCATATATATGTATGGAGTGGAGTTGGCAACTGAAAAGAAACTTTGTGTTCCCTTCAAGCTAGGTGAAGGACGGCTTTCACACACACTTATCTCTCAGAACTGAGCATGTGGAGAGACGTTCGTTCATCCAGCACCAAGGGAACGGGTTGCAGGAGAAACACTTACTCTGGTTTCTCAGTCTGTTTCCTAGTGCCGGTTTCAAGTGCCTGCCGTTTTCACTGTTAAACCGAGTTGGAGCTTGTACCTCCCCATATATATGTATGGAGTGGAGTTGGCAACTGAAAAGAAACTTTGTGTTCCCTTCAAGCTAGGTGAAGGACGGCTTTCACACACACTTATCTCTCAGAACGGAGCATGTGGAGAGACGTTCGTTCATCCAGCACCAAGGGAACGGGTTGCAGGAGAAACACTTACTCTGGTTTCTGAGTCTGTTTCCTAGTGCCGGTTTGAAGTGCCTGCCGTTTTCACTGTAAAACCGAGTTGGAGCTTGTACCTCCCCATATATATGTATGGAGTGGAGTTGGCAACTGAAAAGAAACTTTGTGTTCCCTTCAAGCTAGGTGAAGGACGGCTTTCACACACACTTATCTCTCAGAACGGAGCATGTGGAGAGACGTTCGTTCATCCAGCACCAAGGGAACGGGTTGCAGGAGAAACACTTACTCTGGTTTCTCAGTCTGTTTCCTAGTGCCGGTTTGAAGTGCCTGCCGTTTTCACTGTAAAACCGAGTTGGAGCTTGTACATCCCCATATATATGTATGGAGTGGAGTTGGCAACTGAAAAGAAACTTTGTGTTCCCTTCAAGCTAGGTGAAGGACGGCTTTCACACACACTTATCTCTCAGAACTGAGCATGTGGAGAGACGTTCGTTCATCCAGCACCAAGGGAACGGGTTGCAGGAGAAACACTTACTCTGGTTTCTCAGTCTGTTTCCTAGTGCCGGTTTGAAGTGCCTGCCGTTTTCACTGTAAAACCGAGTTGGAGCTTGTACCTCCCCATATATATGTATGGAGTGGAGTTGGCAACTGAAAAGAAACTTTGTGTTCCCTTCAAGCTAGGTGAAGGACGGCTTTCACACACACTTATCTCTCAGAACTGAGCATGTGGAGAGACGTTCGTTCATCCAGCACCAAGGGAACGGGTTGCAGGAGAAACACTTACTCTGGTTTCTCAGTCTGTTTCCTAGTGCCGGTTTGAAGTGCCTGCCGTTTTCACTGTAAAACCGAGTTGGAGCTTGTACCTCCCCATATATATGTATGGAGTGGAGTTGGCAACTGAAAAGAAACTTTGTGTTCCCTTCAAGCTAGGTGAAGGACGGCTTTCACACACACTTATCTCTCAGAACTGAGCATGTGGAGAGACGTTCGTTCATCCAGCACCAAGGGAACGGTTTGCAGGAGAAACACTTACTCTGGTTTCTCAGTCTGTTTCCTAGTGCCGGTTTGAAGTGCCTGCCGTTTTCACTGTAAAACCGAGTTGGAGCTTGTACCTCCCCATATATATGTATGGAGTGGAGTTGGCAACTGAAAAGAAACTTTGTCTTCCCTTCAAGCTATTTGAAGGACGGCTTTCACACACACTTATTTCTCAGAACTGAGCATGTGGAGAGACGTTCGTTCATCCAGCACCAAGGGAACGGGTTGCAGGAGAAACACTTACTCTGGTTTCTGAGTCTGTTTCCTAGTGCCGGTTTGAAGTGCCTGCCGTTTTCACTGTAAAACCGAGTTGGAGCTTGTACCTCCCCATATATATGTATGGAGTGGAGTTGGCAACTGAAAAGAAACTTTGTGTTCCCTTCAAGCTAGGTGAAGGACGGCTTTCACACACACTTATCTCTCAGAACTGAGCATGTGGAGAGACGTTCGTTCATCCAGCACCAAGGGAACGGGTTGCAGGAGAAACCCTTACTCTGCTTTCTCAGTCTGTTTCCTAGTGCCGGTTTGAAGTGCCTGCCGTTTTCACTGTAAAACCGAGTTGGAGCTTGTACCTCCCCATATATATGTATGGAGTGGAGTTGGCAACTGAAAAGAAACTTTGTGTTCCCTTCAAGCTAGGTGAAGGACGGCTTTCACACACACTTATCTCTCAGAACTGAGCATGTGGAGAGACGTTCGTTTATCCAGCACCAAGGGAACGGGTTGCAGTAGAAACACTTACTCTGGTTTCTCAGTCTGTTTCCTAGTGCCGGTTTGAAGTGCCTGCCGTTTTCACTGTAAAACCGAGTTGGAGCTTGTACCTCCCCATATATATGTATGGAGTGGAGTTGGCAACTGAAAAGAAACTTTGTGTTCCCTTCAAGCTAGGTGAAGGACGGCTTTCACACACAATTATCTCTCAGAACTGAGCATGTGGAGAGACGTTCGTTCATCCAGCACCAAGAGAACGCGTTGCAGGAGAAACACTTACTCTGGTTTCTGAGTCTGTTTCCTAGTGCCGGTTTGAAGTGCCTGCCGTTTTCACTGTAAAACCGAGTTGGAGCTTGTACCTCCCCATATATATGTATGGAGTGGAGTTGGCAACTGAAAAGAAACTTTGTGTTCCCTTCAAGCTAGGTGAAGGACGGCTTTCACACACACTTATCTCTCAGAACTGAGCATGTGGAGAGACGTTCGTTCATCCAGCACCAAGGGAACGGGTTGCAGGAGAAACACTTACTCTGGTTTCTCAGTCTGTTTCCTAGTGCCGGTTTGAAGTGCCTGCCGTTTTCAGTGTAAAACCGAGTTGGAGCTTGTACCTCCCCATATATATGTATGGAGTGGAGTTGGCAACTGAAAAGAAACTTTGTGTTCCCTTCAAGCTAGGTGAAGGACGGCTTTCACACACACTTATCTCTCAGAACTGAGCATGTGGAGAGACGTTCGTTCATCCAGCACCAAGGGAACGGTTTGCAGGAGAAACACTTACTCTGGTTTCTCAGTCTGTTTCCTAGTGCCGGTTTGAAGTGCCTGCCGTTTTCACTGTAAAACCGAGTTGGAGCTTGTACCTCCCCATATATATGTATGGAGTGGAGTTGGCAACTGAAAAGAAACTTTGTGTTCCCTTCAAGCTAGGTGAAGGACGGCTTTCACACACACTTATCTCTCAGAACGGAGCATGTGGAGAGACGTTCGTTCATCCAGCACCAAGGGAACGGGTTGCAGGAGAAACACTTACTCTGGTTTCTCAGTCTGTTTCCTAGTGCCGGTTTGAAGTGCCTGCCGTTTTCACTGTAAAACCGAGTTGGAGCTTGTACCTCCCCATATATATGTATGGAGTGGAGTTGGCAACTGAAAAGAAACTTTGTGTTCCCTTCAAGCTAGGTGAAGGACGGCTTTCACACACACTTATCTCTCAGAACGGAGCATGTGGAGAGACGTTCGTTCATCCAGCACCAAGGGAACGGGTTGCAGGAGAAACACTTACTCTGGTTTCTCAGTCTGTTTCCTAGTGCCGGTTTGAAGTGCCTGCCGTTTTCACTGTAAAACCGAGTTGGAGCTTGTACATCCCCATATATATGTATGGAGTGGAGTTGGCAACTGAAAAGAAACTTTGTGTTCCCTTCAAGCTAGGTGAAGGACGGCTTTCACACACACTTATCTCTCAGAACTGAGCATGTGGAGAGACGTTCGTTCATCCAGCACCAAGGGAACGGGTTGCAGGAGAAACACTTACTCTGGTTTCTCAGTCTGTTTCCTAGTGCCGGTTTGAAGTGCCTGCCGTTTTCACTGTAAAACCGAGTTGGAGCTTGTACCTCCCCATATATATGTATGGAGTGGAGTTGGCAACTGAAAAGAAACTTTGTGTTCCCTTCAAGCTAGGTGAAGGACGGCTTTCACACACACTTATCTCTCAGAACTGAGCATGTGGAGAGACGTTCGTTCATCCAGCACCAAGGGAACGGGTTGCAGGAGAAACACTTACTCTGGTTTCTCAGTCTGTTTCCTAGTGCCGGTTTGAAGTGCCTGCCGTTTTCACTGTAAAACCGAGTTGGAGCTTGTACCTCCCCATATATATGTATGGAGTGGAGTTGGCAACTGAAAAGAAACTTTGTGTTCCCTTCAAGCTAGGTGAAGGACGGCTTTCACACACACTTATCTCTCAGAACTGAGCATGTGGAGAGACGTTCGTTCATCCAGCACCAAGGGAACGGGTTGCAGGAGAAACACTTACTCTGGTTTCTCAGTCTGTTTCCTAGTGCCGGTTTGAAGTGCCTGCCGTTTTCACTGTAAAACCGAGTTGGAGCTTGTACCTCCCCATATATATGTATGGAGTGGAGTTGGCAACTGAAAAGAAACTTTGTGTTCCCTTCAAGCTAATTGAAGGACGGCTTTCACACACACTTATTTCTCAGAACTGAGCATGTGGAGAGACGTTCGTTCATCCAGCACCAAGGGAACGGGTTGCAGGAGAAACACTTACTCTGGTTTCTCAGTCTGTTTCCTAGTGCCGGTTTGAAGTGCCTGCCGTTTTCACTGTAAAACCGAGTTGGAGCTTGTACCTCCCCATATATATGTATGGAGTGGAGTTGGCAACTGAAAAGAAACTTTGTGTTCCCTTCAAGCTAGGTGAAGGACGGCTTTCACACACACTTATCTCTCAGAACTGAGCATGTGGAGAGACGTTCGTTCATCCAGCACCAAGGGAACGGGTTGCAGGAGAAACACTTACTCTGGTTTCTCAGTCTGTTTCCTAGTGCCGGTTTGAAGTGCCTGCCGTTTTCACTGTAAAACCGAGTTGGAGCTTGTACCTCCCCATATATATGTATGGAGTGGAGTTGGCAACTGAAAAGAAACTTTGTCTTCCCTTCAAGCTAATTGAAGGACGGCTTTCACACACACTTATTTCTCAGAACTGAGCATGTGGAGAGACGTTCGTTCATCCAGCACCAAGGGAACGGGTTGCAGGAGAAACACTTACTCTGGTTTCTCAGTCTGTTTCCTAGTGCCGGTTTGAAGTGCCTGCCGTTTTCACTGTAAAACCGAGTTGGAGCTTGTACCTCCCCATATATATGTATGGAGTGGAGTTGGCAACTGAAAAGAAACTTTGTGTTCCCTTCAAGCTAGGTGAAGGACGGCTTTCACACACACTTATCTCTCAGAACTGAGCATGTGGAGAGACGTTCGTTCATCCAGCACCAAGGGAACGGGTTGCAGGAGAAACCCTTACTCTGCTTTCTCAGTCTGTTTCCTAGTGCCGGTTTGAAGTGCCTGCCGTTTTCACTGTAAAACCGAGTTGGAGCTTGTACCTCCCCATATATATGTATGGAGTGGAGTTGGCAACTGAAAAGAAACTTTGTGTTCCCTTCAAGCTAGGTGAAGGACGGCTTTCACACACACTTATCTCTCAGAACTGAGCATGTGGAGAGACGTTCGTTTATCCAGCACCAAGGGAACGGGTTGCAGTAGAAACACTTACTCTGGTTTCTCAGTCTGTTTCCTAGTGCCGGTTTGAAGTGCCTGCCGTTTTCACTATAAAACCGAGTTGGAGCTTGTACCTCCCCATATATATGTATGGAGTGGAGTTGGCAACTGAAAAGAAACTTTGTGTTCCCTTCAAGCTAGGTGAAGGACGGCTTTCACACACACTTATCTCTCAGAACGGAGCATGTGGAGAGACGTTCGTTCATCCAGCACCAAGGGAACGGGTTGCAGGAGAAACACTTACTCTGGTTTCTCAGTCTGTTTCCTAGTGCCGGTTTGAAGTGCCTGCCGTTTTCACTGTAAAACCGAGTTGGAGCTTGTACATCCCCATATATATGTATGGAGTGGAGTTGGCAACTGAAAAGAAACTTTGTGTTCCCTTCAAGCTAGGTGAAGGACGGCTTTCACACACACTTATCTCTCAGAACTGAGCATGTGGAGAGACGTTCGTTCATCCAGCACCAAGGGAACGGGTTGCAGGTGAAACACTTACTCTGGTTTCTCAGTCTGTTTCCTAGTGCCGGTTTGAAGTGCCTGCCGTTTTCACTGTAAAACCGAGTTGGAGCTTGTACCTCCCCATATATATGTATGGAGTGGAGTTGGCAACTGAAAAGAAACTTTGTGTTCCCTTCAAGCTAGGTGAAGGACGGCTTTCACACACACTTATCTCTCAGAACTGAGCATGTGGAGAGACGTTCGTTCATCCAGCACCAAGGGAACGGGTTGCAGGAGAAACACTTACTCTGGTTTCTCAGTCTGTTTCCTAGTGCCGGTTTGAAGTGCCTGCCGTTTTCACTGTAAAACCGAGTTGGAGCTTGTACCTCCCCATATATATGTATGGAGTGGAGTTGGCAACTGAAAAGAAACTTTGTGTTCCCTTCAAGCTAGGTGAAGGACGGCTTTCACACACACTTATCTCTCAGAACTGAGCATGTGGAGAGACGTTCGTTCATCCAGCACCAAGGGAACGGGTTGCAGGAGAAACACTTACTCTGGTTTCTCAGTCTGTTTCCTAGTGCCGGTTTGAAGTGCCTGCCGTTTTCACTGTAAAACCGAGTTGGAGCTTGTACATCCCCATATATATGTATGGAGTGGAGTTGGCAACTGAAAAGAAACTTTGTCTTCCCTTCAAGCTATTTGAAGGACGGCTTTCACACACACTTATTTCTCAGAACTGAGCATGTGGAGAGACGTTCGTTCATCCAGCACCAAGGGAACGGGTTGCAGGAGAAACACTTACTCTGGTTTCTCAGTCTGTTTCCTAGTGCCGGTTTGAAGTGCCTGCCGTTTTCACTGTAAAACCGAGTTGGAGCTTGTACCTCCCCATATATATGTATGGAGTGGAGTTGGCAACTGAAAAGAAACTTTGTGTTCCCTTCAAGCTAGGTGAAGGACGGCTTTCACACACACTTATCTCTCAGAACTGAGCATGTGGAGAGACGTTCGTTCATCCAGCACCAAGGGAACGGGTTGCAGGAGAAACCCTTACTCTGCTTTCTCAGTCTGTTTCCTAGTGCCGGTTTGAAGTGCCTGCCGTTTTCACTGTAAAACCGAATTGGAGCTTGTACCTCCCCATATATATGTATGGAGTGGAGTTGGCAACTGAAAAGAAACTTTGTGTTCCCTTCAAGCTAGGTGAAGGACGGCTTTCACACACACTTATCTCTCAGAACTGAGCATGTGGAGAGACGTTCGTTTATCCAGCACCAAGGGAACGGGTTGCAGTAGAAACACTTACTCTGGTTTCTCAGTCTGTTTCCTAGTGCCGGTTTGAAGTGCCTGCCGTTTTCACTGTAAAACCGAGTTGGAGCTTGTACCTCCCCATATATATGTATGGAGTGGAGTTGGCAACTGAAAAGAAACTTTGTGTTCCCTTCAAGCTAGGTGAAGGACGGCTTTCACACACAATTATCTCTCAGAACTGAGCATGTGGAGAGACGTTCGTTCATCCAGCACCAAGAGAACGCGTTGCAGGAGAAACACTTACTCTGGTTTCTGAGTCTGTTTCCTAGTGCCGGTTTGAAGTGCCTGCCGTTTTCACTGTAAAACCGAGTTGGAGCTTGTACCTCCCCATATATATGTATGGAGTGGAGTTGGCAACTGAAAAGAAACTTTGTGTTCCCTTCAAGCTAGGTGAAGGACGGCTTTCACACACACTTATCTCTCAGAACTGAGCATGTGGAGAGACGTTCGTTCATCCAGCACCAAGGGAACGGGTTGCAGGAGAAACACTTACTCTGGTTTCTCAGTCTGTTTCCTAGTGCCGGTTTGAAGTGCCTGCCGTTTTCACTGTAAAACCGAGTTGGAGCTTGTACCTCCCCATATATATGTATGGAGTGGAGTTGGCAACTGAAAAGAAACTTTGTGTTCCCTTCAAGCTAGGTGAAGGACGGCTTTCACACACACTTATCTCTCAGAACTGAGCATGTGGAGAGACGTTCGTTCATCCAGCACCAAGGGAACGGTTTGCAGGAGAAACACTTACTCTGGTTTCTCAGTCTGTTTCCTAGTGCCGGTTTGAAGTGCCTGCCGTTTTCACTGTAAAACCGAGTTGGAGCTTGTACCTCCCCATATATATGTATGGAGTGGAGTTGGCAACTGAAAAGAAACTTTGTCTTCCCTTCAAGCTATTTGAAGGACGGCTTTCACACACACTTATTTCTCAGAACTGAGCATGTGGAGAGACGTTCGTTCATCCAGCACCAAGGGAACGGGTTGCAGGAGAAACACTTACTCTGGTTTCTCAGTCTGTTTCCTAGTGCCGGTTTGAAGTGCCTGCCGTTTTCACTGTAAAACCGAGTTGGAGCTTGTACCTCCCCATATATATGTATGGAGTGGAGTTGGCAACTGAAAAGAAACTTTGTGTTCCCTTCAAGCTAGGTGAAGGACGGCTTTCACACACACTTATCTCTCAGAACTGAGCATGTGGAGAGACGTTCGTTCATCCAGCACCAAGGGAACGGGTTGCAGGAGAAACCCTTACTCTGCTTTCTCAGTCTGTTTCCTAGTGCCGGTTTGAAGTGCCTGCCGTTTTCACTGTAAAACCGAATTGGAGCTTGTACCTCCCCATATATATGTATGGAGTGGAGTTGGCAACTGAAAAGAAACTTTGTGTTCCCTTCAAGCTAGGTGAAGGACGGCTTTCACACACACTTATCTCTCAGAACTGAGCATGTGGAGAGACGTTCGTTTATCCAGCACCAAGGGAACGGGTTGCAGTAGAAACACTTACTCTGGTTTCTCAGTCTGTTTCCTAGTGCCGGTTTGAAGTGCCTGCCGTTTTCACTGTAAAACCGAGTTGGAGCTTGTACCTCCCCATATATATGTATGGAGTGGAGTTGGCAACTGAAAAGAAACTTTGTGTTCCCTTCAAGCTAGGTGAAGGACGGCTTTCACACACAATTATCTCTCAGAACTGAGCATGTGGAGAGACGTTCGTTCATCCAGCACCAAGAGAACGCGTTGCAGGAGAAACACTTACTCTGGTTTCTGAGTCTGTTTCCTAGTGCCGGTTTGAAGTGCCTGCCGTTTTCACTGTAAAACCGAGTTGGAGCTTGTACCTCCCCATATATATGTATGGAGTGGAGTTGGCAACTGAAAAGAAACTTTGTGTTCCCTTCAAGCTAGGTGAAGGACGGCTTTCACACACACTTATCTCTCAGAACTGAGCATGTGGAGAGACGTTCGTTCATCCAGCACCAAGGGAACGGGTTGCAGGAGAAACACTTACTCTGGTTTCTCAGTCTGTTTCCTAGTGCCGGTTTGAAGTGCCTGCCGTTTTCAGTGTAAAACCGAGTTGGAGCTTGTACCTCCCCATATATATGTATGGAGTGGAGTTGGCAACTGAAAAGAAACTTTGTGTTCCCTTCAAGCTAGGTGAAGGACGGCTTTCACACACACTTATCTCTCAGAACTGAGCATGTGGAGAGACGTTCGTTCATCCAGCACCAAGGGAACGGTTTGCAGGAGAAACACTTACTCTGGTTTCTCAGTCTGTTTCCTAGTGCCGGTTTGAAGTGCCTGCCGTTTTCACTGTAAAACCGAGTTGGAGCTTGTACCTCCCCATATATATGTATGGAGTGGAGTTGGCAACTGAAAAGAAACTTTGTGTTCCCTTCAAGCTAGGTGAAGGACGGCTTTCACACACACTTATCTCTCAGAACGGAGCATGTGGAGAGACGTTCGTTCATCCAGCACCAAGGGAACGGGTTGCAGGAGAAACACTTACTCTGGTTTCTCAGTCTGTTTCCTAGTGCCGGTTTGAAGTGCCTGCCGTTTTCACTGTAAAACCGAGTTGGAGCTTGTACCTCCCCATATATATGTATGGAGTGGAGTTGGCAACTGAAAAGAAACTTTGTGTTCCCTTCAAGCTAGGTGAAGGACGGCTTTCACACACACTTATCTCTCAGAACGGAGCATGTGGAGAGACGTTCGTTCATCCAGCACCAAGGGAACGGGTTGCAGGAGAAACACTTACTCTGGTTTCTCAGTCTGTTTCCTAGTGCCGGTTTGAAGTGCCTGCCGTTTTCACTGTAAAACCGAGTTGGAGCTTGTACATCCCCATATATATGTATGGAGTGGAGTTGGCAACTGAAAAGAAACTTTGTGTTCCCTTCAAGCTAGGTGAAGGACGGCTTTCACACACACTTATCTCTCAGAACTGAGCATGTGGAGAGACGTTCGTTCATCCAGCACCAAGGGAACGGGTTGCAGGAGAAACACTTACTCTGGTTTCTCAGTCTGTTTCCTAGTGCCGGTTTGAAGTGCCTGCCGTTTTCACTGTAAAACCGAGTTGGAGCTTGTACCTCCCCATATATATGTATGGAGTGGAGTTGGCAACTGAAAAGAAACTTTGTGTTCCCTTCAAGCTAGGTGAAGGACAGCTTTCACACACACTTATCTCTCAGAACTGAGCATGTGGAGAGACGTTCGTTCATCCAGCACCAAGGGAACGGGTTGCAGGAGAAACACTTACTCTGGTTTCTCAGTCTGTTTCCTAGTGCCGGTTTGAAGTGCCTGCCGTTTTCACTGTAAAACCGAGTTGGAGCTTGTACCTCCCCATATATATGTATGGAGTGGAGTTGGCAACTGAAAAGAAACTTTGTGTTCCCTTCAAGCTAGGTGAAGGACGGCTTTCACACACACTTATCTCTCAGAACTGAGCATGTGGAGAGACGTTCGTTCATCCAGCACCAAGGGAACGGGTTGCAGGAGAAACACTTACTCTGGTTTCTCAGTCTGTTTCCTAGTGCCGGTTTGAAGTGCCTGCCGTTTTCACTGTAAAACCGAGTTGGAGCTTGTACCTCCCCATATATATGTATGGAGTGGAGTTGGCAACTGAAAAGAAACTTTGTCTTCCCTTCAAGCTAATTGAAGGACGGCTTTCACACACACTTATTTCTCAGAACTGAGCATGTGGAGAGACGTTCGTTCATCCAGCACCAAGGGAACGGGTTGCAGGAGAAACACTTACTCTGGTTTCTCAGTCTGTTTCCTAGTGCCGGTTTGAAGTGCCTGCCGTTTTCACTGTAAAACCGAGTTGGAGCTTGTACCTCCCCATATATATGTATGGAGTGGAGTTGGCAACTGAAAAGAAACTTTGTGTTCCCTTCAAGCTAGGTGAAGGACGGCTTTCACACACACTTATCTCTCAGAACTGAGCATGTGGAGAGACTTTCGTTCATCCAGCACCAAGGGAACGGGTTGCAGGAGAAACCCTTACTCTGCTTTCTCAGTCTGTTTCCTAGTGCCGGTTTGAAGTGCCTGCCGTTTTCACTGTAAAACCGAGTTGGAGCTTGTACCTCCCCATATATATGTATGGAGTGGAGTTGGCAACTGAAAAGAAACTTTGTGTTCCCTTCAAGCTAGGTGAAGGACGGCTTTCACACACACTTATCTCTCAGAACTGAGCATGTGGAGAGACGTTCGTTTATCCAGCACCAAGGGAACGGGTTGCAGTAGAAACACTTACTCTGGTTTCTCAGTCTGTTTCCTAGTGCCGGTTTGAAGTGCCTGCCGTTTTCACTGTAAAACCGAGTTGGAGCTTGTACCTCCCCATATATATGTATGGAGTGGAGTTGGCAACTGAAAAGAAACTTTGTGTTCCCTTCAAGCTAGGTGAAGGACGGCTTTCACACACAATTATCTCTCAGAACTGAGCATGTGGAGAGACGTTCGTTCATCCAGCACCAAGAGAACGCGTTGCAGGAGAAACACTTACTCTGGTTTCTGAGTCTGTTTCCTAGTGCCGGTTTGAAGTGCCTGCCGTTTTCACTGTAAAACCGAGTTGGAGCTTGTACCTCCCCATATATATGTATGGAGTGGAGTTGGCAACTGAAAAGAAACTTTGTGTTCCCTTCAAGCTAGGTGAAGGACGGCTTTCACACACACTTATCTCTCAGAACTGAGCATGTGGAGAGACGTTCGTTCATCCAGCACCAAGGGAACGGGTTGCAGGAGAAACACTTACTCTGGTTTCTCAGTCTGTTTCCTAGTGCCGGTTTGAAGTGCCTGCCGTTTTCACTGTAAAACCGAGTTGGAGCTTGTACCTCCCCATATATATGTATGGAGTGGAGTTGGCAACTGAAAAGTAACTTTGTGTTCCCTTCAAGCTAGGTGAAGGACGGCTTTCACACACACTTATCTCTCAGAACTGAGCATGTGGAGAGACGTTCGTTCATCCAGCACCAAGGGAACGGGTTGCAGGAGAAACACTTTCTCTGGTTTCTCAGTCTGTTTCCTAGTGCCGGTTTGAAGTGCCTGCCGTTTTCAGTGTAAAACCGAGTTGGAGCTTGTACCTCCCCATATATATGTATGGATTGGAGTTGGCAACTGAAAAGAAACTTTGTGTTCCCTTCAAGCTAGGTGAAGGACGGCTTTCACACACACTTATCTCTCAGAACGGAGCATGTGGAGAGACGTTCGTTCATCCAGCACCAAGGGAACGGGTTGCAGGAGAAACACTTACTCTGGTTTCTGAGTCTGTTTCCTAGTGCCGGTTTGAAGTGCCTGCCGTTTTCACTGTAAAACCGAGTTGGAGCTTGTACCTCCCCATATATATGTATGGAGTGGAGTTGGCAACTGAAAAGAAACTTTGTGTTCCCTTCAAGCTAGGTGAAGGACGGCTTTCACACACACTTATCTCTCAGAACTGAGCATGTGGAGAGACGTTCGTTCATCCAGCACCAAGGGAACGGGTTGCAGGAGAAACACTTACTCTGGTTTCTCAGTCTGTTTCCTAGTGCCGGTTTGAAGTGCCTGCCGTTTTCACTGTAAAACCGAGTTGGAGCTTGTACCTCCCCATATATATGTATGGAGTGGAGTTGGCAACTGAAAAGAAACTTTGTGTTCCCTTCAAGCTAGGTGAAGGACGGCTTTCACACACACTTATCTCTCAGAACTGAGCATGTGGAGAGACGTTCGTTCATCCAGCACCAAGGGAACGGGTTGCAGGAGAAACACTTACTCTGGTTTCTCAGTCTGTTTCCTAGTGCCGGTTTGAAGTGCCTGCCGTTTTCACTGTAAAACCGAGTTGGAGCTTGTACCTCCCCATATATATGTATGGAGTGGAGTTGGCAACTGAAAAGAAACTTTGTCTTCCCTTCAAGCTAATTGAAGGACGGCTTTCACACACACTTATTTCTCAGAACTGAGCATGTGGAGAGACGTTCGTTCATCCAGCACCAAGGGAACGGGTTGCAGGAGAAACACTTACTCTGGTTTCTCAGTCTGTTTCCTAGTGCCGGTTTGAAGTGCCTGCCGTTTTCACTGTAAAACCGAGTTGGAGCTTGTACCTCCCCATATATATGTATGGAGTGGAGTTGGCAACTGAAAAGAAACTTTGTGTTCCCTTCAAGCTAGGTGAAGGACGGCTTTCACACACACTTATCTCTCAGAACTGAGCATGTGGAGAGACGTTCGTTCATCCAACACCAAGGGAACGGGTTGCAGGAGAAACCCTTACTCTGCTTTCTCAGTCTGTTTCCTAGTGCCGGTTTGAAGTGCCTGCCGTTTTCACTGTAAAACCGAGTTGGAGCTTGTACCTCCCCATATATATGTATGGAGTGGAGTTGGCAACTGAAAAGAAACTTTGTGTTCCCTTCAAGCTAGGTGAAGGACGGCTTTCACACACACTTATCTCTCAGAACTGAGCATGTGGAGAGACGTTCGTTTATCCAGCACCAAGGGAACGGGTTGCAGTAGAAACACTTACTCTGGTTTCTCAGTCTGTTTCCTAGTGCCGGTTTGAAGTGCCTGCCGTTTTCACTGTAAAACCGAGTTGGAGCTTGTACCTCCCCATATATATGTATGGAGTGGAGTTGGCAACTGAAAAGAAACTTTGTGTTCCCTTCAAGCTAGGTGAAGGACGGCTTTCACACACAATTATCTCTCAGAACTGAGCATGTGGAGAGACGTTCGTTCATCCAGCACCAAGAGAACGCGTTGCAGGAGAAACACTTACTCTGGTTTCTGAGTCTGTTTCCTAGTGCCGGTTTGAAGTGCCTGCCGTTTTCACTGTAAAACCGAGTTGGAGCTTGTACCTCCCCATATATATGTATGGAGTGGAGTTGGCAACTGAAAAGAAACTTTGTGTTCCCTTCAAGCTAGTTGAAGGACGGCTTTCACACACACTTATCTCTCAGAACTGAGCATGTGGAGAGACGTTCGTTCATCCAGCACCAAGGGAACGGGTTGCAGGAGAAACACTTACTCTGGTTTCTCAGTCTGTTTCCTAGTGCCGGTTTGAAGTGCCTGCCGTTTTCACTGTAAAACCGAGTTGGAGCTTGTACCTCCCCATATATATGTATGGAGTGGAGTTGGCAACTGAAAAGTAACTTTGTGTTCCCTTCAAGCTAGGTGAAGGACGGCTTTCACACACACTTATCTCTCAGAACTGAGCATGTGGAGAGACGTTCGTTCATCCAGCACCAAGGGAACGGGTTGCAGGAGAAACACTTTCTCTGGTTTCTCAGTCTGTTTCCTAGTGCCGGTTTGAAGTGCCTGCCGTTTTCAGTGTAAAACCGAGTTGGAGCTTGTACCTCCCCATATATATGTATGGAGTGGAGTTGGCAACTGAAAAGAAACTTTGTGTTCCCTTCAAGCTAGGTGAAGGACGGCTTTCACACACACTTATCTCTCAGAACGGAGCATGTGGAGAGACGTTCGTTCATCCAGCACCAAGGGAACGGGTTGCAGGAGAAACACTTACTCTGGTTTCTGAGTCTGTTTCCTAGTGCCGGTTTGAAGTGCCTGCCGTTTTCACTGTAAAACCGAGTTGGAGCTTGTACCTCCCCATATATATGTATGGAGTGGAGTTGGCAACTGAAAAGAAACTTTGTGTTCCCTTCAAGCTAGGTGAAGGACGGCTTTCACACACACTTATCTCTCAGAACGGAGCATGTGGAGAGACGTTCGTTCATCCAGCACCAAGGGAACGGGTTGCAGGAGAAACACTTACTCTGGTTTCTCAGTCTGTTTCCTAGTGCCGGTTTGAAGTGCCTGCCGTTTTCACTGTAAAACCGAGTTGGAGCTTGTACCTCCCCATATATATGTATGGAGTGGAGTTGGCAACTGAAAAGAAACTTTGTGTTCCCTTCAAGCTAGGTGAAGAACGGCTTTCACACACACTTATCTCTCAGAACTGAGCATGTGGAGAGACGTTCGTTCATCCAGCACCAAGGGAACGGGTTGCAGGAGAAACACTTACTCTGGTTTCTCAGTCTGTTTCCTAGTGCCGGTTTGAAGTGCCTGCCGTTTTCACTGTAAAACCGAGTTGGAGCTTGTACCTCCCCATATATATGTATGGAGTGGAGTTGGCAACTGAAAAGAAACTTTGTGTTCCCTTCAAGCTAGGTGAAGGACGGCTTTCACACACACTTATCTCTCAGAACGGAGCATGTGGAGAGACGTTCGTTCATCCAGCACCAAGGGAACGGGTTGCAGGAGAAACACTTACTCTGGTTTCTCAGTCTGTTTCCTAGTGCCGGTTTGAAGTGCCTGCCGTTTTCACTGTAAAACCGAGTTGGAGCTTGTACATCCCCATATATATGTATGGAGTGGAGTTGGCAACTGAAAAGAAACTTTGTGTTCCCTTCAAGCTAGGTGAAGGACGGCTTTCACACACACTTATCTCTCAGAACTGAGCATGTGGAGAGACGTTCGTTCATCCAGCACCAAGGGAACGGGTTGCAGGAGAAACACTTACTCTGGTTTCTCAGTCTGTTTCCTAGTGCCGGTTTGAAGTGCCTGCCGTTTTCACTGTAAAACCGAGTTGGAGCTTGTACCTCCCCATATATATGTATGGAGTGGAGTTGGCAACTGAAAAGAAACTTTGTGTTCCCTTCAAGCTAGGTGAAGGACGGCTTTCACACACACTTATCTCTCAGAACTGAGCATGTGGAGAGACGTTCGTTCATCCAGCACCAAGGGAACGGGTTGCAGGAGAAACACTTACTCTGGTTTCTCAGTCTGTTTCCTAGTGCCGGTTTGAAGTGCCTGCCGTTTTCACTGTAAAACCGAGTTGGAGCTTGTACCTCCCCATATATATGTATGGAGTGGAGTTGGCAACTGAAAAGAAACTTTGTGTTCCCTTCAAGCTAGGTGAAGGACGGCTTTCACACACACTTATCTCTCAGAACTGAGCATGTGGAGAGACGTTCGTTCATCCAGCACCAAGGGAACGGGTTGCAGGAGAAACACTTACTCTGGTTTCTCAGTCTGTTTCCTAGTGCCGGTTTGAAGTGCCTGCCGTTTTCACTGTAAAACCGAGTTGGAGCTTGTACCTCCCCATATATATGTATGGAGTGGAGTTGGCAACTGAAAAGAAACTTTGTCTTCCCTTCAAGCTAATTGAAGGACGGCTTTCACACACACTTATTTCTCAGAACTGAGCATGTGGAGAGACGTTCGTTCATCCAGCACCAAGGGAACGGGTTGCAGGAGAAACACTTACTCTGGTTTCTCAGTCTGTTTCCTAGTGCCGGTTTGAAGTGCCTGCCGTTTTCACTGTAAAACCGAGTTGGAGCTTGTACCTCCCCATATATATGTATGGAGTGGAGTTGGCAACTGAAAAGAAACTTTGTGTTCCCTTCAAGCTAGGTGAAGGACGGCTTTCACACACACTTATCTCTCAGAACTGAGCATGTGGAGAGACGTTCGTTCATCCAGCACCAAGGGAACGGGTTGCAGGAGAAACACTTACTCTGGTTTCTCAGTCTGTTTCCTAGTGCCGGTTTGAAGTGCCTGCCGTTTTCACTGTAAAACCGAGTTGGAGCTTGTACCTCCCCATATATATGTATGGAGTGGAGTTGGCAACTGAAAAGAAACTTTGTGTTCCCTTCAAGCTAGGTGAAGGACGGCTTTCACACACACTTATCTCTCAGAACTGAGCATGTGGAGAGACGTTCGTTCATCCAGCACCAAGGGAACGGTTTGCAGGAGAAACACTTACTCTGGTTTCTCAGTCTGTTTCCTAGTGCCGGTTTGAAGTGCCTGCCGTTTTCACTGTAAAACCGAGTTGGAGCTTGTACCTCCCCATATATATGTATGGAGTGGAGTTGGCAACTGAAAAGAAACTTTGTCTTCCCTTCAAGCTATTTGAAGTACGGCTTTCACACACACTTATTTCTCAGAACTGAGCATGTGGAGAGACGTTCGTTCATCCAGCACCAAGGGAACGGGTTGCAGGAGAAACACTTACTCTGGTTTCTCAGTCTGTTTCCTAGTGCCGGTTTGAAGTGCCTGCCGTTTTCACTGTAAAACCGAGTTGGAGCTTGTACCTCCCCATATATATGTATGGAGTGGAGTTGGCAACTGAAAAGAAACTTTGTGTTCCCTTCAAGCTAGGTGAAGGACGGCTTTCACACACACTTATCTCTCAGAACTGAGCATGTGGAGAGACGTTCGTTCATCCAGCACCAAGGGAACGGGTTGCAGGAGAAACCCTTACTCTGCTTTCTCAGTCTGTTTCCTAGTGCCGGTTTGAAGTGCCTGCCGTTTTCACTGTAAAACCGAGTTGGAGCTTGTACCTCCCCATATATATGTATGGAGTGGAGTTGGCAACTGAAAAGAAACTTTGTGTTCCCTTCAAGCTAGGTGAAGGACGGCTTTCACACACACTTATCTCTCAGAACTGAGCATGTGGAGAGACGTTCGTTTATCCAGCACCAAGGGAACGGGTTGCAGTAGAAACACTTACTCTGGTTTCTCAGTCTGTTTCCTAGTGCCGGTTTGAAGTGCCTGCCGTTTTCACTGTAAAACCGAGTTGGAGCTTGTACCTCCCCATATATATGTATGGAGTGGAGTTGGCAACTGAAAAGAAACTTTGTGTTCCCTTCAAGCTAGGTGAAGGACGGCTTTCACACACA
Source organism: Vicugna pacos (assembly GCF_048564905.1). Taxonomy (NCBI): domain Eukaryota; kingdom Metazoa; phylum Chordata; class Mammalia; order Artiodactyla; family Camelidae; genus Vicugna; species Vicugna pacos. The sequence continues at coordinate 33,560,680 of NC_133000.1, forward strand.
ATTATCTCTCAGAACTGAGCATGTGGAGAGACGTTCGTTCATCCAGCACCAAGAGAACGCGTTGCAGGAGAAACACTTACTCTGGTTTCTGAGTCTGTTTCCTAGTGCCGGTTTGAAGTGCCTGCCGTTTTCACTGTAAAACCGAGTTGGAGCTTGTACCTCCCCATATATATGTATGGAGTGGAGTTGGCAACTGAAAAGAAACTTTGTGTTCCCTTCAAGCTAGGTGAAGGACGGCTTTCACACACACTTATCTCTCAGAACTGAGCATGTGGAGAGACGTTCGTTCATCCAGCACCAAGGGAACGGGTTGCAGGAGAAACACTTACTCTGGTTTCTCAGTCTGTTTCCTAGTGCCGGTTTGAAGTGCCTGCCGTTTTCAGTGTAAAACCGAGTTGGAGCTTGTACCTCCCCATATATATGTATGGAGTGGAGTTGGCAACTGAAAAGAAACTTTGTGTTCCCTTCAAGCTAGGTGAAGGACGGCTTTCACACACACTTATCTCTCAGAACTGAGCATGTGGAGAGACGTTCGTTCATCCAGCACCAAGGGAACGGGTTGCAGGAGAAACACTTACTCTGGTTTCTCAGTCTGTTTCCTAGTGCCGGTTTGAAGTGCCTGCCGTTTTCACTGTAAAACCGAGTTGGAGCTTGTACCTCCCCATATATATGTATGGAGTGGAGTTGGCAACTGAAAAGAAACTTTGTGTTCCCTTCAAGCTAGGTGAAGGACGGCTTTCACACACACTTATCTCTCAGAACGGAGCATGTGGAGAGACGTTCGTTCATCCAGCACCAAGGGAACGGGTTGCAGGAGAAACACTTACTCTGGTTTCTCAGTCTGTTTCCTAGTGCCGGTTTGAAGTGCCTGCCGTTTTCACTGTAAAACCGAGTTGGAGCTTGTACCTCCCCATATATATGTATGGAGTGGAGTTGGCAACTGAAAAGAAACTTTGTGTTCCCTTCAAGCTAGGTGAAGGACGGCTTTCACACACACTTATCTCTCAGAACGGAGCATGTGGAGAGACGTTCGTTCATCCAGCACCAAGGGAACGGGTTGCAGGAGAAACACTTACTCTGGTTTCTCAGTCTGTTTCCTAGTGCCGGTTTGAAGTGCCTGCCGTTTTCACTGTAAAACCGAGTTGGAGCTTGTACATCCCCATATATATGTATGGAGTGGAGTTGGCAACTGAAAAGAAACTTTGTGTTCCCTTCAAGCTAGGTGAAGGACGGCTTTCACACACACTTATCTCTCAGAACTGAGCATGTGGAGAGACGTTCGTTCATCCAGCACCAAGGGAACGGGTTGCAGGAGAAACACTTACTCTGGTTTCTCAGTCTGTTTCCTAGTGCCGGTTTGAAGTGCCTGCCGTTTTCACTGTAAAACCGAGTTGGAGCTTGTACCTCCCCATATATATGTATGGAGTGGAGTTGGCAACTGAAAAGAAACTTTGTGTTCCCTTCAAGCTAGGTGAAGGACGGCTTTCACACACACTTATCTCTCAGAACTGAGCATGTGGAGAGACGTTCGTTCATCCAGCACCAAGGGAACGGGTTGCAGGAGAAACACTTACTCTGGTTTCTCAGTCTGTTTCCTAGTGCCGGTTTGAAGTGCCTGCCGTTTTCACTGTAAAACCGAGTTGGAGCTTGTACCTCCCCATATATATGTATGGAGTGGAGTTGGCAACTGAAAAGAAACTTTGTGTTCCCTTCAAGCTAGGTGAAGGACGGCTTTCACACACACTTATCTCTCAGAACTGAGCATGTGGAGAGACGTTCGTTCATCCAGCACCAAGGGAACGGGTTGCAGGAGAAACACTTACTCTGGTTTCTCAGTCTGTTTCCTAGTGCCGGTTTGAAGTGCCTGCCGTTTTCACTGTAAAACCGAGTTGGAGCTTGTACCTCCCCATATATATGTATGGAGTGGAGTTGGCAACTGAAAAGAAACTTTGTCTTCCCTTCAAGCTATTTGAAGGACGGCTTTCACACACACTTATTTCTCAGAACTGAGCATGTGGAGAGACGTTCGTTCATCCAGCACCAAGGGAACGGGTTGCAGGAGAAACACTTACTCTGGTTTCTCAGTCTGTTTCCTAGTGCCGGTTTGAAGTGCCTGCCGTTTTCACTGTAAAACCGAGTTGGAGCTTGTACCTCCCCATATATATGTATGGAGTGGAGTTGGCAACTGAAAAGAAACTTTGTGTTCCCTTCAAGCTAGGTGAAGGACGGCTTTCACACACACTTATCTCTCAGAACTGAGAATGTGGAGAGACGTTCGTTCATCCAGCACCAAGGGAACGGGTTGCAGGAGAAACCCTTACTCTGCTTTCTCAGTCTGTTTCCTAGTGCCGGTTTGAAGTGCCTGCCGTTTTCACTGTAAAACCGAGTTGGAGCTTGTACCTCCCCATATATATGTATGGAGTGGAGTTGGCAACTGAAAAGAAACTTTGTGTTCCCTTCAAGCTAGGTGAAGGACGGCTTTCACACACACTTATCTCTCAGAACTGAGCATGTGGAGAGACGTTCGTTTATCCAGCACCAAGGGAACGGGTTGCAGTAGAAACACTTACTCTGGTTTCTCAGTCTGTTTCCTAGTGCCGGTTTGAAGTGCCTGTCGTTTTCACTGTAAAACCGAGTTGGAGCTTGTACCTCCCCATATATATGTATGGAGTGGAGTTGGCAACTGAAAAGAAACTTTGTGTTCCCTTCAAGCTAGGTGAAGGACGGCTTTCACACACAATTATCTCTCAGAACTGAGCATGTGGAGAGACGTTCGTTCATCCAGCACCAAGAGAACGCGTTGCAGGAGAAACACTTACTCTGGTTTCTGAGTCTGTTTCCTAGTGCCGGTTTGAAGTGCCTGCCGTTTTCACTGTAAAACCGAGTTGGAGCTTGTACCTCCCCATATATATGTATGGAGTGGAGTTGGCAACTGAAAAGAAACTTTGTGTTCCCTTCAAGCTAGGTGAAGGACGGCTTTCACACACACTTATCTCTCAGAACTGAGCATGTGGAGAGACGTTCGTTCATCCAGCACCAAGGGAACGGGTTGCAGGAGAAACACTTACTCTGGTTTCTCAGTCTGTTTCCTAGTGCCGGTTTGAAGTGCCTGCCGTTTTCACTGTAAAACCGAGTTGGAGCTTGTACCTCCCCATATATATGTATGGAGTGGAGTTGGCAACTGAAAAGTAACTTTGTGTTCCCTTCAAGCTAGGTGAAGGACGGCTTTCACACACACTTATCTCTCAGAACTGAGCATGTGGAGAGACGTTCGTTCATCCAGCACCAAGGGAACGGGTTGCAGGAGAAACACTTTCTCTGGTTTCTCAGTCTGTTTCCTAGTGCCGGTTTGAAGTGCCTGCCGTTTTCAGTGTAAAACCGAGTTGGAGCTTGTACCTCCCCATATATATGTATGGATTGGAGTTGGCAACTGAAAAGAAACTTTGTGTTCCCTTCAAGCTAGGTGAAGGACGGCTTTCACACACACTTATCTCTCAGAACGGAGCATGTGGAGAGACGTTCGTTCATCCAGCACCAAGGGAACGGGTTGCAGGAGAAACACTTACTCTGGTTTCTGAGTCTGTTTCCTAGTGCCGGTTTGAAGTGCCTGCCGTTTTCACTGTAAAACCGAGTTGGAGCTTGTACCTCCCCATATATATGTATGGAGTGGAGTTGGCAACTGAAAAGAAACTTTGTGTTCCCTTCAAGCTAGGTGAAGGACGGCTTTCACACACACTTATCTCTCAGAACTGAGCATGTGGAGAGACGTTCGTTCATCCAGCACCAAGGGAACGGGTTGCAGGAGAAACACTTACTCTGGTTTCTCAGTCTGTTTCCTAGTGCCGGTTTGAAGTGCCTGCCGTTTTCACTGTAAAACCGAGTTGGAGCTTGTACCTCCCCATATATATGTATGGAGTGGAGTTGGCAACTGAAAAGAAACTTTGTGTTCCCTTCAAGCTAGGTGAAGAACGGCTTTCACACACACTTATCTCTCAGAACTGAGCATGTGGAGAGACGTTCGTTCATCCAGCACCAAGGGAACGGGTTGCAGGAGAAACCCTTACTCTGCTTTCTCAGTCTGTTTCCTAGTGCCGGTTTGAAGTGCCTGCCGTTTTCACTGTAAAACCGAGTTGGAGCTTGTACCTCCCCATATATATGTATGGAGTGGAGTTGGCAACTGAAAAGAAACTTTGTGTTCCCTTCAAGCTAGGTGAAGGACGGCTTTCACACACACTTATCTCTCAGAACGGAGCATGTGGAGAGACGTTCGTTCATCCAGCACCAAGGGAACGGGTTGCAGGAGAAACACTTACTCTGGTTTCTCAGTCTGTTTCCTAGTGCCGGTTTGAAGTGCCTGCCGTTTTCAGTGTAAAACCGAGTTGGAGCTTGTACCTCCCCATATATATGTATGGATTGGAGTTGGCAACTGAAAAGAAACTTTGTGTTCCCTTCAAGCTAGGTGAAGGACGGCTTTCACACACACTTATCTCTCAGAACGGAGCATGTGGAGAGACGTTCGTTCATCCAGCACCAAGGGAACGGGTTGCAGGAGAAACACTTACTCTGGTTTCTGAGTCTGTTTCCTAGTGCCGGTTTGAAGTGCCTGCCGTTTTCACTGTAAAACCGAGTTGGAGCTTGTACCTCCCCATATATATGTATGGAGTGGAGTTGGCAACTGAAAAGAAACTTTGTGTTCCCTTCAAGCTAGGTGAAGGACGGCTTTCACACACACTTATCTCTCAGAACTGAGCATGTGGAGAGACGTTCGTTCATCCAGCACCAAGGGAACGGGTTGCAGGAGAAACACTTACTCTGGTTTCTCAGTCTGTTTCCTAGTGCCGGTTTGAAGTGCCTGCCGTTTTCACTGTAAAACCGAGTTGGAGCTTGTACCTCCCCATATATATGTATGGAGTGGAGTTGGCAACTGAAAAGAAACTTTGTGTTCCCTTCAAGCTAGGTGAAGAACGGCTTTCACACACACTTATCTCTCAGAACTGAGCATGTGGAGAGACGTTCGTTCATCCAGCACCAAGGGAACGGGTTGCAGGAGAAACACTTACTCTGGTTTCTCAGTCTGTTTCCTAGTGCCGGTTTGAAGTGCCTGCCGTTTTCACTGTAAAACCGAGTTGGAGCTTGTACCTCCCCATATATATGTATGGAGTGGAGTTGGCAACTGAAAAGAAACTTTGTGTTCCCTTCAAGCTAGGTGAAGGACGGCTTTCACACACACTTATCTCTCAGAACGGAGCATGTGGAGAGACGTTCGTTCATCCAGCACCAAGGGAACGGGTTGCAGGAGAAACACTTACTCTGGTTTCTCAGTCTGTTTCCTAGTGCCGGTTTGAAGTGCCTGCCGTTTTCACTGTAAAACCGAGTTGGAGCTTGTACCTCCCCATATATATGTATGGAGTGGAGTTGGCAACTGAAAAGAAACTTTGTGTTCCCTTCAAGCTAGGTGAAGGACGGCTTTCACACACACTTATCTCTCAGAACTGAGCATGTGGAGAGACGTTCGTTCATCCAGCACCAAGGGAACGGGTTGCAGGAGAAACACTTACTCTGGTTTCTCAGTCTGTTTCCTAGTGCCGGTTTGAAGTGCCTGCCGTTTTCACTGTAAAACCGAGTTGGAGCTTGTACCTCCCCATATATATGTATGGAGTGGAGTTGGCAACTGAAAAGAAACTTTGTGTTCCCTTCAAGCTAGGTGAAGGACGGCTTTCACACACACTTATCTCTCAGAACTGAGCATGTGGAGAGACGTTCGTTCATCCAGCACCAAGGGAACGGGTTGCAGGAGAAACACTTACTCTGGTTTCTCAGTCTGTTTCCTAGTGCCGGTTTGAAGTGCCTGCCGTTTTCACTGTAAAACCGAGTTGGAGCTTGTACCTCCCCATATATATGTATGGAGTGGAGTTGGCAACTGAAAAGAAACTTTGTGTTCCCTTCAAGCTAGGTGAAGGACGGCTTTCACACACACTTATCTCTCAGAACTGAGCATGTGGAGAGACGTTCGTTCATCCAGCACCAAGGGAACGGGTTGCAGGAGAAACACTTACTCTGGTTTCTCAGTCTGTTTCCTAGTGCCGGTTTGAAGTGCCTGCCGTTTTCACTGTAAAACCGAGTTGGAGCTTGTACCTCCCCATATATATGTATGGAGTGGAGTTGGCAACTGAAAAGAAACTTTGTCTTCCCTTCAAGCTAATTGAAGGACGGCTTTCACACACACTTATTTCTCAGAACTGAGCATGTGGAGAGACGTTCGTTCATCCAGCACCAAGGGAACGGGTTGCAGGAGAAACACTTACTCTGGTTTCTCAGTCTGTTTCCTAGTGCCGGTTTGAAGTGCCTGCCGTTTTCACTGTAAAACCGAGTTGGAGCTTGTACCTCCCCATATATATGTATGGAGTGGAGTTGGCAACTGAAAAGAAACTTTGTGTTCCCTTCAAGCTAGGTGAAGGACGGCTTTCACACACACTTATCTCTCAGAACTGAGCATGTGGAGAGACGTTCGTTCATCCAGCACCAAGGGAACGGGTTGCAGGAGAAACCCTTACTCTGCTTTCTCAGTCTGTTTCCTAGTGCCGGTTTGAAGTGCCTGCCGTTTTCACTGTAAAACCGAGTTGGAGCTTGTACCTCCCCATATATATGTATGGAGTGGAGTTGGCAACTGAAAAGAAACTTTGTGTTCCCTTCAAGCTAGGTGAAGGACGGCTTTCACACACACTTATCTCTCAGAACTGAGCATGTGGAGAGACGTTCGTTTATCCAGCACCAAGGGAACGGGTTGCAGTAGAAACACTTACTCTGGTTTCTCAGTCTGTTTCCTAGTGCCGGTTTGAAGTGCCTGCCGTTTTCACTGTAAAACCGAGTTGGAGCTTGTACCTCCCCATATATATGTATGGAGTGGAGTTGGCAACTGAAAAGAAACTTTGTGTTCCCTTCAAGCTAGGTGAAGGACGGCTTTCACACACAATTATCTCTCAGAACTGAGCATGTGGAGAGACGTTCGTTCATCCAGCACCAAGAGAACGCGTTGCAGGAGAAACACTTACTCTGGTTTCTGAGTCTGTTTCCTAGTGCCGGTTTGAAGTGCCTGCCGTTTTCACTGTAAAACCGAGTTGGAGCTTGTACCTCCCCATATATATGTATGGAGTGGAGTTGGCAACTGAAAAGAAACTTTGTGTTCCCTTCAAGCTAGGTGAAGGACGGCTTTCACACACACTTATCTCTCAGAACTGAGCATGTGGAGAGACGTTCGTTCATCCAGCACCAAGGGAACGGGTTGCAGGAGAAACACTTACTCTGGTTTCTCAGTCTGTTTCCTAGTGCCGGTTTGAAGTGCCTGCCGTTTTCACTGTAAAACCGAGTTGGAGCTTGTACCTCCCCATATATATGTATGGAGTGGAGTTGGCAACTGAAAAGTAACTTTGTGTTCCCTTCAAGCTAGGTGAAGGACGGCTTTCACACACACTTATCTCTCAGAACTGAGCATGTGGAGAGACGTTCGTTCATCCAGCACCAAGGGAACGGGTTGCAGGAGAAACACTTTCTCTGGTTTCTCAGTCTGTTTCCTAGTGCCGGTTTGAAGTGCCTGCCGTTTTCAGTGTAAAACCGAGTTGGAGCTTGTACCTCCCCATATATATGTATGGATTGGAGTTGGCAACTGAAAAGAAACTTTGTGTTCCCTTCAAGCTAGGTGAAGGACGGCTTTCACACACACTTATCTCTCAGAACGGAGCATGTGGAGAGACGTTCGTTCATCCAGCACCAAGGGAACGGGTTGCAGGAGAAACACTTACTCTGGTTTCTGAGTCTGTTTCCTAGTGCCGGTTTGAAGTGCCTGCCGTTTTCACTGTAAAACCGAGTTGGAGCTTGTACCTCCCCATATATATGTATGGAGTGGAGTTGGCAACTGAAAAGAAACTTTGTGTTCCCTTCAAGCTAGGTGAAGGACGGCTTTCACACACACTTATCTCTCAGAACTGAGCATGTGGAGAGACGTTCGTTCATCCAGCACCAAGGGAACGGGTTGCAGGAGAAACACTTACTCTGGTTTCTCAGTCTGTTTCCTAGTGCCGGTTTGAAGTGCCTGCCGTTTTCACTGTAAAACCGAGTTGGAGCTTGTACCTCCCCATATATATGTATGGAGTGGAGTTGGCAACTGAAAAGAAACTTTGTGTTCCCTTCAAGCTAGGTGAAGGACGGCTTTCACACACACTTATCTCTCAGAACGGAGCATGTGGAGAGACGTTCGTTCATCCAGCACCAAGGGAACGGGTTGCAGGAGAAACACTTACTCTGGTTTCTGAGTCTGTTTCCTAGTGCCGGTTTGAAGTGCCTGCCGTTTTCACTGTAAAACCGAGTTGGAGCTTGTACCTCCCCATATATATGTATGGAGTGGAGTTGGCAACTGAAAAGAAACTTTGTGTTCCCTTCAAGCTAGGTGAAGGACGGCTTTCACACACACTTATCTCTCAGAACTGAGCATGTGGATAGACGTTCGTTCATCCAGCACCAAGGGAACGGGTTGCAGGAGAAACACTTACTCTGGTTTCTCAGTCTGTTTCCTAGTGCCGGTTTGAAGTGCCTGCCGTTTTCACTGTAAAACCGAGTTGGAGCTTGTACCTCCCCATATATATGTATGGAGTGGAGTTGGCAACTGAAAAGAAACTTTGTGTTCCCTTCAAGCTAGGTGAAGGACGGCTTTCACACACAATTATCTCTCAGAAATGAGCATGTGGAGAGACGTTCGTTCATCCAGCACCAAGAGAACTCGTTGCAGGAGAAACACTTACTCTGGTTTCTGAGTCTGTTTCCTAGTGCCGGTTTGAAGTGCCTGCCGTTTTCACTGTAAAACCGAGTTGGAGCTTGTACCTCCCCATATATATGTATGGAGTGGAGTTGGCAACTGAAAAGAAACTTTGTGTTCCCTTCAAGCTAGGTGAAGGGCGGCTTTCACACACACTTATCTCTCAGAACTGAGCATGTGGAGAGACGTTCGTTCATCCAGCACCAAGGGAACGGGTTGCAGGAGAAACACTTACTCTGGTTTCTCAGTCTGTTTCCTAGTGCCGGTTTGAAGTGCCTGCCGTTTTCACTGTAAAACCGAGTTGGAGCTTGTACCTCCCCATATATATGTATGGAGTGGAGTTGGCAACTGAAAAGAAACTTTGTCTTCCCTTCAAGGTAGGTGAAGTACGGCTTTCACACACACTTATCTCTCAGAACTGAGCATGTGGAGAGACGTTCGTTCATCCAGCACCAAGGGAACGGGTTGCAGGAGAAACACTTACTCTGGTTTCTCAGTCTGTTTCCTAGTGCCGGTTTGAAGTGCCTGCCGTTTTCACTGTAAAACCGAGTTGGAGCTTGTACCTCCCCATATATATGTATGGAGTGGAGTTGGCAACTGAAAAGAAACTTTGTGTTCCCTTCAAGCTAGGTGAAGGACGGCTTTCACACACACTTATCTCTCAGAACTGAGCATGTGGAGAGACGTTCGTTCATCCAGCACCAAGGGAACGGGTTGCAGGAGAAACACTTACTCTGGTTTCTGAGTCTGTTTCCTAGTGCCGGTTTGAAGTGCCTGCCGTTTTCACTGTAAAACCGAGTTGGAGCTTGTACCTCCCCATATATATGTATGGAGTGGAGTTGGCAACTGAAAAGAAACTTTGTGTTCCCTTCAAGCTAGGTGAAGGACGGCTTTCACACACACTTATCTCTCAGAACTGAGCATGTGGAGAGACGTTCGTTCATCCAGCACCAAGGGAACGGGTTGCAGGAGAAACACTTACTCTGGTTTCTCAGTCTGTTTCCTAGTGCCGGTTTGAAGTGCCTGCCGTTTTCACTGTAAAACCGAGTTGGAGTTTGTACCTCCCCATATATATGTATGGAGTGGAGTTGGCAACTGAAAAGAAACTTTGTGTTCCCTTCAAGCTAGGTGAAGGACGGCTTTCACACACACTTATCTCTCAGAACTGAGCATGTGGAGAGACGTTCGTTCATCCAGCACCAAGGGAACGGGTTGCAGGAGAAACACTTACTCTGGTTTCTCATTCTGTTTCCTAGTGCCGGTTTGAAGTGCCTGCCGTTTTCACTGTAAAACCGAGTTGGAGCTTGTACCTCCCCATATATATGTATGGAGTGGAGTTGGCAACTGAAAAGAAACTTTGTGTTCCCTTCAAGCTAGGTGAAGGACGGCTTTCACACACACTTATCTCTCAGAACTGAGCATGTGGAGAGACGTTCGTTCATCCAGCACCAAGGGAACGGGTTGCAGGAGAAACACTTACTCTGGTTTCTCAGTCTGTTTCCTAGTGCCGGTTTGAAGTGCCTGCCGTTTTCACTGTAAAACCGAGTTGGAGCTTGTAGCTCCCCATATATATGTATGGAGTGGAGTTTGCAACTGAAAAGAAACTGTGTGTTCCCTTCAAGCTAGGTGAAGGACGGCTTTCACACACACTTATCTCTCAGAACTGAGCATGTGGATAGACGTTCGTTCATCCAGCACCAAGGGAACGGGTTGAAGTAGAAACACTTACTCTGGTTTCTCAGTCTGTTTCCTAGTGCCGGTTTGAAGTGCCTGCCGTTTTCACTGTTAAACCGAGTTGGAGCTTGTACCTCCCCATATATATGTATGGAGTGGAGTTGGCAACTGAAAAGAAACTTTGTGTTCCCTTCAAGCTAGGTGAAGGACGGCTTTCACACACACTTATCTCTCAGAACTGAGAATGTGGAGAGACGTTCGTTCATCCAGCACCAAGGGAACGGGTTGCAGGAGAAACCCTTACTCTGCTTTCTCAGTCTGTTTCCTAGTGCCGGTTTGAAGTGCCTGCCGTTTTCACTGTAAAACCGAGTTGGAGCTTGTACCTCCCCATATATATGTATGGAGTGGAGTTGGCAACTGAAAAGAAACTTTGTGTTCCCTTCAAGCTAGGTGAAGGACGGCTTTCACACACACTTATCTCTCAGAACTGAGCATGTGGAGAGACGTTCGTTTATCCAGCACCAAGGGAACGGGTTGCAGTAGAAACACTTACTCTGGTTTCTCAGTCTGTTTCCTAGTGCCGGTTTGAAGTGCCTGTCGTTTTCACTGTAAAACCGAGTTGGAGCTTGTACCTCCCCATATATATGTATGGAGTGGAGTTGGCAACTGAAAAGAAACTTTGTGTTCCCTTCAAGCTAGGTGAAGGACGGCTTTCACACACAATTATCTCTCAGAACTGAGCATGTGGAGAGACGTTCGTTCATCCAGCACCAAGAGAACGCGTTGCAGGAGAAACACTTACTCTGGTTTCTGAGTCTGTTTCCTAGTGCCGGTTTGAAGTGCCTGCCGTTTTCACTGTAAAACCGAGTTGGAGCTTGTACCTCCCCATATATATGTATGGAGTGGAGTTGGCAACTGAAAAGAAACTTTGTGTTCCCTTCAAGCTAGGTGAAGGACGGCTTTCACACACACTTATCTCTCAGAACTGAGCATGTGGAGAGACGTTCGTTCATCCAGCACCAAGGGAACGGGTTGCAGGAGAAACACTTACTCTGGTTTCTCAGTCTGTTTCCTAGTGCCGGTTTGAAGTGCCTGCCGTTTTCACTGTAAAACCGAGTTGGAGCTTGTACCTCCCCATATATATGTATGGAGTGGAGTTGGCAACTGAAAAGTAACTTTGTGTTCCCTTCAAGCTAGGTGAAGGACGGCTTTCACACACACTTATCTCTCAGAACTGAGCATGTGGAGAGACGTTCGTTCATCCAGCACCAAGGGAACGGGTTGCAGGAGAAACACTTTCTCTGGTTTCTCAGTCTGTTTCCTAGTGCCGGTTTGAAGTGCCTGCCGTTTTCAGTGTAAAACCGAGTTGGAGCTTGTACCTCCCCATATATATGTATGGATTGGAGTTGGCAACTGAAAAGAAACTTTGTGTTCCCTTCAAGCTAGGTGAAGGACGGCTTTCACACACACTTATCTCTCAGAACGGAGCATGTGGAGAGACGTTCGTTCATCCAGCACCAAGGGAACGGGTTGCAGGAGAAACACTTACTCTGGTTTCTGAGTCTGTTTCCTAGTGCCGGTTTGAAGTGCCTGCCGTTTTCACTGTAAAACCGAGTTGGAGCTTGTACCTCCCCATATATATGTATGGAGTGGAGTTGGCAACTGAAAAGAAACTTTGTGTTCCCTTCAAGCTAGGTGAAGGACGGCTTTCACACACACTTATCTCTCAGAACTGAGCATGTGGAGAGACGTTCGTTCATCCAGCACCAAGGGAACGGGTTGCAGGAGAAACACTTACTCTGGTTTCTCAGTCTGTTTCCTAGTGCCGGTTTGAAGTGCCTGCCGTTTTCACTGTAAAACCGAGTTGGAGCTTGTACCTCCCCATATATATGTATGGAGTGGAGTTGGCAACTGAAAAGAAACTTTGTGTTCCCTTCAAGCTAGGTGAAGAACGGCTTTCACACACACTTATCTCTCAGAACTGAGCATGTGGAGAGACGTTCGTTCATCCAGCACCAAGGGAACGGGTTGCAGGAGAAACCCTTACTCTGCTTTCTCAGTCTGTTTCCTAGTGCCGGTTTGAAGTGCCTGCCGTTTTCACTGTAAAACCGAGTTGGAGCTTGTACCTCCCCATATATATGTATGGAGTGGAGTTGGCAACTGAAAAGAAACTTTGTGTTCCCTTCAAGCTAGGTGAAGGACGGCTTTCACACACACTTATCTCTCAGAACGGAGCATGTGGAGAGACGTTCGTTCATCCAGCACCAAGGGAACGGGTTGCAGGAGAAACACTTACTCTGGTTTCTCAGTCTGTTTCCTAGTGCCGGTTTGAAGTGCCTGCCGTTTTCAGTGTAAAACCGAGTTGGAGCTTGTACCTCCCCATATATATGTATGGATTGGAGTTGGCAACTGAAAAGAAACTTTGTGTTCCCTTCAAGCTAGGTGAAGGACGGCTTTCACACACACTTATCTCTCAGAACGGAGCATGTGGAGAGACGTTCGTTCATCCAGCACCAAGGGAACGGGTTGCAGGAGAAACACTTACTCTGGTTTCTGAGTCTGTTTCCTAGTGCCGGTTTGAAGTGCCTGCCGTTTTCACTGTAAAACCGAGTTGGAGCTTGTACCTCCCCATATATATGTATGGAGTGGAGTTGGCAACTGAAAAGAAACTTTGTGTTCCCTTCAAGCTAGGTGAAGGACGGCTTTCACACACACTTATCTCTCAGAACTGAGCATGTGGAGAGACGTTCGTTCATCCAGCACCAAGGGAACGGGTTGCAGGAGAAACACTTACTCTGGTTTCTCAGTCTGTTTCCTAGTGCCGGTTTGAAGTGCCTGCCGTTTTCACTGTAAAACCGAGTTGGAGCTTGTACCTCCCCATATATATGTATGGAGTGGAGTTGGCAACTGAAAAGAAACTTTGTGTTCCCTTCAAGCTAGGTGAAGAACGGCTTTCACACACACTTATCTCTCAGAACTGAGCATGTGGAGAGACGTTCGTTCATCCAGCACCAAGGGAACGGGTTGCAGGAGAAACACTTACTCTGGTTTCTCAGTCTGTTTCCTAGTGCCGGTTTGAAGTGCCTGCCGTTTTCACTGTAAAACCGAGTTGGAGCTTGTACCTCCCCATATATATGTATGGAGTGGAGTTGGCAACTGAAAAGAAACTTTGTGTTCCCTTCAAGCTAGGTGAAGGACGGCTTTCACACACACTTATCTCTCAGAACGGAGCATGTGGAGAGACGTTCGTTCATCCAGCACCAAGGGAACGGGTTGCAGGAGAAACACTTACTCTGGTTTCTCAGTCTGTTTCCTAGTGCCGGTTTGAAGTGCCTGCCGTTTTCACTGTAAAACCGAGTTGGAGCTTGTACCTCCCCATATATATGTATGGAGTGGAGTTGGCAACTGAAAAGAAACTTTGTGTTCCCTTCAAGCTAGGTGAAGGACGGCTTTCACACACACTTATCTCTCAGAACTGAGCATGTGGAGAGACGTTCGTTCATCCAGCACCAAGGGAACGGGTTGCAGGAGAAACACTTACTCTGGTTTCTCAGTCTGTTTCCTAGTGCCGGTTTGAAGTGCCTGCCGTTTTCACTGTAAAACCGAGTTGGAGCTTGTACCTCCCCATATATATGTATGGAGTGGAGTTGGCAACTGAAAAGAAACTTTGTGTTCCCTTCAAGCTAGGTGAAGGACGGCTTTCACACACACTTATCTCTCAGAACTGAGCATGTGGAGAGACGTTCGTTCATCCAGCACCAAGGGAACGGGTTGCAGGAGAAACACTTACTCTGGTTTCTCAGTCTGTTTCCTAGTGCCGGTTTGAAGTGCCTGCCGTTTTCACTGTAAAACCGAGTTGGAGCTTGTACCTCCCCATATATATGTATGGAGTGGAGTTGGCAACTGAAAAGAAACTTTGTGTTCCCTTCAAGCTAGGTGAAGGACGGCTTTCACACACACTTATCTCTCAGAACTGAGCATGTGGAGAGACGTTCGTTCATCCAGCACCAAGGGAACGGGTTGCAGGAGAAACACTTACTCTGGTTTCTCAGTCTGTTTCCTAGTGCCGGTTTGAAGTGCCTGCCGTTTTCACTGTAAAACCGAGTTGGAGCTTGTACCTCCCCATATATATGTATGGAGTGGAGTTGGCAACTGAAAAGAAACTTTGTCTTCCCTTCAAGCTAATTGAAGGACGGCTTTCACACACACTTATTTCTCAGAACTGAGCATGTGGAGAGACGTTCGTTCATCCAGCACCAAGGGAACGGGTTGCAGGAGAAACACTTACTCTGGTTTCTCAGTCTGTTTCCTAGTGCCGGTTTGAAGTGCCTGCCGTTTTCACTGTAAAACCGAGTTGGAGCTTGTACCTCCCCATATATATGTATGGAGTGGAGTTGGCAACTGAAAAGAAACTTTGTGTTCCCTTCAAGCTAGGTGAAGGACGGCTTTCACACACACTTATCTCTCAGAACTGAGCATGTGGAGAGACGTTCGTTCATCCAGCACCAAGGGAACGGGTTGCAGGAGAAACCCTTACTCTGCTTTCTCAGTCTGTTTCCTAGTGCCGGTTTGAAGTGCCTGCCGTTTTCACTGTAAAACCGAGTTGGAGCTTGTACCTCCCCATATATATGTATGGAGTGGAGTTGGCAACTGAAAAGAAACTTTGTGTTCCCTTCAAGCTAGGTGAAGGACGGCTTTCACACACACTTATCTCTCAGAACTGAGCATGTGGAGAGACGTTCGTTTATCCAGCACCAAGGGAACGGGTTGCAGTAGAAACACTTACTCTGGTTTCTCAGTCTGTTTCCTAGTGCCGGTTTGAAGTGCCTGCCGTTTTCACTGTAAAACCGAGTTGGAGCTTGTACCTCCCCATATATATGTATGGAGTGGAGTTGGCAACTGAAAAGAAACTTTGTGTTCCCTTCAAGCTAGGTGAAGGACGGCTTTCACACACAATTATCTCTCAGAACTGAGCATGTGGAGAGACGTTCGTTCATCCAGCACCAAGAGAACGCGTTGCAGGAGAAACACTTACTCTGGTTTCTGAGTCTGTTTCCTAGTGCCGGTTTGAAGTGCCTGCCGTTTTCACTGTAAAACCGAGTTGGAGCTTGTACCTCCCCATATATATGTATGGAGTGGAGTTGGCAACTGAAAAGAAACTTTGTGTTCCCTTCAAGCTAGGTGAAGGACGGCTTTCACACACACTTATCTCTCAGAACTGAGCATGTGGAGAGACGTTCGTTCATCCAGCACCAAGGGAACGGGTTGCAGGAGAAACACTTACTCTGGTTTCTCAGTCTGTTTCCTAGTGCCGGTTTGAAGTGCCTGCCGTTTTCACTGTAAAACCGAGTTGGAGCTTGTACCTCCCCATATATATGTATGGAGTGGAGTTGGCAACTGAAAAGTAACTTTGTGTTCCCTTCAAGCTAGGTGAAGGACGGCTTTCACACACACTTATCTCTCAGAACTGAGCATGTGGAGAGACGTTCGTTCATCCAGCACCAAGGGAACGGGTTGCAGGAGAAACACTTTCTCTGGTTTCTCAGTCTGTTTCCTAGTGCCGGTTTGAAGTGCCTGCCGTTTTCAGTGTAAAACCGAGTTGGAGCTTGTACCTCCCCATATATATGTATGGATTGGAGTTGGCAACTGAAAAGAAACTTTGTGTTCCCTTCAAGCTAGGTGAAGGACGGCTTTCACACACACTTATCTCTCAGAACGGAGCATGTGGAGAGACGTTCGTTCATCCAGCACCAAGGGAACGGGTTGCAGGAGAAACACTTACTCTGGTTTCTGAGTCTGTTTCCTAGTGCCGGTTTGAAGTGCCTGCCGTTTTCACTGTAAAACCGAGTTGGAGCTTGTACCTCCCCATATATATGTATGGAGTGGAGTTGGCAACTGAAAAGAAACTTTGTGTTCCCTTCAAGCTAGGTGAAGGACGGCTTTCACACACACTTATCTCTCAGAACTGAGCATGTGGAGAGACGTTCGTTCATCCAGCACCAAGGGAACGGGTTGCAGGAGAAACACTTACTCTGGTTTCTCAGTCTGTTTCCTAGTGCCGGTTTGAAGTGCCTGCCGTTTTCACTGTAAAACCGAGTTGGAGCTTGTACCTCCCCATATATATGTATGGAGTGGAGTTGGCAACTGAAAAGAAACTTTGTGTTCCCTTCAAGCTAGGTGAAGGACGGCTTTCACACACACTTATCTCTCAGAACGGAGCATGTGGAGAGACGTTCGTTCATCCAGCACCAAGGGAACGGGTTGCAGGAGAAACACTTACTCTGGTTTCTGAGTCTGTTTCCTAGTGCCGGTTTGAAGTGCCTGCCGTTTTCACTGTAAAACCGAGTTGGAGCTTGTACCTCCCCATATATATGTATGGAGTGGAGTTGGCAACTGAAAAGAAACTTTGTGTTCCCTTCAAGCTAGGTGAAGGACGGCTTTCACACACACTTATCTCTCAGAACTGAGCATGTGGATAGACGTTCGTTCATCCAGCACCAAGGGAACGGGTTGCAGGAGAAACACTTACTCTGGTTTCTCAGTCTGTTTCCTAGTGCCGGTTTGAAGTGCCTGCCGTTTTCACTGTAAAACCGAGTTGGAGCTTGTACCTCCCCATATATATGTATGGAGTGGAGTTGGCAACTGAAAAGAAACTTTGTGTTCCCTTCAAGCTAGGTGAAGGACGGCTTTCACACACAATTATCTCTCAGAAATGAGCATGTGGAGAGACGTTCGTTCATCCAGCACCAAGAGAACTCGTTGCAGGAGAAACACTTACTCTGGTTTCTGAGTCTGTTTCCTAGTGCCGGTTTGAAGTGCCTGCCGTTTTCACTGTAAAACCGAGTTGGAGCTTGTACCTCCCCATATATATGTATGGAGTGGAGTTGGCAACTGAAAAGAAACTTTGTGTTCCCTTCAAGCTAGGTGAAGGGCGGCTTTCACACACACTTATCTCTCAGAACTGAGCATGTGGAGAGACGTTCGTTCATCCAGCACCAAGGGAACGGGTTGCAGGAGAAACACTTACTCTGGTTTCTCAGTCTGTTTCCTAGTGCCGGTTTGAAGTGCCTGCCGTTTTCACTGTAAAACCGAGTTGGAGCTTGTACCTCCCCATATATATGTATGGAGTGGAGTTGGCAACTGAAAAGAAACTTTGTCTTCCCTTCAAGGTAGGTGAAGTACGGCTTTCACACACACTTATCTCTCAGAACTGAGCATGTGGAGAGACGTTCGTTCATCCAGCACCAAGGGAACGGGTTGCAGGAGAAACACTTACTCTGGTTTCTCAGTCTGTTTCCTAGTGCCGGTTTGAAGTGCCTGCCGTTTTCACTGTAAAACCGAGTTGGAGCTTGTACCTCCCCATATATATGTATGGAGTGGAGTTGGCAACTGAAAAGAAACTTTGTGTTCCCTTCAAGCTAGGTGAAGGACGGCTTTCACACACACTTATCTCTCAGAACTGAGCATGTGGAGAGACGTTCGTTCATCCAGCACCAAGGGAACGGGTTGCAGGAGAAACACTTACTCTGGTTTCTGAGTCTGTTTCCTAGTGCCGGTTTGAAGTGCCTGCCGTTTTCACTGTAAAACCGAGTTGGAGCTTGTACCTCCCCATATATATGTATGGAGTGGAGTTGGCAACTGAAAAGAAACTTTGTGTTCCCTTCAAGCTAGGTGAAGGACGGCTTTCACACACACTTATCTCTCAGAACTGAGCATGTGGAGAGACGTTCGTTCATCCAGCACCAAGGGAACGGGTTGCAGGAGAAACACTTACTCTGGTTTCTCAGTCTGTTTCCTAGTGCCGGTTTGAAGTGCCTGCCGTTTTCACTGTAAAACCGAGTTGGAGTTTGTACCTCCCCATATATATGTATGGAGTGGAGTTGGCAACTGAAAAGAAACTTTGTGTTCCCTTCAAGCTAGGTGAAGGACGGCTTTCACACACACTTATCTCTCAGAACTGAGCATGTGGAGAGACGTTCGTTCATCCAGCACCAAGGGAACGGGTTGCAGGAGAAACACTTACTCTGGTTTCTCATTCTGTTTCCTAGTGCCGGTTTGAAGTGCCTGCCGTTTTCACTGTAAAACCGAGTTGGAGCTTGTACCTCCCCATATATATGTATGGAGTGGAGTTGGCAACTGAAAAGAAACTTTGTGTTCCCTTCAAGCTAGGTGAAGGACGGCTTTCACACACACTTATCTCTCAGAACTGAGCATGTGGAGAGACGTTCGTTCATCCAGCACCAAGGGAACGGGTTGCAGGAGAAACACTTACTCTGGTTTCTCAGTCTGTTTCCTAGTGCCGGTTTGAAGTGCCTGCCGTTTTCACTGTAAAACCGAGTTGGAGCTTGTAGCTCCCCATATATATGTATGGAGTGGAGTTTGCAACTGAAAAGAAACTGTGTGTTCCCTTCAAGCTAGGTGAAGGACGGCTTTCACACACACTTATCTCTCAGAACTGAGCATGTGGATAGACGTTCGTTCATCCAGCACCAAGGGAACGGGTTGAAGTAGAAACACTTACTCTGGTTTCTCAGTCTGTTTCCTAGTGCCGGTTTGAAGTGCCTGCCGTTTTCACTGTTAAACCGAGTTGGAGCTTGTACCTCCCCATATATATGTATGGAGTGGAGTTGGCAACTGAAAAGAAACTTTGTGTTCCCTTCAAGCTAGGTGAAGGACGGCTTTCACACACACTTATCTCTCAGAACTGAGCATGTGGAGAGACGTTCGTTCATCCAGCACCAAGGGAACGGGTTGCAGGAGAAACACTTACTCTGGTTTCTCATTCTGTTTCCTAGTGCCGGTTTGAAGTGCCTGCCGTTTTCACTGTAAAACCGAGTTGGAGCTTGTACCTCCCCATATATATGTATGGAGTGGAGTTGGCAACTGAAAAGAAACTTTGTGTTCCCTTCAAGCTAGGTGAAGGACGGCTTTCACACACACTTATCTCTCAGAACTGAGCATGTGGAGAGACGTTCGTTCATCCAGCACCAAGGGAACGGGTTGCAGGAGAAACACTTACTCTGGTTTCTCAGTCTGTTTCCTAGTGCCGGTTTGAAGTGCCTGCCGTTTTCACTGTAAAACCGAGTTGGAGCTTGTACCTCCCCATATATATGTATGGAGTGGAGTTGGCAACTGAAAAGAAACTTTGTGTTCCCTTCAAGCTAGGTGAAGGACGGCTTTCACACACACTTATCTCTCAGAACTGAGCATGTGGAGGGACGTTCGTTCATCCAGCACCAAGGGAACGGGTTGCAGGAGAAACACTTACTCTGGTTTCTGAATCTGTTTCCTAGTGCCGGTTTGAAGTGCCTGCCGTTTTCACTGTAAAACCGAGTTGGAGCTTGTACCTCCCCATATATATGTATGGAGTGGAGTTGGCAACTGAAAAGAAACTTTGTGTTCCCTTCAAGCTAGGTGAAGGACGGCTTTCACACACACTTATCTCTCAGAACTGAGCATGTGGATAGACGTTCGTTCATCCAGCACCAAGGGAACGGGTTGAAGTAGAAACACTTACTCTGGTTTCTCAGTCTGTTTCCTAGTGCCGGTTTGAAGTGCCTGCCGTTTTCACTGTTAAACCGAGTTGGAGCTTGTACCTCCCCATATATATGTATGGAGTGGAGTTGGCAACTGAAAAGAAACTTTGTGTTCCCTTCAAGCTAGGTGAAGGACGGCTTTCACACACACTTATCTCTCAGAACTGAGCATGTGGAGAGACGTTCGTTCATCCAGCACCAAGGGAACGGGTTGCAGGAGAAACACTTACTCTGGTTTCTCAGTCTGTTTCCTAGTGCCGGTTTGAAGTGCCTGCCGTTTTCACTGTAAAACCGAGTTGGAGCTTGTACCTCCCCATATATATGTATGGAGTGGAGTTGGCAACTGAAAAGTAACTTTGTGTTCCCTTCAAGCTAGGTGAAGGACGGCTTTCACACACACTTATCTCTCAGAACTGAGCATGTGGAGAGACGTTCGTTCATCCAGCACCAAGGGAACGGGTTGCAGGAGAAACACTTTCTCTGGTTTCTCAGTCTGTTTCCTAGTGCCGGTTTGAAGTGCCTGCCGTTTTCAGTGTAAAACCGAGTTGGAGCTTGTACCTCCCCATATATATGTATGGATTGGAGTTGGCAACTGAAAAGAAACTTTGTGTTCCCTTCAAGCTAGGTGAAGGACGGCTTTCACACACACTTATCTCTCAGAACGGAGCATGTGGAGAGACGTTCGTTCATCCAGCACCAAGGGAACGGGTTGCAGGAGAAACACTTACTCTGGTTTCTGAGTCTGTTTCCTAGTGCCGGTTTGAAGTGCCTGCCGTTTTCACTGTAAAACCGAGTTGGAGCTTGTACCTCCCCATATATATGTATGGAGTGGAGTTGGCAACTGAAAAGAAACTTTGTGTTCCCTTCAAGCTAGGTGAAGGACGGCTTTCACACACACTTATCTCTCAGAACTGAGCATGTGGAGAGACGTTCGTTCATCCAGCACCAAGGGAACGGGTTGCAGGAGAAACACTTACTCTGGTTTCTCAGTCTGTTTCCTAGTGCCGGTTTGAAGTGCCTGCCGTTTTCACTGTAAAACCGAGTTGGAGCTTGTACCTCCCCATATATATGTATGGAGTGGAGTTGGCAACTGAAAAGAAACTTTGTGTTCCCTTCAAGCTAGGTGAAGAACGGCTTTCACACACACTTATCTCTCAGAACTGAGCATGTGGAGAGACGTTCGTTCATCCAGCACCAAGGGAACGGGTTGCAGGAGAAACACTTACTCTGGTTTCTCACTCTGTTTCCTAGTGCCGGTTTGAAGTGCCTGCCGTTTTCACTGTAAAACCGAGTTGGAGCTTGTACCTCCCCATATATATGTATGGAGTGGAGTTGGCAACTGAAAAGAAACTTTGTGTTCCCTTCAAGCTAGGTGAAGGACGGCTTTCACACACACTTATCTCTCAGAACTGAGCATGTGGATAGACGTTCGTTCATCCAGCACCAAGGGAACGGGTTGAAGTAGAAACACTTACTCTGGTTTCTCAGTCTGTTTCCTAGTGCCGGTTTGAAGTGCCTGCCGTTTTCACTGTAAAACCGAGTTGGAGCTTGTACCTCCCCATATATATGTATGGAGTGGAGTTGGCAACTGAAAAGAAACTTTGTGTTCCCTTCAAGCTAGGTGAAGGACGGCTTTCACACACAATTATCTCTCAGAAATGAGCATGTGGAGAGACGTTCGTTCATCCAGCACCAAGAGAACTCGTTGCAGGAGAAACACTTACTCTGGTTTCTGAGTCTGTTTCCTAGTGCCGGTTTGAAGTGCCTGCCGTTTTCACTGTAAAACCGAGTTGGAGCTTGTACCTCCCCATATATATGTATGGAGTGGAGTTGGCAACTGAAAAGAAACTTTGTGTTCCCTTCAAGCTAGGTGAAGGGCGGCTTTCACACACACTTATCTCTCAGAACTGAGCATGTGGAGAGACGTTCGTTCATCCAGCACCAAGGGAACGGGTTGCAGGAGAAACACTTACTCTGGTTTCTCAGTCTGTTTCCTAGTGCCGGTTTGAAGTGCCTGCCGTTTTCACTGTAAAACCGAGTTGGAGCTTGTACCTCCCCATATATATGTATGGAGTGGAGTTGGCAACTGAAAAGAAACTTTGTCTTCCCTTCAAGGTAGGTGAAGTACGGCTTTCACACACACTTATCTCTCAGAACTGAGCATGTGGAGAGACGTTCGTTCATCCAGCACCAAGGGAACGGGTTGCAGGAGAAACACTTACTCTGGTTTCTCAGTCTGTTTCCTAGTGCCGGTTTGAAGTGCCTGCCGTTTTCACTGTAAAACCGAGTTGGAGCTTGTACCTCCCCATATATATGTATGGAGTGGAGTTGGCAACTGAAAAGAAACTTTGTGTTCCCTTCAAGCTAGGTGAAGGACGGCTTTCACACACACTTATCTCTCAGAACTGAGCATGTGGAGAGACGTTCGTTCATCCAGCACCAAGGGAACGGGTTGCAGGAGAAACACTTACTCTGGTTTCTCAGTCTGTTTCCTAGTGCCGGTTTGAAGTGCCTGCCGTTTTCACTGTAAAACCGAGTTGGAGCTTGTACCTCCCCATATATATGTATGGAGTGGAGTTGGCAACTGAAAAGAAACTTTGTGTTCCCTTCAAGCTAGGTGAAGGACGGCTTTCACACACACTTATCTCTCAGAACTGAGCATGTGGAGAGACGTTCGTTCATCCAGCACCAAGGGAACGGGTTGCAGGAGAAACACTTACTCTGGTTTCTCAGTCTGTTTCCTAGTGCCGGTTTGAAGTGCCTGCCGTTTTCACTGTAAAACCGAGTTGGAGTTTGTACCTCCCCATATATATGTATGGAGTGGAGTTGGCAACTGAAAAGAAACTTTGTGTTCCCTTCAAGCTAGGTGAAGGACGGCTTTCACACACACTTATCTCTCAGAACTGAGCATGTGGAGAGACGTTCGTTCATCCAGCACCAAGGGAACGGGTTGCAGGAGAAACACTTACTCTGGTTTCTCATTCTGTTTCCTAGTGCCGGTTTGAAGTGCCTGCCGTTTTCACTGTAAAACCGAGTTGGAGCTTGTACCTCCCCATATATATGTATGGAGTGGAGTTGGCAACTGAAAAGAAACTTTGTGTTCCCTTCAAGCTAGGTGAAGGACGGCTTTCACACACACTTATCTCTCAGAACTGAGCATGTGGAGAGACGTTCGTTCATCCAGCACCAAGGGAACGGGTTGCAGGAGAAACACTTACTCTGGTTTCTCAGTCTGTTTCCTAGTGCCGGTTTGAAGTGCCTGCCGTTTTCACTGTAAAACCGAGTTGGAGCTTGTACCTCCCCATATATATGTATGGAGTGGAGTTGGCAACTGAAAAGAAACTTTGTGTTCCCTTCAAGCTAGGTGAAGGACGGCTTTCACACACACTTATCTCTCAGAACTGAGCATGTGGAGGGACGTTCGTTCATCCAGCACCAAGGGAACGGGTTGCAGGAGAAACACTTACTCTGGTTTCTGAATCTGTTTCCTAGTGCCGGTTTGAAGTGCCTGCCGTTTTCACTGTAAAACCGAGTTGGAGCTTGTACCTCCCCATATATATGTATGGAGTGGAGTTGGCAACTGAAAAGAAACTTTGTGTTCCCTTCAAGCTAGGTGAAGGACGGCTTTCACACACACTTATCTCTCAGAACTGAGCATGTGGATAGACGTTCGTTCATCCAGCACCAAGGGAACGGGTTGAAGTAGAAACACTTACTCTGGTTTCTCAGTCTGTTTCCTAGTGCCGGTTTGAAGTGCCTGCCGTTTTCACTGTTAAACCGAGTTGGAGCTTGTACCTCCCCATATATATGTATGGAGTGGAGTTGGCAACTGAAAAGAAACTTTGTGTTCCCTTCAAGCTAGGTGAAGGACGGCTTTCACACACAATTATCTCTCAGAAATGAGCATGTGGAGAGACGTTCGTTCATCCAGCACCAAGAGAACTCGTTGCAGGAGAAACACTTACTCTGGTTTCTGAGTCTGTTTCCTAGTGCCGGTTTGAAGTGCCTGCCGTTTTCACTGTAAAACCGAGTTGGAGCTTGTACCTCCCCATATATATGTATGGAGTGGAGTTGGCAACTGAAAAGAAACTTTGTGTTCCCTTCAAGCTAGGTGAAGGGCGGCTTTCACACACACTTATCTCTCAGAACTGAGCATGTGGAGAGACGTTCGTTCATCCAGCACCAAGGGAACGGGTTGCAGGAGAAACACTTACTCTGGTTTCTCAGTCTGTTTCCTAGTGCCGGTTTGAAGTGCCTGCCGTTTTCACTGTAAAACCGAGTTGGAGCTTGTACCTCCCCATATATATGTATGGAGTGGAGTTGGCAACTGAAAAGAAACTTTGTCTTCCCTTCAAGGTAGGTGAAGTACGGCTTTCACACACACTTATCTCTCAGAACTGAGCATGTGGAGAGACGTTCGTTCATCCAGCACCAAGGGAACGGGTTGCAGGAGAAACACTTACTCTGGTTTCTCAGTCTGTTTCCTAGTGCCGGTTTGAAGTGCCTGCCGTTTTCACTGTAAAACCGAGTTGGAGCTTGTACCTCCCCATATATATGTATGGAGTGGAGTTGGCAACTGAAAAGAAACTTTGTGTTCCCTTCAAGCTAGGTGAAGGACGGCTTTCACACACACTTATCTCTCAGAACTGAGCATGTGGAGAGACGTTCGTTCATCCAGCACCAAGGGAACGGGTTGCAGGAGAAACACTTACTCTGGTTTCTCAGACTGTTTCCTAGTGCCGGTTTGAAGTGCCTGCCGTTTTCACTGTAAAACCGAGTTGGAGCTTGTACCTCCCCATATATATGTATGGAGTGGAGTTGGCAACTGAAAAGAAACTTTGTGTTCCCTTCAAGCTAGGTGAAGGACGGCTTTCACACACACTTATCTCTCAGAACTGAGCATGTGGAGAGACGTTCGTTCATCCAGCACCAAGGGAACGGGTTGCAGGAGAAACACTTACTCTGGTTTCTCAGTCTGTTTCCTAGTGCCGGTTTGAAGTGCCTGCCGTTTTCACTGTAAAACCGAGTTGGAGCTTGTACCTCCCCATATATATGTATGGAGTGGAGTTGGCAACTGAAAAGAAACTTTGTGTTCCCTTCAAGCTAGGTGAAGGACGGCTTTCACACACACTTATCTCTCAGAACTGAGCATGTGGAGAGACGTTCGTTCATCCAGCACCAAGGGAACGGGTTGCAGGAGAAACACTTACTCTGGTTTCTCAGTCTGTTTCCTAGTGCCGGTTTGAAGTGCCTGCCGTTTTCACTGTAAAACCGAGTTGGAGCTTGTACCTCCCCATATATATGTATGGAGTGGAGTTGGCAACTGAAAAGAAACTTTGTCTTCCCTTCAAGGTAGGTGAAGTACGGCTTTCACACACACTTATCTTCAGAACTGAGCATGTGGAGAGACGTTCGTTCATCCAGCACCAAGGGAACGGGTTGCAGGAGAAACACTTACTCTGGTTTCTCAGTATGTTTCCTAGTGCCTGTTTGAAGTGCCTGCCGTTTTCACTGTAAAACCGAGTTGGAGCTTGTACCTCCCCATATATATGTATGGAGTGGAGTTGGCAACTGAAAAGAAACTTTGTGTTCCCTTCAAGCTAGGTGAAGGACGGCTTTCACACACACTTATCTCTCAGAACTGAGCATGTGGAGAGACGTTCGTTCATCCAGCACCAAGGGAACGGGTTGCAGGAGAAACACTTACTCTGCTTTCTCAGTCTGTTTCCTAGTGCCGGTTTGAAGTGCCTGCCGTTTTCACTGTAAAACCGAGTTGGAGCTTGTACCTCCCCATATATATGTATGGAGTGGAGTTGGCAACTGAAAAGAAACTTTGTGTTCCCTTCAAGCTAGGTGAAGGACGGCTTTCACACACACTTATCTCTCAGAACTGAGCATGTGGAGAGACGTTCGTTCATCCAGCACCAAGGGAACGGGTTGCAGGAGAAACACTTACTCTGGTTTCTGAGTCTCTTTCCTAGTGCCGGTTAGAAGTGCCTGCCGTTTTCACTGTAAAACCGAGTTGGAGCTTGTACCTCCCCATATATATGTATGGAGTGGAGTTGGCAACTGAAAAGAAACTTTGTGTTCCCTTCAAGCTAGGTGAAGGACGGCTTTCACACACACTTATCTCTCAGAACTGAGCATGTGGAGAGACGTTCGTTCATCCAGCACCAAGGGAACGGGTTGCAGGAGAAACACTTACTCTGGTTTCTCAGTCTGTTTCCTAGTGCCGGTTTGAAGTGCCTGCCGTTTTCACTGTAAAACCGAGTTGGAGCTTGTACCTCCCCATATATATGTATGGAGTGGAGTTGGCAACTGAAAAGAAACTTTGTGTTCCCTTCAAGCTAGGTGAAGGACGGCTTTCACACACACTTATCTCTCAGAACTGAGCATGTGGAGAGACGTTCGTTCATCCAGCACCAAGGGAACGGGTTGCAGGAGAAACACTTACTCTGGTTTCTCAGTCTGTTTCCTAGTGCCGGTTTGAAGTGCCTGCCGTTTTCACTGTAAAACCGAGTTGGAGCTTGTACCTCCCCATATATATGTATGGAGTGGAGTTGGCAACTGAAAAGAAACTTTGTGTTCCCTTCAAGCTAGGTGAAGGACGGCTTTCACACACACTTATCTCTCAGAACTGAGCATGTGGAGAGACGTTCGTTCATCCAGCACCAAGGGAACGGGTTGCAGGTGAAACACTTACTCTGCTTTCTCAGTCTGTTTCCTAGTGCCGGTTTGAAGTGCCTGCCGTTTTCACTGTAAAACCGAGTTGGAGCTTGTACCTCCCCATATATATGTATGGAGTGGAGTTGGCAACTGAAAAGAAACTTTGTGTTCCCTTCAAGTTATGTGAAGGACGGCTTTCACACACACTTATCTCTCAGAACTGAGCATGTGGAGAGACGTTCGTTCATCCAGCACCAAGGGAACGGGTTGCAGGAGAAACCCTTACTCTGCTTTCTCAGTCTGTTTCCTAGGGCCGGTTTGAAGTGCCTGCCGTTTTCACTGTAAAACCGAGTTGGAGCTTGTACCTCCCCATATATATGTATGGAGTGGAGTTGGCAACTGAAAAGAAACTTTGTCTTCCCTTCAAGCTAGGTGAAGGACGGCTTTCACACACACTTATCTCTCAGAACTGAGCATGTGGAGAGACGTTCGTTCATCCAGCACCAAGGGAACGGGTTGCAGGAGAAACACTTACTCTGGTTTCTCAGTCTGTTTCCTAGTGCCGGTTTGAAGTGCCTGCCGTTTTCACTGTAAAACCGAGTTGGAGCTTGTACCTCCCCATATATATGTATGGAGTGGAGTTGGCAACTGAAAAGAAACTTTGTGTTCCCTTCAAGCTAGGTGAAGGACGGCTTTCACACACAATTATCTCTCAGAACTGAGCATGTGGAGAGACGTTCGTTCATCCAGCACCAAGAGAACTCGTTGCAGGAGAAACACTTACTCTGTTTTCTGAGTCTGTTTCCTAGTGCCGGTTTGAAGTGCCTGCCGTTTTCACTGTAAAACCGAGTTGGAGCTTGTACCTCCCCATATATATGTATGGAGTGGAGTTGGCAACTGAAAAGAAACTTTGTGTTCCCTTCAAGCTAGATGAAGGACGGCTTTCACACACACTTATCTCTCAGAACTGAGCATGTGGAGAGACGTTCGTTCATCCAGCACCAAGGGAACGGGTTGCAGGAGAAACACTTACTCTGGTTTCTGAGTCTGTTTCCTAGTGCCGGTTTGAAGTGCCTGCCGTTTTCACTGTAAAACCTAGTTGGAGCTTGTACCTCCCCATATATATGTATGGAGTGGAGTTGGCAACTGAAAAGAAACTTTGTGTTCCCTTCAAGCTAGGTGAAGGACGGCTTTCACACACACTTATCTCTCAGAACTGAGCATGTGGAGAGACGTTCGTTCATCCAGCACCAAGGGAACGGGTTGCAGGAGAAACACTTACTCTGGTTTCTCAGTCTGTTTCCTAGTGCCGGTTTGAAGTGCCTGCCGTTTTCACTGTAAAACAGAGTTGGAGCTTGTACCTCCCCATATATATGTATGGAGTGGAGTTGGCAACTGAAAAGAAACTTTGTGTTCCCTTCAAGCTAGGTGAAGGACGGCTTTCACACACACTTATCTCTCAGAACTGAGCATGTGGAGAGACGTTCGTTCATCCAGCACCAAGAGAACTCGTTGCAGGAGAAACACTTACTCTGTTTTCTGAGTCTGTTTCCTAGTGCCGGTTTGAAGTGCCTGCCGTTTTCACTGTAAAACCGAGTTGGAGCTTGTACCTCCCCATATATATGTATGGAGTGGAGTTGGCAACTGAAAAGAAACTTTGTGTTCCCTTCAAGCTAGATGAAGGACGGCTTTCACACACACTTATCTCTCAGAACTGAGCATGTGGAGAGACGTTCGTTCATCCAGCACCAAGGGAACGGGTTGCAGGAGAAACACTTACTCTGGTTTCTCAGTCTGTTTCCTAGTGCCGGTTTGAAGTGCCTGCCGTTTTCACTGTAAAACCTAGTTGGAGCTTGTACCTCCCCATATATATGTATGGAGTGGAGTTGGCAACTGAAAAGAAACTTTGTGTTCCCTTCAAGCTAGGTGAAGGACGGCTTTCACACACACTTATCTCTCAGAACTGAGCATGTGGAGAGACGTTCGTTCATCCAGCACCAAGGGAACGGGTTGCAGGAGAAACACTTACTCTGGTTTCTCAGTCTGTTTCCTAGTGCCGGTTTGAAGTGCCTGCCGTTTTCACTGTAAAACCGAGTTGGAGCTTGTACCTCCCCATATATATGTATGGAGTGGAGTTGGCAACTGAAAAGAAACTTTGTGTTCCCTTCAAGCTAGGTGAAGGACGGCTTTCACACACACTTATCTCTCAGAACTGAGCATGTGGAGAGACGTTCGTTCATCCAGCAACAAGGGAACGGGTTGCAGGAGAAACACTTACTCTGGTTTCTCAGTCTGTTTCCTAGTGCCGGTTTGAAGTGCCTGCCGTTTTCACTGTAAAACCGAGTTGGAGCTTGTACCTCCCCATATATATGTATGGAGTGGAGTTGGCAACTGAAAAGAAACTTTGTGTTCCCTTCAAGCTAGGTGAAGGACGGCTTTCACACACACATATCTCTCAGAACTGAGCATGTGGAGAGACGTTCGTTCATCCAGCACCAAGGGAACGGGTTGCAGGAGAAACACTTACTCTGGTTTCTCAGTCTGTTTCCTAGTGCCGGTTTGAAGTGCCTGCCGTTTTCACTGTAAAACCGAGTTGGAGCTTGTACCTCCCCATATATATGTATGGAGTGGAGTTGGCAACTGAAAAGAAACTTTGTGTTCCCTTCAAGTTAGGTGAAGGACGGCTTTCACACACACTTATCTCTCAGAACTGAGCATGTGGAGAGACGTTCGTTCATCCAGCACCAAGGGAACGGGTTGCAGGAGAAACACTTACTCTGGTTTCTCAGTCTGTTTCCTAGTGCCGGTTTGAAGTGCCTGCCGTTTTCACTGTAAAACCGAGTTGGAGCTTGTACCTCCCCATATATATGTATGGAGTGGAGTTGGCAACTGAAAAGAAACTTTGTGTTCCCTTCAAGCTAGGTGAAGGACGGCTTTCACACACACTTATCTTCAGAACTGAGCATGTGGAGAGACGTTCGTTCATCCAGCACCAAGGGAACGGGTTGCAGGAGAAACACTTACTCTGGTTTCTCAGTCTGTTTCCTAGTGCCGGTTTGAAGTGCCTGCCGTTTTCACTGTAAAACCGAGTTGGAGCTTGTACCTCCCCATATATATGTATGGAGTGGAGTTGGCAACTGAAAAGAAACTTTGTGTTCCCTTCAAGCTAGGTGAAGGGCGGCTTTCACACACACTTATCTCTCAGAACTGAGCATGTGGAGAGACGTTCGTTCATCCAGCACCAAGGGAACGGGTTGCAGGAGAAACACTTACTCTGGTTTCTCAGTCTGTTTCCTAGTGCCGGTTTGAAGTGCCTGCCGTTTTCACTGTAAAACCGAGTTGGAGCTTGTACCTCCCCATATATATGTATGGAGTGGAGTTGGCAACTGAAAAGAAACTTTGTGTTCCCTTCAAGCTAGGTGAAGGACGGCTTTCACACACACTTATCTCTCAGAACTGAGCATGTGGAGAGACGTTCGTTCATCCAGCACCAAGGGAACGGGTTGCAGGAGAAACACTTACTCTGGTTTCTCAGTCTGTTTCCTAGTGCCGGTTTGAAGTGCCTGCCGTTTTCACTGTAAAACCGAGTTGGAGCTTGTACCTCCCCATATATATGTATGGAGTGGAGTTGGCAACTGAAAAGAAACTTTGTGTTCCCTTCAAGCTAGGTGAAGGACGGCTTTCACACACACTTATCTCTCAGAACTGAGCATGTGGAGAGACGTTCGTTCATCCAGCACCAAGGGAACGGGTTGCAGGAGAAACACTTACTCTGGTTTCTCAGTCTGTTTCCTAGTGCCGGTTTGAAGTGCCTGCCGTTTTCACTGTAAAACCGAGTTGGAGCTTGTACCTCCCCATATATATGTATGGAGTGGAGTTGGCAACTGAAAAGAAACTTTGTGTTCCCTTCAAGCTAGGTGAAGGGCGG
Organism: Vicugna pacos; assembly: GCF_048564905.1. Classification (NCBI taxonomy): domain Eukaryota; kingdom Metazoa; phylum Chordata; class Mammalia; order Artiodactyla; family Camelidae; genus Vicugna; species Vicugna pacos. The sequence goes on from NC_133000.1 coordinate 33,591,293, forward strand.
CTTTCACACACACTTATCTCTCAGAACTGAGCATGAGGAGAGACGTTCGTTCATCCAGCACCAAGGGAACGGGTTGCAGGAGAAACACTTACTCTGGTTTCTGAGTCTGTTTCCTAGTGCCGGTTTGAAGTGCCTGCCGTTTTCACTGTAAAACCGAGTTGGAGCTTGTACCTCCCCATATATATGTATGGAGTGGAGTTGGAAACTGAAGAGAAACTTTGTGTTCCCTTCAAGCTAGGAGAAGGACGGCTTTCACACACAATTATCTCTCAGAACTGAGCATGTGGAGAGACGTTCGTTCATCCAGCACCAAGAGAACGCGTTGCAGGAGAAACACATACTCTGGTTTCTGAGTCTGTTTCCTAGTGCCGGTTTGAAGTGCCTGCCGTTTTCACTGTAAAACCGAGTTGGAGCTTGTACCTCCCCATATATATGTATGGATTGGAGTTGGCAACTGAAAAGAAACTTTGTGTTCCCTTCAAGCTAGGTGAAGGACGGCTTTCACACACACTTATCTCTCAGAACTGAGCATGTGGAGAGACGTTCGTTCATCCAGCACCAAGGGAACGGGTTGCAGGAGAAACACTTACTCTGGTTTCTCAGTCTGTTTCCTAGTGCCGGTTTGAAGTGCCTGCCGTTTTCACTGTAAAACCGAGTTGGAGCTTGTACCTCCCCATATATATGTATGGATTGGAGTTGGCAACTGAAAAGAAACTTTGTGTTCCCTTCAAGCTAGGTGAAGGGCGGCTTTCACACACACTTATCTCTCAGAACTGAGCATGTGGAGAGACGTTCGTTCATCCAGCACCAAGGGAACGGGTTGCAGGAGAAACACTTACTCTGGTTTCTCAGTCTGTTTCCTAGTGCCGGTTTGAAGTGCCTGCCGTTTTCACTGTAAAACCGAGTTGGAGCTTGTACCTCCCCATATATATGTATGGAGTGGAGTTGGCAACTGAAAAGAAACTTTGTGTTCCCTTCAAGCTAGGTGAAGGACGGCTTTCACACACAATTATCTCTCAGAAATGAGCATGTGGAGAGACGTTCGTTCATCCAGCACCAAGAGAACTCGTTGCAGGAGAAACACTTACTCTGGTTTCTGAGTCTGTTTCCTAGTGCCGGTTTGAAGTGCCTGCCGTTTTCACTGTAAAACCGAGTTGGAGCTTGTACCTCCCCATATATATGTATGGAGTGGAGTTGGCAACTGAAAAGAAACTTTGTGTTCCCTTCAAGCTAGGTGAAGGGCGGCTTTCACACACACTTATCTCTCAGAACTGAGCATGTGGAGAGACGTTCGTTCATCCAGCACCAAGGGAACGGGTTGCAGGAGAAACACTTACTCTGGTTTCTCAGTCTGTTTCCTAGTGCCGGTTTGAAATGCCTGCCGTTTTCACTGTAAAACCGAGTTGGAGCTTGTACCTCCCCATATATATGTATGGAGTGGAGTTGGCAACTGAAAAGAAACTTTGTGTTCCCTTCAAGCTAGGTGAAGGACGGCTTTCACACACACTTATCTCTCAGAACTGAGCATGTGGAGAGACGTTCGTTCATCCAGCACCAAGGGAACGGGTTGCAGGAGAAACACTTACTCTGGTTTCTCAGTCTGTTTCCTAGTGCCGGTTTGAAGTGCCTGCCGTTTTCACTTTAAAACCGAGTTGGAGCTTGTACCTCCCCATATATATGTATGGAGTGGAGTTGGCAACTGAAAAGAAACTTTGTGTTCCCTTCAAGCTAGGTGAAGGACGGCTTTCACACACACTTATCTCTCAGAACTGAGCATGTGGAGAGACGTTCGTTCATCCAGCACCAAGGGAACGGGTTGCAGGGGAAACACTTACTCTGGTTTCTCAGTCTGTTTCCTAGTGCCGGTTTGAAGTGCCTGCCGTTTTCACTGTAAAACCGAGTTGGAGCTTGTACCTTCCCATATATATGTATGGAGTGGAGTTGGCAACTGAAAAGAAACTTTGTGTTCCCTTCAAGCTAGGTGAAGGACGGCTTTCACACACACTTACCTCTCAGAACTGAGCATGTGGAGAGACGTTCGTTCATCCAGCACCAAGGGAACGGGTTGCAGGAGAAACACTTACTCTGCTTTCTCAGTCTGTTTCCTAGTGCCGGTTTGAAGTGCCTGCCGTTTTCACTGTAAAACCGAGTTGGAGCTTGTACCTCCCCATATATATGTATGGAGTGGAGTTGGCAACTGAAAAGAAACTTTGTGTTCCCTTCAAGCTAGGTGAAGGACGGCTTTCACACACACTTATCTCTCAGAACTGAGCATGTGGAGAGACGTTCGTTCATCCAGCACCAAGGGAACGGGTTGCAGGATAAACACTTACTCTGGTTTCTCAGTCTGTTTCCTAGTGCCGGTTTGAAGTGCCTGCCGTTTTCACTGTAAAACCGAGTTGGAGCTTGTACCTCCCCATATATATGTATGGAGTGGAGTTGGCAACTGAAAAGAAACTTTGTGTTCCCTTCAAGCTAGGTGAAGGACGGCTTTCACACACACTTATCTCTCAGAACTGAGCATGTGGAGAGACGTTCGTTCATCCAGCACCAAGGGAACGGGTTGCAGGAGAAACACTTACTCTGGTTTCTCAGTCTGTTTCCTAGTGCCGGTTTGAAGTGCCTGCCGTTTTCACTGTAAAACCGAGTTGGAGCTTGTACCTCCCCATATATATGTATGGAGTGGAGTTGGCAACTGAAAAGAAACTTTGTGTTCCCTTCAAGCTAGGTGAAGGACGGCTTTCACACACACTTATCTCTCAGAACTGAGCATGTGGAGAGACGTTCGTTCATCCAGCACCAAGGGAACGGGTTGCAGGAGAAACACTTACTCTGGTTTCTCAGTCTGTTTCCTAGTGCCGGTTTGAAGTGCCTGCCGTTTTCACTGTAAAACCGAGTTGGAGCTTGTACCTCCCCATATATATGTATGGAGTGGAGTTGGCAACTGAAAAGAAACTTTGTGTTCCCTTCAAGCTAGGTGAAGGACGGCTTTCACACACAATTATCTCTCAGAAATGAGCATGTGGAGAGACGTTCGTTCATCCAGCACCAAGAGAACTCGTTGCAGGAGAAACACTTACTCTGGTTTCTGAGTCTGTTTCCTAGTGCCGGTTTGAAGTGCCTGCCGTTTTCACTGTAAAACCGAGTTGGAGCTTGTACCTCCCCATATATATGTATGGAGTGGAGTTGGCAACTGAAAAGAAACTTTGTGTTCCCTTCAAGCTAGGTGAAGGGCGGCTTTCACACACACTTATCTCTCAGAACTGAGCATGTGGAGAGACGTTCGTTCATCCAGCACCAAGGGAACGGGTTGCAGGAGAAACACTTACTCTGGTTTCTCAGTCTGTTTCCTAGTGCCGGTTTGAAGTGCCTGCCGTTTTCACTGTAAAACCGAGTTGGAGCTTGTACCTCCCCATATATATGTATGGAGTGGAGTTGGCAACTGAAAAGAAACTTTGTGTTCCCTTCAAGCTAGGTGAAGGACGGCTTTCACACACAATTATCTCTCAGAAATGAGCATGTGGAGAGACGTTCGTTCATCCAGCACCAAGAGAACTCGTTGCAGGAGAAACACTTACTCTGGTTTCTGAGTCTGTTTCCTAGTGCCGGTTTGAAGTGCCTGCCGTTTTCACTGTAAAACCGAGTTGGAGCTTGTACCTCCCCATATATATGTATGGAGTGGAGTTGGCAACTGAAAAGAAACTTTGTGTTCCCTTCAAGCTAGGTGAAGGGCGGCTTTCACACACACTTATCTCTCAGAACTGAGCATGTGGAGAGACGTTCGTTCATCCAGCACCAAGGGAACGGGTTGCAGGAGAAACACTTACTCTGGTTTCTCAGTCTGTTTCCTAGTGCCGGTTTGAAATGCCTGCCGTTTTCACTGTAAAACCGAGTTGGAGCTTGTACCTCCCCATATATATGTATGGAGTGGAGTTGGCAACTGAAAAGAAACTTTGTGTTCCCTTCAAGCTAGGTGAAGGACGGCTTTCACACACACTTATCTCTCAGAACTGAGCATGTGGAGAGACGTTCGTTCATCCAGCACCAAGGGAACGGGTTGCAGGAGAAACACTTACTCTGGTTTCTCAGTCTGTTTCCTAGTGCCGGTTTGAAGTGCCTGCCGTTTTCACTTTAAAACCGAGTTGGAGCTTGTACCTCCCCATATATATGTATGGAGTGGAGTTGGCAACTGAAAAGAAACTTTGTGTTCCCTTCAAGCTAGGTGAAGGACGGCTTTCACACACACTTATCTCTCAGAACTGAGCATGTGGAGAGACGTTCGTTCATCCAGCACCAAGGGAACGGGTTGCAGGGGAAACACTTACTCTGGTTTCTCAGTCTGTTTCCTAGTGCCGGTTTGAAGTGCCTGCCGTTTTCACTGTAAAACCGAGTTGGAGCTTGTACCTTCCCATATATATGTATGGAGTGGAGTTGGCAACTGAAAAGAAACTTTGTGTTCCCTTCAAGCTAGGTGAAGGACGGCTTTCACACACACTTACCTCTCAGAACTGAGCATGTGGAGAGACGTTCGTTCATCCAGCACCAAGGGAACGGGTTGCAGGAGAAACACTTACTCTGCTTTCTCAGTCTGTTTCCTAGTGCCGGTTTGAAGTGCCTGCCGTTTTCACTGTAAAACCGAGTTGGAGCTTGTACCTCCCCATATATATGTATGGAGTGGAGTTGGCAACTGAAAAGAAACTTTGTGTTCCCTTCAAGCTAGGTGAAGGACGGCTTTCACACACACTTATCTCTCAGAACTGAGCATGTGGAGAGACGTTCGTTCATCCAGCACCAAGGGAACGGGTTGCAGGATAAACACTTACTCTGGTTTCTCAGTCTGTTTCCTAGTGCCGGTTTGAAGTGCCTGCCGTTTTCACTGTAAAACCGAGTTGGAGCTTGTACCTCCCCATATATATGTATGGAGTGGAGTTGGCAACTGAAAAGAAACTTTGTGTTCCCTTCAAGCTAGGTGAAGGACGGCTTTCACACACACTTATCTCTCAGAACTGAGCATGTGGAGAGACGTTCGTTCATCCAGCACCAAGGGAACGGGTTGCAGGAGAAACACTTACTCTGGTTTCTCAGTCTGTTTCCTAGTGCCGGTTTGAAGTGCCTGCCGTTTTCACTGTAAAACCGAGTTGGAGCTTGTACCTCCCCATATATATGTATGGAGTGGAGTTGGCAACTGAAAAGAAACTTTGTGTTCCCTTCAAGCTAGGTGAAGGACGGCTTTCACACACACTTATCTCTCAGAACTGAGCATGTGGAGAGACGTTCGTTCATCCAGCACCAAGGGAACGGGTTGCAGGAGAAACACTTACTCTGGTTTCTCAGTCTGTTTCCTAGTGCCGGTTTGAAGTGCCTGCCGTTTTCACTGTAAAACCGAGTTGGAGCTTGTACCTCCCCATATATATGTATGGAGTGGAGTTGGCAACTGAAAAGAAACTTTGTGTTCCCTTCAAGCTAGGTGAAGGACGGCTTTCACACACAATTATCTCTCAGAAATGAGCATGTGGAGAGACGTTCGTTCATCCAGCACCAAGAGAACTCGTTGCAGGAGAAACACTTACTCTGGTTTCTGAGTCTGTTTCCTAGTGCCGGTTTGAAGTGCCTGCCGTTTTCACTGTAAAACCGAGTTGGAGCTTGTACCTCCCCATATATATGTATGGAGTGGAGTTGGCAACTGAAAAGAAACTTTGTGTTCCCTTCAAGCTAGGTGAAGGGCGGCTTTCACACACACTTATCTCTCAGAACTGAGCATGTGGAGAGACGTTCGTTCATCCAGCACCAAGGGAACGGGTTGCAGGAGAAACACTTACTCTGGTTTCTCAGTCTGTTTCCTAGTGCCGGTTTGAAATGCCTGCCGTTTTCACTGTAAAACCGAGTTGGAGCTTGTACCTCCCCATATATATGTATGGAGTGGAGTTGGCAACTGAAAAGAAACTTTGTCTTCCCTTCAAGGTAGGTGAAGTACGGCTTTCACACACACTTATCTCTCAGAACTGAGCATGTGGAGAGACGTTCGTTCATCCAGCACCAAGGGAACGGGTTGCAGGAGAAACACTTACTCTGGTTTCTCAGTCTGTTTCCTAGTGCCGGTTTGAAGTGCCTGCCGTTTTCACTTTAAAACCGAGTTGGAGCTTGTACCTCCCCATATATATGTATGGAGTGGAGTTGGCAACTGAAAAGAAACTTTGTGTTCCCTTCAAGCTAGGTGAAGGACGGCTTTCACACACACTTATCTCTCAGAACTGAGCATGTGGAGAGACGTTCGTTCATCCAGCACCAAGGGAACGGGTTGCAGGAGAAACACTTACTCTGGTTTCTCAGTCTGTTTCCTAGTGCCGGTTTGAAGTGCCTGCCGTTTTCACTGTAAAACCGAGTTGGAGCTTGTACCTTCCCATATATATGTATGGAGTGGAGTTGGCAACTGAAAAGAAACTTTGTGTTCCCTTCAAGCTAGGTGAAGGACGGCTTTCACACACACTTACCTCTCAGAACTGAGCATGTGGAGAGACGTTCGTTCATCCAGCACCAAGGGAACGGGTTGCAGGAGAAACACTTACTCTGCTTTCTCAGTCTGTTTCCTAGTGCCGGTTTGAAGTGCCTGCCGTTTTCACTGTAAAACCGAGTTGGAGCTTGTACCTCCCCATATATATGTATGGAGTGGAGTTGGCAACTGAAAAGAAACTTTGTGTTCCCTTCAAGCTAGGTGAAGGACGGCTTTCACACACACTTATCTCTCAGAACTGAGCATGTGGAGAGACGTTCGTTCATCCAGCACCAAGGGAACGGGTTGCAGGATAAACACTTACTCTGGTTTCTCAGTCTGTTTCCTAGTGCCGGTTTGAAGTGCCTGCCGTTTTCACTGTAAAACCGAGTTGGAGCTTGTACCTCCCCATATATATGTATGGAGTGGAGTTGGCAACTGAAAAGAAACTTTGTGTTCCCTTCAAGCTAGGTGAAGGACGGCTTTCACACACACTTATCTCTCAGAACTGAGCATGTGGAGAGACGTTCGTTCATCCAGCACCAAGGGAACGGGTTGCAGGAGAAACACTTACTCTGGTTTCTCAGTCTGTTTCCTAGTGCCGGTTTGAAGTGCCTGCCGTTTTCACTGTAAAACCGAGTTGGAGCTTGTACCTCCCCATATATATGTATGGAGTGGAGTTGGCAACTGAAAAGAAACTTTGTGTTCCCTTCAAGCTAGGTGAAGGACGGCTTTCACACACACTTATCTCTCAGAACTGAGCATGTGGAGAGACGTTCGTTCATCCAGCACCAAGGGAACGGGTTGCAGGAGAAACACTTACTCTGGTTTCTCAGTCTGTTTCCTAGTGCCGGTTTGAAGTGCCTGCCGTTTTCACTGTAAAACCGAGTTGGAGCTTGTACCTCCCCATATATATGTATGGAGTGGAGTTGGCAACTGAAAAGAAACTTTGTCTTCCCTTCAAGCTAAGTGAAGGACGGCTTTCACACACACTTATTTCTCAGAACGGAGCATGTGGAGAGACGTTCGTTCATCCAGCACCAAGGGAACGTGTTGCAGGAGAAACACTTACTCTGGTTTCTCAGTCTGTTTCCTAGTGCCGGTTTGAAGTGCCTGCCGTTTTCACTGTAAAACCGAGTTGGAGCTTGTACCTCCCCATATATATGTATGGAGTGGAGTTGGCAACTGAAAAGAAACTTTGTGTTCCCTTCAAGCTAGGTGAAGGACGGCTTTCACACACACTTATCTTCAGAACTGAGCATGTGGAGAGACGTTCGTTCATCCAGCACCAAGGGAACGGGTTGCAGGAGAAACACTTACTCTGGTTTCTCAGTCTGTTTCCTAGTGCCGGTTTGAAGTGCCTGCCGTTTTCACTGTAAAACCGAGTTGGAGCTTGTACCTCCCCATATATATGTATGGAGTGGAGTTGGCAACTGAAAAGAAACTTTGTGTTCCCTTCAAGCTAGGTGAAGGACGGCTTTCACACACACTTATCTCTCAGAACTGAGCATGTGGAGAGACGTTCGTTCATCCAGCACCAAGGGAACGGGTTGCAGGAGAAACACTTACTCTGGTTTCTCAGTCTGTTTCCTAGTGCCGGTTTGAAGTGCCTGCCGTTTTCACTGTAAAACCGAGTTGGAGCTTGTTCCTCCCCATATATATGTATGGAGTGGAGTTGGCAACTGAAAAGAAACTTTGTGTTCCCTTCAAGCTAGGTGAAGGACGGCTTTCACACACACTTATCTCTCAGAACTGAGCATGTGGAGAGACGTTCGTTCATCCAGCACCAAGGGAACGGGTTGCAGGAGAAACACTTACTCTGGTTTCTCAGTCTGTTTCCTAGTGCCGGTTTGAAGTGCCTGCCGTTTTCACTGTAAAACCGAGTTGGAGCTTGTACCTCCCCATATATATGTATGGAGTGGAGTTGGCAACTGAAAAGAAACTTTGTGTTCCCTTCAAGCTAGGTGAAGGGCGGCTTTCACACACACTTATCTCTCAGAACTGAGCATGAGGAGAGACGTTCGTTCATCCAGCACCAAGGGAACGGGTTGCAGGAGAAACACTTACTCTGGTTTCTGAGTCTGTTTCCTAGTGCCGGTTTGAAGTGCCTGCCGTTTTCACTGTAAAACCGAGTTGGAGCTTGTACCTCCCCATATATATGTATGGAGTGGAGTTGGCAACTGAAGAGAAACTTTGTGTTCCCTTCAAGCTAGGTGAAGGACGGCTTTCACACACAATTATCTCTCAGAACTGAGCATGTGGAGAGACGTTCGTTCATCCAGCACCAAGAGAACGCGTTGCAGGAGAAACACATACTCTGGTTTCTGAGTCTGTTTCCTAGTGCCGGTTTGAAGTGCCTGCCGTTTTCACTGTAAAACCGAGTTGGAGCTTGTACCTCCCCATATATATGTATGGATTGGAGTTGGCAACTGAAAAGAAACTTTGTGTTCCCTTCAAGCTAGGTGAAGGACGGCTTTCACACACACTTATCTCTCAGAACTGAGCATGTGGAGAGACGTTCGTTCATCCAGCACCAAGGGAACGGGTTGCAGGAGAAACACTTACTCTGGTTTCTCAGTCTGTTTCCTAGTGCCGGTTTGAAGTGCCTGCCGTTTTCACTGTAAAACCGAGTTGGAGCTTGTACCTCCCCATATATATGTATGGATTGGAGTTGGCAACTGAAAAGAAACTTTGTGTTCCCTTCAAGCTAGGTGAAGGACGGCTTTCACACACACTTATCTCTCAGAACTGAGCATGTGGAGAGACGTTCGTTCATCCAGCACCAAGGGAACGGGTTGCAGGAGAAACACTTACTCTGGTTTCTCAGTCTGTTTCCTAGTGCCGGTTTGAAGTGCCTGCCGTTTTCACTGTAAAACCGAGTTGGAGCTTGTACCTCCCCATATATATGTATGGAGTGGAGTTGGCAACTGAAAAGAAACTTTGTCTTCCCTTCAAGCTAAGTGAAGGACGGCTTTCACACACACTTATTTCTCAGAACTGAGCATGTGGAGAGACGTTCGTTCATCCAGCACCAAGGGAACGGGTTGCAGGAGAAACACTTACTCTGGTTTCTGAGTCTGTTTCCTAGTGCCGGTTTGAAGTGCCTGCCGTTTTCACTGTAAAACCGAGTTGGAGCTTGTACCTCCCCATATATATGTATGGAGTGGAGTTGGCAACTGAAAAGAAACTTTGTGTTCCCTTCAAGCTAGGTGAAGGACGGCTTTCACACACACTTATCTCTCAGAACTGAGCATGTGGAGAGACGTTCGTTCATCCAGCACCAAGGGAACGGGTTGCAGGAGAAACCCTTACTCTGCTTTCTCAGTCTGTTTCCTAGTGCCGGTTTGAAGTGCCTGCCGTTTTCACTGTAAAACCGAGTTGGAGCTTGTACCTCCCCATATATATGTATGGAGTGGAGTTGGCAACTGAAAAGAAACTTTGTGTTCCCTTCAAGCTAGGTGAAGGACGGCTTTCACACACACTTATCTCTCAGAACTGAGCATGTGGAGAGACGTTCGTTTATCCAGCACCGAAGGAACGGGTTGCAGTAGAAACACTTACTCTGGTTTCTCAGTCTGTTTCCTAGTGCCGGTTTGAAGTGCCTGCCGTTTTCACTGTAAAACCGAGTTGGAGCTTGTACCTCCCCATATATATGTATGGAGTGGAGTTGGCAACTGAAAAGAAACTTTGTGTTCCCTTCAAGCTAGGTGAAGGACGGCTTTCACACACAATTATCTCTCAGAACTGAGCATGTGGAGAGACGTTCGTTCATCCAGCACCAAGAGAACGCGTTGCAGGAGAAACACTTACTCTGGTTTCTGAGTCTGTTTCCTAGTGCCGGTTTGAAGTGCCTGCCGTTTTCACTGTAAAACCGAGTTGGAGCTTGTACCTCCCCATATATATGTATGGAGTGGAGTTGGCAACTGAAAAGAAACTTTGTGTTCCCTTCAAGCTAGGTGAAGGACGGCTTTCACACACACTTATCTCTCAGAACTGAGCATGTGGAGAGACGTTCGTTCATCCAGCACCAAGGGATCGGGTTGCAGGAGAAACACTTACTCTGGTTTCTCAGTCTGTTTCCTAGTGCCGGTTTGAAGTGCCTGCCGTTTTCACTGTAAAACCGAGTTGGAGCTTGTACCTCCCCATATATATGTATGGAGTGGAGTTGGCAACTGAAAAGTAACTTTGTGTTCCCTTCAAGCTAGGTGAAGGACGGCTTTCACACACACTTATCTCTCAGAACTGAGCATGTGGAGAGACGTTCGTTCATCCAGCACCAAGGGAACGGGTTGCAGGGGAAACAATTTCTCTGGTTTCTCAGTCTGTTTCCTAGTGCCGGTTTGAAGTGCCTGCCGTTTTCAGTGTAAAACCGAGTTGGAGCTTGTACCTCCCCATATATATGTATGGATTGGAGTTGGCAACTGAAAAGAAACTTTGTGTTCCCTTCAAGCTAGGTGAAGGACGGCTTTCACACACACTTATCTCTCAGAACGGAGCATGTGGAGAGACGTTCGTTCATCCAGCACCAAGGGAACGGGTTGCAGGAGAAACACTTACTCTGGTTTCTGAGTCTGTTTCCTAGTGCCGGTTTGAAGTGCCTGCCGTTTTCACTGTAAAACCGAGTTGGAGCTTGTACCTCCCCATATATATGTATGGAGTGGAGTTGGCAACTGAAAAGAAACTTTGTGTTCCCTTCAAGCTAGGTGAAGGACGGCTTTCACACACACTTATCTCTCAGAACTGAGCAAGTGGAGAGACGTTCGTTCATCCAGCACCAAGGGAACGGGTTGCAGGAGAAACACTTACTCTGGTTTCTCAGTCTGTTTCCTAGTGCCGGTTTGAAGTGCCTGCCGTTTTCACTGTAAAACCGAGTTGGAGCTTGTACCTCCCCATATATATGTATGGAGTGGAGTTGGCAACTGAAAAGAAACTTTGTGTTCCCTTCAAGCTAGGTGAAGGACGGCTTTCACACACACTTATCTCTCAGAACTGAGCATGTGGAGAGACGTTCGTTCATCCAGCACCAAGGGAAAGGTTTGCAGGAGAAACACTTTCTCTGGTTTCTGAGTCTGTTTCCTAGTGCCGGTTTGAAGTGCCTGCCGTTTTCACTGTAAAACCGAGTTGGAGCTTGTACCTCCCCATATATATGTATGGATTGGAGTTGGCAACTGAAAAGAAACATTGTGTTCCCTTCAAGCTAGGTGAAGGACGGCTTTCACACACACTTATCTCTCAGAACTGAGCATGTGGAGAGACGTTCGTTCATCCAGCACCAAGGGAACGGGTTGCAGGAGAAACACTTACTCTGGTTTCTCAGTCTGTTTCCTAGTGCCGGTTTGAAGTGCCTGCCGTTTTCACTGTAAAACCGAGTTGGAGCTTGTACCTCCCCATATATATGTATGGAGTGGAGTTGGCAACTGAAAAGAAACTTTGTGTTCCCTTCAAGCTAGGTGAAGGACGGCTTTCACACACACTTATCTCTCAGAACTGAGCATGTGGATAGACGTTCGTTCATCCAGCACCAAGGGAACGGGTTGAAGTAGAAACACTTACTCTGGTTTCTCAGTCTGTTTCCTAGTGCCGGTTTGAAGTGCCTGCCGTTTTCACTGTAAAACCGAGTTGGAGCTTGTACCTCCCCATATATATGTATGGAGTGGAGTTGGCAACTGAAAAGAAACTTTGTGTTCCCTTCAAGCTAGGTGAAGGACGGCTTTCACACACAATTATCTCTCAGAAATGAGCATGTGGAGAGACGTTCGTTCATCCAGCACCAAGAGAACTCGTTGCAGGAGAAACACTTACTCTGGTTTCTGAGTCTGTTTCCTAGTGCCGGTTTGAAGTGCCTGCCGTTTTCACTGTAAAACCGAGTTGGAGCTTGTACCTCCCCATATATATGTATGGAGTGGAGTTGGCAACTGAAAAGAAACTTTGTGTTCCCTTCAAGCTAGGTGAAGGGCGGCTTTCACACACACTTATCTCTCAGAACTGAGCATGTGGAGAGACGTTCGTTCATCCAGCACCAAGGGAACGGGTTGCAGGAGAAACACTTACTCTGGTTTCTCAGTCTGTTTCCTAGTGCCGGTTTGAAATGCCTGCCGTTTTCACTGTAAAACCGAGTTGGAGCTTGTACCTCCCCATATATATGTATGGAGTGGAGTTGGCAACTGAAAAGAAACTTTGTCTTCCCTTCAAGGTAGGTGAAGTACGGCTTTCACACACACTTATCTCTCAGAACTGAGCATGTGGAGAGACGTTCGTTCATCCAGCACCAAGGGAACGGGTTGCAGGAGAAACACTTACTCTGGTTTCTCAGTCTGTTTCCTAGTGCCGGTTTGAAGTGCCTGCCGTTTTCACTGTAAAACCGAGTTGGAGCTTGTACCTCCCCATATATATGTATGGAGTGGAGTTGGCAACTGAAAAGAAACTTTGTGTTCCCTTCAAGCTAGGTGAAGGACGGCTTTCACACACACTTATCTCTCAGAACTGAGCATGTGGAGAGACGTTCGTTCATCCAGCACCAAGGGAACGGGTTGCAGGAGAAACACTTACTCTGGTTTCTCAGTCTGTTTCCTAGTGCCGGTTTGAAGTGCCTGCCGTTTTCACTGTAAAACCGAGTTGGAGCTTGTACCTTCCCATATATATGTATGGAGTGGAGTTGGCAACTGAAAAGAAACTTTGTGTTCCCTTCAAGCTAGGTGAAGGACGGCTTTCACACACACTTACCTCTCAGAACTGAGCATGTGGAGAGACGTTCGTTCATCCAGCACCAAGGGAACGGGTTGCAGGAGAAACCCTTACTCTGCTTTCTCAGTCTGTTTCCTAGTGCCGGTTTGAAGTGCCTGCCGTTTTCACTGTAAAACCGAGTTGGAGCTTGTACCTCCCCATATATATGTATGGAGTGGAGTTGGCAACTGAAAAGAAACTTTGTGTTCCCTTCAAGCTAGGTGAAGGACGGCTTTCACACACACTTATCTCTCAGAACTGAGCATGTGGAGAGACGTTCGTTCATCCAGCACCAAGGGAACGGGTTGCAGGAGAAACACTTACTCTGGTTTCTCAGTCTGTTTCCTAGTGCCGGTTTGAAGTGCCTGCCGTTTTCACTGTAAAACCGAGTTGGAGCTTGTACCTCCCCATATATATGTATGGAGTGGAGTTGGCAACTGAAAAGAAACTTTGTGTTCCCTTCAAGCTAGGTGAAGGACGGCTTTCACACACACTTATCTCTCAGAACTGAGCATGTGGAGAGACGTTCGTTCATCCAGCACCAAGGGAACGGGTTGCAGGAGAAACACTTACTCTGGTTTCTCAGTCTGTTTCCTAGTGCCGGTTTGAAGTGCCTGCCGTTTTCACTGTAAAACCGAGTTGGAGCTTGTACCTCCCCATATATATGTATGGAGTGGAGTTGGCAACTGAAAAGAAACTTTGTGTTCCCTTCAAGCTAGGTGAAGGACGGCTTTCACACACACTTATCTCTCAGAACTGAGCATGTGGAGAGACGTTCGTTCATCCAGCACCAAGGGAACGGGTTGCAGGAGAAACACTTACTCTGGTTTCTCAGTCTGTTTCCTAGTGCCGGTTTGAAGTGCCTGCCGTTTTCACTGTAAAACCGAGTTGGAGCTTGTACCTCCCCATATATATGTATGGAGTGGAGTTGGCAACTGAAAAGAAACTTTGTCTTCCCTTCAAGCTAAGTGAAGGACGGCTTTCACACACACTTATTTCTCAGAACGGAGCATGTGGAGAGACGTTCGTTCATCCAGCACCAAGGGAACGTGTTGCAGGAGAAACACTTACTCTGGTTTCTGAGTCTGTTTCCTAGTGCCGGTTTGAAGTGCCTGCCGTTTTCACTGTAAAACCGAGTTGGAGCTTGTACCTCCCCATATATATGTATGGAGTGGAGTTGGCAACTGAAAAGAAACTTTGTGTTCCCTTCAAGCTAGGTGAAGGACGGCTTTCACACACACTTATCTCTCAGAACTGAGCATGTGGAGAGACGTTCGTTCATCCAGCACCAAGGGAACGGGTTGCAGGAGAAACCCTTACTCTGCTTTCTCAGTCTGTTTCCTAGTGCCGGTTTGAAGTGCCTGCCGTTTTCACTGTAAAACCGAGTTGGAGCTTGTACCTCCCCATATATATGTATGGAGAGGAGTTGGCAACTGAAAAGAAACTTTGTGTTCCCTTCAAGCTAGGTGAAGGACGGCTTTCACACACACTTATCTCTCAGAACTAAGCATGTGGAGAGACGTTCGTTTATCCAGCACCAAGGGAACGGGTTGCAGTAGAAACACTTACTCTGGTTTCTCAGTCTGTTTCCTAGTGCCGGTTTGAAGTGCCTGCCGTTTTCACTGTAAAACCGAGTTGGAGCTTGTACCTCCCCATATATATGTATGGAGTGGAGTTGGCAACTGAAAAGAAACTTTGTGTTCCCTTCAAGCTAGGTGAAGGACGGCTTTCACACACAATTATCTCTCAGAACTGAGCATGTGGAGAGACGTTCGTTCATCCAGCACCAAGAGAACGCGTTGCAGGAGAAACACTTACTCAGGTTTCTGAGTCTGTTTCCTAGTGCCGGTTTGAAGTGCCTGCCGTTTTCACTGTAAAACCGAGTTGGAGCTTGTACCTCCCCATATATATGTATGGAGTGGAGTTGGCAACTGAAAAGAAACATTGTGTTCCCTTCAAGCTAGGTGAAGGACGGCTTTCACACACACTTATCTCTCAGAACTGAGCATGTGGAGAGACGTTCGTTCATCCAGCACCAAGGGAACGGGTTGCAGGAGAAACACTTACTCTGGTTTCTGAGTCTGTTTCCTAGTGCCGGTTTGAAGTGCCTGCCGTTTTCACTGTAAAACCGAGTTGGAGCTTGTACCTCCCCATATATATGTATGGAGTGGAGTTGGCAACTGAAAAGTAACTTTGTGTTCCCTTCAAGCTAGGTGAAGGACGGCTTTCACACACACTTATCTCTCAGAACTGAGCATGTGGAGAGACGTTCGTTCATCCAGCACCAAGGGAACGGGTTGCAGGGGAAACAATTTCTCTGGTTTCTCAGTCTGTTTCCTAGTGCCGGTTTGAAGTGCCTGCCGTTTTCAGTGTAAAACCGAGTTGGAGCTTGTACCTCCCCATATATATGTATGGATTGGAGTTGGCAACTGAAAAGAAACTTTGTGTTCCCTACAAGCTAGGTGAAGGACGGCTTTCACACACACTTATCTCTCAGAACGGAGCATGTGGAGAGACGTTCGTTCATCCAGCACCAAGGGAACGGGTTGCAGGAGAAACACTTACTCTGGTTTCTCAGTCTGTTTCCTAGTGCCGGTTTGAAGTGCCTGCCGTTTTCACTGTAAAACCGAGTTGGAGCTTGTACCTCCCCATATATATGTATGGAGTGGAGTTGGCAACTGAAAAGAAACTTTTTGTTCCCTTCAAGCTAGGTGAAGGACGGCTTTCACACACACTTATCTCTCAGAACTGAGCAAGTGGAGAGACGTTCGTTCATCCAGCACCAAGGGAACGGGTTGCAGGAGAAACACTTACTCTGGTTTCTCAGTCTGTTTCCTAGTGCCGGTTTGAAGTGCCTGCCGTTTTCACTGTAAAACCGAGTTGGAGCTTGTACCTCCCCATATATATGTATGGAGTGGAGTTGGCAACTGAAAAGAAACTTTGTGTTCCCTTCAAGCTAGGTGAAGGACGGCTTTCACACACACTTATCTCTCAGAACTGAGCATGTGGAGAGACGTTCGTTCATCCAGCACCAAGTGAAAGGTTTGCAGGAGAAACACTTACTCTGGTTTCTGAGTCTGTTTCCTAGTGCCGGTTTGAAGTGCCTGCCGTTTTCACTGTAAAACTGAGTTGGAGCTTGTACCTCCCCATATATATATATGGAGTGGAGTTGGCAACTGAAAAGAAACATTGTGTTCCCTTCAAGCTAGGTGAAGGACGGCTTTCACACACACTTATCTCTCAGAACTGAGCATGTGGAGAGACGTTCGTTCATCCAGCACCAAGGGAACGGGTTGCAGGAGAAACACTTACTCTGGTTTCTCAGTCTGTTTCCTAGTGCCGGTTTGAAGTGCCTGCCGTTTTCACTGTAAAACCGAGTTGGAGCTTGTACCTCCCCATATATATGTATGGAGTGGAGTTGGCAACTGAAAAGAAACTTTGTGTTCCCTTCAAGCTAGGTGAAGGACGGCTTTCACACACACTTATCTCTCAGAACTGAGCATGTGGATAGACGTTCGTTCATCCAGCACCAAGGGAACGGGTTGAAGTAGAAACACTTACTCTGGTTTCTCAGTCTGTTTCCTAGTGCCGGTTTGAAGTGCCTGCCGTTTTCACTGTAAAACCGAGTTGGAGCTTGTACCTCCCCATATATATGTATGGAGTGGAGTTGGCAACTGAAAAGAAACTTTGTGTTCCCTTCAAGCTAGGTGAAGGACGGCTTTCACACACAATTATCTCTCAGAAATGAGCATGTGGAGAGACGTTCGTTCATCCAGCACCAAGAGAACTCGTTGCAGGAGAAACACTTACTCTGGTTTCTGAGTCTGTTTCCTAGTGCCGGTTTGAAGTGCCTGCCGTTTTCACTGTAAAACCGAGTTGGAGCTTGTACCTCCCCATATATATGTATGGAGTGGAGTTGGCAACTGAAAAGAAACTTTGTGTTCCCTTCAAGCTAGGTGAAGGGCGGCTTTCACACACACTTATTTCTCAGAACTGAGCATGTGGAGAGACGTTCGTTCATCCAGCACCAAGGGAACGGGTTGCAGGAGAAACACTTACTCTGGTTTCTCAGTCTGTTTCCTAGTGCCGGTTTGAAGTGCCTGCCGTTTTCACTGTAAAACCGAGTTGGAGCTTGTACCTCCCCATATATATGTATGGAGTGGATTTGGCAACTGAAAAGAAACTTTGTCTTCCCTTCAATGTAGGTGAAGTACGGCTTTCACACACACTTATCTCTCAGAACTGAGCATGTGGAGAGACGTTCGTTCATCCAGCACCAAGGGAACGGGTTGCAGGAGAAACACTTACTCTGGTTTCTCAGTCTGTTTCCTAGTGCCGGTTTGAAGTGCCTGCCGTTTTCACTGTAAAACCGAGTTGGAGCTTGTACCTCCCCATATATATGTATGGAGTGGAGTTGGCAACTGAAAAGAAACTTTGTGTTCCCTTCAAGCTAGGTGAAGGACGGCTTTCACACACACTTATCTCTCAGAACTGAGCATGTGGAGAGACGTTCGTTCATCCAGCACCAAGGGAACGGGTTGCAGGAGAAACACTTACTCTGGTTTCTCAGTCTGTTTCCTAGTGCCGGTTTGAAGTGCCTGCCGTTTTCACTGTAAAACCGAGTTGGAGCTTGTACCTCCCCATATATATGTATGGAGTGGAGTTGGCAACTGAAAAGAAACTTTGTGTTCCCTTCAAGCTAGGTGAAGGACGGCTTTCACACACACTTACCTCTCAGAACTGAGCATGTGGAGAGACGTTCGTTCATCCAGCACCAAGGGAACGGGTTGCAGGAGAAACACTTACTCTGCTTTCTCAGTCTGTTTCCTAGTGCCGGTTTGAAGTGCCTGCCGTTTTCACTGTAAAACCGAGTTGGAGCTTGTACATCCCCATATATATGTATGGAGTGGAGTTGGCAACTGAAAAGAAACTTTGTGTTCCCTTCAAGCTAGGTGAAGGACGGCTTTCACACACACTTATCTCTCAGAACTGAGCATGTGGAGAGACGTTCGTTCATCCAGCACCAAGGGAACGGGTTGCAGGAGAAACACTTACTCTGGTTTCTCAGTCTGTTTCCTAGTGCCGGTTTGAAGTGCCTGCCGTTTTCACTGTAAAACCGAGTTGGAGCTTGTACCTCCCCATATATATGTATGGAGTGGAGTTGGCAACTGAAAAGAAACTTTGTGTTCCCTTCAAGCTAGGTGAAGGACGGCTTTCACACACACTTATCTCTCAGAACTGAGCATGTGGAGAGACGTTCGTTCATCCAGCACCAAGGGAACGGGTTGCAGGAGAAACACTTACTCTGGTTTCTCAGTCTGTTTCCTAGTGCCGGTTTGAAGTGCCTGCCGTTTTCACTGTAAAACCGAGTTGGAGCTTGTACCTCCCCATATATATGTATGGAGTGGAGTTGGCAACTGAAAAGAAACTTTGTCTTCCCTTCAAGCTAAGTGAAGGACGGCTTTCACACACACTTATTTCTCAGAACGGAGCATGTGGAGAGACGTTCGTTCATCCAGCACCAAGGGAACGGGTTGCAGGAGAAACACTTACTCTGGTTTCTGAGTCTGTTTCCTAGTGCCGGTTTGAAGTGCCTGCCGTTTTCACTGTAAAACCGAGTTGGAGCTTGTACCTCCCCATATATATGTATGGAGTGGAGTTGGCAACTGAAAAGAAACTTTGTGTTCCCTTCAAGCTAGGTGAAGGACGGCTTTCACACACACTTATCTCTCAGAACTGAGCATGTGGAGAGACGTTCGTTCATCCAGCACCAAGGGAACGGGTTGCAGGAGAAACCCTTACTCTGCATTCTCAGTCTGTTTCCTAGTGCCGGTTTGAAGTGCCTGCCGTTTTCACTGTAAAACCGAGTTGGAGCTTGTACCTCCCCATATATATGTATGGAGTGGAGTTGGCAACTGAAAAGAAACTTTGTGTTCCCTTCAAGCTAGGTGAAGGACGGCTTTCACACACACTTATCTCTCAGAACTGAGCATGTGGAGAGACGTTCGTTTATCCAGCACCAAGAGAACGGGTTGCAGTAGAAACACTTACTCTGGTTTCTCAGTCTGTTTCCTAGTGCCGGTTTGAAGTGCCTGCCGTTTTCACTGTAAAACCGAGTTGGAGCTTGTACCTCCCCATATATATGTATGGAGTGGAGTTGGCAACTGAAAAGAAACTTTGTGTTCCCTTCAAGCTAGGTGAAGGACGGCTTTCACACACAATTATCTCTCAGAACTGAGCATGTGGAGAGACGTTCGTTCATCCAGCACCAAGAGAACGCGTTGCAGGAGAAACACTTACTCTGGTTTCTGAGTCTGTTTCCTAGTGCCGGTTTGAAGTGCCTGCCGTTTTCACTGTAAAACCGAGTTGGAGCTTGTACCTCCCCATATATATGTATGGAGTGGAGTTGGCAACTGAAAAGAAACTTTGTGTTCCCTTCAAGCTAGGTGAAGGACGGCTTTCACACACACTTATCTCTCAGAACTGAGCATGTGGAGAGACGTTCGTTCATCCAGCACCAAGGGAACGGGTTGCAGGAGAAACACTTACTCTGGTTTCTCAGTCTGTTTCCTAGTGCCGGTTTGAAGTGCCTGCCGTTTTCACTGTAAAACCGAGTTGGAGCTTGTACCTCCCCATATATATGTATGGAGTGGAGTTGGCAACTGAAAAGTAACTTTGTGTTCCCTTCAAGCTAGGTGAAGGACGGCTTTCACACACACTTATCTCTCAGAACTGAGCATGTGGAGAGACGTTCGTTCATCCAGCACCAAGGGAACGGGTTGCAGGAGAAACACTTACTCTGGTTTCTCAGTCTGTTTCCTAGTGCCGGTTTGAAGTGCCTGCCGTTTTCACTGTAAAACCGAGTTGGAGCTTGTACCTCCCCATATATATGTATGGAGTGGAGTTGGCAACTGAAAAGAAACTTTGTGTTCCCTTCAAGCTAGGTGAAGGGCGGCTTTCACACACACTTATCTCTCAGAACTGAGCATGAGGAGAGACGTTCGTTCATCCAGCACCAAGGGAACGGGTTGCAGGAGAAACACTTACTCTGGTTTCTGAGTCTGTTTCCTAGTGCCGGTTTGAAGTGCCTGCCGTTTTCACTGTAAAACCGAGTTGGAGCTTGTACCTCCCCATATATATGTATGGAGTGGAGTTGGCAACTGAAGAG
This sequence comes from Vicugna pacos, assembly GCF_048564905.1. Lineage (NCBI taxonomy): Eukaryota > Metazoa > Chordata > Mammalia > Artiodactyla > Camelidae > Vicugna > Vicugna pacos. Next base: position 33,611,674 of record NC_133000.1, read on the forward strand.
AATCTTTGTGTTCCCTTCAAGCTAGGTGAAGGACGGCTTTCACACACAATTATCTCTCAGAACTGAGCATGTGGAGAGACGTTCTTTCATCCAGCACCAAGAGAACGCGTTGCAGGAGAAACACATACTCTGGTTTCTGAGTCTGTTTCCTAGTGCCGGTTTGAAGTGCCTGCCGTTTTCACTGTAAAACCGAGTTGGAGCTTGTACCTCCCCATATATATGTATGGATTGGAGTTGGCAACTGAAAAGAAACTTTGTGTTCCCTTCAAGCTAGGTGAAGGACGGCTTTCACACACACTTATCTCTCAGAACTGAGCATGTGGAGAGACGTTCGTTCATCCAGCACCAAGGGAACGGGTTGCAGGAGAAACACTTACTCTGGTTTCTCAGTCTGTTTCCTAGTGCCGGTTTGAAGTGCCTGCCGTTTTCACTGTAAAACCGAGTTGGAGCTTGTACCTCCCCATATATATGTATGGAGTGGAGTTGGCAACTGAAAAGAAACTTTGTGTTCCCTTCAAGCTAGGTGAAGGACGGCTTTCACACACACTTATCTCTCAGAACTGAGCATGTGGAGAGACGTTCGTTCATCCAGCACCAAGGGAACGGGTTGCAGGAGAAACTCTTACTCTGGTTTCTCAGTCTGTTTCCTAGTGCCGGTTTGAAGTGCCTGCCGTTTTCACTGTAAAACCGAGTTGGAGCTTGTACCTCCCCATATATATGTATGGAGTGGAGTTGGCAACTGAAAAGAAACTTTGTGTTCCCTTCAAGCTAGGTGAAGGACGGCTTTCACACACACTTATCTCTCAGAACTGAGCATGTGGAGAGACGTTCGTTCATCCAGCACCAAGGGAACGCTTTGCAGGAGAAACCCTTACTCTGCTTTCTCAGTCTGTTTCCTAGTGCCGGTTTGAAGTGCCTGCCGTTTTCACTGTAAAACCGAGTTGGAGCTTGTACCTCCCCATATATATGTATGGAGTGGAGTTGGCAACTGAAAAGAAACTTTGTGTTCCCTTCAAGCTAGGTGAAGGACGGCTTTCACACACACTTATCTCTCAGAACTAAGCATGTGGAGAGACGTTCGTTTATCCAGCACCAAGGGAACGGGTTGCAGTAGAAACACTTACTCTGGTTTCTCAGTCTGTTTCCTAGTGCCGGTTTGAAGTGCCTGCCGTTTTCACTGTAAAACCGAGTTGGAGCTTGTACCTCCCCATATATATGTATGGAGTGGAGTTGGCAACTGAAAAGAAACTTTGTGTTCCCTTCAAGCTAGGTGAAGGACGGCTTTCACACACAATTATCTCTCAGAACTGAGCATGTGGAGAGACGTTCGTTCATCCAGCACCAAGAGAACGCGTTGCAGGAGAAACACTTACTCTGGTTTCTGAGTCTGTTTCCTAGTGCCGGTTTGAAGTGCCTGCCGTTTTCACTGTAAAACCGAGTTGGAGCTTGTACCTCCCCATATATATGTATGGAGTGGAGTTGGCAACTGAAAAGAAACTTTGTGTTCCCTTGAAGCTAGGTGAAGGACGGCTTTCACACACACTTATCTCTCAGAACTGAGCATGTGGAGAGACGTTCGTTCATCCAGCACCAAGGGAACGGGTTGCAGGAGAAACACTTACTCTGGTTTCTCAGTCTGTTTCCTAGTGCCGGTTTGAAGTGCCTGCCGTTTTCACTGTAAAACCGAGTTGGAGCTTGTACCTCCCCATATATATGTATGGAGTGGAGTTGGCAACTGAAAAGAAACTTTGTGTTCCCTTCAAGCTAGGTGAAGGACGGCTTTCACACACACTTATCTCTCAGAACGGAGCATGTGGAGAGACGTTCGTTCATCCAGCACCAAGGGAACGGGTTGCAGGAGAAACACTTACTCTGGTTTCTGAGTCTGTTTCCTAGTGCCGGTTTGAAGTGCCTGCCGTTTTCACTGTAAAACCGAGTTGGAGCTTGTACCTCCCCATATATATGTATGGAGTGGAGTTGGCAACTGAAAAGAAACTTTGTGTTCCCTTCAAGCTAGGTGAAGGGCGGCTTTCACACACACTTATCTCTCAGAACTGAGCATGAGGAGAGACGTTCGTTCATCCAGCACCAAGGGAACGGGTTGCAGGAGAAACACTTACTCTGGTTTCTGAGTCTGTTTCCTAGTGCCGGTTTGAAGTGCCTGCCGTTTTCACTGTAAAACCGAGTTGGAGCTTGTACCTCCCCATATATATGTATGGAGTGGAGTTGGCAACTGAAGAGAATCTTTGTGTTCCCTTCAAGCTAGGTGAAGGACGGCTTTCACACACAATTATCTCTCAGAACTGAGCATGTGGAGAGACGTTCGTTCATCCAGCACCAAGAGAACGCGTTGCAGGAGAAACACATACTCTGGTTTCTGAGTCTGTTTCCTAGTGCCGGTTTGAAGTGCCTGCCGTTTTCACTGTAAAACCGAGTTGGAGCTTGTACCTCCCCATATATATGTATGGATTGGAGTTGGCAACTGAAAAGAAATTTTGTGTTCCCTTCAAGCTAGGTGAAGGACGGCTTTCACACACACTTATCTCTCAGAACTTAGCATGTGGAGAGACGTTCGTTCATCCAGCACCAAGGGAACGGGTTGCAGGAGAAACACTTACTCTGGTTCTCAGTCTGTTTCCTAGTGCCGGTTTGAAGTGCCTGCCGTTTTCACTGTAAAACCGAGTTGGAGCTTGTACCTCCCCATATATATGTATGGAGTGGAGTTGGCAACTGAAAAGAAACTTTGTGTTCCCTTCAAGCTAGGTGAAGGACGGCTTTCACACACACTTATCTCTCAGAACTGAGCATGTGGAGAGACGTTCGTTCATCCAGCACCAAGGGAACGGGTTGCAGGAGAAACCCTTACTCTGCTTTCTCAGTCTGTTTCCTAGTGCCGGTTTGAAGTGCCTGCCGTTTTCACTGTAAAACCGAGTTGGAGCTTGTACCTCCCCATATATATGTATGGAGTGGAGTTGGCAACTGAAAAGAAACTTTGTGTTCCCTTCAAGCTAGGTGAAGGACGGCTTTCACACACACTTATCTCTCAGAACTGAGCATGTGGAGAGACGTTCGTTTATCCAGCACCGAAGGAACGGGTTGCAGTAGAAACACTTACTCTGGTTTCTCAGTCTGTTTCCTAGTGCCGGTTTGAAGTGCCTGCCGTTTTCACTGTAAAACCGAGTTGGAGCTTGTACCTCCCCATATATATGTATGGAGTGGAGTTGGCAACTGAAAAGAAACTTTGTGTTCCCTTCAAGCTAGGTGAAGGACGGCTTTCACACACAATTATCTCTCAGAACTGAGCATGTGGAGAGACGTTCGTTCATCCAGCACCAAGAGAACGCGTTGCAGGAGAAACACTTACTCTGGTTTCTGAGTCTGTTTCCTAGTGCCGGTTTGAAGTGCCTGCCGTTTTCACTGTAAAACCGAGTTGGAGCTTGTACCTCCCCATATATATGTATGGAGTGGAGTTGGCAACTGAAAAGAAACTTTGTGTTCCCTTCAAGCTAGGTGAAGGACGGCTTTCACACACACTTATCTCTCAGAACTGAGCATGTGGAGAGACGTTCGTTCATCCAGCACCAAGGGATCGGGTTGCAGGAGAAACACTTACTCTGGTTTCTCAGTCTGTTTCCTAGTGCCGGTTTGAAGTGCCTGCCGTTTTCACTGTAAAACCGAGTTGGAGCTTGTACCTCCCCATATATATGTATGGAGTGGAGTTGGCAACTGAAAAGTAACTTTGTGTTCCCTTCAAGCTAGGTGAAGGACGGCTTTCACACACACTTATCTCTCAGAACTGAGCATGTGGAGAGACGTTCGTTCATCCAGCACCAAGGGAACGGGTTGCAGGGGAAACAATTTCTCTGGTTTCTCAGTCTGTTTCCTAGTGCCGGTTTGAAGTGCCTGCCGTTTTCAGTGTAAAACCGAGTTGGAGCTTGTACCTCCCCATATATATGTATGGATTGGAGTTGGCAACTGAAAAGAAACTTTGTGTTCCCTTCAAGCTAGGTGAAGGACGGCTTTCACACACACTTATCTCTCAGAACGGAGCATGTGGAGAGACGTTCGTTCATCCAGCACCAAGGGAACGGGTTGCAGGAGAAACACTTACTCTGGTTTCTGAGTCTGTTTCCTAGTGCCGGTTTGAAGTGCCTGCCGTTTTCACTGTAAAACCGAGTTGGAGCTTGTACCTCCCCATATATATGTATGGAGTGGAGTTGGCAACTGAAAAGAAACTTTGTGTTCCCTTCAAGCTAGGTGAAGGACGGCTTTCACACACACTTATCTCTCAGAACTGAGCAAGTGGAGAGACGTTCGTTCATCCAGCACCAAGGGAACGGGTTGCAGGAGAAACACTTACTCTGGTTTCTCAGTCTGTTTCCTAGTGCCGGTTTGAAGTGCCTGCCGTTTTCACTGTAAAACCGAGTTGGAGCTTGTACCTCCCCATATATATGTATGGAGTGGAGTTGGCAACTGAAAAGAAACTTTGTGTTCCCTTCAAGCTAGGTGAAGGACGGCTTTCACACACACTTATCTCTCAGAACTGAGCATGTGGAGAGACGTTCGTTCATCCAGCACCAAGGGAAAGGTTTGCAGGAGAAACACTTACTCTGGTTTCTGAGTCTGTTTCCTAGTGCCGGTTTGAAGTGCCTGCCGTTTTCACTGTAAAACCGAGTTGGAGCTTGTACCTCCCCATATATATGTATGGAGTGGAGTTGGCAACTGAAAAGAAACATTGTGTTCCCTTCAAGCTAGGTGAAGGACGGCTTTCACACACACTTATCTCTCAGAACTGAGCATGTGGAGAGACGTTCGTTCATCCAGCACCAAGGGAACGGGTTGCAGGAGAAACACTTACTCTGGTTTCTCAGTCTGTTTCCTAGTGCCGGTTTGAAGTGCCTGCCGTTTTCACTGTAAAACCGAGTTGGAGCTTGTACCTCCCCATATATATGTATGGAGTGGAGTTGGCAACTGAAAAGAAACTTTGTGTTCCCTTCAAGCTAGGTGAAGGACGGCTTTCACACACACTTATCTCTCAGAACTGAGCATGTGGATAGACGTTCGTTCATCCAGCACCAAGGGAACGGGTTGAAGTAGAAACACTTACTCTGGTTTCTCAGTCTGTTTCCTAGTGCCGGTTTGAAGTGCCTGCCGTTTTCACTGTAAAACCGAGTTGGAGCTTGTACCTCCCCATATATATGTATGGAGTGGAGTTGGCAACTGAAAAGAAACTTTGTGTTCCCTTCAAGCTAGGTGAAGGACGGCTTTCACACACAATTATCTCTCAGAAATGAGCATGTGGAGAGACGTTCGTTCATCCAGCACCAAGAGAACTCGTTGCAGGAGAAACACTTACTCTGGTTTCTGAGTCTGTTTCCTAGTGCCGGTTTGAAGTGCCTGCCGTTTTCACTGTAAAACCGAGTTGGAGCTTGTACCTCCCCATATATATGTATGGAGTGGAGTTGGCAACTGAAAAGAAACTTTGTGTTCCCTTCAAGCTAGGTGAAGGGCGGCTTTCACACACACTTATCTCTCAGAACTGAGCATGTGGAGAGACGTTCGTTCATCCAGCACCAAGGGAACGGGTTGCAGGAGAAACACTTACTCTGGTTTCTCAGTCTGTTTCCTAGTGCCGGTTTGAAGTGCCTGCCGTTTTCACTGTAAAACCGAGTTGGAGCTTGTACCTCCCCATATATATGTATGGAGTGGAGTTGGCAACTGAAAAGAAACTTTGTCTTCCCTTCAAGGTAGGTGAAGTACGGCTTTCACACACACTTATCTCTCAGAACTGAGCATGTGGAGAGACGTTCGTTCATCCAGCACCAAGGGAACGGGTTGCAGGAGAAACACTTACTCTGGTTTCTCAGTCTGTTTCCTAGTGCCGGTTTGAAGTGCCTGCCGTTTTCACTGTAAAACCGAGTTGGAGCTTGTACCTCCCCATATATATGTATGGAGTGGAGTTGGCAACTGAAAAGAAACTTTGTGTTCCCTTCAAGCTAGGTGAAGGACGGCTTTCACACACACTTATCTCTCAGAACTGAGCATGTGGAGAGACGTTCGTTCATCCAGCACCAAGGGAAAGGTTTGCAGGAGAAACACTTACTCTGGTTTCTGAGTCTGTTTCCTAGTGCCGGTTTGAAGTGCCTGCCGTTTTCACTGTAAAACCGAGTTGGAGCTTGTACCTCCCCTTATATATGTATGGAGTGGAGTTGGCAACTGAAAAGAAACATTGTGTTCCCTTCAAGCTAGGTGAAGGACGGCTTTCACACACACTTATCTCTCAGAACTGAGCATGTGGAGAGACGTTCGTTCATCCAGCACCAAGGGAACGGGTTGCAGGAGAAACACTTACTCTGGTTTCTCAGTCTGTTTCCTAGTGCCGGTTTGAAGTGCCTGCCGTTTTCACTGTAAAACCGAGTTGGAGCTTGTACCTCCCCATATATATGTATGGAGTGGAGTTGGCAACTGAAAAGAAACTTTGTGTTCCCTTCAAGCTAGGTGAAGGACGGCTTTCACACACACTTATCTCTCAGAACTGAGCATGTGGAGAGACGTTCGTTCATCCAGCACCAAGGGAAAGGTTTGCAGGAGAAACACTTACTCTGGTTTCTGAGTCTGTTTCCTAGTGCCGGTTTGAAGTGCCTGCCGTTTTCACTGTAAAACCGAGTTGGAGCTTGTACCTCCCCTTATATATGTATGGAGTGGAGTTGGCAACTGAAAAGAAACATTGTGTTCCCTTCAAGCTAGGTGAAGGACGGCTTTCACACACACTTATCTCTCAGAACTGAGCATGTGGAGAGACGTTCGTTCATCCAGCACCAAGGGAACGGGTTGCAGGAGAAACACTTACTCTGGTTTCTCAGTCTGTTTCCTAGTGCCGGTTTGAAGTGCCTGCCGTTTTCACTGTAAAACCGAGTTGGAGCTTGTACCTCCCCATATATATGTATGGAGTGGAGTTGGCAACTGAAAAGAAACTTTGTGTTCCCTTCAAGCTAGGTGAAGGACGGCTTTCACACACACTTATCTCTCAGAACTGAGCATGTGGATAGACGTTCGTTCATCCAGCACCAAGGGAACGGGTTGAAGTAGAAACACTTACTCTGGTTTCTCAGTCTGTTTCCTAGTGCCGGTTTGAAGTGCCTGCCGTTTTCACTGTAAAACCGAGTTGGAGCTTGTACCTCCCCATATATATGTATGGAGTGGAGTTGGCAACTGAAAAGAAACTTTGTGTTCCCTTCAAGCTAGGTGAAGGACGGCTTTCACACACAATTATCTCTCAGAAATGAGCATGTGGAGAGACGTTCGTTCATCCAGCACCAAGAGAACTCGTTGCAGGAGAAACACTTACTCTGGTTTCTGAGTCTGTTTCCTAGTGCCGGTTTGAAGTGCCTGCCGTTTTCACTGTAAAACCGAGTTGGAGCTTGTACCTCCCCATATATATGTATGGAGTGGAGTTGGCAACTGAAAAGAAACTTTGTGTTCCCTTCAAGCTAGGTGAAGGGCGGCTTTCACACACACTTATCTCTCAGAACTGAGCATGTGGAGAGACGTTCGTTCATCCAGCACCAAGGGAACGGGTTGCAGGAGAAACACTTACTCTGGTTTCTCAGTCTGTTTCCTAGTGCCGGTTTGAAGTGCCTGCCGTTTTCACTGTAAAACCGAGTTGGAGCTTGTACCTCCCCATATATATGTATGGAGTGGAGTTGGCAACTGAAAAGAAACTTTGTCTTCCCTTCAAGGTAGGTGAAGTACGGCTTTCACACACACTTATCTCTCAGAACTGAGCATGTGGAGAGACGTTCGTTCATCCAGCACCAAGGGAACGGGTTGCAGGAGAAACACTTACTCTGGTTTCTCAGTCTGTTTCCTAGTGCCGGTTTGAAGTGCCTGCCGTTTTCACTGTAAAACCGAGTTGGAGCTTGTACCTCCCCATATATATGTATGGAGTGGAGTTGGCAACTGAAAAGAAACTTTGTGTTCCCTTCAAGCTAGGTGAAGGACGGCTTTCACACACACTTATCTCTCAGAACTGAGCATGTGGAGAGACGTTCGTTCATCCAGCACCAAGGGAAAGGTTTGCAGGAGAAACACTTACTCTGGTTTCTGAGTCTGTTTCCTAGTGCCGGTTTGAAGTGCCTGCCGTTTTCACTGTAAAACCGAGTTGGAGCTTGTACCTCCCCTTATATATGTATGGAGTGGAGTTGGCAACTGAAAAGAAACATTGTGTTCCCTTCAAGCTAGGTGAAGGACGGCTTTCACACACACTTATCTCTCAGAACTGAGCATGTGGAGAGACGTTCGTTCATCCAGCACCAAGGGAACGGGTTGCAGGAGAAACACTTACTCTGGTTTCTCAGTCTGTTTCCTAGTGCCGGTTTGAAGTGCCTGCCGTTTTCACTGTAAAACCGAGTTGGAGCTTGTACCTCCCCATATATATGTATGGAGTGGAGTTGGCAACTGAAAAGAAACTTTGTGTTCCCTTCAAGCTAGGTGAAGGACGGCTTTCACACACACTTATCTCTCAGAACTGAGCATGTGGAGAGACGTTCGTTCATCCAGCACCAAGGGAAAGGTTTGCAGGAGAAACACTTACTCTGGTTTCTGAGTCTGTTTCCTAGTGCCGGTTTGAAGTGCCTGCCGTTTTCACTGTAAAACCGAGTTGGAGCTTGTACCTCCCCTTATATATGTATGGAGTGGAGTTGGCAACTGAAAAGAAACATTGTGTTCCCTTCAAGCTAGGTGAAGGACGGCTTTCACACACACTTATCTCTCAGAACTGAGCATGTGGAGAGACGTTCGTTCATCCAGCACCAAGGGAACGGGTTGCAGGAGAAACACTTACTCTGGTTTCTCAGTCTGTTTCCTAGTGCCGGTTTGAAGTGCCTGCCGTTTTCACTGTAAAACCGAGTTGGAGCTTGTACCTCCCCATATATATGTATGGAGTGGAGTTGGCAACTGAAAAGAAACTTTGTGTTCCCTTCAAGCTAGGTGAAGTACGGCTTTCACACACACTTATCTCTCAGAACTGAGCATGTGGATAGACGTTCGTTCATCCAGCACCAAGGGAACGGGTTGAAGTAGAAACACTTACTCTGGTTTCTCAGTCTGTTTCCTAGTGCCGGTTTGAAGTGCCTGCCGTTTTCACTGTAAAACCGAGTTGGAGCTTGTACCTCCCCATATATATGTATGGAGTGGAGTTGGCAACTGAAAAGAAACTTTGTGTTCCCTTCAAGCTAGGTGAAGGACGGTTTCACACACAATTATCTCTCAGAAATGAGCATGTGGAGAGACGTTCGTTCATCCAGCACCAAGAGAACTCGTTGCAGGAGAAACACTTACTCTGGTTTCTGAGTCTGTTTCCTAGTGCCGGTTTGAAGTGCCTGCCGTTTTCACTGTAAAACCGAGTTGGAGCTTGTACCTCCCCATATATATGTATGGAGTGGAGTTGGCAACTGAAAAGAAACTTTGTGTTCCCTTCAAGCTAGGTGAAGGACGGCTTTCACACACACTTATCTCTCAGAACTGAGCATGTGGAGAGACGTTCGTTCATCCAGCACCAAGGGAACGGGTTGCAGGAGAAACCCTTACTCTGCTTTCTCAGTCTGTTTCCTAGTGCCGGTTTGAAGTGCCTGCCGTTTTCACTGTAAAACCGAGTTGGAGCTTGTACCTCCCCATATATATGTATGGAGTGGAGTTGGCAACTGAAAAGAAACTTTGTCTTCCCTTCAAGTTAGGTGAAGTACGGCTTTCACACACACTTATCTCTCAGAACTGAGCATGTGGAGAGACGTTCGTTCATCCAGCACCAAGGGAACGGGTTGCAGGAGAAACACTTACTCTGGTTTCTCAGTCTGTTTCCTAGTGCCGGTTTGAAATGCCTGCCGTTTTCACTGTAAAACCGAGTTGGAGCTTGTACCTCCCCATATATATGTATGGAGTGGAGTTGGCAACTGAAAAGAAACTTTGTGTTCCCTTCAAGCTAGGTGAAGGACGGCTTTCACACACACTTATCTCTCAGAACTGAGCATGTGGAGAGACGTTCGTTCATCCAGCACCAAGGGAACGGGTTGCAGGAGAAACACTTACTCTGGTTTCTCAGTCTGTTTCCTAGTGCCGGTTTGAAGTGCCTGCCGTTTTCACTGTAAAACCGAGTTGGAGCTTGTACCTCCCCATATATATGTATGGAGTGGATTTGGCAACTGAAAAGAAACTTTGTGTTCCCTTCAAGCTAGGTGAAGGACGGCTTTCACACACACTTACCTCTCAGAACTGAGCATGTGGAGAGACGTTCGTTCATCTAGCACCAAGGGAACGGGTTGCAGGAGAAACACTTACTCTGCTTTCTCAGTCTGTTTCCTAGTGCCGGTTTGAAGTGCCTGCCGTTTTCACTGTAAAACCGAGTTGGAGCTTGTACCTCCCCATATATATGTATGGAGTGGAGTTGGCAACTGAAAAGAAACTTTGTGTTCCCTTCAAGCTAGGTGAAGGACGGCTTTCACACACACTTATCTCTCAGAACTGAGCATGTGGAGAGACGTTCGTTCATCCAGCACCAAGGGAACGGGTTGCAGGAGAAACCCTTACTCTGCTTTCTCAGTCTGTTTCCTAGTGCCGGTTTGAAGTGCCTGCCGTTTTCACTGTAAAACCGAGTTGGAGCTTGTACCTCCCCATATATATGTATGGAGTGGAGTTGGCAACTGAAAAGAAACTTTGTGTTCCCTTCAAGCTAGGTGAAGGACGGCTTTCACACACACTTATCTCTCAGAACTGAGCATGTGGAGAGACGTTCGTTCATCCAGCACCAAGGGAACGGGTTGCAGGAGAAACACTTACTCTGGTTTCTCAGTCTGTTTCCTAGTGCCGGTTTGAAGTGCCTGCCGTTTTCACTGTAAAACCGAGTTGGAGCTTGTACCTCCCCATATATATGTATGGAGTGGAGTTGGCAACTGAAAAGAAACTTTGTGTTCCCTTCAAGCTAGGTGAAGGACGGCTTTCACACACACTTATCTCTCAGAACTGAGCATGTGGAGAGACGTTCGTTCATCCAGCACCAAGGGAACGGGTTGCAGGAGAAACACTTACTCTGGTTTCTCAGTCTGTTTCCTAGTGCCGGTTTGAAGTGCCTGCCGTTTTCACTGTAAAACCGAGTTGGAGCTTGTACCTCCCCATATATATGTATAGAGTGGAGTTGGCAACTGAAAAGAAACTTTGTCTTCCCTTCAAGCTAAGTGAAGGACGGCTTTCACACACACTTATCTCTCAGAACTGAGCATGTGGAGAGACGTTCGTTCATCCAGCACCAAGGGAACGGGTTGCAGGAGAAACACTTACTCTGGTTTCTCAGTCTGTTTCCTAGTGCCGGTTTGAAGTGCCTGCCGTTTTCACTGTAAAACCGAGTTGGAGCTTGTACCTCCCCATATATATGTATGGAGTGGAGTTGGCAACTGAAAAGAAACTTTGTGTTCCCTTCAAGCTAGGTGAAGGACGGCTTTCACACACACTTATCTCTCAGAACTGAGCATGTGGAGAGACGTTCGTTCATCCAGCACCAAGGGAACGGGTTGCAGGAGAAACCCTTACTCTGGTTTCTCAGTCTGTTTCCTAGTGCCGGTTTGAAGTGCCTGCCGTTTTCACTGTAAAACCGAGTTGGAGCTTGTACCTCCCCATATATATGTATGGAGTGGAGTTGGCAACTGAAAAGAAACTTTGTGTTCCCTTCAAGCTAGGTGAAGGACGGCTTTCACACACACTTATCTCTCAGAACTGAGCATGTGGAGAGACGTTCGTTCATCCAGCACCAAGGGAACGGGTTGCAGGAGAAACACTTACTCTGGTTTCTGAGTCTGTTTCCTAGTGCCGGTTTGAAGTGCCTGCCGTTTTCACTGTAAAACCTAGTTGGAGCTTGTACCTCCCCATATATATGTATGGAGTGGAGTTGGCAACTGAAAAGAAAGTTTGTGTTCCCTTCAAGCTAGGTGAAGGACGGCTTTCACACACACTTATCTCTCAGAACTGAGCATGTGGAGAGACGTTCGTTCATCCAGCACCAAGAGAACTCGTTGCAGGAGAAACACTTACTCTGGTTTTTGAGTCTGTTTCCTAGTTCCGGTTTGAAGTGCCTGCCGTTTTCAATGTAAAACCGAGTTGGAGCTTGTACCTCCCCATATATATGTATGGAGTGGAGTTGGCAACTGAAAAGAAACTTTGTGTTCCCTTCAAGCTAGGTGAAGGACGGCTTTCACACACACTTATCTCTCAGAACTGAGCATGTGGAGAGAAGTTCGTTCATCCAGCACCAAGGGAACGGGTTGCAGGAGAAACACTTACTCTGGTTTCTCAGTCTGTTTCCTAGTGCCGGTTTGAAGTGCCTGCCGTTTTCACTGTAAAACCGAGTTGGAGCTTGTACCTCCCCATATATATGTATGGAGTGGAGTTGGCAACTGAAAAGAAACTTTGTCTTCCCTTCAAGGTAGGTGAAGGACGGCTTTCACACACACTTATCTCTCAGAACTGAGCATGTGGAGAGACGTTCGTTCTTCCATCACCAAGAGAACTCGTTGCAGGAGAAACACTTACTCTGGTTTTTGAGTCTGTTTCCTAGTTCCGGTTTGAAGTGCCTGCCGTTTTCAATGTAAAACCGAGTTGGAGCTTGTACCTCCCCATATATATGTATGGAGTGGAGTTGGCAACTGAAAAGAAACTTTGTGTTCCCTTCAAGCTAGGTGAAGGACGGCTTTCACACACACTTATCTCTCAGAACTGAGCATGTGGAGAGACGTTCGTTCATCCAGCACCAAGGGAACGGGTTGCAGGAGAAACACTTACTCTGGTTTCTCAGTCTGTTTCCTAGTGCCGGTTTGAAGTGCCTGCCGTTTTCACTGTAAAACCGAGTTGGAGCTTGTACCTCCCCATATATATGTATGGAGTGGAGTTGGCAACTGAAAAGAAAGTTTGTGTTCCCTTCAAGCTAGGTGAAGGACGGCTTTCACACACACTTATCTCTCAGAACTGAGCATGTGGAGAGACGTTCGTTCATCCATCACCAAGAGAACTCGTTGCAGGAGAAACACTTACTCTGGTTTTTGAGTCTGTTTCCTAGTGCCGGTTTGAAGTGCCTGCCGTTTTCAATGTAAAACCGAGTTGGAGCTTGTACCTCCCCATATATATGTATGGAGTGGAGTTGGCATCTGAAAAGAAACTTTGTGTTCCCTTCAAGCTAGGTGAAGGACGGCTTTCACACACACTTATCTCTCAGAACTGAGCATGTGGAGAGACGTTCGTTCATCCAGCACCAAGGGAACGGGTTGCAGGAGAAACACTTACTCTGGTTTCTCAGTCTGTTTCCTAGTGCCGGTTTGAAGTGCCTGCCGTTTTCACTGTAAAACCGAGTTGGAGCTTGTACCTCCCCATATATATGTATGGAGTGGAGTTGGCAACTGAAAAGAAAGTTTGTGTTCCCTTCAAGCTAGGTGAAGGACGGCTTTCACACACACTTATCTCTCAGAACTGAGCATGTGGAGAGACGTTCGTTCATCCAGCACCAAGAGAACTCGTTGCAGGAGAAACACTTACTCTGGTTTTTGAGTCTGTTTCCTAGTGCCGGTTTGAAGTGCCTGCCGTTTTCAATGTAAAACCGAGTTGGAGCTTGTACCTCCCCATATATATGTATGGAGTGGAGTTGGCAACTGAAAAGAAACTTTGTGTTCCCTTCAAGCTAGGTGAAGGACGGCTTTCACACACACTTATCTCTCAGAACTGAGCATGTGGAGAGACGTTCGTTCATCCAGCACCAAGGGAACGGGTTGCAGGAGAAACACTTACTCTGGTTTCTCAGTCTGTTTCCTAGTGCCGGTTTGAAGTGCCTGCCGTTTTCACTGTAAAACCGAGTTGGAGCTTGTACCTCCCCATATATATGTATGGAGTGGAGTTGGCAACTGAAAAGAAACTTTGTCTTCCCTTCAAGGTAGGTGAAGTACGGCTTTCACACACACTTATCTCTCAGAACTGAGCATGTGGAGAGACGTTCGTTCATCCAGCACCAAGGGAACGGGTTGCAGGAGAAACACTTACTCTGGTTTCTCAGTCTGTTTCCTAGTGCCTGTTTGAAGTGCCTGCCGTTTTCACTGTAAAACCGAGTTGGAGCTTGTACCTCCCCATATATATGTATGGAGTGGAGTTGGCAACTGAAAAGAAACTTTGTGTTCCCTTCAAGCTAGGTGAAGGACGGCTTTCACACACACTTATCTCTCAGAACTGAGCATGTGGAGAGACGTTCGTTCTTCCATCACCAAGAGAACTCGTTGCAGGAGAAACACTTACTCTGGTTTTTGAGTCTGTTTCCTAGTTCCGGTTTGAAGTGCCTGCCGTTTTCAATGTAAAACCGAGTTGGAGCTTGTACCTCCCCATATATATGTATGGAGTGGAGTTGGCAACTGAAAAGAAACTTTGTGTTCCCTTCAAGCTAGGTGAAGGACGGCTTTCACACACACTTATCTCTCAGAACTGAGCATGTGGAGAGACGTTCGTTCATCCAGCACCAAGGGAACGGGTTGCAGGAGAAACACTTACTCTGGTTTCTCAGTCTGTTTCCTAGTGCCGGTTTGAAGTGCCTGCCGTTTTCACTGTAAAACCGAGTTGGAGCTTGTACCTCCCCATATATATGTATGGAGTGGAGTTGGCAACTGAAAAGAAAGTTTGTGTTCCCTTCAAGCTAGGTGAAGGACGGCTTTCACACACACTTATCTCTCAGAACTGAGCATGTGGAGAGACGTTCGTTCATCCATCACCAAGAGAACTCGTTGCAGGAGAAACACTTACTCTGGTTTTTGAGTCTGTTTCCTAGTGCCGGTTTGAAGTGCCTGCCGTTTTCAATGTAAAACCGAGTTGGAGCTTGTACCTCCCCATATATATGTATGGAGTGGAGTTGGCATCTGAAAAGAAACTTTGTGTTCCCTTCAAGCTAGGTGAAGGACGGCTTTCACACACACTTATCTCTCAGAACTGAGCATGTGGAGAGACGTTCGTTCATCCAGCACCAAGGGAACGGGTTGCAGGAGAAACACTTACTCTGGTTTCTCAGTCTGTTTCCTAGTGCCGGTTTGAAGTGCCTGCCGTTTTCACTGTAAAACCGAGTTGGAGCTTGTACCTCCCCATATATATGTATGGAGTGGAGTTGGCAACTGAAAAGAAAGTTTGTGTTCCCTTCAAGCTAGGTGAAGGACGGCTTTCACACACACTTATCTCTCAGAACTGAGCATGTGGAGAGACGTTCGTTCATCCAGCACCAAGAGAACTCGTTGCAGGAGAAACACTTACTCTGGTTTTTGAGTCTGTTTCCTAGTGCCGGTTTGAAGTGCCTGCCGTTTTCAATGTAAAACCGAGTTGGAGCTTGTACCTCCCCATATATATGTATGGAGTGGAGTTGGCAACTGAAAAGAAACTTTGTGTTCCCTTCAAGCTAGGTGAAGGACGGCTTTCACACACACTTATCTCTCAGAACTGAGCATGTGGAGAGACGTTCGTTCATCCAGCACCAAGGGAACGGGTTGCAGGAGAAACACTTACTCTGGTTTCTCAGTCTGTTTCCTAGTGCCGGTTTGAAGTGCCTGCCGTTTTCACTGTAAAACCGAGTTGGAGCTTGTACCTCCCCATATATATGTATGGAGTGGAGTTGGCAACTGAAAAGAAACTTTGTCTTCCCTTCAAGGTAGGTGAAGTACGGCTTTCACACACACTTATCTCTCAGAACTGAGCATGTGGAGAGACGTTCGTTCATCCAGCACCAAGGGAACGGGTTGCAGGAGAAACACTTACTCTGGTTTCTCAGTCTGTTTCCTAGTGCCTGTTTGAAGTGCCTGCCGTTTTCACTGTAAAACCGAGTTGGAGCTTGTACCTCCCCATATATATGTATGGAGTGGAGTTGGCAACTGAAAAGAAACTTTGTGTTCCCTTCAAGCTAGGTGAAGGACGGCTTTCACACACACTTATCTCTCAGAACTGAGCATGTGGAGAGACGTTCGTTCATCCAGCACCAAGGGAACGGGTTGCAGGAGAAACACTTACTCTGGTTTCTCAGTCTGTTTCCTAGTGCCGGTTTGAAGTGCCTGCCGTTTTCACTGTAAAACCGAGTTGGAGCTTGTACCTCCCCATATATATGTATGGAGTGGAGTTGGCAACTGAAAAGAAAGTTTGTGTTCCCTTCAAGCTAGGTGAAGGACGGCTTTCACACACACTTATCTCTCAGAACTGAGCATGTGGAGAGACGTTCGTTCATCCATCACCAAGAGAACTCGTTGCAGGAGAAACACTTACTCTGGTTTTTGAGTCTGTTTCCTAGTGCCGGTTTGAAGTGCCTGCCGTTTTCAATGTAAAACCGAGTTGGAGCTTGTACCTCCCCATATATATGTATGGAGTGGAGTTGGCATCTGAAAAGAAACTTTGTGTTCCCTTCAAGCTAGGTGAAGGACGGCTTTCACACACACTTATCTCTCAGAACTGAGCATGTGGAGAGACGTTCGTTCATCCAGCACCAAGGGAACGGGTTGCAGGAGAAACACTTACTCTGGTTTCTCAGTCTGTTTCCTAGTGCCGGTTTGAAGTGCCTGCCGTTTTCACTGTAAAACCGAGTTGGAGCTTGTACCTCCCCATATATATGTATGGAGTGGAGTTGGCAACTGAAAAGAAAGTTTGTGTTCCCTTCAAGCTAGGTGAAGGACGGCTTTCACACACACTTATCTCTCAGAACTGAGCATGTGGAGAGACGTTCGTTCATCCAGCACCAAGAGAACTCGTTGCAGGAGAAACACTTACTCTGGTTTTTGAGTCTGTTTCCTAGTGCCGGTTTGAAGTGCCTGCCGTTTTCAATGTAAAACCGAGTTGGAGCTTGTACCTCCCCATATATATGTATGGAGTGGAGTTGGCAACTGAAAAGAAACTTTGTGTTCCCTTCAAGCTAGGTGAAGGACGGCTTTCACACACACTTATCTCTCAGAACTGAGCATGTGGAGAGACGTTCGTTCATCCAGCACCAAGGGAACGGGTTGCAGGAGAAACACTTACTCTGGTTTCTCAGTCTGTTTCCTAGTGCCGGTTTGAAGTGCCTGCCGTTTTCACTGTAAAACCGAGTTGGAGCTTGTACCTCCCCATATATATGTATGGAGTGGAGTTGGCAACTGAAAAGAAACTTTGTCTTCCCTTCAAGGTAGGTGAAGTACGGCTTTCACACACACTTATCTCTCAGAACTGAGCATGTGGAGAGACGTTCGTTCATCCAGCACCAAGGGAACGGGTTGCAGGAGAAACACTTACTCTGGTTTCTCAGTCTGTTTCCTAGTGCCTGTTTGAAGTGCCTGCCGTTTTCACTGTAAAACCGAGTTGGAGCTTGTACCTCCCCATATATATGTATGGAGTGGAGTTGGCAACTGAAAAGAAACTTTGTGTTCCCTTCAAGCTAGGTGAAGGACGGCTTTCACACACACTTATCTCTCAGAACTGAGCATGTGGAGAGACGTTCGTTCATCCAGCACCAAGGGAACGGGTTGCAGGAGAAACACTTACTCTGGTTTCTCAGTCTGTTTCCTAGTGCCGGTTTGAAGTGCCTGCCGTTTTCACTGTAAAACCGAGTTGGAGCTTGTACCTCCCCATATATATGTATGGAGTGGAGTTGGCAACTGAAAAGAAACTTTGTGTTCCCTTCAAGCTAGGTGAAGGACGGCTTTCACACACACTTATCTCTCAGAACTGAGCATGTGGAGAGACGTTCGTTCATCCAGCACCAAGGGAACGGGTTGCAGGAGAAACACTTACTCTGGTTTCTGAGTCTCTTTCCTAGTGCCGGTTAGAAGTGCCTGCCGTTTTCACTGTAAAACCGAGTTGGAGCTTGTACCTCCCCATATATATGTATGGAGTGGAGTTGGCAACTGAAAAGAAACTTTGTGTTCCCTTCAAGCTAGGTGAAGGACGGCTTTCACACACACTTATCTCTCAGAACTGAGCATGTGGAGAGACGTTCGTTCATCCAGCACCAAGGGAACGGGTTGCAGGAGAAACACTTACTCTGGTTTCTCAGTCTGTTTCCTAGTGCCGGTTTGAAGTGCCTGCCGTTTTCACTGTAAAACCGAGTTGGAGCTTGTACCTCCCCATATATATGTATGGAGTGGAGTTGGCAACTGAAAAGAAACTTTGTGTTCCCTTCAAGCTAGGTGAAGGACGGCTTTCACACACACTTATCTCTCAGAACTGAGCATGTGGAGAGACGTTCGTTCATCCAGCACCAAGGGAACGGGTTGCAGGAGAAACACTTACTCTGGTTTCTCAGTCTGTTTCCTAGTGCCGGTTTGAAGTGCCTGCCGTTTTCACTGTAAAACCGAGTTGGAGCTTGTACCTCCCCATATATATGTATGGAGTGGAGTTGGCAACTGAAAAGAAACTTTGTGTTCCCTTCAAGCTAGGTGAAGGACGGCTTTCACACACACTTATCTCTCAGAACTGAGCATGTGGAGAGACGTTCGTTCATCCAGCACCAAGGGAACGGGTTGCAGGAGAAACACTTACTCTGGTTTCTGAGTCTCTTTCCTAGTGCCGGTTAGAAGTGCCTGCCGTTTTCACTGTAAAACCGAGTTGGAGCTTGTACCTCCCCATATATATGTATGGAGTGGAGTTGGCAACTGAAAAGAAACTTTGTGTTCCCTTCAAGCTAGGTGAAGGACGGCTTTCACACACACTTATCTCTCAGAACTGAGCATGTGGAGAGACGTTCGTTCATCCAGCACCAAGGGAACGGGTTGCAGGAGAAACACTTACTCTGGTTTCTCAGTCTGTTTCCTAGTGCCGGTTTGAAGTGCCTGCCGTTTTCACTGTAAAACCGAGTTGGAGCTTGTACCTCCCCATATATATGTATGGAGTGGAGTTGGCAACTGAAAAGAAACTTTGTGTTCCCTTCAAGCTAGGTGAAGGACGGCTTTCACACACACTTATCTCTCAGAACTGAGCATGTGGAGAGACGTTCGTTCATCCAGCACCAAGGGAACGGGTTGCAGGAGAAACACTTACTCTGGTTTCTCAGTCTGTTTCCTAGTGCCGGTTTGAAGTGCCTGCCGTTTTCACTGTAAAACCGAGTTGGAGCTTGTACCTCCCCATATATATGTATGGAGTGGAGTTGGCAACTGAAAAGAAACTTTGTGTTCCCTTCAAGCTAGGTGAAGGACGGCTTTCACACACACTTATCTCTCAGAACTGAGCATGTGGAGAGACGTTCGTTCATCCAGCACCAAGGGAACGGGTTGCAGGAGAAACACTTACTCTGGTTTCTGAGTCTGTTTCCTAGTGCCGGTTTGAAGTGCCTGCCGTTTTCACTGTAAAACCTAGTTGGAGCTTGTACCTCCCCATATATATGTATGGAGTGGAGTTGGCAACTGAAAAGAAACTTTGTGTTCCCTTCAAGCTAGGTGAAGGACGGCTTTCACACACACTTATCTCTCAGAACTGAGCATGTGGAGAGACGTTCGTTCATCCAGCACCAAGAGAACTCGTTGCAGGAGAAACACTTACTCTGTTTTCTGAGTCTGTTTCCTAGTGCCGGTTTGAAGTGCCTGCCGTTTTCACTGTAAAACCGAGTTGGAGCTTGTACCTCCCCATATATATGTATGGAGTGGAGTTGGCAACTGAAAAGAAACTTTGTGTTCCCTTCAAGCTAGATGAAGGACGGCTTTCACACACACTTATCTCTCAGAACTGAGCATGTGGAGAGACGTTCGTTCATCCAGCACCAAGGGAACGGGTTGCAGGAGAAACACTTACTCTGGTTTCTGAGTCTGTTTCCTAGTGCCGGTTTGAAGTGCCTGCCGTTTTCACTGTAAAACCTAGTTGGAGCTTGTACCTCCCCATATATATGTATGGAGTGGAGTTGGCAACTGAAAAGAAAGTTTGTGTTCCCTTCAAGCTAGGTGAAGGACGGCTTTCACACACACTTATCTCTCAGAACTGAGCATGTGGAGAGACGTTCGTTCATCCAGCACCAAGAGAACTCGTTGCAGGAGAAACACTTACTCTGGTTTTTGAGTCTGTTTCCTAGTTCCGGTTTGAAGTGCCTGCCGTTTTCAATGTAAAACCGAGTTGGAGCTTGTACCTCCCCATATATATGTATGGAGTGGAGTTGGCAACTGAAAAGAAACTTTGTGTTCCCTTCAAGCTAGGTGAAGGACGGCTTTCACACACACTTATCTCTCAGAACTGAGCATGTGGAGAGACGTTCGTTCATCCAGCACCAAGGGAACGGGTTGCAGGAGAAACACTTACTCTGGTTTCTCAGTCTGTTTCCTAGTGCCGGTTTGAAGTGCCTGCCGTTTTCACTGTAAAACCGAGTTGGAGCTTGTACCTCCCCATATATATGTATGGAGTGGAGTTGGCAACTGAAAAGAAACTTTGTCTTCCCTTCAAGGTAGGTGAAGGACGGCTTTCACACACACTTATCTCTCAGAACTGAGCATGTGGAGAGACGTTCGTTCATCCAGCACCAAGGGAACGGGTTGCAGGAGAAACACTTACTCTGGTTTCTCAGTCTGTTTCCTAGTGCCTGTTTGAAGTGCCTGCCGTTTTCACTGTAAAACCGAGTTGGAGCTTGTACCTCCCCATATATATGTATGGAGTGGAGTTGGCAACTGAAAAGAAACTTTGTGTTCCCTTCAAGCTAGGTGAAGGACGGCTTTCACACACACTTATCTCTCAGAACTGAGCATGTGGAGAGACGTTCGTTCATCCAGCACCAAGGGAACGGGTTGCAGGAGAAACACTTACTCTGGTTTCTCAGTCTGTTTCCTAGTGCCGGTTTGAAGTGCCTGCCGTTTTCACTGTAAAACCGAGTTGGAGCTTGTACCTCCCCATATATATGTATGGAGTGGAGTTGGCAACTGAAAAGAAACTTTGTGTTCCCTTCAAGCTAGGTGAAGGACGGCTTTCACACACACTTATCTCTCAGAACTGAGCATGTGGAGAGACGTTCGTTCATCCAGCACCAAGGGAACGGGTTGCAGGAGAAACACTTACTCTGGTTTCTCAGTCTGTTTCCTAGTGCCGGTTTGAAGTGCCTGCCGTTTTCACTGTAAAACCGAGTTGGAGCTTGTACCTCCCCATATATATGTATGGAGTGGAGTTGGCAACTGAAAAGAAAGTTTGTCTTCCCTTCAAGCTAGGTGAAGGACGGCTTTCACACACACTTATCTCTCAGAACTGAGCATGTGGAGAGACGTTCGTTCATCCAGCACCAAGGGAACGGGTTGCAGGAGAAACACTTACTCTGGTTTCTCAGTCTGTTTCCTAGTGCCGGTTTGAAGTGCCTGCCGTTTTCACTGTAAAACCGAGTTGGAGCTTGTACCTCCCCATATATATGTATGGAGTGGAGTTGGCAACTGAAAAGAAACTTTGTGTTCCCTTCAAGCTAGGTGAAGGACGGCTTTCACACACAATTATCTCTCAGAACTGAGCATGTGGAGAGACGTTCGTTCATCCAGCACCAAGAGAACTCGTTGCAGGAGAAACACTTACTCTGTTTTCTGAGTCTGTTTCCTAGTGCCGGTTTGAAGTGCCTGCCGTTTTCACTGTAAAACCGAGTTGGAGCTTGTACCTCCCCATATATATGTATGGAGTGGAGTTGGCAACTGAAAAGAAACTTTGTGTTCCCTTCAAGCTAGATGAAGGACGGCTTTCACACACACTTATCTCTCAGAACTGAGCATGTGGAGAGACGTTCGTTCATCCAGCACCAAGGGAACGGGTTGCAGGAGAAACACTTACTCTGGTTTCTGAGTCTGTTTCCTAGTGCCGGTTTGAAGTGCCTGCCGTTTTCACTGTAAAACCTAGTTGGAGCTTGTACCTCCCCATATATATGTATGGAGTGGAGTTGGCAACTGAAAAGAAACTTTGTGTTCCCTTCAAGCTAGGTGAAGGACGGCTTTCACACACACTTATCTCTCAGAACTGAGCATGTGGAGAGACGTTCGTTCATCCAGCACCAAGGGAACGGGTTGCAGGAGAAACACTTACTCTGGTTTCTCAGTCTGTTTCCTAGTGCCGGTTTGAAGTGCCTGCCGTTTTCACTGTAAAACCGAGTTGGAGCTTGTACCTCCCCATATATATGTATGGAGTGGAGTTGGCAACTGAAAAGAAACTTTGTGTTCCCTTCAAGCTAGGTGAAGGACGGCTTTCACACACACTTATCTCTCAGAACTGAGCATGTGGAGAGACGTTCGTTCATCCAGCACCAAGGGAACGGGTTGCAGGAGAAACACTTACTCTGGTTTCTGAGTCTGTTTCCTAGTGCCGGTTTGAAGTGCCTGCCGTTTTCACTGTAAAACCTAGTTGGAGCTTGTACCTCCCCATATATATGTATGGAGTGGAGTTGGCAACTGAAAAGAAACTTTGTGTTCCCTTCAAGCTAGGTGAAGGACGGCTTTCACACACACTTATCTCTCAGAACTGAGCATGTGGAGAGACGTTCGTTCATCCAGCACCAAGGGAACGGGTTGCAGGAGAAACACTTACTCTGGTTTCTCAGTCTGTTTCCTAGTGCCGGTTTGAAGTGCCTGCCGTTTTCACTGTAAAACCGAGTTGGAGCTTGTACCTCCCCATATATATGTATGGAGTGGAGTTGGCAACTGAAAAGAAAGTTTGTCTTCCCTTCAAGCTAGGTGAAGGACGGCTTTCACACACACTTATCTCTCAGAACTGAGCATGTGGAGAGACGTTCGTTCATCCAGCACCAAGGGAACGGGTTGCAGGAGAAACACTTACTCTGGTTTCTCAGTCTGTTTCCTAGTGCCGGTTTGAAGTGCCTGCCGTTTTCACTGTAAAACCGAGTTGGAGCTTGTACCTCCCCATATATATGTATGGAGTGGAGTTGGCAACTGAAAAGAAACTTTGTGTTCCCTTCAAGCTAGGTGAAGGACGGCTTTCACACACAATTATCTCTCAGAACTGAGCATGTGGAGAGACGTTCGTTCATCCAGCACCAAGAGAACTCGTTGCAGGAGAAACACTTACTCTGTTTTCTGAGTCTGTTTCCTAGTGCCGGTTTGAAGTGCCTGCCGTTTTCACTGTAAAACCGAGTTGGAGCTTGTACCTCCCCATATATATGTATGGAGTGGAGTTGGCAACTGAAAAGAAACTTTGTGTTCCCTTCAAGCTAGATGAAGGACGGCTTTCACACACACTTATCTCTCAGAACTGAGCATGTGGAGAGACGTTCGTTCATCCAGCACCAAGGGAACGGGTTGCAAGAGAAACACTTACTCTGGTTTCTGAGTCTGTTTCCTAGTGCCGGTTTGAAGTGCCTGCCGTTTTCACTGTAAAACCTAGTTGGAGCTTGTACCTCCCCATATATATGTATGGAGTGGAGTTGGCAACTGAAAAGAAACTTTGTGTTCCCTTCAAGCTAGGTGAAGGACGGCTTTCACACACACTTATCTCTCAGAACTGAGCATGTGGAGAGACGTTCGTTCATCCAGCACCAAGGGAACGGGTTGCAGGAGAAACACTTACTCTGGTTTCTCAGTCTGTTTCCTAGTGCCGGTTTGAAGTGCCTGCCGTTTTCACTGTAAAACCGAGTTGGAGCTTGTACCTCCCCATATATATGTATGGAGTGGAGTTGGCAACTGAAAAGAAACTTTGTGTTCCCTTCAAGCTAGGTGAAGGACGGCTTTCACACACACTTATCTCTCAGAACTGAGCATGTGGAGAGACGTTCGTTCATCCAGCAACAAGGGAACGGGTTGCAGGAGAAACACTTACTCTGGTTTCTCAGTCTGTTTCCTAGTGCCGGTTTGAAGTGCCTGTCGTTTTCACTGTAAAACCGAGTTGGAGCTTGTACCTCCCCATATATATGTATGGAGTGGAGTTGGCAACTGAAAAGAAACTTTGTGTTCCCTTCAAGCTAGGTGAAGGACGGCTTTCACACACACATATCTCTCAGAACTGAGCATGTGGAGAGACGTTCGTTCATCCAGCACCAAGGGAACGGGTTGCAGGAGAAACACTTACTCTGGTTTCTCAGTCTGTTTCCTAGTGCCGGTTTGAAGTGCCTGCCGTTTTCACTGTAAAACCGAGTTGGAGCTTGTACCTCCCCATATATATGTATGGAGTGGAGTTGGCAACTGAAAAGAAACTTTGTGTTCCCTTCAAGCTAGGTGAAGGACGGCTTTCACACACACTTATCTCTCAGAACTGAGCATGTGGAGAGACGTTCGTTCATCCAGCACCAAGGGAACGGGTTGCAGGAGAAACACTTACTCTGGTTTCTGAGTCTGTTTCCTAGTGCCGGTTTGAAGTGCCTGCCGTTTTCACTGTAAAACCGAGTTGGAGCTTGTACCTCCCCATATATATGTATGGAGTGGAGTTGGCAACTGAAAAGAAACTTTGTGTTCCCTTCAAGCTAGGTGAAGGACGGCTTTCACACACACTTATCTTCAGAACTGAGCATGTGGAGAGACGTTCGTTCATCCAGCACCAAGGGAACGGGTTGCAGGAGAAACACTTACTCTGGTTTCTCAGTCTGTTTCCTAGTGCCGGTTTGAAGTGCCTGCCGTTTTCACTGTAAAACCGAGTTGGAGCTTGTACCTCCCCATATATATGTATGGAGTGGAGTTGGCAACTGAAAAGAAACTTTGTGTTCCCTTCAAGCTAGGTGAAGGACGGCTTTCACACACACTTATCTCTCAGAACTGAGCATGTGGAGAGACGTTCGTTCATCCAGCACCAAGGGAACGGGTTGCAGGAGAAACACTTACTCTGGTTTCTCAGTCTGTTTCCTAGTGCCGGTTTGAAGTGCCTGTCGTTTTCACTGTAAAACCGAGTTGGAGCTTGTACCTCCCCATATATATGTATGGAGTGGAGTTGGCAACTGAAAAGAAACTTTGTGTTCCCTTCAAGCTAGGTGAAGGACGGCTTTCACACACACTTATCTCTCAGAACTGAGCATGTGGAGAGACGTTCGTTCATCCAGCACCAAGGGAACGGGTTGCAGGAGAAACACTTACTCTGGTTTCTGAGTCTGTTTCCTAGTGCCGGTTTGAAGTGCCTGCCGTTTTCACTGTAAAACCGAGTTGGAGCTTGTACCTCCCCATATATATGTATGGAGTGGAGTTGGCAACTGAAGAGAAACTTTGTGTTCCCTTCAAGCTAGGTGAAGGACGGCTTTCACACACACTTATCTCTCAGAACTGAGCATGTGGAGAGACGTTCGTTCATCCAGCACCAAGAGAACGCGTTGCAGGAGAAACACATACTCTGGTTTCTGAGTCTGTTTCCTAGTGCCGGTTTGAAGTGCCTGCCGTTTTCACTGTAAAACCGAGTTGGAGCTTGTACCTCCCCATATATATGTATGGATTGGAGTTGGCAACTGAAAAGAAACTTTGTGTTCCCTTCAAGCTAGGTGAAGGACGGCTTTCACACACACTTATCTCTCAGAACTGAGCATGTGGAGAGACGTTCGTTCATCCAGCACCAAGGGAACGGGTTGCAGGAGAAACACTTACTCTGGTTTCTCAGTCTGTTTCCTAGTGCCGGTTTGAAGTGCCTGCCGTTTTCACTGTAAAACCGAGTTGGAGCTTGTACCTCCCCATATATATGTATGGAGTGGAGTTGGCAACTGAAAAGAAACTTTGTGTTCCCTTCAAGCTAGGTGAAGGACGGCTTTCACACACACTTATCTCTCAGAACTGAGCATGTGGAGAGACGTTCGTTCATCCAGCACCAAGGGAACGGGTTGCAGGAGAAACACTTACTCTGGTTTCTCAGTCTGTTTCCTAGTGCCGGTTTGAAGTGCCTGCCGTTTTCACTGTAAAACCGAGTTGGAGCTTGTACCTCCCCATATATATGTATGGAGTGGAGTTGGCAACTGAAAAGAAACTTTGTCTTCCCTTCAAGCTAAGTGAAGGACGGCTTTCACACACACTTATTTCTCAGAACTGAGCATGTGGAGAGACGTTCGTTCATCCAGCACCAAGGGAACGGGTTGCAGGAGAAACACTTACTCTGGTTTCTGAGTCTGTTTCCTAGTGCCGGTTTGAAGTGCCTGCCGTTTTCACTGTAAAACCGAGTTGGAGCTTGTACCTCCCCATATATATGTATGGAGTGGAGTTGGCAACTGAAAAGAAACTTTGTGTTCCCTTCAAGCTAGGTGAAGGACGGCTTTCACACACACTTATCTCTCAGAACTGAGCATGTGGAGAGACGTTCGTTCATCCAGCACCAAGGGAACGGGTTGCAGGAGAAACCCTTACTCTGCTTTCTCAGTCTGTTTCCTAGTGCCGGTTTGAAGTGCCTGCCGTTTTCACTGTAAAACCGAGTTGGAGCTTGTACCTCCCCATATATATGTATGGAGTGGAGTTGGCAACTGAAAAGAAACTTTGTGTTCCCTTCAAGCTAGGTGAAGGACGGCTTTCACACACACTTATCTCTCAGAACTGAGCATGTGGAGAGACGTTCGTTTATCCAGCACCAAAGGAACGGGTTGCAGTAGAAACACTTACTCTGGTTTCTCAGTCTGTTTCCTAGTGCCGGTTTGAAGTGCCTGCCGTTTTCACTGTAAAACCGAGTTGGAGCTTGTACCTCCCCATATATATGTATGGAGTGGAGTTGGCAACTGAAAAGAAACTTTGTGTTCCCTTCAAGCTAGGTGAAGGACGGCTTTCACACACAATTATCTCTCAGAACTGAGCATGTGGAGAGACGTTCGTTCATCCAGCACCAAGAGAACGCGTTGCAGGAGAAACACTTACTCTGGTTTCTGAGTCTGTTTCCTAGTGCCGGTTTGAAGTGCCTGCCGTTTTCACTGTAAAACCGAGTTGGAGCTTGTACCTCCCCATATATATGTATGGAGTGGAGTTGGCAACTGAAAAGAAACTTTGTGTTCCCTTCAAGCTAGGTGAAGGACGGCTTTCACACACACTTATCTCTCAGAACTGAGCATGTGGAGAGACGTTCGTTCATCCAGCACCAAGGGATCGGGTTGCAGGAGAAACACTTACTCTGGTTTCTCAGTCTGTTTCCTAGTGCCGGTTTGAAGTGCCTGCCGTTTTCACTGTAAAACCGAGTTGGAGCTTGTACCTCCCCATATATATGTATGGAGTGGAGTTGGCAACTGAAAAGAAACTTTGTGTTCCCTTCAAGCTAGGTGAAGGACGGCTTTCACACACACTTATCTCTCAGAACTGAGCATGTGGATAGACGTTCGTTCATCCAGCACCAAGGGAACGGGTTGCAGGGGAAACACTTTCTCTGGTTTCTCAGTCTGTTTCCTAGTGCCGGTTTGAAGTGCCTGCCGTTTTCACTGTAAAACCGAGTTGGAGCTTGTACCTCCCCATATATATGTATGGATTGGAGTTGGCAACTGAAAAGAAACTTTGTGTTCCCTTCAAGCTAGGTGAAGGACGGCTTTCACACACACTTATCTCTCAGAACGGAGCATGTGGAGAGACGTTCGTTCATCCAGCACCAAGGGAACGGGTTGCAGGAGAAACACTTACTCTGGTTTCTGAGTCTGTTTCCTAGTGCCGGTTTGAAGTGCCTGCCGTTTTCACTGTAAAACCGAGTTGGAGCTTGTACCTCCCCATATATATGTATGGAGTGGAGTTGGCAACTGAAAAGAAACTTTGTGTTCCCTTCAAGCTAGGTGAAGGACGGCTTTCACACACACTTATCTCTCAGAACTGAGCATGTGGAGAGACGTTCGTTCATCCAGCACCAAGGGAAAGGTTTGCAGGAGAAACACTTACTCTGGTTTCTGAGTCTGTTTCCTAGTGCCGGTTTGAAGTGCCTGCCGTTTTCACTGTAAAACCGAGTTGGAGCTTGTACCTCCCCATATATATGTATGGAGTGGAGTTGGCAACTGAAAAGAAACATTGTGTTCCCTTCAAGCTAGGTGAAGGACGGCTTTCACACACACTTATCTCTCAGAACTGAGCATGTGGAGAGACGTTCGTTCATCCAGCACCAAGGGAACGGGTTGCAGGAGAAACACTTACTCTGGTTTCTCAGTCTGTTTCCTAGTGCCGGTTTGAAGTGCCTGCCGTTTTCACTGTAAAACCGAGTTGGAGCTTGTACCTCCCCATATATATGTATGGAGTGGAGTTGGCAACTGAAAAGAAACTTTGTGTTCCCTTCAAGCTAGGTGAAGGACGGCTTTCACACACACTTATCTCTCAGAACTGAGCATGTGGATAGACGTTCGTTCATCCAGCACCAAGGGAACGGGTTGAAGTAGAAACACTTACTCTGGTTTCTCAGTCTGTTTCCTAGTGCCGGTTTGAAGTGCCTGCCGTTTTCACTGTAAAACCGAGTTGGAGCTTGTACCTCCCCATATATATGTATGGACTGGAGTTGGCAACTGAAAAGAAACTTTGTGTTCCCTTCAAGCTAGGTGAAGGACGGCTTTCACACACACTTATCTCTCAGAACTGAGCATGTGGAGAGACGTTCGTTCATCCAGCACCAAGGGAACGGGTTGCAGGAGAAACACTTACTCTGGTTTCTCAGTCTGTTTCCTAGTGCCGGTTTGAAGTGCCTGCCGTTTTCACTGTAAAACCGAGTTGGAGCTTGTACCTCCCCATATATATGTATGGAGTGGAGTTGGCAACTGAAAAGAAACTTTGTCTTCCCTTCAAGGTAGGTGAAGTACGGCTTTCACACACACTTATCTCTCAGAACTGAGCATGTGGAGAGACGTTCGTTCATCCAGCACCAAGGGAACGGGTTGCAGGAGAAACACTTACTCTGGTTTCTCAGTCTGTTTCCTAGTGCCGGTTTGAAGTGCCTGCCGTTTTCACTGTAAAACCGAGTTGGAGCTTGTACCTCCCCATATATATGTATGGAGTGGAGTTGGCAACTGAAAAGAAACTTTGTGTTCCCTTCAAGCTAGGTGAAGGACGGCTTTCACACACACTTATCTCTCAGAACTGAGCATGTGGAGAGACGTTCGTTCATCCAGCACCAAGGGAACGGGTTGCAGGAGAAACACTTACTCTGGTTTCTCAGTCTGTTTCCTAGTGCCGGTTTGAAGTGCCTGCCGTTTTCACTGTAAAACCGAGTTGGAGCTTGTACCTCCCCATATATATGTATGGAGTGGAGTTGGCAACTGAAAAGAAACTTTGTGTTCCCTTCAAGCTAGGTGAAGGACGGCTTTCACACACACTTATCTCTCAGAACTGAGCATGTGGAGAGACGTTCGTTCATCCAGCACCAAGGGAACGGGTTGCAGGAGAAACACTTACTCTGCTTTCTCAGTCTGTTTCCTAGTGCCGGTTTGAAGTGCCTGCCGTTTTCACTGTAAAACCGAGTTGGAGCTTGTACCTCCCCATATATATGTATGGAGTGGAGTTGGCAACTGAAAAGAAACTTTGTGTTCCCTTCAAGCTAGGTGAAGGACGGCTTTCACACACACTTATCTCTCAGAACTGAGCATGTGGAGAGACGTTCGTTCATCCAGCACCAAGGGAACGGGTTGCAGGAGAAACACTTACTCTGGTTTCTCAGTCTGTTTCCTAGTGCCGGTTTGAAGTGCCTGCCGTTTTCACTGTAAAACCGAGTTGGAGCTTGTACCTCCCCATATATATGTATGGAGTGGAGTTGGCAACTGAAAAGAAACTTTGTGTTCCCTTCAAGCTAGGTGAAGGACGGCTTTCACACACACTTATCTCTCAGAACTGAGCATGTGGAGAGACGTTCGTTCATCCAGCACCAAGGGAACGGGTTGCAGGAGAAACACTTACTCTGGTTTCTCAGTCTGTTTCCTAGTGCCGGTTTGAAGTGCCTGCCGTTTTCACTGTAAAACCGAGTTGGAGCTTGTACCTCCCCATATATATGTATGGAGTGGAGTTGGCAACTGAAAAGAAACTTTGTGTTCCCTTCAAGCTAGGTGAAGGACGGCTTTCACACACACTTATCTCTCAGAACTGAGCATGTGGAGAGACGTTCGTTCATCCAGCACCAAGGGAACGGGTTGCAGGAGAAACACTTACTCTGGTTTCTCAGTCTGTTTCCTAGTGCCGGTTTGAAGTGCCTGCCGTTTTCACTGTAAAACCGAGTTGGAGCTTGTACCTCCCCATATATATGTATGGAGTGGAGTTGGCAACTGAAAAGAAACTTTGTGTTCCCTTCAAGCTAGGTGAAGGACGGCTTTCACACACACTTATCTCTCAGAACTGAGCATGTGGAGAGACGTTCGTTCATCCAGCACCAAGGGAACGGGTTGCAGGAGAAACACTTACTCTGGTTTCTCAGTCTGTTTCCTAGTGCCGGTTTGAAGTGCCTGCCGTTTTCACTGTAAAACCGAGTTGGAGCTTGTACCTCCCCATATATATGTATGGAGTGGAGTTGGCAACTGAAAAGAAACTTTGTGTTCCCTTCAAGCTAGGTGAAGGACGGCTTTCACACACACTTATCTCTCAGAACTGAGCATGTGGAGAGACGTTCGTTCATCCAGCACCAAGAGAACTCGTTGCAGGAGAAACACTTACTCTGTTTTCTGAGTCTGTTTCCTAGTGCCGGTTTGAAGTGCCTGCCGTTTTCACTGTAAAACCGAGTTGGAGCTTGTACCTCCCCATATATATGTATGGAGTGGAGTTGGCAACTGAAAAGAAACTTTGTGTTCCCTTCAAGCTAGGTGAAGGACGGCTTTCACACACACTTATCTCTCAGAACTGAGCATGTGGAGAGACGTTCGTTCATCCAGCACCAAGGGAACGGGTTGCAGGAGAAACCCTTACTCTGCTTTCTCAGTCTGTTTCCTAGTGCCGGTTTGAAGTGCCTGCCGTTTTCACTGTAAAACCGAGTTGGAGCTTGTACCTCCCCATATATATGTATGGAGTGGAGTTGGCAACTGAAAAGAAACTTTGTGTTCCCTTCAAGCTAGGTGAAGGACGGCTTTCACACACACTTATCTCTCAGAACTGAGCATGTGGAGAGACGTTCGTTCATCCAGCACCAAGGGAACGGGTTGCAGGAGAAACACTTACTCTGGTTTCTCAGTCTGTTTCCTAGTGCCGGTTTGAAGTGCCTGCCGTTTTCACTGTAAAACCGAGTTGGAGCTTGTACCTCCCCATATATATGTATGGAGTGGAGTTGGCAACTGAAAAGAAACTTTGTGTTCCCTTCAAGCTAGGTGAAGGACGGCTTTCACACACACTTATCTCTCAGAACTGAGCATGTGGAGAGACGTTCGTTCATCCAGCACCAAGGGAACGGGTTGCAGGAGAAACACTTACTCTGGTTTCTCAGTCTGTTTCCTAGTGCCGGTTTGAAGTGCCTGCCGTTTTCACTGTAAAACCGAGTTGGAGCTTGTACCTCCCCATATATATGTATGGAGTGGAGTTGGCAACTGAAAAGAAACTTTGTGTTCCCTTCAAGCTAGGTGAAGGACGGCTTTCACACACACATATCTCTCAGAACTGAGCATGTGGAGAGACGTTCGTTCATCCAGCACCAAGGGAACGGGTTGCAGGAGAAACACTTACTCTGGTTTCTCAGTCTGTTTCCTAGTGCCGGTTTGAAGTGCCTGCCGTTTTCACTGTAAAACCGAGTTGGAGCTTGTACCTCCCCATATATATGTATGGAGTGGAGTTGGCAACTGAAAAGAAACTTTGTGTTCCCTTCAAGCTAGGTGAAGGACGGCTTTCACACACACTTATCTCTCAGAACTGAGCATGTGGAGAGACGTTCGTTCATCCAGCACCAAGGGAACGGGTTGCAGGAGAAACACTTACTCTGGTTTCTCAGTCTGTTTCCTAGTGCCGGTTTGAAGTGCCTGCCGTTTTCACTGTAAAACCGAGTTGGAGCTTGTACCTCCCCATATATATGTATGGAGTGGAGTTGGCAACTGAAAAGAAACTTTGTGTTCCCTTCAAGCTAGGTGAAGGACGGCTTTCACACACACTTATCTTCAGAACTGAGCATGTGGAGAGACGTTCGTTCATCCAGCACCAAGGGAACGGGTTGCAGGAGAAACACTTACTCTGGTTTCTCAGTCTGTTTCCTAGTGCCGGTCTGAACTGCCTGCCGTTTTCACTGTAAAACCGAGTTGGAGCTTGTACCTCCCCATATATATGTATGGAGTGGAGTTGGCAACTGAAAAGAAACTTTGTGTTCCCTTCAAGCTAGGTGAAGGACGGCTTTCACACACACTTATCTCTCAGAACTGAGCATGTGGAGAGACGTTCGTTCATCCAGCACCAAGGGAACGGGTTGCAGGAGAAACACTTACTCTGGTTTCTCAGTCTGTTTCCTAGTGCCGGTTTGAAGTGCCTGCCGTTTTCACTGTAAAACCGAGTTGGAGCTTGTACCTCCCCATATATATGTATGGAGTGGAGTTGGCAACTGAAAAGAAACTTTGTGTTCCCTTCAAGCTAGGTGAAGGACGGCTTTCACACACACTTATCTCTCAGAACTGAGCATGTGGAGAGACGTTCGTTCATCCAGCACCAAGGGAACGGGTTGCAGGAGAAACACTTACTCTGGTTTCTCAGTCTGTTTCCTAGTGCCGGTTTGAAGTGCCTGCCGTTTTCACTGTAAAACCGAGTTGGAGCTTGTACCTCCCCATATATATGTATGGAGTGGAGTTGGCAACTGAAGAGAAACTTTGTGTTCCCTTCAAGCTAGGTGAAGGACGGCTTTCACACACACTTATCTCTCAGAACTGAGCATGTGGAGAGACGTTCGTTCATCCAGCACCAAGGGAACGGGTTGCAGGAGAAACACTTACTCTGCTTTCTCAGTCTGTTTCCTAGTGCCGGTTTGAAGTGCCTGCCGTTTTCACTGTAAAACCGAGTTGGAGCTTGTACCTCCCCATATATATGTATGGAGTGGAGTTGGCAACTGAAAAGAAACTTTGTGTTCCCTTCAAGCTAGGTGAAGGACGGCTTTCACACACACTTATCTCTCAGAACTGAGCATGTGGAGAGACGTTCGTTCATCCAGCACCAAGGGAACGGGTTGCAGGAGAAACACTTACTCTGGTTTCTCAGTCTGTTTCCTAGTGCCGGTTTGAAGTGCCTGCCGTTTTCACTGTAAAACCGAGTTGGAGCTTGTACCTCCCCATATATATGTATGGAGTGGAGTTGGCAACTGAAAAGAAACTTTGTGTTCCCTTCAAGCTAGGTGAAGGACGGCTTTCACACACACTTATCTCTCAGAACTGAGCATGTGGAGAGACGTTCGTTCATCCAGCACCAAGGGAACGGGTTGCAGGAGAAACACTTACTCTGGTTTCTCAGTCTGTTTCCTAGTGCCGGTTTGAAGTGCCTGCCGTTTTCACTGTAAAACCGAGTTGGAGCTTGTACCTCCCCATATATATGTATGGAGTGGAGTTGGCAACTGAAAAGAAACTTTGTGTTCCCTTCAAGCTAGGTGAAGGACGGCTTTCACACACACTTATCTCTCAGAACTGAGCATGTGGAGAGACGTTCGTTCATCCAGCACCAAGGGAACGGGTTGCAGGAGAAACACTTACTCTGGTTTCTCAGTCTGTTTCCTAGTGCCGGTTTGAAGTGCCTGCCGTTTTCACTGTAAAACCGAGTTGGAGCTTGTACCTCCCCATATATATGTATGGAGTGGAGTTGGCAACTGAAAAGAAACTTTGTGTTCCCTTCAAGCTAGGTGAAGGACGGCTTTCACACACACTTATCTCTCAGAACTGAGCATGTGGAGAGACGTTCGTTCATCCAGCACCAAGGGAACGGGTTGCAGGAGAAACACTTACTCTGGTTTCTCAGTCTGTTTCCTAGTGCCGGTTTGAAGTGCCTGCCGTTTTCACTGTAAAACCGAGTTGGAGCTTGTACCTCCCCATATATATGTATGGAGTGGAGTTGGCAACTGAAAAGAAACTTTGTCTTCCCTTCAAGGTAGGTGAAGTACGGCTTTCACACACACTTATCTCTCAGAACTGAGCATGTGGAGAGACGTTCGTTCATCCAGCACCAAGGGAACGGGTTGCAGGAGAAACACTTACTCTGGTTTCTCAGTCTGTTTCCTAGTGCCGGTTTGAAGTGCCTGCCGTTTTCACTGTAAAACCGAGTTGGAGCTTGTACCTCCCCATATATATGTATGGAGTGGAGTTGGCAACTGAAAAGAAACTTTGTGTTCCCTTCAAGCTAGGTGAAGGACGGCTTTCACACACACTTATCTCTCAGAACTGAGCATGTGGAGAGACGTTCGTTCATCCAGCACCAAGGGAACGGGTTGCAGGAGAAACACTTACTCTGGTTTCTCAGTCTGTTTCCTAGTGCCGGTTTGAAGTGCCTGCCGTTTTCACTGTAAAACCGAGTTGGAGCTTGTACCTCCCCATATATATGTATGGAGTGGAGTTGGCAACTGAAAAGAAACTTTGTGTTCCCTTCAAGCTAGGTGAAGGACGGCTTTCACACACACTTATCTCTCAGAACTGAGCATGTGGAGAGACGTTCGTTCATCCAGCACCAAGGGAACGGGTTGCAGGAGAAACACTTACTCTGGTTTCTCAGTCTGTTTCCTAGTGCCGGTTTGAAGTGCCTGCCGTTTTCACTGTAAAACCGAGTTGGAGCTTGTACCTCCCCATATATATGTATGGAGTGGAGTTGGCAACTGAAAAGAAACTTTGTGTTCCCTTCAAGCTAGGTGAAGGACGGCTTTCACACACACTTATCTCTCAGAACTGAGCATGTGGAGAGACGTTCGTTCATCCAGCACCAAGAGAACGCGTTGCAGGAGAAACACTTACTCTGGTTTCTGAGTCTGTTTCCTAGTGCCGGTTTGAAGTGCCTGCCGTTTTCACTGTAAAACCGAGTTGGAGCTTGTACCTCCCCATATATATGTATGGAGTGGAGTTGGCAACTGAAGAGAAACTTTGTGTTCCCTTCAAGCTAGGTGAAGGACGGCTTTCACACACACTTATCTCTCAGAACTGAGCATGTGGAGAGACGTTCGTTCATCCAGCACCAAGAGAACGCGTTGCAGGAGAAACACATACTCTGGTTTCTGAGTCTGTTTCCTAGTGCCGGTTTGAAGTGCCTGCCGTTTTCACTGTAAAACCGAGTTGGAGCTTGTACCTCCCCATATATATGTATGGAGTGGGGTTGGCAACTGAAAAGAAACTTTGTGTTCCCTTCAAGCTAGGTGAAGGACGGCTTTCACACACACTTATCTCTCAGAACTGAGCATGTGGAGAGACGTTCGTTTATCCAGCACCAAAGGAACGGGTTGCAGTAGAAACACTTACTCTGGTTTCTCAGTCTGTTTCCTAGTGCCGGTTTGAAGTGCCTGCCGTTTTCACTGTAAAACCGAGTTGGAGCTTGTACCTCCCCATATATATGTATGGAGTGGAGTTGGCAACTGAAAAGAAACTTTGTGTTCCCTTCAAGCTAGGTGAAGGACGGCTTTCACACACAATTATCTCTCAGAACTGAGCATGTGGAGAGACGTTCGTTCATCCAGCACCAAGAGAACGCGTTGCAGGAGAAACACTTACTCTGGTTTCTGAGTCTGTTTCCTAGTGCCGGTTTGAAGTGCCTGCCGTTTTCACTGTAAAACCGAGTTGGAGCTTGTACCTCCCCATATATATGTATGGAGTGGAGTTGGCAACTGAAAAGAAACTTTGTGTTCCCTTCAAGCTAGGTGAAGGACGGCTTTCACACACACTTATCTCTCAGAACTGAGCATGTGGAGAGACGTTCGTTCATCCAGCACCAAGGGAACGGGTTGCAGGGGAAACACTTTCTCTGGTTTCTCAGTCTGTTTCCTAGTGCCGGTTTGAAGTGCCTGCCGTTTTCAGTGTAAAACCGAGTTGGAGCTTGTACCTCCCCATATATATGTATGGAGTGGAGTTGGCAACTGAAAAGAAACTTTGTGTTCCCTTCAAGCTAGGTGAAGGACGGCTTTCACACACACTTATCTCTCAGAACGGAGCATGTGGAGAGACGTTCGTTCATCCAGCACCAAGGGAACGGGTTGCAGGAGAAACACTTACTCTGGTTTCTCAGTCTGTTTCCTAGTGCCGGTTTGAAGTGCCTGCCGTTTTCACTGTAAAACCGAGTTGGAGCTTGTACCTCCCCATATATATGTATGGAGTGGAGTTGGCAACTGAAAAGAAACTTTGTCTTCCCTTCAAGCTAGGTGAAGGACGGCTTTCACACACACTTATCTCTCAGAACTGAGCATGTGGAGAGACGTTCATTCATCCAGCACCAAGGGAACGGGTTGCAGGAGAAACACTTACTCTGGTTTCTGAGTTGTTTCCTAGTGCCGGTTTGAAGTGCCTGCCGTTTTCACTGTAAAACCGAGTTGGAGCTTGTACCTCCCCATATATATGTATGGAGTGGAGTTGGCAACTGAAAAGAAACTTTTTGTTCCCTTCAAGCTAGGTGAAGGACGGCTTTCACACACACTTATCTCTCAGAACTGAGCATGTGGAGAGACGTTCGTTCATCCAGCACCAAGGGAAAGGTTTGCAGGAGAAACACTTACTCTGGTTTCTGAGTCTGTTTCCTAGTGCCGGTTTGAAGTGCCTGCCGTTTTCACTGTAAAACCGAGTTGGAGCTTGTACCTCCCCATATATATGTATGGAGTGGAGTTGGCAACTGAAAAGAAACATTGTGTTCCCTTCAAGCTAGGTGAAGGACGGCTTTCACACACACTTATCTCTCAGAACTGAGCATGTGGAGAGACGTTCGTTCATCCAGCACCAAGGGAACGGGTAGCAGGAGAAACACTTACTCTGGTTTCTCAGTCTGTTTCCTAGTGCCGGTTTGAAGTGCCTGCCGTTTTCACTGTAAAACCGAGTTGGAGCTTGTACCTCCCCATATATATGTATGGAGTGGAGTTGGCAACTGAAAAGAAACTTTGTGTTCCCTTCAAGCTAGGTGAAGGACGGCTTTCACACACACTTATCTCTCAGAACTGAGCATGTGGATAGACGTTCGTTCATCCAGCACCAAGGGAACGGGTTGAAGTAGAAACACTTACTCTGGTTTCTCAGTGTGTTTCCTAGTGCCGGTTTGAAGTGCCTGCCGTTTTCACTGTAAAACCGAGTTGGAGCTTGTACCTCCCCATATATATGTATGGAGTGGAGTTGGCAACTGAAAAGAAACTTTGTGTTCCCTTCAAGCTAGGTGAAGGACGGCTTTCACACACAATTATCTCTCAGAAATGAGCATGTGGAGAGACGTTCGTTCATCCAGCACCAAGAGAACTCGTTGCAGGAGAAACACTTACTCTGGTTTCTGAGTCTGTTTCCTAGTGCCGGTTTGAAGTGCCTGCCGTTTTCACTGTAAAACCGAGTTGGAGCTTGTACCTCCCCATATATATGTATGGAGTGGAGTTGGCAACTGAAAAGAAACTTTGTGTTCCCTTCAAGCTAGGTGAAGGGCGGCTTTTACACACACTTATCTCTCAGAACTGAGCATGTGGAGAGACGTTCGTTCATCCAGCACCAAGGGATCGGGTTGCAGGAGAAACACTTACTCTGGTTTCTCAGTCTGTTTCCTAGTGCCGGTTTGAAGTGCCTGCCGTTTTCACTGTAAAACCGAGTTGGAGCTTGTACCTCCCCATATATATGTATGGATTGGAGTTGGCAACTGAAAAGAAACTTTGTCTTCCCTTCAAGGTAGGTGAAGTACGGCTTTCACACACACTTATCTCTCAGAATTGAGCATGTGGAGAGACGTTCGTTCATCCAGCACCATGGGAACGGGTTGCAGGAGAAACACTTACTCTGGTTTCTGAGTCTGTTTCCTAGTGCCGGTTTGAAGTCCCTGCCGTTTTCACTGTAAACCGAGTTGGAGCTTGTACCTCCCCATATATATGTATGGAGTGGAGTTGGCAACTGAAAAGAAACTTTGTGTTCCCTTCAAGCTAGGTGAAGGACGGCTTTCACACACACTTATCTCTCAGAACTGAGCATGTGGAGAGACGTTCGTTCATCCAGCACCAAGGGAACGGGTTGCAGGAGAAACACTTACTCTGGTTTCTCATTCTGTTTCCTAGTGCCGGTTTGAAGTGCCTGCCGTTTTCACTGTAAAACCGAGTTGGAGCTTGTACCTCCCCATATATATGTATGGAGTGGAGTTGGCAACTGAAAAGAAACTTTGTGTTCCCTTCAAGCTAGGTGAAGGACGGCTTTCACACACACTTATCTCTCAGAACTGAGCATGTGGAGAGACGTTCGTTCATCCAGCACCAAGGGAACGGGTTGCAGGAGAAACACTTACTCTGGTTTCTCAGTCTGTTTCCTAGTGCCGGTTTGAAGTGCCTGCCGTTTTCACTGTAAAACCGAGTTGGAGCTTGTACCTCCCCATATATATGTATGGAGTGGAGTTGGCAACTGAAAAGAAACTTTGTGTTCCCTTCAAGCTAGGTGAAGGACGGCTTTCACACACACTTATCTCTCAGAACTGAGCATGTGGAGAGACGTTCGTTCATCCAGCACCAAGGGAACGGGTTGCAGGAGAAACACTTACTCTGCTTTCTCAGTCTGTTTCCTAGTGCCGGTTTGAAGTGCCTGCCGTTTTCACTGTAAAACCGAGTTGGAGCTTGTACCTCCCCATATATATGTATGGAGTGGAGTTGGCAACTGAAAAGAAACTTTGTGTTCCCTTCAAGCTAGGTGAAGGACGGCTTTCACACACACTTATCTCTCAGAACTGAGCATGTGGAGAGACGTTCGTTCATCCAGCACCAAGGGAACGGGTTGCAGGAGAAACACTTACTCTGGTTTCTCAGTCTGTTTCCTAGTGCCGGTTTGAAGTGCCTGCCGTTTTCACTGTAAAACCGAGTTGGAGCTTGTACCTCCCCATATATATGTATGGAGTGGAGTTGGCAACTGAAAAGAAACTTTGTGTTCCCTTCAAGCTAGGTGAAGGGCGGCTTTCACACACACTTATCTCTCAGAACTGAGCATGTGGAGAGACGTTCGTTCATCCAGCACCAAGGGAACGGGTTGCATGAGAAACACTTACTCTGGTTTCTGAGTCTGTTTCCTAGTGCCGGTTTGAAGTGCCTGCCGTTTTCACTGTAAAACCGAGTTGGAGCTTGTACCTCCCCATATATATGTATGGAGTGGAGTTGGCAACTGAAAAGAAACATTGTGTTCCCTTCAAGCTAGGTGAAGGACGGCTTTCACACACACTTATCTCTCAGAACTGAGCATGTGGAGAGACGTTCGTTCATCCAGCACCAAAGGAACGGGTTGCAGTAGAAACACTTACTCTGGTTTCTCAGTCTGTTTCCTAGTGCCGGTTTGAAGTGCCTGCCGTTTTCACTGTAAAACCGAGTTGGAGCTTGTACCTCCCCATATATATGTATGGAGTGGAGTTGGCAACTGAAAAGAAACTTTGTGTTCCCTTCAAGCTAGGTGAAGGACGGCTTTCACACACACTTATCTCTCAGAACTGAGCATGTGGAGAGACGTTCGTTCATCCAGCACCAAGAGAACGCGTTGCAGGAGAAACACTTACTCTGGTTTCTGAGTCTGTTTCCTAGTGCCGGTTTGAAGTGCCTGCCGTTTTCACTGTAAAACCGAGTTGGAGCTTGTACCTCCCCATATATATGTATGGAGTGGAGTTGGCAACTGAAAAGAAACTTTGTGTTCCCTTCAAGCTAGGTGAAGGACGGCTTTCACACACACTTATCTCTCAGAACTGAGCATGTGGAGAGACGTTCGTTCATCCAGCACCAAGGGATCGGGTTGCAGGAGAAACACTTACTCTGGTTTCTCAGTCTGTTTCCTAGTGCCGGTTTGAAGTGCCTGCCGTTTTCACTGTAAAACCGAGTTGGAGCTTGTACCTCCCCATATATATGTATGGAGTGGAGTTGGCAACTGAAAAGTAACTTTGTGTTCCCTTCAAGCTAGGTGAAGGACGGCTTTCACACACACTTATCTCTCAGAACTGAGCATGTGGAGAGACGTTCGTTCATCCAGCACCAAGGGAACGGGTTGCAGGGGAAACACTTTCTCTGGTTTCTGAGTCTGTTTCCTAGTGCCGGTTTGAAGTGCCTGCCGTTTTCAGTGTAAAACCGAGTTGGAGCTTGTACCTCCCCATATATATGTATGGATTGGAGTTGGCAACTGAAAAGAAACTTTGTGTTCCCTTCAAGCTAGGTGAAGGACGGCTTTCACACACACTTATCTCTCAGAACGGAGCATGTGGAGAGACGTTCGTTCATCCAGCACCAAGGGAACGGGTTGCAGGAGAAACACTTACTCTGGTTTCTGAGTCTGTTCCCTAGTGCCGGTTTGAAGTGCCTGCCGTTTTCACTGTAAAACCGAGTTGGAGCTTGTACCTCCCCATATATATGTATGGAGTGGAGTTGGCAACTGAAAAGAAACTTTGTGTTCCCTTCAAGCTAGGTGAAGGACGGCTTTCACACACACTTATCTCTCAGAACTGAGCATGTGGAGAGACGTTCGTTCATCCAGCACCAAGGGAACGGGTTGCAGGAGAAACACTTACTCTGGTTTCTCAGTCTGTTTCCTAGTGCCGGTTTGAAGTGCCTGCCGTTTTCACTGTAAAACCGAGTTGGAGCTTGTACCTCCCCATATATATGTATGGAGTGGAGTTGGCAACTGAAAAGAAACTTTGTGTTCCCTTCAAGCTAGGTGAAGGACGGCTTTCACACACACTTATCTCTCAGAACTGAGCATGTGGAGAGACGTTCGTTCATCCAGCACCAAGGGAAAGGTTTGCAGGAGAAACACTTACTCTGGTTTCTGAGTCTGTTTCCTAGTGCCGGTTTGAAGTGCCTGCCGTTTTCACTGTAAAACCGAGTTGGAGCTTGTACCTCCCCATATATATGTATGGAGTGGAGTTGGCAACTGAAAAGAAACATTGTGTTCCCTTCAAGCTAGGTGAAGGACGGCTTTCACACACACTTATCTCTCAGAACTGAGCATGTGGAGAGACGTTCGTTCATCCAGCACCAAGGGAACGGGTTGCAGGAGAAACACTTACTCTGGTTTCTCAGTCTGTTTCCTAGTGCCGGTTTGAAGTGCCTGCCGTTTTCACTGTAAAACCGAGTTGGAGCTTGTACCTCCCCATATATATGTATGGAGTGGAGTTGGCAACTGAAAAGAAACTTTGTGTTCCCTTCAAGCTAGGTGAAGGACGGCTTTCACACACACTTATCTCTCAGAACTGAGCATGTGGATAGACGTTCGTTCATCCAGCACCAAGGGAACGGGTTGAAGTAGAAACACTTACTCTGGTTTCTCAGTCTGTTTCCTAGTGCCGGTTTGAAGTGCCTGCCGTTTTCACTGTAAAACCGAGTTGGAGCTTGTACCTCCCCATATATATGTATGGAGTGGAGTTGGCAACTGAAAAGAAACTTTGTGTTCCCTTCAAGCTAGGTGAAGGACGGCTTTCACACACAATTATCTCTCAGAAATGAGCATGTGGAGAGACGTTCGTTCATCCAGCACCAAGAGAACTCGTTGCAGGAGAAACACTTACTCTGGTTACTGAGTCTGTTTCCTAGTGCCGGTTTGAAGTGCCTGCCGTTTTCACTGTAAAACCGAGTTGGAGCTTGTACCTTCCCATATATATGTATGGAGTGGAGTTGGCAACTGAAAAGAAACTTTGTGTTCCCTTCAAGCTAGGTGAAGGGCGGCTTTCACACACACTTATCTCTCAGAACTGAGCATGTGGAGAGACGTTCGTTCATCCAGCACCAAGGGAACGGGTTGCAGGAGAAACACTTACTCTGGTTTCTCAGTCTGTTTCCTAGTGCCGGTTTGAAGTGCCTGCCGTTTTCACTGTAAAACCGAGTTGGAGCTTGTACCTCCCCATATATATGTATGGAGTGGAGTTGGCAACTGAAAAGAAACTTTGTCTTCCCTTCAAGCTAGGTGAAGTACGGCTTTCACACACACTTATCTCTCAGAACTGAGCATGTGGAGAGACGTTCGTTCATCCAGCACCAAGGGAACGGGTTGCAGGAGAAACACTTACTCTGGTTTCTCAGTCTGTTTCCTAGTGCCGGTTTGAAGTGCCTGCCGTTTTCACTGTAAAACCGAGTTGGAGCTTGTACCTCCCCATATATATGTATGGAGTGGAGTTGGCAACTGAAAAGAAACTTTGTGTTCCCTTCAAGCTAGGTGAAGGACGGCTTTCACACACACTTATCTCTCAGAACTGAGCATGTGGAGAGACGTTCGTTCATCCAGCACCAAGGGAACGGGTTGCAGGAGAAACACTTACTCTGGTTTCTCAGTCTGTTTCCTAGTGCCGGTTTGAAGTGCCTGCCGTTTTCACTGTAAAACCGAGTTGGAGCTTGTACCTCCCCATATATATGTATGGAGTGGAGTTGGCAACTGAAAAGAAACTTTGTGTTCCCTTCAAGCTAGGTGAAGGACGGCTTCACACACACTTATCTCTCAGAACTGAGCATGTGGAGAGACGTTCGTTCATCCAGCACCAAGGGAACGGGTTGCAGGAGAAACACTTACTCTGGTTTCTCAGTCTGTTTCCTAGTGCCGGTTTGAAGTGCCTGCCGTTTTCACTGTAAAACCGAGTTGGAGCTTGTACCTCCCCATATATATGTATGGAGTGGAGTTGGCAACTGAAAAGAAACTTTGTGTTCCCTTCAAGCTAGGTGAAGGACGGCTTTCACACACACTTATCTCTCAGAACTGAGCATGTGGAGAGACGTTCGTTCATCCAGCACCAAGGGAACGGGTTGCAGGAGAAACACTTACTCTGGTTTCTCAGTCTGTTTCCTAGTGCCGGTTTGAAGTGCCTGCCGTTTTCACTGTAAAACCGAGTTGGAGCTTGTACCTCCCCATATATATGTATGGAGTGGAGTTGGCAACTGAAAAGAAACTTTGTGTTCCCTTCAAGCTAGGTGAAGGACGGCTTTCACACACACTTATCTCTCAGAACTGAGCATGTGGAGAGACGTTCGTTCATCCAGCACCAAGGGAACGGGTTGCAGGAGAAACACTTACTCTGCTTTCTCAGTCTGTTTCCTAGTGCCGGTTTGAAGTGCCTGCCGTTTTCACTGTAAAACCGAGTTGGAGCTTGTACCTCCCCATATATATGTATGGAGTGGAGTTGGCAACTGAAAAGAAACTTTGTGTTCCCTTCAAGCTAGGTGAAGGACGGCTTTCACACACACTTATCTCTCAGAACTGAGCATGTGGAGAGACGTTCGTTCATCCAGCACCAAGGGAACGGGTTGCAGGAGAAACACTTACTCTGGTTTCTCAGTCTGTTTCCTAGTGCCGGTTTGAAGTGCCTGCCGTTTTCACTGTAAAACCGAGTTGGAGCTTGTACCTCCCCATATATATGTATGGAGTGGAGTTGGCAACTGAAAAGAAACTTTGTCTTCCCTTCAAGCTAGGTGAAGGACGGCTTTCACACACACTTATCTCTCAGAACTGAGCATGTGGAGAGACGTTCGTTCATCCAGCACCAAGGGAACGGGTTGCAGGAGAAACACTTACTCTGGTTTCTCAGTCTGTTTCCTAGTGCCGGTTTGAAGTGCCTGCCGTTTTCACTGTAAAACCGAGTTGGAGCTTGTACCTCCCCATATATATGTATGGAGTGGAGTTGGCAACTGAAAAGAAACTTTGTGTTCCCTTCAAGCTAGGTGAAGGACGGCTTTCACACACACTTATCTCTCAGAACTGAGCATGTGGAGAGACGTTCGTTCATCCAGCACCAAGGGAACGGGTTGCAGGAGAAACACTTACTCTGGTTTCTCAGTCTGTTTCCTAGTGCCGGTTTGAAGTGCCTGCCGTTTTCACTGTAAAACCGAGTTGGAGCTTGTACCTCCCCATATATATGTATGGAGTGGAGTTGGCAACTGAAAAGAAACTTTGTGTTCCCTTCAAGCTAGGTGAAGGACGGCTTTCACACACACTTATCTCTCAGAACTGAGCATGTGGAGAGACGTTCGTTCATCCAGCACCAAGGGAACGGGTTGCAGGAGAAACCCTTACTCTGCTTTCTCAGTCTGTTTCCTAGTGCCGGTTTGAAGTGCCTGCCTTTTTCACTGTAAAACCGAGTTGGAGCTTGTACCTCCCCATATATATGTATGGAGTGGAGTTGGCAACTGAAAAGAAACTTTGTGTTCCCTTCAAGCTAGGTGAAGGACGGCTTTCACACACACTTATCTCTCAGAACTGAGCATGTGGAGAGACGTTCGTTCATCCAGCACCAAGGGAACGGGTTGCAGGAGAAACACTTACTCTGGTTTCTCAGTCTGTTTCCTAGTGCCGGTTTGAAGTGCCTGCCGTTTTCACTGTAAAACCGAGTTGGAGCTTGTACCTCCCCATATATATGTATGGAGTGGAGTTGGCAACTGAAAAGTAACTTTGTGTTCCCTTCAAGCTAGGTGAAGGACGGCTTTCACACACACTTATCTCTCAGAACTGAGCATGTGGAGAGACGTTCGTTCATCCAGCACCAAGGGAACGGGTTGCAGGAGAAACACTTTCTCTGGTTTCTCAGTCTGTTTCCTAGTGCCGGTTTGAAGTGCCTGCCGTTTTCAGTGTAAAACCGAGTTGGAGCTTGTACCTCCCCATATATATGTATGGATTGGAGTTGGCAACTGAAAAGAAACTTTGTGTTCCCTTCAAGCTAGGTGAAGGACGGCTTTCACACACACTTATCTCTCAGAACGGAGCATGTGGAGAGACGTTCGTTCATCCAGCACCAAGGGAACGGGTTGCAGGAGAAACACTTACTCTGGTTTCTGAGTCTGTTTCCTAGTGCCGGTTAGAAGTGCCTGCCGTTTTCACTGTAAAACCGAGTTGGAGCTTGTACCTCCCCATATATATGTATGGAGTGGAGTTGGCAACTGAAAAGAAACTTTGTGTTCCCTTCAAGCTAGGTGTAGGACGGCTTTCACACACACTTATCTCTCAGAACTGAGCATGTGGAGAGACGTTCGTTCATCCAGCACCAAGGGAACGGGTTGCAGGAGAAACACTTACTCTGGTTTCTC
Source organism: Vicugna pacos (assembly GCF_048564905.1). NCBI lineage: Eukaryota > Metazoa > Chordata > Mammalia > Artiodactyla > Camelidae > Vicugna > Vicugna pacos. Next base: position 33,656,626 of record NC_133000.1, read on the forward strand.
AGTCTGTTTCCTAGTGCCGGTTTGAAGTGCCTGCCGTTTTCACTGTAAAACCGAGTTGGAGCTTGTACCTCCCCATATATATGTATGGAGTGGAGTTGGCAACTGAAAAGAAACTTTGTGTTCCCTTCAAGCTAGGTGAAGGACGGCTTTCACACACACTTATCTCTCAGAACTGAGCATGTGGAGAGACGTTCGTTCATCCAGCACCAAGGGAAAGGTTTGCAGGAGAAACACTTACTCTGGTTTCTCAGTCTGTTTCCTAGTGCCGGTTTGAAGTGCCTGCCGTTTTCACTGTAAAACCGAGTTGGAGCTTGTACCTCCCCATATATATGTATGGAGTGGAGTTGGCAACTGAAAAGAAACTTTGTGTTCCCTTCAAGCTAGGTGAAGGACGGCTTTCACACACACTTATCTCTCAGAACTGAGCATGTGGAGAGACGTTCGTTCATCCAGCACCAAGGGAACGGGTTGCAGGTGAAACACTTACTCTGGTTTCTCAGTCTGTTTCCTAGTGCCGGTTTGAAGTGCCTGCCGTTTTCACTGTAAAACCGAGTTGGAGCTTGTACCTCCCCATATATATGTACGGAGTGGAGTTGGCAACTGAAAAGAAACTTTGTGTTCCCTTCAAGCTAGTTGAAGGACGGCTTTCACACACACTTATCTCTCAGAACTGAGCATGTGGAGAGACGTTCGTTCATCCAGCACCAAGGGAACGGGTTGAAGTAGAAACACTTACTCTGGTTTCTCAGTCTGTTTCCTAGTGCCGGTTTGAAGTGCCTGCCGTTTTCACTGTAAAACCGAGTTGGAGCTTGTACCTCCCCATATATATGTATGGAGTGGAGTTGGCAACTGAAAAGAAACTTTGTGTTCCCTTCAAGCTAGGTGAAGGACGGCTTTCACACACACTTATCTCTCAGAACTGAGCATGTGGAGAGACGTTCGTTCATCCAGCACCAAGGGAACGGGTTGCAGGAGAAACACTTACTCTGCTTTCTCAGTCTGTTTCCTAGTGCCGGTTTGAAGTGCCTGCCGTTTTCACTGTAAAACCGAGTTGGAGCTTGTACCTCCCCATATATATGTATGGAGTGGAGTTGGCAACTGAAAAGAAACTTTGTGTTCCCTTCAAGCTAGGTGAAGGACGGCTTTCACACACACTTATCTCTCAGAACTGAGCATGTGGAGAGACGTTCGTTCATCCAGCACCAAGGGAACGGGTTGCAGGAGAAACACTTACTCTGGTTTCTCAGTCTGTTTCCTAGTGCCGGTTTGAAGTGCCTGCCGTTTTCACTGTAAAACCGAGTTGGAGCTTGTACCTCCCCATATATATGTATGGAGTGGAGTTGGCAACTGAAAAGAAACTTTGTGTTCCCTTCAAGCTAGGTGAAGGACGGCTTTCACACACACTTATCTCTCAGAACTGAGCATGTGGAGAGACGTTCGTTCATCCAGCACCAAGGGAACGGGTTGCAGGAGAAACACTTACTCTGGTTTCTCAGTCTGTTTCCTAGTGCCGGTTTGAAGTGCCTGCCGTTTTCACTGTAAAACCGAGTTGGAGCTTGTACCTCCCCATATATATGTATGGAGTGGAGTTGGCAACTGAAAAGAAACTTTGTGTTCCCTTCAAGCTAGGTGAAGGACGGCTTTCACACACACTTATCTCTCAGAACTGAGCATGTGGAGAGACGTTCGTTCATCCAGCACCAAGGGAACGGGTTGCAGGAGAAACACTTACTCTGGTTTCTCAGTCTGTTTCCTAGTGCCGGTTTGAAGTGCCTGCCGTTTTCACTGTAAAACCGAGTTGGAGCTTGTACCTCCCCATATATATGTATGGAGTGGAGTTGGCAACTGAAAAGAAACTTTGTCTTCCCTTCAAGCTAAGTGAAGGACGGCTTTCACACACACTTATTTCTCAGAACTGAGCATGTGGAGAGACGTTCGTTCATCCAGCACCAAGGGAACGGGTTGCAGGAGAAACACTTACTCTGGTTTCTCAGTCTGTTTCCTAGTGCCGGTTTGAAGTGCCTGCCGTTTTCACTGTAAAACCGAGTTGGAGCTTGTACCTCCCCATATATATGTATGGAGTGGAGTTGGCAACTGAAAAGAAACTTTGTGTTCCCTTCAAGCTAGGTGAAGGACGGCTTTCACACACACTTATCTCTCAGAACTGAGCATGTGGAGAGACGTTCGTTCATCCAGCACCAAGGGAACGGGTTGCAGGAGAAACCCTTACTCTGCTTTCTCAGTCTGTTTCCTAGTGCCGGTTTGAAGTGCCTGCCGTTTTCACTGTAAAACCGAGTTGGAGCTTGTACCTCCCCATATATATGTATGGAGTGGAGTTGGCAACTGAAAAGAAACTTTGTGTTCCCTTCAAGCTAGGTGAAGGACGGCTTTCACACACACTTATCTCTCAGAACTAAGCATGTGGAGAGACGTTCGTTTATCCAGCACCAAGGGAACGGGTTGCAGTAGAAACACTTACTCTGGTTTCTCAGTCTGTTTCCTAGTGCCGGTTTGAAGTGCCTGCCGTTTTCACTGTAAAACCGAGTTGGAGCTTGTACCTCCCCATATATATGTATGGAGTGGATTTGGCAACTGAAAAGAAACTTTGTGTTCCCTTCAAGCTAGGTGAAGGACGGCTTTCACACACAATTATCTCTCAGAACTGAGCATGTGGAGAGACGTTCGTTCATCCAGCACCAAGGGAACGGGTTGCAGGAGAAACACTTACTCTGGTTTCTCAGTCTGTTTCCTAGTGCCGGTTTGAAGTGCCTGCCGTTTTCACTGTAAAACCGAGTTGGAGCTTGTACCTCCCCATATATATGTATGGAGTGGAGTTGGCAACTGAAAAGAAACTTTGTGTTCCCTTCAAGCTAGGTGAAGGACGGCTTTCACACACACTTATCTCTCAGAACTGAGCATGTGGAGAGACGTTCGTTCATCCAGCACCAAGGGAACGGGTTGCAGGAGAAACACTTACTCTGGTTTCTCAGTCTGTTTCCTAGTGCCGGTTTGAAGTGCCTGCCGTTTTCACTGTAAAACCGAGTTGGAGCTTGTACCTCCCCATATATATGTATGGAGTGGAGTTGGCAACTGAAAAGAAACTTTGTCTTCCCTTCAAGCTAAGTGAAGGACGGCTTTCACACACACTTATTTCTCAGAACTGAGCATGTGGAGAGACGTTCGTTCATCCAGCACCAAGGGAACGGGTTGCAGGAGAAACACTTACTCTGGTTTCTCAGTCTGTTTCCTAGTGCCGGTTTGAAGTGCCTGCCGTTTTCACTGTAAAACCGACTTGGAGCTTGTACCTCCCCATATATATGTATGGAGTGGAGTTGGCAACTGAAAAGAAACTTTGTGTTCCCTTCAAGCTAGGTGAAGGACGGCTTTCACACACACTTATCTCTCAGAACTGAGCATGTGGAGAGACGTTCGTTCATCCAGCACCAAGGGAACGGGTTGCAGGAGAAACCCTTACTCTGCTTTCTCAGTCTGTTTCCTAGTGCCGGTTTGAAGTGCCTGCCGTTTTCACTGTAAAACCGAGTTGGAGCTTGTACCTCCCCATATATATGTATGGAGTGGAGTTGGCAACTGAAAAGAAACTTTGTGTTCCCTTCAAGCTAGGTGAAGGACGGCTTTCACACACACTTATCTCTCAGAACTAAGCATGTGGAGAGACGTTCGTTTATCCAGCACCAAGGGAACGGGTTGCAGTAGAAACACTTACTCTGGTTTCTCAGTCTGTTTCCTAGTGCCGGTTTGAAGTGCCTGCCGTTTTCACTGTAAAACCGAGTTGGAGCTTGTACCTCCCCATATATATGTATGGAGTGGATTTGGCAACTGAAAAGAAACTTTGTGTTCCCTTCAAGCTAGGTGAAGGACGGCTTTCACACACAATTATCTCTCAGAACTGAGCATGTGGAGAGACGTTCGTTCATCCAGCACCAAGAGAACGCGTTGCAGGAGAAACACTTACTCTGGTTTCTGAGTCTGTTTCCTAGTGCCGGTTTGAAGTGCCTGCCGTTTTCACTGTAAAACCGAGTTGGAGCTTGTACCTCCCCATATATATGTATGGAGTGGAGTTGGCAACTGAAAAGAAACTTTGTGTTCCCTTCAAGCTAGGTGAAGGACGGCTTTCACACACACTTATCTCTCAGAACTGAGCATGTGGAGAGACGTTCGTTCATCCAGCACCAAGGGAACGGGTTGCAGGAGAAACAATTACTCTGGTTTCTCAGTCTGTTTCCTAGTGCCGGTTTGAAGTGCCTGCCGTTTTCACTGTAAAACCGAGTTGGAGCTTGTACCTCCCCATATATATGTATGGAGTGGAGTTGGCAACTGAAAAGTAACTTTGTGTTCCCTTCAAGCTAGGTGAAGGACGGCTTTCACACACACTTATCTCTCAGAACTGAGCATGTGGAGAGACGTTCGTTCATCCAGCACCAAGGGAACGGGTTGCAGGAGAAACACTTTCTCTGGTTTCTCAGTCTGTTTCCTAGTGCCGGTTTGAAGTGCCTGCCGTTTTCAGTGTAAAACCGAGTTGGAGCTTGTACCTCCCCATATATATGTATGGATTGGAGTTGGCAACTGAAAAGAAACTTTGTGTTCCCTTCAAGCTAGGTGAAGGACGGCTTTCACACACACTTATCTCTCAGAACGGAGCATGTGGAGAGACGTTCGTTCATCCAGCACCAAGGGAACGGGTTGCAGGAGAAACACTTACTCTGGTTTCTGAGTCTGTTTCCTAGTGCCGGTTTGAAGTGCCTGCCGTTTTCACTGTAAAACCGAGTTGGAGCTTGTACCTCCCCATATATATGTATGGAGTGGAGTTGGCAACTGAAAAGAAACTTTGTGTTCCCTTCAAGCTAGGTGTAGGACGGCTTTCACACACACTTATCTCTCAGAACTGAGCATGTGGAGAGACGTTCGTTCATCCAGCACCAAGGGAACGGGTTGCAGGAGAAACACTTACTCTGGTTTCTCAGTCTGGTTCCTAGTGCCGGTTTGAAGTGCCTGCCGTTTTCACTGTAAAACCGAGTTGGAGCTTGTACCTCCCCATATATATGTATGGAGTGGAGTTGGCAACTGAAAAGAAACTTTGTGTTCCCTTCAAGCTAGGTGAAGGACGGCTTTCACACACACTTATCTCTCAGAACTGAGCATGTGGAGAGACGTTCGTTCATCCAGCACCAAGGGAACGGGTTGCAGGAGAAACACTTACTCTGGTTTCTCAGTCTGTTTCCTAGTGCCGGTTTGAAGTGCCTGCCGTTTTCACTGTAAAACCGAGTTGGAGCTTGTACCTCCCCATATATATGTATGGAGTGGAGTTGGCAACTGAAAAGAAACTTTGTGTTCCCTTCAAGCTAGGTGAAGGACGGCTTTCACACACACTTATCTCTCAGAACTGAGCATGTGGAGAGACGTTCGTTCATCCAGCACCAAGGGAACGGGTTGCAGGAGAAACCCTTACTCTGCTTTCTCAGTCTGTTTCCTAGTGCCGGTTTGAAGTGCCTGCCGTTTTCACTGTAAAACCGAGTTGGAGCTTGTACCTCCCCATATATATGTATGGAGTGGAGTTGGCAACTGAAAAGAAACTTTGTGTTCCCTTCAAGCTAGGTGAAGGACGGCTTTCACACACAATTATCTCTCAGAAATGAGCATGTGGAGAGACGTTCGTTCATCCAGCACCAAGAGAACTCGTTGCAGGAGAAACACTTACTCTGGTTTCTGAGTCTGTTTCCTAGTGCCGGTTTGAAGTGCCTGCCGTTTTCACTGTAAAACCGAGTTGGAGCTTGTACCTCCCCATATATATGTATGGAGTGGAGTTGGCAACTGAAAAGAAACTTTGTGTTCCCTTCAAGCTAGGTGAAGGGCGGCT